>NC_058083.1:140549745-143406142 GCF_014858855.1 Bufo gargarizans | reverse complement strand
CCCCCCCCCCCATATAACATTTCCCCCCCCGCCCCATGACTTCTGTGCCCCCCCCCCATATGACATCTCCCCTCCCCCGGCCCACAGTACTTCTGTGCCCACCCACCCCCACATATGACATTTCGCCCTCCACCGCACCACATGACTTCTGTGCCCCCCATAGAATTCCCTCCCCCGCCCCAATGACTTCTGTGCCCCCCCATATGACATTTCCCCTCCCTAGCCCACATGACTTCGTGCCGCCCCCCATATGACATCTTCACTCCCACGGCCCCACATGGACTCTCTGTGCCCCCCCCCATATGACATGTCCCTCCCCCACCCCCACATGACTTCGTGCCCCCCCCATATGGACATTTCCCCTCCTCAGCCAACAGACTTCTGTGCCGCCCCCCCCCCCATATGACCATTTCCCCGCCCCCGCCCCTAATGACTTTCTGTGCCCCCCCCCTCCATATGTCATGTTCCCCTCCCCCCGGCCCAACATGGACTCTGTGCCCCCCCCCTCCATAGACATCCCCTCCCCCGCCCACATGAATCTGTGCCCCCCTCATATGAATCTTCCCATCCCAAAGGACTTCTGATGCCACCCCCCTCCTATGACATTCCCTCCCCAGCCCACATGACTTCTGTGCCCACCTCCTCCATATGACATACTCCCCTCCCCCCGCCCCACAATGACTTTCTGTGCCCCCCCTCCCTGCCATAATGACATCTCCCCTCCCACCGACCCCACATGACTTCTGTGCCCCCCCTCCCTCCATATGACATCTCCCCTCCCCCGGCCCACGTGTCTTCTGTGCTTCCCCCCCATATGACATCTCCCCTCCCCGGCCCACATGACTTCTGTGCTTCCCCCCCATATGACATCTCCCCTCCCCCGGCCCACATGACTTCTGTGCTTCCCCCCCCATATGACATCTCCCCTCCCCCGGCCCACATGACTTCTGTGCTTCCCCCCCATATGACATCTCCCCTCCCCCGGCCCACATGACTTCTGTGCTTCCCCCCCATATGACATCTCCCCTCCCCCGGCCCACATGACTTCTGTGCTTCCCCCCCATATGACATCTCCCCTCCCCCGGCCCACATGACTTCTGTGCTTCCCCCCCATATGACATCTCCCCTCCCCCGGCCCACATGACTTCTGTGCTTCCCCCCCATATGACATCTCCCCCTCCCCCAGCCCACATGACTGTGCACCCCAGCAATATGACGTCTCCCCTCCCCCCCTGCAAAGTAAGGACCCTACAGGGGCCATTACGTCACCCGCTGTAGGGCGACATGACTGGGAGCACTCGCGCACAGTGCGGGATTACACCAGCAGAGGCCCTCCATAACCCACACCCCGCAGCCAGTACTCAGCAGGGCTCGGGATCTGTGTCCTGGAGGTGACCCGGCAGCTGACACACAGGACGGCCGCCATGCACACACTCGGTCACCTCTCACCATATCTGAAACTTGAGCAGCGGCCCCGCCGTGTACTGCATCTTCAGCTTCTTGCTCGGTACACCGTTCCCGTCCGCCGAGGCGGCGCTCAGCACAGCGGCCAGGACGCCGCTCACCAGCAGCAACCACGAAACGCACCGCACCGCCATCCCGGCCTCAGCTACTACAGCTACAGCCGGGTACAGCCCTTTGTGACGCGATGACGTCCACGTTCTGAGGCGTGCGGGGCGGGGCAGTCATGGCGGCCGCCATGACTACTGAGGGAAACATGCCAGTACTGTGGCAGTCATGATGCGAGTCACCCAAGTGTCCCTCTTTTGGACCTGAGTCCCTCTGAGATCCTTAAATGTCCCTCTTTTTGACCTGAGGAATAAAAGCATAAATCTGCATTAAAACATTAACTAAATTGCTGCTTATTAAAGTGTCTTTATGGTGTCTACCTGTATATTATATCATAACTGTATTATTTTGTGCTGTTTGACCCTTAAAATATCTATAATACGATGATTTTTATGCTAATATTTAAATGGATATTGAAGCACAAGAAAAAAAATTGTCCCATAGACTCCACGTGTTGTAAAAAAAATAAAAGAACTTACACTCACCTAACCGATCCCCAGCTGCTGCTTCGGGCGGAGTTAGAGGCGTGGTCTAGTATGGAAAAGAATTGCCGTGACGCGCTGAGAGGTATGATGATGCTCTGTACAGGTTCTTATTTCATACAGGACACAGTATTACGTCCCGCGTTATTTATTTCCCTTACATCCTACCACCCCCTGTGGACTGGTAGGACCGGCGGAATTATTCATGAGCCCGAGTAAATTAAACACCCCCTATAAAGGAGGGAACCACCCCCAGCCCATGGTGTTTTTTTCTGTCCTCCCGGACAGGTGGACTGGCGGTGATCCCCTCCTTTTTTTTTCTCCAGGATCTCTCTTTTCAGGCGCTGTTCCTTTAGTCTTCGGTTCCGGCAGCTTACCGGCTGTCGGCACTGTGCTATCGCACCTTGTTTTGCTCCTCTCGGCGGCGTCCTCGGTCCGGGTTTCCAAAGCCTATGGGCGCCGCCATCTTCCGGACGTGACGCCGTAATGGTGTCTGACGCCACTTCTGGGTATTCCTGGTCGCCGGGGATCATATTTTCTTCTTCCTCCTGTTAGGAGGGTTTTGTTACTTTCTTCTATGCCCTGCTAGGTAGCATTTCTTATATTTATAAGTGTTCCATAAGTTTGGTTAGGGGCCGAGTTTTTCTTCTGGGTTTAGTCTATTTAAGGAAGCATTGTGCACCAGCTCGGTCTCTGGCTCGCAGAGTCCCTTATAAGCTGGTATTTTTTTCTGCTTATAGGTACCTTTGTTCTTGGATAATCTTTCTTCTGATACTTTCGTTGTGCCTCTTACCTGTCTGCTTAGTAACATTTGTTTTAATATACAAATATCTTATTGTCTTTTCCTCCCGCAGTGATGTCTTCTCCGCGGGTTCCTGATAGCAGAAAGTTGGCTTCCAAGAGGAAGCATTTATCTTGCTACGATTGTAGCACTCCTTTGGAGGATTGCTATCCCTACTCCAGGTGTGACAGCTGTTGTGCGAGGGTCCAACCTTCTGGTGAACCTACCATGCAGGATATGTATTCATGGGTGAAAAGCTATGTGGATGGATCCCTCAGGGGAGTCATGAACTTGATTGATGAGAGGCTTCCTGCTCATCCTGCTCCTGTCCAGACGCCTATGGAGACCTCTGCACCGGTGGAGAGACCCTCTTTGGTCTCCTTAGTTTCTTCCTTCTAAAAGGAGGAGGAGCTTACCTCGTGTTTTTTTTTTCTCCAGAAAAAACACAGACTACTCAAGTCCATCAGGTCGGGGGACCATGATGTTGACCCGGGGGAGCCTTCTGATCCCGCTATTCAGGCACCACATGTCTTTAAAGCGGATGAGACCCTCTTCTCTATCATGCATATGCGGTATGCCAGACCTAACAGGGGAATTGCATGTGAGGTCACGGTGATGAATAATATGTGGGCCGAGGTAAATACAGTTCTGGTTACTCACGGTTACGTCGTCCTTGGGCAGGCTCGTATAAGTGATAAGGAGAACAGCACAATGATTCTCTGGAGCACATTCTCGTGTAAGGGACACTGGCCAGATGGTCGTTCTAGGTGCCCTTAGTGGTCTGTATTAATGTGCCAGTGGCAAGGTCGTGACACCAGTACCTTTTGTATGGAGGTACAACCATTTACTGTAGTGTTAATGGAGGAACTTGAGACTGAGACAGGAAGGATGAAATCCAGGGTGGAACTTTACTGAAGATAACTCCTGATAACAGTACATCCAAAGTATTAAACAGTCTCTTGTACAGAGGTAACACTGCTGCAAGTCCTCTGCTGACAAGTGTAAATGTCCCTTTCTAACTATTAAATGTAATGAAATCGTAGCATTGTAGAGGACTTCGGGGCTGGTCCTGGTGATCCCGGTTCAGGCTTGTGAAGTTACCAGAGGCTGGTGACGCCTTCATTTGGGAGTCCAAAGGTCCTAAGGCACTAGTAGGATAGGGCCGTAACCCTTTGGGGGTCTCTTTCCTTAGTATTTTCTGAGTAAAATAGAGCACTTCAGCTCTGGGCTGAAAACTGGCTGAGAGCTCAAGATTGCAGACTGCACTGGATCTCACTGGCTAGGCTAGAGACTAACTGACTAGGCCTGAGCGTGACTATATATATATATATATATATATATATATATATGAGAGGTATTATCTCCCCCTAGTGGTAGGCTCAGTGAAATGCAGTTAGATACACTTATAAGCAGGGATTATGCATAAAGACACATTGCAGCATAAAAACAGGCTATATAAAGCATAAAAAGCATAATACAACAACTTTGCAGTACCCACGAGGGTAGTGGAACGCTGCACATACAGAGTGGAAGAAACCTGGGAAAGGTCCGGTTCTAACTAGAAAATTTAGAACCATGTTCCCTATGGCTAAGTCCTTTGTGGAATTGTGGGGTGCCATTCCCAAGGTGGACATGGCAATAGCCAAATTGTCCAGATACACTCTGGTTCCAGCAGATGATGGGTCTAGTCTGCAGGATCCCCTTGACAGGAGAGCAGAGTGCACTCTAAGAAGAGGTTACACGGCAACCGCAGCATCCGCTTCTACAGCCATTGCTGCTACCGAGGTCTCTACGTTCCTCCGGACTCACCTGAACCAGATTCAGACTGACATGGATCAGAAGGTGTTTCGTGACATACTGACTGCCTTCAAGACCATTAACCTGGCAACAGATTTCCTGTGCGATACCGCGCAGCTTCAGTTAAAATTACGGCCAAATCCATGGCCCTTGTGTCAGCAGCCTGTAGGCCCTTATGGTGTTTGGTCAGTGTTTCGGATCCCTGGGTCCTGAATATCATCTCCGAAGGTTATTTGATCAATCTCATCTCTCTTCCTCCAGACAAGTTCATCAAGACTAAGCTCTTACAAGCTGCCAAGCAGTTGGTTCTGGAGGCCTACATTCGGGACTACATCTACATCTGCAAGGGGGCTCTGGAGGAGGTCCTGGCAGGGAAACAGGGCTTAGGGATCTATTCACCAGTTTTTCTGGTTCCAAAAGCGTCAGATCTCCGGATAATTATCGATCTGAGGTGTTTTAATCGGTATATAAGGAAGGTGAAGTTTTCATATGGAAACCATCAGGTCAGTGGTTCATGTTCTTAGTCCTGAGGACGGGATGGCAACCCTGGACCTCAAGGATGCATATCTGCACATTCTGATCCATCCTGCTTCCAGGAAATTTCTCGGGATTGCGTTCTAGGTGTCAGGTGTCACCAGACACCTTCAGTTTGTTGCCCTTCCTTTAGGCATTTCTTCTGCCCCTCACACTTTTATCAAGGTGGTGGTTTCTGTGGTGGCGGCTTTAAGACTTCAGGGACTGACCATCATTCCTTATCTGGACGATTGGCTTTTGCAAGCCTCTTCTCCGGCGGTCCTATCCCAGCATCTTCATGTAGCAATCTCCTTTCTGTTCCGCTTAGGTTGGATCATCAACTGGCAGAAGTCGAACGTGAGCCCGTCAACTTCAGTAAGATATCTAGACTTCATAATCGACTCCGTTGGGATGTCTCTCCAGTTGTCTCCAGAAAGAAGCAGTCCCTTGGGCTCTGTGGCACCTCCGCCCTCTACAGTTGGAGGTCCTCTCCAAATGGAATGGCAGCCCTGCCGAGCTAAACTCCCTGTGCTCCCTGTCTTGGTGAACTCGGTATTCCCTCAGATGGTGGATCCATCTTTTAGATGGGAAGTCTATGACCCAGCCAACCTGGATCATATTGACAACAGATGCGCCCCAAGTAGGCTGGAGCGCTCACCTAGACGACTCTCCAGTCCTGGTGTCCTCAGGAGTGGCTTCTCTCATCCAATCTCCGCGAGATTCGAGCAATCCGGCTAGCCCTCCTTCACTTCGCCCCTCAGATCCGGGGCAAAGCTGTGAAAGTCCAGTCAGACAATATGACTGCAGTATTTTACATCAACAAGCAGGGGGGCACAAGATCACTTCCCCTCCTATCAGAGATCGGGGTGATTCTGGATTGGGCAGAGTCGAACCTGTCCCATTTATCTGCTATCCACATTCGAGGCTCCCTCAATATGATAGCGGATCGGCTGAGCCGCGGTCTTCCAACAATGGAGTGGTCTTTACATCCAGAGATATTCAAGCAGATAGTCCTCAAGTTGGGGATGCCAGAGGGTGATCTCATGGCAACAAGGTTCAATGCCAAGGTGAAGTTTTGCTCCCTTTACAGGGAAGGCGATAGATGCTCTGTCAATATCCTGGAGGTTCAGGCTGGCTTACATGTTCCCTTTACATGATTCCGAGGGTATTGATGAAAATCCGTCAGGATCAGGCCTCGGTGATAGCCATCATAGCGTTTTGGCCGAAGAGATCCTGGTTTACCCAGCTCACCTAGATGAGTCCCGGGCAATATTGGAGGCTCCCCCCCTCAGTAGACCCTGGTGTCGTGGGACATTCACCTCTGCTCAGATCTGCACAGATTCAACCTGACAGCCTGGAGGTTGATCAGTCCCTTCACAGAGTAGAAGGGCTTTCAGAGTCGGTCCTGAGAACGCTGTCTCATTCAAGAGTGGACTCTACCAAGAGAGCCTACTCACGAATTATGAAGATATTCTCATCCTGGTTTACCTCACGGGAGGTGGCGTCTGCAGATCCACCCCTCTCTGCCATTCTTCAGTTCCTGCAAGACGGCCTTGACAAAGGCCTTGCTCCATCTACTATGAAGGTTTAAGTTTCAGCCATCTCAGCCTGCCTCAACAGGTCTTTTTCTCAGGACCCGCTCATCAAATGGTTCCTTAAGGGAGCTGAAAGATTAAAGCCTACACTACTGAGACACATTCCTCAATGGGATTTATCAGTAGTCCTCAAGGGGTTAGCATCTCCCCCTTTGAGCCTTTGGAGGAGGTGGATTTCAAGTACGTCACATTGCTTTTCTTCTTGCAATGACTTCGGCCAAGAGGGTCTCTGAGCTTCAAGCTCTCTCAGCACACAAGCCCTATACCATCTTTTTTCAAGACCGGGTCCTTTTAAGATTTCTCCCGTATTTTAAGCCTAAAGTTTCTTCGTTCCAGAATATCAACCAGGTGATATCCCTCCCGGTTCTTTCTACTCCTTCTACCTCCTCCGAGGAACCTGCTATACATCCTCTGGACGTCTCGAGATGCCTCCGGATCTATGTGGATAGATTAAAGGTGTTCAGGAAAGAAAAAAATCTTCTAATCCTGTTTGCCGGTAAGGTTAAAGGCCGTAAGGCATCTAAACCATCCATCAGTTGATGGATTAAGGAGGCTATTAGGGTAACCTTTGTTTCCCGATATCTGCACCCTCCGGGGTTCGTGAAGGCCCATTCTACTAGGGTCATAGCCACTTCTTTTGCAGAGAGGAGTCTTCTTCCTCTCAACATGATCTGCAAGTCTGCCTCTTGGAGCCCTGAATCAACATTCATCTCCCATTATAGATTGGATGCTAGAGTAGCTGAGTACTTGGCCTTTGGGCAGACTATACTTGATTCTGCCAGGCATGAGGGCCCTCCCTAGGGGTTCTTCTTGCTATATCCCCATCTGTGCTGCTGGTAGGACGTCAGGAAATCGTTAATTTCTAACGATAATTTGTTTTCCCTTAGTCCTAGCAGCAGCACACAAAGATCCCACCCTAGTAAGTTTCGTTTTTTTCTTGCTACAACACAGTGGGCTTGGGGTGGTTCCCTCCTTTTATAGGGGGTATTTAATTGTATGATTTACTTGGGCTCATTAATAATTCCGCCGGTCCTACCAGTCCACGAGGGGTTGTTAACCCCATCTGTGCTGCTGTTAGGACTAAGGGAAAACAAATTATCGTTAATGTCCTATTGTTGTCCATTTTGCGGACAAGGATAGGACATTTCTACAGGAGCCAAAAACACATGGTGGCAAGCACTCAGGATCCACGATTTGCAGACCATAAAAGCGGATATGGTCGTGTGCAGGAGCTTTTAACAAGACAGTGGACATCCCATTTTCTAGCTCCCCAGAACAGTGACGTAAGTGTGACGGCTGTCTGCACAGATTCTCCCTCAGATTCTGCAAAGTTTTATCCCATGTCAGATGAGAGAACAAGTCCGATCCCATCATCTCAGCCCTTAGTGCCGCGTCTGCATAGCTTTGCTATTCCGTTCTCAGTACCATGATATAACGTCAGATGACTATATTGTGGTCCGTCAGGTTTTCGCTTGGGAGTCTGGCATTTTACATGATACAGTAATGCTGCATGTCCTGCTTTTTGAACAGGATCTGCCTCAGAAATTCCAAAGCAGATGTGAACAGAGCCCTAATTATGATGTTTTTTTAATAGGGGTTATCCAATAGTACAAATGAAGCCCCCCCCCCCCCCCCACACACACACACAATGCCCGAATCCCTCCTATAGACGATACTTACCCGGTCCCAGCACCTGCGTCCAGGGGCGTAGCTAAAGGCTCACGGGCCCTGGTGCAAGAGTTCAGCTTGGGCCACCATTCCCTCAGTGCTTGATGGCAAGGGGCAGGGGAGCACTAGCCTTCCTGCTGCCAGAGGCAAACATTGAAAGGGCACCCCCTCAAATTCTTGACCTAACCCCTTCTCTCCAGCCAGGGGTGTAAATTGACCAGTATGCACTTTCTATAATGCCGGTGTCTTATGTGGCACAAGGGTCTTTGGGCTCCCTCAGGCTCCTGGGTCTGGTAGCGACTGCTACCTCTGCAACCCCTATAGCTACGCCCCTGCCTGCGTCCCTGCACGGCCAACACTGCATCTCCCCATCGCGTGCATCAAAACATCCAGCGATGGGGGAAGCAGCCAATAGCAGGCTCTGATGGTGACCAGCCTCCCTAGTGTCACCGTCGCGGCCTGCTATTGGCCGCATACCCCCGTTGCCGGATGTTTTGATCCACGCGACAGCGAGATGCAGCGGTGGCCGTGCAGGGATCAAGCGGGACGCGGTTGGCAGGGACCGGGAAAGTATTGTCTATAGGAGGGGCCCAGGCATTGTGGGGGTATTTGTAATACTGGATAACCCCTTTAAGCCTCGTTCACACGTCAGTGTATTGGTCAGTGATTTACATCAGTGATTGGGAGCCAAAACCATGATTGGAGCCTCCACGGACATAAGGTATAAGGGAAAGATCTTCCCCTGTTCTGTGTTTAGAGTCGCACCTGGTTTTGGCTCCTAATCAGCGATGGAAATCACTGACCGAACACTGACATGAATGAGGCATTAGGACAACAGAAGTGCCACAGAAGAGGAGGGCGATGGTCACTTGTTTCATATGGTTTGATCAGCTGTTGCTGTAGGAGAGGCGTATGGGTATGAAGGATCTGCGTTCTTCCAGTTACAAGGTTAGGCTACTTTCACACTAGTGTTTTTTGGGGAATCCATCATGGATCTGCAAAAACGCTTCCGATACCATAATACAACTGCATGCATCCGTCATGAACGGATCCGGTTGCATTATGTCTTCTATAGCCATGAATGATCTGTCATGAACACCATTGAAAGTCAATGGGGGATGGATCCGTTTTCTATTGTGTCAAAGAAAACGTACCTGTCCCCACTGACTTACATTGTGTGCCAGGACGGATCCATCTTGCTCCGCACCACATCGCGGACAGAAAAATGCTGCAGGCAGCGTTATGGTGTCCGCCTCCAGAGCGGAATGGTGACTGATCGGAGGCAAACTGATGCATTCTGAGCGGATCCTTTTCCAGTCAGAATGCATTAGCGCAAAACTGATCCGTTTAGGACCGCTTGTGAGAGCCCATGAACGGATCTCAGAAACGCAAGTCAAAACGCCAGTGTGAAAGTAGCCTTACTTGATCGAGCTGGACGTCGACATGCAGCATATGTTCAGGTAAGTGCTCCTCAAGGACACCTGTCAGCAGATTTGTCCCTATGAAACTGGCTGATCTGTTGTATGTGATCTTGGCAGCTGGAGGCATCTGTGTTGGTCCTATGTTCATATGTGTCCACATTGCTGAGAAAAATGAAGTTTTTGTATATGCAAATGAGCCTCTAGGAGCAATGGGGGCGTTACTGTTACACCTAGAGGCTCTGCTCTCTATGTAACTGCCACGCTGTCTGCACTGTAATTGACTGTCCCAGTCAACCAAAGTGGAGATGGCACTGCAGTTGCAGAGAGAGCAGAGGCTCTCAGTGTAATGGTAACGCCCCCGTTACGAAGCCAGTACGGTGGCGAAACGCGCGTTGGGGCATAGGCCTAATTCTTGCCTTGGGTATCTCGCTCATCATGGGTAATTTATCATGGTTTCTCACAGTATTATGGTGTTATTAATATACAACCTTTGTGTGGTTTTTGGGTCTACCATTGTGCTACAGCAGATGACTTGATTATTGGACACTCTCCGGACAGGTCACTGGTTCTCCCAAACCACCTGCATGCAGTTTTATCTCCACTCCGTCTGCGGTTACTTGTAGCCCCTGTATACACACTTGATATGCGGACCCATTGACACATTCACGTGTCATCCTTGACCGGACACGGCTCCGGCCTGGTACTGGTCCCCATTCATCGTGTGTATAGATTTGTTGCACTATCAATTTCTATCCTTTTTGCACCGTGTCAGTTTAACTTATCTTCATTGTGCAGCCTTATGTACATGTTTTACCAGGGATGTATTGAGCTAAGTACCTGTGCGATTCCCTCTATCGGGTTATTAGGAGTGAGGAGATCTACTTACCTCCTCCTCCTCTTTCTTTGTTTTCACCTTGTCTATTAACTTTTGTAATAATAAAGATTAATTACATATTACATGTGAATATTTTTGCATCATTTATGGGGGCAATTGGGTTGGTCTGGATAGGAGTTACTTTCACGCTTGCGTCAGACAGCTCCGTCACCGGAACTGCCTGTTAGATCCGGCATTCCGGCAAGTGTTCAGGATTTTTGTCTGTAGAGAAAACTACAGCATGCTGCGGTATTTCCTCCGGCCAAAAAAACGTAAGAGGGACTGAACGGAATGCTCTCCATTCAGAATGCATTAAGATAAAACTGATCAGTTCTTTTCCGGTATAGAGCCCCTGTGACGGAATCCAATACCGGAAAACAAAAACGCTAGTGTGAAAGTACCCTTAAGGCTCCATTCACAAGTCCGTAGCGTGTTTTGCGGATCCCTGGATACGCATTTTGCGGACCGCACATCACCGGCACTAATAGAAAATGCCTATTCTTGTCCGCAATTGCGGACATGAATAGGACATGTTCTATTTTTTGAGGGGAACAGAAATGCGGACCTGGAAGTGGAGATCTGCATTTCCAGAGCCTGGCTGCACATTGTGAGGCCCCATAGAAACGAATGGGTCCGCAATTCTGTTCCGCAAAATGAAATTGTGGACTTGTGAATGGGGCCTAAAACCCAATTTTTCTCAGCAATGCAGGCACGTATGGACATGGCACCAACACAGATGCCTTCAGCTGCCCAGTGCACATGTAACAGGTCAGCCAGGGTCATAGGCACAAATCTGCTGACAGATGTCTATTAATGTGTACAATGGCTGCTAGAAACCATAGTCTCTGTTGTGATGGGAGCATGTATGGCCGGCACTATCAATGGAAGGTTCTTTAGACACTGCACTTTCTGGCTGACACTTTATAGGGGCACTCTGCTAAAACATTATGCATAGGAGTCCTCAAGCTGTAATAACCTTGTATCACCACTACAACGAAGAGGGCGCAGTGCTCACAAAAGCATTATGGCCCCTTCGGACAAATAATCTTCAGGGGTGCCGAGAGTTGTATCCCCATTAATCCAAAATGATAATCTACCCTAAGGATAGGTCATCAATATTACAAAACTAGAATACCCCTTTAAGCATGGGCATTCTCACAGGTCTGCAGCTACAGAGCCCAACACAAAGTAAGTTGAGTGCTTTTCTAGACCATGCAGGCTAGCCTTCCATGGATGCCCATGACCTCATCACCGATTCCTTGCTACTGCGACCACCACACAATACCTGCTATTTTGGAGATGCTCTGATACAGTCATCGAACCATCACAAGTTGCCTATTGTTTGGCTCTTTAGAGTCTATTCACAAGGCAAAAAATGCATTTTTGTGGTCCGCATCCGAGCCGCATTTTTTGCGGCTCGGGTGCGGACCCATTCACTTCAATAGGGCCGCAAATAATGCAGACAGCACTCCGTGTGCTGTCCGCATCCGTTGCACCGTACCGTGACCCCACCAAAAAAAATATAGCCTGTCCTATTCTTGTCTGTTTTGCGGACAAGAATAGGCATTTCTACAATGGGCCACCCGTTCCGTTAATTGCAGAAGGCAACCGGACGGCTTCCGTTTTTTGCGGACCGCAAAAAACGGCCCGGTCGTGTGCATGAAGCCTAATGCCTCATTCACACATCAGTGTTCGGTCAGTGATTTCCATCAGTGATTCTGAGCCAAAACCATGTGCAGCTCTAAACACAGAACAGGAGCAGATCTTTCCCTCAGGGCTCATGCACACGACCGTTGTTGTTTTGCGGTCCGTTTTTCACGGATCCGTTGTTCCGTATCTGAGGTATTTTTTCCTCTGATTTAAGTCCTCTTCCGTTCCGTTATTCCACAAAACATATCCGTATGGTTTCTGTATGCGATCCTTGTTTTGCGGATCAGAAACGGAAACAGTAAAATGGATCGCATACGGAAACCATAAACAGGATGACATACGGATGTGTTCCATGTGCGTTTCTGTATTAAATTGCGGATCTGCAAAAAAAACAGATGACGTTCCATATGGCATCTGTTTTTTGCGGATCCATTGTAATAATGCCTATCCTTGTCCGCAAACTAGAAAAAAAATAGGACATGCACTATTTTTTTGCGGAGCAACGGAACGGACATACTGATGCGGACAGCACACTGTGTGCTGTCCGCGTTTTTTGCGGACCCAAAGAAATGAATGGGTCCGCATACTATCCGCAAAAAAACGGAACGGACACGGAAACAAACAACGTTAGCCCTCTTGCACATGAACGTTTTTTTTTTCCATTTACGTTCCGTTTTTTGTGTTCCGTATACTGAACCATTCATTTTAATGCATCCACAAAAAAAACGGAAGGTACTCTGTATGCCTTCTGTTTCCGTATTTCCATTTTTCCATTCCGTTCAAAGATAGAACATTTATTTTGTCCGCAAGGCCTCTTGCATACGACCTTTTGGCTTTTTCAGTGTTGTGCGGTCCGTTTCAAACGGATCAGTTTTTCAGTTTTTTGTTTCAGTTCCTCTTCTATTCCATTTTGCCGTTCCGTTTGGTTTCCGTTTTTTTGCGGATCGCAAATGGAAACGGAAGCATGGCATACATGGTATACAGTAATTGCATAGAAAAATTGGGCTGGGCATAAAATTTTCAATAGATGGTTCCACAAAAACAGAACGGATATGGACGACATACAGATGCATTCCGCATCCATTCTGTTTTTTTACAGCCCCATTGACTTGAATGGATCCACGGAATGTGATTTGCGGGCAATAATAGGACATGTTCTATCTTTTAACGGAACGGAAATACGGATATGGAGTACCTTCCTTTATTTGCAGACCCATTGAAATTAATGGTTCCATATACAGAACACAAAAAACAGAACGTAAACGCAATGCAAAAAAAAAATGTTCCTGTGCAAGAGGCCTAAGGCCTCATGCACACGACCGTTGTGTGCATCCGTGGCCGTTGTGCCGTTTTCTGTTTTTTTTCGCGGACCCATTGACTTTCAATGGGTCCGTGGAAAAATCGGAAAATGCACCGTTTTGCAGCCGAGGCCGTGATCCGTGTATCCTGTCCGTCAAAAAAATATGACCTGTCCTATTTTTTTGACGGACAACGGTTCACGGACCCATTCAAGTCAATGGGTCCGTGAAAGAACACGGATGCACACAAGATTGGCATCCGTGTCCGTGATCCGTGGCCGTAGGTTGCTTTCATACAGACGGATCCGAAGATCCGTCTGCATAAAAGCTTTTTCTGATCTAAGTTTTCACTTCGTGAAAACTCATTTCCGACAGTATATTCTAACACAGAAGCGTTCCCATGGTGATGGGGACGCTTCTAGTTAGAATACACTGCAAACTTTGTACAAGACTGCCCCCTGCTGCCTGGCAGCACCCGATCTCTTACAGGGGGATATGATAGCACAATTAACCCCTTCAGGTGTGGCACCTAAAGGGGTTAATTGTACTATCATATTCCCCTGTAAGAGATCAGGGCTGCCAGGCAGCAGGGGGCAGACCCCCCCCTCCCCAGTTTGAATATCGTTGGTGGCACAGTGTGCCAACCACCATCGCCCCCCCCCCTCCCTCCCTCTATTGTATTAAATCGTTGGTGGCACAGTGTGCCAACCACCATCGGCCCCCCTCCCTCCCTCTATTGTATTAAATCGTTGGTGGCACAGTGTGCCAACCACCATCGGCCCCCCTCCCTCCCTCTATTGTATTAAATCGTTGGTGGCACAGTGTGCCAACCACCATCGCCCCCCCCCCCCCCTCCCTCTATAGCAGTAACATTGGTGGCAGTGTGCGGTCTCAACAGTAGAAGATTCATACTTACCTGCTTGCTGCTGCGATGTCTGTGAACGGCCGGGAGCTCCTCCTACTGGTAAGTGACAGTTCTTTAGCAATGCGCCGCACAGACCTTTCACTTACCAGTAGGAGGAGCTCCCGGCTGGACACAGACATCGCAGCAGCAAGCCGGTAAGTATGAATCTTCTACTGTTGAGACCGCACACTGCCACCAATGTTACTGCTATAGAGGGAGGGAGGGGGGGGGGGCGCGATGGTGGTTGGCACACTGTGCCACCAACGATTTAATACAATAGAGGGAGGGAGGGGGGCCGATGGTGGTTGGCACACTGTGCCACCAACGATTTAATACAATAGAGGGAGGGAGGGGGGGGGCGATGGTGGGGGCTCACTGTGCCACCAACGATATTCAAACTGGGGAGGGGGGGGGCTGCCCCCTGCTGCCTGGCAGCCCTGATCTCCTACACGGGAATATGATAGTACAATTAACCCCTTTAGGTGCCGCACCTAAAGGGGTTAATTGTGCTATCATATCCCCCAGTAAGAGATCGGGTGCTGCCAGGCAGCAGGGGGCAGTCTTGTACAAAGTTTGTAGTGTATTCTAACCTGAAGCGTCCCCATCACCATGGGAACGCCTCTGTGTTAGAATATACTGTCGGATCTGAGGTTCACGAAGTAGCTCATATCCGACAGTATATTCTAACATAGAGGCGTTCCCATGGTGATGGGGACGCTTCAAGTTAAAATATACCATCGGATTGGAGAAAACTCCAATCCGATGGTATAAAAGAACTCCAGACTTTACATTGAAAGTCAATGGGGACGGATCCGTTTGAAATGGCACCATATTGTGTCAACATCAAACGGATCCGTCCCCATTGACTTGCATTGTAATTCAGGACGGATCCGTTTGGCTCCGCACGGCCAGGCGGACACCAAAACGACTTTTTTTTCATGTCCGTGGATCCTCCAAAAATCAAGGAAGACCCACGGACGAAAAAACGGTCACGGATCACGGACCCACGGACCCCGTTTTTGCGGGCCGTGAAAAAAAACTGTCGTGTGCATGAGGCCTAAGGGAAAGATCTGCACCTGTTCTCTGTTTAGAGCCGCACCTGGTTTTGGCTCGAAATCACTGACCAAACACTGATGTGTGAATGAGGCATAAGGCCTCTTGCACACAACCGTATGGCTTTTACAGTATTTTGCGGTCCGCAAAAAAAATGATCCTGCCAAAAATCCGGATGATGTCCGTGTGCATTCAGTTTTTTGCAGAACGGAACAGCTGGCCCCTGATAGAACAGTACTATCCTTGTCCGTTATGCGGAACGTAATCCATGTCCGTTTGAACGGAACGTAAAAACGGAAATACGGAAACGGAAGGCATACAGAGTACCTTCCATTTTTTTTGCGGATCCATAGAAATGAATAGTTCCGTATACGGAACGCAAAAAACGGAACCTAAACAGAAAAAAATGTGCGCAAGAGGCCTAACAAGAACAGCAGTAAGCATGCATGCTAGGAGTTGTAGTTTCACAGCAGCTGGAGTGCTGGTGTATAGTACTTGGATGAAAAATGTAAAAATACTTGTAGAAAAAAATAACAGTATACATCGTACAAACAGTGAATAAAGTGGCACTCTGCAGAGCATCGGGTTTAAGGCCTAGTTCACACGAATGTGTGTGATCCGTAGCCGTATTACACGGCCACAGTTCCGTGTGCATTCCGTATCACGGATGCAGAGCCATTCACTTCAATGGGTCCGCAAATCCGGAATTGCGGAACGGCCGCACGGAACGGGACCCCTTGGAAGCACTACGGAGTGCTTCCGTGGGGTTGCGTCCCATACTTCCATTCCGCAAAAAGATAGAACAGGTCCTATCTTTTTGCTGAACGGGCAGATCGCGGACCCATTAAAGTGAATGGGTCTGCGATCCGATGCAGCTGACCCACGGCCGGTGATCGTGCATTGCGGCCCGCAATTTGCAGGTCGCAGCATGGGCACGGGTCACACACGTTCGTGTGAACTCGGCCTACATCTTAATATAAATCTTTAATATAAATATATTGGGTACTGCATTATTTTTGCAGTAGCGCTTTCTTCTACAGTGGTGCACATATCGAAAGGGCATTCACACAAACATGTCCGTTTTACGGTCTGTGTGCATACCGCACTTTTCGCAGGTCTCATTGTGAAAATGCCTTATTCTTGTTGGACAGGAGTAGGACACGTGCACTTGTGTTCTATAATTTGCGACACGGAATAGATGCAGACAGCACACAGATGACATCCCTGTGCTGTCCGTGTTTTTTTGCAGACCCCTAGAAATGAGTGGGTCCGCATGCAATCTGCAAAAAATGCGGATTGGACACAGACTGAAATTATGGTTGTTTGAATGTAGCCTTAGGCCTCATTCACATTTCCGTGTCAGTTTCAAATCCGTGAAAAAAAGCACCCGTGTTTCATTTGTGAAGGATCCGTGTTTGGTCCGCGTGTCCGTTTGCCCTCCGTGAGTCATCCGTAATCCACGGACGGTGCTCAACTGAAAACTAATTTCCAAAGCATCTTCTATCAGTCTTCAGTGAAAAACGGACGCAACACGGATGCCATCCATGTTGTGTCCATGATTTTCACACGGCGTGTTTAGGGTGCATCACAGACCAAAGTAGTGCATGTCTCCGTGATTTTTTTTTACTGACTCACAGTCAGTAAAAAAAATACTGATATTTGCCCAGGCACATTAAAATAAATGGGTACATGTGCTGTCCGCAGAAACCTGCGGTTAGCACACGTCAGTGAAAAGTGGAAATGTGAACAAGGCCTTATCGATTAACTGTCACCAGATTTAACCCTATTAAGGCCTCTTTCACACTGAAGTGTGCGGCCCGTTGACGTATTGCGGCCCGCAATACACGGGCGCCACTCCGTGGGCATTCCGCATCACAGATGCGGACCCATTCGCTTGAATGGGTCCGCAAATCCGGAGATGCGGAATAGTGCTTCCGTGGGGTTTCGTCCCGTACTTCCGCTCGGCAAAAAGATAGGACATGTTCTATCTTTTTGCCAACGGCTGGATCGCAGACCCATTCAAGTGAATGGGTCCGCGATCCGCTGCGGCTGCCCCACGGACTGTGCTCGTGCATTGCAGGCCACATTTTGCGGGCCGCACACGCCAGTGTGAAAGAGGCATAAGATAGATGACATTAGCAATGTTTATTTTTTATTTTTTTAACCCCTAAAGCCACATTTTTGTATGCATTATGTATTCAGAATGCTATTATTTCCCTTTATAACCATGTTATAAGGGAAAATAATAAAATATACAGAACACCGATCCCAAGCCTGAACTTCAGTGAAGAAGTCCGGGTTCGGGTCTGGGTACCACAGTCAGTTTTTTATCACACATGTGCAAAACGCATTGCACCCGCGCGATAAAAACTGAACATCGGAACGCAATCGCAGTCAAAACTGACTGCAATTGCGTACCTACTAGCACGATTTTCCCTGATCGCAGACGCAACGCATCCGGACCTAATCCAGACATGATCGTCTGCAAGGGGCCTTAATGTAGGGCAAAAGTGACAGTTGCTCCTGGGGGGCCCAAGGCAGCTGCCTCTTGAGCCCCTCTGGCCACTGGTGACGTGGGGGACGGTGGCAGGGCACAGGGAGATGAGTGTTTAATCCAAAGTCGATTTGCATAAAACTTTGTTAGAATACTGCACGGAGCGAGCGTTCCATACAGCATTAGAATGTATTGGCTCCGATGAGCCGAAGTTATTACTTCACAAAGTCTCGCGAGACTTCGGGTAATCACTTTGTAAATGAATTTCTGCTGTAAAAAATCCTTGTACCGAACTCGGGTTCGGTTCCAAGGTACCACCTTGTACAGTATTCTAATGAAGTTTTATGCAAATCGACTTCGGATGAAGCGTCTGAAGTCGATTCGCTCATCCCTAGGGCCTGACTGGCTGGCTTGTTATCTTTCTGTAAGCCCAAGATTTCAGGGCCAGGTATCCAAACAGTGAGGATGCCTGGCCCTATCAATCAGGCCATAAGGTGCAGTGGCAACGGGGAGAGGAGGAGGTGAAGCAGTGCGCCGAGGGACTAAGCCAGCCCTCTCAACACGCGGGAAACGCAGGCTCAGTCAATCACTGTTTGAGATGGGTCAATCTGTGTTAATAGGAACCAGGAAGCAGAGATCAGCAGGGTTCCAGAAAGCGCTGCAATGGGAAAAGTGTGTAAGTCTTTTTTACCAGCCGGACGACCCCTTCAAAACATTTTTACCTTCTATTGCTCAACGTAGTTAGAGTTCTGTTTCCGTTGTAAAGAAATCCAAATTCCCAGCTCATCCTTATTAGCTGTAGGGATAAAGTATAAGTCTAAATGCATTGGGCTCCCTCTAGTGGTGGCTATGGGAATTTTACGACTAGACCAAAGTTCATTTTTTCACACATGTAAATACACTAATACAGTAAGTAGGTGAAAGGGAACATGGATGCTGTGAGAGGGGGAGGGGTAGCAGGGAGACACTGAACCCCTTAGGCCTCTTTCACACGGGCGTTGCGGGTGAGGGCCGGATGTGTTCAGGGTGCATTGAAACCCGCACGAGTAGGCAATTTCAGTCAGTTTTGTCTGCAAATTTATTCCGTTCACTTTTTTCCACGTGAGTGCAATGCGTTTTGCACGGGCGTGAGTAAAGACGAAATGTGATACACAGACCCGAACCCGGACTTCTTCACTGAAGTTCGGGTTTGGTGCTCTGTAGATTTTAATATTTTCCATTATAACATGGTTATAATGGAAAATAATAGCACTCTGAATACAGAATGCAAAGTCCAATGTCAATTGAGAGTTAAAAAATAATAAAAACATTACTCACCTCATCCACTTGATCAGGCAACTTTGCATTCTGTATTAAAGAATGCTATTATTTTCCATTATAACCATGTTATAATGGAAAATAATAAAGTAAATGGAGTCCCGGGTCGCTCATCCCTCGTCTCCTTTTAGCAACCATGCGTGAAAATCGCACCACATCCGCACTTGCTTGCGATTTTCACGCATCCCCATTCATTTCTATGGGGCCTGCGTTGCGTGAAAAACGCAGAATATAGAACATGCTGCGATTTTCACGCAACGCCAAAGTGATGCGTGAAAAACATCACTCATGTACACAGCCCCATTGAAACAAATGGGCCAGGATTCAGTGCGGGTGCAATGCGTTCACCTCACGCATTGCACCTGCACAGAATATTTGCCCGTTTGAAAGGGGCCTTAGTGACCAGCCTGTTTTGAGCCTTAGGGTGCTGGCACACAGTGCAGCTCTCACATGTATTTAGGATGCAGTTTTCTATTTAGCCAGTTTAGCAGCCTCATTAAACCCCGGTGTTCTGCATAGCGGGAATGATTTAATTAATTTCATCTAGCTACAATAAAGAACTGCATCCTGAATGCATGTCAGAACAGCGCTATATGCCAGTACCCTTAGGCCTCTTGCACACGAGCATCACATATTAGGTCAGGATGCGTTCAGTGATAATCGCGCAATTTTTTCCCGCGCGGATGACATGCGTTTTTACCGTGCATGTAAAAAAACTGACCCATCCTCTAGATTCACCTGTTACTGCAAACACATATAAATACCCCCAGCATGCATTGTTTTTTTCACCTGAAGAACGTCTCATTATTACGTTCAGGTAAGACTATATACAGTCCTGATCAAAATCTTAAGACCACTTAAAAAATGGCAAAAAATCTTATTTTACATTGTTGGATCTTATCAAGGTTCCAAGTAGAGCTTCAACATGCAACAAGAAGAAATGAGAGTGAGACAAAACATTTTTTGAGCATTTAATTAATTGTAAATAACGATTAAACTGAAACAGGCTTTTTTTCAGCTGATCCAAATTTTAGGACCACATGCCTTTAAAAGGCCAAATCTGTGCAAATATGTGGATTCATTGTCATTTCCTGTCAGGTAGTCACACGTTGTGCTGGCAAAGGCAAAAAAACTCTCCCTTTTTGAACGTGGTCGGGTTGTTGAACTGCACAAGCAGGGTCTCCCACAGCGCGCCATTGCTTCTGAGGTGGGACACAGTAAGACAGTCATTTGGAATTTCTTAAATGATCCTGAGGGTTATGGAACAAAAAAGTCAAGGGGAAGCCAAAAAGATTTCATCGGCACTGAGCCAGAGGATCCAATTGGCTGTCCGTCAAGACACTGGACGATCCTCGACCCAAATTAAGGCCCTTACTGGTGCTGACTGCAGCCCCATAACCATCAGACGGCATCTGAGACTGAAGGGCTTCAAAAACAAAAAACGTCTTCAAAGACCTCGTCTCCTTGAATGCCACAGAACTGCTCGTTTGGACTTTGCAAGAGAGCACCAAACATGGGACATTCAAAGGTGGAAGAAAGTTTTATTCTCTGATGAGAATTTTTTTTACCTTGATGGTCCTGATGGTTTCCAACATTACTGGCATGACAAGCAGATCCCACTTTAGATGTTGCAGAGAGCATTCCTCATGACTGAGGGCCCTCGTCTGTGTGGTAACGACTGGGTTTTTCAATAGGACAACGCTACAGTACAGGACAAGGGACTTCTTACAGGAGAATAACATCACTCTTTTGGCCCATCCTGCGTGTTCCCCTGATTTAAATCCAATTGAGAACCTTTGGGGATGGATGGCAAGGGAAGTTTACAAAAATGGACAACTGTTCCAGACAGTAGATGGCCTTCGTGCGGCCGTCTTCACAACTTGGAGAAATGTTCCCCAGTCACCTCATGGAAACGCTTGCATCAAGCATGCCGAAACGAATTTTGGAAGTGATAAACAATAACGGCGCAGCTACTCATTACTGAGTTCATGTTTGGAAGTTGGATTTCTGTTTTGGGTTTAGTTTTTTTTTGGAGGTGTGGTCCTAAACTTTTGATCAGCTGAAAAATGGCTTGTTTCAGTTTATTCGTTGTTTTCATTAAATTGAATGCTCAAAAAATGTTTTGTCTCACTTCCATTTCTTCTTGTTGCATGTTGAAGCTCTCCTTGGAACCTTGTTAAGATCCAGCCATGCTAAATATGATTTTTTTGCCATTTTTGAAGTGGTCTTAAACTGATCGGACTGTATTATCACACTCATACATGAATGACCCACTGTTTTCCAACACTTAGCAGTTTTGTCTATGGCCTGTGTATTGAGAACTTTACCTGTTCTATGTATAAGTAGTACACGTATTGTATACTGTAAAGTTTGATTATGAAACTGTGTGTGTTTTTGGGCCGCCTACTTTGTATAAAGTCACTTGGTGTACTACCAAATCATTGATTAGTCACACCAGATTCAAGTTCCGCGGGGTTAATTATTCTAATCCTGGCTGTAATGATGATGATACGTCACCTGTATATGGTAATGGTCTGGAAGTTGATTTAGCTTGACGGTTTTCCTTACTTAAAAGTGTATATCAATATAAAGTATTGATCCCAATCTTGGAGTATGGCCTATTTTTTTTAAACTTGCCAGACATGTTGGCATTAAATCAAGTAAACTAATGTAGTACATGTTAAAACGTGTGATAATTTGTGTATTAATGTTAATGTGTTTTTTTATTTTTTTAATTCAGATATCTGGCGACTGGCAATTAGTTTTCTTAGTTACATTTTGAGTTTAGAATGGGGACCTCCACAATTGCTGGCGTGGTACAGGCTACATGTGCCACCATTTGGTTGATACTGAAAGCTTTGGTGCTGCCACATCCAACCAGGCAGCAGTGGCTTGATATAGCCCAGGGCTTCCTGGTGTCAGACCCCCGCCGATCAGATGCTGATGATCAATCCAGAGGATAGATCATCAGTTTAAACAAACTGCAGAACCCCTTTAGGAAACAACCAAACTCAGAGTTCCAATTCTATAATTATAAACAGTTTTTCTCTGTATTTTGTTGGCCTTGGCTGACACAAACTGCAAGTTTATAATTATAGATATTGGGTCCTATGGAAGTACTGCAGATGCTCGCTTCTTCAGGGCTTCCAGAATGGGTCGGTGGCTTCAGTCCAACCAACAGGACGTACCACAACCAGCAAACCTTACTGGCTCCTCTGGACCACCAGCGCCTTATGTGGTTGTAGGGGATGAGGGTTTTGCCCTTTCTATAAACTTCATGCGTCCCTTTTCTAGGCGAGGTTTGGATGCAAAGAGGCGCACTTTTAATTATCGGTTAAGTAGGGCCAGGAGGTTTGTGGAGTGCGCCTTTGGGATTTTTTTTTTTCTTTCGGCCATACAGCTGGCTTCCGAAAATGTCAATCTGGTCAATCAAAGCGTGTGTAGTGCTGTACAACTACATACATAACTATCAGTCTACACCTGATGAAGATGCCCAAGTCTATAGTTCGCCATCAGGAAGAGACACTTTCCAACTTGAAAGATCTGGATCTGCTGGAGTGAGGGACTTATTTTCTGAATATTTTATGTCCCCTATCGGTTCATTCCCTTTTCAGCAGTAGTACTTGACTCATGGACGTTTGTCTTTGCCAGATATTTTATTTTTAACCTGGATGGTTATTTTTTTTTAGTTAGGGACTCGCAAGATAATGACCCTTGATGTGGGTTGCAAGCTTACATATATGGTTTTGCACATGGTATGTGAAATATGTACTAATACCTCATTCATAGAAAGTGTAAAATGTATGCATGTTTTCCCATCATCATTAATAAAGTCATAGTTGGCCTCATTCTGATGTAGTAAAAAACTATCATTACATGTGTCATGGTGCGGAAACTCTATCTGTATTATTTTTACCATCATGTGCTTAACCCCTTCTTCCCCAGGCCAGTTTTTGCCCTTCTGCCCAGGCCATTTTTTGCAAATCTGACATGTTTTATGTGGTAATAACTTTGGAACACTTTTATTTATCCAAGCCATTCTGAGAATGTTTTCTTGTGACACATTGTACTTCATGACAGTCATAAATTTGAGTCAATATATTTCACCTTTATTTATGAAAAAATCCCAAAATGACCCCAAATTTCTAAAAATTAGCAATTTTCTAAATTTCTATTTCTCTGTTTTTAAAACAGAAAGTGATACCTCATAAAATATTTATAACCCAACATTCCCCATATGTCTACTTGATGTTTGCATCATTTTGTAAATGTCATATTTTTTTTTTGGAGACGTTAGAAGGCTTAGAATTTTAGAAGCAATTCTAAAAATTGTTTAGAAAATTTCCAAAACCCACTTTTTAAGGTTCAGGTCTGAAGTCACTTTGTGAGGCTTACATAATAGAAACCCCCTATAAATGACCCCATTGTAGAAACTACACCCCTCAAGTTACTCGAATTTTACAAACTTTGTTAACCCTTTAGGTGTTCCACAAGAACTAAAGGAAAATGGAGATTACATTTCTAAATTTAACTTTTTGGGCAGATTTTCCATTTTAACCCATTTTTTTCTTTAACACATCGAGGGTTTACAGCCAAACAAAACTCAACATTTATTACCCCGATTCTAAGGTTTACAGAAACACCCCACATGTGATCGTAAATTGATGTATGGGCGCACGGCAGGGCGCAGAAGGAAAGGACTGCCGCATGGTTTTTGGAAGGCAGATTTTGCTGGACTGTTTTTTAGACACCATGTCCTGTTTGAAGCTCCCCCTGATGCACCCCTACAGTAGAAACTCCCAAAAGTGACCCCATTTTGGAAACTAGGTGATAAGGTGACAGTTTTATTGGTACTATTTCGGGGTACATCTGATTTTTAATCGCTCTATATTACGTTTTTTGTGAGGCAAGGTAACCAATAAATGGCTGTTTTGGCACAGTTTTTATTTTTTACAACGTTCATCTGACAGGTTAGATCATGCACTATTTTTATAGAGCAGGTTGTTACGGACACAGTGATATCAAATATGTCTATTTTGTTTGTTTCAGTTTTACATAATAAATCATTTTTGAAAAAAAAAAGTTTTTGCGTCTCCATTTTCTGAACACAGAGAAAAAAAAAGGGGGAATGCAGCAGCACCCTGCAAACCAGATAAAGTACAATAATGCCATAGTCACAAAAAATATTATAGTGCTAATGCTACGCTTATTTATTAAGCGAGATGCTTGGCAAACGCATTTTGTACAAAATCATCTGAGCCCATCTGCCAGACGTCAAGGCGATTCCTGTAAGACGGGTCCTAACACTATATTTTACCTGTTATGCTCCATAATGGCCGCCATAACGTTCAAGAAGTGTTGGATCCACATGCATGCTGGGTCCACTCTGCCTTTTACCATTTTTGGTGCCAAAATGGCCTCCATTACTTACAAGGGATGCAGGTACCAACATGCATGCCGAGCCCACTCCATACCTTTCCTTGTGCCAGACAGCTTCCAATGAATGTAGTGAGAGCAGGCCACATCTTTATACTGAAATTAATTAAAATCATCCTATGGGGCAGACAGGCATTGGAAGGGGGTTACTAACCCCCTTTTCTTTTCCTAAATGCCATTTATTTATTTATTTCTGCCAATCGTCTTGTGCAGGGGCTTATTTTTTGCAGGAAGAGTTGACGTTTTTATTTGTACCATTTTTGGGTACATATGATTTTTTGATAATTCATTATTACACTATGAGGCAAGGTGACCCAAAAAATTGGTTGTTTGGCACCTTTTTTTATTTATTTTTAAAGCGTTCACCTGAGTTGTTAGGTCAGATATTTTTATAGAGCAGATCGTTATTGAAGTGGCAATACCTAATGTATACTTTTTCTTATTTATTTAAGTTTTACATAATAATAGCACATAAATGATGTTTTAGTGTCTTCATAGTCTGAGAGCCTTTTTTTTTTACCGATTGTCCTAGATAGCGGCTCATTTTTTGCGGGATGACTGTTTGATTGGTGCTATTTTAGGGGGAATATGCCCTTTTGATCGCTTGGTGTTGCACTTTAAATGATGTTAGGTGACAAAAAATGGATTTTTTGGCACAGTTTTTATTTTATTCTTTTTACAGTGTTCACCTGAAGAGTTTGGTCATGTGATATTTTTATAGAGCTGGCTGTTACGGACATGGCGATATCTAATATGTATACTTTTTTTATTTATTTCACTTTAACACAATAATATAATTTTTTAAACCAAAAAAAATATGTTTTAGTGTCTCCATGTTCTGAGAGCTATAGTTTTTTTTATTTTTTTTGGGCGATTGTCTTAGGTAGGTGCTTATTTTTTGGGGGGAGGAGGTGACTGTTTTATTGGTACCATTTTGGGGGGCATATGCATTTTTGATCGCTTGGTGTTGCACTTTTTTTTTTTTTTTTTTTTTTTTTACACAGTGTTTATCGGATGGATGGATCATGTGATATATTTATAGAGCCGGTCGTTACGGACACAGCGATACCTAATATGCGTGTGTTTTCTTTTTTTGTTTTCTATTTTTTAATATAAAATCGGGAAAGGGCCGTTTTCTTTCTTTTTTTACTTGAAGCATCATTTTTTTTAAATTTAAAAACTCATTTTTTTTTACTTTTTTAAAACCACTCTGGGACTTTACTTTTGGGGGTCTGATCCCCTCTGCAATGCATTACAATACATCTTCCCGATGCAGTGCAAGGCATTGGGCAGCCTCTGCACGGCATCAGGCTGCCTTCTCACCCATCGGGTCCTTGCCACAGCAGAGCAGGGACCTGATGGGCTCCCTCATCCGCCGCAAATACCTTCTATGCCGCGGTCAGTGCTGATCATGGCATAGACTGGGTTAATCCGGCCTGCGTCTGCTTGTACAGCGATGCCGGCAGATACATCAGGGGCCCGGCTACCAGGGACTGCCGGGCCCCTGCAGTGATTGGGTGCACACCACTCTGGTGCCCGCCCGATCACCATGACGTAATATTACGTCAAAATGCGGGAACACACCTGCTGCCATAACGTACTATTACTTCATATTTCGGGAAGGGGTTAAAGGACATTATATTGTTTATAACATGTTATGTATATATGTATAATTTTTATAATACTTTATTTACAACAATTTAAAACAATTACATATTCAATCAGTAGTTTCATTAATACATTTCTCCCAATTCCCACCTATTCCCCCCTGTCGCCGATCACCCACCCTAGCGATGCGTCTCATCTCTAAAATAGGAAAGAAAAAAAAATGTAAATAAGTAAAAAAATAAATAAAAAAAAGTGAAGAGAAAAAGATGGAGAATAAAGGGGAAAAAGGATGGAGGTTGGTATGTAAAACCTACCAGTCTCCCCATATTCTGGACCATTTTTCCTTTGTTTATATAAAATATTCTTATATTACTTCCCCATAATTACTGAATGTAACCAATCCTAAAAATTTTTTGTATTTTAAGAAAGCCAAGCTTGGGTAATAAGGAATCTGGCCAAGAACATAATCTTAACTAAAATAATTTTCCGATATTTATGGCAGTTTAACTTAGAGAACTCACTTAATATCCAAAACCCAGGTGTCAAAGGGGTCACCATCAATTTTTGAATAACAAAGTAATGAATTGAACTCCAATATGTTTTTAAATTAGGACACCACCAGAAAATGCAAAAAAAATCCGCCCCCTGTGCATCACACCGGGGGCAGCTTGAAAATTCTCGTAAACCCCATTTCTTGAGCCAAATAGGAGTAGTGAAGAATGAGCGTGTAAGCTCTGAAACGCGTCTGGGGAATACATGAATGTAATTTTAAAGAGGTTTCTTGTATACTAAAAGTTCACACCGTACGCGGCAAAGATAATCCACTAAAGAAAAAATTACTACCGCAAGCCATGGAACAGTGTGGCAGGAACTTAACTGACGAGGATCTAAAACAGTCCGGCAATTCAAACAGCCTGGAGGGAAAGCGCGCCAACACGTGGGACGCCAACCTCAGAAGCAGTATCAGCACGCCGCTGAACGAATGAATGGACTCGGTCGGTGAGATCACAACACAGAAGTCAATACGGTAACTGAGCTACATCGTAGCTAATAGTGCGCTATTGACACAATTGATATAAAATACTGAGCTTGGTACCAACTATATATCCTAATACGAGTCAATTCCAGACCCCAATCTAGTAATAACCAGAGGGACACACTAATTATTGATAAATACGGCAACATCGCCAGTCTATCCCAACTATTTAGATCCATATTTATTGTATACTAATTTTCATATAACTCTTTATTTTTATATTTTAATTTTTTACTTTTTCTAGATATTTTTTACTTTTTTATATATACACTCTCTCACTATTTTATCATCACAATCACTGGACACCGAATAACTTTACCTCTTTGGGTCAACTTGATAACGAATATACTCACTTATCATATATGGAGACATTGAACTAAATTGAACCATAAAAGGATATTAATGGACTGCTCTGGACTATATACATAATTGTGCTTATTTTTTTTAAATCAATTTTTAATATTAGTATATATACATTTTATTTTTTCTTCTTTCTTAGATATAATCCCTTTTTAATATTATTAAATTCTATCGTCTTATTAAAATTGTGTTATTAATAATTGTAGTTATATGCTTTAATCTATATAATATTTTATACAATTAATTGGTGTAGCAGATACCCTTTATGATATTATACTTATATCTGTGATATTGAGAGCTTAGGAGGGCGGTCACATACAAAAATATACATCATCTACACTATCTCTATATCACTGTGTGCACAGACACTCAATGCAGTTCTGAATGATAGAGTGCCTGTTATGTATAATTATTCATAATTTTAAAATGAGTACCTATATTACCCCACCCCTGTGAGATAATCATTGGGCACTCAGTTTCCCAAGCTCTCTGGCCCAGTGAAACAGTCTTATAAAGAAGCGGATTAATAATAATTTATATAATTGGGAAATCTTACCCTTATAACCGTGACTTCCAAACAAATCATTTAAAGGTGAAGAAGTGTCTATCTCCAACAGTGAGGCTTGTCTTACACTTGAGAGCGCTGAACGTATCTGAAAGTATCTGAACCAACTTAGATTATCTAAATTCCCCAATAGTGCCATACTCGAGAGGGACAATGCCTCCCCGTTCTTTACTACCTGTGATAAATACATAATATTAGTTTTTTGCCAAAACTTATCCCCAAGTAATTTATCAACTTCCTGTAAAAAAAAATTGTGCCAAAGAGCAGTGCACTGAAAAGAGCCCTTTATCCCCATCCATTTTCTAATGGTAGTCCAAGATCTGGAGAATAACTTCCCAGTTACTATATATGCTTGTTTAATATTATTTAAGCAACCCGATTCCAATAATGTAAATATATTATCAGAGGGAGATCGGTCCACCAAGTTCTTACACAAAGCGCTTTTCTCCCAATGACAATATAACCATAACTGCCCTACTATAAAATAACCCTTGGATCAGGGAGGACTAAATATTCCCTACTTCAACAGCTTAGAAAAATATTCCAATTTTAGCCTCACTCGCTTTCTTCCTCAAAGTAGATCATTTATTATTCTCTCAAGGAGTTTGAAAAACGTATCCTCGCTCCAGATTGGGGAGTTCCTGAGAATATAAAGGAGTTGGGGGAGAATCACCATTTTGAGTAAAGAGATTTTATCTGCTTAAGTCAATGGTAGTCGCAACCATGTGGTGATTTTTTATCTCAGCCTGCTTATTAGTGGTATTAAGTTAAGCTGTACGTAATCCTCAACCTTAGGCGATATCCTCACACCAAGATATTCTACTGAGTCAACGACTTTTAGTGTTTTTAAAGGCCCCTCATTTAAATACTCAAAGTTGTCTAGTGGCCTACGAGTAGTTTTTAACCAGTTAATATCTAGACCGGAAACTTCCCCAAAGGAGTTAACTATGTAAATAACTCTCGGGAGGGTTATGTTGGTATGGTTTATATAAAATAAAACGTTGTCTGCATATAAGGAGATCTAAACCTGTGATCCCAAGACTCCAAAATCCTCAATGGTTATATCTTGTCTAATACTAAGTGCTAGAGGCTCAATATAGATGTCAAACAATAGTGGTGACAATGGACAACCTTGACGAGTACATCTAGTCAAGGTAAAACAAGGGGTCAAACTACCATTAAGGTTCAGTCTCGCACACAGGGAATTATACAAAAGCCTGACCATAGTTAGAAATCTAGGTCTAAATCCCATCTTTTCTAGTACCTTCCATAGAAATTTACACTCAACCCTGTCGAACTCTTTAGAGGCATCCAAAGACAGGACCGAGCGGGAATCCGCTCCGGGGGACTGGATGTTTGCAAACAGATGATGAAGGTTGTGATGAGTGCCTTTATTTTGAAATAATTCTTTCTGATCAGGGTGTACTATTGAGGAAATAACCCTGGAAAGCCTGATAGCCAACATTTTTGACAAAAGCTTAATGTCGGTATTTAGTAGCGATATAGTCTATAGGACTCCATCTCTAAGGGATCATTTCCCTTTTTTTTATTAAGAATACGATTACCGCTTCCGCCATTGATTCCGATAAAGTACCCTCCTCCAGAGACTCATCAATAACCCTAAGCAAATATGGAAGAATAACACTGTAAAACAAAACATGCAATGCAACAGCTCTCTGCAAACCAAATAAAGTACAAAACTGCATCATAATTGAAAATGCTATACTAATAAGTTAGAGATGCTTGGCAAATCATTTTGTACAAAATAATTTGAGCCCGTCTGCCGCACGTCAAGGCGATCTCTGTCAGATGGGTTCCTAACACTAAATTCTACCTGTTATGTGCCATGACGGCTACCACATAATTCAGCGAGTGTAGGTTCCACATGCATGCTGGGCCTGCTTTAATTTCTGTCATTTTTGGTGCCAAAATGGCCTCCATTATATCCAAGGAATGCAGGTACCAACATGCATGGAAGAATAACATCTCTATATTTAAGATAAAACTCATAGGGAAAACCATCTGAGCCAGGGGAGGAGTTTCCAGAGAAGGCCTTTAATGCAGCCTCTAGTTCCTGTAAAGAGAATTCTGCTTCAAGAGATTTTCTCTGTGCTTCCGGGAAGTTGATGGAGTCTAAGTAAGAGTCCATCTTTTCATCCAAACTGTTTTTACTAGATCTGTATATTTCGACAAAATATTTTATGAATTCTTCCTTTATTTTTTTCCTGGTGTTCAGTGATAGTACCCTCAGTTAATACTGCGTATTTCTTTTTTGGGATCTTGATTAGATATTACCTTAGCAAGGAGTTTCCCTGGACACCCTGATTCACAGAATAGTTTTTGTCCCCTGAAAAACAACCTTTGTTAGGCCTTGTCCAGGAGAAACTAAGAGTACTCCTTACTTGCATTTTGCATCACTCTCCTGTTTTTCTCAGTTTTCTCCTTAGAAAACGGATCCATCCCATGTAAAGCGGCATCTATAAGAGCCCTCTCCTTCCTCCCGTACCCATTTTTAAATGGGAAATATTACTGACAAGTAACCCCCTTACAAATGCCTTGATAGAGTCCCATCCAACTTGTATTTTGGCTGATTTACATTTAGTCTCCTAGTAGTATACCATCTCCTTTATCATCCAGTCGTGATTATCTATTACAGAAAGCCAGTAGGGGTTTAATCTAAAGGGGGAGGGGGGGGGGGGGGACTACCCCTTTCTTGTCATCGTCCAGGGTAAGCTCAAGAGAAACCGGGACATATTTCATACGCTTAATGTGTCTCAGATATTTTTCATTTACTAGTGCAAGGTCTATCCTGGACATACAGTTTTCAAATCTGGTTACAAAGGAATAGGCTTTTTTTCCCCCGTCCTATAACACTCCAAACGTCTATAAGCCCCGACTCCTGACAGAATCGAACCAATGGAGATCCCTGGTTAGATACAGAAGTGTAGATGTCTCCATCCATAATGGTCTGGTCAATCTTAGGGTTAATTACACAATTAAAATCCCCATTTACTATGGTAAGGCAATCTGGCCAATTCTCCCTAAACATTAATAAACGATTAACGGAGGAGCAATATATAAAAGCCAAAATACATAGTATACCGAAAAGTTTCCCATAAAGAAAAATAAATCTCCCCTGCTTCCTCGCAGTGAAAATCAATCCTTTTATGTATAAACACATTCACTCCTCTAAAGTGAAAGTAGAATGATATGCCTGCGAGATCCATCCCCTAGTGATCCGCATCATAGACTCTTCAGTAAAATGGGTTTCTAATAGACAGACTATCGCTGGTAAGTGTCTCTGTACTAAATCAAACACGTCCTGTCTTTTAAACTTATCCCCAAGTCGCCGAACATTCCAGGTTAGAATTGTGACAGACAGATAATCAACTAATCAAAAGCAGTCCCCTATAAACTCCTTCCCCTTGTCGTCCATCCTAAGAGATGCATTGCTAACCTCCCCCCAGCACCCCATGATCCGCTACTAAAGGAAGCGGATTTCTCTACTGAGAACACCTTTCCCCCTCCCCACTGATCCAGCCTCCACAGCCAAAAGGGGATACGCCAAAGTTCAAACATTATTCTGGTCTAGCCAGTCTGTAGCTAGGTCCGGAGTATCAAAAAAAGTGTAACTTCATAAAATATTATGCAGTTTGGCTGCGTATGTAATGGAATATTTAATGTCTTTGCCCTGGAGGAGTTTTTTTTTTACAGCCGAGAAGGAACGTCTCATATCTTGAACCTCTTTCGAGAAGTCTGGGAAAAAAGAGAGTTTATTACTGTTATTTAGAAAAGGGTAGCACTCCCGTGCCCGCTTTAAAATAGTGTCTCTATCCTGGGATGTAAGCATCTTTACCAGTAATACCCTTGGTTGCCTTCCAGGGATCAGTTTACCCCCGGGAATCCAATGGGCCCTCTATACTAAAAATAGAGGCAAAAAATGTTCCTTCCTAGATTTCTCCAAGATTAAGGCTTGTAACATTCCAGCCGGGTTTTTCCCTTATAAGCCCTCAGAGTCCCAGGATTCTCACGTTTGATCTTCTCGACCTGTCTTCCAGGTCAACAACTTTTTTTTTCTAATTACTATAGTCCGTTTTTAAAATAGCAATATCAGGTTTTAAAACTTTTACTTCGGATTCCAGGGAACTCGCAGTCTTTTCTATATCGGCAACTCTGTCTCTTATCTTTGTTAAATGGTCTTTAATAATAGATACATCAGTCTGAACAGTCCCTATTAAACATGCATAATTAAAAAACTATTCCAAGTACATTTTTTTATTTGTAGATATTGGGGAATAAAACTTTAATATTAGTGTGTGTAAGTGATATAGAAAACAAGTTAATATAGTATATGTATATTTGGGTGATATTAATGTTTAAGTTAAAGTGTACAATTATTAATGTGGTGTATGTTGGCGAGACAAATATCATTAGGCACTGTATATAATAAACAGAACTAACAATAAAATTCAGCAAAATAAAACTCTGTTTATTCACAGACATAATAGTCAATTGGACAAATTTTTTGGTTCAGTTTTATAAAATCACATAACACAAAAAACTCACAAATTAAAGAAACGTCCAGGTGGCGAGGGGAGACCCAGATACTGCGGGCCAGAGTAGGCTGGATGGGAAGGGGGGCCAGAGTACTGTGATGGGTCAGCTTGGGAGGAGGAGGGGACAGGCTGCCCATAATAAGATTCCCCCTGATACTGTGGGCCATATGGCCGAATAGGTGGCCCATAATGATATAATAATCATTTGGAGGAGGGAACTGTGGGGGACCCTGTGAGCCCTGGGAAATTGGCATTGGCCGGAGGCCAAACATGTGCCCATGGAGGTGCCAATTTTCCAGTGCCACAAACATTTCGGTAGGGTCGTTGGGGGGAGTGACTGCATCCAGAACGATTCCTAGAGCCTATTTGGTTCTAAAGTAATCGTTCTGGAGGCAGCTAGTGCAAATAATGGGCCAGACTACGGGCAAAAAGGTCTAAATGATCCTCCTGCTGGGCTCTAGATAAATACTCCAGAACCTGAGTATTTATCAGAGATTCGGCAGGAGGCATTGCCCGTCGTCTGGCCCGGCTGGGTAGAGCCAAAGGAAGGGGGGGGGGGAAGGAAATCGGCTCCGGAAGCAGTTGGAGGCCTGGATGGTGCCGTGCTGGGTCCTGGGCCACTCTCTGTCTATGCTGGCCCAGAGGGAGTGTCTTCCTCGCAGGCACTTGATTGCTGCGGAGCCAACTCGTCCCCTTCCTCCTTTAGGTTGTCCTCCGTTCTTCAAAAGAAAAAGAAAAAAAAAACATTGTACATTACTACATTATTAACCACACATATTATCATCATCAGCAAAATACTTTTAGCACATAGTACTACATTAACTAAACAACATATTACATATGGGGTCATTTGGCAACATTGGGGAAATTAGAAGTGTCATAGCTGGCCATAGCAACAATTCCTAATCCACTTGTCAGGTTGTTCAACTGCTTTTGCTAAGGAAAGGAGGAATTGGAATGGTTGCTATCGGCAACTATGACATTTCAAAATTAACAACTGTTACCCATCACATTACCTACATAGTCTACATACAGTGTGTATCGATAAACATATAGTGGTCAGTGTATAGAATTAACTTACGGACGCAGCTCCATGACCTCACGGAGGAACATCGGTTGTTCCTTGAACATATAGGGCCTTTTCTTTGGGGGCCCGGAACCAATCCGCCCCTGGTGCTGCATCTCTTTGTAGAACTGGTCCCTGCAGCTCCACCAATAATAAAAAGACAAGAAAGGAAAATGTAGGCAAATATACAATCCTACAGAGGATAACGTATCACGTGCTATACTAGGAAGGAGGATAACCTATGACGTGCTATACTAGGGAGGAGGATAACCTATGACGTGCTATACTAGGGAGGAGGATAACCTATGACGTGCTATACTAGGGAGGAGGATAACCCATGACGTGCTATACTAGGGAGGAGGATAACCTATGACGTGCTATACTAGGGAGGAGGATAACCTATGACGTGCTATACTAGGGAGGAGGATAACCTATGACATGCTATACTAGAGAGGATAACCTATGACGTGCTATACTAGAGAGGATAACCTATGACGTGCTATACTAGAGAGGATAACCTATGACGTGCTATACTAGGGAGGATAACCTATGACGTGCTATACTAGAGGGGATAACGTATCACATGTGCTATACTAGGGAGGATAACCTATGACATGTGCTATACTAGAGAGGATAACGTATGACATGTGCTATACTAGAGAGGATAACGTATGACATGTGCTATACTAGAGAGGATAACGTATCACATGTGCTATACTAGGGAGAACAGCAAGGATCACACATGTTTACATTAGCTACTTATCCAAATTCTGGCAACTTGGTTTTCTCCAAAATTGTGAAAAAAAGCTCCTGGGTTATCTCCATCCAGGCCGCATCTTTTTTATACCGGTCGTGATAGTCCCCTGACCGCGTATCCCAAGTGCAGGGCCTCTCCTGGTCGAGGACAATGTGCCTCTCCACATCCATAGCCAGTGGTGTCTTTGGCATGCCTTTCAAATGGTCCGTAAGGGCTGGAAAATTCAGCTGCAAACTCCTGCCTCATGTGCTGCGACCACATGCCTTTAAAAGGCCAAATCTGTGTAAAGATGTGGATTCATTGTCATTTTCTGTCAGGTAGTCAGACGTTGTGATGGCAAAGGCAAAAAACTCTCCCTTTTTGAACGTGGTCGGGTTGTTGAACTGCATAAGCAGGGTCTCTCACAGCGCGCCATCACTGCTGAGGTGGGACGCAGTAAGACAGTCATTTGGAATTTCTTAAATGATCCTGAGGGTTATGGAACAAAAAAGTGAAGTGGAAGACCCAAATATATTTCATCAGCACTGAGCCGGAGGATCCAATTGGCTGTCCGTCAAGACACTGGACGATCCTAGATCCAAATTAAGGCCCTTACTGGTGCTGACTGCAGCCCCATAACCGTCAGACGGCATCTGAGACTGAACGGCTTCAAAAACCTCGTCTCCTTGAATGCCACAGAACTGCTCGTTTGGACTTTGCAAGAGAACACCAAACATGGGACATTCAAAGGTGGAAGAACGTTTTATTCTCTGATGAGATTTTTTTTTTACCTTGATGGTCCTGATGGTTTCCAACGTTACTGGCATGACAAGCAGATCCCACCTGAGATGTTTTCTACGCGCCACAGTGGAGGGGGCGCCATAATGGTCTGGGGTGCTTTTTCCTTCAGTGGAACAATGGAGCTTCAGGAAGTGCAGGGGCATCAAACGGCCGCTGGCTATGTCCAGATGTTGCAGAGAGCATTCCTCATGACTGAGGGTCCTCGTCTGTGTGGTAACGACTGGGTTTTTCCACAGGACAATGCTACAGTACACAATGCCCGCAGGACAAGGGACTTCTTCCAGGAGAATAACATCACTCTTTTGGCCCACCCTGCATGTTCCCCTGATCTAAATCCAATTGAGAACCTTTGGGGATAGATGGCAAGGGAAGTTGGGGCCATGTGAAAATCGCTGAATATATAACATATTGCGATTTTCACACAACGTACAAGTGATGCATGAAAAACAATGCTTATGTACACAGCCCCATTAAAATGAATGGGTCTGGATTTAGTGCAGGCGTAAAACTCACTCGTGTGAAAGGGGCCTAAAAGACCAAGCAATTTTTTTAATTTTTTTCTTGGTTACATTGCAAGAGCTATAATTTTTTTAATTTTACAGTCGTTGTAGCTATATGAGGGCTTGGTTTTTGCAGGACACCATTTTGTGGTACACATAACTTACTGATTAAAAAGGTTTTCCAAAATGTTGTTTACCGATGACCTGTCCTCTGCATAGGTCATCAGAATCTGATCGATGGGGGTCTGACACCTGGGACCCCGCCAATGAGCTATTTTGAGAAGGCAGCAGCGCTTCTTGCAGCTTACCAAGCACAGTGCTGGACATAGTATAGTGGCTGTGTTTGGTATCGCGCTCAGCTCTATTCACTTGAAAGGGGCTGAGCTGCTCCTAGGACTTGTGATTGATGAATGTTTAATCACTTGGCCTACGAAAAGCAGAGAGAAGGCCGCGGCGCTCACAGGAGCGCCGATGCCTTCTCAAACAGCACATCGGCGGGGGCCCCGGGTATCGGATCCCGACCGATCAGATACTGATGACATATCCAGGTCCAGGGAGAACCCCTTTAACTTTTAGTAACATTTTTTTTTTTAATGGGAAAAAACAGCAATACTGTCACAGAATCTTCAGGTTATAGATTTTGCAGTGATGATTTTTCGGCATAAATAACAGGATGACTTTATATTCTGTGGGTCAGTATGATTACAGCGATATACATGTATTTTCTTTTTTTTACATTTTACATTTTAAAACCCCCTTAAAAAAAAAAGGGAAACAAAAAAAAAAGTTTTTGCATCACCACATCCGAGGACCCATAACTTTTTAAATTTTCTTTTTACAGAGCTGTATGAGCGCTTACATTTTTGCAGGATGACATTGGGATCATTCTGGGGCACATAAAACTTTTGGACTGCTTTTTACTTATTTTTTTATGGTGAATGAGCAAAAAACTATTCTGGTATTTTATTTTTTATATGACGTTCACCGTACGGGATGAATTACATGATTATGGTGTAGTGTGGTTTATTATAAACACAGTGATTTACGGACGGACTGTAAAACCCTGCCCACGCTAAGCCATGTCCCCAATTCGGTTAGGTCACTGCCCCTCCCACTCCGCAGCGGACGGGGATTTAAAAAATTAAGGTAAAATCAACAGCAGGTCAGCTGCAGGGGTGGGAGGGAGGGTGACTTTTTTTTTTTAACTTAACTTTATAAAACTTTTTCTTTAACCATTTACAAGGGGCCTTTATCAGGCGATCTTTTGATCGCTTTTATAATACCCTGTACTGATTATACAATGCAGATCATACTGGCAGTGCTAAACTGACCATCACCAGCAGGCACTCTCCTAGGCAGCCCTTCTTTAAGCCCAAGGCTGCCATGCCAAGTTGATGGGAGACCGAGGGAGCTACCTCCCTCTTAACCAGTTAGATGCCACTGTTGCGTTTGACAGCGGCATCTAAGAGGGTAAACAGCCCGGATTGGCACTTCTGCTAGTCTGGGCCGTTATCAAGAGGTGCAGATTTAAAATGTAATCCCCCTTCTGCCAGTCAATGCAGAAAAGCAAGTCTACAGAAATCCCACAATTTCCCCCTTACTGCTGCGGACAACACTAGCATCACACCAAGGGGAGCCAGCACACTTATTGGGCATGAAGATAGTACAGTTGGTTTCGTATAGCGTGTTTACGAATAAACTACACTTTGAGGACGTTAGGACAGCATGAATCTGCTGACAAGGTCCATTTACTGTGGTTTCACACACCACATTTTTTTTTGTGGCTTTTTTTGTATGGAGAGATTCATTTTTTTGCAGATTGGATGTGGACCCATTCAATTCCGTTCATGTGCTGTCCGCATCTGTATGTCCATTCTGCAGTCCCGCAAAAAGATAGATCATGTCCTATTCTTGTCTATTTTGCGGACGAGAATACGCAGCGTTACAATGGTTCCGCCACAAAATAAAATGGATGAACAAGGATATCATCCGTATTTTTTGCGGACTGCAAGTCAGATTTTTTTTTTTGCGACTGTTGCGTCGCTATTGCAGCAAGTCGCATTGTGACACCATTGAAATACATGATATAAAATGTTGCATGACAAATATCGCCATGCGTTGCCTTTTTCTGCAACACGTGTCGCTGTGTAGCCTTACTCTTACATCAATTCCTCTAGACTTACAGATTTGAAAAATGGGTGAAAAAAGTGGGCATGGTTAAGGGGTTTCTGTCACCCCAATTTTCTCTGTTAAACAGGCTGACATTATAGATGTGAAAAGGTCACCTGAATTTAACTCAGCATTTCTTTTATTTAAGTATGCCCCCGTTTTCGTGTAATTTAAACTTGTATTGTATGCAAATCAGCCTCTAAGAGCGGGGGGGGGGCGTTGCACCTGCTCCTAGACGCTCCGTTCACCTCATTTCCACGCCAGCATTGGTTCTCCTGCCGAATACTGAATAAGAAGGCGCAGGCGCGAGATTTACATGGCAGACAGGGCCACCAGGAGAACCAACGCTGGCCTGACCCTGTCAATCAAGACAGAAGGGCGTGGAAATGAGGTGGGCGAACAGAGGTGCAACACCCCCCCTGCTCCTAGAGGCTTATTTTCATATAATAAAAGTAAGAATTACATGAAAATGGGGGCATACTTAAATAAAAGAAATGCAGTTAAATTCAGGTGACATTTTCACATCTATAATGTCAGCCTGTTTAACAGAGAAAATTGGGGTGACAGAAACCCCTTAACCATGCCCACTTTTTTCACCCATTTTTCAAATCTGTAAGTCTAGAGGAATTGATGTAAGAGTAAGGCTACACAGTGACACGTGTTGCAGAAAAAGGCAACTAACTATGTTAATTGGTTTTGCTCCAGTTTTATCAATTACATTTTTAATTTTTTTTTTTAAGTCAAAAACTCGCTCCAGTAGGGTATTGTGTAGAAAAACCAGAGTAGCATTTCTAGACAAAAGTGGTTTTAAAGATGCTCCAAATGTAACAAACATGCGACATTTGGCACAAAGTGCCCCAACACTAAACTGACTTGAAATACTATCTGGATGATAAATTCCCCCAGTGTATTTTTGGTTGTCGCATTTCTCCAAAATGAGACATGCTCTTTGTATGGCGACTTTTTCAACAGATTTTGCTATAAAACTTGATAAACGTATGTTTTAAATTAAACAAATTTAACGATACAAAAAATACACGTGTAAAAAAAAAAAAAAAAAAACAACAATGAAAAACACTTAAAATTCATGATCTTTAAGAAAAAAAAAAAAAAAAGGTCATCAATATCATATTGGCGGGGATCTGACATCCTGCACATCAACGGTTCAGTAGCAGCTCAGGCACTGGAACTACACAGCTCTGTCAATTGCATAGTGGATGGAGTTACTGCAGCACTGAAGTGAATGGAAGCAGCGCTGCACTAACCAGCTCTGTCCACTTTATAGCTGTGCACTTTTGGCCCCTGTGCTACTCCCAAACAGCTGATCGGCAGGGATGTGGGGTGTCCAACCACCAATCCTAAAGATTGGCCATTAATAAAAAAAATACTGGAGAATGCCTCTAGGCTGCTTTCACAGCGGTTTGTGTCCAGCAGATTCTCAACATTTTTCCCGTATCAGGAGGCCAGACTCCATTATCCTTAAAGGGGCAGGCGGGCATTGTGGTTGCATTGCCAGATCCAGAGAATTCTGCAGGAACAGCCTGCCAGAATCGCTGCTGCAGATGTGAAAGCAGCATTAAAGAGATCCCAAATCTAGAAATGCATTTTAGAAATGTGTTATAACTGGCAAGCTGTGGCAGTTAGTGTTAAGCGAAGCATCTGAAGTGGAATTCAGTCAGAAGTTTGATTCTAACTTTGATTCTAAATTAATCAGAATTTCCTCGCACTTCGTGGTAACAAACCAGTTTTCCTAAAATGGCGGTTGCATGTATTAGAAGCCTGATATCACCCCCCTGTAATGTCACAGCTAGGCAGAGTCGCATAAAAAAAAACCTGATCCTGCGTGGTCGCCGCCATTTTCCGGTGATATGACCATAGGGAGAGACGTGACAAGACACTCATATGCACTAGGGACAGTATTGCTGCAAGCTTAACAGTGAGTGCAGGACAATATCGGAGAGGGAGAGTGCAGGGAGAATTAATTACAGACTCTGCTACAATTTATTGCCGTATACATAACTGTGCAGTTCACCAAGATCATAGTTAAGGGTGGGTTCACACCAGCGTTTCGCTGGTTTTCAGCCTTCCATCCAATGGATTTGCCTGCCTGTTCTTTAAAACAGAAACGAACGTTTCAATTTTATTTAACCTACACTTCAATGGAGAACGGATGCCATTGTATTAACATCAGTTTGCTAGAATTTCATCTGAAATCCATTTTTATGTCGGATTTCAAAACTCTGCTTTTCGGCAGATTGGCCTGAGTATACCTGATTTATAGTGATTTGTGACAAATTTCTTGTCGAACTTTGGCGACGCTGCCGATTCGAATTTTTCAAAACTTCGCTCATCTCTAGTGGCAGTGCTTGGTCTCAGTTACAGAGATAACTTTCTAAAGGGCCTAGTATATTAATTTTTGTACAATCATTAGAATTATCCATACGTCGAGTGGTAAATCCTTTGTCTAAGCAGATATCTGCCTGTTGTTACCAGTGTACTGTCCTTTCTACATGCAGATCTTTCAAATGGCTTGTTAAAACAGTCGGTTGCTGCTTGCTAATGAACAAATATCTGCACATCTTATAGGAACCCCAAGTTCTGCCTTACCCACACCTATTGTTCATACACCCTATGCCCCTGGCCAAGGAGGCAGAACAAGATAATGGGAGTGAAGGATATTCGGTTTCTTTAAGGATAATAAAAACGCATTACTTTCAGTATGGTTGGCATATCTGTATTGTAAATCCTACATAAAAGCTTAAACAATGTCCATTGATCCTTTGCATCCGAGTATAGAACAAGCTAGCCTTAGTATCCCCATCGTGATTCTTTATAATGGATATGGTTTATCTAATTATTTCTTCACACTCCAAGCTCCAAGTCTTCTAATTCCTTCAGAAGAGCATCCTCTTTCTGGATCTTCTCAATCTGTGCGAGAGGAGCATACAATTAGATAACAATCTGTATCTTTACTGCCAAGTAACATGCTGTCTGGGAAATAGAGAACATGCTTATACTTCAGAAAGCCATAAGGACGAGGAGGGGGATTATAATACTTCTCAGACATAAGCAAGGTCCTTTAATTTATATAAAAAATAAAAATAAAAAATGATGACATTGCACACTGAAATCTTGTAAGTAGTTACACTATTGGGAGCCAGCCCCTCTGAGAACCATTTACCTTTTTTCCTCATTTATATAGAAATATTCACCCATATAACAGGGTAAGAATTATTAAAGTGGTTGTCCAAGTTATATTTATTGATGACCTATCCCCAGGATAGGTCATCAATATCAGATCGTCCGGGGTCCGACACCCGGCACCCCCTCCGATCAGCTGTTTGAAGAGAAGGCGTGCGTGGTGTCAGCACTGCCTCCTCTTCACTGTTTACCTTCTAGCCGTTACATCTGCAGTGGTGAGCAGGTGTAATTACACCCAAGCCTTCCTATTGAAATTAATGGGACGGCTTGGGTGTAATTACACCTGCTCACCACTGCAGATGCAACGGCTAGAAGGTAAACAGTGAAGAGGAGGCAGCGCTGACACCGCGCACGCCTTCTCTTCAAACAGCTGATTGGAGGAGGTGCTGGGTGTCGGACCCCCCGCCGATCTGATATTGATGACCTATCCTGAGGATAGGTCATCAATAAATATAACTTGGACAACCCCTTTAAGGGCTTATTTAAACAACCGTACGAATGGGTCCGCATCTGTTCCACAATTTTGCGCAAAAGGTGCGGACCCGGTAATTTCAATGGGGCCGTGGAACGGATCATCATTTTTTATTTTATATTTCATTTTGTTTTCTATGTGTAAACACTCCTTGGTGGACTATACACAAGTACAGGTTTTGCAGGGATGGTTGCCACAGGGATAAAAACCTGTGCTGTGCAACCAGTAGTTTGTTTATTACTGGTCTTGAGGTCGCTATGTGCGATTCTTTGGCCTATTGTAAAGGCCACCAAGGAGTTTTTACACATAGAAAATAAAACGAAATATAAAAACTAATAATTGTAACACGGAAGTCATCATCTATAAGATCACGTGTACAGCCTGTAAATTCATATATAGAGGCAGCACCATCAGAAAACTAAAAATACGCTTTCGAGAGCATTTAAATGATATGTCCAATAAAAACAAAAACTGCAGCGTTTCAGGAGCGTCAAAACACTTCATAGAAAGACTTGAAGGTAGAACAGCTTCCCTTAAAATCACTGGCATTGAAAAAGTTAAACCTCAAAAGGAGACTGGGCGATAAAAAAAAAAAAAAATCATATTAAGCATACTGGATTTTCACTTTAAATACTGTGCATCCACATGGAATGAATTACCGCTCAGATATTTTGTTACACAATTAATGTTTATTTTTTTATATGTTATGTATACTTGTGTAATTTGCTTTGTGAATATAATCATGCACAACTATAAACATGACCTAAATGGTTAATATACTAGGGGCGGCGGTAACCAGTAGAGCAGTTTACAGCTGAGGTTGTTTGTGATTTAGCGCCTCCCATTTCATTTAAATAGCGATCATGTTTTAGTTGTACATTTTATATTATCCTGACCTGTATAGGCTGAGAAGCGTCAGATTTCTGACAAGAGGGACATTGCTCTGTACATTTTAACAGAAGTAATAAAGATTTTCTTGGTTTTACTTGCTGGATCCACTTCGGTTTTTGTTGCATGTTTGGAGGGTGTTAATTAGAGATGAGCTTATTTAATATTTAGAAAATTTGTTTACGCTTCGTTTGGTGGTAAAAGCAGAATTGCGTTATGCATTCCGTTACCACAGACCATAACGCAATTCTATGATGGAATGCATAACGGAATGCCTTTAGAGGCATTCAGTTATACATTCTGTCATAATAGAAGTCTATGGGCTGCAAAACGGATCAGTCCCATTTCCGTTATGCAGGGGAGTCCTCTCCCTATAATAGACTTCTATTATGATGGAATGAATAATAGAATTGCGTAATGGTCCGTGGTAACGGAATCCATAACGCAATACTGCTTTTACCACCAAGCGAAGCGTGAACAAATTTCACAACTTCGCTCATCTCTAGTGTTAATACAATCGGGATCCATGCTGAGCAGGTCAGATGACCTATCCACCTGAGAGCTGGAAATTGCTACTTTAAGTATGGCTACATTTACACAAACTTATTATTTTTTTCTGTGTCCGTTCTGTTTTGCTATCCGCATCCGTATGTCCGTTCTGTAGCCCCACAAAAACAAACAAAAAAAAAATGAACATGTCCTATTCTTGTCTGTTTTTGGCGGACCGTAAAAAAAACACATACGGTCATGTGAATGTAGCCTAAGGGCCCTTGCACATGACCATATGCCCTCCGAGACATACCGGTCCGTGAGCGGGCCATATGTCCCAGAGCAGCATTGATCGTGCACACGGGAGCACACAACATCATAGAATATAATGATGCTGTGCACATCAGGCCGCCCACGGCAACTATTGTCCTGCACTCATAAAATCATATGAGTGCAGGACAATAGTCCCATGGGCGGCCCGACCGTGTGCACGATCAATGCCACTCTGGGACATATGGCCCGCTAACGGACTGTATGTCTCGGAGGGCATATCGTCGTGTGCAAGAAGCCTAACCCGGAGTCCAGAAATCTATTGTAATACACTGACAACATTATGTCAGTGTACTTCAGTAGATTCCAGGACTCTCAGAGTCACACAGCATTATAAGTGATTATAATGCTATGAGATCCTGTCAGAGGAGTGGAGGCCAGAATGGGACCTCTTACTGACACAAGCTGCGAGTTCCTCACATTCATCTCGCTCTTGTGTGTCTCGCCTAACTGCACACATTGTGTGGATTATGTCTTTTTTATTTTTTTGCACAGATTCTCATGTGGAATAATCTCAGCGTAATACAGTACCCGCAAAGTGTATGAGATGTCACAAAACTCATGTGCACTTTGCTTTTGCATACCATGCAGAAATTGACCTGTTGTGTGGATTTTGAAATTCTCAGCATGTCAATTCTTTGTGCGGATTTCAACTCTTTCAATACAAGGGACAGATCTGCACCACAAATTGCAAGTAACACATGTGGTTTTTGGTGCAGAAAAGCACAGAAATCCACACAAGAATTAGAATGTGGAACTTCTGCAGAACAGCCCGCTCCAGTGTGCAAGTAGCCTAAAGGTTCTTTTACACAGGTAAATGAATTGCCCGTGACAAGAGTTGATCAGTGATACAGGAAATCAATTGGAGCTAGTACGATATTTCCCCCTATCACACATAACCCAGTCCATTTTACAAAGACCAATGATTGGTCGAACATACCTTTGTTCCGTTTTTTAGGATGAATGTATTTAGTGACTGATCAGTTTTGGTTTCACACAACCACATCCTAACGGAACGGATGTATGCTGATGTGCAAAATCAAAACGGCTCCGTTTAATTCCAGTATTGAGATGCTCTGCCGGATCTCAATACTGGAATTAACAAAGCAAGTGTGAAAGTAGCCTAAAAGGACCCTTACGTTGTTTTTTGTCTGTTTGGGAGATCTGCTTTTGACAAATGATAATTTTTAAGTCTACACTAAAGACGCAATCAAAGGCAAACAAGCATTTTCTGGTTTGTCGGCTGATCGCGGACATACTTTCACTGGGTAATGACTGGGAATAAAGGTTCGTTTAACCAATCACCGGCCTGTGTAAAAGGGCCTCGAGACTGAGAATGCTCTGATGCATAGAAAAGGACAGACTTACCTGGTTCTTTTCCAGTGACTTGCCAGATGCTTGTAAGTCCTTAAGTTGTTCAATTGCTTTTAGTTTCTGTAAAACAATGTCTACGTTAATAGCCGATTGTCAAATAGAGCACCCTCAGAAAGGCAAATACCTGGATGTGCAGAGAAAACAGGATTGACAGTGCTTTGCGATTTACACTAATATATATATATATATAGATAGAGAGAGAGAGAGAGATTTATATTGTAGATCAAGTCTTTACATATTTTAAAAACTACATATGATTTAGTATGTGATCGGTGTTGGTCTCATGCTCATATGTGCTCACATTGCTGAGAAAAATGATGTTTCAATATGTGCAAATGAGTCTCTAGGATCATTGGGGGCGCGACAATTGGAGCCTCTGCGTTCTCTGCACTTTGATTGACAGGATCAGGCAGTGAAAATGTGATCACGCCTGGCCCAGACTTCTCCCAAAGTCAAAGTGCAGTTGGCGCTGCAATTGCAGAGAGAACTGAGCCTCTGTGTAATGACAACGCCCCCATTGCTCCTAGAGGCTCATTTGCATATATTAAAACATAATTTTTCTCAGCTATGCGGATACATGTGAACATGGGACCAAACGGTAACGTTAAAATTGGGAAAACCCTCGCAAAAATGTCACTTTTTTTATTGTAGATTTTTAATTTCTGTCTGCAGTACATCTTGTTGGCGCAGAACTCAGGGGAGACTATTGCCTTTTTAACCCCTTAGTGACATTCATTTTAGCCTTAAGGACCAATAATATTTTTCCCCTTTGTGTTCTAGCAGTCATAATTTTTTTCTTCTAAATGTTTTTTTTTTTTTTTTTTTGGGGGGAATTAGTTGTAGGTTTTTTAGGAACCATTTTGGGGTGTATGTATAGTTTATTAAATAACTTATTTTATTTTTAGGGGGAAAGATAAAAAAACAGCAATTTTTACATTATTTTGTGTAATATTTTTTTTTTACGGTGTTCACTGTGTGGTAAAAATAACAATTTTATCTGGGTCCGTACAGTGATAATACCACATTTCTATAAATTTTTACTATTTTTCTCTCCTCCTGTAGCCTGTCAGCTCTGCAACTGCTCCCTCAAGCTCGTCCACACTGACAGGGAGGGTGGGCGGCTACTTTATCTGCTCAGTTCTCTGGTTTGGTACCAGCTATGTGTATTGTTCGAAAACTGGCATTCCAAACTTTCAGACAATACCAGAATGACAGCAATATGTTCAGTACAGGGGAATATATCACTGATAGAAATCGGGATGCTGTGAATGCAGCTGAAAGTGAAAATAAAAGCAGGTTTTACCTATGATTATTCCGCAATTTCTAACAGTGATTTTTCCTCTGTTGCTGTCATTTTGGTCTTGTATGAAAGGCAGTTAGAGGGGTTCTCCAGGAATAAAAAAAAAAAAATGAAAATACTTAAATATTATTTTAAAATAAATATATTCACAAATACTTTTTATTACTTAGAACGGCTTGTTTTGTCTAGGGAGCAATCATTAGGAGAAATAAAATGGCCACAGTCCTATCAGTACACACAAAACCTGTCCTAATCACACAGAAAGACAAGTTACTTCACAACACTGAGGTAAAGAGCTGCCTTTTCCTCCTCTCTGCTCTGCTTGTCAGGAATCATGATCCTGAATACAGGTGAATCTCTGTGGAAATGGAGAAGATAAGGACATGAGAGGAGGGTTAGGTGTGGCTGATGAGCAGCAGCACTTGTTTACAGTCTCCATTGCCACAGCAACACATTACCACAGTCTGTCCTGATCGCCCCCTCTGTACTTCATGTCTCCTCATGAACTAAATTCCACAGAGATTCAGCTAAAGTTCTTATCATCTGTATTGAGGATCAAAAAAGTGTTGTAAAGTAACTTGTCCTCATGTGTGATCAGGATAGGTTTAGTGTGAACTAATTGGACAGCGGCCATTTTGTTTCCCCTGATGATTGCTCCCCAGACAAAATGAGCCATTATAAATAATGAAAGGTATTAAAGTATTTTTATTTTCATAATTCCCGGAGAACCCCTTTAAGTACATTTTACACAGTTAGGTGGTTAAGCCAGCCCATAGCTCTGCAGCTTCCTGTTCCTTCCTGGCTGTGCTCCTGTCCATATGGTGGCCGTAGATAGAGGGGCTTCCTGGAGGGTAAGACAGGAGGCAGGCCACATAAGGGGCTTCAGTAATAAGGAATATAGCGCAGAAAGTGAAACAAGTATACGTATATTAGTAAGTGGCTTACAGTCATCATTAACATTCATTGGTATGCAGTACCACTAAAATAACCAACCCCTTTAAGTCGGTACTAAAATGTAGTTAGGTTTGCATTACAGTAATATAACTTGCCTGTTACTGTGACACATCTGTATAAAATATCCAGTGTATCATTTATATGTACCGAAATACACTGCAGCAGGTCATATTGAATTCTGCTACCGTGAACCATGTGTATTCACCATGTCATATTTTTCTTGAACACACGATGAGTAGCGGCAACAACAACCATTTGCAATGTGCTTTTCTCAAACAAGGTACTGAAAGTGCAGGGATAGTTGTGGAGCAGGGGAGTTAGTGGCTGCCATGAAGGCGCTGATCCCCAACATCCCCCTAGGGTTAATTTCATAGGAATTCAATTTACCTCATTTAACCTACATTTTATTCCGTGCAGAAACCCAGACAAACACAGGGAGAACATATGAGCTCCATGCAGATGTTGCCCTTGGGCAGACTGAAACCAGTACTCCAGAACTGCAAGGCACCAGGGCTAACCACTGAGCCATTCATGGGAAACGGTACAGCAGATATCAGACTTGCACTTCCAGAAAAACCTTGCATTTGAATTATTGCCGTTATATACCCACCTTTTTCACGTTCTTAATCTTTTTATCAGTCTCGGGGTCTCCAGTTGTTTCAGTGGTTGGGGCAGCGTTCAGGCTGACCTCCAAGACTGGTTCAGATGGTTCATCTGCTTTTGCCTCCTAGAAAAACAAAGACAACCTTTCTCAGGTTCAGTTCACATCAGGTTTTTACCATACAATTGGTAGTATACAGTAGGAAAAAAAAATTTTTAAGTAACCTAACGTACAGTATACTATACAATAATTGGATTTTTTGTACTCACCGTAAAATCCTTTTCTCGTAGTAGGCATTGGGGGACACAGCACCATGGGTATATGTCCAACTACCACTAGGAGGCACTAGACACAAAAAGTGTTGGCTCCTCCCAGGTGGGCTATACCCTCTCCACAGGCACGAGGCTATTCAGTTTGTACCAAAAGCAGTAGGAGAGAGAAGAAAAGCAAGGAACCAACAACTCCCGTACCGGGAAAGATCAAGAGACCAGCCCGGAGAAGCGGAAGTAAAAACATAGGGTGGGATCTGTGTCCCCCAATGCCTACTACGAGAAAAGGATTTTACGGTGAGTACAAAAAATCCAATTTTCTCGTGCATGGCATTGGGGGACACAGCACCATGGGACGTCCCAAAGCAGTCCCTGAGGGTGGGAAAAGAAGAGACGTGCCACCGGCTGGGCATACAGGTGCAGGAGAATGTGACCATGTGACCCAACAGGAAAAAACACGGAATGGGCAAGAGGTCTCATAACAAGGAAGAAACCTCAGAAGAAGCAGGGAAGACTGCCAGCACCCCAGGACAAATGTCTGGAAGAAAATCCCAAATGCAAGAAGGTGGCAAAAGGGAACACCAAGCGCAGCCAAGGGCTGGAGAAAAAAATTAGGACAGCACTGCGTGTTGGATCGACCCAACGCCCTACATTGTCTCAGACCCATAAACCTGTGGCCATCCCCTGAAAGGCCAGGGGAGAAAAGAAACAGGGAAGCACTGGAAATCAAACGAGTGAGGGAAGCCATAGCAAGGCTCACATGTGAAGGGAGAGGGACTCCCCTCACCGCAAGGCCAGGTGAAGAAGCCAAGCGCCCCATGTAAAGGCGAAAACCCAAGGCTGCTAGAGGAAACTGCCAACCCTTGGAGAAGGAGGGGGTTGTAGGTAAAAGCCAGGAACAAAGAACGATCGCTCCTGCGTCCCCAAAAACAGGAAACGAGGCACAAGCCTCCGAAAACAAGATAGCACTGTAAAGCGCAAGACCAGAGGAAACTCTGGGCATGTGAAGTATCATGGAAAAAAGGAACCAGAGACAGGCCCAGGCAACCTTGGCAGGAACACACTGGACTGACAGACATGGGAGTAGAAGAAGAGCACTCCAAACAGCCTAAGGAGGAAGGGGTCTACAACAGGAGGAGGTCCCTCCCGAAGGAGACCATACGGTGGAATTGCAAACCGTAGCACCAAACCACTCAATACCAGGTACTTTACGTGGGAGGATGGAAAAAAAAAGACAAATCCCAAGAGGACCTCAAATGAACAGGGACAGGGACTCCAGAAAGGAGTACCCAGATGGGGTCACAAGGAACCAGGAGCTGAACCACCGGAAGACAACGCAAGCCAGCATATCCAGGAAAGGCGAAAAGAAACCGCCATAGGGGAAGGGACATTGGCCATGGACAACTAGCCGCACCAAAAACATTGACCAGCAAACCGTAAACATTGTCCCAGAGAGGGCAAGTACAGCAGCTCGGAGGTACCACAAAACGACAGACATCGATATGCATAAGGAATGCAGAAGTCGCCATGAAAAAACCGGGGTAGCCTACATAGAAATGTAGAAACCAGCTGCGACCGGCATACAGAAAACTTCCAGGGGGGAGAAAGTACCAGACAGGTGCAGACGACAGCAAGGTCCAAGAGGACTGCCCCTTCGCCATGTAGCACAACTAAGCAGAAAATACAAGGGAATACCGAAAACACCTGGACCCAGAAGGAACTACGGGGCCCTGTCCGATACCAGAGCAATCAGCTGAAAATTCAGACAGGTGTGTGTGGCGCTCAGAGGTCCTGTCCTTGACCCGACAGGGAGGACGTCCAGCAATGATAAAAGCCGTGGACCCAGAAGGATACCGTGAGGCGGACATCCAGCGATGACCGAAAACCACTGCCGCGGCCGATGCTCACCAGCTACATGTCCAAACAAGGTAGAAGATCCAGTGGAGATCCTTGTACTACACCAGGAATGGCCCGCTCAGCAATAGGAAACAATGTGAGTACTCCCCTATAACATGGGGTAACGCGGAGCACAGCATACCGTAGGACCTTAAAGAGAAAGCAAGAGCAACTCTAGCACAAAGGCCAACAACCACCTGGCCATGGAGTAGGAGGTTGAATGAGGACCACCCGCCGGACCAGACAGATCAGTCATATACTGGAGCTACCAGAAGCAGCACTAGACCGATAAGGTGGGGGATGGGCTGACCCACCCCTGCCAGATATGGTAACCATGCACATGCTGAACAAGGGTGACCTGGTGCTGACAGTGCCTTGAGCGGCACAAGGAGACCAATGAGGACGACAGTAACGGAGTGGCAGACGTATGGAAGAACCAAACGGATGGAACCAACATCTGCAGCACAGATTAGAACCCGTGGGCAGAAAACACCTAGTAAGAAAGAAACTGTCTGGGCCACAGATCGCACCACAGGGCCCAGCACTTGGGGTACTACAAACACACGCCTAAAATAAAGGTAAAGTGGCTGCATGTTGCCGACCAAGGAGAGTGGAAACATAGCCACAGCATCTGGGGATGCGACAGCATTCGGAGGGTACAGGTACACAACCTGTAAAGTAGAAATATGGCTGTGAAGAGGAACTTCATTTAAGATCGAAGCAATGTGGCCGCATGGTGCACCCCAGACCCAGAGAGGTGCAACAGCAACTGCGTTAACAATGGAACCCATAGGGCCGCACGGTACCACAAAGAACAAGACAGGTGCACACTACAATCAGGTAGGTGCAATGGCAACAGAAACAGGGCCGCATAGTACACCATAGAAGCCAGACAGGTGTAACGGCTGCAGCATCAAAGACGGTTCAGGAACTCTACCTATGAAGGAAGTAAGATGGCTGTTTGGTGCACACTATGATGAGGTAGGTGCAATGGCCACGGCAACTGGAGGAGGCCTCAAAATCTCGTCCTGTAAGGGAGAGAAAATGCCACATGGTACACCATAAAGCCGGACAGGAGGAACGGCTACCACATCCGGAGATGGTGCAGGTACTCTACCTGTTAAGGGATCAAGGTGGCAGGGAACAGACAGGTGTAACTGAACCGGACAGGGGCAACTCTATGGCAATAGAAAGTGGCCTCTATATCTCGCCCGTAGGGAGAAATGTTGCCGCCTGGAAGACAATAGAGCCCGCCAGGGGTATCGACCACAGCACCGGAGATGGCGTAGGTACTCTACCTATGAAGGAAGCAAAATGGCTGGGAATAGACAGGTGCAATTTCAACGGCAATTAAAGGCGGCCTGTAAATCTCGCCAGAAAGGGAGAAATAGTGCCGCACGGAACACCATAGCGCCAGCCAGGGGAATTGGCTACAGCATCAGGAGATGGCGTAGATACTCTACCTATGACGGGAGCAAAGTGGCTGGGAACAGACAGGTGCAATTGCAACGGCAATCGAAGCGGCCTGTACATCTCGCCCGGAAGGGAGAAATAGTGCTGTATGGAACACCCCAGAGCCAGCCAGGAGTAATGGCTTCAGCATCTGGAGTAGGTGTAGGTACACTACCTATGAAAAGGGGCAAGGCAGCTGTACAATTGCTCTTAACTCCCCAACCTACAGGAGGCGATAGCCGAGCTAACCGCTTGCCCAGAACAGGAACCCCCTGTAATGAGGTAGAGTGGCGAACACCACCACCAGGATGGGGACCCTGTGGAAACACTCTCAAATATGTAGAGGATAGCCCCTGGTATAGGGGAACCAGGAAGGCTTGTCAGGGACAGCCTATGGCAGTGGTGCAGGCATCCCCCTGTTAAGGAGAAGGCGTACGTATCAGAGACACCGCGTAGGTGACTCAGTATGCTAAACACGGGGACGGCTGCCTTACCTGTGCGGTTGAATACCTGTGCGGTCAGGGGAGCACCATCCGAAAATCCACTAGAGGGGATACCAACCCTGGGTAGGAAAGGTTCCTCCGTCCACATTCGTCTTGACCTCCCAGAGGGCTTCTGTATGGAGGAAGACCGCCTGATGCTCTGTTCCGAGGGAATCGGCGCAGAGGTGTCCCCAGAGGCAACGGATGGGGTGACAGGAAGGATTCGTCACCAGCCTCAGGCCTGTCCTGGGGGGGATCCGAGGATGCCGAGGAGGGGTGGTACCCCGTTGAGACCACCCGAGGGAGTACCGTGAGCTACCCCTAGCCGAACCCGGGTGCAGGTACCCCTAACTGAGCGTGCCCCATCTGCAGGGAGGACCCTGGGAGGGCAGAGGTGGCCGCAATTTGGATTGGTAGCGGCCAGCGACACCGCCAGGGAGAGGCGGTCAAGGTTCCCATGGCATTGACACGGAGGGAGCCCATTCATGGGGGACCGACACAAAGGGATTGTTCGGGGAAAGGATCTGGGAAGAGGTACTGCACCCAGCAGGGACAGGCTGACCGCACGGCAGCCATTGTTAGACCCAGAGAGGTGCAGACAGCGGACGCACGTGAAAACACGTGGCGACCGAGGAGAGGCTGGGAGAGGAGATGCTCAAAAAGCAGCCAGCAGAGGCTGTCTATCCTGACCCGGACGCCCTGTTCCCCCAAAGAGGCGCTGCAGCAGCTTGTCCCCCCAAAAGAGGTGGTCAGTAGGGCTGCAGGGGACATAAAGCAATTGAGGGGAGGGAAGGGGTTAACCACCCCCTTCAGCAGAAAAAACACGTTAGCCCAGGAAAGGGTGAAGAGATAGCCCCTCCCAAGGGCCGGGCGGGGCTCAGAAAAGCCCGGGAAGCAAGGAGGAGGGGCCGGGAAGATTGCGGCCTAGCGGGCCCAAAAGCCGGGGCCTCGATTTATTAAGGCGGCCGGGAATGGAGCGAGGGGGGCGGGGCGAACCGCGGCCGACAGAGGGCCCACCGAATCATAAAATAGGTGAGGAGGGTAGGGGGGGAGAAGCGACACCTAGGGACAGGTGGATCAGGGCAAACGGAGCACCTGGGAGCCGGGAACGGGCCACAGAAGATGAGGCCTAGTCCCGGCAGAAGCCGGGGACTAAAGTAGCGGAGAAGCCAGGGAGAAGACTGTGTGGCCAGGGAGGAGAGAAAAGACCAACCAAGGGGGAAGAGAAGGGAGGGGAAACAAGAATATAACCCCCCCCAGAAAAAAGGGGGGGTTGGCTAGGGGGAAGATGGAGGCTCCCCAGGACCCCCAGCTAAGGTGGATCCCATCCCCCTGGCCACAGGAGGGAACCTAACCCTGGGGCAGGGACACAGGGACAGGGGAGTATACTCACCATCAGATATACTCACCATCCGATGTCTTCGGGCGCAGCAGGGTCACCCCTTCGGCAGACTCAACACGGAAACCGTGGGAATGCCGGCAAGCCACTGCGGATGCAGTCCGTGGGGACTGGGTGACCGGCGATGGTACCGAAGTACGCGCCCGCAGGGGAGCAACTAAAGTGGAACACGATGGAGCCCCAGCCTGCAGCAGGTATAACGGTGGAGAACACCGAGACCTGCGGAAGAGAGAAAAAAGAAAAGAATAAAAATAAAAAACAGCAGAACCTGCAAAAAAGCAGGACAGGTCTGCCTCCTACGGACACTAGACTAAAACTGAATAGCCTCGTGCCTGTGGAGAGGGTATAGCCCACCTGGGAGGAGCCAACACTTTTTGTGTCTAGTGCCTCCTAGTGGTAGTTGGACATATACCCATGGTGCTGTGTCCCCCAATGCCATGCACGAGAAATGCATAATGATCTGGATAGCTTCTTTTTTTTTTTACTCAATTGAAAAACATGAGATGACGTACCACAAAAAACATGCACGTTAAAGGGGTTGTCTGGCCTAATTAAAAAAATTAAACTAATGGCAGGCAGAGTGTTAAAGAAGAAAAAAACACCTTACCTTTCAAAGCACTCTCTGTTATAGTGCTGCTGCTCCCGGTGGTCCAGAAGTGACAGTGTCTGTTCTAGATTACGAGACCAGAGCAGCCACCCACTGTGCAAGAATGGCACGTCCAAATAGTTTATGAACACACACACAGTTTTTTTTAGTTAGGCTGGACAACCCCTTTAAGGTTGTTTTAGTTTTGAATTTTTTATTTTTTTTTATAATAAAAGTTAATGACAGCTATACTCAAAATGTATGGAGACAAAATGAGAGAATCTTCGGTAACCCCTGGAAAAATAAATAAAAGGGAGGGTATCTCAACTGGATCCAAAACTATGTTTTTTGACGGATTTATATATAAAAAAAAAAAATTATAAAAAAAAAAATCTCTTTGGCTGTATCCTTTTTTCTACGTAATCTTTTTATATTTTTTACATCGTGAATGAGAAAACAAGTGACTCTACGAGGCATCTGATCAGCACAAACTAGGACGTCATAAAGACTGCAGCGCCTGTCCCTTCTTTGTGCGACTAGTCTCATTTCTATTGGCCTGTCTCTCAGTATATACACAAGCCCTGCAGTACCTGCTTAGCAGCTTTCTTTGCCTCCCTCTTTTTTTGGTTCTTTAAAGCGGCTTTGGACAGAGGCTTGTCAGCGGACTGAGGCTTTGTGCTCTGTGGAGGCTCCTCTTCGTGCTGAAGTGAACATTAAATCCATGAACACAAATATACTGTATACATTTCTAGACTTATTAATTGCATAGATATCTTGTCCTTCCTTATATTCCAAGTTTACATATGCTACAATTTAAAAAGGATGATTTAAAGGTCAAGGATCAGCAGAACCTGCATACTCAATGGACAAGCTATAATGATGAGCGTGAAAGAAGCAACAGTGAATTTGTTTTTAGTGAGGAAAGTGAAATAACCGCGCTAGACTGGCAGTGGCTTACCACCCACAGAAATCCAGCATGCCTGAGCCTGCCCCCCCCCCCCCCAACATCTGCCATCAGGTTAGAGCCCCATGCACATTAGATGGTTGGACAGTCACGAAAAAAATTCACGTGTTCATGTGCCATTCTGCTGTCCACAGAACCAGGACATTCATTCTGCTGGATACTGATCTGCTTTGCCAATATATTGGCAGCTGGATGTGCTGCTGATTGCATGTATTGGTGTCTGGTAAGTGGGGGGTCTCTCCTCTAGGACCTTCACCTGTAGGGGGTTCCCCGACAGTGAAGGTGGCAAATAGCTGTCACATCCAGGAACAGACTGACATGTGTGCTATCATTAAAGTCTATGGCAGTCATTAAAACAGCTTAGCGGGTATGGGCCCCCGATTCTCCTGGCACTTGGGGGTCCACATCTATCAGACATTAATTGGCATATCCTGTGGATTTTCCTTGAAATGGGAAGCTCCTTTAACTAGGGTGTAAATACATTACAAACCATAGCATTAAAATTGACTTTTCCTAGGTGGCACGGGCTTCCCCACATTATCCTAGATCTTTTTTCATGTTCTTAGATCAGCGTTGAAAAGGCGAGTGTCTTTCTTTCATGCGAAACACTTTCCAGGCCTAATATTGGTTTTGGGGTCAGACAAACCCTTTAATACTGAATATTGCTGAAGGTATGAGATCTCTCAGGGGCTTAAGGGTTGGTTCAAGTACACTCCCCTGCCCAAGGCGTCATCGGGTGTGGACAGACAAAACTGCCAGCTGGCCAGTTCTACTGCAAGGCAATGTCCCATGACCCGTCAGAACTCTGCACAGGTCCCATTAATTTATAGAGCATGCATGTTCGATACTCACTGGGCATTGACTAGCTGCCCGACCACCAAGTGTGCCCAATGTACCCGACTGGATGTTTTCTAAGATCAGAAATACATTATGCTCTGGACAATGGTCACTTACCAGTTTATAACTAGTCACTGGCTTATTCCTCAAGGCAGGTGGCCTGTATGCTTGGGCCGGTTTGTTCTCCTCAGCTGGGACTTCGCCTGGCACAGGCTGGAAAACAATGGGTTTTGCTGGAAAGACTCCATCTACAAATGGTTGCCAGGACACCTGCCACAGTTCGGTGTTGTCTGGCACATCATATTTATGCAATATAGAGCCGGTATAGTGCCAAATCTTATATCCATTCCCAACTCGTAATCTTGGGGAACAAGTAGCCGTAACTATGTGCTCCCCATTAGGACACCAGGAGAAAAACGTGGCATCGGTTGCTGTTGGCTTTGAAATAAGTTTGTAATTTTTCACATCCCACACTTCCATTTGTCCCCTCAAGTTTCCAAAACCAGCCAGAACCAATATATGTCCTTGTGGGCTGTAGAAAGCAGCATTCCGAGGGCCAGTGCCAAAATCAAATATGGGGTCACATTTGAGGTTAAAAATGGTGGCCTTGGCAGGCATGAAGCCATAGACAGCACAGAACTCTGTTGCATTTTTGTTCCATACCACATCATAGATTGGACCATTCTTTGCTGGAAAACAGGGAGATAGCAAAAAAAAAAAAAAAAGTATAAGAATACTTGATAATTCTGTAAGATCTCATACCAAAACATGAAAGGTAATAAAAGGTCAGTGCAGTCATTTCACAGTGTGTATACAGCATGAAGGAGAACTGTTCCAAGGCCCATGGGTGTTCAGTGTCCGGTACCATATGTGCAAAAACCTCTCATTACCACTGAGGCAGAAGTATAACATCTTGACGAGTGCTGCAACATGGATAAGGCCCAGACTCCACCATAATCTAGGCTCTGGCCATGACATTCAGGTTGCAGCTTTCTGCTCCAGTGTCTATGAAAGGCATCCCCTGAAGCATGCTACCCCTCCCTCAACCAGTGACAAAGCAACTAAAGCATCTTTCCGAAACATTTTGGAATCACATGTGCAGTTTTTGGTGCAATTTCTTTAAAAGGGTTCTCCGGGAATTTAGAAAATGAAAATACTTAAATATTCCTTTATAATAAATATATTCTAAAATACCTTTCATTAATTATAATGGCTCGTTTCGTCTAGGGACCAATTAGGAGAACCAAAATGGCCACTGTCCTATTACCGCACACAAAACCTGTCCTTATCACACATCCTCCTCTCTGCTCTATTTGTTAGGGATTATGATCCCGAATACAGATAAGATCTTTAGCTGAATCTCTGTAGGAAGGGAGTTCATGAGGAGACGTGAAGTACAGACTATGGTAATGTAGACTGCATACAAGTGCTGCTGCTCATTATCCACATCCCCACCTCCTCTCTGTACTCGTGAACTCCATTCCTACAGAGATTCAGCTAAAGATCATATTAAACTGTATTCAGGATCATAATCCCCGACAATAAAAGCAGAGCGGAGGATGACGCAGCTCTTTAGCATAATGAAGTAACCTGTTCTGCTGTGTGATTAGGACAGGTTTTGTGTGTACTAATAGGACGGCGGCCATTTTATTTCCCCTGATAATTGCTCCTAGACAATACTAGACATTATAACTAAAGAAAAGGTATTTGGGAATATATTTATAATAAAGTAATATTTAAGTATTTTCATTTTCTTAGTTCCCGGAGTACCCCTTTAAACGGGTATTCTGATCTTAGACAATCGGGGCATATCTCTAGGATATGCCCCATTGTCTGATAGGTGCGGGTCCCAGAGCGGGGAGCGCTGTGGCTGGAGGACCCCAGATTTCCCGGGGTCCGTCCACCACCAAGCACTAATCCCTGCCTCTCCCATAGAAGTAAATGGGAGCGGGCCCATGCTCCCATTCATTTTTTGGGGGCAGACGGCAATAGCAATAGAAATGAATGGAGGGCAGGCTGCGCATGAGCTCTCCTTCAATTTCGTGGCTCCGTTCTCGATATAGGTACGGGTCCCAGTGGTATTCTAGCGATATGCCCCCATTGTCTGAGATGAGAAAACCCCTTTAAGCCAAATTCAGGAGTGGATCAAGAAGGAGTGGAAACTATAAAAGGAAGGATTTACACTAATCCTTCTTGCTGGAACCACTTCTGGCTTTGGCTCAAAAACCTGCATAAAAAGCTGCGTGTGAGACTCCAGCTTTACACAAACAGAAATGGTGCCTCCACATAGCAATTTTATTTACACTTTTATATTTCTGTTATGAAAACAGAACTGGAAACACTGTATTACCAAACCAATCAATAGATATCAAACCAGTGGACTGCTGCAATATTTGCAAGGGCTCAGTAAGGCTTTTTTTTTTTACCATAGAACAGAAATCATGTCCTGTATCCAGATGACCTTACACTTTAGGGCTGTTGCACACGAGCGAGTCGATTGCAGGAATCAGGCTCCGTGTGTGAGCGTGATCTTCTGTTATGGACTTGCAATATATTGATTTCTAAAGCTGTGTGCCTCTACATGACCTTACTTCTACAGGATCACAGTGACATAAAGCTGTCAGTATGATTCTGTAGAAGTAAGGTCATGCAGAGGCACATAGCAGTATAAATCAAGATAATGCCGTGCACTCCTGCAAGTCCAGAGCAGAGGATCATGCTCACACGCGGAGCGCGATTCCCGAAATGGACCTTGTGTGTAACAGCCCTTATGGTTCATACAATGTCAGTACCTAGTTAACCAATTTATTAATGAATGACCCATCTGCAAACTACTGTAATTCTAACGATCTGTCAGCTAAGGCTACTTTCACATTTGCGTTCAGAGCGGATCCGCTCATATAATGCAGACGATGGATTCGTTCAGAACGGATCCGTCTGCATTATATTGTAAAAGTAGCCGCAGACGGATCCGTCCAGACTTTACATTGAAAGTCAATAGGGGACGGATCCGTTTGAAAATTGAGCCATATTGTGTCAAATTCAAACGGATCCGCCCCCATTGACTTACATTGTAAGTCTGGACGGATCCGTTTGCCTCCGCACGGCCAGGCGGACACCCGAACGCTGCAAGCAGCGTTCAGGTGTCCACCTGCTGAGCGGAGCGGAGCCCAAACGCTGCCAGACTGATGCATTCTGAGCGGATCCGCATCCACTCAGAATGCATTAGGGCAGGACGGATGCGTTCGGGGCTGCTTGTGAGAGCCTTTAAACGGAACTCACAAGCGGAGCCCCGAACGCTAGTGTGAAAGTAGCCTAAATTAGGTCACACTGCTCTATTCCAGTTTTTAACCCATAGCTATCCACTTGAAGTGGTTGTCTGCTAAGTATATACATTTCAAGAACCTACTAAATCTCCTCTGGGCTTACCCCGCACAGAGTTGCCAAACCCACTTCCCTGGTGCCTCTGGGTAGCAATGTAAACAAGTATAGGCATCCACAGCCTTTCCAAGATGGAGCTTCTGTCTTCTACTGTACATGTGATGAAAGCATTCAGCGCAGGTGCAGGACATCCATTGTTTCCCAGAGTGCCATGTATCTCTGAAAGCTTTCAGCAGATGAGGAGAAGAGCCATATTGGAAAGGCTTCGGATGGTGGCGCTGAACTGGGTTGGGGGTTGTGAACTGCAAGCGGGCTGAGGGTATGGAGATGACCTAGCAGGCTCTTATGCCTTTGCCCACTAATGTATGGCACTACTGAAATGTATGTACACGTGGACAACCCACCTAATCTAAAGCATACATTTGCTAACATCTGTAGAAGAGGTCCTTCTGACCATACGTAGATAAAAGTTTCAATCCTCTGGTATTACCTCATATGTACTCAGTGATAACAGGGGTCTTATGTCACCTTCTTGTGAGGTCACTCTTACATTGTGACGTCTCCTGACATTACAGCAGTGTTGACATACTGAGGTAAGAAATGGGAGTTCTGCTATTAGCTTTCGTCTTTAGACGATAGGGATGAATAGGAAAGGGGTTATCTGAACTGCTGGCTATGTAGGAAAGGAATTACAGTGTCTTTAAACTTGCTTGACAGCATATAGCCAGGTGCAGCATGTGATGTTTTATACTTACGCAGCTGTACAACAGCACTTTCTCCATTCACTGCAATGTAATGCAGCGTCTGCTCCCCATAGTACGAGGCTCCTGTTTTGTCCACGTCAGTGCTGGCAGTCACTAGTACCGCAGTGGCTGTTTTATAACAGGAAATAACGACATGTTTTAAGAAGAGGACGTGTGAAAGCATTGGAGGCTGAAATTACCTGGCAGAAAAGAAGCGCAGTTTCCTTTTACTGTCTATGTCTAATCTGAAACATACCACATGTCAATACATCAGCAGAAATGTAAGGAGCCGATCCACAGCAACACCTACTTACTTTGTACAGGATGACTTTTCCTTGTATACTAGTTTCTTCATATAGAATAACAGCGTAAAACTACACCGTGGCATCACCTGCCCATCAAAACGTCATGCATGCACACAGCAATGTACATCCCAACAGTACTCATCAGACACTGCAGCCAGAAAGTAATCATTGAGAAATACAAGCAATCTGGGAATTTAACATATCAGGTCCTGTATTACTATTCCTTGTAGTATAAAGTTCCATAGACCACAGGACGGGCTTGAAGTAGAACGGCTGTCAAGACCATGACCTCCCCCATGCATTTACTGATGTTGGCTGACACTGCATTGTTCTCCTGCGCACGTGGTCGAGGCCGATTGCACATTGCTAAGCAAATGCCGATTATTCACTCCACTTTTGTGTACTTGGTGGCATCTGATACATAAAGACTGTCTGGGTACCTGGTCCCACTAGATCCATGCCAACAAACATGTCAGCAACATGTCCACCATATGGCAGAGGCGTACTTGCCAGTAGAGTAGCACAACATTAAGAAAGCACAGTCTATCTGGACCAAACTGGGAAGTCTTCTCACTGCTGCCATCAAGTAAGGCCTCATTCACACGACCGTATGTATTTTGCGGTCTGCAAAACACTGATCCGCAAAAAATACAGATGATGTCCGTACGGAGTAACTTAAAGGGAATCTGTCACCTGGTTTGACCATATTAAGCTCTCACCATTGCCATGTGTAATAAATTACCTTCTCTCCTGCAGTGGTTTTCTTTCTTATTTCATGCTTTCATTTTGTGATATTCTTAACCCTCTGAGCCCAGTAACGCCCCCTGCAGTGCCTAGCCTGCCTTAGTTTATAGCCCAAGCAAGCCTCCTCGCTGTTGCCCTCTGCTCCTGAGGGCAACAGTGATAAGAAGACGTCACTGGGCTCTGCGCATGCCCAGTTACACTTTTGAGGCTGTTGCTTTCAGGAGCGGTTGGATCGCACAGGCGCAGGCAGTAGGCGGTACTGCGCCTGCGCGAGATTTCAGCCGGACTAACTTAAGATTCAAGGTGCCTGGCTTAAATGAATAAACTGACGTAGCAGAGGGGGCGGCGATGTTAACTAGACTGTGGGACGTTACTACATAGTGAGGCTTGCTTGGGCTATAAACTAAGGCAGGCTAGGCACTGCAGGGGGGGCATTACTGGGCTCAGAGGGTGAAGAATAACGCCCCTCTGGGCACCTTTAGGGTTCATTTGCATAACACAAAGATCGCTTTTTAGCAAAATGAAAGTATGAATATAAGAAAACCACTGCAGGAGATAAGGTATTTTATTAAACATGGCCATGGTGAGAGCTTAATATGGTCAAACCAGGTGACAGATTCCCTTTAAGTTCTTTTGGCGGACCCGTTGAAATGAATGGTTCCGCATACGGTGCGCAAAAAAAATGGAACGTACACAGAAAGAAAATACGGTTGTGTGCATGAGGCCTAAAGAGTTATATTCCTAATTCTCTTACAATGAAAAAATCCCGCTGCTGCTGATAAAACTGAGAGAACACGGTCTATGCCTTCCTCTAATCATAGCAATACTGGATTAGAAGCCTCTATAGATCTCCATCATGAATTTACTAAAAGGATACAACAACAATAAATCACTTATAAGGTGCCCTTTTCCAAACTACATACATCCAAATTTCTCTAATATATCTTGATAATGGAATCTGCACGTCGCTCGAGGCTGGTTTCTTGAACATGACCATCAGCTACGATAATGGAAGCAGATCAACATTTTGGGATGGGGCAGACAAACAGATTTGCAGCCTGATTATGTAATTAAAAGAAATTAGGCTATTATAAAGCCAAAATGAAGGCGGAGTTCTGCTGAGTACCTAACACAGCATGCTAAAGATATAAGATAGAAAACACCATTACAAATGCCATAATAAATGCTCAAAATCATGGAGTTTGAAAAAACTTAAAACATGGTGGGTGTCAAGGTAGCCAAATGCTAGATTGTTATGTTCCTAAATAAAATGAAAACATGTAACAAAAAAATAAATAAAAAAATCTGAAATGTATGATCACAACAAGTTTATTCAACCACTGGCTTCACAAATGAGGTTTATGCACCTACTAAAATATGACAACTTAAAGGGAACCTGTCATCAACTTTTTGCTGACCTCACTGAGAGCAGCATAAGGCTACTTTCACACTAGCGTTCATGGGTCCGTTCGTGAGCTCCGTTTGAAGGAGCTCACGAGCGGACCCAAACGCCTCCGTCCAGCCCTGATGCAGTCTGAATGGACGCGGATCCGCTCAGACTGCATCAGTCTGGCGGCGTTCAGCCTCCGCTCCGCTCGCCTCCGCACGGACAGGCGGACAGCTGAACGCTGCTTGCAGCGTTCGGGTGTCCGCCTGGCCGTGCGGAGGCGAGCGGATCCGTTCAGACTTACAATGTAAGTCAATGGGAACGGATCCGCTTGAAGATGTCACCATATGGCTCAATCTTCAAGCGGATCCGTCCCCCATTGACTTTACATTGAAAGTCTGAACGGATCCGCTCAGGCTACTTGCGCACTTGCGAAATTTTTCTAAGTTATTAATGCAGACGGATCCGTACTGAACGGAGCCTCCGTCTGCATTAATATGATCGGATCCGTTCAGAACGGATCCGATCAAGCGCAAGTGTGAAAGTAGCCTAAAGTAGTGACAGAAATGCTGATGTCAGCGGTGTGTCACTCATCAGCTAAAAGTAAGTGGTTGCCGAGAACCAGCATCATAATCATTGCAGCCCAGACCTTGAAAAGAGTCAAATCTACCTGAGAAGAGTCCTGGTTATTCCTAATCTCCTGCCCACCTGCTGATGATTGGCAGTTATTTTCTAAAGAGAAAGGGAGAAAACTAGGTAGAAGCCTGTCAGTCATCAGCTGGTGGGCGGGAGAGCAGGTGATTAGGAATAACCAGGACTCTTCTCAGGTAGATGTGACTCTTTCGTTTCAAGGTCTGGGCTGCAATGATTATGATGCTGGTTCTCGGCAACCACTTACTTTTAGCTCATGAGTGACACACCGCTGACATCAGCATTTCTGTCACTACTTTATACTGCGCTCAGCAAAAAGTCAGCAAAAAGGTTCCCTTTAACCGCCTCCGGACTGCCTAACGCAGGAGGCGGCACAATCACACATCTACGCGTCATCTCGCGAGACGCGAGATTTCCTGTGAACGCGCGCACACAGGCGCGCCCGTTCACAGGAACTGCAGGTAAGCGAGTGGATCTACAGCCTGCCAGAGGCGATCGTTCGCTGGCAGGCTGTAGATGCGATTTTTTTAACCCCTAAAAGGTATATTAGACGCTGTTTTGATAACAGCGTCTAATAGACCTCCTACCTGCTCCTCTGGTGGTCCCTTTTGCTTGGATCGACCACCAGAGGACACAGGCAGCTCTGTAAAGTAGCACCAAACACCACTACACTACACCCCCCCCCCTCCCACTTATTAACCCCCTGATCACCCCATATAGACTCCCTGATGACCCCCCTGTCATTGATCACCCCCGTCATTGATCACCCCCCTGTAAGGCTCCATTCAGACGTCCGTATGTGTTTTACGGATCCACGGATCGGATCCGCAGAACACGGACACCGCGGATCCGCAAAACACATACGGACGTCTGAAAGGACCCTTACAGGGGGGTGATCAATGACAGGGTGGTGATCACCCCATATAAACTCCCTGATCACCCCCCTGTCATTGATCACCCCCCTGTAAGGCTCCATTCAGACATTTTTTGGGCACAAGTTAGCGGAAATTGTTTTTTTTTTTTTTTTTTTTCTTACAAAGTCTCATATTCCACTAACTTGTGACAAAAAATTAAATCGCACATGAACTCACCATACCCCTCATGGAATCCAAATGCGCAAAAATTTTTAGACATTTATATTCCAGACTTCTTCTCACGCTTTAGGGCCCCTAAAATGCCAGGGCAGTATAAATACCCCACATGTGACCCCATTTCGGAAAGTAGACACGCCAAGGTATTCGCAGAGGGGCATATTGAGTCCATGAAAGATTGAACTTTTTGTCACAATTTAGCAGAAAGTGATACTGTGAGAGGAAAAAAAAAAAAATATCAATTTCCGCTAACTTGCGCCCCAAAAAAAAACACTTCTATGAACTCGCCATGCCCCTCACGGAATACCTTGGGGTGTCTTATTTCTAAAATGGGGTCACATGTGGGGAATTTATACTGCCCTGGCATTTTAGGGGCCCTAAAGCGTGAGAAGAAGTCTGGAATCCAAATGTCTAAAAATGCCCTCCTAAAAGGAATTTGGGCCCCTTTGCCCACCTAGGCTGCAAAAAAGTGTCACAAGTGGTATCGCAGTACACAGGAGAAGTAGGGCAATGTGTTTTGGGGTGTCTTTTTACATATACCCATGCTGGGTGAGAGAAATATCTCTCTATAATGACAACTTTGTATTAAAAAAAATGGGAAAAGTTGTCTTTTAGAGAGATATTTCTCTCACCCAGCATGGGTACATGTAAAAAGACACCCCAAAACACATTGCCCTACTTCTTCTGAGTACAGCGATACCACATGTGTGACACTTTTTTGCAGCCTAGGTGGGCAAAGGGGCCCAAATTCAAAAGAGCACATTTAGGATTTTACAGGGCATTTTTAACACATTTGGATTTCAAACTACTTCTCACGCATTAGGTCCCCTAAAATGCCAGGGCAGTATAACTACCCAACAAGTGACCCTAATTTTGGAAAGAAGACACCCCAAGGTATTTCGTGATGGGCATAGTGAGTTCATGGAGGTTTTTATTTTTTGTCACAAGTTAGTGGAATATAAGACTTTGTAAGGAAAAAAAAAAAAAAGAAAATCATCATTTTTCTGCTAACTTGTGACAAAAAATAAAAAGTTCTATGAACTCACTATGCCCATCAGTGAATACCTTAGGGTGTCTACTTTCCGAAATGGGGTCATTTGTGGGGTGTTTGTACTGTCTGTGCATTGAAGAACCTTAGGAAACATGACAGGTGCTCAGAAAGTCAGAGCTGCTTCAAAATGCGGAAATTCAAATTTTTGCACCATAGTTTGTAAACGCTATAACTTTTGTGCAAACCAATAAATATACACTTATTGCATTTTTTTTTTATCAAAGACATGTAGAACAATAAATTTAGAGAAAATTTTATATAGAAATGTAGTTTAAAAAAAAAAAATTTGTACTGAAAGTGAACAATGTCATTTTTTTTGCAAAAATTTCGGTAAATTTCGATTAATAACAAAAAAAAGTAAAAATGTCAGCAGCAATGAAATACCACCAAATGAAAGCTCTATTAGTGAGAAGAAAAGGAGGTAAAATTCATTTGGGTGGTAAGTTGTATGACCGAGCAATAAACTGTGAAAGTAGTGTAGTGCAGAATTGTAAAAAGTAGTCTGGTCATTAAGGGGGTTTACGCTAGGGGAGCTGAGGTGGTCAAAAGGGACTCTCCAGTCCATAGTGACATTTGTTTTAATGTGCCCAGAGTACCCCAAAGACTGCATGTTTTGCCCTAGCACTTTCCTTCCCCTGTTCTTGGTACAACTGCATGCACCCTGGCAGGATGTCTACATGCAGAACTTCCTATTTTCATCGGTTTCCTGCAGGGTTTGCTAATTAAACCCAACATGCATTGTTCTGGCTTGCTCTGCTGAACTAACAAGGAAATATGTTAGGGGTGGCAGGCAAAGCAAACCATTAGCAACATTACAGAGCAATACATGCTGTGATTGGTTAGCAAACCAGGAGGAAGTTGATGAAAACAGGAAGTTCTGAACGTAGACATTTTGCCAGGATGCAGTGATGCCAATAACAGGGAAAGGAAAGCACAAGCATGAAAACCTCCGAGCAGATAGAAAAAAAATGTAATTTTGGGACAGAAGAACTCCTTAGGAATAAAGGCCTTAAAGGGGTTGTCCAGCTTTTAATAGGTGTTGGCCTATCCTAAGTAACCGGCACATGCGCACTGCATATCAGTATGCCTCTGCCCTGGCGGTGAAGTGCACAGGGGCTGGATTATGAATGAAGACGAAAATGATGTTGCAAGGACACAGGGCTGGCTGAACAATACAGAGGGGAGGAGTCAGGAGCAAGTAAGGCGGCGAGTACTGGGCACTTGCAGCACACTCTCCGCCCCTGGGGACTTGCAATAGGTTATCTGCATATCTTTAAAACTTTGTTTTTGGCAGTTTGGAGACTCTAAAAAACTAAAAGCCAGGTACCATCAGTGTTATATATCTGTTATGTAGGTGACAGACTCCCTTAAAGGTGGACCAGCTCTGCGGTAACGTGCTACTTCTACTACACAGCTGACAAAGCTGTGGAGTTTTGGTGAAGACTTCCGGCGACAAAGCTACACCTGATCAGTAGGGCATGTGGGGTGTCGGAACTTCGCTGACCATCATATAGTAAAAGCTGAGCAACCCCTTTTAAAGGTACATTTATATATCTAGAAAATAAATAGAATGGAAAACACCATAAATAAATATTTCCATTCCAAAGACTCCACAAGTTGGACCAAATGCAAACTGCAATTTTACAGATTATCGGTACCTGACCAATGCTCTACACTGGTGTCCATGTCCAACCACTAGTACTGAAACCAGTAATGCCAGATACTGACAATCATCAGAGCATTATGAGTAATAGGACTTTCAACAATATCTTGATCATTACCTTTTGAATTCCACAGCATTGACACTCTATCAGCTTTGAAAAAACTTTTATTAGCAAGAGCAGAATGAGGGCCACTGAAATTAGGATACTGGTACAACCTCACAAAGGACGGGGCACCTTTACTGCCAGGAACATATACTGCTACCTAGAAAAGAGAAACAGTGCTTTGTGTGAATTGATAGAGAGCAAATTACTTTAATTACTTTGAAATAAAAGATCAAAAAATCTTTTAAGCAGTAAGCCAATAGCACAATCACAAGGGCAGTGAAATTAACAAAAAATAAAAATCTGAACATTTTTTTTTCTCTGTCCTTTGGCAATTTCAAGAGCATTTGGGCCTACCGTATTTTTCACTGATCAATGCACCTGATAAGACGCAACTATGTTTTTGAGGAGGAAAATAAGAAAAAAATTAATTTGAACCAAAAGGTGTGCTTTTGGTGGGTTTTGATCTATTGGTGGTTTGTGAATGATACACTGCTGGGGGGGGAATCTGTGGATGACACTTATGGGGGGGGGGGGAAATCTGTGGATGACACTTATGAGGGGGGGGGGAAATCTGTGGATGGCACTTATGGGGGGGGGGGAATCTGTGGATAACACTTATGGGGGGGGGAATCTGTGGATGACGCTTATGGGGGGGGGGAATCTGTGGATGACGCTTATGGGGGGGGGAATCTGTGGATGACGCTTATGGGGGGGGGAATCTGTGGATGACGCTTATGGGGGGGGAATCTGTGGATGACGCTTATGGGGGGGGGGGGATCTGTGGATGACACTTATGGGGGGGGGAATCTTTGGATGACACTTATGGGGGGGGGGGAATCTGTGGATGACACTTATGGGGGGGGGGGGAATCTGTGGATGACACTTATGGGGGGGGGGAATCTGTGGATGACACTTATGGGGGGGGGGAATCTGTGGATGACACTTATGGGGGGGGGGGAATCTGTGGATGACACTTATGGGGGGGGGGGGAATCTGTGGATGACACTTATGGGGGGGGGGAATCTGTGGATGACACTTATGGGGGGGGGGGGGGAATCTGTGGATGACACTTATGGGGGGGGGGGGGGAATCTGTGGATGACACTTATGAGGGGGGGGGGGGGGAATCTGTGGATGACACTAATGTCCCTGTGTAAATAGTGACCCCCATTACACTGGGCCCCGCTCACAGCAGTCTTCATATGTAAAGTCTAGTCATGTAATCCTCAACCAGTGGATCTGCTTTGTTAAACTACGGTAATCGTCTGTAGCAGTACTCGCTATCAAACTAGCAGGCAGGCCGGCAGCTTAACGTCACTTACTCAGTCACGCTCCTGCACCACAAGCTTCATTAATGAAGTGGGAGGAGCATGACAGAGTGAGTGACGTTACGCTGCCGGCCTGCCTGCTAGTTTGATAGTGAGTACTGCTACAGACGATTATCGTAGTTTAACAAACAAAACATTTAGGATGCCAGCGAAGATTCTCATCTTCAAATCTTTCTGTACACACAGCGGTGTCACCCACCAGAATCTTGCCACCACACCGCATACAAAAGTCAGACGTGTCTGCAGTGACATGCACAATGGCCCCGTTTCTCATGGAGTGGACTCTCCGATGTGCACTGAGTTTCTGAAGTTCCCTTCTTTCAAACTCTCCCAGAGCAGTGCAGAACCTTTCATTACAGTCTTGTGGTGGCAGCAACTGAAGCAGAGTTTGGCCAAACTTGCTTTCTTCTGTGTCATTGTTGTGTAACATGTGTTTTAGAGAACTGGAATGGGGCTTAAGATCCAGATACTCTTCCAAGGCACAGCCGGAATAAGTCACAAAGAAGACGGCAGGCACCGGGGACGTAATAATCTCTTCTGGAGTCTCTGGTGCCATTGGGAAATACTATCCACTGAGGGCGCTCTGCAGGGGCCCCGCACCCTCCGCTGCTATAGGCTGCAGGTAACTGAGCAGCAGTTTCTTGTCTCTCAGATCCTGGAAGCAGTGACTGGCAGAGTTTGCCCTCTCCTGAGTCCAGGCATTTGTGGATGTCCCTTTCAGTGGATAGTATTTCCCAATGGCACCAGACACTCCAGAGCAGATTATTACGTCCCCGGTGCCTGCTGTCTCCTCTTGTGACAGCGATTCCGGCTGTGCCTTGGAAGAGTATCTTGATCTTAAGCCACCACTAGGCTAAAGGCGATCTATATAACATTGATGGCCTGTCCTAAGGATAAACCAGAAAACACCCTAACGCAGCCGATAAACTCCCCCCTTCCCATGCATATATTTTACTTTCCAAAAATATCTGAATAAATGGCCGTCTTTCATCTTACAATTATTTTGAATTTTTACACCACAAATTCTTGTCTGCTGAGAGAAAAGGGAACTCATTAGGACTCTTGTATACATTAGTATTATAATTATACCTTGCAGGGATGTTCTCCAGGTGACAGTGCAAAATCACTGACTTTTTGTAAGTGCAATTTATTTGCAATGGTATCTGGCAAAATAGCAAAATATAGAAACAATAAATGCATTGTAGTAATACAATGTTATGTTCATTCAACATCTTTAGTTTTTGCTACAAGGGTAACACTTAAAACATTAGGGGGAAAGCTTTATGAAAATCAACAGTAATACTGACTATGATGCCCATAATAACCAATCACAGCACAGCCTTCATTTTCCACAGCACTATGAGAAATGAAGTCTGCATTGTGATTGGTTATCATGGGCATCATGGTAACCAATAATGTTCTTAAAAAGGTACCTGCCGCTCCATTCATTTTGGGCGGTTCAAAGGGGTACGGGTCCCCGTTCTTATGATCATGGGGGATCTAGTGGTAGGACCTCCACTGATCTAATAGTTATCCCCTATCCTGCGGATAGGGGATAATGTTTGACAACTGGGACTACCTCTTTATGGCCCGTACCCATAGACCATGGTGAATTGTTGACAACTATATTGTATTGACGACAATTAAGTGTTACGGGGAGCTTCTGACTCTTCCCGAACAGATAATATCAGGGCAGAGAAGAATCGTGTGAACTGAATATTTTAGCTTGATCCTTTTGTTCTCCCAGGAGATAAGCCACCTCCAGAGGTGTCTGGCAGAACCGTGTCATCTTCCCCCACTGAAAACACGTACATGTTCTGCCAATCTGAGTGTGTATGAGTATGGGGGAGACTGGAGACATGGCTGTTGGCCAACTCAGCATGGTTGTGGGAGTCAGGAGCGATAGCTGCTGGACACATTTTTTGGGACTTACAGCTATTGAAGGCATGTGTTTTTTATGACTGTTAACTGCACATCTTACATATACAACTACACAAATATCAGAACATTATACCGTAATTAAAATTTTTAGAATTTCATAGGTTCTGACCTTTAAATAAAATCTGGATAGAGTAAACCTAGGCTAAAATAAAGCAGGTTTCAGATACTAATAAGCTATTGGAAAAGGATGCGGCTTCTTTCTACAGGTCAGACACATCAAACCTTCAGCCACCAGCTAAGTAATACAATGAATGTTACCATACCAAAATTGTTGTTTTCAAAGAAGTGCACTTCATTATTTACATTCCTGGCACAAATCTTCTCATCTTCAGACCAGCGAGGAGACCTGGACCAGAAGGAAGATAATATCAAGATCCGTATTTAACATTGTTGGTGCTGATGACAGCAAGAAACCAGCCCCCGGATCTCATCTTATTTCAAAGGAAAGAAAATTTAAGAAACCACCTGACTGATTGCAATGAGTTTCACACTTGTCTGAATTTTAATAAATCACACCAAATGAGCAAACCTAACCTAAGATATGTTTGGTGGTGAATGCTGAGGCATTAGAGGGGGTACCCTTCATGTAGTAGCACGGTGGCTGACTGGTTATAACTGGTGTCCTAGTTCAATCTTACCAAGGACATCATCTGCATGGAGTGTGTACGTTCTCCCCATTTTTGAGTTTCCTCCCACACTCCAAAGACATACTGATAGGGAACCTAGATTGTGAGCTTGGCCAAGGACAGAGTGATAATGCTTGTAAAGCTCTGCAGAATATGCCAGCGCTGTATACCATATTTTTTCAGATTTTAACACACATCAGACTATTAGGATTTGGAGGAGGAAAAAAAAGAAAAAAAAATACCCAAAGACCCCAAAATCAGACCTTCATCAGACCCCCAAGCTCCATCAGACTCAGATCAGACCCTCATCAGCCAATCTCCATCAGCCTATCAGACCCCCCAACCTCCATCAGCCATAAGATCAAATGTTAAAAAAATAAAATAAAGTTACCTCGTTTGCTCCCGATGGCACTGCCACTCACTGCTCCTTGGTCTTATTCTGAGGTTGCACAGTCAGGTCACAGTGCGCACCTACGTGCACTACGTCCTGACACTGTATGCCATTAGGACACAGCTCAGAGAGGGGCCCGGAAAAAGACCAGGGAAGGTGAGTATAGCCGCTTCCCGCATGACGATTACTGTTTTCATAATGGAAGCGGTCATAAGCATTCAGACTATAAGACACATTGCCACTTTTGACTCACTTTTGGGGGGTAAAGTACATCTTATAGGCTGAAAAATACGAGAAGTAAAATAAAAACTGGGTTACACCAAGCATTGCTCCCTGCTCAGAAGGATCAATACCCATTTACAATGTCAACCCAATCTTTAAGGGAAATGCATTTTGTTATACACTTCTCCGCTTCCCAAAGAATCATTATAATAATTAGTTTGGTTTTTTTTGCAATTAAAAACATGGCGGAACACACCAATAAAACTGAGGCACTCGGAATATATTACAATATTAATGGAAAAAGACACACACTGCCAATAACCCCCTATTAGAAACTATAATCTCAGTAGAAATCTATATGGGAAAATAACAAGGTATCTACTCTTGGGACAGCTTATTACTGCATAAAGTAAAACATACCGTCATATACCCGAGTGCCCCAGCACGTCTACACTCGTTCAGCCCTGCTTCGTCAGAATGCTTAAGGGGGAGGTATTTTTCATGGCACTTTAGGAAAGCATACACCCAATGGTTGTCAAAGTGCCACATTTGATCCCTCTCCTTGGCATGTGATCTCCTCTCCTGACAAAGCAGGGTGAAACGCATGCAGACGTTTGTATACTGGAGAGAGCTCTCATTATCTTCAGAACGCCTATAAGCATTCATTCGCTATGGCCCTTTTTGTTTTACTTTCCACTTCTCTAGTAAAAGGCGTTGCATTCTTCTGATGCAGCCTAGACGCCAGTTTTTGTCTACAAGTAGCTGGCGCAGCCAGTGGGCTCAGCAGTTACGTCCTGTACTACTAGCATCACCAATAAGCAATGATGAGAGTAGTATGGCACTTGATCACTGACTGGCTACAGTAGTCACATGCCAGCCACTAAACAAAGACCAGGATGAACCTAAAGAGCAACTGTGCTGGATGGGCGGGGATTGAAGAGGTGAGTAGTGTTTTTTTTATATAGCGTTTGTGGCTCTTTTTTCCCCCCACAAACCACCAGTAAAGACTAATGAAGATAACTTATTAGCTTATTTATTTACAGATAACATTTCTTTTCAGATATGTACCAGTTCTCCATCTTCTTCTGGATGAACGACTTGACACACTTCCCCGTTTTCAGGTCATACAACTGGAGATTGGGCACTCCTGCTGCGCCATCTTTTCCAGCTGTGATGAAACAAAGTATGGTTAAAGTTTTGTTATTCCAGCAAACAAGCTTTTTATGACACATGGATAGAGGTATTCAAGGTTTGTCAGAAGCCCTGACCCCTTAAAACTGCTGACAACAGTAGACAGGCAACAGGGAAACCAGTTAAAGGTGTTGTCCAATACAATTCATAATCTCGGGACAACCCATACAAATATTTAAAGGGACACTGACAGGCCTTCTGAGCATAATTAGCTCTTTATATGCCCCCCTAGGTCTTATAATAAGTTTCCAATTATAATATTATCCCTGTGCGCATTGTAAAACGTTAAAAATAGTCTTTATAATCACCTGTCCTTTCTGCCCAAGGGGCGTTCTTTGTGCCGCATGTGTGCCCAGCCGCGTCCCAACTGCCGGATCCTTAGACACGCCCATCTCATTAGTATTCACTTCGCTGGGCGGTATTTTCCTGTGCCCGACATTCGGAGATCCTGCGCATGAGCCCGGCACCCTCGCTCGCCGGGATCACATTGCGCCAAGTGAATACTAATGAGATGGGCGTGTCTAAGGATCCGGCAGTTGGGACACGGCTGGGCACAAATGCGGCACAAAGAACGCCCCTTGGGCAGAAAGGACAGGTGATTATAAAGATTATTTTTAACGTTTTACAATGCGCACAGGGATAATACTTATATGAATTGGAAACTTATTATAAGACCTAGGGGGGCATATAAAGAGCTAATTATGCTCAGAAGGCCTGTCAGTGTCCCTTTAAAATAAAAAATACATGATATACTCACCCGTCTCTCCAGTTATGTTCTCTGCGGAGCTGGTCTGGTATTTCTGATGGGTAAGTATATCATGTTTGTTTTGTTTTTTTATTTTAAATAATTGTAGGGGTTGTCTTCTTTAAACCATACCTGGGGTGCTGTAGAAAAGCGCTGAACATCTGCCACAGAGTATGAATAAAATTCATGATTTATTGTATCAATAAAAAATACCAAAATATAAAAAGCCACAAGGAACACTGCATAACTAGCAAATCATTACCTGGGGTGCAGCTTATATTTGTGTCATAGAACAGAAATAGAAGTTTGAACACATTCTCGCAAGTGCCCTCTTGGCGGTCCCTCCCCCTGTTCTGAGTGACCTCTACGATGTCCAACCAGGAGACCACTACAGCTGTCACCGAGAGGCAGGGGCGGACTGGGAACTTAAAGTGGCCCTGGGAAAAAAAAACTAAAAGTGGCCCCAAATTGACAGAAGACAGGCCAAAACAAATAGGCAGGGACAAGAGAAGTAGGCGAGGCCTGCAGTACCATAGTGCTCCCCAACAAAACCAAATATCACCGTGCAGCACAAAATACCACCCCAGCAGAACCAGATATCACAGTGCAGCACAAAATACTGCTACCCTCGTCACAGTATTGGACTATATTACCATTCTGAGAATGTGATAGTGTCGAGTTCAGGAAGGCGCCTACGGCCGTTGGTCAAGTACTGGATGCTGAGAGCATTAGATCATTATGTACCCAGTCAGCCATGAAGAGGACTCGGGGGGGACATCGGCACACCAGGATATTTCCCTGTAGGGTATGACCAGTCCACCTCTGCTCAGAGGAGAGGGGTTGCGGAGCAGCTTAATGCTGAGGTCACGGGAGGTGAAGTAACGAAAAAACTGTGAATTAACCATGTTAATTTTTTTTCCTGTTAAGACATTTACCGTACAGGATAAATACATTTATATTCTAATAGTACAGGCTTTTTGAAACATGGAGTTGAAAATATTTTTTTTTTCTTTTATTGCTTATATTTATTATAGGGAAAGGGGGTGATTTGAATTTTGTCACCTAGTCAGCAAAAAATGAACAATGCAGCCTATAGGAACTACTGCTGTGGTAGCCTCAGACCCTTCAAACAGACCAAGGCTACCACAAGGAACGAATGGTTCCTCCAATCGCCATGCAGCTGGCACAAAACAGACCATGAAATCTGTGGGATTAAAGGTCTGTGATCTGGAATGTCAATTGAAACTTTACAGTCCTTCGAAGGCAAAAAGGAATTGGGTGCACCCTGAAATGGTTATAAGGGTCCTCTTTGTAAATCCTTAAACATGTATTCAACTCACACATGTATGGCATAGCCACAGGATACTTTCATAAATGTCTGACACACAGGAATCCCACCTCTAGGACCCTCAGCTGTGTCTGTAATGGAGGTCCCTTGAACCCCCATCTACATGTTGCAGTGGCCCCTGTGGAAGATGGGATAGGATTATGTAAACAGTCAAGCTTGCTGTGCTATGCCGTTCCCATAACCCCCATAAAAGTGAATGGGAGTAATACAAACAGCGTAGCTGTTTACAGGACACCCAAAGTATAAAATCATCAGCCTCGGTGATCGCAAAGCTAAGGAAGGAAGCAAGAGGACAAATTGAGCCAACGTTTCGTTGTAATGGTAAAGCTGACATTTACTTACTGGTATATGTCTGCCATGTTGCCAGGATTGTGTTCTTTGGAGAGAATTCAAGGCCAACAACTTTGGGCAGATCAAAGGTGTGCAGCAACGTGCTGTCAGCCGTGCTCGCTATATTTGTTCTAAAACACAAAAGGTCATTTAAAGGCATTGAGATTTAATACATTGATAACTAAGCCACATGACATATCTGTGTTCAAGCCAATGCAGCGCAGGATAAGACCACCACGATACACATCCACAGAATTCAGTGCTGAGCTGCAGTACCACACACAACTCGGGGACAGGTGTGCGGCTATCTGTGGAGGAAACCAGCCAGGTTTTCCTAATCCTGGACCACCCCTTTAATGAGTCCATTTCAAGCTATCAAATAGGAGAGGAGTGTTTGGCATTTTAGAGGAAATGCTGCATGACATTTTAATTCTGACTTTAAATTGCACGTATTAATATGGTGAAAATTATCCATTAAAAGCTGCACCACTTAGAAACTGACCCAAAACTTAAATGAGACTTACACATCTCCATTGCACCATGCAAAGAGCTTCCCATCTTTGCTAAAAGTGCATACTTTGCAATTTCTAGTGCAGTCCCTGAAATGAGAGAAAGGAAACACAGGATAAGGTATCTTAATATATTCATTAGAAGAGTTTTCTCCTGAAGACAACCCCTAGCGCTCCCTATATTAGCCAGACCAAAAACAGCTCTACAAACATTGCACCTGTTCTGGCAGACTTGCTGCCCATTTAATACTATATTTGTATTTCAAGGGAAGATCCTTGGCAGTCCAAGAATTTCTTCAGCAAAATCAGCTGTTTGGCCAGTGTGCTAGGAGTGGGACCCAGGGGCAGAACCCTTTAACACAAAAAAGGGAAAACACATAAGGGCTCATGCACACGACCGTTGCCCGTTTTGCAAACACGGATGCCGGCCATGTGCTTTCCACATTTTGCCGAACTGAACATCTGGCCCATAAGGGCTCTTTGACACCTGCGTTATTGTCTTCCGGCATAGAGTTCCGTTGTCGGGGCTCTATGCCAGAAGAATCCTGATCAGGATTATCCTAATGCATTCTGAATGGAGAGAAATCCGTTCAGGATGCATCAGGATGTCTTCAGTTCCGGAACGGAACGTTTTTTGGCCGGAGAAAATACTGCAGCATGCTGCGCTTTTTGCTCCGGCCCAAAAAACTGAAGACTTGCCGCAAGGCCGGATCCGGAATGAATGCCCATTGAAAGGCATTGATCCGGATCCGGCCTTAAGCTAAACGTCGTTTTGGCGCATTGCCGGATACGACGTTTAGCTTTTTTAGAGTGGTTACCATGGCTGCCGGGACGCTAAAGTCCTGGCAGCCATGGTAAAGTGTAGCGGGGTGCGGGGGAGCAGTATACTTTCCATCCGTGCGGCTCCCGGGGCGCTCCAGAGTGACGTCAGGGCGCCCCAGGCGCATGGATGACGTGATCGCATGGCACGTCATCCATGCGCATGGGGCGCTCTGACGTCATTCTGGAGCGCCCCGGGAGCCGCACGGACTGTAAGTATACCGCTCCCCCGCTCCCCACTACTACTATGGCAACCAGGACTTTAATAGCATCCTGGCTGCCATAGTAACACTGAAAGCATTTTGAAGACGGATCAGTCTTCAAATGCTTTCAGTACACTTGCGTTTTTCCGGATCCGGCGTGTAATTCCGGCATGTGGAGTACACGCCGGATCCAGACAACGGAACAGTCCTACCGCTGTCGTAATTCATACAAGAATAGGACATGTTCTTTAATTTTGGGGATGCCACAGAATGGAATGGACATACGGATGCAGACAGCACACGGTACACATTGTCTGGATCTTTTGCGGACAGTGAACGGGTCCACATTCGACTCACAAAAAATGCGGATCAGATGCAGACAAAAAATATGTTTGTGTGCATGAGCCCTAATGCATATAATCATATCTCAGGCCTAGGTGATCATGGTTTTTATTTTTTTTATTTTTACTATTTATACGTTCACATTTTACAGCTTAATCTTCACATTTGGATGCTTGATTACGACAATGAGTTTTCCTACTGTTTTTCATCCATTTTTTTTCCCTTTATTATTGTAGGGATTAGTAATCATGCACTAATATTTTCTCACCATAATGGCTCATGCACACGACCGTATGCCCTCCGAGACATACGGTCCGTGAGTGGGCCATATGTCCCGGAGAGGCATACATCGTGCGCACGGGAGCGCACAGCATCATAGGTTACTATGATGCTGTGCACATCAGGCCGCCCGCGGGGCTATTGTCCCGCACTCATAAGATCATATCAGTGCAGGACAATAGTCCGGCGGGCAGCCCGATGCGCACAGCATCATAGTCTCGGAGGGCATACGGTCGTGTGCACGAGCCCTTATATTTATATTCCTATGGCAATGTGTCAGGCCCGCGCATGCGCTGATTTGCAGTTGATGCCATCGGCACTTCCGCGATCATGGTATCGCAGTATTGCCGTGGTCATCACGTGTCTGCATTCGCGGACATGTGACTTACCATCGATAGGTCATGCTAATAAGACTTGCTGCGCATGGCGCTTACATACAGGTGCCTACAATATTGTGATTACTTGCAGCCCCGGTGATGATTGGCCAGCTGGGATATTTCATGTGTGCCCCTCTGTGATGACGCCACCCCCAGATGAAGGTCCACCGAAACGTGCTTCAGGGCTGGCGCCATCCCGGAGGAAGCACAGCATGGGTAATGGGTTCTGCTACATTATGCGTTTGTGAGGTCTCATTTACACTTGTACATGAATATGGTTCTTATGTGAATATTGTAATTGAATCATTGCCCTGGTGTCTTCCTCCTGTGGATGCCGCCTTTTCCTGCACTTGTTTCTATGTATTGAGTTTTTACTATGTAATATATAATAAAGAGTATTTGTATTTTATATGCGGTCTGGTGATTTTTATTACCTTCCTCAGGATCAACTTGCAGGATAACAGGCTGCACTGGATGTCTTTTTTCAGCCTTATAAACTATGTTTCTATTTAATTAATGACTTCTCTGACTTCAGTTGTACACAGGGAAGTGTTATCAGTGATAGTATTCTCTATGTAAGTGTGTATACACAGATAGCTGTCAGTCAATGATAACGCCTCCCCCGTGAAGAATGAAATCAGAAAGAGGAAGGATTTAAAATTACTGAATCTTTTCCCCAAAAACTTTATATTAATCTACTCAGGTCTTCCTGCACTGTAACATGCTGCCTGCAGATTGCATTTCGTGGTGACAGTTTCTCTTTAATGACAATACGTGAAGCCAATTGTATAATGGGATGGAATACAAGAAGATGCAGGAATAACAAAGCTACAGAACTGTACAGAAGCATGAAAATATAAGCAATGTTTACCGCTGAAATGAATCCAAATTCGCAATCTTTGGGGGTCCCTGGATCATATGGATTCCATCAGATCCTCTGACTGGAAAAAAATAATAAAAAATAGGCAAATGAAAATGTTATGTGATTAAAGGGGATCTGTCACCTGCTTTTACCATTTTAAGCTGGCACCATTGCTATGTTGACTAAAGTACCTTATTTCCAGCAGTCTTCTTTTTACTGCCTGCGCGATCATCAACCTCCTGAGGGCAACAGCCTCAAAAGTCTCACTAAGCATGCGCTGAGCCCAGTGATGTGACCTGAGCGCTGTTGCCCTCAGGAGGTTGATGATCGCGCAGGCGGTACTGCGCCTGCGCGAGTTTTCTGGCCGCAGACAGGAAGAAGGACAGGGCCTTTCTATAAGGTAGACTATGACGTGGGGAGGGGGCGGAACCGTTTGCTGGGCTGTGGGAGGTTCGTTGATGATCAGGAGGCGTTCTTGGGCACTGCAGGGGGGCGTCACTGGGCAACCGGAGAGTGAAAAAAAACGCCCCTCTGGGCACCGTGGACCCTAATTAGCATAACATAAAAAGCACTTTTATATCAAAACTACAAAACGAAATAAAGTAAAAAGAAGACTGCTGGAAATAAGGTACTTTAGTCAACATAGCGATGGTGCCAGCTTAAAATGGTAAAAGCAGGTGACAGATTCCCTTTAAATTTTGTAAGGATATGTTCAAACGTGTCACACGTAGATTTTCCGTTGGGGATTTGCATATGAGAAATTGGCAAAGTGTAACAGTACCAGCAAAGCGGAGGTGATTTTTACAAAACCTCTTCCACAGCTGCGGTAAAAATACACATGTAAGTTTATGCTATGCCCCCCCCTCCCCCCCCCCCCCCAAAAAAAAAGAGGAATCAAAAAGTCACACAAACACTTCAAAATGGTATCAACCCAAATAAATGAGCCCTCACACAGCTCCGTAGCTATAACTATAAAAATGTTATCGGGGTCCAGAAAAGGAATAAAACTCTTATTGTTGCATCCATTGCGTCTTGTACTGCAAGTCTTCTCCTAATTATCGGTCGTTCCCCCTCCAGTCTAAACTGACTGTAGCAGCCAAGCTCATCTTCCTGTCCAACCGCTACACTGATGCCTCTGGCCTGTGCCATCGCTGCACTGGTTGCCCACCCACCACAGAATATAATCTGTACCCATCACTCTCACCGACCGTGCCGAGTGCCCTTACATCTCTATCTATTATCCTACCTGTCCTCTACCTCTGCCAATAATCTAAGGGGCTGTCCACATCACATTTATCATTTACGTTGGGAAGGGGGGGGGGGGGGGGCGCAAAAGCAGTGTACACTATGGGACTCTACGGTGACAGATGCCACTGCATAGCATCCATCAGAGTCATCTGTTTAACGTATGCATTTTTTGTATACATTAAACATAAGACAAAAACGTGATGTGAACAGCCCCTAAGACTGACATCCTCCATAATTCAACCCTCCCGCTCCCACGTTCAAGACTTCACCGTTCTCTGGAATGCACTTCCCCAGACAATCAGTTTAATTCCATGCCCTAAAAAAGCGTTACCTGATCCCTTTATCGAACACCGTCCCCCTGACCACCATGCACTCAATATATGAATATACCCAGACACTGGCTGGCTCACCATTATACACCGATTATGTCTGTACACTGCTATACAATTATTACATAACGCATGCCCTGTATTCAGCAGAGGTGGTATGGGCCCTATACAGTACAAGCCTTGTGGCACATGTTCCCATACATTATACAGTAACCTAGACGATAGCGTTCAAGCCGTCTTCTGAGCATTGTCAGTGGTGTGCGACACAGATGCCGTGTAGTACATAAGGCATTGTTCAGAAAGCTGTAGCACATATTAGCTCCATATTATGGCTTCAAGTACTGTCCATGGGACTAATCACCCTAACTAACAGCAGCACAGCCACAAGTTCTGGCCAACTATGGGTCCAATGACCTGAACTAACAACAGTATAAGGTTACGACCACATGGCGCTGACACATTGTGGTTAAATACCGCACAGCCGCATGAGCTGCTGCAGGCAGCACCGCACAGCCGCATGAGCTGCTGCAGGCTCCAATTATTATCCAATTAGGACTGCATCATTTAGTAGGTCTGCATTATTAAAGGGGTTGTCTCACTTCAGTAAATGGCATTTATCATGTAGACACCCCGTACCCCTCTGATCAGCCGTGTGAGAAGGCATCTTTTCCTAGGTCAGTGACATACACGTTCAACACTTTTTTTATGGTATTGAAATCGAATCAAAATTTTGGTATCGTGACAATCCAACTCCTCTGTACTATAAACAAGAGACGGGAGAGCACTGGGAGGAGGAGCACAAGCCCGAGTGCCTGGGCTCGGGCAGAAAGTGGAGGGGGAAGCGCTGCTGTAGATCGGATGGTGATATCTCCTGAATGGTAGCAGCTAGAAACATGCAACTGGTCTTGTTGACATTCCAGGCTTTCATACAAGACCAGAATGACAGCTAAAGTCCAAACAACAGAGGAGAAATCACTGATAGAAATCGAGTTGGGAATAATCTCAGGTAAAACCTGCTTTTACTTTCAGTTTTAGCTGCATTCACAGCATCCCGATTTTGTAATCTCGGCTTCAGCCAATACAAAGCGCATATTTCTAGCTGCTACCAGACCAGAGATATGGGCAGTTAAAGTAGCCCTTCCCCCCGTCAGTGTGGAGGAGAATGAGGAAGCAGCTGCAGAAGTTGAGAAAAATATATGGAAATGTGTGTGACATCAATATAGTAACCTACACATAATAAAATTATGCTATTTTTACCACACAGTGCACGCCATAAAATTATTATTTTTTTATCTTTCCCCCTAAAAAAGTTATTTAATGCACTATATATACCCCAAAATGGTTGCTAAAAAAACCTTTTAATGTGACAATTAAGAGGCTAAAAGAAATGCTAACTGATTTCATGTAATTGCAGGGCTTGTCTTTGGTTGGCTATATGTGAGAGGATACACATTGCTCTGGGGTAGTTGGGGAAGTTATCTGCATTCTGATTATTTTCGTCTTTCTCTGGTTAGCTGTATGTGAGAGGATACATACTGTTCTGGGGTAGTGGGGGAGGTTATCTGCATTCTGATTAGTCCTGCTAGTTCATGTGAGGAGAGCGAGGGCTTATGGATATTGAGGGAAATACAGGATGGCCTCAAGGACATGGCAAAGATCACCACAGGAAGTGCAGCACATGCCATCTTAGGAAGATGCTAAAATATCGGCACAGTGAAATAGGGTCGCTAAGGGCTGAATACAGACATCAGAAAGGTACAATTAAGCTTCATGAATATCTTCACTTCAGCATCACATATGTTAGGGATTTCAATTTTGATAGTGAAACGGCAGTTACAGTTTAATAAAAAAAAAAAAAATCCATGTGACGATATTAAACAAAATCAATATAAGCGGGCTATAAAAGGGCAAATTAATTGAATTCATTTCATTAAAAGGGGTTCTCCGCTTTTTACTACTAATGCCCTATCCTCAGGATAGTTCATCAATATCAGATTGGCGAAGGTTTGACTCACGACACCCCTGACGATCAGCTGTTTGAAGAGAAGGTCGCACTTGTATGACCGCTGTCTTCTCTTCATTGTTTACCTGCTCGCCGTCACAACCGCAATGGCGTGAAGGTGTAATTACAAGTATGGTCTCCCCATTCACTCCTATGGGACGGCTCTGAAGTATTCACTTGAACAGACCAGAGAAGTACGTACGAGCACTGCCTTCTCTTCAAGCAGCTGATTGGTGGGGGTGCCAGGGGTCGGACCCTGCCAATCCGATATTGCTGACCTATCCTGAGGAGAGGTCATCAATAGTAAAAAGCGGACAACCCCTTTAACCATCCACCCCTACCAGCCCTAGTGACTGCACTTTCACACATCTTATGCTTATCTGATAGCCACCGTTTAAAAAGCAAAAAATTTGGGGCGTAGCTTGGCAGCCGAGCGTGATGGCCGCTTGATCTCTCAGTTCCTGCACTTGGCGACTAACAAAAAAGAGTGTTATACCCCCTTCAGCACACCAAAGATGCCCAGAGGCAAAAGGGCTAGCGTCAAGCAAGGAAAGCTTGAATTTTACTTTAAAAAAGAACCCGACGCCACACAGCTGAGCCTGGCAGAGATTCCACCCTCGCCGACATATTTAGAAGTGGCTTCCTCCTCTCTCCCGATACAGCAGCGCGCCAGACCCTCTCTGCATGAGGTTCCTTGCACATCAACCGGATCATCTCCGAGCAGTGGTTCGTCCCGGTCGTCGCCTGATCTGAAGGGAGCGCAGGAGCCATCCTCTCCAGGAACAAGAAGCCCAGAAAAACAGAGGCCCAAGATTCTATCTGTTGTGCCAGGAGAGGTGAGCCCCGGGTCACCAGCAGCTTTCCCTACCTCTGACAACTTACAGGGGTTCCCCACCTCAGACAAGCCTCTCTCAGGGAATCTCCTTAACCACCTCAGCCCCCGTAGCTTAAACACCCTTAATGACCAGGCCACTTTTTACAATTCTGCACTACACTACTTTCACCGTTTATTGCTCGGTCATGCAACTTACCACCCAAATGAATTTTACCTCCTTTTCTTCTCACTAATAGAGCTTTCATTTGGTGGTATTTCATTGCTGCTGACATTTTTACTTTTTTTGTTATTAATCGAAATTTAACGAATTTTTGGCATTTTTCACTTTCAGTTGTAAATTTTTTTTAAAAAAAACTACATCTATATATAAATTTTTCGCTAAATTTATTGTTCTACATGTCTTTGATAAAAAAAAAATGTTTGGGTAAAAAAAAAAATGGTTTTGGTAAAAGTTATAGCGTTTACAAACTATGGTACAAAAATGTGAATTTCCGCTTTTTGAAACAGCTCTGACTTTCTGAGCACCTGTCATGTTTCCTGAGGTTCTACAATGCCCAGACAGTACAAACACCCCACAAATGACCCCATTTCGGAAAGTAGACACCCTAAGGTATTCGCTGATGGGCATAGTGAGTTCATAGAACTTTTTATTTTTTGTCACAAGTTAGCGGAAAATGCTTTTTTTTTTTTTTCTTACAAAGTCTCATATTCCACTAACTTGTGACAAAAAATAAAAACTTCCATCAACTCACTATGCCCATCACGAAATACCTTGGGGTGTCTTCTTTCCAAAATGGGGTCACTTGTGGGGTAGTTATACTGCCCTGGCATTTTAGGGGCCCAAATGCGTGCAAAGTAGTTTGAAATCAAAATCTGTAAAAAATGGCCGGTGAAATCCGAAAGGTGCTCTTTGGAATGTGGGCCCCTTTGCCCACCTAGGCTGCAAAAAAGTGTCACACATGTGGTATCGCCGTACTCAGGAGAAGTTGGGGAATGTGTTTTGGGGTGTCATTTTATATATACCCATGCTGGGTGAGATAAATATCTTGGTCAAATGCCAACTTTGTATAAAAAAAATGGGAAACGTTGTCTTTTGCTGAGATATTTCTCTCACCCAGCATGGGTATATGTAAAATGACACCCCAAAACATATTCCCCAACTTCTCCTGAGTACGGCGATACCACATTTGTTTGCCAGGGGAAAGGCCCTGGCAAACCCGATTTCTCCATTCACATCAATCGATGTGGATGAATAAATCATTGCCGGGATTATTATGATTTTTTATATATATATATATATATATATATATATATATATATATATATATATATATATATATATATATATCCCGTCTTGCAGCGCCGCATACACCGACTTGTGTGTAATCTGACAGCAGCGCAATGCTTCTGTCAGAATGCACATCAGTGCTGCAGCTGGTCGATCGGTTGGTCCACCTGGAAGGTAAAAAAAAAAAAAAAAAACAGGCCGCAACGCAATAAATTTATTAACTTTATAATAACTTTTGAACAGAACATATAAACTTAAACTTTTTGAACATAACGTTAACTTTTTTGCTTACTGGTGATTTTTTTGAAATTTTTTTTTTTTTCCCTTTATAGGACAAACCTCTCCTTCCCCATGGGACAATGTGTAAAGCGCAAATCGCCCAAAGATGTGGCGAAGTACATTATGCACTTTGTCCCAGGTGAAAGGAGAGGTTTGCAGCAGCTCTGTGTGAATGGGCCCTAATAGCCCTGTGTGCCTGTCCTGTGAGATGTGATCCCTATGCTAAGTGTACCTGTGTATGGTACTTCCGGAAACACTCCCCTAAGCATAGGGCAGGGTGGTCAGGGCAGTCAGGACAGAAATAGCGGGTGTCACGCCTTATTCCACTCCTGCTACAGACACAACATCTTTTTTGGGGTGACGGTTGGGTTGAGGTACCGGCAACGACACTGGGGAAATGTTGCTCGTGTTGACGGCAAACTACACTGGTGGATGGGGCCACGGAACCTCCTGGATACAGGAGGTTCTCGATGATCTCTTCCTGAAATTTGAGGAAGGATCCTGTTCTCCCAGCCTTACTGTAGAGAACAAAACTATTATACAGTGCCAATTGAATTAAATATACAGACACCTTCTTATACCAGCGTCTGGTGCGTCAGGTTACTAAATATGGAGCCAACCTCTGGTCATTGAAGTCCACCCCTCCCATGAGCAAATTATAGTCGTGGACACAGAGGGGCTTTTCAATGACACTGGTTGCTCGCTCAATTTGGATTGTTGCGTCTGCGTGCGCGCTTGCTTGGGATGTATTGTTTGAAGCCAAGGCGCCCGGTAAAATGCATAAGTGACTCGTCTACGCAGATGTTTTGCTCAGGGGTATACAAATCTGCAAATTTCTGGTTGAAGTGGTCTATGAGGGGCCGAATTTTGTGGAGCCGGTCAAAAGCTGGGTGGCCTCTGGGACGAGAGGTGCTATTGTCACTAAAGTGCAGGAAACGCAGGATGGCCTCAAATCGTGCCCTGGACATGGCAGCAGAGAACATGGGCATGTGATGAATTGGGTTCGTGGACCAATATGACCGCAATTCATGCTTTTTGGTTAGACCCATGTTGAGGAGAAGGCCCAAAAAAAAAATAATTATTCGGAAACTTGGACTGGTTTCCACCGGAAAGGCTGGGCATAATAGCTTCCCGGGTTGGCGGCTATAAATTGTGTGGCATACCGGTTTGTTTCTGCCGCGACTATGTCCAAGAGCTCCGCAGTCAAGAACAGCTCAAAAAATCCCAGGGCTGAACCGATCTGAGCTGTCTCAACCCGAACTCCAGACTGGGCGGTGAAAGGGGGAACTAATGGTGCGGCTGAAGTTGGGGACTGCCAATCAGGATTTGCCAGCACCTCAGGGACTCTAGGGGGTCTACGGGCCTGTCTGTGCGGTGGCTGCGACGGGGTAACTATTGCACGTGCCACCGTACCAGCTTCAACTGCCCTGCTGGTGCTCGCCACTTCACCAGGTTGTACGGCAGTGCTGGTACTAGGTCCAGGATGGGCTGCTCTGCTGGTGTATGCCTCACCACGTAATCCGACAGCGCCAGCCCCACTCTGCTGCCCTTGAAGCGGATCCTGCGCAACCTGTGGTCTAGCAACACGGGGCCGGGTACGCCTGGTGGTATCAGGGACCTCAACCTCCTCGTCCGAACTTTGGGTCAGACTGCCACTGCTTTCTACAGGTTCATATTCTGACCTGCTAGATTCATCAGATGAGGGTTCCCATTCCTCATCCGACTGGGTCAGAAGCCTGTAGGCCTCTTCAGAAAAATACCCCCTGTTTGACATTTGGACTACTAAATTTAGGGGTATTCCCTGAGACTACCCAAGAAAAAAAAGCAAGACTGTCTTACAAATGGGAGGCTAGCGAAGTACCGGAGGCCGCTGCGATTGATAAAAAATATCAAAACTAATTTTTTTTTATCGCCGCAGCGCTTGGAAAGTGACTGTGCAGTGATAAAAAAATAATAATCATTTTTGTCACTGCGGCGGGACGGGCGTGGGTGAACGCATGTGTGGGCGACCGATCAGGCCTGATCGGGCAAACACTGCGTTTTGGGTGGAGGGTGAGCTAAGGTGACACTAATACTATTATAGATCTGACTGTGATCAGTTTTTATCACTTACAGATACTATAAAAGTACAAATGCTGATTAGCGATACGCTAATCAGCGAATCAGTGACTGCGGTGCAGTGGGCTGGGCGCTAAGCGATCACTAAACTACCTAACAGTCAATACCAGTGGAAAAAAAAGTGACAGTTTACACTGATCACTTTTTTCCTTTCACTAGGTGATTGACAGGGGCGATCAAGGGGTTAATTGGGGTGATGGGGGGTGATCTGGGGCTAAGTGTGCTGTTGGTGTGTACTCACTCTGAACTGTGCTCCTCTGCTGAGACCAACCGACGAAAAGGACCAGCAGAGGAGCACAGCAGCCATTTAACACATTATATTTACAAATATAATGTGTTAACTGGCTTCTGATTTGTTTTTTTAAGAATCAGCCTGTCAGCCACGATCATTGGCTGGCAAGCTGATGACGTGACCCCCCTCCAACTTTTGCCGTCTCGCGATGCGCATGCGCGGGCCGGCTAAGCGAGTCATCTCGCGCCTCACGAGATGACGCATATATGCGTGACTCTGCCTGGGACAGCCGCCTCCGGACCGCGATCCTGCGTTAGGCGGTCTGGAGGCGGTTAAAGACATGGTGATTGCCTTCAGCGCTGCCCTGCACAAGGAATTTTATTCTCTAATAGCAACTCTTCAATCCTCCATTACGGGCCTAAATGACAGGTTCCTCCATGTTAGAAACAAAAATGGGGGAGTTTGCTACATCTCATAACTAGGGATGAGCGAACTCGAACTGTATAGTTCGGGTTCGTACCGAATTTTGGGGTATCCGTGACACGGACCCGAACCCGGACATTTTCGTAAAAGTCCGGGTTCGGGTTCGGTGTTCGTCGCTTTCTTGGCGCTTTTGTGACGCTTTCTTGGCGCTTTTTGAAAGGCTGCAAAGCAGCCAATCAACAAGCGTCATACTACTTGCCCCAAGAGGCCGTCACAGCCATGCCTACTATTGGCATGGCTGTGATTGGCCAGAGCACCATGTGACCCAGCCTCTATTTAAGCTGGAGTCACATAGCGCCGCCCGTCACTCTGCTCTGATTAGCGTAGGGAGAGGTTGCGGATGCGACAGTAGGGCGAGATTAGGCAGATTAACTCCTCCAAAGGACTTCACTTGATTAATCGATCGATCTGCAGCTGTGCATCATTGAGCTGCTGAAATTCAAATGCTCACTCACTGTTTTTAGGCTGCCCAGACCGTTTGTCAGTCACTTTTTTCTGGGGTGATTGGCGGCCATTTTGTGTCTTGTGCGGTGCTGCGACCAAGTGCATCCAAGCTGCGACCAAGTGCATTTAACCCTCAATGGTGTGGTTGTTTTTTGGCTAAAGCCTACATCAGGGTGAAGCTGTCACACCAAGTGCATTTAACCAGCAATAGTCTGTTTATTTTTTGGCCATATACTACATCAGGGGCAAGCTGCGCCCGTCACCAAGTGCATTTAACCCTCAGTAGTGTGGTTCGTCAAGCTGTGACACCAAGTGCATTTAACCAGCAATAGTCTGTTCATTTTTTGGCCATATACTACATCAGGGGCAAGCTGCGCCCGTCACCAAGTGCATTTAACCCTCAGTAGTGTGGTTGGTCAAGCTATCACACCAAGTGCATTTAACCAGCAATAGTCTGTTCATTTTTTGGCCATATACTAAATCAGGGGCAAGCTGCGCCAGTCACCAAGTGCATTTAACCAGCAATAGTCTGTTCATTTTTTGGCCATATACTACATCAGGGGCAAGCTGCGCCCGTCACCAAGTGCATTTAACCCTCAGTAGTGTGGTTGGTCAAGCTATCACACCAAGTGCATTTAACCAGCAATAGTCTGTTCATTTTTTGGCCATATACTAAATCAGGGGCAAGCTGCGCCCGTCACCAAGTGCATTTAACCAGCAATAGTCTGTTCATTTTTTGGCCATATACTACATCAGGGGCAAGCTGCGCCCGTCACCAAGTGCATTTAACCCTCAGTAGTGTGGTTGGTCAAGCTATCACACCAAGTGCATTTAACCAGCAATAGTCTGTTCATTTTTTGGCCATATACTAAATCAGGGGCAAGCTGCGCCCGTCACCAAGTGCATTTAACCAGCAATAGTGTGGTTATTTTTTGGCCATATCCCAGTCTAATTCTGTCACTAAATCCATACCGGTCACCCAGCGCCTAAATACTAGGCCTCAAATTTATATCCCGCTAAATCTCTCGTTACCGCTGTCCTGTTGTGGCTGGGAAAGTTATTTAGTGTCCGTCAAAGCACATTTTTTGTTCTGGGTTGAAATACAATTCCCAATTTAGCAATTTCATAATTTAGTGGTTTCTGCTATATCAGAGCTATTTGAAATCTATCCCTAAAAGGGTATATAATATTCAAGGTGCACATAGGGTCATTCAGAATAACTTCACACACACCCGCTACTGTGCATTTCCAAGTCTAATTCTGTCACTAAATCCATACCGGTCACCCAGCGCCTAAATACTAGGCCTCAAATTTATATCCCGCTAAATCTCTCGTTACCGCTGTCCTGTTGTGGCTGGGAAAGTTATTTAGTGTCCGTCAAAGCACATTTTTTGTTCTGGGTTGAAATACAATTCCCAATTTAGCAATTTCATAATTTAGTGGTTTCTGCTATATCAGAGCTATTTGAAATCTATCCCTAAAAGGGTATATAATATTCAAGGTGCACATAGGGTCATTCAGAATAACTTCACACACACGCTACTGTGCATTTCCAAGTCTAATTCTGTCACTAAATCCATACCGGTCACCCAGCGCCTAAATACTAGGCCTCAAATTTATATCCCGCTAAATCTCTCGTTACCGCTGTCCTGTTGTGGCTGGGAAAGTTATTTAGTGTCCGTCAAAGCACATTTTTTGTTCTGGGTTGAAGTACAATTCCCAATTTAGCAATTTCATAATTTAGTGGTTCCTGCTATATCAGAGCTATTTGAAATCTATCCCTAAAAGGGTATATAATATTCAAGGTGCACATAGGGTCATTCAGAATAACTTCACACACACGCTACTGTGCATTTCCAAGTCTAATTCTGTCGCTAAATCCATACCGGTCACCCAGCGCCTAAATACTAGGCCTCAAATTTATATCCCGCTAAATCTCTCGTTACCGCTGTACTGTTGTGGCTGGGAAAGTTATTTAGTGTCCGTCAAAGCACATTTTTTGTTCTGGGTTGAAATACAATTCCCAATTTAGCAATTTAAAAATTTAGTGGTTTCTGCTATATCAGAGCTATTTGAAATCTATCCCTAAAAGGGTATATAATATTCAAGGTGCACATAGGGTCATTCAGAATAACTTCACACACACGCTACTGTGCATTTCCAAGTCTAATTCTGTCGCTAAATCCATACCGGTCACCCAGCGCCTAAATACTAGGCCTCAAATTTATATCCCGCTAAATCTCTCGTTACCGCTGTACTGTTGTGGCTGGGAAAGTTATTTAGTGTCCGTCAAAGCACATTTTTTGTTCTGGGTTGAAATACAATTCCCAATTTAGCAATTTAAAAATTTAGTGGTTTCTGCTATATCAGAGCTATTTGAAATCTATCCCTAAAAGGGTATATAATATTCAAGGTGCACATAGGGTCATTCAGAATAACTTCACACACACGCTACTGTGCATTTCCAAGTCTAATTCTGTCAGTAAATCCATACCGGTCACCCAGCGCCTAAATACTAGGCCTCAAATTTATATCCCGCTGAATTTGAATACAATACATTGGGCCAAATAATATTTTTGTTGTTGTGGTGAACCTTAACAATGAGGAAAACATCTAGTAAGGGACGCGGACATGGTCGTGGTGGTGTTAGTGGACCCTCTGGTGCTGGGAGAGGACATGGCCGTTCTGCCACATCCACACGTCCTAGTGTACCAACTACCTCAGGTCCCAGTAGCCGCCAGAATTTACAGCGATATATGGTGGGGCCCAATGCCGTTCTAAGGATGGTAAGGCCTGAGCAAGTACAGGCATTAGTCAATTGGGTGGCCGACAGTGGATCCAGCACGTTCACATTATCTCCCACCCAGTCTTCTGCAGAAAGCGCACAGATGGCGCCTGAAAACCAACCCCATCAGTCTGTCACATCACCCCCATGCATACCAGGGAAACTGTCTCAGCCTCAAGTTATGCAGCAGTCTCTTATGCTGTTTGAAGACTCCGCTGGCAGGGTTTCCCAAGGGCATCCACCTAGCCCTTCCCCAGCGGTGAAAGACATAGAATGCACTGACGCACAACCACTTATGTTTCCTGATGATGAGGACATGGAAATACCACCTCAGCATGTCTCTGATGATGACGAAACACAGGTGCCAACTGCTGCGTCTTTCTGCAGTGTGCAGACTGAACAGGAGGTCAGGGATCAAGACTGGGTGGAAGACGATGCAGGGGACGATGAGGTCCTAGACCCCACATGGAATGAAGGTCGTGCCATTGACTTTCACAGTTCGGAGGAAGAGGCAGTGGTGAGACCGAGCCAACAGCGTAGCAAAAGAGGGAGCAGTGGGCAAAAGCAGAACACCCGCCGCCAAGAGACTCCGCCTGCTACTGACCGCCGCCATCTGGGACCGAGCACCCCAAAGGCAGCTTCAAGGAGTTCCCTGGCATGGCACTTCTTCAAACAATGTGCTGACGACAAGACCCGAGTGGTTTGCACGCTGTGCCATCAGAGCCTGAAGCGAGGCATTAACGTTCTGAACCTGAGCACAACCTGCATGACCAGGCACCTGCATGCAAAGCATGAACTGCAGTGGAGTAAACACCTTAAAACCAAGGAAGTCACTCAGGCTCCCCCTGCTACCTCTTCTGCTGCTGCCGCCTCGGCCTCTTCTGCTGCTGCCGCCTCGGCCTCTTCCTCCGCCTCTGGAGGAACGTTGGCACCTGCCGCCCAGCAAACAGGGGATGTACCACCAACACCACCACCTCCGTCACCAAGCGTCTCAACCATGTCACACGGCAGCATTCAGCTCTCCATCTCACAAACATTTAAGAGAAAGCGTAAATTCCCACCTAGCCACCCTCGATCCCTGGCCCTGAATGCCAGCATTTCTAAACTACTGGCCTATGAAATGCTGTCATTTAGGCTGGTGGACACAGACAGCTTCAAACAGCTCATGTCGCTTGCTGTCCCACAGTATGTTGTTCCCAGCCGCCACTACTTCTCCAAGAGAGCCGTGCCTTCCCTGCACAACCAAGTATCCGATAAAATCAAGTGTGCACTGCGCAACGCCATCTGTAGCAAGGTCCACCTAACCACAGATACGTGGACCAGTAAGCACGGCCAGGGACGCTATATCTCCCTAACTGCACACTGGGTAAATGTAGTGGCAGCTGGGCCCCAGGCGGAGAGCTGTTTGGCGCACGTCCTTCCGCCGCCAAGGATCGCAGGGCAACATTCTTTGCCTCCTGTTGCCACCTCCTCCTTCTCGGCTTCCGCCTCCTCTTCTTCCACCTGCTCATCCAGTCAGCCACACACCTTCACCACCAACTTCAGCACAGCCCGGGGTAAACGTCAGCAGGCCATTCTGAAACTCATATGTTTGGGGGACAGGCCCCACACCGCACAGGAGTTGTGGCGGGGTATAGAACAACAGACCGACGAGTGGTTGCTGCCGGTGAGCCTCAAGCCCGGCCTGGTGGTGTGTGTAATAATTGGCGAAATCTCGTTGCAGCTCTGGGACTAGCCAATTTGACGCACATCCCTTGCTTGGCGCATGTGCTGAATTTGGTGGTGCAGAAGTTCATACACAACTACCCCGACATGTCAGAGCTGCTGCATAAAGTGCGGGCCGTCTGTTCGCGCTTCCGGCGTTCACATCCTGCTGCTGCTCGCCTGTCTGCGCTACAGCGTAACTTCGGCCTTCCCGCTCACCGCCTCATATGCGACGTGCCCACCAGGTGGAACTCCACCTTGCACATGCTGGACAGACTGTGCGAGCAGCAGCAGGCCATAGTGGAGTTTCAGCTGCAGCACGCACGGGTCAGTCGCACTACAGAACAGCACCACTTCACCACCAATGACTGGGCCTCCATGCGAGACCTGTGTGCCCTGTTGCGCTGTTTCGAGTACTCCACCAACATGGCCAGTGGCGATGACGCCGTTATCAGCGTTACAATACCACTTCTATGTCTCCTTGAGAAAACACTTAGGGCGATGATGCAAGAGGAGGTGGCCCAGGAGGAGGAGGAGGAGGAGGAGGAGGAAGAGGGGTCATTTTTAGCACTTTCAGGCCAGTCTCTTCGAAGTGACTCAGAAGGAGGTTTTTGGCAACAGCAGAGGCCAGGTACAAATGTGGCCAGACAGGGCCCACTACTGGAGGACGAGGATGAGGAGGAGGTGGAGGAGGATGAGGATGAAGCATGGTCACAGCGGGGTGGCACCCAACGCAGCTCGGGTCCATCACTGGTGCGTGGCTGGGGGGAAAGGCAGGACGATGATGATACGCCTCCCACAGAGGACAGCTTGTCCTTACCCCTGGGCAGCCTGGCACACATGAGCGACTACATGCTGCAGTGCCTGCGCAACGACAGCAGAGTTGCCCACATTTTAACCTGTGCGGACTACTGGGTTGCCACCCTGCTGGATCCACGCTACAAAGACAATGTGCCCACCTTACTTCCTGCACTGGAGCGTGATAGGAAGATGCGCGAGTACAAGCGCACGTTGGTAGACGCGCTACTGAGAGCATTCCCAAATGTCACAGGGGAACAAGTGGAAGCCCAAGGCCAAGGCAGAGGAGGAGCAAGAGGTCGCCAAGGCAGCTGTGTCAATGCCAGCTCCTTTGAGGGCAGGGTTAGCATGGCAGAGATGTGGAAAACTTTTGTCAACACGCCACAGCTAACTGCACCACCACCTGATACGCAACGTGTTAGCAGGAGGCAACATTTCACTAACATGGTGGAACAGTACATGTGCACACCCCTCCACGTACTGACTGATGGTTCGGCCCCATTCAACTTCTGGGTCTCTAAATTGTCCACGTGGCCAGAGCTAGCCTTTTATGCCTTGGAGGTGCTGGCCTGCCCGGCGGCCAGCGTTTTGTCTGAACGTGTATTCAGCACGGCAGGGGGCGTCATTACAGACAAACGCAGCCGCCTGTCTACAGCCAATGTGGACAAGCTGACGTTCATAAAAATGAACCAGGCACGGATCCCACAGGATCTGTCCGTCCCTTGTCCAGATTAGACATTAACTACCTCCCCTTAACCATATATTATTGGACTCCAGGGCACTTCCTCATTCAATCCTATTTTCATTTTACCATTATATTGCGAGGCTACACAAAGTTGAATGAACCTCTCCTCTGTCTGGGTGCCGGGGCCTAGATATATATGCCAATGGACTGTTCCAATGTTGGGTGACGTGAAGCCTGATTCTCTGCTATGACATGCAGACTGATTCTCTGCTGACATGAAGCCAGATTGTCTGTTACGGGACCTCTCTCCTCTGCCTGTGTGCTGGGCCTAAATATATGCCAATGGACTGTTGCAGTGGTGGCTGACGTGAAGCCTCATTCTCTGCTATGACATGCAGACTAATTCTCTGCTGACATGAAGACAGATTCTCTGTTACGGGACCTCTCTCCTCTGCCTGGGTGCCGGGGCCTAAATATCTGAGAATGGACTGTTCCAGTGGTGGGTGACGGGAAGCCAGATTCTCTGCTATGGGACCTCTCGCCAATTGATTTTGGTTAATTTTTATTTATTTAATTTTTATTTTGATTCATTTCCCTATCTACATTTGTTTGTAGGGGATTTACCTACATGTTGCTGCCTTTTGCAGCCCTCTAGCCCTTTCCTGGGCTGTTTTACAGCCTTTTTAGTGCCGAAAAGTTCGGGTCCCCATTGACTTCAATGGGGTTCGGGTTCGGGACGAAGTTCGGATCGGGTTCGGATCCCGAACACGAACATTTCCGGGAAGTTCGGCCGAACTTCTCGAACCCGAACATCCAGGTGTTCGCTCAACTCTACTCATAACCAATTAATAGACAGTCATGAAGACATGTCCACTGATATTGAAAGAATTAAAGTCAAGCTAAACGACCTGGAGAATTGCTCCAGGCAAAACAACATAAAATTCCGGAGGACATTGGGCCTTCTGACCTTAAGGGGTATATCCAAGCTCTCTTACAGAAGCTTTTACCATATAGCTCTGCTGGGGACTTGATAATTGATCGGGCTCATAGAATCCCCAGGCCCAAACACCTACCTCAGACTGCCCCAAGAGATACCTTTGCCCTAATAAATTTTTTACCCCCCCAAAATAAAGAGGCCGCACTGGCAGCTGCACACCATCTTTCGGAAATGCCAGCACCCTACTAAGCGGTGAACCTCTACACTGATCTCTCAGCTATTACATTGCATCAAAGGCGCTTACTTGCTCTAATCACCTTGGTTTTGAGAGGGCACAAGATAGCGTACAAATGGGGCTTCGCAGTCAAACTTCTGCTGACACAAGATGTCAAGCTTCATGTTATTACATAAATAGAAGAGGGCCCTCGCCTACTGCAGTCGTGGAATATCTCTGCATCAACTGCCGAGATGAGCCATCCACCTCATCTGCAGCCCCTGTCTTTTGAGTGGCACACTGTTGGAGCTAAAAGGGGTAAAAAACACCAAATACTACTCTACCTGGTGTCAAACTGAACTTTAATCCCCGACACCATAGATGTCCAGACTGTTCATCTTTTGGGGTAGTTTTCCCCACTCCGGTTTATAATCTGTTGATTTAGTTTTTTCATTTTATTAGGTCTCAAAGAAATATGTGCCTTTTGTATGATGTATTTATCTGTGCAGACATGCTATCTCAGGTGTTCTTTATCGATAGGGTCTTCAAGGCCTGGTCGGACCGTCTGGATCGAACCCAAGTTAGCCTAGCGGGAGTTTTAAGCTTTACCATTGTTCCATATGGGCCTAAAACTGATTTATATTAATGCCAAAGGGCTCAATAGCCCACAAAAAAGGTCCTATTTATGGTCTGAAGATTTAAATTTGAAAGCTGACATTCTATGCGCACAGAAATCCCACATTATCTGTAAAGATGCTCACAGGATTCGCCATCATTTATTTCCACATGTCATACAGTCTCACTATCGCAAAAAACAAAGGGGAGTCATACTAACATTTAGCAACTCTGTCGCCTTCACCCCTGGCACTTCAATCATTGATCCCAATGGAAGATTTATTATTCAAGTATATGTTCCATGAACAATATCACATATACTGTGGTAGCGCTATACGCCCCTAATAAACACCAAATTCACTTTTTAAACAGAGTATTAGCCAAAGTGAACAAGGTAAAAAAAGGCCACCTTATTATCTGTGGGGATTTTAATATTGTGCCTGAGGCCGCAGCGGATTCCGCGGCCGCCACAAGAGGCCTTTATCCCACCATACAGGTCCTTCTCAAAAAATTAGCATATTGTGATAAAGTTCATTATTTTCTGTAATGTACTGATAAACATTATACTTTCATATATTTTAGATTCATTACACACCAACTGAAGTAGTTCAAGCCTTTTATTGTTTTAATATTGATGATTTTGGCATACAGCTCATGAAAACCCAAATTTCCTATCTCAAAAAATTAGCATATCATGAAAAGGTTCTCTAAACGAGCTATTAACCTAATCATCTGAATCAACTAATTAACTCTAAACACCTGCAAAAGATTCCTGAGGCTTTTAAAAACTCCCAGCCTGGTTCATTACTCAAAACCGCAATCATGGGTAAGACTGCCGACCTGACTGCTGTCCAGAAGGCCATCATTGACACCCTCAAGCAAGAGGGTAAGACACAGAAAGAAATTTCTGAACGAATAGGCTGTTCCCAGAGTGCTGTATCAAGGCACCTCAGTGGGAAGTCTGTGGGAAGGAAAAGGTGTGGCAGAAAACGCTGCACAACGAGAAGAGGTGACCGGACCCTGAGGAAGATTGTGGAGAAGGACCGATTCCAGACCTTGGGGGACCTGCGGAAGCAGTGGACTGAGTCTGGAGTAGAAACATCCAGAGCCACCGTGTACAGGCGTGTGCAGGAAATGGGCTACAGGTGCCGCATTCCCCAGGTCAAGCCACTTTTGAACCAGAAACAGCAGCAGAAGCGCCTGACCTGGGCTACAGAGAAGCAGCACTGGACTGTTGCATGTCATTCGGAAATCAAGGAGCCACAGTCTGGAGGAAGACTGGGGAGAGGGAAATGCCAAAATGCCTGAAGTCCAGTGTCAAGTACCCACAGTCAGTGATGTACTGGGGTGCCATGTCAGCTGCTGGTGTTGGTCCACTGTGTTTTATCAAGGGCAGGGTCAATGCAGCTAGCTATCAGGAGATTTTGGAGCACTTCATGCTTCCATCTGCTGAAAAGCTTTATGGAGATGAAGATTTCATTTTTCAGCACGACCTGGCACCTGCTCACAGTGCCAAAACCACTGGTAAATGGTTTACTGACCATGGTATTACTGTGCTCAATTGGCCTGCCAACTCTCCTGACCTGAACCCCATAGAGAATCTGTGGGATATTGGGAAGAGAAAGTTGAGAGACGCAAGACCCAACACTCTGGATGAGCTTAAGGCCGCTATCGAAGCATCCTGGGCCTCCATAACACCTCAGCAGTGCCACAGGCTGATTGCCTCCATGCCACGCCGCATTGAAGCAGTCATTTCTGCAAAAGGATTCCCGACCAAGTATTGAGTGCATAACTGAACATAATTATTTGAAGGCTGACTTTTTTTGTATTAAAAACACTTTTCTTTTATTGGTCGGATGAAATATGCTAATTTTTTGAGATAGGAATTTGGGGTTTTCATGAGCTGTATGCCAAAATCATCAATATTAAAACAATAAAAGGCTTGAACTACTTCAGTTGGTGTGTAATGAATCTAAAATATATGAAAGTCTAATGTTTATCAGTACATTACAGAAAATAATGAACTTTATCACAATATGCTAATTTTTTTAGAAGGACCTGTACATCCTCTATTGATACGCGAGGAACTGTATGACATATGGAGATTACAGCATGCCTCTGAACTAGATTTTTCCTTTTACTCACAGGTACATAACACCTACTCGCACATTTCTGGTTAGCAGATCTCTTCTTCAACTGGCTACCCAATCCACCATTGGGGTGACCAAGTGGTCTGACCACGCCGCCATTACTCTCTCAATTAAGGGAATCTTTTAATTGCAGAGATACCCTATGGCGCTGTAGCCCTTTTATCATATCCAAACAATCTTATAGAGCTGAATTAGGTAAGACTATTTTGGATTATTTTTCGCTAAATGATCTCTCTGTCTCCAGTCCATATAGCTTATGGAATGCGCACAAGGCAGTCATCCATGGCAAATTTATCAAACTGGTCCACCAGGCTAAAAAACAGAGGAAACAAAAGACGTACTTGCACAACTAGCCCCACTAGAGTTACTTAATAAATCATGTTTCTCTTCTGACAGAGCAGCTCCAATCCATTCCCTCCAAAACCAGCTTAGAGAAAGCCTCCTCTTTTCATATGAAAAGAACCTAAGATCCATAAAAGCTAGATATTATTCCCAAGATAATAAAGCAGGGAAATTACTAGCCCGTCGTATAAAAACTAGGGCAGCAAAGACTAAAACCCCCTACTTGACTCACCCAACTAATCATTCCAAGATAAATGACCCGAAGGCTATAGCTGACCAATTTGCAGGCTATTACTCTACATTATATAACCTTAAAGACTCTCCTGAAACCCATAATGCCACCCCATTAGATATAGATGAATTCTTGAATAAACTTAACCTCCTGTCCCTGACCACCCATCAGAGGGAATCAATATCTCTACCAATCACTCAATTAGAACGCAGAAAGACTATAGCTTCCCTTCCTTTACATAAGTCACCCGCCTTAGATGGACTACCAAACCATTATTACAAGACCTTTCAAGATCTACTCGCACCATACCTAACCCAAGTGTTCAATAAAGCTTTCCAAGGAAGCACAATAGATTTGATAAGCTTTGGAGCCCATGGAAAGACTACAGAGAGACACATGGAATATAAACATAAGTGATCTAATGCCACTAATGTAATGTATAGTTGCCTATTGTCTTAGCTATATTTCTAATTCTTGCGCCTGTATTGACCAAGATACTGTGATGCATCAGACTTGATTGTAAACACTACTGTCGGGAGATGTGCTATTGTTTACTTTTGTACTTCATAGACGCTGTATTTTATGGGTCTTATGCTTTGCAAAACCTATGCTAAATACAATTAAAAAAAAATTATTCCCCCCAAAAAAATAAAGCTTTCCAAGAAGGCTCATTTCCAAAAGAAATGCTTTCTGCCACAATTGTAGCGTTGCAGAAGCCTGGTAAACCCTCAGATAAACCCCAGAACTACAGGCCCATTTCCCTTCTGAATACAGATCTAAAAAATCTATGCTAAAATATTAGCTAATATGTTATCAGACGTTCTGCCCCTCCTGGTTGACTGTGATCAAACAGGTTTTGTTCGGGGTAGGCAAATAACAGACAATACCCGTAGGGTCTTGAACTTGATAGATTATGTTAATCGTCGGGGAAACAGGCTTTAATGGCGGGGCTTGACGCGGAGAAGGCGTTTGACCACCTGAATTGGTCGTTCGCTTTCTCTGTGTTGCGTACAATGGGGGGCAGCTTTCGTAACTGCAGTCCAAGCACTTTATTCTAGACCATCAGTTAAGGTATTTATAAATGACTCTCTATCATCACCATTCAAGTTAACTAATGGCAGTAGGCAGGGGTGCCCCCTTTCACCTCTGATCTTTATCCTGGCCATAGAGCCGCTAGCCCAAGCCATTAGATTACACCCTGATATAACAGGTATCCAAATTGGAAATAAGAAACATTGATGATGTACTACTGTCCTTATTCTCTGCCCAGAGAGCATTACCTGAAGCCTTTTCGGTAATCGAGGAATATAGCCTCATGTCATACTACACGGTTAATAGGGCTAAATGCCAGATCTTCCCACTGAATATCCCAAGCCAGATAGTTTACTCTTTAAAGAAAGACTTCCTCTTGGACTGGAGACAGGAGAGTATCCAATATTTGGGAATAATTCCCCTGTCTATTTCTCGCCTTTACCAACTATATTCCCTTATTGGATATGATCAAACGGGACACTATTGACAAATATGAGATCTCATGGATTGGTCGAATTGCGTCGTTCCAGATGCTAATTCTACCGAAACTCTTGTTCATATTTAGATATGTTCCCATTAAAATCCCCTATCAGTTATTTAGGAGAGCCCAGGGGTTGCTCAAAAACTTTGTTTGGGCAGGGGGAAAAAAACACGAATTGCAGCCATTACTTTAGCCAAGACGAAGTTACATGGGGGGCTAGGCCTCCCGAACTTACTGGACTACTTCTTGCCGACCCAAATTCAAACACTAAAAAATTGGTGGTCACCAGTGGCTACAAATAGAGACTATACTAGCCCCCAAACACCTCAGATCTCTACTGATAAACACTATCAGCAGATTCCCAATAGAAACCACTAAACTTCCTGCTCTAATTGATGGCTCTGTATATCATTGGCGTACATTCCACGCACCTGTATCTCTACTTAGCACCTCTCCTATCCAGCTTGTAGAAGTCCATCTACGGAAACGGAGTTGGGCACCTGGAGGGACAGAGCTATCCATCTTATAAGCCAACTCTACATCAATGGTAACCGAAAATCTTTCCTACAGCTCCAAAAGGAGTTTGAGATACCCAGGGGAGATTTCTTTAAGTATTTGCAAGTACGCCATCTTTTAACCTCTAAGTGAACGCTAATAGAGATATCCTAGAAATATGGACAGCCCTGACTCATTCTCCCTCTAAAAGAGGTATTAAACCCCTATACTTGGCCCTGGGAGCAAAATCTACCTTTTCTAAATCATCCTTTCCGCAGTACCTCTTTATTAGAAGCAGCCACCAAGACTTGTCTAAGAGGTTGTGGTGGGAGAGGCACCCTTTTACACGTCTTGTGGTCATGCCCTCTCTTAACACACCTATGGGAAGAGATTTTTGGAATTACCTCAAAATTTAGTGGTGTAGCCTTTGAAGGGTCCCCGAATAGAGCTCTTTTCTTTAAAGCTATCAATACTTGACCTACACGTAACCGGATCCCAGTGGCATATATGCTTTTGACGACCAAATTGGCGATCACTAGATGCTGGAAGTCTACTAAAATCCCTACTGTAGCAGAGATCATGTCGGAGGTCCATACCACTAGTTCTTATGAAAAAGTTTTGGCATATAAGGAGCACAGTATAGACAAATTTACATTCCAATGGGGCCTGTGGTTATATTTTTAACCGACCAACCCCGCCCTTCTAGAACTACATTTGTCGAGGCACCAGACCCCTTTTGTTTGTTTGTTTGTTATGTGTGTCTTTATATGTTAAGTTTCACTATGTTTCTCACCTTAAATTTACATCACATTTCAAGTAGACTATGCAACCTTATATAAGCACACCCTATAAAAGCTTGTGTGCATGATATCTCGTATGTTCATACCTGTAAAGGTATCCTCAAATACCTTTGCCTGGGAGGGTCTAGGCCAGTGGTGGCGAACCTATGGCACGGGTGCCAGAGGCGGCACTTGGAGCCCTCTCTGTGGGCACCCGCACCCTGCAAAAAGTCTGTGGCGTACCAATATGCCTTAGACCTTTCCTGCCATTCATCAGCGCAGGGCGCACTATGAATGGCACAGGCAGCGCATTGAATGTAGGCAGGCTATTATAGCTAAATGATAAAGTACATGGAAGATATAATATATTATTATTCAGGTTAATTTGCCGTGTCGGCACTTTGCGATAAATAAGTGGGTTTTGGGTTGCAGTTTGGGCACTCGGTCTCTAAAAGGTTCACCATCACTGGTCTAGGCATTCTCCCAACATGTTTACATGGATGTGCAATGTTTATAATATATTATATATCCTTGTATAACTGGCAAAGTCCCAAATGTGTGAACTGTACAGCAGAAATGTAGAGAGATGAGTGCCAGTGGCCAATGGAGCGATCCTATTCTCCAAGATAAATAATCAAAGATATCCACGGCACTTCCTTCAGTAAAAAAGTGTGGGTTTATTCACCAGTAGCGTGACATATAACTGGTTGTATGTAAACTATTCTCTTGAAAAATCCTAATAAAGATTATTGAAAGTAAAAAAAAAAATGCAAAAATGTTAATGACTTTAAGAAAAATGCCTTAAAAGGGTATTCCCATCTCAGACATGGATGTCGCTACAATATACCATCAATGCCAGATAGGAGCAGGTCTTAGAGGTGGCCTCCAAAGTAAACAGAAAGCAGCCGTGCATGTGAGGCCACCCTCCGTCTACCACTATGGGAGTTCTGAAAGTGGTCCAGCGTTGGCTCAGCCCCATAGCGGTGAATGCAGCGGTGGCCACACTCATTATTCATGGCTACAGGACTTTTGAAAAGAGCCAAGTGCGCTTGCATAATTTTGAAACTCCCACAGCAATGAATGGAGAGCTCTCCTTCACCTCCTAGGCCCCCCTCCATCTGACATTGATGACATTCTAGTGATATGCCATCAACATCAGAAATGGGAATACCGCTTTAAATTGCTGCCCTCTAGGGGTCTCCACTCAAGCTGTCTCTAGCGGCAGAGACACTGGGAAGAGTTTCAGGAAGTGGGGGCTTGTCCTTTGTGCTCCTGCCCATGTCCTGTCTGCCTCTGAACATACACTGAGAAGTAAAGCCTGTCTGAGGAGTGATGGATATGTCCAGGGAAGAAACCAGGAGGCATTTACTGTGCAAAGGCTGAGTGTAGAGTAAGGCCTCATTCACACATCAGTGATTGTGAGCCAAAATCAGAAGTGGATCCTGCACAGAGATAACTCCTGTGCTGTGCTTAGACCCGCACCCAGTTTTTGGCGGCTCGGATATGGACCCATTCACTTCAATGGGGCGGCAAAAAATGCGGACAGCACTCTGTGTGCTGTCTGCATCCGTTGCTTCATTCCGTGGTCCCCCCCCAAAAAAATATAACCTGTCCTATTCTTGTCCGCGCTTTGCGGACAAGAATAGACAGTTATATAAAGGCTGTCCTTGCCGTTCCGCAAATTACAGAACGCACACGGACGCCATCCGCTATTAACTTTATCTACATAATAAATGCTATTGGATAAAGTATCACAACCCCATTAACCACCTCCCGTCTGCCCGTTGACTATAAACGTCCAGGAGGTGGTTCTCTATCTCTGAAAGTCCATTCAGAGGTGGCAGCTGCACGCTAATCGTGCGGCTGCCGAGCGGGTTTCCCACTGTCAGTGACAGCAGGGCACGCCAGAGAGAAGGCAGGGACAGTTCCCAGGTGTCCCTGCCTTCTAGATAGCTGTATAGACAGCGCTCACCGAGCGCTGTGTGTACAGATCAGGAAGCGCTATGCGCTTCCTCTGACCGCCGTGGCCGGGAGAGTGCAGGAGCTGTCGGGTCTTTCACAGACCTCGATCAGCCCTGCACTGAGGCTATACAGTGCTGTATAGCCTCTCTGGGGGGTGTATTTCCACTGTTACTGGGGCGAATATGTCAGGCCCAGTTGCAGGAGAAATCAATAGTGAAAAAAATAAATAAAAAAAATAAGTGAAATTACGCTACGGATCCGTTTTGACTTGGACTTTTTTTTTTTTACAGAATAATGCAAACGGATCCATTCTGAACAGATACAAGTGTTTGCATTATAGATGCGGATCCATCTGTGCAGATACCAGACGGATCCGCACCTAACGCAGGTGTGAACGTAGCCTTAAATGTCCCCCAGAGGTCTTGTATGACTTTATGGGGGACGAAAAGTGTAAAATAAAAAATAGGTTTCACATGTTAAAAAAAAAAATTCCCCAAGTAATAAAACGCCCGTAAAGGTCGGCACTATAAATATATCACATGATCCACCCAGTCTGATAAACACCATAAAACAAAATGAAAACTGTGTAAAAAAATAAAATACATTTTGTCACCTTACATCACAAAAGTGATCAAAAAGGCTTATGTACCACAAAATGGTGCCAATAAAATAGTCACCTCATCCCACAAAAAATGAGCCCCTACATAAAAAAAAAAAATCATATTAAAAAAACACTATAGCTCTCAGAACATGGACACATGTACACAAAAAAATGCTATTATTGTGTAAAACTTAAATAAATAAGAAAAAGTATACATATTAGATTTTGACACGTCCGTAACGGTCTGCTCTATAAAAATGTCACATGACCTAACCCCTCAGGTGAATGCTGTAAAAATAGATAAATAAAAACTGTGCTAAAACAACCAATTTTTTGGTCACCTTGCCTAATAAAGTGTTATAATAAATGATCAAAAAAAAAATCATATGTACCCAAAAATAGTATCAATAAAACTGGCACCTTATCCCCCTAGTTTCCAAAATGGGGTGACTTTTTGGGAGTTTCTACTGTAAGGGTGCATCAGGGGGCTTCAAATGGGACATGGCTAGTGTTGAGCGAACTTGTGTTTTAAGTTCTGCGTCCAAAGTTTGGTTTATCGAAGAATCCCGTTATGGATTCCAAATTCGGTTATGGTCTGTGGTAGCAGAATCCATAACGGGATTTTTCGATAACCCGAACTTGAGGGGTGTAGTTTCTACAATGGGGTCATTTATGGGGATATCCACTAAGTAAGCCTTACAAAGTGACTTCATAACTGAAGCAATCCTTAAAAAGTGGGTTTTGGCAACTTTTAATTTTTTTTTTAAAGAATTGCTTCTAAACTAAACATTCCCCAAAAATAAAACATTTCCAAAATGATGCCAACATAAAGTAGACATATGGGGAATGTTACGTAATAAATATTTGATGAGGTATCACTTTCTGTTTTAAAAGCAGAGAAATTAAGATTTTAAAGATTGCAAATTTTTTAAAATTTTAAGTAAATTTAGGATTTTTTCTTAAATAAAGGTGAAATATACTGACTCAAATTAGTCTGGATAAATAAAAGTGTTCCAAAGTTATTACCACATAAAGTGACACATGTCAGATTTGCAAAATTAGGCTCTGTCAGGAAGGGGGCAATGGCCCGGATGTGAAGTGGTTAAGTGACCCGCAGTAACAGTGTCAGCCAATACTACAAGAGGACGCCTCCTTAGCGCCAGAGAGAGTGCTCTGCCATAAAGTAATGAATAACATGGAGGAGCCACAACACAGCTTCCCCGCCGTGCAGAATGCCGGCACAGACGGAAAGAACCGGCTTCTGTACATATTACACGAGACAAACCTGCCAGAAGCGGCATGGGAGGCGCCATCTTGAGCCGGAAAGAGACTGATGACGTAAAGCGAGCGGAGGAGGAGCCTCAGCGTGATACACGTAACCCTTAACCGCTTCACACACCTCACTAGAGTGACAGCCACATCCGCCGAAATGCAGCATATCCTTCCGCCCCTGGCTGATACAAACACACACGTGGAAACTCCGCGGACTCTTTGACAAGATGTGATGACGTGGGTGCAGTAGTATGAATACGTAGTTCCGTTGGGGGCGGGGCTTTTAGAATTGCCTACGCTGGCAGCTCGGCGGCCCCGTATTTACTGCTCACACACCCAGTAGTGAGGGGCTGGTGGCTGTTGTTCTCGTGTCCGTTAGTTTTCCGCTCTCCCGTCAGCAGCCATGGTGGCCAAGCAGAGAATCAGGATGGCGAATGAAAAACACAGCAAGAACATCACACAGAGGGGCAACGTGGCCAAGACCGCGGTACGTGTGTGCGGGGAGGGGGCTGCGGGGTGTATGTGTGCGGGCTGTGTGTAACGTGCGTCTCTCCTTCCCTACAGCGGACCGCGGCGGATGAGAAGTCCTCCGTAGGACCCTGGTTACTGGCGCTCTTCATCTTCGTGGTGTGCGGCTCTGGTGAGTGACATCAGCCTAGCTCTGGAGGACTACAACTCCCAGTCAGGAGGTGATGGTGGAATGGCTGCCCCCTACATTCCTCACACCTTAGAGGGGAGTTCCATCCTCCTCACATATGTCAGGTACATGAAGTGCTGACAGTGACAGGATCCTGCCGACCAAAACCTAGTGAATCTCTGGGGCCACCTGTCAGACTGCACTTTCCCTTTACATTTTAGTGGCCATTGGACAGGTAATGCCACGGACGGCCGAAATGTTATCGGGCACGGAGTTAGATCCTCCGTATTCGTCCTTGCTGAAACAGATGGTGGCCCCTGACTAATGATGGAAACAGTCAGCATGTAGGGGATATCGGATAATGCTGAAAGTTGTAGTTTAACAGGTGACTACCATAGAATCCCGAGATCCCCGTAATCGGTTAACCTGTCCCAGATGTCCTCCAGGAGTCCATCACTAGAAGGTGCTGACAGTATGTGACATGTCACCAGATCTCAGCAGCTTCCTTCCTCCCCGGCTTAGGCTACTTTCACATTAGCGGTTTTTGCGGATCCTTCATGGATCTGGAAAAAACCCGCTTCTGTCGTAATAATACAACCTCATGCATTTGTCATGAACGGATCCAGTTGTATTATATCTTCTATAGCCACGACGGATCCGTCCTGAACACCATTGAAAGTCAATGGGGGACGGATCCGTTTTCTGTTGTCAGAGAAAACTGATCCGTCCCCATTGACTTACATTGTGTGCCAGGACGGATCCGTCTTTCTCCGCACCACATCGCGGACAGAAAAACACTGCTTGCAGTGTTATTCTGTCCACGATGGGAGAGCAACCAAACGGAACGGAATGCATTTTGGAACGTTCAGTTTTGTCCCCATTGACAATGAATGGGGACAAAACTGAAGCGTTTTCTTCCGCTATTGAGAGCCTATGATGGATCTCAATAGCGGAATTGAAAACGCTAATGTGAAAGTAGCCTTAGACTGGTCGTCAGCCCGCGTTCACCCTTTACTCTGTAACCTGCAGGGAGATTAGGGAAGCCGTGGAGGGGATTCTGTACAGTATCGTGTACACACTGCTCAAGTGATTGGCAAACCTGCTGGGAGTTGTTGTCCTGCCATATGTCAGGTTCCTCTGAGGGTCGTAGATGACTACTTCTCCACATGCACAGTGGAGGGCGCTACTGGGCTGCCTGCACCTCATTGGCCACTGTAAGTTTACCCTGACAGGTGTGATGGTGGCAGATAACCGCTCCCTGTGCCATCCAGTACATTACTCCTCTGGTCCCTAGCATGTGGCATCTGCCATATGGAAAGTCTTGGTCCTGGTGGGACGTACCTCCATACTGCAGGTTCCCATCAGCGACTCTTTCGGACTGGCTCATGTATGGGTTTTTCACTGTCATCAGCATTGCGTCACTGGAATGATCAGTGCCATCCACGGCTTACAACATGCCATGTGGTGGCGCAAGATCATGTGAGTCACTGGCATGTCTAATCTGACAGCAGGATGAGGGTCTCCTGTAGGTTTGGTGTGGCATCAGGACAGGTTTTAGGCACCAGCACTTATAATGGCAGACAGTACCTGAGGGCTCCTGTGCTGGTACCAGATGTTGGCTGCTGAACACCCAGCTTTCCCCAGCCCCTGAGTAGCTTGTACGTATCTATTGCTGTGCATAGTAACACAGTGTTGATATTGTCCTGAGGTGCAAATGTTTTAATGAGGATTTCCAAGTTAGAAATCTTGGACAACCCCTGCAATGTCTTAAGTAAAAAAGGCACGTACTGCTGCATCTGTGTGTTTGGCTGCAGCAGTCATCTGCCGTAATCACTGTCCTCAGTTGTAAATTGATTATCGTGGACAGCCCCTTGAAGTAATTCTGTTACCATATGGTAACCAATGACAGCCATCTATGTGCCCTCCACCAGCTGGCAGAAGACACAGAAGTAGATGGCATTCCGGCGACGCATCACCCTGTATGGACATGATGTGGGGTACGTCGTCCATAGGGTCCCAGTGTATAGGCAGTATACAGCGTGGTGTTCAGCCCTAGCCATATGGATATGCTTGCCGTATACAGTGATGCGCCAAGCATTGGGCCATCATGTGATGTGGACAGTCCCTAATGTTGGCAATGCTGAACAGGACGGGGGGGGCAGATCTAGGAAAACTAAGAGTAAAGTTGGACTTGTCGCCATAGCAACCAATCACGGCACAGCTTTTATTTTAATCTGAGTTCTGATTGGTTGTAGGAAACCAGGCCATTTTGCTGGCTGACATTTTTGCTAAATTACCCTGTGCTGTTTGTGTATTAAACTTAAAGGGGTCCTATCCTGTAAGGGTCCATTCACCTGAAGGTAAGCTGTCCATGCTACAGATGGGCACCAGCCACGTGGACCCATTCACTTGAACTGGTCCGCAATATATGGCAAAAGATAGGATGTGTCCTATATTTTGTGATGCGGAGACACTTACCAAAAAGCCCGCGGAAGTTCTTCCGATCCACGCCTCCGCTCTACTCCGCACTTTGAGGATTGTGGAGCCAATCAAGTCAATGAATCCGCATCCTTGATACGGGACTCACCTGGCCGGCGCCCGTGTATTGTGGGGCCGCAGTTTGCGGTACACTTACAGTCACTGCGTGCGGGGACAAATTCGGTGTATATTTGTCGACCACCATATTTCTGCCGTGGATCTGCGTGCTCGTTTAGCCGCAGTTTTGAGTTAATCCGCACGTGGTCACCGCCACGGTTTCCATGTGAAAACATGGCAAGAATTGACGCATCGATTCTTGTTGTCACTGATCGGTAGGAGGGGATTGTGGTGCACTTGTGAAAGTGCCGTCATATGGTGCCTGGGGGGCATGCCACGTGACTTCTACAGGAGTTGTCGTTTACAGCTTTTTATTTCGCTTCGTAACCTTTTTTTTTATTTCCCCTCTGCAGCGATTTTCCAGATCATTCAGAGCATTAGGATGGGCATGTAGAGCTTTCTCCAGATGTTACCAGTCTCCTGTGAAGTAGAACATGGACTCGGATTTGTTATTTTTATTTCTTCTGTTAATTGGGACAACGAGAACCGGATTTCACAAAACTGCCTGTTCCAGAATGACGGCGTCCACGATGATCATCCGAATCATTCCAAACGATTCCACCAAAGTCATTCCACGTTTTCTACTCCATACCACAGTGCCTTCAGAGAGCACCATAGGCATAAGAGCAATAAAAGCAGATCTGCTGTTGTGGAGCCACTTATTCAGTGTGGAAGGAAGTTGTATGCAATGTAGATACCTGTAGCCTGAATCGGTTTTGTGTCGGAAGCTATATGTTTGTTAAATATTCTACCTTTTTAATGTATAAAATTTGGTTAATTCTTTTTAATTTAAGAATCAAAAGCTGGAAAACGGAGTGATTTGAATATTCTCTGTATGCTGCAAGAAACGCCTCTGTCACGTGTTCTCGCTCACTTTCAGCCGCTTACTGTGCGGAGAGGCTACGTAATTCTCCAGAAAGACACCTTTTATTCTCTTGCCAAAAAATGCACCTGTAATGTGCCACTCCCCGCTTGTCCACTAGAGGGTGATCAAGAGCAAAGCTGCCCAGTAGACTGCCGTGGTCACTTACATGTAGAGTGGGTGCAGAGCTGCGTGCTTATCCCCCCCCTCCCCTCCCTCTCCTTGCCCCATGAGCGGCTGTTCAAGCCATTTTGGCCTTTACAAAATACTGTGGACACATTCTCTACTTATTTTTATCGTCTGATCTATTTTTGCATGCACAAGAACCCACTCTCCATTTTTATCAGTGGTTAAATACCCGAGCAACCATAGGTTGTAATAAAATGTGACCTACCTAACAAAAAAGCAGTGTACATTTGGTGCGTTTTGTAAAAAAAAATACAAATAAAACTTTACAAAAACTTTCAGCAGTGTTAATGCGTCACTTGGAAAATGATAGAGTATTTAGAAAGGAGGGGCATTTCTGGAGCATTTATTCTTTTGACTCTGTGTTGTGCTAGTCCTCTATTATTCCTGCGAGAACAGGGATCTGGAACGACTATCAGAATCCTTAGGCCTCTTTCACACGGGCGTCAGTTTTTTTGCCCGGATAAGAGCCGGGTGCGTTGCGGGAAAATGCACGATTTTTTCTGCGCGAGTGCAAAACATTGTCATGCGTTGCACTCGCGTGAGAAAAATTGCGTGGGATTGATGTTCTGAAGACTGTATTATTTTCCCTTATAACATGGTTATAAGGGAAATATAAGGGAAAATAATAGCATTCTGAATACAGAATGCATAGTAAAACAGCGCTAGAGGGGTTAAATTTTTTTTTTAACTCGCCTTAGGCCACTTGCTCGCGAAGCCCGGCATCTCCTTGTGCCTCCTCTGCTGATGAACAGGACCTGGGGTGAGCTGCTCCATTAAATACAGGTTAAGGACCTTCGATGACGTCACTCCGGTCATCACATGGTACGTCACATGATCTTTTACCATGGTGATTCACCATGGTAAAAGACCATGTGATGACCGGAGTGACGTCATCGAAGGTCCTTAACCTGTATTTAATGGAGCAGCTCACCCCAGGTCCTGTTCATCAGCAGAGGAGGCACAAGGAGATGCCGGGCTTCACGAGCAAGTGGCCTAAGGTGAGTTAAATTTTTTTTTAATTTTTTTTTAACCCCTCTAGCGCTGTTTTACTATGCATTTTGTATTCAGAATGCTATTATTTTCCCTTATAACCATGTTATAAGGGAAAATAATAATGATCGGGTCTCCATCCCGATCGTCTCCTAGCAACCGTGCGTGCAAATCGCATGGCATCCGTACTTGCTTGCGGATGTCATCCGATTTTCACACACCCCATTCATTTCTATGGGGCCTGCGTCACGTCGAAATCGGACAATATAGAGCATGCTGCGATTTCAACTGAACGCACAAGTGATGCGTTAAAAACATCGCTCATGTGCACAGCCCCATAGAAATTAATGGGTCAGGATTTAGTGCGGGTGCCATACGTTCGCCGCACGGATCGCACCCGCACGGAAAACTCGCCCGTGTGAAAGGGGCCTTACACTTTCATGGGAGTTACAACTGAGTAAGTGTGCATGCTAGGAGTTGTAGTTTTACAGCAGCTGCAGTGCCGAAGGTTACTGATTCCTGTGCTAGAAGCTTTATGAATAAAGGTATCCTTTGGCCCCTTGCACACAAACGTGTGTGGCCCACAAATTGCAGGCCGCAATGCACAAATGCCCACCGCGAGGCAGCCGTAGCGGATCACGGACCCATTCTCTTTAATGGGTCCGCGATCTGGCCGTTCCGCAAAAAGATAGCACATGTCCTATCTTTTTGCAGAACAGAAGTACGAGACTAAACCCCAAGAAAGCACTCCGTAGGGTTCCGTTACGCATCTCCGGATTTGCGGACCCATTAAAGTGAATGGGTCTGCATCCACGATACGGAATGGTGCTCGTGTATTGCGGATCCGCAATACGGCCACGGGGTGCACACGTTCGTGTGCAATAAGCCTTAGGCTTCCTGCACACGAATGTGTGCTTGCCGTTGCTGTATTGCGGATCTGCAATACCCGGGCTCCATTCTGTAGCCATTCCACATCACGGATGCGGACCCCATTCACTTCATGTCCTATCTTTTTGCAGAACGGGCGAATCGCGGACCCGTTAAAGTGAATGGATCTGCTGCGGCTGCTCCACGGACAGTGTTGGTGCATTGCGGGCTGCAGCACGACCACAGGGCACACATGGTCGTCTGCAGGAGGCCTTAGATTGGGTTCACAAGTGACTGATTAGCTGCAGATTTTCAAGTGGCAAAACAGCAGCTTTGTACAGCTCCAGCAAAATGAATGAGCGTTCAGCAATTCTCAATCACACGGAGCAGAAACTGACCTGTGCTGTGGATTTTAAATCTGCAGCATGTAAATGTATACTGTGGATTTAATGCTTTCCAATGTAAAGAATTGGGCTATATGCACCCGAACATTGTTTGTTTCCTTGTCTGTTCAGTTTTTTTTTTGTGGATAGGATGCAGGCCCATTCTTTTCAATGGGTCCGCAAAAAATGCAGACAGCACACCGTGTGCTGTCTGCCCGTTCCGTAGCCCCGCAAAAAAATAGAACATGTCCTATTCTTGTCTGTTTTAGGCATTGTTACAATGGACCTGCAAAATAACAGATGGCATACGTTTTTTATTTGCGGACCACGAAACGCATACGGTCGTGTGCATGTAGCCTTAATCTGTGTCTAATCTCCAACGGGTGAAGGCAAACTTTGGTGTTTTTTTTTTAATTTTTATCTTGCTGTAGAAAATCTGCTGCTTCTAACAGGAATAATAGAGGAATAGCACAACTTTAGGCTACTTTCACACTGCTGTTTTGGCTTTCTGTTTGTGAGATCCGAACAGGGCTCTCACAAGTGGTCCAAAACGGATAAATTTGCATCAGTTCAGTCTCCATTCCACTTTGGAGGCGGATACCAAAACGCTGCTTGTGTCCGTCTGACGAAACTGAGCCAAACGGATCCGTCTTGGCACACAATATAAGTCAATGGGGACGGATCCGTTTTCTCTGGCACAATAGAAAACTGATCCGTCTCCCATTGACTTTCAATGAAGTTCATGATGGATCAGTCTTGGCTATGTTACAGATAATACAAACAGATCCGTTCTGAATGGATGCAGACGGTTGTATTCTCTGAACGGATCCGTCCTGACACACAATGTAAGTCAATGGGGGCGGATCTGTTTTCACTGACACAATATGGTGCAATTGAAAACTGATCCGTCCCCCATTGACTTTCACTGTAAGTCAGGACGGATCCGTTTAGATTTTTTTTGAGAGAATAAAGAAAACTGATCCGTTTTGAACGGATACAAGCGTTTGCATTATCAGTGCGGATACGTCTGTGCAGATACAAGACGGATCCTCGCTGAACGCAAGTGTGAAAGCAGCCTAAATTGTACATGAGTCACTTGTGTCCTGTAATATCGTTTTCCCCAGTCGTCTCCATGACACCAAGTCCTGAGATTGACTTCCTTCTGATTGGACAGGAAAAACACAGAGAGGTTAAAAACCTCACCCCCTCACTACATCGCCAGTGTTTTTCCTGTCCCATCAGGATAGGAAGCAGGAGAGTTACATGGAGCTTGAATCGGGCTCACCTGGATTTTTTTCTCATTCAGGCCGAGGTCGGATCTGCAGGGCAGCTCTCCCTCCGGTTAGGCCTGGGCTCGGGTGCATAAGCAGTATGCCCTCTGCGGCGGCCCAGGAGGGCTTAATGCAGGGGGGGAAGAGAAAGAGGCGTATCGGCACTGAGATGTGTCCCTTCCGGCAGGCAGGTGATGTCAGACGCTGGGGGCGGAGCAAGCGTACTGACGTCATTCACATGCGCCACAGGTCCTGGAGGCTAGAGGACGCTTTAAAACCTCACAGGACCAGTACAATGGCACCCTGCATAGCGCGGCTCACCTGTATTGAGGAGCATCTTTGGAGCGGTCGGGAGTCGGAATGAGTACCCCCCTCACGCCGGGCTCTGGAACCGAGCCTGCATCAAACCCTGGGACCGTGAGTAGCCTGCTCTCAGGCACATGCTCTGTATTGATGGTTCGGTCTGCTCATCCTTTCCTCCCTTACCCTTTCAGGGAGAAAAGGATTCGGCTACTACCACTAAAAAGACTAGAAAATTTGGTATCTGCTGCAAACGATTGTCTAACACTGGATCTAAACCCCTGTGTAAAGAGTGTACATCCAGTGTCGTCAAGTCCGAATCTTCCAGCCTACTTGAAGACATTAGGAAAGTAGTCAAAGAGGAGGTTCAGCTGGCCCTAACCGCCAAGGAACCTACTCCCCCAAAAATTACTCCTCCTCAGGATACCCGTAGTAATAAATCACTTATCTTGGACTCAGACTCTGAGTCAGTACAAAAACACCCCGCATCCTCAGATGAAGAGGGTGAATACAAGCGTTTCCTATTTAATCCAGAAGACATTGACGAGATTATCAGGGCTACCATTCAGATGGAGATGCCAAAGACTCCAAAATCTACCCAACAAGAAATTTTTGGGGGAGTAGGAGAAAGAAAGAAAATGGTTTTCCTAGTACCAGATAGTGTCCAGAAATTCATTCGATCAGAGTGGGAGAAACCGGACAAGGGATCCTTTATTCCAAGGGGAATTAAGAGGCGCTACCCGTTTAGCCAAGAGGACTGTACTGACTAGGAGACTATACCGAAAGTAGACGGTGGCGAAACATACGGCTCTACCTTTTGAGGACTCGGCACAGTTAAAAGACCCTCTAGATAGGAAAGCGGAGAGTCTCTTAAGAAAGACCTGGGAGACTACGGCGGCCTTCTCAAACCGGGCGTTGCTTCTACGTGTGTAGCCAGAACACTAAACTTATGGCTAGAGCAGCTGGAGATACATCTAATCAATAAGACACAGCGTGATCAAATTTTAGAGAGCTTGCCTCTATTAAAGATGGCAACCTCTTTTCTTGCAGACGCAGCAGCAGAATCAGTCAAACTGTCCGCCCAAACAGCTGTTCTCTCCAATACAGCGAGACGGGCATTATGGCTTAAAGCGTGGTCGGGAGATATCACGTCTAAAAATAAATTAATCGCACTCCCCTTCCATGGTCAGTATGTTTTTGGGGAAGATTTAGATAAAATCCTAGAAAATGCGACAAATAAAAAAAGGGGTTTTCCAGGGGAGAGATATAAACAAAAAAGGCAGCCCTTTCGTGACTGACTTTTTCAGCCTGAGAATAAAAAAAGATAGGAAAGACCGGGAGGTGGAGTTATGCGAAGGGAGGCAGGGGAAGAAATTTCCTCTTTAACCCGAATCGTGCTGAAGCCTCCACATCCAACAGCAAACAATGACGCTATACCAGTGGGGGGAAGACTCAGCTTCTTCCTAGAATCTTGGGAGCACGTAACAAACAGCACATGGATCTTAAATATTATAGAAGAGGGTTATTTAATAGATCTACTCTCTCCCCCTCCACAGAAATATGTGGTCACTACCCTTCCCCCATGTCAAGTTGGTACCTTAAAAAAACGACATAAAAAACTTATTGAGCTTGGCCGCGATAGAACCCGTCCCAAAAAATCTGACAGGAATGGGATTCTATTCCCGTCTCTTCATCATAAGGAAACCGAACGGGAAATCCAGAGTGATAATAAATTTAAAATACCTAAACAAATATGTGAGATACCAAAAATTCAAAATGGAAACTCTGAAGTCGTCAGTGAAGCTTATAAAAAAGGACGCAGTCATGGCCACAATAGATTTAAGGGATGCCTATTATCATGTCCCAATTCACAGGTCATCAAGGAAATTCCCAAGGTTTGCGATAGAGTTCGAGGGAAACATTCAACACTTTCAGTTCAAGTGTCTCCCCTTTGGGATCTCTTCTGCCCCAAGGATTTTTACAAAGATAATGGCGGAAACCTTGGCGATCTTCAGAGAAAAGGCAATCTGTGTGATCCCCTATCTGGACGACCTACTGGTAGTTGCAGACAACATAGAGACCCTGGAAATCCATCTCAGGTTGGTCCTGGACCATCTACAGAGCCTAGGTAGGCTCATCAATTGGGAAAAATCAGATTTAATCCCGACCAGACAGAAGATATTTTTGGCTATAACTTTAGACACAGTTCCCCAAAGATCCTTTCTTCCACCTCAAAAGATAATAAAACTTCAAACAACCTTAAGGAATTTCAAGAAGGAGAAATTCTGTTCCATACGGCAGGCCATGAAAGTGTAAGGCCTCTTTCACACTTGCGTTGTCCGGATCCGGCGTGTATTCCACTTGCCGGAATTACACGCCGGATCCGGAAAAACGCAAGTGTACTGAAAGCATTTGAAGACGGATCCGTCTTCAAAATGCTTTCAGTGTTACTATGGCACCCAGGACGCTATTAAAGTCCTGGTTGCCATAGTAGGAGCGGGGAGCGGGGGAGCGGTATACTTACCATCCGTGCGGCTCACGGGGTGCTCCAGAATGACATCAGAGCGCCCCAGGCGCATGGATGACGTGTACATGCGATCACGTGATCCATGCGCTTGGGGCGCCCTGACGTCACTCTGCAGCGCCCCGGGAGCCGCACGGATGGTAAGTATGCTGCTCCCCGCTCCCCACTACACTTTACCATGGCTGCCAGGACTTTAGCGTCCCGGCAGCCATGGTAACCATTGAGAAAAAGCTAAACGTCGCATCCGGCAATGCGCCGAAACGACGTTTAGTTTAAGGCCGGATCCGGATCAATGCCTTTCAATGGGCATTCATTCCGGATCCGGCCTTGCGGCAAGTGTTCCGGATTTTTGGCCGGAGCAAAAAGCGCAGCATGCTGCGCTATTTGCTGCGGCCAAAAAACGTTCCGTTCCGGAACGGAAGACATCCTGATGCATCCTGAAGGACGGACTGTCCATTCAGAATGCATTAGGAAAATCCTGATCAGTATTCTTCCGGCATAGAGCCCCGACGACGGAACTCTATGCCGGAAGACTATAACGCAGGTGTGAAAGAGCCCTTAGGGAGTCTTTCAGCATGCATCCCAGCTGTAGCCTGGGCACAGTTCCATCTAAGGCCACTCCAAAAATTAATTTTAGGCAAGCGGAACAGATCGCAATTGACTCTAGAGAGACAATTATTCTTAGATTTGAATGTGAAAAAGTAACTAAATTGGTGGCTCATCAAAAACAACCTAAAGAATGGGATATTTTGGGCACAAGATCTCCCTCTAGTAATCACAACAGATGCCAGCCTCCACGGTTGGGGAGCGGTCGTTCAGGGAAACTCCTACCAGGGAACATGGAAGAGTTACGTGAAATAGCAATCCTCAAATTTCAAAGAGCTAAGGGCAGTTTGGGAAGCACTGAAACACACGAGTCGGTTGTCAGCAGGTCGCCACGTCCTAATCTACTCGGACAACGCTACAGCTGTGGCCTTCATCTAACACCAGAGAGGCACAAGGCATCGTCTACTACAGTGCCTGGCAAACAAAATTTTCTCCTGGGCAGAAGAGAATGTACAGTCTCTGTCAGCGGTACATCTGAAGGGATCTTTAAACATCCAGGCCGATTACCTTAGTCGGCACCAGTGGCGTAGCGTGGGTTGCCAGCACCCGGGGCGAGCCATGTATTGCGCCCCCCCCCCCCTCCCAACCTGTGGACACGCCCCTTTTACAGCTAATGTAGCAGTCCTATGTAACACCACAGATAACATGGTGACAACGCTCTAAGTACAGATGATGTAGTAGATGGGTATAAGGCCCCAGAATTCAGAACACGCACAGTGTGACCTGAAGTCTGGGGCCAGGATGCAGCAGGGATGCGCCAAATTCTCAATCCACCCCCCCCCCCCCCAACCCTACCGTATAACAAATATGTGTTTGGACATTACATACATCACTACAAAATATACAGTATAATACAGCACCACATACCTCATCCAGTGACGTAGACTTTCCTCAGCATCTTCATTCAGAGATAAGACTGCCATGACACCTTCTTTCAGCCACGTCACATCTCTGCAGAGTTTTATTAATATTAGTTATTATTATTATATATAATGCCCCACTCTGTATAATGACCCCTCTGTAATATTAGGATATATAATGGGCCATTATATATCCTAATAATACAGAGGGGGCCATTATATATAATAATTATCCAGAGGGTCCATTATATATCCTAATATTACAGAGGGGTCATTATATATAATAATTATACAGAGGGGCATTATATATATATAATATTAATACAGAGGGGGCCATTATATATCCTAATATTACAGAGGGGTCACTATATATAATATACAGAGAGGCCATTATATATTATAGTTATACAGAAGGGGCCATAATAAATAATAATTATACAAAGGAGCCATTATATATTATACAGAGGGGCCATTATATATTATAATAATACAGAGGGGCCATTATATATTATAGTTATACAGAAGGGGCCATAATAAATAATAATTATACAAAGGAGCCATTATATATTATACAGAGGGGCCATTATATATTATAATAATACAGAGGGGCCATTATATATCCTAATATTACAGAGGGGCCATTATATATTATAGTTATACAGAGAGGCTATTAATAATGGGCCCTCTGTATAATTATTATATATTATGGCCCCCTTGTATAATTCTAATATATAATGGCCCCTCTGTATTATTATAATATATAATGGCCCCTCTGTATTATTATAATGGCCCCTCTGTATAATATATAATGGCTCCTTTGTATAATTATTATTTATTATGGCCCCCTCTGTATAACTATAATATATAATGGCCTTCTGTATAATGTATCATGGCCCCTCTGTATAATATAAAACGGTACCCATTCTTTAAATATACTGGCCACCTCCATAGTGCCCCCAGTATGGCCCCCAGTACTTACATAAAAAAAAAAAAAAAGTACTCACCTCTCTTCATCACCTCTTGCAGTCTTTGCTTGGGCGTCCCGGCGCAGGCAGTCAGGAACACATCACCGTGGCCTCCTGCGCCGCGTCATCGCGTCATCTCGCGAGACCCGGCGCAGGAGGTCACGGTCATATAATCACGATCTCCTGGACTCCTGCGCCGCTCTACTGCGTTTTAAAGCTTGATGCCAGGCGGAACGGAGGGGATGGGAGCCATAGGCTTCCATCACCCTCATTTTACTGCCTTCTGCCTGGCGCCCCCTACAATTTGGCGCCCGGGGCAACGGCCCCCCTGGCCCCCCCCACGCTACGCCCCTGGTCGGCACATGTTAGACCCTGGAGAATGGATGTTAGCCCCGGAAACCTTCCATCTAATCACGAAGAAATGAGGCAGACCGACGGTAGACCTGTTTGCATCCAAGAGAAATCATCAGTTAAATCAGTTCTTCTCCCTCAACCCCAGGGATCATCCTCAGAATTGGACAACAAATATAGTTTACGCGTTTCCTCCGTTTCCACTCATCCCCAGAGTACTGCAGAAGTTCTTGAAAGAGAATTGTACGCTAATCCTGATAACCCCCTTTTGGCCCAAGAGAAGTTGGTTTTCTCTATTAAAAGCCCTCAGCATAGAAGCCCCTCTCCTTCTACCTCTGAGGCCGGACCTTCTAAGTCAGGGACCCATTACTCACCCAGACCTGAAAATACTAAAGTTAACAGCCTGGATTCTGAAGAATCCAACTTATTAAAGCTAGGTTTATCTAAGAAAGTAGTGAGCACTTTACTCCTTAGCAGGAAACAAAGTTGTGGTGGCCATCAGCTGGCAAGGGGAATCCTCAGAATGACTTTCACAGAGAATATAATTATTTATGGTTTTAAGTGTGCCAGGACTGCTATACAGGGCCGTCTTTACCAAGGGGCAAAAGGGGCAGCTGCCCCGGGCCCAGTTGCTCCTGGGGGGCCCAAGGCAGCTGCCTCTTGAGCCCTGCTAGCTACTGCCCTGGGTGTCAAGCTGTCTGTGTTAAAGTTGTGATCTAGGACCTTAGATGACATCATCACCATGTGACCAGTAACCTAGCAATTACTGGTCACATGGCTATGAGGTCATCACAGGTCCTAGCAGGAGTGTTGCAGAAGTTAACTGTGGAGCTTTTTTGTGTGAAGATTACATCAGAAAAAGGTGACAGGGGCTGTTATGTTAATATACAGTAAACTACTGTATAGTGGTGGGGGAGGCCTGTATACTGTGGGGGGGGCCTGTATACTGTGGGGGGGGGGGCTGTATACTGTGGGGGGGGGGGGAAGCCTGTATACTGTGTGGGGGGGCCTGTATACTGTGGGGTGCTATACTGCTCTACTATATACTGTGGGGTACTATATAGTGTGGGGTGCTGTATACTATAGGGTGCTATACTGAATACTGTGGGGTGCACTGTAACACTAGGGCGAGCCGAACCCTGGTCTCCTTCCTGCAGAGCGGTGCCCACTTCCAGCCTGAGCCCAGCTGCCCAGAACACTGATCCTGAGCCGCTGGAGTCTTCAGAACTGGAAGTATTCACAGTCATTCACTGGACTCTACCAGGGGTGTGGATTTTTTGTGTGTGTGTGTTGTGGTGGAGGGTGTGATTGCCTGCTAAGGTGTGGGAAGGCGGGATCCAGGGGGCCCAAGTAAATTTTTGCCCAGGGTCCAATCAATATTAAAGACGGCCCTGCTGCTATGCATGTGTACAGCTGCCAGTGGGATAATGGTTAGAAGTAGGAAAATAAAAAATACACATCACGACTCTTAATGTGCAGTGCTACTCATTTATTACTACTGATAATACTCCAAGATTGTGGTGACTGATTCTCTTTAACCCATTTGTGACCGATGCCGTATATATGTACGACGGAAGTTGTGTCTTTAAACCTGGCGCCCACTAGCACATTCAGCGGGGCGCCATAGCCACCAGGTTTCTACTGTTTCAAACAGCCATGAGGCTGATCGCATACATTTAATCCCTCAGATGCCATGTTCAAATGTGACCACTCCCCAGCTGAGATCGGGGAACCTGTTACTCTATACTAAAAGCAGGCCTTGGCAGCTATTAGTAAAAAAAAATAATAATACAGGCCACTAGGTGGCAGCACTGTATGGTTATATTGAAAATGAAGTGTTCAATGATGGCTAAATAGCCATCACAGAACACAATGGGCATGATTTAATGATTGCCATTAGAGATAACAGAATTTTTCACAAATTCAATTTGGACGGTTCACCAAATTTCCCAAAAAGATTTGATTCGATATGATTTTTTTTGTCATGAATCTCATTTAAAAAACGTCTATTTCCTGGCTGCAGAGAGCCTTTATAGTGGTGTAGAACAGCGGTCCCCAACCGCCAGGCCGCGGCCCAGGATCGGGCCCTGGAAGATGGTTTGCCGGGCAGCGGCGATCAGGGCAGTCTTTAACTCTGTACTAATGAAGCACTTCCATTATGGAAGCGCTTCATTAGTACAGAAGGACCAGGAAGCGGTAAAGGATCTGTACTCGCCACTTCCTGGTCCATGGCTCGGCTATCGGCTGTGCAGGGCTGCGCACAGCGTGAGGTCACTCTGTGACCTCACACTGTGCGCCGCTATGCACAGCCAGCCGACAGCAGAATGAAGAGGATCGCGATGGTGACCAGGAGCAGGAGAGGTAAGTGGTTATTTTATTGTATTTGCACTAGGGGCTGATGGCTGACCTGGGGGACATATGGCTGACATGAGGGGCTGACATGAGGGGCAGACATATGGCTGACATGAGGGGCAGGCATATGGCTGACATGAGGTGCTGACATATGGCTGACATGAGGGGTAGACATATGGCTGACATGAGGGGCAGACATGGCTGACATGAGGTGCTGACATGAGGGGCAGGCATATGGCTGACCTGGAGGACATATGGCTGACATGAGGTGCAGACATATGGCTGACATGAGGGGCAGACATGGCTGACATGAGGTGCAGACATATGGCTGACATGAGGGGCAGGCATATGGCTGACATGAGGGGCAGACATGGCTGACATGAGGTGCAGACATATGGCTGACATGAGGGGCAGGCATGGCTGACATGAGGGGCAGGCATATGGCTGACATGAGGGGCAGGCATATGGTTGACATGAGGGGGAGGCATATGGCTGACATGAGGGGGAGGCATATGGCTGACATGAGGGGCAGGCATATGGCTGACATGAGGTGCAGACATATGGCTGACATGAGGGGCAGACATATGGCTGACATGAGGGGCAGGCATATGGCTGACATGAGGTGCTGACATATGGTTGACATGAGAGGCAGACATATGGCTGACATGAGGGGCAGACATGAGGGGCAGGCATATGGCTGACCTGGGGAACATATGGCTGACATGAGGTGCAGACATATGGCTGACATGAGGTGCAGACATATGGCTGACATGAGGGGCAGGCATATGGCTGACATGAGGTGCTGACATATGGCTGACATGAGGGGCAGGCATATGGCTGACATGAGGGGTAGACATGGCTGACATGAGGTGCAGACATATGGCAGACATGGCTGACATGAGGGGCAGGCATATGGCTGACATGAGGGGCAGGCATATGGCTGACATGAGGGGCAGGCATATGGCTGACATGAGGTGCAGACATATGGCTGACATGAGGGGCAGGCATATGGCTGACATGAGGGGCAGGCATATGGCTGACATGAGGGGGAGGCATATGGCTGACATGAGGGGCAGACATATGGCTGACATAGGGGGGGCTTATGGCTGACATGGCGGGCTTATGGCTGACATGGCGGGCTTATGGCTGACATGGGGGGCTTATGGCTAACCTTGGAGGGCTTATGGCTGACATTGGGGGGGCTCATGGCTGACATTGGGGGCTGATGGATGGCTAAAGGTTTGGGGGTTAATCTGATCCATTGGGGGTCTGATCTGAGGTCTGATTAACATTGGGGGTCTGATTGCTGGTCTGACCTGAGGTGTAATGAAATTTTTTTTTTTCTTATTGTTCTCCTCTGAAACCTAGGTGCATCTTATAGAGCGAAAAATACGGTACAGTGCAGCAGAGACCATAGTCAGTTTATATAGTCGTTATATAGTGTTATATATTTTAATATGCACCTTGTGTTTTGTTATGTGTGTGAATCAGTCAGCCCCGCCCACCCCCTAAGCCCTGCCCAGAACCCCTGGCCCCTTCCCCCACCCCCCCATCCCACCCGGTCCCTGGGAAAATTGTCTTGCATGAAACTGGTCCTTGGTGCAAAAAAAGTTGGGGACCACTGGTGTAGAACACTGTGCCTTGCAGTAACACGCATAGGGAGTCTGCTGTGGTAGTGAAATAATACTGTGAGTCAGTATGACATGCAGATGACAGGCGTCACTCTTAAGGCTCATGCACACAAACGTATTTTCTTTCTGTGTCCGTTCCGTTTTTTTGTGGACTGTATGCGGAACCATTCATTTCAATGGGTCTGCAAAAAAAAACTGAAGTTGTTCCATGTGCATTCCATTTCCGTATGCCTGTATTTCCATTCAGAATAGAACATGGTCTATTATTGTCCGTATTACGGACAAGGATAGGACTGTTATATTAGGGGCCAGCTGTTCCGCATAATATGGAATGCAGACGACCGTATGTATTTTGCGGACCCTTAGAATCACTTCATATTTCACTCATTTGGGCAGTTACAGAGCCAAAACTGACCAAATAACTCATGTGTGAACTCAGCCTTAGGCCCCTTTCACATGGGTGAGATTTCCGAGCGGGTGCAATGCGCGAGGTGAACGCATTGCACCCGCACTGAATCCGGACCCATTTATTTCTATGGGGCTGTGTACGTCAGCGGTGATTTTCACGCATCACTTGTGCGTTGCTTAAAAATAGTAGCATGTTCTTTATTGTGCGTTTTTCACGTTGAAAAGAGAAGTGAATGGGGTTGCTTGAAAATCGCAAGCATCCTCAAGCAAGTGCGGATGCTGTGTAATTTTCACGCACGGTTGCTAGGAGACGATCGGGATGGGGACCCGATCATTATTATTTTCCCTTATAACTTGGTTATAAGGGAAAATAATAGCATTCTTAATACAGAATATATAGTACAATAGGGCTGGAGGGGTTAAAAAAAAATTAAAAATAATTTAACTCACCTTAATCCACTTGTTTGCGCAGCCCGGCTTCTCTTCTGTCTTCTTCTTTGCTGTCCACAGGAAAAGGACCTGTGGTGACATTACTGTTCTCATCACATGGTCCGTCACATGATCCATCACCATGATGATAAATCATGTGATGGACCATGTGATGAGTGCAGTGATGTCATCAAAGGTCCTTTACCCAGGTCCAGAAGAAAGAAGCGAAGCCAGGCTGCGCAAACAAGTGGATTAAGGTGAGTTAAATGATTTCTTTTATTTTTTTAACCCCTCCAGCGCTATTTTACTAAGCATTCTGTATTAAGAATGCTATTATTTTCCCTTATAACCATGTTATAAGGGAAAATAATACAATCTACACAACATCTAACCCAAACCCGAACTTCTGTGAAGAAGTCCGGGTCTGGGTACCAAACATGCCGATTTATCTCACACGCGTGCAAAACGCATTACAATGTTTTGCACTCGCGTGGAAAAATCGTGCATGTTCCCGCAACGCACCTGCATCTTTTCCCGCAAAGCCCGTGTGAAACCAGCCTTGCAGGTTAATGTTAGCGCCAGGTATAAAGAACAGTGCAGAGGCCCAAGATCCTACTATAGCGTGAATGAGCACACTCCTTTTACACCGTCGTCAGCCGATTCCACATAGATGTCTACAGAACCTGTTCTATTAAACGTTTATACAAGTAGAGCCCCCAGACAGAGTAGAGAGGGTGTCAGCGGTAAGTTTGTGTTGACGTCACAGATTATTTAGCCCTTCCTCTGATCCATCAGAGCAATAACCCCCCAAAAAACTAATTCTGTCTGTGGAGCATCAGCCTTCACTCGTCATTTGGTCAGTAATCCATCAGTATTGCAAAAAAAAAAAAGTATGAATATTGTCTAAAAAGTGGATGTAGAATAGTATCAAGGCGTCTCAGTACATTGGCTAGTGTTCTCTCCCCCTTGCTTTTCACATGTACTGCAAATAGATCATCGGATACCTGGATAAAATATCTAGGTTTTACTAAATGTGGAGGACACCCATGCAAAACGTGCAGATATGCTACACCAACAAGGAATTTTCACAATTCTACACATACGGAAACATTCCCGATAAAAAACTATATTCATTGCAATACAATGAGCATTATTTAAGTCATTGAATGTACAATGTGTGATCTCATGTATATAGGGAGTTCCAGCAGGAAATAAAAAAAAAAGACTGGTACATCAGCGACGGGTACATCAAATGCAGTGAATCATTTCATAACAGTACATACGGTAACCGTGGTTTAACTGGCTTCTGCACATATGCAATTGAAAAAGTAGTTGTTCCTTTGAGAAGTGGTAATAGGAAGAAGGTTTTGCAGCGGGAGGACTATTGGATATTTAGACTTAATACCAGATATCCTCAGGGTCTCAATCTGAGGAAAGAACTTGATGTATTTTCATTAAGGCCTCCTGCACACGAACGTGTGTGCCCAGTGTCCATATTGTGGACCGCATTTGCAGATCCGTAATACATGGGCGCCTTTCCGTGGGCATTCCGCATCACTGATGCGGACCCATTCACTTCAATGGGCTTGCAAATCCCGAGATGCGGAATGGTGCTGAACGGAAGCACGGAACGGAAACCCACGGAAGCACTACGGAGTGTTTCTGTGGGGTTTCGTCCCGTACTTCTATTACGCAAAAAGATAGAACATGTCCTATCTTCTTGCGGAACGGGCGGGTCGTGGACCCATTAAACTGAATGGGTCCGTGATCTGCTGCCGCTGCCCCACGATCACGTCCATGCATTGTGGCCCGCAATTTGCGGGCCGCAGCACGGCCACAGGGCGCACACGTTCGTGTGCAGGAGGTCTAATACTGTTGCAATCCAACATGCATAAGCGAATGATGGCCATTTGTCACCTCCAGAAATCGGAGAAGTTCTGACAGACGTTCTTCAGTACCTCCTGCATGATGTTCTTTTGTTTTGGTTTCACTTTGACATCTCTTCTCCCTCTGCCAGCTGTCATCTATTAGCAGTGATTGCCTCCCTTTATATCCCCTCCCATACTGCCTCACTTTGCGGTTTATACTACAAACCGGATTCCAAAAAAGTTGGGACACTATACAAATCGTGAATAAAAACTGAATGCAATGATGTGGAGGTGCCAACTTCCAATATTTTATTCAGAATAGAACATAAATCACGGAACAAAAGTTTAAACTGAAAAAATGTACCATTTTAAGGAAAATTATGTTGAATCAGAATTTCATGGTGTCAACAAATCCCAGAAAAGTTGGGACAAGGCCATTTTCACCACTGTGTGGCATCTCCCCTTCTTCTTACAACACTCAACAGACGTTTGCGGACCGAGGAGACCAGTTTCTCAAGTTTAGAAATAGGAATGCTCTCCCATTCTTGTCTAATACAGGCCTCTAACTGTTCAATCGTCTTGTGCCTTCTTTGTTGCACCTTCCTCTTTATGATGCGCCAAATGTTCTCTATAGGTGAAAGATCTGGACTGCAGACTGGCCATTTCAGTACCCGGATCCTTCTCCTACGCAGCCATGATGTTGTGATTGATGCAGAATGTGGTCTGGCATTATCTTGTTGGAAAATGCAGGGTCTTCCCTGAAAGAGATGACGTCTGGATGGGAGCATATGTTCTAGAACCTGAATATATTTTTCTGCATTGATGGTGCCTTTCCAGACATGCAAGCTGCCCATGCCACACGCACTCATGCAACCCCATACCATCAGAGATGCAGGCTTCTGAACTGAGCGTTGATAACAACTTGGGTTGTCCTTGTCCTCTTTGGTCTGGATGACATGGCGTCCCAGATTTCCAAAAAGAACTTCAAATCGTGACTCGTCTGACCACAGAACAGTCTTCCATTTTGCCACTCTCCATTTTAAATGATCCCTGGCCCAGTGAAAACGCCTGGGCTTTTGGATCTTGCTTAGAAATGGCTTCTTCTTTGCACTGTAGAGTTTCAGCTGGCAACGGCGGATGGCACGGTGGATTGTGTTCACTGACAATGGTTTCTGGAAGTATTCCTGAGCCCATTCTGTGATTTCCTTTACAGTAGCATTCCTGTTTGTGGTACAGTGTCGTTTAAGGGCCCTGGAGATCACGGGCATCCAGTATGGTTTTACGGCCTTGACCCTTACGCACAGAGATTGTTCCAGATTCTCTGAATCTTCGGAGGATGATGTTATGCACAGTTGATGATGATAGATGCAAAGTCTTTGCAATTTTTCGCTGATATCACCTTTCTGATATTGCTCCACTATCTTTCTGCGCAACATTGTGGGAATTGGTAATCCTCTACCCATCTTGGCTTCTGAAAGACACTGCCACTCTGAGAAGCTCTTTTTATACCCAATCATGTTGCCAATTGACCTAATTAGTGTTAATTGGTCTTCCAGCTCTTCGTTATGCTCAAATTTACTTTTTTCAGCCTCTTATTGCTATTTGTCCCAACTTTTTTGGGATTTGTTGACACCGTGAAAATTTGAATCAACGTATTTTTCCTTTAAAATTATACATTTACTCGGATTAAACGTTTGATATGTCATCTACGTTCTATTACAAATAAAATATTGACATTTGCCATCTCCACATCATTGCATTCAGTTTTTATTCACAATTTGTTTAGTGTCCCAACTTTTTTGGAATCCGGTTTGTACTTCCTGGATTGTGCTCACTGCTAGAAGTTTGCGATTGCTGGTTTCTAAGTTAGTCTATCCCTTTATTTGTGTTTTCCTGTTGGCTTGATTCTAGGTGACCCTGACTCCCTCCGTATAAGTGCAGGGAGCCGGTGGTCGTGTCCCCTCACTATTATAGGGTTTTCAGGTGTCACTCAGTCTAGGTACATGGACATGCAATTTTCTATCACAGAGATCTTTGCATGGGCTGAGCAGTCAGGGAGAGCTATAAAGCTTTAATAGGGCTCACCCTTTTGTTCCTTAGTTTGGGATCAAGTTAGTCGGATCTTAATTTGTTACTTCTTGTTTTCTGCAACACCATCCGTGACACTATTATTTTGTTTCACCAATAGTTACATGAAGATGTCCTAATAATTTAGATGTATTCTTATTTTTATACCTATTTTTCATGTATGTACTTTTTATCCCATTCTCACTATGCAGTTTTTCTGGGTAATTTTTTTTTTTTATCTAGAGTCCTGATTTAGAATAAGTGCTGTAATAGAAGTAGATTATGCCCTGGAAATGTGCTGTTGTATTTTGTATCATGTATTTTATACTTTGTTTCTTGTGGGATTTATATACACATATGTATTTTTTATGCTGTTAAATGCAGATCACAGGCGTAGCATATGACAGCGTTTTGGAGTGCCTTGCCTCTGGGAGGTGGTTCCCCTCACCTCCTGATGTTGGTTGGGGGAGCAGATCTATTTGAACCTGGAGGTACAGTTCGAAACACGTCAATTGTGCAGTGGTCTAAGGTGGTGTCCACATGCTGTAATTTGTTACCGAAAATAAAGACGAAGCAACAAAACGATTTACAAGTGCTGGAACTTTCTTTTCATCGTTTAGTCCTTGTCATCGTCATCATAAGTTAATGCTTCTTCTACTCAGACTTCCACTCCTTCTCTTCTTGCTCTGCTCCATCGATAAGGGAATCTACAGGTGTGCAAGCCTAATTCCCACCTGGCCAAGTTGCTGGTGATGCAGTTGCTACCGTACCACTTTGTGGATTCTGCTGCCTTTAGGGAACTGATGATGTGTGCTCAGCCCTGCTGAAAGATACCTCCCATTATTTCTCAGAAAAAGCCATTCCTGCCTTGTATTGTCACGTGGCAGCGAATGTTGGCCATTCCTTGGGATTATCACTGTCCTTTAACTCCTTAACAACGCTGGTCGAGAATACTTGTCCTAAACAGCAGGTCCTTCCCGCATTAGGACAAGTATTCTCGTCCTGCAGTTAATTGGCCCTTCCCTACACGTGCCGTGGATCAGCGGCAGAGGCCTGGCTGTTACTAACAGCCAGGCCCGTGCTGTATCTGCCAGTATCAGTGAAGATACTGATGTCGGCAGGTTAAACCCCTATATGCTGCGATCAACGCTGACTGCGGCATACAGGAGGTTCACAGAGGGAGGGTGCTCCGTCTCTCACCCTATTGGGTCCCTGTGCTGCGATGGTCAGGTCCCAATGGTTGCCATGGCAGTCCAAAGCCTTGCAAAGGCCTTGGGATCCGGCAGCAATGGAGGGTCTCATAGGCCAACTGTCAGTGTAATACACTAACAGTCAATGCAGTACAATACAGCATCTATTGCACTGCACTGAAACAGGGATCAGACCCTGAAAAGTCCCATACTGTGAAAAGAATAAAAAAGTGAAAACGTTTTTTTTTTATAAAAAAATGTAAGTTTCAAGTTAAAAAAGCACCCTTTCCAATAATCAAGCTATATACAATAAAAAATATAAAACTATACATATTAGGAGTCGCTGTGTCCATAACAACCAGCTCTATAAAAATATGACATTACCTACCCTGTCAGGTGAACAGTGTAAAAAAAAATAATCTGTGCCAACATAGCCATGTTTTGGTCACATTGCCTTATAAAAAGTGTAATAATAACGAGTAATCAAAAAGTACTATGTACCTCAAAATGGTACCAATGAAAACCTTAACTCATCCTGCAAAAAAACAAGCCCTCAAACAAGATCAGCAGTAAAATAAAAAATATGCCAAAATATGTCAAAATATTACATGATCTACTCTGTCAGGTGAATGTTGTTAAAAAAAGGTAAATAAAAACAGTGTAATTTTTGTCACCTTGCCTTACAATAAGCGTAATAGCGAATGATCAAAAAGTACTATGTAGCCCAAAATAGTACCAATGAAAACATCAATTCATCCTACAAAAAACAAGCCCCCACACAAGACGACTGACCAAAAAATAATATGGCTCTCAGAAAATGGTGACACAAAAACTGGATTTTTTTTCCAAAAATGCTGGGTAAGGGCTCATGCACACGACCACTGAATGTTTTGAGGTTCGCAAAACACGGATACCGGCCACGTGTATAGAACAGTCCTATCCTTGTCCACAATGCAGACAATAATAGGACATGTTCTATTTTCTTGCAAAACGGCCATGTGATCATACGGACACAGAATGTAGACTGAGTCATTTCCATTTTATTGTGCAGCCTCATTGAAGTGAATGACACCGCATACAGGACGCAAATAAACAGTGCGGACGTGTGAAAAAAACACTTTTGTGTGCATGAGCCCTAAAAGTGATAACGTATTAAAAAATTATATAAAATTGATATCTCGGTAATCATACTGACCAGCAGAATAAAGATAATGTGTCATTTTTCACGCATATGGTGTTCGCTGCAATAACAACCAATAAAAAACCATGACAGAATTGCTGCCTTTTGTTTATCCTGCTTCCCAAAAAGCTAACTAAAAAGTGATCAAAAAGTTGTAGGTACCCCAAAATAGAATGAATGATAATGGCAACTCATCCCCCAAAAAATAAGCCCTCACACAGAAAATTTAAAAAACGTATATGGTTCCCAGAAAATGGCTGTACTGGTACCCAGGGTCTGTTCAATAGCAACACCGTGCTCGAAAACGCATTCATTAAAATCTGTTCTGGAAAAGCCAAAAGATGGTCCTTCCCTTCTGAACCCTGCAGTGTACCTAAACAGCACTTTACGTCCATGTTTATGGCATTTTGGTAACCAGTAGAACCTGCCTAACATTTTGAAGGGCATGGTGTGTCTCAGTCGGTACATGCTGGGCACAACATATTGGGTAGTGAACTGCCATATTTGTGGAAAACTTGTATTTTTCACATGGCATTGTCCGCAGTGCATTACTTTCTGCAAAATATCTGTGGCATCAAAATGTGCACTTCACTCCTCAATAAATACCTTGATGGGTGTAGTTTCCAATATAGGGTCACTTCTTGGGGGTTACAGATATTATTTCACCCCAGAGCCTCTACAGTTGTCAGCACAAGTGGTGTAAATCCCCACAATGTGCCTCAAATGCACATGGTGCTCTTCCACTCCTGAGTCCTATGGTATGTAGAGGCAGAAGATTAGAGCCACGTGTAAGGTGTTTATAAAACCACGAAAAATGGCGTAATAATAAGAGGGTGTGCATCACTGGCATACGCTGTGCTCAACACATTGGGCACTGAGATGGCATTGTCACGGAAGGTGTTACAGAAAACTAGAACACACAAAATGAAGATCCGACTGACTGGATCCAAAACTAAGGAACCAAAGGGAAAGCCCTGCAACAGACCTGGCTCTCTCCCTAACTGCTCAGCCTATGCAAAAATCTCAATGGTAGATGATCGCATATCCTCGTTCCTCGACTGTATAACACCTGAACACCCTATAATAGTGAGGGGACACGACCACCGGCTCCCTACACTTGATACGGAGGGAGTCAGGGTCACCTGGGATCCAGCAAACAGGAAAACACAAATGAATGAACAAAACTTATCTGTAGAAGACTCAGTAGTAGCATCCAGCATGCACACACTCCAGGAAGTTGTATAAACCGCAAAGTGATGCAGTATGGGAAGTGATTTAAAGGGATGCAATCAGTGCAACTACATGACAGCTGAGAGAGGCTAACGAGATGAGAAAACGAGAGCAAAACAAAAGGAACCTCAAGCAGGAGGTTCTGAAGAACGTCTGACAGAGCTTCTCAGATGTCTAGTGGTGACAGGCATATCCTTGGAAAAGGAAAAAATTTCTCACTTTGCACCATCTGCTGTGAATAAATTTTTGTAGAACATCTGTTGGGTCAAAATGTTCACTACACCCCTTGGTAAATTCTGTGAGGGGTGTGGTTTCCAAAAAGGGGCCACTTCTCAGGGGTTTCCTTTTTTAATTTCACCTCTGAGCCTCTGCAGTTGTCGGCCAGTGCTGTATCTATCACCAAACTAGTCCTGCGGTGTGCCCATACAGCACTTTATGACCACATATGGGGTATTGCCGTATTCAGAATAAAATGGGTAACCCCTTAAAAAATTAAAATCTGGCCCTAATGCAACATTTTCTTGTAAAAAAGTGAATATTTCATTTTCATAGCCAAGTGGTTTTACATCTTATGAAACGCCTATTAGGTCAAAGTGCTCAGTACACCCCATGAAAAATTTATTTAGGGTGTAGTTTCCAATATTGGGTAACTTTTTAGGGGTTTGTATTTCTTCAAATGTAACACAGTGCCTGGAAACCATTCCAGCAAATCCTGCCCTCCAAAGCATATGGTGCTATTTCCCTTCTGAGTCCTGTGGCGAACCCATACAGCAGTTTATGACCACACATGGGATTCTGCTGTATTCAGTAGAAATTGCATAACAAATTTTAGGGTCCTTTTTCTACTGTTACCCCTCGTGAAAATGAAAAAGCTGCGGGCAAATCAACATTTCATTGGAAAACTTTAATTTTTCATTTTAACAGCTATGAAATACCTGTGGGGTCAAAGTTGATAGTACATCCTTCAAATTCCTTGCGTGTTGTAGTGTTGCAGATTCCAAAATGGGGTCACTTTTTGGGGGTTTACACTCTATGGGTACTTCAGGGACTCTCTGAATGTGATATGCCACGAGAAAACCATTCCAGCAAAATCTGCCTTCCAAATGGCACTTCTTCCATTCTGAGACCTTTCGTGTGCCCATACAGCAGTTTACAACCACATATAGAGTGTTTCTGTAAAACTTGCTGCCTTACAGGGAAAAATAGGTTAAAATTAAAAATCTGCAAAAAAAAAGGGAAATTTTGAAATTTCACCTTCATTTTCCTTTAATTTTTGAGAAACGTGTAAAGAGGTTAACAAAGTTTCTAAAATCGATTTTGAATGGTAGTTTCTAAAAGGGGTCATTTATGGGTAGTTTTTACTATATAAGCCCCCACATAGTAACTTCATAACTGAATCAGTCCTTAACCCCTTAAGGGACCGGAATCATTTTCACCTTAAGGACCAGGCCATTTTTTGCAAATCTCACCAGTGTCACTTTATGTGGTGATAACTTTAAAACGCTTTGACTTATCCAGGCCATTCTGAGATTGTTTTTTTGTCACATATTGTACTTCATTACACTGGTAAAATAAAGTCAAAAAAATTCATTTTTATTTATAAAAAAAATACCAAATTTACTAAAATGTTGGAAAAATTAGCAAATTTCTAAGTTTCAATTTCTCTACTTCTATAATACATAGTAATACCTACAAAAATAGTTATTACTTTACATTCCCCATATGTCTACTTCATGTCTGGACAATTTTGGGAATGAAATTTAGTTTTTGGGGACGTTACAAGGCTTAGAAGTTTAGACGCAAATCTTGAAATTTTTCTGACATTTTCAAAAAAACCATTTTTAGGGACCAGTTCAGGTCTGAAGTCACTTTGTGAGGCTGACATAATAGAAACCACCCAAAAATGACCCCATTCTAGAAACTACACCCCTCAAGGTATTTAAAACTGATTTTACAAATGTCGTTAGCCCTTTAGGTGTTCCACAAGAGTTAATGGCAAATGGAGATAAAATTTCAGAATTTAGATTTTTGGGCAAATTTTCCATTTTTATCCATTTTTTCCAGTAACAAAGCAAGGGTAAACAGCCAAGCAAAATGCTATATTTATTGCCTGGATACTGTAGTTTGCAGAAACACCCCATATGTGGCCGTAAACTACTGTACGGGCACACGGCAGGGCGTAGAGGGAAAGGTGCGCCGAGTGATTTTTGGAAGGCAGATTTTGCTGGACTGGTTTATTTACACCATGTCCCATTTGAAGCCCCCCTGATGCACCCCTAGAGTAGAAACTCCAGAAAAGTGACCCCATCTAAGAAACTACACAGTCAAGGTATTCAAAACTGATTTTACAAACTTTGTTAACCCTTTAGGTGTTGCACAAGAGTTATTGGCAAATGGAGATGAAATTTGAGAATTTAAATTTTTTGGCATATTTTTCATTTTAATCCATTTTTTCCAGTAACAAAGCAAGGGTTAACAGCCAAACAAAATGCTATATTTATTGCCCCGACTCTGTAGTTTGCAGAAACACCCCATATGTGGCCGTAAACTACTGTACGGGCACACAGTAGGGCATAGAGGGAAAGGTGCGCAGTATGGTTTTTGGAAGGCAGATTTTGCTGGACTGGTTTATTTACACCATGTCCCATTTGAAGCCCCCTGATGCACTCCTAGAGTAGAAACTCCATAAAAGTTACCCTATCTAAGAAACTACACCCCTCAAGGTATTCAAAACTGATTTTACAAACTTTGTTAACCCTTTAGGTGTTGCACAAAACTTATTGGCAAATGGAGATGGAAATTTTTACAAAACATTTAAATTCTCAAATTTCATTATAATCATTTTTTTCCAGTAACAAAGCAAGGGTTAACAGCCAAACAAAATGCTATATTTATTGCCCCGATTCTGTGGTTTGCAGAAACACCCCATATGTGGCCGTAAACTACTGTACGGGCACACGGCAGGGCGTAGAGGGAAAGGTGCGCCGTGTGGTTTTTAGAAGGCAGATTTTGCTGGACTGGTTTATTTACACCATGTCCCATTTGAAGCCCCCCTGATGCACTCCTAGAGTAGAAAGTCCATAAAAGTTACCCTTTTTTGGAAACTACAGGATAAGGTGGCAGTTTTGTTGGGATTATTTTAGGGTACATATGATTTTTGGTTTATCTATATTATATTTTTGTGAGGCAAGGTTACCAAAAATAGAAATTCTGAAATTCCAGCTCCATTTGCCATAAACTGTTGAGGAACACCTAAAGGGTTAATACAGTTTTTAAAATCAGTTTTGAATACCTTGAGGGGGGTCGTTTCTTAGATGGGGTCACTTTTATGAAGTTTCTACTCTAGGGGTGTATTAAGGGGGCTTCAAATGGGACATGGTGCCAAAAAAAAAGGCCATCAAAATCTGCCTTCCAGAAACCATACGGCGTTCCTTTCCTTCTGCGCCCTGCCGTTTGGTCATGCAGCAGTTTACAACCACATATGTGGTGTTTCTGTAAACTGCAGAATCAGGGTAATAAATATTATGTTTTGTTTGGCTGTTAACCCTTGCTTTGTTACTGTAAAAAAACAGATTAAAATGGAAAATTTGCCAAAAAATTGCTGTTTTGGCACCGTTTTTATTTAATTTATTTGAGAATTTTTTTGAGGGCTGAGTTACTAAAGTACCTGCAGGAGAGCCAGGATAGGTTAATGAGATCACCTGACACAACTCAGCCCCGCCCAGGGAGTGATGCGTACTGCCACAACCGAAGCCGAGTTCAAGCAGTGTTCAGGCTGAATGGAAGTTGTGGAAGCGGAATCTTCAAAGGTAATACTAACCACACAGGCAGAACCCAAAGCTGCAGCAGAGACAGGGAAGCACAGATCATGATCACAGATGAGCACGGTGCCCGGAACCGCGGCGGTAGGCAGGGGGACAGCGTCGCACAGAGGATGCTATTACAGGCATGCTTGCTTTTGTACTGACATGTGTATTGTTACCATCAAGCAGTAGCAAAAAAGCAAGTGGAGATAATATACCAAAATATCAATTTATTATCAAATATAAAATATGGGGAAAAGACAGGATGGTAGACAGTGTACAGAGAAGCAAAGGGCAGTATACATAACTGCGTTTCCATATATATCCACGCAGCAATAAGCATAGATGGCCGACAGGTAAAGGTGGCTGTAATCCAAGGACAACCGAATCTGCATAACAAATAGTAGTACTGACCCCCAATTTGGGCAATATACTATATGGCAGAACCAAATAATAGCTGGATGTCCATGAATAACACCACACGTCCAGGGAACATAGGCAACCAAGACTGAAAAGTGTAGTACAAAATATCTCAAGTCAAGTCTGTCACTAAGTCCCGAGGTATAGCGATGACCCAACAAAATATATCCAGGGCCTGATATGGATGTGATAAAAAACCATATATAGATGTAAAGCAGTACTATACGTAGGACATACCTGAAGACATAGTGAACACAGGAGGATACTAGCCCTGAGCGCAAGACCTCGACGCGCGTTTCACCTCAGTGGCTTCGTCAGGAGGTACTAAGTAACGGAATGACAGGGTATATATTGTCTAAGTGGAGATGGGAAAAACTTACCTGGGTTGAGAACACCTGTGATCCAGTGGAGCGGGCACGGGAACATCATGATCCACGGAGCCATCTCTCAGCGCGTCCCCTCCTGCATACCACGCATGTGCGGCGCATACAGACGTCACGAAGCACGTTTAGATGATGCCGTGCAGCGCATGTGTGATCCGCGACCCAGTGGAACGCAGGTGACCTGCAAACACCAGCAATTAAATCCTATTGGGGAAGACTACAAATCATATTATACATATAGATAATGCTGATCGAAAAAAGGGGATGAATTATGTGTACATGAGGAACATCCATATTAGGCCCGCAATCATCCACATACACCAAGATACCCATAGACAGAACAAAAGGTCCAGCAGCATATCAGGTAGACTCAGACCACCAGACCACCATAAATAAGTGCCCCCATAAAATAGAAAGAAATATTAGTAGAAAATAAATAACAATGACAATAAAAATATAAGAAGCACCATAAAAGACACTGGAAGCGGTGCTATAATAATTCATAAGTGATCAATATCATGATTATTGTGCAATTCATGATGAATCATGAATTCATGATTACCCTAATGTAACACCAAGTGAGTAATCAGTGTGATTGTACATATGGTATTTGGAATAATACTGTATAAAATCATTGATCACAATTAATTAATAAGTGCATCTTACTGATCCAAAATAGTGATAATAAGACTAATACATCACAAGGGAGTGGTTGTAATAGTTGTGATGATATGTCCACACTAAAAACCACTGGGCACATGTCACCCCCATACAAAATATTAAATATCAAAATGTGGGGTGAGAGTGTCAGGGGCGGCCCCACCGGCAGCAAAAGGCCGCCCATGGGGTCGGCCGAGGCACTAACGACCCACCGCACACAAGATGGTAGTAGATTGGATGCCGCACAGGTGGAATGTTTTGCTGTCTAGACAGAGAGGTTTTTGTAGGTTAAATTGTTACCATCAAGCAGTCTGATGGTAACTGGATAGACAAGCTTTTAGACTTTCAAAGCAAAATGCGTGAATGTTTTCTTGTTGAGGAAAGGAAGACCAAATTTGTTTATTACCAGGATACACTATGTACTGTATGCAGCTTTCCACAGCTTTTGGCAAGCAGACACCTGCAGCCTGCATGTCTGACCAAGAGGCCCCTCTTCACCTCTCACCAAGTCACCCATCGTTTAAAGTCTCATGAATATGATGGAGCAGTTTTTTTAATGTACCTCGGCAGGCTGGCTCAAATCAGCAAATGGAGACGTACTGTCTGAACAACCAGGTTCAGTCCTACCTGGACTGTGGCCTTTATCTGGCACATACCATGTTCCCTGACCCTATGGACTTGGGTAGGCAGAATGGAACAGTGACCGCCACTGGATCAGTTTTCTTTTTCCATACTGTCTTGTCCAGTGTCTGGTATCGTCTCGGTGAGGGTTTTTAGCGTGGCAGGTGGCATTGTCTTTCTCAAATGGACAAACTTGTCTTCTGCTAGTATACATAACATCACTTTTGTCAAAATGATCCACTGATACTGTGCTTGCTGCTGCTCCATGTTCCCCTGTTAGTTTACTTTTAAACTGCTTAGAATGTTATAAAATAATAAAAGTAACATGTCCAAGTGGAGGGGGACTTAGAAGTACAGAGACCAGTGAGGACACAGAAAGTAGTGGAAGGAGCGCGACGGGTTATCAGGAAGATAACACTGCTTTTATATATTTTTTATTACATTCTAATCAGTTCTACGCCAGACCCCCAAATTAAAAAAGACCTCCAGACCAGACTCCAGAACTAATACAATCCTCCAGAGAAACCACAAAATTAAGGCAGACAAACCCCCAAAATAATACAGACTCCAGATAGACGTCAAAATTAATACACACACCTAGAACAGACCTCTAAATTAATAGTCCAAACAGACCTCAAAATTAATACAGGCCTCCACACCCCAAAATTAATACAGACCTTTAGACCAGGTCTCAAAATTATTCCAGATCCCAGATCAGCGCCGATCAGCGCCTAAATTTATACAGACCCCAAGTCAGCCCCAAATTCATACAGACCCCAGATCAGCCTCCAAATTTAAACACATCAGTCCACATATTTATACAGACCCCCAAATCAGGCCCCTGAGAGCTGTGCCAGGTAACAGTGCAGCAATGGAGAAAAGGACCAGTGGTGAGTACTACTAGTGCTAGGAGCACCATGCTCATCATTCCTGGAGCCTCCTGTACTAATGAGCACTGCCCTCCTTAGAAAATATGCCCCAGAATTTCTATTTCATGGGGAATACAGATATTTACTAAAACAAGCATGTCCGGAGTGAAGACAGATCATCGTTAATAGTGTCCTTATGCTGTGAAATACAAGGTGTGAGATGAAAGAATTGCTTATACTAGAGTTGAGCGAACCGCCCAAGATTTCGTTTGATTCAGGTTCGCTTCAGATAATTTTTGTGCATTGGTGTAGTAATCGCGTATATGCTGGTATATATGGTCTTTGCTCAGCAGAGGTTCCGTTCCCGCCATGCTGTCCCTGGCACTTCATGAGCAGTCGGCAGTGGTGCGTGCTCCCCTGCTCCATAAGTTCAATTATCGTGCGTATTCATACGCATTGGACATTTTTTAGGGAGAAAAACTGCCTGTACAGGCGTCCATGACGCTTTTACAGTCGTTATTGCGACTAGGAATGAGCGAATCGACTTCGGATGAAACATCCGAAGTCGATTCGCATAAAACTTCGTTCCCTAATTGCGACCTCTAAGGCTCACCATGTCTGCGATGCTGCATGCCCTAACCCTGCTGTTCTGTCGAGACTCCACCTGAAGCCTGGCAGGTAACAGCCATATTTTAATGAGGAGCGCTGTTGGACCTCTCCTGCACATCAGCCGTACTGTGCATACAAAAAGGATGGACTAAGTGCAAAAAAAAAAGATAAGCCTGGGGCTACATGGTGACTTTGGCCCACAGCACCCGGCCTGACCTCCCAGCACTGGCGGGAATCACATAGCATTATATTGATTTATGATGCTATGTAACCCTTACAGTTCTGGAATGTATTAGATAACACTGACAGCATTATGCCAGTGTTATCCAATACATTCCAGAACTGTAAGGGTTACATAGCATCATAAATCAATATAATGCTATGTGACCCCCGGCAGCGCTGGGACGTCAGGCCGGGAGCTGCGTTGCGGACTCGCTGCGAGAGGAACGCTAGTCTGCAAGGGGCCTTTGGCTGTGACAAACATCAAACGGACATAGATCACAGTGTAGCAATGCATCATTGCCACTAGTGAGAGGGGTCATTTTGCGACCTGCTCATTGTCATGACAGACCCAATAATTCTCACAACTGTAGGGTTGCAATGCGACCCCTTTCACTGTCACGATTTAAAACCCTGCACTACACTACGATGATTGGTCGTGCTGGCAACAGTGCATTCCTTTCGTTTTATTTAGCACACAGACATAAAGTGTGCCAGGCCCTGTGACCGAATTGCGTAAACCAGCTATGGAATCAGTTTCATCTGCTAGTGTGAGGAGACATAAAGCCCATGCGTTACTCGGCATTCTGTGTGTGGCTGAGCGCACTGCAGCTGTCCACCATCATTGCCCTCTCTTCTCCACCACTTACCCCTTACATGAGGGGCACAGGGCACCCTCAGCACATGGCGCAGTGTACGCAGAACGCTCACCTCCGCGCGCTGCAGGACAGCAATGGCCGGACTGAGGGGGGGCGGAGCCCCCTTTAGGGGAGGCCTACATGACTAGGGTTTGGTTTAGTGAGCGGGAGGGGAGGGTGGGGTCAGAATAGGTGAATGGGAGGGTTATAGGTAGGGATGGAGGTTAGGATAGGTAGTTTGAGCTGGGGGGTTGGAGTTAAGGGGTTAAATAGGGTGATAGGAGGAGGTCAGGGCGCCATTTTAGGTTGGAGAAGAAGCTGGAAGCTAGCTTACCGCGGGAATGGAGCAGCTGGAAGCCATGCTGGAGGAGTTGCGGGCGGCAGCGGAGGTGAGGGGCCCTGCGTGGGCCCAGGAACGGATCCGGACGTTGCTGAGGGGGTCGGTGGAGGCGCCTGTTCTGCCTCCACATCGGGCGTTACGGCCAGCGGCGGGCCAGGCCGCCGGCGCGCCTGTCGCCATCGGCTTCCCCCCCTCGGGCTCAGCGCCGCATTAGGAGCCCCTCGCGGGACCCTCCACGTCGGGCGCCTATGTCACCAGCTTCTTCCAGGCCCCGACGTGGGAGGAATCCTCCCGGTAGGCGGAGCCTTGCGGGTGGCCGGTCGCGGCCATCTTCGCCATCGTTTGAGGTCGGCGGGGGAGCGGGACCTGGCACTGCGGGCGCCTCTGTAACTCCAGGCACGGAGGCGGCCCCTCAACGTGGGTGGTCCGTTGGTCAGCGCGGGGCTGCTGCAGGAAGGTCCGTTGGTGGCAGCAGGCCTCAGGATGCCGGCAATGAAGGAAGCCCTGCCTCCAGGAGTACACCGAACCCTGAGGTTAACCCCGGCGTCCCTGGTCCGTGTGGGGCCAGGGGACAGGTGACAGCCAGTCCCAGGAGCTGTTCTGAGGGGTCCTGCTGCGGGGTGCATTCCTGCCCTGCCGGGAGGCAGGGTGAAGAGGAGCAGGTTCGGCATCTTGGACTATCCGGAGGTGGACGTCCCGGGTCCTAGCGGGATCAGGGGACAGCGTGATGGTGACGGTTCGTCGCGGAGGAGTGATCGTCTGGAGTCCGGACTTGCGGCTGGTGGGGACACAGCACCCAGGCAGCCAGGTGAGATTTCATGGGGACCGCTTGCGCAGGTAGTGCAGGGTGTGGGGGCCGGGGTGGGGGGTGGCTCCCAGTTAGATTTGAGTAGGGGTTTGGGTCAGTTGTTGGGGGGTTTGGCGGGACTGGTGGCGAGTTGGGGTTTGAGTGCGGGGACCCCGTTGCAGGCCTGGGGGGTGCAAGGTGGGGCTGCAGGCGCGGGGTCGTCGGGGGAGCAGCAGCAGCGGGGGTTGCCGGGCGTCGGGGTGTCGGTGCAAACGCAGGCGGGGACTGAGGGGGAGGAAGAGGCTGTTCGGGTGGATGACAAAGCGAAAGGGGAGGTTTATGTTTGTTTTGAGGGCCCGTTGGGGGCGCATTTGAAGTCTGAGGTGAGGGAAAGGATTTGGAAGGGGGAGTATGTGGAGATTTTCTCCCTGCTCCCGTTGGAGCGGTTTAATTTGGATAGGGTGCGGAAGGAGGAATGGTAAGAGGGAGGAGGAAGAAAAGCGTCGTTATAGGCTGATACCGAGGACGTTTGCAAATTGGCTGCAGGCGTTTGCGATATTGGCAAGTGTGATTGGGGAAAAGGCGCCGGAGGCGTGTTCCGGGTTGTTTTGCTATTTGGACGCGATCGGTGAGGCGTATAGGGTGTACGGGGGGGTTGCCTGGTTGCGTTATGACGAGCAATTCCGGCAGCGGAAAGCGGTGCGCCCTGAGATGCGGTGGGACCATAAGGACATCGCCTTGTGGTTGGAGGTTACGGCTCCGGTGCGTGCGGTGCAGTCCTTTCGGGGGGACGGAAGTAGTGGGGGAACAGGCGGTACGGCAATTGCCTCGGCGAGGGGACTGTGTTTTGCCTTCAATGAAGGAAACTGTAGGTTCGGTGCTAAATGTAAATTTAAGCACGAATGTTCCGGCTGTGGGGGGGCTCATGGGGCTGCGCAGTGTTTTAGGGGGGGCAGGCAGGCTGGAGCCGGTGGGAGAGGGGGTGATAGTGCTGGAAAAGGGGGTGACGCCGGTGCGGCTGGGAAAGATGCAGCCGTACTTAGATAGGTACCCCAATAGAGAGGCCGCGAGCTTGTTGAGTTTGGGTTTGGCGGAAGGTTTTAGAATTCCGTTTGTGCCGGGGGGGCGGTTTTGGTTACAAAGAATTTGCGGTCGGCTAGGGAGCATCGTGAGGTGGTGGGGGAAAAGTTGGGGAAGGAGGTGCTGCTTGGGCGGATGGCGGGTCCATTTTTGGCACCGCCTGTTGACAATTTGAGGGTGTCGCCGTTGGGGGTCGTGCCCAAGAAGGAGGCGAATAAATTTCGCCTTATACATCATCTGTCGTTTCCGAAGGGCTCCTCGGTTAATGATGGGATTGACCCGGCAGTTTGTTCAGTAGTTTATACGTCGTTTGATGCGGCAGTGGGTTGGGTGAGGCGTTTTGGGGCGGGGGCATTGATGGAGAAGACTGACATTGAGGCGGCGTTTCGGTTGTTACCGGTTCATCCGGACTGTCAGCATTTGTTGGGGTGTTTTTGGGATGGTTTTTTTTTTGTGGATCGTTGTTTACCCATGGGGTGTTCGCTGTCGTGCGCTTACTTCGAAACGTTCAGCTCGTTTCTGGAGTGGGCGGTTGTGGACTCGTCGGGTTGTGATTCGCTGATTCATTATCTGGACGATTTTTTGTGTATTGGCCCCCCTGGTTCGCGGGTTTGCGCTTTGTTGTTGGAAACGTTGGGCTCTGTTTTTAGGAGGTTTGGGGTTCCGTTGGCTGAAGGTAAAACGGTGGGGCCGGTGACGGAATTGAGTTTCCTGGGCATAGTGATTGATTCAGTGAGGATGGAGTGTCGGTTGCCGGGGGATAAGCTGGAGGATCTGAAGATGTTGGTGGCGAGGGCGATTCGGGTGAAGAAGTTGCAGTTGAGGGAGATTCAATCGCTTTTAGGGAAGCTTAATTTCGCGTGTCGGATAATGCCCATGGGTCGCGTGTTCTGTAGGCGGTTGGCGCAGGCGACTGCGGGGGTGGTAGTTCCGCATCATTTTATTCAGTTAGGGAGGGAGCAGCAGGCGGACTTACGGGTTTGGAATTCTTTTCTGGACCAGTACAACGGTCGCTCGCTGTTTATGGGGGGAGTGGTGGAGGCTTTTGATTTTGAGTTATTCACTGATGCGGCGGGGGGGGCAGGTTTTGGGGCTTTCTGTGGCGGTCAGTGGTGTGCGGGGGTTTGGCCGGAGGCTTGGGTTGAGCGGGGTTGGGTGCGGAATTTGGCTCTGTTGGAATTGTTTCCCATTGTGTTGGCGGTTTTGTTGTGGGGGGAGCGTTTCCGGGACCGGAAGGTGCGTTTTCACTGTGACAACATGGGGGTGGTTCAGGCAATTAATGGCCTGTCGGCATCGTCGCCGTTGGTGGTGCGGCTGCTGCAGCGGTTGGTGTTGGAGTGCTTGTCGCTTAATGCCTGGGTTGTGGCGGTGCATGTGCCTGGGGTGGAGAATTGTATCGCTGACGCCCTTTCTCGTTCGCAGTGGACTCGTTTTCGGCAGTTGGTCCCGGAAGCGGACGTGGTTGGTCTGGAGTGTCCGGATTGCCTGTGGGAGCTGTTGGAGGAACGTTAATGGGGCTTGTTCGGGCGTCCTTAGCTCCGGGTACGTGGGACTTGTATATGAGGGCGTGGAGGGCCTGGGAGGATTGGTGTTCGGTGTTGGGAGGGGGAGCTGAGGAGCCGGAATTGGCGTTGTTAATGTTTTTGGGTCATGGTAGGGAGCAGGGTTGGTCGGTCAGCAAAGTCAATGGTTACATGGCGGGGTTGGCTTTCGGTTTTAAGGCACGGAAGTTGGAGGATGTCACGAAAGCGTTTCTCGTGGTGCAGGCGCTGAAAGGGTGGCGGAGAATGGGTGCGGGGGTGGATGGGAGAAGGCCGGTTTCGTTTGGGTTGTTGATTCGGTTGGGGGGTCAGTTGAGGGGTGTTTGCCGGTCAGAAGGGGAAGCGCGGTTGTTCCGGTTGGCTTTCTCGTTGGCGTTCTTTGGGGCTATGCGGGTGGGGGAGTTAGTCTGTCCTTCGGTGAGTCGAGCGGGGGGCTTGTTCAGAGGGGATGTGGAGTTGTTTGCGGACAGAGTGGAGTTTGTCATCCGGCGGTCAAAAACGGATACGATGGGGCGGGGTCGGAAGGTGGTACTTTTCCAGATTGACGGTTGCGATATGTGCCCGGTTCGCTGTTTACGGGAGTATGGGTTGGGGGCTGGGGGGGTGGCCCTTGTTGGTGCATGCGGATGGTTCCTTTTTGTCTCGGTTTCAGTTCTCGGCGGTTTTTTCTAAATGTTTGATCCGGGAGGGGGTGGAGAAGGAGGGTTACTCTAGCCACTCCTTTAGGATTGGTGCGGCGACGGAGGCTGCTAGGTGGGGCTTGGGCGAGGAGGTCATTAAGCGGATTGGGCGTTGGGAGTCGGCAAGGTTTAAGTCCTATGTTCGTTTGGATCGATTATAGCCGGGTGTGATGAGTTGGTATGTCAGTGTAAGGTTGTGGTATTGTTCTTTTGTTTTCTTTTGTTGCAGGTGCGGCGCCCGCTCTGGTGTGGATTCTGGGGCATTCATACGTCTTCTGGGGGGCCGTCTGGGCAGCGGTTCGGCCGGACGGCCAGCAGCTCGGCTTTGATAGAGAGTCTGCGGTGGTAAGGTGGATTGGGAGGCGGGGTATGGTGTGGAAGGGGGTGTTGCCTGAGGTTCATAGGTTTGTGCGGATGGATAGGGCGCCGGATGTGTTGGTGGTCCATGCGGGGGGCAATGATTTAGCAGCAAAGCCGATTCGGGAGCTGATCAAGGAGGTTAAATGGGATTGTTTGCGGTTATGGTCGTTGTTCCTGGGTATGGTGATGGTTTGGTCGGACATTGTGCCTCGGCAGGTGTGGAGGGAGGCGCGGTCCGTGGAAGCGGTGAATAGGGTGAGGGTGAAGGTCAATAGGGCGGTAGGGCGTTTCATGGCTAGGAACGGGGCCGTGGTGGTTAGGCACAGGGAGTTGGAGGCTGGAGTGGGGGCCTATTGGAGGTCGGATGGTGTGCATTTGAATGCTGTGGGCTTGGACATGTGGAGTTTGGCGCTGCAGGAAGGCATTGAGGTGGCCCTGGGGTTGTGGAGGAACGCCCGGAGGTGAGGTGGTCAAGTCCGTGCGTTGGTGGCGGTGGGGGGGGGGGTCCTTGGGGTTGGTCATGGTAGAAGCTGAGGACAATTGGGGGGGCCCCACGGTTGGGGCTGGACTCCCAGGTGGACCGAGTGGTTGTGGTGAATCGAGGGGGGGTCATTTGGTGGTGCCTTCGAGCTGGGCGTTACGGCTGGAGGCAAGAATGGCTCACCCTGGTTCGGCAGCTCGATGTTTTGGGGCTTCAAGGACCTCCCCCCATTGGGGTTTTACAGTATTATATATGTTATGTTGTATTTTGTTATTTAATAAACGGCTGCTGTGGCCATTACATTCCAGTCGGTGGTCTGTGTTTTATTGGTTATGGGGCTCAATGGTGGGAAGTGTAATGGTGGTAAAAGGGTAGTTGGTGGTGGGTTTTTATAATGAATAAGAGGTGGCGAACGGGAAGTAACCAATACCCTCGTCATGAAAAACTCATCTACTTTAGCTGCCCCTTGTCTATGGAGCAGTCGGCAGTGAGCGCACTCCCCGTTTTCATAACTGAAAAACAAGCTGCTGTGTTCAGCGCGGGAGAAGGGGGGTGTGAGAGGAGCAGCCAATGGTACGGCAGCACGCTGATACTGACCAATCAGCAGCCTCCTCACTAATAACAGAGCTCTGCACTGTATGGAGCTCTGTTATTGGATTGCTGTGTCTGCTGGATACAAGACCTTTCTTCCTAAAGCGGCAGAGCAGCGGAGGGTCTAGACGCAAATGGCGACAAGACTACAAAGTCTTGTCGCCATTTTGCAATTCTAAGTCGCATTGGCGACCATTTTGGTCGCCATCTGGAGCCCTGCATAGGAGGGAAAGGGGTGAGGGGAATAAGGCCTGGAAAGTAGGGAAAAAAGATGGACACCTCCTAGTAAAACCCTAATGAAAGTCCTGACTAACTACCAGTATGAACAGACCTCAGAGGTAGGTGAGTTCATACACTGGAGTACCTAGTGCCCTAACTGACCCTATAGGACCCTGGTACTAATGTCAGGACTGAGACAACCTGTTCCTCCAAATGTAAGGATGAACAGAAGTCTCCCTCAGGCCTTAATACAAATGACAGGTAAATGCAACACACAAATCAAGTGGCTATGGCAGCACCAGGAACTCAGCCGAGATCCACACACCAGCTATCCACAACTCCAACAGAAGCTATAAACCACATAACATAGTGGGAGAAACTATAAACAATAAGGGAAGGTTAAATGACCATAATAGCCACACCTGGAGAAAGAAGGGGTGGCAAGCACAAACAAACGTCATTTGATCCAAACGGAAAACATGTCAGATCAAACCACATGTTGCCAGTCTCACCGATCTCCTGCCACCTGTCGCGGGAATGTCCGTAACAAGACCCAACCTCCCTTATTCAATGCCCAACACAGAATAATGTTCTGCTCGTTCTGCTAGGGCACATCCCTGCCTGCTGCAGCACCGATTAGCCCATGTAGGCCACAGAGTCACTATTTGGGGAAAACTGGTGTAGGTCCTACCATGAGCTGAGACTTACTTTCCCTCCCATAAATTGAGTTAAGATATTGGACACTATAAGGTTTTTTGTTTGGTTTTTTACTTTATTCAAACCTCTTGAATAATCCAGTAACAAGCAAAACATCTTAGTCTACTTATTCATTAGGGAACTTTTCAGTCCTGCAGATGAAAATTTGTCAAATAACTTGACATGACTTTCTGTAAATCTCACTCTTCATCACGCAGTAGTTATCATAGGAAACTCCTCTGTGTAACATGTTACTCGTAAGCCACAGGTAACTGTTTTCTGATTTTACTACATACCGTGGAAAAAGTAGAATAACAGTGCCACTGTGTGGATGGCCAAGGGAACAAACTATTTAAATAATCTCAAACACTACCTGTAGCAACCACTTGGTGGCAATGTGGAGCATCTTTTACTTCTGTTTATTATATTGAAGTGTATGTTCGGTTATCATGTGGCCTATCATGCCTTGTAATGTTAAATGATTGTTTTGCATACGTAAACCTCTGTTATGAGCTGTCAGAAGTGGTGGACTAAGGGACTGGTTCAGAGGGTTGATCCACAGTACAATGGTATAGTATCATTGAACACAAAAAAAAAAACTATATAAAAAAACCTCTAAGGCTACTTTCACACTTGTTAATTCCTATATTGACATCCGGCAGAGCATCTCAATACCGGAATTAAACTGATCTGTTTTGATTTTACATATCAGGATGCATCCGTTCCGTTAGAATGCGGTTGTGTGAAATCAAAAAAGGAAAAAATGGATCCGTCATTAAATACATTGAAAGTCAATCGGTGATGCATCCATTTTTTTAGGCTCCTAAAAAACGGATCTGTCACTGTTGATTTACATTGTTTTCAGTGACAGACCCATTTTTTTCCGTTTCTATGACCGGACACAAAACCACAGCTTGGAGCGGTTTTGTGTTCAGTCACAAAATGGAAACGGAATTCCGACGGAACAGAAGACATTGTGATGCATCCTGAATGGATCTCTTTGAAATGCCTCGCAACCGGTTTTAAATTACACGGATCTTCTTCATTAGTTGCTGCCATTATGTCTCTAACGTGTTCCCGTACTCTCACTTTCAATTCTCTTGTGGTTAAACCCACATACATTTTTGGGTAAGAACATTTCGCATAATACACGACCGGTTGGCGCCATCCTGGAGGAGACACAGTATGGGTAATTGTCCGATGTTCCTTTTTTCTATCCATGAATTTTTGCACATGCACTTTAATGAATGATCATGTTGGACAAATAAGGACCTGTATCCGCTGTGTGTTTCCTCCAGTGATGTCGTTTTTATCTCCTGCACCACTTTCTTTTAATCGTGTTTGTAATAAATTGTGATTTTTGTAGTAAAGGATTTAATTTAGTATTAGCGGTCTGGCATTTTCTATGTAGGTTGTCTGTCTTAAGAACTTCTAGAGTTAATCTTCCCTATGTGAGCTGCTGATGCATGGCTGAGTCCAATTGCTAATCAGCTGTTTATATATATATATATATATATATATATATATACACACACACACACACACCTGGCTGTTCCCTTCAGTCCTTGACTGTGCAATGATCTATCTAGGTCTCTCTCTAGGTAAACCCTGTAATATAGCTATTATCTGTTTGTATGCCTGGCTCCTGACCTGTGCCTGTTGACCTTACTGTTTCTATGTCGCCTGCCCTGACCTTTGGACTGTTTCACAGATTCACACAAACTCTGCCAGCCCGGACCTCAGCCTGTTTCCTGACTATGTGTATTGCCTGTTCCCTTGGTGCCTCGCATCAATGTCTCTAATCCTTGTGATTCAGCAGCCAACCACACAGGGACAATTCCAAAAGGTAGCGGCCTTTTGTCTCCCCTGCAATGAAGTCCAGATCCCTGTATAGAGGTTAAAGGGTGAAAACCAGGGGACCACCAGTATAATGCCCTTAGTTCTAACTCAACATCAAACTGGTTGGTTGGCACAGTGGTTCCACAACCATTGCCCATAAGAGTACCCCCATAAAAAGTACCAGCAGAGTGCATTGTATAAACAATAGTGATAGAATATGCCCTTTATAAACAATGTCAATAGTGTCCCCTGATAACATAATAACAAGTGCCAGCATACTCTCATACTTTACCTTTTTTGTTATAAAGCGTTCAAAACTCCCTCTTTACTGCTTTGCCATAGACATATACTGTATGAGTATTGACCAAGCTCCCCCTAGTGGCCACTGACTTGCACTGCTGCAAGAGACTTGTTCTGGGAGTTGAGTACATCAGATTGTAGTTTGTGGACATCTTGCATAGACTGCACGTTACTAGAAAGTGTGTCATCTGCAAAAATAGAAGCCGTGCTATTAATCCCATCATCCATATCATTAATAAATAAGTTAAATAATAGAGGACCCAGCACTGAAACTTGGGGAACATCACTTATAATCGGGGACCATTCAGAATAGGAATAATTGATCTAATAAATAATTTCACACATTTCTATCTGGTGCACAAAAAATGTATACTTTTTACTAATACTATCTAATGTCCCGTGAATCCACTGATAATGGGGCAGATTTCTGCAGTAAAGACAAATGTATCCTGGGCATCTTCCCAGCACCTTCCAAGTCCACTTAGCTGTCTCTGTTTTATCTGTCCCAATGAGACATTAAATGACTTTGCACTGGGCTGAAAGCAATCAGGAGATCTTATGAGGGACCAGAGTGGTCCTATATGATGACTAGCAGAAGACATCACCAATAAAGTACTGCTCATAAGAACCTTATTCTGGGAACACACTGAAAATGGGAAGCAAATTGTATAGTTGTGTGTTCTTTCCATTCAAGTCAATTAATAAAAAACTGCAACATTTCCAGCAGCGTGCAGGTTTGAATTAACCCCCCACATCCCAGATTACGCTTTTTTAAAGTATTTTTTCCTGTCTGGTTTAGGTAGCAGAAGATAAATAATTTATTACTTCCAGCCTTAAAGGGGTTGTCCCACGAAAAATATTCTACAGTTTTCAAACCAGCACTTGCCTCTGAATACTTTCTAATTTCATGTAATTAAAAATTTAGTATAGCCACTGAGTTATTCCATAACATGTATCTGTATAGCGCCACCTGCTGTTTGTTTTCTTTATTTCTTAGTCCTGCTCACTGAGATGGCCGCACATGCTCAGTTTCATCGTTCAACTGCCTCCTGAGCTGTGATAGGGAGAGCTGAGACACGCCCCTGAGCTGTGATAGGGAGAGCATGGACACGCCCCCTTAGCTGCAGCAGAAAAGACACTCCCCTTGAGCCGTCAGCGTGATATAAATCTATCAGAACAATGAATGGGGAGATCTCTGGATTCATGTGAGGTACAGGGCTGGGTCTAGCTTTGTTAGAATGAGATTGTCATGTCCTATATGATGTCTGATTTTCCCCTTTTACATTAGTCATGGGATAACCCCTTTAATACACTTGTCTTTTATACTTGTCTACATATCATGGCAGTTTTTTTTTAGGAATAATTGATAATATCAATGTGCATATGTGTCAGTGTCAGCCACTTACAGACCTTCCCTGTCGGCAGATAGCTATCTAGTGTCTATGGTCAGCTTCAGGCTATTTTCTCACTTCTACTTTCTCAAGTGTCAGGCCTCGTTCACACTTCAGTGTTTGATCAGTGATTTCCATCAGTGACTGTAAGCCAAAATCAGGAGTAGATCCTACATAGGTAAGGGCATAATGGAAAGATTTGCTCCTCTTCTGTGTCTTAAAAAGGCCCTTTACACGGCCAAGAATCCCAAAGATAATCGCTAATGAGCGTTCATAGGAACACTCATTAGCAATTATCTGGCGGTGTAAATATACTGCCAATTACTTCATGACCGCGCAATATCAGATATCGTTCATCGGATAATTCAGTGATTTGTGCGAATACAAAAACTATGGTTTACTGGCAGTAGATTGTGCTGTCTAATGACGATCTGCTGCCAGCAAGCAACTAGTCAGTATAGGGAAGAGCGATGGCATGAGTGATCACTTCTCCTCATACTGTGGAGGAGATCATTGAATGTAAATACAGCACTCTCCCCTGCTGACAAGAAGGCGATTGTCGGGAAGGAACGCTTCCTTCCCGACAGTCTGCTGCTCTCTTGTCCCATGTAAAGGGACCTTAATCCGTTCCTGGTTTTTCCTCACAATCACAAACAGCTTGTTAAGGGCTCAAGCACATGAATGTTGTGCGGTTCCGCATCTGAGCCACATTTTATGTGGCTCGGATGCTGACCCATACTCTTTAATGGGGTCGCAAAAGCAAAAGATGCGGACAGCACACGGAGCCGCAAAAAATTTTTTTAGAACATGTCCTATTCTTGTCCGTTTTGCAGACATGAATAAGTATTTCTATTATGGGCGACTCATTCCATTCCGCAAATTGCAGAACGCACACGGGCGACCTCTGTGTTTTGCGGATCTGCAATTTGCGGACCACAAAACGCGGATCGGTCGTGTGCATGAGCCCTAACACAGGGAAGAAGAACGACAGCTTTATATAGTAGAATAAAGAAAAAGTGCTCTTTTGTTCCCTTCCGCAAACTCCTTTGGTTCCCAATTTCTTTCTTACCAAGAAATACATCAATCAGAAACGGCAACATGCAAGACAGCACAAGTGGAAACCTCGCCTTTGTCATATGTAATCCTCACCCCCTCTCCAGTATTACACTGTCGGGAATTTAAAGGACAAGCGCTTGCTCTGATAATCCCAGAGAAACTCTGAACCGCAATAAAGGCCGGCTATTGGAGACAATGGCCACAATCCCCTCTTCTACCTATTCATTTACTCTGAGTAAACAGCGCTCTGTAAAGTGTCCTGTAAACACTTGCTACCTCCCCCATTAAGCTCACTCTGCACGTAGACAGTCCTGCATGTTGACAGACCTGTTTAACTCTCGAAACTCAAGAGATTACCACTATTTATGAAGTACAACGTCCATTATTTCTGCTGTGAAACGTTAACCTTAAATCCAGAAGAAGTTATGGAAACAGAACTGTTTCAGCGCTTACCTGCACATACAACATCCGCAGCACATAAAACTGCTTTACAAGAGACTAGATATGGCCGTACACCAGATAGTCCTCCTCCCTCCCCCATACACATGCACACTCAGCAAAGATGAGGACCCATTTGCTCTCAGTAGGTAGAGGGTAGTAGCTTCTGCCAGACACCTCTGGGGCAGCTTATCCTCCTTGAGAACGAAGGATTTGGGATGTTGAAATCCAATATCATACCGCCAAACCGTCATGGATCTGGTGAGACAGTACTGGATTTCAGTGACTGTCTCGCAGTCCCAGGAAGGCTGAGGTATGTCCTGCTTTCAACTGTGTGTCAGCTTCCTGCTCCACCATTCACCCGGCAGATACTCTCCCCAGCAGGCACGAACCATAAAGAGATGTCATCATACCTTCTGGATGGAGCAAGAGAACGCACAGGCCAGGAAATGATGGTCATCCCCTGTAATGTGTGCTCTAGTGCTCCCCTCAGATGGCACAATGAGGTCATTTCGTCGCACCTGCTGCTGAGGAGAGCACGGTGAGCTCCATTCATCGGGGGACAGGGCCAGATGGGTGTTACTTTAGGATTGCATTACCTTTTTAGGTGGACACTAAGGGGACAGCACATTTGTAAGGGGGACACTAAGGGGACAGCATAACAGCATTGTTCTATGGGGGAATTCTACTGCAAACTTAGTGGGCATAAATGCTGTGTGGGGGCACAAAAAGAGCATGACTACTTTGTGGGGGCACTAAGGAGGCATAACTTCTATGGGGACTTACAAAGGGGCATTGTGGGAGGCACTAAGCACTACTGTAATAGGGCACAACTACTTTGTGGGGGCACTAAGAGGAGATAACTACTGTGTGGGGGACATTAAGGGAGCAGTACTACTGTAAGGGGCATGACTACTGTGTGGGGGCACTAAGGGGACTTAGCAGAATTGGGCATGTATAGATAGGTATTGGGCTAGAGTTAGAGGTGTAGAGCAGTGTAAAAAAAAAAAAATTGCCTTTTTAAAAATTGGGACCATGTTGGCAACATGCCCAACACTTCTTTCCCCCGACATCTTCCTGCTTACATGTTAGGTGGTCAGCTGGTCCTACCGAACTCATTGAGTTTGGGCTATAATAATAATAATAATAATAATGATGATGATAATCATTTATGTATACAGCACCCCTATATTCCACAGCACTTTTAAATTAGTAATTTCAGATTTACACATTAATACACAATTCACATGCTAGGATTGAGGGCCCTGCTCGCAAGGATTTACAATACAGACGTATGTTTATCTAATGAATATGGCAACCAACAAAAAGAAGAAAGATAAAACACCGTCAATACTATACTGTGCAAAACTTGTCTTCCAAGAATTGACAAGTATTAGTGATGGCTTATCTCAGTCCATCAATATCTGATCAGCGGGGTCACACGCCTAACAAAGAAATGTGCCTGTAGGGTTTCCTGTCAGAAAGCAGCTATTCTGTAAGTCAAAGCCCGACCTCTTCAAACAGGCTTTGAAACATAATTTAGGATTACAGCCAAGCCAGATATTACTATAATTCAAAATTATGCTTCAAGGCCGGTTTTAAAATGTTGGATACTGGCTTTCCCAGAGGAGCATTGTATGGCCTATAAAGGCGCATATACACATGCTGAGCAGCAGACTGTCAGGAAGGAAGCGCTCTTTCCCAATCAGTCGGCTGCTTCTTCAGTGGGGGCGATCTCCTCCACAGTATAAGGATGAGGTATCACTATAGTGATCGCTCGTCCTCATACAGCTGCATTGTATCTGGGCAGATCATTGTTTAGACAGAACGATCCACTGCCCAGAAATGATCATTTAGGTGCCTGCACTAACAACAGGATCACCCGATGAACCAGCGTCTCTCTCGTTCATCAGGTGATCGGCAGCACCTTTACATAGGCAGATTGTCAGGAGGGAGTGTTCACAGGAGCGTTCGTTGCTGATAATCTTCCCAATAATCTGCCCGTCTAAATCCACCTCCACAAGTCTTTTAACATTATAATGATTTTAATTCAACTTGTGATCAAAGGGAAAATACTACTTTTGTTTTTATGGCAAAAATGTGCTGGTAACTTAGGCCATTCAAGTGAATAGGGCAAAGCTGCAACCTCTTTCCTTCCTTTTAGTAAAAAAGGAATCACATTATCTATCTATCTATCTATCTATCTATCTATCTATCTATCTATCTATCTATCTAACTGTCTGCCTATCTATCTATCTATCTATCTATCTATCTATCTATCTATCTATCTGCCTGTCTATTTGTTGAACTGGTTTTCATTTATGTATACACTGACAATAACCTCTGTATACAGTGGCATGCAAAAGTTTGGGCACCCCTGGTCAAAATTACTGTTACTGTGAACAGTTAAAGGGGTTTTCCATCAGCATCTGATGGGTAGGGGTCCGACACCTAGGACCCCCACTGATCAGCTGTCCTGTGAGTGTTGCAGCCTTTTCTCAGCTTTTCCTAGGCCGAGTGACGACATGTTAATGTGACACACGACCTAGGGGCAGCTCAGCCCCATTCAAGTCAACGGGGCTGAGTGCAATACCAAGCACAGCCGGTATACTATGTACGGTGCTGTGCTTGGTAAGCACGGAGAAGGCAGCAGCGCTCATAGGAGCACTAGTGCCTTCTCAAACAGCGGGGGTCCCGGGTATCTGACTCCCACCGATCAGATAATGATGACCTATCCAGAGGATAGGTTATCAGTATAAAAATCCTGGAAAACCCATTTAAAGAGGACCTTTCATGGGTCCAGACATTATAAACTTAGTATCAGGATATGTAGGGCATAGTGCAGGGATCTAACTGCACTTACTATTTTTCCTGGGCGCCGCTCTGTTCTCCCGCTGTGGCCCCCGTTGTATTCCCCCGCCTGGTATGCTAATTTTAGCATCAGAACAATGAGGAGGAGACTGAGTCTTTCTCCGTGGGTGTCTCCTTCTCCCTGGCTGTAGTGCTGTCCGATCGCAGCGCAGATCGTCACAGCCAGGGAGAAGGTGAGTTTTTTTTTTATCCATAGCTGTGACGTTCTCTGCTGCAAGTGGACAGCACTACAGTCAGGGAGAAGGAGACGCCCACGGAGAAAGACTCAGTCTCCTCCTTATTGTTCTGATAGTAAGTGCAGTTAGATCCCTGCACTATGCCCTACGTATCTTGATACTTAGTTTATAATGTCTGGACCCATGAAAGGTCCTCTTTAAGCAAGTTGAAGATGAAATGATCTCCAAAAGGCATAAAGTTAAAGATGACACATTCCCTTTGTATTTTAAGTAGGCTTCAACGAAAAGACTTTAGTTAATGAATTCGGTATTCATTTGTACATCTTTAAAAACATTTAAAATTCGGAATCTGAAGTCGGGTTTGGTACCGGCTGGTACATCGGTACCAAATCCGACTTCGGTCTGCTAATTTTAAATGTTTTTAAAGGTGTAGAAATGAATGGCGAATTTATTCACTGAAGTCTCGCAAAACGAATTAGATTTTAATGCTGCACGGAGACAAATCTCCATACAGCATTAAAACAAAGTGTTTGAATGAATCGACTTCGGATCTATGATCTGAAACACAATTTGCTCTACACTAATTTTGAACAAAACATTTTTTTTTTTTTTTTTTCAAAATTTGCTAAACTTTGGGTACCCTGCATGGTTAGTTCCTAGTGGCACCTCCTTTGGCAAGTATTAAAGCTTGTAAATCATCTTTTGTTGCCAGCCAAGAGTCTTTCAATGTTTTTTTTTAGGGATTTCCATCAATTCTTCCTTGCAAAAGTCTTCCAGTTGTGTGAGATTACTGCACTGCTCTGTTGAGGTCTATCCACAGATTTTCAATGATGGGGACTGTGATGGCCATGGTAAAACCTTCATCTTGCGCCTTTTGAGGTAGTCTATTGTGGATTTTGAGGTGTTTAGGATCATTATCCATTTGTAGAAGCCATCCTGTTTTCAATGTCATCTTTTTTACAGTTGGTGTTATGTTTGCTTCCAGAATTTGCTGGAATTTCATTGAATCCATTCTTCCCATATTCCCCGTGGCTGCAACAGAATCCAAAAGCATGAGTGATCCACCTCCATGCTTAATGGATGAGGAGGTGTTCTTTTCCAGAAATTCTGTGCCCTTTTATTTTCCAAACATACCTTTGCTTATTGTGCCCAAATAATTATATTTTCACCTCATCGGTCTGTAGTACTTGTTTCCAAAATTCATTAGGCTTATTTAGGCTGCTTTCACACTAGCGTTCGCTGGTCCGCTCGTGAGCTCCGTTTGAAGGAGCTCACGAGCGGACCCGAACGCAGCCGTCCAGCCCTGATGCAGTCTGAATGGATGCGGATCCGCTCAGACTGCATCAGTCTGGCGGCGTTCAGCCTCCGCTCCGCTCGCCTCCGCACGGACAGGCGGACAGCTGAACGCTGCTTGCAGCGTTCGGGTGTCCGCCTGGCCGTGCGGAGGCGTGCGGATCCGTCCAGACTTTCAATGTAAGTCAATGGGGACGGATCCGTTTGAAGATGCCACAATGTGGCTCAATCTTCAAGCGGATCCGTCCCCCATTGACTTTACATTGAAAGTCTGGACGGATCCGTACTAGGCTATTTTCACACTTAGCTGTTCTATGCTAAAAATAATGCAGACGGATCCGTTCTGAACGGAGACTCCGTCTGCATTATTATGAGCGGATCCGTTCAGAACGGATCCGCCCGAACGCTAGTGTGAAAGTAGCCTTAGATGTTCTTTTGCGGCAAGCATGCACCAAGGAAGTGGCCATCTGAAAATGCTTTACTATCTTCTTATAGCCTTCTTCTGCTTTATGGGCCTCAACCATTTTCATTTTCAGAGTGTTAGGCAGCTGCTTAGAAGAATCCATGGCTGCTGTTTTTGGACAAAGTTAGAAGAGTGTGGGTATTTATAAAGCTGCGAAATTTGCATCACATGGCCTTTCCTAACGATGATTGTGAACAAGCGTTAACTCTAACAGGCTATTAATGTCTGAGACCTCAGTCAACATTATCTGAGTGCTCAAATCTACTTGGGTTCCCATAATTTTGCAAGGTATTCCTTTCTTTTTTCACTCTAACATTGTACAAAACCAAAATAATGCACTGATATTGCTTTTAAAGTCTGTGTCAGCTTTAACTTTATACCTTTTGGAGATCATTTCATCTTCAACTTGCTTAAAGGGGTGTTCCCAACTTAGCCAATGGGGGCATATTGCATTGTCTGATAGCTGCAAGTCCCACCTCTGGGACCCACACCTATCTCTAAACAGTGGCGTCTCTAGCTTTCAAATTTTGGGGGGGGGGGCACACTGGGGGCCAGGACAAAAGTAGGGGGGGCAGCTATAACAACGATACATTTACACAAGTACGCTTAGAAATACTGCGATACTTTACCCAATACCTAAAACCGCAACAGGGAAGAAAAGTCCAGCTGTCTGTGGATGACACTTTTATAGAGAGGGGGATCTGTGGATGACACTGCTATGGGGGGGATCTGTGGATGCCACATACCGTGTAATGTATAGCATCTTATGCTATATGTGTCATCCACAGATCCACCCCATGACAGTGTCATCCCCATTTCCCCCTCCCTATAACAGTGTCATCCACAGATGCCCCTCCCTATAACAGTGTCATCTACAGATGCCCCTCCCTATAACAGTGTCATCCACAGATGCCCCTCCCTATAACAGTGTCATCCACAGATCCCTCTCCCCGCCACTCACAGGAGTGTACATTTGACATTTCTAAACCGTAATCCATATCCTGCAGTAACTTTAACTTTAAATCAGGATTAAGCGGCCGCTCATCTCTACTAGTACCTTAACCTTACACCACTCGGCTAGCTTCGGTAACAGGGCCAGGCTACAGCCTACAGGTCCTGCCTGTTAGTTATCGAGCGAGTGCTGATTTCTGCAGGTCAGAGGATACGGATTACAGTTTAGAAGAAATGTACACTCCTGTGAGCGGTCCAGTGGCGGATCAGAGCCTGGTCTCGGGAGGGGCACTTCCAGATTATTTTCTGTCCGCCGCCACAGAACAAGGGTGCTTATAGAACAGATTACACAGTGTAGAGGCATACTATATATTGTGGGGCACAGTGTAGCGGTATACTGTATATTGTGGGGCACAGTGTAGGCTATATGTGTATAACAAACATATTTCACATGAACACTTACAGTTACTTGGCTTGGCCCTTGGGGGTCTCGGTCGCCACTTCCACACTTTGGCCGGGGGCTCGGCGGAGCTGATGTTGTGTTTTATCCTAATGAGAAAGATTTCATAATAAGGATTTGGAGAAGGGGCAGAGGGATAGCAGAGCAGGGAGAGGCTGGTGCTGCTACTAGGGGGTCATACCATGTGGGAGTAATAAAGCCCACCATAATGCCCCCCAGTAGTAATAATTCTCCTTATAATGTGACAATGCAAAAAATACCCCCTTATGCCCCCAGTTGAGCTAATGTCCCCCATAATGTGCCAGTATAAAATACCCCTATATAGTGCCCCCAGTAAATGCCCCATAGTGCTCCTCTCCCCCTTCCTCCTAGTGCCCCCATAATGTACCAGTATAAAATGCCCCAGTAGATGCCCTCAATGTCCCCCATAATTTTGCAAGTATAAATTACCCCTTCTTAGTGCCCCCGTAGATGACTCCACGTGCCAGTAATAAGCCCCCCATTACGTGCCAGTAATAAGCCCCCCATTACGTGCCAGTAATAAGCCCCCCATTACGTGCCAGTAATAAGACCCCCATTACGTGCCAGTAATAAGACCCCCATTACGTGCCAGTAATAAGACCCCATTACGTTCCAGTAATAAGACCCCCATCATGTGCCAGTATTAGGTCCCCCCCATCATGTGCCAGTATTAGGTCCCCCCATCATGTGCCAGTATTAAGCCCCCCATCATGAGCCAGTATTAAGGCCCCCCATCATGTGCCAGTATTAAGCCCCCCCATCATGTGCCATTATTAAGTAAGTACCCCCCTATCATGTGCCATTATTAAGTAAGTCCCCCCCAATGTGCCATTATTAAGTAAGCCCCCCCCATCATGTGCCATTATTAAGTAAGTCCCCCCCCCCCCCAAGTATCACTATTGAAAAAAAAAAAAAAAAAAAACACACATACTTACCTCAGTGTCAGCGATGCGATGCAGGCCTCTTCTGGCCTGTGTCCCACGCTGTATGGCTCAGGCGGCGCGATGACGTCATTGCGCCGCCTGCGCCGGCCTCTGATAGGCTGCAGGCACTAGGCCGGCAGCCTATCAGAGCAAGGGGAAGGGACACGCCTCTCCCTCCCCTGCACCGCCGCTTAGTGATGGGAAGTTCGGATCTTTTAGGTGAATCGGTTCATTTGAATCAGCTCATTCAAATGAACCGATTCATGAATCGGATCTTCGGTTCACTTGGTGAGTCAGACTGCTGAGCTGACTCGCAAGTGAACCGAAGACTCTAGGTGCCGGTGCGCATGCGCAGATGCTTGATACATTCGATTCACTCACTACTTGTGCGCTGCTGACTCAGTGCAGTCGGCTCGTCTTCTTCAGCTCTCTCTGAACTCTGATTACTAGTATTGAGTGATTTATTATAGTAAAGGGAAGCTGAGGCTGACGCCGGACAGGAGGACTCAGGAGTCAGACAGGAGTCAGAAGCTGTCACTGTGGTGTGCAATGTGAATTGTTGTCTGTTGTGCATTGTTACCCACAGTGACAACAGTCTGACACTGACAGTACAATCCATAAAGGTGATGTGAACCCACCCTTAGGCCCCTTTCACACTTGTGTTGTCCGGATCCGGCATAGAGTTCCGTCGTCGGGGCTCTATGCCGGAAGAATCCTGATCAGGATTATCCCCATGCATTCTGAATGGAGAGAAATCCGTTCAGGATGCATCAGGATGTCTTCAGTTCCGGACCGGAACGTTTTTTGGCCGGAGAAAATACCGCAGCATGCTGTACTTTTTGCTCCGGCCAAAAATCCTGAACACTTGCCGCAAGGCCGGATCCGGAATTAATGCCCATTGAAAGGCATTGATCCGGATCCGGCCTTAAGCTAAACGTCGTTTCGGCGCATTGCCGGATACGACGTTTAGCTTTTTCTCAATGGTTACGCTAAAGTCCTGGCAGCCATGGTAAAGTGTAGCGGGGAGCGGGGGAGCAGCATACTTACTGTCCGTGCGGCTCCCGGGGCGCTCCAGAGTGACGTCAGGGCGCCCCAGGCGCATGGATGACGTGATCGCATGTACACGTCATCCATGCGCCTGGGGCGCTCTGACGTCATTCTGGAGCGCCCCGGGAGCCGCACGGACTGTAAGTATACCGCTCCCCTGCTCCCCACTACTACTATGGCAACCAGGACTTTAATAGCGTCCTGGCTGCTATAGTAACACTGAACGCATTTTGAAGACGGATCCGTCTTCAAATGCTTTCAGTACACTTGCGTGAAAGGGCCCTTAGTTATATAGCTACTGAATGAGATGCCTTTAACATATATATCTCCTGAGAAGCCAACTTGATTCTAAAGGGTTAATTTAATTCAACCTGTAATCTAAACTCTTGTGTCATCTGTCACTTCTCCTATCTGTTGCAACAAAAGCAGCCTCAGCCTCAGTGTAATGTAACCTGTTCTACACTCTCACTCACGGCTCTTTTAACTCAGTTATTCGAATGAGTCACAAACTAAGTCGGATCTTTAGATTCTTTTAACTTGTGACTCATTCGATTCCTTTCTATTCTTAGACTCCCTGCACTTGTGTGACTCAGAGCTGCTAGTGTGCTTGCCCTGCCCCCTCAGCTCTGGCAGGTGATTGGTTGGTGGGTGCTGAGGGGTGGGGCTGGCAGAAGCCAGCTTCCACTATGAGATCATATTACGCTCCTCCCCGTCCCTCCCTCAGGCTCCGGCTCCCTGAGTCCCTGCTGCCAGCAGCGTGAGGTGAGAGACTCTCTGTGACTGAGCTGAGCCGTTTCAAACGGATCGGATCAGTCAAGTGAATGCCGCTGGCACAGGCAGTAGTAAGGAGATGAGCGCAATGGAAGCGCTCATCTCCCTGTGCCTGGCGGCGGCTCACTTGGGGGGGGAGCATTTTAGTTGGGGGGGCACATGGGGGGGCCCAGCATGATGTAGGGGGGGCCGTGGCCCCCTCTGGCCCCCCCCCCTGGCGACGCCACTGTCTCTAAAAGGAAGCCTAAAGCGAAGCCACAAATTGTTCCTATTGGCCTGCTGAAAATAGCCGAGCAGCACGCTCGGCTATTTTCGGATACCCGATAGAAATATATGGCAGCTCACTGTGCTTGCGCAGCCACCTCTTCCATTTACTTCTATAGAACCAACGGAAATATTTTTTATTTTTGCCGGCCTCATAGAAATGAATGGGGGGCAGCAATGCATGTGTGGTGCGCCCTCCTTCACTTTGCGGGCTGGGTTTACAAGCTAGGATTTGCACCCATTGCTGGTCCCACCCCTGGGATCTGCACCTATGAGACAATGGGGGCATATCCTAGTCCATATGCCTACATTGTCTGAGATGGGAAAACCCATTTAACTGTTTACATTAACCGTTATTTTGATCAGGGGTACCCAAACTTTTGCATACCACTGTATGTAAGCAGTATTAGAATTAGGGTCCATTCACATGTCCACAAGTGTTTTGCGGTCTGCAAATTGCGGATCCGCAAAACACGGACACTGGCCATGTGCGTTCCGCATTTTGCGGACCGCAGATGGCCGGCACTATAATAGAAATGCCTTTTCTTGTCCGTTGCTGCGGACAAGAATAGGACATGTTCTATTGTTTTGCGGGGCCGCAGAACGGAAGTGCAGATGCGGACAGCACACAGTGTGCTGTCCGCATCTTTTGCGGCCCCATTGAAAATGAATGGGACCCATTATGCAGACATGTAAATGGATCCTTAGTTTCCTGTCTTGGACTATTTTAATGAAAGGTCACATTTGTATGTCCACCGATACTTTAGTATCTCTGATAATCAAAAGAACACACATCTTGGCCTAGGAATGGGAAGAATGTGAAACAAGTCATTACTGTACAGATAATATCTGCCTTGTCATATAACATTTTTGCAATATTTATGCAAACATGAAATGAGAGCGGAAATTCTTAAAGAGGACGTTTAACAGCACATGAGCACGTTACAGTAAATGTGATTTCTGTAACATATTTTGGACTTGTATTATGTGTAAGGCTGGTTTCACACGGGCGTTGCGGAAAAATGTGCGGGTGCGTTGCGGAAACACCCGCGATTTTTCCGCGCGAGTGCAAAACATTGTCATGCGTTTTGCACTCGCGTGAGAAAAATCGCGCATGTTTGGTACCCAAACCCGAACTTCTTCACAGCAGTTCGGGCTTGGGATTGATGTTCTGAAGATTCTATTATTTTCCCTTATAACATGGTTATAAGGGAAAATAATAGCATTCTGAATACAGAATGCTTAGTATAATAGTGCTGGAAGGGTTAAAAAAAAATAAAAACGTTAACTCACCTTATCCCCAAGATCGTGTAGTTCCCGGTCGGTCTCTTCTCTAGCTGTGGGCTTGGGCTGAATGACCTTTGGTGATGTCAGATCACATGCTCCAATCACATGGTCCATCACCATGGTGATGGAGCATGTGATCTGACATCACCAAAGGTCCTTTAGCCACAGCTAAAGAAGAGACCGACCGGGAACTAGGCGATCATGGGGATAAGGTGAGTTAACTTTTTTATTTTTTTTAACCCTCCCAGCACCATTATACTAAGCATTCTGTAGTCGGAATGCTATTATTTTCCCTTATAACCATGTTATAAGGGAAAATAATACAGTGAATAGACTGTCACCTAGAACCCATGCGTGAAAATCGCACCGCATCCGCACTTGCTTGCGGATGCTTGCGATTTTCACGCAACCCCATTCATTTCTATGGGGCCTGCGTTACGTGAAAAACGCAGAATATAGAACATGCTGCGATTTTCACGCAACGCATAAGTGATGCGTGAAAATCACCGCTCATGTGAACAGCCCCATAGAAATGAATGGGTCAGGATTCAGTGCGGGTGTAGTGCGTTCAACTCACGCATCGCACCCGCACGGAAATCTCGCCCGTGTGAAAGGGGCCTAATTGTGGATTCTGAACAGTGTTAATGAATTTCAGTGTAAAATATAATGGTATGTGGAGATGTTTTATGCAAAGTCGATTCCTGTTTTGTAAAGATCACTTTACATTGTGTGCTGTGGTCACTAGAAGCAGGGACAGCAGTCATCTCATCATCATCAAAGGGCAGAATTACAATGAGAAGTACAGTAAAACCTCTATTACAAAGCTGGAGGTAGGTGACTTGTGTGGCCAGACAACTTGCTTTATGCTGGCATGTCCGGCTTCCAGTCCTCCATCTAATGCCTGTAAGTCCTCCTTTTCTATTGCTCGTTATGCTGTCTGAGATTGTGCTGCCTCCATAGCTCTCACTCTCAGTCAATAGAATGATATCCCGCTCTGTGACTGGCTGAGTGTAATGAGGCAAGCAATTCAGTGGTGAGTGGTGGCACATTGGGAGTCAGAGTGGTGGGATTTAGAGGGTCAGAGTGGTTGCAAATGGGGGGGGGGGGGGGGCAGAGTGGCAGCACATTGGGGGAAAAGTGAAGGCATATTGAAGGAAGAGCGGTGGTATTTTGGGGCAAATCGAAGGTGTATTGGGGATAGAGTGATGGCCTGTTGGAAATTAGAGAAATTGTCTTGAGGTACATAGTGGCAAGGCAGAACTTCAGATTTGTGTGACGCTGTTATATAGATTAAGGTCTCCATTCTTATGTGTTGTAGGATCATGGCCCTTGTCCTTGCAATGATGTTTTCCTTTCTGGAGTTAAGCAAGTGATCAGCCTATAGGTGATACAGGAGTCACTATTGATAATATGTGACTGCTGTCTTGCACAGCCGGACTGTAAAGGGATAGGGAAGGTGTAAACGGGGGCATAATACTTTTGGGTATAATGTAGTGTTTGTGTGTGAGCCCAGTCTACAGTTTTCTCTGTGTCCCAAAGGACTTATGTTATGCCACTGAGTCAAATAAACAATCTTAGAAAGGCTATGGATTCTTATAGTACATACAAGGACTAAACTTATTAAAGAGACAGAGCTTATGTAAGTAAAAAAAAAAAAAGGAGAAACAAAATAAAAAGACAACAAAAAACATGGTTATAAAAAAAAAAAAAAGAGAGAAATAACAGAAGACCTAAAACTTACAAGTTTTCGTCTCTTTAGCTACCTTGGGAGTAGGAGGATAACTGAACAGACTCATTCTTGGCTGATCCTTAGGCAAAAGTGTAGGTTATCACTTAACAGTAGGTAATAAAGGAGGGGAGAGGAGGACCATAAATACTACATTTTCCTGTAATTCTCTCCCACCTTAGATGACAAACAGATGTACATGTGCCCATTAATTACAAACCTGTAATTAATGTACAAACCAGGCCTATGTAACAAAAGTCAAGCACCTTCAGCTATGGCCATGTGGGCCAGTAAACACATACAGGTTTATTTATTTTGCTCCAGAAAGTAACTATTTTGTGTCCCGTGACATATCGACATGTCATCTTTTCATTACAGGTGGTTTTTGGGGGGTTTGTTGCTTATTTGCTTATGCAAAACTGTTGGTCATTCTGTGATTTTTGGCTCGGTGTCGATGCGTTGATCATACTGCTGACATATCACCTGTTCATGATGGCCAACTGCAGCCTGCAGAGTTGACATCAACAGGCAGGACACAACTACCACAGCCTTGTGACATGCTGTCCCTACAGGGTCTCTAGCTGCACTCTCATGTGTATTTTCATTGTATTACAGTAAACACTGGAACTGTAATATTGGTGAAGTAGAATTTTATTGGTCAGAACTTTGGTATCACTTTTAGTACCATAGACATACAATTACAACCAACTTATTGTAGTTAACTGCAGTGTTTCTTCGATTCAGACCAGCCACAGTAATGTTATGTAAATTATTCCTATTGGAGAGGATTTTTAGTAAAAAATTTTAAAAGGTAGTGAAGGTATTAAAATTAGAGAAGAGCGGATTTCTCTAAAATTTGATTCGTACGGTTCGCCAAATTTCCCCAAAAGATTCTATTTTATACAAATTTATTTGTGATGAATCACGTTAAAAAATTGCTATTTCCTGGCTGCAGAGAGCCTGTATAGGGGTGCAGAACACTGTGCCTTGCAGTGACACTCATAGGGAGTCTGCTGTGGTAGCAAAACAATACTGTGAGTCAGTATGACATGCAGCTGACAGGCATCGCTCTTAGAATCACTGCACACTTCACTTATTTGGGCAGTCACGGGGCCAAAACTGACCAAATAACTCAGGTGTGAACTCAGACTTTACAGGTCAAAGCGTTAAGAAGAAGCGCACTCCCTTTACACCGTCGTCAGCTGATTCCACATCGATGTCTACAGAACCTGTTCTATTACACTCTATATACTTTTATATATAAAATAAACACACACCCAAAACTGGTTGTATCAGACCGCACTTTGAACCCAATAACAGATGTTGGGATGAATGCAATTACTCTTTAAAACAACCTAAAATCAGCAGTATTAGATCACTTTTAGTAACCCCAATTAGTGCAACAAGGTGTAATAGAATAGCCCCTATTACCCAGGCTGTACACTCTCTTATTAATCCCTGCTCTCTCCCTATAGTGTGGATTATGTCTCCCTATCCTTTCCCTACACTATGAATAATCTTTCCCTGAACAGCTCAATCGTTATTATTATTTTTTTTATAAAATCTTTTCTAAACACTGTCCCTAGTGCCTGCAGCGTCTCTGCCTGCACTAATTCCACTGTAAAATGGCGGAGACCGAGCAGGCTGAGAATTTTTATAGAGCTGTGACATCACAGGGGCTGGCTATTTGCTGATTGGCTGTTTGCATGGCATTATGGGTACTCCCTCGTTCCCCAGCTTCTTACTTTCACTTTGTAACATGTGCAGCAGCCATTTTAGAAAAAATGTGAATCATTACCACGAAATACGAGGAAATTAGAGTTCGGGACAAATCAAATTTTTCCTGAAATTCGGATCGAATTCCACTTCGTTAACTTCGATTCGCTCATCTCTAATTAAAATAAAGTTATGCTCACTGTTCTAAACTCCCTCCATTCCAGTGCCCCTGCACCAATACTCACTGCCCCTGTAACCATGATATCATATTTTGGGCTGCGCAAACAGTGTAGCACAGTAAGCTACACTGTTTGCATCACTCCCATTCACTACAAGCCATCTGGGGCCGGTGCTTAATCCCATTTCTCCATAAAAATGGAAAGATGGGGCAACTCCTTTAATAAAAAAATCCTCATGGGGAGAATGGAGCAGCAGTGCTGGAATGGAGGGCATTTGGGGCATAGTATATACATAGTAACATTGTTTATAAGGCCGAAAAAAGACATCTGTCCATCCAGTTCGGCCTGTTATCCTGCAAGTTGATCCAGAGGAAGGCAAAAAACAAACAAACTGTGAGGTAGAAGCCAATTTTCCCAACTTAAGGGGAAACAAAATTCCTTCCCGACTCCAATCAGAATAACGCCCTGGATCAACGACCCCTCTCTAGTAGCTATAGCCTGTAATATTATTATACTCCAGAAATACATCCAGGCCCCTCTTGAACTCTTTTAGTTAACTCACTATCACCACCTCCTCAGGCAGAGCGTTCTATAGTCTCACTGCTCTTACCGTAAAGAATTATCTTTGATAATCTTTCAGGGTACTGTAGTCCCCACCATTCCAGTTATTACTTTAGTTGCCCTCCTTTGAGCCCTCTCCAGGTCTGCTATGTCTGCCTTGTTCACAGGAGCCCAGAACTGTACACAGTACTCCATGTGTGGTCTGACCAGTGATTTGTAAAGGGGTAGGACTATGTTCTCATCACGGGGTTATTTGCCCATTTTGATGCAACCCATTATCTTATTGGCCTTGGCAGCAGCTGCCTGACACAGGTTTCTACAGCTTAGTTTGCTGTTCACTAAAACTCCTATGTCCTTTTCCATGTCAGTGTTACCCAGTGTTTTACCATTTAGTATGTATGGGTGACTTGCATTATTCCTTTCTATGTGCATAACCTTACATTTGTCAGTGTTAAACCTCATCTGCCACATTCTACAATCTATCCAGATCCCTCTGTAGTAGTATACTGTCCTCTTCCGCATTAATTACTTTACACAGTTTAGTGTCATCTGCAAAAAATTATATTTTACTGTGCAAGCCTTCTCGAGATCATTAATATATTGAAGAGAATAGGGCCCAGTATGGACCCCTGAGGAACTCCACTAGTGACAGTGACCCAATCTGAGTATGTACCATTAATAACCACCCTCTGTTTTCTATCCCTCAGCCAGTTACTTACCCACATACAGACGTTTTCTCCCAGTCCGAGCATTCTCATTTTATATACTAACTTTTCATGCGGTACAGTGTCAAATGCTTTGGAGAAGTCCAGATATACGACATCCATTGATTTGCCGCTGTCAAGTCTAGAACTTATCTCCTCATAGAAACTGATTAAATTAGTTTGACATGACCGATCCCTCACGAAGCCAAGCTGATATGGTGTGATTTGCCTATTTTTATTGAGGTACTCCAAGATTGCATCTCTCAGAAAACCTTCAAACAGTTTACCCACGACAGATGTTAAACTTACCGGTCTATAGTTTCTGGGCTCTGTTTTTAGACCCTTTTTGAATATTGGCACCACATTTGCTATGCACCAATCCTGTGGGACATTCCCTGTCAGTATAAAGTCCTTAAATATCAGAAATGAGGGTCTGACTATGACATTACTTAATTCTCTGAGGATACGGGGGTGTATGCCATCTGGTCCTGGCGATTTGTGTATTTTAATCTTTTTATTATTTTAATACATTAATTGCCTTTTAAAAAATAACTTTGGCAACCCATTAAAGTTTTGTGAATAAAATTGTACAAAAGTCCCATCATGTAACACATCTCTGGAAACAGGACAGGTGAAGTCAGTGTGTAGTCCTAGCCTAGGACCAATGTATCACCTTTGTAAAACTCAGGTATTGAAAAATAAAAAGCCACAAATTGTTTCATATTTACTAATGTATCTGCACAATAAATTTGTCTAAAAGAGGGGTGCAAAATGGCACATCTTGGTGCAATGTGGTTCATCTAGGGTTTGTACAGTTTTCAGACATAATCGAAAAGTGGCGGGTTTACGGGAAAGTAGGTGGGGAAAGATTCGGCAGCACTTGTATTCTCTTCATTTAAGACCTCTCACCACTTCTGACCTGCCTATTTTAATAGCATTCCCCACGTACTAACAATTCTGTAGCATCTATTCTTATGGCTCTATGTCAGGGCTTGACAAATTTCCTTGGAATCTAGGAGCCAGGCGGAGCTGCGTCATAAAGCCCCTAGTAGGTTCCCCCATAGTGCTCCCCCCCACTTTTCCATAGATCCCCCCTAATAATGCTGTATACCATGTTACATATACCGCCGCTCCGTCCCCGGACCCTATTGACTATAATGGGGACGGGGGGTGGAGCTCCGGAGCAGCACAGCAGTTCGCGGTGAGAGGCCGCTGGACTAAAAAGTTGGACATGCAATACTTTTAGTCCGGTGGCCTTTCACCATGCACTGCCGTGCTGCGCCGGAGCTCCGCCCCCATTATAGTCAATGGGGACGGAGCGCTGGTCCAGCGGAAGGACGGATCCGACAGGGTGAACAGCCTGGAAAGTGTTGGCCAGGGACGATCCGGGTGCCTCCAGTTCCTGAGGTACTCCGGCCTGCTCTTTCCCGGTCCGAAAAGATCAGGTCCTTGAGGACTGCCTCATAGAACTGGAGGAATGTCCCTGTGCTGCCAGCGCTTCGGGATAGTACAAAAGAGTTGTACATGGCAACTTGTACCAAGTAGACCGCAACTTTTTTGTACCATGCCCGGGTTTTGCGCATGGCATTATATGGCTTGAGGACTTGATCAGAGAGATCAACTCCTCCCATATACCGATTGTAGTCGACGATGCATCCGGGCTTGAGGACCGTTGCCGTGGTACCTCGCACAGAGACTGGGGTGGTCTGTTACCGTGGATTGTGGACAGCATAAGGACATCCCTCTTGTCCTGACCAGCAACAGGTTTCCACTGGTAAGTGCACGGATCTCACCCCTGGGGATAGGTACCTGGAGGGGGTAGGCAGGGATGCCGCGTTGATTTTTCCGCACGGTCCCACAAGCGAACGTGGATCTGGCGGCAAGGGACCTGAACAAGGGGATACTGGTATAAAAGTTATCCACGTACAAGTGGTAACCGTTATCCAGCAGTGGGTACATAAGGTCCCACACGAGTTTCCCGCTAACACCCAGAGTGGGGGGACATTCTGGGGGTTGAATACGGGAATCTCGCCCCTCGTACACACGAAATTTGTAAGTGTACCCTGAGGTACTCTCACAAATTTTGTATAGCTTCACGCCATACCTCGCCCACTTTGTAGGAATATATTGGCGGAAACTGAGTCTCCCCTTGAACGCAACGAGAGACTCATCAACCACGACTTCCCTTCCAGGTACGTAGGCCTCCATGAATTTGGCCCCAAAGTGATTGATGACCGGCAAGTGGCTGGGGGGGGGGGGTCTGGGGTCTGATAGATGGATCAAAGAAAGTTTTGAATAAAAGTACTACTTCTTTTTTTTCCTATCTAACTTTTCCCTTCTTTCCCTGCCTAACGGTGCCTCTCCCTCACTGACCCTAACCTACCTGGGTGGCGATGGGTGCAGGAGGGTGATGGATGCAGATTAGGGGGACGCAGGAGCTGGTGCTGGACGATGCTGCCGGGTGCTCGTGCAGAACAGGAAGAGGAGGGGAGAGAGGAGCGCAGGAAGTTTGAATCTTGCGCCTCTCTCCCCTGAACCAATCAGCACCCTGGACAGCGGCGTTCAGCACCAGGGCCAGCACCGCCTCTTCAAATCTTCGTACTGCGATTGGTGGTGTGTAATCACGCCACCGATCGCAGTCTTTTTCCGGTTCATCGCTCACAGGACACCCGAATGGACCGGAAACGCAGAAAACCACAGGTCTGAATTGACCTGCGGTTTTCTGCGATCGCTGATACGGGGGGGGGGGGGCTCAAATGACCCCCCCCCCCCCCCCCGCGCGCGTTGTTACGGGATGCCGGCTGAATGATTTCAGCCGGCATCCCGTTGTGATTAACCCCCGCGGCGCTGGAATCCCGATTTTAAGTTAGGACGTACAGGTAAGGTACGTCCTGTGTCCTTAAGGATCAATATTTTCCCCCTGCAAAATTTTTTTTGGGGGGGGGGGGGGGGGGGATTAGTGGTTTGTTTTTTAGGAACCATTTTGGGGTATATATAATGTATTAAATAACTTATTTTGTTTTTAGGGAAAAAAAAAAAAAAAAACCACCTGCAGTTTTTACATTATTTTGTCAAACATTTTTATGGCGTTTACCGTGTGGTAAAAAAATCTATAATTTTAGTATCTGGGTCCGTACAATGATAATATCAGATTTCTATACATTTTTACAGTTGTTCCTCTCCTCCTGCAGCTTGTCAGCTCTGCAGCTGCTCCCTCATTCTCCTGCAGACTGAAGGGGAGGGCTGCTATAAAGGGGTTGTCTGAGTTATGAAAAAAAAAAAAAAATTATATATATATATATATATATATATATCTCTCTCTCTCTCTCTCACTGTAAATCTGATGGGCAGCAATAAACAGCTCAGCAAGTTTTAGGTAGAAAAAAATGTATATATATATATATATATATATATATATATATATATATATAATCTACATTTGCTCATTTCCCTAGTTCTCTTCTGACCATTTGTGTACCTGCAATAACAATCTCTGCTCCTCCCCCTACTCTGCAAAGGGAGTGAATACAAGTGCTGCCCTGAGTGACATGTCTGCCTGCTGGGATACTCAGCAGCATGTTGTATTTGTAGGACTACCTGTAAGACTTTGTAAGTCCCAGCTGTACAATGACACTGCTGATACACACAGGATCTCCCCCCTACCTTTTCTTGTGCAGAACTACTCTAGTCTGTGAGCTCCTGTGCCCAGGATTTGTCTCCTCACTGCCTGCAGCTACTCAGTAAAGCCTTGAGTCTGTGCAGCTAAAGGGGTTAAGAAGCCAGGGAGAGAGCAATAAGCAGCTGCCGGCAGTGCAGGGGGGAGGGGCGGCGTGGCCAGCCCAGTGACCTCTCCTGTACAGACACACATCTGCGCTTTCAGGCTTGTGCACAAATCATCATCAGAGCAGGGAGAGAGGCCGACATCACAGTTCATGTGACCCTCAGTGAAATCTGAGAAACCAGCAACTGAAGATAAAGTATGTGAATTGTAAAGTCCTTTCATTTGCCTAGTTAGAAACATACAAAGAACAAAAAAATAAAAAACTCGGACAACCCCTTTAACAGCATACATCTCTGGTTTGGCATCAGCTAGAGATTTGTATTGTTTGAAAGCTGCCATTCCAAGCTTTCAAATAATACCAGAATGACAATATGTTCAGTACAAGGAAAGATATCACTGATAGAAATCGGGATGCTGTGAATGCAACTAAAATGAAAAGCAGGTTTTACCTGTGATTATTCCTGACTCCATTTCTAACAGTGATTTCTCCAGTGTCATTTTGGTCTTGAATGTCAGCATGTTTCTAGCCGCTACCATTCAGGAGATATCAGCATCTAAAGCAGCCCCCCCCCCCCCCCCTACTTTCTGCCTGAGCCCAGCTGGGGCAGAACAGTAAGCCACTTTTCCCACTGACCAAACTGGACTCCGGCAAAACAGTTAGGTATGCAAGATAGTTATAAGCATAAGCCAAGTGTTAGCCGACTATGTAATGTGAATTGGAGTGTCTGGGGAGATGAGGATTAGGCATTGAATTTCAACTGCCCCGTCCTTTTGGAATTCAGATAGAGAAGACGCTGCCAGGGATGTGTGGCTGTGGCCTATACCCCTCTCTCTCTCAGGACACATGCAAGCTCAGCCAACTCAAACATGCATGTCTATGGAGCAGTCAGGAGAGAGATCAGCTGGCTGAAAGGTTTATTTAATGTGGATGGCTGGCATTAAAGGGGTAGAATAACACTGATATTGTGCCATATAGTGCACCATGGCAAAGAATGCCTTTATATTGCCTTAAGCCACATGCATTTTTAAGCAATTTCATTTTTTTTTGTACAAATCCTACAAAAAGTCAAAAACATGGCAAAACAAAATCAATGCTGCATATGTGAATGCAACCTTAAACGGGTTGTCTCCCTTCAGCAAATAGCATTTATTATGTAGAGAAAGTTAATACAAGACAAGACACTACTATATAATGATTGTCCATATTGCCTCCTTTGCTGGCTGGTTTTAATTTTTTCATCACATTATACACAGATCATTTCCATGGTTATGACCACCATGCAATTCACCAGTGGCTGTGCTTGTACACTACAGAAAAAAAGCACAGGCCTATGCACACTCCCACGGTCCCGGACAGAGAGGCCAGAACATTTTTTTTATGGTTATGACCAATCTGGAATCCATTAGTGGTGGTTGTGCTTGCACAATATAGGAAAAAGCCCTGGCCTCTTTGGTGGTGGGGACAGTCAGATAGGCTAGCTCGAGAACTGTATGATGGGATGAAAAAATAATAATCCAGCCAGCAAAGGAAGCTATATGGATAATACATTAGTAGTAAGTGCCTTGTAGTAACTTTCTCTACATAATAAATGCCATTTGCGAAAGTGAAACAACCCTTTGATACAGACAAGAATGGCTGTAGTAAATATAAAGATGTGTATTAAAAAAAAAAAAAAAAAAACTAGAAAGTGTGGAACATATTCTAGAGTCACATATTTGAACAAAACTGCAATTTAATAATTTCATAAAAGGGTGTTAAAATAGATATCTTTACAATAATTGGACAGATGTGTATGACTAGAAACAAACATGTGCTTGCAGATTTATGAAATGTACATTTGTATTCAATTTAAATACGCCTTATACACTGCACTCAATCTGCATGTAGAATTTATTAAATACATTAAAATCTGCAATGTAACAAAACTTCGTTTTCCGCATACGAAATTCATAACACCATTTTCAATGACAAAAGATGGCTCACTAAGTTTTTTTTTTTTCCTTTCTCATTTGACTAGTGCACATTTTACACTAGCTCATCTCCACCGACACCAGCTGTTTGCTCTGTTTATTGGACGCAGTTCACAGATTACATATACAATAAGAGTGCTGGACAAAAACATGAGGTACAAAAGTGGTTCAGAGATAATAAGTCATGCAGATCATGCTAAACAGCAAAAAAGGAAAATAATGTGAATGACAGAACACTGAATAAAAATATAGAGGATGTGCATAAAATAATAATAATAATAAAAAAAAAAAAATTACACAGCTTTGCTTCTTTGGTTACAAAGTAGGTTGAACAATTTCACAGTTTTATTTTTATCCCACCCTAAAAAAAAAAAAAAATTATAAATTCACATAAATTTTCTAAAAAGCATAGGAATCATGGCATTTTTATTTTATTTATTCCTCCCATATTTGGAAAGAAGAGAAATGAACAAAGTTTCTTCATCAAAATAGCTAATCTATCATTTATTTTAGTATCACAACTGTCGCGCTCCTGTACAGGTGCAATAGGTTTTCATACTTACTCTTTACAAAATTTACATTCAAACTGGATCTTTTCTATATTGTAAAATAAATACCAAAAAAAGTAAGATTGCTGTTAGTGTTAGATATACATATATAGGCCGGGATACGTATGCTCTGTTATTGCCCTACTGGATGCAATCCTGTTTCTGTACTATTTATGATTTACATTTATTCTCTATATAAAAGGAAAATAAAATAAAAGAGTGTCTGTGACATTGTTCATACATATTAAGAAAATAGCAGCCCTGTAATAAATAAAACAAACATTTAAATGAAACAGAAGCAAATAAAAAAAAGTTAAAGAACGGTGGCTCTCGCTAGGAATACAATGATTAGTTTCGCTTACGTAGAATTGACAAAACATGGCTCAGGGTATATTCTTAAAAGAAAAAAAACAAACAAAAAAAAATAAACACGTCCTCGGAGAGAGCCACCGAAACTCCAGTGAGACCCATTGCTGGATATCAGACCCTAACCATCAACTCAAGCAGCAGTTTATGTTACAGAAAACCTTCTTCAATCATCCATATAGGGCGTTGCAACCTAGTCCATAAACAATAGATTGGCTTATATAGACTTTGCCTAACGTAGAAGCAGAAAATGGCATGCCGCTTCTTTAAGCCAACAAGCGCGTCAATGTAGGACATTAAATATGCTGAGCAATCTAGGTTACAGTTATGTTCTCTCATATTAAAGAAATGCTGCAGGAGGCAGATGAAGCGAGGCCCAATACACAAAAAAAAAAGAAAACAACCGAGATGTTCACTATTACAAAATGGGCTCCTAAGATTGTCTAGACGACTTGCTTTACACTCCTTAAATAATAGGCTGTCCTGGATAATAATAATAATAGAAGCGGGGACGTCCACCACTAATTTTCCATGATAGTAGGATCTCAACGTCAAGTTACGGATACTGGGGGCATCATTATTCATGCATTTCATCAGCGTTAATAACGACAAAGGGCTTTAGTAACAACGTGGCGGCATTTATAACAAGTCATGCATTTTTCCCATGCTTTCTAGAACATAAAGTGCTGCTCTTGACCCCTTGCACACATTCATTGTCAGTATTCAGAGAATGCATGTGTTCTGTATGTGCATATGTAGATGCCACTAACTAGAGAGCTATAGGTTTTACAGTTCGATTGTGTTAAAAGCCTGATATGCAAAGCAATAGGTATCACCTCTCTCGGCGCGAGAGATCGGGGAGTACGATTGTCTAATACTGAAAAGGCCAACACACACAAATGAAGCATGGCTACTTGCTCTTTTTTTCTCGTTTTTAAAAGTGGAAAGAACAGCAGTGGCACACAAGGACAGATTGCTTTCAGATTTCTGAACTAGGCAAGAAAGCAGTTTTTGTACACTTTTATGCCGAAGAAACATTCGGTTGCTGCGGGGGGTGTGCGGTCTGTGGAGCGGTGTGAGGAGCTGTAGTCACTGGAGGAGGCTGTTGACAGGTGCCAAGACCCACTTGGGTCGAAAGTTGAGACAGCTGATCGCTGTTAGAAAGGGATTTTAACAGTGCATTTTCACGTTCAAGTGTAGAGTTTTTCTCTATTAATTCCTTTATTTGTTCCTTTAGGACTTCCACCTCTTCTCTTACTGCGTACATCAAATGGCTTTTAACCAGGTCCTAGGAAAAAATAAAAATAAAAATATTAAATTGACTATACACACACATACACTGATATAAAACTGGATCTCTTTGGTCAGCGCTGACCATGGACAGAAACCAAGTATTGTTGCCCGCGATAGCGAGACCGACAGAAGCCCAGAAGGCTCAAACAGGATGTAAATGCTCAGATGGGTGTAAAGAGAATTTTTGTGCTCCAGTATGGGCATGTCTAGTATAAACTAAGTTTTTATCTAGTATGAATGTTTCCTTTTGGAATGACAGTCACACTGGCGTCATGGCTTTCAGTCGGAAGTGAATGGGAAGGGTTGGAACAGATTCTTCAACTGAATTATCAGTTTGTCAGCAGTTTTTTTTTTTTAATTACTAGGAATGTCAAGCTAGTCAATCCAGATCAGCAGTGGGAATAGTCTTATAGTCTTGAAGAGGACCTGTCACCACAAAATGTGGTATAATCTGCAGGCAGAATGTAATAGAGCAGGAGGAGCTAAGCAGATTAATATACAGTCATGGCCGTAAACGTTGGCACACCTCAAATTTTTCAAGAAAAGGAAGTATTTCTCACAGAAAAGTATTGCAGTAACACATGTTTTGCTATACACGTGTTTTTTTCCCTTTGTATGTATTGGAACAAAACCAAAAAGGGGAGGAAAAAAAAATAATTTGCAATTTTACATAATGTCACACCAAACTCCAAAAATGGGCTGGACAAAATTATTGGCACCCTTAACTTAATATTTGGTTACATACCCTTTGGAAAAAAAATAACTGAAATCAGTCGCTTCCTATAAGCATCAAATAAGCTTCGGACACCTCTCACCCAGAATTTTGGACCACTCTTGCTTAGCAAACTGCTTCAGTTCTCTTATTGGAAGGACGCCTTACCCCAACAGCAATTTTAAGATCTCTTCACAGGTGTTCAATGGGATTTAGATCTGGACTCATTGCTGGCCACTTCAGAACTCTCCAGTGCTTTGTTGCCATCCATTTTTGGGTGCTTTTTGACATATGTTTGGGGTCATTGTCCTGCTGGAAGACCCAAGATCTTGGACGCAAACCCAGCTTTCTGACCTGGGCTCTACAATGCGACCCAAAATCCGTTGGTAATCCTCAGATTTCATGAGGTCTTGCACACATTCAAGGCACCCAGTGCAAGAGGCAGCAAGACAACCCCAAAACATCAATGAACCTCCACCATATTTTACTGTAGGTACGGTGTTCTTTTATTTGTAAACCTCATTCCTTTTTCGATAAACAGTAGAATGATGTGCTTTACCAAATAGCTCTATCTTGGTCTCATCTGTCCACAAGACGTTTTCCCAGAAGGATTTTGGCTTACTCAAGTTCAATTTTGCAAAATGTAGTCTTGCTTTTTTATGTCTGTCAGCAGTGGGGTCCTCCTGGGTCTCCTGCCATAGAGTTTCGTTTCATTTAAATGTTAACTGATAGTTTGCACAGACACTGATGCTTCCCGAGCCTGCAGGACAGCTTGAATATCTGGAACTTTTTTGGGTCTGCTTATCCACCATCCGGACTATCCTGCGTTGACACCCTTCATCAATTTTTCTCTTCCGTCCATGCCCAAGGAGATTAGCCACAGTGCCATGGGTTGCAAACTTCTTGATCATGTTGTGCACTGTGGACAAAGGCACATCTAGATCTCTGGAGATGGACTTGAGAACCAAAATTGTGGGAAAATATCAACAATCTCAAGGTTACAAGTCCTCAGACAGTTCTCGTCGCCTCTTTCTGTTGTCTATGCTTAGTGTGGCGCACACAGACACAATGCAAAGACTAAGGCCTAGTTCACACAATAGTTTTTTTTGCGAGCGTACGGGCTGTTATTTTGTGTTCCGTATACGGAACCATTCATTTCAATGGTTCCGCAAAAAAAAACAAAAAAAAAAGAACGGAATGTACTCCATATGCATTCCGTTTCCGTATTCCCGTGCAAAGATAGAACATGTCCTATTATTGCCTGCAAATCACGTTCCGTGGCTCCATTCAAGTCAATGGGTCCTCAAAAAAAAAAAAAAAATGAACACATATGGAATGTATGTACTGTATATAGCATACGGAAAAACAGAACAGAAACGGAAACAAAAAACAGAACGGATCCGGGAAAAACGGACCGCAAAAAACTATACAAGCCATACGTTCGTGTTAACTAGGCCTAAGTGAACTTCTCTCCTTTTTATCTGCTTTCATGTGTGATTTTTATATTGCCCACACCTGTTACTTGCCCCAGGTGAGTTTAAAGTAGCATCACATGCTTGAAACAGTCTTATTTATCCACAATTTTGAAAGGGCGACAATTTTGTCCAGCCCATTTTTGGAGTTTGGTGTGACATTATGTCCAATTTGCTTTTTTCCCCTCCCTTTTTTAGTTTTGTTCCAATACATACAAAAGGGATAAGAAAACGTGTATAGCAAAAACAGGTGTTACTGCAATAACTTTTCTGTGAGAAATACTTCATTTTCTTGATAAATGTCAGGGGTGCCAACATTTACAGCCAAGACTGTATAGTTTTATGCGAAAAGATTCTGTAAAACTTAAAAGGGGGTTTCCCACAACGAAAACAGACAGGGAAATGAATGGAGGGCGCACTGCGCATGCGCCCTCGGTTCATTTCAATGGGGCCGCGTGTGCACGGTGCGCTACCATTCACTTGTATGTGAGCAGCGCTTGGTGATGGATGGACCCCGGGAAACCCAGGGTCCTCCAGCCACAGCTCTCCCCACTCCGTTCTCCTTGTAAGTGCGGTTCCTAGAGGTGGGACCCGCACCTATCAGACAATGAGGGCATATCCTAGTGATATGCCCCCATTGTATGTGATGGGAATACCCCCTTTAACTGTAATAAATGTAAACATATTTTTCTGAATTTATGTCTGCTCCCCATGCACAACCGTCAGTGACTGGCTGCTATGTATACACACAGAATGCTATCAATGATAACACCTCCCCTGTGTATGACTGAAAGTCAGAAATAGCAGAGAGATCTAAATATAAAAATTGGAAGTTTTACTGAATCTTTTCCCACAAAACTATATATAAAATCACTGATAACACCTCCCCTGTGTACAGCTATCTATGTATACACACTTACATAGAGAATGCTATCAATCAAATGTACAGCTAAAGTCAGAAAAAGCAGAGATGTAAATGTATAAATTACAAGTTTAATTGAATCTTTCCTCACAAAACTATGTATAAATCTACTCAGCTCCTCCTGCTCTAAAACATGCTGCCTGCAGATTGCACTGCATTTGTGGCGACAGGTCCTCTTTAAATGGGTTGTATACTTTTTTTCCAGAAAGCAAAACTCTTGTCCAGCTCTGTTCTACTCAAGTAAATGAAACCCACTCGGAAATACTATAGACAACCATGGCTGACAGGTTTGGTTGTGATCTTCCGCTTGTGAAAGAATTTCTCTGTTTGATTTAATTGGTTTTAAAGGGGTTCTCAAGATCAAAAGCGGGCCAAAGCAAAAAAATGTTAAAAATAACAAAATCTCCATTACTCACATGTGCAATCCCCCTCTGCTTGAGTGCCTCCACTGCAGTCCTTCCCAGCAAGCTTTGTTTACATGGCTTCAGCAATAAGGTACCTGTGTCCCAAAGTGACCAGGCCAGTAACTTGTGCTGCATACCAATGAGACAAGTGATTGACTGCAGCAGTCATATGGGGTATAACAGAATGTCACCTCTATAGCCACATAAACAAAGCCTGGGGGGTGGGAGGACAAGAACTAAAGCAAGAATGAACCAGAGAGTATAGTATCTTTATTTTAACACATTCCTAGCCTTTGGTCTATTTTTCATTCTCTAAGACAAGCCCCTTTATAAGATACAAGCATGAAAACAGACTAGAGCTCGTTAGAGGGAATGTGTCATCAGAAAGGGACCCATTATTTAAATCAAAGTTTTACGCTAAAATATTAAGTCTACTTTCACACTGGCGTTTTGGCTTTCCGTTTGCAAGATCCATTTAGGGCCCTCACTAGCGGTCCTAAACGGATCAGTTTGCATTCTAATGCATTCTGAATAGAAAAGGATCCGCTCAGTTTGCATCAGTTCAGTCTCCATTCCGCTCTGGAGGCGGACACCAAAACGTTTTGGTGTCCGTCTGATGAAACCGAGCCAAACGGATCCGTCCTGGCACACAATGTAAGTCAATGGGGACAGATCCGTTTTCACTGATAATCTGGCACAATAAAAAAACTGATCTGTCCTCTATTGACTTTCAATGGTGTTCAAGACGGATCCGTCTTGGCTATGTATAAAGATAATACAAACGGATCCGTACAAAACGCGTGTGTGAAAGTAGCCTAGAATGTTTGGTGCTTTTTTTTTTTGTTTCCATGTTGCCAAATTCTCTGCTATTGAACAGTCTAACTGTATTCAAGTAATTCTCTCTTAAAGGAACAGAATCCAAATACACAACACAAAAATGTTTTCATTGGTGGAGGTGCGAGTGCTGAGACCCCCACAATCACTAACATGAGGAGAGAGAAGTGCTGTCCTTCTCACTGCAAGAGACAGAAACAAGGCAGGCCCGTGGACTTTAAACTGGAGTCTGTGTCGCTTCCATTGCATGCAGTGACGAGAGACAGCACTGAGTGCTTCTCTCTTCATTCTATCCATCGGTGGGGGTCTCAGTACTCCGATCCCCATCAATCAAAACCTTCCATGTCACTATGACAGATCAAAAGTATTTTTCATGTATTCTCCCATGAGAATAATGTATTTTATTTTCGGCCCTTGGAATTGTTTAGGCTGACAACATGGCCCCCCAACAAGAAAAGGTTGTGCACCCCTGCTCTAGAGGAACACGGCAGACAAAACCCTTACCTATTCTGACTGCATTCTAAAAGGTCTGGATTTTAACACAATCCCCCTCTCAAAAGGGGTTCTCCAGGAATTAAGAAAATGAAAATACTTAAAATATTACTTTATTATAAAATATATTCCCAAATACTTTTCATTATTTATAATGGCTCGTTTTGTCAATATAGCAATCATTAGGAGAAATAAAATGGCTGCCTTATTAATGCGCATAAAACCTGTCCTTGTCACACAGGTTACAACTCCGAAGTAAGGAGTTGCCTCATCCCCCTCTCTGCGTGTCAGGGATTATGATCCTGAATACAGCGGATAAAATGAATCTCTGAAGTATAGAGAAGACGGACAGGACAGACTGTGGTAATGTGTGTCTGTGGTAATGGAGAAGACTGTTTACAAATGCTGCTGCTAATTATCCACACCTCCACCCTCCTCTCTGTACTTCATGTCTCCTCATGAACTCCATTCCTACATAAATTTAGCTAAAGATCAGCTGTATTCAGGATCATAATCCCTGACAAGCAAAGCAGAGGGGAAATGAGGCAGCTCTTTATCCTGGTGTGCGATTAGGACAGGCTCTGTGTGTACTAATAGGACGGCAGCCATTTCTTTTTTTCCTCTAACGATTGCTCCCCAGACAAAACAAGCCCTTATAACTAATTAAAGATATTTGGTAATATGTTTATAATAAAGTATTATTCAAGCATTTTCATTTTGTTAATTTCTAGAGAAACCCTTTAATCACTACAGGCAGAGAACAAACACACTATTAAATCAACAACCAACCTTCAAAATCTTAAGCTGGCCATATCCATTAACATTGTCCAAACCTGTTGAATTGGGAATGGGAATGACTTCAGTTGTAATGCTAACATTTTAGTGCAGAACCAGGGCTTTTGGTGTGGCAAACGTCCAGCAGTACCAAAGGTAAGCCATTATTTAACAACCGCCTCTGAAAGCCATTATTATTTGTAAATTTTTAATTCTGCCAGAACTCCCACCTCCCGACAGGTGATGCAAGGACGCAAGCGGATGTCAAATAAGCCTAAATCTGTTTGCTGAACAAATTTGAAACACTGACCACAGAAAGTCAACATGCTTAATTCTGTGTTCCCCAGGGAAACAGTCAGGATTTATGCTTGGTCGAGTCAAGCATGTTCAACCCCAAACATGGCTGGTCTTCTCTTATTGGGGGCACATTGTACCACCCTCATACATAGTAAATTGCCAGCTGAACTTGGGTTTTGGCGACTTTCATGTAATAAGGTCAGCTTAATGATGCTCTGATCAATGGCCGATTTGAAGAACTAGTTTAGAAACCCCCATCATGAATGTACTTACCATAGCCTGCTCTATCTTGTTGTCGATGGCTACAACATTCGCACTCGTTGAGCTGAGGAGAAAAGAAAAAATTTAATTACAATTTGTCGCATTGCTGGGATGCAAACCAATACTTTGAGGACTTAATGTGACAACCTGAAACAAAAAAGTTCACTGGAGAAAAATCTGGGGGAAAAAAAAAGTTCAGAGAAAAAAAATAAAAAAAATCTGTTAAGAAATGTAGGTTTTCAAAAGAGACAGTAGAGCATTAAACATCATAGCTAAGCAAAGAACTGCAAGGGTGTGGCCATGCCACCAAGAGTGAGCAAATCAAACTTTTTTTGGTAAGACACTAAAGTAAAAACAGTTCTGTGTTAATCAGTTTTATCACATTTTGCAGTAAAAGGCCGACAAAATGTACACAAAGCTTACAGATCTGCCTTCACATGAAGACTGAATGACATCTTAAGAAAACCACAATACCGTAAAAGTGCTAATACAACTGCAGTTCAGTGAGCGAATTACATCACCTGAACCCTTGTCCCTTGTGACGGGCTTGTAAAAACATAATGCCCGATACCCCTACCCAACCCCCTTCTGTGCAAGCAGCTAAATCCACACAACACAGGGACAGACAGGTGTAAACCACTGGCATGGCCATCAAGCATATCGGCCAACCCTTGTGAGGGTGGATTTACAGGTTACATATATTATTTACATTAGTGCTGGCAGTGAATACAAGATTTATATTCTCAGGTCCTGCAGTAATAACCAGCTTCATGCTGACTAGAAGCACATGCCCATTTAATTAGATGTTCAACAAATGGGTCATCTTCAACACCACCGCAAAAATTTCCATTACAAGGACTTGCACGCTTTCGGACGAATTAGGACTTTCCCCAGTTTAGGACAAATTTACACAGGTTTTCATCGTTGGTAGGCATGGATGTTTGTGATTAATAAATGTTCACCTCCCAACACCATGCTATGGTTTACATGGGTATGTGACATAACTTGAGCAAGTCTTACTATACTGCGTTACTTATCTGACAAACTGGACATGTTGAATTGATCCCTTTGCTCTCCAGGAAGTTAAGACACCTCCAAGTGTCTTGCAGCAGCTTTCTCCCCTCTTCCCCATTGAAAACACCAACATGCTTGGACAAGCTAACCATGCATGTGTATGGTGGTGTCAAGAGGGACAGCTTAACAAGTCAACAGCTGTTGAAGGTGTGTGTATGTAACAAAGCATTATACTCCAGGGCTGTAATCACAATTCTTCTGGTTGGCAACAAATAGTCAATTGACTTTTCCAACCTGCTGTCCTACATCAGAGGAACGCTTACCAAACCCCATAGATTTAGGTGCAACCAGTGGACCATATAATGTGTATGGCGGGGCCCCAATATTCCATCCAGGCACAGCCTTTATTCTCAAGAAAGATAAGCCAGCGACAGAGGGATCTGGAAGCAGCTTATATTCTCCCCCCCTCCCACACATGATCAGGTAGGCGTGCAGTTGGATGTGCTGGTGGGATGGTTGCATGAGCATTCTGCAGACTTCTATTTAAGATGTATGGACACTTAAGGATTAAGAAATAAGGAATCATTCCTTGTGTAAAAGTTGCATATTTAGTAGCAAGGGTAAGACTGGACCATGACTTTGGAGATCAGAAAAGACTTTCCCAAAATATGACATAGCTGGCCATAATGCCAATATAACTGAAGTAACTAGTACATGCCAGGTCTGCCAGAGCAAGAGTCAACCTTTTTAAGTAGTTCTCCACTCTGGCTAATTGAGGGTAGCCCAGAATGGGGATTTCTCTGATCTCAACCCTTTTACGTAGTCTGAATACTCTGTATGTTACGATGGGGTTGTCCTATGCCCCAACAAGCTACTGCATACAATATGGTTGCCAACATCTACACAAAACCTAAGCATTGAGATAAAAGTGTAGTATTTGACATGTCTTAATTCAGGCTTTAGATTTCTTTTTAGATTTTTTTCTGCTTGGTACTATTTTTTTTAAAGTAAAGTCATGTGAATGTGGTCTGTTATGATAACTTTTTAATGCATTTAAGTACAAAATATAATTATGGAGATACGCTCATCAGAAGACACATGATGTTTTGTGAGCGGTTATGTAGCAGCCACAGCTCACAAGAGCAAGATCCAGTGACAGTATCACAATCATATCATCTACAGGACTAGAAAAAATAACCCCCTCAAAAAAACTGACGAACGCATGACTTAAGTAAGAATGGTCATGTCCTTGTTAAACATGGAAAAAAGGGAGAGCTCAGGTGTGTTTTTGCATAATCATCACTGGAAACTGAAGATCAGTCTCCATCATCAGTGCATCTTTAAGGGTCAAATTATGACAGAACTGAAATATTCCACCATATCACAACTGGAATTCTGAGTCTGTGTTCTCATTATTTGAATAGGAGGTTGTGAAACATACTGATAGCCTATCCTGAAGACAGGTCATCAATATCTAAAATCGGTTGGGGTCAGCACTCCATCGATCAGCCATTTAACCACCTCCCGACCGCATAACGCACGGATGCGTCCGGGAGGTGGTCGATTTATTCCTCCTGGACGCATCCGTGCGTCCTCTCGCGAGACTACGTCACAGCCGGCCCGCGCATGCGCATCGCGGGCCGGCATTTCACTGCAGAGTATTTCGTCAGCAGCCTGCCGGCCACGATCATTGGCTGGCAGGTTGCTGATTTTCAAAAAAACCAATCAGCAGCCATTTAACCCCACATATTAGTAAATATGATGGGGTTATATGGCTGCTGTGCTCCTCTGCTCCTTCTTTTGGTCGGTTGGTTCCAGCAGAGGAGCACACATAACTGAGTACCCACTACACCACATACTAGCCCCAGATCACCCCAATTAACCCTTTGATCACCCCTTTGATCGCCCCTGTCAATCACTAGTGAAAGGAAAAAAGTGATCAGTGCAAACTGTCACTTTTTTTTTTCACTGGTATTGACCGTTAGGTTTCAGTATAGTTTAGGCCCCTTGGTTAGGTAGCTTAGGGATCGGTTAGCGCCCAGCCCACCGCACCGCAGTCCGTTATTCGCTGATTAGCGTATCGCTAATCAGCATTTGTACTTTTATAGTATCTGGAAGTGATCAAAACTGATCACGGTCAGATCTATAATTGTACTAGTGTCACTTTAGTTCTCCCTCCACCCAAAACGCAGTGTTTGCCCGATCAGGCCTGATCGGTCGCCCACACGTGCGTTCGCCCACGCCACCGCAGTGACAAAAAAAAATTTTTTTTTGATCGCTGCACATTCACTTTACACGCACTGCGGCGATAAAAAAATCAGTTTTGATATTTTTTATCAACCGCAGCAGCCTCCGGTACTTCGCTAGCCTCCCATTTGTAAGACAGGCTTGCTTTTTTTTTCTTGGGTAGTCTCAGGGAATACCCCAAAATTTAGTTGCCCACATGTCTAACAGGGGGTATTCTTCTGAAGAGGCCTACAGGCTTCTGACCCAGTCGGATGAGGAGTGGGAACCCTCATCTGATGAATCCAGCGGGTCAGAATACGAACCTGTAGAAAGCAGTGGCTCTCTGACCCAGAGTTCGGACGAGGAGGCTGAGGTCCCTGATAGCACCAGGCGTACCCGGCCCCGTGTCGCTAGACCGCAGGTTGCGCAGGATCCGCTTCAAGAGCAGCAGAGTGGGGCTGGTGCTGTCGGATTACGTGGTGAGGCATACACCAGCAGCCCAGCCCTCCCTGGACCTAGTACCAGCACTGCCGTAGAACATGGTGAAGTAGCGAGCACCAGAAGGGCAGTTGAAGCTGGTACGGTGGCACGTGCAGTAGTGACCCCGTCGCAGCCACCGCAAAGACGTGCCCGTAGAGCCCCTAGAATCCCAGAGGTGCTGGCAAACCCTGATTGGCAGTCCCCAACTTCAGCCGCACCTGTAGTTCCCCCTTTCACCGCCCAGTCTGGAGTTCGGGTTGAGACAGCTCAGATCGGTTCGGCCCTGGGATTTTTTGAGCTGTTCTTGACTGCGGAGCTTTTAGACTTAGTTGTGGCATGGACAAACCGGTATGCCACACAATTTATAACCGCTAACCCGGGAAGCTTTTATGCCCAGCCTTTCAGGTGGAAACCAGTCCAAGTTTCCGAAATTAAAACTTTTCTGGGCCTCCTCCTCAACATGGGCCTGACAAAAAAGCATGAATTGCGGTCATATTGGTCCACGAACCCGATTCATCACATGCCCATGTTCTCTGCTGCTATGTCCAGGACACGTTTTGAGACCATCCTGCGTTTCCTGCACTTTAGTGACAACACCGCCTCCCGTCCCAGAGGCCACCCTGCTTTTGACCGGCTCCACAAAATTCGGCCCCTCAGACCATTTCAACCAGAAATTTGCAGATTTGTATACCCCTGAGCAAAACATCTGCGTAGACGAGGCCCTTATACATTTTACCGGGCGCCTTGGCTTCAAACAATACATCCCAAGCAAGCGCGCCCGGTATGGGGTCAAATTGTATAAGCTCTGTGAAAGGGCCACAGGCTATACACACAAATTTCGTGTCTATGAGGGAAAAGATCAGACCCTGGAGCCGGTCGGTTGCCCTGACTACCTGGGGAGCAGTGGGAAGATAGTCTGGGACTTGGTGTCACCCTTATTCGGCAAGGGGTACCATCTTTATGTGGACAATTTTTACACAAGTGTGGCCCTCTTTAGGCATTTGTTTCTAGAACGGATTGGCGCCTGTGGTACCGCGCGAGCTAGTCGCGGCTTCCCACGCTTAGCACCCGTCTTGCAAGGGGGCAGAGGGCCGCACTGTGTAACGAAGAACTGCTCGCGGTGAAATGGAGAGACAAGCGTGACGTTTACATGCTCTCCTCCATTCACGCAGACACGACAATACAAATTGAGCGAGCAACCCGTGTCATTGAAAAGCCCCTCTCAGTCCACGACTATAACCTCCACATGGGAGGGGTGGACTTCAATGACCAGATGTTGTCTCTGTATTTAGTTTCCCGCAGAACCAGACGCTGGTATAAGAAGGTGTCTGTATATTTAATTCAATTGGCTCTGTACAATAGTTTTGTTCTCTACAGTAAGGCTGGGAGAACTGGATCCTTCCTCAAATTTCAGGAAGAGATCATCGAGAACCTCCTGTATCCAGGAGGTTCCGTGGCCCCATCCACCAGTGTAGTTAGCCGTCTACACGAGCGACATTTCCCCAATGTCGTTGCCGGTACCTCAACCCACCCGTCACCCCGAAAAAGATGTCGTGTCTGTAGCAGGAGTGGAATAAGGCGTGACACCCGCTATTTCTGTCCTGACTGTCCTGACCACCCTGCCCTATGCTTAGGGGAGTGTTTCCGAAAGTACCACACACAGGTACACCTAGCATAGGGATCATCTCACCAGGATAGGCACACAGGGCTATTAGGGCCCATTCACTCACAGCTGCTGCAAACGTCTCCTTTCACATGGGACAAAGTGCATAACGCACTTCGCCACATCTTTGGGCGATTTGCGCTTTGCACATTGACCCATGGGGAAGGAGAGGTTTGTTCTATAAAAGGTAAAAAAAAAAAAAATAAATAAAAAATGTTTAGTTCAAAAAGTTAAAGTTACATGTTCTGTTCCAAAGTTAATAAAATTATTGCGTTGTGGCCTGGTTTTTTCTTTTTTTTTTTGTCTTTTTACCTTCCAGGTGGACCAACCGATCTACTAGCTGCAGCACCGATGTGCATTCTGACAGAAGCACTGCGCTGCTGTCAGATTACACGCAAGTCGGTGTATGCGGCGCTGCAAGACGGGATTTTCTCCTCTGCAGTGACAGATACGTTTGCCAAGGCATACGAGCTGAGGAGGAGGCGGCGTTCCTATGCTTTGGCAAACACTTTGTATAATTTTATATATATATATATATATATATATATATATATATATATATATATATATATATATATATATATATATATATATATATATATAAAAAATAAAAAATCCCGGCAATGATTTATTCATCCACATCGATTGATGCGAATGGAGAAATCTGGTTTGCCAGGGCATACGAGCTAAGTGGGTATGGATGTAGGGCGGAGCTCCTATGTCCTGGCAGACGCCTTTCCCCTCCATTTTTTTTTTTGGGCAGAGATTTTTTCATCCACATTGATCGATGCGAATGAAGAAATCTGTGCCGTTCATTTTTTTCTTTCAGCCCAGAGGCTGAACGGAAAAAAAAATCTCATTACCTGTATGCTCAATATAAGGAGAATAGCAGAAACTCCTAATGCTGGCCATACATGTAATGATTGCGGAGACCCTCAAATGCCAGGGCAGTATAACTACCCCACAACTGACCCCATTTTGGAAAGAAGACACCCCAAGGTATTTGCTGAGGGGCATATTGAGTCCATGAAAGATTGAAATTTTTGTCCTAATTTAGCGGAAAGTGAGACTTTGTGAGAAAAAAAAAAAAAAAAAAAATCAATTTCCGCTAACTTTTGCGAAAAAAAATAAATTTCTATGAACTTGCCAGGCCCCTCATTGGATACCTTGGGGTGTCTTCTTTCCAAAGTGGGGTCACATGTGGGGTATTTATACTGCCCTGGCTTTTTAGGGGCCCTAAAGCGTGAGAAGAAGTCTGGAATCCAAATGTCTAAAAATGCCCTCCTAAAAGGAATTTGGGCACCTTTGCGCATCTAGGCTGCAAAAAAGTGTGACACATCTGGTATCGTCGTACTCAGGAGAAGTTGGGGAATGTGTTTCGGGGTGTCATTTTACATATACCCATGCTGGGTGAGATAAATATCTTGGTCAAATGCCAACTTTGTATAAAAAAAATGGGAAAAGTTGTCTTTTGCCAAGATATTTCTCTCACCCAGCATGGGTATATGTAAAATGGCACCCCAAAACACATTCCCCAACTTCTCCTGAGTACGGTGATATCAGATGTGTGACACTTTTTTGATGCCAAGGTGGGCAAAGGGGCACATATTCCAAAGTGCACCTTTCGGATTTTGCAGGCCATTTTTTTTACACATTTTTATTGCAAAGTACTTCTCACACATATGGGCCCCTAAATTGCCAGGGCAGTATAACTACGCCACAAGTGACCCCATTTTGGAAAGAAGACACCCCAAGGTATTCCGTGAGGGGCATGGCGAGTTCCTAGAATTTTTTATTTTTTGTCGCAAGTTAGTGGAATATGAGACTTTGTAAGGAAAAAAGAGAAAAAAAAAAAAAAATCATCATTTTCCGCTAACTTGTGACAAAAAATAAAAAGCTCTATGAACTCACTATGCCCATCAGCGAATACCTTAGGGTGTCTACTTTCCAAAATGGGGTCATTTGTGGGGTTTTTCTACTGTTTGGGCATTGCAGAACCTCAGGAATCATGACAGGTGCTCAGAAAATCAGAGCTGTTTCAAAAAGCGGAAATTCACATTTTTGTACCATAGTTTGTAAACGCTATAACTTTTACCCAAACCATTTTTTTTTTGCCCAAACATTTTTTTTTTTTATCAAAGACATGTAGAACAATAAATTTGGCGAAAAATTTATATATGGATGTCGTTTTTTTTGCAAAATTTTAGAGCTGAAAGTGAAAAGTCATTTTTTTGCAAAAAAAGTTACATTTTGATTAATAACAAAAAAAGTTAAAATGTCAGCAGCAATAAAATACCACCAAATGAAAGCTCCATTAGTGAGAAGAAAAGGAGGTAAAATTCATTTGGGTGGTAAGTTGCATGACCGAGCGATAAACGATGAAAGGAGTGTAGTGCCGAAGTGTAAAAAGTGCTCTGGTCATGAAGGGGGTTTCACCTAGCGGGGCTGAAGTGGTTAAAAAGGTCACAGTGCTCCAGTAGGCAATGCAGCCTCTTCCTAGGCCAGTGACATGAATGGGATTAAGCTGCAATACTAAGCACAGCCACTAACCTATGTATGGCACTGTGCTTTGTAAGCTGTGAGGAAGCTGCAGTGCTCATGTGACTTAGAGGAGGGGCCATTACTATCAAAATGTCAGACAACCCCTCAAGACGTTTTTGGTTTTTACTCCCTGCCTTCCCAGAGCCATAACTTTATTTTAAATATTCACATAGCCGTTTGAGGGCTTATTTTTTGCAGGACAAAGTTGTACTTTTAATGGCGCAGTTTTATGGGTTTCAGTTTCAGCATTCCCTATACGGTAAAACTGACCTGTTGCCTTAATTCCTTGGGTGAGACCAATTCCAGGGATACCATATTTATATAGTTTTTCTTGGGTTTTAATACCGAAATAAAAAAAATAAGTTACCTTTACAGAGTGGGGCGATCTGTAGACTTTTTCACCACTTTTTTCAATTTTTTGCAGAGTTGAAACAATGAAAGAGTTAATCAGCCATTACAATATTCACCGTGGGATAATTAGGTTTACATTTTAATAGTATGTAGTGGTTTTGTGATGCGGCAGTGGAAATTATTTTTTTATTTTTATTATGAGAAAAGCAGGTGACCTTAATTTTTATACTTGGGTTCCTATAGAGGACTTGAACAAGCCATTGTTAGATGGCTTGTCCTATAGACTGCAATGAACTCCAATTGCAGCCTAGAAGAGTTTCATTATCTGCCATGAGCCGATTCGAGGCAGACAATGGATGAACGTCTCCAACCTCGATCGCAGAGCTCCTGGGAAAAGGCTCACAGATGCAGAGGTCAACAACTGACCGCAGCATATGATTGGTGATAACATCAGTCACAGACACGTAACCAGACATTATCTCTGGGTGTCTGTTTAAGGCTACTTTCACACTAGCGTTTTGGCTTTCTGTTTGTGATCCGTTCAGGACTCTCACAAGCAGTCCAAACGGATCAGTTTTGCCCTAAGGCATTCTGAATAGAAAAGGATCCTCTCAGTTTGTCTCCGATCAGTCTCCATTCTGCTCTGGAGACGGACGCCAAAACTCTGCCTGTAGCGTTTTTTCTGTCCACTATGTGAAGCGGTGCCAAACGGATTGACACACAATGTAAGTCAATAGGGACGGATCTGTTTTCTCTGCCACAATAGAAAACGGATCCTTCCCCCATAGACTTTCAGTGGTGTTCATAACGGATCCGTCATGGCTATAGAAGACCTAATACAACCGGATCCTTTCATGACGGATGCATGCAGTTGTATTAAGGTAACGGAAGTGTTTTTTGCCGATCCATGATAGATCTGCAAAAACCGCTAATGTGAAAGTAGCCTAAAACAGCAGAAACATGATTGGTGTGGCAACTGCTCAGCTGCTGAGTGGGCAACATGTTTAAAGACCTAACGTATATGTCTAGAGATGTTACGCCTGTTTTTTTTTTTTTTTTATGCCCGCTGGAGTGATTATAATAATGAGTCCGTGTCACAAGAGCACTGTTCAGGCTGGGAAAAACATTCACACATGGAGTGTTTCATTTCCCAGACGCTCACCTGAAACTAGCCGAACACTCAAGAACCTTGAATATTAACAGTTTGGCCATCATGGAAAATTCCACTTCCATACATCTTTACAACTTGTATGTATAGAACAGCTGCACAAAGGTAATGTGAAGCAGATACATAGGGCCTGGTTACTCATTAACCATACCATTTACAGAACCACTGAACCTTCTTTATTGTGGTATTTTCTGGCTGCTAAAAAGAAACCAAGAATTTCCAAAAACGTACATTAAAAAAGTTGTTCCATCTGAAAATAGCAGAATATGCGCAGCCAGCTATTTTTGGAAGTCCCAAAGAAGTGAAATGAGAGAGCGGCCATGTCTCCATTCCCAGCAGTGCAATAATTGGACTGTTCCAGAGACCAGAGCAGGCCCTGGAAGGACATACACCGGACAACCACAATGGTATGGAATTTCCCTTTACGTGTTAGTTTTTAGCTTGTAAAGGAACTCCGATATAAAGCAGCTATGGGCTGCAGGAAGCCTCTCCCGCTAAGCCATGCCCCCTTTTCTCACCACTTTTCTTTTTTCTAAAGTGGCAAGATAAAAAAAAAAAAGATTTGATGCATATGCAAATTAACCTGAGATGAGTCCTGTCCCTGATTCAAGTATATTGCTGCATCTGTGACAGGAGTGTCCACCAGAATTATTCATTCAAGGTTTGTTCAACGTCAACCTACTTCCACCTAACGTTCACAGCCAGCGTTGAGAGTCCATACTGAGTAGTTCTGAGGACCACTTCAATTGAAGTGAACTAACATAGTAACATAGTACATAAGGCCGAAAAAAGACATTTGTCCATCCAGTTCGGCCTGTTATCCCGCAAGTTGATCCAGAGGAAGACCCCTCTCTAGTAGCTATAGCCTGTAATATTATTACGCTCCAGAAATACGTCCAGGCCCCTCTTGAATTCCTTTATTGTACTCACCATCACCACCTCCTCAGGCAGAGAGTTCCATATTCTCACTGCTCTTACCGTAAAGAATCCTCTTCTATGTTTGTGTACAAAACAAACCTTCTTTGGTTTGTACACAAACTGAATTACTGTGGGTTTTTAGTCTTGGTTTGTGGTCAATGGCTTAGGGTATATATATATTTTTTTTTTTGCATTTCTTAAAAAGGTCTGCGCGTGCGCAGACTGGAAAACCAGATCAGTTTTGTTGGAACACTTTGTGAATGGATTAATGGATTTTTTTTTACCAGTGATGGCTGCCATCTTTTTTTTAAAGTCTGGCGATGCACAGGTAAGCCCTTACCTGTGCCTGTGCGTGAGCCGGTCTGAAATCAAATGCGGTCACCGAGAGCAGGCAGTTCCGAGAACAGCCGCCGGGGGCCTTCATCGGGCTGTTCTCAGAACTGCCTGCTCTCGGTGACCGCATTTCATTTCAGACCGGCTCACGCACAGGTAAGCCCTTACCTGTGCATCGCCAGACTTGTGAAAAAAAGATGGCAGCCCGCATGTGTTCGCGGGCAAACAATGCGAACTATCCATCACTGTTCACAATGTCATGCTCTTACAAAAACCTCTGGAAGATTGGGCAGTTTCTCTGCCTACAAGATATTATCACAGATGCTTGGTTTACTTTTGCAGTTCTCAAACCTGAATTTGACTCAGCAGAGATCACATGCCTCTTCTTCACAGCAAAAATTTTATAACATGAGCAGAGTTGAGAAAAAGACCTTAATCCTAACTTCTACAAACCTATGAGCAGAATCAAACTACCGTATTTTTCGCCGTATAAGACGCACCGGCGTATAAGACGCACCTAGGTTTTTGGGGAGGAAAATAAGAAAAAAAATATTTTTAACCAAAAGGTGTGCTGTGCGTTTGGTGGGTTTGGAACTAGGTGGTCTGTGGATGGCACTATTACTGGGGATCTGTAGATGACGGACACTGTTATGGGGGGATCTGTAGATGACGGACACTGTTATGGGGGGATCTGTGGATGACGGACACTGTTATGGGGGGATCTGTGGATGACGGACACTGTTATGGGGGGATCTGTGGATGACGGACACTGTTATGGGGGGATCTGTGGATGACGGACACTGTTATGGGGGGATCTGTGGATGACGGACACTGTTATGGGGGGATCTGTGGATGACGGACACTGTTATGGGGGGATCTGTGGATGACGGACACTGTTATGGGGGGATCTGTGGATGACGGACACTGTTATGGGGGGATCTGTGGATGACGGACACTGTTATGGGGGGATCTGTGGATGACGGACACTGTTATGGGGGGATCTGTGGATGACGGACACTGTTATGGGGGGGATCTGTGGATGACGGACACTGTTATGGGGGGGATCTGTGGATGACGGACACTGTTATGGGGGGGATCTGTGGATGACGGACACTGTTATGGGGGGGATCTGTGGATGACGGACACTGTTATGGGGGGATCTGTGGATGACAGACACTGTTATGGGGGGATCTGTGGATGACAGACACTGTTATGGGGGGATCTGTGGCTTGCACTGTTACAGGGGGGGGGGGGGGATCTGTGGATGGCACTGTTATACATGTGTCATCCACAGACCCTCCCAGCCCATAACTGTGCCATCCACAGATCCCCCGCCGCTCCAGTATACTAATATAATATGTCTTATTCAATTAATAGTTATTAAATATGCCTCTTTATTCCTAATAGTACCTTAAATCCTAAGCGCTTTAGTACAATGCCGGCAGGCCGGGCAGCCGGCGCGGCGCGTCACTCACTGACGTCACTTGCCTGCGCCGCCTGCTTCATTCATAAAGTAGGCGGCGCAGGCACGTGACATCAGGGAGTTACGCTGCCGCCCGCCCGGCCTGCATTGTACGGATGCGCTTAGGATTTAAGGTACTATTAGGCATAAAGCGGCATATTTAATAACCATTAATTGAATATGACATATTTTATTAGTACACCGGAGCGGCGGGGCGGGCCTTTAGTACAGTGACTGCACCGCCCCGCCGCTATTGCCGGCCCCAGCTCCTCCTCCCAGTCCCTCCCCGAGTCCCCGCTCGCTTTACATCGCTGCCAGTCAGTTTTACATCGCTGCCAGCGATGTAAAACTGACTGCATTCGCCGTATAAGACGCAGGGGCATTTTCCCCCCATTTTGGGGGAAGAAAAAGTGCGTCTTATACGGCGAAAAATACGGTAATATGAAAAGTTGTTATTCTAAAAATCTTCATCTACTTGCATATTATACCAGCAAGAATTAGTCTTTATGTAGAAAACCATGATTTAAATCAAGCCTTACTGACTAAATTGTGATTTCAATCAAATCCACCCCGACAGTGACTGAACTAAAGACATCCTGAATGGAGAGTAGAGTAATCCGTTCAGTATGTATTAGGATAAAACTGATCATTCCCCCCCCCCCCCCCGGAATTGAGCCCCTAGGACGAAACTCAATATCAGAAAAGAATAACGCTAGTGTGAAAAGTACCCTTAGAGGCAAGGAACTGGAACAAATGATATTAACAACTATTCACACTGTACTTTCTGTTGATACACACCCCCCCCCCAAATGATGCCTCCAACATATGCTAAGAGTGTAGGTACGGGCATATGATATAGAACCATCGTGTACAGTTGAACAGGGTATATAAAAATACACCAGCCAACAGGACACTAGAAGTCTCAAAAAGATTCTAGCCTCTTCTAATTATACAGAAATATGTTGAAACCTGTAATTACAAAGGCACACCAGGGCCCTGGAGAAAGACCATACGCTAGATTTGAGTAGCTGGATGACATAGAATAGTCCACCACATTGGTATGCCTTCCTCCTTATCCTGTCCTAGTAAGAATCAAGGCGGCGTGCCAGATCGACACCACAATAACTATGGGCACTTTGATGTGCCATGCTGATGGCGACCACTACAACTCAAGAGCCACTAGACAAAGTGCTTGTACAGAGAGCGGAACTAACAACGTTCCCACAACATTTATTTGCAATTTTCACTTTTAAAATCTGAATAGAAAATCCATGGTTTGAGATATTTTTGACGTTTTTATCCCAATATTGGTGCAGCAGTTACACTAACAGGATTCTGGTTAGATGAAACGCCAGCTCCTACCGGCCGTGTGCATCCTGTATTCCCACCTTCCACAGGTCCCTCACTGTGTGCGGTCTGGATCTTTTGCGGCCTCATTGAAATGAACGGGTCCGCATTCGATCTGTATAAAAATGCAGACTGGATGTGTAACAAAAATACAGTTTTGTGAATGGGGATTTTTTTTTTTACCGAGACGTTTTGAATGAGATCCGAGGACGCTTCATACACCATCCTAATGTTATCTTCTCTCCAAAGTATAGCACAAGGTAGCAGCATACAGAGCGCTTCCTTCATCTACCGTAATATGCAGAAAACTGGATGATCCTTGTTAACATTATACAATGTCCTAATTCAAGAGCGCAAAATAGAATATATCTAATGTACAGTATTCAACTCTAATTAGTACATGCATATAAATCCACTTATTACAGTAAATGGAAAACCCATAGCTTGTTTGGTAGACAGCTGTCAAAAGCAGAAATGAAAGGAGATTAAAAAACTCACCAATAGGAGCGCACCCGTGACGGAGAGTGTGGAAACGAGGAGCCCATGTAGGAGCGTCTACATGCCATTTTGTCTTCTGCATTTAGCTCGTTATAATACTTCATAAAGGAAATAACCAGAGCAATGCAATGCCTTCCAACCTTTCCCTCTGCACGTACAGAGTTGTGTGGACTTGTGCAAGACGTGTGTCACCAGGACTGAGGAGCAAAGCTTTATCAGCACTGGGTGTGGAGCTACCTGCCATTCCTCCTGATAAATGATCCATATACACAAGGGGGTGGGGGACAGCCTCCAGCGGCAGCACATCCTGATCCTCTGATCATCCTAATTTCATTAGGTTAAGATGATCAGATGTAATGTACCAGACACGAGTTTAGCTACTGAAAATGCAACAAAGCATGAAAGAAATGTGATGCCCAGGTTATTACGCAGACCGCTCCAACGATAGCACTGATGCCATCACCACAACTGGCAGCAAGAGGTCCTTTCACATGGAGCAATGTGTTAGGCAATTATCGGCATCGCGGAGAGGAGAGCTGTATGGGACCGAGCAGCGATTGCCTGTCCCCATAGAAAATCATGGTTTCTGTTTAGACTAGGGATCGACCGATATTGATTTTTTAGGGCCGATACCGATAATTTGTGAACTTTCAGGCCGATAGCCGATAATTTATACCGATATTCTGGGAATTTTCATTTTCGAGAAAAAAAAATAAAATTCCCACAAATCTGCTGAAAATTAATGTTTATTGTTAATGTGTATTATTTTTTAGTTTTTTTGTAAATCTTTCTTTTTCCATTTATATTTAATATTTTGTTATTTTTATTTTTGTAATTTTTATTTTTTTTTAACTAACTTTTAGCCCCCCTTAGGGACTAGAACCCTTGTCCTATTCACCCGGATAGAGCTCTATCAGGGTGAATAGGAGCTCACACTGTCCCTGCTGCTGTGTGCTTTGTGCACACAGCAGCATGGAGCTTATCATGGCAGCCAGGGCTTCAATAGCGTCCTGGCTGCCATGGTAACCGATCGGAGCCCCAGCATTACACTGCTGGGGCTCCGATCGGAGGAGCAGGGGAGAGGGGATCCTGTGGGGGGGCGCACTGCGCCACCAATGAAGCTTAATCTCTCATTTATTCATATACAGGAGGCGGGAGCTGGCTGCAGGATCACATAGCCGGCTCCCGACCTCTATCAGCTGTAGCTGCGATCTGCGGTAGTTAACTCCTCAGGTGCCGCAGATCGCAGCTACAGCTGATAGAGGTCGGGAGCCGGCTATGTGATCCTGCAGCCAGCTCCCGCCTCCTGTATATGAATAAATGAGAGATTAAGCCTCATTGGTGGCGCAGTGGCCATAGCTCCTCCCCTCCTCTTGTCCCCTGTCCTTTCATTGGCGGCAGCAGCACAGGGGGAGGAGACACTGCTCCTTCTCCCCTGTGCTGCTGCTGAGGGAACATGGAGAGCGCTGTCAGCAGCGCGATCTGTGTTCCCCATACGCTGTCGGAATATCGGCAAAATAAATGCAGATACCGATAGCGTTCAAAATCCTGAATATCGGCAAATCCGATAATCGGTCGATCCCTAGTTTAGACAGCACAATCTGTTGCGCAGGAACGATTTGTGGTTCTGACAGAACCACGTGGTCACCTGATGAACGAGTATTTTATCCAGGTCAATTTTCGGAAATTAGTATTTATGTAAATATGCATGCCCGGTAATCTGCCTGATCATCAGTCTATGGCCTCTTGGCACACTAACTTTTTTTTTTCTTTTCCCGTTTACGTTCAGTTTTTTTTGCGTTCTGTATATAGACCCATTCAGTTCAATGGATCCGCAAAAAAAAAAAAAAAAAAAAAAAAAAAAAAAATTATAAACAACTCTGTATGCCTTTCATTTCCGTATTTCCATTCCGTTCAAACATAGAACATGTCCCATTATTTTCCGCATAACAGACAAGGATAGGACTGTTCTATCAGGGCCAGCTGTTCAGTTCTGCAAAATACAAAAAAAAAAAAAAAAAAAAGCCATACGGTCGTGTGCAAGAGGCCTATGCAGAAGGACCTTTATTATAGAGGGGTTGTCCTGGATCATTCTTATTTAAAGGGGTTGTCACTTCAGCAAATAGCATTTATCAGGTAGAGAAAGTTAATAGCAGGCACTAATGTATTCTTATTATCCATATTGCTTCCTTTGCTGGCTGGATTCATTTTTCCATCACATTATACACGGCTCATTTCCATGGATACGACCACCCTGCAATCCATCAGCGGTGACCGTGCTTGCACTCTGCTGGAAAAAGCACAGGCCCATGTGCGCTCCCACGGTCCTAGCCACTAGAGAGGCTGTCATTTTTTCCCTATAGTGTTCAAGAACAGGCACCACTGATGGATTGCCTGGTGCTCGTAACCATGGAAACGAGCAGTGTATAATGCGATGGAAAAACGAAAACACGCTAAAAAAGGAAGCAATATGAATAACAATACATTAGTAAGTGGCTTGTAGCAACTTTATCTACATGATAAATGCCACATGCTGAGGTGACAAACCCCTTTAATTATTAATCTTATGTTTAATTCATCGGGAGCCTAGTAGTAACATTCATTCTGGGGGCCCACTGTACAGCTACATGCAAATATTACCTGCTCACACAGTGGCAGCAGAACGCTACCAGATGATTGATGGGGGTCCCTGCAGTTACTTCAAGAAGGTGGTCCCTGATCAAAGAGGATGCTGGCTGGTGTGCCTCTGTATGTTGGGGTCATCTCTGCCACCCGATGCCGGGTATATGACCTGGGTAACTTACTTCTGTCACAGATTACGGTGCAAAGTTTATTTGCGTCGGAATCTGAGATTATTCCCCCCTTTTCCATCACTTACGAGTCACGACAAGTCTAAAAAAGTGGTTGTGAAATGGCCAGAGAAAAGGCAAGGGGACTGGCGTTGATTTAAATCAAGTGTAAAAACCACCTAAAGGGTACGTTGGAGGCCGGCACCTTTACATGAACCGCCGGGCAGGAGGGATGAAGATCGGCATCTAAATAGCCGGTCTTCATAAATGTACCCCTAGGTACTTTGTTGAGTAATCTACCCAGCTTTTCATATGGACGCATGAGCTGGGTGACGTGCTGGATGCTGCCCATCTGTATGTCATGCAGTCAACCCACTGTGCCACTTCCAGAATTGGCGGAGTACTCCCCTGTTCCCTGTGGGCCGTTGTGAGCCTGATTGAAAGCACTTGCAATTGGCTTACATGAATCATTTTGCTTGGTTTCCCTCACTCCCTGCCAAGCCACATGACCTCAGCGTCTAGTAAAATTCCATACACCAATCTCACTGGCTGGTCCCAGTTCTTCCCAGCTTAGTATATGGAATGTCACCATGATGATGTGGATGGGGCGGGTGTAGCTCTTTCATAAGTGTGGACATCACTACCAATTTCATGGGCTAGGCATAGTACAGTATACGTCACTAGATATTCCAAATGGGGACAGGGTGTGAGCATCCTCTCTACAGCGACTGCACAGGCCTGGTCCCCGCTCTCCAGTCTACCCTCTGGATCCCCCTCATTAGATACCTCTGCTGTTTAATGCAGGCGCTAGTGAGACAGTGTCAGCGGTGTATAGACAGACATGTCTATTACTGTACTGAGCGGGCAGAACGGCATGGGTAGAGTAACGGTAACAGAACTGACAGGGAACCATGAAAACTGTGGAGACGTGAAAAAGCATACTTAAAAGGGGTTATCCAACTTGAACAACCCCCTTCCCCCCCACAGGTAATATACTAACCCTATCTAATGGTCACCGCACCGCCGCTTCTCCCTGTACATGGGGGACACTAGGAGCAGGGTAAGTATATTCCCTGTGTGTGACCCAGCACATGGGGGAGTTGTTTGAAAAGTTGGATAACCCCTTTAAAAATAAAATACGCTAAACACATTTGCAGAAAGAGGGGATTATGTTTGGTAACACAGAAAACCCCAGTAACACGTTGCAGCTATCAAGGCATGAAATGTGTTCTAATAAATGCTAAAGGGTTTGTCTCATGAATCATTCTACAGTTTTCAAACCAGCACCTGGATCTGAATACTTCTGTAATTGTATGCAAGACAAAAAATTCTGTAGAGCCAGTTAGTCAATAAAATGTATCTGTATAGCGCCACCTGCAGTTTGTTCTTTTCCTTATTTTTTGTCCATCAAGCTAAGCCGGTCGAACGCGCTCAGTTTAAATCTTCAACTGCCACATGTTCTGTTAGAAGCTGTGGCAGTTACAGGCAGAGAGCTGCAGCAGCAAGGGCATGCCCCCTGAGCTGCCAGGCTGAAGATATCAAGAGGAGCAATTGGAGCAGTCACTTTGAAGATCTCTGGAGCCAGGTGAGGTGCAGGGCTGGTTCTAGCTTTGTTTGAAAGAGGGTGTTATGGACTATATGATGTCCGATTTTAATTTTATACATCAATCAAGGCATAACCCCTGTAAATGACACCTAGCAACATTTCTTGTCTGTGTTATATACAGAAAAACAACCTGCCTTATACAGAGGGAAGCTCCCTCTCTGACCCCATTGGTTCCTTGCAAAGCGACCTGCTATGGCAGCCTGAAGCCTTACAAAGGCTAGCTACAGAAGCCTATGAGGCCTAGCCCCCAGGCTGGGTCTCGAGGGCAAAATATCAATATGAAACAGTTCCAATGTAAAAATGGAAGAGGGATCAGCTTTGCACATCTAGAGGGTGACATTTTTATCCATTCTTTGTAAAGAGGCTGAAGCTCCGTCAGATTGGATGGAAAGCGTCTGAACAGCAATTTTCAAGACTTGACAGATTCTCAATAGGATTTTGGTCTGGACTTTGACTGTCATTGTAACACATGCTTTGATCTAAACCATTCCATTGTAGCTCTGGCTGTATGTTTACTGTAGGGTCATTGTCCTGCTGTAGAGTGAACCTCCTCCTCAGTCTCAAGTCTTTCGCAGCCTCTACCAGGTTTTCCTCCAGGATTGCCCTGTATCTCCATCCATCTTCACAAACTTTTCCCTGTCCCTGCTGAAGAAAAGCACCCCAACAACATGAGGCTGACAGCACCATGTTTCACGGTGGGAACGGTGTGCTCATAGTGATGTGCAGTGTTAGTTTCCACCACACATAGCATTTTGGGCAAAAAGTTCAACTGTGGTCTCATCTGACCAGACCACTTTCTTCCACATGTTTGCTGTGCCCCATACATGGCTTGTGGTAAACTGCCAACAGGACTTATGGCTTTCTTTTTGCCATTCTTCCATAACCTCTGAGGCCTTCACAGAAGAGCTGTAGTTATACTAAGAATAAATTACACACAGGTGGACTCTATTTACTAATTAGGTGACTTCTGAAGGCATATGTTAGGGTATTTATTTACACTTCACACATACTTGCTACTCTGCGTTTGGTCCATCACAGGGATCAGCAACCTTGAGCACACTAGCTTGTCTGAAACTATAACTCCCAGAATCCTCCTTTCACTTCTGTGGAAATTACATCACTTATCACTTTATCATTAGGTAGCACTATCATTAGGTACCAGAAGGACCAGCTCTACAAAAATAATCACTCACAAAAAAGATAACATTATTCCTGCACGGCGTATGCCACAATTACACAACCCAAAAAGGCACCCTTATTACTGGGAGCCCAATATAGGGTTTTATTACTGGATAGGCACTCTAGTTGCTGGAGGCACCATAGGGACACTTTCTAATGTGGTCACCAATTGTTCAGCAGAATAGTATTTGGGGGCATTAGGGAGCACAGGATTGGGAGTGACAGCAGGATGACATTGTTGAGACACCAGGATGGGAACGTTGTCATGGTTGTCAGCCAGGATGTAGCTGAAATAATTGGCCATGGCAGTCTGGGTCAAATGGAGAAGAGAGTCTACATGACAGGAGATATAACTGCATGCAAGATGTGTGCTGCTGTATTCTCCTATATGTTTCCTAGTGCTGGCTGGCAGTATGCTGCAAGTAGAGCTGCCTCACCTCCTCCAAGTAATTATACGCATTGCAAATTTTGCTCTTAAATGTTTCACTTTAGGAGCCAATGGCTCCTAGGTATTTTTTCTTAGTCTGGAGCACTGTGCAGCTAATGCCGTACACAAATTTTTGCAAAACACCCTCAGAGACACTACAGTTGTCAGAACAAGTGGTGTAAAATCACCACATCGGGTATCAAAAGCGCATGGTGCTCTTTACTCCTGAGGCAAAAGATTAGGGTCACAGGGTGTATAAAACCACGCAGCACGGCATAATAAGAGGGCTTGCTTTTCACACACCGTTTTATTTTTTAAATAAATTTTAATTTAACCTCAGGGCCCCCGACCAGTGCTGTATAAATCACCAAACTAGGCTTCAAATACATATGGTGTTCTCTCTTCTGAACCCTGCAGTGTGCTCATACAGCAGTTTATGACCACACATCAGCTGTTACCATATTCAGGAGAAAATGGGTATCAAATTGTGGGCAGCTTTCTCTCAAGTTAAAAGGGTTGTCCAGGTTCAGAACGGAACCTGGACATATCCCCTTCTTCCCCTACTCAGCCTCCCTGATATGAGCATCAGAGCATTTCAAGGCATTTTCTGGAGATCCGGTGACGTACCAGGCTCTCCATCAGGAAAGCTAGGCGGAGGGTTCTGCCTAGCAGTGAGCCCGGTGACATCACAGACACTAATGGATGGGCTTTAGCGCTGCCCTAGCCTGTAAAACTGCTAGGGCAGCACTAAAGCCAGCCCACCAGAACCGGCAATCTCACGAGGAAGTCTCCGCCTAGCAAACAAACAAACAAAAAAAAAATTTATAAATAAACTTTCCCACGCGCAATCCAGCGCAGGGCAAGGAAGAGCATTGGAGCATTAAAAACTCAGATGCTCATGTCAGGGGGCTGGAGGGGTTAACATGGGGGATATGTCCAGGTTCAGCTCTGACCTTGGATATCCCCTTTAAAAATAAAAAATCTGGGCCTAAAGCAATGTTTTATTGTAAAAAATGTACGGCAATTATTTTTTTTCACTGTCAAGGGTTTCTAAATTCTTTGAAAAGCCTGTGAAGTCAAATGTCAAACTACACCCTTCAATAAATTCTTTGACAAGTGTAGTTCCAAAATGGGGTCACTTTTGGGGGATTTCCACTGCAAAGGTACCTCAGGGTCTCTTCAAATGCAACATAGTGCCCGAAAATCATTCCAGCAAAATCTGCCCTCCAAAAGCTATATGGCGCCCCTTCCCAGCTGAGTCCTGTGTTGCACCCATACAGCAGTTTACAACCACATATTTTAAAATAAGCCCCTCAAAATCACTTCAGAACTGAATTGGTCTTAATGAGAAAAAAATAAATAAAAAAAGTTGGTTTTTAGAAAAATTACATTTACAAAAGGTTGCCAGCATAAAGTAGACATATGGTGAATTTTAATAACCATTTCATAAAGCATCACTGTCTTAAAAGCAGAGAAATTTAAATCTAGAAAAATGCCAATTAGAAATATATCGACCTAAATTTGCCACTGACATGAAGTACATCGTGTCACGAGAAAATCTCAGAATCACTTGAATAAGTACCAGAATTCCATAGTTATTACTAAATAAGGTGACATGTCAGATTTGCAAAAAAAAGCCAGGGTCAAGAAGGTGAAACGTGTCAGGTTCCTCAATGGGTTAAGTGACATGAAATGTAAATAACCTTTTCTTAAGGTTGCTATCCTAATCTAAGGCTGAGGTAATATTTACAGGAGTGTGTCACAAGACTTCTGAACAATTGCATGAGTCACTCAACAATGGTCCTGACCTAGAAAGCCTGACTCCTCCAACCCAGATTTGTACATTTCTATTGACTCATCCAATCACAACGCCATCCTGGAGTTTACTTATAGTTTAAGGGCTCATGCACATGACTATGTATTTTGCAGTCCGCAAAAAATACGGATGACATCTGTGTGCATTCCGTATTTTGCGTAACGGAACAACTGGCCCTTCATAGAACAGTCCTGATCTTGTCTGTAATTCCGATATTTCCGTTTTTTGCGGAACGGAAATATGGACATATGGAAATGGAATGAACACACAGTAACTTCATTTTTTTTTTTGCGGACCCATTGAATGGAATGGTTCCATATACGGTCCGCAAAAAAAATAAAAAAAAAAATTGAATGGACACAGAAAGAAAATACATTTGTGCGCATGAGCCCTAAGGAAGATAAATGACCTAATCAAGCGAGTTGTCTGGTCTTTGTTGAAAACGTGATCAGCAAGGACTGAAAATGTCCTTTAAAGCAGATGTGTGCATGCCTTACATGAAGACTGGATAGAAGCCGATATTTTACAGCCCAAAAGTAAGAATTGCTGAACTAAGCCAAGCGAGCCCTCATGGCTGCAGGAGAGATGACAAACTCTTGTACAGCCAGGCACGGAGTCCATCCATAGACTACAGTCCGAGAAACAGGAGCTTGTGATCTACTAACAAATGAGACAATCTAGGTTATGTCCACAAGTGAGGGAAATGTTAAGGATTTCCTGTTGCAGATATTGGTGTGGCAAATCCGTGGCATTGTACAGTACCAGCGATATGGAGAAGATTCATCCACTTGCTGCGTAAAAATCTGCCTGTGTGTGGATGTACCCTTTAGACGCCAGAACTCTTATTTTAACACAAAATGACAAGGTCATTAGCTGCTGCGGGTGGGCATGGGGCTGTGTACACCATTACAGCTCAGGCCTTCTTTTAAGGGGTTCTCTGGGAATGGTTTAAATCGTCCGCCAGCATCTTGTACTAGAATAGAAGCAGGATTGGTCGCCACTACTTGCAGAGCTGCCTAGAAGGGTGATGGGGCAGGGCCTCACTACATAGGTCTACAATAGATGGTAATGATGTGCCATCATGGCTGAGTAGCCTTACAGGAACACACACTAATATGTAGTATACGCAAGTGCCAGAGAGTAATGTGTAGTAAGGCCCAGTCCTGCTCACCTTCTAGGACAGGTTGGTGGCAGCCGCCATTTTAAAAATCATACCCAGAGAACCCCTTCAAGTAAATAAAAGGTTGACCGGCTATACCAGACATGGACAGGAGCGGTGTGGTTACTGGGAGAATTGGGTAGCCTTTTTTTTCCCCCCTTCTTGCTCAACCTTCTTAATGAAGCAATTCTGTTGAAATATTAGGGATATGATACCTTTAATAAAATTAAAGACCTGACATTTTAACCATAATCATTTTTTTATTTTGCAGACAAGCCAGTCCAGATAAGACGTTGCCAGTATTCATTTTTTTCCAGGCTCATCTTCAGACAGAAGACAACGGATTGCACTACAGGAGGATACATGGCTAATGCCTTCAAATTAGAAACAAAAACTGTATTATATTATGCATTTTTTGTACTGTATGCAGTTGTATGGCTGATGGAGACCAAAGGGAGTGAATGGAGATTATGAAGTTCTATGGATACATATGGCTGGGAGCTTTTCTGGGCATATACATCAAATGTGGGTTCAAAATGTGCTGTGAGAAGGAAGCACCTACAGATACATCTACAACCTTGTCACAAATAGTTAATGGAATGGTAAATGTAAGCTCTCTTTGTATTTCAAGGGCCAATTAGGTATTTTTTAGCTGGTTAACCTCCTGATTACGTTTGTACATAAAAAAAAAAAAAAAAAAAAAAAAAATCTTATCTGGAAAGGACTTCGCTAAGACGTTCTCCGAACTGGGAATAAAAGGACCCATATTACTGAGAAACCTTATCTACGTTATAACTAAGGCCACTTTCACACTCGCGTTTGGTGTGGATCCGTCATGGATCTGCACAAACGCTTCAGTTCAGATAATACAACCGTCTGCATCCGTTCTGAATGGCTCCATTTGTATTATCTGTAACGTAGTCAAAACAGATCCGTCATGAACACCTTTGAAAGTCAATGGGGGACGGATCAGTTTTCTATTGTGCCAGATTGTGTCAGTGAAAACAGATTCGTCCCCATTGACTTACATTGTGTGCCAGGACGGATCAGTTTGCCTCCGCATCGTCAGGCGGACACCAAAACGTGTCCGCCTCCATAGCGGAATTAAGACGGAACGGAGGCAAACTGAAGCATTCTGAGATCCTTTTTAGAATGCATTAGGGCAAAACTGATCCGTTTTGGACCACTTGTGAGAGCCCTGAACGGATCAAACGGAAAGCCAAAACGCCAGTGTGAAAGTAGTATAAGACTACAAGCCAATTTCTCATTTAGGGCTAGACTTAACAGACTGAAGACCACTTAACATGGGCCAATGATGGAGTAGATACATGTTGTTAAAGAGGACCTGTCACCGCTCCTGCCATGCCTATTTTAATAGCTTAATGTATTCCCCATGTGCTCACAATTCTGGGGCATCTACTCGTGTAGCTCTATGTGCCATTCCTTTATCATTTCTACTAGAAGTTATGAATGAATTGCTATTAGCCTTCAGTAAGGGTACAGAGGGGAGGTAACCAGTTGGGGGTGTACCTGCACAGACTGACTATCCAATCAGTGCTGCCATTTTTTCAGACTGCAGGTACACCCCCAACTGGTTACCTCCCCTCTGTGCCCTTACTAAAGGCTAATAGCAATTCATTCATAACTTCTAGTAGGAATAATACAGGAATGGCACAACATAGAGCCATAAGAATAGATGCCCCAGAATTGTGAGTACATGGGGAATACATTAAGCTATTAAAATAGGCATGCCAGGAGAGGCGACAGGTCCTCTTTAAGAACGCGGTTTCCCAATCGGTTAGCAGCATTTAGCCAACAAAAAGCAAACTGTTTGTTGACTGCTTGGCAGCCATGCGCTGCTGACAAACTGCATATGGGATGAACAATCTTGTACCAATCATTCTTCCCCCGTGCGGTGTGAAGGCTCTTCATGGCCACCTGCACACGTCAAGGAGCTGTGGCACTACGGCTTTGCCTAGTCTCAGACACATTACTGATGCTGCTGAGACGGCGCTTCATGTTAAAAAGTGCAGCAATTTTTCATAAAGTTTTTTTTTAACCACCCTTTATTCCCTAATCTACACCAAAATGAAAGACCTTTGGTGGCTTTGAGCAACACAGTTTTTGTTATTTTTAAAGCACTGCTAGAATATCACTCACTAAAGGTCTCACCTGTCCCAGATAAATCCCAGTACTTCTGACATACTTATAGTGGGGTCTGTGTGTTGGAGCCCAGACACTGCTGAAAGCAGGCGCAGAACCGCTCCGCTGAGCACTGCTCTGTGCGCACAGCCGATCACAACTGATGAGGCACTGAGGACCGGCCAACACATCTCATTAGGCTAATGAAACCATAGGCACCCATATTGGTAGTTGTTTTTTACCAATATAAAACTACAGCTGCGAGCTACGACCCAAAGTTAAAAATAAAGAAATAATTCCAAAACACCAGAAAGTAATCATAATGAGAGAAGCAAGTTTCCATCAGTAGGTTTCTGTAAGATGGGAGAAAGAAGTCAACCTTTCTTTCTGCAGAGGGTATTAATACTGTCAATGTGCAATGTATATACCTCGTATACTGCTATAATCAGCAGTGCAAATAGCAGTATACATAGAATATACATGCAGGGTGGTACACAATCCTGTGCTAACCTTCAGTCTCTTGACAGATCAGTTTTTGCCTTCACATATTTCTGTTGCTTCATCTCAAAATCAGCAAAAAACGAGTCACCAGTTTTATTAAAAACAATCCAAGGGACTAGATAACAGTGCAGAATACAATCCTAGGCTACAGTACTAATGAAATCTGTTCGGTTATGTGAAAAATGTATATACACACACACACACACACACACACACAGTACAGTATTGAGATCCGTCACAATTGACTTGCATTGTTTTCAGTGCTGGATCAGTTTTTTTGACAGGACACAAAGCCGCAACTTGTAGCGGTTTTGCGTCCAGTCACAAAACGGAATCCTACCGGAATGGAAGACATCCTGAATGGATCTCTTTCCATTCAGAATGCATGAGGACTAAAAACGGAAATGGAAAACCACTACAAGTGTGAAAGTAGCTTCACCAATTTTACAGGCACATACATACCAAAGCTACATAGACCTGAAGATGAACCCCACACAGTACTGTACTCCTGATAAATGGACTGCTGACAAAGGAATATTAATACCCAGTATAATGTAACAGGGTGCAGCTGTAGAGTCATGCGGCTTGTATAGGTTGGTGTAATGATTTAGGTTGTGTTTAGATTTGTAAGTTTTTGCATCTAGCAATAATCACCCCACAAACTGAAAATGTTCAATTTCAGATAATTTCCCAAACACGTAAAACAAATAAATAAATGGCGTCTCCTGCAAGGGCCTACAGTTATGCGTTATCCAATTTTCCAGGTTTGTGGGTCCCAACCTGTCTTCAGAGGACCGCCAGTCCTCATCTATGAACTTCCTGCCCAGACAGGGTCACGTGTACCACTGCAGCCAATGCCCTCAGCATGTGATCCAGGAAGTATACATTCTGGGACCAGAAGCTCTGCAAGGACCGGTCACAACCCAAAGAGCTGATAGCCTAGGTGCGACACCCAGCAGTTATGTAGTAGCTCCAGAATGGCACAGAGCTATCCCTTGACTTGCTTACTGAGGATATGCCACCAAAGGATTGGACCACCCCTTTAATTTCTTATTTTTACTCACTGCCTCACCAAAGACAGCTTTAATACAATGTAGTGGGATGCTGGAAATAAATTCCAAATGTGATGATGTGATGAAATCAAGGGGGGGGGGGGGGGGGAGGAATAGAAAACAAAAGCAATTCCTCCACCATTATGCTTTTCATTTTTACGGTATTCCCCATGCTGTTACCTCTATTCTATGGGTCAGTATGATTACAGTGATAGCACACAAATCAAATCTTACTTTTTTTCCCCTTTGCGTTACCTTATTCTGACTCCCATAACTTTTGTATATTCATGTCTATGTTGCCATGTCAAGGAACATTTTTTTGCAGGGTGATGTGTAGTTTTATTCATAACTTTTTGGTGATTTTTGTACATGAAGTCCATGTACCTGAATGGAAATCCACACCAGCGCCTGGCTGGAGTAGATTTCAGTCGTCTTCTACTCTAGAAAAGAGAAATGTAGCGGGGTCCCTGGCCTCACCCCCTCCCTCCCCACGTCCTCTTTTCGGAAAGTTGCAAAGAAAAACCATCTGCGCAAACATGTTTGCACAAGTGGTGTTGGAAAAGTTAAACTGTATGCTGTTATAACATAAGGATATCAATGAGTGTTGTCTTACTTTAGTAACAAAATGTACTGTAATAAAAGGAAAACCTTATTCCACTCATAAATGCATTCCTTTGGCCAGTAAAAACATGGCACAAGTGAAGTAATAATTTTGCTCAAATAAAGTGGACACCAGTGTTGAATGCTGTCAAACGCTGGCGATTGCTTAAGGACTACTTAATATTAATACATGCATAATACCCAACCTTATTTGCATTCCATCTAAACAACGCATGTTTGCACCTAGTCTTTGAAAAGGAGACGCAATGCTGCCTTCTGTCCACTAGATGGCATGACCAGCCAAAAATAGAATCCTCAATGCTGCAAGTCCAAGATTCTTGGCAGATCCCTCTAACACCAAGGCTTATGGGCAGCAGAGAAGAATAACCTGTGATAGCACCTCAGGTTGTATCCATAGCTATACACAAACAGCAGAGAAACTAAGCACAAAGCTGGCCAAACTGAGAAAAATGAAAACATTTCCATCTGTTCCCTAAGGGCCCAGGTAGATTACCAGGCCAATCATCAGAAGCGAACTTTAGCATGCCCATTCCCGGTAACTGGCCTGTTGATCAATGAAAAGACGAAAACACTCATTTGCTGTGTGACCCGACGTTTATGTGGCACATAAAAATCACTGTGGATAACACGTTCTCCTGAGCAAGTAGATATGTGCAGTCAGCAAAGAGTGAATGGATGGGGATGAACAATCACAGTATAGTGATCATTCATCCCACCCATACGGATGAAATCATTGCTGCATGTAGAAGCAGCTTTAAAAAAAAAAAAAAAAAAAAAAAGGCGGTTGTGCATTTTGGGCAGGTTTTTGGCTGCACTCCCAGGATGTCAACTTCCGTTTTTACGCTGCTGCAGCCAATCGCTGGCGGCAGCAGTGACCTGTTCCCCTTGCATTAGGTCAAATGGTCACATGACGCAAAAGGGGAGGTGGTTGCATCTGTGGCGGCGTCAAAAATGGAAGTTGACATCTGGGAGCTATGTGGAGCTGCCAAGGCCGAAGAGAGAAGGAGTGGGGAGCCAGTTCTGGGAATGAGGTACCGTAAGTAGGCTTCCATTCACAGGTCTGCCAAAAACCAACCCAAAAGGTGCATAACCCTTTCAAACAGTGGGTAATGATTGGGAAAGATTGGTTGGTTGGTTGGTTTCCAGATCAGTGCCTCAAGTATTGGCCCGTGTAAATGCACCCTCAATATTTTAAAGACGTTATTCTCCCAGAATATATTAGGGAAATGGCTGCTGGAAGCAATAGATTAAAGTTCTCATTCGTAAATAACGAAAAGAGCACAGGACTGACTCTGTATGGCATTGGTGCACTCACTGTATGGAGTGGGCTCACATCTTGATCCCACTACATACATGTGTCATACAGCCGGCATCCCGGCGCCATGGCCAGGGGAATTTAAACCCCACAGATGCCAATAGCAACCATGGAGTCTGAGGGGTTAGACAGAGGAAGGGTGCTCCCTCTGTCCTCTGATAGAACCCCCTGCGGTAAAATTGCCTGGCTTCCACTGCTTTCTATAACACCCTTGTGAAAGCTCCCTGCAAAACCAGAGGCATGGCCTGACAGGCAGTCTGTTAAAACCATGTAAACTGCAAATGTATACTATTGCAGGCTGTGGTACAAGCAATGAGAACATAACACATTAAAGTGTCTTTTTTTTATTTGCCAATTTATTAGAGCTAGGCATGTATACCCGAGTTAGTCTGGCAATGGTACAAAAGATCTGTAAATACCTTCTAATAACAGCTTTAATTGTCCCCTGTCCCTTTCCATGGGACCCTAAAAAGGTAAAATAAAAATCGTTGCTATGGATTGTAAGTCTTCCTTTTAGTATAAGGCCGAATGCACACGGCCGTGTTTGCGGCCGAGAAAACCCTGCCGGGATTCCTGCTGACTGCTGGAGCGCACGGCGTCATGGGTTGCTATGATGCCGTGCGCTTCATGCAGCCGCTCCTGTACAGTAATACACTATACTAGTGTATTACTGTCCAGCAGTGGCTGCATGAAGCGCACAGAGTCATAGCAACCCATGACGCCGTGCGCTCCAGCAGTCAGCAGGAATTCTGGCAGGGTTTTCACGGCCCGCACTCGGCCGCGGAACACGGCCGTGTGCATTCGGCCTAAAAAGAAGACAGAGTGAGGATTGGCTGGCAGGGAGATGCTGGCTACAGCAAGTGTGTATGAAGTGATGGAAGGCAGTTTTGGCCTCAGAGAGCTGGCAGAGGAGCCATCCTCAGAAGATCCTTATATTTTAGAGGTGAAAACAGCCGTAACCAAGAGGAAAAACTCAAGGAAAACTGTGGTATGTGAAGAAACCAAAGATAGCTTTATGCATAATGATGCAGGAACAGTAACATTTGCTAAAAAAAATAAAAAATTTTAATGAAAACATGGCCGCAACAATTTAAGTCCCTTAAAGGGGCTAAAAATTACAATAAAAAGTGGAAGAGAATTGCTCACTTGCTACGGAACAGTTTTTACCACAACTATTGTTTTAAGCGACTGTATGGGTCTGGCATGAATTACCCTTTTATGTACGACCACATATAAAGTGAAAGACTGTGCGCTTTTGTTATTATTTGAGGACCGCTTTCATTCATTGTTGGGGGGCTATATACATTATGGGATCGCTACAATTGTTTGTCCATCTCAGGCATCATTTTTTTTTGCACAGCTTGCATTTCCATTTGTTCATTCTTTTATCCATTTATTCAATAAATTGCTTTTACTATTGGCCCAAATGTCAGTGAGTGCCCAGCTGTTACATCATATATAATTTTTCATGTAGAGTGGGTGGAGCTTCCCAAAAGCGTGGTGCTCACAGCTGGATATCTGACACTTGGGTGCAGCTTCATTAGATTGTAAAACTTGAAATTGACATTTTTTCTCCCCAGTGTTACCGTACAAAGAATGTTTTTTCTTGTTTACCAATGAGCTACAGCAAATTAAACATTCTCATAAACAAATACAACTTGCCCTACAAAAAAAACCGCTCATACAGCTATGTGAGCAGAAAACTAAAACACAACTGAATTATGGCTTTTGGAAGGCAGGGAAAAACTAAAACGAAAAATAGTCCGTGTCCGGAAAGCTTTAAAAGGGGCTGTCCCATCAGCTATCCTGTGGGAGTAAGCGTCTGAAGGGGGTCAACCAATCATGAGAACGGGGACCCAGCTTCACAAAAAATATAGTGGGCATACTGTGCTCGGTAAAACTATACTTTTAGATGGCACTTTTTATAGCGGACAGTATACTGAACTAGAGTGCACAAAGTACATTACCCATCTGAGGACTGAAGACCATCAGCATGCAGGGCAGGAGTCTTACCTAAAATAACCATGTGCAGTACATGAGGCGAATGCACTGCTGTGAACATGACATTTACGGACTGTAGCGCGATCAGGTGTCATGTTTATCTGGCGCGCCTCTGCAGAGATACAATTGCGTTTTCTCACATTGTCAGGTCTGTAATACACCCACTAAATAAATAAGGCCCGAATGGTTAATTCCTGTTGATGAACTGGTTTTTCTCTCTCTCTCTGAACTCCAGGGACAAGTCACATAGCAACCTTAACGGCGAGGCTCAAAATACCACTTCCCAGAGGAAAGCAGCGACGGAGAATAGCCAGTGTATGTAGCGGGAAGCATTCAGCCGGTGTCGCACTCTGGGCTAGGTCATCACACCTGTAGACCACTCGTGATACACTGTCTTGTAGATGCACCCATACAACATAAAATGACACTACGAAAAAATATATAATGATTGCAAATGCAACAAGTCAGAGCGGCGTTGTGATTACGAGCACAAACAGATCACACAATGCAGGACACAAGCGAACGTCTTATAGAAGCGCCATTGCTTAAGGGTTACAAGCCCACCACAGATTAGTAGAGTGCAAATTTCACAGAATTAAATACATTCCCAGATCACTCAATACCACACATAGGAACTTCATGCCCTAGTACAGGTATGCTGCAGACGTCTCTCAGATCACCCAATACTCCAGTACCCCAAAATTTAAATCCTGTATTTACTAATGGACTCTGTGCACCCCTTTCAATATGGGAAATTAAACTTACCTTTTCCATTTCTGGTTTTCTGTTTGAGACTTAGAAAAAGTTGCTAAATCAGTCGGTGTTCATACTGTTAATCCCACTTATTTTTCTTTTACGGTATTCCCTGCTCCCTTGACTGCTCTAATCCAGTTCCAAGGTCCTCCAAAGCAAAATAGAAATACTGTGGATCTAAAAAGACTAAAGGGAAAAAAAGTTGTACACAATTAGATTATATATCTCCCTCCACATGTACCAAGGATCACAGGACTTGGGAACTGAAGTTTCTGGAGCAAAAAGATGGAATTGTCAATGGTTTGCTAGGGTGCCATACCAGAGGTCAACCCTCCAGGAGATAGGTGGTCATGAATGTAAGAAGTACATCACAAATGATGTCATCATAAGACATTGTCAAGTCTGTGTGTGATGTCCAGCATAGAATATATTGTCGTGTTCTACATATGAAGTATGTGCTGTGGATTCACATGCTATACGGTACAGTAGGAACATATGAAAAAAATACCAGTGATGGACCTCACAAGAGGCTCCTAGAAGTGCTACCAACATCTACTAGGCATGATTGAGAATGAAGTCCTTTGTAACGGTGCACCATCTGCTTCCGGGTGGCTCAATGACCTCAACTACTGCACTTACTCCATAAATTATCATGTTGTTGGTTATTAGAGGACCTATGCAGGGTTATTGTAACTTCAAGCCTCAATATTAGCTTGCAGTAATACAATTAGGCCGTCTACGTATGGTACTTACTGATCGTATAGGTACTACCATCATGTGAGATACACAAAGGGACCAATGATTGTCATGGTGTTTTTATTGAAGAAACATTAGGATTTGACCACCAGATCCTTTTAAAAGTAGAGTCTATAGAATTATGGTAAAAATAACCCTGCCGGGGGAATTAAAATTCAGATCAATATATAATATAGGAAGGCATATGAAAGGTTTGCCATCATCTTTCAACACTTTCTGACCTTTACTACAAAACTTATAGCCCTAATGGATGGGATAACCAGTCATGTTGATGTGGTGGGATGAAAGGAACAAAAACCCCTCCACTAAATCACTGACCTACAGCGGTATCTTCTCGAAGCTGCATGTCCTCAAAGATCTCAAAAACAAGGAGCTCACTCCTCATACTGAGGGCATTGAAAAGAGGTCTGTTAAAATGTGGCTTAGGCCTCATGCACACGACCATCATGTGTTTTGCGGTCCGCAAATTGTGGATCTGCAAAACACACATGGCGTCCGTGTGCGTTCTGCAATTTGTGGAACGGCACAGCCAGCCATTAATATATCTGCCTATTCTTGTCCGCAAAGCGGACAAGAATAGGACAGGCTATGTTTATTTTGCGGACCGCGGAATGGAGCAACAGATGTGGAAAGCACACGGAGCGCTGTCCGCATCTTTTGCAGCCCCACTGAAGTGAATGGGTCCGTATCCAAGCCGCAAATACTGTGGCTCGGATGAGGTCTAGAACAATGGTCGTGTGCATGAGGCCATAGACAGGAATGGAAATCTGGGACAGGTTTTCGATCACAGTAAAAATAAAAAATAAAAGGAGGGAAGAGCACCAATGTTGCACAACATGGTTTAAAAACAACTTAAAATTTCAAAAGAAAAAAAAATAAAAATAAAAAAATAAAATAAGAGAGGATGGGAGGGGAATAAATAATAACCGGAAGACAAGAACTGGATTTGAGCATTGAAGAGAGCAGGTAAAACCTGAAGAAAACAATGGTTATTTCACAACCACACTCATTGGAATCACAACGTGCAGACACCAGATCGCTCCACCAGCCTGCAAAAGCTCCTTCAATTTCATAGCACCGTTCCCACTGGTTAATTCAATACTCAAGCTTTATGGCAAGCTGTTCATGCAGACTCCTGCACATGCCCAAACAGTGGTCATACCTATCACCCAGTCTCTTTGACCCACGGAACTTCACTTGAAACGCCTCATAGAAAGCGGAGGAAGGATTCCTGCGAGACCCAAGAATCAAATGAAAAAAAAAGTTGAAAACATTTGTGTGATGAAGAAAGGGAAAAAACAGACAAGAGAAGGAGCCAACATCAGCTGATGAGAAAGCTAAAACTCTACTTCTAAAGACTACTTACTCTCAAGCTTTAATTGCTAGACACCTTTGAGGGCATTTTTTACTGAAATACAAGTATTTTTGGCAAAACATTGTATTGACAATCAGACCTTGTATTGCGAAAGCCCTTAGGAGCAAGGAAAAAAAGAAGCGCTCAGTTTTGCACTTTCTCCTTGGTTTAGCAATTGTGGGGGGGGGGGGGGGTCTCCGCTCCCTAAGGCTACTTTCACACTAGTGTTTTTTGCTGATCAGTCATGGATCTGCAAAAACGGATCCATTACAATAATACAACCGCATGCATCCGTCATGAACGCATCTGCTTGTATTATCTGTAACAAAGCCAAGACGAATCAGTCATGAACGCTATTGAAAGTCAATGGGGGACGGATTCGTTTTCTATTGTGCCAGATTGTGTCAGAGAAAACGGATCCGTCCCCATTGACTTACATTGTGCCAGGACGGATCCGTTTGGTTCAGTTTCGTCAGGCGGACAGCCAAACACTGCAGGCAGCGGTGTCTTTTCCATTCAGAATGCATTAGGGCAAAACTGATCCGTTTTGGACCGCTTGTGAGAGCCCTGAACGGATCACAAATTGAAATCCAAAACGCCAGTGTGAAAGTAGCCTAACCCCCACTGATGTCACTATAACACATCACAAGGTTTTTAGAAAGTGAACTTATTCTTTACCACCAAATAAAATAAACAGAGATCAGTCGGCTTAGAGGTGTGTTCAGGAGAGCAGAGATAAAGACTGAACCATTAAGGGTCTATTATCGGCAGCGAGTGTTCATAGGGACGCTCATTTGTAATAGTTGGCTCGTATGATCCAGTAGTCGATGAATGAGCAGACACTCGTTCATTGGCAGGTGGGCAACTTTCAGCAGGATGAATGATTGCCGATTATTGGCAGCAAATCTCCTTGTGTAATCAGGGATGTGCTGGCGATAGCGAACAGAAGAGAGTGACTGCGGTAGCTCTAAAATGGAACCGAACCTGCACACTAACTGGGACAGTGCAGCCTGCAACGAACAGAAAAGAATGAGGGAGGAACGAGTGTGGGAGCAATCATCCCCCTGCATTCAGCGGCCTGTGTGATCAGGCGCCGATGGATAGGTTCTCGTCCATCGTGCTCGCACTGCCCTACATCAGGCAGGGTAATGGCACCTTTAGACAGCTCGTCTGACCGATTTCACACTGACAGGGACGGTGTAGCCTGCAATGTGTGAGAATACATATAGGCTCCAGATGTCAATACTTATGACATAACCCAATTACTAAAAACACAAGTACTTGTAAATACTGTAATTAAAAAAAATGCTACAAAAAGAGTATCCATAGCCTTTGAGTGGGTTTCATTGGCTCCTGAACTGCTGAGGCATAAGTGACTTTCTATACGAGTTGCTTTTTAAAAACTATTTCACCAGTACACCGCCAAGTAATAAAAAATTTAAAAACACAGGTTCTGTTGGGACCACAGTACGGAGACCCATACTGATAAGCCGGATCAAACGCCTTCTGCATTCTACTCAGTGCCATGTCCATCCAGGTCCACCGACTTCATGTGGTAAAGGCAACAGTTAGCCTATGGGTGATGTATGCCGATATAGTGCCAGATGGCAGAAAATCAGTGCATGTTAGAGGTATATATCAGGAGGACGTTTCTCCATCCTAATCCACCTGAAGGTAAGGCTTGCCAGCAATAACACCCCATCTTTAATACATATAGCCCAAAGACACAAACGTCTCAATGACTGTAACTGAAACCCAGACTTAAAATAGTAACCTAAGTGCTAAACTTGTGCCAGCGAGGAAGCTGCAGCACCACTTTTCCTGTAAGCGATCACAGCTTTGCTCAGCGCTGGTTCCTCTTCCTCTTTTGTATTCTGTACAGTCACTTCACCACCTGCTTGTCAAGGTTTCCTCAGAAGATCATACATGTCAATTGCTCATCATTGGTTCCAAGATGTAGCCCAAGCCCCTTCCACCAGATTCCAGTGAATGATGTGCAGGACTACCACATAGGAACTCTTAGGCCCTACCAACCTCCATCACACATTCTGCTGACACCCATTTATAAGATTAGGGAAGTTCACAAAGGGTTATTCTCATCCTGTAATGTGACACTCTGTAGGGGTCGGACCTCTGAGCTCACTGCTAAACGCCCTAAGCAAGAGACTGATGTCCTCCAGCATTTCACCTGCGGATCACTGGGTCAGCAAGGGTCCCACCAGTCAGAACCAGTTCAATACCGACCTGTACGCCGGCCATTGACTATAAAAAGAGATATGCACAGAAGTACAGGGCTTCTTTTAATACATATTTATATATAGTCTGTTTTCCGCTCCATATACTTCGTGCCAAACAGGGATTAAAGCCCAGCAGAGGAAAATAGGAAAAAAACTACTTCCCGCTGCCAAGACCTGTGCTTGTTTTTTTTGCAAGTTTTTCAGACCTCTCAGTGCCTCTCTCTATGGCTTCCCTCCCCTGGGCCTCAGGCCACAGAACAGACACGTGCACGCCACATGAAGTCCCCAGCAGGTGGTGAAACAAATAGGCAGCAGCCTATAGTCTGCAGGTTTGGTTCTGAAGGACATTATGAGACAGCATCTGGTAAAATCTTCTTAGTGTACTGACATTTACAGCCCTCTTATTGTATAAAATCATTCCAAAATGGAAAATTAGGACAATGACATTAAACGATTAGAAGCCCTAATAACTCCAAAGCGGTCAATACAGCAGGACCAGGACCCGGCCCATTAGATGTGCTGCCCTGTGCACTTCAGGACTTAACGGGGTTGTGTCATCTCATACATTGAGGACATATCGCTAGGATGCACCCTCAATGTCCCACACCCATCTCTAAAACGGAGCTCTCGAAGAGAAGGCGAGGGGACTGCGCATGCCAGCATATGCCCCCAATGTATGAGATGACAACCCCTTTAAGGTCATTTCACATGAATCGATAATCAGAGCAATTATTAGGAATGAGTTTGTAGAAACACTAGTTCATACGGTGATCCTGATGTTGTGCCACCATCTGAAGTCATCTTTCCCTCCGCGGCAGGTCATGCTGTACAAAAATGGGATTTGCTGCCCGGGAACAAAGATTTTCTATGGAGACTAGTGATCACTTGTCCCCATACAGTGGAGGCGATGGCTGCATGTAAATGATCTCTTCTCCGCTGAAGAACAGGCAATTATTGGGAATGTCATCTGTTCCCAATAACTACCTGAAGAATCTGTTCCTGTAAAGGGACATTTAGGAGGTCAGACCAGAGGGATTATTCATTGCAGCATTTTAAAGGGAACCTGTTACCATAAAAAAGCTGTGCAATCTGCAGGCTACAGAGCAGGAGGAGCTGAGTAGATTAATATGGTTTTTATGGAAAATGATTAAAACTTTATTTTATAGTCATAAAAAATGTCTGCTCTATGCTTAGTAGTCATGTGGGAGGTCCTACTTACTGAACGCCATCTGTGTATGCTTGGTCATGCAGAGTTTCCATTGAATCACCGATTAGAACCATCCAAATGACTTCTAAGCACAGAAAGAGCAGAGATTTTAATGAATAAATGAAAAGTTATACAGACACCTTCCCCATAAAACTATATACCAATCTGCTCAGCTCCTCCTGCTCTATAAGCTGCTGCCTGCAGATTACACTGCATTTTACGGTGACAAGCTTCCTTTAATATAGACCATCTATCTTAGAGAAAAATTCCCTAAATGGTAAAAAATAATAATGACGATGAAAACAATCATGAGGGTCAAGGGTTAAACAATTAAAATTGGATGCGTTAATAAGCTGTCCAACTTCATATAGTTTTTGAATACCTCACCACTACCTGCTCCCCAATTAGTGCACCGCTCTCTTCATTGCTCTTTTCTCGCCACATGTAAACTACTGGTATGGATGGGGTCACCTGTGCTGCCGCAGCTGATGACTGGCCGCAATGACGTGTCCTCAAGAGCCACGTCCCTGCTGAGCCACGTCCATGCTGGATGTTTACACGTGAGGACCAAAGCACCGCAAAGACAGGCTGGAACCCAGAGCGCCAGAATTAAGCATCAGGGAACAGGTAATATGTCTTAGTTGACGACTCTGCTGGGTGGTGGGTATTTAAAGGGAACCTGTCATCAACGTTATGCTGACCTCACTGAGAGCAGCATAAAATGCTGACAGAAATGCTGATGTCAGCGGTGTGTCACTCGTGCGCTAAAAGTAAGTGGTTGCTGAGAACCAGCATCATAATCATTGCAGCCCAGACCTTGAAAAGAGTCACATCTACCTGAGAAGAGGCATGGTTATTCCTAATCTCCTGCCCACCTGCTGATGATTGGCAGTTCTCTCCTAGAGAGAAAGGGAGAAAACTAGGTAGAAGCCTGTCAGTCATCAGCAGGTGGGCGGGAGGGAAGAGCAGGAGATTAGGAATAACCAGGACTCTTCTCAGGTAGCCGTGACTCTCTTCCAGGCCCAGTCTGAATGACTGATGTTGGTTCTCAGCAACCAATTACTTTTAACTTATAAATGACCAACCGCTGAAATCAACTCACCTGTCTACTTTATTCTGCCGTTAGTATGGGCAGCACAGGTTCCCTTTAAGACAAGTGCTGTTAATTGGGTTTACCCTTTTTCAACTGCCCAGTGAAAGAAATGAATGGAAGTCCATACACGTGTAACTAAACGGTAAGCGTTTACAGACAGCTGGCATCTCAGGAGGATGATAAAACAGGATCTCGCTGCTCCTCTGCAGAATCCCTTTAAAGTAGTTATCCCATGAGTTTTTAAACAAAGTCTTGAAAAGGTTATCAATCACAGTAGAATTGCCACAGACTACTATAAAACCGCTTTTAATAACCTTTTCATCATTGCTTCTATGCAATATCTGTGCTGCGGGGGATGTCGCGGGAAAGAATCACTCTCCTTCCCCATCTGGCAGCTGATAACATAGTCCCATATTATTTCCCCTGTAGAATTAATCTTCATGCTGTTCTGCCATGCTACTGCAGAGGCTCTGTTCGCCTCCTGACCAGAAAGCCATTTCTATTGGCTGCTCTGCAGTGAATAGACCTGGCTGTGAGGAGAGGGAGTAGCCATGCATGACCGCCAGCACTAGGCTGATGCACACATGGCTATACTGTACACTTTGGAACACCAGGCGATTCCATAATAGAACCATAAAAGGTCATGAGGCGTCGCAAAATGATTCAAAGATTAAATGGCAGTTGTAGGCTATATAAAAAATATTTTTTTTTATGCTTGGGCAACCCCTTTCACATAGACACCAAGGTACTTCTTAAAGTCACACTGCTTCTTTGCATGAAACAAGTATTTTAGAGGTCACATACAATAATGGTACGAGTAAGCATTTGAGAAAATGAGGCAAAAAAAGAAAATAAAAAAAATTCACCCAAAAAACCGAGAGGCTCACAAACAGGTTTTTAGCTACCTAGCTGTTGGAGCTGACAGTCCACAATCCCGTCCATTCATTAGCGTTCCTGGAATACAGCCGAAGCAGTTCATACTAGTCAGCTATCTATGGAAAATGATCTGTACTCTGTTCTTATTCCAAGACCGTCATATTTTACTTGTGTTCCAAACGTGGAGGACTTTTCAAGGAATGTTCTCATTTCTGTGCAACCACTATGCCCAGATGCAGCATCACAAAAACATCTCCTTAGTTCATATGGGAACATAGAAACCAAAACCCGAAGTAGAACATCTATGTATATCACAGCGTGGTCCAGCTGGTTGTGGCGACAACCCAGTACAAATCAAGACACTGACCCTGAATAATAGACCACTAGTCATGCCAAACACCTAACAGCCACTGTGTATTCTAGGCCGTGGTCCTGCTTCCCACACTGCCACCAGTAGAAAAGCTCATACTTGTGGGCCTAGGAGCCACATAGCTGCTTGCTACAAGCGCTTAAAGGGGATGTGTCATCAGAAAACGACCAGTTTTTTATTTTTATTCTAAAATCCTGCAGTTTTCACACTAGGCCTAAAACATGGCAAAACTTCCTGTTCTTTGAGATGGGCCGCATGGGCCCACAAGCACAATAGACTGGAGGGGACCTCATTGACTTCTGTGGGAGTTTTCTTGGCATGGGACCTGTGCAGAGGTCAGGAGGGAGTAGGTAAGCTGGGATATCACCTATGTGAAGGTGGATCCCGTGTTATCTATACTAAAGGTGTCAGCTGTCATTGTAATCCTGCCTGTGATAAACATGTGACGGCTGCCTAAAGTTACCTATACAGAAAAGAAAGTCAACATATTAGGCCTACTGGCCAGTGCAAAACTGCATGATTTTAGTTTAGTTTTTTTTATTATGTAGACAGCGACATGGAAAGATAAAACAAATTCTTTAAAAAAAATAAAATAATTTAAACGTGAAAATGTGATTTAAAGGGAACCTGTCACCGGGATTTTGTGTATAGAGCTGAGGACATGGGTTGCAAGATCACCCCTAGCACATCCGCAATACCCAGTCCCCATATCTCTGTGTGCTTTTATTGTGTAAAAAAAAATAAAAAAATCGATTTGATACATATGCAAATTACCCTGAAATGAGTCCTGTATGTGAGATGAGTCAGGGACAAGACTCATCTCAGGTTAATTTGCATACGTATCAAATCGATTTTTTGACACAATAAAAGCACACAGAGCTAAGGGGACTGGGTATTGCGGACGTGCTAGCGGCCATCTAGCAACCCATGTCCTCAGCTCTATACACAAAATCCCGGTGACAGGTTCCCTTTAAAGAGGTAATTTGCAGCTGACATTCGTTTTAAAGGGATTAGCTTAAATGGGTTGTCTCACTTCAGCAATTGGCATGCATTACATAGAGAAAGTAAGTTAATACAAGGCAGTTACTAATGTATTGTGATTATCCATATTTCTTCCTTGAATCATTTTTTCCAGGGGTTACGACCACGCTATAATCCAGCAGTGGCTTCTCTGGTGGCTGCGATCTTGGGAGTGTGTGTATAGGCTGGCCTGGCACTTTTTCCTATAGTATACAAGCACGACCACCACTGATGGATTGCAAGGTGGTCATAACCCCTGGAAACGAGCAGTGTATAATGTGATGGAAAAATGAATCAAGCAGTAAAGGAAGCAATATGGACAATCACAGTACATTAGTAAGTGCCTTGTATTAACTTTCTCTATATGAGAAAGGTCATTGGATGAAGGGAGACAACCCCTTTTTTTTCCCTTTTTCTATTTAAATAGTAATGCGATATCTACAGCAGAGGACAGGGCCACCACATATCTGGAGAACTGTCTCTAAGACTCCTGTCTGTAAGCCGAGTGAAAAGAAAGATCCAGATAAGAATAAAGTGGGCCACATTTACCAATATGAATGCACCAAAAACTTGCAAAATGTGGCACAGTCTAAGGTGCAACAAATTTGTATGAAAACTTTGGCACAAAACTCACAAAGTAAGCATCTCAATAAACGGCATAGATAAACAAGCTAACCATGCATCAAGTTCATCATCCGCCTGTGATAAACTAGGTAGATCTTTAGACTAAAATTACTGCCCCAATGCCATTTTTTTCCAGTAAAGCACCACGTTGGCAGCCATCATGTCAGCGTCCCAACTCTCACTTTTTTTTTTATTTCAGCTGCTTCTAGTATGGAGCAGAACCATGGAAATGACCAACTGAGATGTGAGCAGAGCTTTGTGTGCATGACCACCTTTAGGTTTTGCTCCCATGGTAGCAGTATACAGCAAGGCACACCACTGTGTCCCACAGAAGAGCGACGGGTGCAGGGCAGAAGAGACTAAAAAGTAAATACGGAAAACACGGATACTGTGGACATCTTCTCTAAGGCTACTTTCTCACTGTCCGTTTTTGATCAGCGATTTCCATCAGGGATCATGAGCCAAAACCAGGAGTGAAGGCTACAAAGAGATAAGATGATCTGGGTGTAGTTGTAGCTCATAGACTAAATACCAGCATACAATGTCAATCAGCTGCTTCTAAGGCTAGCAGGATAGTGTCATGTCACTGGACAGGGATGTAATATTACCACTTTGGTGTAGCCTCATCTGGAATATGCAGCTCTGATCTGGGCACCAGTTCATGGAAAGGATGCCCTGGAGCTGGAAAAAAGTACAAGGGAGAGCGACTAAACTTAGTAGGGACTTCTGAGATAATAGAACAGTTTAGGAACCGTTTAGGAACCTCATCCATCAGCCAGAATTGGCAAACATAGCTCACTCAGGACATCCATTAATTACATGGGCAGCCCATTTATTTAATTGGAGACCATGTAATGCTTAAATTCTTTTAAGAATTTTATTGGTTATTTTTATGTTTTCCATGTCACTATTTTTCCTGATCTGTGGAGATAACTTTTTAGCAGTCATCTCATTATCATCAGACAGGATTACAATAAAACAGTTTTATATAGATCAAAATCCACCATTCAAAATAGGTGATATCACAGCTTATCTGATCCCTCTATCCTTGTATATTGACTTTGCACAGGTCTCATAGAATGTCAGCTCTATCCACTGTGTATATGGACCATGCACCACCTGTGAAGAACATCTAAATGCCAAAGAACAGCAAGTCTTGACAAATTAGGCGTTTACTATAAAATTAAAAAAGTTTAAATGGGGGGGGGGGGGGGGGTTAAGTGATATCATGTAGAGAAAGTTAATAAAAGGCACTTACCAATGTATTGCGATTGTCCATATTGTCTCCTTTACTGGCTGTTATCACTTTTCCATCACATTATACACTGCCTTTTTCCAGGGATAACGGCCACCGCTACAGCACAGACAATGGTGGCCTAGACGGGAGATGCTACACGTGTGTAGCATAGTATGAAAGCTGGATTGCCGGGTGGTCGTAACCATGGAAACAAGCGGTGTACAATGCGATAGAAAATTAAATTAAGCCAGCAAAGGAGGCAATATGTTCATACAAAGTACATTAGTAAGTGCCTGGTAATAACTTTCTCTACACGATACATGCCACTGAATTGAGACAACCCCTTAAAAATTATTGCCGCTTGAAATGTATACAAACATGCCTGGACGAAATAGAAAGCTTCATCATAGAGGAGGTCTGCTCTAGACAACCCAATTTTTGCTTTCAGGTAGCCCCTGTGACAATAAGCTGATCACACGCTCAGCACTCATCAATAATTTGGAGGGTAACCTCAGAGTAAACACGTCTATATGTGTTTTGGGAATCCACAAAACAGACACCGGCAATGTGCGTTCCACATTTTGCGACTGCACACCGCCGACACTCTCATAGAAAATGCCTTTTCTTGTCCGCAATTGCGGACAAGAATAGGACATGTTCTATTTTCGGTCCCATTGAAAATGAATGGGTCCGTACCTGTTCAGCAAAATTGCGGAATGGATGCGGACCCATTTTGCAGACATGTGAATGGACCCTAAACGTTCAGTATTACTACAGCACCAGCACAGGGGAAATTAGACATTACATGGTGCCCTGAAATGCCCGGATGTGCAGAGGCCTCCAGAGCAAGAAATGCTATGTAACCGCTCTCCGCACAAGATATCGGAGGATTCTGAGGGACAATACCAGGATATCTGAAAATGTGTTTTATAAACCTTTTCTCTAGTGAAACCTGTAACATTCCATATACAAATGTGCTTGACGCTAGGAAAGTCAATGCTACCCTTAGTCTCCTTTCACACATCAGTGTTTGATCAATGATTTATATCAGTGACTGAGCCAAAAAGCTGGTGCGGGTGAAAGCCACAGAATAGGTACGAATCTTTCCATTACACCTTATCTCCACTCCAGGTTTTGGCCCAGAATCACTGATCAAACGCTGACCATGTAAAAGTGGCCTTATCCTAAGGCTGGTTTCACATGGGCGTTGCGGAAAAGTGTGCGGGTGCGTTGCGGGAACACGCGCGATTTTTCAGAGCGAGTCCAAGACATTGCAATGCGTTTTGCACTCGCGTGAGAAAAATCGCACATGTTTGGTACCCGAACTTCTTCACAGAAGTTTGGGCTTGGGATCGGTGTTCTGTAGATTGCTATTATTTTCCCTTATAACCATGTTATAAGGGAAAATAATACATTCTGAATACAGAATGCATAGTAAAATAGCGCTGGAGGGGTTAAAAAAATAAAATAAAATAATTTAACTCACCTTAATCCACTTGATCGCGCAGCCGGCATCTCCTTCTGTCTTCATCTTAGCTGTGTGCAGTAACAGGACCTGTGGTGACGTCACTCCGGTCATCACGTGATCTGTTACCATGGTGATGGATCGTGTGATGGACCATGTGATGACCGGAGTGACGTCACCACAGGTCCTGTTACTGCACACAGCTAAGATGAAGACAGAAGGAGATGCCGGCTGCGCGATCAAGTGGATTAAGGAGAGTTAAATTATTTTTAATATTTTTTTTTTAACCCCTCCAGCGCTATTTTAACTATGCATTCTGTATTCCGAATGCTATTATTTTCCCTTATAACCATGATATAAGGGAAAATAATAATGATCGGGTCTCCATCCCGATTGTCTCCTAGCAACCGTGCATGAAAATCGCACTTGCTTGCGATTTTCACGCAACCTCATTCATTTCTATGGGGCTTGCGTTACGTGAAAAACGCACAATATAGAGCATGCTGCGATTTTCACTCAACGCACAAGTGATGCGTGAAAATCACTGCTCATGTGAACAGCCCCATAGAAATGAATGGGTCGGGATTCAGTGCGGGTGCAATGCGTTCAACTCACGCATCGCATCTGCGTGGAATACTCACCCGTGTGAAAGGGGCCTAAAGCTCTGTATTTCAAGCCCCCTTGCTATCCGTGAAAACATTAAATGCGTCCCCATCTGCCCCCTCCTCAGGAAGTTTGGCTGCCTGTAGCTGTATGTACTAAACATTTTCAGTGGAAGGAGCTGGTAGGTACACAGGTAAGTGGCCACATGGGAAATTCATATGACCACAACCATCTTTTTACTATGGTCACGAAGAGTGATGCATTCAACGTTTATATGGGCATCAGGAGGCCTTGACATAAAGAGTTGGGGTAAGCGCTACAATATTAAGATTGCGTAAAACAAAAAAACGTTTCTGACCCATTACAAATTTTACCATCATGTGGTCAACCCCTTTAAAAATGTCTACAACAGAGTAGACTTCAAGAGAGGGAAGTTTTGAAATTCAGTGAAAAAAAAAAAAATGTATCATTCATTTCTTTGGGATGACCGTTACCTAGTAATGTTGGCTGAGACAGGCATTGCCATGTAACCCTAGCCTTACCGAGGTGGCCGACTATGGCCTGTGAAAACAAAAACAGGAGCCTGCCTAACGCTCCGCCACAAGCCGAAGTTCGCTCTACCAAGACTTCTATCACATTAGCGCTGAGGAGCCACAGCAAGCAGCACTTGGCAAATATTGATGGGACCCTCACAATCCCCATAAGTCCACCCACTGGGAGGTCACCATTTAGACCTGTGGTACAGAGGAGACATCACAGGGTCATGGTGAACCATGTTAGTGTGAACAGAGCCTACCTGCCATGTCACTCTGATGTAAGATGCCAGTGGCCCTTCTCCAGACTCTGCAGCACCTGACTGGACATGCATCAATGTGTCATACAAGTCCATCTTATCGGAAATTGATGTAGGCTACCTTTTTTTCCCCCAGAAATGACTGCTTTATCAATATCAAGTGCTTCTCCTCCCCCCAGAGCTAAGAAACCATCACGCGAGTCAAAATAAGGCCCCTTTCACACTGGCAGCACAGCTTCAGTTTTTAAATAACTGCTTGACTCATGGTGCTGTCAGATTTAATGGAGTATTCCAGGATTGACCACCTATCCTTATAATAGGCAGGTCTGGGTCTGACACAATGCACCCCCCCCCCCCCCAATCAACTCTTCTGAAATAGCTTTGGCACTGGAACTACTAAGCTCTGTCCACTGTGCTGGTTACTGCAGCATTGTTCCCAGTCAAGTTCATGGCAGCAGGGCTGCAGTAACCAGCTATGGCCACTACACAACAGACGGAGCTGTACAGTCAGCAGGGGTGTGGGGTAACAGACTCCCGCCAATCAGACCGTGATGGCCTATCCTGAGGTAAAATTATAAACTGTAAAGTCTTGGAATACCTCTAATATTTTCTTATTCAGGTATTATAGTACATCAGACTACACCTCACAGAGGTAACAGAAATAGGACAGCAAGCAGCCATGGCGCCAGTGTGCACAGTCAGCTAACCTCCAGCACTCCAGCTGTGGTGAAACTACAACTCTCAGCATGCTCCTTTCATTTCTGTGGAGTTCTGGGAACAGCCAAGCAAGTGTGCATCTTGGGGGGGGGGGGGGGGGGGGGGGTTGTAGTTTTACCACAGCTGGAGTGCGGAGGTTAGCCATCACAGGTCATGGCTGGGAACAGAGCTGTGCACAGGTTTCACTTGGTGAAAGGGAATATTCTCGTCTGCAAAACGGACAAGAATAAGACAGGTTATATTTTTTGGGCGGACCATGGAGCGGAGACACGGATGCGGACAGTACACGGAGTGCTGGCCACATCTTTTGCGGCCCCATTGAAGTGAATGGGTCCGCATCCAAGCTGCAAAAACTGCGGACCACAACTACAGTCGTGTGCATGAGGCCTAATCTGAGAGCTATGTAGAGGTTCTGGGCAAAATAGGCACCTATTTTATTTAGGCTGAGTGTGTAACACACCTGAGAGATCACTAAAAAGCTATAAGCTCTTCATTTTGTAAATGGCTGTATAGGGGAGACCGCAGCCCCCAAATCTTGCCTGCTGACAATGTAAATTATGCTTGAGAAGGCAGGGGGTCTACTGCACATATACAGCCCAGAACTTTTACCTCATACTGGAAATTGCACATACCAGTACATACCTGCCACTTCTGATCTTCAAGGGGGGAGCCAAGCAAAACCTGTGTGCAGCTCTAGATTTCCAGCCAAAACTGATAGCGGGAAGGAAATTTTCACCTCAGGTAATAAAATACATTTCAAAAGGCACCTCAGACTGTTATATGTTCACACAGGACTATACTGTGACAGCAATATTAAAACATAGGTTAAATTTATTTTATTTTTATCCTTTATTCACATAGAAGCAGCATATCACTATGTTCATTCACGTCACTCCCTGCCCCAGAGGAGCTTACAATCTAGTGTCCCATTATTACAGAAAGACCCCCACTCTAAAAGTCATGGAAGCCAGACAACATGTGCCTTAGCAACTGGGTCACTCGGTAAGAGTAAAAACATATACTGCCATCAGGGGATATTGTGGGGTCACGTATGTAGAGAAGGCAGGATCTGGAACATCAAGATAACAGGGCAGCGTGGACCTGCTAAGACTAGCAATGTCTTCCACCAAAGCTGTTGCAGGAACTGCTCCCAAGACCTCCATGGAAAACCATATTGGCACATTTTCTATACATTTCTTTTAAGTTAAAGACACAAAAGCACCAGAGGGTTAGACTACAACATGGAAAGAAGTTTGTGTGCCTGGGAAGCCTGAAAATCACGAGAAAGTAGGAAAAAGAACAAAACTAAAGACAAACCAAAGAAAATAAAAAAAGTCACGGAAAGCATCTTTTGCCCACAGTGAATTACAGCTATGGTACTTAACACGGGAACAAAACCAAATGTAGTCTGACACTCTGAAGTGTCTGACTCTTCAGCACATCACACACACACGGACAGCTTAGCGGACCGGCCAGCACCATTGTCCATTCATGGTCAGCAACTGGATCCCTTATCGATCCTTTGGGTCGTCACACAAAAGTCCTATTAAATATACTGAAGAGAGAAAACTTAAATAAACCCACAAAACAGTTCCAAGTTCAGAGACCATGACAGCAATAGTCTCAACCTTCCTGAACCATGGAAGTGGCCTAGTAAGGGGTCAAAATGCGCCAATTGGATCCTGTACGGTTTCTAGCAACCAGGCCTCTCACCTCTATTAGTTCCCAACATGTCAAAAGGGACACATCAGAAAATATGAAAGCCAAAGAAGACATAGAAACTGGGTTTTGTTTCCAGAGAGTAGAAGCCAGAGGTGGACTATGTGCACCATTCTACTATCATCCATGATCGCAGACTGTGCCAGCTGACCAGTTACCATTAGACCTACATAAGATGCTATAGTCCAGCTGGACAAAAGCCTCACACACCAACAGCCTGCAAAACAGCGAGCTGTACCAACAGTGCCACCATCACAGAGGAGCCCAGAGGATTAGATGTTCCAAAACATAGGAAACTTTTATACAATACTGACGGAAGTGCTCGAGACCTCACCAACACTGATTCCCAGACTGTTCTCTGAATTATGTACCAGGTTCTCACAGACAGTCATATTTAGCCCCCATCGTTGGCTAAATATGTAACTTCTGCATGGAGGTGTACAAGTCCTTGTACAACGCATACACAAGATGCGTTTTGAAGAGAGCTGAAGATACAGTACATATATAATAAGCACTCCTCAGCCAGTTGTCAAGACTAAAACCTTATGGAAACCTTACTCCAGATATGACCAAGAAAAACTTCTAGATGATGAATGGACCAGACTTTCTTTCAGCCATTCCTTGATGGCCATCACCAGATCTCAAGCCCTCATCAGCCAATACTTTATATGACCTCACTTACGCTGCAGGTTGGCAAAAAAATAACAATCTGGTGTACTCAGAAATGTCACCAGGTTGGGGTCACCTACGAGAAGGCAGATTGTTCTCTATAGCTAGCCATAGACATTAACAAGAGATGCAACAGTAGCAGTCTCACTACCTGCATCATCTAGAGCTCAGTGCCAGGTGCCACCCACAGACATGGTGCTACACCTCCTGGGCCATGTACTACGAGAAGATTATATGGATTATCTGCACACAAAGTACCAGACATTGATGCTACCCTCTAAGAGCAGCTACAATGGACACAAGTCACTTATTCAATCACAAAGTTTGCACTTGTGCTGAAAGGGTAAAGCCAGTCCTATCACTTTAGGAACCTGTTGGTCAAGTGCGTCATTTAGTGTCAAATCAGACGGCGATGTATGCAAGTTCCTGGAAAGAAAGGCATGTATAGCAGTAAGACAAATGTGAAATGCTCCATACCTGTCATCCTCACCATCAACAGGGAGAGATAAACCAAATACGGGTAAGTGAAGAGGGTTTGTTAGAGGGTCCATGATGGGAACTTTCACAAAAGACTTCTCAGAAATCAAAGGGATTGACGGATGAGGTAGGGGTTCCGACTTTCTTCGGTCATCGATTTGACCAGCCATGGGCTGGCTCTGAAATTGACTAACGGTGGACTGTGGCATACTGGTATGTACATTGCTTGTACCTTGCAGAAATGGAAGCCCAACTGTTGGGATCAAGCTGTTACTCCTACTGACAGAAGTATGGCTACTCAATGGAGACTGTACAAAAGTCGAAGGAGCGATTGGCATAGTAACAGGGGTAGCCGAGACACTAGGCACACTACTTGCTATTCCAGAAACCCCAGAAGTGGGCGCGCTGTGCAAGCCAGGGGTCGCGGCATGGTGTCCACCAGGAATGTTTGAGATCTGACTACTTCCTGTCATAGGCTTCTGTTGCGCCCCCCCAACAGACGTCACACCTCCCGCTTGTTGCATATGAACTGGATGGCTCTGGGGAGCTGATGCACTGTGCACAAGTCCTGACCCCGGGCTCACCGAGTCACCAGGCTTCGACTGAAGGCCCATAACTTGAGCTCCACCTGCTTGCAAATGCTGGCCCGGAAGACTGGACGGGGCCCCGGAACCTGCCGCTAGTTGACTGGATAGATGTTGCACATAGTCAGCCTGGCTAGAGACCTGGGTGCCCATCATATGCCCAGGCTGCATCTGGGCCTGCTGGGAGTAGGTGAACTGTTGGCTTCCAGGAGCATTGGTCTGGGCTGCAGCTACATTCTGAGGTGCCGGGCCCATGCCATTGAGCCCACTCTGTGCATGGATGTAGGACTGGCCTGGGGCACCAGGATACTGGGGCTGAGCGGTACCTTGGGGCACTGCTCCCCCTACAGGCTGCTGCCGGGAGCACTGGGTCATCTTGTCCGGGTGCAGCAGCTGTGACACAGCAGTAAGGGAAGTGTCAGCGATGGAGTCCGGCCCGTGGGCCGCGTGCACGGAGCCCCCCGTGGCCCCCAGGCCGCTGTCCCGCTCGGTGGCGTGCTCGTAGTGCCGGAGGGAGTCCGCAGTCCTGGTGATGACAGTGCCGTCAGAGTCCCGGTCATAGAACTCCGTGCACGTCCAGCGGCCCCGCCTGTACGGCTCTCCGGAGCCGTGGTCCAGCTTGATCACTCGGAAACGTGAGCTGCAGGCGGCCGTGCTGGCAGCGGGAGAGGGGGAGGCGGCCGGGGCCACGCTGGTGGGTGTAGCCTCCTGCGGCACATTGGGGGACGTGGTGCCGGGGGTCTCGGCCTCCACCACATTGCTCAGCGTCTCCTCGGACGAGCTCCTCTCCACCACATCCTCCGGCCCGTAGTCCGTGGCCCGGGACACGTCAAAGATCTCGGAGGAGACGTCCTCGGTGCGGGACTCGTCGGGGTCGTCCAGGCTCTCGGTGTCCTCCGTGATGCTGCTGGCCGCCTGCGCCGTGGTCACGCTGGTGATCTGGAAGCAGCTCTTCTTCTTAGCCGGCATCTTGGACATGATGAGGGGCAGAGCCGAGACACGTCCCCCGGGGAGGCAGGAAGCGGCGGTCCCGCTCCGGGTCAGGGGGAGGGGAAGAATCACCGCTGTCAACGTCTAGCGCAGCGTACACATCTCTGCGGCCCCGCCGGTAACGATGAAGGCCCTCCGCAGGCCCGGCCTCCTCTGTCACCACACAGGCCGCTCGCTCTTCCAGATGGCGCTACCGGCTTCAGCCTAGGTGGGAAGCCTGAAGCGGGAGGAGAGGGGGGCAGGCCGCGGCTCCCCCCTACCTGCACTCCAGTGCGACAGACATGTCACGATTAGGATGTGGCGCTGTCCTGTGCCCGAATCACTGAGAGGAAGTGAGAGCTGCTGAGGAGGCTGCAAAGTACAAGGGATAAATGTCTGTTAGTGACGGAGGCTCCGAGCCACGCCCCCGACCCGCCCCCATCTCCCTCTGCTGCCTCACACTCTCAAATTTAAACCGCTGTCATCACCGTACACAAGATGGCCGCCAGGGGCACTGTACAAAAAGCAGGGCGGGGCTGCAGTCATTCATAAATCCGTGCCATTGGCTGCCCCTGCTGCGTCATGAGAAGGGGCGGGAAGCCAGGAGAGGTGGAGGAGGAGGGGGGAATGAAAGGCAGGAGAAACCATTCCCTTGGGCATTGCTGTGGGGGGGCGGAGGAGGGGTGGTGGTGCGAATGGTATGTCCCAGCTCTCTGCTGCTGCTTGCACTGTGAGCGGCTTGTGTTCAGTTAGTTTAGTGAGCTGGTATTTTTAACTCTTTCAGGGACTGGTGATGACTGGTTGTGGGCATGTGCCAGGGATGTGAGTCACACATGAAACTGTTACTCATGTGGACTGAGCTATGCAAAAATGTCTCAGCTCTTCTAGAAAGTGGCGCATGAGTTGAAACTTAGCGGAGGAGTGACACGTATCACATGACTGACGATGACCCAGATTACAAAGGGTGGCATTCTGTAAATGTGACGCACATTGTTATCCTGAAGGATCCCACTACTGGCAGGGGGTGGAGTGTGCCAACTGTCATCAGCCCTACTAAAGCTGGCATGGATCACCCTGATCATTACTTATATCTTCATGTAAATGAGGGGCAGGCCTAGCCCCTCTGAGCACCGCTTCACCTACCCCTCATGGTCGGATTGACACCTCCACTGTTCAGATGCCTGGCCCTAAAAGCACACGCTTGCACCACTAGTAATTTATTCATTTAATTTGGCTTAGGAGTCCAGTGGGCGGTCCCATTAAGTGAATGACAGCCTTCCCTATAGATATAGCTATAGGTAACCACCCACTGGACTTGGGTGCACCTAGCCTTTCTGCTGCCTGCGGCGAAAACTGAAACCGCGCCACCCCCCTGCCCACCTCTCGCCCCTACCTGGTGCTGCCTGAGGCGATCATCTCACCTGGCCTCATTGGTGGTGCACCCCTGACTGAACTAATAAGTATTGCATGAGCATGAATTAAAGGGGTTTTCTGGATATATCCTCAGGATAGCCCATCAATATTAGGTCCATGGAATCCAACTTCTGGGACCCACACTGATTAGCGCTGTTGTCTCTTCCTACTATATCAAGCACAGTGCCGTGTATTGTATAGTGGCCATGCTTGGTACTGCAGCTCACTCGCATTCACTTGAATAGGACTAAGCTGCACATAGGCCATGTGACATCAGAGGCTGAGGAAGAAGCCACAGCGCAGCGTGCAGAGGCCTCATCGGTGTAGGTTCTGGGAGTCAAACTCATATTGAGTTCCTGTACTGAGCATAGATCATCTATATATATCTAATATATAAAGATGAGTGTATATATATTATATATATGTGTGTGCCAGTATGTCTGCTAAAGGAATCCACCCATCACATTTACAATCACAAAATTTGGCACTAGGGCTGCAGTAAACGATTATATTAGTAATCAAGTATCCTACAGATTATGTTTTACAATTAATCGAGTACTCTAATAAGAAAAAATAAATTAATAGACTGTTTTCCTTTATAAAAATTCATCAGGCCCCCTGCCATCAGTCCCCAAAACCCTTCGTTCCTCCTGTGCGTTCAGCCCTAGTGCCATCAGCTTCACTATCCCCCAGTGCCATCAGCTTCACTATCCCCCAGTGCCACCAGCTTGCCCCCCAGTGCCACCAGCTTGCCCCCAGAGCCATCAAGGCATAAGATGTGGAGCAGCATCATGCCTGGTAGATGCCAGCTACCACAATAAGCTGCACAACCCGCATACCGCTGTAAACTGGCACTGTGTCCTGATCCCACATGTATAACAGGAATCCAGGACATAAAGTGCCACCTAGGCTGTAAGTCTCGCCCCCTCCTCTGCACCAGTCATGTCATCCTCCAGTGCCAGCACATGGTACCAGCAGTGGCTGGCATCCTCTGTTACACCAGCCCCACTCCCTTGGCTCCTGTTCCTCCCGGATCTGGACGGGGGGGGGGGGGGGGGGGGCGAGGCGACCCCCATCCTCTTCATCCTACAGCCCAGGACCAAAGGGGTTGTGCTGCGGAGGAGGCTGCTGGAAGAACACCTCACACTGAAAGGCAGCAGACTGCCGACCGGCATGGCAGCTGGATGTGCACAAAGTTTCCCTCAGCGGAATGCAGCAAGGTATGGACCGGCAGGTGACCACGGAGCGGTGAGTTTAACAAGCGCTTCACTCCCGCTCCGTGGTCGATTCAATCGAGTAAGGCTGCTTTCACACTAGCGTTCGGGTTTCCGCTCGTGAGCTCCGTTTGAAGGGGCTCACGAGCGGACCCGAACGCAGCCGTCCAGCCCTGATGCAGTCTGAATGGAGGCGGATCCGCTCAGACTGCATCAGTCTGGCGGCGTTCAGCCTCCGCTCCGCTCGCCTCCGCACGGACAGGCGGACAGCTGAACGCTGCTTGCAGCGTTCGGGTGTCCGCCTGGCCGTGCGGAGGCGTGCGGATCCGTCCAGACTTACAATGTAAGTCAATGGGGACGGATCCGTTTGAAGATGCCACAATGTGGCTCAATCTTCAAGCGGATCCGTCCCCCATTGACTTTACATTGAAAGTCTGGACGGATCCGTCCCAGGCTATTTTCACACTTAGCTTTTTTTAGCTAATATAATGCAGACGGATCCGTTCTGAACGGAGCCTCCGTCTGCATTATTATGGGCGGATCCGTTCAGAACGGATCCGCCCGAACGCTAGTGTGAAAGTAGCCTAATCGTTTCATCCCTATTTGGCACACAGGTACATCAGGTATCCGGGAAGGTTTTAGACAGGGTCTCAGCTCTCTAGCACGTACTGTTCCTGAGATATTTCCCCAAAAATGCAAATATGACACCATCACATGACCTACATTAGCCAATAGAAGCCTACAGGTCTTTCACTCATACCTCAACTGCCATACACATGGTCACGTGACCCTTATCAGCCAATAGAAGCTCGCAGGCCCTTAGTCTCCACATACACACAGTTTTACTCCAGGTTTCCATAACAACCAAGCCATTTTTCTTCACTGCTGTAGGTCAGCTTTAAAGGGACAGGGTGCTGTGGATGACACTGTTCAGGGAGCAGAGTACTGTGGAGTGACACGTACAGTCTATCAAATTGTTTTTATACCAAAAGTATAAATAAATACGTTATTAAACATAACAACCTATTTCAGTTTATACCAGATGAGAGTGTGCCATCACAACTACTTTTTTCCTGAACCTGGACATACCCATAATTTCACCCAGGCAGCCCCCCTGACAAGAGCATTGGAGCAGTTCATGCTCCAATGCTCTCCTTTGCCCTGCGCTGAATCGCACAGGGCAAGGGCATTTTGTGGCGTTCCGGTGACGAACCGGGCTCTCCTTCGGGCTGCCAGGCTTCTGCCTAGCAGTGAGCCCGGTGGCGTCACTGGCACTGATGGGTGGGCTTTAGGGCTGCCCTAGCCTGTAAAACGGCTAGGGCAGCCTTAAAGCCTGCCCATCAGAGCTGGTGATGTCACCGAACACACTGCTGGGCGGAAGCCTCTGCCCGGCAGTGTGTTATAGTAAATAAAAGAGCCCTTGCCCTGCGCGATCCTGCGCAGGGCAAGGGAGAGCATCGGAGGATGAACTGCTCCAATGCTCATGTCAAGGGCGGGGGCTTCCTGGGTGAAATTATGGGTATGTCCAGGTTCAGCTCTGAACCCGCACAATCCCTTTAAGGGGATGGTCTGCTATGGAGGTCAGTGTTAAGGGGCAGATTGCTGTAGAGGCCACTGTTAAGGGGGTGGGGTGTTGTGGAAATCACTGTTAAGGAGATCAGGTACTGTGGAGGTCACTAATAAAGGGGCGGCCGCTGTGGAGGTCACTGTTAAATGGGCAGGCCGCTGTGTTAGTCACTGTTAAGGGGGCGGGATGCTGTGGAGGTCACTGTTAAAGGGGCAGGCGCTGGAAAGGTCTCTGTTAAAGGGGCAGGCAAAGGTGGAGGTCACAGTTAAGGGGACTGTCCGCTATGGAGGTCAATGTTAAGGGGCGGCGCGCTGAAGAGGTCACTGTTAAGGGGGCGAGGTGTTGTGGAGGTCACATTATAAGGGAACGGAACTCTGTGGAGGTCACTGTTAAGGGGGCGGGTTATTGTGGAAATCACTGTTAACGAGACAGGGTACTTTGGAGGTCACAAATAAAGGGCCGGCCTCTTTGGAGGTCACTGTTAAAGGGGAAGGCGCTGTGGAGGTTACTGTTAAGGGGACAGAGGACTGTGGAGGTCACTATTGAAGGGGAAGTTGCTGTGGAGGTCACTGTTAAGGGGTTGGGTTATTATGGAAATCACTGTTAAGGAGACACTGTTAAGGGAGCGGAGTAATGTGGCAGTCACTGTTAAAGGGGCAGTCACTGTGGAGGTCTCTGTTAAGAGGGCCGGGAATGGTGGAGATCAGTGATGGCCAGTTCGCATTGTTCGCCCGCGAAAATATGCGGGCTGCCATCTTTTTTCACAAGTCCGGCGAGGCACGGGTAAGCCCTTACCTGTGCCTGTGCGCAAGCCGGTCTGAAAACAAGTGCGGTCAGCGGGAGCAGGCAGTTCCGAGAACTGTTCCCGGTGACCGCATTTGTTTTCAGTCCGGCTCGCGGCCCAAGCACAGGTAAGGACTTACCTGTGCCTCGCCGGACTTGTGAAAAAAGATGTCAGCCCGCATATGTTCGCGGGCAAACAATGCGAACTGGTCATCACTGGTGGAGATCACAGTTAAGGGGACTGTAACCTATGGTCAGTGTTATAGAGGTTACTGTTAAGGGGGCGAGCCCCTGTGGAGGTCAAAGTTAAGGCGGTGGGTTGCTGTGAAGGTCCCATTTTAAGGAGGCGGGGCACTGTGGGGGGTCAGTGTTAAGGGGTGGGAGGCTGTGGAGGTCACTGTTAAGGGGGGTACTGTTGATATCTTTTAACGACACACACAAACATTAAATGAAATAGATGAAATATACCTGGTCCTTTTGCTAGCATGTATATATATATATATATATATATATATATATTTATATAAAGAAACGTTTGGCAGCACCAATTCACACCATATAAGCGGGTGCTATGTCCAGGGAATTCACTGCTTACAAAACACAAGTGGAAGTGCACATTATAAATAGGTGTACATAATTGTAAAAATCACTATTAGTGTATAAATCAATGAATAGATGCATACATAATAATTACAAAAGTGACAATATGTAAAGACAGATCCAGTGATACATTGTTATATTCGCAATCTGCAACAAGATAATGTAAACTAATTTAATACAAAATATAAATATAAGTGGCACCAATATATATAAGCTGCTTCAAATATCTTTAATCCCATTAAATAAAAACAAGGAGGAGTAAGAAGGATCGATGGTGACCTACCACAGGGTCAGCGTGTATCCACATGTCCACAATGGCCACAGTTGGCGTCTAACCTGATAGAAAGCGCAGGCGCCGAGGTCCGTCCCGGCAGGTTCGCGTCATACTACGCCTAATTGCGGCGTCCCACGTCACTACCTGCTCCACGGAGTACAGAGTCTCCATTACTTTCCAATGCGCATGCTCACAATACTGTGACCGCAGACACGCCATATTTGATACTGGACAGATTGCCCATCATTAATTAATACATATACTATGTGGCTAACTGAAGGCAAAACGAGGGATCCACGCAACCCTGTCAAGGGGTCATGGTATCCCTACAGTGGGCGTGCGATAAGAGCCCGATCGATACCCCAATGTTTAATAATGATACAATTAATCATACCACTATGTTCCGTGTATTTCGTAATGAAGGGGATCCTATTGTGGGGACCCTGTCTTTCCCTTCTTTTTAGTGTGTCATCTCTATCCAAATTTTGGACACGGTCCACTTGGGATGATAGCAACTCGGGAGGCTAGCCTCTATGTCTGAATTTTTTCACCATAGTTTCCAGTGATTTTTCCAATACACCAGGGTAAGAGATAATCCTTTTGGCCCTGAGGAACTGGGAAAAGGGGAGGTGCTTTACCATGTTCCGCGGATGGCTACTCTAAAAGTGCAAAAGGGTGTTTTTGTCAGTAGGTTTAGTAAATAGCCTAGTTTGTAACCGACCTTCATGATACATGACAGTAGTATCCAGGAATTGGATTTCAGTATTGGAGTATATAAGAGTGAATTGTAACTCTTCATTAATGCCATTCAAATAGCTTTGGAACTCTAATAACTCAGAGCAGTCACCAGTCCATATGAGGAAGATGTCGTCGATGTATCTCCACCACCTCAAAATATTTTTGCTGTGGTGGGACACATGGACGACATCTTCCTCAAAACACCTCATAAAAATATTGGCGTACGTGGGGGCCACATGGGACCCCATCGCCACACCCCTGATTTGTTTGTAGGATATATCCTGGAACAGGAAATAATTCTGTCTAAGGATAATATTCAAAAGGTCAATCACAAAATCACATGTATCAGCAGTAAGGGATGATAAATCCAACATACGCCTAACCGACCCGATACCAAGATCATGATCGATTGATGTATATAAGGATGTCACATTAAATGACGCCAGAATGATGTTCCCTGTAACACCACATTCAACATCCCTTAATTTACACAAGAAATCAGTAGTGTCCTGAATATAGGACTCCGCCCCACTGGCATAGTTATGTAGGAGTTTGTCAAAAAAAATTGAGATGTTGCTAAAAATAGAGTCTGAACCCGATACTATTAGACGACCTGGAGGGTCGACCAATGATTTATGCACCTTAGGAAGTACATAAAGTACTGGTGTAACAGGATTATTAACAGTACAGAACTCCGCGAGATCACTGTCAATGATGCCAGCTATAACTGCATTGTTTAGACATTTTTGGATAGCTCTAGCAATCTCAAATTTTGGATCAGTCTGAAGTGCTAGATGCACTTCAGTATCGCCCAGCTGGTGTCTGATCTCCGCCATGTATTTGGCGGTATCAAGAACTACAATCCCTCCCCCCTTATCTGCGGGTTTCACAGTAAGGAGGGGGTCATTTCTCAACTGTTCAATAGCCTCAATCTCAAGGCAAGTGAGATTGGGGTTCTTGAACTTCTTAGTGTTGCACGATATATATATATATAAAACTCCTGGAACTCATACCATTTTTCTAAATCTTTTCCGACAAATGTATGTAAATCTGCTCAGTTTTTAGGACTTGCATGTGCAACCTGACAGCTTCCCTTTAACTGTTGCATACTTACTCATTTAAAAAAAAAAAGGAACTTTTAGACATTTTAATCATATGCCATTTTTTCTGCACTATAAGATACACTTTTCCCCCAAAAGTGGTAAAGGGGGGAATGGCGGTGCGTCTTATAATGCAAATACTAATGAGCTCATCCATTATCGAAGCACTTATTAGTACAGTAGGACTAGGGAGCAGTGAATACTGTGGAGATTTGCTTTACTCACCCCTCCCTGGTCTTCTTCTCCAGTTGGGTGCTGTAGCTGTGTCCTGACAGCGTATAGCATTAGGATGTTATGCGTGTAAGCACACACTATGACCTGACATTGTGCGGGGTCAGGTCATAGTGCAGCACTGCAGGAAGGGCACGCTGGATCTCCCGAGTGGTGCCGCTGTCTGGAGCAGGAGGGGTAAGTTATTTTATTATTTTTTTGTCTGATAAAGATTGGGGGGTCTGATCGGAGGTCTGATGAAGATTGAGGTTCTGAGGTCTGATGAAGATTGAGGTTCTGATGATTGGGGGTCTGATCTGAGGTCTGATGACAATTGAGGTTATGATGACCAAGGGTCTGATTTTAGGTCTGATGAATATTGGGGGGTGTAATGAAGATTGAGGGTTTGACTTATCTGAGGTCTGATGAAGATTGGGGGTGTGATGAAGATTGGGAGTCTGTTTTGGCTATCTGATCTGAAGTCTGGTGAAGATTGGGGGTCTGATGATGATTGGGGGTCTCATCTGAGGTCTGATGCAGGGGCGTTGCTAGGGTCTTAAAAGATCAGGGGCACAAGCCCCAAGGCACATGCCTACCCAAGGAAAACAATTGTAATATACTGTGTATATATATATATATATATATATATATGTATATATAATTTTTTTTTTTCCTTCAAGCACCAAGACCTCCCTATAGCACATAATACTAACACCACCACTACCAAATGACAGAATGCAGCATAAATTAAACCACTACAGCCACATTACAGTTCCCCCTATAATACACACAGAACATACACAGCTCCTTCATTCACAGTATATACTGCATGAACAGCTCCGCCGCTCACAGTATATACACAGATCCTCCACTCACAGTTTATACACAGCATCTCCTCCGCTCACAGTATATACACAGCATCTCCTCCGCTCACAGTATATACACAGCATCTCCTCTGCTCGCAGTATATATTGCATGCACAGCTCCTCCGCTCACAGTATATACACAGCATCTCCTCCGCTCCCAGTATATACACAGCATCTCCTCCGCTCACAGTATATACACAGCATCTCCTCCGCTCACAGTATATACACAGCATCTCCTCCGCTCACAGTATATACACAGCATCTCCTCCACTCACAGTATATACACAGCATCTCCTCCGCTCACAGTATATACACAGCATCTCCTCCGCTCACAGTATATACACAGCATCTTCTCCGCTCACAGTATATACTCAGCATCTCCTCCGCTTACAATATATACACAGTATCTCCTCCGCTCACAATATATACACAGCATCTCCTCCACTCACAGTATATACACAGCATCTCCTCCGCTCACAGTATATACACAGCATCTCCTCCACTCACATTATATACACAGCATCTCCTCCTCTCACAATATATACACAGCATCAACTCCGCTCACAGTATATACACAGAATCTCCTCCGCTCACAGTATATACACAGCCTCTCCTAGCAGTATATACATTGGCTCCCCTAGCAGTATATACACAGCCTCTCCTAGCAGTATATACATAGGCTCCCCTAGCAGCATAAGTATAGTTTTTTTTTTATACATACTATTTAACAAAGATACAGGTCCCATAAGCACACTGTCCTATACATGCATGGTGGTTAACTTACATGAAGCTGTCCTGTAGTGGTAACATACCTCTCTGCTGTTCCATATTGACAGGTTGGTAGTGGTTGCTGCTGGGCTGGGTGAGGCCATTTTTCATAAGACCTTTCCAGCAGTGGTGACCTGGACAGCTGGAGCAGGACAGACAGCAGTAGCTCTGGAATCTGCTTGTCCTGTCTGAATCTCCTGCAGGACTGGGTCTGGTCCTCTCCTGCCAGGCCTGAGTGAGGGCTGACTAAACACAAGCCCTGCTACTGCTCTGATATCCATTCACACGTCCGTGGTGTATTGTGGATCCGCAATACTCCGGGCCGCACATGGCCGGCACTAAATAGAGAAGTTGTGGAGCTGTGGACCAGAAGTTCGGGAACAGATGCGGACCACACTTGCGGACGTGTGAATGAAGCCTACCTGAGACACCAGTTAGGGGCTGCTGGCCATCTCACTGCACTTCAGCCGGGCGCACAATGGAGCCACTCCTTACAGGTTTAATGTGCGCCTGGCTGATGCCATTTGGGGCCCCACTGCAGACCCTCACTGGTGGCTCAATATAACCATGAAAAGAAGCTGCCAGTGCAGTGAAAAATACAGCCAGAGATTTGGGGTAATGTGCTTGTAGTCTGGGGTCCAAGCCCTGAATCTACATGCCTAGCGATGCCCCTGGTCTGATGAAAATTAGGGGTGTGATGAAGCTAGGGGGTCTGTTTTGGCAGTCTGATCTGTGGTCTAATAAAAAATATTTTTGTTATATTGCTCTTCTGAAACCCTAAATGCATCTTAGGGTCCATTCACACGTCCGTAAGTGTTTTGCGGATCCATGGATCCGCAAAACACGGAGACTAGCAATGTGCGTTCTGCATTTTGTGGACTGCACATCGCCGGCACGTAATAGAAAATGCCTAATCTTGTCCGCAATTGCGGACAAGAATAGGACATGTTCTATTTTTTTCGGGAACGGAATTGCGGACCCGGAAGTGCGGGTCCGTAATTCCGGATCCGGGCAGCACATAGTGCGGCCCCATAGAAATGAATAGGTCCGCAATTCTATTCCACAAAATGCCTTATGGTGTAGGAAATACGCTTTGTTATGTTGTATCAATCTGTGGACAAATAGAGGAGGTGGAAGTGTTACTATTTAACAGTGTTTTCCAACTGGATTGAGACATTAAAATGACCCTTCTACCCCCTCACTATACCTCACTGTATACTCACTTTGCCAACTTTCTGTATGCACTACATCACATTAAAGTTAAATATTCATTGGTGCTCTAGGTTTTACACCCAAGAAGGGAAGAATCTTTTACTGTATTATCCCATCCCCTAACTGACTACATTCAGTAGTCCAAATATAATTCCCCTCAAACTGCTTGTTAAAAAAACAACTTTTATTATAAAATTAGAACCAGCCCTGTACCTCACATTGATCTAGAGGCTGGCAGCTCAGGGGGCGCGTCCTTTCTGCTGCAGCTTTATCGCAGCAGTTGCTGCTACTTTATATTTTTAATTGCTTTGGCTACATTATAGAATCAAGCATGTTTGTAGTAGTAGTTTTTTTTTATAACAATTTTGCTCCGCTTATCCTCTGCCAGCCTGCATGTATTCTCATACATTGCAGGCTGCTCAGTTCCGTGTAGCATGAAATCTGTCAGGCAAGTTGTCTAACAGCTCGGTCGAGAGAAGGGGGTTTGGTAAGAGCACCTGGGATCCATTGTTTCAAATGGCAAGTACTGGTATGGCCTAGTAATTAGTGTCAATCTGCATGTGAATCCGACAGCCAGACCGCACCATATACAGTCGCCCTAAGAATGGTGTCCTAACTAATAATAAGGGATCACAAGTCGTGGGGCAGGCAGTGTCATCCCTCTAAGCTTATCGGCCAGGCGGAAAATGCTGATAAGTATAGGAGTTCAGGGAGATGTACACTGGGTGGAATAGCAGCCTCATCTAATTCATCGAAGACCTCATTTAATAAATCCTTCTATGACAAATCCCCTTCCTTTGTAATGCCTTGATTGATCATTTTCCAGTTTATTGAAGATTTGACCTTTTTGCTTGCCAAAAGTAAACTGCAGCTAAACCAGAGAGGGGTCACCCACACTGCCTGCAGTCCTCACATATCTACTACCTGTCAGTGTAGACAGGTAGCGACAGCTGTGACATGGAGGACTGATGCCGGTTATGCACTGATTTTGTGGTGCTCAGAGGGTAACGATAATGATAAGCGAGCACATAAAAGGCTTGCCCATTTCTCAATCATCACCCAGTTTTATACCCCACCCCCACCAGAGTGCAGAGGGGTATTCTGGTGCCTTCTTTAAAAATGGGGTCCTAGACTAATAACAGACTGCGATCCCCCGTTGCTGGTGTTCGGCCTCTGCAGTGGTCCTCGCTCCTCTCCACTTCCTCTTCTCAGGCTCAACACACTAGAAATGGCTTGAACGGACATGTCTGTTGTAGTAACTGCTTGCATTCCCCATGTAATAACTATTCTTATGACTGTATTATGTGCCGTTCCTGTATTATTTCTATGAGAAGTTATGCAGTAAAGGTACAGATAGGTGTTACCAGTTGGGGGTGTCCCTGCACAGTGTGACAACAGCAGCACTGATAGGACAGGGTCAGACACACCCACTACTGGTAACACCCAGCAGTACCTTTACTGTAGACTGCTGGCAATTTAATGTTTACACTTCTAGCAGGAATAATACAGGAATGGCACAACACAGAGTTATAGGAATAGATGCCCCAGAATAGTTATTACATGGGGAATGTATATACCGTAGTTAGTAAAACAGGCATGTCAGGAGAGGTGACAGGTCCTCTTTATACTGTGCTATCTTCTTTGCTGGTAAAGTCAGAGGCAGCACCAACCCCATATGTATTTATGCTGCTGAGGATAAGGAAAGAACAGGTTGTTACGGTTATGGTGGTTATTTCTTGCTTTGTCGCTGTTATATAATAAATGTATTTTATGTAAAAATATCAGGACAGATTTAATAACCATGTCTAAAATATAGATGTCGAATACTAAGCGGGGGATTTATCATCCCAGGTGTATTTGAGGATAGTTTTTAGATTGAAGTTGCTATGCTCACTTTCACCAGATTTCTGGAAATTGTGCACGGTGATAATAGATCTGGAGCAAGTGCAATGTAGTTGCGCATATTTCAGTGAAAGTACATCTGGGGGATGCCTACTGTGGAGTTGCACTTTATAAATGTGACACAAAAGTAATCTTCTCTGAAATCCTGACCAAATCACAACTGTTGATGGTGTTGAAAGGGCCAGTACTCAAAAAGTCACAAAATTTTATGAGCAAATGACTCCCAAAAGCCCGTATTTGCAACTTTTTGATGCTAGATTCCTGGACTGCAGGGTTTGATAAAATCCTCCTTAAGAGTCTATATCACAGTGGCTCCAACCGAATGATAAATTTGGTGCACGGGTTTTATCGAACTTTATACCACCTATTGGTTGATTACATTGCAACAGAATTTTGTGCCAAAATGGCTATTCTTAAGCGCATTGGATTATTCTTAATGGCCTACAATCTACATAAATATGATTAAAATGAGATACCCCAAATTGTGCCAAAAATGCTTCAAATTTTGGTTCAAATTACATTAGAATTCAGGAGCTTCCACATTATTAAATGTCTGCCATTGTGCTAAGTGTCTGTATTCAGTAGTTTTACAGACTGAAATAGATGTTTTTATCCTCTGAAAATCCAGTTTTTGGTATTCAAATGAGCCAGTAAGGTGCCCAGAGGGGCACATACACGCCCCCTGCCACAATGTGTCTACCCTCAAAAGACTTAAAACCCCACCCCCAGGTCCAGCTAAGCCACACCCCTTATCTGGTTAGACCACTCCCACTCCTGAGCCGACAGGGATAAAAAAAAATGAAGGTAAAAATCAACTTCTGTCAGCTGCAGAGGTGGGGGGAGGGTGACTTTCTCCCTGCTGCTTACACTCAGACAGCACAGTGCTGCTGCCTTAGTGAGCTGTTCAAAAAAGACACTCCCCTGATCTGATTAGGCCATGCCCCCTCCCACTCCTCAGCCGACTGAGATTGAAAAAATGAAGTTAAAAATCAAATTCTAGGTCCCAATAAGCCACGCCCATATCTGGTTAGGACACTCCCACTCCTGAGCAGACAGGGATTTAAAAAATTAAGGTAACAATCTACTTCTGTCAACTGCAGAGGTGGGGGAGGGTGACTTTCTCCCTGCAGCTCATACTCAGACAGCACAGTGCTGCTGTCTTAGAGTGAGCTGTTCAAAAGGACCCCCCCCCCCCAATCCAGTAAAGGCCACTGTTAAGGGAGCGGGCCCCTGTAGAGGTCACTGTCAATGGGATGGTATGCAGTAAAAATCATTGTTAAAGGGGAAGTCTGCTGTAAAGGTCAAAGTTAAGGGGGTGGGCTACTGTGGAGGTTCAATTTTAAGGGACGGGGCACTGTGGGGAGGGTCAGTGTTAAGGAGTGGGGGGCTGTGGAGGTCACTGTTTTGGGGGCCGGGGGCTGTAGATGTCACTGTTATAGTGGATAGTGTTGATATCTTTTAACAACACACACAAACATTAAATTAAATAGATTAAATATACCCGAGCAAAGCCTGGTCCTTCAGGTAGTATATATATATATATATATATATATATATATATATAATTTGTATATATTTTTTTCCCTTTATTCACATACATTTTTATTAACTTTTATTAAAAAAAATGTAATCCCATAATAAGATTTTTGTTTATGATTTTAGATAATATTGTAAGATTAGACAGCTTGAGGGTCCTTCATAGGACCCTGAGGTGCCTACCTACACCTGTTTTTACAGCCACACTCCTGTTCACAGTGCCCACTTGATCAGATAATTGTCATAGGTCCTGTACAGACTGCAGCCTACAATATATTATTACATTGCGGCTTGTCAGTGGTGTTAATACTAGAGATGAGCAAAGTTTTAAAAAATTTGATTCGGCAACTTTGACTGTAGTGCGCCAAGTAATTCAGTTTGTTCCGAATTAATTTGTTATGGATTGCTATAAATCAGGTCTACCCACACCACTCTGCCTTAGGGTATGGCCACACGGAGCGCTTGTGCTGTCGGTGGGTTGCAGCCATGCTGTGGTGAAGAGCCGCATGGCCAACTTGCCCACAGCTGCCTTTCATTTAATAATGAAGACCGCAGCTCTTCATTCGTAATGGCCATGGAACACCTTTGAACAGGGCCTGTTGCTGGTATGGGGTTTGGCTGATTAGGTGGGGGCACAATATGCATATTATTGCTGTTCTGGCCTGCAATCTCCTGCAGGTTATTTGACAGTAAACACGGAATATTAATCAGCTCTGACAGGTGGGAGCGCTTCTTCTGTCATCTGCTTTTCCTCCTTTTCCACATCATCTAATATGAATGAGAATATGTCATCAGGAACATCCAGCTCCTCCTCCCTCTGTATCTTGCTGACTTTTCTAGGACATGGGACCAAGAAGGATGATTTGGAAAAAGTAAAGCCAGCAAAAAAGAGGATGGTCGTCATTGAGAACTGGCCCCCCGGAGGGGTGCAGAGTGGGTGGTATGGGTTGGCATGCTGGCATCGGTTTTATAGGGCTGTCACATGACAGGGGTTGTCTATCTGCTGATTGGCTCCCTGCACGGCATTATGGGTGATGTCATGTTCCTGGCCTTGTCTGCACTTAATTTCGCTTTGTAACATGTGCAGCTGCCATTTTTAGAAAACCTAATTTGTTACCATGAAGCGTGAGAAAATTTGGATTTGTTTAGAATCTAAGTTTTCCTAAACTTCGGACCGAATTCTGCTTTAAATGCTTTGATTCGATCAACACTAGTTAATACAATAAGATTGAAGTTTTAGTTCTATGATTATTTAGGGCTGTTTCACACAAGCAAGTCATTTGCGGGAATCACGCTCTGTGTGTGAGTGTGATCCTCCGTTCTGGACTTGCAGGAGCCCACAGTATTATCATGATTTATAATGCTATGTGCCTCTGCTTGACCTTATTTCTACAGAATCATACTGACAGCTTTATGTCAGTATGATTCTGTAGAAGTAAGGTCATGTAGAGACGCACAGCAGTATAAATCATGATAATTCTGTGCGCTCCTGCAAGTCCAGAACGGAGGATCACGCTCGCACACGGAGCCTGTTTCCCGTAATGGACTCGCTCGTGTGAAACCGCCCTTAGGGTTAGGGGTGATCGATTATGATCACAATCGTGATTAATTGAACATTTTACCTCAAATCTGATTAATGACTATTATTATTTTTTTGCCCTTGTAGCATCAACAGTTGGACTGGTGGGAGTAAGAGGCGGAGCCTGACACAAACCTCTAGAGAATAGGGGAGGGGAGAGCATTAAAGTAGAGCAGCGCCAGCTGTAACCAGAATAATTCAAATAATTGACATGGGCCAGATTAGCTGCATTTCAGTTTAGTATTTTTTTTATTTTTTTTTTACTTATCGTCCAGGTCTACTTACGGTTATATTGCTGTTTATTGATACATGGGTATGCTAATATCAGCTTAAAAATCCAAGGTTTATATTCTGGTTGTTCCAACTTAGACATGTTCTTACTGAAAGATGGATCATTTTTATATCAACTTATTCTGCAGACATCCGTTGGGTGCCAATTCCCATAAAACATTTAATTACATCAAAAGTATTTGAATGAATAATATATCATTGCATAATTACAACATCGCATTCAATTAGTTGACAACCGTGTAGTAAAGAACCCACCGCTGAATTGGCACAGTGAAGTGACTTCAGTCAGTGTGTTTTGTCTGAAATCCTTTAGAATTATTATACATGGTACCATTCTAATGCGTTCACATATTTTTCAGCAAATCGCACAGCACCTTTCTGTTTGAGGAAATTATTTTAGTATCTTTTATTTTTGTTTGGCGGAGGGAGTACTCGATAATATTGTTACGATACAGTATATCATATATATATATATATATATATATATGTATTATATGGTTAGGAGCATGATATGTCTATGATACTAATAAAGAACAAAAAAATTTAAAAAAAGTATTCAGGTTATAGAAAGTTACCCCCTGTCCACAGGATAGGGGATAACTATTAGATTGCCGGGGGTCACTGGGACCTTGTGCCCCGCAGGGCCTCTAAATGAACGCAGCAGCCTTACTATCGCTGGGGACCACATACCCTGTGGGGCCCCCCTTCAAATGAATGGACCACTGTACTCAGCTATTCCTGAAACATAGAGATGAATGGAGCTGCAGTGTGCATGCTTGACATGCCCCCTCCATTCATTTCAGGTGCAGGAGGCTATAGTGTTTCCCTATCCTGTACATAGGAGATAACTAACTACAACTGGAATACCCCTTCAAACCTATCAGGTGTACTTACCCCTATGTATTTTCTAATAGTTAATACTGAAGGAAAAAAGCCGTTTTCACCTGTAGTATCCTATGTTCTTATAGCCTTTGATTTGTATCACGTATCCAGTTGACCACAGGACCTTGTGCAAGGGACTTCAGTGTGGCCCCAGTGAGCAGGGCCATGTGGCCAGGAGCCTACTGTGCAGGGAAAATGTAGAAGGGAGTCTGCTGCCCTGTGACTGTCTCTTCTCTGTGGGACAGGAGGGGTGGGGGGTCAGGGAACTCTTCAAGCTGCTGCTGGATGCTGTAGACCAGCAGCTTCTTGCTATTTAGTTGTTTTACTGCCTCATTAAGCAGTTTGCCTCCATGACACCTGCCCCCCATATCCTGTCCTATCTCATCCTCATGGAGCCCCTGCTGTCTCCTTTCCTCCCTCATGTATCCAGAGCTCCTGTTCCACCCTCCTATCTCCTATTGCTGCCCTGCACAGACCTGCCACTACTTCTTGTATGAATCCCGCTCAGAGCCCCTTCCACCTACTTGCTGTGTCCACCCATCCCATCCAGGGCCCCGGGCCCCTGTCTCACTCCTCTGCCTCTCAATATGGTGATGAATACCTTAGAGGGTCTCATTTTCAAAATGGGGTCATTTATGGGGGTTTCTATAATTTTGGCAGCTCAACGCCATTACAAGTGTGCAATGGGGCCTAAAATATTTTCAAGCAAATTTTGTGTTCTGAAAGCTGCTGGGTGCTCCTTTATGTTTGGGCCCTGCCGTGTGTCAAGACACAAGATTAGGGCCACAATGGGGGTATTTCTGAAGACAGGAGAAATGGGGTGATACATTTTGGGGTGTACTTCTTCATTTTCTTGTGCTTTGTATTTAAATTTACACTTTTGTTTAAAAAATTTAATTTATTTACACCTTCTTAGCAAAAAAACTCATTACACCCATAGATGAATATGTTAAGGGGTCTAGTTTTCAAAATGGGATCACTTTTGGGGGGTTCTATTATTCTGACACTTATAAGCCTCTGCAAACTTGGCTTGTTGCAGGAAAAAATATGTACTTTTTTATGTTAAAAAGTCTCCTAAATAAAAATAAAAAAGTAAAAGTTTTTTGTAAGTGCATCCAAAATAAAGTAAAGATGTGGAAATATATTCCTGATAAAAATATTGAATAGTATTTATGTATGTACAGTATGTGAAATATTGCAGTTGAAAATAGGAAAATGTGCCAATTTTGACACATTTTCATAGACTTTTAAGTTTTTAATAAAGATACACATATTTTATCGGTAAAATTTTACCACCTAAGTAAAGTACAATATGTGACGAGAAAACAATGTCGGAGTAACTTTGATGTGCAAATCCTTTACGAAGTTATTTTCTGCTAAAGTGACACATGTCAGATTTCCAAAATCTGGCTTGGTCATTAAGGCCCAAACAGGCTTGGTCACTAAGGGGTTAATATATGTTTAGTTTTTTTGTATATATTTAACGGATGGCAAAAATGTGATGTGAACCCAGCCTTAGTGCCAGAAAAAGCAGCAGTACACAGCGGGGCGGAGAGGGGAGGCCGCCATGTACTGAGCGCACAAGCTGGGCCTGGTGGTCAGGGGTGAGGACTGTGTTTCCCAAGGATCATTTACAGGGCACAGTATAGTACAATACAGTTATTAAAGAGAACCTGTCACAATAATGCAGTCCAATCCGCAGAAATCATGTTGTAGAGCAGGAGGAGTTGGATTTTATCTTGGAGCGCTGGTCAAACAGTAACGATTGCGATCGGCACATGCACCCCTAACAAGAGGGAGTTGGCTTTTTCTGATTTTTATTAGCGGGGATGATGGCTGAATGTAAACGCAGCTTTCCCTATGGATCAATGTTCAGGCATTTATCGGGAATTTTCACTTGTTTCCCGATACTTGCCTGTGAATCGACCAATATAAAAGGGTCCATTCTCTGCTGTCAGTCACTTGGTTTATTGATATGTCCTTCCTGTGCAGTGATAAGAATGAAAGGGTTGTGCAGTGTTGTTACATTAGGCGTTCGGTGAGCGCTGCCGCCACTGTCCTGTTTATCAGTCGCGGCCTAGTGAATGTGTGTGGGCTGCACTATCCAACACGTGGTGCTGTGCTTGGTAGACTGTGAAAAGGCTGCGGCATTCATGGCCCACTTCAAACAACTGATTGGCAGGGGATCCAAAAGTTGGACCACCACCAATCTGATATTGATGACCTATCCTGAGAAGAGGTCTTCAATATTTCATCCCTGGGAAACCCCTTTAACCATCAAACCATTCTCACGCCACAACCAGTTATGTAAACTATTTAACCATTTTGTTTTCACTACAGTGTTATATAATCAGAAGATGGAGTAATCGTAACGGTCTGGATACAGTAATTCAAATGCACACAAAAGTCTTTTTACAAGAGGAAAATATGATTGTGACCATTTGTTACAGTCCCAGTTCATGGATCATTCTGTCGCTGGTGTTGCATGAAATGGGGTGGGCGGTTCTGTAATTCCACAGGACTTTATAAAAGCCCATTCATACAGGCGGAGCCAATTTTTATTCACAGTAATATCCAAAAGTTGAGTGACATGTTTAGTTTTTTTTTCTAAAGATTTAAGTGACACATAATTTTAGGAACTGATTGTAAGCGCCTGTGAACAGCTCATGTCCCTTTTTGTATTTTTATTTTTTTACATTTTCCTTCCCTAAACTAGTGACTGGAACATTTCCAAACTCATTTTTACATTTTTTATATAACTGAAGTATTCTCAAACTACAAATATACACAGCTTTCTACATGTAAGGACTCTTGTGATAAATGTAGGTTTTAGCTCATTCATATAACTTTTTTATTATTATTTAAATCAAATTTGTTTAATTGGGTGGTCCCATTAAAACAACTTATTCTCTATTAACAGGATAGGGCATAAGTGTCTGATTGGCAGAGTCCAACTGCTGGGGCAGCCTGCATGTGTATCTGCCGCTACTCCGTATAACAGGAAGCATGTTCCCCCATTCTCATGACTGGCGGGGCCCCAGTGGTCAGACCCCGCCAATCAGACACTTATGCCTTTTCCTGTGAATAAGGGCTAACTTATCTTAATGGGACAACTCCTTTAAGGCCGTGTTCACATACTTATCTGGAGCTTTCACTGTGATTCCTCAGGGTCTTACCAGGATGCTTATCTGGCCCAAACATGGTTTGAGGGAGAGAGCTATGGTATTTTGCCGTATTGTTTCCACTTATTTAGAAGACCATAGCTTGGCCCCTTACTGTAGATAAGGGCTTAAAGGGGTTATCTTGCTTCAGCAAATGGCATATATCATGTAGGTATAGGTCATTGTCATATGTAGGTCATTGTCATACTCGAAGACCCAGCCACGACCCATCTTCAATGCTCTTACTGAGGGAAGGAGGTTGTTGGTCAAAATCTTGAGATACATGACCCCATCCATCCTCCCTTCAAATTGGTGCGGTCATCCTGTCCCCTTTGCAGAAAAGCACTCCCATAGTATGATGTTTCCACCCCCATGCTTCATGTTTGGGTCGTGTTCTTGGGGTTGTACTCATCCTTCTTGTTCCTCCTTCTCCCATGCCTCCTCTGGATCATCCTGATGGTCATTGGCTAACTTCAAACAGGCCTAGACATGTGCTGGCGTCAGCAGGGGGACCTTGTGTGCCCTGCAGGATTTTATTCCATGACGGTGTAGTGTGTTACTAATGGTTATCTTTGAGACTGTGTTCATTGACCAGGTCTTCCCGTGTAGTTCTGGGCTGAATCCTGACCTTTGTCAGAATTATCCTTACCCCACTAGGCAAGATCTTGCATGGAGCCCCAGACCGAGGAAGATTGACAGTCATTTTGTGTTTCTTCCATTTTCCAATAATTGTGCCAACAGTTATTGCCTTCTCACCAAGCTGCTTGCCTATTGTTCTGTAGCCCATCTCAGACTTGTGCAGGTCTACAATTTTGTCACTGGTGCCCTTAGACAGCTCTTTGGTCTTGGCAATGGTGGAGAGGTTGGGGTGTGATTGATTGTGCGGACAAGTGTCTTTTATACAGGTGACGAGTTCAAACAGGTGCAATTAATACAGGTAATGAGTGCAGAGTAGGAGGGCTTTCTAAAGATAAACTAACAAGTCTGTGAGAGCCAGAATTCCTGCTGGTTGGTAGGTGATCAAATACTTATTTCATGCAATAAAGTGCAAAATAATTATTTAAAAATTATACAGTGTGATTTTCAGGATTTTTTTTAGATTCTGTCTCTCAAAGTTAAAGTGTGCGTACGATAAAAATTACAGACCTCTCCATTCTTTGTAGGTGGAAAAACATGCAAAGTCGCCAGTGTATCAAATACTTATATTCCCCACTGTATTAGTAAATCAGATGTTGCAGAGATACTGGCATGTTTCTACTTAGTAAAGGGCAGGCAGTGTGGCCATATTGGTTGTCACAGTCTGATAACAAAATGTCACTATAGCAAAATAGGCACTCAATAAAAAGGGGGTAATCTGTTCTAAGAAGCTAATTCAAAATTGACAACCAGTATGGGTGGACTTCCTATCACTTTTGAAAAAATTGCCACTACAAGAAAACAGTGCTGCTCTGTTGTATTTGATGCTCCTGTAGAGGAGCGATAAGACTAACATGTTACCTATATTTTGCAGGTTACAGTGATTACAGATATACTACATTTATATACACTCCACACCTCCTCAAAGAGGGGCGAGCTAAATTGGAATGTACTATTCCAGTCTAGAGATGCTAAACTGTTACTAAGGCCCTGCTAAACATTGCTGCCACCTGCTGGTGAACATGAAAATGACAGAAAATACATTTAACAAGGGTTTCAATGCACATTAGTGAGGATGTGATGTTAAATTACACAGGATGACAATGCAGATACACTTAACAGGTTGTAGCAGGGTGAAAGAGTTTAGTAACATAACTCTGGGATGTTACATTCCCCCTTACTTCGAGTTAAGCCGCCCTCGGCTTATGCTTAGGAGGGAGAGAAAGAACCAGCTCTGGGGTACCCAATAAATACAAAGTGCTGCATGTTTTACACATATGACATACAAAGACAAACATAAAACAGCTATCCCCAGGTTCCTGCCCGCATAAGTAGGGTGTCCAACACACAGTTTTCCTCTCTCGGTATAACCAGTGAACCAAATACTGCACTAAGCAAACATTACTGACTGACTTTGAAGTGTTCTGGCCCTAAAACACCAAAGAAAGCATGGGGGTGTCTTTACTCCGTAATCCCACCATTATGTAATGGAATGCCCGCAAATGAAAGGGTGGCTTTATCCTGTATTCCCTTTCCTGCACCAAAGCCTGAGAAATTTGGCTTATAGCACGATCACTATGGTGACTAAGGGGTAGCTAAGTTGTGTGGCTCTAAGGTTTGAGGCACCATACCTTAGGCAAAGGCTCAGAAGGGGAGGTATTTAGAGACTCCATGCACTTCTGGCAATGTCTCCATGCACTCCTGGAAGTAAAACACCCCAGGATGGGAGCAATCCTGAACATATAACAAACGGGAAGGAAGGGTCTATGACTACTAACCATTCCCGAAGCAGTGGGGTTACCCGTGTAGTTACTAGACCTGCCGGGACTTACCACTTGGTCCTACCTGGGTACTTAGGATATATAACTCCAGATGAAGGCCATTAGTATTAAGCATCCGCATAAAGGCTGTCCGTATAAAGAGAGGAGAGAACATGAGCTGTAAAATAAGGCATACTAGAGTAAGTTGCTAAAAAAAAATTAAGTGCAATCATCACAAATAGTGCAGGAATCACATTGCGGCACCTAGGAGAGAATACACACAATGGGCATGTTATTTTAAACGTTGCATAACAGGTAAACTGGTAAAATTAGTGCAAAAATATTACAGTATGAAATCACAAAGAGCTCAGGTAATCGTTTGAGTCTTTTCTTTAAGTGCAAGCTTTTTACGTTGCAATAAAACAGTGCAATTTTATTAATGCAAGAGTAGGCTCAAAAATAACTTGAGTCCTTTGACTTGAAGTGCTTGACGTTGAATCCTCTGGAAACAGGTAAAAAGTAAATTGTAATCCACAGGGATAAAAGTTAATTGTAATTCAAAGGAGGTATAAAATAGCAGCTTAAGAACCATAGTTCCACAAGGTTATCAAGTAACCTGAAAAAGGGGATAAAACAATGAACTTGGACATGAGGGGTTAAATGCTGATTGGGGGAGTCCTTACAGCTCATGACCATCAGGGTGAGGACAAAATAGGGCAACCTGAAAATAAAAAACGTTAAAACACAATGCCAACGGGTCCTCACCCGTCAGGAATAGTCTACGACGTGGCTCCCATATAGTTCCTTATTTTGTTGAAGGATGCATTTAGAGAAGGACATCCATGTCCTCCTCGCTGCTGGAACTACTAAAGCGCATCAGGGGGCGCTCTTGCCTCTGGTAGCTCATGGTTGCAGCAGTGGTAGTGCGCCACTGCCCTCTAGTGGCGGCTTTTGGAGTTGGCTGTGCAGACAGCCTGGAGAATGCAGCTGTGACCTGCTGCAAGCCGGGATCCCTAGCCGGTGCAGAGGTGTTCAAAACCTCCGGCTGAAGGGGTTCTGGAAGGCTACTTGCAGGTGCTTGGGGCAGCTTCCAAGGAAGGACATAAGGTTGCACCCTGGGGTTAAACGTTAAAACAGAATTATTTATCTGGCCCACCCGCAGTGTTGGTGGTGCAGCCGGGTCAGGGATAAGTGGTGCAGGTTCTGGCTGGGGTTGCTCTCTGAAATGCAACCTGCCGTCTGGGGTCTCTTGTAAGGATCTGACCTTCCCTGCAGAGCCTGGGTCTTCCGCCAGGTCTCTGGGGTGACTGCAGGGGTTAACTGTTTGTCCAGCAGAGTCACACCGGCAGCAAAGGGGCCTTGGACGGAGCGCATAGGGGTGTACTCCACCTGGTCGCCCACATACAAACTGGGGCGGGCCTGCGGCAAATAGGGGCGCTTCACAAAGCGGCGCCCCACAAACATTTCTGTTCCTGAATAATTGTCCTGCAGGAATCCCACTCCGCGCTGAACAGAAAACCAGAGGACTGTCCCTGTCCATCTGGTGAGTTTCGGGTCGCCAGGCTGGGGGTCGTCTAAAACCTGTTTGACCCACTCTTCTATATTGGGCTTGTAATCCCATGGGGTCTGGACATATGCGGTGATCTCCGAAGGGACTTCAGGGTTAAGACATCCCGGTTTAGCAGTAGTCGTACTGGGCGGCGGAGTGGAAGCTCCGGCCGCCTCCGCCGCACCAGTAAGTGTCTTTGGTGGAGCAGGCCTAGGCCTGTTAGAGGTATCGGGACCCGCAGGAAGCAGTGCAGGGGCAGCTACGGACCGGGCCTGGGCCTCAGGGAGCGCGTCTGCTCCTACCTGATGGCCGGTTCCGGTGCCTCCTGGTGGTCATCCCGGGGTCCAATCTCCGTCTGCTGTGCAGGCTGGTCCGAAGCCTGGGCAGCTACGTCAGCGGCGTTCTCCGTGGGAGCAGGCTTAGCATCGGCAGCCATCTTGGGGGACATCTCACCTTCGACGCTGTCAGCAGAAGTAGCGGAGGGATCCACTGCCTCCGAGGACTTGATTGGAGTCACGTCTTCTTCTCTGGTGGTGGCATGTGCCGGCGCTGGGGGCGCTCTAAGCGTGCAGGGGCCAGCTCTCTTGACAAGCTGAGAGACCCGGATCTCAGGTATGATGGTCTCATAGACAAGCTCTCCCTGGATCGCCATCTGATCCCATTTTGGAGGAGGGAGCACCATCTTCCTTGGCTCCACTGTTGGGGTGCTTTCAGGATGTGAGGGTGGAGCCCAGAGGGAGGAGTCTGCACTCCCTTGGCTCACATTGCAAAGTTCTTGGTGGGCAGGCTTAAGTTTTCCCGCTTCTAGAGGGGCGTATTCGGCATCTTCGCACTCTTGAGAAGGTGTTCCTGAGTTTTCCCGCTTCTGGGCATGAAGAAGCAGCGCCATTTTGTGAATATGGTGAATTAACCCTTGGAGTGCTGGAGCGCACGTTTTATCGCTTTCTGGCACATCAACAAGGCAATAAAGTAAATTTTCAGGGTTTTTGCACAATCTGTAGGTCTTGCAGTACTGTGAAACATGCAATTTGATCCAGTTAAGCACACAACTGGATCCGGTTCTGTTGGCACACAGCTCTATCCTGTTCCAGTAATCCGCCTGTTACAGTAATGCAGTAAGCCGGATTGGAATAATGCACACTGACGCTATAATATGCAATGACTGGGCCAGGTATAAATCATAGTTAATAGTTTTTGTTCTCAGGGCCCTTTAAGATGTTGCGACTCTTGTACCAGGTTAGGAATGGTGTAATGTCTCTGTATAGTAGTGGGTATAGTGTCAACAGTGTCTCCTACCGTGGTACGGCTGGACACCTAGATCCTGGCTCACTTGCAATAAAATGAGTGTTGCTAGTAGGAGTAATTGAGGAACTTGGTAGCAATGAATGAGATCCAGACTTGGAATATAATTCAAACTGGTCATTACTAGTGTTGAGCGCGAATATTCAAATCGCGAATTTTTTTCGCGAATATCGGCACTTCGCTAATTCGCGAATATTTCGAATATAGTGCTATAAATTCGCAATTTCGAATGTTTTTTTTTTTTTTTTTTTTTTTTATTGTTATATTTTTTCCTTTCCCACTTCCCTAAAGTTGTTCTTACCTGTCCTTTGGATTCCTGGCTTCCTGGCTGCTCCAGTCAGTGCCCGTTGCCGCTTCTGCCGCCTTCCGTGCTCATGGAGCGTCCCCATCTCCATGGGAACGTCTCCATATACTAGAATGTACTGTCGGATTTGAGAATTACGTTGAAATCGCAATTGCGATTAATATAACACGAAATAATCGCATTTGCGATTTCAACGTAATTCTCAAATCCGACAGTACATTCTAGTATATGGAGACGTTCCCATGAGCATGGAATATAGCATTACTAAGTTAAAATCGCAAATGCGATTATTTCGTGTTATATTAATCGCATTTGCGATTTTTTTTTATTTTTATTTTTTTACTATGGTTGGCTTCAATGGTAGAATTAGCGAATATGACGAATATATTCGTTATATTCCACAAAACGAATATACGAATATATTCGTTATATTCCACAAAACAAAGATAACGAAGTATTCTGCATCTCAGTTATATCTACCTATTCATCAACTTCGCTAATTCTAGCAATCATATAGGACAGTTTACTATAGAGACAGCTAAGTATAATTCGCTATGCGATTATATTACTTTGCTTTTTTATATAAATAGATTATAATAATTATCAGGTATTATAATTATTCTATTTATATAAAAAAAAAGCAGTCATATAATCGCATAGCGAATTATACTTAGCTGTCTCTATAGTAAACTGTCCTATATGATTGCTAGAATTAGCGAAGTTGATGAATAGGTAGATATAACTGAGATGCAGAATACTTCGTTATCTTCGTTTTGTGGAATATGACGAATACATTCGTATATTCGTTTTGTGGAATATAACGAATATATTCGTCATATTCGCTAATTCTACCATTGAAGCCAACCATAGTAAAAAAAAAAAAAAAAAAAAATCGCAAATGCGATTAATATAACACGAAATAATCGCATTTGCGATTTTTACTTAGTAATGCTATATTCCAGGGATCAGCAACCTCCGGCACTCCAGCTGTTGTCAAACTACGACTCCCAGCATGCTCCATTCACTTCTTTGGGAGTCCTGAGAACAGCCATGGAGGTGTGCATGCTGGGAGTTGTAGTTGCACCACAGCTGGAGTGCCGAAGGTTGCTGATCCCTGCTATATGCCATGCTCATGGAGCGTCCCCATCACCATGGTAACGTCTCCATATACTAGAATGTACTGTCGGATTTGAGAATTACGTTGAAATCGCAAATGCGATTATTTCGTGTTATATTAATCGCATTTGCGATTTCAATAGGAGAGTAGCCTTTAAGTTTAAAAAAAAAAAAAAAAAAAAAAAAAAAAAAAAAATTAAAAAAATCGCATATGCGATTTTTTTAAATCGCATATTATTCGCGATAACTAGCATAATGACGAATATTCGATTTCGACGAATATAAAACGAATATTCTATCGAATATTCGCGAATTTAGTCGAAATCGAATATGGCACCTGCCGCTCATCACTAGTCATTACTTGATGCATCAGTAATCCATCTGAGATACAGCAATAGTCTTGGGTCCCAGCAGGTATTGGCAATGTATGGCAGGAATCTGTCTCTTCTGCTTCTATCATGTGCCTGGAGCTCTCGCAGGATAAGTCGTCTGCTTGTGGCTCTGTAATGTGGCAGGAATCTATATCTTCTGCTCTGTCTATCTTCTGCTGTGTATGGCTTCTCCTGGTCTCTGGACGGTACTCACAATCAGCTCACAGGGTATGGTTCTTCCTTGAGTTCTGGAGGTGTCTGCTTGCTTGTCACCAGCTGAGGCTGAAAGGCTCAGACTGGGAATGATGATCTTTGGTCTCAGCCGAGACGAGATCCTGGGATCCCTAGAACTGGGAGCTCCTACCAGCACAGCCTTTCCCTAGCAGGGGTGGCTGGCACACTAACTCTAACTTCCTTCCCCACCCATGAGGCAGGATGTGGGAACATTCCACACCTCCTCAAAGAGGGGGGGGGGGGCAAAACTGGAATGTACTATTCCAGTCTAGATATGCTAAACTGTTACCAAGGCCCTGCTAAAAATTGCTGCCACCTGCTGGTGAACATGAAACTTACAGCAAATACATTTAACAAGGGTTTCAATGCACATTAGTGAGGATGTGATGTTAAATTACACAGGATGACAATGCAGATACACTTAACAGGTTGTAGTGGGGTGAAAGAGTTTAGTAACATAACTCTGGGATGTTACAATTGGCGTTATCGTCAGTTGCGGACATTGCCTCCAGGTGTCTGCTGTTTAAAGCTACAAAAGACCGCACCTGGATGTAAAGTTAAGCCCAGGTGCAGAATTGGCTTTGTGGGGTGAAATAGAAAATTCAGCAATTTTTTAGGGGGTTTTGTGCTTACAGTGTTCACTGACCCACCATTCCCTGGGTCTGTTTAACTACGATAAAGCCAAATTTACATAGTTTCTATAACTTTTTATTTCTTGTAAAAAATTTTTTTAATAAAAACCTTTAACCCCTTAAGGACACAGGGCGTACCGGTACGCCCTATTTCCCGAGTCCTTAAGGACCAAGGGCGTACCGGTACGTCCTGACTTAAAATCGGCATTCCGGCGCCGCGGGGGTTAATCGGAACGGGATTTCGGCTGAAATCATTCAGCCGGCATCCCGTAACAACGCAGGGGGGGGTCATTTGACCCCCCCGTATCGGCGATCGCAGAAAACCGCAGGTCAATTCAGACCTGCGGTTTTCTGCGTTTCCGGTCCATTCGGGTGTCCGGTGACCCGATGAACCGGAAAAAGACTGCGATCGGTGGCGTAATTATACACCACCAATCGCAGTCCGAGGATTTGAGGAGGCGGTGCTGGCCCTGGTGCTGAACACTGCTGTCCAGGGTGCTGATTGGTGCAGGGGAGAGAGGCGCGAGATTCAAACTTCCTGCGCTCCTCTCTCCCCTCCTCTTCCTGTTCTGCACGAGCACCCGGCAGCATCGTCCAGCACCAGCTCCTGTGTCCCCCTAATCGCCATCCATCACCCTCCTGCACCCATCGCCACCCAGGTAGGTTAGGGTCAGTGAGGGAGAGGCATCGTTAGGCAGGGAAAGAAGGGAAAAGTTAGTTAGGAAAAAAAAAAAAAAAAAAACTTTTAACTTTTACACAAATCTTTTTTTGATCCATCAGACCCCAGACCCCCCCCTGCCACTTGCCCCCCCCTACCAGCCCCCCACCACCACCAGCCCCCCCACCCACCCCCCCACCACTCCCCCCAACCCCCCCCATCCCCCCACCACCACCACTAGCCCCCTCACCACCACTTTTTTTTCTGCGTTCGCTGACTGGTCGGCACTTTTTAGCGTCCGTCCACTGTTAGCGCATCGCCTGCCCCACCGCTGATCAGCGTTGTACCGCTAATCAGCAACTTTTTTTTTTTCCTAACACTTGCCCTTTTTTCCTTTTTTTAGTACGCGAACACCCGTTGCCCCCACACACACGCACATATAATAAAGTTTTACACACACGCACACCTACACGCACACACACCCATGGCCCGCCGGGTGTTCTCGGCCGAGGAGGCATATGCCCAGATTGCCTCCGACTCCGAGAGCCCCAGTGAGGATGAGGATGACCCCACATTCCTCTTATCATCAGCATCCTCCTCATCATCATCGGATGACGATGAGCCACCAAGGCGGCGGAGACGCCGCCAGGCGGAGCCAGGGGCCGCACATGCTAGGGATCCTGTGGCCCACCCTAGTACGAGCCGCCCTGGGGTTCGTACTGGTTTCCCGGCCCACCAAATAAGTTCACCGGAGACCCCTGCCGATGAACTTAGCTGGTGTCCCCCAGTGGACTTTGAGCCTGAGATTCCGGATTTCGCTGGCAATCCTGGAATCCAGATTCCCACAGTGGGGTTTACTGAAATTGACTATTTTAGTTTTTTTTTCAGTAACCCACTGGTGAATTTGATGGTGGAGCAGACGAATCTGTACGCCCAACAGTTCGTCGCTCAAAACCCAGGCTCAGTTTTGGCTAGACCCGGTGGCTGGACGCCGGTCAGTGCAGCCGAAATGAGGACATTTTGGGGCCTCGTGCTGCATATGGGTCTAGTCCAAAAACCCAGTGTCAGGCAATACTGGAGTGGGGACGTCCTGTACCAGACCCCACTGTACAGTATGGTCATGACACGCTCCCGGTTTGAGGCCATCCGGAAATGTCTGCATTATTCCGATAATGCAGCATGTCCACCCCGAGGTGATCCTGCCTATGACCGGCTGTATAAGATACGGCCTGTCATCGATCACTTTGGGGCCACATTTCAGCAGGCCTACGTACCTGGAAGGGAGGTCGCGGTTGATGAGTCGCTCATTGCGTTCAAGGGGAGACTCAGTTTCCGCCAATATATTCCCACAAAGCGAGCGAGGTATGGCGTGAAGCTATACAAAATTTGTGAGAGTACCTCAGGGTACACTTACAAATTTCGTGTGTACGAGGGGCGAGATTCCCGTATTCAACCCCCAGAATGTCCCCCCACTCTGGGTGTTAGCGGGAAACTCGTGTGGGACCTTATGTACCCACTGCTGGATAATGGTTACCACTTGTACGTGGATAACTTTTATACCAGCATTCCCTTGTTCAGGTCCCTTGCCGCCAGATCTACGTTCGCTTGTGGGACCGTGCGGAAAAATCAGCGCGGCCTCCCTGCCTACCCCCTCCAGGTACCTATCCCCAGGGGTGAGACCCGTGCACTTACCAGTGGAAACCTGTTGCTGGTCAGGTATAAGGACAAGAGGGATGTCCTTATGCTGTCCACAATCCACGGTAACGGCACCACCCCAGTCCCTGTGCGAGGTACCGCGGCAACGGTCCTCAAGCCCGATTGTATCGTCGACTACAATCGGTATATGGGAGGAGTTGATCTCTCGGATCAAGTCCTCACGCCATATAACGCCATGCGCAAAACCCGGGCATGGTACAAAAAAGTTGCGGTCTACTTGGTGCAGGTTGCCATGTACAACTCTTTTGTACTATCCCGAAGCGCTGGCAGCACAGGGACATTCCTCCAATTCTATGAGGCAGTCCTCAAGGACCTGATCTTTTCGGACCGGGAAAGAGCAGGCCGGAGTACCTCGGGAACTGGAGGCGCCCGGATCGTCCCTGGCCAACACTTTCCAGGTGTGGTCCCCCATACTGGAAAGAAGGGACGAACCCAAAAAAAGTGCAGAGTGTGTCGCAGGAGGGGGATACGGAAGGACACCACCACTCAGTGCGACACGTGCCCCGATCATCCGGGCCTCTGCGTTATCGATTGCTTCAGGGAGTATCACACTTCCATGGAGTACTAAATTTTTATAATCCCCAACAGTTCACTAGAGAACATAAAACACTATGGCTCTCAGACTTTGGAGACACGAAAACTATTTTTCTTTCCCCCAAAAATATTAGTTTTAGTGCAGGCATCCTCAAACTGCGGCCCTCCAGATGTTGTAAAACTATAACTCCCAGCATGCCCAGACAACCTACAGCCATCAGCAGGGCATGGTGGGAATTGTAGTTTTACAACATCTGGAGGGCCGCAGTTTTAGGATGCCTGCTTAGTGTCTCCAAAGTCTGAGAGCCATACATATTGGGCATCGTCGCGTGCGTAAAAGTCGTCGCTATAAAAATAACTTTTGACCAAACGCCTCGGATGAACGGTGTTAAAAATATAAAATAAAAACGGTGCCAAAACGCCTATTTTTGGGCAAAATTTCAATTTAAATCCATTTTGCCGGTAATAAAGCAAGGGTTAACAGCCAAACAAAACTAAATATTTATTGCCCCGATTCTGTCGTTTGCAGAAACACCCCATATGTGGTCGTAAATGGCTATATAGCCGCACGGCAGGGCATAGAACGAAGGGAACGCCATACGGTTTCTGGAAGGCAGATTTTGATGGACAGTTTTTTTTTTGACACCATGTCCCATTAGAAGCCCCCCCTGATGTAGCCCAGACTAGAAACTCCAAAAAAGTGACCCCATCTAAGAAACTACACCCCTCAAGGTATTCAAAAGTTACTTTACAAACTATGTTAACCCTTTAGGTGTTCCACAAAACTAAATAGCGAATGTAGAAACAATTTTAGATTTATTTTTTTTTGTTACATTGCCTCAAAAAAGAGTAATATAGAGCAACCAAATATCAAATTTACCCCAAAAATAGTCCCAAAACAACAACCACCTTATCCCGTAGTTTCCTAGATGGGGTCACTTTTATGGAGTTTCTACTCTAGGGGTGCATCAGGGGGCTTGAAAGGGTACATGGTGTAAATAAACCAGTCCAGCAAAATCTGCCTTCCAAAAACCATATGGCGTTCCCCTTCTTCTATGTCCTGCCGTTTAGCCAAATAGTAGTTTACCACCACATATGGGGTGTTTCTGCAAACTACAGAATCAGGGCAACCCATTTTGAGTGTTGTTTGGCAGTTAACCCTTGTTTTACTCCTAGAAAAAATTGATTATATTGGAAAATTTTCCAAAAAATTGAAATTTCATAATTGTTTCTCCATCTGCCATTAACTCTTGTGGAACACCTAAAGGGTTAACAAAGTTTGTAAACCCAGTTTTGAATACCTTGAGGGGTGTACTTTCTTAGATGGAGTCACTTTTTTGAAATTTCTATTCTAGGGGTGCAACAGGGGGCTTCAAATGGGACATGGTATAAACAAAACCAGTCCTGCAAAATCTGCCTTCCAAAACCCATATGGTGTTCCCCTCCTTCTATGTGCTACCGTTCGGCCAAACAGTAGTTTACGACCACATATGGGGTGTTTTTGCAAACTACAGAATCAGGGCAACCCATTTTGAGTGTTGTTTGGCAGTTAACCCTTGTTTTACTCCTAGAAAAAATTGATTATATTGGAAAATTTTCCAAAAAATTGAAATTTCATAATTGTTTCTCCATCTGCCATTAACTCTTGTGGAACACCTAAAGGGTTAACAAAGTTTGTAAACCCAGTTTTGAATACCTTGAGGGGTGTACTTTCTTAGATGGAGTCACTTTTTTGAAATTTCTATTCTAGGGGTGCAACAGGGGGCTTCAAATGGGACATGGTATAAACAAAACCAGTCCTGCAAAATCTGCCTTCCAAAACCCATATGGTGTTCCCCTCCTTCTATGTGCTACCGTTCGGCCAAACAGTAGTTTACGACCACATATGGGGTGTTTTTGCAAACTACAGAATCAGGGCAACCCATTTTGAGTGTTGTTTGGCAGTTAACCCTTGTTTTACTCCTAGAAAAAATTGATTATATTGGAAAATTTTCCAAAAAATTGAAATTTCATAATTGTTTCTCCATCTGCCATTAACTCTTGTGGAACACCTAAAGGGTTAACAAAGTTTGTAAACCCAGTTTTGAATACCTTGAGGGGTGTACTTTCTTAGATGGAGTCACTTTTTTGAAATTTCTATTCTAGGGGTGCAACAGGGGGCTTCAAATGGGACATGGTATAAACAAAACCAGTCCTGCAAAATCTGCCTTCCAAAACCCATATGGTGTTCCCCTCCTTCTATGTGCTACCGTTCGGCCAAACAGTAGTTTACGACCACATATGGGGTGTTTTTGCAAACTACAGAATCAGGGCAACCCATTTTGAGTGTTGTTTGGCAGTTAACCCTTGTTTTACTCCTAGAAAAAATTGATTATATTGGAAAATTTTCCAAAAAATTGAAATTTCATAATTGTTTCTCCATCTGCCATTAACTCTTGTGGAACACCTAAAGGGTTAACAAAGTTTGTAAACCCAGTTTTGAATACCTTGAGGGGTGTACTTTCTTAGATGGAGTCACTTTTTTGAAATTTCTATTCTAGGGGTGCAACAGGGGGCTTCAAATGGGACATGGTATAAACAAAACCAGTCCTGCAAAATCTGCCTTCCAAAACCCATATGGTGTTCCCCTCCTTCTATGTGCTACCGTTCGGCCAAACAGTAGTTTACGACCACATATGGGGTGTTTTTGCAAACTACAGAATCAGGGCAACCCATTTTGAGTGTTGTTTGGCAGTTAACCCTTATTTTACTCCTGGAAAAAATTTATTATATTGGAAAATTTTCCAAAAAATAGAAATTTCAAAATTGTTTCTCCATCTGCCATTAACTCTTGTGGAACACCTAAAGGGTTAATAAAGTTTGAAAAAACAGTTTTGAATACCTTGAGGGGTGTAGTTTCTAGAATGGGGTCATTTTTGGGAGGTTTCTATTATCTAAGCCTCACAATATGACTTCAAACCTGAACTGGTCCATAAAAAGTGGGATTTTGAAGATTTCTCAAAAATTTCAAAATTTGCTTCTAAACTTCTAAGCCTTGTAACATCCCCAAAAAATAAAATATCATTCCCAAAATGCTACAAACATGAAGTAGACATATGGGGAATGTAAAGTCATCACAATTTTTGGGGGTATTACTATGTATTACAGAAGTAGAGAAACTGAAACTTTGAAATTTGCTAATTTTTCAAAATTTTTGGTAAAAAATGTATTTTTTTATGCAAAAAAAATAACTTTTTTGACCCAATTTTAGCAGTGTCATGAAGTACAATATGTGACGAAAAAACAATCTCAGAACGGCCTGGGTAAGTCAAAGCGTTTGAAAGTTATGAGCACTTAAAGGGACACTGGTCAGATTTGCAAAAAATGGCCCGGTCCTTAAGGTGAAAATGAGCCCGGTCCTTAAGGGGTTAAAAATGTTATGTGCATCGCCAGATTCTAGAGGTGATGCAGTGTAAGTAGTGAAGGGGATGAGCAGTTTGATCGGCACTACAAGCTAGACAGTGTGCAGTTAAACAGTGAAGATGAAGTGGCTCACGCAAGTGCACCATGACCCATCAAACAGCTGATCAGTGGTGGGCGGGGGTGCCCTCGCCTATCTGATATTCATGACCTATCCTGCAGATATGTCATCCGTATCATCACACTGCACAATCCCTTTAAGGTAGCTGAATCATAAATTGCTCTCAGCTAAATGCATAAACTAATGCAAGAGAGAACTGCCTGAACAGCAAACAAGATGATGTATACAGAGCGCATTTAGGGGGCTGGTGCTACCTGCAGTCTTTATACATCCTTTTATTTGCTATTCAGGCAATTATCGTTTGCATGTACTTAGCTGGGAGCGCTTTATGCTAGTTTTGCTATTCCGCTACTGATAAATGTTTTACTTACCTAGCATGTATGGATACAACCCAGTGTACACCAACTATATGTCATCATGCCTCTGCCATGACTTGGTTTTATAATTACAATAATTAATAAAAATGTTATGTTTTTTTCTTAGGGCTGGGCGATTATGACCAAAATAAAAATTGTGATTAATTAATGATTATTTTGTTTTTGCTTTTTTTGCCCTCATAGTTCATTGTCAACAGTTGGAACAGTGGGGGGAGGTAGACACAGTTGGAAAAGTGGGAGGAGGCAGACGCAGTTGCAATAGTGGGGAAGGCAGATGCAGTTGGAATAGTGAGGGGAGGCGGATGCAGTTGGAATAGTGAGGGGAGGCGGATGCAGTTGGAATAGTGAGGGGAGGCGGATGCAGTTGGAATAGTGAGGGGAGGCAGATGCAGTTTCAATAGTGGGGGAGGCAGATGCAGTTGGAATAGTGAGGGGAGGCAGATGCAGTTGGAATAGTGAGGGGAGGCGGATGCAGTTGGAATAGTGAGGGGAGGCGGATGCAGTTGGAATAGTGAGGGGAGGCGGATGCAGTTGGAATAGTGAGGGGAGGCAGATGCAGTTTCAATAGTGGGGGAGGCAGATGCAGTTGGAATAGTGAGGGGAGGCAGATGCAGTTGGAATAGTGAGGGGAGGCGGATGCAGTTGGAATAGTGAGGGGAGGCGGATGCAGTTGGAATAGTGAGGGGAGGCGGATGCAGTTGGAATAGTGAGGGGAGGCGGATGCAGTTGGAATAGTGAGGGGAGGCGGATGCAGTTGGAATAGTGAGGGGAGGCGGATGCAGTTGGAATAGTGGGGGAGGCGGATGCAGTTGGAATAGTGAGGGGAGGCGGATGCAGTTGGAATAGTGAGGGGAGGCGGATGCAGTTGGAATAGTGAGGGGAGGCGGATGCAGTTGGAATAGTGAGGGGAGGCAGATACAGTTGGAATAGTGAGGGGAGGCAGATACAGTTGGAATAGTGAGGGGAGGCGGATGCAGTTGGAATAGTGAGGGGAGGCGGATGCAGTTGGAATAGTGAGAGGAGGCGGATGCAGTTGGAATAGTGAGGGGAGGCAGATACAGTTGGAATAGTGAGGGGAGGCGGATGCAGTTGGAATAGTGAGGGGAGGCGGATGCAGTTGGAATAGTGAGGGGAGGCGGGTGCAGTTGGAATAGTGAGGGGAGGCGGATGCAGTTGGAATAGTGAGGGGAGGCGGATGCAGTTGAAACAGTGGGGGGGGGGCAGATGCAGTTGGAATAGTGAGGGGAGGCGGATGCAGTTGAAACAGTGAGGGGAGGCAGGTGCAGTTGGAATAGTGAGGGGAGGCGGCTGCAGTTGGAATAGTGAGAGGAGGCGGATGCAGTTGGAATAGTGAGGAGAGGCGGATGCAGTTGGAACAGTGGGGGGAGGCGGATGCAGTTGGAACAGTGGGGGGAGGCAGATGCAGTTGGAACAGTGAGGGGAGGCAGGTGCAGTTGGAATAGTGAGGGGAGGCGGCTGCAGTTGGAATAGTGAGGGGAGGCGGATGCAGTTGGAATAGTGAGGAGAGGCGGATGCAGTTGGAACAGTGGGGGGAGGCGGATGCAGTTGGAACAGTGGGGGGAGGCAGATGCAGTTGGAACAGTGAGGGGAGGCGGATGCAGTTGGAACAGTGTGGAGAGGCGGATACAGTTGGAACAGTGGGGGGAGGCGGATGCAGTTGGAACAGTGGGGGGGGGGGCAGATGCAGTTGGAACAGTGGGGGGAAGCGGGAAGACTCAGAGTAGAGCAGCACCAAGTATAAACAGAATAATTTAAATACCTTACATGGGCCAGATTATGTCAATTAATCAGGCTGCATATCAATATTTTTTTTTAATTAATTGCCCTATTCTTGCTTTTTGGTTTCTGTGTACACTTTTTGATAGATATTACTTATTTGGGGGTATCCACAAAACCTGTTATGTTCATGTAGCAAGCCCCCTTGTGTTGGTCTGTGTAGAATACTTTGGGGTAACAGTACAGTAAAGTTACACAGTACATAATGTATATGATATATAGATGCTAGGACACAGTTCTGTCCCCAGCATGTCTAGCCCTGTCAAGCAAGGGGAGGGGGGAGTGTGCAAAGCACTGGGGGTGTTAAAAATCAGTGCTCCAAGTATTCAGCCCCCCCTCCTGGTGCTCTAACTTGTTCCTTTGCAAATGGATAAAAACACAGATTTCTCTGCAGTTGTTTAGCATGCAGACAAAAGAAAGGTATAGTTTTAATCAGCATGATGAGTCCTACTATCCAGTATATCTAGTTTAATAGGGTTGATTCTGGTGCCAGAGCCGTTTTAAAGGCTACCATACACATTCAATGGTTGTCCGCCAGACGATCGTTCAGACCACAGCTATCTCTACTGGCTTACCCATACACATACATGTTCAGTTTGGCCAAACACGTATGTGTATTCAATGGGGTGAGAGGAGAAAGGTGCTGCCAGACACCTCTGATTATCTCCTGGGAGAATAAAAAGATTGGACGAAAACATTCACATACGGTAATCAGTCAGAGAGTTGGAAGCTCCCCACACAAATAAGAGTGTCAGCCAAACCTGCCACTCTCAGCGGGTTCAGACGGCAATACACTAATGTGTATGTGGAACTAGCGACCATGGGCACAAAGCCACCTTGGCTTAGTCAACACAGTACAAAAGCTTTAAACAATATACCGGAATAGATTTATGTACGAATTGCACAGAGGTACTTGCATTACTTAGCATCTTGTCTTGAAATTATTTTACATATTAACATGAGTCAAAAAAAAAAAGTTGAAATTGGTTGCTTTTTATCACTATGTGCACATTTTGGATTTTTTTTAACTGAAATTCATGTATTTTTGGCAAAAAAATATTTTTAAAATAAGGTTTTATTAAAAATATTCAAGCGTTTGGCTTTTGAAACTTCTGTCTGTGTATCAGAGTACTTGGCAATCTGCAAAATTCCATTCACAGTCAAATCGTTCGGAGAGCTTATTTGACAACTCGATCTCCAGCCCACTTTTGTGTGCATTCCGTATTTTGCAGAACGGAACAGCTGGCCCCTAATAGAACAACCCTATTCTTGTTCTATTCTTTTGCGGAATGGACATACGGAAACGGAATGCATACGGAGTACCTTCAGTTTTTTTTGCAGACCCATTGAAATAAATGGTTCCACATATGATTCACAAAAAAATAGAATGGACAGAGAAGGAAAATACGTTTGTGTGCATGAGCCCTTAAGCTCAATTGTAATCAGTTGACCCCCTACCTTAGTAATGGATTTACACATGCAAGTTTTGTGCAGTTTCTTGAGCCAGGAGAGGAGAAACTCTTCCTTATATAGTTTTTATAGTTCCATATAGTTTCTCATGACCCACTCCTAACATTGGCTAAAAAAATTATAACAAAAGGCAACAAATATTACATGGGTGGTTATCATTTAAATATCGTGCGAGCGATTGCATGATCAGCAAGAATTTGCTCTTTTATGGCCTAAAAATTATTGTTTGTCAGCAGTATATCCCCTACTGTAAACAGATATTTGCAGTTCATTAGCAGACGAGACATAAGTGATCAAAATTATCAAAATAAAATATTGTTACATATACAGTCAGGTCCATAAATATTGGGACATCTACACAATTCTAACATTTTGGGCTCTATACACCACTACAATGGATTTGAAATGAAAGAAACAAGATGTGCTTTAACTGCAGACTGTCAGCTTTAATTTGAGGGTATTTACATCCAAATGTAAGGACAACATGGTTATGGACTCAAGCGTAGAGGGTGAGAAACCATCGACTCCTATGACTAATGTAGGCAAGACTGCAGCCAAGGACAAAAAAGATAAAGTGAAGTCTCAAAGGAAGCAGCTGTTGCTGGGTGATTCAATCATAAGAAGTGTGGAGCTTAAAGAAAATGGTTTTGTGAGATGTCTCCCTGGGGCTACTGCTAGAAGAGATAGAAGACGTATTATTAATATTGTTAAGCAAGCAAAGCAGGAAGGGGACGTGGATGTTCTTGTCCATCTAGGGACAAATGACCTGGCTTGCAATGAAGTGTCAGAGGTGAAAAAATCTTTTATCACACTTGGTAATGACGTACAGGATTTTGCATCCACCATTTCATTTTCTGAAGTTCTGCCTGTACATAATGTTCAGAATGATAGGCAGAGGCGCATAAAGGAGTTTAACATATGGCTTGGTAAATGGTGTCAAGAGCAAGGATTTGGCTTTGTTTCTCATAATAGCTCTACTTGGAACAGAAAGGAACTGTACAAAAAAGATGGTTTGCATCTTTCTCTCAAAGGAACAAATGTACTTAGTGAACAACTCCAAGAATTTGCGAAAGAGTATTTAAACTAGGAAGGGGGGGCAAAAGAGTGAAAATAAAAGAGTCCAATTGCCCCCCGAAACAATGCCAGAACAGGTCAGATGCACAGAGGTTAAGAAATGATAAGCTCAGAGTCCTCTCTACAAATGCTCGCAGTTTAGGTAAAAAAATCAATGAACTTGGGTCAATAATGGCATCTGAGAATGTAGATTTAGTGGCTGTTACGGAGACATGGTTTAATGAAAGAAATGACTGGGACATAACCATACCAGGGTACTCTTTATACAGAAGAGACAGAGAAGGCAAGAAAGGAGGAGGAGTGGCCCTGTATGTGAAAGATAGCATTAAATCTAACCTAATACAAGTTGGTGAGGCCAACATAGAGTCAGTTTGGGTTACGTTGCAGTTTGCTAATCATGCAGTAACTCGTGTAGGTGTGATATATAGACCACCTGATCAAGTTAAAGAACTAGATGATCTACTAGTTGAAGAAATAGCTAAAATGACAATGAAAGGAGAAGTTATCATTATGGGAGATTTCAATCTTCCAGATATAAACTGGAAAACCAAAATAGCAAGTTCTACCAGGAGTACAGATATTCTAAATTCCCTACTGGGGTTATCCCTACAACAAATGGTTGAGGAGCCAACCCGGAGGGAGGCCATTTTGGATTTGATATTCACAAATGGGGATTCGGTATATGATGTCATTGTAGGCGAAACCTTGGGATCTAGTGATCACCAGTCAGTGTGGTTTAATATAAGAACTGTGAAAGAGTCCCACCACACAAAAACAAAAGTTTTAGATTTTAGAAAAACAGACTTTTCAAAAATGAAATTAGTCATAAATGAGTCCTTATCAGACTGGAACGGATTACATGGAGTCCAGGAGAAATGGGACTACTTAAAAGGTGCATTATTGAAGGCAACAGAAAATTCAATTAGACTTGTCAGTAAAAGCAAAAAAAGGAAGAGACCACTGTGGTACTCGGCAGAAGTGGCCCAAATCATTAAAAATAAAAAGCTAGCATTTTGTAATTATAAAAAAACCCAGAGCAATGAAGATAAGGAAATCTACAAGATTAGGCAGAAAGAGGCCAAGCAAGTTATAAGAACTTCTAAAGCGCAGGCAGAAGAAAAACTAGCTCAGTCTATGAAAAAAGGGGATAAGACATTCTTCAGATATATAAATGAAAAAAGGAAATTAAAACAAGGAATAACTAAATTAAAAACAAAGGACGGAAGGTATGTAGAAGAGAATAAAGGGCTAGCCGACTGCCTTAATGAATACTTCTGTTCAGTTTTTACAAAAGAAAAAGAAGGAGAAGGACCTCCACTAGAAAGGATGACTAATAAATCGTTTGATGCATGTGTCTTTACAGAGGAAGATGTTCTAAGTTTGCTGTCTAAAGTGAAGACAAATAAATCACAGGGGCCTGATGAGATACACCCAAAATTATTAAAAGAGCTTAGTGGTGAGCTGGCAAAACCGTTAACAGATTTATTTAACCAATCATTAGTAACAGGAGTCATCCCGGAAGATTGGAAATTGGCAAATGTCGTGCCCATTCACAAGAAAGGTAGTAGGGAGGAATCGAGCAACTATAGACCAGTGAGTCTGACATCAATAGTAGGCAAATTAATGGAAACCCTATTAAAGGATAGGATTGTGGAACATCTAAAATCCCATGGATTGCAAGATGAAAAACAGCATGGGTTTACTTCAGGGAGATCATGTCAAACAAATCTTATAGATTTTTTTGACTGGGTGACTAAAATAATAGACGGTGGAGGTGCAGTAGACATCGCATATCTAGATTTTAGTAAGGCTTTTGACACTGTCCCACATAGAAGACTTATCAATAAACTGCAGTCATTGAGCATGGACTCCCATATTGTTGAGTGGATTAGGCAGTGGCTGAGTGACAGGCAACAGAGGGTTGTAGTCAATGGAGAACATTCAAAACAAGGTCATGTTACCAGTGGGGTTCCACAGGGATCTGTACTGGGACCAATTTTGTTTAATATCTTCATAAGTGATATTGCAAAAGGCCTCGATGGTAAGGTTTGTCTTTTTGCTGATGACACAAAGATATGTAACAGGGTTGATGTTCCTGGAGGGAAACGCCAAATGGAAAAGGACTTAGGAAAACTAGAAGAATGGTCAGAACTCTGGCAACTGAAATTTAATGTGGATAAGTGCAAGATAATGCACCTGGGGCGTAAAAACCCAAGGGCAGAATATAGAATATTCGACACAGTCCTGACCTCAGTATCTGAGGAAAGGGATTTAGGAGTAATTATTTCAGAAGACTTAAAGGTGGGAAGACAATGTAATAAAGCAGCACGAAATGCAAGCAGAATGCTTGGATGTATAGGGAGAGGTATAAGCAGTAGAAAGAGTGAAGTGCTTATGCCGCTGTACAGAACACTGGTGAGACCTCACTTGGAGTATTGTGCGCAGTACTGGAGGCCATATCTCCAGAAGGATATAGATACTCTAGAGAGAGTTCAGAGAAGAGCTACTAAACTGGTCCATGGATTGCAGGATAAAACTTACCAGGAAAGGTTAAAAGACCTTAATATGTATAGCTTGGAAGAAAGAAGAGACCGAGGGGATATGATAGAAACTTTTAAATACATAAAGGGAATCAACTCGGTAAAGGAGGAGAGCATATTTAAAAGAAGAAAAACTACCACAAGAGGACACAGTTTTAAATTAGAGGGGCAAAGGTTTAAAAGTAATATAAGGAAGTATTACTTTACTGAGAGGGTAGTGGATGCATGGAATAGCCTTCCTGCAGAAGTGGTAGCTGCAAATACAGTGAAGGAGTTTAAGCATGCATGGGATAGGCATAAGGCCATCCTTCATATAAGATAGGGCCGGGGCTATTCATAGGATTCAGATATATTGGGCAGACTAGATGGGCCAAATGGTTCTTATCTGCCGACACATTCTATGTTTCTATGTTCTATGTAAATCAGGTGAACGGTGTAGGAATTACAACAGTTTGCATATGTGCCTTCCACTTGTTAAGGGACCAAAAGTAATGGGACAATAGGCTTCTCAGCTGTCACTATCAGTGAAGCAAGCCATCATTAGGCTGAAAAAAACAAAACAAACCCATCAGAGAGATAGCAGAAACATTAGGCGTGGCCAAAACAACTGTTTGGAACATTCTGAAAAAGAAAGAGCTCAGCAACACCAAAACACCCGGAAGACCACAGAAAACAACTGTGGTGGATGACCAAAGAATTCTTTCCCTGGTGAAGAAAACACCCTTCACAACAGTTGGCCAGATCAAGAACAATATCTAGGAGGTAGGTGTATGTGTGTCAAAGTCAACAATCAAGAGAAGACTTCACCAGAGTGAATACAGAGGGTTCACCACAAGATGTAAACCATTGGTGAGCATCAAAAACAGGAAGGCCAGATTAGAGTTTGCCAAACGACATCTAAAAAAGCCTTCACAGTTCTGGAACAACATCCTATGGACAGATGAGACCGAGATCAACTTGTACCAGAGCGATGGGATAAGAAGAGTATGGAGAAGGAAAGGAACTGCTCATGATCCTAAGCATACCACCTCATTAGTGAAGCATGGTGGTGGAAGTGTAATGGCGTGGGCATGTATGGCTGCCAATGGAACTGGTTCTCTTGTATTTATTGATGATGTGACTGCTAATAAAAGCAGCAGGATGAATTCTGAAGTGTTTCGGGCAATATTATCTGCTCCTATTCAGCCAAATGCTTCAGAACTCATTGGACGGCGCTTCACAGTGCAGATGGACAATGACCCAAAGCATACTGCAAAAGCAACCAAAGAGTTTTTTAAGGGAAAGAAGTGGAATGTTATGCAATGGCCAAGTCAATCACCTGACCTGAATCCGATTGAGCATGCATTTCACTTGCTGAAGACAAAACTGAAGGGAAAATGCCCCAAGAGCAAGCAGGAACTGAAGACAGTTGCAGTAGAGGCCTGGCAGAGCATCACCAGGGATGAAACCCAGCGTCTGATGATGTCTATGCGTTCCAGACTTTATGCTGTAATTGACTGCAAAGGATTTGCAACCAAGTATTAAAAAGTGAAAGTTTGATTTATGATTATTATTCTGTCCCATTACCTTTGGTCCCTTAACAAGTGGGAGGCACATATGCAAACTGTTGTAATTCCTACACCGTTCACCTGATTTGGATGTAAATACCCTCAAATTAAAGCTGACAGTCTGCAGTTCAAGCACATCTTGTTCGTTTCATTTCAAATCTATTGTGGTGGTGTATAGAGCCAAAAATTTTACAATTGTGTCAATATCCCAATATTTATGGACCTGACTGTAAATTGATGTCTTCAAAACATAAAAAACTTGCTATATAGTCAAACAGGGCTCATTTTAAAAATGTATCTTCACATGTAAAAGGACCGTTATAACCTGTAAAATGTCGCAATAACTCCTGCTGCATTTCTGTACCATTTAGTGATAATGCCTATGATCCACATAGCTTTTAAAGGGATTATCCAGTTGGCCAAAAATTCAAGGAACAGCAATTTTTTAAAAATAAAATAAATAAATACTACTAGCATCATGGCTCCCATCATTAAGTGGTAATAGTGACTGAGGTCACTGGCTGCCAGAGTCACGTGCTGGCCACTTTTAAACAAGCACTGAGGTGACTGCCAAATCATCTGCACTGGATCATCAGGGAATAGAAGAGGTGAGTAGTTTTTTTTCTGTAGCTTTTTTTCTGCATAACCCATGTAATGACGGCTGTACATTTTACTCATTTTTTGCAGACATCAGTAATTCTATTGCCAGTTGGCAACCTAAATGCTGACTAACATACAAACAAGCATCTTAGGCCTCATGCACCCGACCGTTCCGTTTTTTCCTGTCCGCAAATTGCAGATTGGCAAAACACGGAAGCCACCCGTTTGCCTTCCGCAATTTACGGAACGGAACAGGCGGCGCATAGTAGAAATGCCTATTCTTGTCTGCAAAACGGACAAGAATAGGACATGTTTTTTTGCAGGGCCACGGAACGGAGAAATGGATGCGGACAGCACACGGAGTGCTGTCCGCATCTTTTGCGGCCCCATTGAAGTTAATGGGTCCGCACTTGAGCCGCAAAGATTGCGGCTTGGATTCGGACTAGAACAACGGTCGTGTACATGAGGCCTTAGTGTAATGAAATATCTGCTTTGTTTTTAATTATTCTTCTTTTGCATGTTTCTGTCTCCCATTGTTAGATACATAGGACATTTTATCCACATAAGGCTACATGCACACGAACGTGGTTTGGTTCCGCATCTGCGGCTCGGGTGCGGACCCTCTCACTTCAATGGGGCCGCAAAAGATGCGGACAGCACTTTGTGTGCTGTCCGCATCCGTTGCTCCATTCCGTAGCCCCTCAAAAAAAATTAGAACATGTCCTATTCTTGTCCGTTTTGCGGACAAGGATAGGCATTGTTACAAAGGATCCACAAAAAAAAACGGATGCCATACGGACGTCATCCGTTTTTTTTGCGGACCGCAAAACACATATGGTCGTGTGCATCTAGCCTAATCTGTAGTAGTGGTTCCAATTTTTTGAAGCTTGAGAGCTACTATTCAGATATGAATATTTGAAGAGAATCTGACGCTATTTTTTGTGACAGCAAAATGCTGGGTCACTTGGTGTGGCCATACATTAGATAGAAGTTGGTTGATGGATGAACAACAGTTGAACAAACAAACATCTGATGAATGTTTCACAGACAGCCATATTGACCATTACTCGTTCAATGAAACTGGGAGATGGATGAAAGATATTTCTGGGAATGTTCAAAGAAAGATTGTTTATGAATGATATTGAATTGAATGAAAGATCTTTCATCTGATTATTGGATGAAAATATTAAAAGCAGTCGACTTCTTTTCAAAAGATGATATTCTATCATCTGTTGGCTAAGATTATTGTTCATTGTTAACCTTCCACAGATAAACGTTCACTTTAGTGTAAATCGGCCATTTTGATCAACTTCAGACTAATGTGTATGGCCACCTTTAGTTTTAAAGGGTTTCTGTCACTAGAATTTTTACTATTAAACTGGCGGACATTAGCGATGTGCTAATGTCAGCTGCACCTAACTATGCTATTCTTCTGATTATTCATGCCCCCTTACTGCAGAATTTTTCTTTTGTAATATGCTAATTAGCCTCTAGGAGCGGGGGAGGGGGGGGGGTGGCGTTGCTCTGGCTCCTAGAGGCTCTGTTCTCCCACCTCATTACACGCCCTCCAAGTCTTGATTGACAGGGCCAGGCAGCGTTCCCATCCTCCTGCCGCCCCTGTGCGCTGGGGAAATCTCGCGCCGTTCAGTATTCGGCCCAGGCGCGGTGAGGGAAGGACGCTCGTCGGCTGCCATCTTCCTTACAGCACCTGCGCCGAATACTGAACCCCCCTACCTCTGATGCGTCAACTTCCACAATGAATGGTTGTGACACATCAGGTTGCACCATAATAGGAGCAGAAGCAAAACATTCCTTTATCGCTGAAAAAACATGTAATGATTCTTCAGACCAGACTGAGAAATCCGCGCCTTTCTTAGTGATATCAGTTAAAGGTTTAACAACAGTTGAGTAATTCAAGATAAATTTACGGTAGTAGTTGGTGAACCCCAAAAATCGCATGAGTGCCTCCAGATCTTCGGGTCGAAGTCCCAGGAATTGCAGTTCTGAGACCGCAAATACACACTCCATTTTAGCATACAATTTATTCTCTCTTAAGATCTGTAAGACCTGTCTCACGTGATCCTCATGCGTTAAAAACTTCTTCCAGATAAACTACCACAAACCTGCCCACCAGATGATGAAAGATGTCATTGATGAAGTGTTGAAAAACAGCAGGAGCATTGGTCAAATCAAAAGACATGACAAATGACAAGGCATCTCAAAATGACCCTCAGGAGTATTAAAGGCTGTTTTCCATTCGGCTCCTTCCTTGACTCTTATCAGCATATATGCCCCCATCAAATCCAACTTAGAGAACACATTGGCGCCGACAATCTAATTGAATAAATCTGGGATCAAAGGAAGGGGATAGGGATCACGGATAGTGATGCGATTAAGCTCACGGAAGGTCACTGGTGATTTGGATGGTCTAATATGACCTTTAGCCAAACTCTTGGTGATCTACTCTCGCATGGCTACTGGCATTGGCTCATCACCAGACATGAACTTGAGTCTCTCTTTACCCAGAGTGTCAGAAGAGGCCGCTTCCTCATATGATAGTACGTCCCGGGCGAGAGGAACTTTAGATCTCTCCCTCAAGTCCCAGAGCTCTGAAAAATTCCTCTACCGACCGGAGGAATTGTGTTCCGGTTTGCAAGGAGAAAGCCAAAGTGTCACCTTTAAGTAATGAAATAATAATCCCCACTATTTGACTCTCGTCCCCAGAAGAGTTAAGACGTCTAAAATATAATTTGCACGACTCCCTGAACCAAACAAAGTTGTCAATTTCCCCGGAAAACCTATCCGGGAGAGCGACCTTAGGTTCAGGGCAGGCTTGGTTCCCACTGCCGGAACCCACCGCCTGTGGTCTCTGAAATTGTGCAACGGCCGTACGGAGGTCAGCTACCTCCAAAGACAGACCCTGCATATGATCGACAAGTACAGTATCCATAGCTGCACTGAAAAACACAAAGGATACAGTTTTTTTGGGCGGTTGCTAATGTCACGGGTAATGGGTAAGGGGAAAACACCAGATACACACAAAAGAGACAACAGTCTAGGCCTCAAAAGCTAAGGAAGAGGAATGGTGACCTCCTAGTAATCCCTAAGGCTTTCCCTAACTCCTGCCAGTATGAGCAGATCCTGATGGAAATGCTCATACGCTGTATACCTATGCCCTACTAAAACTGACAAGCCCTAGAATAGGTAGCAGGAGACGAGACAGCTGGTTCCTTCCCAGATGAAGAAACCCACGTCTCCCTGAGGCCTAGAACCAAAAACACACCAGAGATCAACAAACAGAACAGGCAACTTGTACTTAGCTTTGAGATGAAAGGAGAAGCAGGAGATCCAAGACAAACAAGCTCTAGCAACTCCAAGAGGAAATATCAACCGCATAGTCAGCAGTGTGAGGCGGACCTAAATAGAGCCTCATCACTGGTAACAAGCAGAACCTGAGGAGAGGTGAGATTCTGCCAAACAACAACATACAAAGAGGAAAACAGAGAGACCTTTCAGATAGCCTCACGTGCAGCAAGTCTATCCGATCTTCTCACCTCTGTCATGGGAGGAACCGTGACATCCATGCAATATGGGGCCGTGCATTATCATGCTGCAACATGAGGTGATGGTTGTGGATAAATGGCACAACAATGGGCCTCAGGATTTCGTCACAGTATCTCTGTGCATTCAAAATGCCATCAATAAAATGCACCTGTGTTTATTGTCCATAACATACACCTGCACATACCATAACCCCACCACCACCATGGGCCACTTGATCCACAACGTTGACGTCAGCAAAACCGCTCACTCACACAACGCCACACACGCTGTCTGCCATCTGCCCTGAACAGTGAAAACCAAGACTCATCCGTGAACAGAACGCCTCGCCGACGTGCCAGACGCCATCGAATGTGAGCATTTGCCCACTCAAGTTGGTTACGACGATAAACTGCAGTCAGGTCCAGACCCAGATGAGGACGACGAGCATGCAGATGAGCTTCCCTGAGACGGTTTCTGACAGTTTGTGCAGAAATTCTTTGGTTATGCAAACCGATTGTTGCTGCAGCTGTCCAGGTGGCTGGTCTCAGATGATCATGGAGGTGAACATGCTGGAAGTGGAGGTCCTGGGCTGGTGTGGTTACACGTGGTGTGCGGTTGTGAGGCCGGTTGGATGTACTGCCAAATTCTCTGAAACGCCTTTGGAGACGGTTTATGGTAGAGAATTGAACATTTATTGCACGGGCGACAGCTCTGGTAGACATTCCTGCAGTCAGCATGCCAATTGCACGCTCCTTCAAACGTTGCGACATCTGTGGCATTGTGCTGTGTAATCAAACTGCACATTGTGAGTGGCTTTTATTGTGGGCAGTCTAAGGCACACCTGTGCAATATTCATTCTGTCTAATCAGCACCTTGATATGCCACATCTGTGAGGTGGGATGGATTATCTCGGCAAAGGAGAAGTGCTCACTAACACAGATTTAGACAGATTTGTGAACAATATTTAAGAATAATGGGTCTTTTATGTATGTAGAAAATATTTCAGATCTTTGTGTTCAGCTCATGCAAAATGGGAGCAAAACCGAAAGTGTTGCATTTATATTTTTGTTCAGTGTATATTATATATAATACATCCTCTTACTGGGTCTTATTCGAAGGCTGGATGCAATAAATGAGACCCAAGAGTGAGCGTATAAGAAAGGTGTATCGTATAGTGTGGAAAATTGATATTACAGTTGTTATTGATGAGTATATATGGAGTTACAGTGGAACAAAAAGAAATTAATATCACATAGAGAGAGATACACACAACAATAATTAAAGTTATGGTACTTACAAATTCCAAGATACAATATAATGCTACTTTCAAGAACATTTGGTAACTTAAAGAGGACCTTTCACCAGAATTAAACTTCTAAAGTAACTATACAGGCATGTAGAGCGGCGCCCAGGGACCCCCCTGCACTTACTGTTATACCTGGGCGCCGCTCCGTTCTCCCGGTATAGCCTCCGGTATCTTTACAGTTAGGCTCCACCCAGGGGAACCTGCCGGCGCCTCCTTCTCCCATGCTGCAGCGCTGGCCAATCACAGCGCTCAGCTCATAGCCTGAGAGGCTTTTTTCTCTCTCAGGCTATGAGCTGAGTGCTGTGATTGGCCAGCGCTACAGCATGGGAGAATGAGCCAACGGTGGGGCCTAACTGTAAAGATACCGGAGGCTATTACAGGAGAACGGAGCGGCGCCCAGGTATAACAGTAAGTGCAGGGGGGTCCCTGGGCTCCGCTCTACATGCCTGTATAGTTACTTTAGAAGTTTAATTCTGGTAAAAGGTCCTCTTTAACATTAAAATTCCTTACAGTTTATAGTTACCACACATGGGCCTCCAATCCTTGTCTCTCCTCTGTCCTCTCCAGTACTGTCTTCTTTCCAGCCCCTCCTTCCTTCCAGCTTCCCTCAAGTTCCTTCTAGCTCCCTCCTGTGCCCAAAGACTGGGTCTTTTTTATCCCTTGAAAACTATCAACCCTTTTCATGCCAAAGCCCCCTATCTGTTATTCAAGAATTTGGAGATACATACATATTAAAGAAGTATATACACCATACAGACATAAAGTCACCTACCCGTCTCTGATTCACAACAATAAATCCCTCTTAATCTATACAATATAATGCATATATTATTTCTAAAACCTGTATGTATGTATATATATATATATATATATATATATATATATATCATATACATTGAATGCACACTTTATTAGAGACACCTCAGTTTCAGTTTCAATCCACATTAGACTGGAAAAAAAATCAAGCAATCTGAGTGACTTCAAATGAGGCATGGTCATTGGTGTTAAACTATCCTGGGACAGTATTAAAAAAACTGCAAGACTTGTTGGGTTTTCTCATGCAATGGTGGAGAGTATACAGAGAATAGTGTGATCAATGAAAAACATCCATTGAAAGGGGATCCTGTGAATGTAAACAACTGGATAACAAAAGAGTTCAGAGGATAATGTCAAGAATCGTTCTGACAAACATGCGGTGCATGGTTAAGCAATTTGCAGCTCCAACTAGCATGTCTGATACACAACTCATTGTTCCTTAGAATACATGGGTAGCAGCAGGGAACCAGTTTAAGTACCATTATTGTTTAAGGGAAACAGGACGGCAAGACTCCGGTAGGCAAAAAAGAGCAATAGAAAAACATTGCCTGGTCAGATGAATGCAGATATCTGTTGCACCATGCTGATGGGAAGGTCAGAATTTGACACAAAACAGTATGAACCAATTAACTCATCTGGTCAGGTGTCAACAATTCAAGCTGGGGAGGTAGATTAATAGTGAGGGGAATGTTTTCTTGGCACACCCTGGGTCCTCTGATACCTATTAGGGCTTACCTAAGCGTTGTGACCTGCCATGGTCTTCCTTCATGGCAGCTTCCTTTACGGCAGAAGAATATTTGCAGGAGACCAATGCACCATGCCAAAATGATCATACAGCCGTGAATTGGTTCCAGGAACATGACATCAAGGTTTCCTTGTTTCATTTGCCTTCACAGTCTACAGAGTGAGATATGTCATATGACATTTCATGTAATGATTGTCAATGGTGACACAATGCGACATACTGCGACGCAACAGCCTAAAAAAATCCAGAGATGCTAGATTTTGTGTTGTATGTTGAGTGCGACTTCTCATCCTTTGACTTGAATGGAAGTCATGCGCGACACTGTGACTTGGCTGTTTTTTCACAGCCAGAACACAGTTCTGCTGCAGTTCTGAAGCTCAAAGGAGGTCCTAAATGCTGCTATACTGTAATAAAGTGGTCATTCAGTGTATGTATGTAATGGGGATTTTCAGTGGACAAGTACTTTGTATTCTGGGAATTTACGTGACCTGATGAATGAAACCAAGCTTTGTCCATCATGAAGTACAACAATGGGTCCAAATGTCTGTCAGCAATCATAGTCCGCACCAAGTCCAGTAATTTACTCACTTAGCTTTCTCAGACTCTTTCAGTTCCTGCACGCGCGTTCTTTGGTCGGTTTCAGGTTCAGAGATTTCAGCACTCGCTGACACGTCCTTCGTGATACACCAACTTGCTGAGACAGTCTTCGAGTTGATTTTTTGGGGCTACTTGCAATCCGCTGCTGAATTTCATGCAAAACTTCAGCCGTCCTTATCGTTGGAGACCTCGATTTCTTCATGTTTGCAACAGAGCCAGTCTGATGCCATTTTCGAACCAGACTCTGAATACAACGTTTAGCTGGTAGTTTTGTTCCTGGGTACTTGTCGGCCATGGTCTCTTACGTTTCCTTAATCGATCTGCTTTGCACATAGCCTTCTACAATCACTATTTGCTGTTCCAGGGAGAACACCACCTTTCTGACACAGTAGGCCACTTTTAGCAAACTGAATAATAAATCAGTCTTAGTTGCCCATAGCAACCAGAGCTCAGCTTTCAAATCCTACAGGACTCTGAAAAAATGAAAGCTGAACTCTGATTGGTTGCTGTGGACAAGTAAGACAGATTTAGTACTAGGCAGTTTGATTTGGAGATAAATGGAAACAGGCTACTTTTTCATGGGCTATATCTAATATATAAAGCTGATTGTATGTGTGTGTATGTATGTCCACTAAAGGATTCTGCACTGTCGCATTTACAATCACGAAATTTGGCACACAGGTACATCAGGTGTCCGGGAAGGTTTTAGACCAGGTCTCAGCTCTCTAGAACATACCGTTCCTGAGATATTCCCCAAAAATGCATTAGCCAATAGAATAGCTTGGTCAGATGACCCTTATCAGCCAATAGAAGCTAGCAGGCCGTTAGTCTCCACATACACAGTTTTTCTCCAGGTTTCCATAACAACCTAGCCATTTTTCTTCACTGCTGTAGGTGAGGGTTAAAGGACATTTATCACCAGGATAATCGCTATTAAAGTAAAGCCATGGCCTAATAGCTGTGGATGACACTGTTAAGGGAGCGGAACGCTGTGGAAGTCACAGTTCAAGGGGCAGGTAGGGTGGCCATTCAGGCCACCCTGAAATGATAGACTTAAAACCCCGCCCCCAGGTCCCACTAAGGAACTCCTCTGATCTGGTCAGGCCATGCCCCCTCCCACTCCTCAGCCGACAGTGATTAAAAAAATAAAGTTAAAAATCAACTTCTAGGTCCCGCTAAGCCACTTCCCGATCCTGTTAGGCCACACCCCCTTCCACTCAGCCGACAGGGATTGAAAAAATGAAGTTAAAAATCAACTTCTGTCAGCTGCAGAGGTGGGAGGGAGGGTGACTTTCTCCCTGCAGCTCACACTCAGTCAGCACAGTGCTGCTGTCTTAGAGTGAGCTGTTCAAAAGGACAACCCCTGAGCTGGTTAGACCACGCTCCCTCCCACTCCTCAGCTGACAGTTAAAAATCAACTTCTAGGTACAGTGCTGCTGTTTGAGAGTGAACTGTTCAAAAGGACATCCCTGTGTCCATCTAGGCCCTGCGCCAGATGGAGGACAGGGAGTCTGAAAGTTGGACTGTCCGGCCTAAAACTGGACCTCTGGACACCCTTAGGACAGGCTGCTGTGGAGGTCACAGTTAAGGGATGGTCTGCTATGGAGGTCAAAATAAATGATGAGACAGCATTGAAATGGCGTTGGACCCGTTTATTTCCCCAGTAGCAACATTTCAGCCCAGCACAATGAGGCCTTTGTCAAGATAGATATATATATATATATATATATTTATTTATTAGAGATGAGTTAAAAGATTGTAAACAAATTGGATTTGTTACGAATTTCACAGAAATTTCATGCAAAAACAGCGCCATTTTAAAAAATGGTTCCATTTTACTTTGAAAATTGGCAGGGATGATGGAGCACTATAGGGAGCGAATTGGAGATATACTTGGGTAGATTTTAGAGTTTTATCAGTGAAAGCTTAGCACAGAGAGTAAGTGAGGAACTGGCCACTGTCTCACTTGTTTCATACTGCTTGTTGGCAAAATCTGCATGAAACTCATAGTTTTTGTATGACTAGCCAGTCAGCTTTTTTTTGTAAAACAGTTTTTACAATGATAGGCTTATTGACAGCACCTCATTAGCATTTATTCTGCTGCAAAGGCTGAGCAATTGTTCCTTTTTTTCTCTAAAAACGAATACTATTTTGTTAGTCATTAAAAGGTATCATACGTACAAGACTCTTGTTTCCCCTTATAATCTCTTGTTTCTCTTAATGGCAGCACAGTGAGGGACATTTATCAAAACTAGCATACCCATACTCCAGTCTTGATCTTCCTGAATTTGCGTAAGGTGCACCTAATTTGCCTAATAAATTCTGCCCTGCTGTACGCCAGATACTGAAATATATATATAATATATAAAATATATATATATATATATATATAAAAATTTTTCATTTATATATATATATATATATATATATATATGTACTGGCTTTTAAAATATAATACTATGCTGTACTGCATTACACCCTTACATTCTAATTTGTATAGAAATTATTTGGTATTTAGGATAACAGCTATAGTGGGACCTGTGAGAACTATGTAGAATACCACAGCTGTTCAGCAAACAAACTTTACAAATGTTTTGCATTATTATCTCTTCAAGGTCTCTTGCATACACTCTACAGGGATGATCATAGGGGAAGTCTTTGGGAATCATGATCACTTGAACACTTTTCACAGCAGTATACATGGATAAGTGGAAATGTAGCTGCCTTTAAGATTCAACTAATTATAAATCACTAAAGTTTATTAGCAAATATTGTTTTTTATTATAATTTTTTTAAATGTTATTGCTGTTGGTTAAGCCTGTTCTTACTGATGGAGAAGGTAGTGCTGTGATTACTAGAGAAGGAATGTCCTGTGACTATGGGGGTGTCATGTGCTGGGGGTCCCGCAAGGGGAACCACCGGGACGCCATACGAGCTGGACAAGGCAAAACAAGCCAAGGACCAGGGAACACATAACCATACAAAGGAACCAAGACACGTGACAATGACAATAATAGAAGCCCTCAATGCACTGAACCAGTGCGCCACTGACTAGCAATACTCTGGAGGGGCGTAACTAAGCAACACCAGGTCTTCACTAGCGCCTCTGGTGGTGAGGATAGACTTGAGCCACGATAGTTGCCAGGGGCTACTTCAGAGAGTAAGCCAAGTCAGTGGCAGCAGGGGCAAGGAGATACCAGGCAAGATACCAACAGTACATGAGTAAGGTATGGCATGGTACAGAACAGGGACAAGACATAGAGACAGACAAGGCATAGCAAAGCAGAGAATGGACATTCCCCCTCTGGGAACACATGAACCCTCTTCCAAAGAAGGATATGGACTGACAAGAACAGAAGCAGACATGAACGGAATACCAGAAGCAGTAAGGACTGCCAGGCAGACAATAACAGGAACATGGTACAGACATGAACAGGAACAGACGCAGATAAGTTCTGCTAGGCTATATAAACGCAGAAAAGCTCTGCTAGGCTTTCCAGACGCAGATAAGTTCTGCTAGGCTATCCAGACACAGATAAGCTCTGCTAGGCGAACATGGACAAGACACAGTTACGCACTGCTAGGCAAACAAATACAGAACAGAAACAAGGCATGATACAAGGCATGGTACAAGGCATGGTACAAAGCACGGACAAGGCATAGCATGATACAAGGACAGAAGGCAACAATGCAGAACCAGGCGGCACATACCGAGACATAGATGGCCGGACCCCTTGGATCAGCAGCAAAGGGCAAAACCTGGCAAGGCAAACATAGACAGACCTAACAGTACATAAGTGTGAAACACTCACAAGACATGACAAAGACAGACATGACAAAGATAGACTGCCTAAGACTGACCTCAACACTCCCCGCTCAAAAGCAGAAATAGCAGCCTTAACAAGCGCACCTGAATGGACACACCCAGGAACTGAACCGGGGAGGTTAACCCTAGCAGAACCAAACGGGGAGGTACCAAATCAGGTCAGGGGTAACCAGAAACCGCAGCCTACCTAGCTGCGATACAGGACGTTGTCCCTAGCATCCAGCATACAAGGAACACCGCAGCCAGTACGCAAGAGCGCAAAAGACCTGAATACCCACAGGAAGACAATACAGCCAAAGGGGGGTACACGCGCACACACAGGCAGGAACACACAAGATACCGCAGCCAGCACGCAGCCAAAAGCAACCAGCCTACACGGCAAACCACGTCACTGTGAACCCCACCGGTGAGGGAAAACTGCTATGAATACTAGAAGAAAGGGAGTAAAAGCATTGCTGAGCATAATCAAAGAAGGCACGTTGGTGGAGTAAGTTTCCTCATTGTGGGCTTGGTTATTAGTACCATTTTTCCATTATCTGTTCTTTTATTGTGCCAGATTGCTAGTTTTATCTGTGTTACCACATTGTCATTCCCTAGTGTGAAGTCCCCTGATGAACCTGGTTCCTGTTTGTGGAGTCTTTCCCTTGTATGTGGTTGGCCTGTGATTTTAGGACATCTAGGGTGCAGTGTATGGTCAGGGTGTTCCCTCCCTCGTCCCCTCCCTTCCTGCAAAATAGGAGTACATTTTTGTATACCACACAAATACCATGTAATTTAGGGCACCAATTTTTGCTTAATGCTTGTTTACATATCTTTGTGCCTTAGCTCCTATAATTATTGTTTTAACGTTTTCCATTATGTTTTATATATGGTGTGTTCTATGATAGGATGTGGATTTGATGTAAAATCTGCACCAATGTTTCTGTAGCATGTCAGCATGTTCTGTGAAACCCTATTCACCAGCATTGTACTTTACTTTGGTACCTCATGTGGCCATTGCTTTATTCTTCCATTTGTTATAGATGCAGTGTTTAGCACAGTTTCTAAAATAGTCAGTAAAGACTGTTTATTGTAGTTGATAATTAAGCAAATTGTATTATCATTGTTCTCCTGGTTGTTTAATGATCATTTATTTTGTTTGTCTAGATGTTCAGCTTTTTAGCATTTTGATTTGTAAAAAACATGTATTGATTGCAGATATTCTTTGCACAAAAAAAACAAAACGGATCCTGTTGAATCAGTTGGCATCTGTTTAAACCATTTCCGTGTGAGATCAGTTTTTTTTCATGGAATGGAGTACTTCATGCAATACTTTTTTTTCCCATCTACCCACACCATGGTGCAGCAGAATCTGCGACTTCTTCCCTGCTCATGCCAGGTCTAAAAAAGTGTCTGTGGTGCGGGTGGGGAAGGGAATGGGCCAGTAGGCCTGTTTCATTCATTATTTCCTATGCCTGGTTTAGGTGTGGAAAATGGTCTAAATGTAAGACAGCAAGGAAGCTGTCTTACAATTAGAATTGGCAGTGCATACACCAAAGTTATGTAGAGGCCGCCAGCTATAGGGCTTATTAAGAATGGCGTCTAAAACGTCAATCTTAAAAAATTGCCCCTAGAAGTCTTTGAATATTAAAAGCAATTTTTCAAATTTTGAAGAGAATTTCCAAAACCCACATTTTTAAGGACCAATTCAGTTTTGAAATGACTTTGAGGGACTTACATAATAGAAACCACCTATAAATTAATCAAAACTGATTTTACAAATTTTAACCTTTTTGGTGTTCCACAAGATTTAAAGGAAAATTGAACTCAAATGTAAAAATTTATTTTCCATTTTGATCCATTTTTTCCTGAAGCACAGCAAGGGTTAACAACAAAACAAACCTCTATATTTACTACTCTGATTCTGCAGTTTACAGATACACCCCATATGTGGTCGTAACCTGCTGTATGGAAACACCGCAGGGCTCAGAAAGGAAGGAGCGCTTTATGGCTTTTGAAGGGCAGATTTTGCTAGAATGATTTTCAGTTGCCATGTTGCATTTGAAAAGACCATGCAGTACCCCTACAGTGGAGAGCCAAAACAAATGACTGCATTTTGGAAACTACAGCTATAAAGGAATTTGAGGGGTATAATGTGTTGTTTGACCCTGTGGGCATGCCATGCCACTTGTAGAAATGAATAATTACTTATTTTCCAATAAATTGTTCCTTTAGTCCCAAATTTTGCATTTTCACAAGGGGTAACAGGACAAAAACACCAGTCAATTTGTCATGCTCTTTCTCCTGAATATGACAACATAAACTGCTGTATGAGCACACTGTAAGGCTCAGAAGTGAAGGCACTCCATATAGCTTTTGTAGGGCAGATTTTGCTGGAATGGTTTTTGGACACCATGTCACAATTGGAGAGACCCTGAGTTACAGTGTAAACTCCCCAAAAGTGAACCCACTTTGTTGGTTATGGTGTGCATTCTTAGTAGAGACAAGTTAGAAGTGGTACACCTCAAGAGTCTGTTCTGAGACCTATTCTTTTTAATATTTTGTAGGGGACATACGCAAAGGTTTAATATGCAAGGTTTGCTTGTTTGCTGATGGGACAAAAGTGTGTAACAGGGTTGATATTTCTGGAGGCATTAGTAACATGGAAAAAAATATCTCCTCTGGATTAATGGTCCAAATAATGGAAACTGCAGTTTAATGTGTCCAAATGTAAAATAATGCACTTGAGGAGAAGGAACCCTCAGTCTGACTATCATATCGGCAGTTCCAAGACTTCAGAAGAGAAATCCTGACATAAGACAGCTTCAAAATGAGTGAACAATATGGGCAGGCAGCTGGGATAGCAACCTCACCTACAAAAAGACATAGATAAAATGTAATGGGTGCAGAGACAGGCTACAATAATGAAGGCGGGTCTGAAACATAAAACATAACAGGAGAGACTTAAAAGAACTTAGGGGCACATTTATTAATTAATAAACCCCTAAGCTGGCGGTTTTTCCGCCAAAATTATGAAGAGGCGCCGGCCAATTCATAACTTAGGCAGATCCTGCGCCAGTTCTAAAAGTAAGCTTCCGAGCTGTCTCACATTTAGACCTTTTTCTACACCTGAAACAGGCTTTGAAAATGCCTGTGTCAGGCAGGCCTAACATTGCCACACCCACAATTTTAGACCTGGCGTGAGAAATACTCCTAATATTGACGTATTTCAGCATCATAAATGACCCCCTTAATCTGTATAGCCTTGAGGAAAGAAGGGAAAGGGATGACATGATCGAAACCTGGAAATAGGTTAAATAAATAAATAAAGTTCAGGAAAGAATTTTAAAAAGGGGGCACAATCTAAAATTAGCTGGGGGAAAGATCAGAACCAATGTCAGGAAATATTTTACACCGAAAGAATAGTTCAGGCTTGGAACATATTATCAGCAGATGTGGCTGGGACAGTAACTGAATTTAAAGGGTTTCTACCACTTTGAATTCACATAATTAGGTGTCAGACACTAGCGATCCGCTAGTGTCTGCTCTTCCCAACCATCCTGCTATAATAGCTTTTGGGGCAGCCGTTTACCTAAAAAAAGAACTTATATTGATATGTTAATGACCCTCTAGGTGCTATGGGGGCGTCATTAGCACCTAGAGGATCGGTCTACCTTCTCAAGATGCCGCCGCCCAGCGCCTCCCTCCAGCCCGCCCATCTGCTTCGGAATGCGATCAAACGGACGACTTCATGCGCCGTGCGCGGCAGTATTCGGCGCATGCGCAGTGAATGTCCGACCGCTTCCCTGCTCAGACATCTCCACTGCGCCAATGACGTCATAGTGCTCCATCGGCGCAGGCGCAGTGGAGATGTCTGAGCAGGGAAGCGGTCGGACATTCACTGCGCATGCGCCGAATACTACCGCGCACGGCGCATGCGCGTGAAGTCGTCCGTTTGATCGCATTCCGAAGCAGATTGGCGGGCTGGAGGGAGGCGCTGGGCGGCGGCATCTTGAGAAGGTAGACCGATCCTCTAGGTGCTAATGACGCCCCCATAGCACCTAGAGGGTCATTAACATATCAATATAAGTTCTTTTTTTAGGTAAACGGCTGCCCCAAAAGCTATTACATTAGGATTGTTTGGCAGAGCAGACACTAGCGGATCGCTAGTGTCTGACACCTAATTATGTGAATTCAAAGTGGTAGAAACCCTTTAAACATTGCTGGGATAAACACATGTCTATCCTAAGATAAAAAAGAAATAATGGCAGACTTTCTGCTGTCAATCTTCTATGTTTCTACACCCTTCAAGAATTTATTGAGGGGTGTGGTAAGTGCTTTGACCCCATAGGCATTTCATAAAATTTATGTACACTTGGCTGTGGAAATTAAAAATTATATATTTTTTTCCAATAAAATGTCACTTTAGCCCCAGATTTTACATTTTCACAAGGGTTAACAGAAGAAAAAGGACTCCAAAATGTGTTGCCCATTTTCTCCTGAATATGATATCACCCCATTTCTGGTCGTAAACTGCTATTTGGGCACGAGAGAAAGAGCACCGTGTGCATTTGAGGCTATAGTTCGGTGATTTATACAGCACTGACCAACAGGTCAAACTCTCAAGAAGTGACCCCATTTTAGAAACCACACCCCTCACAATTTACCAACAGGTGTCTTGAGCATTTTAACCTCACACATCCTTTGCAAAAATACATTTACAGCAGATAGGGCAAAGTGAAAATTGCACTTTTTGCACAGATATGTCATTTCATTGTCTAATGTGTTGAGCACAGCGTATGCCAGTGTGAAAAGCACGCCCTCTTATTATTAGGTCTCGTGCACACGATCTATGTTTTGCGGCCCGCAAATTGTGGATCCGCAAAACACGGAAGGCGTTCGTGTGCGTTCTGCAATTTGCGGAACGGCACGGACAGCCATTGATATAACTGCCTATTCTTGTCCGCAAAACGGACAAGAATAGGACAGGTTATATTTTGTATGCGGACGACGGAACGGAGCAATGGATGCAGACAGCACACAGAGTGCTGTCCGCATCTTTTGTGTCCTATTGAAGTGAATGAGTCCGCATCCAAGCAGCAAAAACTGCGGCTCGGGTGCGGACCAGATTTACAGTCGTGTGAATGAGGCCTTATGTTGTGCTTCCTGGTTTTATACACACCCTACATGTGCCCCTAATTTTTTACCTGGACATATCACAGGGCTCAGAAGTAAAAGAACTCCATGTGCATTTGGGCACAATGTGGTGATTTACGCATCTTGTGCTGGGTATAGGGTGAAATAATAAATGGAACCACCAAGAAGTGACTCCATTTTGTAAACTATACCCCCAGGGTTGGACTGAGCATTTTGACTTCACAGATGTTTTGCAAAAATTAAACCAAAGCATATGGTACAAAGTGAAAATTGCTGTTTTTTACAGATATGCCATCTGAGTGCCAAGTATGTTGTGCCCATCGTGTACCAGTGTGAAAAGTCAACCCTCTTATTATTATACTATGTTTCCTGGGCAGGGGTAGGCTTGGTATTTCTGGGGCACCAAGCAATATTATGTATGGGGGCCGTAATAAAAGACATTTTTGTATAGCAAAATACAATATCTACCCACCATGTAATGTCAATAAGCCTGGCTAGCCTAGTAGATGATGGTCAGTCCACAGTCACATGCAGTGGTATTGCATCATTCCGCTGGGCTTATCTTCTGCACTGTGCTTCTGGTCTAGGACTGCAGGTAACATCGCCTTCCCTGTTACCAGTGTGTTATCCGTGGTGTTACATAGGACTGTAGGTGACATCTACTACATTATCTGTACTCAGAGAGTTATCACTGTGTTATCTGTGGTGTTACATAGGACTGCAGGAGACATCTACTACATTATCTGTACACAGAGAGTTATGACTGTGTTATCCGTGGTGTTACATAGGACTGTAGGTGACATCTACTACATTATCTCTACTCAGAGAGTTATCACTGTGTTATCTGTGGTGTTACATAGGACTGCAGGTAACATCTACTACATTATCTGTACTCAGAGAGCAATCGCTGTGTTATCTGCGGTGTTACATAGGGCTGCAGGTAACATCTACTACATTATCTGTACTCAGAGAGTTATCATTGTGTTATCTGTGGTGTTACATAGGACTGCTGGTGACATTTACTACAATATCTGCACTCTGTTATCATTGTGTTATCTGTGATGTTGCATAGGACTGCAGGTGACATCTACTACATTATCTGTACTCAGAGAGCTATCAATGTGTTATTTGTGGTGTTGCATAGGACTCCAGGTAACATCTACTGCATTATCTGAATTCTGGTCGTAAAGCTACATGAAAAATCACATGACACATTGCAATCGTATGTAACACCACAGATAACACAGTGATAACTATGAGTACAACCACTGTGTTATGTGTGGTATAATTTTGCCCTATAAGAAGTGGGCGGAAATGTCGTGTCTTATGGGGCGAATACTAATGAGCTTTTCTATTATGGAAGCACTCATCAGTACAGGAGGACCAGGAAGCGGTGAATGCAGCGCTCTGTACTCACCACTTTCTGGTCCTTGGCAGCATTCTGTGCTGTGATGTTGGTGTGCTCTGTGACTTCACGTTGTATCCTAGGAGCAGCGGCGGCCGAAGCAGGAAAGGTAATTTTTTTTATTTTATTTGCTCCAGGGGCATTGCTAGGTCAAAACGTTCAGGGCCTGGGCCCCTGATGTTTTGTCCCAGGCCCCGAATAGCCTGCCTGCCTGCTAGATACAACTGTATTGCTGTTCTGAGGATTGCAATACAATTGAATCTAATGCACTGGAAGAGTTCAAGGACCTGTAATGACATCACAGGTCATGTGACCAGTAAAATAGGCAGTGGTTGAGAACCTGTGATGATGTCACCATCATGTGACTAGTGCAGGAGAGGACGGCAGTGAAGAGGAGAAGTCCTGGGGAAGAAGCTGTGGGGATGTCTGCTACATGAGGAGAGGTAAGTGAAGGGAAAGGCAGAGCAATGCTGGGAGTTGTGGTTATTTAACTGGGACTGTATGTTAGGGCTGAATAGAGGGATGTTATTTACATGGAACGGTGTGTTGGAGGTGGCTGGGGAGGGGGTCATGTTATTTATATGGGACTGTATTAATGGCGGCTGTCGGAGGGAGTGATGGTACTTACATGGGACTGAATGTTGGAGGGGGCTAGGGCAGGGTAATGTTATTTAAATGGAACTGTATGTTGAAGGCGGCTGTGGGAGGGGATTATGTTATTTACACGGTACTGTATGTTGGAGGGGGCTGGGGGAGGGAGTGATGTTATTTACATGGGACTGTATGTTGATAGCGGCTGTGGGAGGGAGTGATGTTAATTACATGGGACTGAATGTTAGAGGGGGCTGAGGCAGGGTGATGTTTTTTACATGGGACTGTATGTTGAAGGTGGCTGTGGGAGGGAATTGTGTTATTTACATTGCATCGTATGTTGGAGGAGACTGTGGGAGGGAGTGATGTTATTTACATGGGACTGTATATCGGAGGGAGACGGGGGGAGGGAGTGATGTTATTTACATTGTACCGTATGTTAGAGGCGCTGTGGGAGGGAGTGATGTTATTTACATGGGACTGTATATCGGAGGGAGTGATGTTATTTACATTGGACCGTATGTTGAAGGCGGCTGTGGGAGGGAGTGATGTTATTTACATGGGACTGTATATCGGAGGGAGCAGGGGGAGGGAGTGATGTTATTTACATTGGACCATTTGTTGGAGGCTGCTGTGGGAGGGAGTTATGTTATTTACATGGGACTGTATATCGGAGGGAGTGATGTTATTTACATTGGACCGTATGTTGAAGGCGGCTGTGGGAGGGAGTGATGTTATTTACATGGGACTGTATATCGGAGGGAGCAGGGGGAGGGAGTGATGTTATTTACATTGGACCATTTGTTGGAGGCGGCTGTGGGAGGGAGTTATCTTATTTACATGGGATTGTATGTCAGAGGGAGGCGGGGAGGCAGTGATGTTATTTACATGGGACTGTATATCGGAGGGAGCAGGGGGAGGGAGTGATGTTATTTACATTGGACCATTTGTTGGAGGCGGCTGTGGGAGGGAGTTATGTTATTTACATAGGACTGTATATCGGAGGGAGTGATGTTATTTACATTGGACCGTATGTTGAAGGCGGCTGTGGGAGGGAGTGATGTTATTTACATGGGACTGTATATCGGAGGGAGCAGGGGGAGGGAGTGATGTTATTTACATTGGACCATTTGTTGGAGGCGGCTGTGGGAGGGAGTTATCTTATTTACATGGGACTGTATGTCAGAGGGAGGCGGGGAGGCAGTGATGATATTTACATGGGACTGTGTGTTGATGGCGGCTGTGGGAGGGAGCGATGTTATTTATATGGGACTGAATGTTACAGGGGTCTGAGGAATTAAGTGATGTTTTTTACATGAGACTGTTTGTTGGAGGGGGCTGGGGGAGGGAGTGATGTTATTTACATGGGACTGTATGTTGATAGCAGCTGTGGGAGGGAGTGATGTTATTTACATGGGACTGTATGTCAGAGGGGGACGGGGGAGGCAGGGTAATGTTATTTAAATGGAACTGTATGTTGAAGGCGGCTGGGGGAGGGAGTGATGTTATTTACATGGGACTGTATGTTGATAGCGGCTGTGGGAGGGAGTGATGTTAATTACATGGGACTGAATGTTAGAGGGGGCTGGGGCAGGGTGATGTTTTTTACATGGGACTGTATGTTGAAGGTGGCTGTGGGAGGGAATTGTGTTATTTACATTGCATTGTATATTGGAGGAGGCTGTGGGAGGGAGTGATGTTATTTACATGAGACTGTTTGTTAGAGGGGGCTGGGGGAGGGAGTGATGTTATTTACATGGGACTGTATGTTGAAGGTGGCTGTGGGAGGGAATTGTGTTATTTACATTGCATCGTATATTGGAGGAGGCTGTGGGAGGGAGTGATGTTATTTACATGAGACTGTTTGTTAGAGGGGGCTGGGGGAGGGAGTGATGTTATTTACATGGGACTGTATGTCAGAGGGAGACGGGGGAGGCAGTGATGTTATTCACATGGGACTGTATATCGGAGGGAGTGATGTTATTTACATTGGACCTTATGTTGAAGGCGGCTGTGGGAGGGAGTGATGTTATTTACATGGGACTGTATATCGGAGGGAGCAGGGGGAGGGAGGGATGTTATTTACATGGGACTGTGTGTTGATGGCGGCTGTGGGAGGGAGTGATGTTATTTATATGGGACTGAATGTTACAGGGGTCTGAGGAATTAAGTGATATTATTTACATGAGACTGTTTGTTGGAGGGGGCTGGGGGAGGGAGTGATGTTATTTACATGGGACTGTATGTTGATAGCAGCTGTGGGAGGGAGTGATGTTATTTACGTGGGACTGAATATTAGAGGGGGCTGGGGCAGGGTGATGTTTTTTACATGGGACTGTATGTTGAAGGTGGCTGTGGGAGGGAATTGTGTTATTTACATTGCATCGTATGTTGGAGGTGGCTGTTGGAGGGAGTGATGTTATTTACACAGGACTGTATGTCAGAGGGAGCTGGGGGAGGCAGGGATGTTATTTACATGGGACTGTAGGTTGATGGCGGCTGTTGGCGGTAGTGATGTTATTTACATGGGACTGAAAGTTACAGGGTCTGAGGGAGGAAGTTATGTTATTTACATGGGACTGAATGTTGAGGGGCGATGTTATTTACATGGGATTGTATGTTGAAGGCGGCTCGGGAGGAGGTGATATTATTTACATGGAACTGTATTTTGAAGGGGCTGTAAATAGAGATGGATGTTATTTACATGGGACTGTATATTGAAGGGGACTGGAGAGATGGTGTGATGTTATTTACATGGGACTCATTATGGCGGGGGAGGGAAACAGTGTTATTTACATGGGACTATATATTGGAGGGGCTATATACTGTACGGTGGAGGGAGGAATGTAATTACAGAGGGCATTATAAATACTCACTTCAGGGTGAGCATTATAACAGTAGGGGGCAGTATAAATACTGGGGGCACTGTAGGGGTATTATAAATCCAGGGAACATTATAGGCATTATTTTTACTACTGGGGCTCTATAGGAGGGACTTATAGATCTTCCTTATTTCTACAAAGAGCACTATGCGGGCCTTATTACTGCTGAGGGGTCTGTAGATAACTTTATTACCACTGGGGAAATAATAGGGGGCCTTATATCTACTAGGGGATCTGTGAGGGTATTATTAATACTAGAGGGCTCTTCTACTAATGGAGGAATTCTTGGGGAGCATTATCACTGTTGGGGCACTATTGGGGAGTGTTAGGCTACTTTCACACTTGCGTTCAGAACGGATCCGTCTGCATTATATTGTAAAAAAAATTCTAAGTGTCAAAGTAGCTTCAGACGGATCCGTCCAGACTTTACATTGAAAGTCAATGGGGGACGGATCCGTTTGAAGATTGAGCCATAGTGTGTCATCTTCAAACGGATCCGTCCCCATTGACTTACATTGTAAGTCTGGACAGATCCGTTTGCCTCCGCACGGTCAGGCGGACACCCGAACGCTGCAAGCAGCGGTCAGGTGTCCGCCTGCTGAGCGGAGGACAAACGCTGCCAGACTGATGCATTCTGAGCGGATCCGCATCCACTCAGAATGCATTAGGGCTGGACGGAAGCATTCGGGGCCGCTTGTGAGAGCCTTTAAACGGAACTCACAAGCGGAGCCCCGAACGCTAGTGTGAAAGTAGCCTTATCGCAGTTGTGGGCACTGTAGGGGGCAGTATTACTAATGAGGGCATTCTAGAAGGGAACTACTATTGGTGGGACTATGAGGAGCATTATTACTATGGGGCACACATTTTTCTTCAGGATAGTATTTGGGGTTATTGGGGAGCACAGCAAGCAGCAGGATAACACTGTGGGGACTCCAGGTTGGGGGATAATGATAGAAAAGTGATGAATCTAAGATGTCTGTGTGTCACACTCTGCAGAGACGAGGGACGGCAGAAAGAAGTTGTATGGACCAAATGGAGAAGATGATGACAGAGAAGATCTACATCAGAGGAGACGTCACCTGGGAGGCCACCTGAATGTGACAGTTATGTGCTGCTGTATAGCAAGTACAGCAAAATGCGGTGTGTGGGGGAAGGGGGGTGACTTACAGGACTGGGCAATATTTATTGGGGCTTGGGCCCCAAATCTTTTGAGACCCTAGCAATGTCTCTGATTTGCTCTAAGCATGGGGTTCTGATCTGAGGTCTTATTAACTTTGGGGTCTGATCTGAGGTCTGATTGGAGGTCTTATTAACATTGGGGTCTGATCTGAGGTCTGATTGGAGATCTTATTAACATTGGGGTTTGAGTTAAGGTCTGATTGAGGGTCTTATTAAAATTAGGGGTCTGATCTGAGGTCTGATTGGAGGTCTTGTTAACATTGGGCTCTGAGCTGAGGTCTGATTTACGTTAGTGGTCAGATTGGTGGCATGATCTGGGGTTTAATGACATTTTATTTTTCTTATTCTCCTCTTATGGTCTTATAGGGTAAAAAATGCAGCACATTATCTGTACAGAGAATCATCACTGTATTATCTATGGTGTTACATAGGACTGCAGATGCACGATATTACATTATCTGTAGTATATTTGTCATGTAGCTTTATGACCAGAGTGCAGATAATGTAGTAGATGTTTCCTGCAATTCTTTATAAGGCCACTGTGTACTGTAGTTAATGTTACCTACAGTCCTATGTTCACACATAATACAGTGATATAATATCCTGTGGGGCAGTACTACAGAAGACTATTACCTCTGCACTGTCTTCCCCCTCAACAGACTCCATAGGCAACAAGACTTAGCCAAGAGCTCAGAAGTGCTGCGTGGTGCTCTTCTCCATTCCGGCCTCCAGTCCCAGACCTGTGCACTCAACAGTGCGACACACAACATCACTCCTGACGTTGTAATGGTATGTGCTGATGCACAGCTTTGATGATTAAAGGGGCCGCCACCAGGATATTACCAGCGGCTGTTCACTGGCAGTCCACAACTGTATCTGCATCATTAGGACACAGATACAGTTGTAAATTGTGGCCTCAAGCAGTTGTGTAGTTTACATACACTGTCGCTGCGGGATCCACTCCAACTAGGTCTACTCCACTGTACCAAAGTTTCTTAAAAATGCTCTGCGCTGCCTTCAATTCCGAAGAAAGAAATCCAGGGGAGGAAAGAAGCACTAGTTGTTCTGCAACTAGCTCCACATAGAAATCTACAGATAATCACTGCATTTGGTTTCTCCAATGCTTCAAAGACTTCAAATCTCTGCCTAGATCCCTCTCAGGAACACAGACAAAAAGATCTGATAGTGAAGTATTTCATGGAGAAGGAAGAATTTTTAAAGTGCTTTATTATACTCACAAACAGAATTTTAAATTGTGCATATCGAATAAAAGCCTGCCGTCTTGCCCGACCCAGGTTTCGCACTTGCTTCCTCAAGGACAGTTGCGTAGTTTGCATGGTGGTAAAGACCGCCGCTGTTTCTCAGTTTAGAAACACCCGACATGTGGCCCTATTCTTTTGCCTGAACGAATGAAAGGGCTCAGGAGTAAAAGAGCGCCATGTGCATTTGAGGCTCAATGTGGTGATTTATTTCCTACAGAGATTAAAGGGGTTTTGCCATCACACACAATGGGGGCATATCGCTAGGATGTACCCCCATTGTCTGATAGGCGCAGGTCCCACCTCTGGAACCCGCACCTACACGGAGAACTGAGCGGAGGGAGCTGCACATGAGCAGCCACTCATCATTCATTTCTATGGGGCCGCTGAAAATAGCCGGCTATTTCTGTCAGCCCCATATAAATGAATAGGAGCGGGGACCACACATGCGTGGTGCACTCCCATTCACTTGTATGGGAGCAGCGGGGAGCAGCGCTTGGGGATGGCCGGACCCTGGGAAACCCAGGGTCCTCCAGCCACAGCTCTCCCTGCTCCGTTCTACTTGTAGATGTGGGTCCCTATCGGACAATGGGGGCATATTTAGCTGCTTTCTTCTTGCCATAATACAAATTCTAACAGTTTATTCAGTAGGACTATCAGCTGTGTATCCCCCTGACTTCTCCACAACGCAACTGATGGTCCCAACCCCATTTATAAGGCAAGAAATCCCACTTATTAAACCTGACAGGGAACACCTGTGAAGTGAAAACCATTTCAGGTGACTACCTCTTGAAGTTCATCAAGAGAATGCCAAGAGTGTGCAAAGCAGTAATCAAAGCAAAAGGTGGCTACTTTGAAGAACCTAAAATATGACATATTTTCACTTGTTTCACACGTTTTTGTTATGTATATAATTCCACATGTGTTAATTCATAGTTTTGATGCCTTCAGTGTGAATCTACAATTTTCATAGTCATGAAAATAAAGAAAATTCTTTGAATGAGAAGGTGTGTCCAAACTTTTGGTCTATATATATAGATGTAATGAGAGAGGCAGTGAGGGCAGCAGCACCAGTCAGGGTGGAGCATGTCTCTACAGTTACGTAAACACAGGGAGCATTGCTAATGCACAATATGGGCCAAATGTATGATTTCAGTAATTAAAATATATTGCAAAAATAGTCAGCATCACTGCCCCTACACATTACAAACAAGAAGGCTTCCATTCAATAACAATAAGTGAAAATGGTGGGGATTTAAAAAAAAACAACTGAATGTTGCATAACTTTTCGTTATACTTTACAATATTTATATCTTACACAAAACTGAGATACATCTTGATAAATTAAGTGGCTGTTTTACTGCAATTTAGTATGCATGTTGCAACAGTATTACTTCACTAAACTGGAGTAACTTTGCTGTACGCAATTTCTCTCATTGTCATAAACATAAAATTAATTTGGAAATAAAACTTGCTCATGCCAAAACTTTTACATAAGATCATACTTAACATTCCACAACCTGGAAAACAGGCAATCACTTAACACATTGGAAGAAAGCCATTTCCCATTACATACCTTCAATGTAGATCCTTACTACAACAAACCGCCGATTTATTACTTTGTAGCCAACTAATCTATAAATACTTGTGTGAAATTTATGTGATAGGGCAAACTCATTAGTATAATCAGGTACTGACTGGGAACTTGAAGTGGACCTGGAAAAAAACCTAAAAGTGGCCCCCTATGTTGTCGGCAGGTCCAAATTGACAGAAAGTGGGTCAACAGAAGTACATAGGACCAACATAAGTAGGCACGGACAACAGAAGTAGACAGGGCCAGCAATACCATAGTGCAGCACAAAATACCGCCCCAGCAAAACGAAATACCACAATGCAGTACAGAGTACTGCCTCAGCATATGCAAATACCACAGTGCACCACAAACTACTGTCACCCTCGCCACAGTAGTCAGCTATATGACCACCCTGGGGATGGTGGGTGATACAGTTGAATTCAGAAGGGCACCCGCAGATGTTGATCAACTACATAAGTACTTGATGCTCCTAAATTAATTATGAGACCATCAGACCATTATGTACCTGGCTGGTGATCATGAGGAGGGCCTAGGCCCTCTGGGCATCGGCCTACCAGGAAATTTCCCTGTAGGGTCTTTGAACAGTACACTCAAGCATATAATGTGCAGTCAAATTCAAAATGTGTATGTTAGCTGTGAAACAAAAATAGATGTATATGCCGATTCCTTAAAGAAAGTTACTAAATTACTTCAGCTAAGCCATTGAGCTGAGCCCTATTAGCCTAAAGCTGTTACCCCACTACAACCAAATTCAGTTACTGAATGTAGGACATGTACCGTAATTATGTTTCTCAAAGATATGTCTCAGAAGCCAGTTTTTTGCCTGCACACCCAGTACTAAATCCGATGATGTCATCCTCCTTTGATCTTAATATGTTATTGTTTTCTACTAAACGCTTCTTGCCTTTTCAATCATGAGACTCCTGTATGTGCCAATGTTCTGTATTTTCTGTGGATTTCTTGCCAAATTTGAATCAGGACCCGTTGTCCATAACATAGCTCTGTTCTTAGCAATTTTACTATGTGTTAGGAATTCTAAATCTTTCAATGAATGTTATTTGGTGCACTTAGATATAGCTTTAAAGCTTTGTTTTCTTATTTAGTGGTGCACAGTAGTAACCCAATAATAATTAAGGACTTATTTATGAACCCACCGACACTCCATGTGCTGCCATAGGATCACTTGGAAATTGCTGTCCATAGTAATACAATGAGTAGCTTAAAAGGGACCTGTCACCAATTAAAAAAAAAAATATATATATATATGTGTTCTAATTTTCCATGCTTCCCTGTGTGTGTGATAGTTTTACTTATGAATGTGCACTCCTCCCTGTTCTGGATTAATGTCCCCACATGGCACCATACATGTCAGTCTGAAGTGACTAGCCACGGAGTTGTCGCTAGTCACTTTTTTTCTTTGCTGGAGGAGGTTTCTCCCGCTGTGACATTCTCCATCGCATAGCCTTCTGATGCAGTGTGATCTTCTGACTTCTTGTGAGACTACGCTGTACCATAGCTTCCAACAGGGCAGCGTCTCACTCAGAACGGAGTGAGATGCCACCACAGAGAAGAGCCCTCTCTGCAGTGGTTGGGCTCTTCTCTGTGGCAGTGTCTTTACTCCAGGATGAGTGAGACGGTGTCCCATCGGAAGCTATGGTACAATGTGGTCTTGCAAGAAGTTACAATTCTTGCAATATAATACTGCATCTGGACACTCTGTGAGGCAGATCGTCACAGTGGAGAGAAGTGACTTGCTACCCCTTGCTATTTACTTCAGATTGACATGTGTGGTGCCAAAAATCTCAAAAGGATATTAATGCAGAACGGGGGGTGGGGGATTGGTGCATATTTATAATTGAAAATATGCCTTGCTCAAGGAAGCATGGCCAACTACTAGAATATATAAATATCTCACTTTTTTGGATTGGTGAAAGATCCTCCTTAAAGAGGTCCGGTTTCAGAAGGAAAATATACTACACAGGCAATCTACCTGTAATAAAGAAGCGATCATTACTTAATTTGCAGATTCCCTTCTGCCAATCTGGTTCTCCTCTCCAGACTGGGATCTGTTTATCTGGCTGCAACGGTGAGGTTGTAATGACCCAGAGTGGGCATTACAACCTCCTTTGTACCCCCACTATCTTTATGGGTGAATCCTGTGTCATCATATACATTTATTGCCATCTCCTGCAAAATGTATATTTGTATTTCTTTTCTAACTAATGTTAAAGTGGAATGTGCCTGGTTCACCAGCAGGTGGCCGCAACATTGGTAGTGTTAGTGTCACTGGAGAAGAACATTCTAGTTCCCTTCCAGCCCTCTCTAGAGAGGTAGGAGTTTAGTTAGTTAGTGGGGTAGTCTAGCTTACCCTTCCTTAGGGGAAGGTTGTGGGGCGGCCAGTAGAGCACTGCCTGCTCTGCTGGGCCCGCAGGCACTGCCTGCAAAAGTTCTACATGGTTGCTTGTCCCCTCCTGGGCTCGCATTGCCTCAAAGCCAAGCTAAAGTATACTTGAAGCCAGGAAGAAGTTCCTAGGATTAAAGTAAGAGACAGACAGCTAAGCTAAGTTCCAACAGAAGAGGAAAAGTTCCTATTTACCTCAGCTAACGTAGTAGAGCTGAAAAAGCTACAGCATAGCAGAGCTGAGATTGTTGCAGAACGGTTTGCCTGCCAAAGTTAAGCCTGCTGATGACCAAGATAACGTTTGGAAACTGTTTGGATTACCGTTTATGCCAAGTAAAGCTGTGCTCAACGTTAATACAAAGTCTGGACTCCATTTATTCTACTTATTCATCACCCAAGTTCAACAACCCCCTTTTTGCACTTTCTTCGGACTACACGACGTCTGGGATCCAATGATATCCAGGTAGGAGCATCGTGACGTGCATGCAACATCTAGTAGGCCACTTGTAGGCCACTCAACACCACTCTAGAAATCCTACTCTGGGTGCCAACACTACCATCTACAAAGGGGTCTCCATGTCCTCGTTGCTTAACCGCAACTGGTGTCACGACTACTTGCTCTAACAGAGGGACATATAATTGTAAATAACTTTTAACGGGCAAGGGATACCCCAGGCGCTGGCAATAAGCCGCTGCAAGGTCATAACAACAACATGACCACTGCATCCAATCACTAGCTGCAGTTGGGTAAACAGATCAGTAAGACAAATCAACAGCATGGGATCTGCCAGGTAAGTAATGATTGCTTTTTTATTGCAGTTGGATCCTGTTTCCTCTTCAATCCAGATAACTACTTTAAAAATCTTTTCAAAATCTCTTCTCACTGGTGATCTCTTTTTTTTGTAGCAACATTTTTTGTACATAGAATAATATGATATTGCTCAGAAAGGTATGGATTACTCTATAGAAAACAATCAGAAGTCTAGGTGTAGCCAGGGCCAAGGCATGACAGAAGCAATGATTTTAGAGGAAAATACCTCTATAATAAGGCATGTGGTTGAGCATGTCAGAATTTTTTATTCTAATGTATGCATATAGAAAAATAATAGTGATTCCTTCTATCTGTTAGATCACGTGTATGAGATTACGCTCCTACCTTTTCATGTCTTCTATTTACCGAGGAATGGTTACGGCAGTGAACCGTGAATGAGGGGGTCTGTTGCTTAAACCCCGTAAAATTTTCTTGCATAGGTGCTGTGGCGAAAATAACCTCGCCACTGGGTTTTGGAGGGGCCTGTTTGCTAGCCTCTTGCCTCAGGATTATGGCCCATACTAACTTTGAAGGAGAAGACAGACCGGCCGCACAGCTTAAAGGGAACCTGTCACCGGGATTTTAGGTATAGAGCTGAGGACATGGGTTGCTAGATGGCCGCTAGCACATTTGCAATACCCAGTCCCCATAGCTCTGTGTGCTTTTATTGTGTAAAAAAAACAACGATTTGATACATATGCAAATTAACATAAAAGAGTCATATCTTACTTGTGTGACCAGAGAAGAGTCATATTTTCAAGCTCTGACTCATCTTAGGTTTATTTGCATATGTATCAAATCGTTTTTTTTTACACAATAAAAGCACACAGAGCTATGGGGACTGGGTATTGCGGATGTGCTAGCGGCCACCTAGCAACCCATGTCCTCAGCTCTATACCCAAAATCCCAGTGACAGGTTCCCTTTAAATCTGTGGAACTGTTTTGGGCAGGAAAGCCATGCTTGCAGCCGGCCAAATGTGACTTCCATGGAATTTGGGAACCCCTGCTCGGATCTGGGTGATTTTTGGATATGTTGTTCACCCAGATCAGAGCTATCCATGGATGTATACATTATGGGGATATGTCAGGTTTTGAGGGGTTTTCTGTGTTTTGGGAAAAATGTGTGGTTTCTGTCTGTGATTAAGTTAGCCCATTATGTTGGTAATTGTATTTTGTTGATTGCGTCACAGACAATGCCATTGTGTTTGTTGAATAGGGTTAGTTTTGTGTTTAAACTGTACAGGATTGGCTGCTATGTCATGTCCTCAGTATGTCATATGTATATAAGTCAATGCTGTGTGTTCAATAAAGAGTTCCTGTTTTACATTCAACATAGAGCCTCGTCTCATGTGTGTGGGGATTGCTATACGTGTATACTCCCCTGGCTATAACTACTAGCTCTTGTAAGAGCTGTTCCTGCTCTCTGGATTTAGGAGAGGTTCACCCACTGGAGCCTGGAGCCTTGTCGTAGGTCCAGGGTGGGTAGGAGACGGTGAGACCTCAACCAAGCTTCGGCGGTTCATGGAGTCTGCAGTGCTTATGGTGTCAAGTGGAGTGCTTGGAGTCCTGGGGAAGCACTAGGAGCATCCATCAACGGAGGTACCCGGTCGGGGTGCCAGGAGATCCGTTACAGGTGCCCTCTTATATAGTCAGGTGAGCTGCTGTGACATAAGTGTAGTTTGGTCCACTACACTGCTCTGACATCACAACTGTTATGGAATTGCTATGACCACAGCACTAATCACAGTTGATCAGGCTTTTATTGGGTTCTCGTCACTTTTGGATCCCTCTCCACCTATTATTATTATTTATTATTAAAGCGCCATTCATTCCATAGCGCTGTACATATGAGAAGAGGTATACATCCATAATACAGACAATTGCACTAATCATAAACAAGACGAGTTACAAACTGGTACAGAAGGAGAGAGGGCCCTGCCCGTGAGGGCTTACAATCTACATGGTATGGGAGAAGGACACAGTAGTCTCCTCAATAGTAGGCAGCTTTTTGACAGCACACCAAACTTAGTCTTAAGTTCTGGCAATCAGTGAGCCGTAAAGAGGTGCAGACATTCCTTTGATTTTAAAGTGCATATCTTTATTTAGGTACAAATATAGCAAAGTTTCGGGCCCTATTATGAGTGGCCCTTTCTCAAGCTAGTAAAAAAACAAAGCCGATACAAAAGTCAGCAGAACATATCTGTGCAAGGATATAGTAGTTTACACAATACATATCACATACAGCCGAAAGAAAGATCATACAGTTTATGCATACAACTTATAGTACAACAGACAGAACAACATGTGGAAAGTAAGGGACATGATTATGATGAGGGGTCTTGAATGTAATAAAAAATAGCAACATGTGGTATAATAACATGATTTTGAGGGGGAAAATCTCAACATGATTGTTACAGGGAGAGTTAAAGGATTAAACACAGGATGTGTAATCGAGAAAACAGAAAAAATCTGCGGCACTCACCAGTTGCAGATTTTCAACATATCATCACTTTATTGTGACAATAGGTGCATGCTTTTACAGGGCTGAGGCGGACAAGCCTTTCACTGAAATAAAAAAACGCCTGGGCGTTGTGTGCCAGCGACGGCCGTTTTGCACAGTGTGCGCTTCTTCCGACTACCTGAAGCACACACTGTGTGAAATGGCCGTCGCTGGCACACAATGCCCAGGCGGTTTTTGAGTTCAGTGAAAGGCTTGTCCGCCTCAGCCCTGTAAAAGCATGCACCTATTGTCACAATAAAGTGATGATATGATGAAAATAGCAACTGGTGAGTGCCGCAGATTTTTTCTGTTTTCTCGATTACACATTCATATTCGCTTTTGGAAAGCAGGCATCTCCGTATTGTCGCCTTATACCCGATTTACACAGAGGACAGCAATATGTTATTACTCAGCGTTTTATAAGGGGAGTGGTGCCGTCTGGACTATCTTTATTTGTAGTGTATATTAAACACAGGATACTCCGGAGGGTCTGAAAATACATGTATACGTATATTAGGGGGGCGTATGGTATGTAGGGGCAACATGATTATAGAGTTAGCATGATTAGCATAATTAGAATTGGCCCAGCACTAGCTTGGCTATTAACGTCTTCCCCATAGAAATGAATGGGAGCGGTGGCCACACAGTACTATGGGAAGAGTGCTTGGTGATAGCCGAGGTCTTCCGGGCACCACCTTCCACCCTCCATCCTCCATTCTCAGAGGTGGGATCCGCATCTATCAGACAATGGGGGCATATCCTAGCGATATCCCCCCATTGTCTTAGATGGGAATAACCCTTTAAGACTAAGTTTGGTGTGCTGTCAAATGACATCACAACTGTGTTTCTACCCCTTCAGGACACAGCCATTTTTCACCTTAAGGACCAAGCCAAATTTTGAAAATCTGACATGTGTCACTTTATGTGGTAATATCTTTGGAACACTTTTACTTTTCCAAGCCATTCTGAGACAGTTTTCTCATGATAAATTTAATTTCACGACAGTGGTACATTTGAGTCGATATATTTCAAACAAGTGAGACCATTTTAGAAACTACACCCCTAAAGTTATTCAAATATAATTTTGCAAACTTTGTGAACCTTTTAGGTGTTCCTCAAGAATTAAAGGAAAATTTTCACTACTTTTGGCAGATTTTCCATTTTGATCAATTTTTTTTCTCTGTAAGGGAGCAAGGCTTAACAGCAAAACAAACCTCAAAATGTATTACCCTGATTCGGAAATTTACTGAAAAACCCCATATGTGGTCGTAAAGTGCTGTATGGGCACACGGCAGGGGGGCGATTTTGAAGGGCAAATTTCACTGCGATAATTTTAAGTTCCCATGTCACATTTGAAGACCTCTTGATGGACCCCTACAATAGAAACTCCCAAAAAGTGACCCCATTTTCTAAACTATGGGATAAGGTGACAGTTTAATAGGTACTATATTGGGGTACATATGATTTTTGATCGTTCGATATAACACTTTTTGTGAGGCAAGATAACCAAAGAATGGCTGTTCTGGCACAGTTTTTAGTTTTTGTTTTTATGGCATTCATCTCCGGGGGAGACACAGACAGCAGAGAGCCCCTGTGCAAAGAATGTGCCTGCCCCCCCTCCAAGCCAAATTATCAACATAACCTATTCCTTCCTAACATTACTTATAGCAATACAAAACGTACCTCCTCTTAGTGCCCCCAGTTGAGCCAAGGTCCCCATAGTGCCCTATAATTTGCGCCAGTATAAAATACTTCTATATCGTGCGCCCCCTTTGTCCCCATGGTGCCTGACAATGTGCCAGTATAAAATGCCCCCATAATGTGTGCCAGTATATAAGATAGGGTCACCAGTAGATGCCCCCATAGTGCTCCCCTTCTCCATAGTGCCCCCATGTGTGCTAGCATATAAGATAGGGCCCCCATAGTGCTCCTTCCCCTCCTAGTGCCCCCCCATGTCTGCCAATATATAAGAAAGAGCCCCAGTTAATGCCTCAATAGTGCCCCCATGTGTGCCAGTATATAAGATAGGGTCCCCATAGTGCTCCTCCCCCTCCATATTGCACCCCATGTGTGCCAGTATATAAAATAGGGCCCCCCATAATGCCCCCCATGTGTGCCAGTAACTAAGATAGGGCCCCCATAGTGCTCCTCTCCCTCCATAGTGCCCTCCATGTGTGCTAATATATAAAATAGGGCCCCAATAGTACTCCCCCTCCATAGTGCCCCCATGTGTGTCAGTATTTAAAATAGGGACCCCATAGTGCTCTTCCTCCTCCATAGTGCCCCCTATGTGTGCTAGTACATAAGATAGGGCCCCCAGTAGATGCCCCCATGAGTGCCAGATAGGGCCCCTAGTAAAGTATAAGTAAATAAAAATAAACTCACAAACTTACCTCCTTGCCGCTATCAGCTATGCGATGCAGACCTCTTCCGGCCTGTGTCCCGTGATGTACGGCTCAAGTGGCGTGATGACGTCATTGCGCCGCCTGCGTCGGCCTCTGATAGGCTACAGCCACTAGGCCTGCAGCCTATGAGAGGACTGGGGAAGGGAGACGCCTCTCCCCTGCCCCGTAGCAGCATCCATCTGCATCGCCGTCCTAAGCACGGCCATACAGATGAATATAGAGAGATGAGCACTTCCACAATGGAAGCACTCATCTCCCCCTGCCGCCGGTAAGAAGGGGCCCCCTCCTGCACTGGGCCCCTGTGCAGCCGAATTGGCTGCACATGCGGTATGTCTGCCCCTAATTCATCTGATAGGACAGATCATGTGTTATTTCTTGTGTAAAGGCTTGTTTTTTGCACAAGGAATTGATGGTTTTATTTGTACCATTTTTGGGTATATAAGATTTTTTTGATTGTTCAATATTACACTGTTTTGGGGCAGGGTGACCAAAAAATTGCTGCTTTGGCATTTTCTCTTTTCTTTTACAGCTTTTATAGAGCCGCTTGTTATGGACACGATAATATGTCTATTTTTTGAATTTATTTTTATTAAAAATTGCTTTTTTCCACTTTTTATTTTTATCCCAGTACAACATTTCAAGGTCTGATCCATGCTGGATTGTGCTACATTGAAATTGTCCGTTTCACACTGACAGTGTGCCTGGGAGAGCTAGCCTGGGGACTGGGTGTTACAGGCTTCCGTACATGGCAGATCCCGAGGCCTTTGTAAGGCCTGGGGTTGTCATGGCAGCCATTGGCCCACTGTCATGGCAGCGTGGGGGCCGATGGAGAGGCAGAGGGAGTTGTTTCCCTCTGTTATTCTCTTATATGCCTGAGTCAGCGTTGATTGTGGCATATAATAGGTTAATCCACCGGCATCTGCTTTTGCAGCAATGCCAGCAGATACAGCAGGGGCCCGGCTGTCAGTCACAGCCAGGGCGCGCACAGCTCCGGTGCCCACCCGATTAGCATGACGTAGGTCATAGGCCGTCAAGTCATTTGAGGCCATGATGTACTAGTACATCAAGGGTCATTAAGGGGTTAAGAACCATCCAGTTTAAGATTGCGGATACAGCAGAACCCCTTTTATTGCTGCTTACAAATCTGAACAAGAGGGAAATATCACAAATGAGTAGGGATGAGCAGACCCATGGATGCTCGGGTTTGCTGGGTTCGGCCAAACTTCGGGTCAAAGTTTGGGTTCGGGACCCGAACCCAAACCCCATTGAAGTCAACGGGGACATGAACTTTGGACGTAGCGGTGTAGGTGGAAGAGGCGGTGGAGGAGGAGGTAGCCAACACTGTTTTTGTTGTATTTTTATTTTTTATACATTTTTTTGTTTTTTTTGTTTGGAAGACCCCAAAAGATTGGGAAATAGAAAATAGAATACAAAGAGAAACTGCGCTGGGGTATAACAATGACTGAGTGCAGCTGGTATACTTATCTACTCAGCACAACTTCCTCCGAACTGCACACGTCACTCGCATGACCTTGATTCCATGTGGGGTCTAGGACCTTATCATCCTCCACATCATCTTCCACCCACTCTTAACCCCTGCCCTCCTTGCTGGTCTGCACACGGCAGAAAGCCGCAGAAGTTGGCACTTGTGTTTCGTCATCATCATCAGAGACGTGCTGCAGTGGTCCTCCCTAGTCCACATCCTGAAACATAAGTGGCTGGGCAACAGTGCACTCAATCTCTTCCACTTCTGGAGCAAGGCTAGGTGGATGGCCCACGAAAACCCTGCTAGTAGAGTCATCAAAAAGAATAAGAGACTGCTGCATGACTTCGGACTTAGACTGCTTGGCTGATTTGCAAGGGGGTGAGGTGAAAGACAAATGCTCATGGGCTGCAGGTGCCAGCTCTGCGGTTTCAGCAGGGAACTGGGTGGGAGACAATGTGAAGGAGCTGGAGGCATTGTCACCCATCCAATCTACTACCACTTCTACTTGTTTTGGCCTCACCATTTGTACACCGGTATTCGTGCCTACAAAATGACACTGAACGTCCTGTCGTCTTAGTGCACCTGAGGAAGGTATTTCATTTGGGCGTGTAGCTGGCAAAGATCGACCACGTCCTCTCCCTGCAACAGGAGCTCCACCAGCACCAGCAGCACCATGACCAGGGCCACTTCCCTTATTTGATGCTCTCCTCATTCTTTGAGGTTACCCACCGAACTAACAGTCAGATTAACTATATTAATTTCCCTGTCATGTATAAAGTGCACGTGTATCTCACACCAAAAATGGGAATATATCACCCACCGAACTAACAGACAGATTAACTATATTAATTTGCCTGTCACATATGCAGTGCAGGTGTTCCTCACACCAAAAATGGGAATATGTCACCCACTGAACTAACAGACGGATTAACTATATTAATTTCCCTGTCACATATGCAGTGCATGTGTATCTCACACCAAAAATGGATATATGTCATCGGCTGAACCAACAGATTAGCTATATTCATTTCCCTGTCACGTATGCAGTGCACGTGTACCTCACACCAAAAATGGGTATATGTCACCCATCGAACTAACAGACGGATTAACTATTATATTTTTGTGTCAGGGGTACAAAAATGGTGTATTACACACACAAAAAATCACTATAGGTCACCCACAGAATTAACAGCCAGATTAATTATTATATTTCTGTTTCAGGGGTACAAAGATGGTGCATTTCACCCACAAAAAATCATTATAGGTCACCCACAGAATTAACAGCCAGATTTATTATTGTACTTCTGTGTCAGGGGTGCAAAGCTGGTGTATTGCACCCACAAAAAAATCATTATAGGTCACCCACAAAACAAATAGCCATATTCCTAACACTTTCCCTCGCTTCAGCTGCCTGCTTCCTGTCCCTGCACTACTCAGAGCTGCTGGGCGGTGCTACACGTGATCCAGCTCGTGGGTCAAATAATTACTAGGCATGGCTGTGATGGCTTCTAAGTGCCCACAGCTTAAACTCTCGTTGATTGGCTGCCTAGCAGCCTTTCAAAAGCTTTATTAAATGCCCGAACACCGAACTTTACAGTTCGGGTTCGCTCAACACTACAAATGAGCTAACATTGGAGCACTTTTAGCCTCAAACATAGCACTGCTAAAGCAGCCGGTAGAGCTGGCCGTATTATAGGGCAAACATAGGCGGATTGGCCATAGACACTACATGGAAATTTCCCGGTGGGCTAGTGCCCACAGCCCGCCTGAGCCCTCCTCTTGGCAGTCAGCAAGGTACATAAAAACCTGTTGCTCTCAGTTCTAGTTAATGTAGGAGCATCAGGAAGTGGCCGCAGGTGCCCTCCCGAATTCAATGATATATTGTGCTGCACTGTGGTATTTGGTTCTGCTGGGGTGGTATTTTGTCCTGCACTATGGTATTTCACGCCCCGCCTACTTCTGTTGTCACACCTTCTATCAATTTGGACCCGCCTACAACATAAGGCTACTTTTTTTTTTTACAGGACCACTTTAAGTTCCCAGTCCGCCCCTGAGGGAAAACATTCAATTATGTGACTAATATAGGAAGTACTAAATGGCTTATAGTTGCAGGAATCTCAGATACTGCACCAGAAAGTCACAAATTGCAAAATCAGTCAAACCTTTTTGGCCTTGAATTTATATAAGAAGTAAAGGGAAGACATGCCATATTTTTCGGATCATAAGATGCATTTAGGTTTTTTTTTTTACTCTCTATCACATAACATAAATACATGCACACAGCTCTGTGGTATTAACATTATACACACACAGCTTTGCAACACACAGAGCTCTGCTGTATGCACAGCTGACATACACTCACCTAAAGAATTATTAGGAACACCATACTAATACGGTGTTGGACCCCCTTTTGCCTTCAGAACTGCCTTAATTCTATGTGGCATTGATTCAACAAGGTGCTGATAGCATTCTTTAGAAATGTTGGCCCATATTGATAGGATAGCATCTTGCAGTTGATGGAGATTTGAGGGATGGACATCCAGGGCACGAAGCTCCCGTTCCACCATATCCCAAAGATGCTCTATTGGGTTGAGATCTGGTGACTGTGGGGGCCATTTTAGTACAGTGAATTCATTGTCATGTTCAAGAAACAATTTTTCCAGTCTTCAACAGTCCAATTTTGGTGAGTCCGTGTAAATTGTAGCCTCTTTTTCCTATTTGTAGTGGAGATGAGTGGTACCCGGTGGGGTCTTCTGCTGTTTTAGCCCATCCGCCTCAAGGTTGTGCGTGTTGTGGCTTCACAAATGCTTTGCTGCATACCTCGGTTGTAACGAGTGGTTATTTCAGTCAACGTTGTTCTTCTATCAGCTTGAATCAGTCGGCCCATTCTCCTCTGACCTCTAGCATCAACAAGGCATTTTCGCCCACAGGACTGCCGCATACTGCATGTTTTTCCCTTTTCACACTATTCTTTGTAAACCCTAGAAATGGTTGTGCATGAAAATCCCAGTAACTGAGCAGATTGTGAAATACTCAGACCGGCCCGTCTGGCACCAACAACATGCCACGCTCAAAATGGCTTAAATCACCTTTCTTTCCCATTCTGACATTCAGTTTGGAGTTCAGGAGATTGTCTTGACCAGGACCACAACCCTACATGCATTGAAGCAACTGCCATGTGATTGGTTGACTAGATAATCGCATTAATGAGAAATAGAACAGGTGTTCCTAATAATTCTTTAGGTGAGTGTATATATGTACACACACATACACTTTGCTGCATACACAGCTGCCAAAAACTCAGCTTTTCTGCATACACAGCTGAAATATATATGAACACATATAGCTCTGCTGCATACAAAGCTAAAGACAGAGCTCTAAGGCCTCTTTCACACGGGTGAGATTTCCGCGCGGGTGCAATGCGTGAGGTGAACGCATTGCACCCGCACTGAATCCGGACCCATTCATTTCTATGGGGCTGTGCACATGAGCGGTGATTTTCACGCATCACTTGTGCGTTGCCTGAAAATCGCAGCATAGTCTACTTTGTGTGTTTTTCACGCAACGCAGGCCCCATAGAAATGAATGGGGCTGCGTGAAAATTGCAAGCATCCGCAAGCAAGTGCGGATCCGGTGCGATTTTCACGCACGGTTGCTAGGAGATGATCGGGATGGGGACCCGATCATTATATTATTTTCCCTTATAACATGGTTATAAGGGAAAATAATAGCATTCTTAATACAGAATGCTTACTAAAATAGGGCTGGAGGGGTTAAAAAAAAATAAAAAATTTAACTCACCTTAATCCACTTCTTCAGAACGGCTTCTCTTCTTTCTTCTTCTTTGCTGTGCAGGAGGAAAATGACCTGTGGTGACGTCACTGCGCTCATCACATGGTCAGTCACATGATCCATCCCCATGGTGATTGATCATGTGATGAGCGCAGTGACGTCACCACAGGTCCTTTACCCAGGTCCTGAAGAAAGAAGACAGAAGAGAAGACGGGCTGCGCGAACAAGTGGATAAGGTGAGTTAAATTATAATAATTTTTTTTTAACCCCTCCAGCCCTATTTTACTAGGAATTCTGTATTAAGAATGCTATTATTTTCCCTTATAACCATGTTATAAGGGGAAATAATACAATCTACACAAAACCTAACCCAAACCTGAACTTCTGTGAAGAAGTTCGGGTTTGGGTACCAAACATAAGTTCGGGTACCAAACATGCCGATTTTTCTCACGCGCGTGCAAGACGCATTAAAATGTTTTGCACTTGTACCCGCATCTTATCCGGCCCAAAAACATGACGCCCGTGTGAAAGAGGCCTAACTGATACAACATGGACACACGGACGTAATCCTTTTTATTGCGGATCTGTGTTTTGCAGACCGCAAAATACATACAGTCATCTGAATGCACCCTAAGGCCTCATTCACACGGAAGTGATTCATGGACGTGTGCTGTCCATGTTCTCCCCATTCATTTTAATGTGTATATTCACACATCAGTGTATTAGCACTGTGGGTCTGTGGTTTAAGCACAGAAGCATGCCCTATTTTGTCTGGATCCATCATACCCATTATAGTCTATGCCATCCGTGTTTCATCCGTGTTTCATCCACGTTTCACGGACCATTAAAAGGAGATGTTGTGAAAATGTATTTTCAGCTCTGCAGAGTATGTGGAACACGGATGACACACAGAGAGCAAAAAATGGACACATGAATCAAACACAGATTTTTTACAGAAATCTTCACGGATGAATCGCTGACCATCTTATCACAGATTTCATCACTGACACAGACGTGTGAATGAGGCCTAAAAAATATTAGCCCATGCTCAATTTGACCCTTTCAACCAAAAAGCACATTCCCAACAAATTCAGCAGTAAGGGGGTTATTATTGCAGTCTATGGGGAAATTGCATGAGGCAGGGCTCAATAGGAAGTAACTGTGGCAGGTCTGAGGACCTTCATAAGGTTACCAACTGCCATAGAAATAGAATAGCTCCACGATCTTGCTGTTGGGGGGATTGGGGTTGGTGGTATTTGGTCACTAGCAACAGCCACTGGCGGTGGATGGCTGCTGTGTAAAACAGCCTGAAAGAACGCCATCTTTAGGGTACTTTCACACTTGCGGCAGAGGATTCCGTTTATCCGGACGCAAACTGATGGCGTTTGTCAGACGGATCCGGATGACAAATGCATTGAAATACCCGATCTGTCTCTCCGGTGTCATCCCAAAAAAACGTACCTGGTATAAATTTTTTTTGCATTTTTAAAGGTCTGCGCATGCGCAGACCGGAAAGCCTGATCCGTTTTGCCGGAACACTTAATGCCAGATCCGGCACTAATACACTTCAATTTAAATTAATGCCGGCATTCCGGCAATTGTTCAGGATTATTGGCCAGAGAGAAAACTGAAGCACGCTGCGGTATTTTCTCCGTCCAAAAATGTAAGAGGGACTGAACTGATGCATCCTGAACGGACTGCTCTCCATTCAGAATTCATTAGGATACAACTGAACAGTTTTTTTCCGGTATTGAGCTCCTGTGATGGAACTTAATACCGGAAAACCAAAACGCTGGTGTGAAAGTACGCTTAAAGACCCAACTTCTGACACTCCGTGTGCATTCCGTTTCCGTATGTCCGTATTTCCGTTCCGCAAAAAAATTAAACATGTCCTATTATTGTCCGCATTACAGACAAAGATAGGACTGTTCTATTAGGGGCCAGCTGTTCCGTTCCGTAAAATACAGAATGCACACGGATGTCATCCTTATTTTTTGAGGATCCGTTTTTTGCGGACTGCAAAATACATATGGTCATGTGCATGAGCCCTTACAGGTAGGGGTTAATTATAACTCCCAAACTAGACTGCTGCTAAAACAATAAAAACACTTGTGGCTAGAGAGATGGTCTGCTAGACAAACATGAAAGCAGCAACAAAGTGGAAATATAAAATCGTTACACTATTTTATTATCATCATTATTTATTTACCGTCATGGAACTTCTAGGAAGAACTAAGTGCAGGCAAAGTAGTCTATATCCAGGGCCGGCGTTGGGGGAGGAGGGTAAACTGGGACCATATCAGGGGCATTTGGATGACCAGCCTAGACCACTGGTTAACCGCCCCTTGCTAGTGGCTGGTATGGACCTCACCTGACTATCAGTTCACTTGTTGTAGTATTAGGAACACATTGAACACATAATCTGTATTTTACATAGATATGATTGGAATGCTGAATAATAATTGATTGAAATGACAGACCTGCCTTTTCTTTTCAGTGACCCTTATCCTATTATTATTTATTTGAGAACGCCATTAATTCCATGGCACTGTACATCAGAAGGGGGTAAACATACATAATACATATAAATTACAATAAATATACTATTAACAGACTGGTATAGAGGAAGGGGGGGGGGGGGGGGAGAGGCCCCTGCCGCAAGAGCTTAAAATCTACAAGTGAAGGGGTAAGAACATAGTAGTTGGGGGTAAATGCTGCTCATTTGGCTGTGTGGTGCCAGCATGCTTAGTGCAGATGGCAGGCTTTCCTGAATAGGTGGGTTTTCAGGTTACTTTTGAGGGTTTGGATGTACGGGTGATGCACATGAGAAATCTTGTAGTCCAGAGTTCCCCAACTCCAGTCCTCAGGGCCCACCTACCAGTCAGGATTTGAGAATATCCCACAGAATGAACACCTGTGGTAAGTCCTAAGGCATTGACACTAATTATATCACCTGCTCAATAATAAGGAAATCCTAAAAACATGACCGGTAGGTAGGCCCTGAGGACTGGAGTTGTGGAACACTGTTGTAGTCAACTGTGTGAAGAACAGATGATAGGAGAGCAGAGGAGAAGGTCCTGTGAGGTTTGGAGATTATGTGTGGGGATGTATCGAGAAAGCAGGTCTCATTCCAATAACTATAACTTTTAAAAATTTTCCTTAGATATAGGTGTATGAGAAATGTTTTTTTTGTGGGACAAGTTAACATTTTTAATGGCACCATTTTGGGGTACAATTTTACCTTTTGAAATTTTTGTGGCATGAATTCTGATCTTCATTGGAACTAAGATTTTGATAGCTTTTTAATCAATTTTTTGGGGTGGCATATAGACAAAAACATCAGTAACTCTGGCACAGGTTTTATGGTGTTCACCATGTGGCATAAATAATTTGATTATTGTATAGTTCAGATTGTTTGAAATGCATGATACTAAATATGTGGAGGGTTATTATTTTTTCAGTTACTTTCTATTAAAAGGCATTTTTTTTATTGAAAAGGTGGATTTTTTTTTTTAAACATGATCCTTTATTGGCGGGCGGTGCAGGGCCTCAGTCTGCAACAACGTCTTTTTTTTCTAATGTGTCTGCAGTTGAGGGGAGTTAATGGCTGCTAGACCGCTCCTGCACTATTAACAGCTTCTGTTCTTGGAGCAGGCTCCTGCTATACAGTCCAGGCTGGAGGAAGCTCCAATTCCAGCTGCTAACCCTTCGTTTGCAGTATGATCAAAGAAGACTACTCTCTGCAAACAGGTCATTGGCTTTCCCAGTGAACCGATTGGAGACCAAGGGAGTCATCCACCGTCAACCTTGAGGACCTATGAAGGACAGCAGAGCTGTAAAGCTGCTGTTAGGGCACACTAGTGTTGCTCTAACAGCAGCCTGTGTCATACTGATACAGAGCATACAGAAGATATATGTATAGTAGTATGTCTAAAATAAAATGTTATAAATAGCAATCCCATAATAGGATTTAAAAATGTTATAAAAAATGTAATTAAAAAAATCCCTCCATAACATATAATTTTATGTAAATTTTTTTATTGTGCACATATTAAATTAACATTTTAAAAGAGCACATAATAAGTATACTAACGACCATAGTAACTTGAAGAATTTATTTAGCAGGTTATTTAGTGCAGAACATAAACAGTGCAAAAATAAACAAAAAAAGAACAAGAATCATCTGTTTCTACTGTATATTTCCACAGCAAAAAAAAAAAAATGTTTTATATTTACTCCTAAACAATGTAAAAAAAAGAATATTTCTACCTCATAAAACAAGGCCTCGAACAGTCACTTCAATAAAATAATAATAAAGTTATAGCTGCTGAAATGCAGAGAAAAATAAAAGTTACTGGTCATTAATGTGTTTACAGGCCTGGTCATTAAGGGGTTTATCTTTACTTTGACTGCTTATTAGTCTCACAGGGAGTCTTTGAAATGTGATCCTACATAATACACTGTACTATTTACTTAGTACTGTGCATTATACTGTCAGTATGAAACCGACAACAAACCTATTAGCTCATGCCTCTGACACAGCTTAGCATGCATACAAGGAATGCAGACCTGAGGGCCTTCAGTACACCCCTGGCTGCCATATGAACATGTTGGCATCCTCCCGATCTCCAATGGGTGACAATAGGGAACCCCCTCCCTCTGAAATCACTTAGAGGTTAAATGGCAGAGATCAGTGGTTCTGCCAATTTGGGCTTTTAGAGCAGGAGCCTAGCTATCATAAGAGAGCTGAGAACCTGCTCTTCCCTGCACAGGAGGCTCATGTAGTGCTTAGACTAGGTCAGGGATCAGCAACCTTCGGCACTCCAGCTGCTGTGAAACTACAACTCCCAGTATGCAAACATGCTTGGCTGTTCGCAAAACTCCCACAGAAGGTGAATGGAGCATTCTAGGAGTTGTAGTTTCAGAATATCTGGAGTGCCGGAGGTTGCTAATCCCTGAACTAGGCCATCATATACAATTGGTGGCCTAGCCTAAGGTCCCTAGGTGGCTAGGAAGTTGGGGGGCAGCACGGTACTAAATGTGGCTGCAAGTCTCCCTCCTGAACTCATCTGTATCGCCATCCTGAATACTGCCATTTAATAATGTGGCAGGGCAACTGCAGTTCCCTGCTGCTTTAGGCCTAGTAGGCCTGAGACCTAAGAAGCAGTAAATTTTGGCACTGCAGCAGACCCAAATACCAAAGTGTAGCACAATGTACTGCCCCACTATGGTGTTGCTGGCCCCATCTATGTGGTCGCCCCACCTACTCGTGTTGGCTCCACCATCTGTCAATTTGGGCCCTGATAGGAAGTATTCAGACTTGGTGCCTAGGGCTGCATAAATATAGCCCTGTATACATAATTGAGAGAAACCTCTAAAGCCATTTTCACACAAGAGTGTTGGGTCCAGAAAACACGCTCCTTGTGATGGCTGCATCTTCTGCATCAACTGAACACTGCTCTTCTGACTGAACTCACAGCATTATAATGCTTTATGATGCTGTGAATTTCTGCCTGACCGTAGGTCTAGTGTTCTGTACTCACATAATGCTGTTGGGCAGGTTATGAGTCAAAATTCGCAGAACACCCTTTTATTTCAGAAATGAAAGGAAAAGTGAAATATCTGAATACCCCAGTAAGTAATGGGTGAGGGGCCTATCTTCTAGGTTACATCCGGAACACGGCCACCATCTTGAAAGCCGCCATATTGGACCAAGGGAAAATTTTTACAATGGTAAGGGGGACATATAGCATATCAAAGAAGACTAGGATTTTCTCAGAAATCAATTGCCGCAAGATTTGCAGATATCTCTTGTGGTTCATGCAACACTGCAAGTTCAAAACTTCAAAGTTCTGTGTTCCGCACCAGGGACAACACATTGAACACATCAAACAGCTGTGCATCACAAGGAACGTTCCCAGTTGTTGTTTTTCTAACTTATATGAGGAATTCTGTGCAAATCTGCTTGCAGCAATCAATTTCTGAGAAAAAATCTTCTTTGATTTGCTATATGACCTGCTTCCCATTGGAAAAATTGGTCCACTACGGCGGGATTTAAAAAGGCGGCCATGTTCCGGACATATCCTAAAAGATAGACCACCTCACCCATACTTGGTGGGGTATTCAGATATTTAATTTTCCCTTTAGTTTCTGAAAAAAAAGGGTGTCCTGCGACTCCTGACTCATCCTGTAGATATATATATATATATATATATATATATACTAGCTGAAGGACCCGGCTTCGCACGGGTATATTTCATCTATTTAATTTAATGTTTCTGTGTGTTGTTAAAAGATATCGACAGTATCCAGTATCCACTATAACAGTCACATCTACAGTACCCAGCCCCCTTAATACTGCCCCCCCCCCACAGTGCCACGTCTCCTTAAAATGGGATGTTCACAGCAGCCCACCCCCTTAACCTTGACCTTCACAGAAGCCTGCCCTTTAACAGTGAATTTCACAGCAACCCACCCCTTTGGCAGTGACTTCCACAGGGGCCCGCCCCTTAACAGTGACCTCTACAGCACCTGCTCCTTAACACTGACCATAGGTTACAGTCCCCTTAACTGTGACCTCCATCATTCCCGGACCCCTTATCAGAGACCCCACTGCCTTAGCAATAACCTCACAGTACTACGCTGCCTCTTTAATAGTGGCCTCCACAGTCCCCTCCTCCCTTAACAGTGACCTCCACAGTGCCCGCCCCTTTAACATTGACCTCCACAGCGGCCTGCCCCCTTAACAGTAACATCCATAGCACCATCCCCTTTAATAGTGACCTTCACAGCGGCTGCCCCTTTATTAGTGACCTCCACAGTACCACGTCTCCTTAATAGTGATTTACACAATAACCCGCCCCTTAACAGTGACCTCCACAGAGCTCCGTTCCCTTAAAATGTGACCTCCAAAACACCCCACCTCCTTCACAGTGACCCCTACAGCACACCGCCCATTAACACTGACCTCCATAGCGGACCATCCCCTTAACTGTGACCTCCACAACACCCCACCCCCTTAACAGTGACCTCTACAGCACCCTGCCCATTATCACTGACCTCCATAGCGGACCGTCCCCTTAACTGTGACCTCCACCATTCCCTGCCCCATTAACAGAGACCTCCACAGCGACCCTTCCCTTTAACAGTGACTTTCTCAGCGGCCGCCCCTGTATTAGTGACCTTCACAGTACCCCGTCTCCTTAACAGTTATTTCCACAACACACCGCCCCCTAATAGTGGCCTCTACAGCAATCTGCCCCTCCATAGAGGACCGTCCCCTTAATTGTGACCTCCATGGCAGCCTGCCCCTAGGGTGGCCAGAGGTTTGGTTTTAGGCAGGACAGTCCGGCTTTCAGAGTCCCTGAAACAGGGATGTCCTTTTGAATTGCTCAATCTCAGACAGCTGACAGAAGTTGATTTTTACCTTCATTTTTTCAATCCCCGTCGGCTGTTGCGTGGGAGGGGGCGTGGCTTAGCAGGACCTGGGGGTGGGGTTTTTAAGTCCGTCTTTTGAGGGTGGCTTGAATGGCCACCCTACCTGCCCCCTGAACTGTGATCTCCACAGCACTCCGCTCCCTTAACAGTGTCATCCACAGCACCCTGCCCCTTTATAGGAAATCTGTCACCAGGATAATCGCTATTGAAGTACAGCCATAGCCTAATAGCACTTAGTACCTTATTTCTAGATGTGCGTTTGTTTCAGCAATAGATGTTTTCTACCTTCTGAAAATCCAGTTTATTTGGTATGCAAATGAGCCAGTAAGGTGCCCAGAGGGGCGTCACTATTGCAGGAAGTAGCCCAGGCACGCCTCCTGCTAGTGCCCAAGCCCGCCCTCGTGCTGGGAGCAGGGAAAAGGGGGCTAGAGTTACGGCTTGAATGTGATGTAGGACAGGTGGGTGGACACATTGTGGCAGGAGGCGTGCCTGGGCTCCTTCCTGCAAGAGTGACGCCCCTCTGGCCACCTTACTGGCTAATTTGCATACCAAATAAACTGGATTTTCAGAGGATAAAAACATCTATTTCTGGAACAAAGATACATCTTGAAATAAGGTACTAAATGCTATTAGACCATGGCTTTACTTCACCAGCGATTATCCTGGTGACAGATTTCCCTTAAAGCTGACCTACAGCAGTGAAGATAAATGGCTGGGTTGTTATGGACACCTGGTGTAAAACTGTGTATGTGGAGACTATGGGCTTCTATTGGCTGATAACGGTCATGTGACCAGGCTTCTATTGGCTAATGCATTTTTTGGGAATATCTCAGGAGCGGTACGTGCTAGAGAGCTGAGACCCGGTCTAAAACCTTCCCGGACATCTGATGTACCTGTGTGCCAAATTTCATGATTGTAAATGTGACGGTGCGGATTCCTTTAGCGGACATACATACATACATACACTCAGCTTTATATATTATATATATATATATATATATATCTATGGTTGTGCCTGTGACACTATTTGTTGCATTATACTGATCTTTAGTAAAGAACTTTTCACTGCACCACCTGCTATTGTCGCCAGTTTGGTTTGAGAATTCAGTAGAGCTAGGCATTGATGGGAGCCTTCAGAGAGGATGCATGCACTGACTCTGGAGGTAAAAGTCGGCAATTAAGGTTTTTGTGTATTTTTTTTTATATTTTGTATGGTTTTGTATTATCATTAGGACATAATAATAGATGAAATGGTATATAATAGGGAAATATCCAAACATTTTCAGTCAACTCAAAAAATGTAGTTATATTTATAATAAACACAAGGTTGGAATGGTTTATAAAGGTCAATTCATAATAAAAAAATTATTTTCCAATGTAATTACTTATTTTGGAGGCCATCAGAGGTACCAAGCTAGATTAGAAAGCATTGCCACCTTCTTTATCACATATTGTATGTACAGTCTGCACTCTTTAGAGGTTTATGTATCTAAAATTGTAGTCTTTTTTTCCTCATTTATATGATGCATTCCTGTCTCTATAAACTCATTATTTGAGATATTTTTAAAGTGTTTCCTGGGTTAGATCTTCTCCCACTCACTGGTATAATTGTAAAACAAAGCATTTGAGACTTGAGTTTTCCTACTCATCCCTGCTTTTTGTATTACTCTACCACATGAAAGCAGATGATTCAATACATTTTTCTGCTTGAATACAAAATATTTCAATCGGTGATGCTTAATGATCCATAGGGCCACAGCTTTAGCTTATTTGTATGTGATGAAGACATGCAATACAGTCACTGAATGCTACGGTATATGGGTTAAAGCAGCGGTCCCCAACCGCCGGGCCGCGGCCCAGGACCGGGCCGTGGGAGATATGTTGCCGGGCCGCAGAGGAGAGAGGAGCGCAGACGCCAGGCGCATTTTCACCCGACGTATACATGTTGCCAACATCAGAGTAGACGGAGGGAGGGAATCCCTCCCATGACGCGGCCGCTGCAGAGCCCAATACAATGAGCGGGCTCTGAGGAGCCGCACCACTGCCACCAATGAATATGTGCTCGGCAAACGGCAGCAGCGGCAGCCGCCTCGTCCTCCTCCTCCTGACTCTTGTGTTCTCAGACCAGTCCCCAGCCATTAGTGATCTGGAAAGCGCAGGTACCCACACACTGTTCCACAGATGGGGTCACCTATTATTAATCTGATGTACATGGTGCTATTACATGAGTACCCCCATGTACCTCAGATTAAAAGTATGTGGCCCCCAAGCACATAATCAAATAATGGGCAACATTGGGTTAACCATTAATATGAGGTACACATAATGAGGTTTCTTACTATTAATGTGAGGCACATGCATGTCCAAATTGATAAAACAATGTGCCTCATATTAACAGTATGTACCTAATGCCATTAACCCCATGTTGTCCATTATGTTAAGCGGGGTACTTGACGAGGTTGCTATTAATATGTGGCACATGGTTTCATCAATTTAGACTCCATGTGCCTCACATTAATAGCCAGCAACCTTGTCATACTGTAGTACCCAACACCAGCCTACACATTAACCCCATGCTGCTCAATGTCCATTGTGTCAGGAAGTACTTGCTGGTGTTACTATTAATATGAGGCACATGGCTTTATCAATTTAGACTTCTATTTGCTTCACATTAATAGTAAGTGACCCCAAGTACCTCCTCACATTATGGGCAATTGATACTTTACAAAAAGTAAAAATTAAAAAATACTCACACGTTAACCCCATGCAACATGGGGTTAACGTGTGAGTATTTTTTTTTTCATGGTATTGAATTGGTGTTGCAATACTTTTTTTTTGGAGTCACATTTAAATAAGAAATGTAATCGCTATATAGTGTTATATATTATAATATGCACCTTGTGTTTTGTCGTGCGCGTGAATCAGTCAGCGCCGACCAGCACCCCCATAAAACCCGCCCACCCCCTAAGCCCCGCCCCAGAACCCCCCCACCCCACCCGATCCCTGGAAAAATTGTCTTACATCAAAATGGTCCTTGGTGCAAAAAAGGTTGGGGACCACTGGCTTAAAGAACACACCCTCAAAGAAGTAGTAGAAGGGTAATCTCACATATAGCATTTATAGGGGGAAAAATGACTTTTTTTCATGGAGTTTTTTTAGACAGTTAAAATAAAAATTCAGATGTTAGCTTAAATTTAATAAAGAAATGTAAGCTCTGCAAACAGTGCAGTTCTTTTGTGTGTTTTTTGAGTCTATGGCATTTTTTTAAGACGCACCAGGTCTTTGATAGAGGCACTACAGAAAAGTATAAAAAATTAATCATATAAATGCATATCCTAAAAGGAAAAAAAACAAAACAAAAAGACAACACATGAACTTCATGGTGTGTTTTTTTTTAAAAGCCAGAAAAAAATCCATAAAAAAGTGTATGTAAAGAATGCCTAATACAGGATGAGTATATATGAGAGATTTATAACCTCTTCCCGCATTACAGTAGGAAGTGTACTTCATGTGAGATTCCGTATTATTATGGTGCAGGCTCATGAGCTGTGCCTATGCCACCACTTGTGGGTGACAATTGTTTTACAGCTGGCACCCTACTTTAATAGACAGGATCGGAGATAACTATTTGTCTGTGTTAAATAAAAATTTGCCCCATGTTATAAAATAAAAAATTATCATATAGTCATTTGCTTCTCTCTTGCTGTTCTCCGCAGCTCTGGTCCTCATCCCGGTGTTTGTATACAAGACTGCAGCAGTGGGGTAGGGGTATACAGCATATGACTGCTGAAGCCATTACTATTCTCAGTGGTCTTGTACCGTACACCATGCAGGACAGGTCACATGCCATATACTTCTCTGTGCTGAGAATGGCAAGCAAGAAGTAGGTATTTGATGATTTTTTTTATTTTATTTTATATCATAATTTTTCTGAATAAATGCAAAAGTTACACAAAGAGGAAGACAGTTTCCATTGCAATACAGAAGACTCTCAAAGAAAGATACAATTTGAATTAAGAAAATACAGTTTGGATACACGAAAAACACATTCAAAGTACCTGTATTACATGACATATTGCCAATACCTGTCAAAAAAAAAATGTTAGCAATAGAAAAGAACAAAAGTAATAAACTAACTACTAACTAACACCTACCAAGGGAATAGTGTGTTCAGAAAATGTGGTACAATGGCAAGGAGATTGGGGGAGATTTATCAAACTAGTGTAAAGTAGAGCTGGCTTAGTTGCCCATAGCAACCGGTCAGCTTCCACCTTTCATTTTTGACAGCTCCTTTGGAAAGTGAAAGATGGAATATGATGGTTGCTATGGAAAACTAAGTCAGTTCTACTTTACACCAGTGTGATAAATATCCCTCATTGAGAGTCATATTGCCTATACTTTCTACATTTCGACCCATCATTTCAGAAAAACTGTCATTTTCCTGAGACTATGTGCAATAAGTTGCTCCATATCATAATTGTATTGAACTTTAGCAATAATACTGGGAATTGTGGGAAGGGTAGATGACTTTCAGTTTTTAGCCACCAAGGTCCTGATTACTGTCAGGGTGTGAACAATCATGGTGACAAAGTGTTAAAGACAGAGTGGTAAAGTAGTAAAAGTCAGAAACAACAAGGCTACTTCTGGGCCCCAGAGAAAGGAGCGACCAACAAAGCAGCTCAACAGATGTCTTGCTTGGGACCAAAGCCTTAGATTAACAGCCAATCCCACCAATTATGTAATACAGTTCCAATTGCCCCCTAACATCTCCAGCAAATGCTAGCAGTAAGAAGCAGTTGGGTACCACCAACATAGTAGTTTCCTGGTCGCCCCTAGTTGATTGGGACACCTAGAAGTATGAGAACTAATGGTAAATGTGAATGACCATTGTGTCTCCAAGAATTGACAGCCCAAATCTGACTCCCATTTCTGTTGAAATGGCAAACTGTCCCTCCTCTAATTTACCCAAAAATATTCCTCCCTTCTAAAGTCCAGATTTATTTTTTAAAAAATGGTCATATGAAGTATGAGGTAAGGAAGATTATGCTGGGATGTTGTGATCCACATGTCTAAGCTTTAAAAAATGTTTAAAAATCATGTAGTAGGATCCTATACTTTGCTACTATGCACAAGAAGGAAAGAAGGGTAAATCCTTCACTTATAGACCTGAGTGTCCGGATACCATTGGCGACCCACAGTAGACTAGTATGTGTTTGTCAAAACCGGCCGGCTTACAGTATCATACTGAGCCACTGCCCCAAATTCCTGAGGTAGAACATTATGAAATTTCAGAACAGTAGGCAGCAAAGTAAAGCCCCTGTAATATGGAATAGAAATTCAGAGGTAACACATGAAAGTTTGTTCAAAATATGTAATTCAGCCTGGCATCTAACCTGGTCAGAAGAACTAGAAAAGGATCACAAAGTCTTAGTCAGACTGTTCTTTTCTGAAGCCATACTGTAATCCCCTCTTCTGAGATATGTTGGGGGAGGGAACTTTTGCTGGGACCTTCATCCTCTCCCGGGAAGATCAGACCCCAATCTCAACAGAGTTTTAGAACATCGCCTGGTATACAGACTATAATCTTGTTTCCATTTTTCCTGACAATAAATTTGACTGGGAATCCCCATTTATAGGGAAGAATTTTAGTGCCTACATGAAATTCCTGCCTTTTGGCCATAGTTGGAGCCGACAAGTCAGCAAATAGAAAGATTTTGAAATCTCTCCAGCAACAATCCGGACAGCAATAGATCTTTAACCTCAAAAAGTGGATGCGGTCTATCACATCTCTGAGTGGAGTTAATGGTAGTGTATTGGGCTTGGTCAAATCATGTGCCCTATTTATAATCAAATCAGAGCTTGTGGCCTGCGGCAGAAGACAACTGACACAGTCTGTCAGAAAATCTCACAAATGTTCAGTTTTGACAGTTTCACAGATCCCTCTGAAATGCAAATTATTCTTCCTGGAGTGGTCCTCCATATTAGCAATTTTATCCTCTACAATGTTGGCCACATCAACTATTTCATTATATGCTGATGTGAGTTTTGCTCTAGGGATATCACATCTCTAAGGATGTGATATCTTTCTGTAACTTGTTTAAGGCTGAGAGGAAGTCCTCGTGTATAGAAGCTTTTAAGTCCTCTAAAAGTGCTCTGATAACGGTTTCTGTAATAGGGACATTAGGGTCCTGTTTTCATTTACTCACATGCCTACTTTGTGAAGTAGAGACAGATGCACCCGAAACCAACTGAGGGTTTTGTGGAAGGAGAGGAATCAGAGGAGAAAGCCACATATTGTGCTGCAGGCTAGGAGGATCCACTTAGAGAGCCTGCTGAGGCCTGTTCCGTGGGAAGACTGCCAGCGTCATTTTGAGTGGGATCTGCTGTGGGAAAAAAACTTCACTGGACTCTTTTTCAACTTCTTTTGCATCATGGGATATCAGTTTTGGGTCACCAAGAGTTCCGATCACTGTTAGGCACCTCAGAGAGACAAGTCAGTGCGAGGTGTGCCAGATTAATGCCAGCGATGTCTTATAGTTGCTCTATCACACAGCTGTCCCCATGTACCACTAGCCACACTCCCAGCGTTTTTTTATTTATTTTTAAACATTTAGTACCTTAGTGGAAAGTGATATTTTACTATTAAACCTCATTAAGAACACAAATAATATACAGTTGTGTTGCATCCTCACAACATCATTGCACCCGGCACATTAATGGAATCCACAATTGGCCATGAAAATAAGTGGCCACCATGTAATGCCAAACCTGACGAAAACATCTGGGGGAAGCATAATGCAAGGACTGTCCAAGAGTGCAAGAACTTAAATTAGTGGTAGGAAATAAAAAAACGACATTCGTGAAATCTCTGATGCTCCATTTTGGATGTTCAGATGATACACACCAGTCTTTGTTTATTTTCCTGGATCATGCAGTACATCTATGTGACCACTGCAGCCAATCACTACCGTGCTTGATCATCACTGATTGACTGTAGTGGTCAGGTGCTATTACAGTAAAAGTATACAACCAGTGGGTGCCAGGGGGCCTTCAGCACTGGACAGCTATTTTAATTTTTCCATGGCATTATACACAGCTTTTTTCCAGGGGGTCTCGGCCACCACTGCAGCGCACATACTAGGTGTCTGGGATGGGAGATGCTGCACATATGTGCCTTTGTGCACTCCCGTGGTTCCGGGCACCAGAGAGGCCAGCGCTTCTTCCTATAGTGTGCGAACACAGCCACCACTGCTGGATTGCTGAAATGGAGTCCCAAACTTGCAAGGAACCTGCACCATACTTCACTGTTGTCTGCAGACACTCAGTATTGTGCTGCTCTCCAGCCCTTCAGTGAACAAACTGCCTTCTGTTACTCCCAAATATTTCAAATTTTGACCTTGGTGTACCTGGGTCCCACAGGTTTCTGCCAGTTGTAAGCTGATGGCAGTATTTGGCCGTAACAGAGGGCATTTTGTTTGCCAAAAACCTGGAGATGGCTAATGGAGTTGGTGGTTTGATCAGTCTGCAAAAAAGGTCTATCTAGGAGTTAAAAGTTGGGTGTGTGTCCCTGCACAATCTGCCAATATCAAATCAGTGTTTTCAGTGTCAGACTGTGCAAAGACACACACTCAACTAGTAATACCCAGTGGGGTATGACTACCGGTAACCCATCGATTTCTCTTTAAAGGGGATTTTAGGGCAATTGCAGCTTTTTGTCCCATTCACATGAATGGGGGAGGAAGCTCTAAATACCCTTCACCTCCACAACAATGTGTAGATAGTCTGCAAGTAAACTTTCAAGATTATGCAGAGCTCGCATGAGCGCCGATTGGTACGGCCTTGTGAGGATAGGTCATAAATATAGTGAAACCAACTCTACTGTGCAAGTCTACAAATGGCCATTTTAGTTACTATATAAGAAAACTTTAAAGGACAATCCCTTTAAACTATGTATCAGTTGGCTTCCAATAAGCAATTTCACATTTTCAATCTCCAGTGTATATGATTATCTGTTAAAGGGGTTGTCTGGGTTCAGAGCTGAACCCGGACATACCCATATTTTCACCCACGCAGCCCCCTGACAAGAGCATCAGAGCATTTCATGGTCCAATGCTCTCCTTTGCCCTGCGCTGAATCGCGCAGGGCAAACATATGCTTTTTTTGGGAAATCAGGTTACATACCGGGCTCTTCTTAGGGCTGCCAGGTGTAGGCTTCCATCCAGCAGGGAGCCCGGTGACATCACCGGCACTGATGGGCGCACTTTAGCGCTGCTCTAGCCTGTAAAACGGCTAGAGCACCGCTAAAGCCGGCCCATAAGAGCCGGTGACGTCACCGAACACACTGCTGGGAGGAAGCTTTCGTGCAGCAGTGTATTATTGTAAATACACTGCACGATCCAGCGCAGAGGAAAGGGAGTGCATCGGAGCATGACATGCTCCAATGATAACATTAGGGGGGCTGCCTGGGTAAAAATATGGGTATGTCCATGTTCAGATGTGAACCCTGACAACCACTTTACGGGTTCATTCACACGCCCGCTACTGTTTTGCGGTCCACAAACCACGGTGACAGCCATGTGCGTTCCGCATTTTGCGGACCGCACATGGCCGGCACTATAATAGAAATTCCTTTTCTTGTCCATGTCTGTGGACAAGAATAGGACATGTTCTATTTTTTTGTGGGGTCGCGGAATATCTTTTGCGGCCCCCATTGAAAATGAATGGGTCCGCACCCGTTCCGCAAAATTGCGGAACGGATGCAGACTTATTTTGCGGACGTGTGAATGGACCCTAAGTCTGTTGGACATATCACCACATCGCTTAATAATCACTCTGGGGGACTGAACCTTTATGTACAACTTAAAGCAAGAACATTCCTTTGTCCACCTGATTACTTCCGTATAGACTTTCCAGGGGTTTGTCTCACGGGTGATAGTGGAAGAGTTGAAGAATTCGAATTTCCATCTTCCCTTGGTGAGTGACACCTATAATGAGCCAAAAATGTGGTGTAAACTTTCAGTTTTCAAAATTCTCTGGCAATGGACAATTCACTATCCATGCTTTGACAGCTGGGGAAGGGAGAGACTGCAGAGTAACTGGTAGGAAATAAAAGGAGGAAACTGGAGGAGGAGAATAATGTGAATGAATAAACAGGATGAGGAGTAAAGGGGAGCACATAACCAGGGAAGAGGACAATCATAATGATCGTTTTTTTTCTAACACTAAATGCTTAGTAGTACTATGCATTGCTTAGACACGGTACAATAATAGCCTTATGGAAAACCATAAACTTTGAAGCCTAAGAAAATAAATATAATGCAAAGTAATACACATCAGGTAATTTCTGTGTGAAAAACAGACTATGGCTGCTTTCACACTAGCGTTCGCTGGTCCGCTCGTGAGCTCCGTTTGAAGGAGCTCACGAGCGGACCCGAACGCAGCCGTCCAGCCCTGATGCAGTCTGAATGGAGCGGATCCGCTCAGACTGCATCAGTCTGGCGGCGTTCAGCCTCCGCTCCGCTCGCCTCCGCACGGACAGGCGGACAGCTGAACGCTGCTTGCAGCGTTCGGGTGTCCGCCTGGCCGTGCGGAGGCGTGCGGATCCGTGCGGATCCGTCCAGACTTTCAATGTAAGTCAATGGGGACGGATCCGTTTGAAGATGCCACAATGTGGCTCAATCTTCAAGCGGATCCGTCCCCCATTGACTTTACATTGAAAGTCTGGACGGATCCGTACTAGGCTATTTTCACACTTAGCTGTTCTATGCTAAAAATAATGCAGACGGATCCGTTCTGAACGGAGCCTCCGTCTGCATTATTATGAGCGGATCCGTTCAGAACGGATCCGCCCGAACGCTAGTGTGAAAGTAGCCTAAATCTGGTCTGAACTTCCACTATTCTGAGAGTTTATTCTCTGAATAGGTCATCAGTATTTGATCGGTGGGGGTATGACACCCAGGCGCCTAGGCCATGTGACTGATGAATGTTATATGGCCTAGGAAAAGCTGTGAGAAGGCTGCAGTGTTACTGCAAGCTGAGCTTTCTTCTCAAACAGCTGATTGGCGGGGGTCCCGGGTTTCGGACCCCATCCGATTAGATACTGATGATCTATCCAGAGGCTAGGTCATCAGTAAAAAAACTCTGGGAACACATGTTTATAAAAAAAATGCTGATAAATGCTGATATAATCTCCATTATGTACTATTAATAGGGAGGGCAAGAGAAGCAATTGCCTAGTGGTCACCACCTAGGCATCCTATGCTTTCCAGTTCCCTCAGGATTCTTGGCACCTTCTGCTTTCTAGTTCCCTCAGATTTCTATCACCCTGTGCTTTTCAGTTCCCTCAGGTTTCTATGCGCTCTACACTTTCCAGTTCCCTTTCGGTTTCTAGGCACTATACACTTTCCAGTTCCCCCAGGTTTCTAGCCATCCTATATGCTTTCCAGTTCCTCAGGTGTCTATGCGCTCTACGCTTTCCAGTTCCCTCGGGTTTCTAGCCATCCTATGTTTTTCAGTTTCTCAGGCTTCTATGTGTCTATGCTTTCCAGTTCCCTCAGGTTTCTATCCATCCTATGCTTTCCAGTTCCTCCGGTTTCTATGCGCTCTATGCTTTCCAGTTCCCTCAGGTTTCCAGGCACTCTACACTTTCCAGTTTCCTCAGGCTTCTAGGCACTCTACACTTTCCAGTTCCCTCAGCTTTCTAGGAACTATGCTTTCCAGTTCCCCAGGTTTCTAGGCACTCTACACTTTCCAGTACCCTCAGGTTTCTAGGCACCCTTTGCTTTCCAGTTCCTTCAGGTTTCTAGACACTACACTTTCCAGTTCCCTCAGGTTTCTAGGGATCCTATGCTTTCCAGGTCCCTCAGGTTTGTAGGAACTCTATGCTTTCCAGTTCCCTCAGTTTTTTTTCCAGACAATGACAGCAGCAAGACAAAATCAGAATTCCAGTTTTGAAAATCCATTGGTCAGGAGGGGCATTCTGTGCCAGAAACTCCCATGTATGCTTACTGCTGAGGGAGCAAAGGACCAACCATGTTAAAATACATTGTACACAATCTTAGTTTTTTCCAACAGTAAACATTCGTAAAGGGAACCTGTCCCCTGTACTATGCTGTCTTCACCGAGGGCAGCATAATTTAGTGACAAACCCATTTATTTCAGTGGCCTGTGACTTCTTTAAAGCAGTAAGTACTTTACAGTACTGACATGCCGAACCCCACAGCACTCACCATAATTTTTCTGCATAGGAAGAAAGCCTGTCACTCGTCGTCTGGAGGAGGGGGAGGGTAGGGTCAGTGAGCCTCATCAAACTCATCTCCTTCGCAGTGCTGGAACGTGCTGTGAGGTTCAGCGTGTCAGCATTTTAAAAGTACTGATTGCCAGCTCAGAAGTGGCAGGCCACTAAAATGAGCGGGCCTCGCACTACACTATGCTGTCTTCAGTGAAGGAAGCATATTAAAGGTTCCCTTAAGATTGCTCTGATCTGTTGACAATTATCATATGCATTTAGCCATATTAGACCATACATTAAACTGGCGGATGTTGCCTTACCACATTGTTTGGTTTCCAACAACACAGCCACATCAAAATCTACATGAGTTATATATTATTTGTTGATTTTGCTGTACATTTGCCACTGCCTTTACCCTGTGCATTGTGAAAAGTGAAATCCATGGTGAAAATCCCCAGTGTAAATTGACAGGCTGACAATTTAAAATCTGCACCTTTGGTCAATTAACTCTGTGGATGACATTTCATAAAACTGGGGCAGCGAATCTAAAAAGTTTTAATCCAGTAGGATGTACCCCAAGTGTACATTCACATGTGGCAGATTTCTCCTTATCCTATTCAGATGTGTAGGACAGTCACTAGAGAGCTGAGATCTTTACGAAGAACCTTCCCAGACAACCAATGTACTTATGTGCCAAATTTGGTGCCAAAGGTTCAAGCGTTTGAATGTCTATAGAGGACAGATGGGCAGTTATTGATTTTTATAATATAGATGTGCTGCCAAATAGTGGACTATGTGTTACCCTTTCTATACAAATAATGTTATTTGGCCGCAGGTAGATGTCACATGATGAATAGTGAGATATACTGGTCAGCTGGGCCTGCCAGTGATAGAATCACCATATATTTTGGACATCTTGCTAATATATCCAACCACTCAATAACAGTATGGACTGGGGGTTTAGAAGTAGAGCAGCAATGCAGAGTAGAGGATGGAACACTGCGAATTCACCCACAATATCGACAGCATTACTTCTTCCTTTATGTACTATATTTTATTTTTTCCATTCTGGCTTACAGATGAAGAAGTGGTGCTGTAAAGTGCTGCAGAGTTGAAAAGATCGAATATTGCACTGCCCTTTGTCTCAAATATGACTACTTCCCCAGTTCACATTTTGGGATCTGTTTAATTGTAGTGTTGAGCGTGAATATTTGAATCACGAATTTTAATCGTGAATATCGCCACTTCGAGAATATTTGGAATATAGTGCTATATATTCGTATTCGCGAATAGTGTAGATTGCGAATAATATAATCGCGAAATTATCGCGAATATCGGCACTTAGCAACATCGCTAGCAACCAATAGGAAAGTTGCCTACCCCTTAGTGTTGATTACGAATATTCTAATTGCGAATTTTTATTGCGAATATATTACATTGACGATTTTTGCAATCAAGTAAATAATGACTGGAGATCCCGAATTCTCGAATTTGCGAATTTATGGCGTATATTCGGCCAGAAATTCATGAAATATCGCAAATTCGAATATTGCCTATTCCGCTGATCATTATTTAGTTGCAGAATTTGTAAATTAGCTATTTGTGATATTAACATAGTGTAAAATTAGTGTATTGTGGACCTGCCAGTGACTAGTCTACTTTAAAGGGAACCTGTCACCGGGATTTTGTGTATAGAGCGGATGACATGGGTTGCTAGATGCCACTAGCACATCCGCAATACCCAGTCCCCATAGCTCTGTGTGCTTTTATTGTGTGAAAAAAACTAATTTGTTCCATATGCAAATTAACCTGAGATGAGTCCTGTCCCTGACTCATCTCACGTACAGGACTCATCTCAGGGTAATTTGCATATGGAACAAATTAGTTTTTTTTCACACAATAAAAGCACACAGAGCTATGGGGACTGGGTATTGCAGATGTTCTAGTGGCCATCTAGCAACCCATGTCCTCAGCTCTGAACCCAAAATCCAGGTGACAGTTTCCCTTTAAGAGGCACTGTTTGTAATTGTTTTATGCTCTTCCATTTCTTTATCAGCTGTTTTAACCCCTTCATGACACAGCTATTTTTCATCTTCCTGACAGAGCCAGAATTAGAAAATCTGACATGTTACTTTATTTGTTAATAACTTTGGAATGCTTTTACTTATCTAAGCCATTCTGAGATTGTTTTCTCATAACACATCATACTTCATTTAGTGGTAAATTTGAGTCTTCAGTTTTACCATTCTAAATCAAAAATTTACAGAAAAGTTTAACCATCTCCCGACCGCCTAACGCATTGATGCGACCTGCGGGCGGCCGGGTTATTCCTCCTTAACGCATCGGCGCGTCATCTCGCGTTCACAGCAACGCCAACCTGAGAAGTTGATCTACAGCCTGCCAGCAGCTAACATTCGCTGGCAGGCTATAGATGCGATTTTTTTAACCCCAAAAAGGTATATTAGACGCTGTTTTGTTAACAGCGTCTAATATACCTGCTACCTGGTCCTCTGGTGGTCCCTTTTGCTTGGATCGACCACCAGAGGACACAGGTAGCTCTGTAAGTAGCACCAATCACCACACTACACTACACCCCCCCTGTCACTTATTAACCCCTTATTAACCCCTGATTACCCCATATAGATTCCCTGATCACCCCCCTGTCATTGATCACCCCCTTGTAATGCTCCATTCAGACGTCCATATATGTTTTGCGGATCCGCAAAACACGGACACCGGCAATGTGCTTTCCGCATTTTGCGGATCCGCACATTGCCAGAACTATATAGAAAATGTATTTTCTTGTCCACAATTGCGGACAAGAATAGGACATGTTCTCCAGGCTCTACAAAAAACGCAGTGTTCGCCCAATCAGGCCTGATCTTGTGCACACACTTGCGTTCAGTCCGCCCCACCGCAGTGACAGAATTATTTTTTTTCTGATCACTGCAAAAACACTGTAAAATCGCTGCGGCGCTATAAAGATCACTTTTGAGGGGCATGGCGAGTTCATAGAAGATTTTATTTTTTTGGGCACAAGTTAGCGGAAATTTTTTTTTTTTTTTTTTTTCTTACAAAGTCTCATATTCCACTAACTTGTGACAAAAAATAAAATCTTACATGAACTCACCATACCCCTCACGAAATCCAAATGCGTAAAAATGCCCTTTGAAATCCTAAAGGTACTCATTGGAATTTGGGCCCCTTTGCGCATCTTGGCTGCAAAAAAGTGTCACACGTGGTATCGCCGTACTCAGGAGAAGTAGGGCAATGTGGTTTGGGGTGTATTTTTTACATATACCCATGCTGGGTGAGAGAAATATCTCAGTAAATTGACAACTTTGTATAAAAAGTTGTCATTTACAGAGATATTTCTCACACACAGTATGGGTATATGTAAAAATACACCCCAAAACACATTGCCCTACTTCTCCTGAGTACGGCGATACCACATGTGTGACACTTTTTTGCAGCCAAGATGCGCAAAGGGGCCCAAATTCCAATGAGTACCTTTTAGGAAGGCATTTTTAGACATTTGGATTCCAGACTTCTTCTCACGCTTTAGGGCCCCTAAAATGCAAGGGCAGTATAAATACCCCACATGTGACCCTTTTTTAGCAAGAAGACACCCCAAGGTATTCCGTGAGGGGTATGGTGAGTTCATGTAAAATTTTATTTTTTGTCACAAGTTAGTGGAATATGAGACTTTGTAAGAAAAAAAAAACTAAAAAAAATGTTCCGCTATCTTGTGACAAAAAATAAAAACTTCCATGAACTCACTATGCCCATCAGCGAATACCTTAGGGTGTCTACTTTCTGAAATAGGGTCATTTGTTGGGTGTTTCTACTGTCTGGGCATTGTAGAACCTCAGGAAACATGACAGGTGCTCAGATAGTCAAACTGCGTAAATTAATTTTTTTGCACCATAGTTTGTAAACGTTATAACTTTTACCCAAACCAATAAATATACACTTATTGCATTTTTTTAATCAAGACATGTAGAACAATAAATTTAGAGAAAAATGTATATAGAAATGTAGTTTTATTTGAAAAATTTTACAACAGAAAGTGAAAAATATCATTTTTGCAAAAATTTCAGTCAATTTTGATTAATATAAAAAAAAAGTTAAAATGTCAGCAGCAATGAAATACCACCAAATGAAAGCTCTATTAGTGAGAAGAAAAGGAGGTAAAATTCAGTAGTGTAGTGCAGAATTGTAAAAAGTGGTCTGGTCATTAAGGGGGTTTAAGCTAGGGGGGCTGAGGTGGTTAAATAATTCGCTATTTTTGAAATTGAAATTTCTCTGGTTTTAAGACAAATGATGATGGTGATACCTTATAAAATGGTTATTAAAAATAACATTCACCATATGTCTACTTTATGTTGGCATCATTTCGAAAATGTCATTTTACTTTTTGGGAAGTGAAAAGGCTTCAAATTTTAGAAGCATTTTTAAAAAATGTTCAACAAATTTCCAAAACCAACTTTTTTAAGCACCCCTTTATGAACATTTTAAGGTTTTGAGCGAGTAGGTGTTTCACAGAATGCAAAAAGAGGCACAGGGCTGTGAAAATGAAAATCTAGACATTTAAAAGAAAATTTCACTTTAGATGCAAATGTTTTATTTTTAAAAGGGGTAACAGGAGAAAATGCACCCCACTTTACCCATTTTAGCCTGATTATAGCGACACCCCATATGTGCTTGTAGCCTGCTGGGCTCAGGAGGCAAACTGCAAAATATGGATTTTGTAGGACAGAATTTGAAGACATGGATTTCTGGTGCTATGTCACATGTAAAAAATTCCTGAGGTCCCCAGACAGTAAAAAACCTCAAGAAGTGACTTCATTTTGGAAAGTGCACCCCCATATGAACATTTTAAGGTGTGGAAAGGGCTGTTTTGAGCCAACTGATCTGAAAATGATGACCTATACTTTGTTAGTTATACTTTGTTGGCCCTATGCAGTCTGACGCTCTGAAAGGATTGTGTAAGGACACACCCTCCACTGATATCACTAAATGATGACTAAAATACATACGTCAGGAGAAGTGACAGATTTGACATTTCTTTCTAGATACAAGTAAAAAGAGACCATCCAACTATTCCTGTAATTCTGCACTGTCAATCACCAATACATTTTAGTTCAAACTTGCTCAAACTGGTCAGTGGTGGAATCTGGTACATAGACAATGGGCCAGATTTGTCATTACACTTACATCTTACTCCACTTTTACATATGTCCAAAGTCACTTTTGGCTAAGTCAGATTTATTAATGGCCCTTTACTACTGTGATAAATGTGATTTGACGGTAGCAGTTTATCCTTCAGTAAGCAGCTTTACAAAAGTGGCACGTCTTTATGAAAAAGTCGCATGTTCTATTAAAAAGTCGCATGAGATAAACATGGTCCTCACTGGAGTGAAATTGCGCAATTTTTAGCGACTTTTTAAATTTTCGCAATAGTAAATCTGTCTAGAGATTCATTTACATAAGAAAACACGCCCACTTTCAGAAAATTGGCGAGCATAGCGCAGAGCCAATAAAAGTCGCACATTTTTGCGCAGTTTTAGCGATTGCGCAAAAATTTGCTACTTTTTCACTCCATTATTTTGACTTGAGCTAATGATAAATCTGGCCTATGACGGATCTCAATAGCGGAATTGAAAACGCAGATGTGAAATTATCCTAACTCATTTCACTGTGTCCTGATTTATAAATTTGCCACAATGACGTAGTAAAGGGTTTCTGTCATGAGAAATAACGTTCTGTAGCTGACTGACATTAGCGATGTGCTAATGTCAGCAGTATATAACAGTATGCAGGTGCAGTGAGGAAGCCGGCAGCAGGAGCGCGTCCTTCACTCACTGCGCCTGCGTCGAATACTAAACAGGACGTCGCAGGTGCGGGACTTACAGGACACTTAGGTGAACTCAAAAGGCGCGGGATTCTGAGATCCCACGCATGCCCAATAGAAAGATCTCGGAACGTCGGGGACAGCAGAAGGCGCTTGAAAACGGCTGTTGGGGCGCGTGTGTGCGCCCATGTGGAGCTGAAACGCCGCCCTTTGGGCAAAAAGAAGAGCGATTACATCAGGTTATCAAACATGATTTTGCTGTATTTATAAGGTGGACAGGGGTTATACTTATATGTTTTTAATACACATTAGAAGACCTGTGCAGTCATATATATATATATAGCTAAATATGCTTATTAGGCCTGTCAGTGTCCCTTTAACATGTATAGCTTGGAAGAAAGACGAGACAGAGGGGATATGATAGAAACTTTTAAATACATAAAGGGAATCAACAAGGTAAAAGAGGAGAGAATATTTAAAAGAAGAAAAACTGCTACAAGAGGACATAGTTTTAAATTAGAGGGGCAAAGGTTTAAAAGTAATATCAGGAAGTATTACTTTACTGAGAGAGTAGTGGATGCATGGAATAGCCTTCCTGCAGAAGTGGTAGCTGCAAATACAGTGAAGGAGTTTAAAGAGGACCTTTCATCGGTCCAAACATTGTGAACTAAGTATCATGACATATACAGCGGCACCCAGGGATCTCACTGCACTTACTATTATCCCTGGGCGCCGCTCTGTTCTCCTGCTATGCCCTCCGGTATGTTCGGGGACTTGGTTATAGTAGGAGGACTAGGCTGTAACGTGGCCAATCGCAGCGCAGAGCTCACAGCCTGGGAGAAAAAACCTTCCAGGCTGTGAGCATTGCGCTGCGATTGGCCAGCGCTACAGCCTAGGAGAAGGAGCCGCCCAGCAGAACAAGGGCAGTCTCCGCCTATTATAACCAAGTCCCCTAAGTCTCCGCCTACTATAACCAAGTCCCCGAACATTCCGGAGGACATAACGGGAGAACGGAGCGGCGCCCAGGGATAATAGTAAGTGCAGTAAGATCCCTGGGCGCCGCTGTATATGTCATGATACTTAGTTCACAATGTTTGGACCGATGAAAGGTCCTCTTTAAGCATGCATGGGATAGGCATAAGGCCATCCTTCATATAAGATAGGGCCAGGGGCTATCCATAGTATTCAGTATATTGGGCAGACTAGATGGGCCAAATGGTTCTTATCTGCCGACACATTCTATGTTTCTATGTTTCTATGGACCTGGGCGTGCCAAAGGGTGTGTAGACCGAGCCTCTAGGTGCTGAAGCAACGCCCTAATAGCACCTAGAGGCTCCTAGCATATTTTTTAATTATTTATTTTAAGAGAACGGCGGCAGACAGGGAGTTATAAAGCACACTGTTATGTCCTGCTGACATTAGCACATTGCTAATGTCAGTCAGCTACATAATGTTATTTCTCATGACAGAAACCCTTTAAAGGAAATGTAGCATCAGAAAATTACTTATTAAATTAGTTGTTTTTATTCTGAACATACCTTTTTTACATTTTTGGTTGTTTTTTATTTAAGCCATTTTAATCTTAAACTATTCCAGTTTCCACACTACTAGAACAGTCACAATAGGCTACCTAACCTAAGCTTTCTGTTTTCTTCATCTTTGCTATATAAAGTGGAAATGGATGAGCAGAGTCATCTCATTATCATTAGAAGTGGGTGAGCAGCTCTGTTGTAGCGCTGGAGGCCTAGATAATGCAAGATAGCAGCATTAGGCTACTTTCACACTAGCGTTCGATCGGATCCGTTCTGAACGGATCCGATCATAATAATGCAGACGGAGGCTCAGTTCAGAACGGATCCGTCTGCATTATATTGGCAAAAAAAAGCTAAGTGTGAAATTAGCCTGAGCGGATCCGTCCAGACTTTTACATTGAAAGTCAATGGGGGACGGATCCGCTTGAAGATTGAGCCATATTGTGGCATCTTCAAACGGATCCGTCCCCATTGACTTACATTGTAAGTCTGGACGGATCCGCACGCCTCCGCACGGCCAGGCGGACATCCGAACGCTGCAAGCAGCGTTCAGGTGTCCGCCTGCTGAGCGGAGCGGAGGCTGAACGCCGCCAGACTGATGCAGTCTGAGCGGATCCGCATCCATTCAGACTGCATCAGGGCTGGATGGAAGCGTTCGGGTCCGCTCGTGAGCCCCTTCAAACGGAGCTCACGAGCGGACAGCCGAACGCTAGTGTGAAACTAGCCTTATATCCTCAGATATTTCTCTGTCAATTGACTATGATTTTTTGTAGCTGCCATGTCTAGTCAAACAATACAGGAACAAAGATTGTCTCCAATATGGCCGGTCTCAGGGAGGTTTCAAAAATACTTCCTTTAAATGCCATCTCAGTATGTTTAGCTCCTTGGCAATACCTGGAAGAACTATAAGATCCAGCCTTATCCAATAAAAGCAAGAGCAAACACAATGGGCCAGATTTATCACGACTCTGACAGCTCACTCCACTTTAACATATGGCTAAAGTCAGTTTTAGCCAAGTCAGATTTATGATCGGCCCTTTAATACTGTAATAAATGTGGTTTGACGGTAGCAGTTTATCTGTCAGTAAGCAGCTTTGCAAAAGTTGCACATCTTTACGAAAAGGTCGCACGTTTTTATGAAAAAGTCGCATGTTCTATTAAAAAGTCTCATAAGATAAGCATGGTCCTCACTGGAGTGAAATTGCGACTTTTTTGCGACTTTTTAAATAGTCACAATAGTAAATCTGTCTAGAGATTAATTTACATAAGAAAACACACCCACTTTCAGAAAACTGGCGAGCATAGTGCAGAGCAGAAAAAAGTCGCAAATTTTTGCGCAGTTTAAGCGATTGCGCAAAAATTTGTGACTTTTTCACTCCATTATTCTGACTTGAGCTAATGATAAATCTGGCCCAATGAGTATGTGAAGGTCAAAGCCTGGACAAATGAGACCTGAAAAAAAGACCCCTTGGCTTGATGAATACCAAATCCTTCTGCTTCTTGTTAACATTACAGGGATGTGTCTATAGGCTCAATTTGTGCGGTGTCAAGGTGGGTATGTAATGGAAAGTTCTGCTGGTGCTTGTTTGATCAGCTGTAATATGTATGAATAGCACAGGTCACCTGGACATTCCTACTTCTTGGTTAATTCCTTACTACCAGTTGCACACTTTATGTCCAGTTAAGGGCTTAGAATATTTATGCAGGTCCTTTATGTCTACCCAGCTATTCACATTATAATGACAGCATCGCTGATTGCTAAAACAAGGTTGTGAATGATAACTACCATGAAAGCACTAACAGGAAGGCTGAAGTAGTCTGAAATCAGCCCTCCTCTATGCACTGCACTTCTGCTTAGTCAGGTTGGCTTCTGTGCTTCAGCAGTCACCATGCATAAAGTGATGGATTAAAAAAAACAGCAGTCATCTAAATCAGTGGTGCCCAACCATTTTTTTCTATGAGGGACGCACTAGACATGGCATAAATTTTATGGGACTGAACCAGGTGGCTTTGCCAGAAAGAAATGCAAACACTGTGAGGGGGCACATGTCAGCATTACTACTGTGAATATCTGGGCATTTTTACTATGAAGGGGGCGCATCTGGGAATGTTTACTTGAAAGGCGGCGCATCTGGCCATTTTTACTGAAAAAAGGGGGCACATCTGCACATTTTTACTGTAAAGGGGGCACATCAGGGCATTTTTTCTGTAAAGGTGGCACATCTGGGCAATACTACTGTGAAGAGGGCAAATAAACATTACTACTGTGAAGAGGCACATCTGGACATTACTACTGTGAAGGGGCACATGAGCATTACTACTGTGAAGGTTGCACATCCCTGGGTATAGCAAGACTAAGAAGTGGAATGCAGGAAACTCTCTCTAGAAATGCCTTGTGGTGCAAAATTATGAGTCCTCTCTCCCTCCTTAATATTGCTAAGCACATCCTGAGGAGTAACCAACACAGCCTACATGGGTACCAGACATAGTAATCACATATTAAGAAAAAGGCTCAGGTCCAATCACTTCCCACCACTACCACACCTCGCCAGTCACATCCTCCATAGACCTACCTGTGTGAAGTTGGCACCCCATGTTCTTAAATTTTAAAAATAAATACACCATTTGTTTGTGCTGCGTTTGTGCTGGTTTGTGCCGCAAAAATGAACGTTTGTGCCGGTTCGGTTCCTGAGATATTGCGCGTTAGATTTTTATGAAGCCCCGCCCATTTTCCACCCCATGTTCTTAAATTTCTAAAAAAAATACACCATTCGTTTGTGCTGCGTTTGTGCTGGTTTGTGCTGCAAAAATGAACGTTTGCGCCGCTTTCGTTTCCGAGATATTGCGCGCTTGATTTTCTGAAACCCCGCCCATTTTCCACCCCATGTTCTTAAATTTCAAAAAGAAATACACCATTCGTTTGTGCTGCGTTTGTGCTGCGTTTGTGCTGGTTTGTGCTGCAAAAATGAACGTTTGCGCCACTTTGGTTTCCGAGATATTGCGCACTTGATTTGCTGAAACCCCGCCCACTTTCCACCCCATGTTTTTAAATTTCCAAAAGAAATACACCATTCGTTTGTGCTGCGTTTGTGCTGCAAAAATGAACGTTTGCGCCGCTTTGGTTTCCGAGATATTACGCGCTTGATTTTCTGAAACCCCGCCCATTTTCCACCCCATGTTCTTAAATTTCAAAAAGAAATACACCATTCGTTTGTGCTGCGTTTGTGCTGGTTTGTGCTGCAAAAATGAACGTTTGCGCCACTTTGGTTTCCGAGATATTGCGCACTTGTTTTGCTGAAACCCCGCCCACTTTCCACCCCATGTTCTTAAATTTCAAAAAGAAATACACCATTCGTTTGTGCTGCGTTTGTGCTGGTTTGTGCTGCAAAAATGAACGTTTGCGCCGCTTTGATTTCCGAGATATTGCGCGCTTGATTTGCTGAAACCCCGCCCACTTTCCACCCCATGTTTTTAAATTTCAAAAAGAAATACACCATTCGTTTGTGCTGCGTTTGTGCTGGTTTGTGCTGCAAAAATTAACGTTTGCGCCGCTTTGGTTTCCGAGATATTGCGCTCGATTTGCTGAAGCCCCGCCCACTTTCCACCCCATATTTTTAAATTTCAAAAATAAATACACCGTTCGTTTGTGCTGCATTTGTGCTGGTTTGTGCTGCAAAAATTAACGTTTGCGCCGCTTTCGTTTCCGAGATATTGCGCGCTTGATTTGCTGAAACCCCGCCCACTTTCCACCCCATGTTTTAAAATTTCTAAAATAAATACACCATTCGTTTGTGCTGCGTTTGTGCTGGTTTGTGCTGCAAAAATGAACGTTTGCGCCGCTTTGGTTTCCGAGATATTGCGCGCTTGATTTGCTGAAACCCCGCCCACTTTCCACCCCATGTTTTAAAATTTCAAAAAGAAATACACCATTCTTTTGTGCTGCATTTGTGCTGGTTTGTGCTGCAAAAATTAACGTTTGCACCGCTTTGGTTTCCGAGATATTGCGTGCTTGATTTGATAAAACCCCTCCCACTTTCCACCCCATGTTTTTAACCCTGACTCTAGACCCCCCAGGTGTGCTGCAGCTTGCCCCCCTCCCGCCCCCTTTCACAACTTTTTTTGGGGCACAAGCATATTATATTTTTTTTCTGCGTACGCTGACTGTGGCCGGGACTCTTAGCGTCACTGTTAGCGCATCGCACGCCCCACCGCTGATCAACTTCGGATGGTTGATCAGCGAGTTTGAATTTAAAAAAAAATCTAATTTTTGGGCCTTTTTTATTTTTTTGTCTGTAAGGTTTAGGGTAAGTTCCCGAACACCCGTCCCCACACACACCAAATAAAGTTTATCACACACACACACTCCCCTATGGCCTGCCGGATGTTCTAGGCGGCATATGCCCAGCTTGCCTCCGAGTCCGAGAGCCCCAGCTGAGGACGAGGGATAACCCCACTTTCCTTTTGTCATCCGCGTCTTTCCTTTTGATGATGAGACCCCAAGGCGGCGGAGACGCCGCCAGGTGGAGCAAGGAGACCGCCATGCTAGGGACCCTGTGGCCCACACTAGTACGAGAAGGTCTGGGGCTCGTACTAGTTTTCCGGCCCACCAGTTAAGACCACCGGAGCCCCCTACCGGTGAACTTGTCTGGTATACCCCAGAGCGTTTTGAGCCCGTGATTCCTGATTTTGTAGGCCAACCAGGAATCCAGATTTCCACAGTGGGCTTCACTGAATGCGACTACTTTAGTCTTTTTTTCAGTGACCCCTTTGTGAATCTGATGTTGGAGCAGACGAACCTGCACGCCCCACAGTTCATTGCTCAACATCCGGGCTCCTTTTTGGCTAGGCCCGGTGGCTGAACTCCGGTCTGTGTAGCCAAGATGAGGACGTTTTGGGGCCTCGTGCTGCATATGGGCCTAGTCAAGAAACCTAGTGTCAGGCATTACTGGAGTGGGGACATCCTCTACCAGACCCCACTTTACAATTATGCAGATAATGCAGCATGTCCCCCCCAAGGTGATCCTGCCTATGACCGCCTGTACCAAATCAGGTCGGTCATCGATCACTTTGGGGCCAAATTTGTGCAGGTTTATGTACCTGGAAGGGAAGTCGCGGTTGATGAGTCTCTCATTGCTTTCAAGGGGAGACTCATTATCCGCCAGTATGTTCCCTCTAAGCGGGCGAGGTATGGCATGAAGCTGTACAAACTTTGTGAGAGTACCTCAGGGTGCACTTACAAGTTTCGTGTGTACGAGGGGCGAGATTCCCGTATTTAACCCCCAGAAGGTTCCCCCAATCTGGGTGTTAGCGGGAAACTTGTGTGGGACCTTATGCACCCACTGCTAGATAAGGGTTACCACCTGTACGTGGATAACTTTTATACTAGTATCCCCATAGTTTTATATCCGATTGTCAGTGGCTAAAATGGGGAAGGGGAACATAAATTTAGTACTCCATGGAAGTGTGGTACTCCTTGAAGCAACCAATAACGCAGAGGCCCGGATGATCGGGTCACGTGTCACATTGAGTAGTGGTGTCCTTCCGTATCCCCCTCTTGTGACACACTCTGCACCTTTTTTGGGTCCGCCCTTCTTTCCAGTATGGGGGACCACACCTGGAAAGTGTTGGCCAGGGACGATCTGGGTGCCTCCAGTTCCCGAGGTACTCTGGCCTGCTCTTTCCCGGTCAGAAAAGATCAGGTCCTTGAGGACTGCCTCATAGAACTGAAGGAATGTCCCTGTGTTGCCAGCGCTCCGGGACAGCACAAAAGAGTTGTACAAGGCAACCTGTACCAAGTAGACCGCAACTTTTTTATACCATGCCCGGGTTTTGCGCATGGCGTTATATGGCTTGAGGACTTGATCAGGGAGATCAACTCCTCCCATATATCGATTGTAGTCGACGATGCAATCAGGCTTGAGGACCGTTGCTGCGGTACCTCGCACAGGGACAGGGGTGATGCCGTTACCGTGAATTGTGGACAGTACAAGGACATTCCTCTTGTCCTTATACCTGACCAGCAACAGGTTTCCACTGGTAAGTGCACGGGTCGCACCCCTAGGGATAGGTACCTGGAGGGGGTGGGCAGGGAGGCCGCGTTGATTTTTCAGCGAACGTGGATCTGGCGGCGAGAGACTGGAACAAGGGGATACTAGTATAAAAGTTATCCACGTACAGGTGGTAACCCTTATCTAGCAGTGGGTGCATAAGGTCCCACACAAGTTTCCCGCTAACACCCAGATTGGGGGAACCTTCTGGGGGTTAAATACGGGAATCTCGCCCCTCGTACACACGAAACTTGTAAGTGCACCCTGAGGTACTCTCACAAAGTTTGTACAGCTTCACGCCATACCTCGCCCGCTTAGAGGGAACATACTGGCGGATAATGAGTCTCCCCTTGAAAGCAATGAGAGACTCATCAACCGCGACTTCCCTTCCAGGTACATAAACCTGCACAAATTTGGCCCCAAAGTGATCGATGACCGACCTGATTTGGTACAGGCGGTCATAGGCAGGATCACCTTGGGGGGGACATGCTGCATTATCTGCATAATTGTAAAGTGGGGTCTGGTAGAGGATGTCCCCACTCCAGTAATGCCTGACACTAGGTTTCTTGACTAGGCCCATATGCAGCACGAGGCCCCAAAACGTCCTCATCTTGGCTACACAGACCGGAGTCCAGCCACCAGGCCTAGCCAAAAAGGAGCCCGGATGTTGAGCAATGAACTGTGGGGCGTACAGGTTCGTCTGCTCCAACATCAGATTCACAAAGGGGTCACTGAAAAAAAGACTAAAGTAGTCGCATTCAGTGAAGCCCACTGTGGAAATCTGGATTCCTGGTTGGCCTACAAAATCAGGAATCACGGGCTCAAAACGCTCTGGGGTATACCAGACAAGTTCACCGGTAGGGGGCTCCGGTGGTCTTAACTGGTGGGCCGGAAAACTAGTACGAGCCCCAGACCTTCTCGTACTAGTGTGGGCCACAGGGTCCCTAGCATGGCGGTCTCCTTGCTCCACCTGGCGGCGTCTCCGCCGCCTTGGGGTCTCATCATCATTGCTAGATGATGAGGAGGACGCGGATGACAAAAGGAAAGTGGGGTTATCATCGTCCTCACTGGGGCTCTCGGACTCGGAGGCAAGCTGGGCATATGCCGCCTAGAACATCCGGCAGGCCATAGGGGAGTGTGTGTGTGTGATAAACTTTATTTGGTGTGTGTGGGGACGGGTGTTCGGGAACTTACCCTAAACCTTACAGACAAAAAAATAAAAAAGGCCCAAAAATTTGATTTTTTTTTTCATTCAAGCTCGCTGATCAACCATCCGAAGTTGATCAGCGGTGGGGCGTGCGATGCGCTAACAGTGACGCTAAGAGTCCCGGCCACAGTCAGCGTATGCAGAAAAAAATATATAATATGCTTGTGCCCCAAAAAAAGTTGTGAAAGGGGGCGGGAGGGGGGCAAGCTGCAGCACACCTGGGGGGTCTAGAGTCAGGGTTAAAAACATGGGGTGGAAAGTGGGAGGGGTTTTATCAAATCAAGCACGCAATATCTCGGAAACCAAAGCGGTGCAAACGTTAATTTTTGCAGCACAAACCAGCACAAATGCAGCACAAAAGAATGGTGTATTTCTTTTAGAAATTTTAAAACATGGGGTGGAAAGTGGGCGGGGTTTCAGCAAATCGAGCGCAATATCTCGGAAACCAAAGCGGCGCAAACGCTAATTTTTGCTGCACAAACCAGCACAAACGCAGCACAAACGAACGGTGTATTTCTTTTTGAAATTTAAGAACATGGGGTGGAAAGTGGGCGGGGTTTCAGCAAATCAAGCGCAATATCTCGGAAACCAAAGCGGCGCAAACGTTAATTTTTGCAGCACAAACCAGCACAAACGCAGCACAAACGAATGGTGTATTTCTTTTTGAAATTTAAGAACATGGGGTGGAAAATGGGTGGGGCTTCATAAAAATCTAACGCGCAATATCTCAGGAACCGAACCGGCACAAACGTTCATTTTTGCGGCACAAACCAGCACAAACGCAGCACAAACGAATGGTGTATTTCTTTTTGAAATTTAAAAACATGGGGTGGAAAGTGGGCGGGGTTTCAGCAAATCAAGCGCGCAATATCTCGGAAACGAAAGCGGCGCAAACGTTAATTTTTGCAGCACAAACCAGCACAAATGCAGCACAAAAGAATGGTGTATTTCTTTTTGAAATTTAAGAACATGGGGTGGAAAGTGGGCGGGGTTTCAGCAAATCGAGCGCAATATCTCGGAAACCAAAGCGGCGCAAACGTTAATTTTTGCAGCACAAACCAGCACAAACGCAGCACAAACGAATGGTGTATTTTTTTTTGAAATTTAAGAACATGGGGTGGAAAATGGGCGGGGCTTCATAAAAATCTAACGCGCAATATCTCAGGAACCGAACCGGCACAAACGTTCATTTTTGTGGCACAAACCAGCACAAACGCAGCACAAACGAATGGTGTATTTCTTTTTGAAATTTAAAAACATGGGGTGGAAAGTGGGCGGGGTTTCAGCAAATCAAGTGCGCAATATCTCGGAAACCAAAGCGGCGCAAACGTTCATTTTTGCAGCACAAACCAGCACAAACGCAGCACAAACGAATGGTGTATTTTTTTTGAAATTTAAGAACATGGGGTGGAAAATGGGCGGGGCTTCATAAAAATCTAACGCGCAATATCTCAGGAACCGAACCGGCACAAACGTTCATTTTTGCAGCACAAACCAGCACAAACGCAGCACAAACGAATGGTGTATTTCTTTTTGAAATTTAAGAACATGGGGTGGAAAGTGGGCGGGGTTTCAGCAAATCAAGCGCAATATCTCGGAAACCAAAGCGGCGCAAACGTTAATTTTTGCAGCACAAACCAGCACAAACGCAGCACAAACGAATGGTGTATTTCTTTTTGAAATTTAAGAACATGGGGTGGAAAATGGGTGGGGCTTCATAAAAATCTAACGCGCAATATCTCAGGAACCGAACCGGCACAAACGTTCATTTTTGCGGCACAAACCAGCACAAACGCAGCACAAACGAATGGTGTATTTCTTTTTGAAATTTAAAAACATGGGGTGGAAAGTGGGCGGGGTTTCAGCAAATCAAGCGCGCAATATCTCGGAAACGAAAGCGGCGCAAACGTTAATTTTTGCAGCACAAACCAGCACAAATGCAGCACAAAAGAATGGTGTATTTCTTTTTGAAATTTAAGAACATGGGGTGGAAAGTGGGCGGGGTTTCAGCAAATCGAGCGCAATATCTCGGAAACCAAAGCGGCGCAAACGTTAATTTTTGCAGCACAAACCAGCACAAACGCAGCACAAACGAATGGTGTATTTTTTTTTGAAATTTAAGAACATGGGGTGGAAAATGGGCGGGGCTTCATAAAAATCTAACGCGCAATATCTCAGGAACCGAACCGGCACAAACGTTCATTTTTGTGGCACAAACCAGCACAAACGCAGCACAAACGAATGGTGTATTTCTTTTTGAAATTTAAAAACATGGGGTGGAAAGTGGGCGGGGTTTCAGCAAATCAAGTGCGCAATATCTCGGAAACCAAAGCGGCGCAAACGTTCATTTTTGCAGCACAAACCAGCACAAACGCAGCACAAACGAATGGTGTATTTTTTTTTGAAATTTAAGAACATGGGGTGGAAAATGGGCGGGGCTTCATAAAAATCTAACGCGCAATATCTCAGGAACCGAACCGGCACAAACGTTCATTTTTGCAGCACAAACCAGCACAAACGCAGCACAAACGAATGGTGTATTTATTTTTAAAATTTAAGAACATGGGGTGCCAACTTCACACAGGTCATAGACCTCCTGCTTTCATCTGACTCGTCCTTACCTTCTCCTTCTACGTGCTCTGCTTGCTGGCTGAGAGTCCAGAGGGGGCCTGTACTGGCATGTGTGGGGAGATAGGGTCCCCAGTTGCTGCAAAACTAATAATAGTGCTGCCCCACAGTATAATTAGGAGTAGTGGCCCGAGCGTATCTCTTCTGCAATTGTGCACAAGCTCCGCCTTTGGTCACTGCATGGGCCACATGACACAGCTCGGATGTGGCCCACGGGCCGTAGGTTGGGCGTCACTGATCTAAATCACCAGTGAATGAATGAATATTACAGTGCCTTGAAAAAAGTATTCATACCCCTTGAACTTTTCTACATTTTTTCACGTTACACTCACAAACTTAAATGTTTTTGTCGGGATTTTATGTGAAGTGAAATGAAAAGAACATGATACATGGTTTTCAAAATTTTTAATAAATAAAAATCTGGAAACAGTTAATCTGCATTCAGCCCCCCTGAGACAATACTTGGTAGGACCACCTTTTTCTGCAATTATAGCTGTAAGTCTTTAGGGGTATGTCTTTACCAGATTTGCACATCTAGACGCTGAAATGTTTGCCCGGTCATCTTTGCAAAATAACTGAAGCTCAGTCAGCTTGGATTGAGAGCATCTCAATAAATTTAGGGTACCTCAAAATTGTGACTTTGGGGTTTTCATAAGCTGTAAACCTCATCAAAATTATAACAAATAAAGGCTTGTAATATCTCGCTTTGCATGTAATGAGTCTATCTAATATGTTAATTTCACCTTATAAGTTGCATTACTGAAATAAATTAACTTTGCACGATATTCAATTTTTTTTTAGTTTCACCTGTATACATTTATATTTTAATTTTACAGGCATTTTTGGACCTGGTGATAGATATACAGGCAGCACGGTGGCTCAGTGGTTAGCACTGGTGCCTTGCAGCGCTGGGGTCCTAGGTAGGAATCCGACCAAGAACAACATCTGCATGGAGTTTGTATGTTCTCCCCATATTTGCATGGGTTTCCTCCCACACTCCAAAGACATACTGATAGGGACCTTAGATTGTGAGCCCATTGGGGACAGTTGGATGATAATGTCTGTAAAGTGCTGCGAAATATAGTAGCGCTATATAAGTGCATAAAATAAATAGATAACAATTATTGTTTATTTTTAATATTGTGAAAGGGGGTGATATGATTATTATTTTTTTACATAAAAACAACAACATTTTTTACAATTACCCTAGGGGACCTGAACATGCGATCGTCAGATCACTTCCCCCAGAGACTGCAATGAATTACCATTGCAGCCTATGGGAATCTTATAATGTTTCTCTGGAGCTGTGCCACAGACAGAACTTCATAGGAACATTGAGGTAAACCTTGTAGCCTCTAGCAGGCTTGAGGCTACAACAACAAATGAAAGGCTCCACCGATCTCTACATGGGGAAGCCGTTTGGGCCCCAGGAGGGCAGCGCTCCCGGGTAAAAGCTTCTCAGATACAGTGGTCACCATTGACCACGGCATATCAGTAGTTAAATGTCCATGATTTACATCACTGATCACAGACATTAGATCAGTGTATTTGCAGTTTAAAACAGCAGAAACCTGGCAACTATGGCTCCCACTCAGCATCTGAGCAGGTGCTATGTTTGAATGCTGCTGCGAAACATGTACAGTGGAGGTCTGGAGCGGGTTAAACATCTTCAGGCTGATGAATTGTGAGGAATTGTGGAGATAGACTGTACATTTCAGTTTTAATGCACATTGATGCAATATAAAATTTCTAGGTGAATTCATACCATAGTGTGAACAGGTTGTCTGCCTCAGACCATCAACAAGAATGTTTCAGCTCACTCACAGCAGTCATAAACCTGTGCAATCTTGAAGTCTGTGAGGAACTGAAACACAAAGTATAATAGAAAATTGTGTTATTTTTATGTTATTGAATGAATAAGAATTATTTGCATAAAACTGGAAAACCACATTAAGGCTCCATTCACACGTCCGCAATTTCGTTCCGCATTTTGCGGAACGTAATTGCGGACCCATTCATGGAATTGCGGATCCACACTTCCGGGTCCGGACTTCCGTTCCACAAAAAAATTGCAGACAAGAACAGGCATATTCTATTAGTGCCGGCAATGTGCGGTCCGCAAAATGCGGAACGCACATTGCCGCTTTCCGTGTTTTGCGGATCCGCTGCTCCGTGGATCCGCAAAACACGTTGCGGACGTGTGACTGGAGCCTAATCCTTTTTTTTTTTTGTAATCAGCATTGATTAAGGCCAGTAACCAAAGAAACTGAACATTGGGTTTAAATTGAATGTCTACATCAGAACATTTTTTCGATTTACGTCAAAAATTCTATAGTGATTAAAGGGGCCCATCTTGATTTTTTCATGACATTTCATAACGGCATTCATCATCTGTTTCTGAAGGGCATTGTTCACAATGAAGCGGTCATCGGTGTGGGATGTGACCAAAGGATGTCCACTTCTATTCCTTTCTGTGACTCTTCCAGTCTCTCTGTATCTCTGTTGCAACCTGCTGATAACACATTGTGACACTCTAAGGCCCCTTTCACACGGGCGAGTTTTCCGTGCGGGTGCGATGCGTGCGGTGAACGCATTGCACCCGCACTGAATCCTGACCCATTCATTTCTATGGGGCTGTGCACACGAGCGGTGATTTTCACGCATCACTTATGCGTTGCGTGAAAATCGCAGCATGCTCCTCTTTGTGCGTTTTTCACGTAATGCAGGCCCTATAGAAATGAATGGGGTTGCGTGAAAATCGCATGCATCCGCAAGCAAGTGCGGATGCGGTGCGATTTTCACGCATGGGTTCTAGGTGACAGTCTATTCACTGTATTATTTTCCCTTATAACATGGTTATAAGGGAAAATAATAGCATTCTGAATACAGAATGCTTAGTATAATAGTGCTGGAAGGGTTAAAAATAATAAAAAAGTTAACTCACCTTCTCCTCCTGTTCGCGTAGAGGCCGGTCTGTTCTTTAGCTGTGGCTGAAGGACCTTTGATGACGTCAGATCACATGCTCCATCACCATGGTGATGGACCATGTGATTGGAGCATGTGATCTGACATCACCTCAGGTCATTCAGTCCACAGCTAAAGAACAGACCGGGATCTACGCTAACAAGAGGAGAAGGTGAGTTAACTTTTTTTATTATTTTTAACCCTTCCAGCACTATTATACTAAGCATTCTGTATTCAGAATGCTATTATTTTCCCTTATAACCATGTTATAAGGGAAAATAATACAATCTTCAGAACATCAATCCCAAGCCCGAACTTCTGTGAAGAAGTTCGGGTCTGGGTACCAAACATGCGCGATTTTTCTCACGCGAGTGCAAAACGCATGACAATGTTTTGCACTCGCGCGGAAAAATCGCGCATTTTCCCGCAACGCACCCGCCTCTTATCCGGGCAAAAAACATGACGCCCGTGTGAAAGAGGCCTAAGCTGTGAGAACATTCTGCTTGAAGCCTCACAATGGCGAGATACAGTTGATCAATTGTTAGGCATCGTCTCATGATGTCAAAATGTAAACAGCATGATGAGGAGGACTGTTTAACCCCTTAAGAACATAGGACGTACCGGTACGCCATGTTTGCAGAGTCCTTAACCCCTTAAGGACACAGCCTTATTTCACCTTAGGACCAGGCCATTTTTTGCAAATCTGACCAGTGTCACTTTAAGGGTCCATTCACACGTCTGTTTTTTCTTTCCTGATCTGTTCCGTTTTTTCAGGAACAGATCAGGACCAGATCTGGACCTATTCATTTTCAATGGGTCCTGGAAAAAATCGGACAGCACAATGTGTGCTGTCCGTTTCCGTTGTTCCGTTCCGCATGTCCGTTTAAATATAAAACATGTCCTATTCTTGTCCTGAAAAATCGGATCCTGGTACAATACAAAGTCAATGGATCCGCAAAAAACGGATGACATTCGGATGTCATTCCGTATGTCATCCGTTTTTTGCGGATTCCGTTCCTGGAAACACATAACAAATTTTTTATTTTTATTTTTTCAATTTTTTTTCAAAGAAATCCAAACAACTTTATTTGATTATTGAAATGTATACATGTTTCCGTTTTTTGTGGATCCGCAAAAAACGGATGACATACGGAAACATTTTCAGGAACAACGGATCCGCAAAAAACGGACCGTTTTTCAGGATGAAAAAAAACAGGACGTGTGAATGGACCCTTAGTGGTGATAACTTTAAAACGCTTTGACTTATCCAGGCGATTCTGAGATTGTTTTTTCGTCACATATTGTACTTCATGACACTGATAAAATGAAGTAAAAAAAAATATTATTTTTTGCATTAAAAAAATACCTAATTTATCAAAATTTTTGAAAAATTTGCAAATTTTAAAGTTTCAGTTTCTCTACTTCTGTAATACATAGTAATACCCCTAAAAATTGTGATGACTTTACATTCACCATATGTCTACTTCATGTTTGAATTATTTTGGGAATGATATTTTATTTTTTGGGGATGTTACAAGGCTTAGAAGTTTAGAAGCAAATCTTGAAATTTTTCAGAAATTTACAAAAACCCAATTTTTAGGGAACACTACAGCTCTGAAGTCACTTTGCGAGGCTTACATAATAGAAACCACCCAAAAATGACCCTATTCTATAAACTACACCCCTCAAGGTATTCAAAACTGATTTTACAAACTTCGTTAACCCTTTAGGTGTTGCACAAGAGTTATTGGCAAATGGGGATAACATTTGAGAATTTCATTTTTTTGCCTAATTTTCCATTTTAACTAATTTTTTCCACTAACAAAGTAAGGGTTAACAGCCAAACAAGACTGTATCTTTATTGCCCTGACTCTGCCATTTACAGAAACACCCCATATGTGGCCGTAAACTACTGTACGGCCACACAGCGGGGCGTAGAGTGAAAGGTGCGCCGTTTTGTTTTTGGAAGGCAGGTTTTGCTGGACTGGTTTTTTGACACCATGTCCCATTTGAAGCCCCCCTGATGCACTCCTAGAGTAGAAACTCCATAAAAGTGACCCCATCTAAGAAACTACACCCTTCAAGGTATTCAAAACTGATTTTACAAACTTTGTTAACCCTTTTAGGTGTTGCACAATATTTAATGGAAAACAGAGATACAATTTCAAAATTTCACTTTTTTGACAGATTTTCCATTTTAATATTTTTTTCCAGTTACAAAGCAAGGGTTAACAGCCAAACAAAACTCATTATTTATGGCCCTGATTCTGTAGTTTACAGAAACACCCCATATGTGGTCGTAAACTGCTGTACAGGCACACGGCAGGGCGCAGAAGGAAAGGAATGACATACGGTTTTTGGAAGGCAGATTTTGCTGGACTGGTTTATTTACACCATGTCCCATTTGATGCCCCCCTGATGCATCCCTAGAGTAGAAACTCCCAAAAAGTGACCCCCATTTTAGAAACTAAGGGATAAGGGTTGCAGTTTTGTTGGTACTAGTTTAGGGTACATATGATTTTTGGTTGCTCTATATTACACTTTTTGTGCGGCAAGGTAACAAGAAATAGCTTTTTTGGCACAGTTTTTTTTTGTTATTTACAACATTCATCTGACAGGTTAGATCATGTGATAATTTTATAGAGCAGGTTGTCACGGACGCGGCAATACCTAATATGTATACAATTTTTTTTATTTATGTAAGTTTTACACAATGAATTCATTTTTAAAACAAAAAAAAGTTTTAGTGTCTCCATAGTCTAAGAGCCATATTTTTTTCAGTTTTTGGGCGATTATCTTAAGTAGAGTCTCATTTTTTTGTGGGATGAGATGACGGTTTGATTGGCACTATGTTGGGGTGCATATGACTTTTTGATTGCTTGCTATTGCACTTTTTGTGACGTAAGATGACAAAAAATGGCTTTTTTTACACCTTTTTTTTTTACAGTGGTCATCTGAGGGGTTAGGTCATGTGATATTTTTATAGAGCCGGTCGATACGGATGCGGCGATACCTAATATGTCTACTTTTTTTTATTTATGTAAGTTTTACACAATGATTTTATTTTTGAAACAAAAAAAATCATGTTTTAGTGTTTCCATAATCTAAGAGCCATAGTTTTTTAAGTTTTTGGGCGATTATCTTGGGTAGGGTATGATTTTTGCAGGATGAGATGACGGTTTGATTGTTACAATTTTGGCGTACATGCAACTTTTTTGATCACTTTTATTACCTTTTTTGAGAAGTAAGGTGGGCAAAATTTCAATTTCATCATAGTTTTTTTATTTTTATGGCGTTCACCGTTCGGGTAAAGTAACATGTCTGTTTTATAGATCAGGTCATTATGGACGCGGCGATACCAAACATGTGTAGGGAATTTTATTTTTTCATTTTTAATCAGTGATAAATGTGTTTTTTGATTTTTACTTTATTTTCACTTTTTTTTTTTACCCAGACCCACTTGGTTCTTGAAGATCCAGTGGGTCTGATGTCTGTATAATGCAGTACAGTACACTATATAGGGTACTGTACTGTATTTTACTTACACTTTGTCTGAACAGATCTATGCCTTTAGCATAGATCTGTTCAGAACCATGGACAGCAGGATGCCTGAGAAGGCGTCCTGTTGCCATGGGAACCTTCCCCGTCTGCTTAGTAGTGGCCAGAACTGCGCAGATGGGGAAGGGTAAGGACGAGGCTGTCGGGGGGCTGTCTGGGGGCTCTCTCCCTCTCCATGGGGGGGCTGCAAAGGCACAGCAGCCCCCCGATGGTAGAGGGAGGGAGCTCCCTGAGCTGTTAACCTTTTCCATACAGCGGTCCGTACGGACCGCTGTATGGAAAGGGTTAAACGGCTGACATCGCGGCACAGATGTCAGCCGTTTATACCAGGGTGTCACGATCCCGCCTGCCGCACCGCCCGCAACCCTCCCCCTGCACCTCCCACCGGGCTCAAATCCCACCGGGGGGGGGGGGGGGGAGATAAAAGCATATTTTTGGAATGCTAAAGTTTCTGATCCCTGCGGTCCGATCATAAACTGCAGAAATCGCAGTAAACCGTAGGTCTGAATTGACCTGCGGTTTTCCGCGATCGCCGACATTTAGCCTAGGTGCCTGCTCAATGATTTGAGCAGGCACCGGGTTCCGATCACTGCCGTGCAGCTGGCAGTACATGTACGCCCTGTGTCCTTAAGTACCAGGACACAAGGGCATACCTGTACGTCCTATGTCCTTAAGAGGTTAAGGACCCAGGACGTACCGGTACGTCCTAACTTTAAAACGATATTGCGGCGCGGTTAATCGGAACAGGATGTCCACTAAAATCATTCAGCGGACATCCTGTCACAACGCATCGGCGATCGCCGCAAACCGCAGGTCAATTCAGACCTGCAGTTTGCGGTTTTACCTCATCCGGCGGACGTCGGTGCCATCGGGTCCCCATGCGGCTGTAGGGGGGACCCGATGGCATGGAAGGAAGCGCGATGCCTTCCTGAGGCATCGTGCTGCCTTCCGGTGACGAGCCTGTGAGATCCAGCCCCCTGGATCTCACAGGCAGGAATCTGTATGAGTAAAACACACTGTATTACTCATACAGCCAATGCATTCCAATACAGAAGCATTGGAATGCATTGTAAAGGGGATTAGACCCCCAAAAGTTAAAGTCCCAAAGTGGGACAAAAAAATTAAGTGAAAAAAAGTTGAAAAAAATAAGTTTTCCCCCCAAAAATGTAAAGTTTCAAGTAAAAATAAACAAAAACGTCATTTTCCCCAAATAAAGTTAAAAAAAATTGGTAAAAAATAGGAGGGGGAAAAAGTATACATATTAGGTATCGCCGTGTCCGTATTGACCGGCTCTATAAACATATAACATGACCTAACCCCTCAGATGAACACCGTAAAAAATAAAAAATAAAAACTGTGCTAAATAAACCATTTTTTTGTCACCTTACATCACAAAAAGTACAACAGCAAGCGATCAAAAAGGCGTTTGCCCACCAAAATAGTACCAATCTAACCGTCACCTCACCCTGCAAAAAATGAGCCCCTACCTTAGACAATCGCCCCAAAAATAAAAAAAACTATGGCTCAGAATATGGAGACACTAAAACATCATTTTTTTTTTGTTTTAGAAAAGCTGCTATTGTGTAAAACTTACATAAATAAAAAAAAGTAGACATATCAGGTATCGCCGCGTCCATATCGACCAGCTCTATAAAAATATCACATGACTTAACCCCTGAGATGAACACCGTAAAAAACAAACAAAACAAACTGTGCTAAATAAACCATTTTTTGTCACCTTACATCACAAAAAGTGTAATAGCAAGTGATCAAAAAGTCATATGCACCCCAAAATAGTGCCAATCAAACAGTCATCTCATTCCGCAAAAAATGATACCCTACCTAAGATAATCGCTCAAAAACTGAAAAAACTATTGCTCTCAGAATATGGAGACACTAAAACATGATTTTTTTGGGTTTCAAAAATGATATTATTGTGTAAAACTTACATAAATAACAAAAAAGTATATATATTAGGTATCGCCGCGTCTGTATCGACCGGCTATATAAAAATATCACATGACCTAACCCCTCAGATGAACACAGTAAAAAATAAAAAATAAAAACTGTGCTAAATAAACCATTTTTTGTCACCTTACATCACAAAAAGTGTAATAGCAAGCGATCAAAAAGTCACACGCACTCCAAAATAGTGCCAATAAAACCGTCCATCTCATCCCGCAAAAATCATACCCTACCCAAGGTAATCGCCCAAAAACTAAAAAACATTATGGCTCTCAGACTATGGAAACACTAAAACATGTTTTTTTTGCTTCAAAAATGAAATCATTGTGTAAAACTTACAGAAATAAAAAGAAAGTATACATATAAGGTATCGCAGCGTCCGTAATAACTTGCTCTATAAAAATATCATATGACCTAACCCCTCAGGTGAATACCGAAAAAACAAACAAAAAAAAAACGGTGCAAAAAAAGCCATCATACCCTACCCAAGGTAATCGCCCAAAAACCGAAAAAATTATGGCTCTCAGACTATGGAAACACTAAAACATGTTTTTTTTGCTTAAAAAATGAAATCATTGTGTAAAACTTACATAAATAAAAAAAGGTATACATATTAGGTATCGCAGGGTCCGTGACAACCTGGTCTATAAAAATATCACATGATCTAACCTGTCAGATGAATGCTGTACATAACAAAAAATAAAAACTGTGCCAAAACAGCTATTTCTTGTTACCTTGCCTTACAAAAAGTGTAATATAGAGCAACCAAAAATCATATGTACCCTAAACTAGTACCAACAATACTGCCACCCTATCCTGTAGTTTCTAAAATGGGGTCACTTTTTTGCAGTTTCTACTCTAGGGGTGCATCAGGGGGGCTTCAAATGGGACATGGTGTCAGAAAAAACAGTCCAGCAAAACCTGCCTTCCAAAAACTGTATGGCATTCCTTTCCATCTGAGCCCTGCCGTGTGCCCGTACAGCGGTTTATGACCACATATGGGGTGTTTCTGTAAACTACAGAATCAGGGCCATAAATATTGAGTTTGGTTTGGCTGTTAACCCTTACTTTGTAACTGGAAAAAAATTATTAAAATGGAAAATCTGCCAAAAAAGTGAAATTTTGAAATTGTATCTATTTTCCATTAATTCTTGTGGAACACCTAAAGGATTAACGACGTTTGTAAAATCTGTTTTAAATACCTTGAGGGGTGTAGTTTCTTAGATGGGGTCACTTTTATGGAGTTTCTACTCTAGGGGTGCATCAGGGGGGATTCAAATGGGACATGGTGTAAAAAAAAACTGTCCAGCAAAACCTGCCTTTCAAAAACCGCATGGCATTCCTTTCCTTCTGCGCCCTGCCATGTGCCCGTACAGCGGTTTACGACCACATATGGAAGGTTTCTGTAAACTACAGAATCAGGGCTATAAATATTGAGTTTGGTTTGGCTGTTAACCCTTGCTTTGTAACTGGAAAATTATTATTATTTTTTTTAAGCGAAATTTTGAAATTGTATCTCTATTTTCCATTAATTCTTGTGGAACACCTAAAGGGTTAACAAAGTTTGTAAAATCAGTTTTGAATGAGGGGTGTAGTTTATAGAATAGGGTCATTTTTGGGTGGTTTCTATTATGTAAGCCTCGCAAAGTGACTTCAGACCTGAACTGGCCCCTAAAAATTGGGTTTTTGAAAATTTCTGAAAAATTTCAAGATTTGCTTCTAAACTTCTAAGCCTTGTAACATCCCCAAAAAATAAAATATCATTCCCAAAGTGATCCAAACATGAAGTAGACATATGGGGAATGTAAAGTAATAACTATTTTTGGAGGTATTACTATGTATTATAGAAGTAGAGAAATTGAAACTTGGAAACTTGCAAATTTTTACAAATTTTTGGTAAATTTTGTATTTTTTTATAAATAGAAATTATTTTATTTACTTCATTTTAACGGTGTCATGAAGTACAATATGTGACAAAAAACTGTCTCAGAATGGCCAGGATAAGTCAAAGCATTTTAAAGTTATCTGCACTTAAAGTGACACTGGTCAGATTTACAAAAAATGACCAAGTCCTTAAGGTGAAATAGGGCTGAGTCCTTAAGGGGTTAAGTGCAAATTCAAATTGAACCTTGAAATTTATTGGGTGATTTATGGATCAAACACCTTTTGGGAATTTTGCTGTTAAGCTCCTTGTTAGAAAACAGCAAGTTGTGCAAAAAGTACTGAAACAGTGAACAGTTGGATACATGCATTCAAAAGTTTACAATTGATCACATTAAATTCAGGCTGCTTTCACACTAGCGTTCGGGTTTCCGTTCGTGAGCTCCGTTTGAAGGAGCTCACGAGCGGACCCGAACGCAGCCGTCCAGCCCTGATGCAGTCTGAATGGAGGCGGATCCGCTCAGACTGCATCAGTCTGGCGGCGTTCAGCCTCCGCTCCGCTCGCCTCCGCACGGACAGGCGGACAGCTGAACGCTGCTTGCAGCGTTCGGGTGTCCGCCTGGCCGTGCGGAGGCGTGCGGATCCGTCCAGACTTACAATGTAAGTCAATGGGGACGGATCCGTTTGAAGATGCCACAATGTGGCTCAATCTTCAAGCGGATCCGTCCCCCATTGACTTTACATTGAAAGTCTGGACGGATCCGTCCCGGGCTATTTTCACACTTAGCTTTTTTTAGCTAATATAATGCAGACGGATCCGTTCTGAACGGAGCCTCCGTCTGCATTATTATGGGCGGATCCGTTCAGAACGGATCCGCCCGAACGCTAGTGTGAAAGTAGCCTTACCTGTAAAGGTTAGAGTGCATTTTAGGTTCATCCTGAAATTTAATCCACAAGCCAAATATCCTTATCTTTTTGTGAGTAGCAGTGGCGTGCCTAGGGTGTTTGGCACCCGGGGAAGGCCCTTTCTCTGACCCCCCAATACTTAAAAAAAATTGTACCCCCTCACGGTAGAATTGCCCTCATTGTACAACCTGCACAGTAGTTTGTACAGATGTGTGCCCCCTCACAGTAGTTGTGCCCACATTATACCTTCTCACAGTAATTATGCCCACATTGTGCCCCCCCTTATAGTAATATTGCCCTCTCTGTGTCCCTTTCACAGTTGTAATGCCCTCTTTGTGCCCCTTCACAGTAATAATCCCAATTGTGCCCCCTTCATAGTAATAATCCCCATTGTGTCCCCTAAAAGTAATAATCCCCATTTGCCCCATTTATAGTAATAATGCCCATTGTGCCCCCTTCATAGTAATAATGCCCATTGTGACCCCTTCACAGTAATAATGCCCATTGTGCCCCCTTAATAGTAGTAATGCCCACTGTGCTAGTAATGCCCTCTGTGCCGCCTCCATAGTAGACATTCCCATTGTGCCCCCTTCACAGTAATAATGCCCTCTGTGCCCCCTTTATTGTAGTAATGCCCTCTGGCTCTGTGCCCCCTCCATAGTAAAATGCCCATTGTGCCCCCTTTACATTAGTAATGCCCTCTGTGCCCCCTCCATAGTAGTAATGCTCTCTGTGTCCCCTCCATGGTAATAAAGTTCTCTGTGCCCCCTCCATAGTAATAAAGTCCTCTGTATCCCCTCCATAGTAATAAAGTCCTCTGTGCCCTCTCCATAGTAATAAAGTCCTCTGTGCCCCCTCCATAGTAATAAAGTCATCTGTGCCCCCTCCATACTAATAAAGTCCTCTGTGCCCCCTCTATACTAATAAAGTCCTCTGTGCCCCCTCCATAGTAATAAAGTCCTCTGTACCCCCTCCATAGTAATAAAGCCCTATTTACCTCCTCTGTATTAAAAAAAACAACAACACAGTAACTACTCACCTTGTCCCGCTCCTGAAGCTCACAGTCCTCTCCTCCCTGCAGGCACAGATCACTCTGCAGCACTGTGTGGGCTGAGCTCATTCAGATTACCGGGCTGCCGGCTCCGCCCACACCGGCTGCCAGCGCAATCTGTGTCTGCAGGCTGAATGGTGGAGCGGGCAGAAGTCTTCCTGCTTCACCATTCTGTGTGCCGCCGGCCTGAAGGAGGTGAGGAGCGTTGGGAGCTGAGGGGTGAGTGACAGGACCACAGCTCCCAGCGATCCAGCAATGAGCGCTTCCATCTGTATTGATGGAAGCGCTCATTGTTTCTGGCACCCCCCCCCTGAGAGCAGGCACCCTGGGCGGACCGCTCCCCATGCCCCCTCTTAGTATGACACTGGTGAGTAGTGTATATGATGTAGAGTGGGACAAGGTGTAATTTCAATTTTTTTATAATATTGTAATTATGTTTGCTTCGAGGATATGCACCTGTGATTCTGAAGGTTCTAGTCTAAATTGTCTTGTATATATTGAGGGTGGCACCTCTTTTAGACTGGACACGCCCATCTACCTGGGACTTCTGAGCAGAGTACATATGTAGCTGGTCTCTACACTGCCCTGAATATTGTAGGCTTAAGTAAGTCCAAAGAGAGGCAGTATATTTAGTGTTAGGGACCCATCTGCGGAAGCCACCTTGACACCTGGTAGATGGGCCCGACACATGTTTGAGCAAATATGTGCGCTAAGAGCTCCAATTAACTCATTTATAGTCGGTATTGTACCACTTTTATCTAGATCTATTGTTTGTATGTATAATGGTGTGCAGCCATCTTGTTTTTTGTAGTTATGTGTGCTTCATGGATATGCACCTGTGATTCTAAAGGTTCTAGTCTAAATTCGCTTATAGTTTATAATATATGATATAATATTTGAAACACTGTTCAAATTAGAGGAGGACCTTTTAAACATTTGCCATGTGTAAAGATGTATTCTAAGATTATCATGTGGCATGGCTTCTTTATAAATAATATATCACCATACATAACAGTAAAAATGATTTGGCAGAAGACAAAGGATCATGGGAACGGGAGTGACGAGGTAAGCTAAGTATGAAAACTTTATTATTTTTATATATTGGGGCCATAAAACTGAATTGTTATATCTTGATAAAAATAAATAAAAAAAGCAGGATCTGTGTAGCACAAACATAACCTACAGAATGTAGCCAAATACAGGCAAAAATGTATACAGTGGTCCTGGTCCCTCAAGATATAATATTAATTGGTTCCAGTACGACCATTGTATGTTTCGTTTAAGTTGAGTAATCAGTTCCAAAACCCCCAAATGTCATCCAAGATAAGATAAAATGAAGATTTAAGAACAATAAGCAGATAACTAAGACAGATAAAACAGGTCCCCTCACATATAACAATCAGGAGTAGCTGCTTACTAGCAACTACTACAGCTATTTTACCAGAGAAGTGGCCTTGGTTGGATCTGAGTCTGAGTGATGGTTGACCTTCTGGACGTTTCTTCCATCTGCACACAGGATCTTTGTAGCACAGCCAAAGTGACCATTGGGTTCTTGGTCACCTCTCTTACCAAGGCCCTTTTCCCCCGATTACTTAGTTTGGTGGGGCTATCAGCCGTAGAAACAGCGCTGAGCTTTTGGAAACTTTTTTTTTCTTTCCCTTCTCCAGATCTGTGCATCTACACAATCCTGTTTCTAAGCTCTTCAGACAGTTCTTTCCTCCTCATGTCTTGGTTTTTGTTCTGATATGCATTGTCAGCTGTGAGACCTTATATAGACAAGGCTTTGGCTTTCAAAATCATGTCCAATCAACTGAATTCAACACAGGTTAACTCCAGTCAAGGTGTAGAAACATCTCAAAGATGATCAAGAGATATGGGAGGCTCCCTGAGCTAAATTTAAAGTGTCTTACCAAAGGGTCTGAATACTTATGTCCAGGTGAAATTTTGTGAATTTTTGTTTTTCTTTTTTTAAATAAATTTGCAAGCATTCCTAAAGTCTCTTTTCAGTTTTTCATCATGGGGTACTGAGTGCAGATTTATAGCGGAACAATTATTATTAATTTTTTATAGCTGAAGGCTGCAACCTAACAAAATATGGAAAGGGTCTGAAGACTTTCCAAATGCACTGATGAAGTCATGCCATTAATGTATTCTCGCCAGCATACCCAAGGATCCCATTCTTTCAGGTTCTGCCCCCCATTGAGATAGTTGGTCATCATGGCTAGTGTTGAGCAAATCTACTTACAAAGAAATGCGCTTTGTGACTAAGTAATTTGTCACAAAGCAATTAAAAAAAAAATTGGCAAAGTAGCCAAATAGAATTTTTAAGAACTTCGCTCATCTCTAATCATGGCCAGTGTTATCATCAGCATCAACCTCATCTTCCCACACAAGTAACTCACCCTCCTTCGCCAGTGGTGGCTACTCCTTCACCACTTCATCCTGTTGTTCCACCATCCCTTATTGAATCAGTGTGAGCGTTTAATCTAAAATAAATATGAGGGGGATTACATAATTGATGTCTCAATTGTCCCTATTTACAAATCTGTTGGCCTCTTCGAAAGGTCTGAGTACACAACAGGCGTCTCTGATGAGCTACCACTGCCTGACTTCAAAACAAAACATGTCTCCTGCTGAGGTGGTCTGCTGCAGGATGAAATAATTCACTGCTTTACGCTACTCATACAGACGTTCCAGAATATGTATGGTGGAATTCCAACAAGTTGGAACATTAAAGATCAAGTGGTACAATAGCAGACCATTCTGTCGCTGCCAGTCCAGGAGTGAGATTCTTGCCTCATAAGTATGGCTGAAATGTGAGGACAGTCTCCTGAACATGGTCAGCATCTTCTGCAAGTCACGGTACTTTTTAAAAAAGCATTGCACTGCTAAATTTATCATGTGCACCATTCGGTATGCAGTATTTTCCCCCAAATGCAGAGCAGCTGTCATGTTTCTGCCATTGTCTCTGACTACATTGCCCATATTGGGATATTTGCTGTTTGATGCACTTTAGCAACTAATCTGCTGTGTGAATTTAGCATGAGAGTTATTCAGTTTATAAATATGATGGAGGGAGGGGGGGGGGGAGTGGAAGCAACGCTGTTCCCTATGTTTCTTGAGGACAGGAGGATGTCCATTGAGAAGGACATGGAAGATGCGTTAAGCACCTGGTGTGGGAACTTGACTAGCACAAATGCGGAGGTGTCAATAGGACCTGGCCTCGTTGCTGTGGTGCTGCATTGCCACTACCATGTAAAACATTGACCCAGCGGGCTGTGAAAGACATGTACTGTCCCTGCCTATAACAGCTGCTCCAGGTCTCCATGGTGGAGTGCATCTTGAAGCACAGTGACAATTGCAAGAAGCAGCCCACGTTCTACACAACATGAGAGTAAAAGGCAGGTATGGTATCTAGGTATCTTCCTTGCCAAATGCTATCAGTTCCCTAAAAGCAACATAATCCACTAAGTGATACGGTAGCAACTGCACTGCAAGGAACTTGGCCAAGTAGGAGTTAAACTTGCACACCATTGGTTTTCTTGGCATGTATAATTATCTTCTGGCTACAAATTCTGTTATCGATGACTGATGATGAAGTGGAGGAAGAGGAGTATTCTGAGCAGGATAAGCAGTAACTGATGATGACAAGGACACAGTACTGCATGTGGATGAGGCCTGACTGTCACAAAGAAGACAGAGAGAAAGAAGACAGCCTTGTTCTGATTGCTGGGCAGTTCTATTTTACTACTGGATCTGGTAATGCCACTTCATGTTCTACAATAGAGCTGTGGTGCCTATGTTTGTGTTTGAATGCCCATAGCTTATTTTCATCCTTGCACATGGCAGTGCTTTTTTATGCTGGCACTGTGGCGAAAAACTGTCATACATGGGATATTCGCACAAAGCTAGCAGAAGCCGAGCTTGGCCTAGATCTGGAAAGTTTTGAGCCTGCACTCACAGTATCAGCAGCATCAGCAGTTCTTGCGCTGACCACAAGAGAAGCAAATCTAAAAGTGCCGGCTATTGCCCGATGAATGAGCAAAGACTCGTTCATCGGGCAATTGCTATTTTTAAGCATGCTTAAAAAATTATCGTTTGACCGTGGCTTAATCACCATCTGCTGCCAGTAAACAACGAGTCGGTATGGGGACGAGTGATGGTATCAGTGATTGCTCCTCCCCATACTGTGGAGGAGATTGCTGCATGCAATAGCAGTTGTCTCCTCCACTAATGAGCAGGCGATTGCCGAGAAGGAATTGTCTGCTAAAGTTTTAATGTAATACAGCCCTATGCTTTCCCGCTTTCCCTCTCTAATAAAAACCTGATTTTCTACCTAATAATTTAATTAAGCTGGCTAAAAATATCCCTAAACTATCCCTGCAACAAAACAATATGGCTGGCTTTTGACTATAACTGCTATTTGCCACGCACATCCAACACACATCCTTTCACATGGCAGGTTAAGCTCTGATTGCCGTCTGTGCTTTTGATCTAGCTCAGACCCCAAAGGACCTGCCAAATCCTGCTATCTGACTGGCTCACAGGATGCCTGTCAGCCTGTAAGCCAGAGAAAAAGGTTTCTGGTCAGGCGCAAAACACATAGGATCCAATCCGTCTCTTATAGGTGAAACTTCTTTTATTTTATAGAAAATGTAAAACAACGCGTTTCGGGGCTCAAAGTGTCCCCTTCATCAGGTGACTATTGTTAACCTGATGAAGGGGACACTTTGAGCCCCGAAACGCGTTGTTTTACATTTCCTATGAAATAAAAGAAGTTTCACCTATAAGAGACGGATTGGATCCTATGTGTTTTGCGTCTGACCAGAAACCTTTTTCTCTGCAAGCATCCTTTGGGGGATTGGGCATCCGATCCCAAAGACACCTCTTCTGCGGCTGCATCCACGGATCCGGAAAGTCTCTCATTTACTTACATACCTACAATAGAGTTGTGTCTATTATTGCACAACCTAAAAAGGTGAGCACCTTAAAACTTGTATAACAATTACGTTTTCATTGAACCTATTACCCTATTGTGTGCTCCCCATACCCCTTCTTTTGTCTTTTTGTTCCCCTCGTGACCGAGGGGTACTCTAGACTCGCCTGTGGTTATCAAGCCTGTAAGCCAGTCAGGGCAAGTCCCCCCCTCCCAGGGTGATATGATCCTCCATTTTCATCTTCCCTGCCCTTTCCCTCCAGAGCAGCGTCATGAGATCTGTCAGGTAAGTCAAATAGCTGTCAGTTCTTCTTTACAAGGAGATCTCAAGAGTTGTGAAGTTTCCTCCTGAAACCGGACAACGCTTTAATCTGTGTAATTCAAGATTTCACATATGACATTAGTCACAACAAAGTGGTACTAGTGGGCTGTTATTGTAGTATATTCTTGGCAATAATATTTTAATTTGGCCCCTGGTTTCAGGAAAAAAAAATCTCTCCTCTATTGTTTTAGCCAGTTCCTTTTCTGTCATCCAAGGTGCAGGCTCCACATTGTTACAAAATTATGTTTTAGGCTTATTTCACACAAATTATAAATCCATCTAAATTCAGTCTGTTTTTACAATAGATACTATCCGAACTGAACACTAACTCATTCATTTCAATAAGTATATGCACATGAGCATGATTTTTCTCTGACCATCAGACCATTCTGAAATAAATCGCAGCATATTCTAGGATAATAATATCCTGTGAGTCAAAGGTGGAACGTTTTGGAAGACATTGGTCCTGTTACATATGGGTTAAAGCTAACACACCACCATAGGTTCATCATACACACAGTCAATCATTGTGACATGGAGTTATGGTCTGGGACTGCTTAGTTTCTGCAGGACCTGGACGACTTGACATAATTGATGTGAATTGATTCATAATTGAACCATGAATTCTTCTCCCTATCAGAAAATCCTGAAGGAGAATGTCCACTTATTAGTTTGTGACCTTAATTTGAGTGTTATGCAGCAGAATGATGATCTAAAGCACACAAGCAAGTCCATTTGTGAATGGCTCATAAGAAACAAAATAAAGGTTTTGTAGTGATCAAGTCAATATCCCGACTAGGGATGAGTGAATCGACTTCGGAAGAAACATTCGAAGTCGATTCGCATAAAACTTTGTGTCAATACGGTACAGAGCAGGAGCTCCGTACACTATTGAAATGTATTGGCTCCGATGAGCCGAAGTTATTACTTCTCAAAGTCTCGCAAGAGTTGGTTTATACTGTAAAAAAACATTTCCCGAACTCGGGTTCGGTACTTGGAACCGAACCCGAGTTCGGGAAATGTTTTTTTACAGTACAAAATAATTTATAAAGTTATTGCACGAAGTCTCGAGAGACTTCGCAAAGCAATAACTTTGGCTCATCGGAGGCAATAGATTCTAATATTGTACGGAGCTCCTGCTCTGTACAATATTAGAACAAAGTTTTACGCAAATCGACTTTGGATGTTTCTTCCGAAGTCGTTTCGCTCATCTCTAGTCCCGACCTTAAGGCAGTTCATGCTCGAAAACCCTACAATGTAACCAAATTAAAACAATTCTGGGACAGAAGAGTGGCTCCATCTCAGTATAAAAGACTCATTGCAAGTTATAGCAAATGTTTGAATGCAGGTGTTACAGAAAAGGGGCAAAACCAGTTATATAGCTTTAAGGGAAAGTGATCATTTATTATCATTTTGTCTTAACTCGTGTTATCTTTATTTCATATTAAAATTAGTTGGATAATCTGAAACATTTAAGGGGCTAACCAAAGGTTAATTTAAAAAAAGAATTATATCATCAGATATACAGACATCATATAGTACATGGCAATCTCTTTCTAACAAAGCTAGAACCAGCCCTGTACCTCACATGGATCCAGAGATCTGCCCATTCATTGTTTCAATTCCTCTGCTAGATGTATTTCAAGCTGGCATCTCAGGGGATGTGTCCTTTCTCAGGAGGTGAGTTATTTCTGCTGCATCTCTCTCCCTATCACAGCTCAGGGGATGTGTCCTTTCTCAGGAGGTGTGTTATTTCTGCTGCATCTCTCTCCCTATCACAGCTCAGGGGTGTGTCCTTTCTCAGGAGGTGTGTTATTTCTGCTGCATCTTTCTCCCTATCACAGCTCAGGGGTGTGTCCTTTCTGAGTGGGTGTGTTTTTTATGCTGTAGTTCTCTCCCTTTAAAGGTCACAGCTTCTAACAGTAGATAAAGCTGGTGGCAGTTGAAGGATGGAAGTGAACATTTGCGTTCACCTCAATGATGTGGTGCTGGTTTGAATAACCCCTTTAATATGACAAATTAGTAAAAATAGACGATATCGGGAGAGGGACAAATGCCTTTTCAGAGCTTCATAAATACAGTGTACATACATTGATCACTAAATATTGTGGTTTTTGGAGTTTACCAGCAAAAAAGACAACTCCTTCAAATGAATATGTATGTAAAAGTGTTATTATGTAGTGTATACATATGAACACACCACCCTACACAGTTCTGTTGAAATTATACTGTAACGTCAACCATACACACCCATGTATACTAGACTGCCCTGCTTTACAATATAGTCTATTTCACTATAGGAAAACAAATGTCTCGTCCAAAGGTCAGGAAGGAGAAAACTAGGGTTTGAACTGGGGCTCCAGTAAGTCTCTCCTCTTCTGTGCTGCATTATCAATGCCCTCAAACACTGAACTAAACCTCGAAAGTGAATTCTATACCCAGTTAGAGTTGAATCCCCACATCTTTGTATTTCCAGTAAAACTAAGTGTAGCTGCATAAAGGGTCTTCAGAGGAAACCAAATAAATGTTTCTTGTGCAAGTTCCATAGAGAGATTGAAACAGAGCAACATTCAGTCGCTTTGACGTGCAGCAGAGTTTATAAAAATATGCATCGTGCGCCATAGGCCACCAATCTCATTTCAAAGAAATCCTAATTCCTAGAAATGCGCTGTGTTTTACCTATAAAAGAGGGCTTCATATTGAGTTCAGAACTGACACTGGTTTGTAATTTTTCGACCTCCGTACAGAGCCGCGTTGTTCTTCTGCGCCATTTAAAATATGACAGCTCCCTGCATCACTGGCTCTATACTTGCCAATCTTTTTAGCATGAACACATGTACACTTCTAACATTTTGTGAGATTTGAGGTAGAAGAAAAAAGCCTAATGCATATGGTATAAAATGCTTGTAGTTCTAAGGGCTATTTATTTTGATGAATGGAGGTCTTAGGTTACAACATATTCTGCATTCCAAGCATATGATCAAATGGAATACGTCTCAAGTTTCACTGAAGCTATCTTAAAAGAATTTTATAAATTGTTGCAGCCCTCCTGGGTGTTTGCAAATGACCACTAATTCAGCTCCTGAAAGTGGTTAAATATTGTGGGTGCTGTTTAAATATTTTTTTACGAAATGAGTCATTTTCTGCTGTTTTCAGAGGTTATTTGAGGTATTTTCATAGTTATCTCCCCTACAACACGTGCTGTTTTTTTTTTTTTTTTCCTGTTGTGTTCTGAAATTGTTCACTAGGGAGACACAAGCAAAGAAGCTTTACTTGCATATCGATTTTTACGAATGGCAGTAGACGTCTGTCCACCAGTCTTATCAAGGTCTTTATAAACCTACCAAATTCCATTACAAATACATTACTCTGAACTGACATCACAAAATCCTGAGATGCTTCATCTCATTTAGGCACAATGGAGCAATAGATTTATGAAAATATCTGAAAGAAAAACTGTTTATTGCCCATAGCAATCACAGAAAAAAGTTATCAGATTCTTTTCTCATAAAAATATACATCAATCTGCTCAAATCCTCTTACTCTCAAACATGCTGCCTGCAGATTATTTGCCATTTTCATGGTGATAGGTTCCCTTTAAATATAGTCATTAGTATATAGTATTAGTATTTAGTAATATATGAAAATTAGAAGATCTTTGCGCACATTTTTCATCATAATTGTGTCAGGCCCATCGACCAGCGACAAGGTGCTTCCTCACCTGGGCCTAAGCCTACAAAATTCAGGGCAATGTAGAATCCAGCTATATTTTACTAAAAGAGCTAGATTCTACAGTGCCTTAAATTTCATGGGCTCAGTCCCAGGAGAGGCAAGTCTGGTAGTGTATGTTCAGTCATTTTGAAGTCTCCTTGTAGCTGGTAGATAGGCCTGACACAATTTTCATCAAGAATGTCCACAAAGAGCTTTTAATTTTCATTTAGTAAGTATGGCAGCAATTCATTTCAGATTTATCGACATTTCCAGTGTTTGCATGTGTCTTTGTGTTTGCCGTGTGCGGCTGCATATAGAGTTTGTTTGCTTTTGCATGTCAGCCATGGTAGTGTGCATCTGTACTTTATTTCATACTTTTTTTTTTTTGCATACTTCAAGAGGTAGCAGCCTGGTGGCTTCCCTGCAGCCAAGTACAGATTCCTTTATAGGGGTTAAAGGGTGAATACAAAATGGCTGCAAGGATAGTACCCTTGGGATTAGTCAAAAGTTAAAGCAGTTTGTTGATGCCATGGTTTCACACCAACTAAATGTAACAACAAGAGGGTGTGCATGGGAATCTGTGCAGGTAACGCACAAAGGGTATAGTCTTCACAGCATTTGGCCAGGTCTAAAGGTGACACCCCCTGGTCATACTCAGAATTGCAGCACCCATTTAGGTATAGTGGAAAGGCTTCCCTTCTGCTTGAGGAAGAGTCTGCGCTACTGAAGGAAGAGCAGATGGATTATTGGACTTGTGTTGCACCCCTTTGGGAAGTATACAACAGTTTATTGGAATTTGTATCCCTGCAGGGTGACTCCATTGAATGGAAGATTACCTAAAGCTTTAGTAAAGAATGTGCAAGTGGCTATCTCTACCCTATTTTTATAGTATGTCTTCCAACAGACAAGAGACCCCGACCAGGAGAATGGGAGCAGGAGAGCCACCACTGTGAGTAATATCACTATCCTCGCACCACTACCACTCCCATCATCCTCCGTTTTAATGGTTTTAATGGCACCATTTCATTTACAATATCATGTACTGAAAAATAAGAAAAAATATATTTGGAAAAAATTGATTTTGGGCTTTGTTTTTATGGCTTTATTAAATGACACAGCAACCTTAGGCTACTTTCCCACCTGCATTAGGTGCGGACCCATCTGGTATCCGTTTGCATTATTCTGCCAAAAAAATGTCTAAGTCAAAACGGATCAGTCCTGACTGACATTGAAAGTCAATGGGGGATGGATCCGTTTTCAATTGCACCATATTGTGTCAGTGAAAACGGATCCGTCCCCATTGACTTACATTGCAAGCAGCGTTTTGATGAGACGGAACGGAGCCAAACTGATGCATTCTGAACGGATCCTTATCTATTTAGAATGCATTGGGGCTGAACTGATCTGTTTTGAACCGTTTGTGAGATCCCTGAAACAGATCTCACAAACGGAATTCAAAAAGCCAGTGTAAAAGTAGCCTTATTCCGGGGGTCAGTATAATTACGGCATCTTTTCATCACCATATTCTCTTGTCCATAACTTTTTATATTTTCATCTATAGAACTGTGTGAGTGTTTGGATGGTTGGTTGAGCTGTAGTATTTAATGGTACCATCACGGGGATCTCTTTTTATTACATTTTTGGTGTAAGCAGGTGATTGAAATGGCAAATCGTAAATCTTTCCATTACAGCATCTAGTACGCACAATAATAATATTTTAATTTGTAATAGTTTGGACATTTTCAGACTTGGCGATAACAATGTTTATGCTATATTTTTTTTTTGTTATTATTATTTAGTTTTATATGTAAAATTGGGAAAGCAGGGTGATTTGAATTTGTAACATTTTTGTGTTGACATATAGTTTTTAAAACTATTTTTTATCTTTTTTTTACTGTACTTTTTAGTCCTTTTAGGGAACTTTAAAGGGTTTCTGTCATCAGAAATAACGTTATGTAGCTGACTGACATAAGCGATGTGCTAATGTCAGCAGGACATAACAGTATGCTTTATAACTTCCTGTCTGCCGCCGTTCTCTTAAAATACTTTCAAAATATGCTAATGAGCCTCTAGGTGCTACTGGGGCGTTGCTTCAGCACCTAGAGACTCAGTCTACTTACCCTTTGGCACGCCCAGGTCCAGTTGATTGGCTGTCGAGTTCTTCTCATTGTCACGTAAATCCCGCACCTGCGCCATCCCGTTTAGTATTCGGCGCAGACGCAGTGAGTGAAGGACGCGCTCCTGCTGCCGGCTTCCTCACTGCGCCTGCGCCAAAGAAAGGAAGCCGGCACCAGGAGTGCGTCCTTCACTCACTGCACCTGCGCCAAATACTAAATGGGATGGCGCAGGCGCAGAATTTACGTGACTATGAGGAGAACTCGACAGTCAATCAACAGGACCTGGGCGTGCCAAAGGGTGCGTAGACTGAGCCTCTAGGTGCTGTAGAAATGCCCTAATAGCACCTGGAGGCTCATTAACATATTTCTTTTGAGAGAACGGCGGCAGGCAGGGAGTTATTAAGCACACTGTTATGTACTGCTGACATTAGCACATCGCTAATGTCAGTCAGCTACAGAATGTTATTTCTCATGACAGAAACCCTTTAACATGAGATCCTCTTATTCCATAGACTGCAGTAGTGTACCGTTGCATTCTATGGGATTTTGACAGGCTGCCTGTGAAGACCTGCTGCAGGTTCAGCTTAACAGGGAGTTATTGCAGGCCGGGGAGCCTTCACTATACATTATTTAAAATCCAATATTTATTTGATCAACAGATCATTGGCAAATATCCAATCATTTCATGAAAACTACTAAAAATACAATTAAGTTCATGCTTGATCGTTAACTCTTAATTGTCAATCAGTATGTTGAATGTTCTTCTCGGTGTGTTACATTCCACTTTCCTATTGATTTAACTGGCTTAGGTGGTGGTTGCCAGCATTTGAGTTTCACAGAAGTTCAGCGTCTTGGGTGTAGTATACTCTCTGCATTGCATACCGGAAATTGATCATTTTGGGAAGGGTTAGTAGCCTGAAGAGGTGGAGATCTACTAATCTGAATTAGTCAGATTTGATAACTGTTCATAGTTACTCAAAAGAGTAGAGTTTGTGTTCATAGCTAGTAATTACTCTAGCCCTACTGTGTCCAAATGACTAAAATGTGATTTCAATTATGTACTGAGTAATGTAGATATGAAGCATATTAGGTGTGATCTCTTTGACTGTACGTTTTGGACGTGATTCAAAGCTGTCATTTTGTAATTCGACCTTCTGAAAGATGACAGAAGCATGGGAAAAAAGGAAAGTGAAAACAGGGAAACTAGTAGGTTGTGTTATAGGAAAGTCAGTGTGCTACAGTAGTTTACACAGTGGGGATCATCCCCATAAAAAGGTGACTTTACAGTGGAGGCCCTTTTACAAAACCGATGGTTGGCTAAACAAACATAAATACAAGTGGTTGTTTCCAATTATTACCCATTACCATGTAATCAAACAACAAAAGTGTGTGTCATAGATCGCATGTCTGCATAAAAATAATAGGCTGCTGACAGCATGCCCACTCATGTGAACAGGGGATGCGACTATGTAACTCCATCAGAAGAGAGATTTGAATGAATGTTCTCAAGATCCATCGTTCATTCATGCCCTACGTCATAATTGCCAAGCGGAAATTAATTGCCCGCAATGGGTGCTGAAGAAAGAAATAGAAAGAAGTTGATCAGTGCTCATTGGCAGCAATTAATCAGCCGTGTAAAAAGACTTCCACACACATTAGAATAAGTGATGAGCGGCAGGGGAAATATTCAAATTTGCGCTATTTCGCGAATATTTGGGCGAATATTTGTTATATATTCTCGAATTCGCGAATATTCACCCAAATATAATATTCTTGATTGTGAAAATCATCAATGTAATATGCACGTATTGAGCGCACAATACAGATCGTGGGTCACTGTTGCTAAATTTTTCAAGCTTCTAGGTTTGCTGAGACTGGAGAAACTGGTTGGCACGGCAGAACATTACAATAGCTTTATATGCAGATAGAGTGCTCCAATATATTTGCGAATGCGCAAATCGGCAATTAATGATGAGCATATTTTTGCGCAATACGTGCAACGTCACATTTTAGCAGGTCTGACTACACATTACTGATTGTGCACTATGTATTGTTGTGACATCACAGCACTATGTCTGTAGCATGTTTGTATGGACAGCAGAACCTATCAGCTACACTATATCACTATATAACCTAGACCAGTGATGGCTAACCTTGGCACTCCAGCTGTAGTGAAACTGCGACTCCCAGCATGCTCCATTTATTTCTGAGAGCAGCCAAGCAAGGGGGGCATCTTGGGAGTTGTAGTTTTACCACAGCTGGAGTGCCAAGGTTAGCCATCACTGACCTAGACTGACTATCTCCCACTAACTGTCTGTATTATATATAAGCTAACTAACTAACTAACTATCTAATGTAATTAAACAGTAAAGCGCAGAGCACAGCAATGATACTGCTTTCTCTCTCAGAAGTCCATAAAACTACAGAAAATGGCTGCTGGGGAGGTTCTTATATAGTGAGGGGTAGGCAACTTTCCTATTGGTTGCTAGGGATGTTGCTAAGCTCAGACAAAGACATTGCAGCCTTCTCATTGGCCCAGAAGCAGGGAGGTTACTGATGAAAAATAAATCCAGAATATTTGAGAATACGAATATATAGCACTATATTCTAAATCGTTCGTGAATTCTCGAAGTGGCAATATTCGCAATTAAAATTTGCGATTAAAATTTGCAATTTGAATATTCGTGCCCAACACTAATTAGAATCCAAGATATACTTCAGATTTAAAAGAGCTTATAAAGACATTAACCCCAGTACAAGCTTCTTTGCATATATTGATATCTGTAAAGAAAATGAAGGACTAAGCATTTGGATTCCAACATGTTGCATACTTTTTTTCATGGAAGAAAAATGTCCAAACAGATGCTTGCCAAAAAAAAGTTATTTTCTTCTCCCTAATGAAATAGATGTGCACACTTGGTCAATCTGAGCATTCATATGCCTGGTAGAGACAAAACAGATAGCTAACACTCTTCATGAGACAACCCCTCTTAGACTAGGACTAAACCTCTTCAACTTTTCGTAGCATGACCTTCCAATTTTAAAGGGATTTTCTGAGAGTTTTTTTTTACTGATGACCTATCTTCATCAGTATCTGATCGGTGGGGGTCCAACACCTGGGACCCCCACTTATCAGCTGTTTGAGAAGGCAGTGGTGCTCGCAGTAGTGCCACGGCATTCTCTCTGCTCAATAAGCATGTACCGTACGTTATATAATGACTGTGCTTGGTATCACATCTCCGCCCATTCACTTCAATGGGGCTGAGCTGCGCCTAGGCCATGTGACCAATGAACACGATGTCACATGGCCTAGGAAAATCAGAAGAAGGCTGCGGTCAGACCTTCACCAATCAGATACTGATGACCTATCCAGAGAATAGTAGAATCAAATGTGCAGGAACAGCAAGCAACGGTCCATACACCTTCTACCAACAGAAGTGGGGTGTGGCCATGGGGTCCAATGTGGGCCCCACCTATGCTAACATCTTCATGGCGGAGGTCGTGGACAGATTGGTATACCGCTCCATGTTTGCTGGGAGGGTCCTATGCTGGTGGCGCTACATCGACGACATTTTTATGATTTGGGGTGGGACCAAAGATTACCTTGAACGATTTAATCTCCATCTGAATAATGGTGTCCCGGGGTTACAATTCACATTGACTGCATCTATAGAGGAGCTACAATTCCTAGATGTGCGTGTATATATTGAGAATGGAGAGATTAGAACTGATCTCTTCCAAAGGGTGACCGATAAAAACACATTATTGGTATATGACAGTAATCACCCTCAAAGTATGATGGAGTCTCTAGCATGGAGCCAATTACTACGGGTACGAAGAATAGTATCTGATAACGACAGATTTCTAACCAGAGGAGATGAGATGTGTAGAAAGTTTATGGGAAGGGGATATCCACGTACTTTATTACAGAAAACTAGGAGCAAAGTTTTAGCGGTCAATCGTAAAACGGTTTTGGGTGGATCCACACGGACAGCGACAAAGAACAGAATTACTTTTGTGTCCATCTTCGGGGTGACAGTGGTGCAATATCCAATATCCTCAGGAAAGATTGGCACATCTTCCATCGAGGAATGCCAACTATGAAGGAGTTTGCATCACTACCGATGATGGCATACAGATGGAGTGTCTGTATACGGGATAAACTAGTCAAGTCCAATGTAGGTGGAGCTAGAATGGAAAAGCAGACCCTACTGGCGCCAAGGAAAACAGGCAATTTTCCATGTCTATCATGTTGCAACTGCAGTGGGATTATGAAGGATGATGTTTTCACCCATCCATATAGTGGGAAAACCTTTAAAATTAGGGAATATTATACCTGCAGATCTAGGGACGTAATCTATATGATACAGTGCTCCTGTAGCTACATTTATGTGGGAGAAACCACCATGGAGCTCAGGGAGCGAATTAATAAGCATAAGAGTACCATTAGGAAGGCCATGATAGAAAAACCGGTAGCGAAACATTTTATTGACTGCGGACACTCGATTAATCAACTCCGTTTTGGTGCTATAGACTCTGTAGGGCCACTGAGGAGAGGTGGGGACAAAAATAAACTACTCAGAAGAAAGGAATTAAAATGGATCCACACCTTGAGATCACTGCAGCCATGTGGGCTGAATATAGAATTTAATGTAGCCAGTATAGATTAAGGTTGATGTATGTTCCACATCAGTGTTTTGCATAGTATATGTTTTTATGATAATCCAGGTCCTACCTACGCTAGTGATTACAAATTGTCAGATTTGCATTCATCTTATGTCACCATTTAAGGTCTCTATGCACATACATGCTATATTTGCACACATGGCTGCATGGCACAATACAATGTGTCCTGCATGGTATTTCGTTTTTGTAATGATAGAACTAATGCCAGTCTTATACTTATATTTGATCTGGATATAGATCGCACATGTGATAACAATGTATTTCTATTGTGGCCTGGAATCATGTTTTGATCCATATGCGGTTCCGGTAAACTGGCGCTGTGGGATCTCCTAGGAAACGCGATGCTTAGCTCTGGGACTGCGCAAACAAGTGGGGCGGGATCTCTGTGAAGCTGCGCTCAGCTGGTTGCTGACGTCAGCTATCGTGGGATCTCGCTTCTGACAAGCGTGCGTGACTTAGAGCAGAGCCGCCGATGCAGAGACATGCACAGTACGGAATGGAGGACGCGGACCACAATGAGAAACGTGTTACCGACAAGGTGAAGGATAATCACAGGTGATGACTAATTAAAGTATTGTAATGAGAGGAATGTTGAGATCTGTGCAGGGATAGGTAGTGAGATATGTGGGTGTGCTTAGGGTGGACCTTGATTGGCATTGACAATAGTGGGTGGACCGTGGTTTTAGTATTTATATGCATCTGTGTCATACTGTTTTTATGCTTGACAAAGGCTGTTGCACAGCTGAAATCATTGGTTAGTTTTTGTATGCTGTGAAGTCCTTAATAAAGATGAAGTGATGGGAGATGCTGCCACCGCTGTTTGATTTCTACCTATCCAGAGGATAGGTCATCAGTAAAAAAAAGCTCTCGGAGAACCCATTTAACTACTGAGTGATGTCAAATTTGCTAAGTTCTGTGCAATTGAAAGAACTGTTCTGAACTACACTCTAGTTCAAGACTTGACAAAGAAAAGTCAGTCACAGTGAACCTCAAACCTAAAGTTCTGTTAATATAACATTAGGGCACTGTGTTCTGTGTTGAAAAGTGTGACCATGCATGCATCTCGTACAGATCAAGCCGAGCTAAACTTGCTGGTTAACGCGTTAAGTAAACCATGGCAAAAAATGTTTATTGACCTTTACAATGGATTTCAGTGGCTCTTGTCACACGATAACATCTGTTATCAGAGTCAATTTTAGTGCAGCTACATCTCCACATACGTCTGCCATTGACTACCATTATAGATGGATACCTCCCAACAGAACATTATAGGCACATTAGACATAAACATTAGTAGCATTTCCCCTTGTATACCTTGGACACACAGTTGTACTTGAAAGCTTGTGGTCCCTTCAGAGTGTTCCATATTTCTGCATAAATTTGATCTAAAACTACATTATATTTTCACAAAAGTCCTAAAAGTAGATAAAGATAACAAAATCAAACAAATGAGACAACAATATTAAACTTGGCCATTTATTTGTTGAAGAAGGTGATCCAATATCAGTTTTGTGAGTGGCAAAAGTATGTGAACCTTTAACATTTGCAGAAAATGCAAAGGTTAAATTAGAGTCAGGTATTTACAATCAATTGGATGACAATCAAGTGTGAGTGGACGAATTTTTATTTTTTTTAAAGAACAGGGATCTATGAACATCTGATCTTCACAACATGTTTGTGGAAGTGTATCATGGCATGAACAAAGGAAATTCCTAAGGACCTCAGTAGAAGAGTTGTTGGTGCTCATAAGGCTGGAGAAAGTTAAACAATCATCCCTAAAGTGTTTGGACCTCACGAATACACAGTCAAATTGTGTATAAATATAGGAAATTCAAGACCATTAATACCCTCCCTAGGAGTGATCGGCCAACAAAGATCACACCAAGAACAAGACGTGTAATAGTCTGCAGGGTATTGAACTCAAGGTAACTACTAGGCAACTAAAAGCCTTTCTCACATTAGCTAATGTTCATGTTCATGAGTCCACCATCAGGAGGACACTAAACAATAATGGTGTGAATGGTAGGATTGCAAGGAGAAAGCCACAATTCTCCAAAAATAACATTGCTGCCCCTCTTCAGTTTGATAAAGATCACCTGGACAAGCCAGAAGGATATTGGAACAATGTTTTGTGGAAGAATGAGACCAAAATAGAAGATTTTGGTTTAATTGAGAAGAATTATGTTTGGAGAAAGGAAAACACTGCATTCCAGCATGAAATACTCATCCTATCTGTAAAACATGATGGTAGTGGTATCATGTTTTGGGCCTGTTTTGCAGCATCTGGGCCAGGATGGCATGCCATGATTGATGAAACAATAAAGTCGGAAATATACTAACAAATTCAAAAGGAAAGTTTCAGGACATCTGTCCGTGAGCTGAATCTCAAGAAAACCTGGGTCATGCAGCAAAACCACCACGCTTAACACATAAGTTGTTCTACCAAAGAATGACTAAATTAGAATAAAGTTAAAGCTTTATAATGGCCTAGTAAAAGTCCTGACCTTAAACCACTAGAAATGTTGTGGATAGGCCTGAAGCCAGTAGTTCATGGAAAGAAACCTCTGAACATAACAGGGTTGATGCTGTTTTGTATGGAGTAATGGGCTAAAATTCCCCGAAGCCCATGTGCAGGACTCATTGACAATAACCTGATTTATTACGTTGCAGTTATTGCTGCACAAGAGGGTAAGACCAGCTACTGAAAGCAAAGGATTTCATACTTTTGCCACTCACAGACAGGATATTGGATCATTTTCCTCAAATAAATGACCAAGTCTAATGTTTTTGACTCATTTGTTTGATCTGGTTATCTTTGTCTACTTTTAGGACATGTGAAATGTAGTTTTAGGTCAAATGTATGCAGAAATATAGAAAATTATTATAAAGGGATCAGAAACTTTCAAGCACCACTGTATAGCCTGACCTAGATGTAAATGGAGCTTAACATGAACATACCTGAATGTTTTAGGTAGGCAAGTGGTAAAAGGGCTTGTCTGGCTAGGAACATTTAAAAAAAGCCAGAATGGCATACAACCCCAAAAGAAGTCATACTGCCCTCACCAACAGCATATTTGGCACCTCCCAGGTCCCTGCTCTTCTCTACTTTCAGGTCACTCGACATACAGGCAATGACTGCTCAGCCAATCATCGACCATCTCAGTGACCCGCCTCAACCAGTCATTTGCTGAGTGGTTAGTTCCTGTACCAGGAAATAAAGACCAGCATGGAGACAAGATAAAGAACCACTTATTTTGGTTTTTATTTATGCCATTCTGAACAAAAAATTGCAGGCCATACAACCCCTTTAAGTTTCTCTCTGACACTAAATCTACATTATCCTGTTATTTTCTAATATTAACTAAAAATTAGGTGTTTTTTTTCAACAATCACCATGCTGTTAATGTACAAAAATATTTTCACACATCTAGTAAAAGAACATATAAACCGCTGCAGTATCGGTACTAAAAATATGTCACTTTCCTTTGCATAACATGTACTTTATTTTCATGTGCATACAGGGACAGACGTGTCCTGCATTGGGACATAATATTCTGGCTTATTGGCACTAGGTGAAAGTGACTGTCTTTTGCCAAAATAAGCTTGATATGCAGAGCTACTACAGAGTCCACACGTTACACATATACACAGCAGATGAGCCAGATGTTAGCGGGCAACACTAATGATGCAGTAACACACAGTGCTGCCAAAGCTTTGTGAATAACCCTCTTTGTAGGGAGCAAACTGCAAAATATATTTTAAGTAAGATGGAAAAGATGTAATTTGTGGAAAACTATGTTAGTTTTAACAGAACCTCTGCAAACAAGAATGGATCTTTATAAACACCAAGAAATATTTGGAGCAAAATAATAGAAACCATGTAAACAGTTTCCTTCTACTCAGGAATTTAGCACAAGTTAAATCTGGAACAGGTTATCAGTGGGTTGTAAACTGTCACATGCACCCTGTGGATATGTTTCATAACTTTTTTGGGCTTTACATACACATTCGCTTTCACAATTTTTTTTACTTATTATATTGTAGTGAAGAGCTACTACATACAGGTACTGCAGTATCGATTGACTATTACATAGTATCACCATCTTACATGGTTCTGCACACAGAATAGACTATTCACTCACCTCAGTCCCTGTTCCTAGTGGGGTTTACAATATAACCTGCACCCAGACACGTAGGCACTAGGCCTAATTTCATAGGAAACCAATTAACCTTAGCTTGTTTTTGGAGTGGGGGTAGGGGATGTAACAGGAGTACCCAGGGGGAATCTATATTACTGACACATATGAAACAACAATATACAAACCCCATGATGACCTTGCTCTAGCTAGATTCCACATTATTCTTAGTGCGGCAAGACTGTGCTAATAAAACAAAGTGCGTAGTGCTGCTAAATCAGTCATAAAAGACTTGTAAAGGGTAAGCTTATAGCAGAAGCTGCTAATAACATTCACTCTTTTTTATGTAGAATAGATATTCAGTTTCATTAAAGAATGCCTAAGCACAAAAATCACATTAACATTCACGAAATTCACCAGGTGATCTCTTTTTCATCTTCTCAGCTACAGATCTGTCTATTCCTGGGATCCTCTTTCGACATCCAAGATGGCTACATTGCTTCTCAGACCACCTGAAGCACACTGTGCATTTGATAGTACAAGACACTTCCAGTTGCCCTCGGATTGGCTAGCATTACTCACGTGAGAAGTGCAGGCCAGTCCAAGAGTAGGGCTGGACAAGCAGAAAGTATCTTGTACTACTGATCCACAATGTGCTTCAGTTGGTCTGAGAAGTGCTGCTTCCATCTTGGATGGAAATAGAAGAGCCTGGGAATCGGCCGATAAGCAGCTAACAAGATGAAAAGGAGATCACCAGGCAAGTGTTCGGTTCATTTCCAAGTTAATGTGAATTATTTTCTTAACCAGAGGGTCAATTTAATGTTTCCTTCAATAGTCCTGAGGTTTTAAGATTGGATCCATGTGAGAAAATAGAATCTGCCACAAGGACAATCAATTCAGCAATTTTGGGCACCCACTAAAGACCTCGGTTGCTGTTGCATACAGTACTATTCATGGTCATTGTAAAACAGTACACCTTAGACTCTCTTCACGTCTGCCTTGTGCCTTCACTTTTAGATTTCAGGCCAGAGGATCGTGGTATTAAATTAAATTTACAGTCCGTATATTGTATATCTTTGTATCTTAAGCAGTTTATAATGTTAAGCCACCCAATTATTTCTCCTATTAGACTTTTTCTGGGGAAAAAAAATATATACTAATATTCGTATGCTCCCAAGTTCTTGTTCTCTAATTAAATTAATGACCCTAACATTGTCCTTTTGAACTGGTAAGGATAAACTTATTGAAGCAGAACAAATATTGTACTTCACAGTCTAAAAGGGTTATAAAAATGCTAAGCTGTGTCATAGGCACAGGGAGTCACATGGCTCTGGAGTGCAAGCTATGTCCCGAGTTACTTACAACCAGTGCTATGGCATAACAGAAACATTATGAAATCAAGTATTGCCTGAGATTGCCCAGGGGAGGCCATTAGTATAAATTCAGCAGTCTGACACCCCGCATCCCGCCGATCAGCTATGTCAGAGTAGCAGGTGAAGAGCACCATTGATTCATTAGAATCTATTCACTCATTCCTACTCAATAGCTATAATACATTTTTAATTACATGCCATTACGAAAGTATTCAGATCCAGGTGCTCTTTTGAAAAATGCATAACAGTTTTTTGTGGGACAACCCTTTTAAAGTAACACTCCATTACACTGTGTAATGCTTATTGCAGGGCGTGAGGGCATGGTGCATGATACAAAGTTTCAAAACATGCGAAAGAGACTATGGTCATGTATCATGCCCTCTTTGGGCCTGCACTGGGTATTAGGCTACTTTCACACTTGCGTTCGTCGGTCCGCTCGTGAGCTCCGTTTGAAGGAGCTCACGAGCGGACCCGAACGCCTCCGTCCAGCCCTGATGCAGTCTGAATGGAGCGGATCCGCTCAGACTGCATCAGTCTGGCGGCGTTCAGCCTCCGCTCCGCTCGCCTCCGCAAGGCCAGGCGGACAGCTGAACGCTGCTTGCAGCGTTCAGCTGTCCGCCTGGCCGTGCGGAGGCGAGCGGATCCGTTCAGACTTACAATGTAAGTCAATGGGAACGGATCCGCTTGAAGATGACACCATATGGCTCAATCTTCAAGCGGATCCGTCCCCCATTGACTTTACATTGAAAGTCTGAACGGATCCGCTCAGGCTACTTTCAGACTTAGAAATTTTTCTAAGTTATTAATGCAGACGGATCCGTACTGAACGGAGCCTCCGTCTGCATTAATATGATCGGATCCGTTCAGAACGGATCCGATCAAGCGCAAGTGTGAAAGTAGCCTTAGTGTGTAGTTTTTTTTTTCTTTCTGAGTGTTTTTTGATCACTTTAGACTTAAAACACTAAACATGCACAAATGCACAAAAAACCTATCCTAACACTTACCCTCATCATCTGATCCCTTCCCTTATTCATATTTTGACTCATATTACACTTAAAACTGAGAATTATATGAAGAAACTTATCTCTGTGCCTCAGGAGATCATCCATATTCCTTCTCTTCCTCGCAGTCCTGTGAGAAAGCTGTAAGACAAGTGGTTGCAGTAGGCCTCACTGCTGTGTTCTGTCTACAGTAAGACAAAAACATTCACACACACCCCCGGCTAAGCACCACCCTTCACACACCCAAAAAGTGCTGCAGAAAAAAAATTACATAAAATAATGAACACCCCTAAAACTTAACATTAATCTCAAAAATACTAAAAGATTGTCTCAGGCAAAAAATATAGAAACAGTAGAACCAGCTACCTTTTCCCCTCATACCCCAAGATCATATTTGTTGCCCACTATTCCTTCTCTAGTACATACTCTGTATCCCTATCAAGGACACTACAGGATCTCATAGGGTCACATTCTGGATGGTGGGATCATCCTAATAGGTGCAGTTGTCCTGCTTTAGGCAGGCTGTTTTAAAAATTTATTAGAGACAGTGTACCCCTACTATGTTTTTTAGGTTTGGGCTACAAGTTCAGTATCACCTTTTCTGTTCAATTGTTCCGGTCTACACAAACTCTGAGATAGCACTCACCTCCTCACACCAGTTAATGCTCTGTATTTCTGATAGGGATGTTTTTAGGTTACAGGTTATGTTCCGGATAGTCGGATTGTCCTTATAAGGTTGGGTGTTGTGCTTTAGGCAGGGTGATCTCGGAACAGAGTAGGGCAGCACATCTATATTGATTCAACCATTCTATTTTTTTGCCTGGAAGAGCTTTTTAGTATTTTGAGGTTAAAGATTAAGTTTTAGGAATATTTTTTTGTAATTTTTGTTTTTGCCTATTTACCATTTCTATTAGTATTGTCTCTGTCCAGTAGTTGAGTTTCCCATGTCTGTGATTTTCAGAAAGTGCTGCAACTGATAAACAGTGGGGGCTACAATATATCTTGTTTTATTTTACTATTGGTTTAAGTGATAGATGTGTGAATATATAGCTGTTGGCCCATTTGCAACATTGATGGCATATTGCTAGATAGGTACAGGTCCCACTTCTGGGACCCGCTCCTATCTCAAGAACGGGGCCCTCAAAATGAATTGAGAGCAGCCACAAATGCTTGGCCATCCTCGGTCCACTGCTATGGGAATTCTAAATATAGCTGTGTGCTGGATTGGCTATTTCTGTCTCATAGTGGTCAATGGAGTAGTGGCCACGCTTGTTCACTGCTCTCTGCATTAGGGTTGTTTCGATACCCAATCAATACTTTTGTCTGGTATCGACCTCGATACCGGAATTTGCCTTTTTTCAATACTAGGCTTCGCTATTGCGCAGTCTAGTATCAGAGAACATGGAGCGCACTGCTCTCAGCACGCTCCGTGTTCTCCTCAGCAGCACAGGGGAGAAGGAAGCACTCTCTCCCTCTCCCCTGTGCCTCCGCTGCCACCAATAAGGAGAGAGGGGCTGGTGCACTGCGCCACCAATGAAAGTAAACGTTTAATACAAATCCAGGAGGCAAGTGTTGGTGGGGAGCTGCGATCAGCGGCAGTTAACCCCTCAGGTGCTGCACCCACCTCCTGTATTAAATGTTAATTATCATTGTTGGAGCAGTGCGCCCTCCTCCCCAGTATTAAAATCATTGGTGGCGCAGCGCGCCCCCTCCCCTCAACCCCCCTAGTATTAAAATCATTAATGGTGCAGTGCACCCCCTCCCCTCTACCCCACAGTATTAAAATCATTGGTAGTGCAGTGCGCCCCCTCCCCTCAACCCCCAGTATTAAAATCATTGGTGCCAGTGGCCACAGGGTCCCCTCTGCCCTCCTTATTGGTGGTACAGTGGCAGCTTCTGATCGGAGCCCCAGCAGTGTAATCCTGGGGCTCCGATCAGTTACCATGGCAGCCAGGACGCTACTGAAGCCCTGGCTGCCATGGTAAGCTCCCTGCTGCTGTGTGCACAAAGCCCAGGGCAGCAGGGAGAGTGTAAAGTCCTATTCACCCTAATAGAGCTTTATTAGGGTGAATAGGAGAAGGAATTAAAATATCCCAGGTTCTAGCCCCTAAGGGGGGAAATAGTTATTAAATAAAAAGTAAAAAAAATAAAAATAAAAAAAGTTAAAACAAACACCAAAATATTAAATATAAATCACCCCCTTTCCCAATTTTACATATAAAATATATAAACAATAAATAAACATATTACATATCGCCACATCCGAAAAGTCCAAACTATTAAAATATTTTAAAAAATGGCCTATGTGCTGAACGCCGTAACAGAAAAACCCCCCAGAAAACTGCGCAATTCACCATGTTTTTTAGTCACCTTGTCCCCCAGAAAAATAGGATCGGACTGTTCTATTATGGGCCGGACGTTCCATAAAATGTGGAAGGCACCCAGCTTTTTTTTGTGTTTTATTTTTTCACGTGGTATCGAATGGTATAGAGTATGGCAATACTTTTTTATGGTATCGAAACCGAATTAAAATTTTTGTATCGAAACAACCCTACACTGCATTTAATGCTATTGGACTTCCAAAAGGTGCAAGTGCGTCATGAATGGAGAGCATGCCATGCATGTGTGGTGTGCTCTCCTTTACTTTGGGGGGTCGGGTTATGGAGATAGGAGTGGGTCGTAAAGGTTCTTTATTGAAGAGAAAAACTAAAATCTTCAATATTCAGACACTTTACATTAGTACTCAGTTGAAGGACCTTTGACAGCCTCTAGTGTTCTTGGGTATGATGACACAAGATTTGAACACCTGGATTTGTTTTTTTTTTTGCCATTCTTCTCTGCAGATTCTCTCCAGCTCTGTCAGGATGGATGGGGAGATGGACCATCGGTGGACAGCTATTTTCAGGTCTCTCCAGAGAGGTTCAATTGCGTTCAAGTCAGGCTCCAGCTTGGCCACTCAAGGACATATACAATGTTGTCCCTAAGCCACTCTTGTGTTGCCTTGACTGTGTGCTTAGGGTCTTTTGTCTTTTGGAAGGTAAACCTTCTGCCCAGTCTGAGGTACACAACACTCTGGATCAGGTTTCTTCTAAGAATACCATTGAACATTGCTCCATTCAGCTTCCCCTCAACTCTGAGCAGTCTTCAAGCAACTGAAAAACACCCTCACAGCATGATGCTGCCACCACCATGCTTCACTGTAGGGAAAGTTTTGGATAGTGCCTGGTTTCCTCTAAGCTTGACGCTTAGAATCAAGGTCAAAAAGTTAAATCTTGGTTTTATCAGACCACAGAATCTGTTTCATCACAGTATTCTTTTTCATGTTTTTTTTTTTTTTTTGCAAACTACAGGTAGGCAGCCATGTTTCTTTTACCGAGGAGAGGCTTCTTTCGGGCCACTCTGCTATAAAATTAGTGGAGTTCTGCAGTGATGGCTGACCTTCTGACAGTTTCTCCCATCTGCATACAAGATCTTTGGAGCTCAACCAGAGTGATCATGGTCACCTCTCTTACCAAGGTCCTTACCTAGTATGGTGTGTTTTTGCTGTGATATGTATTGTCAGCTGTGAGAGCTTATATAGACAGTGGTGTGTTTTCCAAAGCATGTCCAATCAACTGAATGGATGGACTCCAATCAAGGTGTAGAAACATCTCAAAGAAGATCAAGAGAAATGGGGGTCTCTAAGAGCTAAATTTCATGTGTCTTACCAATGAGTCTAAATCCTTATTTCCAGAGGAAATTCTCTTTTTTTAATACATTTGCAAATATTTATTTTTATATTTATATATTAATATATATTTTTTTATTTAAACTGAAGGCTGCAACCTAACAAAATATGAAAAAAGTAAAAGGGTCTAGAGACTTTCCAAATGCACTGTATCCTGTTGTCATGCCAAAAATGTCAGAGATGGGCCAACCCCTTTAAATGCAAACAATTTGCATTTTAGCTTTATAATCAAGTTCCAGCAGTCATCTTCAAAGATCTTTCTTTGGTGATGGATTATTTTGTGGTAATAATTATTGCATCTTTGCCATTGAAGACTATTTTTATGGATAATTGACTCTTGCTATAATATCAAGAACCTGACCTATGGACAAACATAAGACAATGATTACAAATCAAAATACTTGTTAGAATACACCCTGCTGTAAACACCCTGCAGTAATTTTCCTGGAGTAATGAAACAAGAGTAACCTGAATATGCAGTTTTAATGGCTGAGTTAATAAGACAAATGTCTTAGAAATTATACTGTAACAACACTGTCAAATGCCCTGTAGGACCATTACATAAGCACTGTGGGGATTTGTTCTGGTAGGCAGGGTAAGCGGACGCAGTACACAGGTACAAAAGCGGTTCCATACCAGACTTCAGTGTTTATTCACACTTGGCAGGTATCACAAAACAGAAAAAAAACTTCACCTTTGTTTTAAGTCCTGGTATTCAGTTCACATCATGCTGTGGGTACCACGTATATGGATCAAGTCCTGGTATTCAGTTCACATCATGCTGTGGGTACCACGTATATGGATCAAGTCCTGGTGTTCAGTTCACGCCGTGTTGCAATTACTGCATGTACTGGTCAAGTCCTGGTGTGTGTTCACACCTTGCCACAGATCCGCCCAAAGTGTTCAAGTCCTGAACAAAGTTGACCTGTCCTCCCAGACAGGTTGCAAACATCCACACAGGTACAAACACCTAAAGACTGACACCTTTCCCACACTCTAGCTGCTTTAAATGAGAGTTGGGTGTCCGCAAAGCCCGGACCAGCAAGTGAAATCTGGCCCGGTGCTTGACCTCACTTTGCTGCAGTCAGTCTCTGCAGCATATACTGGGAGGAAAATACCTCCCACCTACTAACAGACCCTTCACTGTGTCACATACCCTCCCCTTTGTTCAACCTTGGGGGAATGAACACTCACCAAGCAGTGCACCCGGGACAGGGCATCCGCATTTCCCTGTAACCGGCCTGCTCTGTTTTCCAATGTGAACTTGAAGTTTTGTAGAGACAAGAACCATCTGGTGACCCGGGCATTCCTCTGTTTGGCCCAGTCGTAACAGGCCATGGTTAACTCTATATCGCCTCTATCTTATTCTTCTGTGGTTTGATGACTCTGCATCCAATGGCATACCCTAAGTATTGTGCCTCGGGCACCCGGCACGGCTTTAACCAGACTTTGACCTGAGGCTCTGTGACAATATAATGTCGGATTACGGAAGCACGTCCAGGGAGATCCGAGAATACATCCGTGTCCCGAATAATTAACTCCCTGGCCTCCTGAGCCTGCTTAGAGGAAAGGCTGTCAGCAACACGTACCATGGCAGCTGCTTCCCCTGCAACAGACAGAGGTGCCGGAACCCCTTCTCCTAAATAAACAGGCTGCGGGTTGTTCTCAACACAAGTCTCGCTATCTATCCTTCCGAGGCGTCAGTAAGTTGACATGGTAGACCTGCTCCAGCTTCCGCCGACCTGGCTGATGCACCTTGTAATTTACGTTGCCTACTTTCTGTAGTATCTCTTAGGACCACTGCCAACTAGCGAGGAACTTACTGTCCACAAGTGGCACAAAAAACAAGACCCGATCTCCCGGGCTAAAGTCCTGAACAAAGTCGACCTGTCCGCCCAGACAGGTTGCAAACATTCACACAGGTACAAACACCTTAACACAGACACCTTTCCCACACTCAAGCTGCTTTTAATGAGAGTTGGGCGTCCGCAAAGCCCGGATCGGCAAGTGAAATCTGGCCTGGTGCTTTACCTCACCTTGCTGCATTCAGTCTCTGCAGCATATGCTGGGAGGAAAATACCTCCCTACTACAGACTAAATGGTGCCCTGTACAGTATAAACATCCTTCTTTCTTCTCCATACAGTAATGATGTCCACTTTAAGCCCTGCACTGTAATAGCACTCTCCTAAGCAGCGATGTGGACAGTTACCTTGACAAGAGGACATTCTCTACATCTAGAGGAAAGAAGGTTTCTCCATCAACAAGTGGATTATTTACTGTAAGAGCAGTGAGACTATGGAACTCTCTGCCGGAGAAGGTTGTGATGATATCACTAAAAGAGTCCAAGAGGGGCCTGGATGCATTTATAGAGGGTAACAGTATTACAGGCTATAGCTAGTAGAATTCTGGAGAACAGTCATTGATCCAAGGAGTTATTCTGATTGCTTGATTGGAGTCCGGAAGGAATTTCTCTAAAATGAGGAAAATAGGCTACCTCATGAGGGCTTTTTGCCTTCCTCTGGATCAATTTAGCAGGATGGACATATGTCTTTTTTAAGCCTTACAAACCATCTTACTATATTACTAATATTTCCCCTTTTTTGCCCCAAATAGCGATAATGTCCCTCCACAGATTTCTTCAACTTGCTTGAAAAATAAAAAAGTTATATTTATCCAACCCCTCACACCATAGAGCTCTTCAACTCCTTGCGTTTTCTTGTATTTCTTCCAGTGATTACGTTTCCTGACACTTTGTCTTGCTTCTGATATTCCTGTGTCATGCTCTGCTGGCCCTTAACTCCTCTTCATGAGGAAGAAGATGAGTTGCTTTGTCTTTTGTTCTTCCAAGGAGGGCTAAGTCATGTTGCCATGTTCCAGAGGATGCAAAACTGTTGAAAATGGCGATTCCAACAGGGGGCTTGGTGCATGTGTATCAATTGCCCTATAGCTAAAGTAACCTTGCTTAGAATAGCAGCTCTGGTAATGCAGCCACCAGGCCGCAGGGGTGCATGTGAGTGTGGGTGGCTGAATGGGTGCAGTAGTCGTACTCACTGTTTCCTGAAGCTCCCTGGGCCAGCGTGCAGTGACGGGAAGGCTGCATGGGTTCTTCCCTTCGGTGCACACTCTGGTTCTGGAGTTCTCCTGCCTGATTTTTTCATGGGTTCTTCCCTTCGGTGCACACTCTGGTTCTGGAGTTCTCCTGCCTTTTTTCACCACATGCAGACGAGGCTGTTGCCAGATTAGCGGCGATTATCTTATCGAAGTCCACAATCCCATTCTGTTGGCTAAACCTTCTATAGATCTTTTCCCTTCTGAGGGCTGGCACATAAGTTGCTTATGGGCTGGAGGGGAATGGAATCTCCCTACAGAAGCTGCTCCTTGTTGCTCTGAGGGTTTCACTCCTCAGCAGTCAGCCATTAACTCCAGAATCTTCCTCCTAGAGAGGAAGGGTGGAGCCAGCCCTGACTAGCCTCATAAGACCTCTCACTTCCTTTACAATCTTTTGGTATTTGTAGTACATGCACATAAAACATAAAATACAATGATATTAACGCTTTCAGTGCATTGTATTTCAGGACACTGCAGTAAGATGACTGCCCCCATAATCATATACACACAATTGAAAACAGAAAACTGATTAGAACATTATTTAGTTTCAGTATTTGGTTTTAGTTATTAACCTCATCAGTACCAAAACTATGGGGACCAGGCCGATATTTGCAAATCTGACATATGTAACTTTGGAACACTTTTGCTTATCCAAGCCATTCTAAGATTGTTTTCTTGTGACATATTATACTTCACGTTAGTGGTAAATTTGAGTCGCTATATTTTACCTTTAAAATACCTTTACCAAAATTTAGAGAAAAATGTGCAAGTTTAGAAATAGAATTTCTCTGCTCTTAAGATGGATAGTGATAACTCATAAAATAGTCATTTCTAGTTAGAAGGCTTAGATTTTTTTGTAGCAATTTTTTAATTTTAAAGAAAATTTCCAAAACCCACTTTTTGACGGACCATTTCAGTTATGAAGTCACGCATAAATTACCCCATTTTTGAAACCACTCCTCAAATTATTCAAAACTGATTTTACAAGCTTAACCCTTTAGGTGTACCACAAGAATTAAAGGAAAATGGGGGTTACATTTCAAAATGTCACTTTTTCCTGAAACACAGCAAGGTTTAACATCCAGACCTTCATATTTGTTACCCTGATTCTGCAGTTTACAGAAACACACAATATGATTGGTTTTGGAGGGTAGATTTCACTGAAATCATTTTTAGGCACCATATCACATTTGAAGACACTCTCCTACAGTGGAATCTCCCCAAACGTGATCCCATTTTGGAAACTACACCCCCAAAGAAAATTTCAAGGGGGTAATAAATGCTTTGGCCCACATTTCATACAGTTTAGAAACACTAGGCCATGAAAATGTTTCATTTTCACAAGGGATAACAAGAGAAAATTCAGCCCACAATTTGTCTGGATACTGAAACACCCCATATGTGGTTTCTGGGACACAGCAGCGAATGGAAGGAGCGGCATCTGGATTTTGTAACATGGAATTTGCTGAAATTTTCTTTAAGGGCCATAGCTTTTTTTCCTTTTTTGTTGACCGAGCTGTGTGTGGGCTAATTTTTTGTGGGGCAGAATGTAGTTTTTACTCATACCATTTTTTTGGGGAGGTTGCGTGTGTAAAAACTGAAATTCTGTCAGTGTTTTTATTTTTATTTTTGATGGGGTTCTCTATGCTGTATATATTATATGATAAGTTTATTCTGTGGGTTGATACAATTATGGCGATACAAACTTTAAGATTTGTATTACATTTGCATAATAAAATCACCTTTTCATCCAAAATAAGTAATATTTTGCATCACCATATACTAACAGTCATTACATTTTTATTTTTCTGTTAATGCAGCTGTGTAAGGGCTTTTCTTTTGCGGCATTAGCTATAGCTTTTATTGGTACTATTTTGGGCTACATACGGCTTTTTTTATGGCTTATTTAAGTTTTTTGGATGGTCAGGTGGGGAAAAATTGCAATTCTGTCAGCTTTTTAACATTTAGTCTCCAAAAACTCTCCCTAAGATCTCCCTACACTGTCCCTGCACTTTCCCTATCCAATATTCTATTAATAGCTTTCCACAATACTGTCCCTAGCACATAAGCATTTTTATTTCCCTTCCTATGCTCAGCTCACAGTGAAATGGCGGAGACAGCACAGGATGAGGTTTTTGTAGGGCTGTGACATCACAAAGGATGCTACTTGCAGATTGGCTGGCTGCACAGCATTATGGGTCATATCGTGTTCCCGGGCTTCCTACTTTCACCTTGTAACACTTACTGCAACCATTTTAGAAAGAAACAATTTTAGATTTGTAGTGAATCAAATTTTTCCTAAACTTTGGATCAAATTACACTTCAGATGCTTCAATCAACTAAGCACTAGCTAACTTCCATAACATTTCTTGTGAAATGTTGTGTCTTGTCTTGTGTGTAGTTTTTATCAGTACCATTTTGGGATACATATGTAGAGTGCCTTGCAAAAGTATTCACCCACCTTGACTTTTTTCGTGTTCTGTTACATTGCAGCCTTAAGTTCAATGTTTTTTTATTAATCTGATTTTTATGTGATGGATCAAAACACAATAGTCTAAGTTGGTGAAGTGAAATGAGAAAAATATATAAATAAAACTATTGTTTAGAAATAGAAAACAGAAAATTGGCATGTGCTTATGTATTCACCCCCTTTGTTAGGAAGCCCATAAAAAGCTCTGGTGCAACCAATTACCTTCAGAAGTCACATAATTACTCAAATGATGTCCACCTGTGTGCAATTTAAGTGTCACATAATCTGTCATTACATATACACACCTTTGAAAGGCCCCAGAGGCTGCAACACCTAAGCAAAAGGCATCACTAACCAAACACTGCCATGAAGACCAAGGAACTCTCCAAAAAAGTAAGGGACAATGTTGTTGAGAAGTACAAGTCAGGGTTAGGTTATAAAAAAATATCCAAATCTTTGATGATCCCCAGGAGCACCATCAAATCTATCATAACCAAAGGGAAAGAATATGGCACAATAGCAAACCTGCCAAGAGACGGCCACCCACCGAAACTCACGGACCGGGCAAGGAGAGCATTAATCAGAGAGGCAGCACAGAGACCTAAGGTAACCCTGGAGGAGCTGCAGAGTTCCACAGCAGAGACTGAAGTATCTGTACATAGGTCGACAATAAGCCGTACGCTCCATAGAGTTGGGCTTTATGGCAGAGTGGCCAGAAGAAAGCCATTACTTTCAACAAAAAACAAAAAGGTACATTTTGAGTTTGCGAAAAGGCATGTGGAAGACTCCCAAAATTTCTTGCGCAAACCCAACACATCCCATCACCCAAAATACAGCATCCCCACAGTGAAACGTGGTGGTGGCAGCATCATGCTGTGTGGATGTTTTTCAGCAGCCTGAACTTGGAAACTGGTCAGAGTTTAGAGAAAGATGCATGGTGCTAAATACAGGGATATTCTTGAGTAAAACCTGTACCACTCTGTGTGTGATTTGAGGCTAGGATGGAGGTTCACCTTCCAGCAGGACAATGACCCCAAACACACTGCTAAAGCAATACTTGAGTGATTAAAGGGGAAACATGTAAATGAGTTAGAATGGCCTAGTCAAAGCCTAGATCTCAATCCAATAGAAAATATGTGGTCAGACCTAAAGATTGCTGTTCACAAGTGCAAACCATCCAACTTTGAAGGAGCTGGAGCAGTTTTGCAAGGAGGAATGGGCAAAAATTCCACTGGTAAGATGTGGCAAGCTCATAGCTCATATCCAAAGCAACTTGGAGCTGTGATTGCCGCAAAAGGTGGCTCTACAAAGTATTGACTTTAGGGGGGTTGAATAGTTATATAAATCACAGAAGAAATGCACCAAACGGATATGCCACTGACTATACTGGCTAGTCTTAAATGCAGATATTAAAAGCTGAGACTTTTGCCAATATATTCCTGTCAGGAAGATATCGGAGCCCAACATGCACCACGTCACGGTTCTCAGCATGCCAAGGGGTCCTACCACTAAGCTACCTATGGTGTGAACAAGGTCTGAAGGTGATGTAATCCAGCTCACAGCCAAGCTTCCACACAACCGCCTAGCAGGACAACTAGTGCAATGTGAACAAAGCCAGACTGTAAGCCACACCCATATCAGACCATGTGATGGAGGTTACCAGGTGCAAAGGAGAGTGTTTGAATGCCAGGTAAAGGCACATACACTACATATAAAACAAGACAAAAACACAGAAATATAGTGGCAAATCTGGGGGAGGTGCTCAACCCCTAACACTGTAGCGTGTTTTTCATTGGGGGAGCAGCCCCACCGCATGTGGACCGCAGCAAACGACTATCCCCAGCAAAATATATATATATTATTTTTTTTTTGCATGCGGTGGAGGATGTCGGCGCGGTCCACATGCACCACAAAGGCATCCTACACAAAACGGAGCATTGTGCGGATGAAAATATAATCATATAAATCACAGATGAAATGCACCAAACGGATATGCCACTGACTATACTGGCTAGTCTTAAATGCAGATATTAAAAGCTGAGACTTTTGCCAATATATTCCTGTCAGGAAGATATCGGAGCCCAACATTGCACTAGTTGTCCTGCTAGGTGGTTGTGTGGAAGCTTGGCTGTGAGCTGGATTACATCACCTTCAGACCTTGTTCAAACCATAGGTAGCTTAGTGGTAGGACCCCTTGCCATGCTGAGAACCGTGACGTGGTGCATGTTGGGCTCCGATATCTTCCTGACAGGAATATATTGGCAAAAGTCTCAGCTTTTAATATCTGCTTGTATGACCAGCTAGTATAGTCAGTGGTATATCTGTTTGGTGCATTTCTTCTGTGATTTATATGATTATATTTTCATCCGCACAATGCTCCGTTTTGTGTAGGATGCCTTTGTGGTGCATGTGGACCGCGCCGACATCCTCCACCGCATGCAAAAAAATAAAAATTAAAAAAATAAAAGATTTTTGCTGGGGATAGTCGTTTGCTGCGGTCCACATGCGGTGGGGCTGCTCCCCCAATGAAAAACACGCTACAGTGTTAGGGGTTGAGCAGCTCCCCCAGATTTGCCACTATATTTCTGTGTTTTTGGGTTGAATAGTTATGCACAATTACTTTTTCTATTACTTTGTCCTATTTGTTGTTTGCTTCAGAATTAAAAAAAAAAACAAAAAAAAACAACATCTTCAAAGTTGTGGGCATGTTCTGTAAATGAAATGATGCAAATCCTCAAACAATCCATGTTAATTCCAGGTTGTGAGGCACGAAAACACGAAAAAAGTCAAGGGGGGTGTAATACTTTTGCACGGCACTGTATTTTGTATCTGCTTTTTATTCCACTTTTTGAGAGCTGAGGTGACAAAGACAGAAATTCTGTCCTAATTTTAATATTTTTTTGTTACAGAGTTCATCAACTGGGTTAAGTAACAAGATTCCTTCATAGAACAGGTCGCTATGGACGTGGTGATACCAATTTATATGGAGTTTATTATTATAATTTTTTTTTCAATCAGTTATAAATGAGCAGATATGGTAAAAGGCATTTTTAATTGAAATGTTTATTTTATTTCTCTTTGCACTGTTTTACAGTAGCTAGAGTTTTACAATGACACTAAGTCTGCTTTGGACCCTGTGTCTGGCAGGGCCTGGCAGACTTCAGTACATGGCAAGCCTGGAGGCCTTTGTAAGGCCTCTGGCAGGCAGCCATGGTAGCCATCAGGATGCTGACATTGCAGCGTGGCGGTCTGATGGGGGAGAGAGGGAGCTCCGTCCCTCTGTTCACTCCATGGATACTGCAGTGGCTACTGACTGCAGTATCTTAGGGGTTAAATGGCTGGGATCGGGTCAGCACCGATTTAAGCCATTGCGGCAGAGTATCAGCTACCATCTCCACTCAATAATGGTGCTTAGAAGGGGAGGGGGCAGTATGGCTCATGCAGGGGACACAGAAGGCTACTAGGGGCTCAGAGCGGTACCATTTTGCAGGCTCTGATCTCCACTGTCATGAATGGTTGAGATGAGACCCTGAAACCATCATTTTCAGCGTAGTAACCTCTGATTGGCTAGTCTGTATAGACTAGCCAATCAGAGCGATCACTGATAAGGAACCACTCTGATTGGTCCCTTGACTGCATCTCTGTAGTCTCTGGTGTCCATGACAGCAGAGACACCAACGCTGTGACATTTCCTTGTGTTACAGCGTCCAGTAACAGTTCAGGAGTAACTGTATGCAAAGATAGTGCCCACCTGGGTATATAGTTACGTCCAGATGCAGGAAGGGGTTAAAATAATATGAGCTGTAAAATTACCTTTAAGCAGATCCTAAAATCTAAACCTAAAGTTGTATGGCAATATGTTTTACATACAGTACATTTTTATAAATCCCAATTCATATGTTTGCAAAGAATTTCCATTGTCTGTTCATTTTATACAAGTTCACCCTGTAAAGCACTGAACAGTTATGTATTGTAAACACTGTGACAAATGGCAGTTTTTAATTTGCTGCTGTAAAACGTCAGCATCATATCTTAACATGTCCATATTTCTAATGTTCTTGTAAAGGTGATGGATTTTACTGGTTGGTGAGAGAATTGTGCTGCAGGCAAAATACAATGTTTTTTTCTATTAAATTTGTGATCTACTTTTAAAATTCCATTGAAGATGAAACATATGAATTATATATTTATTAGTATTTTATGTCCTTATACTATATATTATTATAAAATAATCTCTCTGAAGTAAAAAACAGATCAAAACCTGATGTTTAATGTGACCGTAAATCTTTTGTGCTGCAGCATGAGTAATAACTACCTTTTTTTTGTAAAGTGCAAGTAAGGGCAACTATTAGTTTGATCAAACATAGAAAATAATTTGTATTTCTGAAGAACATGCATAATAATCTCATTCTCCAGTAACCTGTAGTGAGTACAAGAGAAGTAGAGAAGAAATGTCTTCCCCTATAGTACATTTCTTCATAGATATCTTTACTTCTGATAAGTAGGGTGTGATGGTGGGATATGGTGTGTTGTTTATCATTTTGTCACTGTTCATAATTTTACTGATTTTAGGAGTGTTGTCTTGTTGCTCTACCATTCTGTGTATTCCCAGAATTGTCCAGTCTCAATTACATTACAGGAAGGTCTGATAACTGAATCAGCTAAGTGACCATCAGCAGCCTTGCTGTCCTCATGCCTTTTAATGAACCCCTGCTGACATTTCCTAACTGTCCACTCATGACCCTCTGCTCTCCAAATGCTGGAGATCACCCCGTGGTTTCTTGATCACTGAGGCACCATTTCCAGGTCTGGGGGGCCTGAAAATCATCCACCCTGTCTGCCTACTCCGGGGATATAAGGACAGCACCTGAGGAGGACAAGTGGCCAGCAAGATAGATTATTTGTGGGATGCTGATGCTAAGGACAGCACCCTAAAGAGACTTGGAGGAACCTTGATTACCCTGGAATATACTGCCTCTACAGAGAAGAAGCATCTGGAGCCGCACTGCCATATCAATCTACAAGCTGGAGGAGTGTGACCCTCATCTCCTTAGGTATTTATCCTGCTATTGGACTGTAGCCGTGTTCCTGGACTATTTTACTTTTTGTGCGGTGGAATGTTTTTATTGACCTTTCGGTTTGCATATAATAAAGGTCCTTGGGCTGTTCCCTCATTCCACGCTCTGTTGATTTTGGGATTCCGGAATAGGACCCTGTGACAACTGGTGGCAAGCAGTGGGGTCAACAGAGCCCAATGGGGAACCACTCACAGAGTAAATACAGAAACTGGACCTTATCCAGTCTACAGGAGAGAGTCAGAGATCTGGGCCTGAACTACCAGGGACTGACTAAAGAGGACTTAATGGATCTACTGGTGGGTGCTAGCCAGACCACCTCCTCCCAGATGTCCAACGGACAAGCGTTGGAGACGGGGACTCCCACCCCAAAAAGCCAGTGCTTGGTGTGGTAAGAAGAAAAGATGGCGGCTATGGGCCCAGGCGTCTCCCAGGAGTATAAGGAGAAGGCTGCTCGCCGAGCCTAGCGGAGACAAGAAGCAATGGCGCCTGAAAGAGGGAGTAATGTGACTTGGAGCGTTAGCCCAACAACCCAGGAACCTGTACGGATCACCCGGATGGCCTTCAAGCCATTTGATGAGTCTTCCAGAGATGTGGAGGGGTTCTTCAAGGACTTTGAGCAGCAGTGTGACGTGATGGAGCTGCCCCACTCTGGCTGGATGCGTTTGTTAGTTGGACTCCTGACCGGAAGTGTGGCAGAGGCTTACCGAACCCTGGATCCACCATGGAACCTGGATTATAACATTGTAAAACAGACTATCCTGGATTACCATGATATCACCCAAGACTCATATCGGGCCCAGTTCCGGGACCTCCCATGCACCACGGGGGGTTCGTTTAGGATGTATGCCCATAAGATGTCCCAGGCATGTCGGAGATGGCTGAAAGCGGAGGAAGCCTTCACTGCGGAAGATGTTGTAAAGGTGTTCCTTATCAAACAATTTTTTGCCAAGTGCCCCTCAGAAATACCGGAATGGGTCCGGGAGCACATGCCGCGCACCTTGGATAGAGATGCAGCTTTGGCCGATGAGGCTCTTACTATCCGACTGCAATGGAGGAGGCTTCTGGACCATAAACCATAGCCTCCGGTTATATCTGCCCCTCCACCCAGCAGCAGGCCGATGACAACCGCACCTCACAATCCTGTGCCCCAATCGCTCTGACAATGACTTGGAGAATCACAGAGAGGAGATGTTACGAGTGCGTGCAACCTGGGCACCTGCAATCCAGTTTTCCTTCAAAGACTTGGGGGGAGCCCCACGCACCCCCACCTCGTCCGGTGCACTTTATGCACTCCATCCCACCTGAGGAAGAGTTACCACCACCCCCACTAGAGTGAACCATTGAACCCTGCACCATAGATATCCCTTCTGGAGTGTACGGCCTCCAGCCTTTGTCCCCAAGCTTCCCAGAGCAACGGCAACGCCACCTGCAAGATGTCTTAATTGATGGATACTAAGTGTCAAGATTCCGAGACACGGGGGCATTCCTGACTATCGCTGACCCCCGTGTGGTTCGACCCAAGGCCCGGGATACCCATTGTCCAGGCAGGGGGTACTTGCAAATATATACAGCAAGCTTCTGTGCGGTTGGATTATGGTTATTGGGAAAAACTGTGCTGGATTGAAGTTATGGGAGGCTTTCCCGCATATATCCTCCAGGGAAATGACATTGGGGAGTTACAGTGCCATTTTGTGGGAGCTGTCACCCGACTACAGACCATTCGAGCATCACAACATCAGGACTGCAGTGGGGAACAACTACCACAAACCCCATCAGAGTCGGTAAGCAATCCATCCCCTGCTCTTACCTTGGGAGGGTCTTGGGACAGAGAGGAGTTTAGAAGAGAAACAGAGGGTAACCCTACCTTGGCAGCCCTTAGGCTAAGGGCAGAAACTAGGCATTTGGGAGACAATGGAGATAGCTTCACCCGGGAAAAGGGATTGTATTATTGCATAATGAAGGTCAGTGGCAAGGGCATACTTGAAGTGGTGACCAGGCAACTCATTGTTCCTCAGACGTACAGGGCACAGCTACCCCAATGTCATCCCCTTGGCTGGGCATCAAGGGAGGAAAAGAACTGAAAAGAGACTCACCCAAAGCTTTTACTGGGCTGGCATCTCTCAGTCGGTAACCCATTATTGCAGCACCTGCGATGTGTGCCAGCGAATGCGCAATCCAGGACCTCGACATAAGGTGCCCCTGAAACCACTGCCCATGATTGAAGAACCATTTCAATGTGTAGCTGTAGACATCATCGGACCGCTGGAAAAAATATATCCTGACATTGTTGGACTATGCCACTCGGTATCCTGAAGCTGGGGCCCTGTCCAGTATCACAGCAGTAAAGGTAGCCCAGGCTCTGGTTACCATCTTTACCCAGGTAGGTTTCCCCAGTGAAATATTATCGGATAAAGGGACTCAGTTCATGTTGGACCTGGTTCACTCCCTCTGGCATACCTCTGGCATTTGAGACATTCGCACCACCCCATACCACCCACAGACCAACGGACTATGCTAACGATTTAATGGAACCCTAAAAAATATGCTGAGGGCTTTTGCTGACTTTGAAAAGGACTGGGAAAAATACCTGCCACATCTCCTCTTCATCTATCGGGACGTTCCCCAAGAGTCCACAGGGTTCTCCCCTTTTGAACTACTGTTTGTTCGGAAGGTCTGTGGGCCTTTCGCTCTTCTGAAGGAACACTGGGAGGGAGATATCTCAGACACCGGAGTGCCTGTCATTCCCTATGTTCTAGAGTTCCGAGACTGTATTACCCAGCTAGCTACCTTTGCTAAAGAACACCAGCGAATGGCACAGTCCTGACAAACGACCTCATATGACCATAAAGCAAGGACCTGGGAAATTATGGAAGGACAACAGGTGCTCATGATTATTGCTTCCCCTGCCAACAAGCTTCAAGCAACGTGGGATGGTCCTTATAAAGGTTGTCAGGAAAATAAATGACACTAACTACCTCATTGCCCTGGACCCTAGTGGTCGGCAACAGAAGACCGTCCACATCAACATGTTGAAAGAATATCACGACTGATCCCTGCCAGTTCTAGCTGTGTGCCACCCCCTAGTGATAACTCTGAGGACGAGTACCTTCCTGATCTTCTCCAGGTTGCTCAAGCAGGAGGATCCCTGGAACAAGTGCCCATGAGCTTCCATTTATTGGATAGACAAAAGGACGATATTCTATCCATGCTAAGACCGAGAGCTTCTGCTTTCTCTTCAAAGCCTGGGTGGACTACTCTCACCAGCCACCATGTGGAAACCCCCAGACAATGCCCCATCCAGCAGGCTGCCTACCGGGTTCAAGAGGCTTTGCACAACATAATAAAGAATGAACTGGAGGAGATGAAACAACTGGGAGTTATTCAGCCCAATTTGTAAGCAGGTTAGACTTGAGTGAGGGGTACTAGCAGATAGCCCTAACGGAGGACGCTCAGGAGCGCTCGGCCTTCATTACTCTATTTGGGTTTTTTGAGTTCCTGGGAATGCCCTTCGAGATAAGGAAAGCCCCAGCTACTTTCCAGAGACTGATAGATCGACTGTTAGAATAATGTCACGACTTTGCCTGTACTTACTTGGATGACATTGCCATTTTCAGCAAACTGCTGGTTACTATCGAAAATTTGTTTCGCATTTCAGTACCTTGACCAAGCCCCTCACCGAACTAACCCGCAAGAACATGCCTAGGAATGTGACGTGGATGACTGCCTGCGAGGATGCCTTTGTAGGTATTGAAGACCGCCCTCGTCACTGCTCCTCTCTTGGCCGCCCGGACTATAAGCACAGGTTCCTCGTGCAGACAGATGCGTCCACATTTGGAATTGGGGCAGTTCTCAGCCAGGTAAACTCCACTGGGGAATTTAGAAAGCTCGTTGGAAGAACGAGTGAAACGTTTTAAAGAAATCTACAGTACATCCAGTTGCCTTGATTTATTCTTTACAGATATCCACTGGGGAGGAACATCCAGTTGCTTTTGCCAGCCGGAAACGACTGGATCGGGAAGTTGCCTAAGCCACCATTGAAAAGGACTGCCTTGCCATTGTATAGGCACTCAAAATGGCAGCCATACCTGTATGGCAGAGACTTTACAATTGTGACAGACCACGACCCCTCACATGGCTGAATCGCATATCAGTGGACAATGGACAATTGCTGAAGTGGAGCTTGATCTTACAATCCTACAACTTCTCCATCCAATACAGATGGGGAAGCCAACACCAGAATGCTGATGGACTGTCCCAACAAGAACCATAGACTCCCTCATGCCGAACTACACCTACTGCTGTACAAGGAACTAGTCCACAGTTGAGCAAGGTGGACTAAAGTGAGGTGGCCAGAGGTCTGTGTAGACCTCATGGTGTGCTCACTTATCAAAATGGGGGAGAGGTTGCGATGGATGGGATATGGTGTGTTGTTTATCATTTTGGCGCTGTTCATAATTTTACTGATTTTAGGAGTGTTGTCTTGTTGTTCTACCATTTTGTGTATTCCTAGAATTGTCCAGTCTTAATTAGATTACATTACAGGAAGGTCTGATAACTGAATCAGCTCAGTGACCATCAGCAGCCTGGCTGTCCTCATGCCTCTTGATAAACCCCTACTGACATTTCCTAACTGTCCATTCATGACCCTCTGCTCTCCAAATGCTGGAGATCACCCCTGTGGTTTCTTGATCACTGAGGCACCATTTCCAGGTCCGGGGGGCCTGAAAACCATCCACCCTGTCTGCATACCCCGGGGATACAGGGACAGCACCTGAGGAGGACAAGTGGCCAGCAAGATAGATTATTTGTGGGATGCTGATGCTAAGGACAGCACCCCAAAGAGACTTGGAGGAACCTTGATTACCCGGGAATACTGTATACTGCCTCTACAGAGAAGAAGCATCTGGAGCCGCACTGCCATATCGATCTCCAAGCTGGAGGAGTGTGACCCTCATCTCCTTAGGTATTTATCCTGCTATTGGACTGTAGCCGTGTTCCTGGACTATTTTACCCTTTGTGTGGTGGAGTGTTTTTATTGACCTTTCGGTTTGCATAAAATAAAGGTCCTTGGCCTGCTCACTCATTCCTTGCTCTGTTGATTTTGGGATTCTGAAATAGGACCCCGTGACATAGGGTAAACTTTTACATCTATGTTTGTGTATGTTATCAATAACTTCTTTATGAATGTCAGCTTGTATTTCAAGTTTGGCATTCCTATACAGACCTGCTTTTGGGAATGTTCCTGTAATATTTGCAAACAAAAAAAGAATTGCATTGAATTCCTTCATGAAAGATTTTAAAATAGAAATGAAAAGTTTTGTTAATAATGAAACTTAGATGAACTTTAGTAACCATTTCATTTTGAGAAATTGTCGCAAAATTACAAAATAGTAGAATATCTATCTGTCTATCTATCTATCCTAGTAAGAATGACAAAGTATACAATGAAGTTTATTTACGGTGATTGGTGAATGGATTTTGTGATGCGTTCTGCCATAAATAACCTATTTGTGTGCAAAAAATCCCAACTCATAAAAAAAAGACCCCCCATAAAAGTGTTAACATAAAAATAACTCCATTATTTATTCATCTAACAGGTAAGGCTGAGTTCTCATTTCAGTTATTTGGTCAGTTATTATGATACGTTATTGTGCGCCAAAACCAGGTGTGGGTCGAAAACACAAAAGAGGTGCAAATCTTTTCATGATACCCGATCTCTGAGTAGGCTTCACTACTGGTTTTGGCTCACAATAACTGATAGAAATAACTGACCACATAACTGAATGTTAACTTGGCCTAAGGCCGGTTTCAGATAACTGCAATAAAACAAAATGTGTATGTTCTTATTACACCAACAATGTGTGGCCCTTGCTTCATGCTTTATAGCAATAATCAGGACTCTAAAATCTGGCTTTACAATGACTGGCTGAAACAAGCCTACCATATTTAGCTGTAATATTTTACAATTACTTGCCATATGCAGTTTTTCTTTATAACATGAGCATTGATATTGATAACATAAAATAATTCTATACATCTTCCATGTCATGCTCCTAACCTCTTGTGGACACATGACGTACCGGTACTTCATGATGTCCCAGTACTAAAGGACAAATGACATACCGGTACGTTAAGTGTCGGGCGGTGCTAGGAACTGGGTGCCTGATGAAATCAATCAGCAGGCACCCTAGGACCTGTGTTTTGCAGCGTTTACGGGTCGTTCCGGCGGGCGGTCGGCGGTGCCATGGGGTCCCCCTACTGCTGTAATGCCCTTAGGCATCGGCGCTGCCTTTTCGGTGAAGAGACTGTGAGATCCAGCCCCTGAGTTCTCACAGGCAGGAAGCTGTAGGAGTAATACACACTGTATTACTCATACAGCCAATGCATTCTAAAACAGAAGTATTGGAATGCATTGTAAAGGGGATTAGACCCCAAAAAGTTGAAGTCCCAAAGTGGGACAAAAAGTAAAGTGAAAAAAAGTTGAAAATATAAAGTTTTCCCTCGAAAAAAATTAAGTTTCAAGTAAAAAAAAAAAAACTACGTAATTTCCCCCAAATAAAGTTTACAAAAATTGGTAAAAAATAGGGGGGAAAAAATATTAGGTATCGCCGCGTCCGTATCGACTGGCTCTATAAACATATCACATGACCTAACCCCTCAGATGAACACCTCAAAAAATAAAAAATAAAAACTGTGCTAAACAAAACAATTTTTTGTCACCTTACATCACTAAAAGTACAACAGCAAGCGATCAAAAAGCAGTTATTGTGCAAAACTAAAGTAAAAAGTATACATATTAGGTATCGCCACGTCCGTAATAAGATGCTATATAAAAATATCACATGACCTAACCCCACAGGTGAGCACCGTAAAAAAAAGTGTAAAAAAAGCTATTTTTGTCACCTTACAACACAAAAAGTGTAATAGCAAGCGATCAAAAAGTCATGTACCCCAAAATAGTGCCAATCAAACTGTCATCTCATCCCGAAAAAATCATACCCTACCCAAGATAATCGCCCAAAAACTGAAAAAACTATGGCTCTCAGACTATGGAGACACTAAAACATGATTTTTTTTTTGTTTCAAAAGTGAAATCGTTGTGTAAAACTTACATAAAAAAGTATACATATTAGGTATAGCCGTGTCCGTAATAACCTTCTCTATAAAAATATCACATGACCTAACCCCTCAGGTGAATACCGTAAAAAAAATATAAATAAAAACTTTGTAAAAAAAGCCATCACATTACATCACAAAAAGTCATCAAACCTGCAATACTCTTATTTTGTTTCTCTTAATGAGAGCACTAAACTATCACAAAAAGTGTAATAGCAAGCGATCAAAAAGTCATACGCACCCTAAAATAGTGCCAATCAAATCGTCATCTCATCCTGAAAAAAATGAGCCCCTACACAAGACAGTCAGAATGTGGAGACACTAAAGAATCATTTAAAATAATGCTTTGTTATTGGTATTGTCGCATCAGTGACAACCTGCTCTATAAAAATACCATATGATCTAACCTGTCAACTGAATGTTGTAAATAACAAAAAATAAAAACGGTGCCAAAACAGCTATCTCAGAATGGCCTGGATAAGTCAAAGTGTTTTAAAGTTATAACCACATAAAGTGACACTGGCAGCCCCATGGAGAGCCTCGGTACGTCACCGGATCTCCCAAACATGCCTTTGCCCTGCACGATTTAGCACAGGGCAAAGGAGAGCATCAGAGCATGAACTGCTCCGATGCTCAAGTCAGGAGGGCTGCCGGGGTGAAAATCGAGGTATGTTCAGGTTCAGCTCTGAACCCGAACAACCCCTTTAAGGGCTCATGCACACGGCCGTTGTTTAGGTCTGCATCCAAGCCGCATTTTTTGCTGCTCGGATGCGGACCCATTCACTTCAATAGGGCTGCAAAAGTTGCGGACAGCACTCTGTGTGCTGTCCGCATCCGTTGCTCCGTTCCGTGGCCCCGCAAAAAAAATAAAACCTGTCCTATTCTTCTCCATTTTGCGGACAAGAATAGGCAGTTATATCAATGACTGTCTGTGCCGTTCGTCAAATTGCGGAACGCACGCAGGCGCCATTCGTGTTTTGCTGATTTGCAATTTGCGGACCGCAAAACACACAACGTTCGTGTGCATGTAGCCTAAAAGTGCTTTGTCTCTCACTTTCTGCACTATATAGACTTTTCTGCTTCGCTTGTATACAGTGGCGACTAAGAACAATATATGGGGGGGCACTAATAATTTTCACCACTTAATCATACTACTAAAAAAAAAACTAAATAAGTATATATAAATAAGATTACAAAATACAAGAGTATTGCGTTATGCAGGTATACCTTTTTATTGTACTAACCTAATACTTTAAAAGACAAGCTTTCAAGAGTATTACTTTCTTCCTCGGTATTGCTTCAGACCTGAGAAAGAGAGAAACACTCTCGAAAGCCTTTCTTTATAGTTCAAAGCAGTTTCAGCAAACACCAGGGCTGTGTAAATAATTCCATATGTTAAACATGTCAATAAAGAAGACCAATGAACAGACGGTCACAGGCTTATTCACAAAAGGTTGAAGAGTTTGGAGAAGGGAACAATTTAGGACAACATAACTGAATAGGAAAGTGAGCTGAATTGGAGAATTTTGTTCAAATCAGCTATGTTGTCCTATTTTGTTCACTTCTCCTGACTTCTCCAAACTCTTCGCCCTTTAGTGAAATAACCCTGTGGGTGTTGTTGGTGTGTGCAACTAATACAACTTATTTTGCTTGTAACGCAGAATGCGGCAGTCAGGGGTGCGTGTAACTCAGGGTGCTCTGGTCAGGGGTGCTTGTAACGCAAGGTGCGCTAGTCAAGGGTGCATGTAATGCAGGGTGCGCTGGTCTGAGGTGCATATGCAGTGTCCCACTACCCTCGTGGGTACTGCAAAGTTGTTGTGGTATGCTTTGTATGCTTTATATAACCTGTCTTATGCTGCAGTGCATCTTTATGCATAATCCCTGCCAACAGGTGTGTTAGATTGCATTACACTGAGCATACCACTAGGGGGAGATAACACACCCTATATACAGTACAGACCAAAAGTTTGGACACACCTTCTCATTCAAAGAGTTTTCTTTATTTTCAAGACTATGAAAATTGTAGATTCACACTGAAGGCATCAAAACTATGAATTAACACATGTGGAATTATATACTTAACAAAAAAGTGTGAAAGCAACTGAAAATATGTCATATTCTAGGTTCTTCAAAGTAGCCACCTTTTACTTTGATTACTGCTTTGCACACTCTTGGCATTCTCTTGATGAGCTTCAAGAGGTAGTCACCTGAAATGGTCTTCCAACAGTCTTGAAGGTGTTCCCAGAGATGCTTAGCACTTGTTGAAACTTTTGCCTTCACTCTGCGGTCCAGCTCACCCCAAACCATCTCGATTGGGTTCAGGTCCGGTGACTGTGGAGGCCAGGTCATCTGGCGCAGCACCCCATCACTCTCCTTCATGGTCAAACAGCCCTTACACAGCCTGGAGGTGTGTTTGGGGTCATTGTCCTCTTGAAATATAAATGATGGTCCAACTAAACGCAAACCGGATGGAATAGCATGCCGCTGCAAGATGCTGTGGTAGCCATGCTGGTTCAGTATGCCTTCAATTTTGAATAAATCCCCAACAGTGTCACCAGCAAAGCACCCCCACACCATCACACCTCCTCCTCCATGCTTCACGGTGGGAACCAGGCATGTAGAGGCCATCCGTTCACCTTTTCTGCGTCGCACAAAGACACGGTGGTTGGAACCAAAGATCTCAAATTTGGACTCATCAGACCAAAGCACAGATTTCCACTGGTCTAATGTCCATTCCTTGTGTTCTTTAGCCCAAACAAGTCTCTTCTGCTTGTTGCCTGTCCTTAGCAGTGGTTTCCTAGCAGATATTCTACCATGAAGGCCTGATTCACACAGTCTCCTCTTAACAGTTGTTCTAGAGATGTGTCTGCTGCTAGAACTCTGCGTGGCATTGACCTGGTCTCTAATCTGAGCTGCTGTTAACCTGCGATTTCTGAGGCTGGTGACTCGGATGAACTTATCCTCCGCAGCAGAGGTGACTCTTGGTCTTCCTTTCCTGGGGCGGTCCGCATGTGAGCCAGTTTCTTTGTAGCGCTTGATGGTTTTTGTGACTGCACTTGGGGACACTTTCAAAGTTTTCCCAATTTTTCAGACTGACTGACCTTCATTTCTTAAAGTAATGATGGCCACTCGTTTTTCTTTACTTATCTGTTTTTTTCTTGCTATAATACAAATTCTAACAGTCTATTCAGTAGGACTATCAGCTGTATATCCACCTGACTTCTCCACAACGCAACTGATGGTCCCAACCCCATTTATAAGGCAAGAAATCCCACTTATTAAACCTGACAGGGCACACCTGTGAAGTGAAAACCATTTCAGGTGACTACCTCTTGAAGCTCATCAAGAGAATGCCAAGAGTGTGCAAAGCAGTAATCAAAGCAAAAGGTGGCTACTTTGAAGAACCTAGAATATGACATATTTTCTGTTGTTTCACACTTTTTTGTTATGTATATAATTCCACATGTGTTAATTCATAGTTTTGATGCCTTCAGTGTGAATCTACAATTTTCATAGTCATGAAAATAAAGAAAACTCTTTGAATGAGAAGGTGTGTCCAAACTTTTGGTCTGTACTGTATATATCCCAGCTCAGGCCTAGTTAGTGAGTCTAGGGTGTGCAGTCTAGCATTAAGTCCTCAGGCAGTTCAGTCCAGTTCAGTCTGGAGTCTTCAGCCCTGAGTTGAAGTGGTCCACTTACTCAGAAGGATATTTAATGAAGAAAGCACTAAAGAAGCAGAGACGCAGAGGGTTACGGACATCTTTATACATGCCTTAGGACCTTTGGAGTTACAAGTGAAGGATTTACCAGCCTCTGGCAGCCTCACAAACCTGCACTGGGATAACAGGGATAAGCATAAAAACCTATATCATTTAATAGCTTGAGAGACAGACATCACAACTGTCAGCAGTGGACCTGATACAGCTTTACCTCTGTCCATCTTAAAGAGACTGTTTTCTATATGGATGTAACTGTTACTAGGAGCAACGTTCAGTAAAAGTTAACACTACAGTAAATGGTTGTACCACCACAAAAAGTACTGACTACAAGGGACCTTGCCATAGGCACATCTGCATAGCCACCATCTGGCCTGTGTCCCTTACACCAGAATGTGCCCCAGAGAATTCTTGTGCCGTTCTCCTCCTGCCCAAGGACGACGTAACCGTGAGTAACCAGAACTGTATTTACCTCGGCTCACCTATTGCTCACACTGTGACCTCACATGTAATTCCCCTGTTGGTCTGGCATACCGCACATGTAACGCAGGGGGCGCTGGTCAGAAGTGCATGTAACCCAGAATAGGATAGAGATTGGTGGTGTGATAATACACCACCAATTACCATCCTTAGATCCTGAGAGGTGGAGGTGGCATCACCTCTCAGGATCGCATCCTATTGGCTGGATGGGCGGGCGGGGGTTAACTTCCCCCAGCTCTGCTCTCCTCTTCCACACTGCTTCCATGGAGAGAGGAGAGAGGAGCCTTTCCGTCCACCTCTGAGCCCAGCACCCCCACGTGAGCCACTCAAAAGTTCGCAGGTACAGGATTAGGGAAAGGTTAGATTAGGCAGGGAGACTGAAGGATAGTTTTAGGGGGGAAAAAAAGTTATTTTTTGGGGGCTTCACCCTGATCGGGTATCTGGGGTCCACATCACACTCAGCTGAGTGACCCTAGACCACCCAGGGGTACTGCAGCTTGCCCCCTTGCCTCCCTGCCCCCCCCCCCCACACACACACACACATTTTTTGTGTGCGCTGACTGTGGCCGGCACTCTTAGCGCAACGCCCACCACACCGCTGATCAGCTTCGGACCACTGATCAGCGACTTTGTATATAGATAGATATATACAGGGAGTGCAGAATTATTAGGCAAGTTGTATTTTTGAGGATTAATTTTATTATTGAACAACAACCATGTTCTCAATGAACCCAAAAAACTCATTAATATCAAAGCTGAATATTTTTGGAAGTAGTTTTTAGTTTGTTTTTAGTTTTAGCTATTTTAGGGGGATATCTGTGTGTGCAGGTGACTATTACTGTACATAATTATTAGGCAACTTAACAAAAAACAAATATATACCCATTTCAATTATTTATTTTTACCAGTGAAACCAATATAACATCTCAACATTCACAAATATACATTTCTGACATTCAAAAACAAATCAAAAACAAATCAGTGACCAATATAGCCACCTTTCTTTGCAAGGACACTCAAAAGCCTGCCATCCATGGATTCTGTCAGTGTTTTGATCTGTTCACCATCAACATTGCGTGCAGCAGCAACCACAGCCTACCAGACACTGTTCAGAGAGGTGTACTGTTTTCCCTCCTTGTAAATCTCACATTTGATGATGGACCACAGGTTCTCAATGGGGTTCAGATCAGGTGAACAAGGAGGCCATGTCATTAGATTTTCTTCTTTTATACCCTTTCTTGCCAGCCACGTTGTGGAGTACTTGGACGCGTGTGATGGAGCATTGTCCTGCATGAAAATCATGTTTTTCTTACCTTGCAGACTTCTTCCTGTACCACTGCTTGAAGAAGGTATCTTCCAGAAACTGGCAGTAGGACTGGGAGTTGAGCTTGACTCCATCCTCAACCCAAAAAGGCCCCACAAGCTCATCTTTGATGATACCAGCCCAAACCAGTACTCCACCTCCACCTTGCTGGCGTCTGAGTCGGACTGGAGCTCTCTGCCCTTTACCAATCCAGCCATCTGGCCCATCAAGACTCACTCTCATTTCATCAGTCCATAAAACCTTTGAAAAATCAGTCTTGAGATATTTCTTGGCCCAGTCTTGACGTTTCAGCTGTGTGTCTTGTTCAGTGGTGGTCGTCTTTCAGCCTTTCTTACCTTGGCCATGTCTCTGAGTATTGCACACCTTGTGCTTTTGGGCACTCCAGTGATGTTGCAGCTCTGAAATATGGCCAAACTGGTGGCAAGTGGCATCTTGGCAGCTGCACGCTTGACTTTTCTCAGTTCATGGGCAGTTATTTTGCGCCTTGGTTTTTCCACACGCTTCTTGCGACCCTGTTGACTATTTTGAATGAAACGCTTGATTGTTCGATGATCACGCTTCAGAAGCTTTGCAATTTTAAGAGTGCTGCATCCCTCTGCAAGATATCTCACTATTTTTGACTTTTCTGAGCCTGTCAAGTCCTTCTTTTGACCCATAATTCTGCACGTAGTGTAGATAGATATATATAAAATCCTTTTTTTTTTTTTTTGGGCCTTTTATTTTTTTTATTTAGTTTTATTATTTTTTTCTGTTAGGTTTAGGGTAGGTTAGTATAGTGAACGTGAACACCCATCCCCCCACGCGCACTAAATAAAGTTTTACACGCACACACTCGCACACACACACTCCCCTATGGCCCGCCAGACATTCTCGGCCAAGGAGGCATACGCCCAGCTTGTCTCTGACTCCGAGAGCCCCAGTGAGGACGAGGATGACCCCACTTTCCTCTTGTCATCTGAGTCCTCCTCATCATCCAGTGATGATGATGAGCCCCTAAGGCGTCGGAGACGCCGCCAGGCGGAGCCAGGGGACCCCTATGCCAGTGACCCTGTGGCCCACACTAGTATGAGTCACCCTGGGACTCATACTAGTTTTTAGGCCCACCAGATAAGTCAACCTTAACCCCCCTACCGGTGAACTTGTCTGGTGTACACCAGAGGATTTTGAGCCTGTGATTCCTGACTTTGTTGCCAACCAGGAATCCACTGATAGTCACTGAATGTGACCACTTTGTGAATCTGATGGTGGAGCAAACGAACTTGTTCGCCCAACAGTTCATTGCTCAACACCCGGGTTCCTTTTTGGCTAGGTCCGGTGGCTGGACTCCGGTCAGTGCAGCCGAGATGAGGACGTTTTGGAGCCTCGTGCTGCACATGGGCCTAGTCAAAAAACCCAGTGTCAGGCAGTACTGGAGTGGGGACATCCTCTACCAGACCCCACTCTACTTTATGGCCATGACACGTTCCTGTTTTGAGGCCATTCGGAAATGCCTGCTTTATGCAGATAATACTCACTCCTCCTGAGGAAGTCACTGACGACAAAACGCGTTTCGAGGAGCGGCACCTTTGTCCATATCGTCACTTTACAGGTATAGATAAATTATTGATCTTACCTACCATTATGCACTAGTCACTTTACATTGCATGAGATAGATGTTGGGACATACTTGCCCTTAGTTCAGAAGAGATTACCATACCCTGCAGTTCCTAAAGCCACGCATATAGTGTTTCCCTTGCATAATGAATTGTAACCCATGTATATGTATTAATTCTATTATTAGACGCTATAGACGTTGAATTGACAACTTTGGAAACTCATACTATATGTTATTCATGACAGTGTTTTGTACACTTTTTAATCATTAATAAAAATCTATATTTCATATGTATGGTATTATATATACTCTTCTTTTTGTTGTTGCATTAAAATCTTGGAGTATTTCGGTCACGCAGGACCACATAAGCTGCAGACCTTGTTGTAAAGTAATTATTCAGATAATGCAGCATGTCCCCCCTTCCCCTTCCCGAGGTGATCCTGCCTATGACCGCCTGTACAAAATCAGGCCGGTCATCGATCACTTCAGGGCCAAATTTTTGGAGGCCTATGTACCTGGAAGGGAGGTTGCTGTTGATGAGTCTCTCAAGGGGAGACTCATTTTCTGCCAGTATGTTCCCTCTAAGTGGGCGAGGTCTGGCGTGAAGCTGTACAAACTTTGTGAGAGTACCTCAGGGTACACTTACAAGTTTCGTGTGTGCGAGGAGCGAGATTCCCATATTGAACCCCCAGAATGTCCCCCCACTCTGGGTGTTAGCGGGAAACTTGTGTGGGACCTTATGCACCCACTGCTAGTTAAGGGTTACCACCTATACGTGGATAACTTTTATACTAGTATCCTCTTTCTAGTCCCTCGCCGCCAGATCCACATCTGCTTGTGGGACCGTGCGGAAAAATCAACACCCCCTACCCCCCCCCGGTACCTATCCCCAGGGGTGAGACCCGTGCCCTTACCAGTGGAAAGCTGTTGCTGGTCAGATATAAGGACAAGAGGGATGTCCTTGTACTGTCCACAATTCACGGTAACGGCATTACCCCTGTCCCTGTGCGAGGTAATGCGGCAACGTCCTCAAGCTCGATTGTATCGTGGACTACAATCGGTATGTGGGAGGAGTTGATCTCTCTGATCAAGTCCTCAAGCCATGCACAAAACCCAGGAATGGTACAAAAAAGTTGCGGTCTACTTGGTACAGGTTGCCTTGTACAACTCTTTTGTGCTGTCCTGGAGCGCTGGCAACACAATTTTCTGCAGTTCTAAGAGGCAGTCCTCAAGGCACTGATCTTTTCTGACCAGGAAAAAGCAGGCCGGAGTACCTCGGGAACTGGAGGCGTCTGGATCGTCCCTGGCCAGCACTTTCCAGGTGTCGTCCCCCATATTGGGAAGAAGGGATGGTCCCAAAAAAAGTGCAGAGTGTGTCACAGGAGGGGGATACGGAAGGACACCACCACTCAGTGGGACACGTGCCCCGATCATCCGGGCCTCTGCATTGACGGTTGCTTCAGGGAGTACCACACTTCCATGGAGTACTAAATTTATAATCCCCAATTTAAATTCTATTTGGCCACAGACAATCGCCCAGAACAATTATAATAATAATAATAATAATAATAATGGCTCTCAGACTTAGAGACACTAAAACAAAAATGTTTTTTTTTTCAAAAATATTATTTTGTAAAACTAAAATAAATTTAAAAAGTATTCATATTAGGTATCGCCGCATCCATAAGAACCTGAACTATAAAAATACCACATGACCTAACCCCTCAGATGAACACAGTCAAAAAAATAAAATGAAAACGGTGTAATAAAAGCCATTTTTTGTCACCTTACAAAACAAAAAGTGCAATAGCAAGCGATCAAAAAGTCATATGCACCCCAAAATAGTGCCAATAAAACCGTCCTCTCATCCCGCAAAAAATTAGCCCCTACCTAAGACAATCGGCTAAAAACTTTAAAAAAAAACTGACTCTCAGACTATGGAGATACTAAAATTGTATTTATTTTTTGTTTAAAAAAGGACATATTAGGTATTGTCGCGTCTGTAAGAATCTGCTCTATAAAAATAACACATGACCTACCTCCTCAAATGAACACAGTAAAAAAAAAATCCATTTTTTTTCATTAACAAAGCAAGGGTTACAGTAAAACAAAACTCTATATTTATTGTCCTGATTCTGTAGTTTACAGAAACACCCCACATGTGGTCGTAAAATGCTGTATGGCCAAACGGCAGGGCGCAGAAGCAATATGGTTTTTGGAAGGCAGATTTTGCTGTTCTGTTTTTTTGACACCATATCCCATTTGAAGCCCCCCTGATGCACCCTTAGAGTAGAAACTCCATAAAAGTGACCCCATCTAAGAAACTACACCCCTCAAGGTATTCAAAACTGATTTTACAAACTTTGTATTGTACTGAATTGAATTGTCAGCGTCTTACACAGTAATATGCTGACAGTTGCCTAGGAGATCCATCCCTCAGGCTGGATCTCTTGGGCTTCCGTAGCTGGCAGGCTCCGATGCCTGTGTAAGGCATCGGAGCTGCCATGGCAACCATCGGCTCCCTGTCAGAGCAGCGCTGGGGGCCGATGGAGTCAGAGGGAGCCCCCTCCCTCTGTAAACCCTGCACATGCTGTGGTCAGATCTGCCAGTGGATGCAGCAGGGGCCCGGCTATCAGTAACAGCCAGGCCTGTGCTGCGGATCGAGCGGGTGCAGCTCCTCAAGGCACCACATTCCCCCACATACATGTACGTGATAAAGCGGAAAGGAGTTAAGGATAAAGGTGCAGATGGGTGTTACCAGTTGGGGGGGTGTCCCTGCACAGTCTTCCACTGGCAGCACTGATTAGTTAATACTAGACAATGCAGGGATACCCTTCCAAACTAACAACTCCCATCTGTTATCTATAACCTTCTAGTGGTGACAGGTGGAATTGATGATGAGGCGTGTACCTCTTCATAAATTAAGTGCATACTCCAGCGGCACAGGGGTTATCAAGACCAGTATAGACAATGCTGGTCTTTGATAAATGAGCCCCAGTTTATTGTCACTTTCTTTGTTTGCACCAGTATGTAAATGTGGTAGCTGCACTCAGGATAACATGTGTATGTATGTATGTATGTATACTACAGTATTGCTTAGAGTGTTCAATAGGTTTATCCCTATCCTAAACTGTAGTTAGACTAAGGCTAGCCATTATGCTAGATACCATGTTACCTTACATCCACACCAACAGCGTGAAAAAGGTCCAAGAAGGATCTCCTCTCTAAAGTAATTCTTACCAAATGTATACGCTATGTAAGTTGAATTAATTGGAGCTGATAAAAAAAATATAACTTTGTATGAACATTTTGGAGAGTGCTTGGAATTTATCCGATAGCTCGGGCATGCTCCCTTTTCCTATCAGCACTTCTTTCCACTTGCAAAGTGCTTCCCCACATTGATCTTGAGCATGACATCTGCAGGCTGGAAATGAAAGCCTTATTGATATTATTCCCCTTCCTTGATGACTTTTATACATTGTATAGACTAATAACTCCCTGTTATTCCGCTGTTGCTATTGCTATGATTATCAGTTCCACAGCACACCCCTGCAGAGTTCTCATGTTCACAGATTTTGATCTGTTTTACAGACCTTTAGAGGAGAAGAACTGACAGATCTGGCATCAAAATACAAACTTGATTCCTCCGGGTAACAGATTAATATGGTGAAGTATTGCAACAGCTGGCTGGGATTCTTGGAGCTGAGATCACCTGCATCACATGGAGATCATGCAGCGCCAGTAATTGACTTCAGTTGCTGACATCCCATGTGATACAGCAGACCTCACTTTCATGAATTCCAATCATTGAGTTTTCCTGTTTCTCTATATACAGACTCAATTTTGCCTGAGGAAACTGTAGCTTATTTCCAAGGAAAACAAAGCAATAACACGCTGCCTACCTGCTTAGTATATGACAGCATTGTATCACTGCAGAGACTGACGTATACCGTGGATATTAAGAGCTTGGAAATGTGGCAGCATTACTGAATGGGGATTAATTCTGTCCAGTTTGTACTGGAAATATAAGTACAATATCCACTGAACTTTTCTGGCTTGCCATGAATAGTGGCTTTGATTTTCTATGTCCATATAAGATCAACCTTCCTTGGTAAAGATCCACCTTTGCCACCTCTGATGTGCTGCGATATTCTGGATATGGCCCATTGTGTGTTATCTCATCCTGTTCTGTCTCATGAACAATCTGATAGATTTTTGTACAAATGTGAAAGGACAATACAGAGATCTCTATTTTATTCCTAGGACAGTAACAAGGAGAAAGCATCTTCTATATGTAGATGAAAGAAGGTTTTTACATCATCAAAGATCTTTACAGTAAGAGCAGTGAAACGATAGGACTTTGCTACATGGGAAGGATGTTGTTCCCGCTAATATGAGGAAATTGGCATCAGCACGATGGTCCTGTATCTTGATTTACTATCACATACTATTCCAGTGACAATACTTCAACTAGGTCAGTTTTATTTTATTACACGCTTCTTCAAAAGCCATAACTTTAATGTAATATTTGTGTCTTTTCCAGTGATACACGTGCTCTAACGCAGGGTTAGGGTGTGTCTGCAAATAGTTTAATATTAAATGTTATGTATTATGTCCAGTATAGCTATGTGTGGATGGCATGGCCAGGGTTAATAATCCTAGCTCAGCATCTTGGAAGACGTTGGGTGGGGACCCATTCAATGTAGAGAAAGAGTTTGATGGAGGAAGCCATAACCGATGCTCCTTCTCCTTAGGCCTCAAGTTCCACTAATAGATTTCTGTGTGAATTACTGCAAGATCAACAGAAAAAAAGGAAAGAGCGAGAGAGAAGAAGAAAGACAAAGGAGAGGACTAGGAATCTGCATGGTGGAGCATTGGAGTCAGTAAGGTAACTTGCTACTATCCAGGGTCGGCTTCAGGTTCATGTGGGCCCTTGGGCGATAAAGACTTAGCGGGCCCCCTTACAAGTGATAACTCTCTGAGTACAGATAATATAGTAGATGTCCCCTGCAGTCCTATGTAACACCACGGATAACACAGTGATGGCTGAGTACAGAAAATGTAGTAGTGTTACCTACAGTCCTATGTAAAACCACAGATAACACTACTGCTGATAATGTGTTAGTGTTAGGGCTCATGCCCACAAACGTAAGGGCTCCGTGCCTGTGCTGTGGACTGCATATGGCGGTTCCGCAATACACGGGTCACCAGCCGTGTGCGTTCACTTGAATGGGTCCGCAAATCCAGAGATGGGGTGCAGAAGCACGGATCGGAAGCACTACGGAGTGCTTCAGTGGTGTTTCTGGCCGGACCTCCGCACCGCAAAATAGTAGCGCATGTCCTACTTTTTTGTGGTGCGGACCGTAGGATGCGGATCGCGGACCCCGTTCAAGTGAATGTTTCTGCAATCCGCCTGCGGCTGCCCCACTGTCGGTGCCCGTGTATTGCGGACCGCAATTTGTGGTTCGCAGCATAGGCACGGAGCCCTTACATTCGTGGGCATGAGCCCTTATCTGCAGTCCTATGTAAAACCACAGATAACACTAGTGCTGATAATGTTGTAGTGTTACTTGCAGTGTAAAACCACAGATAACGCTAGTGCTGATAATGTGGTAGTGTTACCTGCAGTCCTATGTAAAACCACAGATAACACTAGTGTAGATCATGTGGTAATGTTACCTACGTCCTTAGTGTGCCTCCCTGTGCCTCTCCCATGAACTCGCTGCCTCATCTTCCATCTTCTTCTTGCCCCTCACAGAACGTCCTGATGCAGCTGCATCAAGGCATAGGAACACTGTGAGCATGGTGATGGTGACACACACAGGGATAGACGCACACACAGGGACAGACGCGCACACAGGGACCGTCTATCGGTGGTCCACAGTTGGTTTGATGGGCTAACTATCTTAATGAATACAGCTAAGGCTACTTTCACACTAGCGTTCGGGTGTCCGCTCGTGAGCTCCGTTTGAAGGGGCTCACGAGCGGACCCGAACTCAGCCGTCCAGCCCTGATGCAGTCTGAATGGAGCGGATCCGCTCAGACTGCATCAGTCTGGCGGCGTTCAGCCTCCGCTCCGCTCGCCTCCGCACGGACAGGCGGAACGCTGCTTGCAGCGTTCGGGTGTCCGCCTGGCCGTGCGGAGGCGTGCGGATCCGTCCAGACTTACAATGTAAGTCAATGGGGACGGATCCGTTTGAAGATGCCACAATGTGGCTCAATCTTCAAGCGGATCCGTCCCCCATTGACTTTACATTGAAAGTCTGGACGGATCCGTCCGAGGCTATTTTCACACTTAGCTTTTTTTTTGCCATTTTAATGCAGACGGATCCGTTCTGAATGGAGCCTCCGTCTGCATTATTATGAGCGGATCCGTTCAGAACGGATCCGCCCGAACGCTAGTGTGAAAGTAGCCTAAATGAAAAGTAAGTGAACTCTTTGTTTTAGGTATCTGGATTTCTGCATTGATCACTAATAAATGTGGTCCGATTGTTACCTAAGTCACAATTATAGACAAACACAATCTAAACTAATGACACACAAAAAGTTGTATCTTAATTTGTGTTATTGAGCATGTTGTGTAAACATCTACAGTTCAGCGAGAAAAAGTAAGTGAACCCTTGAATTTAATAAGCTGTACCTTAACCAAGCATTTCCTAGAACACATAGGATCTACACAATATTGAGGAGGGATTTGGGATCATTCATCCCTGCAAATGTGTCTCTTCAAAATTTCTTGGATGTCTTGAATGCCCAGCCCTCTTCAGATAATGTCAAGGTATCTTGATGGCATTAGGGTCAGGAATCTGACTTTCCAAAACACAAATCTTCTTTTTCAACCATTCTTTAGGTGATTTACTTGTGGGCTTTTAGTCATTTTCTTGTTGCGTCACCCAATGTCTCTTCAGCTTGAGGTCAGTTATTTTTAAATTTTCTTTTTTTAATTTTCTTTTTTTCCACAGCTTCTTTCTGTGGAAAAGGACACAGTACAGTGTATGGAGAGAATGTGGTTCCATTCTAAGGAACAGTACGTCCTCCATGCACAACCATGCAGGCTCTATGGTCATGTCCATGAGACCTTCAGCTTTGGCTTCCATACAGGCATATACATATTAAAAGGGATCTATCACTAGTAGGGTTGAGAGAACCCGAACTGTAAAGTTCGGGTTCGTAACGAACTTTAGGATTTTTGGACCCCGAACCAGAGCATTTCAGTAAAAGTTCGGGTTCAGTGTTCGGCGATTTCTCTGTGCTTTTTGAAAGGCTGCAGAGCAGCCAATCAACAAGCGTTTAACTGTCTGACCTTAGAAGCCATGACAGCCATGCCTACTAATGGCATGGCTGTGATTGGCCAGTGCAGCATGTGACCCAGCATGTATATAAGCTGGAGTCATGTAGCGCTGCACGTCACTCTGCTGTTACAAGTGTAGGGATAGGATGCTGCTGGACTGGTGATTTCAGGGAGAGAATAGGAGGGAATCTAACTCAGCGATCTACATATAATTAGTTGTGTGGGTGCAGGGCACAATCTTTTTACCCTGCCCTGAGCCCATTGACCGAATTATTTTTTTTATCCGTCTGTTAGGTGGGCGGCGGCGGCCATTTTATGCAAGCTCATGTGAGCTTTTGGGACATTCTAATCCAAGCTTGAAAAACTGCACTAATAATCTAGTTGTAAAAAAAAATCACCCTTTTTTGGCAATATACAACATCTGGTGCATTTGCAGGATTAGTCAGTATGCAGTTTTAGCTAGAAATACAGCCATAATTTTCTGGGTTTTTTAAAACACCCTTTTTTGTGCAAAATGCACTATTTTACATCCCTAGCTGCATCTGGACGTGTGAAATTCAAACGTTATATACAGCTTTCATATTCTGTTACCAAAAACCCCCACTTTTTTGGCAATATACAACATCTGGATTAGACAGTGTGCAATTTAAGCTAGAAATACAGCCATTATTTTCTGGGTTTTTAAAAACTCACTTTTTTGTGTGCCAAAAACCATTATTTTACAGCAAGTGTGAAATTCATGTTTAATATATACAGCTTTCATATTCTGTTAGTATAAAAACCTACTTTTTTGACAATATACAACATCTGGATTAGTCAGTGTGCAATTTGAGCTAGAAATACAGCCATATTTTTCAGGGTTTTTAAATACACACTTATTTTTTGTGCCAAAAAACACTATTTTACAGCAAGTGTGAAATTCAAGTTTAATATATACAGCTTTCATATTCTGTTAGTATAAAAACCTACTTTTTTGACAATATACAACATCTGGATTAGTCAGTGTGCAATTTAAGCTAGAAATACAGCCAAAATTTTCTGGGTTTTTAAAAACACAATTATTTTTTGTGCTAAAAACCACTATTTTACAGCAAGTGTGAAATTCAAGTTTAATATTTACACCCTTTAAATACAGGGGTTCTATTCAGGTATTTTAAATACAGCCATTTTGGGCACAAATCTTTACTTGCGGCCTAGTTTGGTTCAGGGCGTGTGAGACACACCCTGTATATACAGTGGCTATATTATTTTATTAATAAAACACCCTTTTTTGGGCAAAATACACAATATTTCCGCCCTTGCAGCATCAAGACGTTTGAAATTCCAGGGTTATATACTGCTGTCATATTCAGTTATTAAAAAAAACACCCGTTTTGGCAAAAAAAGTTTATTTGGAAGCCTTTGCTGCAGATGTCATTGTGAGATACACCCTTTATACAGAGTGGGCCATTTATATGGATACACCTTAATAAAATGGGAATGGTTGGTGATATTAACTTCCTGTTTGTGGCACATTAGTATATGTGAGGGGGAAACTTTTCAAGATGGGTGGTGACCATGGCGGCCATTTTGAAGTCGGCCATTTTGAATCCAACTTTTGTTTTTTCAATAGGAAGAGGGTCATGTGACACATCAAACTTATTGGGAATTTCACAAGAAAAACAATGGTGTGCTTGGTTTTAACATAACTTTATTCTTTCATGAGTTATTTACAAGTTTCTGACCACTTATAAAATGTGTTCAATGTGCTGCCCATTGTGTTGGATTGTCAATGCAACCCTCTTCTCCCACTCTTCACACACTGATAGCAAAACCGCAGGAGAAATGCTAGCACAGGCTTCCAGTATCCATAGTTTCACGTGCTGCACATCTCGTATCTTCACAGCAGGATTTCCCAGGGCCATCCACCCAGCCCTGCCCCAGAAGTGGAAGAGATTGAGTGCACCGATGCCCAACCACTTATTTTTCAAGATGAGTACATGGGAGGACCATCGCAGCACGTCTCGGATGATGACGAAACACAGGTGCCAACTGCTAGGGCTTTTGAAAGTGTGCAGACCGACAAGGAGGGCAGGGGTGAAGACTGGGTGGAAGATGATGTGGAGGACGATGAGGTCCTCGACCCCACATGGAATCAAGGTCATGCGAGTGACCTATGTAGTTCAGAGGAAGAGGCGGTGGTCGCACAGAGACACCAGCACAGCAGAAGAGGGAGCAGGGTGCAAAAGCGGAGCGGCCGTCCTTTAGACAGTACGCCTGCTACTGCCCACCGCAGCAAAGGACTGAGCACACCAAAGCCATCTCCAAGGAGTTCCCTGGCATGGCAGTTCTTCAGACAATGTGCTGATGACAAGACACGAGTGGTTTGCGCGCTGTGCAATCAGATCCTGAAGCGAGGCATAAACTTTCTCAACCTGAGCACAACCTGCATGACTGGCATTTAAGTGCAAAGCACGAGCTGCAGTGGAGTAGACACCTCAAAAACCAAGAAAGGTCTCTGGCTCCTCCTGCTTCCTCTTCTGCTGCAGCCGCGGCCTCTTCATCCACCTCTGGAGTGACAGTGCCACCTGCCACCCCGCAAACAGAGGATCTTCCAGCAACACCACCACCTGTGTTACCAAGCATCTCCACAATGTCCCACGGAAGCGTTCAGCTCTCCATCTCCCAAATGCTGGAGAGGAAGAGGAAGTACCCCCCTACCCACCCGCGATCACTTGCCCTGAATGCCAGCATTTCTAAAGGACTGGCCTTTGAAATGCTGTCATTCCGTCTGGTGGAGACGGATAGTTTTAAAGGCCTTATGGCGGTGGCTGTTCCACAGTACGTCATGCCCAGCCGCCACTACTTTTCTAGGCGAGCCATCCCTTCCCTGCACAACCAAGTAGGGGACAAAATCAGGTGTGCACTGCGCAATGCCATCTGTGGAAGGTGCACCTGACTACGGATACGTGGACCAGTAAGCACGGTCAGGGACGTTATATCTCCATAACAGCACACTTGGTAAATGCAGTGGCGGCTGGGCCTGAGGCGGATAGCAGTTTCAAAACCTATCTGTTTGGGGGACAAACCCCACACCGCGCAGGAGCTGTGGACGGGCTTTGAACAACAGACCAATGAGTGGTTGGTGCCAGTGAGCCTCAAGCCTGGCCTGGTAGTGTGCGAAAATGGGCGAAATCTCGTAGCAGCTCTAACTAGCCGGGTGGCGCACATCCCTTGCCTGCCACATGTGCTGAATTTGGTGGTGCAGAGTTTCCTTAAAAATTACCCCGATATGTCAGAGCTGCTGCATAAAGTGCGGGCCTTCTGTGTGCGATTTTGGCGTTCTCAGCCTGCTGCTGCTCGCCTGTCAGCGCTGCAGCGTAACTTCGGCCTTACTGCTCACCGCCTCATATGAGACGTGCCCACAAGGTGGAACTCCACCTCGCACAAACTGGCCAGACTGTGCGAGCAGCAGCCGGCGATAGTGTAGTTTCAGCTGCAGCATGCATGGGTGAGTCGCTCAGCGGAACAGCACCACTTCACCACCAATGACTGGGCCTCCATGCGAGACCTGTGTTACTTGTTGCGCTGTTTCGAGTACTCCATCAACATGGCCAGTGCCGATAACGCAGTTTTTCAGCGTAACTATCCCACTTCTATGCTTCCTTAAAAAAAAACGCTGCTGGCGATGATGGAAGAGGATGTGGCACAGGAGGAGGAAGAGGGATCATTTCGTAGGGTTTCCGGCCAGTCATTCCCAAGTGGCTCTGAAGGTTGGTTCCTGTACCCACAAACGCCAGGTACACAATTGTCCAGCCAGGGCACAGTTCTAGAGGATGACGAGCTGGAGGAGGAGGAGATTGAGGAGGAGGAGGAACCATGTTCACAGCAGGGTGGCACCCAGACCAGCTCATGGCCATCACTGGTACGTGGCTGGGGGGATACAGAGGACACAGACAGATACACCTCCCACAGAGGACAGCTTTTCGTTGCCTCTGGGAAGCCTCTGGGCAGCCTGGTACATGCTGCAGTGTCTCCGCTACGACCGCTGAGTTGCCCACATTCTAACTTGTGCTGATTACTGGGTGGCCACGCTACTGGATCCCGTTACAAGGACAATGTACCGTCCTTAATTCCGTCACTGGAGCGTGATCGTAAGAGGCGTGAGTACAAGCGCACGCTGGTAAACGTGCTGCTGGTGGCATTCCCAACTGACAGCGGGGGCACAGTGGAAGCACAAGGCGAAGGCAGAGGACAAGGAAGAGGTTGCCAACGCAGCTGGGGCACCGCCAGCACCTCAGAAGGCAGGGTTAGCATTGCCGAAATGTGGAAAAGTTTTGTCAGCACGCCACAGCATCCAGCACCACCAGCTGATATGGAACGTCTTAGCAGGAGGCAGCATTTCATCAACAGGATGGAGCAGTATGTGTACACACGCCTACACGTACTGAATGACGGGTCTGCCCCCTTCAACTTCTGTGTCTCCAAATTGGGCACATGGCCTGAGCTTGCCCTTTACGCCTTGGAGGTGCTGGCCTGCCCTGCAGCCAGTGTATTATCTGAACATGTGTTTAGCACAGCAGGGGGCGTCATCACAGACAAGCGCAGCCGCCTGTCCACAGCCAATGTGGACAAGCTCACGTTCATTAAAATGAACCAGGCATGGATCCCACAGGACTTGTCCGTACCTTGTGCAGAATAGACATGTATACCGGCACTAGCCAGCCATTGTTATACTGTAGCGCAATTGCTCATTGTTGTATTTTTGATATTTCACACTCTTTTGGAGTGTACCCTAATTTTAAAAAATAAAATTAAAACCCAAAACCTGTGTTGGCTACCTCGTCCTCCTCCACCACCGCTTCCACCTACACCGCTACGTCCACCGCCTCCTCAAACTCCTACGCCATATGAAACTCCACCTCATAAATCAACTTTTTTTATTTTATTTGTACGTATTTTATTTTATGTCATTTCACTACTTTGTCAGATACATTTTCAGACGAAATTCACTTTTTTGGGTGTGAAGTACCACTGCTATACCTAGTAAACCGAAAAAAAAATAAAAAAAAATTGTCAGTTACATTTTCCGGTGAAATTCACCAATTTTTTGGGTGTGATGTACTCCTGCTATACCTAGTAGTAGGGATCGACCGATATTGATTTTTTAGGACCGATACCGATAATTTGTGAACTTTCAGGCCGATAGCCGATAATTTATACCAATATTCAGTGAATTTTTGAAAAAATTCCTACCAAAATCTGCTGAAAATGAATATGTTTATTGTTAATGTGTAGGTATTTTTGTTGTAAATCTTTTTCTTTAATTTATACAGCTTATTTTTGTGCACACAGCAGCATGGAGCTTACCATGGCAGCCAGGGCTTCAGTAGCGTCCTGACTGCCATGGTAACCGATCGGAGCCCCAGGTTTACACTGCTGGGGCTCCAATCAGAGGAGGAGGGCAGAGGGGACCGTGTGGCCGCTGCCACCAATGATTAATACTGGGGGGGCTTGGGTGGGGGGGCACACTGCGCCACCAATGTTTTTAATACGGGGGCGGGGGTGGGGGGTGCACTGCGCCACCAATGATTAATACTGGGGGGCTTGGGGGGGCGCTGCGCCACCAATGAAGATAAATCTCTCATTTATTCATATACAGGGGCGGGAGCTGGCTGCAGAATCGCATAGCCGTCTCTCAACCTCTATGAGCAGTAGCTGCGATCCGCGGCACCTGAGGGGTTAACTACCGCGGATCGCAGTTACAGCTCATAGAGGTTGGGAACTGGCTATGTGATTCTGCAGCCAGCCCCCGCCTCCTGTTCAATTTGAATGAATGAGTAAGACTACTTTCACACTAGCGTTGTTTAAATCCGGCGTTCAATTCCGACACCGGAAATGCCCGCCGGATCCGGAAAAACGTGTGAAAACAGATTACATTTGAATCCTGATCAGGATTTTGATCACAGTAAAAAAATGCATTGGAAAAAATGGATCCGCTATTTATGGACTTTAACATTTTTTTCACATTTTTCGGGTTTAACATGCAAAAGCCGGATCCGGATCCGGTAAGACGGAAATCAGCGCCGGAAAAGAAAAACGCAAGTGTGAAAGTAGCCTTAGTTAACATCATTGGTGGTGCAGTGGCCACAGCCCCTCCCCTCCTCTTCCTCTTCATTGGCGGCAGCAGCATCACAGGGGGGAGGGAGACACTGCTTCCTTCTCCCCTGTGCTGCTGAGGGAACACGGAGAGCGCTGAGAGCAGCGCTATCTGTGTTCCTCATACGTTATCGGAATATCAGCAAAATAGATGCTGATACCGATAACGGTCAAAATCCTAAATATAGGCCGATAATATCGGTAAAACCGATAATCGGTCAATCCCTACCTAGTAGACAGGTAAAAAATTAATAAAATTTGTCAGTTACATTTTTATTTTTCCGTATTTTATGTTATTTCAAGTCATTTCCCTATCCACATTTGTTTGCAGAGCACTTGCCATTCTCTTAACCTCATTTTGATGCCATTTGCAGCCCTTCAGCCCTTTCCATTACATTTTTACAGCCATTTTAGTGCTCAAAAGTTCGGGTCCCATTGACTTCAATGGGGTTCGGTGTCAAGTTCGGGTCTAGTTCGGGTCCCGAACTTTAACTTTTTTCCAAAGTTGGGCCGAACCCGTCGAACCCGAACATCCAGGTGTCCGCTCAACTCTAATCACTAGGAAATTCAGTGTAAACCAGGCACTTTTCACTTAGCAATCAGTTGCTTCATTCTGGAGATAAAGTATTTTTAATCCATATGCAAATTAGCAATGAAGTGCATCGAAGGCAGACGCAAGACACTCTGTGCACCCTTGCTCCTCCTGTGTTTTTTGCCAGCCCTCCCTTCTCCTTCTTGACTAACAGGGCCAGATTACTGCATAGTCATCTCACCTGGCCCTTTCAATCAGGAAGGAAAGGGAGATTACTGTTAGGACTTGAGAAAGGAGACTACTATAGGTGATGCCCAGCTCTGCAGTCCTGTGAACAAATGTTATCTTTACAAGTAGTAGTAGTAGTAGTAGTAGTGTCAGTCCTGTAAAAGAGACATTTTAAATTATTTATACTAGTATGGTAACTACTGTGTTCCATATCAATATTTGCACACCCAGTTCTTAGATCTGTAAGCAGCATTAGCATTTGCCTGTGCCTGGGGGTTGACTGATGACTGAATGTCAGATATAGGGCTGCAGTAAACGATTATTTTAGTAATCGAGTATTCTACCCATTATTTTTACGATTAATCGAGTACTTTAATAAGAAAAAATGAATTCATAGACTCTTTTTCTTTATAAAAACTCATCAGACCCCCCCTGCCATCAGTCCCCAACACCCTTCGTTCCCCCCCAGTGCCATCAACTCTACTCCCCCAATGCCTTCAGCATCCCCCCCACCCAGTGCCATCAGCTCCACTCCCCCAGGGCCTTCAGCTCTCCCCCACCCCAGTGCCTTCAGCTCTCCCCCACCCCAGTGCCTTCAGCTTTCCACTCCCCCAGTGCCTTCAGCTCTCCCCCACCCCAGTGCCATCAGCTCTTCCCCACCCCAGTGCCTTCAGCTCTCCCCACCCAGTGCCATCAGCTCCTCTCCCCCAGTGCCATCTGCACCTCCATGCCATCCCTTGCCATGTCCCCCTCCCCCAGTGCCTCCTTGCCATCCATTGCCATGTCCCCCCTTGTAGTTACTGCTCAGTGGTCAATACTCCGCCACTCCCTAGTAGTCACCGCACAGGGGTCACCCCACTGCTCCCTAGTAGTCACTGCATGGCGTCACCCCTCTGCTCCCCAGTAGTTACTGCACAGGGGTCACCCCACTGCTCCCCTGTAGTCACAGCAAAAGTACCATAGTGTTGGCATTCAGGAGCCTTGGAGAGCCTAGTGCTGCTGCCACCCAGCTTTCCCAGGCACAGATCTCTATGGGCAGCAGGCTTCCTACCTATGGCGGAGCGGATCCTGGCCAATTCCTCCTGGTGCTCCCCGGCCTCCAGCAGCTCGGCGATACTCTGGTGCTGCCAGCTCTTCCTGAGCACACCCTTGTCGGCCAGCTGCCTGAGCTGCACACAGGTCCCCATGTCCCCCTGGCACAGCTGGAAGTGCTTCCTGGGCTCCCCCCGCAGACAGGGCCAGCAGTACGTGTGCCCGCACAGCACAGTGACCGGGTCCAGTAGAAGGCCACCACAGCCCGGGCACCGCAGCACACAGTGCCCTCCTGCACCACGACCAAGCCCCGGTACTGCTGCAATAGACACTCCAGAAGAGGCTCCAGGGAGGCCACGGAGCAGTGAGTTAGAGGCTGCAGCAGAAAGGACAGATAGTGTAGGGACAGGAATATATATATTTTAGGCAGGGCTTAGTGTTGAAAGGTGTTAGAGACAAAAAAGTCCTTTTAAGGACTATTTTTTTTAACTGGCTGCAATATATATTATTAGCGCAACCTGCGCTAAATTGCGTGCAATTATTTGGCCGCTGCTGACAGTGACACAACCTGCACTACATCTCCTGTATAATGTTTCACTTCACTCATGCTCCGTGGTCACGTGATTTAAACGAATCCTCAAAGCAGGGAAATTGCATTGAGGATTTTTTTGACTCGATTACATCGATTACTTCGAATAATCGTTGCAACCCTAGTCAGCTATCTCTGTTTTTATAGAACACATGTTTGATGTGCTAACAGTCAAATACAACATGAATCTTATTTAATTGCTCAGGTAATTCAAAGATTTAGGGTGCCTGTACACAGTGCGGCCAAGATGCGGTTAAGGGATGCAGGAAACACATCTTGAAGCTGATGCATGAAGTAAAATGTCTATTCACTATTATGTCTTGGCCAGTACATACTGCAGCTGTAATTACTATTATTAATCGGTGCAGTATTTTATATATAGATATATATATATATATATATATATATATATATGTATAATGCATGTAGACGATGCATTCAAACCACTGAAATTGCATGTGAATGAGATTCAGTACACATTTGAGGATTTACTCAAGTGGCAGATTAACAGTTTAACACTGACAAATGTAAGGTTATGCACATGGGAAGGAATAATGCAAGTCACCCGTACATACTAAATGGTAAAACACTCGGTAACACTGACATGGAAAAGGACCTAGGAATTTTAGTGAACAGCAAACTAAGTTGTAGAAACCAGTGTCAGGCAGCTGCTGCCAAGGCCAATAAGATAATGGGTTGCATCAATGTTGCATAGATGACGGTGATGCGAACATAGTCCTACCACTTTACAAATCACTAGTCAGACCACACATGGAGTACTGTGTACAGTTCTGGGCTCCTGTGAACAAGGCAGACATAGCAGAGCTGGAGAGGGTCCAGAGGAGGGTAACTAAAGTAATAACTGGAATGGGGCAACTACAGTACCCTGAAAGATTATCAAAATTAGGGTTATTCACTTTAGAAAAAAGACGACTAAGGGGAGATCTAATAACTATGTATAAATATTAGTGTTGATAGAGCACCAAAGTGCTCGGGTGCTCGAGTAGAACACTTTGGAATGCTTGGGTGCTCTACAGAGCACCAGAGCACAATGGAAGTTAATGGGAGAAAATTACACTGAATGTCACTAATATTTAGGATGCGCAAACATTGTACAAGAGATGTAGCGCAGGTAATGTCGCTGTCACCAGCGGCTAAGAAAAAATGACACTGAATGTCACAGATATTTAGGATGCGCAAACATTATACAGGAGATGTAGCGCAGATAATACCACTGTCAGCAGCAGTCAAATAATTGCACGCAATTTAGCGCAGGTTGCGCTAATAATATATATTGCAGCCAGTTAAAGGGAACCTGTCACCGGGATTTTGTGTATAGAGCTGAGGACATGGGTTGCTAGATGGCCGCTAGCACATCTGCAATACCCAGTCCCCATAGCTCTGTGTGCTTTTATTGTTAAAAAAAAAAAAAGATTTGATACATATGCAAATTACCTGAGATGAGTCAGAGCTTGAAAATATGACTCTTCTCTGGTCAAACAAGTAACATATGACTCTTTTATGCTAATTTGCATATGTATCAAATCGGTTTTTTTACACAATAAAAGCACACAGAGCTATGGGGACTGGGTATTGCGGATGTGCCAGTGGCCATCTAGCAACCCATGTCCTCAGCTCTATACCCAAAATCCCGGTGACAGGTTCCCTTTAAAACAATAGTCCTTAGAAGGACTTTTTTGTCTCTAACACCTTTCAACACTAAACCCTGCCTAAAAAAATAATAATTCCTGTCCCTACACTATCTGTCCCTTCTGCTGCAGGTCACCCTGACTAAGACTAAGCCGAACCACGTGTCATCGGGTGCTATATAGCACCCAAATGACAGGTTCCGGCCAGCCAATCACTGTAATGCCAGTAACCAACATGGCTATGGCATTACAGTGAGTGCCAGTACTTCCCCGAACGTGCAGGGAGAAAATTCGAGCATCGCGCTCGAGCACACGCTGTGTTCGGCCAAACACGCGATGTGCCGAGCATTGCGATGCTCGAGTCAAAATTGTGTTCGGCTGAGCATGCTCGCCCAACACTAATAAATATATCAGGGGTCAGTAGAGAGATCTCTCCCATCATCTATTTATAGCTACTAGAGAGGGGTCGTTAATCCAGGGAGTCATTCTGATTGCCGTATCGGAGTTGGGAAGGAATATTTCTCCCCTAAAATGAGGAAAATTGGCTTCTACCTCACAGGGGATTTTTTGCTTTCCTCTGGATCAACTTGCAGGAGAACAGGCTGAATGTACAAATGTCTTTTTTTCAGCCTTACAAACTATGGGATTACTTTATTAAGACTGGCATTTTAGACGCTGTTCTTAATAACCTCTATATCTGGCTGTGGATCCGCCCGAAGTTATGAAGAAGCGCCGGCCTCTACATAACTTTGAGGTATCCAGCGTCAGTCTAAACGTAAGCCAGCTTCCTAGCTGGCTTACATTTAGATAATTTTCTACGCCTAAAAAAGGGGTAGAAAATGATGAATGAGACAGGCCTCCCAGCCCGGCCCACGCCCCACCCACTTTGGGGAAAAGTCACAGATTGCAGTGCAACTAAGTGGGTTCAGTAGTGACATGCTGTTTGTAGCCACATCACCGCTGAAGCCAGTTATTGGCTGGAAAGGTGCATGTGACCATGCCCATGTACCGCTGAATGTAAACAGTGTGCAGTGATCGGGTCCACAGGTGCAATGTGTGAGTGTGGTGGCCTGGTGGGTGTAGTAGTCGGTACTTTCGTTTCTGCGGCACCCTGGGCCAGCGTACAGGGGCGGGAAGGAAGGTACCGGATTTCTTCAGGGTACACTCTGGTGTTAAGGGATCTCCTGCCAAATGTTGGTTGAGGTGCCCTTGGTGGTATGGGTTTTAGGTGCAGGGAAGGCAGGATCCCTGAGGTTCGTGACGCCAGCACCCTTGGGTGTAAATGAGGTGGTAAAAGAACAAGGAGTCCGAATAAAGAAATGGAACATTTACTGAGGATCACTTGTCTTGAGGTAGATGTACAGATTATTGCAATGCAAAGCAGTAGTTGTTATCCATTCAAAGGACATCAGAAGTTAGTTGTATCTGTAATCCTAATAACAGTTACTTGGTGAGGTATTGACTTTGGTCACACTCAGGCTATTGTAACTTCTGTCTGACTGTCTATCTTCTAGGTGTGGAGTATACATCAGTAAACTTCTCTGTTTCACACACTCAGTTTCTGTTGTTCTTGTCTTGAGTCCTACACTTGGTCTGTGCACAATTTAGAGGGATAGCTACTTATCAGCTTACTTGTCTTCAGGTTCAGCAGGTCCAGTCCTAGCTTTGGTTGGCCGGCTCTTTTTGTCTGACTCTGCAGTCTGGCTGAGGCGTTTGACTGACCAGCCCGTTATAGGAATTACAGCAATTGTATATACCTATCGTGAAATGACATACTGCAAATACCCTTATACAGTATCTCACTAAAGTGAGTACAACCCTCACATTTTTGTAAAGATCTGACACTTTGATACAATGTAAAGTAGTCAGTGTGCAGCTTGTATAACAGTGTACATTTAGTGTGCCCTCAAAATAACTCAACACACAGCCATTAATGTCTAAATCGCTGGCAACAAAAGTGAGTACACCCTTAAGTGACCATGGCCAAATTGTGCCCAATTAGCCATTTTCCCTCCCAGGTGTCATGTGACTCGTTAGTTTTACAAGGTCTCCGGTGTGAATGGGGAGTAGGTGTGTTAAATTTGGTGTCATTGCTCTCATACTCTCTCATACTGGTCACTGGAAGTTCAACATGGCACCTCATGGCAAAGAACTCTCTGAGGATCTGAAAAAAAGAATTGTTGCTCTACATAAAGATGGCCTAGGCCAAGGATGGGCAAACTGCGGCTCTCCAGCTGTTGTAAAACTACAACTCCCAGTATGCCCAATCTGCCTACAGCAGGGCTTGATGGGATTTGTAGTTTTACAACAACTGGAGAGCCGCAGTTTGCCCATCACTGGCCGAGGCTATAAGAAGATTGCCAACCCCCTGAAACTGAGCTGCAGCACGGTAGCCAAGACCATACAGCGGTTTAACAAGACAGGTTCCACTCAAAACAGACCTCGCCATGGTCGACCAAAGATGCTGAGTGCACATGCTCAGCGTCATATCCAGAGGCTGTCTTTTCAAAATAGACGTAGGAGTGCTGCCAGCATTGCTGAAGAGGTTAAAGGGGTGAGGGGTTAACCTGTCAGTGCTCAGACCATACGCCACACACTGCATCAAATTGGTCTGCATGGCTGTCGTCCCAGAAGGAACCCTCTTTTGAAGGAACTTTAACTCAGATTGCAGAAAACAAGATGGAAGTAAGCATCAATATGCTTACTTATATTGTTCCATTTGTGGTCTTCTATATATCTGTATATAGAGATGAGCGAATTTCTTGAAATTCCTTTTGGATCTGATTTATATGAATCAGTCGCCAGATTTGATTCAGAGTTGCTTCATTCTGGAGAAAAAAGTATTTTTAATCCATATGTAAAATAGCAATTAAGTGCACTGAAGGCGGACCCAAGCCACTCTGTACACCCCGAGGGCCACAGGGCCAGCTTACTGCATAGTCATCTTGCCTGGCCATTTAAATCAAGAAGGAAAGGGAGTATACTGTTACGACTTGAATAAGGAGACTACTATAGGTGATGCCCAGCTATGCAGTACTATTAACGAAGGTCATCTTTGCAAGTAATGGAAGCAGTCATTAGCATTCAGACGCATTGCCATTTTACCCCCATTTTGAGGGGAAAAGTGTGTCTTATAGTCCGAAAAAGACAGTATATGCAGGACCCTTTTCTGTGATGTACTGAATTCTTTGCAGAAACTTTGCAGTATTTTTTTTTTAAATGGTCAATTGGACAGAGTCCAGTCCAATACATGGCAACTGTGACAAAGAAAAATATATCAGATGGTATACTATCAGCACCAGGATTAATATTGTAAAAAATGTGTGTCTGTTATTGTGAATTATTTGATGTACATTGGAGTGATTCACATTAATAAAAATTGAGTGGTATAGTTTTAAATTCTAGTCACTGAAAATGGCGGGCAGCCTGATTGAGTTACATAGTGACCCACTAAACTGTCTATCTGTCCCTAGTTTAAATCTATCTTTCTGTCAATTAGTTACATTTAACTAACTAGCTATTGTTGCATTTCTTGGTTAGGATCTTACATTGTGCCTATAACATGTGACAGTATAGTCCCTCCTGATAGGCTGAAACTAACTGCAAGGCATTATGGGCAAGCCTGCCAGCCAGGCTGCTGCCCGGGATCATCTGATCCTCCATCTTCATCTTCTCTGCCTTCCTGTAACAAAAACACAAATATGAGGTGGAGAACACAGCAGCAAGCTCTTAATACAGTTCCCGATACAGCATTCTATCCCTGCCCTGCTGTGCTGTCTTCTGATTTGTAACATAGCGGATGTTTCAGATTTGCAAGAATAAAAATTTTGGGGGACACCCCTGATGAATATAATTTGTTTACAATCGATTTGCTTATCTCTTTCTATATACCATTATGTTGGTAGTTACAAAAGGAGTTGTTTTGTATTCCCCTATTACGATTTATGGATTTCTTAGTGGATTGGAACCCCTCTCTGTAAGCCAGAATGGAGATCCGCTCTTAAGGTCGCAACCAATTGTTACCATGTAACTCTACAAGTCTGTCCAGACACATAAGGCATCTTCCAGCATTAGGTCAGTCCAGATTATGGCCAATGTTTAGGCAACTTGTACAACCCTTTTAAAGTATTGAGTTATTGTTTAATGTATATAGCATATATCATAGTAAATCGTATGACCTCGGAAAAGGAGGAACACTGATCCATCATCCATCATTGTCATTTTGACTTGTAAAAAACTGGATACTTTTTTGTAGTTTTTTTTATTACTTTTTGTACTTTGCTATTTCCCAAGGAATAGAAAATGAGAATGAGCCTGAAATACTAGTTATACCAGAGAGGGTGTAGTAACCTGACATTAACCCTTGCATACATGTATGTCTACACCAGTGCACTTGGTCCAAACACACTATGCTGCTTGCAGCTTTAACTACGTTTGTTTTGTGTTGCTGGAATTTTAACACAAAAAGGACGGGTGGGTTATATTGGTCTGTGCCAATTGACATTAGCAGTTGTAGGAGGAAGTACCTTGTTTTACATGTGCAGCAAAGAAGAAACAACTAGGCGGCACTCACCAAAAAGTGGATGTTCTTTATTCCACATGCCATAAACATTCACCGATACAGGCATGGGGCGGACAAGCAAACAGCGCAGGCCAGTGGCTCATGGCGACGGCCGTTTCGCGCCTTAGCGCTTCCTCAGGCCAGAGTGGCATCTGGAATAAAGAGTATCCACTTTTTGGTGGGTGCCGCCTAGTTGTTTCTTCTTTGTTGCACATTTGAAAGACTTAGAGGCAGTAGCACCACCACAAGTGGTAGAGAGGATCCAGTCTTGGAGATCCAGTTTTTTTGAAGAAAGGGAAAGGAAGCAGTGCCACCCCTTCTGTGCCCTGGAACTTTTTCATACCTTGTTTTACATGTTTGTGTACTAAAGGCTATCTCACAATGAATCAATGTACGGTATGCATCTGGGTCTGACTAATCAATAGGTGTGGAGTGAGTAAGGGCAACATGTCACCACTACGCAGATGGACAAAAGTACAACCTTGAGAACATGATGCATTCAGCACCTTTGCCACTAGCACTAGTTTGATCCAGCTTTGTGTTTCCTTATTATGGACAGAGACAAGACTTTCCATCTAGATGGCCAAGTCCGGTCTCTGTCCATGATAAAGGAACACAAAACTGGATCATACTTTTGTCCATCTGTGTAGTGGTGACATGTTGCCCTTACTCACTCCACACCTATTGATTAGTCAGACCATCTGCATCACCAATGCTCCTGTGCTGACCCAGAAAGACCTAATTATTATACCCTCCAGGCCTGTCATTTCAGTTGGGATTAAGGGAAGTATAATACAATATTTGATCCCTCTCTGCTACATCGATAGTTACTTTGATTAGCCTTTCCTACTGTTATTCCAATTTTACTTATACAGCCATATTAGTACTATCAGTAGTTAACCGGTCTGTGGTATACTTTAAAAGGGGTTTATTAGTATCAGCATTGTGGACGTTGGGTGTGTGATGCAGCAGTGATATGTGCCCCCCTCACAGTAGATATGTAGTGGCTCTATTACAGAAGCCAATTTAGCACTAAATGATCAGGTTCAAATGTTCCCAAGGACGTTCATTCCCAATTATTGCCCACTCATTAGCTGCATTCAAATGCAGCAATCATCGCTTCTGGGGACAGTTTCACCGTTTGTTAGCATCACATCCCTGTTTAGACAGGAAGATGCGCTGCTGACAACCAACCATGTTTTCTGCCGCTGAAACAACTGGATCAGCCAAAAATCATGCGTTATGCACATTTGTCGGCTGATCACCAGCACATTTACATAGGCCACTTACAGGGAACCAATGTTCATATAAATATTCATCCCATTGACCTGATGCCTGTGTGAAAGCCATAAAACCATTTTTGAATTTCATCAGATAGCAAATTTAATCAAACCTAACAGATCAACATAACTTTTACAACACATCCCTGATTACACCAGTACCTGAACACCTTGTTCTACACACTTTGACTCCCAGTTTCTGGCCTGGAGTTCTACACTTGAAAAAACTGAGTCGTTTTGAGAGATTGTTCCTATTTGGTCATCCAGCTCAGATTTGTCCATGTCATGAGTCAGAATATGTCTTCTAGATGTTGTATTGCCATATTTACATTTGCTAGTTCTTTTTTAATTGAAAATCTGTGGTTACAGATTTGGCAATTTTCTGCCTTTCTTTTCTGCTGATCCTCTGAAGCTCTTTCAGGTTGGAAGGGGACCATGGCTGGACGGCCCTGAACTCTTTAGAGATATTTGATTGGTTCAAGGACATTCACAGAGTTGTCCCTAAGCCACTCCTGTGTGCTTATGGTCATAGTCTTGTTGGAAGGTAAAGTTTCAGCCCATCTGGGGTCCAGAGGACTCTGGATCAGGTTTTCATTAAAACATCTCTGTTGTACTTTACTCCATTCAGCTTTCCCTCTATTCTGACTAGTCTCTCTGTCCCAGCTGCTGAAAAACACCCCTGTAGCATGATGCTGCCACTACCATGATATTTTGGAAGTGCATGGTTTCCTCCACACATGATGCTTAGAATTAAGGCCAAAAAGTTCAATCTTGGCTTCATAAGACCATAGAATCTTCTTTCTCACAGTTCAAGAGTCCTTTAAGTGCTTTTTGCAAACGTTTATTTGTCTTTTACTGAGAAGAGGCTACATCCTGGCCCCTCTGACATATAATTGATACAAAAAGTCTAGAAAACAACTTTAAGCCTAACTTAATCCCTTAATGCAATTCCTAGATTGGTAGAGTGCTGCGTGATGGTTGACCTTCTGGATATTTCCCTCATCTGCACACAGGATCTTTGGAGCCCACCCATATTAACCATTGGGTTCTTGATCACCACTCTTACCAAGGCCCTTCTCCCCCAATTACTTAGTTTGTTGGGACTGCTAGCTCTAGGAAGAGTCTTGGTTGTTCCAAACTTCTTCCATTTAAGAATTATGGAGGCCACTGTGCTCTTGGGTAATTTCAGTGCAGCTGAATTTTTTGCACCCTTCTCCAGATCTGTGCCTCTACACAATAATGTATCTGGGATTTATAGGCAGTTATTTCCTCTTCTTGGCTTGACCTTTGCTCTGATATGCATTATGAGCTGTAAGACCTGATATAGACAGGGTTGTGTCTTTCCAAATCATGCCCAATCAATTGAATCAACAGGTGGACTCCAATCAAGGTGAAAAAAAAATCTCATAGATGATCAAGAGACATGGGAGGGTCTGAATGTCCAGGTGAAATTTTGTGTATTTTAGTTTTACCTTTTTAATAAATTTGCCAACGTTTCTAAATTTTTCTTTTCATTGTTCTATTAAGGGGCAGGTTGAAGGGGGAAAACTTGATGGGTCTTAAGAGTTTCCAAATGCCCTGTATGTTCTACTAACAAACAGTATGTGATAAGGACATTCCAGAAATATGACATGACTGGTGTCACTAATCTGTCTTTAAGGTGGTGCTGTCTTAGGTGCTTAGGTCCTGTTTACTTGGCCTGACGTGCACTTTCTTAGCAGCACACTGATATAGAAGAATAACTATTAAAGGTGGATATTGTTTGCCTGTGGGATTTAAGGTTCTAGTCATTTTCATATTACCTGAATGAACCAATGTTTCCATCACTGTCCATTGTCTTTTCTTCTTGGCAATTTTTAAAAGGCAGCAACTTATTATGTTGTGTGCCTGACTATTCAGATCTCTGTTAGCAGATAGTCTAAACCTATAATTATCATGTAGTTCATTTTCCTTGTTGGGTACCCTAATTAAGGTCTGGGGCATATTAAAGGATTTTTATGCTGATGGACTATACACAAATCCGACAGTCTGTACCCCAGCTGTTCAGAAAAAGCTGCATCACTGGAAATAGGCATTGGAACTACACAGCTCTGCTTATTGAAGCGAATGGGAGCAGTGCTGCAGTAACCAGCTTCACCCACTACATAATGGACGGCCCTGTGTAGTTCCAGTGCCCATTACTGCCACTGGATCTTCTTCTTAACAGCTTATTGGTATAGGTTTGGGGTGTCAGACCCCTGCCATTTTGATATTGATGATGTGAAGAAGGTTCGGTCAGCTAAACATCAGTAGTCTCCCACATATTATGCATTTATATATATATATATATATATATATATATATATCAGAAGTATCATTTTATATAAATATATATATTTATATTTTTAAAAGTTATTACACATTTATTTTGTGCCATACATTTTTTACAATTACAAAAAAAAACTACGAAAATATATAAATCTAATTTAACCTCTATTTCTGAAAATGTTTGTGATAGGATTTAAACTCACAGCTTCTGCATCAAAGCCATATACTTTAACCACTACACTATATATACTATAGCTGCATAGCCAGTCACTACTAGTAAATATTCCTATACAGAAGAAGTCTCTTTTTTTTTTTTTTTTTTTGTGACTGGCTATGCAGCTATATAGTGTAGTAGTTAAAGTTCTGGGGTGTGATGCAGAAACTGTGAGTTCAAATCCTGTCACAAACTTTTTCAGAAATAGAGGCTAAACTTAATTTAAACATATATATGTTTTTAGCCATAATATATTTACACATATTATTAAATATTTAGAAAGTATAATATATGTAAATATATTATGGCTAAAACATTAGTAGTAGTTTCCCACATATTATGCATTCATATATATCAGAAGTATGACTGTACAGTAAGCTTCTGCATAGAAATAGAGGCTAAAGTAGATTTAAATACACTGACTCGAGCATCACGCTCAAGTACACGTGGTGTTCGGCCAAACTCCGATATGTGCCGAGCATGCTCGCTCAACACTAATAAGGAGTAATTGAATAATCCATTGATTTAATGAACACCATAACGCACATACATATTAAAATACTACTAAAGTTTATAGAAGCTCTAACAGGTAAGCAGTGTAGGACAGCACAGATCACTAAGGATATTAAGGATATTTACAAGAAATGGTGAATTTTCCACCCCTACTGACATGCTTGAAAATATCCAGATGTACCTATGAGTCGAAGAGTTGCCATTCTCTTTATGTCATTTTGGATTAATGAAGACAGAACATTAAATATGAATGCTTGGGCTACATGTGAAAAAAACAGTCTGCAGCATTCTGTATACCACATGGTTCCTGGACAAATCCAGGAATCCGCTAGAAAAAAGTTCATCAATTTCAAAAATGTTACAGCAGCACGCATGCAAGGTTTGACTGGACCACCAGGTACTATAGGATCCTCCGATGGGTCCAGGCTCAGAATAATTTCCTTTGGTAGACCCAAGGTACTTCAGGCCGACGCTGCTCGCATGTGTCAAAACATTTCAACCCTGGCAAGATTCTTGATCAAACAAATTTGACAAAGACCCCTATGAAGGTCAAAATGTTGCAGTTTTTTACTCATGGAGAAATACAGTTTTATATGTTTTGACACCTGCAAGCAGGCTGTCACATTTTTTAATCTAATGTCTCTATGATTTGTCAAAAGTCTCATGGAACTGGAGGGGTAGTTTAACAGGATATTTTTTTATTCAATATTCATAGAAAACACATTTTTTAAAGAATTTTTGGCAGTTTTTCTTCCTCATTTTGGCAGTACTATGCCACTGAAAATGTAATGTAAAATATTGTGTTTCTGTAGCAGTCAACACAAATGATGAGACTTCTTATGCTGATAGATAAGGGGAGGATTTTGTCTGAACAGTAAGCATCATTATAATAGTAGGTGTAGAATTGGGATAACAGTATGGCATCCCAGGTGTTGTTTTTCTAGAAATATATGCCCACAAAAGAGCATTGCATTGATTAGTGTAATGTGGGATGCTCTAATTAAGTCACTACAGGTTCTCTCTGATCTGACTGATTGGTCTGACTGAAAAAGTTAAGGAAGACTGCTTGTGGTGCTAATAGTCCAAACATAGGAGGACATTAAAAAAAACAGGACAGAAAGTAGACTACATGGAGAGTCATAACAATTATGGGGGTCATTTATTAAGACCAGTGTTTTAGTTGCAGGTCTTAATAAGCCTTTTAGCTTGCAGTGGATCCACCGAATTTATGTAGAGGCACCATATCCACCGCCGGTCTAAATATAAGCCAGCATCCTTGCTGGCATAGATTTACAACATTTTCTATGCCTGCCAGCCCGTCCCCTTCCCCACCCATGCCACATTCACTTTTTTAAACCTGGCGTGAGCAGGGAAAAGTCACAGGTTGCAGAGCAAATAACCTTTGTGCCACAATCTACACCAGAAATATATGCCTAATATAGGAGTATTTCTGATACTAAATGGCTAAATCCGGAAAACAATCCATCTCTTTGTATTTTGAAAAATTATATAGAATTTTGACATATAAGTGATTAATATGTTTTGTTAAAAAATGGAAATGTCCTTTTAGTTAGTCCTTTAGATAGTTAGCCTGATATTGATTAAACCCTTAGAAGATGAACTGTTTTATCAATAAGGCTTCATGCACATGACCATACGTGTTTTTACCAGATGTCGTCCATGTGCTGTCAGCATCCATATTTTCATTCCCCAAATTATAGAACATGTCATAAAATGCCGTCCACAGACCCATTGAAGTCAATAGGTCCGCAAAAAATGTAGACTGCAAACGGATGGTATTAGTATTTTGCAGATCCTCGGTTTTTGGATTGCAAAAGTTATGTGCATGAGGCCTAAATTGTGTATTGAGATCCACAGATTGTAGATAAATGACTTGCATGTAGTAAGCTCATTAAACAGCTCATCAATATGTCCTTAAGCAATTTCTTTATCCTGTCCTTAATTTCCCTTGCACATTTTGTAACTTCAATGTTAATAGTATGGTAATAACAGGCAAGGGATGAATGATTGCAATGTTGCCAACCAGAAATGTCTAGAAAGTCATTAAAAATGGATGATTTTTTTTCCAGGTTGGTTCATAAAAAAAAAAAATAATAATTTCTGTAATTTTTGGGAGGCTGGTGGTACTTGACTAGATTATTTTTTTGATAATTGGTCATGAGGTGTTATTAGTAGTCTTACTTATAATCTTTATAATTTTTTATGGTTTTCCAATTTGTCTATACATTTTTTTTGTCTGTCCGTGATTTTGGGATAAGTTGTCTAGAAAAAATTATGGTTGTCAACCCTGATTAAGTGGCTTTGAAAAACAAAAAAATAAATAATAAAATAGCAAAGGTATCCAGCTCTGTGCAGCCATCCCTCTTCCCCACCATTCTTTAGGCTACTTCTAGGCTGCAATTAATCAATGTCACCCTGAAGGTCACTTTCAGAGCTGAAAGCGATATAAGGCTACTTTCACACCTGCGTTCAGAGCGGATCCGCCTGACACGGATCCGTTCATATAATGCAGACGGTGGCTCCGTTCAGTACGGATCCGTCTGCATTATAATGTTAAAAAATTTCTAAGTGTGAAAGTAGCCTCAGACGGATCCGTCCAGACTTTCAATGTAAAGTCAATGGGGGACGGATCCGTTTGAAGATTGAGCCATAGTGTGTCATCTTCAAACGGATCCGTCCCCATTGACTTACATTGTAAGTCTGGACGGATCCGCACGGCCAGGCGGACACCCGAACGCTGCAAGCAGCATTCAGGTGTCCGCCTGCTGAGCGGAGCGGAGGCTGAACGCCGCCAGACTGATGCATTCTGAGCGGATCCGTATCCACTCAGAATGCATTAGTGCTGGACGGATGTGTTCGGGGCCGCTTGTGAGTCCCTTCAAACGGAGCTCACAAGCGGACACCCGAACGCTAGTGTGAAAGTAGCCTAACTGTTCTAAGTCACCCAACACCTAAGTGTCATTTCACACTCTTACTTTACACCAAAAGGTTCTGAGGATGACAAAGCAATTACAGCTGTGCTACTCATCTGATCTTCCTCCTGGACACTAATGTGTCACTCAGTTAACAAGTGTCTAGGTTTTGAGCCTTTAAAAAATGAAAAATAAAAATTAAGTTCATAGTTTAAACATGTGATATACTTATTTATTAAGACCGCCGTTTTAGAGGCTGGTCTAAACAAAACCCCATAGCTGGCGGTGGATTTGCCGCAGTTATAAAAAGGCGCAGGCCTCTTTATAAGTTTTGCGCATCCAGCAACGGTCCTAAATGTAAGTCAGCTTTCTAGCTGTCTTACATTTAGACCATTTACTACTCCTAAACCAGGGGTAGAAAATGATGATTGAGATGTGCCTGCTGGCCCCTCCCCTTCCCCACCCACACCACGCCTACAATTTTGGACCTGGCGTGAGCGGGGAGACGTCGCAGTTAGCAGCACAACCAACCGCTGTGCCGCCATCTGTGCCTGAAATATGCCTAATATAGGCGTATTTCAGTATAATAAATGACCCCTTAATCTTTATTCTAGTTTTGTTTTACCCTCGGTATTCATTATATATGTCTACTATTTTTCTTCTTGCAGGGTACCATTTGTCCTTGTGGTGAGTGCCAGAGTTGGAGTAGGCAGTCTTATAGGTAAGGCAATGCTACCCGGGGGAAAAAAACATATCAAATTTAACTCTCTTCTAAAAAAAAAAAGTTTCATAACTCGAAAATGGAACCTCAGATCACAAAAAAAGAAAAATAAAGAGTTTTAATCAGGTGAACTTCAGGTGTCTAGGCAAACAGTTGGTTAGGGAGGTCACTGATGACAGATTCCCTTTAATTTAGGTTAGAAAATATCCCTATGAAGATTTTGTTACATTTGGCGCAAAGAAAAAAATAACCAATGCAAGTCCCAAAGTCTTGAAACATCATGTCCCCACATTTCACTTTCAGACTATAGAAGCCTTAATCCTGCAAAACATTTCACACAATCCCCTGAACAAAGTGTTATTTTGTGCTACTGTTTAGATTACGGCTGTGAAAAGTGCATTCATTTTGAACAATGCAGTTGTATTGCTTATTGTTTTGGAGCCAAGCTATGTTTGATGTAAGTCCATACTCTGCCCTTGATGTGACTTAATAGAAACGTCCCCTGTGGGTCGCATCCTGTCTGCTCAATGTGATTTCCATTTATTTCTTCTGCAAAAAAGGTCAGTTTTTAATAATTGCAAACTGGTATAAAACTGTTATTTCAATATGTTATAAAATAAAAAGTAGACATGTACAAGATGAAATGGCAGTGTATAATGTGATGGAAGAATGAATCAAGCCAGCAAAGGAGGCAATATGCACAATCACAATAAATTAGTAAGTGCCTTGTATTACCTTTCTCTACATAATAAATGCTATTTGCTGAAGTGACAAAACCCCTTTAAATACAACCATGCATCTATAATCAGAACTCATAAAATAGGGATGTGGATCAAACATTTTTCAGAGCAATTGCACTATATGTTTTGTACTATATCTTTTTTTTTTTTTTTTTTTTTTAAATCTTTCTATTATAACATTAGTACCTGGCCTTTTTTACCCCAGTCTCAAAAAAAATTCAAATGGAAATACAAATCTTTTCTTAAACGGGTTGTCTCATGAAAACTATTCTACATGTTTCAAACCAACACCTATATCGGAATACTTTTGTAATTGCACATAATTAAACATTTAGTATAGCCAGTGAGTCATTCAATAAATGTATCATGTATAGCGCCACCTGCTATTTGCTCTTTTGCTTAATTTTCTTTCCACCTCTGTAACATCGCTCTAATCCTTCACCTACCATAAGCCAAGTCTACTGTTAGAAGCTGTGACAGGGGGAGAAAGATGCAGCAGAAAGGACCCACCCCCTGAAAAAGGGCACACCCTTGAGTAAGGACACTCCCTGAGCAAAACAGTACAAAGAAGTCATCGCACCACATTATAGTTAGGCTTAATAATGCACCGAAGGAGATCCTGGGTGGAAACAGGAAAGCACAGATATCCAAAAAAGAAAGGCTTCTTCCAGCAGTTGTATAAAATTGAACCTTTTATTATCACATCTTAAAAAACATCAGAGGTTCAGCACAGACGCTCATGCTCACGGCAATAAGTGTAGTCTGAATTCAGGCCGAGGTTAGTGCAGGCATAATAATATTGTAAAAACAAATAAAAATTACGGAAAAAAGATATAAAACATCCTGCACGATATGATAGTAAATATGAGGATGTGCATGGCTACATTTATAAAGTCACGTAAAATAATGCACTAAAACAATAGATGCAAACATAACATATGGACTAAGCCCTCACTCTAATGACAAAATCTGAGACTCTTAGCCAATATATTTTGATCAAAATACATGTGTGCCCACCTACCCACGCCATGGTGGTCTCTGTCAGGCAGGTCCGACTCTAAACCTACCTATGCCGTATAGGCATATATATTCAGGAGAGCAGAACCTGCACATATAATGTGTTGCTCCTAGTCACCTCTGTGTGCATCCAGCAACCAATGAGAGGAGGAGCACGCACAGCTATATGTACCACCTTAATCAAGGTCGCCTATTAGATAGGTGGGGCACAAGTGAACATGAATACTACTCCCAGGATGTTTTGATCAAAATATATTGGCTAAGATTCTCAGATTTTATCATTAAAGGGTTTAGTCCATATATTATGTTTGCATCTCTTGTTTTAGTGCATTATTTTCTGTGACTTCATAATAGCATTGTAACCAGAAAACAGGTATGTGGTCAGGGCAGGTGGCCAAGGAGCAATACGAAGAACAGACAAAGGTCAAGGCAGGAGAGTACATTGGCAGTCAGACAGGATATAATACATTTACTGGTATACTAGACACTAGCAACCTAAAGCTAGGGAACCTTCCCACTGGGTAAGGCACCTTATTTACCCTGGGGTGGCCAGCCATAGGCTGGGGGAGGACACAAGTCCTTTAAGTGGCTGGGAGAGCACACAAGTCCTATAGGACACAAGGAGATCCTAGAAAGAGGCAAGGCACATAGGCCGCAGCCTGCAGAAGATTCAACATGTGTTGATGGTCGAGACCGCTGATGGTTAGGAGAAGAGTGGGACCAGACCAGTAGAGGACTGGCTGGGTGAGTATCGTGGCGCCCCTACCCACAAGGAACAGCAGAGCAGCGTCAGGCACTGTACGCCAGCTCAACACTTACTCTTATTAACTCTTAATTAGGCTCATCCGGATTTTAATTCTACTTCAGCATATACCCTGTACAACATCTAGTATTCTGTGACACATTAAACTCTGTATATTTAGGTAATATAATATGTCACTGACATCTCAGATTCTTCATACCATGGAAATATCTTCATGAAATTGTGCACTGTTTTAGGATTTCTGCAAAGGAAACTATTAGCAAATATGACTTGCATATTGATCTGCAAATATATATTTAGATTTCTAAATTCTAAATCTTAAAACTCCAGCTTTCCAAGATTTAGCAAGACATTATACAATATATCTAATGAGGGCTATTCACTTTTTTTTTTAAAACACATTGAAGGAATAAAAAATGATTACAAAAATTGTAGCAGCGATTGGCGACTGCTATGTGGCACCCTGCTTGACAGCTGTAAATTACACTCTTGAATCCAGTCTAGAGGATACCATTGATACCTCTAAAGACAGGCTTGGATAGGTGTCCTGTTCCCTGTATTCTGAGCCAGAATACTCACTTCACCTTTGACAGTCCTATTATATTGAAGCATTGCCATTATTATGCTACTGTACAAGAGATTCAGTTCTTTATAGGAATCATCGGGCACGGAGCAGAAATATTAGATTTAATAACAGTTAACCAGATTAAAAATAAATAACATTGGCCACTGTTTACTCCTTTGAATGTAGAAACTCTCGAGATGAGTGAGCAGAACTGGCATTAACCACAAGGAATTGTAGACCTCATTCATAGAGAGGCCCACAGGGGCAATAGTAGGGTGCTTCAGAAATGTCCCATTATAACACTAAATAGGAAGCAGCACTTGTACCCCCACCAATCTGATATTGATGACCAGTCCTGAGGACAGCTTATCAATATCATAGAATTGCACAACCCCTTTAAAGAGGATCTGTCACCACTCCTGACACATCTGGTATTCTGACTCCGATTGTTGTGATAGCGATCTATCCCTTATAAGACTTCTATGCCTGGCCTATATAAGCAGATATAATTTTTGTTTCCTGTAGTCCAAATCCAGCACAATGGGGTTAAGTTTTGACTTCCCCGAGTGGACAGAAGAACAGAACAATAGTCAGACTCCCTATAAAAGGTCACAATAGATGACCACACATGTTTTTTTCAATGCAAGAATTTATTGGGCGGGTTATAAGTGTGCTGCCTTTATATTCCTGGTCCTCCTCAGGCAGCACAATGGGACGTAACAAGCAATTTAAGGGAGGGAAGATTGCAATGCACCCTTAAGCACCATTCTACTAAAGGCTCAGTCTATTGTTGGTGAAAGTATTAGGTTGATGAAAGTATTAGGGTTTGACTAGCTGCATTGCAGATCTGGTACAATGGATAATACAGCAAGCTGCTTCAGCCCATGAAGAACAAACCGATCTTGTGTAGTGAGCCTTGATTCCAATAGGGTATTGCTGCCCTGCTTCCTGGTAACATTTACTGATTAAGCTTCTATTCCATCTAGGCAGGGGACTGGCTTTGTTGCGTTTTTTTTGTCCTTTGAACTGAATAAACAATTCTTCTGAGTTTCTGAAGGTCTTCGCTCTTTACAAATAATATCGAACGATCTACGGATATCTAGGAAGTGTAGGCCATGATCTCTAGACCTCCCCTCTTCTGAAGTGAGAACTGGGAGAATAACTTTTTTGTTTGCGGCCAACTGGGAAGCAACCTTCAGAAGAAACCCAGGCATCGATCTCAAGGCCAGACAGTGCTAGAGATCTCTAAAGTAAGGATATCTACAAGACAACACTAGGATTTCACTTATTCGATGTGCGGATGCAATAGTTTTCCATGACAGCAAGTGTAAGATAATATCTTCCACTGGTTCAAACGGAGGAGAAGAGAGGCATTTGAGAACTAGTGACACATCCCCTGATGCAGAAGGAGGATATATTGGAGGATTTGAAATCCTTATTGCTCTGAAAAATCTTCTGCTCGAGGCATTATTGAAAATGCCATTTTAAGAGTAGAGTTAATGGACTTTAAGGGTGTTAGATTTGAGACCCTGCTAAAGTCGATCCTGGAAGAACTGTAAGGATGTATGTAGCCAGACAATTCTTTGTACTGAATTGTGATGAGAAGGTGTTCCATTCTGTCATAGACTCTGTCTGTAACAGGTCTTCTCGCTTGTCTTAAAGGGATTCTGTCATGAGAAATTGGTCCTATAAGCTAAACATATGGCGATGTCCCTTGTAAAACACTGAATCCTAAAGTGAGTTTATCAAATGCCCCTGTGGTTCTATATTCATAAAAAAGAGCTTTATATCACCTTTCAATCACTTTGAAATGTGTCCAAGGGGACGTCTCATGGTGAAAGGTGCCCAGCTGCATCCATCTCGTTTAGGTGTCCAGAGCCGCCTTCAATGCTGAAATCGCCGCCCTCCCTTTCTTTCGATCCGCCTACCTCAGTTCAACGCCGCCTCTCGTACGTCCGCTCGATTCAGCCAGATCCCGCGAGTGCGCACTAGGTATAACCTGATGCGCCGGTGCGGACTACTGGCAGCGACCTCGTCTAGCAAAGTGCGCATGCGCCGGCCGGCGCACTTCGCTTGAACCTCCACTGACTGCCCTATTACAGCCTGTAATAGGGCAGTCAGTGGAGGTTCGAGCGAAGTGCGTCGGCCGGCTGGCGTTTCTAGGTATCTAAATGTGTATCGACATTGTGGACATGGTTTTTCGGTTGCCGCGTGAGAAGCTGCAGAAACTCCTCGGCTTGATAGATTTTTTTTTTAGCACTTAAAAAGGTAACCCTTCTCCAGCTTCAGTCCTTATTAAGTCTTCTATGTTTTGCATGCAGGGTTAGGCTACTTTCACACTTGCGCTTGATCAGGTCCGTTCTGAACGGATCCGATCATATTAATGCAGACGGAGGCTCCGTTCAGTACGGATCCGTCTGCATTAATAACTTAGAAAAAATTCTAAGTGTGAAAGCAGCCTGAGATTGAGCCATAGGGTGACATCTTCAAGCGGATCCGTTCCCATTGACTTACATTGTAAGTCTGAACGGATCTGCTCGCCTCCGCACGGCCAGGCGGACAGCTGAACGCTGCAAGCAGCGTTCAGCTGTCCGCCTGTCCGTGCGGAGGCGAGCGGAGCGGAGGCTGAACGCCGCCAGACTGATGCAGTCTGGGCGGATCCGCTCCATTCAGACTGCATCAGGGCTGGACGGAGGCGTTTGGGTCCGCTCGTGAGCTCCTACAAACGGAGCTCACGAACGGACCCATGAACGCTAGTGTGAAAGTAGCCTTATGCCCATGGGTCGAGTTTTTGCACGGCATCTGTCATTGGTGTTAAAGCTCCGGGGCATCGCATCCGGCTTTCCCAGTCCCTGAATGAAGATTTGGGGGTCTGGAGGGCTTTTTTGCAATCTTACAATGGTCATACATGCTACATGGCCAAAGAAATCCCCAATTCTGAGTTGTCTATGTTTTCCGTTGCTGCAGGGTCCTGTGGTTTTGGGACCATTTTTGGGAACAAATGGTGTGCTGCCCCATGGCCCGATTTGTGGTTTTCCTCTGAGTTATGTAAGAACCTCAATTTACTCGAGTTGTTTCCGATTATTTTGGCGGTGGAATTATGGGGGAACAGGTTATCCAACAGGCACGTTTCTTTTTGGACTGATAATTTGTTGGTAGTTTACGGTGTTAACAGCCTATCTTCCTCTTCCCTCCCGGTCTTGGCCTTGCTGCGGTACTTGGTGCTTAGGTGCCTCGAGCTCAATATTTATTTCAGGACCCAGCATGTCCCGGGGGTTGATAATAAAGTTGCTGATGCCCTTTCCCATTTTCGTTGGCAGGATTTTTGGTCCTTTCTTCTGGAAGCGGATCACGAGGGCAAGGAATGCCCACAGCACCTGTGGTATTTGGTGGACAGCAAATTATGTCGTTGGTCAGATCCTCTGTTTCCCCTGCGACCTGGCAGGCTCATGGTAAGGCATGGGAGGAATGGTGGGGTATGGTGGGTGGTCGAGACGTGGGTTCCAGAGAAGATCTGCGATTAGAAGTCACAATCGAATGGTTACTGCATTTATGATCTAGGGGAGTCTCGGCATCGGTTGCGCAGCAACGGCTGTCGGGTAGCGCCTTCCATGTCGGTGTCCCGTATCGTTCAATCTATTAGGTAGGCTTATTTCTAAGCTTCCTGAGGTTTGTGTGCCCACATTTTAGGTTGCGCTGTTTGCCGGTAGCTTTAGTATAGCCATTTTTGCGGCCCTGCGAGTCAATGAGTTGGTAGCCCCCTCCTGTCGCAAACCAGGTGGTCTTGTACGGATGTTGTCTTAGGTAATAACTCAATGAGGATTCGGGTGAGTCGTTTCAAGACAGACCAGTTTGGTAGGGGCACTTGGATCCCTCTACACCCGGTTCCCAGTGTAGCCTGTCCAGTACAACTGACATCTAACTATAGTTCGCTGCGCACTGCTATCCATAGTTTCTTTGCGCATGCGGATGGCTCCCCTCTGACCAAATTCCAATTTACCATGGTTTTTAGGGCTTGTTTAGAGCTGGCAGGGATAAATCCCAAAGAATTTGGCACCCACTCATTCCGAATTGGGGCTGCGACGGAGGCCGCTAGGGTGGGTTTGCTGGAGTCAGAGGTTATGAGAATTGGCAGATGGAAATCTGCCTGCTTTGCAAGAAAAATAAATAAATAATAATCACAGGGTCATTCATTATTTGATGCAGTTCATTCAGTTGTTAAGAGGTTGTAAGAATGCAGTATTTTGTTCTAACGGTTGTTTTCTTGCAGGTGCAGTAAGGCCGACCGTATGGATGGTTGGTAATTCATACATTTTTTGGGCCGCACAGAGAGCCGAATGCAGACCTGGCGGAAGATCCCTCGGCTTCCGTGAAGTAGGGGTGTCGTGGAGAGAGATTTGTGGCCTTAGATGGTCTCAGCTCCTTTTACAAGTGGTCGAGATCGGGATGCAAGCAAGTGGTCCAGTGGTCGTCCATGCCGGGGGTAGCGATATTGGTTCCATGCCATTAATGGAGCTCTTGACCCTGATGCGGTCCGTTCTAGAGCGGTTTCCGTCCTTTTTTTAGAGAAGTGGTGTTGGTATGGTCTGAGATCGTTCCAAGGGTGGTATGGCAAGGGGGCAGGGGCGGAGAGGCGGTCGAAAAATGCAGGCGCACTGTGAATGCGCGTATATCCCGCTTTGTTAGGTCACATGGAGATGTGGTTGTTCGTCATCGGCAGTTGGAGGGCGACAACCGTGCATTAATGAGGTGTCCACCTGTCCGATATCGGCTTGGACATTTTCCTTTCTGGTCTCCAAGATGGCGTAGAACAGGCCATGTTCTTGTTGGGTGGTGGTCGGAGCCTCATTTGAGGGTGGGTCTCCTCCATGGCGGCAGATAAAGAAAAGTAAGATGTTGGAGACAAAATTGGCATAATTGCCCGCTGGGAGGCCAGCGGCTGGCAGATCGCACGGTTTGGTTTATAGTTATGCCGTTAATAAATAGCTGTGTCCGACTACCATCCAACAACAAAAAATAAAGAGAGATTTGGTGTCAGTGTCGTTTATAGTTGGGTCCTGATTACCAACAGTCTTGTTTAAATAGTACACCACAGCCAAGCTGTCTGACTGATCTAAGACATTCTTGCCTTTCAGAAATTTCTGAAGATAAAGAAGAGTAAGTCTCACTACCCTCAATCCCTTCAGGTTGGATGGAAGACTTAACTCCTTCTGAGACCATTTCTCTTGTACCCACAGATCTATAGTATGGTCTGTCAGAGGAGGACGAATCAGAGATACCCAATCATTGAGTTCTTGATCCACCAAAGAGGTTCCTTCTTGGTCTCCAGATCCAGAAACATCAGCTTGTCCAGGGAGTGTCTGGAGCGAGACCACTAACTCAGGATGGAACATTGAAGTTTACGCATATGAGCTTTCACTCACGAAACGGCCTCTTTGGTCAAGGTAAATATCCTCAGGACAGGCATCGCCTTCCACACAGGAATTTTGTGATGACTTATCATAACGTAAACTGCTTTTTTGAGCTTTTGAATTCTTTGACTGGACAGATTTAGGGGCATTTCTTGACTATTTATTACAAATCCCATATATATTTTTTTTTACTGTATCTGGAGCTAGAGACGATTTTCCCTTGTTTTATGATAAAGCTGTGATGGGCCACAAAGTACAGAATAACTTGAATAACTTAAAGATGCGCTTTCAGCAATGTTTCTGAAGATTCCCTGACCAGCCAATGGTCCAGGTACAGGACAATGGAGATGTTTTTGAGGGCCAGAGCTGCCGTGAGGACTACTACAATTTTGGAGAAGACTCTTGGTGCTCAGACCAAACGGCAAGCAGGTGAACTACAAATAGAGAATTTGATTGTGTTGAAAAATCGCCAAATAAACTTAGGTAATTTCTGTAAGCTGGAATTCTATGTATATGCAGATAAGCATTTCTTAAGTCTATGGAAGCAAGAAAAACCACTTCTGAGAACAGGGCCAAAACAGATTTCATCTTCTCTAACTGGAACCTCTTCTTCACCATAAACGAATTGCGGAAGCATAGATCTATTACGAGACACAATTTCCCTCTGGGAACACTCTTCAGTATATTTCTCTTCCCTCTTGGGATATTGGAACCATATGCAAGGCTCCTGTCTTGACAAACTATTGAACCAGTTTTGCCACCGTAGAACCTAAAGGCTTGTTCTGATAGAACCTTTCTGTAGGCTTGACCCGCAGTTCTAGAGAGTAACCTTTGGTTATTGTTTGAGACTATAACTGAATTTGAGACTATAACTGAATATATTATGGACCAGACCTGCATCCCAGTTTTGGTGTCAGGCATCCTGTTTGGCAGAGACCCACTTGTGGCTTATTCCTGTCAAATCTTCTTTTTAGGCGATTTTATGACCCTAGACCAAAAGGACATATGATTCTGCATCTATATCTGGGAAAAGAGGACCCCTTATTTTTATTAAGGGACTCCAACATGGTTTCCAACTGTAGTCCAAAAGCCTTTCAGGCTGGAATGGAAGAGAAAATAACTGTGGCTTGTGAGAAATGTCTCTCGACCAGTTTTATCCATAACATTCTGCAAATAAAATTTACTATAACTAGGCTTTTTGGTGAGAATCTCAATACATTAATAGGAAAATCTGCCATGAATTCAGAGGCCGACTTCATAAGCAGAATATTTTTCAAAATATCTTCCCTAGGTACACCATTTTTAAGATCTTCAGAAAAGCTGGCTGAGCCACACACGGAGCACTCTGGCTACTGGAACTGCAACTAGAGAAGTCTTCATAGAAAAGGCACCAGTGACATATGGTTGTTTAACTAAGGCTACTTTCACACTAGCATTTTTTGCGGATCCGTCATGTATCTGCAAAAACGCTTCCGTTACAATATTACAACAGCATTCATCCATCATGAAAATCCGGTTGTATTATGTCTTCTATAGCCAAGACGGATCCGTCTTGAACACCATTGAAAGTCAATGGGGGACAGATCAGTTTTTTTATTGTGCCAGATTGTGTCAGAGAAAATGGATCCGTTACATTGTGTGCCAGGACGGTTTTGGTGTCTGCCTCCAGAGCGGAATGGTGACTGAACGGAGGCAAACTGATGCATTCTGAGAGGATCCTTTTCCATTCAGAATGACTTAGGGCAAAACTGGTCCATTTTGGACCGCTTTTGAGAGCCCTGAACAGATCTCACAAACGGAAAGCCAAAACGCTAGTGTGAAAGTAGCCTAAGGAATCCATCTTGTGGTCTCTCTCGGCAAGGAAGAGTCCTCAACAGACAATTTCTTGAAAGTTTGGCAACTGCTAAATTAACTTTAGGGGCAAATCCCACTTTTCGGTGGACTTGGAAATCTAGACAGACTTGAACCTGGTACCTGGATCAGTGCTCTTTTCAGTTTTTTTTTTCAGTCTGCCTGCAGTAAATTTTGCAGTATCGGAGGAACCGGATATGATTTCTTTTTTATAACAGAAAATACAAAGCTTCCTTTTTAGACATTTCATCAACAGACTTATCACTCTTTAAGGTCTCTTTGACCATAATTTTTGTAGCTGACTGATTATTAAGGATTTGATCAAAAACCCATGACAACTTGGATCTAAACCAGGTGAAAAACTGGTCTGCTTTAGAGGAGTCTTGCAAGGAAGCACAATCCAGTGACACATCCCCTTCACATTCATCAGGCAGCAGCTGGACACAAGCTGAACACATCCTATGCCTGTCTTCCCAGCTCCTCTTCCTGCTTCCATAGACATCTAAGGTAAAACACATAATGTAAACACCAGTAGCTGCAATATGCACCCCCAGATATGAAAGGACGCTGTGCAGCGCACTTACTGTGACCACAGCAGACCCGGCTGAGTTGGCTCAAGCGCAGCACACAAGCATTTGCGCCATAAACCTCCGAGATCCCATGAGAGCTTGGCCCCTTTGTATGCCGGGATACACTGCCCTAATCCCAAATGGTGCCATAACCATGGGTGAATAGAAAGCATTCCTGCTTTACAGCGCACCTTTAATAAAGCAGAAACCTCCTGCGACAAATAATGCACGCTGCTTTGTGCATAGGGCAGAGAAGCTATGTCATTGAACTCCGTAATGTTTGCAAAGTATATTCCCACGGAGGGGCCCGGCACATAGGGGGGCTGTTGTAGATACTGGATAACACCTTTAAATTTTGACTTCCTCTGGTGGACGGAAGAACAGAACAATAATTAGATTAAATTAAACAAAAGTCAGACTCCCTATAAGGGGAGGGGCCCGGCACATGGGGTGGCTGTTTTAGATACTGAATAACCCTTTTATCCCCATTGTGCTGCCTGAGGATGACCAGGAAATTATAATTCTAAAGCATTTATTCTTATGACTCTATGTTGTGCTATTCCTTTATTATATCCACTTTATGAATACATCTATAACTATTTTTTTTCTCTTGCTGATATAGCGCTGACATATTCGCCAGTGCTTTATAGATATTATTATGACTTCTTGTCCTCAGTGGAGGTCACAATCAAAATTCCTTGTCAGTATGTCTTTGAAGTGTGGGAAAAATCCCACGCAAACATGAGGAGAACATACAAGCTCCATGCAGAGCTTGCACTTGACCCTAGGATACCATCGATGCAGGGCACCAGTGCTAACCATGGAGCAACCCAACCAGCGTTGCCAGTGTCAGACAGTCCAGGGACACAACCCCAAGAGAGAACGAAGGAAGTCAATGGAGGAGGTGAACAAGAGAAGTCCAAGATGTAGCTGCCCTTTTTTCCTCTGGGCCCTGATCAAGCCTGGAGAGGACAGACCAAGTAGTCACAGCAGCCCAGCACAGACAAGTGAGTCAATGTATGAATATAAAGCAAGTCTAGCATAAGCACCATTGACCAGGAGAAACTTAAAGGTACCTGGACACAACTGGATGATTAGTGTGCAGAATTATCCTTTTTCACTAAATGCCTTCTGGGACATAGTGAACCTGAATATTTCAGGAGAGCATCCTACAAGAAATAATGTAGCAGAAAGTTTGCCTGCCACGAGGGAGAACAACCTTATTGGATTGCTCAATATAAATAAAAGGAAACCATTATATTCAGTACCTGAGTGCTAGAGATTGGAGTTAAAGTAGAACCATCTAAGAAGAGAACTTTTGTCTTGTCTGTAAAGTAACAGCATTAGCAAAAACTCCTCAACTGACAATTGGCAGACCTGTTATAACGATCTCAGCTAAATTAACATCTGGATTATTACTTTTGATATATAAGTGAACTGTACCAACTGTCCTGAGACCATTGATTCAGTAAAAGTTTAACTGTGTTTTACTACAACTGACTCCTCATCCTTTCTACTACCCTCAACATTTGCATCTTACGGTGCTGGCATCATGAACACAGGGGCCCAGCCACCAAAGCACCCTAAACATACCCACTACCATCAAGGGCACCTCAACTTCCATCTGGCTGGTGTTCCCTGCAATTGAAAGTGCCCCAGAGGATTTAGTGCTGTCCTTCCCTCCACTGCACTGCCGGCCCAGGGAGGCTCTGCTAACCGTGAGTAAATGAACTACTAACCCCATCGGCCTACAGTAACTCATGTGTTGCCCCTGCGTCCCAGAATGCTGCAATTGCTTCATCATTTTTTTGTGAGTCATGATGTCCATGTGCTGTCTGCATTTTTTGCAGCCCCATAGAAATTAATAGGTCTGTGCGCAATCAGCAAAAAATGCAGATTGGACATGGAACCAAAATATGATTGTGTGCATGAGGCCTGATTCTAGATTTTACTGCGGCCCAGAATGCTGCAATTGCTTCATCATTTTTTTGTGAGTTATATTACGTGACATCTCAGGGACAGTAGAGACAGATGTTTGCAAGCATGGTAACATGCGTGTAAAAATTTACACTGTACTAGATAACTCTTGTCTACCCAAATGGTTATTATATGAATATCTCAAATTTGTCGAGGTCTGTAAGCTGATATACGTGACTTATGTCCATGGTATAATTTGTGTTTTCAAATGCTATTTATTCTCTTCTTTTACATTTTAGGATGCCATTTCTCTCCATTGTGGTTATATATGCTGTTACCACGTTCTGTCTCTTTGTTTCGTATTTTTTTTTTTTTAGTTTTCTGTTATGGCAATGATATATTTGTTGTTCCTTTCATAACAAAAAAAAAGGGGGGAAGGAGTTGTCACACAGACAGACAGGGTCACATGTGCTGCTGCAGTCAATCACTGGCTTCAGCGTTGATGAGTCCCCAAGTGACATGTGACTGCTTGGGGACACGTTTCCACTGAGGCAAGTCATGATGTCCATGTGCTGTCTGCATTTTTTGCAGCCCCATAGAAATTGATAGGTCTGTGCGCAATCAGCAAAAAAGGCCAATTGGACATGGAACCAATATATGGTTGTGTGCATGAGGCCTGATTCTAGATTTTACTGTGTACAGTATAACCTTAAAGGGGTTCTCCGGGAATTTAGAAAAATAAAAATACTTAATTATAACTTTATTGTAAATATATTCCCATATACCTTCCATTATTTATAATGGCACATTTTTTCTAGGGAGCAATTATTAGGAGAAACAAAATGGCTGCAAACCTATTAATACACACAAAACCTGTCCTAATCATACAAGAGGACATGTTACTTCCGAGCACTGAGGTAAAGAGCCACCTCATCCTCCTCTCCTACTTGTCAGGTGTTATGATCCTGAATACAGATTATAAGAACTTTAACTGAATCTCTGTGGGAAAGGAGTCCATGAGGAGACATGAAGTACAGAGAGGACAGACTGTAGTAATATGGACTACATACAAGTGCTGCTGCTCATTATCCACATCACCCCCCACCCTCCTCTCTACTTCATGCCTCCTCATGAACTCCATTTCTACAGAAATTTAGCTGAAGATCATATTAAAATGTATTGAGGATCATAGAAGAAGATGAGGTAGCTCTTTGGCTCACTGCTCTGAAGTAACATGTCCTCCTGTGTGATTAGGACAGGTTTTCTATGTACTAATAGGACGGCAGCCATTTTATTTATCCTAATGATTGGTCCCTAGACAAAACGAGCCATTATAACTAATGAAAGGTATTTAGGAATATACAGTATTTATAATAAAGTAATATTAAAGTATTTTTATTTGCCTTATTCCCAGAGAACCCCTTTAATATACTGTATTAGTGAAACCCTTCAAGATGCATGGTTTCCTTGTAAAAGATGAGAAAGTAAATTGAATACACTGCTCCATGGCAAGTCTGGTTCTGATTTACAGCACACTCAGCGCTTGTTACATAATTACTACTCTGTGGGATTATACAGATCCCTCTATCAGTAATGCTCTTTCAAAGCAGTGACACTACAGGCAACCAAATCCCTGCGATGACACAGTGCGGTCCTATTTGTTTGGCCAATAAACTGCATCCAGAAAATGATGCCTACTGTAAGGTAAAATATATATGTGAAAATAACAGATAATAACTGGAGAATTACAAAACATAATACCCTATTACAATAGTTGTTTTTCTATAGTGTTACACCCAAATATTATAATCTTATAATCTCCTCAAGTCACTCCAAATCTGGATCTTCAGTATCTATGATTTAGAGAGTAAGCTCTATGGAATGTATTATAACCTGTAAGGCCCTGTGTAAACAAATGGTACACAACTGGGGATTGCAATATTTTCGGGAGGTCATTCTGGATCACATATATTGAATACTGTCCAAATGTTGCACCATCTAAAAATGAAAACAATATGGAAAAAGATGAAGAAATAATACAAATGAAAACATTATTGTACAATATAATACTTAATGGGACAGTCTATGATTAGTAAAAGGTCTGCTTTTTTCCAGTAATCTCATCCATGGGTTGTGTCTAGGCTGACTCTTTGAATAGGGATGAGCCAGACACAGCCCATGGACAAGAGTGGTGCCATTTCTTGGAAAAAAAAGTTATGTTTTTTGTATTAATAGGCTACCCTTTTTAATATAAAATAATTGAAAGATAAATATGAAGCACATGAATTCCACAGGGGTAAGCTTTTATCCCACCGCTGTGACAACTAGGACATTTGGTTCTTTATCAAACATTCTGTCAAAGATTTTACACAAAAACAATTTTAAAGTTCCTATGGCTATACATGAAAAATATTTGCATTGCTTTGCTTGAAGCTCTAATTGACATGTTACAAAACATTCCATTAGTGATTAGCATGAGCTGGCTAAGCTAACCCGGACCTGTGCAACGTGTTATGTCATGTATAAGACTCATGTAGAAAGTTTTGAAGTCAAACTGGTCAGCAACTCTTTTACCCCACACAGGTGACAAGTTTACAGAGATGGACGATGCGGCCTGGTGCTGTCACTCATAATCTTGGTACTATCCTAGTCTTTCAAATGCGCTACATGGTAGACTTTGCAGGTCCAAGATCCAACCTGTGGAAGACCCTACAATCTGACGTGGACACTAGAGATGAGCAAATCAAAGCTGACAAAGTGGAATTTGTTACGAATTTCAGGAAAAATTCGGTTCGCACCGAATGTGAATTTCCTCGCTCTTCGTAGTAACGAATCACATTTTTCCTAAAATGGCTGCTGCACGTGTGAGGACATGGGGAACGGAAGTCTGGGAAGGCGGGATCACCCATACTGACATGCATGCAGCCAGCCAGCCCTGTGATGTCACAGCCCTATAAATATGGCAGCCATCTTAGATTCTGCTATTCACCAGCGTACTTAGTGCAAGAAGAGACGTGTCTGCAGGAGCTAGGGACAATGATTGAAAAATCATCATTGTGCAAAAAAAAAGAAAAAAAAGAATTACAAGTGCAGGGAAAGGTTATTCAAGGTGTAGGGAAAGGATAGGGAGGAACCATTCCATGGCATTTCTGTTAAAAAGGGTTCAGTCAGGGAGGTGACATCCTGGTTAATAGGAACAATCAGATTACACTTTACTGCACTGACTGGTGATACCGATTGTCATTATACAGCTCTGTAATTCCAGCAAATCGTTCTTATTAGGGTGCAAGTGCTGTTTGATACAGGCCTTAACAGAGATTATTACAATGAAATATTTCTAAATTTTATTTGCCCTTGTGCGGTGAAGTTATATGTTCTAAAGCATTTTTTGGCTAGTATTAGTGGGAAAAAAGGGCTTATTAGCCATTGTGTGGTGAAGTACGAAAATGACAGCCCTTTTTGTTGTGTATTAGTGGCAAAAGTAAAATATATTTGCCGCTCAGCGGTGCACTTATGTTTTAAAGCCCTTTTTTTGCATGTATTAGTGGAAAAATATATATATCTTTGCCGCCTATAGGTGCAGTGAGATATTTTACAGCCCACTTTGCCATGTATTAGTGGCGAAACACAAATATATTTGCCGTTTATAGTTGTACTTATCTGTTAAAAAGCCTTTTGTGTAAAAATATAAAAAAACTTGGGCCTACTTGCCGTTCAGCGTTGCGGTGAGATATTTTACAGCCCAATTTGCCATGTATTACTGGCAAAATACAAATATGTACGCCTTTCATTGTTGAATTTATCTGTTGAAAAGTCTTTTGTGTAAAAATAGAAAAAATGTGGGCCTAATTGCTGTTCAGCGGTGCAGTGAGATATTTTACAGCCCAGTTTGCCGTGTATTGCTGGCGAAATACAAATATATTTGCCGTTCATAGTTGTACTTTTCTGTTGTAAAGCCTTTTGTGTAAAAATGGAAAAAAATTAGGGCCTAATTGCTGTTCAGCGGTGCAGTGAGATATTTTACAGCCCAGTTTGCCTTGTATTACTGGTGAAATACAACTATATTCGCCTTTCATCGTTGCACTTATCTGTTAAAAGCCTTTTGTGTAAAAATAAAAAGAAATTAGGGCCTATTTGCCGTTTAGCGGTGCAGTGATATATTCTAAAGCCCTGTTTGCTGTGTATTAGTGGCGAAATAAAAAATATTTGACTAACTTTTGGTTACTTGATCTGTTTTTGTGGCAAAGAAGTTCCAGGCCCTGCACAGGATAGTGGCAGAGGCCTGAATGTTTCTGGTGCAGGCAGAGGTCTCAGCAGAGTAAGGGGCCATGGCAGAAGGGGTCACTTCGAGAGGCCTGAGCGCCAAGTGTTAGCTAGCGGTCGTGTCGTGACCAGCAACCACCGGTTCTTGAATGGTTGACTCGATCTTTGACTTCATCGCAACTTACATTAGACACCCCCAGCCAAGAGTCAGTGGGTTTATTAGACACAACCCTTAGTTGGCATGGCCCGGGAGCAGGCCCTCACCTGTCCTAAACCTGCCTCTGTCCTTTCCTTCACTAGGCTGGCAAGTAGTGATGAGGACAGTGGCGTGGGGGCTGGTGTTGCGAGCGGTCAGGCTCCTGACACAGAGACGGTTGAGGAGGACATCATTAATGTGCAGACAGTACTCAATGATGATGTAGGTGATCGCACTGGGGGCCTCCATGATAAATCTGCAGCGTGGAGGCCCCTTGTGGCTTCTACACACTTTCAAAATAACCCTTCAGCGAGGCGAATAGATGCCGGATGACCGGGAGCATCGGTTCATTTCTGAGACATCTGTCTGGTGCGGGGGGAATCCGAAGACCCTTTGTCTCTGTGCACCACAGGATGTCCTCCTTCCCATCCATGATGACTGGAAACTCATGATGTTTTCCCTGACGAAGAGACCAGGGGATGGTAGTTATGGTTTGAATCTTGATAAACTTCACGACTCTTCTCGGCTCCAAGCAATCTTGAAGCTTTGTCTTTTCATTGTCTGTAGCTACTAGAGGCCTGTTCATGCGAGGCAGGTTCCCTCAGAAGTATCTAGCTCTGAGCTATCGATACGGCACTTGCATCAATCTTGACAGGATTCGTCTCCAGGTGGAGAGAAATTGTTTTTTGGAATGCTTTCTCCATCGCAACCACAACGTCGAATAACCAGAAGACTGGCCGATTCTCTCCTGTCTTAGGCAATATTTAATTAAATATTTAATATTAAATGGAACCAAAACTTGACTAAAATTATAAGAAACTAAACTTAAGTTCTCCAATATATTATCCCAATCTTCAATGGAAATTCCCAGAGAATCAATTTGCCAAACCTTTTGTGCCGGAGAACGTGTATTATTAAATTGTGCCGAGCCGAGGTGGTCTCCTCATGCTGCTGACACCTCCACAATTTTTCATCATGCCACTCTGTGGCCTCCTCATGCTGCTGCCACCTCCCCAATCTCTCATCTTTGTGCCACTCTGCGGTCTCCTGATGCTGCTGCCACCTACAGACTCTGTGATTGTGCCACTCTGTGGGCTCCTGATGCTGCCGCCACCTCCAAACTATGTCACCTTGCCACTCTGTGGCCTCTTCATGCTGCTTCTACCTCCACTCTGTCACCTTGCCACTCTGTAGCCTCCTATTGCTGCTGCCACCAACAGACTCTGTGATTGGGCCACTCTGTGGTCTGCTCATGCTGCTTTCACCTCACCACTATGTCACCTTGCCACTCTGTGGTCTCCTGATGCTGCTGCCACCTCCACACTGTCACCTTGCCATCCTGTGGACTCCTCATGCTGCTGCCACCTCCACACTCTGTCATTGTGCCACTCTGCAGCCTCCTGATGCTGCCGCCACCTACAGACTGTCATAGGGCCACTCTGTGGTCTCCTTATGCGGATTTCACCTCACTGCAATGTCATAGGGCCACTCTGTGGACTTATCATGCTGTTCCCACCCTTCCTACTTCATTGCTGGGCCACTTTTTAGCCTTTTTGGCTTGACTGACATCATTTATTTGACCTTTCCTCTGATCTGTCAGAAGGAAGATAAAATGAGATGCACAACGGATCCTGTCTGTGTAGCAGCTGTAAGGCCTTTATGGTCCCATCAGAATTGACTTGTGATTTGGTAGCCAAAAGCAGAAGTGGGTACAAAACACAGAAGACTTGCAAATATTAAGTTCACGTGTCATCTCTGTTTTGGATCCACTTTAGTTTTTTTGGGCATTAGCAATACTGATGGATTACTGACCAAATGCTGACCGAGTGAAGGCGAATGCTCCACAGACAGGATCTGTTTTTTGTGGGTTATTGTTCTGATGGATCAAAGGAAGGGCAAAATAATCAGTGACGTCAACACAAACTTACCGCTGACACCCTCTCCACTGTGTCAGTGGGGGCTCTACTTGTATAAGCATTTAATAAAACAGGTTCTGTAGACATCTATGTGGAATCAGCTGACGACAGTGTAAAAGAAGTGTGCTTCTTCTTCTTGATGCTAACATCGACCTGTAAGGCTGAGTTCATACTTGAGTTATGTGGTCAGTTTTGGCCCTGTGACTGCCCAAATAAGTGACGTGTGCAGTGATTCTAAGTGTGACGCCTGTCATCTTTATGTCATACGGACTCACAGTATTATTTCACTACCAAAGCAGACTCCCTATGCAAGGCACAGTGTTCTACACCACTATAAAGGCTCTCTGCAGCCAGAAAGTAGCTGTTTTTTTAAGTAATTTACCACAAACCGAATTTTTCTATTTTTTGGGGGGTAAACTAGCGAATCGAATTTTTCAAAAATTCGCTCATCTCTAATGGACACAAGACCAGCATAGGCAGGCAACAGGGAGCGCGCAGGAGTATAGCTAGAGTTTATAGGGCCCATAGAAAAATAAGATGGTCCCCACCACCTAGTGTCAGAAAATTAAAACAGCAGCATAAGTAGCAATTAAAAGAATGCATGATTATAATTTATTATTAAAGCGACATTCATTCCATGGCGCTGTACATATGATAAGGGGTGTACATACATAATACAGACAATTGCAATAAGCATGAACAAGACGCATTACAGACTGGTACAGAAGGAGAGAGGGCCCTGCCTGTAAGGGCTTACAATCTACAAGGATAGCACCATATATCTTAAAATAACATAATTAAGTGCCATAATCGAAAATCAGAGCATTCCTGTACAGTAGCTTTTCAATGTGTAAAAAACTTTTTATTCGCCCATATCCCAGTAACATTTGAGTCCAATCACAGGACCTTTCTCAGGCCAGAAGAAACATTACTGGGACATGGTTGCATAGAAAGTTTTTTTTGCACATTCAAAAGCTACAGGAGTGCTGTGCTTTTCCTTTTATATTGTTTTGGATACCTCATCTCGATCTGGAACACTGGCACCCATATCCAGTGAATAACCTTTAAAGGAGTGCTGCCTTTTTCTACTTCCATAATTTGGTGCTAGATACTGTAGTAGAAAGCCACTAACTTATTCCCCACAAAAATGGTACAAATCTCTTGCATCTGACTGAGCTTAGTCGTTCTAGTTGTCTTATTAGAGGTGTCTATTAGTGATAAAGAGAACTCCGGGGTCATAGTCACATAAGAGTTAATTCAGATCAGTTATCCAGATATGCAGATAAGTTATGACATAAGTTATGTCATATACATTAAATATATTTTTTAAACCCACTTGGGGGGAGATGCATCATATCTTGCTCTCCAAATAGGGCTTTTTGCTGCTTTTTTGATGTTACGTGTCCCACAATGTTATTTTTTATTTTTTTACACCGCTCTCTCCAGTTTTGGGAAGGTGGGCAAGGTTTGCAATGTTAAGGAGCTTTAGGCCCCTTTCACACGGGCGAGTTTTCCGTGCGGGTGCAATGCGTGAGGTAAACGTATTGCACACGCACTGAATCCAGACCCATTCACTTCTATAGGGCTGTGCACATGAGTGGTAATTTTCACGCATCACTTGTGCATTGCGTGAAAATCGCAGCACGATCTATATTGTGCGTTTTTCACGCAATGCAGGCTCCATAGAAGTGAATGGGGCTGCGTGAAAACCGCAAGCATCCGCAAGCAAGTGTGGATGCGGTGTGAGTTTCACGCATGGTTGCTAGGTGACAGTCTATTCACTGTATTATTTTCCCTTATAACATGGTTATAAGGGAAAATAATAGCATTCCTTAATACAGAATGTTTAGTAGAAGGTCAATTGAGGGTTAAAAAATAAAATAAAAAATTAACTCACCTCCTCCAATTGATTGCGTAGCTGCTGGTCTCCTGTTCTTTCTTCAGTACCTGTCAAAGGACCTGTGGTGACATCACTGTGTTCATCACATGATCCATCACCATGGTGATGGACCATGTGATGAGCTCAGTGACGTCACCACAGGTCCTTTGACAGGTCCTGAAGAAAGAACAAGAGACCGGCAGCTACGTGATCAATTGGAGGAGGTGAGTTATTTTTTATTTTATTTTTTTTAACCCTCAATTGACCTTCTACTAAGCATTCTGTATTAAAGGGAAAATAATAAAATTTACAGAATACTGAACCCAAACTCGAACTTCTTTAAAAAAGTCCAGGTTCGGGTCTGGGTGCTAAACATGCCGATTTTTCTCACGTGCGTGCAAAACGCATTCAAATGCTTTGCACTCACAGGGGGAAAAAATGCGCATGTTCCAGCAACGCACCCGCATCTGTCACGGAAGGTGTATAGAAAACTAGAAAACACAAAATGAAGATCCGACTGACTGGATCCAAAACTAAGGAACAAAAGGGAGAGCCCTGCAACAGACCTGGCTCTCTCCCTAACTGCTCAGCCTATGCAAAAATCTCAATGGTAGATGATCGCATATCCTCGTACCTCGACTGTATAACACCTGAACACCCTATAATAGTGAGGGGACACGACCACCGGCTCCCTACACTTGATACAGAGGGAGTCAGGGTCACCTGGGATCCAGCAAACAGGAAAATACAAATGAATGAACAAAACTTATCTGTAGAAGACTCAGTAGTAGCATCCAGCATGCACACACTCCAGGAAGTTGTATAAACCGCAAAGTGATGCAGTATGGGAAGGGATTTAAAGGGATGCAATCAGTGCAACTACATGACAGCTGAGAGGGGCTAACGAGATGAGAAAAAGAAAGCAAAACAAAAGGAACCTCAAGGAGGAGGTTCTGAAGGACGTCTGTCAGAGCTTCTCAGATGTCTGGTGGTGACAGCATCTTTTCCCGCAACGCCTGTCTGAACCCAGCCTTACTCCAAGTTTCAAAAGTCTCAAACTCATTCCAGTAAGGGGGTGGTGTAGAAAACTGGAGTAAGATTTCTAGACTAAAGTGTTTAAAGATGCACCAAAATGAACATTTGATCAATTTGGTTTAATGTACACCAATGCAGACTCAGAAAAACTGAATTCAATTATTAGCTCCTAAATCCACCCCAAGGTATGCAGCTTTGCCTTCCAGGAATTATCCCTTGAATACCAGATTATGTTACATCTTACATGCCTGTTTTATTATCCAGCTATGTGGGATGCGGCATATTGTGGAACTCCTCTTGTCAAGCTTCCTTCAGTATCAGGCTTTAATAAGACTGCTTGGAACAGGAACATGACACAACATCTCGGGTGTAAGTTAAACATCTTGTGTGTGCTGAGTGCATATCATGTGACCACCAGGAGGGTCCTCAGCCAAAGATTTGCTAACCCTTACAACTATAAATGTCAAGGTTTTTCCTAAGGAAACTACAGCACTGTGTACATAGAAATTGACAAGGTCTTTTTACAGCTTATGTAGCGTTATAATTAAAGTTTAATATGACATTCGCCACTGAGCCTACAAAATACACATACAACATTAGAAACCGATTGTGTGTATTAAAGACATTTTGTGTTGCTGTCTAAATGGAGTATGTCTTGTTAGAGACTCTAAGGGGGTCTTTTATAATCAGAAATACACCCCTTTATTAGGCATATTTCTGGCACAGATTGTGGCACAATTAACTTTCTAATAACTAATCTGACTTTTCCCGGCTCACGCCAGGTCTAAAAAAGTGGGCGTGACGTGGGTGAGGAAGGGGACGGGACACTAGGCCTGTCTCATTATTCATTTTCTATGTCTGTTTTAGGCGTAGAAAATGGTCTAAATGTAAGCAAGGAAGCTGTCTTACTTTAAGGCTGACCCCTCTACATAACTTTGGCGGATCCACTGCCAGAGAAGGGGCTTAATTAAGACCGGCATCTAAAGGCTTTGGTAATACTTGTAGGATCATCATTCATCATGTGTTTTTATGCACCTTTAACATCTACCCTTGACATCAACTTCTTTGTAAAATATTATAACTTTGATGAGTTGGCAGTATGGGCAAACATGTGGCAAATGAAATGTACTGTTGAAAACTTTGAAATATGATGCATCTAGGCCGCCGAAAATAGATTAAAATTGGCAATAACAAACCAACATTGTTGGCAATAACAAACTTGGGTGTGCAGATTACAAGTAAGCTAAACAGCAGCACTCAATGCAAAGCAGAAGCTGCCATAGTAAATAGGATTCGAGAAACACAAAGAAAAATAAAACACTACATTGCAATATTACTCCTCTACACATCCCTTTCAAAAAGGACCTTTCACCTCTCCCGACATAGGCTGCTTTCACACTAGCGTTCGGGTGTCCGCTCGTGAGCTCCGTTTGAAGGAGCTCACGAGCGGACCCGAACGCAGCCGTCCAGCCCTGATGCAGTCTGAATGGAGCGGATCCGCTCAGACTGCATCAGTCTGGCGGCGTTCAGCCTCCGCTCCGCTCGCCTCCGCACGGACAGGCGGACAGCTGAACGCTGCTTGCAGCGTTCGGGTGTCCGCCTGGCCGTGCGGATCCGTGCGGATCCGTCCAGACTTACAATGTAAGTCAATGGGGACGGATCCGTTTGAAGATGCCACAATGTGGCTCAATCTTCAAGCGGATCCGTCCCCCATTGACTTTACATTGAAAGTCTGGACGGATCCGTCCCAGGCTATTTTCACACTTTAGCTTTTTTTTGCTAATATAATGCAGACGGATCCGTTCTGAACGGAGCCTCCGTCTGCATTATTATGAGCGGATCCGTTCAGAACGGATCCGCCCGAACGCTAGTGTGAAAGTAGCCATATCCGTTTAGTAACGACCTGCATTCCCCATGCAATAATTCTGGAGCATCTATTGCTATGACTTAAAAGTGTTGTCTCATCTTGCCGTTACCAAGGCAAGATGAGAAACAGTCCCAATCACCCCCCAGCCGGGAGACAGCTGAGCACTCCGGCGCTCGCTGTTTCAGTAGGTCCCATTGCGGTGCATAAGAACTACAGAAAGAGCGTGGCACAGCAAGCTATGCTGTCCACCTAACTCAGAAACAGCATAGCTTGTTGTGCTACACTGTTTCTGTAGTTCTTATGCACCGCAGTGGGAGCTACTGAAACAGCGAGCGCCGGAGCACTCTGCTATTACCCGGCTGGCTGGTGGTTGGGACTGTGTGTGTCCCTGCACAGCCTGCCACTGTCTAATCAGTGCTGCCATTTTGGGTCTCCTCAGCCATCAGCTTACAATGCAGAGAACTAATGTGATTCCCATTGGGGACAGCTGGATGCTAATGTCTGGAAAGTGCTGCAGAATATGTCAGCGCTATATAAGTGCATAAGTAAAGTAAACCAAATAGATGCATGGCTGTCAGAATGTGCCTAAATTGCTAATTCCTTTGAATGGTTAAAAAAGCTTCGGTTTCTGGTGTTCTATGAGAATTGAACTATATATGGAATTATCTCTCTATAGATTATTAAATTATTTATTCACTATAGGCCGCTATCATATAACTCTATGGGAAGTTTTCCATTGTGAAATAATGCACCTACAGTACACTTAAGCTGTACTAGCAATAACATGAGTTGATATTCAATCCATATGCAATATTTTAAATCATTTCCATTACAGTGTAAATCCGGTTGTGAGGTACACATGCTGATGCCTTAGGGAACTGAAATATGTACAGTTCCCAATAGCAAACTCTGGATCAGAATCACTCTTGCTGGGGGCAAGCGTACCTGAATGCTAATACAGTTTTAAATACTCATCATCATTCAGAAGCATGCTAGTCACTCAGTCACATTATTTATAGCATGCGGTGTCAAGAGGTGTGGTAGAGGTTACACTGATCACATTTCAAACAGGGAGCCCGTAGGCAGTAATGACTTTGAAGAACCCTAAGCTCGGTGCTCATTCTTTTCTTTTAAAAATTCTTTTTATTGAATTTTATAAAATAAAATAACAAGTATAGACATACCATACAATGTTGTACATACTCCTGAAAATGTTATAGAGCACATACTCAGATTAGCAAATGATAGAACCAGGTATAACTGTATAAATTGTGTCCACGGTTGCATCCTAAATAAAGACGATCGGAGAAAAGCGCATGTCTCGTACACAGGTTTATTAACAACATTTCCTATAAATTGGTCTGTCTCATACATACAAACAGTTCTAAATAGTGATGGACGAACATCAGCTGGGACAATTCACGAACACAATCGCGCAAACGCGATCAAATGTTCGCGAACCACAAGTTCGTGGTGGGCCCAATTCACTTTAAAGGCAGACAAACCTGAAAAACCTTCATGTCATTATTGCAGCCACCAAATACTTACAAGAACTGTACAAATCATCCCACAACATGGACAGTGACATACCAGAGGGGGATCAATGGCAAAAATTCCCACAAAAAATATGTATTTTAATCAGGGGCCATTTTTATGCATCTTAAAGGGAAACTCTCAAAAATGTGGCCTGCTGGAGCCTAGAAAAATTGTATTTTAGGCCACAGGAGTAAAGGCCCCGAAAATTAGGCATTCACCTGACAGAAAACATCCAGTGATTATGTGGCTGGAGGTATATTAGACAGTCATTGGATATCGATTTTACTGCAGGCCAGTACAAATAGATGTCAAATACATATGTTTAAAAGAACAAAAAATATAAAATTGGATTAAAAACATGGCTAACGAAATCCCCCCTCTTGAAAACCCCCCAAATGATAATAGTTGAAATTCGATAACACGTGGTCGTCGTCAGGTGTTGAATTCCTCCGAGGTCCCAAACATTAGGCATTCACCAGACAGAAAAGAACAAGTAATTATGTGGCTGGAGGTATATTAGACGGTCATTTAATATCAATTTTACTGCAGGCCAGTGTAGTACAGGCCCCAAACATTAGGCATTCAACGTACAGAAAAGAGCAATTGATAATGTGGCTGGAGGTACATTAGGCGGTCACCGTATAACAATTTTACTATTGGTCAGTTAGATTACAGGCCCCAAAAACTATGCATTCAATGTACATAAATGATCAAGTCATTATGTGGTCGGAGGTATATTAGACGGTCAATAGATATCAATTTTACTGCAGGGCAGTGGACTACAGGCCCCAAAAATTATTCATTCACCGTACAGAAAAGAACAATTGATAATGGGGCTGGAGGTACATTAGGTGGTCACAGTATAATAATTTTACTGTTGGTCAGTTAGATTACAGGCCCCAAAAATTATGCATTCACCGTACATAAAAGATCAAGTGATTATGTGACTGGAGGTATATTAGACGGCTATTTGATATCAATTTTGCTGCAGGCTAGTACAAATAGATGGAGAATAGGAGAAATGAGGGGGCACACTCAAGAGGGATCACTGGATAAAGTGTAGATAATTGTGTTTATTAATATTTTAAGAACATACCCTTAAAAACATTAAAACATACATAAAACAAAAACAAAAAGTGCAAGATTTCACTAGTAGTAATAATCTCAGTGAGAGTTCTTTCCACAGAGGTGTAGGATTAAGGCCTGTGACGTTAGAGCAATAGTATCAGCCCTATGGCTCAGTCCTAGTGGAGCGCTGATGATGTTAATGTCTCTTTATCCAGTATGCTGAGTATGCAGCAGTATATATCAAATTGGAGACTATGCTCCCGTACTTGACAAGATGTATGGCAAGTTGGAGACTATGCTCCCGTACTTACAGTCTCTTGTCGCTTGCGGTATTTCCGATCACCCCTCCTGGCTGAATCCTCACAGCATTGATGTTTCAGGTTGCCGTACACTCACAGCGTCCCGTATGGTGTGTTCGGTCAAGACGTGGCGTCCCACGTGACCTAGTAGTCTGGGGTGCCGGCTAAACGCTGAGCTGACGTCACTGGATTGACGTTGCACTGACGTCAGTAATGTGCGACTCGTGCTCCGGTTTGAAAGGGAAAGGGAGATCATTTTGCCCAGGCTGGGGGCGGATCTGGTGCTGTGGCGGCGATACATTGATGATATTTTGTTTATTTGGCAAGACACAGCCGAATCTCTTGATCTATTTCTAAACAATATCAACAACAATGATAAAAACTTGGTATTCAGTCCCACCACCAGTAAAGAAAAAGTAGAATTTCTTGACTTGGAAATATGGATCAAGGAAGACCATCTACAATGTAACACATTTTTTAAGCCAGTAGCCAAAAACAGCTTCATCAGGTTTGCTAGCTGCCACCTTCCACGGTGGCTGATCAACATACCAACCAGTCAGTTCCGCAGACTTAAGCGGAACTGCACGGTTGATAGCAAATTTGATGAAGAGGCGTCTGTCTTGAAACAGCAACTGCTGGATAGAGATTATCCAGTTCAGATTCTAGACAAATCATTGGACAAAGTAAAAAAGATGGAAAGGGAACAATTCTTTGTGACAAGCGAGCCACAACCACAAGATGAAACAATAAGGATTATCCTTCCATTTAGCTCTCAATACAGAGTGGTGGAAAGGAGTATCCGAAAACATTGGGGACACCTGCTGAATGACAAACTAGTTGGGCCCCTTTTGAGTGATACACCAAAAATAACATACACAAGGGCCAATAGTCTAGCAGGAAAAGTAGCCCCAACTGTTAAAGCCAACAAAGATAACCAGAAACAATCAAGAACTAATTGGCTAACAACAAATGGGTTTTTCAGGTGTGGCAGGTGTGCAAATTGTAAAATTACTAATTTTCCAAAAAAAACAACTACAGTAACATCAACAGTAAACTCTTTTAGTCTAGAAATTCGAGAATGTCTAACTTGTGACTCTACTGATGTTATATATCTATTGGAATGTGGATGCAGAAAACAAAAAGAACATTGAAGAAGAGGGTAGCGGAACATGTGGCTAATATTAAAAAAGGCCAAGAGACACACCCCCTATCGAAACATTTTAAAACTCAACACAATTGTGACCCAACAGGCCTTAGATTTACAGCTATAGAAAAGGTCAGAAAATTGTGGAGAGGGGGTAACCATATTGCTCACATGTCTAGACAAGAATCCCGCCGAATCTTCGAATATGACACCATTGTTCCCAGAGGCCTCAATGCCGAGATGGAGATGTTTGGATTTTTGTGAATGCAGGGGGGCCGTCCAGTGGAGATAGGACATCGCAGTTTGCCGATTATCGGCGCTGTGATCTCCCCTCCCCACTGGAAGGCTCCTCCCAGATACAACTAAAGAAAACTATCAAACAATACATGCCAAAACAAACACATATGGCCAAGTTCCAATTCAAGACCCTGCACCGCACAAAAAACGCAACCTATATTGGATGCGTTTTTGATGCGTTTTTGATGCGGTTTTCTCTAAAATGTCATTTTAACCATGGAGTCTCCACCATGAATCTGTTTTTATTGCTATTAAATGTAGGGGATGTTATTTATGGTTTTAATTTTCATTTAATTCATGTTTTATGCTGTAAACAGCGATATAAGCAAGTAACAATGTAATCCATCCCACATATTGGGAGAAACCCTAAAAAGTAGGATTGTGGGAAAAATCAAAACCCATATATAAGGAGTGAGAATCCACTCACTCAGTTGGCCACTGAGGAAGGGGTGTATGACCCAGAAACGCATCTGGCAGAGACAGAGTGAGCGTGGATTCCAGGAAAAAACAAGAAACATCTATACTTTAAAGACATCGCTATACGAGATCTTTCTCCTGCATCAAACCGGAGCACGAGTCGCACATTACTGACGTCAGTGCAACGTCAATCCAGTGACGTCAGCTCAGCGTTTAGCCGGCACCCCAGACTACTAGGTCACGTGGGACGCCACGTCTTGACCGAACACACCATACGGGACGCTGTGAGTGTACGGCAACCTGAAACATCAATGCTGTGAGGATTCAGCCAGGAGGGGTGATCGGAAATACCGCAAGCGACAAGAGACTGTAAGTACGGGAGCATAGTCTCCAACTTGCCATACATCTTGTCAAGTACGGGAGCATAGTCTCCAATTTGATATATACTGCTGCATACTCAGCATACTGGATAAAGAGACATTAACATCATCAGCGCTCCACTAGGACTGAGCCATAGGGCTGATACTATTGCTCTAACGTCACAGGCCTTAATCCTACACCTCTGTGGAAAGAACTCTCACTGAGATTATTACTACTAGTGAAATCTTGCACTTTTTGTTTTTGTTTTATGTATGTTTTAATGTTTTTAAGGGTATGTTCTTAAAATATTAATAAACACAATTATCTACACTTTATCCAGTGATCCCTCTTGAGTGTGCCCCCTCATTTCTCCTATTCTCCATTATTTCTTCTGGGTCCTGAGGGTAGGACCTGAGGGTGAGCACCTACCCATACGCAACAGGGGTGAGCCGCTGTATGTCATACGTTCTTCCTAGTACAAATAGATGTCAAATACATATGTTTAAAAGAACAAAGAATATCAAATTGGATTAAAAACATGGCTAACAAAATCCCACCTCTTGAAAAAAAAAAAATGATAATAGTTGAAATTCGATAACACGTGGTCGTCACAGGTGTTGAATTCCTCCGAGGTCCCAAACATTAGGCATTCACTGGACAGAAAAGGCCTTATGCCGCTGTATGTACCTAAGAAAGGTACCACTATTTGTTCTGGGTGGTGGCGGACATTTGTGGGCTGTCATGAGGAAATTAAATTAAACATGGTCGTCACAGGTGTTGAATTCCTCCGAGAACCATGCCTCATTCATTTTTAGAAATGTGAGGTAGTCCACACTGTCGTGAGCTAGGCGAGTGCCTTTATCGGTCACGAGCCCCCTGCTGCGCTGAACGTCCTTTCGGACAGGAACACTTGACAAGGGGCAAGCCAAGAGTTCCATGGCAAATTGTGCCAGCTCTGGCCATAGGTCAAGCCTGCACACCCAGTAGTCCAGGGGTTCCTCACTTCTCAGAGCGTCCACATCGGCCATTAACCCGATGTAGTCGAACACATGACGGTCTAGGAGTTCCCTGAGGCTGGATCTGGAGGGCGGCTGTCGATGGGTTGGCTGCAAGAATGATCTCATATCCGAAGTGACCAACACATCTTCAAACCACCCTCTTCTTGCATGCACTGTAGAATTGTTACTCGCAACTGGTTCTCTGTGGGTGGAAATTCCTCTGTCAGCGCCAGCAACAGCAGAATGCAGCATCTCTCGCAGCAAGGCCTGGAAATGCTGCATTCTGACAGCCCTCTGTAAAGCTGGTAACATGTCCGCCATTTTGTGTTTGTACCGGGGGTCTAAGTACGTTGCCAGCCAGTACTGGTCCTTTCCCTTTATGCTTTTATACGGGGGTCCCTCTTCAAACACTGGAACATGAAGGCCCCCATTTGCACTAAATTGGAAGCAGTAGAGTGGCCTGGCTCCTGCTCATCGCCCAGGAGAATGTCGTCCTCGGTCTCCTCCCCATCCATGGAAAACACCAGGGATCCCAGAAAAGTTTAAAGCCTGCTCTTCTTGCTCCTCCTCCTCTTCCCTGCCAGGCACCATCCTCATCTGACTCCTCTTCATACTCCTGCTGACTTGTCTCAGATGGAGTAGCCCCCCAGGGGAATTCATTCAGCATTACGACTTCCTCATCTTCCTGCTCCTGCTCCTCAATGGCTTGATCAATGACACAACGAAATGCACGCTCCAGAAAGAAGGCGTTAGGCACGATGTCACTGATGGCGCCCTGACTGCGACTGACCAGTTTGGTGATCTCATTAAATGGCCACAGAAGTCTGCAGGCGTCGCGCATGAGCAGCCACTGGTGGTGTGAAAAAAAAAAACAAGCTCCCCTGAACCTGTCCTACCGCAGAGTTTGTACAGGTAGTCGTTAGCATGTTTCTGCTGGAGAAGCCTATCAAGCATATACAAGGTGGAGTTCCAGCGTGTCAGACAGTCACAAATCAGACGTTTGACGGGAGCCATGGCCATATAAGATCTTCTAAAATGGGCAGAGATTTTCCTGGCCTGCCGCAAGACATCTTGTACCATGGGGTATTTGGCAACGAATCGATGCACGACTGAGTTCAGGAACGGGTGCCATGCACAGCACGTGTGTCATTTTACCCTGATTCAGCACGATCAGCAGATTGGCACCATTGTCACACACTACTTTACCAACTGTCAAATTGAGCGGGGTTAGCCACTGATGGGCCTGTGACCGCAGAGCTGAAAGGAGTGCAGGACCGATGTGGCTCTTGGCTTCAAGGCACAACAGCCGCAGCACAGCATGGCAATGTCTCACCTGGCACATTGAATAGGTTCTGGGGAGCTGGGGGGGTGCAGCGGAAGAGGCGGTAGCAGTGGAAAAGGAGGAGTCAGCCGAGGAGGAGATGGAGGATGGAGTAGGAGAAGGAGAAGAGGCAGGCATGCATGCAAACCGTGGTAGTAACAACAAATCCACACGGGTGCCACGGGTTACATGATTGAAGGCCATCAGAAGGTTCACCCAGTGGGCAGTAAAAGTTATGTTCCTTCCCTGCCCCTGTTTGCTAGACCAGGTGTCTGTAGTCAGATGTATCTTGGCAGCGACACTGTGTGCCAGAGATACATTCACTTGCCGCTGAACGTGACCATATAGCTCTGGGATGCCCTTCTGGGAGAAATATTTCCTTCCGGGGACCTTCTATTGCGTTGTGCCAATGGCCACAAATTTGCCAAAGGACTCCGAGTCCACCAATTTATATGGCAGTAGTTGGCGGGCTAGCAGGTCCAACCAGCCAGTGGTCAGCCGTTGGGCAAGAGGATTATCCGGCGTCATAATTTTTTTTCATTCGAACATTTGGGCCATGGAAGCCTGCCTTGTGCAAGATGAACGCGTAAACGGCACGGTGGACGGTGGAGTGGAGGAGAAATGGGAGGAGAAGGAAAGTAGGCAGGACGTGGAGCACCAGAAGTGTGGCTTTGTGGGTTCTGACGGCGTTGCTTTCACTGGGCTTGGTAATGGGATGCCAGGTGCCTTCTTAAGGCAGTCGTCACTAAGTGAGTGTTGGGCCTACCGTGACTTAAGCGTTGACAGCACAGGTTGCAGATGGCAACACTATTATCAGCAGCTGACAAGTAAAAAAAAAAAAAACACACACTGAGGAGCCATGTGCCGGCATCCTGGGAGCGCAAGATGTGACCGTGCATGGTGGATGGCTCGCTCCAGATACATTTGCAGTCTGCTTTTTGCTGACCAGGGTACTGTCGTCAGACCGCTGGGTGGCGGCCGTTGCTACCTCCTCTTCTTCATCCGATGCCAAGAATGGCTGCGCATTGGTAAGGTCTGGGAATTGATGGGAAAATAATTCCTCTGACTCGAGTGGAGGGGCTATGATGATGGTGGTGTCTTTGGGGGTGCACACAGCAGAGAGTGGGGGAGAGCAGATACAGAGGATGAGGAGGGTGCAGAAGCGGAAGGCTGAGTGAGCAACTCAACCAACTCTGGTGCGTCCTTTGACGTAATCGCACACACCTTCTCCAACTTCCCACTTAGGCTCCGGCCTAGTGCACCTGCCCGACCCCTACCTCCCGTGCGTAATGGCCGGCCTCTTCCTCTGCATGTCATTTTCAAAATGATCCTGTGACAAAGTCCCTATAGAAGAGCAGTATTTGTGGAAGCAGGTATATAGAACTGCTTAATGATTCTTTGCTGGAAGCAGGTGTATTTTTCGCCCTATAAGACGCACTCCCCCCCCCCCCCCCCCCAAAGTGTGGGGAAAACAGCAAGTGCGTCTTATCGGGGGAATGCTGCATTTTGCCGAATTTTTTATGATACGCCGTGATGCCGCGCGGCGGGTGTATTAGCTGAGAGGGAGGAGGGGCTGGGGGCCGGCATCTGCTTTTATAATGACATCGGGGCCCGTGCAGTGACTGTATTCTACTACACAGGCCCCGCTCACTGTATATAATCGTATCTGTAATTGTAGGCATTGTGAATGTATAAAAAAATTTGGGCGGCGCAGGCGCGTGACGTAGTGACTCACCAATACAGATACAATTACAGATACGATTATATACAGTGAGCGGGGCCTGTGTAGTAGAATACAATCCCTGCACGGGCCCCGCTGACATTATAAAACCAGATGCGACCCCCACCCCCTGTATTGGGGGTCATTCACACTACAGAGACACTGTTATGGAGGGGATCTGTGGATGACACATAGCATAAGATGCTATATATGTGTCATCCACAGATCCCCCCATAACAGTGTCATCCACAGATCCCCATAACAGTGCCATCCAGAGACCCCAATAAGAGCCATCCAGAGATCCCCATAACAGTGTCACCAACAGATCCCCCATAACAGTGTCACCCACAGATCCCCCATAACAGTGTCACCCACAGATCCCCCATAACAGTGTCACCCACAGATCCCCCATAACAGTAACCTCAACAGATCCCCCATAATAGTGTCATCCACAGACCACCATTAGTTCAAAACCCACCAAAAGCACACCCTTTGGTTAAAACATTTTTTTTTTCTTATTTTGCTCCTCAAAAACCTAGGTGCGTCTTATGGGCAGGTGCGTCTTATAGGGCGAAAAATACGGTATATCAAACCCCTTAATCAGTTTTTTTGGGGGGCAACTGGTATACCACACCAGTTAAAATTATTTGTTCCAATAACGTTTGTCCCTCTGTATAGCTGCGGTATCTCAGCAGAACCGCACACAACTCCTGAAAATTACAAATGCACTATACATAAATTATATTATTGGTATATCACTCCCCTGCCTCAATCAGTTTTTTGGGGGGGAAACTGGTATATCACACCAGTTGAAATGATTTGTTCCAATAGCGTTTGTCCCTCTGTATAGCTGCAGTATCGCAGCAGAACCGCACTCAACTGCTGGACAATACAAATGCACTATAATATACTTTCTATGTTAGAAAATATATTATAAGTATCTCGCACCCCTCTGTGTATCACAACTATCGATAGCACACCTATACTAGTCCTTAAAAGTACTTTTGTGGCCCTATTAGCTAGCGTTTGGTGTCCCTAACAGCCAGTCCCTGCTCCACACAGCAACCTCTCCCTACACTGGCAAAAGACTGAATGTAAAATGGCGGCCAGATCAGGTTTATTTATAGGGTAGGAGGTGTGTCCATGTGCTGAAACGTCTCAGTTGGCTGTCCTGTCCCACCTGATGGATGTGTCATGGGTCAAAGTTCGTCGCTATGCAAAAAAAATATGGCACCATATGTTCGCATATTTGGCGAATCGCGAAACAACCGCCGGGCGAACCGCAAGACCATCTCTAGTTGTAAATCTAAATAACTATCGTAATGGGAGGAGGAAAGTGGGTGAGGGAAGATAAGGAGCACGGAGGGATCCACATAGGAGAATGTCAAGTACTTGTGGGTCTCAGCATAGTTGTAAGAAAGCCATTCCCGAATGGTCAAATACCTGATTACACTCTGGGTAACATTATCTAATGGGTATGCAATGATGAAGATGAGTCTATGTACATAATAAGGTATAAGATCAAGTGCTAATTTTTAAAAGAAAGGTCCCATCAGAAAATGACCTATTGCTTAAAGGGGCTTTCCCATCTCAGACAATGGGGGCATATGGCTAGGAAATGCCCCCATTGTCTGATAGATGCATGGGGGCATATCCTAGAAGGGTACACCGCGCATGGACGGCTGACCTCCATTCATTTCTACGGGGGCATAAAAAATAGCCGAGTGTGGCTCGGCTATTTCCTTTGGCTCTATAAAATTAAATGGAAGCGGTGGCCACGCAAGTGGGGTGGGCTTCTATTCAACGTGCCACATGGCTATTGTCAGCAGGTCAATAGGTGGTGGCCGGACCCGACACTGCTGGCCACCACTTTGCTGGCTTCGTTTTAGACAATGGGGGTAATAATCTAGTGATATGCCCCCATTGTCTGAGATAAAAATACCCATTTAAATCCCATTTTTATGTTAAACATAATTTTTAAGAATTTTTGGTTGGGTTTTTTCTATGTTACTATCTATATATTTTTTTACATGTATATAATCCTGCAATTTTATCACTGGCCACTAGGCCTTCTAATAGGTCATGATTTCCTGTTCTGTACAGGTAACTTTCCAGTAGCTAATTACAATGAAAAGTGTATATATAAAGTGTATCTCTATATAGATAACCCAGTATCCACCAATCACAATTGGCGCTATCACAGCTTATCCGCTCCCTCTTGACCTCTGTCATGTCACAGAGCATGCCTAAAAACCTCTCCCATAGAAGTCAATGGGGTCAGCTCCTCTCCATTGTGTCTATCAGTCATATAGCTACTCTCAAAAGATAGGAAGTCTTAACATATTTTTGGCCTAGTGGACAGTATAAAAAATTGCATGATTTAATGATAGTTCTTTTTAACTATAGATGATAACATGGAAATTTTAAAAAAAAAGTATGCTTAGCATAAAAACATGATTTAAACAATAGGTCATTTTTTATGATACATTCCCTTTAACTGTAAAGTTAGTGTAACCTGGTGTTTCTGAGCTATTACTTAGTATACATTATTTATATGGTGATATTCTTCAATATTATGCTCACTTTCGACATAAAGGCTGGGATCACTTTTCGATGTACTGTATATTTGCTGTTGTGCCAATAGACGTTAATAGCCAAATATGTTCCTTTTGGCATACAATTGGCGGCTACTGTATACATTGGAAAGAGCAAAAAAAAAAAAAGCATATCACTTACAAGAGGGTGTGTACAACATGAAGAACAAAAACCATAGTTGTGCAGCAGTCCAGTAGTGTTGAGAGTGAATATTCGAATCACGAATTTTAATCGCGTATATCGCCACTTTGAGAGTTTGCGAATATTTACAATATAGTGCTATATATTTGTATTCGTGAATAGTGTTGATTTTTATTGCGAATATATTACATTGTAGATTTTTGCAATCAAGTAAACAATGACTGGAGATCACGAATTCTCAAATTTGCTAATTTATGGCGAATTAGATATCGCAAATTCAAATATTGCCTATGCCGCTCATCACTAGAGTCCAGTCTTTATAGATGTTTTACCTTTTAAATTCAAGGGGATCCTGTCAAAAACAAAACGCATAACATGGGTTATAGCAGGGGTAGGCAACCTCCGGCACTCCAGCTGTTAAAACTACAACTCCCAGCATGCATACTTGCTCTGCTCTTATAAGAACTCTCTTAAAAATGAATGGAGCATGCTGGGAATTGTAGTTTCACAACAGGTGGAGTGCCGGAGGATGCTGATCCCTGGGTTACAGGTTTGCTTCCAATTGCAGATGTATGCAACTTTGTACCGTGAGGAAGATTGATGTCCTGCCCTCCTCATCAAACTCAATGCCGTGTGGAGGACTTGTTACAGCCAAAGTCAATAATGAGAGAATTCCACGGCACTGAATGTACTTCCATAAGGTCAATACTGTATTTATCAAAATACCTTATCTTGCTCCAGACAACATAATCCATAGATATTTGCAAAACACTCATATATGAATTGGACATTTAGGTCCTAATTAGAGATGAGCGAATTTCTTGAAATTCATTTGGGGTACGAATCGGTTCTACCTGAGACAAATATACTCCAGTTGCTCTGAAAGTTGGTATATAGCACTAGTCTGGTCTCCTAGGATTTATATTTTTTTATGGAAAGACTGTAGGATGAGAGAGTGAGAGAGAGAAAGCCTAGTATGCTGCTTTTGGGTTTCTGTTGTGTAATGGGTATGCTTCATCATTAGTATGTGTGTGGAGATCAATTGTTTCCTATTTTTTATCTACTAAGTTTTTGGTGGTAGCCTCAAGCTATTCAACAGTGCTTTTTCATAATAAGATTTTCTCCTCGAGGTAGCCTCAAACTGTTCAGTTAGTCCTTTTTAATAACAAGATTTATTATTTAATGCTGTGCCTGTGTCCCCACATAATGCTTTTCTGAAAAAGAGACATGCAAGCTAGAAAAATAGAGTGTCTCTTACCAGGAAGCAGGCTTTTATCTGGGTAACTACCCTTTAGCAGAGCTGAGCAAAATAAAATTTGCTTGGCTGCTCGAGAGGCCTTAATTGGGGTACTATTTCATCTTATGGAAGGCATTGAATATGCATGAGGAGTATTGTAGGTCAGTCAATGCTCCTCTGGGTTTCTGGGTAAATTATATGAAAATTAGCACATCTTACATCTGCTGGCATCAGATAGGCTTAGGAAAGCTAATTTGAATATCTTTCCCAGAAACTCAGAGAAGTGTTGCCTGGCCTACAATACTCAATACTCCGTGCACATACTACACGTGCTAGGTACTCTCCGTAATGAGAAAGATTACCCCCCAACAACTCATATTTATTGCCTACACATCCAGAGTAGCATACTACTATACTTTCTCAACAAATCAAATCAACAAATTAGCTCAGTCAGGGGAAAAAGGCGATAAGACATTCTTCAGATACATAAATAAAAAAAGGAAAATCAAGTAATTACAAAATTAAAAACAAAAGAAGGAAGGTATATGGAAGAAGATAAAGAACTAGACTGCCTCAATGAATACTTCTGTTCAGTTTTTACAAAGGAAAATGAAGGAAAAGGACCTCAGTTAGGAAAGAAGACTAATGAATCTTTTGATGCATCTGTCTTTATAGAGGAAGAGGTTCTAAGTCAGCTGTCTAAAATTTATACAAATAAGTCACAGGGGCCTGATGGAATACACCCAAAGCTATTAAAAGAGCTTAGCGGTGAACTAGCAAAACCATTAACAGATTTATTTAACCAATCACTGGCAACAGGAGTCATCCCAGAAGATTGGAAATTAGCAGATGTTGTGCCCATTTACAAGAAAGGTAGTAGGGAGGAATCGGGCAACTATAGGCCAGTAAGCCTGACATCAATAGTGGGGAAATTAATGGAAACCATACTTAAGGAGAGGTTTGTGAAACATCTAAAATCCCATGGATTGAAAGTTGAAAAACAGCATGGGTTTACTTCAGGGAGATCATGTCAAACTAATCTTATTGATTTTTTTGACTGGGTGACTAAAATAATAGATGGCGGAGGTGCAGTAGACATCACTTATCTAGACTTTAGTAAGGCTTTTGATACTGTCCCACATAGAAGGCTTATCAATAAATTGCAGTCTTTGGGCTTGGACTCCCATATTGTTGAATGGATTAGGCAGTGGCTGAGGGACAGACAACAGAGGGTTGTAGTCAATGGAATATATTCAGACCATGGTCTTGTTACCAGTGGGGTACCTCAGGGATCTGTTCAGTGGAATTGCAGAAGGCCTTGATGGTAAGGTGTGTCTTTTTTTGCTGATGACACAAAGATTTGTAACAGGGTTGATGTTCCTGGAGGGATACACCAAATGGAAAAGGATTTAGGAAAACTAGAGGAATGGTCAAAAATCTGGCAACTAAAATTTAATGTTGATTAGTGCAAGATAATGCACCTGGGACGTAAAGACCCAAGAGCAGAATATAAAATCAGTGATACAGTCCTAACCTCAGTATCTGAGGAAAGGGATCGAGGGGTCATTATTTCAGAAGACTTAAAGGTAGGCAGACAATGTCATAGAGCAGCAGGAAATGCTAGCAGAATGCTTGGGTGTATAGGGAGAGGCATTACCAGTAGAAAGAGGGAGGTGCTCATGACGCTCTACAGGGCACTAGTGAGACCTCATTTGGAGTATTGTGCGCAGTACTGGAGACCATGGGCCAGATTTATCATGACTCTGACAGCTCACTCCACTTTCACATATGGCTAAAGTCAGTATTAGCCAAGTCAGATTTATGATCAGCCCTTTAAGACTGTAATAAATGTGGTTTGACGGTAGCAGTTTATCCGTCAGTAAGCAGCTTTACAAAAGTCGCACATCTTTACGAAAAAGTCGCATGTTCTATTAAAAAGTCTCATAAGATAAGCATGGTCCTCACTGGAGTGAAATTGCAACTTTTTTGCGACTTTTTAAATAGTCCCGAGAGTAAATCTGTGACTTTTTGGGGGACTTTTTCACTCCATTATTCTGACCTGAGCTAATGATAAATCTGGCCCCATATCTCCAGAAGGATATTGATACTTTGGAGAGAGTTCAGAGAAGAGCTACTAAACTAGTACATGGATTGCAGGATAAAACTTACCAGGAAAGGTTAAAGGACCTTAACATGTATAGCTTGGAAGAAAAACAAGACAGGGGGATATGATAGAAACTTTTAAATACATAAAGGGAATCAACAAGGTAAAAGAGGAGAGAATATTTAAAAGAAGAAAAACTGCTACAAGAGGACATAGTTTTAAATTAGAGGGGCAAAGGTTTAAAAGTAATATCAGGAAGTATTACTTTACTGAGAGAGTAGTGGATGCATGGAATAGCTTTCCTGCAGAAGTGGTAGCTGCAAATACAGTGGAGGAGTTTAAGCATGCATGGGATAGGCATAAGGCCATCCTTCATATAAGATAGGGCCAGGGGCTATCCATAGTATTCAGTATACTGGGCAGACTAGATGGGCCAAATGGTTCTTATCTGCCGACACATTCTATGTTTCTATGTTTCTATGTAAATAAATAAAAAAAAGGATTTGTTAGAATCTGAACTTTTTGGGAAATTATAGACGAATTCTGATTTGGCAATTTGAATCTATGATGTGATGTGTTTCATGTGAGCAGTTTGGATCCCTTTGTATGCCCTTATGTTATGTGAGCTGAGTTTTAATGCACACGTACAGCCTAATTTCTGTGAAACATACTCTATTTAGATGGAAAGAGATGGTTATGGAATGGAAGTTAGTAAACATATGTGAGAAACGCAATGTACCTGGGAAAAACTCTAGTGTGGAAAGAACTGAAAGATTCAGCAGTTGTCCTGGTTGGAGTTCAAACCCATGACCCAAATGTAGTCTCTTAAAAAGTGTAGCTCTTTTTCAATACATACTGTATTTATTTTGCTCTGGCATCACTAATTGTTTGCATATTAACCTCTTAACGACACAGGATGAGAATACTTGTCCTAAACTGCCGTTCCCAACACTGTACCCCCTCGAACAGTGCAGGGGCTGGTTGTTACTGAGAGCCGGGGCCTGCTGTGTCAGATGCCACAAGCATGTACTGCACTGCACTGAATCAGGGAACGAACCCTGAAAACTTAAGGTCCCACAGTAAGACAAAAAAATACCCTTTCTCCTCATCAAGCCATGTACAATAAAAAAAAATGCTTTGTGTAAAAGTGCCAAAACGTTAAGAAACTATGTAAAATTGGTATCTCTGTAATTAAACTGACAAGCAGAATAAAAAAATTTCCCACACAATGTTCACCACAATTACAAAACCCAAAAAACAATGGCAAGAATAAAAAGTTATCAAAAAAATCATACCCCAAAAATAGTACTAATGATGATGACATCTCATTCCACAAAAAATAAGTCCTCATACAACTCCCTTGAGAGAGAGTATGGTTGTTAGAGAATGACTGCACCCAGAGGCTGTTCAATAGCCACATGGCACTAGGGCTGCAGCTATCAACTATTTTTGTAATTGAGTATTCTATTGATTAATCCAACAATTAATCAAGTACCCTAATAACAAAAAACTAATTAGGGTACTTTCACACTAGCGTTTTTCTTTTCCGGTATTGAGTTCCGTCACAGGGGCTCAATACCGGAAAATAACTGATCAGTTTTATCCTAATGCTTTCTGAATGGAGAGCAATCCGTTCAGGATGCATCAGGATGTCTTCAGTTCAGTCCCTCTTACGTTTTTTGGCTCGAGAAAATACTGCAGCATGCTGCAGTTTTCTCTCCGGCCAAAAATCCTGAACACTTGCCGGAATGCCGGATCTGGCATTAATTTCCATTAATGCCGGATCTCGTACTAAGTGTTCCGGAAAACCTCCGACCTTTAAAAATGTAAAAAAAATAAATACCGGATCAGTTTTTCCGGATGACAACCGCAAAGACAGATCCGGTATTGCAATGCATTTGTCAGACGGATCCGTATACGGATCCGTCTCACAAATGCATCCTTTTGCATCCGTTTGCGACGGAACTGCCTGCCGGAATCCTCTGCCGCAAGTGTGAAAGTTCCCTTAAAAGAGAGTTTTTCTTTATAAAAACTCATCAGCCCCCCCCCCCTGTTCCATCAGCTGCTCACCATGCCATCAGATTCCCCCCAGTGCCATCAGCTCTCCCCCCTAGTGCCATCAGCTCTCCCCCTAGTGCCATCAGCTGCCCCCTCAGTACCATCAGCTTCCCCCTCAGTTCCATGAGCTGCTCCCCCAGTGCCATCATCAGCTCCCCCTAGTGCCATCAGCTCCCCCTAGTGCCATCAACTCCCCCCTAGTGCCATCAGCTCCCCCTAGTGCCATCAGCTCCCCCTAGTGCCATCGCGTAGCATAAATAGACGGTATGCAAACAGTTTTTTTCTCCTCCTTTTAGAAAGGTGCCGAGGTCTGCAGATGTCCTATTTGTGGATATCCTGCAACCTGTAAAAAAATTGTAATAGTGTAAATCCGTATGGTTGTGCTATCCTGCAATGTGCAGATTGTACCTACACGGCACTCCACCAACCTTTTTCCAAGAAACGTTCTTTTATTATTTTACTTTGTTCTTTAAACAAAGTAAAATAATAAAAGAACGTTTCTTGGAAAAAGGATATAAGAGCGAAAAATTGGAGAGATAGATAAATACAATAAAACAAAGGGAGGAGACCCCAAATAATCCAAAAATACCGAAAAACACAACTGACTTTCGTTTTTCGTTCATAACCCAGTTCACACAATGTTCTGGGGAACTAAAAAACGCAATCAAAAGAAACTGGCCCATTCTGAAAAACGATCCAGTACTTGGACCTGCAATTCCCGAACAACCACTGGTCATCTACAAAAGAGCACCTAATTTACAAAACAAATTAGTACATAGTCCCATTCGACCTGAGGAGACTAATAAAAAAAGAAAAAATTGTTTTAATTGGTGTGGTTTCTGCATTGCCTGTAAAAATAGAAAAAGAACAGAAAGATCACAAAATAGTACTATAGTACACAGTATTGTGAAAGGCAAACAATTGGAAGTAGTGGGAGAGATGACATGCCATAGCAAAGGGGTCGTATATGTACTGGAGTGCCCATGTGGCCTCCAGTATGTAGGTTGTACCATCAGACCCCTCAAGGATACAGAAGCATATAAGAAATATCAAGAAGGGGCTAGAAAGTCATGGTGTTTCGGCGCACTACAAAAAATATCACCAAAAGAACCCAGAGGGATTAAAATTTATGGGGGTAGAACTAGTACAAAACCATTGATGGGGAGGAAGTTTTTTAGAGAAAATTAATAAAAAAGAAAGTAGGTGGATATATGAATTGAGTACGCTACAACCAGGGGGCCTATATGTAGATTTTGATCTGCAAGCTGTTTTAAATTAATTACAGAAGTTGGTGGAACCACTATTCCCATGTGAATTAGGACCTAAAGATGTGCGGTTTTTCCCATTGAGAACTAAGGCTACTTTCACACTAGCGTTCGGGTGTCCGCTTGTGAGCTCCGTTTGAAGGGGCTCACAAGCGGCCCCGAACGCATCCGTACTGCCCTAATGCATTCTGAGTGGACGCGGATCTGCTCAGAATGCATCAGTCTGGCAGCGTTTGGCCTCCGCTCAGCAGGCGGACACCTGAACGCTGCTTGCAGCGTTCAGGTGTCCGCCTGGCCGTGCGGAGGCAAACAGATCCGTCCAGACTTACAATGTAAGTCAATAGGGACGGATCCGTTTGAAGATGACACAATATGGCTCAATCTTCAAACGGATCCGTCCCCCATTGACTTTCAATGTAAAGTCTGGACGGATCCGTTCTGAATGGATCCGTTCAGAACGGAGCCACCATCTGCATTATATGAGCAGATCCGTCTCAGACGGATCCGCTCTGAACGCAAGTGTGAAAGTAGCCTAAGAGATACAAGTGTAGGGTTAAGTGATTGTGGAAAAAAAAAAAAAAGAGAGGAGGCGTTTGCAGTAGCACATCAGGTGCTTGATTAACGCTAGCCTACCAAATAAAAGAGAAGGGGGAGGGAGAGATGATGTGTGCCCCTGACGAAGCTCAAGGAGCGAAACCTGGGTCGGGCAAAGAAAAAGACGCTGGGATTTTTAATGCGATTTTAAAGTGCATGTTTGTAAGTATGTACTGAATAAACCTTTTAAACTAGCTATCGGAGCTTCACTATGGTGGGAGCCACTTGTATCCACAGAAATTTTTAAATCAAAAGAAATTGGGAATACTAGCAAACTCATCTGGTGTGTGCTGGAATTAAGTCTGTGGTGGAACTCTGTGCGCTGGCGTGTGAACGTGGACCTTCGCTGCGAAGAATCAAATAAGCCGCGGAGGATACCTTTGATACGCCTGGTGTTGGTGGAGTGCCGTGTAAGTACAATCTGCGCATTGCAGGATAGCACAACCATACGGATTTACACTATTACAATCTTTTTACAAGTTGCAGGATATCCACAAATAGGACATCTGCAGACCTCGGTACCTTTCTAAAAGGAGGAGAAAAAAACTGTTTGTATACCGTCTATTTATGATACGCGCGGTCCGAACCCTATATGTAAATTCCATGAAAGTGTGAACGACCCCACAACACTCCTCGGACCTGCAGCGAAATCTTTTGCGGACTGGTGATTAAATATCTTTCTTTTCACCCCCTAGTGCCATCAGCTGCCCCTCCAGTACCATCAGTTTCCCCCCCAGTGCCATCAGTTGCCCCCTAGTGCCATCAGCTGCCCCTCCAGTGCCATCAGCTCCCCCCTATTGCCATCAGCTGCCCCTCCAGTACTATCAGTTTCCCCCAGTGACATTAGTTGCCCTCCCAGTGCCATCAGCTGCCCCCCCAGTGCCATCATCTGCCCCTCCAGTGCCATCATCTGCCCCTCCAGTGCCATCAGCTGCCCGCTCAATGCAATCAGCTGCCCCCTCAATGCCAACAGCTTGCCCCCTCAGTGCCACCAGCTTGCCCCCTAGTGCAATCAGCTGCTACCCCAGTGCCACCAGCTTGCCCCCTCAGTGCCACCAGCTGCCCCCCAGTGCCACCATCTCCCCCTCCTAGCCATGTCCCTGGTGCCAGTACTTACCTTTCCTGTAGGGGCGCTGCTCCACAGCTCCTCATCTTCTCTGCACCCGGCTCCTGATGTCACACAGCGTCGGGTCATAGTGCTCACTTACGTGCACTAAGACCTGACGATGTGTCAGGATACAGTACAGTGCAGAGTGGTTAGGGCCGGCGGGTGCTCTGTGGTCACATGACACAAACGAATCCTTGATGCAAATTTGCATCGAGGATTTTTTTGTGTCAAATTACTAGATTCAGTCGAGTAATTGTTTCAGTTGTATCGAATTACTCGATTCAGTCGAGTAATTGTTTCAGTAGTATCGAATTACTCAATTCAATCGAGTAATTTATTCTGCCCTATATGGCACCCACAAACAAATCCAGCAAAATGTGCGCTGCAAAAGCCAAAAGATGATCTTTCCCTTTTTAACCCTGCAGCATACCCAAACAGCAGTTTGCATCCAAATTTATGGCATTTCCAAAACCTTTAGAACCCACTTAACAATTTAAAGGATGTGGTGTGTCTCAGATGGCGCAAGCTGGGGACAGCATACTGGGCACTGAAATACCATATCTGTGGTAAACTTGCAATTTTTTCAGTTTGCAAAGTTCCCTGCTCATTAATTTCTGCAAAAGACCTGTGGTGTCAAAATGCTCATTCAGCACCTTGATAAATAACTTGAGGGGTGTTGTTTCCAAAATGGGGTCACTTATAGGGGAATTCCCCTGTACGGGTACCTTAGGGTCTCTGCAATTGTGATGAGCACCTGAAAATCATTCCAGCAAAATCTGTGCTCCAAAAGCCAAATGACGCTCCTTCCCTTCTGAGCCTATGTGCCCACAAAGCAGCTTACGTCCATGTTTATGGCATTACCATACCCAGTACAATCCAGTTATGAATTCAAGTAGTATGGTAAGAGTCTCAGATGTGTAGGTGTAGTTTCCGATATAAGGTTATTTCTCGGGGGTTCCATTTATTATTTCACAGAGCCAGAGCCTCTACAAAAGGTTAGGTCATCGGTATTAAAATCTCAGAAAACCCTTTTGATGAAAACTGGCTCAGTCTTGAAGGGGTTAAACAAAAATTCCAGCAGGTAAAATCTTCTGCTGCTGTCTTCCATTGTACTCTCCATTGATGGTATTGAAGCGGTTATCCAAAACCTTTCCTTCCAGGAGTCACATCCCCACCTATCCCTTGGTTGAACTTGATGGACTTATGTGTTTTTTCAACCGTATTAACTATGTACATCTCCATATGAGCTCTAAAGCAGACCTTATTGTCACCTGCAGCCATCATCTTACCGTTACTAAGTATGGTGTGTTCAGGTCAAAAACGCACCATGTTAGCTGAAAAGTTATTTATTTGAAATGCAATGAACACTGTACAACTGTTTGAACCTATAATACTATAAAGATATAAAGTCTTCTGGAATTACTTATCTTGATCCTGTTTTATAGTTAAGAATTTCTTTTAATCAATTATAAAGTGCTATATATGACCAACATTTGACTCTAGAATTTCTAGAATTTCATGATGGAGAAGATTAGTGGTTTAAAATGTTCAATTGGGACATTCACACTTAATACCTGAGTTACAATAAAACTAGGTAATGTGTTTGAATTATCTCACAGTATTGCTCCATCACAGTACAATGTGAATTACAGTGATCACATTTTATAGAAATATACTATAATTACCTTTATTACATAGGAGGACAGACCTTTGCATCAGATGTGCAATAACATGTTATATGGCTGACAACAAGTCTGGAGAGACATTCTTCTAGGTATAATAGAAGATTTTAAACCATTGTTGTGGAGTAACTATCAATAATAACTTTGTAGGTCTTTAAAATGAAAATCCACTGAAACTTTATCTTTAAATGACAACAGAAATACCTTGAATAAAAACACTTGCCGAGACCAAACACCACTATAGTGTACGGTGAAGCCAGATTAATATGGCCCTGTTCACATTTGCATAAAAGGGGTTCATCAAATGGCTTTCACATACAGAAACAGTAAGGGAACTCTTTGAACTAACCTAGATTTCTGCATTGATCACTAATAAACTCTGGTTTGAGTGTTATCCAAGTCACAATTATAGACAAACACAATCTAACTAAACGAAAGATACAGAAATAGTACCGTTTATGTTTTTTTATTAAGCACGTTAAGTAAACATCAACAGTGCAGGGAGAAAAAGTAAGTGAACCTCTGTGTCAATGATTTCCTCAAGAGCTAATTGACAAAAGAATTAAAAAAATTTGAAGTGTGGATTTCACAACTGCTTTGCCATTTGAATAAAGGCACCCAAAGCCTGGTTACTAACAAATATGTTCTTCTCAAGAAAGATTTCTTGTGAACCATATCTTCATACAAGTAACTTTCAGAAGACATGTTATAGAGAAGCATGAAGCTACAAAAGGCTACAGCTACAGAAGCATCACTAAAGACCTGGGTGTACAGTAATTTATGGTTAGACAGATTATCTATCTACAAACAGTGAAAATTGTGGGGTTTCAAGATTGCTGCAACTCTCTCTACGAATAAGCGTCAAATTCATATCACTTCAAGAGCACAACAGGCAATCCTGAAAGAGTTGATAAAGAAAGGACTCAAGGGTAACAGAAAAGATCTACAGAAGACTCTTCTAACTGTAAAAATATCCTTTTATGTGTCCATTTTAAGAAAAATACTGAACAAGAATGGGGTTGATAGAAAGACAACATGAAGGAAGCCACTGCTGTAAAAAAGAAAAACATTGTGGGCCATGTCAGCTTTCTTGACTCAAGGCCATATGGTGTTCTACAATGCTTCTGCACAAATGTGATAAAAGTGGAACTTCTTAGGCCTCTTTCACACTTGCGTTGTCCGGATCCGGCGTGTACTCCACTTGCCGGAATTACACGCCGGATCCGGAAAAACGCAAGTGTACTGAAAGCATTTGAAGACGGATCCGTCTTCAAAATGCTTTCAGTGTTACTATGGCACACAGGACGCTATTAAAGTCCTGGGTGCCATAGTAGGAGCGGGGAGCGGGGGAGCGGTATACTTACAGTCCGCGCGGCTCCCGGGGCGCTCCAGAATGACGTCAGAGAGCCCCATGCGCATGGATGACGTGCCATGCGATCACGTCATCCATGTGCGTGGGGCGCCCTGACGTCACTCTGGAGCGCCCCGGGAGCCGCACGGACGGTAAGTATGCTGCTACCCGCTCCCCACTACACTTTACCATGGCTGCCAGGACTTTAGCGTCCCGGCAGCCATGGTAACCACTCTAAAAAAGCTAAACTTCGGATCCGGCAATGCGCCGAAACGACGTTTAGCTTAAGGCCGGATCCAGATCAATGCCTTTCAATGGGCATTAATTCCGGATCCGGCCTTGCGGCAAGTCTTCAGGATTTTTGGCCGGAGCAAAAAGCGCAGCATGCTGCGGTATTTTCTCCGGCCAAAAAACGTTCCGTTCCGGAACTGAAGACATCCTGATGCATCCTGAATGGATTTCACTCCATTCAGAATGCATTAGGATAAAACTGATCAGGATTCTTCCGGCATAGAGCCCCGACGACGGTACTCTATGCCGGAAGACAATAACGCAGGTGTAAAAGAGCCCTTAGATAAAAATGCACACCTTTGCAGGGAAAGGAAAGGAACACTGCACATCAACACCAATACCCCATCCCAACTGTAAAGCATGGCAGCTAAAGCATCACCATTTGGGTCTGCTTCACTGTGTCAAGGCCTGGATGCCTTTGACCATTGAGCGAACAATGAATTTTAGGCTATATTCAAACATTTTACAGGAAAATGTAAGGATACCAGTCCATGACCTCAAAATGAAGAGAAGCTGGGTGATGCAATAAGTAAGTCACTGACCCAAAGAAAGCTAATCAAATAAAGAATGGTTGAAAAACAAGTAGATTTGTGCCTTTGAATGGTAAAGTCAGAATCCTGACCTTAACCCTATCAAGATTCTGCGGCATGACCTGAAAAGGGTTTTGCATGCAAGTCATCCTAGAAATATTGAGGAAATATTTATTTAATATTTGTTCAACATTGTGCAAATATTGTGCAAATCCCTCCTCAACATGGTGCAGGTGCAATAGCTGGCCAGTGACACCTGCCAGTAGTGTTTGGGAAGAGAGATAACTCCAATCACAGACATTTAACCCCTCAGATGCCATACTCAATTGCAACCATGGCAAATGAGGGATCATTTACTGGGAGAGGCTGCTCCCATTCAGTGAAAGGCATAGAAAAATTGTGATTTTACCATGGACTGCAGTGGTAACCTATTACAGTCTATGAAGTCTATGGTATAAGTGATCTAATGATTGCACGTTCAAGTGCCCTAAGGGGGCTAAAAAAAAGGAGTCTTTAAAAACATAAAAACTGAGAATACTGAAAAATTCTAATCAATATAAAGATCATTAGTATTGCCATGTCTGAGCTGCCAAATATAAAAGTATCTATCCCATAGGCTTAACGACACAATGAAAAAAAATGTCAAGATGCCTAAATCACCACGACTTGAGAAATATTAGTTTGTAAGCTAGTTGATCTATAGCAGTATCACAGTTCTAATATTCTGGCCATAGATCTTTGTGAACTTCCACCAATGCTTTTAAAAATAATCTAACACAATAAGGAGGCAGTCATGTCTTCTCCCTTAAAGGGGTTTCCCAAGTGTTTTAATACTGATAACTAGAGATGTCTAAAAAATTCTATTTGGTCAGTTCATCGAATTTTCCAAAAAGATTTGATTCGAATTTATTCGTGATGAATCGCGTTAAAAAACATATTTTCTGGCTGCTGAAAGCCTGCATAGTAGTGTAGAACACTGTGCATTGCAGAAACATGCATACGGAGCCCGCTGTGCTAGTGAAACAGTACCATGAGTCACTTCACACTTCACTTATTTGGCCAGTTACAGGGCCAAAACTGACCAAATAACTCAAGTGTGAACTCAGCCTTACAGGTCAGTGTTTGTGTCAAGAAGAAGCGCACTCCTTTTACACAGTCGTCAGATGATTCCACATAGATTTCCACAGAACCTGTTCTATTACAGGCTGAAACAAGTAGTGCCACTATGACCGAGTGGTGAGGTGGCAATAGCATGAGGAGTCAACACAGTGGCTCAGTCACAAAGTGGTGAAGTTGGGAATCGCATGAGGAATTATATGTGTCATCAACACAGTGGCCCAGTCACAGAGTGGTGAGGGTGGGAATTACATGAGGAATCGCATGAGTTGTCAACAAAGTCACAGAGTGGCGAGGGTGGGAATCGCATAAGGAATCGCATGAGTCGTCAACACAGTGGCCCAGTGAAGGAATGGTGAGGTGGCAGCAGCATGAGGAGACCACAGAGTGGTAACGTGGCATCAGTTTGGGGAGACCACAGAGTGGTGAGGTGGCAGCAGCATGAGGAGACCACAGGGTGGTGATGTGGCCGCAGCATAGTGAGGCCACAGAGTGACCCAGTGACATAGTGCTGAGGAGGCAGCAGCATGAGGAGATCACAGAGTTGTGAGGTGGCCGCAGCATGAGGAGACCACAGAGTGGCCCAGTAACAGAGTGCGGAGGTGGGGGGCAATACCAGTACCAGCTAAAGATGGTGGGTGGCACTAGGAGCACCTGGCAGCAGGTGTGTGGCATCAGGCAGGTGGCATCATCAGAATAGTAGCTAAAGCAGGTAGCCAGAAGAAACAGGTCTCTTTTGACAAAGTTTGGGTGTGGCACCATGGATGATCTTGTCTGATGCAAGACATGGCCCCAGCTGCACTAAACACCCGCTCTGATGCCACATTACTGGCTGGGCAGTAAAGCTTGTCCAGGGCAAACTTGGCCAGTTGCAGCCACAAATCGAGTTTGGCTGCCCAGTAGTCCAGGGGATCTTGGATGGGGGGGTGTCGTAGGGTGCAGTCCAAGTATGCCACAACCTGCTGGTTCGGGTTCTGCTCCATATCTAGTTGATGCTGCTGGTGAATAGTTCCATCACTAGGCGGGTGAAAAAAACTGATCATCAGTGACTCTAGACTTAAGTTGCTGCTGATGGAGCTGGTACTGCTCCTGCCTCCCACCCCCCAGCAGCCATGACAGTGGAATGTGAGCACAGAGGACCCCCTCGGTCAGACCTGCGTGAGGATGGGTGATGGTGCACATAGGCACATAGGCAGCGGCCAACTGACTACATGGGATGTGTTGACAGTAGTTCAGTTTGTCCTCCCTCTCAGCATGTGTAAAAAAGGCCCCCACTTTGGACCGGTAGCAAGGGTCTACCATGGTGGAGAGCCAGTAGTCATCCCTCTGCCAAATGGTGACAATTTGTCTGTCACTACGCAAGCAAGTGAGCATGCAGCGGGCCATTTGCACAAGTGACTCGGAGGGACTCCCTGCCTCCATCTCCACTGCATACTGCCACGGTGTGTCTGGGTCCTCTGGTTTGTCTTCTTCATTGTCCTCTAGCTCCTCTGGCTGCTCCTCCTGCTCCTCCTCTCCTGTCACTTGTGTAGAAAAACCACCCATTTCTCTACACATTGCTTGTGCTCGATTGTCCTCCTCCTTCTCTAGTTCAACCCCTATAGGGCTCATGTGGCAGTGAGATGTAGTCACCCCATCTCCTGTCCCCTGGCCAGACCGATTTAGCAGCATGTGCTTCAGGACATTGCTCATCCCGAAGTTCTCGCGACTGACAAATAAAGTGGCCTCCTAAAGGGCCCGAGCAAACGGCAGGGGTCATGCATGAGCTGCCACTGGCTAACATCGACGTTACACAGGATAGTACCTCTGTCCGCCTGTATCATCAAGAAATCGTTTATAGCCTTTCTCTGTTTATATAATCAGTCCAACATATGGCGGGTGGAATTCCAACGGATGAAAACGTTGCATATCAGCCTATGTTGGGGGACGTCGTTCTGCCGCTGCAGCTGAAGTGCATGCACATAAGGAGGGGGGGGGAGACTTCAGGAACCACTTTACAACCAGATTGAACATGTGCGCCATGCAGGGCACATGGCTCAGCCCTCCTTGATGCAGCGCCGACACCATGTTCTTCCCATTGTCAGTCACCATGGTTCCGATTTTGAGTTGTCAAAAAATCCAGGATTAGATTTTTTGATGAAGGACGCAGAGCAATTTCTCCCCTGTGTGATTCCATTCACCAAGGCAAACTAGGTGCAGTACAGCGTGACACTGCCGTGCCCTGCACATGTGGTAAGCTTGTGGAGCACTGTGAATTGAGGACACGGTGGAGGATGAGGAGGCAGAGGTGGACATTGTCTCAGGACCAACGGCATGAAAACATGGAGGCGGAAGCGGCGTCACCTGGCCAAGTTGCTGGTGTGGATGGGCAGGAACCACATTTTGCCAGTGGGCCGTAAAGGACATATATTGTCCTTGACCGTAGTTACAGCTCCACATGTCGGCGGTGCCGTGCACTTTGGCAGACACCGACAGGCTCAAGGACTGGCCCACTTTCTGTTCTACATACGTACACTGCTACTTTCTGGGCAAGTAGGCTCCTGCGAAGCGGGTGGTCTACCCTGGGTACGTTTGGCTACTGACCTTCCACTACTGCCACCTTGCTGACTTACAGCCACGCTACAACCCTGCTGGCTCAGCCGCTGCCTCACGCACAAGCTGCCACCCCTTTCTCCTGATGAAGCACCTTCTTCACCCGGCTCCCAAGTGCGATTGGCTACATCATCATCCGCTACTGTCTGCACGTTACTGATGTCCCCCTCAACGGACTCAGGGCCAGGAGCCTGACTGCTCGCAACACCTGCTCCCACATGACTCTCATCATCACTACTTGCCCACCTACCGGAGGAAGCACTGGATGTCTCCTCCAGATTTTGGCTGGGCAGAATCTGACTGTCCTCTAGTAGCTCATTCTCGCTGAAAAGTGGAGCCGAGTCTACGGCATTTAATACTTCTCGCTCTGAGGGAACTGAAAATAACAGAGGAAGGTTAAGGACAGGTGGGGTCACAGGGCCTGCTCCCGGGCCATGCCAACTAACCATCGTGTCAGAGGAACCCACCAACTCTTGCCTGGGGGTGTCTGATGTCACTTGCGACGAATTTAAAGACCGAGTCAACCATTCAAGCACCGCTGTGTTGCTGGTCAAGACACGACTGCTAGATGACACCGGGAGCTCAGGCCTCTCGCTGCCACTCCTGCTGCCACCCCCCTTCTTCTGCTGCCTACAACATAAACATTTTGGCCACTGCCCCTTCCCTTTTGAAGGGCCTGTCACCTGTCTGTCTGACATACTATATAATAAAAGAATTAAATTAAAATAATACCCCTCAAAAAAAGCTGTAGTACAATGTAACTTCACCGCAGAACGGCAATTAAGACATATTCTTTTTCCTATTACTACACCCCAAAAAAAGAAATATAATAATCACAATTCACCACAGAACGGCTAATGGGACACACATATATTTCCTTTTAATACACCGCGTAAATGGCTGTAGTACAATGTAACTTCACCGCAGAACGGCAATTAATACATATTTTTTCCCATTACTACATCCCAAACAAAGAAATATAACAACCACAATTCACCGCAGATTGCCTTTAGGACATACATATATTTCCTTTTAATACACCACGTAAATGGCTGTAGTACAATGTAACTTCACCGTTAAAAGGCAATTAAGACTTTTTTCCTTTTTTTCTCCCTATTAATACAGCCCCCCAAAAAAGTAAAACAATGTAAAGTCAACGCAGAACCGCGAATATGGCGTACGTATCTTTCCTATTGATACACCCCTTAAATGGCTGTAGTACAATGTAACTTCACTGCTGAACGACAATTATGACATATTTTTTCCTTTTTATTTCCTTTTTTTTATATAATTGTGTTTTTATTGAAATACAACAGTACAAATCTATTTCAACTGTACGCACAATAGTAGAAATCGAAGTGCACAGAAAGAAAGTACAAAGTATTTGGCAAATGAACAAGTAATAACACATCAGATGGTATGTGCAGTGCAAATCAGATGAAAGTCAATAAAGGCAATATGAAAAACCAATATCTTGTCGTATTAAGTTATTTGAAAAGGAACCAAATTAAAACAAAGAAACAATTAGACGGTATCCTATCATTAAGGAACATTTCCAATGAAGTAGCTATGTAAATCTGTTATAGGGTTGGGTATGGACCACCTTGGATCATATAAAGAGAAAAAGACTTAGAAAAGAATGACTAAGACAGTACAAACAAAGACACATGGGGGGACATGGGGGGGGGGGGGATTACATAAGCCTCTCAGTGTTGGTTATCAGCCCAATAATTGTCCCAAACATCCCAGATGGCATGGAATAGTTCCACTTTATCCTGAAACATAGCAGTAGTATACTCCAGGGTCTGGACGTCTGTCACCTTAGCATATAGGTTGGAGATTTTAGGGGGGTCAGATCGCTTCCGGAAACGGGCTATAAGGCAATGGGCTGCAGTCAGTACTTGTATTAACAGTTTAAGTGAGTGTTTATATGTATTGGGGTTATATTAAGTAGAAAGGATATGGGGTCCGGGGGTATGCTGCAATCAAAAATATCACTCAAGAGAGTGCTTACTCTGGACCAAAAGGTGGAAGTCTCAGAAAATGTGATGTCCCACATCTCCAGCATACCTCTGTGACTCCGGGATTCAATCTATGGAGAAGGTCAGGAGTATGATACCAATACATTAAGATCTTCTATTGATTCTCTTGACAGAGAACTGACATTGATGACTTCGCTGCTCTTCTCCATATGAGTCTCCACAGTGCATCTGGCAGAGGTCTCCCCAAGTATTCCTCCCATCATACCATATAAGAGTGTCTTTGAATTTGTTCCGGGGAGGGGGTCATCAGAATGGAGTACATCTCAGATATTAACCCCTTCATATGTACTCCTCTTCTACAAAGACGCTGAAATGCCATTGAGAAAGAGACCCCGGTCCTCGAGAAGATAGATTAGGCAAAGTCTCTGATCCGGACATACTGTAGAAGTAATTGGTCGAGAAGGGAAGGTTATATTTGCTCTGACTATCTGAGAAAGATAATAGGTCCCTAGTGAAAGGGTCAACAATGTCTGCATAGCGAAAGGCACCACTTTGAAACCACATTCTCATTGCTGAGGTAGTAAGACTCGCTGAGAGTAGTGGATGGTATAGAAAAAAAAGTCACGCTACAGGTCCGCCACATAGATTTAGTGCAGGCCATGGGCCCTAGAAGTTCCCTAGATGACGACGTATTGTATGGGCTAGACCATAGCAGAGAATTATGTGAATGGGAGCCAGCCAGAGTCTCTCTATCTGTATCCAGACATAATAAGGTTACAGGCTGTGATGCAGCGTAACTGAGCTGCCCAATAATATTTGATCTGGTCAGGAACTCCCAGACCACCCTGATGCTTCTCGAAGAGGAACCGGAACGGCTAAGGTCTTAAATAGGTATAAGATCTTGTTTTTTTCCCCTATTAATACACCCCCCAAAAAATATATATAACAATCACAATTCACCGCAGAACAGCTAATGGGACGTACGTATCTTTCCTATTAATACACCCAGTAAATGGCTGTATCACACAGAACTTGCACCCCAATCACAAGCAACATTTGCTGGAATTATATAGTGCAAACAACCTAAAAGCAGCAGTATAACTGCAATTTGGATCCCCAATTAGTGCAGCAAGGTGTAATAGAATCGCTTCATTACACTCTCCTATTGCACCCTGTTCTCCTTTTATAGTGTAGATGATGCCTCCCTATCCTTTCCCTACAGCTTGAATAATCTGTACCTGAACTTGTAAATCAATTTTTCAGCACAATAAAGTCTTTCCTAGCACTGTCCCTAGCGCCTGCTGACGTCTCTACCTGCAGTAAGTACACTGGAAAATTGCAGAATCTAAGATAGTTGAGGCTATTTATAAGGCCGTGACATCACAGGGCTGGCTGGCTGCTGATTGGCTGCATTCATGGCATTGTGGTTGATCCCTCGCACCCATGTCCTAACACATGCCGCAGCCATTTTAGGAAAACAATTAGATCCACGAACTGGAATTTCAGCTTCTGTGCGAATCGAATATTTCCTGAAATTCAGATCGAATTCCACTTTGTCAACTTCCATTCGTTTATCTCTAATGGCTAATAACAAGCCCTTTTTTTTAAATTATTATTAATAGACCACAAAAATGTCTATAAAACAATGTACGTTCACCGCTTAAAGGGGTTCTTCTATTATTTAACTGATGATCTATCCTCTGAATAGATCATCAGCTTCTGATCAGCGGGGGTCCGACACCCGAGACCTCCGCCGATCAGCTGTTTGAGAAGGCAGCAGCGCTCCAGCAGTTCACTTGAATGGAGCTTAGCCTCGGCCACGCTAGTTGATACTAGTCGTGACGTCAGTAGGCCGGCGGTAAACAGTGAGAAGGTTGCGGCGCTGCTGGAGCGCCGCTGCCTTCTCAAACAGCTGATCGGCGGGGGTCCTGGGTGTCGGACCCCCGCCGATCAGAAGCTGATGATCTATCCAGAGGATAGATCATCAGTTAAAACAAAGTGCAGAACCCCTTTAACGGCTAATAAACACATACCGTATTTATCGGCGTATAACATGCACTTTTTCCCCCTGAAAATAGGGGGAAAATGATGTATGCGTGTTATACGCCGATATAATGTTAAGAAGCCATGTTTTTACGTACCGGAGGTATAACATTAAGACGGCGCAGCGCCTGCCGCAGCTCCCTCCTCATGCGCCACCTGTCCCAGCTCCCTCTGCCATGCGGCGCCTGCCCCAGCTCACTCTGTCATGCGCCGCCTGCCTGTTCATTCATAAAGTGAGATAAGCAGGCAGGCGGCGCATGAGGAGGGAGCTGGGGCAGGCGGCGCATGAGGAGGGAGCTGGGGCAGGCGGCGCATGAGGAGGGAGCTGCGGCAGGCGGCGCATCAGGAGGGAGCTGAGACAGGCGGCGCATGACCGAAGGAGATGCCGGTCTGCGCCGTCTTAATGTTATACCTCCGGTACTACAGTAAGTACCGTACAGCGCGTCTACAAGAGATCAGATTGAATGTTTAACAGTTGCGGGGCCCGGTGTATTAGAGTAGAGTCACTGCACCGGGCCCCGCCATGAGTGTCCCCGCCTCCTCTCTCCACACTGATCCATCTGAAGGGGATCTGTAGATGACACTTATGGGGATCTGTGGATGACATAAGTGTAATCCACAGAGCCCCATAAGTGTCATCCTTTTACATTATTTACCTTATAAGTGGTAATAATATTAATTAAAAAAAAAGTTCTGAGCTACCCTTTTTTTCCTGAAATTTCCCTCTTAAAATGAAGGTGCGTGTTATACGCCTGTGCGTGTTATACGCCGATAAATACGGTACTTTTTTTTCTTAATACACCACAAAAATGTCTAAGCACACTGGAAAATGGCTAAATCCAAGATGGCTGAGGCTATTTACAAGCCTGGCTGGCTGCTGATTGGCTGCATGCATGGCATTGTCGGTGATCCCTCGTTCCCAGATTTCTTTGCTCCATGTCCTAACGTACAGCAGCCATTTTAGGAAAAAATACAATTCGTTACCACGAAGCGTGAGAAAATTCGACTTCGGTGCAAATTGAATTTTTCCTGAAATTCGGATCGAATTCCACTTCGTCCACTTCGATTCGCTAGTTTCTGCTGATAACCTATCCTCTGATCCAGGAATCTGATTCTCGACACCCTCGCTCATCATCTGTTTGAAGAGAAGGCATTACTCCTTGAGCGCCAAAGCCTCTCCTTAGGCCAGTAATGTCACGTTCATTGGTCACATGGTCTGGATGCAGCTCAGTTCTATTCAAGTAAATGAGGCTGAGCTGCAGTATCAAGCACAGCCACCATCCCATGGGTGGTGCTTTGCTTGGTAAGCTGCAAGGTTACCGCAGTGTTCACTGGAGCTCATGGGACCTCTTCAAACAGCTGATTAGCGAGGATGGGGGGGGGGGGGGGTGCCAGCAGTCGGAACCTCACTGATCATATAATCATATACCTACTGATGATAGGTCATCAGTATTAAACACTTTAAAGTTGCTGGTGTCTGATGAAACATTAAGGGAGACTGAATGTGTAAAAAAGTTTGAAACCACTTGGTTTGTATTAAGTGACTTACTGATTCTTACACGTCCTGCTTTCTGTATTATTCTCTAGTCATGCTCTTGTAGGTCTTGTGGATTGTGGGCAGGAGCACTGAAATCAGCTTATCAGCCTATCCCTCTGTAACTAATCATCACAGATATCAATGTATAGAGCGTCATAAGGCAAATGACAAGCAGACAGTTCATATTCATTTGTACTGAGGACATATATTTGACAGTGTAAACTACTATTACTATAGCGATTTTTATAAAATTTTATAAAAGTTATATTTTAAGTTTAATCCTCATTTATTAGGACTAAACCTATTGGGTAAGTAAAACTTTTTATAAGAATAAAGTTAAAATTGCTAAGTAGTTGCATCCCAGGTAAAGATCACAGCATGAGTTGTCATTCTTATTTTTTTTACATGTAACTTGATTTCTCCTGGAAACCCCCTCTAAATAATCAATAAATATAACATTTTACATTTGGGCCCACTATACTGTACCTGGCATCATAAGAAAAGGACAAGGATCGTTGTTAAAGGGTTTCTACCATCAGAATTTCTGTTATGTAGCTGACTGACTTAGGCCTCTTTCACACTTGCGTTGTCCGGATCCGGCGTGTACTCCACTTGCCGGAGGTACACGCCGGATCCGGAAAAACGCAAGTGTACTGAAAGCATTTGAAGACTGATCCGTCTTCAAAATGCTTTCAGTGTTACTATGGCAGCCAGGACGCTATTAAAGTCCTGGTTGCCATAGTAGGAACGGGGAGCGGGGAGCGGGGAGCGGGGGAGCGGCATACTTACAGTCCGTGCGGCTCCCGGGGCGCTCCAGAGTGACGTCAGAGCGCCCCATGCGCATGGATGACGTGCCATGCGATCACGTCATCCATGCGCCTGGGGCGCCCTGACGTCACTCTGGAGTGCCCCGGGAGCCGCACGGACGGTAAGTATGCTGCTCCCCCGCTCCCCGCTACACTTTACCATGGCTGCCAGGACTTTAGCGTCCCGGCAGCCATGGTAACCATTGAGAAAAAGCTAAACGTCGGATCCGGTAATGCGCCGAAACGACGTTTAGCTTAAGGCCGGATCCGGATCAATGCCTTTCAATGGGCATTAATTCCGGATCCGGCCTTGCGGCAAGTCTTCAGGATTTTTGGCCGGAGCAAAAAGCGCAGCATGCTGCGGTATTTTCTCCGGCCAAAAAACGTTCCGTTCCGGAACTGAAGACATCCTGATGCATCCTGAACGGATTTCACTCCATTCAGAATGCATTAGGATAATCCTGATCAGGATTCTTCCGGCATAGAGCCCCGACGACGGAACTCTATGCCGGAAGACAAGAACGCAAGTGTGAAAGAGCCCTTAAGCGATGCGCTACATAACAGTAGGTTTTTTTACATTTCTCCCTGCAGCCGTTCTGCTAAAATACACACTTTTACAATATGCTAATTAGCCTCTAGGTGCTATGTGGGCATAGATTCAGCACCTAGAGGCTCCGTCTACTCACCCTTTATCCCGCCCAGGTCCTCCGTTCTGCCCGCCCCGCTCCTCTTGATTGATTTCCAAGTTCCATGCATCGTTGAGGAAATCCCATGCCTGTGCCGTCCACTTCTGTATTCGGCGCAGGCGCAGGATTTCCTTAACGATGCATGGAGCTTGTACATCAATCAAGATGAGCAGGAAAGGCAGAACGGAGGACCTGGGCGGGATACATGGTTAGTTTTTCAAGCCTCTAGGTGCTGAATCTACGCCCACATAGCACCTAGAGGCTCATTAGGGTATTATAAAAGTGCTTATTTTAGCAGAACGGCTGCAGGGAGAAATGTAAAAAAGACACTGTTATGTAGTGCTGACATTAGCGCATTGCTCATGTCAGTCAGCTACATAACAGAAATTCTGATAATAGAAACCATTTAAGGCATTTTTACACTGACCAATAATCAGGTCAATTTTCAGGGATGAGGATTCATATAAACGCTAATTTCTGATAATCGGCCTATGATCAACCAATTAATGAACAAACGCCCATTTATCGGGTGATCGTGTCTTTCAGCCAGCACCAAAAATCAACATTCCGGTGCAGCAGATCTAAACAATGATTTTCTATTGGGACATGCAATCACTGTATCGGTCGATTGTCCCCATACGGCGGAGCTGATTGCTGCATGTGAATGCATCCCTCATCTCGGTTGATGATCAGGCAATTATGAGGAATGCCTGGTTTTCTCCCAATAACTGCTTGACACATCGATCCATGTTTAGAGACATTTAGAAAAACCTCATCTGTCACTGCCCTCAACCAGTATTGCTATGAACACACCCAGTAATGCTGATAAATACTTCACAAAATGCCCTATGTTCTGTAGTTATTATGGCACAGACTGAGTATGTATGTATATCTCAGCAATGGAAACATCTTCTCTATGCATCTACAGTATATAAAGAGGAGTGCAGCATGCCCCACTAGCGACCCAGCCTTTCAAAGAATACAAATCTTTATTGGTTCATGTTAAAGGGAATCTGTCACCAGCAACCTCCCTATCAAACCTTTTGCATAGACACATAGCTGTGGTTCACTTGGTTGAATTTCAGTTTTGTTTTGATGATCCGAGGTTCCATTCCTAAGTTATGATACTTTTTCTTAATATTTAAATTAGGCCTTTGGTGCAATGAGGGCATCACCGTTGCTCTTGTTGCACCCAAGCTCTACTCCTTCCCATGGCCAGTCCCTCCCTCAATGCTTTGATTGACATGGCCAAGTAGTGGCAAAGCAGCAAGGGAGGGTCTGGCCACAGAAATGAGCGGAGCTTGGGTGCAGCGAGAGCAAAAGTGATGCCCTCATTGCACCAAAGGTCTAATTTGCATATAAGGGAGAAAGTATCATAACTCGGGAAAGGCGTCTCGGATCAACATAAAAAACAGTGTTTAAATTAGGTGAACCAGAGCTATGTGTCAATGCAAGAGGTTTGATAGGAAGGTCGCTGGTCGCAGGTTCCCTTTAATCATGGTGAATGGATCTGTAATACAGTGATTTATAAATGTATGTGTACCCTGTGTATTGGCATCACATTCATATTGGTACTAGCCTGCACCTCTCTTCTGAATACAGTTTGGTTTAATCATGTGTGATGACAGGACTATATTTGGTATTTCATTTTCATTGGCATAGCACTAGCATAACGGAAAAAAAACTGTCAAAATTATAAAAACACGTTTTCTATGAATATTGATTAAAATCTATGAATATTGACTTTTTTTTTTTTTAAAACACCCTTTCTGGTAGATACGTCCCACTAAGCTAGTGGATGCCAAGAGCTCCTACTGTACCTTGTATCTAGTAAAAGGGACATTTGGGAGAAGCAAATATGGGGTTGCACTGTTTATGTGAAGACATTTGTTTCCTGCTGACGTAGAATTACATAAATGCATGAACTTTCGGATACTCCTCAGTACTAAGTACATATAATAATATAATCAGTAATGGGTTATTAATGGGTTAAACAATCTGCACAGTGACAAATCTATTGGCACACACCTCACCTTGCCCTACTTCTATAAACTAATCAGTGGACTACATTTCGTTTTGTAAATCCCCACCTCATGGAAAGATATGACCCAAGATTAGAGTGGCAGCTCAGAAGTCATGGGTAAATGATAGCACTGAACTCTGTACATGACAAGGTATAAACCTGCCACTATTATGCTATTTACATTTGTTAATGTTTTATACTGTTCTTTCTTGTATGCTGTAAGCGCACCTTTTGTAAGTGGGAGTGACACAAGTTAATGACATGTTTAATAGTATAACAGCACCAGTTGCAGGGCAGTGAATGTATATGACCGTCATAAACTGCAGTGTTTAATATACATTACCTCCCATTCATCACAACAATATTGCATGTAATTGTATGTATATAAAGACATGGAAACCAGTATACCATAAGGGGCAAGGTCTCTTGGTGCCCAAGGCAGGGGATTTAGAGTGAGCCTCCCCTCCACTTTTTATCACTACAGTTCAGCATGATAATCCATCACTAGAGATGTCCCGAACTATTCGCCGGTGAACAGTTCCCGGCGAACATAGCTTGTTCGCGTTCGCCGCGGCGGGCGAATATATGCGATGTTCGGTCCCCCCCTATTCATCATCATTGAATAAACTTTGACCCTGTACCTCACAGTCAGCAGACACATTCCAGCCAATCAGCAGCAGACCCTCCCTCCCAGACCCTCCCACCTCCTGGACAGCATCCATTTTAGATTAATTCGGAAGCTGCATTCTTAATGAGAGGAGGGACAGTGTAGCTGCTGCTGATTTAATAGGGAAATCGATAGCTAGCCAAGTGTATTCAGTGTCCACTGCAGTCCTGAAAGACTCATCTGATCTCTGCTGTAAGGACAGCACCCCAAAAAGCCCATTTTAGGGCTAGAACATCAGTCTGCTTTTTTTTTTTTCCTGTGTAATCAAATTGCAGTTGCCTGCCTGCCAGCGTGTGTGTCAGGCTCACAGCCCTGCAAGTGCATAGTGTCACTTCAGCGCCATTCATATCTGGTGTCACATTTGATTACATTTAAAGAAAAACAACAATTTTGACTGAATAACGAGCAGTCAGTTGCACACGTGTTTGTGTGTTTAAGGCCTAGCTGCAAGTCCATAGTGTCACTTCAGCGCAACTCATATCTTGTGTCACAGTAGCTTGCATGCATAATACAACTTAACTAATCTAAAAAAAAATGACAGGCAGAGGCAGGCCACCCCACAGGGGCCGCCGTGGTCGTGGTGTTGTGATTCCCTTTGGCCCTAGAATAATGCCCAGTGTTCAGAGGCCACATACCCTGAACTCGAAAAGTTCTGAGGACATAGTTGACTGGCTAACACAGGACACCCAATCTTCTACAGCTTCCGCTCGAAACCTTGACGCACCATCCTCCTCCAGCTCAGCTTCGGGCACTTCTCAAGTTACCACTCACCCGCCTGCCGCCACCACCAACACTAGCACCACAGATGCTTCACTTGATCTGTCAGAGGAGTTATTTACACATCAGTTGGAAGAAATGAGTGATGCGCAACCATTATTGCAGGAGGATGTAGATAACAGGGATATGTCTCGTTACACAGATGGACGTACGGTGTAATGATGATGATGTTGTACCCGCTGCTGCTTCCTTTGCTGAGTTGTCAGATACAAGTGAAGCGGTTGATGATGACGATGTGTCCGTGGATGTCACGTGGGTGCCCGCTCAAAGAGAAGAAGAACAGGGGGAAAGTTCAGATGGGGAGACAGAGAGGAGAGGAGACGAGCTGGAAGCAGGGGGAGGTCGTCGCAAGGAGCTAGTGGCATAGTCAGACAGCATGTATCGGCACCCGGGGTCAGCCAGACAGCACGCCAATCAACGCATGCTGTTGCCACCACCAGAATGCCGTCATTGCAAAGCTCAGCAGTGTGGCATTTTTTTTGTGTGTCTGCCTCTGATAACAGCGATGCCATTTGCAACCTGTGCCAAAAGAAACTGAGTCGTGGGAAGTCCAACCCCCACCTAGGTACAACTGCTTTGCGAAGGCACATGATCTCACATCACAAACGCCTATGGGATCAACACATGAGTACAAGCAGCACACAAACTCAAAGCCACCATCCTCCTCCTGGTCCAGCATCTTCAGCCACGTCAACCACTGCTGTCCTCCTTGTCCCCTCTCAACCACCCGCCACTCCGCCTCTCGCCTTGACCAGTTCCTGCTCATCTGCCCATAGTCAGGTGTCTGTCAAGGACATGTTTGAGCGTAGAAAGCCAATGTCACAAAGTCACCCCCTTGCCCGGCGTCTGACAGCTGGCTTGTCTGAACTCTTAGCCCGCCAGCTTTTACCATACAAGCTGGTGGAGTCTGAGGCCTTCAAAAAAATTTTTGCTATTGGGACACCGCAGTTGAAGGTACCCGGCTAAAATTTCTTTACACAAAAAGCAATCCCCAACCTGTACTCAATTGTGCAAAAGGAAGTCATGGCATGTCTGGTACACAGTGTTGGGGCAAGGGTCCATCTGATCACTGATACCTGGTCTGGAAAGCACGGTCAGGGCAGTTATATCACCTACACTGCGCATTGGGTAAACCTCCTCACAGCTGCCAAGCATAGAATGCGTGGCTCTGCAGAGGAGTTGGTGACACCGCCACGACTTGCATGCAGGCCTGCTGTCACCTCCTCTACTCCTCCTACTCCATCCTTTTCCATAACCTCCTTGGCTGAGTCCTCTTCTGCTGCTGTGTCTTGCTCCACATCAACGGCACCCCCCCAGCTCCCCAGGGGCTATTCCACATCCCGGATACGACAGTGTCACGCCGTCTTGGGGTTCACTTGCCTGAAAGCAGAGAGTCACACCGGACCAGCACTCCTGTCCACCCTGAACGCACAGGTGGATCAGTGGCTGACTCCGCACCAACTGGAGATTGGCAAAGTGGTGTGTGACAACGGAAGCAATTTGATGGCGGCATTGAATTTGGGCAAGTTGACACATGTGCCGTGCATGACACATGTGTGTAATCTAATCGTACAACGCTTTGTGCATAAGTACCCAGGCTTACAGGACGTTCTCAAGCAGGCCAGGAAGGTGTGTGGCTATTTCAGGCATTCCTACACGGCCATGGCACACTTTTCAGACATGCAGCGCCGAAACAACATGCCAGTGAGGCGCTTGATTTGCGACAGCCCGACACGTTGGAATTCAACACTCCTAATGTTCGACCGCCTGCTCCAACAAGAAAAAGCTGTCAACGAGTATTTGTATGACTAGGGTGCTAGGACAACCTCTGCTGAGCAGGGAATTTTTTTGCCACGTTACTGGACGCTCATGCGCAATGCCTGTAGGCTCATGCATCCTTTTGAGGAGGTGACAAACCTAGTCAGTCGCACCGAAGGCACCATCAGCGACATCATCCCATTTGTTTTCTTCCTGGAGCATGCCCTGCGAAGAGTGCTGGATCAGGCCGTAGATGAGCGTGAAGAGGAAGAGTTGTGGTCACCATCATCACCACCAGAAACAGCCTTATCAGCATCGCTTGCTGGACCTGCGGCAACGCTGGAAGAGGAGTCTGAGGAAGAGGAGCCAGAGGAGAAATGTGGCTTTGAGGAGGAGGAAGACCAACCACAGCAGGCATCCCAGGGTGCTTGTTGGCACCTATCTGGTACCCATGGTGTTGTACGTGGCTGGGAGGAAGATCTGTGAGGACGAGGAATGGGACGTGAGGAGCTCAGCATCCAACCTTGTGCAAATGGGGTCTTTCATGCTGTTGTGCCTGTTGAGGGACCCTTGTATAAAAAGGCTGAAGGAGAACGACCTGTACTGGGTGGCCACGCTACTAGACCCCCAGTATAAGCAGAAAGTGCCTGAAATGTCACCGAAAAAGGATGCAGCAGTTCCAAAATAAATTAAAAAGTATGCTTTACACAGCGTATAAGGGTAATGTCACAGCACAACGGGAATCTAACAGGGGAAGAGGTGAAGGTAATCCTCCTCCTACCACGACCACGCAGGCAAGGACAGAACGCTTTACAGAAATGTTGTTGATGGAGGACATGCAGAGCTTTTAAGTCCTACGCATCGCCACAGCCCTTCGGGGTCCACCCTCAGAGAACAACTAGATGGGCCAAATGGTTCTTATCTGCCGACACATTTTATGTTTCTATGACTCGACCGACAGGTAGCAGACTACTTTGCCTTAACTGCAGATATCGAACCCTCTGAGGAGCGATGAACCCCTTGACTACTGGGTGTGCAGGCTTGACCTGTGGCCTGAGCTATCCCAATTTGCGATAGAACTTCTGGCCTGCCCCGCTTCAAGTGTCCTGTCAGAAAGGACCTTCAGTGCAGCAGGAGGTATTGTCACTGAGAAGAGAAGTCGCCTAGGTCAAAAAAGTCTAGATTACCTCACCTTTATTAAGATGAATGAGGGATGGATCCCGAAGGGACTGACAGTGGGCGATACATTCGACTAAAAAAGGCCTGCTGACTGAGATGAGCTGCCTTGGGCTAAAAAATTATCCACACGCTGCTGTATTTTATCTCTGAATGCCGGATGACTTGTGTGACTTATCCGCCACCAACTAGGGTTCAAGCCGCAATGTTTTAGGGCACTTTCTGCCTGGGAAAAATCTATTTTTCTTGCCGCTGCTACAGCAGCGGCTGCAACAATACCTAATTTTTCAGGCATGTGTACATGCCTAATTTTTCGGGCCTCTGGTGCTGCACTGTGGCTGCAAAAACAAAACAAAAAAAAAGCACATACATGTGTCAATTCCCCTTCGTGATCGTTACCTTTTTGTGGTGAAGGGGCTTGCGTACCACAATGAAGCGACCACCTTTATGAGTGTGTTGGCAATGGCAATGTTGGCACACCCCAGATGATAAGGTCGTTGCTTCATTGTGAACAGACCAAAAGCGATCGGTTGGATAATTTTGCATAGAAAAAACATAAATTTTCTTTGTGATCATCTAAGGTAATCATTAAAGCCTACTAGGCCAACAATGAGCCCACACTGCAGAATCATTGTTTTCTGTGTCACTTAACTGTCACTGAACTACCTCAGCACAACCATAGACTTTGAAAAAACCCCATCGCCTGCAATCTCCCAAACGTGCGCACGAGCACAGTCATCACTACACCAAGATTGACGCATAGAGGAATAAAATTTATGTCATGAGTGTGTCAACTATTGACAACTGTTTGCGGTTGTCTAAAATCTATTCCATACACTTCCCCTGATAGGGGACGTAACAGGGATTAAACTGATAGGAATAGTACTACTTAACACACCTTATAATAATAATAATACTAGTGAACGTAACAGGGATTAAACTGATAGGAATAGTACTACTTAACACACCACACATATTGGGATTGCACAGTACATTACACAGCGCACACGCAGTGTCCCAAATTGGAATTAAGAGGACCGACCAAGCATCTTTTTCCATCTCCCGGTTCCTAAAATCGATTCCATATACATGTCCCCTGATAGGGGACGTAACAGGGATTAAACTGATAGGAATAGTACTACTTAACACACCACTCATATCTGGTGGCACATTAGATTTCACGTGCAGTGCCCCAAATTGGAAGTAGGAGGGCCGACCAAGCATCTTTTTCCATCTCCCGATTCTCAAAAATCGATTCCATATACACGTCCCCTGATAGGGGACGTAACAGGGATTAAACTGATAGGAATAGTACAACTTAACACACCTTATAATAATACTAATAATAATAATACTAGTGGACGTAACAGGAATTAAACTGATAGGAATAGTACTACTTAACACACCACTCCTATCTGGTGGCACAGTATATTGCACACGCGGTGCCCCAAATTGGAAGTAGAAGGACCAACCAAGCATCTTTTTCCATCTCCTGGTTCCTAAAATCTATTCCATACACGTCCCCTGATAGGGGACGTAACAGGGATTAAACTGATAGGAATAGCACTACTTAATACACCTTATAATAACGCACAGAGAGACAAAGTAGAGAGAGGAGTCTGAAGAAGAGGAGTCAGAGGAGGAAGGTGGCTTTGAGGAGGCGGTAGACCAAACACAGCAGGCGTCCCAGGGGGCTTGTTGTCACCTTTCAGGGACCCTTGGTGTTGTACGTAGCTGGGTGGAGGAAGAGACCTTCAATGACATCAGTGAGGACAAGGAACGGGACATGGCTAGCTTGGTATCCAACCTTGTGCAAATGGGGAGTTTGCGGTTGTGCAAATGGACTGTTTGCGGTTGTTTGTGGTGTGTTAAACAGGGAGTTTGATCTGTCATAGTTTGGTCTGTCACTCTGAAGCAGGCGTAACCGTTACACTACCTGATCGATACAACATCATACCTTATGTTTTAAGGTACGTTATTCCAAACAATTTAGGAATGTTAGGTGATTTATGTCCTTTATGGATTAAAACCCGACTCTGCGTCAACTACGTAATTTTCCATGAGTTTTGCCATGGATCCCCTTCCGGCATGCCACAGTCCAGGTGTTAGTCCCCTTTAAACAACCTTTCCATCACTATTGTGGCCAGAAAGAGTCCCTGTGGGTTTTAAAAGTCGCCTGCCCATTGTAGTCAATGGCGGTTCGCCCGTTCGCAAACATTTGCAAAAATTTGCGTTCGCCGTTCGCGAACGGAAAATGTTATGTTCGCGACATCTCTAGCAATCACTTCTGTAACCAGGAGCGTAGCTATAGGGGTGCAGAGGTAACAGATGCTACCAGGCCAAGGAGCCTGAGGGGCCTCCAAAGACCCTTGTGCCATATAAGAAGACACCGGTTCTGTTATAGATTTTGCACTGGGCCCAGAATCTTCAAGCTACACCTCTGGCTGGAGGGAAGGAATTAGATCAAGAATTTGGGGAAAGGGGGTGCTGTTTAAATTTTTGCTTTAGGCAGCAGGAAGGCTATGTGCTCCCCTGCCCCTGGGGACCAATGCTGAACTCTTGCACCAGGGCCCATGAGCCCTTAGCTACGCCCCTGCCTGTAACCCTCTTTATTTCCCCATCAATCACTAGAGTACCTGTTTATAATACCCCACATTTCCCATCTCCAACGTTTGCGTTCTCAATACATGCTTGGCTGGACACCCTGCCACCTTTTGTAGTAGGGTACACTGGCTCCTGCTCCTCTCTTGACTCTTTTCCTTACCTGCAGATTCAGGAATTCTTATTTTTAAATTAATTTATTACAAGCCTATAAATCTCCATGGTAACAGACTACAAAGAAACCCTGTGTAGTCTTATTCTCCAGCAACATTCCATTCTACTGTATATGTCCACTCATTTGTCCTAACACATTTGAAAGAAGTATGGGATGATGAAAGGAAATATGACTGCAGGATTAGACTATACATAGTTTGTTGTCTATCAGGAAGATACATAGACCTGATTAAAAGGTTTGGGCATGAAATGATGTAAGGTTGTCTAAGTCTATTAGAGGTACAAAATGTAGTAGGTTCCTACTTATGTTCTGTGTACTTTGTAGGCCAAATCCAGAGAGAGAGGACAGCCTCCTGCACCAATGTACCATGCCGAGTTTTTGGCAGAGCTGGCTGGCCCAGGTAGGAACTCATCATAGCATCTCACTACTACTGCCTGCTCCACTAAAGCCTGACATAACACAATGGATGTGCTATGCCAGGCTTTGGCAGAGCAGCACTGGCACAGGCAGAAGCCGTGATGTGTGCTCCTACCAGTACAGTGGTCATTGCGTCCCCACAGTGGAATCTGTCCACCCGTACAGTGTTGACATCTCAAGTATACAGATTCCAAAGCAAAAAAATGATTACTATGACATTTAGAATAGTTTTAAATAACATTTTTCAAATGTTTAGGTACACTTTAAAGGACGTCTGTCAGATTTGTACCTATGAAACTGGCTGATCTGTTACATGTGCCCTTGGCAGCTGAAGACGTCTGTGTTGGTCCCATGTTCATATGTGCCTGCATTGCCGAGAAAAATTATGGTAAATATATGCAAATGAGCCTTCAGGTGCAACAAGGGCGTTGCTATTACACCTAGAGGCTCTACTCTCTCTGCAACTGCTACAAGCAGCGTCTCTTCTTCTGGAGGACCCAGCATGCTCATGAATTACACAGACAGCCTATTGATCTCAGTAGGCACAGTGTAATACTTCATTTCTCCTATGGTAGCGCTGCAGGGTTATTGAACACTTGCTTCCAGGGGCTGCTACATCTTTGTGCTTCAGGATCTTTCCCAACTATAAAACCTAGATACAGGTTTTATTACACTTATGGGAACATATCACTTCATTTACACACGTTTGTCTAAATCATTGTGATACTTTTCTCTGAAAACATTTTATAACACGTTAGGAGCTCAGCTCAATGAAGTAGACATGCACCTACATGGCAAGAAACAGTGAGCCCTACAGCAGTTTTGTGAGATCAAAAGCATTTCTAAACTTAGTAATGCCATTACATGAGAGTATACCGTATGTGGTTACACTGAAATGTTGCTTGTCATGGAATTCAGTTTATCCCCAGAAGACACACTCGTGTTCAAGATAATTATTCATCAGAAAGGATTCACACACTGAAAACCACAGGAACAAGCCATATATTTGTTTTTACTAATTCATCCATAACAAGATGTTCAGTGGTTCATCCGTGAAGATGTCATTGAAGGATTCATGTTTGTTCCATGTGTCCGTTTTTTTGCCCTCCGTCTGTTATTCATATTCCATGTACATTGCTAGGCTAAAAATAAATTTCCAGAGCATATCCTAGCAACGATCTGTGAAAACCAGGGATCAAACAGAGATGGCACCCATGCTGTGTCCATGAGTTTTATGGACCCAGAGACCATAATGCATGTGAGGGATTCATAATCATGGACAAAACAAAGGCATGCTTTCTTAGTGTCATCATGGACCAATGATCTGTGGAAACCCAATGATCGGCGGGGGAACAACCTGTGCTATCGCTAGTGCACCATGCAGACGGAAGTTCGCGTGGCCTGGGCCATATTAGCCAGTCTTGAGTGGAACTCGCAAACTCCTCCTTCCTCCCATTGCAAGCATGGTTACATGCTGGAGGTAACTGGTGAGTTATCTGTGAGTTGGACCTCACGCTCCTGTAAGGCTACTTTCACACTAGCGGCATGGACCTCCGGCAGGCTTTTCCATTGGATGAACAGACTGCCGGATCCGTCCTGCCACTAGTGACCATGTGCCTCCGGACTGCCGCTCCGTCCCCATTGACTATAATGGGGACGGGGGCAGTGTTCCGGCGAGGCACGGCAGCGCACGGCAAGAGGCTGCCGGAATAAAACTACGACATGTCCAACATTTATTCCGGCAGCCTCTCACTGTGCTCTGCCATGCCTCGCCGGACTCCGCCCCCGCCTACATTATAGTCAATAGCGGCAGTCCAGAGGCACACGGTCAGAAGCGGCAGGACGGATGTCTGTGCTGCTGGTGTGAAAGTAGCCTAATTTGCCCACTGGCCCCTGGTATTGCCCATACGGCAAAGGTAGGTGATTGTTAGGACCCGAGCTACTTGAGAAACCTTGGCGTGGTGCTCGGGCTCAGACATGTCCTCCACAGTAGGATATGTTGGCTAATCTCTAAATTTTAACATCAGTATGACCGCAGAGTGCACCTGCCTTTGCAAATGTTATTATTTTGCTATATTGGTTATCACATCCACATAATTGCTATCTTGTGTAGGATGTTTATTGTGGTACTTGTGGTCCGCTGTGGGCATCCTCCACTGTATGCATTTTTGCTGGGGATCGCCATTAGCAAAGGATTTGCAGGATTTCCTCCCCTGTATACACATGCGCAACTGCATATGGGTTTGAGCACTTCCTGTCTGTGTAACACCATGCCATTTTTTTTATTTGTTTGTATATAGATCCGCCCTAGCCCCATTCACTATAATGAGGGCGGGCCGAAGGTCCAGCCGCAGCACGGCAAACATGCCGAGAGGCGACTGGAATAAAACGACATGTTGTAGTTTTATTCCTGACGCCTTTCGGCATGTTACCTGTGCTGCGGCCGGACCTCCGGCCCACCCTCATTATAGTGAATGGGACCGGAGCGGACTTCCGGCGGCATGGTGGACTAGCGGTAGCACAGATTCGGCAGGTTGTTCCCCCGCCGAAACAGCCTGCCGGAGAAGGCTGCCGCTAGTGTGAAAGTAGCCTAACACAGATGTCAGTGAAAACAAGATGCAGATCACTTTTTTTCTTTATTTTACATATCATCTTAATACAAATCTCTGTTAAATCATAAAATCCACTGCAGTACTATTCAAAGGATAAAAACATAAAAAAGACAGATGAAGGTCAGGGTACACAAGTGTGAAAGTGTGATCTTTCTGAAGCAAATGGCCACCATTGGAGTCATTTATCAAACTGGTGTAAAGTAGAACTGGCTTAGTGGCTCATAGCAACCAATCAGATTCCACCTTTAACTTTTGACAGCTCCTTTGGAAAATGACAGGTGAAATCTGATTGGTTGCTATGGGCAACTAAGCCAGTTCTACTTTACACCAGTTTGGATAAATGACCCCAATGGTGGCCATTTGCTTCAGAAAGATCACACTTTCACACTTGTGTACCCTGACCTTCTGCTCATGGGAATATACAATATATTACAGCTGTCATTTGTATTTTTTATGTTTTGCTTTATTCCTCTCCTTTGAATAGAAACTGTGATTTACAACTCCTCCTCTATTGCAAAATCTCTGCTTGCCAATGCTCGTACTGGATGAGAACATTAAGGCCCCTTGCAGACGAGCGTGTCCGGATTAGGTCTGGATGCATTGTGGATGCGTTCAGTGAAAACTGCGCCATTTCGTAAGCAAGTCCATTCAGTTGTGTTTGCGATTGCGTTCAGTTGTTCAGTTTTTATCACACGGGTGCAATGCGATTTAATGCGTTAAAAAACTGAATGTTTACAAACAACATCGCTTAGCAACCATCTGTGAAAAATGCATCCCATCCCCATTCACTTTTTATGGGGCCAGAGTTGCGTGAAAATCGCAGAATATAGAACATGCTGCGATTTTCACGCAACACACAAGTGGTGCGTGAAAACTAACGCTCATGTACACAGACCCATTGAAATGAATTTTATGCGTTCACATAACACATTGCAACCGCGCAGAATACTCGCTCGTGTGAAAGGGGCTCCATTCAGATGCATGGAACAGATTTGTATTTACAGAAATGTCTGTAACAAATCTGCTAAATGTAAAAACACCATAATGTGTCTCAGTGTTGAGAATTTGCACAATAGCATCCAGTCTAGACAATCCCTTAAGCTAAATATCCACAAGCCCAATATTCTGCTGATAAATAGGTGTACAAAACAAGAGAACATTATCTTAATAAATAGATCTTTGAAATTAAGCCAAAGTTTCGGGGGGGGGGGGGGGGCATAATGCAATATTTTGGTCATAGTAACTAGTTTTACTGAACCGCATAGAACCCTATGTCCCATTGGGGAGAATCCTCAGGAGTCTGGTATTGCCAAAGTAATGCATCTGAAACGAATCAAAGGGTAGTTTCCAAACTATAACCTCACTTAGATATTCTCCTCAGTTACTACAGGGCAACCTAGGTAGTAAAAAACATTGCTCTCTGTAAGGTCCCATTTTTTCTTTGACGAAACAGAGGGTGAAAAAAGCACGCTATGTAAATTGCCATGCGGTTTTCCTATTGAAATCAATGCAAGGTGAATTTCACGCATTTTCTGTGCAAATTTTAGGCACAGAATTCATGCCAAAATGCTCACTGAATAAACTCTTTGTGAACTCACCTTTGGCTCTGTTTATACTAGCATCATTGCTTCCTTTTATAAAAGAGCTATGGTGGAGCCGTTTTCAAACAAATACTGACGAATCCTTACAGGCCCCGTTGACTTGCTATGGATCTGTTGGCTAGAATAATACCGCAGACTGGGCTTCATGTCATAAAAATAACAATAAAATCCCAAAACAGCAGTATAAATAGAGAACCTTAAAGAATCTGGAGATTTAAGCATTTTGGTAACTATGACACCATAATATACGGTATAATGTGTATATGTGATTTTGTTATAGATAAACAATGCATAGATCAGCTAAATAAATCACCAATAAGCCAATAAGCCAAACTGGTATCCCTGATATAGTTCACCAGCATGGCTGTAACCATGTTATTTGAAACATAGCCTTTTTTATACATCGCATTAGCAAATAGTTAATGTTTGCATTGCACTGGTGCATAGGGTGTAAGGTAATATCAGCCAGTAATCTTCTGCAACACTAAACATTCTACAGTTTAATGTTTTTTTATTACTTAAGTTGTGATATTGATAGGAGATTGAATGTCACCTAACTAGTTAAAAAGAGTCTGCCAGTTTTGACCATACACTTGGGAGAGATTGAGACAAACAGCGCAAATATACCAATTGCAGTGTTATTATTATTATCAGGAGTAATGTGAATATGAACTTTTATTCTGCCAGGGCAGTGGCCAGGAGGTGAGTCTTCACTTTGAAGTGCTCTCTGCATGGTTTTGCTTCAAAATCCCTCCCCTCTGATCTGAGTAGCAGATATAATGGTCTCCTGGTTGGATACTATAGCTGTCACTCAGAACAGAGGGGAGGGGCTAAAATACTGGACTCCTGCAGAATAAAACTTTATATCCACTCTACTCCTGATAATAAAAGCTCCACAAAAAGGCATATTTGTCCTGCCCGCTTGTTGACGATAATCTGCAGGTGTGCAAGTGCCACCAATTACCGGATAAATGAGCAAAGCTGTAGAGGAGATCATTGCATGTAAATGTAGCGACTCCTTCACTGATGAGCAGGTAAATGTCAGGAAGGAACGCTTCTATTCCGAAGATTGTCTGTTCAATTTAGCAGTGTCAAGGGGCCTTTATACCACCAGGTATTGAGCCTTTTAACTATATAATGCTAGTTTCACACTACCATTAGACATCTCCAGCAGGCTGTTCTGGCAGGGAGCAGCCTGCCGGAGATGTCTGAATCTGGCATTGCTGGACACTACCTGTGTGCAGCTGTTTTTATCCGCCTGATTTTTGGCATATTTGCTGGGTTGCGGCCAGATCTCCGCTGGTCCTCATTATAGTGAATGGCGAAACATCAGCTTCCTGCAATGCTGGAATGGAGACAGATCAGCAGGCTGTTACGTACCAGTACAGCCTAACGGATCTTAAAGCCCTGGTGTGAAACTAGCATGAGATATTACCATGACCAGTGTCAGACTGGGGTGACTAGGGCCCACCAATAAAACTTATTTTGGGGGCCTACCGTACGGATACATTCATATATTACCTGCTCACACAGCAGCAAGATGTTACCAGATGATTGAATATGGAGGTCGCTGCAGTAACTTTGAGAAGGTAAGTCCTGGGGAGAAGAGGATACTGACTAGCTTTCCTCTATACCTAGAAGTCATCTCAGCTCTGATTGTGTTTATAATAATAAACTGGGGAGTTTTTAATTACTCTATCAAGTTTTTTAAATGAACATAGGCTGGTTTAGGTGCTGTACATTGAATATATGTATATAGTGCAGTAAGTCTATGTCAGATTGGCAGATCAGCTGTTTGAAGAGAATGCAGCGCTGTTTAGCTGCTTGCCGCCAATATCTCGGGCAGTGAGCAGGTGTAATTGCAACTCCTCCATTCTATTCACTTCAATGGGAAGGAGCAGACGGAGTGTAACTGAAGATAGGTCAGATCATGGAACAGCGGATGGGAACCCACTGTGCCACTGACTACCAATACTCCAGAGGGGCGTGACTAAGCAGCTACACAGATTTCACTAGAGCCTCAGATGGTGAGGATAGGCTTGACCGTCGGTAGTTGCCAGGGGCTACTCTGGAGCGTAAAACAGTCAGTGACAGCTGGTCCAGGCAGACCAGGAGGTACCTTTAAAGGTACCGACAATACAGATGTAGTAAACCAGGCAGGGTCGTGACCAGGAGCAACAAGATAGGAACCGGAGGATGATGCAGAGATGTAGTCAGGACGAGCAAAGGGTCAAGGCAGGCGGCACAGAACCAAGGTCAGACAATCCGTGTCGGCAACAGGAGAGGCAATGCAAGCAGGCTAGGATAGGAGATAAACAAAGTCCAGGAACGAAGCACGAAGTCAGGAACACGAGTGGTAAGCAAACTCTTTAGCACAAGATTAGGACCTTGACACTGAGGCGTCTGGCTAGAGGGCTGAGCTACTAAAGTACCTGCAGGAAAGCCAGGATAGGTTAACGAGATCACCTGACACAACTCAGCCCCGCCCAGGGAGTGATGCGTACTGCCACAACCGTAGCCAAGTTGAAGCAGTGTTCAGGTTGAATGGAAGTTGTGGAGCGGAATTTTCAAAGGTAATACTAACCACACAGGCAGAACCCAAAGCTGCAGCAGAGACAGGGAAGCACAGACCACGATCACAGATAAGCACGGTGCCCGGGACCGCGGCGGTAAGCAGGGGGACAACGTTGCACCGAGGACGCTGTTACACGTCATCAATATTGGAAACTGGCCAATCCCTTTACCAGACCAGTGATGAACAACAAGTTGGTCAGAAAACGGCAATCTGAAATCCCTAATGTATGGCCGGAGGTATAGTGTGTGGACTCTTGACACTATAAAGCTATTTGTCTACATGATGTACAGTACAGACCAAAAGTTTCAACACACCTTCTCATTCAAAGAGTTTTCTTTATTTTCATGACTATGACAATTGTATATTCACACTGAAGGCAGGCTTTTCCATTGGATGAACAGACTGCCGGATCCGTCCTGCCACTAGTGACCATGTGCCTCCGGACTGCCGCTCCGTCCCCATTGACTATAATGGGGACGGGGGCAGTGTTCCGGCGAGGCACGGCAGCGCACGGCAAGAGGCTGCCGGAATAAAACTACGACATGTCCAACATTTATTCCGGCAGCCTCTCACTGTGCTCTGCCATGCCTCGCCGGACTCCGCCCCCGCCTACATTATAGTCAATAGCGGCAGTCCAGAGGCACACGGTCAGAAGCGGCAGGACGGATGTCTGTGCTGCTGGTGTGAAAGTAGCCTAATTTGCCCACTGGCCCCTGGTATTGCCCATACGGCAAAGGTAGGTGATTGTTAGGACCCGAGCTACTTGAGAAACCTTGGCGTGGTGCTCGGGCTCAGACATGTCCTCCACAGTAGGATATGTTGGCTAATCTCTAAATTTTAACATCAGTATGACCGCAGAGTGCACCTGCCTTTGCAAATGTTATTATTTTGCTATATTGGTTATCACATCCACATAATTGCTATCTTGTGTAGGATGTTTATTGTGGTACTTGTGGTCCGCTGTGGGCATCCTCCACTGTATGCATTTTTGCTGGGGATCGCCATTAGCAAAGGATTTGCAGGATTTCCTCCCCTGTATACACATGCGCAACTGCATATGGGTTTGAGCACTTCCTGTCTGTGTAACACCATGCCATTTTTTTTATTTGTTTGTATATAGATCCGCCCTAGCCCCATTCACTATAATGAGGGCGGGCCGAAGGTCCAGCCGCAGCACGGCAAACATGCCGAGAGGCGACTGGAATAAAACGACATGTTGTAGTTTTATTCCTGACGCCTTTCGGCATGTTACCTGTGCTGCGGCCGGACCTCCGGCCCACCCTCATTATAGTGAATGGGACCGGAGCGGACTTCCGGCGGCATGGTGGACTAGCGGTAGCACAGATTCGGCAGGTTGTTCCCCCGCCGAAACAGCCTGCCGGAGAAGGCTGCCGCTAGTGTGAAAGTAGCCTAACACAGATGTCAGTGAAAACAAGATGCAGATCACTTTTTTTCTTTATTTTACATATCATCTTAATACAAATCTCTGTTAAATCATAAAATCCACTGCAGTACTATTCAAAGGATAAAAACATAAAAAAGACAGATGAAGGTCAGGGTACACAAGTGTGAAAGTGTGATCTTTCTGAAGCAAATGGCCACCATTGGAGTCATTTATCAAACTGGTGTAAAGTAGAACTGGCTTAGTGGCTCATAGCAACCAATCAGATTCCACCTTTAACTTTTGACAGCTCCTTTGGAAAATGACAGGTGAAATCTGATTGGTTGCTATGGGCAACTAAGCCAGTTCTACTTTACACCAGTTTGGATAAATGACCCCAATGGTGGCCATTTGCTTCAGAAAGATCACACTTTCACACTTGTGTACCCTGACCTTCTGCTCATGGGAATATACAATATATTACAGCTGTCATTTGTATTTTTTATGTTTTGCTTTATTCCTCTCCTTTGAATAGAAACTGTGATTTACAACTCCTCCTCTATTGCAAAATCTCTGCTTGCCAATGCTCGTACTGGATGAGAACATTAAGGCCCCTTGCAGACGAGCGTGTCCGGATTAGGTCTGGATGCATTGTGGATGCGTTCAGTGAAAACTGCGCCATTTCGTAAGCAAGTCCATTCAGTTGTGTTTGCGATTGCGTTCAGTTGTTCAGTTTTTATCACACGGGTGCAATGCGATTTAATGCGTTAAAAAACTGAATGTTTACAAACAACATCGCTTAGCAACCATCTGTGAAAAATGCATCCCATCCCCATTCACTTTTTATGGGGCCAGAGTTGCGTGAAAATCGCAGAATATAGAACATGCTGCGATTTTCACGCAACACACAAGTGGTGCGTGAAAACTAACGCTCATGTACACAGACCCATTGAAATGAATTTTATGCGTTCACATAACACATTGCAACCGCGCAGAATACTCGCTCGTGTGAAAGGGGCTCCATTCAGATGCATGGAACAGATTTGTATTTACAGAAATGTCTGTAACAAATCTGCTAAATGTAAAAACACCATAATGTGTCTCAGTGTTGAGAATTTGCACAATAGCATCCAGTCTAGACAATCCCTTAAGCTAAATATCCACAAGCCCAATATTCTGCTGATAAATAGGTGTACAAAACAAGAGAACATTATCTTAATAAATAGATCTTTGAAATTAAGCCAAAGTTTCGGGGGGGGGGGGGGGGGGGGGCATAATGCAATATTTTGGTCATAGTAACTAGTTTTACTGAACCGCATAGAACCCTATGTCCCATTGGGGAGAATCCTCAGGAGTCTGGTATTGCCAAAGTAATGCATCTGAAACGAATCAAAGGGTAGTTTCCAAACTATAACCTCACTTAGATATTCTCCTCAGTTACTACAGGGCAACCTAGGTAGTAAAAAACATTGCTCTCTGTAAGGTCCCATTTTTTCTTTGACGAAACAGAGGGTGAAAAAAGCACGCTATGTAAATTGCCATGCGGTTTTCCTATTGAAATCAATGCAAGGTGAATTTCACGCATTTTCTGTGCAAATTTTAGGCACAGAATTCATGCCAAAATGCTCACTGAATAAACTCTTTGTGAACTCACCTTTGGCTCTGTTTATACTAGCATCATTGCTTCCTTTTATAAAAGAGCTATGGTGGAGCCGTTTTCAAACAAATACTGACGAATCCTTACAGGCCCCGTTGACTTGCTATGGATCTGTTGGCTAGAATAATACCGCAGACTGGGCTTCATGTCATAAAAATAACAATAAAATCCCAAAACAGCAGTATAAATAGAGAACCTTAAAGAATCTGGAGATTTAAGCATTTTGGTAACTATGACACCATAATATACGGTATAATGTGTATATGTGATTTTGTTATAGATAAACAATGCATAGATCAGCTAAATAAATCACCAATAAGCCAATAAGCCAAACTGGTATCCCTGATATAGTTCACCAGCATGGCTGTAACCATGTTATTTGAAACATAGCCTTTTTTATACATCGCATTAGCAAATAGTTAATGTTTGCATTGCACTGGTGCATAGGGTGTAAGGTAATATCAGCCAGTAATCTTCTGCAACACTAAACATTCTACAGTTTAATGTTTTTTTATTACTTAAGTTGTGATATTGATAGGAGATTGAATGTCACCTAACTAGTTAAAAAGAGTCTGCCAGTTTTGACCATACACTTGGGAGAGATTGAGACAAACAGCGCAAATATACCAATTGCAGTGTTATTATTATTATCAGGAGTAATGTGAATATGAACTTTTATTCTGCCAGGGCAGTGGCCAGGAGGTGAGTCTTCACTTTGAAGTGCTCTCTGCATGGTTTTGCTTCAAAATCCCTCCCCTCTGATCTGAGTAGCAGATATAATGGTCTCCTGGTTGGATACTATAGCTGTCACTCAGAACAGAGGGGAGGGGCTAAAATACTGGACTCCTGCAGAATAAAACTTTATATCCACTCTACTCCTGATAATAAAAGCTCCACAAAAAGGCATATTTGTCCTGCCCGCTTGTTGACGATAATCTGCAGGTGTGCAAGTGCCACCAATTACCGGATAAATGAGCAAAGCTGTAGAGGAGATCATTGCATGTAAATGTAGCGACTCCTTCACTGATGAGCAGGTAAATGTCAGGAAGGAACGCTTCTATTCCGAAGATTGTCTGTTCAATTTAGCAGTGTCAAGGGGCCTTTATACCACCAGGTATTGAGCCTTTTAACTATATAATGCTAGTTTCACACTACCATTAGACATCTCCAGCAGGCTGTTCTGGCAGGGAGCAGCCTGCCGGAGATGTCTGAATCTGGCATTGCTGGACACTACCTGTGTGCAGCTGTTTTTATCCGCCTGATTTTTGGCATATTTGCTGGGTTGCGGCCAGATCTCCGCTGGTCCTCATTATAGTGAATGGCGAAACATCAGCTTCCTGCAATGCTGGAATGGAGACAGATCAGCAGGCTGTTACGTACCAGTACAGCCTAACGGATCTTAAAGCCCTGGTGTGAAACTAGCATGAGATATTACCATGACCAGTGTCAGACTGGGGTGACTAGGGCCCACCAATAAAACTTATTTTGGGGGCCTACCGTACGGATACATTCATATATTACCTGCTCACACAGCAGCAAGATGTTACCAGATGATTGAATATGGAGGTCGCTGCAGTAACTTTGAGAAGGTAAGTCCTGGGGAGAAGAGGATACTGACTAGCTTTCCTCTATACCTAGAAGTCATCTCAGCTCTGATTGTGTTTATAATAATAAACTGGGGAGTTTTTAATTACTCTATCAAGTTTTTTAAATGAACATAGGCTGGTTTAGGTGCTGTACATTGAATATATGTATATAGTGCAGTAAGTCTATGTCAGATTGGCAGATCAGCTGTTTGAAGAGAATGCAGCGCTGTTTAGCTGCTTGCCGCCAATATCTCGGGCAGTGAGCAGGTGTAATTGCAACTCCTCCATTCTATTCACTTCAATGGGAAGGAGCAGACGGAGTGTAACTGAAGATAGGTCAGATCATGGAACAGCGGATGGGAACCCACTGTGCCACTGACTACCAATACTCCAGAGGGGCGTGACTAAGCAGCTACACAGATTTCACTAGAGCCTCAGATGGTGAGGATAGGCTTGACCGTCGGTAGTTGCCAGGGGCTACTCTGGAGCGTAAAACAGTCAGTGACAGCTGGTCCAGGCAGACCAGGAGGTACCTTTAAAGGTACCGACAATACAGATGTAGTAAACCAGGCAGGGTCGTGACCAGGAGCAACAAGATAGGAACCGGAGGATGATGCAGAGATGTAGTCAGGACGAGCAAAGGGTCAAGGCAGGCGGCACAGAACCAAGGTCAGACAATCCGTGTCGGCAACAGGAGAGGCAATGCAAGCAGGCTAGGATAGGAGATAAACAAAGTCCAGGAACGAAGCACGAAGTCAGGAACACGAGTGGTAAGCAAACTCTTTAGCACAAGATTAGGACCTTGACACTGAGGCGTCTGGCTAGAGGGCTGAGCTACTAAAGTACCTGCAGGAAAGCCAGGATAGGTTAACGAGATCACCTGACACAACTCAGCCCCGCCCAGGGAGTGATGCGTACTGCCACAACCGTAGCCAAGTTGAAGCAGTGTTCAGGTTGAATGGAAGTTGTGGAGCGGAATTTTCAAAGGTAATACTAACCACACAGGCAGAACCCAAAGCTGCAGCAGAGACAGGGAAGCACAGACCACGATCACAGATAAGCACGGTGCCCGGGACCGCGGCGGTAAGCAGGGGGACAACGTTGCACCGAGGACGCTGTTACACGTCATCAATATTGGAAACTGGCCAATCCCTTTACCAGACCAGTGATGAACAACAAGTTGGTCAGAAAACGGCAATCTGAAATCCCTAATGTATGGCCGGAGGTATAGTGTGTGGACTCTTGACACTATAAAGCTATTTGTCTACATGATGTACAGTACAGACCAAAAGTTTCAACACACCTTCTCATTCAAAGAGTTTTCTTTATTTTCATGACTATGACAATTGTATATTCACACTGAAGGCATCAAAACTATGAATTAACACATGTGGAATTATATACATAACAAAAAAGTGTGAAACAACTGAAAATATGTCATATTCTAGGTTCTTCAAAGTAGCCACCTTTTGCTTTGATTACTGCTTTGCACACTCTTGGCATTCTCTTGATGAGCTTCAAGAGGTAGTCACCTGAAATGGTTTTCACTTCACAGGTGTGCCATGTCAGGTTTAATAAGTGGGATTTCTTGCCTTATAAATGGGGTTGGGACCATCAGTTACGTTGTGGAGAAGTCAGGTGGATTCACAGCGTGCAAAGCAGTAATCAAAGCAAAAGGTGGCTACTTTGAAGAACCTAGAATATGACATATTTTCAGTTGTTTCACACTTTTTTGTTATGTATATAATTCCACATGTGTTAATTCATAGTGTTGATGCCTTCAGTGTGAATCTACAATTTTCATAGTCATGAAAATAAAGAAAACTCTTTGAATGAGAAGGTGTGTCCAAACTTTTGGTCTGTACTGTATATCAGGTCGCTATGCGGCAAAGTGTATCTGACTGTTGGCAAATTATTTGAATAGTATTACAAACAATGCACAGTAGAAGTATTGTGGAAGTAAACCAATGAGTTGGCATCTGGTCCTATTGCCTATTGATTCAATATACAGATGTAGCCACCATTATTTTGACTAGCTTAACGCGTTAATACTACAACAACACATTGCAGTAATACAGCAAATTGCATTAAAGTAGACATCCTGCTGGTGTCGAAATAACGCTGGCTACATCTGTACATAGCATAATAGCATTGGCGAGCACAGTGTTGGTAGAACAGGAAAGGGTAAATTAACAATTCAGCTATTATGACACATTGACAAGTGAGACATTGGTGACAAAGAGCATACGTGATTTCCTTGTGATTGTTCACTGCTTAGCAAGTAAAATTGGCACTAATCCATATAACAACATTGAAAGGAAGAGTAACATGTTGGCTTCTCTATGTTCATACAAATAATCCTCCTAGTTACACTGTTATTGTAGTAACACAAAGACACAAGTTTATTAAGCTCAACCATGCTTCAAATTATACACACAGAGGGTCATTTGCAAAAGGCTTTATGCTAGGTTTTGGGCACAATAGAGTAGCAAAATGTGGCGCAAATGGAAAATGTTTGGAGCAATAATTTAGTGACCTTTTATTTTTCTCTTTTCTCTTCCCACTTTCAAAAAAGTGGGCAAGGCATAATAAACAAGGGTAAGGCCAATACAACCAGACATATTTGCAATAATTTATGGTGGATGGAAAGCACATATGCAACATATATGCCAATTGGCAGCATCTAACTCCAGTGGCCTTTTTACTAAGACAGGTATAGAAAAATACTAGTTTTTAGTAAAATAACCCCACTATGTTCAATATCCCAGTACATTTGTAGTGAAGTGTGGCCCGCAGAGGTGAAAATAAAGGATGAAAGTGGGGATTAGGGAGCTAGTTTTCACGGTGGCAGATCACACTCCAGTTCACGCCGAGGCCACGACTGCAGTACATGAAGCAGAGCACTATTTGTTCCCCTTAGGGCACAACCTCGGCTTGGGGCTCCTGCCTGGTGGTGGCTGGGGTGCCATTGATGGTTGATGGTGGATGGTGGAGGCAGTAACCAGATCAGCTTGATTATGATAAATAACAGCCTCTTTACTGAGGATGATGGGAGGCACAGTAGAAATATCAGTGGAAGGCACAGTTCCTAAGTACAGTATATCACAAGGCAGTCTTTTCCCCAAAATGCTGCTTATAGAAGGTGGCTATCATGATGGTAATCCACCCTGAGTCTCTCTCTTACCAAAATGACCACAGGCATGCACTCACCCAGTCCTGAACTATCTGCAATATTAAATGCATCTTTACCTCGGGTGTTAATCCTTAGAAAAGTTTCTCCTCCAGAAGGTGCCTGCACAGCTCCGCAGGAGGGACAGGTCCAGAGTTAGTGGGCCTCAAGTTATATCTTCAGTGTCACCTGCTGGTTAAAGCAGGCAGTCAGCATTTCAGAGCAGGTCATTTTGGCAGCCGGGGTGCAAGCCCCACCTTCTCGACATCCAGTGATGTGCAGATTTGGAGAACAGTGAACTTCCATCTTCCAGACGTTCCATGGAGGATTTCATAGAGAAGCAAATAGAAAGGACTTGTCTTTCCCAGGGAGTTGTCAACTACTGCTCGGAGGATGTCGGTGGGCAGTTCCATTTAGTGCATGGCTGACTGTGCAGCTGCTAGAACTGCCCAGTACCAAACTAGTGAGTACACTTTGGCACAACATTCACAGTTTCTTTTGTTGTATGGGGCATCTCACTTTGGGGAACAGGTGGTGAAGCTTCGGTTCAAGATCTACTGGTACAATTGTTGCAGATGTGTTACAGCAGTATGATGTGGGGGGAAGGTTAGATGGTTCACATTCCCAAATTTTGGTTTGACAGTTAATTACTCTATCAAGTTTTTTAAATGAACATAGGCTGGTTTAGGTGCTGTACATTGAATATATGTATGTAGTGCAGTAAGTCTATGTCAGATTGGCAGATCAGCTGTTTGAAGAGAATGCAGCGCTGTTTAGCGCAGGTGTAATTGCAACTCCTCCATCCTATTCTCTTCAATGGGAAGGAGCAGACAGAGTGTAACTGAAGATAGGTCATATCATGGAACAGCAGATGGGAACCCACTGTGCCACTGACTAGCAATACTCCAGAGGGGCGTGACTAAGCAGCTACACGGATTTCACTAGAGCCTCAGATGGTGAGGATAGGCTTAACCGTCGGTAGTTGCCAGGGGCTACTCTGGAGCGTAAAACAGTCAGTGACAGCTGGTCCAGGCAGACCAGGAGGTACCTGCAAAGGTACCGACAATACAGATGCAGTAAACCAGGCAGGGTCGTGACCAGGAGCAACAAGATAGGAACCGGAGGATGATGCAGCGATGTAGTCAGGACGAGCAAAGGGTCAAGGCAGGCGGCACAGAAGCAAGGTCAGACAATCTGTGTAGGCAACAGGAGAGGCAATGCAAGCAGGCTAGGATAGGAGATAAACAAAGTCCAGGAACGAAGCACGAAGTCAGAACACGAGTGGTAAGCAAACTCTTTAGCACAAGATTAGGATCTTGACACTGAGGCGCCTGGCTAGAGGGCTGAGTTACTAAAGTACCTGCAGGAGAGCCAGGATAGGTTAACGAGATCACCTGACACAAGTCAGCCCCGTCCAGGGAGTGATGCATACTGCCACAACCGTAGCCAAGTTGAAGCAGTGTTCAGGTTGAATGGAATTTGTGGAGTGGAATCTTCAAAGGTAATACTAACCACACAGGCAGAACCCAAAGCTGCATCAGAGACAGGGCAGCACAGACCACGATCACAGATAAGCACGGTGCCCGGGACCGCAACATTCACAGTTTCTTTTGTTGTATGGGGCATCTCACTTTGGGGAACAGGTGGTGAAGCTTCAGTTTAGGATCTACTGGTACAATTGTTGCAGATGTGTTACAGCAGTATGATGTGGGGGGAAGGTTAGATGGTTCCCATTCCCAAATTTTGGTTTGACAGGTAGTGTAGAGTAAGTGACTGATGGAATTCTGCATTCCTCCTGTGGTGGTGGTGGTGGTGGTGGTGGTGTAAACCAGATCCATGGGGAGGTCACATCTGGGGAAGGGCCATGGCTGCTGTCAATTGGTGGTGTCCAGCAATAAATCTGGAGAGCTCGATGACATGGATTCAGCAAAAGGGGAAGTTTATGTTTGTTTTAAGAGGCCTTTAGGGGCTGATGTGAAACAGGTTAAAGAAAAAATCTGGAAAGACAAGTATGTCAAGATTTTTTCATTGTTACCTTTTGAGAAGTTTAACTTAGACAGACGTAAGCCAGATGAGAGCAAAAAGGAGGAGGAAAACTGTGCTATCATTTCATTTAGTGTACCTTCCCTAACTGGCTTCAGCCCTTTTCCATTTTGGCTAGTGTTACTGGAAAGAAGGAGACTGAAAACTGTTCAGCCTGTTTTGTTACCTAGGTTTGATGGGTGAGGTGTTTCGAGTTTATAGGTAGTTAGGCCCTCACTTCAACTGAGCTACAAAGAATGGGCCAAGAATGGGGGTGAATAATTCAGGAGCACTGCGTTCTGGAGCCTGCAATATAGTAGTAACTGTCCTGTCAGGTTGCTCATCCTGATGGCATATAACACACGGGTAGACTTTATTACGGTTTACAGCCTGGCTTGACAAAGAACTAGATCAATTTATGTAGGATAAAAACATTGCTGTTTTATCTATATACTGTAATGGCCTGAATAAAGTATGGTAACTGGATGTGCAGTACCCAAGACCTGTAGGTATTTATAATGTTTGGTTTGTAATGTAATGTTATATAATGCCCTGATTTTGAAAAGTGTTGAGGGCAGCATATATATTCTTTTACCCAAAAATTTGGGCACAAATGTCATTAAAAAACTTGCAAACCTGTGGTTTATGACCTTTTTTTCTGGTGTATGGAGGTTGATAAATTCCCCCGTGTGTGTAAAAATAATATTAAAGCCTTATATATAATTAAAAATATGTAAAAGTGACTTGCATAAAAAATGCTAATAGTTATGCTAGTTTATCCTAAATGAGTAGTAAATTACTAAACAATGTCCTGGTCAATAAGGCCTAAAATATTTCTTTATTGATAGGACTGTCCATCATTACCAATTACATCATGTTTTAATTATGCTCCCACTTTGCTCCACCTAAAATAACTAATATACTCACTTGCACCCCTCCCGTTGGTTCCAACACAGAGACTCCGTTCCATGGTTGCCAACTATCCAGACCACGCGGTGTATAAAAGAATGTGTCTAGACATTCTTAATGACAAACAGTCTATACAATCTTACAAAATGACCGAGGTCCACTTTTCATGATGGAGTTAAAGAACATCCTGGAAGATGGACTGAAACGTAAACTGATTGATAACTCAGAATATGACCTCTTCCTGCCGCAAAACCCGATTCTCCCTATCTTTTACTCCCTGCCCAAGATACATAAGTGGACGACACAGTTGAAGGGGCGCTCCATTGTGGGTATCTATGTGGATAAACTGATTAGACCATTTGTGGAAGCTCTCCTGTCGTACATACGAGATACATCAGATCTGCTTTTGCGACTTAATGGGATATGTATTGACGAGACAATGGTCTTTGCTTCCATAGACGTGGAAGCTCTTTACAGCTCAATTCAACATCATCTAGACCTGAGAGCTGTGAAGAGCTACCTATCCACCAGGGATACAAGACTGGCATCACATAGCACCTTTATACTGGATCTCCTACAATTCAGTCTAACCGGGAACTATTTTACTTTCAATGACCACTATTACCACCAGCTCAGGGTTACCGCGATAAGAAGTCCCTGTGCGCCATCTTACGCAAATTTAGGCTACTTTCACACTAGCGTTCGTCGGTCCGCTCGTGAGCTCCGTTTGAAGGGGCTCACGAGCGGACCCGAACGCTTCCGTCCAGCCCTGATGCAGTCTGAATGGATGCGGATCCGCTCAGACTGCATCAGTCTGGCGGCGTTCAGCCTCCGCTCCGCTCGCCTCCGCACGGACAGGCGGACAGCTGAACGCTGCTTGCAGCGTTCGGGTGTCCGCCTGGCCGTGCGGAGGCGTGCGGATCCGTCCAGACTTACAATGTAAGTCAATGGGGACGGATCCGTTTGAAGATGCCACAATATGGCTCAATCTTCAAGCGGATCCGTCCCCCATTGACTTTACATTGAAAGTCTGGACGGATCCGTACGAGGCTATTTTCACACTTAGCTTTTATATGCTAATATAATGCAGACGGATCCGTTCTGAACGGAGCCTCCGTCTGCATTATTATGATCGGATCCGTTCAGAACGGATCCGATCGAACGCTAGTGTGAAAGTAGCCTTACTCCTGGGCTGGTGGGAGGCCAATATTATATGGTCTAAATTATTAAATCAGTGGCATGAAAGCATAGCTCTATGGTATAGATTCATAGATGGCGTGTTCGTATTCTGGAGGGGCACAGAACGCTCATTCAAAGAATTTGTGAAAATCATTAACGTGAATGATCTAGAACTGAGATTCACCTCCGTGTCTGACCGAATGTTGCTTCCATTTTTGGATGTACTAATCGAGAGGGGCCCAGATAACATTAGAACATCAGTCTTTCGAAAAACAACGGCAACAAACAGCCTACTTTGTTGGGAGAGTGCACACCCTTACTCCCTACGTAAAGGCATACCAAAAGGCCAATACCTTAGGCTACATCGAAATTGTTCTAGTATGAACAAATTCAAATTGCAAGCAAATGATTTAAGAACAAGATTTAGGGACAGGGGGTAGCCTGATGGTATCCTCAGGTCTGCGTTTGAATCAGCTTGCAGAAAAGAGAGTCGCTCTTGGTCCCCAAAAAAGTAGAAGCAGAACAGTCATCTAATAGACAGATCCGAGTTATCGGTATGTACGACAACGCACATGCGCAAATCAGGCAAACACTTACTAAATATTAGGACATTTTATGTGTGGATCCAGACCTGAAAGAGGTGATTGGAACTTATTCACAGATTACCTTTAGAAAAGGACAGAGCCTAAGGGACAGGCTGGTTAACAGCCATTTCCAACCCCTACAACCAATGGGGAACTGGCTGTCAAGAAGACCACTGGGTATGTTTAAATGTGGTAAATGCGCGGCCTGTAGCCAAGTCAATCCCACAAAAAAAATTAGGAGCTCACACACAGGAGTCGAGTACGACATCCGGGATTTTATAAATGGTGTGACAGTGGGAGTAGAGTACTTGGCACAGTGTACCTGCCCTCTAGATTATGTGGGTAAGACTAAGAGGGAGTTTAGACGCTGCATGAGAGACCATTGCAACGACATTGCCAAGGAAAAGGATACCTCAGTGGCGAGGCACATAAAGCAAAAACATAGAGGGGATGCATCATGCCTTAAATTTGTAGGCATCCAACATATCCCCCAACAAAGAAGAGGGGGGGATTGGGATAACAAAATCTTGAAGGCAGAATCCAAGTGGATTTTCAAGTTAAAAACGGTTATGCCAAACGGCCTGAATGAATATATTTCATTCAAACCATTCCTTCAGTGATAGAGCCAAGCAATAGTGGAGAGGTCAATGACTCTGACCCGTAATCCCATTCATACCTCTGGGAGGGATTAAGTTTCGATTGGGGTGCTCCCCTTCTAGAAAAATCTCCACAAATTGCCTCAATGTCAAGAATGTACAATCCTCTGCCCCTTCAATGTAATGGTACTGTTAGTTCCATATCACCGTATGTAGGCCAGGACACACATACATGTAGCAGCAATAATTAGCATAAATGTTGAGCAGTAATGCTGCTTATATATATTTGATCCCATAGACCAGGGCTGGCCAACCTGCGGCTCTCCAGCTGTTGCAAAACTATAACTCCCAGCATGCCTAGACTGCTTACAGCTATCAACCTACAGCAGGGCATGGTGGGAATTGTAGTTTTACAACAGCTGGAGAGCGGCAGGTTGGCCAGCCCTGCCATAGACTGATCTGGATAAGTGTATACTAAAGGTTAATCGAATTAGACAAAGACAGGGCAAACTCTTTATAAAATCAATAGGGCTAAATTAATCCGAATTAGCCTCAAACTATGATCATTAAGTATGATCAGGCAGCACTTATGCATGTTAATCTTACCCATATATAAATCATAAAGAACACTATCAATAAACTGGTTTGGAATCGCTGGAAGAGTTTGATCGTCACCGCTGCTGTCAGTGCTCTGCCAGCGCTAACATAAACAGGAAGTGAGTGGCAAGGCAATCTGCCGGGGACGCGTCGTAAGATCCCCATAGAAACAAGCCCGCCCCTTGATGTGCGTCACTCCCAGTAGGCGGGGGGGGGGGGGGGCCAGGACGGTTTAGTGCTGCCTGCTGGCCCTCCTCTGCCTCCCAGGGATTGGTGAGCGCCACTTAAGTGGGCAGGGCTAGAACTGTAAAAGGAGACAGAATCCTCTAGCAAGCTGCCATTGCCATTATATATGAAGAAGCTCTGCCACTGCACAGATCGCTCCCTGATGAGCCATTGTATTATGGCGAAACCCATCGGATAGAACTTGCAGTCAGCTATTAGAAGAAGGGATATTAGGTCAGGCCCGAGGTTCCAGCGGCTGGGGGTCGCTCTTTTAAGGGCGAGTGCTCCGACTAAAGCCAGTTAGCCTATCTCCCCACTCAAGACAAGAGTTAGGGTCAGAGATAAGTAGGCTTAGCTGTATAGTCATTAATGAGCAATATCTGCAGATCTCGGCTAGAAGCAACCCCCACCACAAACCGCCAAGCCCCCACTAGGGCAAAAGACCTTATAAATACCCCTTGTGGCTAAACCAACCTTGCCACTGGGTGGTGGAGAAGCCTGGTTGCCAGCCTCTTGCCCCAGGATTATGGGCCCTCTCATCAGCCCTTGCTAAACTTAAACCCCATGGCGATTTTACTGTGTTTGTAGCATCTGAGCGCTGTTTGGATATATTGAGCGCTCAGATCCAAGCCATCTGGGGATATGTAAAATGTCTGTGTTTACTGTAATGGTTTTGACATTGTATATTTGAATAGTGATGTCTGTCCTATTGTCTCCACGTGTGTATTGGCGATTTCCCTTTGTCCTGAGAGATAATTGAATTACTCCTCGGTTGTCTCCAGGACAGAAGACATTGTGTTTAACATTGTGTATTCTCCTGCCTGTGATAATTACATCAACCCATTGTGTAAGGTAATTGTATCACAGGCAGAGGTGAGGATTTTGTGTGGGAGTGTTTTACTGTATTGTATGTGTTTATTGGTTGTTTTTACAAACCCTGTGGGTGGTACTAGTGTGTAACAATGTTATATAAGAACACTAAACCCACAGCTCTGGCTGCCCACTACTTTACCCTCAACACGGAGGCTTGTCTCGTTTCTGGGGGGATTCACTGTATGCTGTTAGAGACTGATTGCTAGGAGTGTAAGCCGCTTGGGTGCAGTTCCTATTCGTCTGCTAGCAGCTATTCATGAGGTTCCATTCGGGAGTTTGGAGTATTCCCTTGTATGCTGTTACAATTGGTGGCAAGCGGAGGGATCATTCCCACAGCCAGAAGGACAGCTACAGGAGACACCATTCCATGGATTTTACAATTTGAGGGCAACGCATGTCCTAGTACAGCGACCCTGACAGCACCAGAATGGAACCAGCAGTGCAGTACGATGAGGAAGACCTGGATGGCTGGGATGCATTAAGGAAAGGCATCTGGAACCAGGCCCTGGATAATGTACAATACCAGCGAGGCGAGAGTCTCCCCAGTGAAGAGCAGCAATTGCAGAAGCAAGTGGCCCTGCGGATGCCCTTCCTGGGAGAGCAGCCCTTGGAGGAATGGGTGAAGGAACTAGAGCGCCGGGTATGGCAGGAGCTATGGCTATGGTGGTATATGGCACAGTATATACCCTGGACAGCTGAGCATGACAAGCCAGAGGGAGAGGAGTTTGATGGTCCTGGCTTGTTATGGGAGTCCTTTGCAGAGCCTGACTTCGGGAGCCCTGCACAGTCCAGACTTCAGGACATTTTCTATGAGAGGGAGGCTAGGCAGGATTGGGATGACCTCCATGAAGTAGAGAAAGACCTGGCTCACCTAGCAACCCTGTAGTGGGAACTGGAGCAGGACTATCGAGATCTCTTCCACTCCATTGGGAAGGCTCAGGAGGACAGCAAGATGACAGACCCGGATCCAGACCCATTCAGCTGGGCAGATATTGTGGAGATTTACTGGGAAGAACCCTAGGTGGCCAGTGGAGGTGGGATCGAGGTCTCTCCACCGCTCCTGCAGGGAATTGGGAGCCCAGTCTCCATTCCCCAGCGGCAGGCTGAGTTACAGGGAGCAGAGACAGTCGGTCCTGTCCCCCAGCGGCAGAGTGTCCTACAGGGAATAGAGAGCTCAGTCTCCTTTCCCCAGCAACAGGACACTGTATTGGGAGCGGAGACAGTCGGTCTCCCTCCCAGAGGCTGGAAGTATGTATGGGAGAGGAGCTTGCTACCCCCTCTCCCCAGCGGCAATGTGATTTATTGGGAATTGGGAGCTCAGTCTCCATTCCCCAGTGGCAGGCTGAGTTACAGGGGGCAGAGACAGTCAGTCCTGTCCCCCAGCGGCAATGTGATTTATTGGGAATTGGGAGCCCAGTCTCCATTCCCCAGCGGCAGGCTGAGTTACAGGGGGCAGAGACAGTCGGTCCTGTCCCCCAGCGGCAATGTGATCTATTGGGAAATGGGAGCCCAGTCTCCATCCCACAGCAACAGAAGGATTTGTTGGGAATTGGGAGCCCAGTCTCCATTCCCCAGCGGCAGCTTAACGTACCAAGGGGAGACAGTAAGCCCCACAACCGTGCAGATGGGACCTTGGTCTCTGCACTCACAGCACAGGGGGTAGGGACAGTCGGTCCTGTCTCCCAGCAACAGGGCTGTTTAGCCAAAGGGGAGACAGTCGGTCTCCCCCCACAGCAGCTTGGTGGTTTATCTAAAGGGGAGACAGTCGGTCTTCCCCTCCAACAACCAGGCTACAACCAGGCTTCTTCCGTGGTAGCGCTGGAACCAGGGCAAAGTATCGCTGGTCTCTGCCCACTCAGCAACCTACCAAGGCAGTCTACCAGTCCCCCACGCAGCCGTAGTGAGGCACATGGACATGGACAAGTTTATCCCTTGCTCAGGTGTAGTAACCATTTATTGTGGGTGGGATGTACTGCTGTTTCTATTTTGTGGGTGGACTGCTGGACTAACTAGGGCACTGACCGGCAGAAGGTCAAATACCCTGTTAGTCTGTTTGGAAAAGGGGAGAAATGTGGTGAAACCAACCTCGCCACTGAGTGGTGGAGAAGCCTGGTTGCCAGCCTCTTGCCCCAGGATTATAGGCCCTCTCTTCAGCCCATGCTAAACTTAAACCCCATGGCGATTTGACTGTGTTTGTGGTATCTGAGAGTGTGTGGAAGTGTTTTACTGTATTGTACGCATGTGTTTATTGGTTGTTTTTACAAAACCCTGTGGGTGGTACTAGTATGTAACAATGTTATATAAGAACAATAAACACACAGTTCCCACTGCTTTACCCTCAACACGGAGCCTCGTCTCATTCTTGGGGTGATTCACTGTATGCTGTTAGAGACTGATTGCTAGGAGTGTAAGCCGCATGGGTGCCGGTTCTATTCATCTGCTAGCAGCTATTCATGAGGTTCCGTTCGGGAGTTTGGAGTATTCCCTTGTATGCCGTTACACCCCTCTTCTGGCAAAGAGCCATACGCACCAAAGTGCGTGTGCAAGAATTTTAGTAACACTGTCTCATTTATTTTAAAGAGATTAATAAAGGTTACGTATTATTATATCTCACAAAGTACACTCAGTTCACAACATAACAGAAATCCAGAAATGTCTGGACAGTCCGTAAAAAATATGTCCATGATTTTTTTGAAGTGTCTCTTATTTTGGTGGTAAACATAATCATTTTACAGCTCACATTAAATGCTGGTAATGAGTTCTTATCAGTATATTGACCTATAAGCACCTATTACTTCGAATCCTTATCATTCATTATGGTTTTCCAATTAGTCAAAAAAAAATGATGACTGTCCGTGATTATGGGATAAGTTGTCCAGAAAAAAGAAAAATTCTGGTTGGCAACCCTGCTTCATTCAGCAATGCTTCCAGTCCACGGGCTGCAAAGTTCTGGATCAGATCACTAGCCTTAGTGGCCAAGCAGCACAAATGAATTTGATCAACATACTGTATATTTTCTAAGTACCTATATTTATTGATATAGTGAATATAACATCAGTAAAATGTATAATCCACATACTCTATGTAATCATGTAAACTTCTAAACTTTTATTACCTCAGAAAACCCCTTTCTCTCCAGAATCCCCCCACCAAAATACAATCTCATTTATTGTTGGTAGCTAAATGGGTAATTATATCCAGTTGGAATACCCCATTGTTCTTTTTAGAAAACTTATTTAAAACATGAAAGACATCAGTACACGTATTAATTGTATGTAAAATCCATAACGTCTACTTGCTATGTAATTGACTGTATTTATTTTACTATAAATCTGGGAGATGACAAACCAACATTATAATGACATTATAATCTAGATATTAAGAAGAAATATCAACAATACATTGGCAGGAGACCAATAATTTTGATAATTCTTTCACAGATCACTCATCTGAGTCTTAATTGTTGCTTCAAGCCACTATTCCAAAGGTAAGAAATCTAAGGCTACTTTCACACTCGCGTTTGGTGCGGATACCTCATGGATCTGCACAAACGCATCCTTTCAGATAATACAACCGCATGCATCCGTTCAGAATGGATCAGTTTGTATTATCTTTAACATTGCCAAAACTGATCCGTCTTGAACACCATTGAAAGTCAATGAGGGATGAATCAGTTTTCTATTGTGCCATACTATGTCATTGGAAACAGATCTGTCCCCATTGACTTACATTGTGTGTCAGGACAGATCCGTTTGGCAAGCAGCGTTTTGGTGTCCGCCTCCAGAGCGGAATGGAGACAGATCGGAGGCAAACTGATGCATTCTGAGTGGATCCTTTTCCATTCAAAATGCATTAAGGGCAAAACTGATCCGTTTTGGACCCTGAACGGATCTCACAAACGGAAACCAAGACGCCAGTGTGAAAGTAGCCTAAATTGGCATCCTCAGTACGCCACAGTGTGATTAACTGGTGCTCTTTTAAAATACAAGGCTCAGGTTTACATGATATCGCACTCACCAAATGTAAATTAAATAAATTTGCATTTGATGCAAGGATTCCATTCAAGAATGGGGTGAGAACTGCTAAGATCTGTTCTTCTCTATCCCAATGCTATTACAAAGACTTTAAAGGCTATGTAAACCTTCAGAGGCAATTTTTTTTATGATTGCATTCAACACATTTTGGGCTAAAAATAATTTTTTCAATTGGTCCTTATTTTAAAAAAAATTGAGCTGCTCTGTCACAAAGGGTTTGTCTAACTGTGTATATTCATACTTTTTACTTTCACTTTGTGCTGGTCATCTAATAACCCTTATCTCTAATTTACTGAGAGGTCATACACACTTATTTAAGCCACATTATTATCAGTAAGATAAGAATTGAACTATTATGAGTATTTATAATGTCAGAGAGCAGAGATAAGGAGCCCATCAGATTAGCTAGCTGACAGAAGAAAGAGAGAAAATTCAGATCCCTCTATTAGAGCATCTCAGCTCTGTATAGAAAAAAGGGTTCCATATTTGTAATAAATACCAATTTAAAAAAGATTTTTAGCTCAAAATAAATACAATGCAATAATAAAAAATTGTCCTCAAAGGTGTACATAGCCTTTAATTATTATAATTAGTGATTTGGCTATAGGAAACGTTGACCGAGGCTGTTTTATTTGGGTTGTTTTTTATTGCAGCATTTACTCTCAGTTTATCACAAAGAACATTGTGCTTTGTAAACCAAGTTCTTCCCATTTTCCTCAAAATATCATGTTTAACTAGGACTTGATGTGGCTATGACCGACCAACCACAAATCATACAAGTCTACATGCTTGGTCAGTCATGTCCCTTTAACTGTGCCTACTATCAATAAAACTAAAACGTGTACTTATATGTTATTTGCAGTTGGTTGAAGTCTATTCTTACTGTTATCAAGTAATATTTAATAAAAGCTATGGCCCTGATTTATCATACCTTCACTCCAGAATTCTAGCATCAAAAAGTCGCAAAATAGGGCTTTTGTGACTTTTTTGCACTCGATTCCACAAAATGTAAGCGTTGGTGCAAAGATTTGCGACCGTTTACATGCACTTGCACAAAAATTTGCAACTTTTAGCATTTTTACACCACTCACTCCAGTTTTGTAATATGGGTGGAAAAGTGGGTGTGGTAAGCTGTGTTAATGATTTTTCTCCAGATTTATCATTGCGACTTTTTTTTTTAAGTCGCAAAAAGAAAAAAAAAAGCAATCTCACTCCAGGAGGAGGCTGGAGTACGAAAACTGGAGTAGCTTTTCTAGACACAATTGGTAGGTTTAAAGACAAGCCAAATTTATCGAACAACCTATGACATTTGATAAATGTGGCACAAAGTACTGCAACACAGACTCAAGCAAAACTGACTTCAAATGGTCCCTTAAATTCCCCCACTATATGTTGATTTATCATGAAAACATTTTATCTGAAATGTACAGCTATAAAAACAGAAATGAGCCAACAATTGGATGTTTGCCGTGAGTGTGCATGTGTACGCAGTGAATCGATATTTGTACCTTGGCATACTTGTATATCATGAGTGTAGATACAATGCACTCGGAAAGTCTTCAGGCCTGTTCCTTTTTTTTGCATTTTGTTATGTTGCAGCCTTGTGCTAAAATTAAAAAAAAAAATTAAAAAAGTTTCCCCCATTATTCTGCACTCCATACCCAATAATGAGAAATTGAAAACAGAATTTTTGAAATTTTTGAAAATTATTAAAAAGAAAAATCAAAAATTTCACATGGACATACATATTCAGACCCTTTTCTATGACATTTAAATTTAGCTCTGGGGCCCCCATTTCTCTTGATCACCTTTGATATGTTCTACGCCTTGATCGGAGTCCACCTGTGGTAAACTCAGTGGATTGGACATGATTTGGAAAGACACAGCCCTTTATATATAAGGTCTCACAGCTGACAATGTATATCAGAGCAAAAACCAAGTCATGAGGAGGAAAAAAACTACCTGCAGAGCCTAGAAGCAGGATTGTGTGGAGGCACAGATCTGGAGAAGGGTATACAAAATTTCTGCTACCCTGAAAGTTTCCAAAAGCACAGTTACCTCTATAATTCTTAAAAGGAAGATGTTTAGAAAAATCAGGACTCTTCCTACAGCTGGTCATTTATGAAGACTGTTTTAAAGAAAAACTGTCTTTGTTGGCTATAGCAACCAATCACAGTGCAGTTTTCATGTTTCAAAAGCAGAAAAGGAAATGAAAGCTGTGCTGTGATTGGTTGCTATAGTCAACAAATACAGATTTTTCTTTAGACTCTTTCCTAAAGCTCCCCCCTTACTCGTTGTATGCCTGGTGGTTCTTTTACCGGAATCTCTCCCTACAGTCTGACAATTGGATGCCCTACAGCAAGGAATGTTACACTCCCCAATATTAACCTTTAAACAGCCCATATTCTGTATTATCTACCCCTGCTACTAAAGGGAGACATTTAGATTTTAAAGGGGTTTTCTGGAAGTACAATACAGATGGCCTTGATTGTGCGGTCCGACTCTTAGCACCCTTCATCGATCAGCCACGGCCTGCAACCTCCTCACAGCATACCAAGCACAAGCCGTACATTATATAGTTGCAATACTTTTCACTTGATGAAGGGGTTTCTATCCCCGAAACGTGTTGTGTGGTTGCAATAAATATATCTGAAGATTCATCATCCGCATCTGGTTGGTTCCTTGCGCCGAACGATGCTCCTCTCTTTGTGCTTTGTATACTATATAGTGACTGTGCTTGGTATTGTAGCTCAGGCCTATTCAGGTGAATGAGACTGAGCTGCACATAGATCATGTGACTGATGAACGTGACGTCACGGACCGAAGAGGCCTCACTGAAGCCCTCGCTGCAGCCTTTTCATACAGCGGATCGGTGGGGGTACCAGTTGTACCTCCACTGATCCAATATTGATGACTTATCCTAGGATAGATCATCAATATTGTACTCCTGGGAAACCCTTTTAACTCTGTGTTATGGAATTGCTATGTAATGGATGGGGTACAGCGGTACAGCAACTCATGTGTCAGTGAAGTAGGTATATACGGTACAACGCAGAATGAAAACAAATAAAAAGAAAAAGTGTATTCAAAATGAATGGAAAATAGACCCAGCTGTGGAAATAAGAAACATAAATGCAGTATGACAGTCTGTGCCGCACAAAAAGACTTCTAAGGTAACAGCCGTCCTGAGGGAAGAGGCCTCTGGACTCTTTAGGAATTACTCAGCCTTATGCTATTTCATCTACAGAGGTGGGAGCTGCTCAGGACCCTTACCTAAAGTATTAAAACATATTTTGTGTCTTGGAATTTGCCTAAAAGAGGTGGAGTTTAACCCTTTGAGTGTCTAAAATGCAACTGGAAACCAGTAAACTCTTAAATCTGACTGGTAAGCAAATACCCTCTCAAGATTTACTGAGTAAACTACATAGACGTTAAATGGGCACTGAAGCTGAAACTCCATGCAAGCTGATCATACTATACAAGAAAAGGATCGGGTAACGTTCATAAAAACACATGTAACAGACCCCTTATCCTGGCAGACTCATACAGGAAAGCACTTAGTGAATTGTGTCAGAAAATATACTTATATGGTGTTTAGTATAGTTCAAATTCCAATTTCTTTGCTACTTCTGTAAACCCAAACTATGCCTCTGTGTGCCCCCTATTTAATCCGGCGGCATGCAAGAGCTTTCTAGGTATAGAAACCCAGACAAACATACCGTTATACAGCTTATATTTAAAGGGATTCTCCAGGATACAGACATCGATGTCCTATCTTCTCAGATCAGTGGGCGTCAGACACCCAGCACCCCCACCAATTAGCTGTTTTAGGCTGTCGCAGCGCCAGGGACTGTGCAGTGTATGGAGCTAGAGGTAGACTACACCATGTAGTGGCCGTGCCAGGGTACTGCATCTCAGCTCCCATTCACTCTTCAGTATGATGGCGATGGAAGCTTCCATTCCAGAAACTGATACGCCTGAAACAACTGGTTGATGGATGTACTGTGTGTCAGACCCCTACCGATCTGATACTGATAACCTATCCAGAAAAATGCTGTCAAATGATTACTGAAAGCCATTACTAAAATACAAACTCACACCAAATAATCCTTTTTTTTATTTGTGGCGTTTTCCATCTGTTCTGGTGCATTTTTAAGTCCATGGCATTTTTTTCGAAACACAGTATGATCTATATGTGGCAAATGTTTATGTCCATCTGATGTTTTACCTTTAGGCCTTTTTATAGGAAACCTCAAAAAAAAAAAAAATTATCTGAATGATAAAAAAAATTATGCTCCCCGAAAAAACTGCATTAAATGTATACTTTTCTATAATACTAAAAAGGCATAAAAAAAGCTATGTGTGAAGGAAGCCTGATATGTTCATGAAGGTGATTACCGCATATACATCTTTCCCATGCTTTTTTTATTTTTTTTATTTGGACTCTCCCGACCCATTTTCTCCATGTAAAGAAACCCATGATGCACTTCTTCTTTCTGTGTCACACCTCCAGCACCTCCGGTAACAACACCCAGCTAGTGTATAGCTCCTCCCACCCAGTCAGTTACATAGACACTCCCCTATCCCTGCCTCTAACAACACCCAGCTAGTGTATAGCTCCTCCCACCCAGCTAGTTACGTAGACACTCTCCTGTTGCTGCTCTGACACGCCCATGACATCACAGGAAATAAGAAAGAGCTGCATGGACAGCCTAGAACGGAAGATAGGGGCAAAAAGGGTAAAGGAAATACATTACAAATTGACAGCTACTGTCATAAACGATTATTTTAAAGGATGTTAATATAAAGCAGAAAACCCCTTTAACATTCTGATTTTAAAATTCCATGGAAAAAAGTGTATCCCCAAAAAAATGAAAGCCATCAGGTGCTGTGAGCAGTTTGATGTAATGGTATAAATGCTTCCATATTCATCAGACTCTTTAATTATTTGTTTTTGCAGAAAAATTGCCTTACTGACCCTTTAACATTTGCACTAAGTGAAGAAGGGCATGATGGAGTGAGTCACTGACAGCAGTACCAGAGACATTCAGCAGAGTTGTGTCATTCTTATAATAAGCTGATTTGGGTAAAATTCTAATAATGATCATTATTCTTAGTTTTATTTTATAATGATTTGGCACTTTGCAGTAAAATCATATGCCATCCTACTGAAGTGTCGTCCTTTGTGTGCTTGGTCTGACATTTCACTGCTCATGCATCGTCTCATCTGGAAAACATGCAGAAAGTGTAAGTAATGTGTGCCAAACACTTCCGGACCTGCCTGCATACCATCAAAAGAAAAACATGTCAATACGTCAATATCACTTAGTGAAAAGAAGGAATTTCTTTCATCCTCTGTTGCTGTGTAATTGCAGTTGTGTATCCCATGCCCTGATCCCTGTAATCTGCCAGCTCTAAATGCGAGTTTATAGGAAACTAATCCAGCAGGGGCTGTGCCTGATAACGGTGCGGTCTGTTGTATGGTGCAGTTCTCACACTCATCGTTACACTATTTTTCTTTGTGAAAATTCCACCAAGAAGCTCCAGATATTAACCCCTAAAGACTAGGCCTATTTTTGTTTTTTGTGTTTTCATTTTTTTCCTTTCTGCCTTCCAAGAGCCATTTTTTTTTTCATTTATTCAGCCTTATGAGGACTTATTTTTGTGGGAAAAGTTGTATTTTTAATGGCACTATTTAATTTGCCATAACTTATGTTGGAAAATGTGAAAAAAATACTAGGCTAATTTTTTCCAAGGTGAGCTGTCGTTTTATTGGTACCATTTTAGGGCACATGCAGTTTTTGGATCACTTTTTTAGTGTGACCATTATAGCATGTGCCACTCACAATAGATGTTTTTATATTTTAATAGTTCAGGCAATGAATACCAATGATGTTTATTTTTTATGATAAGACATATTACAAAGTTTCCAGGGGCATAGCTATATGGGGTGCAGAGGTAGCAGTTGCTACTGGGCCCAGGAGCCTGAGGGGACCCAAACACCCTTGTGCCACATAAGAAGACACCAGTATTATAGAAGGTACATGCAGGTCAAGTTACACCTCTGGCTGGAGGGATGGGGTTAGGTCAAGAATTTGGCATGGGGGGTTGGGGTGTGCCTTAGGCAGCACGAAAGCTACAGTATGTGGTTCCCTGCCCCTGGCCACAAAGCACTGAGGGAAGGGGGGCCCAAGCTGAACCCTTGCACCAGCGCCCATGAGTCTTTTGCTACACCCCTGAAAGTTTATTTTAGTCACTTGTACAATTTTTTTTCGTGTGTGTAATGCTAATATAACTATAAAGCCAAACTGACGGCCAGCAAACGCACTGTACCAGACACACTTTGTGCAAGCCGTCACACTCTGAACACCCTTGAGGGCCGGGTTACTCTTCACCCGCCTCCAGCAGGAATGGGGACTTTCCCAGGTGTCAAATAGCAGGGCGGCTGGTGGCTGGGCACATTGGCCGCAGTTGGGCAAAACCCCAAAGTAAATACTGCGACACTGTGAAATGGTCAATAGAGAAACAAGAGAATGGTCAGTAAACGCAAGCAAGGGCACAAGAACCAGAAGACAACCAAAACCAAAGCCAGAGTCAATAACCAGAGAAACCATTCACCAGATAGCTTCAGATCCAGAACCAGGAAGTAACTGAATAATCAGCAGTGAGTGAGAGAAAAGACCATGTTTAAATATCCCTCCACAGATCACCTGACACTGCTGAGGTCACACCCAAGGTCACACCCAATCTCCCCCCTCAGACCAGAGAAGCACAGGTGAGGGCTGAGAGTGTGGAGAGGAAAGAACCTCCCACCACATGTCCAAGTCAGGAGACATGACAACAGAGGTTCCCTGACAACAGCTGACGCTAGGGGTTCCGGCGTCCCGGGACCCCTGACCAGCGTCAGAGCTGGAAATGACGGCATCCTGTCTCCCAGCAGTACCAAGATCCGGAGTGATGCGCATGCATAAAGCGCAAATCTTCACTAGCTCTGCCTCCGGGGGCAACACCCCGCCCCTCGTGGCCAGCGAGGTGTGAGGAATGTCCCTCCGCAGGGCTGGAGACCACCTGGGAGAATGAGAAACACGTCTTCGCTTGGTGACATGCTTCCGGTGAGACTGCGTCTGTCTCCCTGGCTGCCTGACAGTGTGAAACTTGTGTGAAAAGTTATCATTTAAGAGGTTAAGGGAATCTGTCATCGACAAAGAAAAGTTGTGCAAATGAGCAGTAATGTACACAGAGGATGGGCCTGAGCCACTCTGAGCACCCTTTCTCCTCTGGTTTCCTCTTAGAGCCCTTCCCTTTCCTTCTTGATTGACGTGTCTTTGCAAGATGACTATACTGGGACTTTGCCCTGCCAATGAAGAATGAGAGTGAGTGGTTGGCAGAGGAAGCAGGAGGAGCAAGGGACTTGGGCTCGCCCTCGGTGTACTCAACTGCTCATTTGCACTTAACCATAGCTATTCTGGAAACTGCTTTAATTAACCGCTCTTAGGCCTAAAAATCATAAATGTGTAATAAGCACATATTGTGTGTGCGTTTCTATATCCGTACTAGCAAATATTTTAAAGTACTTTTTAGACCAAATATATTTATCACCTGTGGATCTGAATTATTGTAAATGCATTTTTGCTAATACATATACACACATCATTGCTTCGATGTCTTGTTGAATGTAACATGTTCCATTTTATCAGCTTCATTTATGGTCCAATATATTTTTGTTTGTATACTCAAAATCATCATCATCATCGCTTCCATTGTTGGAAAAGGTGCAGACAAGTACAGATATTGGTGAATGTGTGTCCTGATTCAGACAAGCCTGTAGTAAATACTTCCTATGTGTTTGCACCAAGCTCTATGGTCTATGAATTAGTACAGTCATCTGTTCTTACTCTGTAATATGGACACTGCACAGTATTACTTCTCCTGTCCTGTATACTGGGTGTAATCCTCAGTATCTGCACTTATTCTGTATATATGGACACTGTACAGTACCACTTCTTCTTTCCTGTATACTGGGTGTAATCCTCAGTGTGCTGCAGTCAGTCGACGGGTGTGGTTGTGTGTGGAGGAGCTCCTGCTGATTGCAAGCAGACTTCCAGGGATTTTTTCCACCTTTCCCAGCCCAGGCCCTGCCTCTCCCCAGGGAGTTGGTAGGGTCCTGGGCCATGAAGCGACTGAAGACCCAGGATCCTACTTCCCGGGGTAGGCCGGCGGGAGGTAGGGAAGGTGAACTGCCAGCCTCAGTTTCATCTTCCGCACCGGGGGTCAGAAGATCCAGCAGGAGTCGTGGTGTAGTGGCCCCTGCAGCCCCCGGAGGTGAAGCCGTGTCCATCGCCGGCAGTTCCAGGAGGGCGGACAGTAGCCCTCCAAGAAGTACGCAGAGTGCTCCTGGGGGTGGGCCGGGCTGAGGCTGACTGGGGCAGCATGAAGTCCCAGGAACTAATCGCCGTTTACAGCTCCCGAATCACGGCCTACCTCCGGGAGTATGAAGAAGCAAATAAGACCCTGAAGAAGCTTAGAGAGAACTTAAAGCTTGAGAGGGGGAAGGTTGATAAAGCGGCAAGAAAAAACAGGCCATAAATATTTAAAAAAAATAAAAGGCCTAAAAGAAATAATCAAAGAGCTGGAAGAAAGAAGGGCGGCCATTTTGGAAAACAGTGGTCCTTTTAAGGAAAAGCTCATGAATGACGAAAGGTTTAACGAAATGGCTGGAAGCCAAAAACAGCAGGAAGATGACTCCACTCGTGAGGAGGAAGAGTCGGACATGGGGGGACAACTTGCAGAAACAGGTATCACCACAGGTATCACCGCAGAGCAAGTATGCCTGCCCCCCACTAGTTCCGAGAGTACTGTGAGAGCAGCAGAGTTGGGGGGCAGCTTATGGCCATGATACGCCACCTGGAGTCCCCCAAAATTTGTGAGGACATCTGCTTTGGTAATGAATTACCTGAAGATGAGCCGATGGGAAAGAGGAGAAAGGAAAATACAGTAAAGCCAGAGGTGAGGTATGTCTATGTGACCCACCCTGCGTGCCCTGGGCCAGCTGAAAAGCCAGCTCAGGGCACAAACCCCACCATCCTCCCTGGCCCAGTCTCTGCTGTGGGACCGGTGCGTAGGAGTGGGGGGAAAGACGTGGCAAAGATGGCGCAGGACGCCGTCCCTGTTTGCGGTAACAGGGGCGGTGAGGAGAAGTAGGAGGGGCCAGACAGGAAGGCTCCCGGGACGGGCGGCGAGGGGGACATGGTTGGTGGTCGGATGGCTCTGCTCATAGGAGGTGTGGCGGGGCGATGTGGCTGCCAATGCCCCCCTTGCAGAGGTTGTTGCCGCGATCCCTGTCCTGGGGTCTGCATCCTCTGCCCTGGTCTGCTTCGCCACTCCCGTGTGCCCTGCAGTCCCCCCTGCCGGTTTTGGCATAGCGGCGGGGGACGAGGGTGGTGAGGGTGGCTGTGGGTGGAAGGGGTGGGACCGCGGGTACAGCGGTGTCCCGATCTGGAGTTGCAGGGGGAGGGTGCAAGGTGGCTGCCTCCGCCCCTCCCAATTTGTATGCGTCCAGTCTGGCTGCCCCTCCTGTGTCAGTTACGCCTGGCAGAAGTTATGCTGTTGTGGTCGCCAGCGCAGGGGGGAGGGGGCGGTCCCCATTGTCCTCCCCATTACCAATGTCTGGTGACGGTAACTTGCAGCGGCAACTTCTAGAGGCTCTTAGGAGAGAGAGGGGAGAATTCCATTACAATAGGGGGGCAGCAGGTGGATCTATCCTTCTGGATAGACAGGCATGGCCTGCATGCCTTCCGAGAGCAAGGCGGGGGCGAGACCACCTGGTCCTCACCCACAACCGGCCCCGGGTCAACCAGACAGAATGTTGTCTGTCTGAAATGGAGAGGCAATGAAGCGTGCCCTACCAGGAAGAGGGTGGCAGAGCTTCTCTTTCAGATGGGCATCAGGGCATGTGACATCTTTGCACTGATACATCCGTATGGCACCCGGGAGTTTGATGTCAGTTTTGCCCGGCCAGAGGGTCTTGAACTTTTCTGGTCTAGGTATGAACTGGCAAAAGACCAGCCGGACTGGCAGGGGTTTTTTGTGCAAGCGATAACCCGACAGAATGAGGTCAAGAAAGTGACCGTTCTGACCCATAACAAGTCACTTTCTTGTGTTGACATCTTAACCTAGTTGAGCAGGTACGGAGACGTCCAGGGTCTTCCTAGCAAGAACCTGGATGAGTTTGGCATCTGGTCGGGTGCCTGGACGTTTCAGATTAAGTTGAAACATTCAGGGGGTGGTCGGTTTCCCACATACCATCATCTGCTTTCCTCGGTCAGGATAGGATCATGGTGTTCTACAGGGGACAGCCTAAGCTGTGTTACAAGTGCGGCAGCCCTTCGCACTTCAGTGCCAGCTGCCAAGTGCAGAGGTGCTTGTTGTGCGGGGGTGAAGGCCATCTAGCTGCATCTTGTAGGCAGATTAGATGCAACCTGTGTGGTGAGCTAGGGCACCCATTCAGTTGTTGCCCTCGCTCTGTCGCCAACGTGGCCCGTGCACCCGCGGAGGCCCCCACCGCCGATGCGAGTGCTGGCGAAGGCGACAGGGCAGTGGGGTCGATGAAGAGAAAAGACGGCCCGTCCCAGCAGAGACGGAGGGAGAGGCGTCAAATGGAGAGGAGGCAGGTGGAACGTCGTTCTGGGGTGATGCCTGTGCCCTCCCAAGAGAATGCCTCTCCTAGAGCTGAGACCCTGGGGGATATCGAGGTGAATGAGAAACTCAGGAGACTAGACCGTTCCGAGGTGACTCTGTCCTCTTGCTACGAGAGTGCAACAGAGGGGAGTGAGACAGAGTCTAAAAGAACAAGAAGGAAACGTCTGACCGAATAAAGATCTAGCCCGACTAGAGTGCCTGTGGAAGGCAAAGCCAGCTCCCCCCTGGACCTCTCTAATCCTGACTCTCTTCCCCTGGATCTTTCCAACCTTGGATGAGATCTCCGCCTCCTCTTCTTCTGGGGAGGAGGTTGAAGGTGGGGAGCCGGAGGGGCAAGAGAAGGAGCCTCTGGAACGGCCCGCGCCTCCCTCCGGTGAGGATGCAAGGTCCTCGGGAGGTGGGGCGGGTCCAGACACTGGGAATGGGAATGACAAGGGTGGTGCGAAGGAGGAGGCGGTGGTGACTAATGAGATGGACACCACTGTCTCTCTCAAAAGAAATTGTGCCACCTTAAGGGGTAGCCCCAAGAGGGTTAAGAAGAAGAACAAGAAGGGGAAGGGAAGGAAGAAGGCCGTCTAACTTAATCACTCTATATGGCGGCACTCTCTCCGTTGACGCTGGCGACCATTAATGTCACCAGTATTAAATCGGATGCGGCTAGATTTGCCGCCTTTGATTTTCTCAGCCGGGTTGAAGCTGACATTTTATTTTTGCAAGAGACCAGGCTGCCAGATTTGGTGGCTGTGTATAAAGCAAAAAAGGAGAGGAGGTGTGGTCCATCATATTGGTCTCTTGCGGCTGAGCCGTATAGCGGAGTGGCGGTTCTTTTTACCGCACCAGTAGAAAGCCGGCGATTGAGTTAGAAATGGGGAGGTGTTTGATTTTAGATGTCCTCATGAAGGGTCAAGAGCTTCACCTGATAAACATCTATGGTCCCCAAACCAGGTGGGATCGGAAGCGTCTCTTTATGAGGATCAAACCTTTCCTTTTTACGAGTCGGCAGGTGGTCTTTGGCGGGGACTTTAATACAGTCACAAGGTCCCAAGATCGGGGAGGCGCCACAAACCGGCTGGCTTATGATAGTGTATCCCTGAATAGCATAGCTAGCGAGGCTCGCCTGGTGGATGTCCACATTAGGCACACCCCAGGCCACGGTGGTTTCACTTATTATAGAGGTAGTCAGATTAGGTCTAAAATAGACAGGTTTTATTTAAAGGAGGAGACTACTTTTTCACCTTTAGAGGTGGTAGAGGTGGAATTCTCTGATCACTGTCTAATTATGTTCTCTTTGAATGTTGCAGAATCCCCCCAAATGGGAAGAGTCTATTGGAAGCTAAATTTGGCCCTCCTGGAGCAAGCAGAGGTGAGACAATCCTTTAAGGACTTCCTTCAGAGTCAGGTAGAGTTGCTGGATCTTTGTGACACTAAGTCTGAGTGGTGGGAGATATTCAAAGATCGGGTGGCAAAATTCCTCCGCCAGCTCTCGGGCCTCAGGTCCCTGGACAAGTACCGCTTGTATCAGGGTCTGAGGAGGAAACTCGAACAACTGGTCTCAACTGGAGGTAGCCGAGAGGATATCTCCAGGGTGAAATCTTTGCTTAAGAGGTGCAGTACGATAGGCACGCATCTTTGGTTTTTGAGATGGATTTCGGGAAGTACCGCTCACCTGACCCTTACAGAAACTGTAAGATGTCAGTGAAAAGTAAGTTGGGGACGGGACTGGTCGATGGTACGGGATCTCTGGATAGGTCCAGATCAGGGGTTTTGGAAATCGTCAAGTCCTTCTACTCGTGCCTCTTGAGGAAGAAGGATCTGAATCGGGACAGGATTTCGGCTTTCCTGGCGGAAACCATCCCTGAGTCAAGAGTAGACCACTCTCTTGGCGTTTTGATAGAAGAAATCAGAGAAGAGGAAGTCAGCCTGGCGATCGAAGGGCTTGCCCTAAAGAAGTCGCCAGGCCCAGATGGCTTAACATCCGAGTTTTATAAGACTTTTAAGGACTCCTTGGTTTCCCTCTTGACTAAGGTATTCAATGAGTGCCTTTCCTCGGGTGCTCTGCCGAAGTCAATGAGGAGGTCAGCTCTGATCCTTATATCAAAGGGTAAAGATCCGAGCCATATTGAGAATTGGCGTCCCATAGCGCTTCTCAATACGGACAGAAAGATCCTGGCCAAGATACTGTTTAATCGGTTGGTGCAGTTTGCACCCCGGCTCCTTTCGGAGGCCCAACATTGCTCGGTTCTAGGCCGAAGCACGTTTAGTGCTGTGCTCGATGTCTGAGAGGCAGTGGAGCAGAGTAGAGCGGGTAACTGGAAGGGGTACATGCTGGCTTTAGATCAGGTAAAGGCTTTTGATCGGGTTAACCACAAGTACCTCTGGGCAGTCCTTCTGAAATATGGCCTGCCAGGGGGGGTTGTTTATTGGTTAAAGATCTTGTATGCAGGGGCAGAGAGTTTCCCGCTGGTGAACGGTTGGTCTGGCAGCCCTTTTGAGGTCGGGTCTGGAGTCCGCCAGGGTTGTCTATTGAGCCCGCTCTTATACGGGTTTGCGATTGATCCTTTTATTAGGAGGATTGATCGGTGACCGCTAGCGGAAGTCAGGATGAGTCTGGAGGAGCCAGAAGCCACTCTGAGGGTGGTGGCATATGCCGATGATGTCACTGTTTTCGTGTCCTTGGGAGGGGAGGCGGAATACGTGATGTCGGAGGTAGAACGCTACTCGGAAGTCTCCGGGTCCGTGATTAACCGGGATAAGTGTGAGAGTCTCTGGCTGGGAGGGGGCGATCCATCTTTCGGTCTCCCGGACACCCTCCCAGAGCCCCAGTCGTCAGCCAAAGTCCTAGGCGTTCAATTCGGCCATGGGGATTATCCCACCCAAAATTGTGACAGCAGGCTCACGATCGCCGCTCAGAAAGTTGACCAGTGGAAGGGTTGGTCTTTGACCCTCAGGGAAAGGGTGAACCTGATCAAGACTTACCTTCTCCCTTTGCTTATCTATTTGGCCAGTGTATGTGTCTTGCCAGAACCTCTCTGGACTCGGGTTTACAGTCTGTTCTTTCAACTGTTATGGGGGAATAGGCTAAACCTAGTCAAGAGAGAGGTGACATACCGTACGAGGAGATTAGGGGGGTTGGGTATGGTCAACCCAGTGGTGTTCCTTGTGAACACCTTTGTTAAGATTAACCTGGCAAACCTCTGGAAAGAGAGGGCTCCTCCGTGGGTAGTCTCTTGCAGGGGTTGGTTTCGGCCTTTCTTCCAGGTGTGGGAGACAGAAGGGCAAGTGAAGGATTTGCATACACCTCACGGATATCTTCCGGCTTATGGCACCCCGATTCTGAAGGTGATCCGCCAGTGGGGTTTGGGAGTGAGGGAACAAGGGGCCCAGTCAAGGAGATCCCTTGACGAGAGGGTCTTGTTGACCCACTTCCAGAAGCCCCTGGCCCTTAAGGATTGCCCAAGCCAGGATCTAGACAAGGGGTTACAGTTGTTAAATTCGGCAAGGATCCCCTTGAAGTTTTGGGACTTGGCTTGGCGCTGCTTTCACGGGAAGCTGTATGTAAGGGGCAACTTGAGGTATAGGAACTCTGATGAAAGGGGTTGTCCCCGGGAGGAGTGTGGCGACATGGCGACATACTGGAAAGTATGGAGCACTTCCTGCTTCAGTGTCCCTTTAATACAGAGGTATACAAATGGGTGGGCGCATTCATTGGCTGGCCTAAGCTAGCCAACCTCTCCTATGCAGAATGGGCTTATGGAGCATTCAAAGGTTTGGGAAGAAGGGACCCATGCACAGCTTTTGTAGTTAGCATAGTGGTCAGGTACTTCACATGGAACGCACGGTGTTTAGTTTCAACCCAGCAGAAAGTCCTCCCTGTGGAAGAGGTGTGTAGGAACATTCTAGGTGACCTGGCGAAGGTTCGCTCTCTTGAGTGCAAGAAGGTGGGTATGGATGGGGTCTCTTACCTCTGGAGAGGCTTCACCTTTGATGTGCCTTAGCCTCAGTAGCACTTTTCCTGGTGTTGGGCTGAGGCTTTCACATTAGGTTTTTGTTTTGTATTTAAGATTAATATAAAAAAAATTTGGGTGGGGAGGTCTGCATCCAGCCCTGGACTATGCGGACATAGGAGGACATGAGGCGAGGGGCTGGGTGTGGGTGGTGGAGGAAGGGTTGGCCTCATGGAGGGACAAGAGGTGGAGGTTGGCCCTTAGTGAAGGTGATGGGATAGATAGATTGGTAGGGTTAGTATAGGTTTGTTTTTTTTCTCATATATGTGTGTGTATACCCCCCAAAAAAAATACTAAATAAAATACAAAAAATATATATATGTATATATATATATATATATATATATATATATATATATGTATAAAGAAAGATGAAATAACGAGGCAGCACTTCCAGCTTTTAGTGTACGGGTAAAGACCCCAAACTTTAATCCAAGCGACGTTTCGGCCTGCTCAATGAGGCCTTTATCAAGCTTGAGCCGAAACATCGCTTGGATTAAAGTTTGGGGTCTTCACCCGTACACTAAAAGCTGGAAGTGCTGCCTCGTTATTTCATCTTTGTATATCGTGGAGGAAGAGCCTACCTCTGTGGGGATTTGCACCCAGTCCACCAACTCTAACTGTGCTGCTGCACTATCTGTGTTTTTTATATATGTATATATATATATATATATATATATATATATTTATTTATTTTTTTATTTTTTTTTAAATAAAACATTTTTTGTTATTTGATATTTAACAAATTTGGCAAAGTTTTTGTATTTTTGTAAAAAAAACTGCTCTTGTTCTTTATATATGAAAACTGCACAGTACCACCTCTCTTGTCTTGTATATTGGGTGTAATTCTGAGTATCTGCTCTTATTCAGTATATACTGTATGGACACTGCACAGAGTGCTGAGGAAATGGTTTGAATGAAAGGGAAGTATACTGGACGGTCTCTTTAATTTTGGGATCTTGGTGATTCAAGGACATTATATTGTCAGGGTGATGTGGGACTGCAGTCTTTAACAAGAGTCAAAGTGTATGTGTGTTAAAAATTTTGGGTTAGCCATGATTTTTGGTTCTGGTTTTCCAGAAAAAAACATTTAGGACCGTAAATTGGTTGTCAATCCTGAAAAGTGGTCTGGTCTGGCATCTGTTTTTATTTTAGTGCTTCTACTTACTTTGGGGCCTGAGGTCTGAACACACTTTGGGCTGGTCTATATTCATTTTGGGATGTGATAAAGGAGTTATATGCAGTACTTGTGCACAAGTTAGCAAGGTTTGGAGGACATATGTAAATGAATGGCATATGTTAAAAATGTTTATCACCTAACATTCTGTGCATCAAATTCTTCCTAGTGAAAATTAAATGGTGGTGTTTGTGTGCATATTTGTGTATGTATACACTATATATATATATATATATATATATATATATATATATCTAATATATAAAGCTGAGTGTATGTGTGTGTGTATGTCCGCTAAATGAATCCGCAACGTCGCATTTACAATTACCAAATTTGGCACACAGGTACATCAGGTGTCCAGGAATGTTTTACACCATGTCTCAGCTCTCTATGACATTTTGGAGATATTCCCCAAAAATGCATTAGCCAATAGAAGCTTGGTCACATGACCCTTATCAGCCAATAGAAGCTCGCAGGTCCTGCAGTCTCCACATACACAGTTTTACTCCAGGTTTCCTCAACAACCCAGCCATTTATCTTCACTGCTGTAGGAGAGCTTTAAAGGGATTCTGTCACCTCTCATAATTAGACAGTGATCAGGAGCTTCATCGTCGTCACTGGGCATCCGCCGAGCCCAGTGACGTCCGATGCTCGCTCTTCCCTCAGTCTCCAGCAAATCGCACTGGCGCAGCCCTCAGTGGGTACTGCATCTGCGCAAGACTTCGCTCGGCCGTCAGGGAGGGGGAGGAGAGGGATGAGACGCTGTGGGCGGTTAGGGATTCAGGAGGAAGGCGTTTTGGGCACTGCAGGGGGGCGTTACTGGGCACACAAAGTGGAACATAACGCCCCTCTGGGCACCTTCAGGATTAATTAGCATAATTATAAAAGTCGTTTTTCAGCAAAACTACTGGACGGATTACAGTATAGAACAGCAAAGGCGATTCAAGGTAATCTGTGAAGCATGACTGGTTTAAAATCTGAATTTGTTTTATGAGAGGTGACAGAATCCCTTTAAAGGAAATCTTTTACCAGGATAATCGCTATTGAAGTAAAGCACCTTATTTCTAGATGTGCCTTTGTTCCAGCAATAGATGTTTTTATCCTCTGAAAATCCACTTTATTTGGTACGCAAATGAGCCAGTAAGGTGCCCAGAGGGGCATCACTCTTGCAGGAAGGAACCCAGACATGCCCCCTGCCACAATGTTTCCACCCTCAAAAGACTTACAACCCCGCCCCCAGGTCTAGCCAAGTCACGCCCATTATCTGGTGAGGCCACGCCCCCACTTCTCAGCCGACTAAGATTGAAAAAATTAAGTTAAAAATCTACTTCTAGGTCCTGCTAAGCCACGCCCTGATCGTATTAGACCACACACCCTCCCACTCCTCAGCTGACAGGGATTAAAAAAATGAAGGTAAAAATCATCCTCTGTCAACTGCAGAGGTGGGAGGTAGGTTGACTTTCTCCCTGCAGCTCACACTCAGACAATACAGTGCTGCTGTCTCCAATTTTAAAGGACAGGGCACTGTGGGGGGGGGGGGGGGGGGTCAGTGTTAAGGGGTGGGGGGCTGTAGAGGTCACTGTTTTGGGGCGGGGTGCTTTAGATGTCACTGGTATAGTGGATAGTGTTGATATCTTTTAACAACACACACAAAAATAAATTAAATACATTAAATATACCTAAGCGAAGCCTGGTCCTTCAGCCAATATAGATATACAGTATATTTGTTCATATGCTGTGTATGTGTGTAGTTGTTTCTAGTGTAAGGCCTCATTCATGCGTCAGTGTTTCACGGACATGTGCTGTTCGTGTTCTCCACGGACAGCACATGTCCCCATTCAGACACGTGTGTATTCAGACATCAGTGTTTTAGCACGGTCAGTGGGTCAGTTTTTTAGACATGGATGCATGCTCTATTTTGTCCGTGTTCATCCGTGTTGCATCTGTGTTTCACTGATCATTAAGAAGAGATGCTTTGTAAATTGTTTTTTAGCTGTTCAGTGTCAGTGAAACATGGATGCAACATGGACAGTAAAAAACGGACACACGGACCCAACACAGGTCCTTCACAGATAGCTACACGGATGCATCACTGACCACCTGCTCAGAGAGCACGGACACGGACGTGTGAATAAGGCTTAAGCCTGTCCCTGACCCTCCCTCTGAGTGTCAGTGACCACACACCTATTCCTGGTTGTCGGTATGGCAGGATCCCTGGATTCCGCTCCCAGTTGTGGACCAAGGATTGGAGCAGCAGACAGCACTGGAGCCTGAGGAGGTGAGTAACCACAGACAACAGCTACTTGATACACTTCTACAGTGGGTTTTGCCATGGAGTTTTCCCCAAGTTTGACCATAGATTTTACTCTTTGTACTGTAAAGTCTAAAATCTAAGGCCAGATGTGCAACATTGGAAATCTGCAACAAAAAAAAAACTTTTTTTTGTGGGCGGAGGGGATCTTTCAAAGGCTAGGTGGACCCATGGTCATAGATCATAGCACTTGTGTGTCTGTGTCAGCATTATCTGTCATGCAGAATTTTCCTAACTGATTTGCTGATAAGATACATACTTCAGACCTATATACTAGAGATAAGATATAATAATCCTGGTTTAATCTTTGTTCGCTGTAAAAAAGCAATGTGATCTGTTTACATGATAACCAAACAGAATCATATTCTTATATCATGTTTGCATTCATTTCCATTTTAACCAATAACCCAGGGGGGAAAAATCAAAAAGACTGGAACCTAATATGTTCCCCAAAGGGGAACTGTAATTATGGAATATGAACCATGGAAAATTATATATATGATAATGTTATATGTTAAAGGATCACGTAGGCTATGTTCACATCAGCATTAATATTCCCTTTTCCACCGCATTATAAGAGCAGAACAACTAAAATAATGTATGTTTTGGAAGAGCTGAATGGCGGACATGAACAGCGCTCCACGGAATCCATTAACTATAATGGGGTCCATTGGGTTTCCATCTGGGAAGCCTCCATTTTAGCAGATAAAATGGCACAGCATGCTGCTGTCACGGACGTTCCCGCGACAGGTGGCAGGAGATTGGTGAGATTGGCAACACGTGGTTTGATCTGACATGTTTTCCGTTTGGATCAAATGATGCCTGTGTTGTTTCTGGTGCTTACCACACCTTCTTTCCCCAGGTGTGGCTATTATGGTCATTTAACCTTCTCTGTTTATTGTTGTTTCTCCCACTATACTATGCGGTCCATAGCTTATGTTTGAGTTGTGGATAGCTGGTGTGTGGATCTCGGCTGAGTTCCTGGTGCTGCCATAGCCACTTTAAATTGTGTTTTCTTTCCCTTTTGTAGTTTGGGTTATTTTGTGTGTTGCATTTCCCTGTCATTTGTATTTAGGCCTGAGGGAGACTCCTGTTCGTCCTTCCCTTTGGAAGGTTGTCTAAGTCCAGACATTAGTACCAGGGTCCTATAGGGTGAGTTAGGACATTAGGTATTCCTGTGTATGAACTCACCTATCTCTGGGGTCTGTTCATACTGGTAGTTAGTCAGGACTTTGATTAGGGTTTTACTAGGAGGTGTCCATCTCCTTTCCCTAGTTTCCAGGCCATATTTCTTCCTCCCTTTCCCTCCTACATTCGGTGTGGTGTTTCCCTCCCACACCCGAATGTGACATTATAAACCGCCAAAACCGTAATTTTTTTGCTTGTTTCAGTAGAGCCATGGATCCTATTGCCGCACTGGCCAGACAGCTACAGGGGCTGTCTTTGGTCTCGCAGATCCAGAGACCACAGGCTGCTGGTCCTTGTGGTGGTTACCAGGCCTGTCTCGAGCCTAAAGTTGCCCTCCCGGCAGATTCTCTGGGGGAAGTGCAAATTGTATTTTAGGCTACGTCCAAACTCATCTGGGGATGAGATTCAGAGAGTTGGTGTGGTTATTTCATTGCTTAAAGGGGACGCTCAGTCATGGGCTTTTCCTCTGCCGACTGGATCGCAGTCTCTCTGGTTGGTGGATTCATTTTTCAAAGCTCTGGGTCTCATCTATGATGACCTGGATCGGACCTCCCTGGCTGAGACCAAGCTACGTGGCCTTAGTCAGGGAGAGCGTTCTGCTGAGATCTATTGCTCTCAGTTTAGGAGGTGGGCTACAGATACTGAGTGGATTGATTCGACTCTCCGTAGTCAGTTTTGTCAGAGATTATCAGAGAGCCTGAAGGACACTTTGGGGCGTCCAAGTCCCATCTGCCTCTTGGAGGGGTGAGAGGAGAGTCAGAGAAAGAGAATGTGCATTTGTCTTTGACTGGTAGTACCCAATTTCTCCTGACTGCCGAGGTGACGCTAGAGTCCAAGACAGTGGGAATTGAGGTGTTTATCGACAGTGGGGCAGGGATGAACCTGATTGATGCTCAGTTCGTCCGTATGCACGGGTTCTCTCCAAGTGCATTAGAGGAAAAACATTTCCATTTTTGCTATTGATTCTGCACCTCTAGCTCAGAAGTGCTTATCTCAGATGGTGCATGACATCCGATTAAGGCCTCTTGCACACAAACATTTTTTTTCTTCTGTTTACGTTCAGTTTTTTGCATTCAGTATACGGTCCGTATATGGAACCATTCATTTCAATGGATCAGCAAAAAAAAGGAAGGTACTCCATATGCCTTCCGTTTCTGTTTTTCCGTTCCGTTCAAAGATAGAACATGTCCGATTACTGTCCGCATCACAGACAAGGATAGTACTGTTCTATCAGGGGCCAGCTGTTCCATTCCACAAAAAACGGAATGCACACAGATGTCATCTGTAATTTTTGCAGATCTGTTTTTTGTGGACCGCAAAACAGTGAAAAAGCCATACGGTCGTGTGCATGAGGCCTAAAAGTGTGTGACTTTCATCAGGAATTCATCTCTTGTTTTGTGTTGGAGGGTCTCCCTGCTCCGTTGGTTCCGGGTTTACCGTGGTTAAGCAAGCACAATCCAACCATCGATTGGCAAGCTAGACAGATTCTGGATTGGGGTGATTATTGCGTTGATAATTATCTGAATACATCTTTTTTTGCTTTAACCACTAAAACATTACTCTCTTTTATATCTGATTTTGCTGATGTATTTTCTGAAAGTGGATGCCAGGATTTACCTCCGCATCGGGAGTATGATTGTCCTATCAACCTTATTCCCGGAGCTAAGTTGCCCAAATCTAGGTTGTATAACCTTTCTGGAAAGAATGGCCATGAGAGAGTGTAACGGATACTCCTAGCACCCCGACCGGGTACCTCCGTCAATAGATGCTCCTAGTGCTTTCCGAGGACTCCAAGCACTCCACTTGACACCGTACGCACTGCAGACCCCACGTACCGCCGTAGCTTGGTTGGGGTCTCACCGTCCTCCACCCACGCTGGACCTACTACAAGGCTCCAGGCTCCAGTGGGTGAACCTCTCCTACAGCCAGAGAGCAGGAACAGCTCTTACAAGAGCTAGTAGTTATGCCAGGGGAGTATAGCAAATCTTCAGCGTATAGCAATCCCCCAGTTTGATCAGTTATCCAAACACCAGTCTCAACATGATGAAGGATAAAACAGGAACACTTTATTGAGGGCTACTCGCCCGTATTTATGCAGGTCCATATCTGGTGGACACGCCCCCAGGGGACCAGAATGGAGACTGCGACACACCGAACAGATACAGCACATCCCCACAATGCATCATGGTTTCCTCCTCTCTGCCCCAGAGACAACCGAGGGATAATCCAATTATCTCTCAGGACAAAGGGGAGATCGCCAATACACATGCGGGGACAACAGGACAGAAATCACCAGTTAAACACACAATGTCACACCCTCCCAGCAACCACAGACATTTAATATATTCCCAGATAGCTGAAGTCTGAGTGCATATCATTAGGTGAATGGCACTCAGACCACACAAATACAATTAAACTAGCCATCTGGGTACCCTCACATAATAAAATACAATTCCAAAGACAGATTTAAGCTGTGCGGCTGGCCTGTGTTCTTTAAAGTTAGTATGGGCCATAATCCTGAGGCAAGAGGCTAGCAACCAGCCCCCTCCAAAACACTGTGGCGAGGTTGGTTTCGTCACACATCTCCCCCTTCCAGGGAAGACTAACCAGATACCTGACCTCACGGTCAGTACCTGAGTTAGTCTGGCAGTCCAACCACAACCCCATACTGGACCTGTTGAATTTTGGGGCCTGGCTCTGTTCCGTATGTCCCCAGCCGTTGAGTGGGCATCTGCGACTCCTTGCTGCCTTGTGGTTCTCCAGCTTGGAGCTGTAGGTACTTGGTGGGCAGAGGCCGACTGCGCTCTGCCCAGATGCCAGCTCTTCCGCTGGGGTCGCTTGTGGGGAGTCCGGCTCTGAAGAAGAGGATAGGGGAGGGCAGAGGTTGACTGCGCTCTGCCCAGATGCCAGCTCTTCCGCTGGGGTAGCCTGTGGGAAGTCCAGCTGTGGAGAAGAGGATAGGGGAGGGCAGAGGCCGACTGCGCTCTGCCCAGAGGCCAGCTCTTCCGCTGGGGTAGCCTGTGGGAAGTCCGGCTCTGGAGAAGAGGATAGGGGAGGGCAGAGGCCGACTGCGCTCTGCCCAGATGCCAGCTCTTCCGCTGGGATGGGATCAGGAAATCCTATCCCCAGGACCTTGTTGCAGATCGGCTGTGGAGAGGAGGAATCGCTTACCTCCTCCTCCAGGCATTCCTGCAGGGTTGGTGGGGGATCTGAACCGGCCGTCCAGTATCCTGGTAGGCTTGGTGCAGAGACCGCGGTCCCATCTGCACCATCGAAGTTAGGGGTGCTGTCCCCCTGTGGTTGGGGATAGAGACCGGTTGTCTCTTCTCTCTTTACAACACACTGCTGCTGGGGAGTCAGACCGACTGTCTCAACTCTCTGTAACGCTGCCTGGTGCTGGGTAGTGGGTGCGACCATCTCCACTCCTAGTAATGCTGGTTGCTGCAGGGACGGGGGACTGACAATCTCCTCTCCCTGTGATCCTGTCTGCCGCTGGGGAGAGAGACCGGTTGTCATCTCTCCCTGTAAGTTAAGCTGTCGATGGGAAGTCAGACCAACTGTCTGGACTCCAGGTAATGCTGGCTGTAGTTGGGGATCTGGGCCGGCTACCCAGCATCCCTGTAGGGCCGGTGGAGAGACTTCGGTCCCATCTCTACCTGCCGTCGGGACGTCTTCCCAGAACCAGTCAATGAAGTTCCCTACTTTGGGAGTTGGTAGGGAAGCAGGGGGTATCGCCGGCAAGTCTTCCCAGTTGTAGGAGGGCAGATCTGGCTCTACTTGTCGAGTAGGTTGGGGATGAACAGAGCTGAGCAGGTGTTGGTAGGTCTGCTCCAGCTCCCACTCCCTTGTTACCAGGTGGATCATGTCTTTGCTCACCTCCCTTCCGTCAGCATAATCATGCATGCCCATCCGGTAGTCGTAGATGTCCCAAAACCTAGACTCCTCCGTGCTGCCAAGATCAATGTCCTCCTCCAAGGCATCCCATAGTAACCCAGGTCCATCATAATCCTCACCCTCAGGTCTGTCGTGCTCAGCCATCCAGGGGGAATGTTGAATGACATGCCACCTTAGGGCCTGGTAAGCGTCCTCTAGCCAAAGCTCCTTACATACCAGGTTCTGGAGCTCTGTTACCCAGTCATCCAGTGGCTGCTCTCCCAAGAGACCCATCCGCATCGCCACACGCTTTTGTAGCCGCTGCTCATAACTGGGGAGACTCTCACCTCGCCGCCGCTGGGCATCTTCCAGGGCATCATACCAGACTTCCTTTCTGTCTGCATCCCTCCAGTCCGGGTCATCATCCTCCTCGTAGTGGAACGCTGTTCGAAGACTAGCCGATTCCATCCTGCTGTAGCCAGGGGCGCTGTACGGATACTAGCGTTGCCCTCAATATACTCCACGAACGGTGTCTCCGAGCTGCTTCTCCTCACACTAGGATGCCATCCCACTGCTTGCCACCAATGTAACGGATCGCCTAGCACCCTGACCGGGTACCTCCGTCGATAGATGCTCCTAGTGCTTTCTGAGGACTCCAAGCACTCCACTTGACACCGTACGCCCTGCAGACCCCACGAACCGCCGCAGCTTGGTTGGGGTCTCACCGTCCTCCACCCACACTGGACCTACGACAAGGCTCCAGGCTCCAGTGGGTGAACCTCTCCTACAGCCAGAGAGCAGGAACAGCTCTTACAAGAGCTAGTAGTTATGCCAGGGGAGTATAGCAAATCTTCAGCGTATAGCAATCCCCCAGTTTGATCAGTTATCCAAACACCAGTCTCAACATGATGAAGGATAAAACAGGAACACTTTATTGAGGGCTACTCGCCCGTATTTATGCAGGTCCATATCTGGTGGACACGCCCCCAGGGGACCAGAATGGAGACTGCGACACACCGAACAGATACAGCACATCCCCACAATGCATCATGGTTTCCTCCTCTCTGCCCCAGAGACAACCGAGGGATAATCCAATTATCTCTCAGGACAAAGGAGAGATCGCCAATACACATGCGGGGACAACAGGACAGAAATCACCAGTTAAACACACAATGTCACACCCTCCCAGCAACCACAGACATTTAATATATTCCCAGATAGCTCAAGTCTGAGTGCATATCATTAGGTGAATGGCACTCAGACCACACGAATACAATTAAACTAGCCATCTGGGTACCCTCACATAATAAAATACAATTCCAAAGACAGATTTAAGCTGTGCGGCCGGCCTGTGTTCTTTAAAGTTAGTATGGGCCATAATCCTGAGGCAAGAGGCTAGCAACCAGCCCCCTCCAAAACACCGTGGCGAGGTTGGTTTCGTCACAGAGAGTATATTACCAAGAGTCTGGGTAAAGGACACATAAGACCTTTCAAATCTCCAGTGGAAGCAGGGTTTTTCTTTGTTAAGAAAAAGGATGGAACTCTTAGGCCATGTCTGGATTTCCGTGAGCTTACTGTCCGTGATCCTTACCCCCTTCCTTTTATTCCCGATTTGTTTAACCAGATTTTTGATGCCAAGGTGTACTCCAAGTTGGACTTAAGGGGCGCATATAATCTGGTCAGGATAAAGGAAGGGGATGAATGGAAGACGGCTTTTAATACCCCAGAGGGTCACTTTGAGAACCTGGTCATGCCTTTTGGGTTGACCAATGCTCCTGCGGTTTTCCAGCGTTTTGTTAATTACATTTTTCATCACCTGGTGGGGAGGTTTGTTGTCGTGTATTTGGATGACATACTAATTTATTCTCCAGACGTGGAGACTCATCAGGATCATGTTAGACAGGTGTTACAGATCCTAAGAGATAATAAATTGTACGCAAATTTAGAAAAGTGTGTTTTTGCTGTACATGAGGTGCAATTCTTGGGCTACCTGCTGTCATCTTCAGGTTTTCGAATGGATCCAGAGAAAGTCTGTGCTGTATTGGACTGGGATCGAGCAGAAAATCTGAAGGCTCTTATGAGGTTTTTGGGGTTCACCAACTATTACTGAAAATGTATTCAGAACTATTCATGACTAACATGACTAAGAAAGGGATGGATGTTTCAGCGTGGTCTGATTCGGCGTTGCAAGCCTTTTCTGCAGTTAAGGAGTGCTTCTCTTCTGCCCCTTTACTGGTGCAGCCGGATGTATCACAACCTTTCATTGTGGAAGTGGACGCGTCCGAGGTGGGGGTAGTAACAGTATTATCGCAGGGCCTGGTTAATGGCGCCCATGTGCATTTTTCTCTAAAAAAAAAACTCTCTGCCGCAGAGAGAAATTACGATGTGGGTAACAGAGAGTTGCTGGCCATTAAGTTGGCTTTTGAGGAGTGACGTCATTGGTTGGAAAGGGCGATTCATCCGATCACAGTCCTCACAGATCACAAAAATCTGGCTTACCTGGAGTCGGCTAAACAACTGAACCCGAGGCAGGCCAGATGGTCTTTGTTTTTCACCAGATTGAATTTCATTGTCACTTATTGTCCTAAGGTTAAGAACGTCAAGGCAGATGCCTTGTCACATTGTTTTCCTGGAAGAGGTGATTTTGAAAATCCGATATGTCAGAGGGGGTGGTAATATCTGCTCTATACCCTGACCTAGAGGTGAAGGTGTTAGTGGCTCAGGGAGACGCATGGGAGTCTTGCCCCTCTGGGAAATTGTTTGTTCCATCAGAATTGAATCATAAGGTGTTTCAGGAATATCACTATACGGTTCTTATGGGACACCCTGGGAGTAGATCCACTGCCAACCTCATCTGTCGTAGATTCCGGTGGCCGGGGTTGCTTAAGTGTGTTGAGGACTATGTGTCGGCCTGTAGTACCTGTGCACGCGCTAAGGTAACACATACTCGACCTTCTGGATCTCTACTTCCGTTGCTCATACCGTCCAGACTGTAAGCCGTGTACCGGGGTGGGCCCCCTAGGATACAGTGAAGTCACAGACAAGAAAAGCGACACTGACACCAGCTTTATATGCAAGAACAGAAACTTTACTTTAACAATAGTAGTAACACAACAATATAAGTATACACAAACTAAGTTATACCCCAGGCCCACAGTCACCGTCCCTGTCTGAGGGACAGGCCTAGCACGATGGCGCACACAGCAGAGCCTGCAAGTCGTGCTGTGCCGCTAAAGAGATCATACTTAGCCGGTAGCAGACGCAGCAGAGCCTGCAAGTCAAATACTGCGCCGCAGTTCAGTACAGTAAGGCCTAGCAAAACATATAACCCTAACTATCTAACTACTTTAAGGGCTAGGCTAGTCTCTGTTACTTCAGGTGCCACACAGTATAAGACCATCAGTAACCAGGTGTACTGACCTGCGTCCGTTCTGGGCCCGAGGATGCTGCTTACCCGTGATGGCCACCAACCTCTCAGCAACTGTGCGGCATTGCTTGAAAAATCAGACTTCTGCCCACACGATGTGAATCGTCTTCCTGGAACAATCTATCTTTCAAAGATCCGGATCCAGTAAGGGGTCATCAGCTAATCTCCTTCCTCTGCGTGTCCATTCACTCCCGGACATCCGCAAGCCAAGATGGAATCAGATTTAGTCTCTCCCAGAACAATCCTCCCACCATGTGAGATTAGCTCCCACTTTCTCGTTCTCTTCAGAAGCACACTGCATTAATCATCATCTGCTTTGCATATTAAAATCCCATAGTGTGCTGGTTGTAGCAGCAAAACAGTGGCCTTTAGTGCCAAAAATGTCAAATGACGGTTTCAATACAATTAGGCACAAACATCAGACAGAAAGAGCTGTTCCACAATCTCACACAGACCATGGACTCACTTGTCTATGGATTTTATTACTGATCTGCCTAATTCATCTCAAAAGACAGTTATTGTGGTGGTAGTTGATCGTTTTAGTAAAATGGTGCACTTTATAGCATTGCCTGGCCTACCTAATGCTAAAACACTTGCGCAAGTGTTTGCTGACAACATTGTGAAACTTCATGGCATTCCCTCTGATGTGGTCTCGGATTGTGGGACTCAGTTTGTGTCCAGATTCTGGAAGGCGTTCTGTACTCGGCTGGGGGTACAACTGTCTTTTTCTTCTGCTTTTCATCCTCAGACGAATGTACAGATGGAGCACACTGATCAGAGTCTGGAGACTTACTTAAAATGGTTTGTCTCTGAGAACCAGGAGGAATGTTCCTCTTTTTTGTATTTGGCAGAATTTGCCATAAACAATTGTAGACAGGAGTCCACTTGTAAGTCGACATTTTTTGGGCCATATGGGTATCCCCAGAAATTTAGCACATTCTCTGGTTTGGATACTTCCAGTATCCCCGAGGAGGAACGTTTTTCGTCATCATTGTCTTTTATATGTCGGAAAATTTAAAATAACTTGATGAATATGGGCAACAAGTATAAACGTGTGGCTGACAGGAAACGTATGAATGGTCCGAACCTAAGTATGGGTGAATTTGTGTGGCTGTCCACAAGAAATATTAAGTTGAAGGTTCCTTCTTGTAAGTTGGGTCCAAGGTTTATTGGTCCATATAAGATCACTGCCATTATTAATCCAGTAGCTTTTCGTCATGAACTTCCTCAGGCTCTGAAAATTCATAATGTGTTTCACAAATCTTTGTTGAAGAGATATGTTGAACCTTTGGAGTTGTCCCCCTTGCCACCGGCTCCTGTTATGGTGGACGGTAGTTTGGAACTCCAGATAGCCAAGATTATTGACTCTCGAGTTCTCTGTAGATATCTTCAATATCTTGTTCACTGGAAGGGTTATGGACCAGAGGCGAGGATGTGAGTACCGGCATCTGACGTGAATGCCAGTTGTTTGGTGAAAGCCTTTCACAGGTCTCATCCGGATAAGCTTGGTTATTGGTGCCTGGAGCTAACACGTAGAAGGGGGGGTACTGTCACGGACGTTCCCACGACAGGAGATCGGTGAGACTGGCAAAACGTGGTTTGATCTTATGTTTTCAGTTTGGATCAAAAGACATCTGTGTTGTTTCTGGTGCTTGCCACACCTTCTTTCCCCAGGTGTGGCTATTATGGTCATTTAACCTCTATTTATTGTTGTTTCTCCCACTATGCTATGTGGTTTATAGCTTCTGTTGGAGCTGTGGATAGCTGGTGTGTGGATATCGGCTAAGTTCCTGGTGCTGCCATAGCCACTTGTTGTTAAGTGTTTTCTTTCCCTTTTGTAGTTTGGGTTATTTTGTGTGTTGCATTTCCCTGTCATTTGTATTTAGGCCTGAGGGAGACTCCTGTTTGTCCTTCCCTTTGGAAGGTTGTCTCAGTCCAGACATTAGTACCAGGGTCCTATAGGGTGAGTTAGGACATTAGGTATTCCTGTGTATGAACTCACCTATCTCTGGGGTCTGTTCATACTGGCAGTCGGGACTTTGACTAGGGTTTTACTAGGAGGTGTCCATCTCCTTTCCTTAGTTTCCAGGCCTTATTCCCTCACCCCTTTCCCTCCTATGCTCGGTGTGGTGTTTCCCTCCCACACCCGAACGTGACAGCTGCTCTGTTTTGTCCAGGATTTTAGATGTAGATGAAAGTAAAAGACATGAGGCTGAAGTCAAGCACCAAATTACTGAATTAAAAGTATACTTTTGTGCAAAACTTCAAGAGGTTTTCGAGGATTTTTATAAATATGAGATTGATGAGGGTCTGATTCCCGGTACTGAGGATAGACCATCAATAAGAGAATCCTAGAGAACCCCTTTAAGGAGAGTCTATGAGCTCTGCTGACATTTCTCCTTTAGTAAAGATTAGAATTTTTATAAATCAACAATTTTGTTGATTTCTTATAGCTTAGAATAGTGTCACTCCTCTGTTATACCTCTGGGAAATGTATGAATAAATTGACATCTGTCACCATATTATTTCCCTCTGAATTCAAGTCCAGGATTTGCTAAAACATATGTCAGAAGAGTTGATAGAACCCCTTTATAATTAGACCTAGCACAGAAAACACAGCTGAATACGTTATATCACAGTAAGGATAAGAAATATTATTTGTAAGTACTGAAGAAATAAAGACAAAATGGAAACTATAGAAGAAGGTGGTCCTAACATTTTTAGTAAGCTGAACGTGCAGGAATGTAGAAAAGTGATTATGCAGACATGTTATCATTGGCCAGGAGTCCAGCTGACTAAATCTGCCTGTGGTCGCAGTAACCACTGTCCTCAGCCCAACCGAAGACTGGAGAATTTCTAGAAATATGGAACTGTAAGGTCTTAAGTCAACTGAAAACTGACAAACTTATCAAAAACAAATGACTAGAATTCAAAGGGTCCTGTGGAAAAGTCATGTTTGCACCCCTGTCACCTATATGATAATAAAGCGAACTGTAGTAATTTTACCCAGCTTCATAACTATTTTTAACCACTTTCTGAATTCCACTGTACATGTACGGCAGGAGTTGGGACTTTAAAGATGGAGCCCCCTCAGGAGCTAAGCAGGTACCATAGTCGCCAGGTGTTTGCTGTGTTACACAGCAGACACCGATAGGCAATGTCCGTGATTGGTGATAATGCTGATCACAGACATTTAAACCCACTGAGCAGTGAAACCTTGGAAGCACTGCATGAGATCAAAGGAGTTGTTCGGATTCTTAGGCAGCCATGGGCCCTCTGATGGATCCGAGGCTTGCCAGAGCAACATAGAGAATCTCCCATAGACTGCAATGGTAATTAATTGCAGTTAGTGTTGAGCGTAGCAAAGTATTAAAGCATAATTCAGTCAGAAGTTTAGGAAAACTTTAATTCGCAACGAATCCAAATTTCCTTGCTCTTCAAGGGAACAACATTTTTCCTAAAATAGTGGCTGCACATGTTCCAAATTGAAAGTAAGAAGCCCGAGAACGCAAGGTCATCCATAATGCAGTGCAGCCAGCCAATCCGCAGATAGCTATCCCCTGTGATGTCACAGCCCTTCAAAACCCTCATTTTTTCTGTCTGCGCCATTGTACTGTAAGCTGAGCATAGGGAGAGACGTGGCAAGCATTCACGCGCTAGGGACAGTGTTGCTGAAAATGATTAATAGAAGAGGGAGAGGGAGAGTGCAGGGAGACTTATTCTGCGTCAGTTTTTTTTTTTATTCCTATATTTACTTATCCCTACATCAGCCGTAAATGGAATTCAATACCAATAAGATGGAAGTCTTTATTATTCCGGTGCCAGCCTGCCAACCAATACCATACACTTTGCACCCCTTAGGGGGGCCAGGTCTTAACGATAACCATCCTCATCTTTTGCTGGCTTTACTTCGAAATCATCCTTCAAAGTCTCCATGTCCTAGAAAAGTCAGCAAGATACAGAGGGAGGAGGAGCTGGATGATACTGATGACATATTGGAAAAGGAGGAAAAGCAGATGGCAGAAGAAGGGCTCCCACCTGTAGGGCAGGAAAGCGCTGGGGTTGGAGAAGTGGGTATGCCAGAGCTGATTAATATTCTGTGTTTACTGTCAAATAACCTGCAGGAGATTGCAGGCCAGAACAGCAATAATATGCATATTATCCCTGGCCCTCACCTAGCCAGCCAAACCCCATACCAGCAACAGCCGCTACGGCCATTAACAATGAAGAAGGACTATATAGCTGCAGGCTAATTGGCTGCGTGTTTTTTCACTGTAGCATGGCCGCCATGCACCCACAGCACGGCCACTCCATGTGGCTGTACTCTAAAGCAGAGTGGCCTTCGCATACCTGATTTATAGTGATTCATGACAAATTAATTCATAACTAATCAAATTTCTTGGCTAACTTCAGTAAAATTGCTAAACCAAATTTTTTCAAAGCTTCGCTCATCTCTAATTGCAGTCTATGGGAGAAACAATCAGAAGATTGCATGCTCAAGTCCCCTAATGTAAGTGTAAAAAAAATGAATAAATACATATTCAAATTACCCCTTTACCTTATATTAATAATAAAAACAAATGATTATTAGTATCACCGCTTCCCAAAATACCCATATTATAAAAAATTTTAACAGAAAAACAGAAAAAAATAAAAACACCTGATTTGCCTTTTTTGGTTGCTTCACCGACCAAAAAATATAATAAAAAGTGATCAAAAAGTCATATACACCACAGTATGGTATAAATAAAAGCTACAGATTGCCCTGCAAAAATGAGTGCTCACACGGCTCCATAGATTAACTATAAAAAATGCTATGGGGGGGGTCAGAAAAAAGGAATTTTGTCAGTTTTTATTTTTTTAAGTATTAAAACACCAGCAATTCAAGGTAACAGATCAGTTTTACCTTACAGGGAATTATGTAAAAACTAAATCCATAAAACTTAGGTTGAATTTTTTTCCAAATTCACACTACATCGTATGTCATATTAAATGGTACCATTAGGAAGTACAACGTCCCACAAAAAGTACTGTAAGCCTTCCTACGGCTATGTGAATGGAAAAATAAAAAAGGCATGGCCCCGGAAAGGCATGGAGTGAAAATCAAAGATGCAAAAACAGAAAATTGCAAGGTTAGGAAGAGGTTAATTGATCCGCCATTGGGTGGTGGATAGTAGTGTCATACAGCAGACAAGAAACCATGCATATATTTGACTTATATAGATGAGGGGGCACATGCCAATGGTAAATAGAGATGGCCTTGCGGTTCGCCTGGCGGTCGTTATGCAGAGAACTTTGCTAGTTCGCCGAACATACGAACATATGGCGATGTCCGACGACGCCATATTCTTTTGCATTGTGCTGAACTTTGACCCATCACACATCCATCAGGTGGGGCAGAACAGCCAATTGAGACATTTTAGCACATGGACACACCCCCTACCCTATAAATAAACCCGATCTGGCAGCCATTTTACATTCTGTTTTTTGCCAATGTAGGGAGAGGTTGCTGTGTGGAGTAGGGACGGACTGTTAGGGACACCAAATGCTAGCTAATAGGGCCACAAAAGTCCTTTTAATTACTGGTATAGGTGTGCTATCGATAGGTGTGACATACTGAGGGGTGTGATATACTTATAATATACTTTCTAGCGTACCGTAGAAAGTATATTATAGTGCATTTATATTGTGCAGCAGTTGTGTGCGGTTCTGCTGACATACTGCAGCTATATAGAGGGACAAGCGCTATTGGAACAACTATTGGCAACGGGTGTGATTTTTCATAACTCGGACACACCTTTAATGCTTTGACAATTGACAGGCGCCGTAAGTACTACTGTAGGTAGTGGTGGGAAATATTTGTATATGATGATTTTTTGTGTTCGAAAATAATCACCAAGCCACATAGGTGTCATTTTTTTTTTTTTAGATAAAAGTACGATAACCCAACTGAGACACTATAGTATGAGCATAAAGTATGTAGGAAAAGAAAATCAAAGACATCCTTATCCCCACCTGGACTTTGACAGGTCTGCAATTCAGGCTTTGAGCCTTCAGCAAAAAAGCAAGTTAGAATATGTAAGCTGAAGCTTCAAGGGCGTATGATTCAAAAGCAGTTCTCTTCCCAGAGAAGAGAACATGCAAACATTTATCTCTGTAAACATATAAAGTATATGCTTTCTATGCAGGTCTTTACATCCTGAGGCCTAGGTGTCACCTCAAAATGCTGGGTGTGACATATGATAAAATACTTTTACTTGTGGGCGGGAAGTAGTTACGTAGGTTGCAGAATAGTTCACATATATTGCATATTCTGATCGGTGAAGGAGACGTTGGAAACGTAGTAAAAGATGGAGAAAGCTGGCCGCACAGGCACATGGCTCTTATATTGTCACTGGGAAAGGGAATGGACTTGCATAGTGGCCAGGTTCACCAGAGTCACATGATAAATAGCGGTTCACAGGTAGTTTACCAATCCGACATTAATGGCATAACCTACAGATCTATTTCTATTATTGGAGTACCCAAAGTTGTACACTAACTTTTGAGAATGGTACTATAAATGTTATTTAATAACTTCTGGGGTCCAAATATGGCATCTGATGGAGTATGCTGCAACGTCTTTTATTGGTGTTCAGCATTAAAAAAGAATCTACATACACATATACATGAGGCCCTATTAAGATGTGTTGTTTGCTTTTCTCACTTTTGGGTTCCTTATGTTTTATTAACGCCATCCCTTTTGACTTTGCAAGCGAGTGTCATAGCCGCCAGGTGCCTGCTGTTTTAAACATGCTGCGGCTCCCCCTGGAAAGGATCAGGGGAGCAGGATGCGGTGTGCGGCAGCCTCTGCACTCAAGAGTGCTACAGCGCTGCCACACATTAGTTCCTAAGGAAGGCCTGCCTGTGGCAGGGCTCTATAAGAGCAGCACAGTGTAATCCCCATAGACTCCAATGCTAATGCCCCTTTCACCAAAATAAAAATACATAAATAATTTTAAATATTGAACATGTAAAAAACAAAAGCGGCCAAACTAGAGACCGATAGATTAATTGCCAAAGAGAGTAAAACTAACCCTAAAATGTTCTTCAATTATATAAATGTTAAAAAGTATAAATCTGAAGGTGTCGGCCCTTTAAAGAGTAATGAGGGGGAAGTCGCAGAGAGCGATGAGGAGAAAGCAAAGCTGTTAAATATTTTTTTCTCCAATGTATTCACTGAGGAAAATAAATTGTCAGATGACATGCAGAATGCAAAAATAAATTCCCCATTAAAAGTGTCCTGTCTGACCCAGGAAGAAGTACATCAGCGACTTAAAAAGATTAAAATAGACAAATCGCCAGGAACGGATGACATACACCCCCGTAACATCATGAGGGGGCCATATTTCGTGAGCCAGGTAACAAAGGAGAGATTTTGTATTAGATCTTTGATCAGATGTACATCAGTGGGAGTAGTGTACCTTATCAACTGCGTGTGCGGTGTACAATATGTAGGCAAAACCAGACGTGAGCTGCGGAGACGTGTTGGCGAACACCTTTTGGATATTAAAAACAAGCGCGACACATCTGTTGCACGTCACGTTTGCGAGTTTCATGACGGCAATTCAGACGTGCTTCGCGTCCAGGGTATTGAACATGTCACTCCATCCATCCGTGGAGGTGACATTGACGTGTCACTGCTCCGCAAGGAAACGCAGTGGATTTTTAAGTTAGACACCACATACCCCAAGGGACTTAATGAAGCACTGTCATTTGCATGTTTTATCTAGAATTCACAGGCATCATGGCCTAGTGTCCCTAGATTTCCATTAGGTTATTAATTTTCATGTCACTTCACGAATTGGTATGTACTTTGCCAGATATTTCTACTTCAACATGTTGCTCATTTTGCTGTATACTGGGTGTATATATATGGCTGCTCTTTTTCCTCCTTTGACCCCTCTGAACACCCTGACCACCTCATTCTAGCGCTGTCACTTGCCTGTATGCGACCGCACTGTAATAGTTCCCCTGATACAAAGTGAGCATAGCGATGCTCCTCCCCATGCTGGCATTACGCTGTAGAGAGCGACGGCATCGTCAGGGAGCGCATCACAGGATGCGTCTCAATCCCTGATTGGATGCTGGAGCCGGCACCCACTGGCATGGGGGCGGGTCTTAGATTATTTAGTCTCGGCGTGCGGCTGGCCATACATGGCCATCACAGTGCCGAGAGATGCACGTTACAGTGCAGAGCTTAGATTCTGACACATGATTGAAAGTGCAGCTCGCTCCTGATGAGACATGCGGTCACCCTAGCATGTTGAAACGCGTAGAGCGCAGCACTGGTGTCAGCTGTGTTTAGGGCAGAGGGCACACCACCACAGTGATATTATCACGAGTGCCGCTGCTTCAGCACAGTGTGCTGTACTTCGCTCAGCCTATAGGGGAGCAGTTCCTGGGCAAACCTGGCCCAATGGACTGCAAATACTAATACATGCAAGGATTAGTCTGCTAGTTACACCATTAGCAGCTGCAATAACATTGCATTTATATGGTACTCCCAGGCTGGGTGTTGTACTCATTATACCATTTATATTGTGACTGGATATCAATCAGTGTGCTCCAACACTGGATCCCTGTCACATATAAATTTGGTGATTTTTTTCAGGCGATCAGAGTTGTGGATGGTATATTACAGACCCCTCTCCACACTACTGATTCCTGTATGCCTGATTTTATCTTTACCCATTCTAATTTTCAATAAAATATTTATTATTTTTGTTTAAAACGTTCTGTCAGGCTGTGATTTGATATTTAGTAAGTGAACGTATACCCTATACCGTATTAATTTGTGTGCCCCATACACCCCCGTATCCTAAAGGAATTAAGTAATGTCATAGCCAGACCCTTATTTCTGATATTTGCAGACTCTATACTGACAGGGAATGTCCCACAGGATTGGCGCATGGCATATGTGGTGCCAATATTCAAAAAGGGGCCAAAAACAGAGCCTGGAAACTATAGGCCTGTAAGTTTAACATCTGTTGTGGGTAAACTGTTTGAAGGTTTTCTGAGAGATGCTATCTTAGAGCATCTTAACGGAAATAGGCAAATAACGCCATATCAGCATGGCTTTGTGAGGGATCGGTCATGTCAAACAAATTTAATCAGTTTCTATGAGGAGGTAAGTTCTAGACTTGACAGCGGCGAATCAATGAATGTCGTATATCTGGACTTCTCCAAAGCATTTGACACTGTACCACATAAAAGGTTAGTATATAAAATGAGAATGCTCGGACTGGGAGAAAACATCTGTATGTGGGTAAGTAACTGGCTCAGTGATAGAAAACAGAGGGTGGTTATTAATGGTACACACTCAGATTGGGTCGCTGTCACTAGTGGAGTACCTCAGGGGTCAGTATTGGGCCCTATTCTCTTCAATATATTTATTAATGATCTTGTAGAAGGCTTGCATAGTAAAGTATCAATTTTCGCAGATGACACTAAACTGTGTAAAGTAATTTACACTGATGAGGACAGTATACTACTACAGAGGGATCTGGATAGATTGGAGGCTTGGGCAGATAAGTGGCAGATGGGGTTTAACACTGATAAATGTAAAGTTATGCACATGGGAAGGAAAAATGCAAGTCACCCGTACATACTAAATGGTAAAACACTCGGTAACACTGACATGGAAAAGGATCTAGGAATTTTAATAAACAGCAAACTAAGCTGCAAAAACCAGTGTCAGGCAGCTGCTGCCGAGGCCAACAAGATAATGGGTTGTATCAGAAGGGGCATAGATTCCCATGATAAGAACATAGTCCTACCACTTTACAAATCGCTAGTCAGACCACACATGGAGTACTGTGTACAGTTCTGGGCTCCTGTAAACAAGGCAGACATAGCAGAGCTGGAGAAGGTCCAGAGGAGGGCATCTAAAGTAATAACTGGAATGGGGCAACTACGGTACCCTGAAAGATTATCAAAATTAGGGTTATTCACTTTAGAAAAAAGACGACTGAGGGGAGATCTAATTAATATGTATAAATATATCAGGGGTCAGTACAGAGATCTATCCCATCAGCTATTTATCCCCAGGACTGTGACTGTGACGAGGGGACATCCTCTGCGTCTGGAGGAAAGAAGGTTTGTACACAAACATAGAAAAGGATTCTTTACGGTAAGAGCAGTGAGAATGTGGAACTCTCTGCCTGAGGAGGTGGTGATGGTGAGTACAATAAAGGAATTCAAGAGGGCCCTGGACGTATTTCTGGAGCTTAATAATATTACAGGCTATAGCTACTAGAGAGGGGTCGTTGATCCAGGGAGTTATTCTGATGGCCTGATTGGAGTCGGGAAGGAAGTTTATAGTCCCCTAAAGTGGAGAAAATTGGCTTCTACCTCACAGGGTGTTTTTTTTTTTTTTTTGCCTTCCTCTGGATCAACTTGCAGGATAACAGGCCGAACTGGATGGACAAATGTCTTTTTTCGGCCTTATGTGCTATGTTACTATGTTACCATGGGCATCGGAAAATGATTGGTCGCTTCACCTCCCACAAAAAATTGACCAAAAAGTTATCACAAAGCCATACACACCACAGAATGGTATCAATAAATGGTATCATTTTTTGCAGATTATCCTGCAAAAAATGAGCTAACACAACAATAAAAAAGTTAGAGTCAGAATATGGCAATTCAGGAAAAATCCGTTTTTTCTAAAGGTTTTATTTTTTTTTCAGTATTAAAATGATACATTTGTGGTATCATTGTAATCATACTGACCCAGAGAATAAAAGTAACAGGTCAGTTTTACCGCATAAGAAACGGTGTATAAAAAACCCAATAAAACCGTGGTGGAATTGTGTTTTTTTTATATAGTTCCACCCTATTTGGAATTTTTTCTCTCGCTTCCCATCACATGATATGCAACTGTAGATGGTGCCATTTGAAACTGCATCTTGTACCACAAAAAACAAGCCCCCATAGGGCTATGTGAATGAAACAATTTAAATGTTATGGCTTTGGGGGGACTTGGAGTAAAAAACGAAAATTAAAAATTTTTAAATCACAAAGTCTTGAAAGGCCCTGAGCCTTTAAAATATTGTCATCAGCGTAGCTTCTGCCTCCTTAAAGGGAACTTGTTACCATGTAAATGCAGTGTTATCTGCAGGCAGCAGGTTATAGAGCAGGGGGAGCTGAGCAGATTGATGTATAGTTTTATGGGAAAAGGTTCAGTGTAACTTGCATTATATTGATGTAAATCTCTGCTCCTTCCAAGCTAAGAAGTTATGTTGGCAGGCCTAATCAGTACAGAGAAGGCTGTCAGTCACACTGAACCATTTCCAATAAACCATTTCCAATAAACCATTTCCAATAAAGCTCCTCTTGCACCATAACATGCTGCCTGCAGATTACACTGCATTTTTATGGTGACTGGTTCCCCTTTAAGGATGCTCAGCTCCTCCTGCTCTATTACATGCTTCCTGCAGATTACACTTCATTTTCATGGTGACAGGTTCCCTTTAATCCAGGACTAAATGACAAATGTTTCTGCATTCACAGAATACTAAAGATTATCGGAAGCGTACATTGCGGAAAAACCCTTTCATACAGGGCTGTCTTCAACGCTAGGCAAAAGGGGCAGCTGCCCCGGGCACAGTTGCTCCTGGGGGGCCCAAAGCAGCTGCCTCTTGAGCCCCGCTGGCCAGTGGCGTAGCGTGGGGTGGGCCGTTGCCTCGGGCACAAAATTCCAGGGGTAGCTAGCAGGGCCGCACCGACAAGTGAGGCGATGGCCCCAGGCGGCGCGGCCCTGGTGACAAGTGGGGGGCGGCGGCAGGGCACAGGGAGATGAGCGCTTCCATTGTGGAAGCGCTCATCTCCATAGTCATCTGTATCGCCGTCCTCAGGACAACGATACAGATAGATGTGCTGCGGCAGGGGAGGGAGAGGCGTCTCCCTCCCCTGTTCCTCTGATAGGCTGCAGGCACTAGGCCTGAGCCGTACAGCGCTAGGCACAGGTCGAAAGAGGCCTGCATCGCATCGCTGCCAGCCTGATGGAGGTAAGTATAAGTGTTTATTTTTTTTATATGGAACAACTTCCTGGCACATGATTGGGGGGCATCTATGGGGACACTTGTTACTGGCACAAGATTGGGGTGCATCTATGAGGGCACTTGTTATTGGCACATGATTGGGGCATCTATGGGGGTACTTGTTACTGGCACATTATTGGGGGGCACTGTGGGGCATCTATGGGGACACTTCTTACTGGCACATTATTGGTGGCACTTTTTACTGGCACATTATTGGGTGGCATTGTGGGGGCATCTATGGGGACATTTCTTACTGGCACATTATTAGGAGCACTATGGGGGCATCTACTGAGGCCACAAAGAAGAGGTATTTTATATGGGGGAAGGGGGGAGAGGAGCACTATGGGGGCTTGTACTGAGGCCACAAAGAAGGGGTATTTTATATTGGGGGCTCTGTATAGGGGCATTTTATACTGGGGCACATTATGGTGGGTACTATGGGGAAGGGAAGAGAGGAGTACTATTGGCTTTTCTATGGGGGGGCACTAAGAAGGGGTATTTGATACTTGGGGCACTATGTATGGGGCATTTTATCCTGGTACATTATGGGGGGCACTAGGAAGAAGGGGGAGAGGAGCACTACGGGGGCATTTACTGGGGGCACTATATAAGGGTATTTTATACTGGCACGTTATGGAGGCACTATGGGGACATTAGCTCAACTGGGGGCATTAAAAGGGGGTATTTTTTGCACTGGCACATTATAAGGAGAATTATTACTACTGGGGGGTATTATGATGGGCTTTATTACTACTGGGGGTCTATGAAGAACATGATTACTAGTATGGGCACTATGGGAGCATTATTACTTCTGGGGCACAGTGGGGACATGTTGGGGGCACTGTACCAGCACTATTACTATTATGTGTGCTCTAGCAGAGAATTATTCCTATTGGTGGGACTTTTGAGAGCACTATTACTGTGAGGGCACCTTCAAACAGTATCAGCTTACCACAATTATTTTTGGGGGACGTTATGTTTATACTATTAGTGTCAGGGGCACTATTTGCTGGGCGCAGTTATTTTAGGGCACTGTGTGCCCAATAATTATTGAAGGGCACTATCTGCATGGTACTACTATTATCAGGGGGTTTATCTGTTTCTGCAGTATAGTATTGGGGAGCACAGCGGCACAGTATTGGGGGTGGTAAGATGATTTGTCCAGAAGATGGGAGGATGATGGAAAAGTAGTAAACTAAGATTTTGTTTGTCAAACTGCAGAGACGAGAAATGGCTGAAAAATGGTGGTCTGGTCTGAAGGTCTGAAAGGAGAAGATGAGGAAAGGGAACATCTACATCAAAGAGACGTCGCTGGATGTACGAGGTATGTTGCACCGTATTACCCTGTATGTAGGGGTTAGTAGTACAGTACTATCTGATCAATGTAAAAAAAAAAAAATATGTAATCTGCAAAATACTTAATATTTGTGTCAGAAGTTGTGCTTTTTACATTTTAGAATAATGATACAGCCATTTTATTTGATACTTTTGTGCTGATTCCTTTTTTTTTCTCTATATTAAGGGACACTATAGTCACCAGAACCACAACAGCTAAAGGTAGTAGTTCTGGTGTCTATAGCATGTCTCTGCAAGAAAAAAGGCAGTATTTACATTACTGCCAAGGAACACCTCTAGTGGCCACTCATCATTATTAAAGTTTACTACTCTACGAGGTGTGTGGATTTTTGTGTGTGTGTGTTGTGGTGGAGGGCGTCATTGCATGCTAGGGCGTGGGAAGGCGGGATCCAGGGGGCCCAAGGAAATTCTTGCCCAGGGTCCAATCAATATTAAAGACTGCCCTGGTTTCATATACTACAGATATGATAAAATCATTCAAGGGCATAAAGACATACAGTCATTCTATATTTATTTTATTATAAATTGTGGAGACTAGTATTAGATTGTGGCCCAAAACAGGAAAAAATAGAATAAACTTAGGTCAGTTCACCGTGAAGTTCAGCTCACCATATTTTCAGACGGTGCAGGGGAAAATGTAGTCCTGAGTCGGCCACAGACAAGAACTGTAATTTCCATAATATCCAGCACAGACGTGTCTATTTGTGAACATTTTTAATGTTTTCAATACATTTTGGATTTTACTGAGTGCTGGAGATCATCGTATTTATAAATTATATTGTGGCACCTAAACAAGAAGGAAAGCAGAAAAATGTTCTGTTTAACACAAGTGAGTTCTATCAGATGCTTGGACTCTTGAAATACGAACAACCTTGTCAATGGTTTAATGGTGCATGATGTATGTACTGGCAGGAATTTCAGGATCATATCTTCCATTTTACTAAGAAGCGCACATGTGAATGTTTTGTTAATGCTAGTAGTAAATATAATAATGGCTGGCTTTAGTGGAAACATGTCAGACAGCCAGAAATTAAGGGCTGCTTTCCCAGCTAACAATCAAGTCTTGTCAACATGCTTCATAGCAGAGTATATTAAAAAGACAGCTCTTTCATTCTAATGTTTGAGCCCAGCAACATAATAATGTGATCATCCACAGATCCACTTGGCTATAAATATTTTTTCTTTTATTTACCTCCTCTAAAACCTAGGTGAGTCTTATAGTGCGGGAAATACAGTACTGTATGCCCAATTTTATAAAACAGTCCTTAATATAACAGTAATATAACCAGTCCTTAGTAAAACCCTATTCCAGTAGCGAACATATTTTGAACAGTGCCAAAGACTCTCTATCAGATCAGAATTATACAGTTTACTACTATAATAGTCGGCTTTTGGTCAATGCCCAGCCTTGTACAGAATCTTTTGGTAAGTTATGTAAAGTATTTTACCTACCTCTCCTCTTCTTGTGGAACCAAATAAGGTCTCCATGTGGAAAAACTAGGATCTAAGCACATTGCTATATTCAGTACAGTCAACACTGCAAAGATCTTGGAGATTTACACCTTTGAGTTTGGACAAAAAGTAAAAAATCTAAATAGTGCATCCTCTGACAGGTAATAACCAGTACTTCTTTATTCTTTTAACATAGATCTCATGTTCCAAAAATAAAAAAAGAGTGCTTTGGTTTGTTAAAGTGTCACTAACTTTTCAAAAAACGTTTGATATGTCATACAGACATATTAAACATTTTGGTTGGTGAAGGTCTGAGTGCTGAAACCCCCATTGGTCTCTAGACCTAGGTGGATTTAAAAAAAAAAACGCAATTCCGCAACAGTTTCTGGGTTTCGTTTTTAAAAACAAACAATGCAACAGCACTCAGCAAACACAAATAAAGTAAATACAATAGTGTCGTATTCACTATAGAAAATATGGTGATGCTACGTTATAAATGTGAGATTCTTGGAAAATACATTTTGTACAAAAATGTATTTTCTATTTGTAGGTGTGCCCCTCGTATCTTTTAACTCTTAATTTATTTACTCTGAAAGATTGGGGATATCTTTTTCAGGGGGAGCACCCACTCCTTGTGATTGATAGGGTGAGCCAATCCATCTATCTAAGCTACAAAAATGTTTGTGCCTCCAATTAATGCAGGGAGAGCAGGCTACAGCTTTAGGCCCCTTGCAGATGAGCGTTTGTCCCGCTGCGAGTCCGCAGCGCAGCTCCCGGCATGGCCTCCCAGCAGTGGCGTAGCTAGAAATGACTGGGCCCCACAGCAAATTTTTGAATGGGGCCCCCCTCCTCCAGTAATTTTTTCGCAAACCCCTTTCTTTCATGCCGCCCCCATTCCTGTGGCTAGTAAAGATCACTCTCTCAGACCAGGGTCGGCATCTGTTCCATCCGTTTCTTACACTGTCTATACTGCCATTGTATATAATTTCATTGTGTAATACTGTTGAGGGGGCCCTGACAAAATCTTTTAGTCCTAATTCTCGTGCATGGGCCCCTTCTGGCTTCCCCTGCTTCCCCTATAGTTACGCCTCTGCCTCCGAGCACTGACGGGGTCACATAGCATTATATTGATTTATGATGTTATGTAACCCTTACAGTTCTGGAATGTATTGGATAACACTGGCATAATGCTGCCAGTATTATCCAATACATTCCAGAACTGTAAGGGTTACATAGCATCATAAATGAATATAATGCTATGTGACCCCATCAGTGCTGGGAGGTCAGGCCGGGAGCTGCGCTGCAGACTCCCAGCATGACAAATGCTCGTCTGCAAGGGGCATTATACTTGCACTAATTAAGATTAGCCTGTGGGGCAGACAGGTTAGTTAGGAGTGCATGACCAATGGAGTCATCCACACCTCCAGTTCAGACTGCAAAGAAAAAAACGGGGTTAGTCAGCACATCAGGCAATGGGCCCCTATACAGAGGAAGGGGGGAGTATACTTATTTAAAATATAGCTTTTAATATATTATAGAATTGACAAAGTAAAAAGGACTCACTAAACAATGTGAACATACATACACGGACGGATAGGACCAACTTAATGGTGCCCAGCCGCTTAGGCAGCTGACCTAAGGGCTAGATTTCTACAAAGGGGGTACCCTGATTATATCCTAAGATCTGCCTACAAAGCAGCTCTTGCACGACAGAGACCCACCTTACTAATGACGAAACAGCCGAACGCTTCTACAACCAAACTGTACCGTATAATCACCACGTTTGACAGAGGTTCGAGCCAGGTCAGAAAGATCTTACAATGCCACTGGGGGATCCTCAAGATGGACCCTGACCTCCAGGATATACTAGGAGACAGTCCACAAATTACATACAGACGTGGCACTAACCTGCGTGATAAACTTGTCCGCAGTCATTTTGTACCTAGTACTACACACTCAACATGGCTACGGTCCACCGTAGTGGGCAGTCACAGATGCGGCAGGTGTGTTGCCTGCAAACACATCCTGACCACTAAAACCTTCACTAGCTCGGTCACGGGCAAGACGTATTCCATTCCACACTTCATTAACTGCAAATCCAGAGGTGTGATATACCGCATCCTATGTGAGTGTGGTTTGGAATACGTCGGCAAAACCATAAGGGAATTTCGGAGGAGGATTGGTGAGCACATAGGGGATGTCACACATAAGAGGGACACCCCTGTGTCCAAACATATGCACACCAATCACAATGGCAAGGCCCGGTTAAAGTTTATGGGCATTGACCTTGTGAAACCCCCACCAAGAGGGGGGGACTGGGACAAGAGCCTACTCCAACGTGAAGCACGCTGGATTTTCAATCTGAAAACAGCAGCACCAGGCGGCATGAACGAAAGGCTAAATTATGCCTGCTTCCTTTGAAAAATGACACTTTGTATCCATCATACAGCCTGGTTCATAAATATAATTGTGCTTTTCCCTCATGGCCCCCTGGGGAAGTGTGTGGCACTTGTACGTGCACTGATGGTTGCGCCCTCTAAACCGCTGGTGCGCATTATGGTACATGTGCATATAGTGTAGAGCCTTCCCCTCGCCCCTCCTGTATTTTCCGCATTTATGTATCTAAGTTCGAACATATAATTGTGCCGCTCTTGGCACAATTCCTCTGGGGTTGGTGCAGTTATTTATTGACTGCAATCCATGCCGTATGGGGGTTGCGCCGTGTAGTGTACTTTTACAGGGATCCCTGGTTGACATTACATGGCACCCCTGTCTACTATACAAGCGCACCCACATACATATGTCTGATTTCATGTGGCCTAGCTAGCAAGATCTCTAGCATCATCTGCATCCCGTTCTGTACCAGTCAACTCTGCACTAAATGCCACTAGCCGTCTCTAGGCTTTACTTCCATTTACTAGGTTACCTAGGTGACGCATGCACTTTGCGTCCCATGTGATCACCAGACCATCTAAACATTGGCTGAGTGATCACCACTTCCGCCCACCCCCCGCCGCAATCCCGCCCTTCCCACGTGGTACTGCCGGCGTGTGGCGTCACTGGCTGCCTCCGCCCTCTGCCCTGTGTGCGGTGACTCTCCTCAGGTTTCCCTGGTGCTTTGGTCACGTGACCGGGCGGACGGCGGTGCTCCTGGATGGCGTCGCGCTTCGATGACGTCACTGGGAGGGAGGGGCGACGGAGATGGAGCGCGGTCATTTAAACTCGCTATTGAGGCACACATTTGCGGCTGGTCTACTATACCGTTACCCCCAACCACAAGGGTTTCATGTGTTTGGGATTACCATATCCCCCAGACCGTCCTGCACAGGACTACCCCTCCTGCGCCACTCTGCATCCCACCCTGGGTTCAGCAGACCACAGGTCTTTACAGCCTGTTCTTTTCTCCAGTGTCAAATTAGCCTAAGGTCAGATACCTACGGCTACACTGTTACCTCCTGAAGTCGTTCCCCTGAAGAAGTCACGGACAGAAACGTGCCACGTCGGGAGACCACTGGAAGTATCATCATCCATCCATCACTGAAAAATTATTTTCTGTAGTTTTAGGGTACAGGTCCACTATAGGGACAGGCTACCGGACGGGGTCACCTTTTCCAAGGCGAGTGCTCTGTGTAGACAGGTAGTAGCATAATAGCCCCTTTCACCTTGACAGGGATATATAGGACCCCTCCTACTGTCTGATCTACCCAACTACACAGCAGAAGCACCTTCATCCCGCCGGCATACACCCAGTGTCTCCTGCCTCCTGTCATCAAGGAACCCTACCTACTGTCTACTAAGGGTCTGGTAAGACTGTTCGCGTCTTCACCGACGGAGCAGAATTTTTTATCTGTACCAGCTGGGCGCCATTAAGTTGGTCCTATCCGTCCGTGTATGTATGTTCACATTGTTTAGTGAGTCCTTTTTACTTTGTCAATTCTATTATATATTAAAAGCTATATTTTAAATAAGTATACTCCCCCCTTCCTCTGTATAGGGGCCCATTGCCTGCTTGTCACTTCGGAGTGTATTCAAAGCCTGAATTGTATCAGTGCTCTGATCAATCTTTGCTTAGTCAGCACATCCCAATGCACAGGTGCACTTCACCATGGCAAAAATAAACACAATGCAACAGGACTCTGCAAACAGAAATCATAAAGTAAATACAATAGTGCCATAGATAATGTACTAATGCTAATGCTACGTTATAAATGGAGGCCAGCATGGCACCAGAGCAGGTAGTATTTACTGCGGGTTCCTGTCCTAAAGAGATCGCCTTGTTGTTGGTGGACAGGCACAAATCTTTTTGTACAAAATGTATTTGACAAGAATCTCACAATTATAAAATAGCATTAGTACATTCTCTATAGTAGGTATGGCACTATTGTATTTATGTTGTTATTTGTGTTTGCAGAGTGCTGTTGCAATGTGTTTGTTTTTGCCTAGGAGGTGAGGTGTGGGCCACAGCAGTTGAATTCAGGAGGGCACGTGCGGTCGCTGGCTGGGTAATAGGTAATTCATTCCCAGAGTTAATTACTGTTGAGAGTTAATTATGTACCTGCTCAGTGGCAGAGAGGAGGACTTGGGTGGCCCCCTGGGGCATCAGCCTATTGGGAAATTTCCCTGTAGGGTCTATGGCCAATCTGCCATGCGAGTGGGCATCATTTTTAAACACTGGACTTTCCCTGTACATATACAGTGGAGGTCAGGAACGGGTTAAACTCAGAATGGTCAGAATGTTGTTACACCCACTAGAAGACCATATTTTATGCAATTTGGTGTGGTTGTCTAAGAAGAGGTTTCACTGAATATCTAAGGGAATGGGGCTGAGCTTCAACACAACCAGCAACCTCTGGACAGGCTACAGTAGCTCTCTTTATGTAGCCATGTGTTAACCTGCACATATTTTTTAGCACTGTGTAAATATAAAGAATCTCTGTAAAATATCAGCACAGAACCTTGGAACCATATACGAAAAAAGATTAAACCATGACCACTTATATTTAAGATGCTTTTACAAATACAGTTCTGTTATGGAGATCCACAAGGCTCCACAGAAATGCCTCCTATGATTCTGTACAGAATGACCACCAGCTGGAAACTCCTGCAAGGAGCTCCATTACAGCTTTCCTCATGACAGAATGTTTCAAATTGATTGCCAAAAAGGTTTGGCACCACAGGTTCCAGCAAACTTCTTGCTGGTAATAGAGTCAGAGCAATCAGCCAATAATAACTTATCTTCAGTTAAATTTTTGCTGGCATAAGCAGGACCTCTATAGATTCTACTGACAGACAGACCCATCAGCAAGTTTTGTGGCGCTGCATGAATGGGACAAGAAATGCCTTTGTTCATGTAGACTGAGGCTGACTGAAGCAAATATCCAAGTTCCTGTAGATAATTTATTGGCAGAAAGTACTGGTGGATTATGTCCCTGTCGTGCTGTTTAACCATGGTCCAGTAGTTTGGTAGGACATCATAGTCCTTAAAGGGGTTGTCTCACTTCAGTAAATGGAATTTATCATGTAGAGAAAATAAATACCAGGCACTTACTAATGTATTGCGATTGTCCATATTGCCTCCTTTGCTGGATTCATTTTTCCATCACATTATACACTGCTCATTTCCAGGGGTTACGACCACCCTACAATCCATCAGTGGTGCCCATGCTTGTATACTATGGGAAAAAGCAATGGCTTAGGCCTCATGCACACGACCGTTGTTGTGTTCCGTTCCGCAAAATGGGGTTCCGTTGTTCCGTGATCCGTTTCTGTTTTTGTTTCAGTGTGTCTTCCTTTATTTTTGGAGGACCACCAGACATGAAGGAAAGTAAAAAAAAAATCTAAGACAGGTTTGCCATGCAAATGATAGGGGAAAAAAACGGACGCGGAAGACAATCTTGTGTGCCTCCGTGTTTTTTAGCGGTCCCATCTACTTGAATGGGTCCGCAAACCGTTTTCCGCAAAAATAAAAGGACAGGTTATATTTTTTTGACGGACTGGAACCACGGATCACGGACAAACGGTGCATTTGCCGAGTTTTCAACTGATCCATTGAAAGTCAATGGGTCCGCAGAAAATCACGAAAAACGGCACAACGGACACGGAATAAAACAACGGTCGTGTGCATGAGGCCTTATGCAAACTCCTGCAGTCTCTGCCACCAGAGAGGCCAGCGATTTTTCCTATAGTGTGCAGGCATGACCACCGCTGATGGATTGCAGGGTGGTCGTAACCATGGAAATGAGAAGTGTATAATGTGATGGAAAAATTAATCAAGCCAGCATAGGAGGCAATATAGACAATCATGATACATTAGTAAGTGCCTTTCTCTACATAATAAATGCCATTTGCTAAATTGAGACAACCCCTTTAAAGGGCTTCTCTGGGTACAATGATTTTTTAGCAAGTAATCAACAGCCTGCCTCTCTAAACAGAAGATCCATTCTTACTGCCTCCCCGACATTCTGGTCTTGCACGGTGTCACCGCTGTGTCCATGTTCTGGCCCCCAAAGTGTTTACATCCTGCTCAGCATGGGCATGGTCACATGCTCTGCTGCAGCCAATGACTGTCCTCAGTGGTGAAGTGATGCTTGTGGCCAGCACCCTGCTTATAAGCTGTTGTAAGGGACCATGATAGCAAGCGCCCGACAGATTAGGGACGGTGCTTAGGAACTGCTGGTCCCCCTTCCCAATCCCCCTGGTTGTGTGGGGTCGTCTTGCCCATATAATGGTGATGGGTCAACAAGGGGTTAATACTAAAATACACCTCCTTATCTGTGTCATACTATTAGGGGTGGGGACGGGGTAGTAACCCCTCCCTCTCAGGAGGTTATATATACCTTCCCCCAGCCACGGTGCTTCCTCTTGTCCGTGGAAGCCAAGTTGCCCGCCCTCCCTCTCCTATGTTGTTATTTCCGGTAATAGGCAATTGGAGTAAGATTTTATGGTGGAATACTTGTTTATGTTGTTTTTCTTTTCTTAAGAGAGATGCGGTTTGATTCAACCTATGAAGTCACAGCTGGCGGCATTTGATACAACGGAGAGTTGGTGATAGCTGTTGGTGTACTTGCCCGCCGGGTGTCCGGCGGTTGGCATACAGCTCCGAGATTACAGTACTTGAGTTTTTGCCGTTCAAATAAACAAGCTGCGGCTGATCATCACCCAGCAAAAAGTTAACTCATTTGTCTGAGTGTTCTTTTTGTGCAAGTTCAGGTTACAATATAGGGGCCCCTTTGGAGCAGAGGGATTCTTCCCCCTTTCCCTCCCTGAATTACCAACAGTCTGTTCAGGTGAGCACTGCGGCCTCAACGTTGGGTTGTGAAATTATGTCCATCACTCACATGGCCTTTGTTCAGCTTAAGTGATTGGGATTGAGCTGCAATATCAAGCACAGCTTATACACAATGTATGGCACTGTGCTTAGTATACTATGAAGAAGTCAAAGGTATTTTTCCAGTGTCCCAGACCCTTAAAGTAGCTGACTGGTGGGAGTGTTGGGAGTTGGATCCTACCAATCAGATATAATCGATTATGAAATTCATAGAAAATCCATTTAAGTCCCTCTCACAAACACTACTGGGGAAGCTCCTTGGCCCACTGAAATCAAGATGAGTTCTCCACAAAAAACTGCTCTTCACAGTGCCACCTCTTGCTACACCGGCTGGATTTCCATATGGAGAATCTGTACCTTCCAAGAACTGCTTCAGAGGCATCTCACTTGGTCAACCAGAATCTTACTCTATACTGATGAGGAGCAAAACCTCCAAATCCATTCTACAGATAGTTCTCTCTGGTTTGGCTGATATACCATTCATATCTTAAAGGGAACTTGTCACGCTAAACATGGTGTCTGAGCTGCAGATAGCATGCTATAGACGGGAGGAGCTGAGAAGTTTTGTTGGAAAGATTCAGTGAAACTTGTATTTCAATTATTTAAAGTGCTGTTCATTCTGGACTCTGGAGTCTAGGAGGTGGTCCTATCAGTGATTGACAGCCTTCCTATCAGTGATTGACAAACATATGTCTATGTGAATCCAGAGATAGCTGTCAGTCACTGATAGGACCGCCTGCTAGACTTCAGAGTCCAGAAGGGGCATAAATTTAAATAAATGAAACACCTATTTTGCGGAATCTTTTCTCCATAAAACTATATATGAACCAACTCGGCTCCTACTGCTCTAGAACATGCTGCCTGCAGATTACACTGCATTTTCATGGTGACAGATTCCCTTTAAAGCTTTGTGTTATTTTTGACACTTTTCTCGGGGAGCTTTGCCTGTAAGGCTCCCTACACCAGTTGGTTCTCCACAAAGACCTCCAAAGTACCTTCCAAGAGTGGTACATCACTAGGAGTTATAGAGAGGATTCCTTTTATTACATTCTTATTAAAACCATATGTCCTAACAAGTCCAGGGTATGTCTAAAGCAGAGCCTCTTTAATGATTCCTATGTGGACGATATTAATTCCCTAAATGAATACAGCTCTTCTATTGTTGTAGGCCTGTGTGTCCCTCTTGTGTCTGTTGAGTAATATAGCAGTACCATCAGAGTTGACTCTTGTCATTCTGCTCTTTAAGAGAACCCCTTTCCCAACATCCTCTTTGTGCTCGAAGTTGGTGACGTCAATGAACCATTGCCTTCAAATTGCCTTATATTTGGAACAAGCAGAGCATAATATTGTACTATTGAGCTATAGGGACTGGAAAGCTCCACAATAGACATTTTCATGAATGAAGGGTGTGTCCACAGGTACTCTTAGAGGAAATGACAAAAGAAACAAATGTTACCTGCATTATGAAAATGGTTGTGACTTTTTCAAGAACATTTAAAGGTTGAGGACATTGTTATCGCATATTTCAGTCCACACCTTCATCACAAGTTGCCTAATACCAAGTGACATCAATCATTTCTATGACACATTCAGTAGTGACCTATTATGAAATATGCAACTGTTTGCAGTTAGGCACCTACATACTATTATACTCATCATACTGTCAAAAAAAGGAAAATGAACAGTTTTTAGTTATAGTGACAGCCATAGCCTGCTTGTCTAAGTTTGTACTACAAAAGGGGGAAAAATAGGATGCTTGAAAATACAGCATCAATTACAGTAATGTCAACGGTAATGGAAGAAAATGAAGAAAATTAGAGAAGAGACTTGAGACAAAGTTGACATCCAAATATAATAATTTAAAAGCAGGACAGCACACACTCAGAGGTGTAGCTATAGGGGCTGCAGTGGTAGCAGTCGCTACTGAATCCAGGAAATGGGTCCTAAGGCGATCAAAAGACCTTACTGCCACATAAGAAGACACCAGTATTATAGAAAGCACATAGTAGGTGGGGGGGGGGCTGTTACAAAAAGTTGTGCAATTATTTATATCATTTCCAGTCCAATGTCTCTGGCTAGGAAGACCCTTTATGAAACCAGTGAACTAAGTAGAGCTGAACCAACAGCCATTCCATCCCAAAATGCCTTTACTGTGTCAGACCATTGGATCTAAAACAAATAATGATAGGACTTTTGCAGGGCCGGACTGGCCATAGGACAGACTGGGCATTTGCCCGGTGGGCCGGGCCGCCTCAGGGCTCGAGTGGGTGTGCCGTGACTGCCGGGTATGGCCTAATCACATCCCTGTCACTGTGCTCCGCCTCCTGCCAGCCCCGGCCGCACACTGTGACACAAAGAAGACAGACACATATAGAGATACTGACTGTGTGAGTCCACCCCCACTGCTCCGCCTCCTATGCTCCGCCTCCTTGCTCTGCCTCCCATCTTCCGGCGGCCGGCAGCGTAACGTCGCTCACTCCGATGTCACGCGCCTGCTCCGCCTTCATCAATAAAGTGGAAGGAGCAGCGCGTGCGACGTAACGTAGTGAGTGACGTCACGTCACGTTATGTTACGCTGCCGCCGGCCGCCTAGTTTGAATGTTGAAGAGCGGGACTGGAGCACTGCCACGCCACCAGCTTCTGCCTGCCCGCCCCTGCGCCCCAGTAGTGCCCAACTGGCTGTTGCTGCTGCCTGGCGCCTGCCCATGCCCACAGACAGTGAATGGATGTGGACGGACGGGTTGACTTGTGGTGAACCGTGAATGACAGGCAGTCTTTTGTGCACTGCAGCACACTGACTACTGTACTGTCTGTGAAAAACTGTGAATTGTACTTGTGAATACAATTTGGAGTCCTCCTGACTGTCCCAGGCAGTAAGTTAGTGATGATAGTGATAGATTATATTAGATAGTAACTTATGTAAGTGAGCTATTGAGCTTGTAAATAAACTTGTGCAAACTGCAAACTATATGAGTAGTTTAGTTAATAACTACTCATATACTTTGCACAAGTTTATTTACAAGCTCAATAGCTCACTTACATAAGGAACGGATGTCTTACAATAGGGTGGAACACTGTCAGGGCCACTGTCAGGGACACTGTTATGTGGGGGGGGGGGGGGATGTGATATGTGGATGATGACACATTTATATAGCACAAGATGCTTGAGCTGCCATATATGTGTGTCATCCACAGATCCCCCCCAGCCACCCATAACAGTGTCATCCACAGATGCCCCCCGCATCTGTGTCAGATTCCATCATTCCACAATCCACACAGATGCCGCCATGCCAGTGTCATCCACAGATGCCCCCCAATAGTGTCATCCACAGATCCCCCATAACAGTGTGTCATCTACAGATGTCCCCATAAGTTCCATAACAGTGTCATCCACAGATGCCCCCATAACCGTGTGTCATCCACAGGTCCCCCATAACAGTGCGTCATCCACAGATGTCCCATAACAGTGCATCATCCACAGATGCCCCCATAATAGTGTCATCCACAGATGCCATTGCCCCCATAATAGTGTCATCCACAGATGCCCATAACAGTGTGTCATCCACAGGTCCCCCATAACAGTGCGTCATCCACAGATGCCCCCATAACAGTGTGTCATCCACAGATGCCCATAATAGTGTGTCATCCACAGGTACCCCATAACAGTGTGTCATCCACAGGTCCCCCATAACAGTGTGTCATCCACAGATCCCCCAAAACAGTGCGCCTGCGCACTGAGGAGAGACAGAAAGGAGGGCAAATAATCAGTGGAAGCAAGCAGGGGACAGCACAGCAGACGACTGAATAGCTTCTTTTGTAAGTAAATTGTTTTATTATAAATGTAGTTTAATGTTTTTTTCTTTTATTATATTCTGGCTTTTGCTTGGTTATGTATGATGCTTTTTGATAATAAGTAAATGTAGTGGTGCTATAATGTGGACCCCAGGCCTCTCTGATGTCCTGCAGGCTGGCGCTGTGGCAGCGTACGGTTGGCCAGGCAGCAGAAAGGCTCTGGGGCTGTCATTGTGTGCTCTGGAACTTTCCCCTTCACAGCCACTGCTATCTCTCTCTCGTACAGTGCAGACTCTGCAAGAGGCTTTCCGTTTGCTCTACAGGTTGGCTGAAGCCTTCCTATCTTACTGGTGGCTGGCCCTGCCCCTCAATTGTGCTTCCGGTGTTGTCTCTGCCCCTAGACTGCAAGGGGGTGGGGCCTGTTGGGGGTCATGTGATTGGGCTGCTCAGTCAAAAATGCCCGGGCCTATTTTTTGTCCCAGTCCGGCCCTGGACTTTTGTATCCACTCCGGTGTGTGCTGTCCTTTTGACTTCTTGGATCATTCCTGGGTTTGTGACAGTGGGACCTGCTAAGGAACATGTACCTGAACACACTACTAGAATTTAAGAGGGTGCTACCACAAGCTGCCAGAGACCCAAATACAATGGCAGCATAAGATACATAGTGGCAAGGACAATGAAGACTAGTCAGATAGGGAGACTGGTGAGAACAACTACAAAGAAACTATATTGGTTTGAGAGAAATAGAGATAGAGAGAATAACTAAACTTAAACGGGTTGTCTCCCTTCAGCAAATGGCATTTATCATGTAGAGAAAGTTAGTACAAGGCAGTTACCAATGTATTGTGATTGTCCATATTGCCTCATTAGCTGGCTTGATTCATTTTTTCATCACATTATACACTGCTCGTATCCAGCAGTTACGGCCACCTTGCAATCCAGCAGCGGTGGCCGTGCTATCTACATGATACATGCCATTTACTGAAGTGAGACAAACCCTTCGAAAGGGAATCTGTCACCAGTGGCCTCCCTATCCAATTGTTTGGATAGACCCATACCTGTAGTTCACCTGATTAAAATGCTGATTTTCTTTTTATTGATTTGAGGCTCTGTTCCCGAGTTATGATACTTTCTCTTAATATGAAAATTAGACGCTTGGTGCAATAGGGGTGTCACCACTGCTCGTGTTGCACCCAGGCTCTACTCCATTCTGTGGCCACCCCTCCCTCACTGCTTTGATTGACAGGGCCAGGAAGTGGCAAAGCAACGATGGTAGGATCGGGCCACAGAAAGAAGTGGAGCTTGACTGCAACAAAAGCAATGGTGGCGTTCTCATTGCACCAAAGGCCTAGTTTGGATATTAAGAAAAAGTATCTTAATTAAGGAATGAAGCCTCCGATCAACAAGAAAATAACAGCTTTTCCTTTTAATCTGCTGAACTCAAGCTATGTGTCTATGCAAGCAGTTGGATAGGGAGGTCGCTGGTGACAGATTCCCTTTGAAGGGTTCCTCTGTTAGAAGAGTCCCCTGAGCAAATGTTCAGTCTCCAAAAGGGAAATAAAGCATTACACAGTTCCCATTTAAATCAAGAGGCTGTCTGTGTAATGTATACATATGCCAGGTCCGCCAGAGTGAGGGACAATCTTTAGATCCACTCTCCCCTGTGGTGAACTGATGGGGATCCTAAACAAGGGATCCTCCTTTATTTAATGCCTGAGAATTGTAATATAAAGGGATTGTCTGACAGGATTACTTTTCTTATATACTGTATGTGGCAGAATGGGTTAAAAAAAATGACGCATTACTGACCTAATTGGCTGAGCAGGCATCTGCTGTCATTTCCAGTGTGTAGAGTCGGATCAGGAAGTGGAAAGAGCCGTTTTTAACCCATTATGTCCTATGTATATGAAAAAAATTTGATCCCACAAGGCAACCATTATATCTCAGAATTATTGATAATTAAAGGGGTTAGCCAACATTATATCAGACCTCAAAGATTAGCTGACAGATAGTGGTGACCTTTTCCTTGTGATGCAAAAGGAGAAGGTCACTGCTGCGGTCAGAGATTGGCTGCAGAGGCCCGTGAACCCCTGTCAACAGGATGTTGATATCAGTACCAGGGAGATGAAGAGGGCCAAACAGAGACTGAACCCAGAGGTGAGAGTGAGCTGTTCAAAAGGACATCCCTGTGTCCGTCTAGGCCCTGCGCCGGACGGAGGACAGGGAGTCTGAAAGCCAGACTGTCCGGCCTAAAACTGGACCTCTGCCCACCCTAGGGACAGGCTACTGTCATAGTTAAGGGGACGGTCCGCTATGGAGGTCAGTGTTAAGGGGCTCATTGCTGTAGAGGCTCCTGTTAAGGGGACGGGGTGTTTTGAAAATCCCTGTTAAGGAGATGTGGGTACTGTGGAGGTCAGTTGATGTACACAACCTATAATAGGAAGCTGGTCACACTTGTATGTAATGACGCCCAAAGTGTATATACGTTAAATTGAATTATGGATAGTCTTAAAAAATACGTTTTTAATTCGATAGTATTAAAATGATAGGCTCAACAAATTAACTGTGTAATGACACAAACCTCTCCAGGAGGACAACAAGAAAAATAAATTCCCTGCCAACTACAGTGAACTGGTCAGGTATGGAAAAATGTGGAGCCAGGAGGTGTGAACGCTGGCCCACTCGGAGGAGTGAGTTGGAGAAAAATAAGGAGATAGATATAAGAAGAGGGAGACAGGTGCTGGGTCTCAACCCCTACAGTTATCCCTATGTTCATGGATGTATAACTCCTACCGTCTGACCCTAGATGGCCCTCAGACCTAAATGTTTGACTGCCCAGCTTCGTCGGAAGTAGAAAGGACCAGTCACTTCTAGGAAATCAGATACAATAAATGAAAAAGAAAATGGATTGTCCCTACGCGTTTCACTGGCTTGCGCCAGATCGTCAGGGGACTCAGATATCACCAGGACCTCGGATGAATAGTGACAGGTAATATGCGCCTGTCTCAGCTTTCAATATTACGCTGCAGCAGCAACAGACTTAATCCTATGTATGACAGGCAGTACTTAGCTTTGCTCGGTTATTCAGCTCTGGTCCAGGGTCCGCACCTAACCTGCGTGTGGCAGTGGCAGCGGATGTATCGCGCTAGCGTCCTTTTAAAGACGCGCGCGTCCTCAAGACTCCTCCCCCCCAGGTACCATGTGATCGATCACGTGTCTGTGACGTATCCGGTCGCGTCACTCGTTGTCGTCACGTGATCGAGGGCGGTATCAGGCCGTCCATGCTAATGCGGCCATCTCACTCTTAGGTGATTGGTCGCATGGCAGGAGGGGGAAGAGTCCCCAGGTGGAGTCTATTCGTGGCTATGTGGAGGTGAGCCTCTCCCACTCCCCACCATAGACCCTATTCCTGACTAGTCAGGTAAAGGTGCGTCACTCCCTATTGTCATGGGAGGCGCTACCAAAGGTATTTAGGGCAAGTTAAATGTGTAACAGTCTGGATGGCCAATTGTAGGTGGTATAGAAGTGAATGACCAAAGAACATTGAACATTAAAAACACAAATAGAGTGTGGACATGAACAGATAAATAAATACCTGTATATATAAAACAGCTCCTCAGCTGTATTCAAGTGTCATAATATTTATAATAATGAATACATCAAAAAATGACGCACAATAGGGAGATCAAAAATCGCATCTGGGATACAAATTGAAATTGATGTACATATGAGCAAAGTATAGATGTGTACATACAACATAACGTCCAAATGTGTACGCGCAAAGTAACGCCCAGACGGACGGATCTCCGTAGTATGGCGTAATAGATGTATAAAAATGACAATGTGTGAGAGTATGTCATGTCATGAAAATAAAGCAATATGTCATGGAAATAAAGCACCCACTAAGTATAGATTTTTAAATTCCATGAAATAAGGAGTATGTCATGGAAATAAGGCACCCACTAAGTATAGATATTTAAATTCCATGTGATGTGCCAAGCTCATAGAGGAGATCTTGTGGGTTTGTCTAGAGGGGATACAGGGATACAGTGGATAGTGAGGATGCAGGCTAGTGTGTGGATCTAGATTCCTCAATGAACGAGCTAAATGAAAGCTGCTCATTGAGGCCTGTAGGATGAACCGTTTTAAGCTCAAAAATCCACCACGTCTCTCGCTGTAATATCCTCCTGTCCCAGTTGCCCCCTCTCTTCAATGGGGGGATGGATTCAATACCCATAAAGGTAATGCCTTTAAAGCTACCATTATGGCTAATTTCGACATGTTTGGCGAGTGGGGTGTCCCTTTTGTTCCTGATGTCTCCGAGATGCTCACCCACTCTCCTACGAAGCTCCCTTGTGGTTTTACCCACGTATTCTAGTCCACAATGGCAAGTGGCCTTGTAGATAACTCCCTTAGATCTACAATTCAGGAATTTCTTGATACTGTAGACCTTATTCGTAATGTTACTTTTGAAGGTACATCCTTTTTTGATGTACGGGCAGGCCACGCAACCACTGCAGCGAAAGCAACCCACCGGCGGTTTTAACCAGCCTTCTTTTCGGTCGTCGGTCTCGCTGAAGTGGCTGCGTATAAGTCTGTCACGTATCGACCGACCCCTGCGGTAAGTGATGTTAACTGAGGGCGCAACCACATCCTTGACATCCGGATCGAGTAACAGGATGTTCCAATGTTTGGAAATGACCTCCCGTACCTCTTTGGCTGCCCCATCAAAAGTACCGATCAAGCGGATTAATTTAACCCCTTTGTCTGCCTTGTTAGGGTGCAGCAATTCGGATCGATTTTTTGAACAAGCCTTCTGATAAGCTGCCCTGAGGGTAGAGTCTGGATAACCCTTTGCCTTAAATCTTGTCCGTAAATCATCGGCTTGTGATTTAAAGTCTCTCATATTAGAACAATTCCTCCTCATTCTTAAATACTGTCCCATAGGGATGCCCCTTTTAAGCGGGAGGGGATGGTGACTATTCCAATTGAGGAGGGCATTTGTGGAAGTGGGTTTTCTGTAGGTTTTGGTATGAATCTCCCCCTCTCTCCCTCTCATAATGACAACATCCAAAAATGGTAAGGTGTCCCTTTGGACCTCTGACGTGAACCGTAGTCCCACATCATTAATGTTAAGACTGTCAACAAAGTTTTGTAAATGGTCCACCTTTCCATTCCATAATAAAAATATATCGTCGATGAACCTGACCCACGTCCCCACCTGTGTGACGACGTGGGCCAGTGCATCACCGAAAACAATATTCTCCTCCCACCAGCCCAGGAACAAGTTAGCGTACGATGGGGCACACGGGCTCCCCATCGCCGTGCCCCTGAGCTGGTGGTAGAATACCCCATCAAAGAGGAAATAGTTTGATGTTAACGTAAATTCCAGAAGTTTCATGACTAGAACATTATGAGCATAATATTGTCGGCCCCTAGTCATGAGAAAGGTCTCAACTGCTCTCAGGCCCAAACGATGTGGGATAGAGGAGTATAACGCCTCTACGTCTATTGAGGCCAACCAGGTGTTAACATCAATGCATACTCCATCCAGGCGACCCAAAAGGTCACTGGTGTCCCTAATGTAGGATGGCAAAGTCCTCACAAAAGGGGCCAGGATAAAGTCCAGATAGATACCCACATTCTGTCCCAAACTATTAACCCCGGCCACTATAGGTCTCCCCTTGAGTGGTACAGTACCCTTGTGGACCTTAGGAAGACTATAGAAAGTCGGGATTGTGGGATGTTTTTTGAACAAAAAATCAAACTCCTCTCCTGAGATTAAGCCAGCGGTTTTGGCCTCTCCCAGGATGTTTTTCAATGTTGTTTGATAGTCGATAGTGGGATCACTTTTAAGTCTTTCATATGTGTTTTTATCCTTTAACAGATCAAGGCATAGATTTTTATAATCAGAAGTGTCCAAAACCACCACATTGCCCCCTTTATCGGACGACTTAATTGTGATGGCTTTGTCACTAGCCAAATTTTCTATCGCCTTGTACTCATCTTTGGAGCAATTGAATCTGGGTTTCTCCAGAGTCATTTTCTCCAGATCTCGCGATACCTGGTTCAAGAATACATCAATGCAGGAGGGGTCCCCTGTTGGTGGTGTTTTTGTACTTCTATTTTTCAAAGTAGTAAATGGACCTTTACCCTCCTGCATGGTGCAGTCACTCAGGTTAAACAACAACTTCACATCTTGTAAGATATCGGAAGGAATTCCTAATTCTTTACTCTCTCGTCTGTTAATCAAGGAAAAGTGTTTATGCCATTTAAGTTTTCTGGCGAATAAGCTCAGATCCTTGATCCAATTAAAAAGATTAAAGAAAGAGGTAGGTACAAATGACAACCCTTTACCAAGAATTGCCATTTCCGCCTGTTCTAGTTTACGTGATGACAGATTTAGTATCTGCCCACACTGTTTTGACTGGATGTCGTTGGGGTTGCAGGGTCTTTGCGGTTTCGCAGGTAGTAGGGAATTCCTTGGTCTAAAAAACGTGTACCACTATTATCGTATGAACCCCGTGACCCGCTATTGTCATAGGAATTCCGTGGTCCTCTCCCCCTTCTGCGACCGCGACCTCTCCCTCGGTGTACTTGATTACCCTCCTTTTCGCTTTCAGAGATCTCAGTTTCACTAGAAGAGATGTCAGAATCTATTTTCCCTATTGTTTTTTGGGGACCTCGTTCAATAGTGATATAGACCCTGTTTTCACGAAAGTCTTGTAGATCCCTATTGAACTGACGGTGCTTTCTTTCTTTTAGGTGAAACTGAAATTTCTCCAGCGTGATTTTAAGTTGTGCCTCTTTGTTCGCAAAATCAGGTTCTTGTTTGAGTTTATTGGTCACCTCAATCTGCTCTTTAAGCTTATTGTCCAATAAGTTCAGATTGATACGTTCTTCCTCCAACAGAAGTGTCATAAACCTCAGGGAACTTTTCGTGGCTTCCTCCTCCCATTTAACCATTAGTGCAGAACTTCTGCATCTATTGGCTGGAGTGAGCGAGATTCTAAGACCCCTGGGAACTATCTCATGTTTCAGATAATTCTCCAGGGATTGAATCTCCCACCAAGAGCTGATTTGTTCCTTGAATGTTTTTGTCAGATCCTTGAAGGCTGTCTTAAAGGAGGGAGTATATCTTTTTTTTTTTTTCTTTTTTTTTTGTAGATCTAAGGGAGTTATCTACAAGGCCACTTGCCATTGTGGACTAGAATACGTGGGTAAAACCACAAGGGAGCTTCGTAGGAGAGTGGGTGAGCATCTCGGAGACATCAGGAACAAAAGGGACACCCCACTCGCCAAACATGTCGAAATTAGCCATAATGGTAGCTTTAAAGGCATTACCTTTATGGGTATTGAATCCATCCCCCCATTGAAGAGAGGGGGCAACTGGGACAGGAGGATATTACAGCGAGAGACGTGGTGGATTTTTGAGCTTAAAACGGTTCATCCTACAGGCCTCAATGAGCAGCTTTCATTTAGCTCGTTCATTGAGGAATCTAGATCCACACACTAGCCTGCATCCTCACTATCCACTGTATCCCTGTATCCCCTCTAGACAAACCCACAAGATCTCCTCTATGAGCTTGGCACATCACATGGAATTTAAATATCTATACTTAGTGGGTGCCTTATTTCCATGACATACTCCTTATTTCATGGAATTTAAAAATCTATACTTAGTGGGTGCTTTATTTCCATGACATATTGCTTTATTTTCATGACATGACATACTCTCACACATTGTCATTTTTATACATCTATTACGCCATACTACGGAGATCCGTCCGTCTGGGCGTTACTTTGCGCGTACACATTTGGACGTTATGTTGTATGTACACATCTATACTTTGCTCATATGTACATCAATTTCAATTTGTATCCCAGATGCGATTTTTGATCTCCCTATTGTGCGTCATTTTTTGATGTATTCATTATTATAAATATTATGACACTTGAATACAGCTGAGGAGCTGTTTTATATATACAGGTATTTATTTATCTGTTCATGTCCACACTCTATTTGTGTTTTTAATGTTCAATGTTCTTTGGTCATTCACTTCTATACCACCTACAATTGGCCATCCAGACTGTTACACATTTAACTTGCCCTAAATACCTTTGGTAGCGCCTCCCATGACAATAGGGAGTGACGCACCTTTACCTGACTAGTCAGGAATAGGGTCTATGGTGGGGAGTGGGAGAGGCTCACCTCCACATAGCCACGAATAGACTCCACCTGGGGACTCTTCCCCCTCCTGCCATGCGACCAATCACCTAAGAGTGAGATGGCCGCATTAGCATGGACGGCCTGATACCGCCCTCGATCACGTGACGACAACGAGTGACGCGACCGGATACGTCACAGACACGTGATCGATCACATGGTACCTGGGGGGAGGAGTCTTGAGGACGCGCGCGTCTTTAAAAGGACGCTAGCGCGATACATCCGCTGCCACTGCCACACGCAGGTTAGGTGCGGACCCTGGACCAGAGCTGAATAACCGAGCAAAGCTAAGTACTGCCTGTCATACATAGGATTAAGTCTGTTGCTGCTGCAGCGTAATATTGAAAGCTGAGACAGGCGCATATTACCTGTCACTATTCATCCGAGGTCCTGGTGATATCTGAGTCCCCTGACGATCTGGCGCAAGCCAGTGAAACGCGTAGGGACAATCCATTTTCTTTTTCATTTATTGTATCTGATTTCCTAGAAGTGACTGGTCCTTTCTACTTCCGACGAAGCTGGGCAGTCAAACATTTAGGTCTGAGGGCCATCTAGGGTCAGACGGTAGGAGTTATACATCCATGAACATAGGGATAACTGTAGGGGTTGAGACCCAGCACCTGTCTCCCTCTTCTTATATCTATCTCCTTATTTTTCTCCAACTCACTCCTCCGAGTGGGCCAGCGTTCACACCTCCTGGCTCCACATTTTTCCATACCTGACCAGTTCACTGTAGTTGGCAGGCAATTTATTTTTCTTGTTGTCCTCCTGGAGAGGTTTGTGTCATTACACAGTTAATTTGTTGAGCCTATCATTTTAATACTATCGAATTAAAAACGTATTTTTTAAGACTATCCATAATTCAATTTAACGTATACTGTGGAGGTCACTAATAAAGGGGTGGCCGCTGTGCGGGTCACTGTTAAAGGGGAGGGTGCTGTGGATGCTACTGTTAAGGGGGCAGGCAGCTGTGTAGGTCACTGTTAAAGGGGCAGACTGCTGTGGAGGTCATTGCTAAGGGGGTGAGCACTGTGGAGGTATCTGTTAAGGGAGTAGGGAATGGTGGAGGTCACAGTTAAGGGGACGGTCCGCTATGGAGGTCAGTGTTAAGGGGCAGGGTTCTGTAGAGGTCACTGTTAATGGGGCAGGGTGTTGTGGAGGTCACATTTTAAGGGAACGGAGCTCTATGGAGGTCACTGTTAAGGGGGCGGGTTATTGTGGAAATCACTGTTAACGAGACAGGGTACTGTGGAGGTCAATAATAAAGGGGCAGCCGCTGTGGAGGTCAACTTTAAAGGGGAGGGCACTGTGGATGTTACTGTTAAAGGGGTGGGGTACTGTAGATGTCACTGTTATAGTGGATATGTCGATATCTTTTAACAACAAACATTAAATGAAATAGATGAAATATACCTGTGCGAAGCCGGGTCCTTCTGCTAGTCTAATATATAAAGCAGCTGAGTGTATGTATGTGTGTATGTATGTCCACTAAAGGAATCTGCACTGTCGCATTTACAATCACAGATTTGGCACACAGGTATATCAGGTGTCAGGGAAGGTTTTAGACCTTGTCTCAGCTCTCTAGCACGTACCGTTCCTGAGATATTCCCAAAAAATGCAAATATGGCACATCACATGACCTACATTAGCCAATAGAAGCCTGCAGGTCTTTCTCTTCATATCCCAACTGCCATAAACATGGTCACATGCCCCTTATCAGCCAATAGAAGCTCGCAGGTCCTTAGTCTCCACATACAAACAGTTTTACACATGGTTTTCATAACAACGCAGCCATTTTTCTTCACTGCTGTAGGTCAGCTTTAAAGGAGCAGGGCACTGTGTATGACACTGTTAAGGGAGTGGAGAGCTGTGGATGTCACAGTTAATGGACATTCAGACCACCCTCAAAAGACAGACTTAACAACCCCTCCCCCAGGTCCAGCTAAGCCACGTCCCTGACCCGGTTAGGTCACACCTTCTCCCACTCCACAGCTGACAGGGATTGAAAAAATAAAGGTAAAAATCCACTTCTGTAAGCTGCAGGGGTGAGAGGGAGGGTGACTTTTTCCCTGCAGCTCAATCTCAGACAGCACAGTGCTGCTGTCTAAGAGTGAGCTGTTCAATAGAACATCCCTGTGTCCGTCCAGGCACTGCGCCAGATGGAGGACAGGGAGTCTGAAAGCCAGACTGTCTGGCCTAAAACCGGACCTCTGGCCACCCTAGGGGTAGGCTACTATGGAGGTCACAGTTAAGGGATAGTCCGCTATGGAGGTCAGTGTTAAGTGGCAGATTTCTGTAGAGGCCACTGTTAAGGGGAGGGGTGTTGTAGAAATCACTGTTAAGGAGACGGGGTACTGTGGAGGTCACTAATAAAGGGGTGGCCACTGTGGAGGTCACTGTTAAAGGGGAGGGCGCTGTGGATGTTACTGTTAAGGGGGCAGGCCGATGTGGAGGTCATTGTTAAAAGGGACGGGGCACTGTGGAGATCATTGTTAAGGGGGCGGTGTGCTGTAGATTTCACTGTTATAGTGGATACTGTCGATATCTTTTAACGACACACACAAACATTAAATGAAATAGATTAAATATACCTGAGCGAAGCCGGGTCCTTCAGCTAGTGATATATAAAAATGAAATAGATTATATAACAGGGTATTCCGGTTTTGCAATTTTCAGCATCAATTGACATACTAATAGTAATTGTTTATATTTTCCTTCACTCCATTACATTTTCCACTGTGTTGGTTCCCAATCCCGACGACATCATGTCTACATCTGAGTTGTGGCAAGGCTTATAAGGCTCTGCCCTGTAGACATATCATCAGTGACCTTGCCTCTCAGGGTGGTGTTCTGCTCATTCTCCTGGACCCTGCCCTGTAGATGTGATATCAGCAATGATGCTGTGTCAAGGGTGGATTTTTTTCTGGCAGGGCTACAAGCAGGCTTAGATCCAGAGCTGCCATCACAAATTTCAAGGCTCCATACAATCTAACCATGTCTCCCCCCCACACACACCCCTTTTTTCAGCATAAAAAATATGTTCACTGTATTGTACAGGTTATTATGATTACAGGAATACCAAATAATGTTTTGTGAAATTAAAACAAAACAGTAAAACTACAAGGCATAAAAAAATCCAATTTTCACAAGCAAAGCATTTCTATAGAGGAGTGAGAAAGGCAGCTGTTCACTATATAGACAGTCTGGGGTTCAACTCCCACTGAAACCTGTAAAAGGCAATAGAATTTTTACTTTCCCGATTTTTTGGAAAAGTTTGAATTTTCTGAAAAGTTATTGTTGCAAAAAAAAAAAAAAGCCATTACATTGTTGTAATATCCGTACTATGAACTATTTGGTATCCATGTAATCATAATAAGAACATATTATTTGGGATGATTTTTATTTACTGCTATAATATATGAAGAAAATAGCTTTTTAAGCACATAAAACTCAGCACTTCTAGCAGAACTGGTCTGTAGTGTCATGGTAACTCTTTTCCCTGATATATTGAATGTCTGGAGTTCAGAGCCTGATGAAGACCTGTAAAATAATTTCTTTTGTAAAAGTCTATGGGCCAGATTTATCATCAGCTCAAGTCAGAATAATGGAGTGAAAATTTTTGGGCAATCGCTAAAACTGCGCAGAAATTTGTGACTTTTTTCGGCTCTGCGCTATGCTCGCCAGTTTTCTGAAAGTGGGCGATTTTCTTATGTAAACAAATCTCTAGACAGATTTACTATTGAGACTATTTAAAAAGTCGCAAAAAAATGCGCAATTTCACTCCAGTGAGGACAATGCTTATCTTATGCGACTTTTTATTGGAACATGCGACTTTTCCGTAAAGACGTGCGACTTTTGTAAAGCTGCTTACTGATGGATAAACTGCTACCGTCAAACCACATTTATTACAGTCTTAAAGGGCCGCTCATAAATCTGACTTGGCTAAAACTGACTTTAGCCATATGTGAAAGTGGAGTGAGCTGTCAGAGTCATGATAAATCTGGCCCTGTGTGTTGGAAGAAGGTGAATACTAATGAGGCTGTTGACACTGCTTGGATCTGTGATGTTCCAGCTGGGAGAGGCAGAGATCTGATGCTACAGGCACTGTGAATCTTACACTGGGATGTAAACAGGGTGCAAGTCACAGATCACAACTAAGCTGCAGGGGTCAAAATGCATTCAGAACATCATCATCTGACGGGTATAATGCAGTAAGGTTGAAAAAGGATTTATTTATTTTTGTGTACCTGGAAAACCCCTTTAAATAAAGTCTTATCCATATACAACCCACACAGCATGTGATCGATATAGTTTACACAGCAGAGAGTTTATGGGTCGGTCCAAAGTATAATAGTGAGGACAGAAGAGGGACATTATGTAGACAGTCCCCTGGGAAAGGAAGAAGGAAAGAATGATGGGGCAACGTTATCATAATGCATACAACTACACATGAATATCTTTACACATGAGGAGCCAGCCAGCTGTCTCGGGACTTGAGTCATGCTGACCAACTTTCAATGAATATTTTACTTCATACCTCAAAGACCTCCAAAGTAAAAGTAATTACAGTACCAACATGTATCAAGTTGCTTTTCCCTCTATGGTCAGAATATAATAAAATAAATTAGACTGGGGGTGTCTTTTCTGATACCATCCTTTCTAAGTTGTTCTTTTGCTTGATAGCGAGTGTGCTAGAATAGAGTATAGACTGTTCCCTGCACTTGTCTAATTTCACATAATTTGAACCTTATGGTCATACTTCAACTTGCAGACGACTAAGAAAAGAATTTTTCTTCTCTAAAGGAAAATGCATGTATTACATTGAAAGACACAGCAGGGTTGCATATACTGTACACAACTCTCAACAGTTTGAATGAGGAAACATTAAGATTACTGTACCGGTGATTATTTTTACTTAGGCTCCAGCTATACACAGTGTATGTTTTGGCAGACTTCCATGCAAATTAGTATAAAATGCAGCTTACTATGCAAAGCCAGTAAAAACCAGAATATGCAAACTTGTATACAAGCCTGGTATAGGAGGAAACTGAAATGAAAATTTGAGATTGCAAGGACATAGCCATGGAGGCTACTAAACAAATTTTCACATTTTTATGTTAATTACATAAAAATATTCACAATCATTTATCTTTTTAGCTTTAAAACGTATTTAGGATAAGGACAAAAATGTGCAAATCATGCATGTGAATACATAAGAGATAAGCAGAAACATCCAATATCAATGGTTAATGTCATACATGCTTCGATGATATTTATGAGAATAAAACAGTTGTAGAACAGTAGGAACAAAACCTACAATATGAGTTACAAGAGTAATGCCGTATGAAAAGAAAAGGGCTCAACTCCCATGATTCTCCAGGCCCTAGAGAGAAGGGGGCGGGGGGGGAGATCAGTCAAATCTTCTATGGGCTACTGTAAATATTCATAGAGACAGGAAATACTGCAAGTTGGGGGAGTAGGCACAGTTTACCATAGATTCCATAGTTTTGATAAATCATAAAAAAAAAATTGCTGATCTATGCTAGTGTTGAGCGAATCGAATTCCACGAATTGGACTTCAATCCAAATTCAAGGGAAAATTCGATTTGACGTGAAGCCATATATCTTCATGCTTCGTGGTAGCAAATTGATTTTCCCTGAAATGGTGTAAAAAAACTAAAAATAATACCTCATGCATTTGCTCGCGATGAGTTGGCTACCGCCATCTTGATTAAAGATCTTGTTGGGGCAAAAACCTCTTCTTTTATAATTTGAGGTTTCTACAAAAAGAATCCGAATGGATTTACCGCTTTCGTTCCCAGTCACCGGGGGGGTCTAAATGAGAGGTTGACATTTTCTTGCTTTATCCAGCCCGTCATTATACTCTCTCTTTGAAGCCAGTTCTTCCTTTTTCGACTAAACCATACATCGTGAAAAGTGTTGTATTTTCATTTTTATTTTTATTAATTTGTATCTTTGTATATTAACTATGCATCAATTAACATTAACTCATATGGGTGCAAAAATTATGGGGGTTAATCCTGGTTTTTCAGTGTTATGCTAATTTGAACTCTATGAGTGGGATCATCTTTAACCCTGCCTGCCCAGTTCATTTTTTAGGTATTATAGTAACATAGTAACATAGTATATAAGGCCGAAAAAAGACATTTGTCCATCCAGTTCGGCCTGTCATCCTGCAAGTTGATCCAGAGGAAGGCAAAAAACCCCTGTGAGGTAGAAGCCAATTTTCCTCACTTTAGGGGAATAAAAATTCCTTCCCGACTCCAATCAGGCAATCAGAATAAATCCCTGGATCAACGACCCCTCTCTAGTAGCTATAGCCTGTAATATTATTATGCTCCAGAAATACATCCAGGCCCCTCTTGAATTCCTTTATTGTACTCACCATCACCACCTACTCAGGCAGAGAGTTCCATAGTCTCACTGCTCTTACTGTAAAGAATCCTCTTCTATGTTTGTGTACAAACCTTCTTTCCTCCAGACGCAGAGGATGTCCCCTCGTCACAGTCACCGTCCTGGGAATGAATAGATGATGGGATAGATCTCTGTACTGACCCCTGATATATTTATACATATTAATTAGATCTCCTCTCAGTCGTCTTTTTTCTAAAGTGAATAACCCTAATTTTGATAATCTTTCAGGGTACTGTAGTTGCCCCATTCCAGTTATTACTTTAGTTGCCCTCCTCTGGACCCTCTCCAGCTCTGCTATGTCTGCCTTGTTTACAGGAGCCCAGAACTGTACACAGTACTCCATGTGTGGTCTGACTAGCGATTTGTAAAGTGGCAGGACTATGTTCTCATCACGGGCATCTATGCCCTTTTGATGCAACCCATTTTCTTATTGGCCTTGGCAGCAGCTGCCTGACACTGTTTTTTGCAGCTTAGTTTGCTGTTTATTAAAATTCCTAGATCTTTTTCCATGTCAGTGTTACTGAGTGTTTTACCATTTAGTATGTACGGGTGACTTGCATTATTCCTTCCCATGTGCATAACTTTACATTTGTCAGTGTTAAACCTCATCTGCCACTTATCTGCCCAAGCCTCCAATCTATCCAGATCCCTCTGTAGTAGTATACTGTCCTCATCAGTGTTAATTACTTTACACAGTTTAGTGTCATCTGCGAAAATTGATATTTTACTATGCAAGCCTTCTACAAGATCATTAATAAATATATTGAAGAGAATAGGGCCCAATACTGACCCCTGAGGTACTCCACTAGTGACAGTGACCCAATCTGAGTATTTACCATTAATAACCACCCTCTGTTTTCTATCATTGAGCCAGTTACTTACCCACTTACAGACGTTTTCTCCCAGTCCGAGCATTCTCATTTTATATACTAACCTTTTATGTGGTATAGTGTCAAATGCTTTGGAGAAGTCCAGATACACGACATCCATTGATTCGCCGCTGTCAAGTCTAGAACTTACCTCCTCATAGAAACTGATTAAATTTGTTTGACATGATCGATCCCTCACAAAGCCATGCTGATATGGCGTTATTTGCTTATTTCCGTTAAGATGCTCTAACATAGCATCTCTCAGAAAACCTTCAAACAGTTTACCCACAACAGATGTTAAACTTACCGGCCTATAGTTTCCAGGCTCTGTTTTTGGACCCTTTTTGAATATTGGCACCACATTTGCCATGCGCCAGTCCTGTGGGACATTCCCTGTCAATATAGAATCTGCAAATATCAGAAATAAGGGTCTGGCTATGACATTACTTAATTCCCTTAGGATACGGGGGTGTATGCCATCCGGTCCTGGCGATTTGTCTATTTTAATCTTTTTAAGTCGCTGTTGTACTTCTTCCTGGGTCAGACAGGACACTTTTAATGGGGAATTTATTTCAACATTCGTCATGTCATCTGACAGTTTATTTTCCTCAGTGAATACATTGGAGAAAAAAATATTTAACAGCTTTGCTTTCTCCTCGTCGCTCTCTGCGACTCCCCCCTCATTACTCTTTAACGGGCCGACACCTTCAGATTTATACTTTTTAGCATTTATATAATTGAAGAACATTTTAGAGTTAGTTACTCTTTTTGGCAATTAATCTCTCGGTCTCTAGTTTGGCCGCTTTTTTAATTTTTTTACATGTTCTATTTTTTTCCTTATAGTTTTTTAGTGCTTCCGTGCTACCTTCCTGTTTTAGTGTTTTATATGCTTTCTTTTTGTCATTTATTGCTTTCTTTACAGTTCTGTTTATCCACATTGGTTTCTTTTTGTTCCTTAACCTTTTATTCCCATACGGTATGTACCTCTCACACTGAGATTTTAGGATGCTTTTAAAGATATCCCATTTTGTGGCTGTATTTTTATTTGTGAGGACTTTATCCCATTTAGTTAGGCCTATGGCCTCTCTTAGTTGGCTAAATTTAGCTTTTTTGAAGTTTGGTATTTTTGTTCCTCCCTGTAGAAACGCTCTTTTGAATGATAATTGGAAGGTTATTACTTTGTGGTCACTATTTCCCAGGTGTCCCCCAACCTGCACGTCTGTTGTTCTGTCAGGCCTATTGGTTAATACTAAGTCCAGTATGGCCGTCCCTCTAGTCGGGTCCTGAACCAGTTGGGAGAGGTAATTGTCTTTGGTTATTGCCAAGAACCTGTTTCCTTTATGATATAAATTATAATGGTAAGGGGACTGTAATATATCATATCCCCTAAACTGTATCCCTGCACTGTGGGTTTAATTGGGGTTGGTTTGGGCCTTGATGACATTTGGTCTTCCTTTGTATTAATTATCTTGGTAATACACTGAACCACTGTATTATTATTAGCCCTACCCAATTAGCCTCCGAGATGGAATGCATTGGTGGAACGCATTAAGTCACGTGGCATGCTCCACGTGACCGGAAGTCACGTCCGATATGAAACGCATGGGGTCACGTGACCGGAAGTCACGTTAGATCTAGCCCGGCACAGTGCATGAAGTGCGCTCCATAGCCTCGTGTTTGACTGAGACATGGAACGCACGCCGAGCAGACACATTGGGGGAGCACTTACTGCACGTGGCGCACCAATGAGAAGGAGGTATGTAAGTTCCATATCGCACATAGAACCAATCATATTGGTGGATAATTCTGCATCTTTCTATTTAAATCAGGACTTTCCTGATAGTCCTGCTGACATCGCCACGTTTGGAGTTTCCATAGCCCTTGCTGAGCAGTATTTGTGAGTGTATCTAATTCATCTTGCCTTCTATCATGGCTCTCTGGTAACTGTACAGGTAGGCTCTGCATTGCTTTGCTGGGGGGTTATCTTTCTTCCCCCTTCAGCCATTTGGCCTATGTACACATTCATCTTTTGCATGGGGCCTCATGTAGGGGGCTATTTGTATCATGGTGTGCATATATGACAAGTCTGCTACTATAGCTCGCATTTGGGCTTATTCATGTGGTATCTCCACATCAGTTTATTCTGTTGCGTATCTAATGTATTTTGTTTGAGTCCCCTGATGAACCTTCTGTATTTTTGAAGGGGAAACACGTTGATACCTAGGACTGTTATGTACCTATTCATATTAGGGTGTGTTGTATTAAGGGACCTGGGACTGTTGTGTACCTATCCATATTAGGGTCTGTTAAACGGGTTGTCCGGGATTGGGGACATTGGTCTAATAGTACTAGACTGACATATACATTACAAACATGCATGTACTACCTTTGGCACATATTTCTGAAGCCCTGTTTTCATCAAGGAAATTCTTGGCCGGAAGTGACTGTTTTCTTGTACTCAGTGACTTACCGGGTCCCTTGCAGGCGAGCAAAGCCTCCTCTTCCGCTGCTCAAGGAGCTCGGTGACGTCACTGTCAGTCTAGATAATTATGCAGAGTGGATGGAGGGGCGGTAACTAGGCTGGCCGACATCGCAATAAGACCTGCCCCTCCGTTCCGGTGACGTCACCGGATATGGAGCTTTATAATGAATGGAGGCAGATCATTATGCTACTTACTTTACGGTAAGAGCAGTGAGACTATGGAACTCTCTGCCTGAGGAGGTGGTGATGGTGAGTACAATAAAGGAATTCAAGAGGGGCCTGGCTGTATTTCTGGAGTGTAATTATATTACAGGCTATAGCTTCTAGAGAGGGGTCGTTGATCCGGGGAGTTATTCTGATTGCTTGATTGGAGTCGGGGAGGAATTTTGTATTCCCCTAAAGTGGGGAAAATTGGCTTCTACCTCACAGTTTTTTTTTTTGCCTTCCTCTGGATCAATTTGCAGGATGACAGGCCGAACTGGATGGACAAATGAATTTTTTCGGCCTTATGTACTGTTACTATGTTACTATGTTAGCATAGAAATCTCCTCCCATGTAAAATAGTAGCTAATGGGACAGAAGGCTGTAGAAAGGAGGAATTACTTTCACCACAGCACGTGTCACAGGATTACAAGGCCATGCTAATTGCACATATTGCATTTAGACAATGGCATGTTGATTGTGTAAAAAAACTGACAATAAAACAATGGTAAAATTGAAAGAAAAGGTAATCATATTAGTGTAATCAGTCTGCTTTGTTTATTAGACGATGTTCATTGGACGATGTGCAGGCTATGTATGATGGGGGCGGGTGTAGGGACGAGATGTTAGACTGTAGAAACCGGGAGATGCTGCGCTGCGCTGGGACCCACAGTGCAGTGCGGCAGGAAGTGATCGCACAGATAAACAGCTATGTAAACAATCTGTTGGGGACCGTGGGAGCCATGCAGCAGTGTAAAAGCTACCTAAAACCATCTGGGTAACCTTGACTCGGTGAGTAAACAGTTTTTAAAAAATTTTGTTTGATCACAGACAACCCCTTTAAGGTTACAATAGTATTAGGCACGGAAACAGAGTGCCTCTACCATCTCTGGGCTGAGGTAAGAAAAAAGGAAAGCTCAGGGATATCATCCCTCTCGTCTCCAAGAGTCAAAATTCCCTTTAATGTTGGTCCTATATCTATACATTGATGCCCTACTTGTAGGATATCTTCTTCGGTCAGATGGTGTTGCACTTATAGGTTACATTATGGCTCCAATGGGAGCCTTTTTTTAATAGAATTATTTACTAAAAGTAATGTTTTAAGTATTGCCGACTGTGATTTCTATGTGATGTTAGCATTGTCTATTGAGAGACTACCATCACGGTCACTGATTTGATTTTGTACAATGACGGGGAACGGCACAATCACGACTCCCTGTCATTGTACCCACTACCTAAAAAGAAATGTGCTTCGTAGCAGAGTAATTTGTCACAAATCAAATTTGTTTTTGTAATATTCAGAGAAGCAGCCGAATCGAATTGTTTAATACTTCACTCCTCTATAATCATGGTATAATTAGGGGTGGAGGTATGGCAAGCCCAGGGATATAACTATGGGGGTGCACAGTTGCAGTTGCACCTGGATGATATTTTATATCTGCTGTGACAGCATGCTTATCATTTACCTGTGAAATCATGTTCTGTGACATCACAATTTGCATTATTCCCATACTGTGACATCACTGTGTATAATAACCCTGTTCTATGAATTCTATGGCTCACATTTATTAATACTGTCTAATAGTTATGAGTCAGGGGGTACTATTTCTTCTTATGGAGAGCACCTAGTAGGGGTAAGGAGGCCAATTTCCTCTGGGAAAAAGATATATCATGTTGCTTTGGAGCCACCCTTAGTGGTTCTGTAATAACCAGTAATGGTAGGAACCTCTGCCATCGCTGGTGTCTCATTACTGTGCTAATAGACACAAAACAATTACAATTTGATATATGGGAAATGAACAAATAATAATCTTTTAAAAGTCATGTATTTCTCAACACTTTGAACAAACCAGCAATTACATCAGTGCTTGGGGCTAGAAATAAGCTCTGAATCACATTCGGCTTCAGAACAAACATGTCCCTGCTCTTATTTCAGACAGATTTAGGCTACTTTCACACTAGCGTTCGATCGGATCCGTTCTGAACGGATCCGATCATAATAATGCAGACGGAGGCTCCGTTCAGAACGGATCCGTCTGCATTATTTTAGCATATAACAGCTAAGTGTGAAAATAGCCTCGTACGGATCCGTCCAGACTTTCAATGTAAAGTCAATGGGGGACGGATCCGCCTGAAGATTGAGCCATATTGTGGCATCTTCAAACGGATCCGTCCCCATTGACTTACATTGTAAGTCTGGACGGATCCGCACGCCTCCGCACGGCCAGGCGGACACCCGAACGCTGCAAGCAGCGTTCAGCTGTCCGCCTGTCTGTGCGGAGGCGAGCGGAGCGGAGGCTGAACGCCGCCAGACTGATGCAGTCTGAGCGGATCCGCTCCATTCAGACTGCATCAGGGCTGGACGGCTGCGTTCGGGTCCGCTCATGAGCCCCTTCAAACGGAGCTCACGAGCGGACCGACGAACGCTAGTGTGAAAGTAGCCTAACCCTGCACAAACAGCTAATCTTTGTTGAAATTAATGAGGGGTTGGCCACATTCACACATGGGAGATTTGGCCAGCATTTTCCATATGTATTTTTGGCACAAAACTTGGAGTGCGTAAAAATGAGAAGTCTAAATATTCTTAAATATCATTTTGTTAAGTTTAGGTTGTACATCATATTTTGGTTTTAACTAATATTAATAATGTGTCCCAGAATATGATGCCTAAAACCCATCCCTGAATCAAGGTCTTAATGATCCAGAATTAGATCACTATACAATGGCAGAATGGTATAACTCATATATTCCTTGCAAAAATGTAAAATGGGTTTTCATTTAAACCACAGAAGAATTAACATACCGTATATATTATATATATATATACACACATACACATATCTTTTTACGCCTGAAGTTGACCTACTCTCCAACACCTCATATGGTGATATATGAAGGGGCGGACTGGGAACTCAAAGTGTCCAGGCAAAAAAGCATAAAAATGGCCCCATCTTGTAGGCAATTCCAAAGTGACAGTGCAGCACAAAATACTGCTGCCCCTACTGCAGTATTCAACTGTACCATCATCCTGAGGACAAAGATATAGTTAAATTCAGGAGGGCGCCAGGTGCATAATATTTGATTTTCCTAGCATTAATTGCGGCTCTGAGGAGGGCTTGGGTGGCCCCCTGGGCATCAGCCCACCAAGAAGTTCCTGTAGGGTTTGGGGCCAGTCCATCCCTGGAGATATAGGGTTGTCTTCCCCCTTGTCTCCAAGTTATGAGTACCATATGAACTATTCAGGTATCCAGAAAAGGGATTATTTCACTACATACAGGTTCTTGGGACGCTCATGGCTCTGCAGTTTGGTAGATTCCAGATATCTTATTGTCATTTGGTCCAGATAACTAGGGGATTATACACATTAGAGTGGTTGATTGTTGAACAACAGTTGAACGAATAGTCGCGAGCGATTGTTACGCTGAAGCAGTCATACAAATTTTAGCCTATATTAGCCATTACAGTCCATCAAACTGTCCATACATGTTCAGTGTTTCGCTGTGGAACAAATTTCAACCAGCGAATGATCATTGTGGATAAACTTGTTCATTTGGATCAGCCTTAGACTAATGTGTTTGGCCACCTTAAGACTTAAAATGGTTTCTGGGTTGCATCAACATCCTTTAAAATAATCATTTATGAAGTTAGCTGAAATTTTGTAATGTACGTCCGTAATGTATTCTCCTATCTTCCTTTCGGGGCTGTGGTCACATGAACATGTCCATGCAGCTCTTATTTCCTGTGATGTTATGTCCATGGGGCAATGATAGTGGAGTGTCGATGTAACTGGGTCGGAGGAGCTATAAACTACTGGGCGCTGTTAGGGTCGGTGCTGGAGTTGTAGCAGAGAAAGAAGAAGTGCTTCATGGGTTTGGTTGGATACAGCAACAGGAACAGGAAGTGCTACATACAGGATGTAAACAAACCAGAGATATTTGTTTACATGGAGAAAATGGGTCAGGAGAATCCAAACTGAAAAAAGCATGGAGGAGATGAGCAGATCTGTTGAAAACCATAGTAAACCCATACAACTCAGTTAAAGAGGACCTTTCATGGGTCCAGACATTATCAAAAAAGTAGGGGGTTGTGTAGGGCATAATGAAGAATTGTAAGTTTGCTTACTAGTTTATCTGTGCGCCGATCCATTCGCCCGCTTTGCCCCCCTTTAACTTTACCCACCTGGAATGTAAATTAATATCATCAGTACATGAAGGAGGAAATAGCCCTGTTTCTCAATGGGCGTCTCCTTCTCCCTGACTGTGACCTGCCCAATCGCAGAGGAGAGCGTCACAGCCAGGGAGAAGGTTGGCTTCTTTTCTCCCTGACTGTGATGCTCTCCATTGTGATTGGACAGCTCAGGGAGAAGGAGACCCCATTGAGAAACAGGGTGATCTCCTCCTCCCTGTACCAATGATGTTAATTTACATACCAGGCGGGAAAAGTAAAAGCGGGGAGAAACTAGTAAGCGATCTTACATCCCTTCACTATGCTCTACACAACCCACTACTTATTTGATAATGTCTGGACCCATGAAAGGTTCCTCTTTAAGAGAGAATAGGTGTTCAGCAGTGTCTCAGATGTAGTTATACTTGAAGTTTTGGCCTACACTATTTTGCTGTTTCTTCATAAATTATGTTTGAGGATCGTTCATTTCTTCATATAAATATTCATTAGAAAGTTCCAGGAGGATGTCTGTACATACAGTCCATTGTCAATGGGACAGTATACATTTGTTTGTACATAATGAAAGTAACATTACTCAGGTTACCCAGATAGAAGCTTATACTTACCCAGCAGGTAAGGTTAAAAGTCCACTCTAAAAGAGTTTTCTCTCTTGTAGGGTCAGCTGAGGAGGAGGGAGCAAAAAGCCTATGATTAATAGAGGCCATGTGTCAGTCCAGCACAATGGCTAACTTCATGTCTTGGTTGCGGTATAAATGCAGTCAGTCTGCTAGAACTGGTTTTGGAAGGCATTCTGCAGATTATTTTAGGCAGGATGTACAAATGAGTATGTATTTCACAACATTCTTCTGATATCGAACAGACTACTCTGACAAAATTCCAATGGGAATTCATATTTTTTTCAAAAGATTCAACAAAAACTCTTACAGTGAGTATTAAAGAGGGATTATCATCAAGACGTTCTGTAAATATCGTTCAGTTATATTCAGTGTTACCTCTTCATAGCCTTGCTATAAAATAGATTTTCATCTGAGACGTCATCTACTTTTAACAGTAATTTTAGGGAGATACTGTTTAGAAATTTACTTTGAAGGTATTCTATAGCTTCATATGTAGCAGAAATAAAAACATAATTATCAGTCCTTTTTGCTTATCCCAGGGATTGACTGCAGTGGTCACATGTTGACTATGTGACGTCATTACTGCACCCGAGCCCAAAAAAATATTTTAAAAAAAGCAGGAGCAACAGCGCTGTAATGGTAGGGGAATTTATCAAGTTAGTACTGCATCTTTTATTATATTTTATTATATTTTTCAACAAGGGTATTATCAGAAAGGTCACAATGTATTTTCTAAATCCTCATGTAGAGGGGCTTAGTGGGGGGGGGGGGGCACAAAGGTTGGGTGGTTTATTTCCATACTGAAGCAGGGAGCCCTACACTCCCTGTTTTACCATTCTGCTGGTCCCCGGCAGTCTTCAGGACGGTGCACATCATACTGCTGGCTGTGTGGGAGGAGCGGTGAATCAGCCTCCTGCACAGCCAGCAGCGCGATGTGTGTGTGTGAGGGTATCTGCTGCTGTTGATGGAAACGTAGGTGTGAGGAATGTGGAGTTATGATTTAATTCCTGCCATTTGCTCCAGGAGTACCCAGCTAGATACGGTGCTGCCAGAACCATCTCCCTGTGATCTTCCGGTGAGGAGCTATGATCTATAATGTTTTTTGGGATTCTGAGTTGCCTCACTGGACACAGGGGAAATAAGATCCTCCCAGGGGGAGGGAGGGGGCCACATCGTGTAACGTGTTTGGGAACACCTGGGACTGCTGACATCACTGACTACAACTAAGGATTATAGCAACCAAGAGTTCATCATCATAACCCAAAGGACTACTCATTCACCTGGTAACCGACTTTTGCTCTGTTTAGCCCTATTTGTACCACGTCGTCTGTATTTGCACATCCGAACATTGTACATCTTCTGTGTGCATATACTGTTATGTCTAGTGCGCCCTTAAGGCAATTAAATATATATGTTAATTTTGCGCAATTCTTGTATTTCGATTACGAATCCCCACGTCCATGTTTCGGCATAGTTAGAGCTACCTGGGGTTGGTTCCCGACCGGATATAATTCTGCTAGCGGACTGGGCTTATATCTAACAAGGAACTGATGGCATTCTACCCGGCTGGCAGGGCGCTGTTTTACTGGGGAAGTGGAAAGGCTCGCTCAGCTTGTCAGGGTTGTGAGCGAGTGTGAAGTCACACCAGAGGTAGCGTGGACCACCCTCGTGCCTCCTTGTGCCCGTGTGGACAGGAGGCGTCTGTGTAAACTGTGCCAAGCTGACCTTACGTAATCCAAGGGAGGGCTTAACGTTGAGTCTTGGTAACCAGTGATGAAACCATACCATGTGAGCTTGATGTAGTTTATGTCAGACGGGGCTGCACGGTGCGGTATTCGTCACAGTAGGATGTCCTGATCGTCAGGGAAACAGATGAGTATATGTGGTTTTGGAGCTGCAGAGGACACTAGGGGCCAAAGGATGGCACAAGGAGGACATAATTACTGTTAGGGGCACAAAAGTGGGCATAACTACTGTGAAGGGGCCATAAGGAGGACATAAGTACTGTGGACGGGTCACAATGTGGGTTAACTACTGTGAAGGGGCACAAAGATGGGCATAACTACTGTGAAGGGGCACAAAGGTGGGTACAACTACTGTGAAGGGGCACAAAGGTGGGCATAAATACTGTGAGGGGACATAATATGTGCAAAACTGCAGTGAGTGGGCACAATGTGGGCATTTATGCTGTAAAAGAGGCACAATGTGGTCATTAGTACTATGAGGGTGACTAAGAGGAAATGCCCTAGATTATTCTGTTAGACATTGGGATAGCTAGCAAACAGGCCAGTCAAAGCCTCTCCTCCTCTCCTTTCCAGGCTTCTATGGAACACCAAAATTTGCATTCAATAGTGAAGTACCGTCATGCAAATTGGAGTGAAAATGGTTTTATTATACTCACAATATACAAGTATATACGAGCAATATACAATGGATCAATCACCCGACCTGGGTTTCGCTCAGTCGAGCTTTGTCAGGGGTATACCTGTGTGAACTGCACCCACTTCACCACTGGGACCTGCGACGCCACTGAGCAATGTACTGTTTGAGGCTTATTTATTATTTATAAATTGGGATAGCTAGGTCTTACAGGGCAGCACAGCGCCCCTTGCTGGGGATTTACCAGGGACAGTTACCATCCCTTCCTCATGTGATTATTCTTTTTGCTCTGTCACCACAGGGTCCTTGTTCACGCCGACACGCCAGCAACACCCTGGATGAGGAAGGACCAGTTGGTTCTTTCATTTATTGCAAGGTGTGTTGGCACCGCCGTGTACCCTATAATAGATTATTTCTAGGTAAGTGGGACTGGGTGAGTATAGTTATGCATTGGTTGGAGTTGGATGAGTGGCTTAGTGTAAAAAAAAAACCATGCTTTCTGCAAGTTGCGAGTGGCGAGTTCTAGGGGTTGGGGGAAGTGGTGCAATGCTAAATTCTTGCCCCGAATGCTGGAAAAGCTACCTACAACTTTGACATGTAGCCTAAAAAATCCACATGGGTTTTCAAAATTCTATTATCTTGTACAGTGAAAACCATGGCAAATCCACATGTAATAAAAGGAAAGACGTGCATCTGAACATACCTTAAAGTTTTTGCTTTTGTGCTTCCAGCCATGGCGATGTGCACCTGCGCATTGGGATGTGCTAACTAACCCCCATTTCTTTCTTTGCAGTGTGCATCTGAACATATCTTAAAGTTGAGAATATAATCTCAGTAAGTTTAAACCATGAGTTACTTGACTTGTGTATTGACCATGAAAAGTGTTACTATGCAGTGAATAGAGTATTGCAAATGAAGTATTATTGCAAAATACAATACAATAGTACACCATCTTTGAATGCTGTGGTTTTACGTATTAGGACATAATTAAAAAAAAATCTGCCTCTTAGATGGTCTTAAAATTAGGTAAATACAACCTCAAATGAACAAGAACACATTTTTTTTGCCCCATAAGAAGAGCGGCGGCATCAAGGAGCGGGATAGGTAAGTGGGTTTTGTATTTTGTGATCTGAGGCTGAATTATGGCTGGGGGCTGCTCACATATGGCTGGGGGCTGATTATATGACTGGGGGCTGATCACATATGGCTGGGGGGTGATATGAAGCATGGGGCTCTCATCTGAGGTCTGATTGGGGGTCTTCTTTATATTGGGCTCTGATCTAAAATCTGATTGAGTGTCATTCACATTGGGGTCTGATCTGAGATCTTATTAACATTGGGGGTCTGATTGCTGATCTGAGGTCTAACGAAAAATATTTTTTTCTTATTGTCCTCCTCTAAAACCTACTGTAGGTGCATCTTATGGGCCGGTGCGTCTTAAAGGCGAAAATGCGGTACATTATGTCTTTATTTAACAAGTACTAGGCCAAAATGAAGAACTTGTTAATTAAAAATGATAGCCTAATCTCTTTCTTAGGAATGTGTCATCAGAAAATGTCCTATCCTTTAAATAACACTATTATGTTACATATGTAAAAAATTTCGGATGACATTATTTTCAATTTTCCATGTCAATATCTATATTTAAACAAAATCCATAAATTCTTGCAGTTTTTGCACTGGTCACTAAGAATAATAATAGGCGCCACTACTTGGTCTGTGCAGATCACGTTACTGCAGTTACAGTGTATACCATTATAAACCTGCCTGTAATGTTATCATATCTGTGTGTAAGAGATAAGACAGGATCCACCATTCACAATAGGTGATTGTCAAAGCTTTTTGTCACGAGGGTGTCAAGAGCCACGCCTGACTCCGTTGTACCCGGGGTCAGGAGGTCGCAGCGGTTGGCTGCACGCTCTATGTCAGATAGGGAAGTTTCCTTATTGTAGCTTTCTGGGTTTGCTTTACAAACCCTTTTGGCTCACTCAGGGATCCGTAGCTCCTTCTCTCAGCTGTTCCTTGTCCAGCACTCCCAATCCTCCTTATATTCCCCTCTCACACTTCTCTGGTTGCCAGATATAGAGCTTCCTGCCTGGACATCTATTCTGACCCACTGGAGCTGTGTTGCTGCGTTCTCTGAGTTTTGCCTTAGAACGCTACCCTCCGGATCCCTGTTGTGGATAATTGTTGCCGTCCACCTGGGTGTTTGTGTTTGTCTGTGTTTGTCTGTCCTCTCCCTGGTGTTTCCCTCTTAGTGCAGTGGTGAGGACTAGCGATCCCACCGGCCCGTTCATTATCTAGGGCTCATTTCAGAGAAAGCCAGGGTTTAGGCACGTGATCGCCGCACGGGTGAGGAACCCGTCTAGGGACGTCAGGGCAGGCAGGTGCCAGCTGCAAGGTGAGTTAGGGGTCACCACCTTTCCCTCTCCCTTGGGCAGGGCTTTCCCTGTTTTCCTCCCTGTGCGTGTTGCCGGTCATTACACTTTTCTACTCTTTCCTTGTACAATGACCTCTGCACAGGACACAGACCATGCCTAGAAAACTCTCCCATAGAAGTTAATGAGGTCCCCTCCTGACCATTGTGTCTATGGACCATGGGGCTGCTTGAAAGCAATTTTTTTTTATGCTGTTTAAATGCTGTTAAGAACAGCTCAGGCAAGTTGGCTGCCCCCATAATCATGTTCAAGGAAGAGAATTAAAAAAATCGGAAATCAGAAAATAATAACAGATAAAGGATATGTGTCACTATTTGGTTTTAACTGGCAGATAACATTTTTGGGTGACACATTTCCTTTAAGAGTAAGCAGCAGCCAGATGCTGTAAATCAATTGCCCTCGATTAACTATCCATCAGCAAGTGTGAACCCTTCTATAAAAACAGAAGTTTTGGCAGTTTGCTGGTCTGGATCATTCAGGAGTGGGTTAACACAATGCCAAGAGGAAATACATCAGTAATGATATTAGAGAAGCAATTGTTGCTCATCAATCTGGGCTGGGTTATAAGGCCATTTCCATCATTCAACAGTAAAAACGATTATTCACAAGTGGAAAACATTCAAGACAGTTGACAATCTTCCTAAAAGTGGAGGTCCCAGCAAATTCACCCCAGGGTCAGACAGTGCAATGCTCAGAGAAAGTATCAAGAACTTAAAAGCTATGTCTCAGATTCTATAGGCCTCCGTTTTTAGCATGTTAAATGTTCAAGTTCATGACAGTATAATTAGAAATAAACTGAACAAGTATGGCTTGTTTACCAGGAGAAAGCCTCTTCTGTAAAAAAAAGAACATAACGGCATGACATAAGTTTTAAATTAGCATCTGAACTAATTATAGGACTTCCAGAACAATATTTTTGGGATATACAAAACCAAAGTGGAGTTGTTTGGCCATAATGCACAGCGCCACCTTGGCAAAAACCAAACATAGAAACATAGAAACATAGAATGTGTCGGCAGATAAGAACCATTTGGCCCATCTAGTCTGCCCAATATATCTAATACTATGGATAGCCCCTGGCCCTATCTTATATGAAGGATGGCCTTATGCCTATCCCATGCATGCTTAAACTCCTTCACTGTATTTGCAGCTACCACTTCTGCAGGAAGGCTATTCCATGCATCCACTACTCTCTCAGTAAAGTAATACTTCCTGATATTACTTTTAAACCTTTGCCCCTCTAATTTAAAACTATGTCCTCTTGTAGCGGTTTTTCTTCTTTTAAATATTCTCTCCTCTTTTACCTTGTTGATTCCCTTTATGTATTTAAAAGTTTCTATCATATCCCCTCTGTCTCGTCTTTCTTCCAAGCTATACATGTTAAGGTCCTTTAACATGTACAGCATATCAGCACAAACCTCATACCAACGGTCAAGCACAGTGATGGAAGGGTTATAATTTGGGCTTTTTTTTTTGCCGTCAACCAAGAATTTCTCTGTTTAGAGTCAATGTGAGGTCATCTAATAGCTAAATTTTTACCAAAACTGGGTCATGCAACCTGTCAAATGATCCCAACCACACCAGTAAATCTACAACAGAATGGCTCAAAAAGAAAAGGTGTTGCAATGACCCAGTCAAAGTCCAGACCTCAACCCAATTGAAATATTGAAACTGATAAAGTCAAACAGAAAAATATTACTTCAAGTTACTGCTGCTAAAGATGGTTCTACGAGCTATTGATTCATGATGCATGCTTAGTTTTTCACACGTGACTTTACCATTTTGTCTTCTTTTTTGTTGAATAAATAATGAAATGGTGGACTTTATAATGTTTTGTTCATCCGAGGTTGTATTTACATAATTTTAAGACCTTTTAAGAACCATGTTTTTTTATTATCCTGATGTTCGTAAAACCATATATTTGAAAGAGGGTATACTTTGTTTATCTCATGACTTCTTTTTGTATTCAGAGGTGGACTGACATGCTCAGTAGCTTCCCTGCTTCCCTCCTCTCAGTGCTGGCAAACTGATCTCTTTGTGAAGCAGGTGTAGCGCCTAAGACACCTTTCATTTCATTCCTCTCTACTTCTAAATTCATGGAAATATACAGCTATATATCTTTCGAGACAGCACAGAAGGAATTTGGGGGGGGGGGCATTACATATTATATTTAGATGTTGGTGCTAACAAGAACTAATTTCAATGCATTGGGTAACATAAATGTTTGTAATTTTAGACATCACAAGTACAAATACAATAATTGTATATCAAGAAGAACTCACAACCAAAAGAATGAGAACCCTCTACTTGTAGCATGTTGTATTGTACCGGGAGCATCCAAAAGTCCCATATAAAAAAGTAATGCATTGTAATGGAATCAAAATTGCAATGTAACATCAAGCAAACAAACATAGATCATAGCACAGCCACAGTACATTAGTCAGTACACATCGTGTGAAGACTGAAAACCTAATGACAAAGTTGAGGATAAAATATAAAGAAATACTGCAAGAGATTAATTTCACCACAGATCAATAAACATAATTATTGATCCAAACCTATGTGTTGGTCTCCTTCACAGGCACAGATGCCAGGCATTTAAAGAAATATGTTGTGATTTGTTTTCCCAACTCGCCAATTCTTCTAGGTGACAAATTTGAAGGTCCTTTGAGATGCATATCTTTAGAAAAGTCCCAATAAAGAGGACTGAAACATCACACTGGTAAATCAAGGACATTACTACTGAATTTCTTTGGGACTGCCATGGAATTCCTTCTACTGTCTCAATGGAAGAGAGAGATGCGTTTCTTTACTTGGCAAGAATCAGGAGTTTTGCAGCATTATTGTTGTGAGTGATGTTGATAGAGCAAATCTTATCAATAAGAGTTTCTATTTCAGTTCAAAATAAACTAACCTAGGAGCAGAGATCAGATAATAAAAGAATGTTAAACAAAATTCAGGTTTCTATACTAATGAGAAATTATTTTAAATGAGTTTTCATTGGTACATATGCACCTGGAATATCCATGCAAATGAAGGTGAAGAAAATATGTGAAATAAATATTGAGTTCTTTTTCCCAATCTGTGATACCGTAATGATACTGAATGCTATCATCCAGTAACATGCTAGAATAAAGCTTAGACAAAATTTTAGTTGGAACATGAGGCAATAAGTTATCAAGCCATGTGGGTTTAGGATATGGGTCAGCTTTTATTTTCTGGAATTTTGACCAGGTGAGAGTAAAATATTTAAAGGGCCACAACCAAGGTCCATTAGCAAATTTGTTAGGCCTGCCTGTGGCTAGAACTTACAAGGAGAGAAACCTGATCACAGTTTAGCTTACACAAAAAACTAGACCTTCTAAGAAAAAGTTGTTATAGTAGTTAGGAAGGACACTGATAGGCACCAAGGAAAAACATAGCCCTTTGATGGTTTTAAGACAGATTTTCTTGAAAACGAGTTTTCAGCATGCCATAAGTGAGATTGCTAATAAGGGCCATCCCTGGCTGTTTAACTCTTAAAAGGAGTCTGTCAACAGATTTAACACACATAAGGTGTTAATAAAGCTAAATAGGTCTTGGGGAAAGCAGTTCAAATATCCCCATAATTACTGTGACAATGTAAAAATACCTGAGAAAATAATGGTGTATTCATGTATGTGTTGTGTGGTAATTCAGCCTAAAGCATCCTCTAGGTGATCACTCTTCAGTGAGGTGTCCTGGCTCATGGGCAGAAACCCCTCCCAAACCTATCCAATCAGGCCTGTTGACGTCTCCTGCATCACCTAATGTCTTTTTTCGGTAGATGTCAATAAACGTTTTTGGAGGGGTTGCTGCCAATAAACCAGGATACTTCACTGAAAAGGGATCACCCAGTGGGTACTTTAGGCTGTATTAGCAAAAAATGCTTGAGGGACGAAAACATTAGGTTTTAAAACCATTAAAACAATGCAGTGAATGATAAATCTTTAGGGCAATGTTGTTCACACTGGTGCCTTGCAAGCTCCTGGAGTACTGTGTTTGATATGACCAAAGACAACATCTGCATGAAGTATGTATGTCCTTCCCGTGTTTGCTTTGGTTTCCTCTTGGGACTCCAGTTTACTCCCACATTACAAAAATATAACTATGGGGGACGGGACCGACTTATGTGATGACAGTCTCTCTCTAGCACTGCAGAATATGTTGGTACTATATAAATAAATTATGGATGAATAGAAATACCTCTCCTCCAATAGAAAGCAGTTTCTCCTACACACCAAGAACAAGAACTGTTCTTTCCACAGCTTACCGTTATGAAAGTTATGAAGCACGAAACATCTGTAAGCAAGGTCTATGCTGTATCAGTGCTAGCAATTGACGCTTCTAGATGATTAGTTGGCTGCAAGGAATATGGAAACCTTACTTGATTAACTGACTTGCAGCCTGGGTATGTTTCTTCCCTTGATGGTTCTTCTCTTCTTTTTTCTCATTCCAACAGTTTATACATTGAGTATTTGCAGATATAATGCATTCGGAAAGTCTTCCATGGTTTTTTTCCACATTTTGTTATGTTGTGGCCTTGTGCTAAAAAAAATTAAAAAAAAGTTTTCTAATATTAATCTGTGCACAATCTTCTTTAATAAAAAAAAAGAATTTTAGAACTGTTTTCAAATTTCTTAAAAAGGAAAAATGTAAATTTCACATAAGTATTCTGACCTTTTGCTATGACATTTGAAATTTAGCTCTGGAGCCTCCCATTTCTCTTGATCATCTTTGAGATGTTTCTACATCTTGGAGTCCACCTGTGGTAAATTCAGTTGATTAGACATGTTTTGGGAAACAAACATTGTCTATATAAGGTCTTGCAGCTCGCAATGCATATCAGAGTATAAACCACAACATAAGGAGCAAAAAACTGACTGTAGAGCAATGAGACATGACTACATGGAAGCGCTGATCTGAAGAAGGGTACAAAAACTTTTTTCTGCACTGAAAGTTTCCAAGAGCACAGTGGCCTCCATAATTCTTAAATGGAAGAAGTTTGAAACAACCAGGACTTTTCCTACCGCTGGCCACCCCTTCAAACTAAATAATCCGAGAAGTGCCTTGGTAAGAGAAGTAACCAAGAACCCAATGGTCACTCCGGAGAAGCTCCAAAGATCCTGTGTGCAGATGGGAGAAACTTTCAGAAGGTCAACCATTACTGCAGCACTCCCGCAATCTGGGAGTGAAGCATGGTGGTGGTAGTCATCATGATGTGGGGTGTTTTTTTTTAGTGGCTGGAGCACAGAGACTTGTCAGGGCTGAAAGTTCCCCTTCCAACAAGACAATGACTCTAAGCACACAGACAAGACAACACAGGAGTGGCTTATGAGCAACTCTGTGAATGTCCTTGAGTGGCCCAGCCAGAGCCTTGACTTGAACCCAAATAAACATCTCTGAAGAGCCCTGAAAATGGCTTTCCACTGATGGTGTCCATCAAACCTGACAGAATGTTAGAGGATCTGCAGAGGAGAATTGCTGAAAATCCCCAAATCCAGGTTTACAAACCTTGTGGCATCATACCCAACAAGATTAGTGGTTTTAATCACTACCAAAGGTGCTTCAAATACGTACTGAGTAAAAGGTCTGAATACTCATGGCAATACAAAATATAATTCTTACTTTTCAATAAATCAGCAAAAATGTTGAACATTCTGTTTTTACTTTGTCATTATGGGGTAATGAGTGTAGATGGGGAAACACTGGAATTTTTATTATTTCAGCGCATAGCCACAACATAACAAAATGTGAAAAAAGTAAAAGGGTCTGGAGACTTTCTGAACGCACTGCATATTTCCTGTAGTTTATTATTTTCTTTTTGTCTTTAAAGTTCAGTCATTAGACATAATAGGCCTAGAGTAATTGTTGTTCTTTATTACAATCTTATGTCGTACGTGATAGCTACATAGGGTAAATGCTCTATTTTATTAACAGACATTGATACTTTAGTTAATGCATACATTGGCATCCACCCCTGGTCAAAATTACTACTGTGAAGAGTTAAGCAAGTTGAAGATGAAATGATCTCCAAAAGGCATAAAGTTAAAGATAATACACACTTTTCAATATTTTAAGCAATATTAGTTTATTATTTTGGTTTTGTAGAAGGAAAAGTAGTACTTTGAAAAAGTATGGGAACCCAAGGAGATTTGAGCACTCAGATATTTTTGACTAAGGTCTCATACACTAAATAGCCTTTTAGGGCACTGGCGTGCCTAATGCGTTTGTCACCCGGTGCAGGTCCTTTTTCTGGCACCACCTCCAAATACTTTAGCCCCTTAAGGACTAAGGACGTACTGGTACACCATATTTGCAGAGTCCTTAAGGACCCAGGGCGTACCTAAGTTTAAAATTACATTGCGGCGGGGGTTAATCGGAACAGGATGTCCGCTGAAATCATTCAGCAGGCATCCTGTCACAACGCCGGGGGGGGGGGGGGGGGTCATGTGACCCCCCCCGCATTGGCGATCACCGCAAACCGCAGGTCAATTCAGACCTGCGGTTTTACCTTATCCGGCGGGCGGCGGTGCCATCGGGTCCCCATGCGGCTGTAGGGGGGACCCGATGGCATGGAAGGCAGCGCAATGCGTTCCTTAGGCATCTGTGCTGCCTTCCAGTGACGAGCCTGTGAGATCCAGCCCCCTGGATCTCACAGGCCGGAAGCTGTCATGCACACGACAGTATTTTTTCACGGTCCGCAAAACGGGGTTCCGTTGGTCCGTGATCCGTGACCGTTTTTTCGTCCGTGGGTCTTCCTTGATTTTTGGAGGATCCACAGACATGAAAAAAAAGTAGTTTTGGTGTCCGCCAAACGGATCCGTCCTGAATTACAATGCAAGTCAATGGGGACGGATCCGTTTGACGTTGACACAATATGGTGCAGTTGCAAACGGATCCGTCCCCATTGACTTTCAATGTAAAGTCAGGAGTCCCTTTTATACCATCGGATCAGAGTTTTCTCCAATCCGATGGTATATTTTAACTTGAAGCATCCCCATCACCATGGGAACGCCTCTATGTTAGAATATACCATTGGATTTGAGTTACATTGTGAAAACTCATATCCGACAGTATATTCTAACACAGAGGCGTTCCCATGGTGATGGGGATGCTTCTAGTTAGAATATACTACAAACTGTGTACATGACTGCCCCCTGCTGCCTGGCAGCACCCGATCTCTTACAGGGGGCTATGATACGCACAAATAACCCCTCAGGTGCCGCACCTGAAGGGGTTAATTGTGCGTATCATATCCCCCTGTAAGAGATCAGGGGCTGCCAGGCAGCAGTGGGCAGACCCCCCTCCCTCCCCAGTTTGAATATAATTGGCCCCCCCTCCCTCCCTCTATTGTATTATCATTAGTGGCACAGTGTGCGCCCCCCCCCGGCCCCCCCTCCCTCTATTGTATTTAACTCATTGGTGGCACAGTGTGCGGCCCTCCTTCCCTCTATTGTATTTAACCCATTGGTGGCACAGTGTGCGGCCACCCCCTAGCCCCCCTCCCTCTATTGTATTTAACTCATTGGTGGCACAGTGTGGGCCCCCCCCCCCCCCCCGATCATTGGTGGCAGCGGAGAGTTTCTGGTTGCTATGGTTACTTAGCAATATTAGAAGCATCATACTTACCTGCTGGCTGCTGCGATGTCTGTGACCGGCCGGAAGCTCCTCCTACTGGTAAGTGACAGGTCTGTTCGGCGCATTGCTTAATGATCTGTCACTTACCAGTAGGAGGAGCTCCCGGCCGGTCACAGACAGCGCAGCAGGTAAGTATGATGCTTCTCCGCTGCCACCAATGATCGGGGGGGGGGCCGCACACTGTGCCACCAACGAATTAAATACAATAGAGGGAAGGGGGGCCGGGGGGGAGGCCGCACACTGTGCCACCAATGAGTTAAATACACTAGAGGGAGGGAGGGGGGGCCGGGGGGGGCGCACACTGTGCCACCAATGAGTTAAATACAGTAGAGGGAGGGGGGGCCGCACTGGCCACCAGTGATATAAATACAATAGAGGGAGGGGGGCCGCACTGGCCACCAATGAAATTGAAACTGGGGAGGGAGGGGGGTCTCTTACAGGGGGCTATGATACGCACAATTAACCCCTTCAGGTGCGGCACCTGAGGGGTTAATTGCACGGATCACAGCCCCCTGTAAGAGATCGGGTGCTGCCAGGCAGCAGGGGGCAGTCATGTACACAGTTCGTAGTATATTCTAACTAGAAGCGTCCCCATCACTATGGGAACGCCTCTGTGTTAGAATATATTGTCGGATCTGAGTTTTCACGAAGTGAAAACTCAGCTCTGAAAAAACGTTTAATGCAGACGGATCTTCGGATCCGTCTGTATGAAAGTAACCTACGGCCACGGATCATGGACACGGATGCCAATCTTGTGTGCATCCGTGTTTTTTCACGGACCCATTGACTTGAATGGGTCCGTGAACCGTTGTCCGTCCAAAAAATAGGACAGGTCATATTTTTGGAATGGACAGGATACACGGATGACGGATGCGGCTGCAAAACGGTGCATTTTCCGATTTTTCCACGGACCCATTGAAAGTCAATGGGTCAGCGAAAAAAAACTGAAAACGGCACAACGGCCACGGATGCACACAACGGTCATGTGCACGAGGCCTAATACACACAGTATTACTCATACAGCCAATGCATTCCAATACAGAAGTATTGGAATGCATTGTAAAAGGATTAGACCCCCAAAAGTTGAAGTCCCAAAGTGGGACAAAAACTAAAGTTAAAAAAAAGTTGAAAAAATAAAGTTTTTCCCCCAAAAAATTACAAGTTTCAAGTAAAAATAAACAAAAACGTCATTTTCCCCAAATAAAGTAAAAAAAAAATTGGGAAAAAATAGGGGAAAAAAAGTATACATATTAGGTATCGCCGCATCCGTATCGACCGGCTCTATAAAAATATCACATGACCTAACCCCTTAGATGAACACCGTAAAAAATGTAAAATAAAAACTGTGCTAAATAAACCATTTTTTGTCACCTTACATCACAAAAAGTGTAATAGCAAGCGATCAAAAAGTCACACGCACCCCAAAATAGTGCCAATAAAAATCGTCATCTCATCCCGCAAAAAACATACCCTACCCAAGGTAATCACCCAAAAACTGAAAAAATTATGGCTCTCAGACTATGAAAACACTAAAACATGTTTTTTTTTTTGTTTCAAAAAAGAAATCATTGTGTAAAACTTACATAAATAAATAAAAACTATACATATTAGGTATCGCCGCATCCGTGACAACCTGGTCTATAAAAATATCACATGATCTAACCTGTCAGATGAATGTTGTAAATAACAAAAAATAAAAACAGTGCCAAAACAGCTATTTCTTGTTACCTTGCCTCACAAAAAGTGTAATATAGAGCAACCAAAAATCATATGTACCCTAAACTAGTACCAACAATACTGCCACCCTATCCCATAGTTTCTAAAATGGGGTCACTTTTTTGGAGTTTCTACTCTAGGGGCGCATCAGGGGGGCTTCAAATGGGACATGGTGTAAAAAAAAAAAACAGTCCAGCAAAATCTGCCTTCCAAAAACTGTATGGCATTCCTTTCCTTCTGTGCCCTGCCGTGTGCCCGTACAGCAGTTTTACAACCAGATATGGGGTGTTTCTGTAAACTACAGAATCAGGGCCATAAATATTGAGTTTTGTTTGGCTGTTAACCCTTGCTTTGTTACTGGGAAAAATGGATTAAAATGGAAAATTTGCCCAAAAATTTAAATTCTGAAATTTCATCTCCGTTTGCCAATAACTCTTGTGGAACACCTAAAGGGTTAATGACATTTGTAAAATCAGTTTTGAATACCTTGAGGGGTGTAGTTTCTTAGATAGGGTCACTTTTATGGAGTTTCTACTCTAGGGGTGCATTAGGGGGGCTTCAAATGGGACATGGTGTAAAAAAAAAAAACAGTCCAGCAAAACCTACCTTCCAAAAACCGTATGGCATTCCTTTCCTTCTGCGCCCTGCCGTGTGCCCGTACAGCGGTTTACGACCACATATGGGGTGTTTCTGTAAACTACAGAATCAGGGCCATAAATATTGAGTTTGCTTTGGCTGTTAACCCTTGCTTTGTAACTGGAAAAAAATATATTAAAATGGAAAATCTGCCAAAAAAGTGAAATTTTGAAATTGTATCTCTATTTTCCATTCATTCTTGTGGAACACCTAAAGGGTTAAAAAAGTTTGTAAAATCAGTTTTGAATACCTTGAGGGGTGTAGTTTATAGAATGGGTTCATTTTTGGATGGTTTCTAATATGTAAGCCTCGCAAAGTGACTTCAGACCTGAACTGGTCCCTAAATATTAGGATTTTGAAAATTTCGGGAAATTTCAAGATTTGCTTCTAAACTTCTAAGCCTTGTAACATCCCCAAAAAATAAAATATCATTCCCAAAATGATCTAAACATGAAGTAGACATATGGAGAATGTAAAGTAATAACTCTTTTTGGAGGTATTACTATGTATTATAGAAGTAGAGAAATAGAAACTTGATAATTAGAAATTTTTTACAAATTTTTGGTAAATTTGGTATTTTTTTATAAATAAAAAATATTATTTTTACTTCATTTTACCAGTGTCATGAAGTACAATATGTGACGAAAGAACTATCTCAGAATGGCCTGGATAAGTCAAAGCGTTTTAAAGTTATCAGCACTTAAAGGGACACTGGTCAGATTTGCAAAAAATGGCCAAGTCCTTAAAGGGACTCTGTCACCACTTTCTAACCCCCACTTTTAAAACTATTGTTCTGTCCATGGAGCCCTTGTGATTACAATGGTGTTGTTATATGCAAAATCTGCTGGCTCGTTTTGATAAAAAAAACTTTTATCTAACCTGTCAATCATGTGGATAAGGTGCCCAGGGCATTTCTCCTGGTCTGAACATGCCGCCCGCCGCCGCCGCCGTTGGTGCCCAGCTACTCCTCTGCCTTGAATTAGCGCCGCCTGAATGTGAAGAAATACGCCTCCGGCTCTCCCTCAGTCCCCCCTCCTTCTTTTCCAAGATCCCGCGCGTGCGGCAGTGTTCGCGTTATCGGGAGGTTGAGCGAAGTGCGCATGCGCACTTCGCTTAATGAGGCTGAATCGAAAAGTCCGCACAGGCGCATCAGGCACAGGCCTGTGCGCACGCGCGAGATTTTAGAAAAGGAGGGGGGACTGAGGGAGAGCCGGAGGCGTATTTCTTCACATTCAGGCGGCGCTGAAAGGATCAGAGGAGGAGCTGGGCACCAACGGCGGCGGCGGCGGGCGGCAGCTTCAGACCTTGAGAAACGCCCTGGGCACCTTATCCACATGATTGACAGGTTAGATAAAAGGTTTTTTTATCAAAACGAGCCAGCAGATATCGCATATAACAACACCATTGTAATCACAAGGGCTCCATGGACAGAACAATAGTTTTAAAAGTGGGGGTTAGAAAGTGGTGACAGAGTCCCTTTAAGGTGAAATAGGGCTGAGTCCTTAAGATGGGGTTAAAAAATTGTGCCCCCTCACAGTAGTATTGCCCTTCACAGTAGTTATGTCCAGATATGTACCCCTAATAATATCCACATTGTGCCCCCTCACAGTAGTTATGCCCACACTGTGCCCCCTAACAGTAGTTATGCCCTCATTGTACAACCTTCACAGCAGTTATGCCCACCTTAAACTACTTATCCCTTTATTGTGCCCCCTTCACAGTAATTATGCCTGCTCTGTGCCCCCTTCACAGTAGTAATGCCTTCTCTGTGCCCCTTTAGAGTAGCTTTGCCCTCACTGTACCCCCATAACAGATATGCCCCTTCACAGTAGTAATGCCCATTTTGCCCCCTTCATAGTAGTAATGCCCACTCTGTGCCACATAACAGATATGCTCCTTCACAGGAGTATTTCCCTCTGTGCCACCTTCATAGTAGGAATGCCCTCTGTGCCTCTTTCGCAGTAGTAATGCCCACTGTTCCCCCTTCACAGTAGTAAAATCCTCTGTGCCTCCTTCACATTAGTAATGCACTCTGTGCTCCTTTAAATTAATAATGCCCTCTGTGCCTCCTTCACATTAGTAATGCCCATTGTGCACCCTTCGTAGTAGTAATGCCCTCTGTGCTCCTTTAAATTAATAATGCCCTCTGTGCCTCCTTCACATTAGTAATGCCCATTGTGCCCCCTTCGTAATAGTAATGCCCTCTGTGCCCCTTCACAATAGTAATGACCATTGTGTCCCCTTCATAGTAGTAATGCTCTCTGTGCCCCCTTCATAGTAGTAATGCCCTCTGTGCCCCTAAGTGTTAAAAAAGCAAATAAACAGTAACTACTCATTTTGTCCCATTCCTGATGCTCAGATCCAGCTCTCCCCTACAGGCACAGATTGCTCTACAGCACTGTGTGGGAGGAGAACAGGCAGATTCTCGAGCTGAAGGCTCCTCCCACACAGACCAGCAGCACGATCTGTGTCAGCAGGGCTGAATGGTGGAGCAGAATGCTCCCTGCTTTACCATTTAGTGCGCCGGCCTGAAGAACAGAAGTAGCGTGGAGAGTTGAGCAGTCAGTGAGTGACAGGATTGCAGCTCCCCGACCCTCCAGCAATGAGCACTTCCATCTGTATTGATGGAAGCGCTCATTGCTTGTGGCACCCCACTGAGAGCTAGCTATAAGAAGATAGGAAAGCGTTTTCATGTTGCCATTTCCTCAGTTAGAAATGTAGTTAAGAAATGGCAGTTAACAGGAACAGTGGAGGTAAAGAGAAGGTCTGGAAGACCAAGATATATTTCAAAGACAGCTGCTTGTGGGATTGCTAGAAATGCAAATCAGAACCCCCGCTTGACTGAAAAAGATCTTCAGGAAGATTTAGCAGACTGTCGTTGTGGTACATTGTTTTACTGTTCAGTGACACCTGCACAAATATGATCATCATGGAACCTCTCCTGTGTCCTCATCACAAAATCCATTATCAGAAGTTTTCAAAAGAACATCCCTGATGCATTTTGGACCAATGAGGTTAAAACAGAACTCTTTGGCCAGAAAAAGGGTACATAATTTCATGAAAATAACCCCTCTCCTACCATTAAGCATGGAGGTGGATCACTCATGCTTTGGGGTTTTGTTGCAGCCATTGTCATAGGAACATTTCATGGGCAGAGGGAAGAATGGATTCAATGAAATTCCAGCAAATTCTGGAAGCAAACATAACACCAACTGTAAAAAAGATAAAAATGAAAAAAGGATTGCTTCTACAAATGGATAATGATCATAAACACCCCTCAAAATCCACAAGAGACTACCTCAAAAGACGCAAGCTGAAGGTTTTACTATGGCCCTCACAGTTCCCTGATATAAACATCTTTGAAAATCTGTGGATAGACCTCAAAAGAGCAGTGCATGCAAGACGGGCCACGAATCTCACTCAACTGGAAAGATTTTGCAAGGAAGAATGCAAATCTCTCAAACAAGAAATGAAAGATGCTTGGCTGGCTACAAAAAACATGTACAAGCTGCGATGACTTGCCAAAGGTGGTGCTACTAGGTACTAACCAACCATGCAGGGTGCCCAAAGTTTTGCTTCTGGCCCTTTTACTTTTTCGTTATTTTGAAAATGTAAAAGATGAAAAAAAAAAAAAATGTATATATATATAGTGTGTTTTAGCCTTAAATACAAAGGGAATGTATCATCTTTAAGTTTAAGCCTTTTGGAGATCATTTCTTCATTTTGATTAAAGGGGGTCTTTACCTTTTTCTTACTAATGATCTATCCTTTTGATAAGTCATCAGCATCAGTAGTCATTATCAGTAGCATTGCGGCCTTTTCCCAGCCTCCCACAGGCCAGTGACATTACAACTATGTCGTGTGATCAGCTGTGTTTCTGCCCATAGCGCCGCATGGCACTTGATTACAGCTCCTGCACTCTAGCAGAAGCAGGTTGGGTCCCTGGCTGCCAGTGACAGCCGGGGACCAGAGGAGAAGATAGAAGTAGCAAAATACTCAATTAGTGCTATGCAGTTTGGATCACCGGGTGCCTCGGGGAAAGAGGAATGCAGAGTAGACCGTGATCAGCTCTGCCTGTGTACAAAACCCCTACAGGATGCTGGTTTTCCCTGTAATTGGGGCTATTTTGGGGCACTAGAAATAGTGAAAATAAAAAATAAAAATTCTCATTTGCATCTAAAGATCTTTCAGTGATCTCTTGGGGACATATTATGTGGCAAAAATATATTTTAAAAAATTATAAAAGAAAATTATAAAAAATAAAAATTAAAAATTAAATACAAATAAAATGAAAAAATAAAACGGAAAAAGTGCAAACGAAAAAAAAAGTCTTTTTGTGACCTCTTGGGGTACATTTTATGCAGCAGAGATATATATAAAAAACAAAACAGAAAAGATAAAAAATAAAAAATTACATAAAAGGACAACAAGCACACCAACCAAAACCATTGTCATTATCGGCCCATTCAGGTGAAACTTATTATGATATTATTATTATTATTATGATATTATATAACAAACCGACACATAATATTATTATATAACAAAACAACCGACACAGAATAGGAAACCAATTATAATAATGTATTTTGGTGTTAGTTTGCATATATAAAGAATAAGGAGCGCTAGTTTGAAAAAAACTACTTTTTAAAAATGTTTTTTACAGTTTCCCCTAAATAAAACAAATATAGTATAGAGCCCACGTATAGTGTCACATAAAAAAAAAAGTAGCAAATATTATTTTGGTAATCGAACAAATAAAAAAGTTACCACTGTTTGAAACAATTTGCGCTAAATCACAAATAAGTGGTCAGGTCATTAACCCAACCTCAATTTCTCTACTTTTATAATACATAGTAATATCTCTAAAAATAGTTATTACTTTACATTCCCCATATGCCGGCTTCATGTTTGGATCATTTTGTGAATGTCATTTTATTTTTTGGGGATTTAAGAAGGCTTAAAAGTTTAGAAGCAAATCTTGACATTTTTCAGAAAATTTCCAAAACCCACTTTTTAAGGACCAGTTCAGGTCTGAAGTCACTTTGTGAGGCTCACATAATAGAAACCACACAAAAATGACCCCATTTTAGAAACTACACCCCTCAAGGTATTCAAAACTGATTTTACAAACGTTGTTAACTCTTTAGGTGTTCCACAAGAATTAATGGAAAATAGAGCTAAAATGTCAAAATTTCACTTTTTTGGCAGATTTTCCATTTAAATCCATTTTTCCAGTTACAAAACAAGGGTTAACCGCCAAACAAAACTCAATATTTATGGCCCTGATTCTGTAGTTTACAGAAACACTATATGGTCGTAAACTGTTGTACGGGCACACAATATTGCGCAGAAGGAAAGGAACTCCATACGGTTTTTGGAAGGCAGATTTTGCTGCTGTTTTTTTTGACACCATGTCCCATTTGAAGCCCCCTTGATGCACCCCTAGAGTAGAAACTCCAAAAAATGACCCCATTTTGGAAACTACGGGATAAGGTGGTAGTTTTGTTTGTACTATATTAGTGTACATATGAAATTTGGTAGCTCTATATTACACTTTTTGTGAGTCAAGGTAACAAGAAATAGTCGTTTTGGGACCGTTTTTATTTTTTGTTATTTACAACATTCATCTGACAGGTTAGATCATGTGGTATTTTTATAGAGCAGGTTGTTATAGACGCGAAAATACCAAATATGACAAAATGAAAAAGAATGATTTTTTTTGTGTCTCCACATGCTGAATGCCGTAGTTTTATAAATTTTTTGGGCAACTGTCTTGTGTAAGGGCTAATATTTTTCGGAATGAGATGACGGTTTGATTGGCACTATTTAGGGGTGCATATGACTTTTTGATTGCTTGCTATTACACTTTTTGTGATGTAAGGTGACAAAAAAATGCTTTTTTACACCGTATTTATTTTTTAAAAATTACAGTGTTCACCTGAGGAATTAGGTCATGTGATATTTTTATAGAGCAAGTTCTTACAGATGCAGCAATACCTAATATGTATACTTTTTTTATTTACCTAAGTTTTACACAATAGAAGTATTTTTAAAACAAAAAAAACTATGTTTTAGATTCTCCATATTCTGAGCCATAGTTTTTGTTATTTTTTGGGCGATTGTCTTAGGTAGAGGCTCATTTTTTGTGGGATGAGGTGACGGATAGATTGGTACTGTTTTGGTGGGCATACGCCTTTTTAATCACTTGGTGTTGTACTTTTAGTGATGTAAGGTGACAAAAAATAGATTTATTTAGCACAGTTTTTTTTTTTATGTTTTTTTTTTACAGTGTTCATCTGAGGGGTTAGGTCATGTAATATGTTTATAGAGCCGGTCGATACGGACAAGGCAATACCTAATATGTCTACTTTTATTTCTTGCCTTAATTTTTCCTTTCTTTTTTTTTTACTTTATTTAGTGAAAATGACGTTGTTGTTTTTTTTTACTTGAAACTAAATTTTTTTGGGGGAAACTTTATTTTTCAACTTTTTTTTCACTTTATTTTTTTTTGCCACTTTGGGACTTCAACTTTTGGGAGTCTGATCCCCTTTACAATGCATTCCAATACTTCTGTATTGGAATGCATTGGCTGTATGTGTAATACAGTGTGTATTACTCATACAGCTTCCGGGGCCTGTGAGATCCAGGGGGCTGGATCTCACAGGCTTGTCACCGGAAGGCAGCGCCGATGCCTAAGGAAGGCATCGGGCATTCCATGCTATCAGGTCCCTGTCACAGCAGCACGGGGACCCGATGGCAGCTCCGATTCCCTTGAGGACATCGCATGTGCCGCAGTCAGCACTGACCGCGGCACATCAAGAGTTAATGCGTCGGCATCGGTGATTTCACCGATGCCGACGCATGCAGCAGGGGTCCGGCTATCAGTGATTGCCGGACCCCTGCCGCGGATCGGGTGGGCGCAGCTCCTGCTTTTAAGTCTTGCACTGTATGGGCATAGTCACATGCACCTCTGCAGCCAATGACTGGCTTCAGTGGTGAAGCGCTACTTGTGGCCACATCACTGCTGAAGCCAGTCATTGGCTGGAACGGTCTATGTGACTATGTCCACAGCCAGCCAGATGTAAACAGCAGAGGGACTGGAATATGGAGGCAGCAGGAGCGATGCGGAGGACCAGAGCGGCAGGGAGCAGGTAAGTATAACTCTTCTGTTTTAGGCGCCATGCTGCAGGAACTTGTTAAATAATACGTTTTACTGGTAAATCCCTTTAAGCCCCTAATACACTGCACAAAATCTGGGCCGATTACTGGTAACAATTGTCCATAGGAACGCACATTCCTGATAATTGGCCTGAATAATTGTGCCACAGATCAGCCGATAAATGAGCAATCACTCGTTTGTCGGCTGATTTGCATATTTTATCAGGATGAAAGATGTACAATTATCGTCAGCTCATCTCCCTGTATAATCAGGGATGGGCTACTGATAAAGACGGAAGTGTGGGAGGAATCACTGTGATCCTTCCTCTCCATTTACTTTGCATGGGCCTGTGTAATCGACTTTTTTTTTTCTTTTTTTTCCAGCCCCTTGAAATAGAGCAATGTGACAATACGGCCTCCAGACCAAAAAAGTTTGTACACCCCTGGTTTAGATGCTGTCTTTGTTCTTTTTTCAAAAATATAAATAAACAATTTGTCTTTGTGTTGTAGCCGAATGACTTTTATTTTGATGAATCAGCCCTATGAAGATCTTGCAAATATTTTATATTACACTGCAATAACAATTGTGACCACTAGATGGCAATGGTGTTTTGTCACTTTTTTTTTAAATCTCTGCTCTTCTGTTTATTGCTAGTTTCCAACCAAAGTGAAAAGCTAATTTGCAAGTTGATAGAGACATAAAGTAGATGGTATCTTTCATGCTAAATGCATCTATTACTATCAATTGCAATTAATATATCTATGCATTATGTAATACTCAGCCTCTATTATACATCCTGTAATATATACTGCATCTATGCATTATATAAATATATAACGAACATTTAATGTATAAGTGTAAAAGGGAATATTAATTATTAATATTTTGGGTTAATCTCAATAAATAATATTCATAAATAGGTGTGAGTCGTCTATTGATGACTCCGCCTATTTATACTATAAATACAGACTACCTGTTGCTATGAAAGTCACTGTTAAAGGGGAGGTCACTGTGAAAGTCACTGTTATAGGGGCGGTCACTGTGAAAGTCACTTTTAAAGGGGCGGTCACTGTGAAAGTCACTGTTAAAGAGGCGATCACTGTAAAAGTCACTGTTAAAGGGGAGATTACTGTGAAAGTCACTGTTAAAGGGGCGGCCACTGTAAAAGTCACTGTTAAAGGGACGGCCACTGTGAAAGTCACTGATAAAGGGGCAGTAACTGTTAAAGGGGCAGTCACTGTGAAAGTCACTGTTAAAGGGGCGATCACTGTGAAAGTCACTGTTAAAGGGCCGGTCACTGTGAAAGTCACTGTTAAAGGGGCGGTCACTGTGAAAGTCACAGTTAAAGGGGCGGCCACTGTTGAAGGGGCGGTCACTGTGAAAGTCACTGTTAAAGGGGAGATTACTGTGAATGTCACTGTTAAAGGGGCGGTCACTGTGAAGGTCACTGTTAAAGTGGCGGGCACTTGAAGGTCACTGTTAAAGGGGCGGCCGCTATGAAGGTCACTGTTAAAGGGGTGGTCAATGCTAAAGGGGCGGTCACTGTTAAAGGGGTGGGCACCGTGGATGTCACTGTTAAAGGGGCAGGCACTGTTAAAGGAGTGGGCACTTTGAAGGTCATTGTTAAAGGGGCGGGCACTGTGGAGGTTATTGTTAAAGGGGCGGGTACTGTAGAGGTCACTGTTATGGGGGAAACTGTCGATATCTTTTTACGACACATGGAAACATAAAATGAAATAGATGAAATATACCTGTGCAAAGCCGGGTCCTCCTGCTAATATCTATAAATATATTTATGTTATATACATATAGACGCACCCAGTACAACACTAACAGATAATACAACAGCTAACTACACTAACACAACACACACCCAACTACAATTCCTCCCCAAAATCTATCGAAAAATACACTTAGAAACATAGAAACATAGAATGTGTCGGCAGATAAGAACCATTTGGCCCATCTAGTCTGCCCAATATATCTGAATCCTATGAATAGTCCCTGGCCCTATCTTATATGAAGGATGGCCTTATGCCTATCCCATGCATGCTTAAACTCCTTCACTGTATTTGCCGCTACCACTTCTGCAGGAAGGCTATTCCATGCATCCACTACTCTCTCAGTGAAGTAATACTTCCTTATATTACTTTTAAACCTTTGCCCCTCTAATTTAAAACTGTGTCCTCTTGTGGTAGTTTTTCTTCTTTTAAATATGCTCTCCTCCTTTACCGAGTTGATTCCCTTTATGTATTTAAAAGTTTCTATCATATCCCCTCGGTCTCTTCTTTCTTCCAAGCTATACATATTAAGGTCTTTTAACCTTTCCTGGTAAGTTTTATCCTGCAATCCATGTACTAGTTTAGTAGCTCTTCTCTGAACTCTCTCTAGAGTATCTATATCCTTCTGGAGATATGGCCTCCAGTACTGCGCACAATACTCCAAGTGAGGTCTCACCAGTGTTCTGTACAGCGGCATAAGCACTTCACTCTTTCTACTGCTTATACCTCTCCCTATACATCCAAGCATTCTGCTGGCATTTCGTGCTGCTTTATTACATTGTCTTCCCACCTTTAAGTCTTCTGAAATAATTACTCCTAAATCCCTTTCCTCAGATACTGAGGTCAGGACTGTGTCAAATATTCTATATTCTGCCCTTGGGTTTTTACGCCCCAGGTGCATTATCTTGCACTTATCCACATTAAATTTCAGTTGCCAGAGTTCTGACCATTCTTCTAGTTTTCCTAAATCCTTTTCCATTTGGCGTTTCCCTCCAGGAACATCAACCCTGTTACATATCTTTGTGTCATCAGCAAAAAGACAAACCTTACCATCGAGGCCTTTTGCAATATCACTTATGAAGATATTAAACAAAATTGGTCCCACACTCACTTACCCACATAAATATCAGCAGCACCCTCCCACCTAGCTATAGACTGTCCCTACAGGGTAGCAAGGGTAAACAGCACAATACAGGAGTAATCCAGGGGTAGTGGCACTGCAAGGGTTAACACAGGGCAATGCAGTTCTGGAGTAAATTATCAGATTGCAGGGGTTAAATGGACAGGGAATATATGTGGTATAGGGTAAGGTATATTACAGAGTATTATTACAGGGATAGGTATAGGGGTTATTGTGTAGGGGTAATGCAAGGCATGGGTATAGCAGGGGTCAATGTATATTGGTGACAGTGGGAATGATAGGGTTAATAATATCAGGGAATCGCTGGTGGCATGGGGGGGTTACTTATCCATTCTAGGGTGTAATGCAGGGGTTAATGATATACTCAGCCGAATTCTTGTCTCTCTGTAGGAGATGATCCTTGCTTGGATGCTCACCTTCCAGGGGATGATTCTCTTCAATGGGGCTGCTTGGCTCCACTGATGAGCGCAGTGCCGCCGGACTATTTAAATCTGGCGGGGCTAGCTCCCGAGGTGTCCGTGCTGCAGGCGTGCAAGTTTATTAAAGTACTGAAAATGGCTGAATATCCTAATAGTAATCCACTATAATAATAATGATAATAATAATAATAATATAGAGACCCCCAAGTTGTCAGAAGTGCTACCCTGCTGGATTTCTTGGGACTATCAGGTCACGGTAGCAGCAACTTTTGGGTCACAATGTGACCCCATTTACTTTTATTACTTGTGATGCAGGCTGTGCCACATTGAAATCTTTGGTTTCACAATGTATGTTGCAGCCAAAGTTGCATGTAGAGGGATGTCTCCATATCTGTGCGCACAGTTCAAAACTCCAAGAAGAGTAACATTTCAGTGAATGACAACCCCAAGAAGAGTAACATTTCAAATACATGATGGTTCTACAAACGTTTTACAAGTAATTGGCATTAAAAAGTTAGGGTTCATTCAGAACGGGTATGTTCATATTCAATTGCTGTTTGAGAGTAGAACAGACAGCACCTGGCGTGAACACTGACCAATTATAGTCAATGGGTCAATTCACATGTGTGATTTACTGCAGAAACCATTGGTCCTTGCAGAGAAATGTACAATTCAACTCAATCATTCAAGTGAATGGGTCTGCTAGAAACACCCGTGTGCAAGCCATTTGTCCAGAACACAGACGTTTTTATATTGCTCATCTAAAAGAGCTAAAGAAACCAACGACTGATAATAAACATGTATAAAATGTAATATGGCACCTTTAATAGAATGTTGAGCGCAGTTGATCATCCTCACAAGCATGCAGTCAGCATGATGTATTATCTGCATGAAGCTAACGCCATTATCCGTTATTCAGTCACAGAGTGTTATGCCAGAATTACTCTGGACAAGATGACGAAAGGTGAAGTACTGAGAAAGACGGAAGCACCCGGCCCTGTAGGCCTGCTTGATGAATAGAGATGAGCAAATTATTCAAAAAGAGTTCATTATAAAAACATTCGATAGAGCTGCTTCGCTGAATTTTACCAAAAAATTCACTTCTTTGTAAGTAGTGGGTGCAATGACATTGTACAACTCAGATGCCGCATTCATACATGATCGTGGCATTTGATCTAAATAACACAATGTAAAATAAAAACAAAACAAAAGCATACTTGCTTGAAGATCTGGTGCGAAATCTCACGTAGCCAGTGATTATGTCATCACACCTCCAGTGTGGTGACATTATAAGTCACCACGGACGGGATTTAGTGCAAGATCTTCAAGCAAGATGGTGACGGCCGACCTGTCGCGAGAAAATTGATCAGTTAAGTATGATTTTTTTTTACACGATTTGAGGTTAAATCGATTCATTACCACAAGGAAATTCAGCTTCGCAGCAAATATAATTTATCCTGAAATTCAGATCGAACTCCAATTCATGGACTTCGATTCACTCAACACTATTAATGAATATTATATTCTTAATGAAAAAAAAGCTTCCCAGTACCCTATATATTATTAGGGTTGTACATTCAGATGTGTTACATAGTTACATAGTTGTTACATAGTTAAATAGGTGTTAAGATTGGAAAAAGGCAAAAGTCCATCAAGTCCAACCTGTAATCCTGCTATATTGATCCACAGAATAAATCTTTGGATCATTGTCTATCTTCCTTTAAAAAAACGGTTGGGCCAAAGGAAAAGGGTGCATAGAACAAGATTTCTATACATTGTCATAAGCCTCAATGTTATTTTGAATTAAAAAGTCATCTAAACCTTTTTTGAAGCCATCTACTGTATTTGCTGTGCCCAGCTCCTGCGGCAGGGCATTCCAGAGATTCACAGATCTCACTGTAAAGAATGCTTGTTGCCTCTTATGACTCTCCAGGCATAGGGAGTGGCTCCTGAATAGCTTCCCTCAATATTTTTTGTATGGTCCGTTTTTATATTTGTACAGGTTAATCATGTCCCTCCTTAGACGTCTTTTTTTAAGGCTAAACAAATTCAGTTAGTTTAATCTTCCCTGTTAGGAGGAAGAGGGCATTCATATATTGTCCCCTCCTCTTAGATTTGCTAACACGAGCCATATCAGGACTCGGGGAACATCATTCTGATTTCCAAGGTGCACAGTTAGTATCTTATAGTTTGCACCTCAGCTAACCAATTTTCTTTTTGGTGATTTGCCTAGCTCCCCTATGTTTCCTCTGATGAGCTTTGTACTCATCTCAAAGCGAAACATGCATGTAGGGATCCAGTAGGAGAGGGCTAACCAGGGTCAATCAAGTCTAGGGTTAGGTTCCGGACGGGGTCGCTCCTGTCAGGGCGGGTGCTCTGTGGTTAGGCTATCAAGGCCAGTATAGCACCCCCCTGTAGGGAATTATTAGGGAGATCTAGTCCGGACCCCTATCCTTTTGCAGGAATTCCACTTTCCCGAGGATTATTTACATCAAGTCTACGAGAAGAAACTGCTGCACACAGGAACCAATCTATGGAGAGGTAGGACACAGGGTTTTACATCCAAAGTGCCGCCATGCACTTCTATTCCTACTTCACAAAGTGATTTTGTCTTCCAGGATTTGTTTATATAGTGGGGACCTACTTTGATAGTAGTTTCATATATTGTGCTTTGTTTGAGTATATGTATCATCAGTAACTATTTTAGGACCAATTATTTTATTAGAAGACAACTATTAAAAGCTAAGTTTTATTATTAAGTAACTACAGATCACTTTTTTCAGTATATATTGAGTAAGACTGGTTGTCTATTGAAAATATTTGTATCTTGACTTTCATTCTCTGACTCGTTTAATCTTTGCTCATAGCTGAGATCTTCCAGGCCCTTTATGAGTTTAGTTGCTCTCCTGTGCACTTTTCCTAACTACAGGGCATCCTTTTTATGGACTGGGGCCCAGAACTGAACTATATTCCAGGTAAGGCCGTACCAATGCTTTGTGTAATGGCAATATTACATCCCTGTCCTGCGAGTCCATACCTCTTAATATAAGACAAAATTATGTTGGCCTTAGAGGCAGCTGAGGGGCATTGCATGCTGTTAAGTCTATGATCTACGTATATACCCAGATCCTTCTCAACCAGTGATTCTCCCAGTTTTACCCCCCAGTACTTATGCTGCATGCAGATTATTAGCCCCAGGTGCATAACTTTACATTTATATATATTGAACCTCATTTGCCAAGTGGAGGCCCGAACAGTAAGTTTGTCCAAGTCAGCTTGTAACTTATTAACATCTTCCATAGACTGTACCATATTACAAAGTTTTGTGTCATCTGCAAAAATAGAAACAGCACTATTAAGCCCATCTTCTATGATATTAATGAATACATTGTCAAGATAATTTATTCCTTTACAGAAAAATGTCACCTTAATCTACTGTATGTAACCTATGGCACTGCTATGTAGTGCTGTCTAACATGATTTAAGCTATACCTTTGTCTTGGTTATCGATCTTTCAGAACACCAGAAAATGAACTTTGTTTGGTATGCACATGAACTCCAATGTGCCCAGCGGGGTGTCACCAATGGTTCAAGGAACCCAAGCCCACCTCCATTAAATGCCCAAGCCCTGCTCTCTCCAAAGTCCCCACCCCCTGCACAAGTGGCACATAGGACAGTAGAGTGACTACATACACTGTATACACAGTCAGCGGACAGCATCTCAACCAGCCTGTTCATATAGATATATGGGTAGATTATTTTTATTATTATTACCTTTTATTATTAAAGCACCATTCATTCCATAGCGCTGTACATATGAAAATGGTTATACATACATAATACAGACAATTGCAATTATTTAACAGTTTATTATTTTAGATTCATCCGGTGGCTGAGATGACTTCTAGACACCAAGGCAAGCCAGCCAGTATCCTTGTTTCCTAGGCATCTATCTTCATGAATTAGCTGCAAGGACCCCTATAATCAATCATCTAACATTTTGCTGCTGTCTGCCACTGTGTGAATGGGTAATATTTACATGTATCTTCATGGTGAGACCTAGGCACCCCAGTCCAACACTGGAAAAAAAAAAAACATTGGGAAGATGAGGTACATAAGGTAAGCAACTACATGAGCAATATCTGCTGCAAAGCACAGTAATCACAAAAAACACTTAGCAACCTTTTATATGGATGATATAGTCATCACTTGTGAGGACCCAGCAGTTTCCCTGAAAGTAAAAGCACTCCTAAAGGCTACCCTAAAGTATCATTTTACATGCTTAATGAATGTAAATCGGAGTTTTTGACAATTAATATTACAGCTTTCATGCAGAATCTCTAGAAAAACTAATTTTCACATAAATGGGTAACAGGGATTAGTTATTTAGGGATCCGAACTGCAACAAAGATACAATAAAAATAAAACTGTTCCTACAGTATAGGCACTGCTAAATTAATACTGAATAATTGTTCCCATATGTAATGATACTGATTGTTCACAAGACTGCAGATCTAGATTTTCCCTATTGCAGTACCTTTCCATAGTACTAACGGTGTCTCTTAGTACTCAGACACCCCCAAGACTTACAGTAGGGTAGAACTGCATAACAACCAGTTGGTTGCTAGAAAAATATATGAAGAACCTATCAATACTGTCAGGAAACAAATACGGTACACAGGTATAACTCACCAAGATGACAGGAACTGAATGAATGGCAATGGATGTAAGTGATGAAAGTCCGGCAATAGAGCAGATAGAAGATGGTAATGGTATTCAGACAGAGGACAGTGAATGACAGTGAGAAGAAATGAAAACACTGCTGAACTGACCTTGCATTGCAATATAGCTTCACAAGACAGCCACTACAAATCAAAACCAAACAGAAAGCAAAATCCAAGATAAACACAGTTACAATACTAGCAGCAATGAAAGACAGTAGTAACACAGGTCCCAATACTAATAGACTATAGTATGATACTGTCAGGAAGCCAGGGAGACAGATGCAGTCTCACCGGAAGCATGTCACCAAGTGAAGACCTGTCTCTCGTTCTCTCAGGTGGTCTTCGGCCCATCGGCGTGATATCCCTCACCCTCGCTGGTCACAAGGGGTGGGATGTAGCCTCCGGAGGGCAGAGCTAGTAAAGGTTCGAGCTTTACACGAGCGTGTCACTCTGTGAGTTCCCCTGGATCTTGGTACTGCTGGGAGATGGGACGCCATTATTCCCAGTGCTGACGCTGGTCAGGGGTCCCGGGATGATGGAACCCCTAGAATCAGCTGTTGCCAGGGAACCTCTGTTGCCAGGGAACCTGTGTTGTCATGTCTCCTGACTTAGAAATGTGGTGGGAGGTTTCTTCCTCTGCACACTCCCAGCCCTCACCTGTGCATCTCTGGTCTGAGGATGGAGATTGGGTGTGACCTCAGCAGTGTCAGGTGATCTGTGGAGGGATATTTTCCCCCACTCACTCCTGATTATTTAGTTACTTTCTGGTTCTGGATCTGAACCTATTTGGTGAGTGGTTTCTCTGGTTATTGACACTGGCTTTGGTTTTGGTTGTCTTCTGGTTCTTGTGCCCTTGCTTACGTTTACTGACCATTCTCGTGTTTTCCTATTGAACATTGCATAGTTTCACCGTATTTACTTTGGGATTTTGCCCAACTGCGGCCAATGTGTCCAACCACCAGCTGACCTGCTATATGACACCTGGGAAGGGCTCTGCCAAAGTCCCGCTTCCTGCTGGAGGCGGGTGAAGAGTAACCCGGCCCTTAAGGGTGTTCAGAGTGTGACGGATTGTGCATGTTGTGTCTGGTACACCGTGTTTGCTGGCTGTCAGTTTGACTTTATCATTACATTAGCATTACAGATACAAGAATCTGGAAACAATCGTACAGAGCTTTCGCTATACCTGGCAAAAAGCACCGTAACTCTGATGTTGTAAAGGAAAGCTAAACAATCAAAAACTTCTCCTTAAATAATCCATGCCAAGCAAGGAAACCAAATTAAAACAATGTAGGCAAACAGGCGAGGATGAGGCGGCAAGGAATAACTTTCACTTGTAACACCATGCAAATATACACTCACCTAAAGAATTATTAGGAACACCATACTAATACGGTGTTGGACCCCCTTTTGCCTTCAGAACTGCCTTAATTCTACGTGGCATTGATTCAACAAGGTGCTGATAGCATTCTTTAGAAATGTTGGCCCATATTGATAGGATAGCATCTTGCAGTTGATGGAGATTTGAGGGATGCACATCCAGGGCACGGAGCTCCCGTTCCACCACATCCCAAAGATGCTCTATTGGACATGGTCAGAAACAATGCTCAGGTAGCCCGTGGCATTTAAACGATGGCCAATTGGCACTAAGGGGCCTAAAGTGTGCCCAGAAAACATCCCCCACACCATTACACCACCACCACCAGCCTTCACAGTGGTAACAAGGCATGATGGATACATGTTCTCATTCTGTTTGCGCCAAATTCGGACTCTACCATTTCAATGTCTCAACAGAAAACGAGATTCATCAGACCAGGCAACATTTTTCCAGTCTTCAACAGTCCAATTTTGGTGAGCTTGTGCAAATTGTAGCCTCTTTTTCCTATTTGTAGTGGAGATGAGTGGTACACGGTGGGGTCTTCTGCTGTTGTAGCCCATCCCCCTCCAGGTTGTGCGTGTTGTGGCTTCACAAATGCTTTGCTGCATACCTCGGATGTAACAAGTGTTTATTTCAGTCAACGTTGCTCTTCTATCAGCTTGAATCAGTCGGCCCATTCTCCTCTGACCTCTAGCATCAACAAGGCATTTTCGCCCACAGGACTGCCGCATACTGCATGTTTTTCCATTTTCCCACCATTCTTTGTAAACCCTAGAAATGGTTGTGCGTGAAAATCCCAGTAACTGAGCAGATTGTGAAATACTCAGACCGACCCATCTGGCACCAACAATCATGCCACGCTCAAAATTGCTTAAATCACCTTTCTTTCCCATTCTGATATTCAGTTTGGAGTTCAGGAGATTGTCTTGACCAGGACCACAACCCTACAAGCATTGAAGCAACTGCCATGTGATTGGTTGACTAGATAATCGCATTAATGAGAAATAGAACAGGTGTTCCTAATAATTCTTTAGGTGAGTGTATATAACATTTCAAGTCGGTTTAGTTGGGAATTGCAAACCTTGATTCTTTCTTTCCTTTGGGGTCAGTGAAAGGTTCAGTGTTGGGATCTCAGATAAAGTCCTGATCTGCATTACCAGATCTTCTAGTCTACCATACAGAAGCCAGTTTGGAAAATATTAAATAGTGGTGGTCAGATGAAGTGCAGAATCCTAGGCTACATCCAGAATAATCTCAAATAACTTTTGGGATGGGCTACAGATACTGATCTTTTTAGGCCCCTTTCAGACGGGCGAGTTCCATGCATCAGACTTGCAGCATGAGTGTGTGGCAGCTCCCATCCTGACCTCCCAGCACTGATGGGGTCACATAGCATTATATTGACTTATGATGATATGAAACCCTTACAGTTCTGGAATGTATTGCATAACACTGACATAATGCTGTCAGTATTATCCAATACATTGTATAACATAGCATCAGTACATTGGATAGCACAGCATCATAAATCAGTATAATGCTATGCAACCCCGTTAGTGCTGGGAGTTGAGGACGGGAGCTGCCATATACTTACGCTGCAAGTCCAATACTTGGAATTTGTTCATCCTAAAGGGGCCTTAGGGTAGGTTCAGACTGAGTTTCTGGAGGAGGTTTTGAGGCAGATTTTCCTGCAGGTTTTTCATCCACAGCCAGAAGTGGATCCAGCAGGAAGGAGAACTATAAGTCCTTCCATTATATTTCCTATTCCTTTTGAATCCACTTCTGTCTTCTGAGAAACCTGTAGAAAAATCTGCCTCAAAATCTCCTAAAAAAAAACTCCTACCCTAAATGTTATGCCTTCCTGTTTCTAATATTGTTTCTAATATTAAGAACCAGTTGGTACATGATAAAATCAGTGTCTGGAGGCAACTCAATAATAAACATTAGAACAACCTTGACGTTATAAGATCTCATATTTAGATATGTTGGTCCCACATTGGAAATATTTGTCCCAGCTCAAGGTTAATATCTATTGAAGCTCTAAAGAGCAAATTCAGTGTTGAACCATCAACCTACAATATTTATGGCATCTGCAATTCCAAAGTACAGAGAGTGGGTAAATATGACCAGATAGCTAACATTGTAAATATAAAGGTAAAATTCTAAAGCAGATGCCTATTTAAAGGAAAATATAAAAAAGGCTTCTTTCACACCTGTATACAGGTCTCTGGCAGGCTGTTCTAGCAGAGAACATCCTGTTTGAGCTCTCTGGATCCGACTTAGCTAGATGCCTGCCGGCCCCATTGACTGTGATGGAACCTGGCCACTACCATCAAATATGCTGGGATTCAGCTGGACAAAAACTGTTGCTTTTTGACTGGCCAAATCCCGGCATTTATGCCAGGGAGTGGCTGGATCCCGCCAGTTTCCATTAGTCACGTGGTCCAGCGGGCATGTGGCACTATCCAGACAACTCCAGAACAGCCTGCTGGATTGTGGTGACACATGTGTGAAAGCCAGACAGGTCTCATAGATATGAGTATTGGATAGGTAAGAAAGATTTTTTAAAAAATGCAGCTTCCACTAAAGATGGAAAATCTGGATAAATAATGATGTTCTTTTCAAAAGATATTATTAGACTACTTTCACACTGGCGTTTCTGGGTCCGCTTGTGAGATCCGTTTCAGGGCTCTCACAAGCGGCCTAAAATGGATCAGTTTAGCCCCAATTCATTCTAAATGGATAAGGATCCGTTCAAAATGCATCAGTTTGGACTCCGTTGCGTTTTTTAGATGGTCACTAAAACGCAGCTTGCAGCGTTTTGGTGACCGTCTGACTATGCGGAGCCAAACGGATAGGTCCTGACTTACAATGTAAGTCAATGGGGACGGATCCGTTTTTCACTGACACAATATGGTGCAATTTAAAACAGATCCATCCCCCATTGACTTTCAATGTAAGTCAAGACGGATCCGGACTTTTTTTTGAATGATTAATGCAAACGGATCCGTTATTAACAGATACAAGCGTTTGCATTATTGGTGCAGATCCGTCTGTGCAGATACCAGACAGATCAGCACCAAACGCGAGTGTGAAAGTAGCCTTAGAAGCTAGTTCTAGGAGTTAAAATGATTAGAGATGAGCGAATCGACTTCGGATGAAACATCCGAAGTTGATTCGCATGAATCTTTGTTCTAAGGCTGAACTCACACGTCTGTGGAACACGGTCCGTGAGATACCGGACTGGAATCCTGCTTAGTGCAGGAGCGCACAGCATCATTGGTTGCTATGACGCCATGCGCTTTGTTCTGCCGCTGCAGTACAGTAATACACTCGCATGATCTATACGAGTGTATTACTGTACAGCAGCAGCGGCACGAAGCGCACGGCGTCATAGCAACCAATAATGCCGTGCGCTCCTGCACTAAGCAGGATGCCAGTCCGTTATCTTATGGACCGCGTTTCACGGATGTGTGAACTCAACCTAATACTGTACAGAGCCGGAGCTCCGTACAGTATTAGAATGTATTGGCTCCAATGAGCCGAAGTTATTGCTTTGCGAAGTCTCGCAAGACTTCGCGCAATAACTTCCTAAATTAAATTGTACTTTCAAAAATAATTTCCCGAACTCGGGTTCGGTTCGCGAGACTTTGCAAAGCAATAACTTTGGCTCATCTGAGCCAATGCATTCTAATACTGTATGGAGCTTCTGCTCCGTACAGTATTAGATCAAAGTTTTATGCAAATCGTCTTCGGATGTTTCTTCCTAAGCCGATTCGCTCCTCCCTAAGGCCTCATGCACACGACAGTATTTTTTCACTGTCCGCAAAACGGGGTTCCGTTGGTCCGTGATCCGTGACCGTTTTTTCGTCCGTGGGTCTTCCTTGTTTTTTGGAGGATCCACGGACATGAAAAATGAAAAAAAAATCTAAGTCAAGTTTGCCATTGAAATGATAGGAAAAAACGGACACGGATCACGGACACGGATCACGGACACGGATGACAATCTTGTGTGCATCCGTGATTTTCACGGACCCATTGACTTGAATGGGCCCGTGAACCGTTGGCCGTGAAAAAAATAGGACAGGTTATATTTTTTTCACGGCCTCGAAACACGGGTCACGGGCGCGGTGTAAAAACGGTGCACAAGCCAAGTTTTCTACGGCCCCGTTGAAAGTCAATGGAGCCGCAGAAAAAAAACGGAAAACGGCACAACGGCCACGGGTGCACACAACGGTCGTGTGCATGAGGCCTAACACTGTTGTCATTGTGGTGCATCTGATTTTTTTTCTTTTTATAGATGTGTGTTTTGTATGTGTTTGTATAAGAAAGTAAAACAATAATGTTTAAGTAATAAACATAGAAACATAGAATGTGTCGGCAGATAAGAACCATTTGGCCCATCTAGTCTGCCCTATAAAAAAGCAAAAGAAAGAATGCTGCGTACAATAGAACAACCACCATGCATATATCATGATTTATTTATCGACATGAAGCTAAAACCATGATGCATTATTCAGTAACAGTTATTTTTGTGACTTCAGAAATGCTGATGCACTGCCCAGCCTCTAACCACATTTAATGCTCCATCCTTAAGCGAACATGCCTGGTGATATCCGTGTCTCTCAAAATCTAATAGAAACCAGCTGTAGCAGACGTGATGACATTCCAGCACTGGTTATATATTCTCATGGGAGATCTGAAGCAGAAGTGGATTTCTAAGCAATCCTGCCTCCCCAGCTCATGCTCTACAAGGGTTTATTATTAGTCCTTACTCACTGTAAAATACTGTGCAGAAGAGAAATTAGCTCAGTCAGTGAAAACAGGCGATAAGACATTCTTCAGATACATAAATGAAAAAAGGAAACTAAAACAAGGAATTACCAAATTAAAAACTAAAGAAGGAAGGTATATGGAAGAAGATAAAGAACTAGCTGACTGCACAATGAATACTTCTGTTCAGTTTTTACAAAGGAAAATAAAGGAAAAGGACCTCAGTTAGGAAAGAAGACTAATGAATCTTTTGACGCATGTGTCTTTACAGAGGAAGAGGTTCTAAGTCAGCTGTCTAAAATTAATACAAATAAGTCACAGGGGCCTGATGGGATACACCCAAAGCTATTAAAAGAGCTCAGCGGTGAACTAGCAAAACCATTAACAGATTTATTTAACCAATCACTGGCAACAGGAGTCGTCCCAGAAGATTGGAAATTAGCAAATGTTGTGCCCATTCACAAGAAAGGTAGTAGGGAGGAATCGGGCAACTATAGGCCAGTAAGCCTGACATCAATAGTGGGGAAATTAATGCAAACCATACTTAAGGAGAGGATTGTGGAACATCTAAAATCCCATGGATTAAAAGATGAAAGAAAGCATGGGTTTACTTCAGGGAGATCATGTCAAACTAATCTTATAGATTTTTTTGATTGGATGACTAAAATAATAGATGGCGGAGGTGCAGTAGACATGGCTTATCTAGACTTTAGTAAGGCTTTTGATACTGTCCCACATAGAAGGCTTATCAATAAAGTGCAGTCTTTGGGCTTGGACTCCCATATTGTTGAATGGATTAGGCAGTGGCTGAGGGAAAGACAACAGAGGGTTGTAGTCAATGGAGTATATTCAGACTAAGGTCTTGTTACCAGTGGGGTACCTCAGGGATCTGTTCTGGGACCCATATTGTTTAATATCTTTATCAGCTAAATTGCAGAAGGCCTCGATGGTAAGGCGTGTCTTTTTGCTGTTGACACTAATATTTGTAACAGGGTTGATGTTCCTGGAGAGATACACCAAATGGAAAAGGATTTAGGAAAACTAGAGGAATGGTCAGAAATCTGGCAACTAAAATGTAATGTTGATAAGTGCAAGATAATGCACCTGGGGCGTAAAAACCCAAGAGCAGAATATAAAATCAGTGACACAGTCCTAACCTCAGTATCTGAGGCAAGGGATTTAGGGGTCATTATTTCAGAAGACTTAAAGGTAGGCAGACAATGTCATAGAGCAGGAGGAAATGCTAGCAGAATGAGCCACTGAGGAAGGAGACAGCAAAGTCTCCGAAACGCGTCTGGCGTGGATGATACACTTGGTCATTTGTCACAATGGCTTGGAAGTATGACTGCAAATACCGACTAATGTGATATTAAGTGAAGCGCTTCACTGAAGATACCTAGAAAGAGCCGAAGCCTTCAGCCGGCTCGCTACAGGGAGAAGCATTCAGCCAGCCCACTTCCACTACCGGTGCTGGGACACCAAAGACATGGAGCCGACAGTACAGCGAGCCGAGACATCGGGATCGCCGCTGAGAATCAGCGGGGAACAGTACTATACCGACAAATAGATACAGCGGAATGTACCTGCTCCACACACAATCCAAGTGAGGTATCATCAAATTTCCCTCCTGGCATTGCATAAAATACAGACAGAGGTAAGCTTACCGTTCAGTTACTCTACATGGGACGCCACGAATGAACACTGAACCTGCAAATGTGAGTACCAACAGACTTCACCATATTAAGTCTGAAAATGTATTCTGACCAATGAATGCATATTAGAGAAACACATGAATAATATCTCAGACTATTGTGCGGCAACAATAAACAAACAACTAGAGATATACAAATGAAACAGATCGAGTTGGATCACATCATTTGACAAGATCCATATGAGTGGCAGATACAGAACAATTGACACTTCGTGATGACAAGATATCAGATTATTTTTCATTTTTTCATTTCTTTATTTATCTTTTTTTTCATTTTTATTTTTTCACTTTTATATTCACTTTCACTTTTTTTCATCTTTGGAATGTATTAATTCCACTAAGCACTTCCTAAGAGGACTTATAATTCTTGCTAATTTTTTTGTTCACTCATATGTGCCACCATAGAAGTTTGTATTATCATATCAATTTGTCGCGCCGATCCTACAGCGTACTACTCTAGGTGCAATACATTACCGGACCAACTCCATCCCAAAGTTATGTAAAGTCCTATTTATTGTACCAGTCGACTTGACATTCTGGACATTGCCATATCCATTCATTTTATCTATTTTTATATTTTTTATATTTTATATATATTTTCTCTTTTATCCAGTATATTGTATGTTTATCGATTTTATCTAGTTCTAATAAATGTTACATAGATTCTATGCGATTCCATTTATAAGAGTGCCCATCAACTTTTCTCTTACCTACCTCTACTCGGTGACCAAGGTGCATTACTAGTTTGGAGTACCAATACATCACCAGGCAAAAGGAGAGCCGTCCTTTAAGTTTTTTTTCCTCATATATGCAGTTTTGTACAAAATGTACGTAGCCATGATATGGCAGCAATATATTGTAAGTGTATTTGGGACCTAAGGAACAGAAAAAATGGCATGGACCTAAGGATGCGTGTATCAAATACATTTTCTTCCCTAGAAGTTTTTCTGAGATTTATTTGTAAAAACTGGCACAAAGCAGGAACCAAAATAAATAAAAAACACTTTGAATGTCTCCCGCACCAGCACTGACACTTGTGATCAGTGACTGCAGCTTAGCTGCATTGTGTATAGGAGGTCCTGTCTCCATATAAACTTGATCTGCTGTTCTGTATCTCCCTCATGCTTTATACTGCAGCACTGCCTGTTCATTTTTACTGTTGTGTGTAAGTGATAGGTCAGTACGTGGAGAGATGATTAAGTTACAGTAAGGACAGAGGATTGGAAACTATAAGAACCCAAGCCCTCAGAGAGAAGAGGACTATCAGGAAGCTGATGCATGTAGATGATTAGTAAACTCTTGACTCCTCCTCCTCCTGACTCCATGTGGGAGGAGAGGTTTTGGGGAAGTTGCTTGGGGTGTTTCCAAAATTTGAGCCTAGTTACGCCCTTGGGTACAGTAAGGCCTCATATTACTTTGGGGGCAGTATTATGGCTGTGTACCACTTGCATATTACTCTGGTGTCAGATGGGTGGCCGAAATTAAATGGACTCTACAATTTGGACAACTCCTTCGTAATCACCAGTGTGAGAACAACACAAAAATACACATATCATATACTGCAGATCTTCTTATGAGAAGGATGAGGCCTTATCCAAGCAATCAACGGTGGACAGGAATCTCTTCCTTACTTTTCAGAATAGAAGTTTTGCAGCATCTGCATATCAAATTCTGTAATTTCTGTGTTTCATATAATATAAATATATAACCCCTACGTTTTGAAACGAAACAGATTTTAAAAAATCAGCAACCAAATCAAACTAAAAATGTAAAGCAGAAAATGTACTGTAAAGGTTAAAATCATTAAACAAACACTATCCATATATCTTAGTTCATTAACATATTAGATGCTCTGGCCATTAAGTGGTTAACATAATATGGTACATATATAGAGATCCAGCTCACCTTTATCCACATGCACGGAACGAACCAGGTAATTCCTTGATTGTAAAGTCATTTTTTCCTCAGAAGGCGAAGCCTCCGAAACCATCAGTGATTTTCGAGATTCAGCTGAGAGTCTGGATCAGGATCCACGAGAAAACAACATTACAGAGACAAACCTGTCATATTACAAAAAATCTAAAGGTAAAGAAAAACCAGGAAACACTTAAAAAAAACTTATTAGACGTGCAGGATGGAAACATAAGAAAGCCTCACTCTATGGCTACACGCCTACAGAGAAAATAAATCCTGGTCAACATCCTGCACGTTATGTAATTAAAGAGGACCTTTCATTACAATAAAAAATCTAAACTAAGTATGGTGACATGGAGAGCGGCGCCCAGGGATCTCCCTGCACTTACTGTTATCTCCGGAGCCGCTCCGTTCTCCCGGTATAGGCTCCGATATCTTCAGATTTTTGGCTCAACTGGGAGGAGCCTGCTCTTGTTGTCCTGGGCGTCTCCTTCTCAATCGCAGCACTCAGCTCATAGCCTGGGAGAAAAAAACCTCTCAGGCTATGAGCTGAGCGCTGCGATTGGCCAGCGCTACAGTCTGGGAGAAGGAGACGCCCAGGAGAACAAGAGCAGGCTCCTCCCAGTCGAGCCGAAAATCTGAAGATACCGGAGCCTATACCGGGAGAACGGAGTGGCGCCCAGGGATAATAGTGAGTGCAGGGAGATCCATGTCGGTCTCCATGTCTGTATACTTAGTTTAGATTTTTTATCGCAATGAACAGGTCCTCTTTAATCTGTCGAAGGCTGATCTGACACACGATAAAATAGAAGTGTTATCCTTAGGTCTTAATTATGTGCCAACTCTGGATTTTGATATGTTCTCCACTCTCCTTCATATTAATAAATGTATAAGAGATCTAACACTTAAAAGACATTTCTATGGCATAGATGATGTGTCTCGGGATCCGAGGACACACGAGGAGATGGCTATGGAACACACATTTAAAGACCTGTCGTTCCAAGAACAGCTATCCCTCGTGTGTCTTACGGATCTACAATCTGAAATGAGTGATGACTTGTGTGAATGCGTGGAACAACAGAATTTTAAAATCTCGAATCCCCATATCTACCCCGTAAAATCACGCACAAGGCGTATGGACTTATTTCAGGAGATTGTAGAAAAAGAACTTCATGCGATTCATGTCCAAAAATCCCTGGAAAAACATAAATATCATAATCTTACCAACTCCTAGGCAAAGGCTTCAAAAGTATTAGTACAAAACAATGAACTTATAATAAAAATGGCAGACAAGGGAGGGTCAGTGGTAGTGCTGGACAAGGAGATGTATCACCATGAGATGGTGGCCCTGTTGTCTGATGCCACCACCTACATTAAATTAAAGGAGAATCCCCTAACGGAATATCAACGGGATTATGTCCGGATTTTAGAGAAAGGGAGAGAATTGGGTTTTATTAATCATAAAGAATTTGAGTTCTTTAATGTAGAGATGCCGGTAACACCGATTATACATGCACTCCCAAATGGTCCACAAAGGTCTAAATCCTCCTTCTCTTCGCCAGATAGTTTCGGGCATTGGCTCTTTATTTGAGAGGTTGGGCCAGTGGCTGGACTCAGTCCTACAACCACTGGTCAAATGAACAACGGGATATATCAGGGATACCACTGATGTATTAAAGAGTTTTTTCAAGAACAAATGGAGTGGACAATAGATGTGGTTAACTTTGGATGTGATATCTTTGTATGCATCCATCCCACATAATGTTGCTATTCTCTCTCTTAAATATAATCTTCTGCATAAGTATAGCAGGCATTCCATAGAATTTGTAGATTATGTGTTGGAGGTAACTATGTTCCTCATGACGCATAATTATTTCTCTTTTGATCAACAATATTATGTGCAGACCCGAGGTGTCTCAATGGGGGCGAAATTCTCCCTATCCCTAGCTAATCTGACCATGGTGTATTGGGAAGAACAATACATTTTTTCAGTGGAAAATCCTTTTATGGGGTCTATAGTCGGGTATGGCAGATACAAATCGATGATTTGTTGCTCATTTGGGGCACCGGTGTATCTGCCATACCATATTTTTTGAAATATGTCAATGAGAATCCGTACTGTCTTAGATTTACCCACTCATATGATCCTTACATGGATTACATGGAGCTACATGGATTAAATATATAGGTTTTTCCAAATGCGGAGGTTATCCTTGTAAGACCTGTAAGTATGTCAAACCTGTCACTAATTTCCAGAACTCCACACACTAAAACATTCTCGATCAAAAGTTACGGTATATCAACTGTATTACCAGTGGTGCGGTTTATGTAATCTGTTGCTTGGAATGTGTCCTTATGTACGATACGTGGGCAGTACATCTAGGGAATAAAAAATGAGACTGCTAGAACATTTGAATTATATCACAAATACATCTGAGACAGGTATTTCCAATGCAGCGAGTTACTTCATTTTAGAGCATAACCGCCAAAAGAGTGGCAGTTACTATTAGGGCAGGGGATATGAGAAAACCTTCATTAGGTATAATGATGATTTGTCATTTTTTTGCTTCTTGATATTTATGGTGTTTTCTGTATAAAATGAACACAGTGGTATCCACTGGTCACCACTGGAAATAAAAACCGCCCCCAGTTAAGAAGGCAATTGCAGTATATCGGATCACCAGAGGTCTGAAACAAAATGAGGCGCAGAATAAACCATCTCCTGATCTTCAACAGTGACCCCTGCTAGAAGCTATTGGTCTTAAGAACCAAAAAGATCCCTACATAAGGTAAGACCCTTGTTACAGGAGTCATAAAATGTAATGTGATTTATGACCTGAGCTCATGATTAGAGTTGAGCGGACACCTGGATGTTCGGGTTCGAGAAGTTCGGCCGAACTTCCCGAAAATGTTCGGGTTCGGGATCCGAACCCGATCCGAACTTCGTCCCGAACCCGAACCCCATTGAAGTCAATGGGGACCCGAACTTTTCGGCACTAAAAAGGCTGTAAAACAGCCCAGGAAAGGACTAGAGGGCTGCAAAAGGCAGCAACATGTAGGTAAATCCCCTGCAAACAAATGTGGATAGGGAAATGAATTAAAATAAAAATTAAATAAATAAAAATTAACCAAAATCAATTGGAGAGAGGTCCCATAGCAGAGAATCTGGCTTCACGTCACCCACCACTGGAACAGTCCATTCTCAGATATTTAGGCCCCGGCACCCAGGCAGAGGAGAGAGGTCCCGTAACAGAGAATCTGGCTTCATGTCAGCAGAGAATCAGTCTTCATGTCATAGCAGAGAATCAGGTTTCACGTCAGCCACCAATGCAACAGTCCATTGTCAGATATTTAGGCCTAGCACCCAGGCAGAGGAGAGAGGTCCCGTAACAGAGAATCTGGCTTCATGTCAGCAGAGAATCAGTCTTCATGTCATAGCAGAGAATCAGGCTTCACGTCACCCACCACTGCAACAGTCCCTTTTCATAAATTTAGGCCCAGCACCCAGGCAGAGGAGAGAGGTCCCGTAACAGACAATCTGGCTTCATGTCAGCAGAGAATCAGTCTTCATATCATAGCAGAGAATCAGGCTTCACGTCAGCCACCAATGCAACAGTCCATTGTCAGATATTTAGGCCCAGCACCTAGGCAGAGGAGAGAGGTCCCGTAACAGACAATCTGGCTTCATGTCAGCAGAGAATCAGTCTTCATATCATAGCAGAGAATCAGGCTTCACGTCACCCACCACTGCAACAGTCCATTTTCATAAATTTAGGCCCAGCACCCAGGCAGAGGAGAGAGGTCCCTTAACAGACAATCTGGCTTCATGTCAGCAGAGAATCAGTCTTCATGTCATAGCAGAGAATCAGGCTTCACGTCACCCACCACTGTAACAGTCCATTTTCATAAATTTAGGCCCAGCACCCAGGCAGAGGAGAGAGGTCCCGTAACAGACAATCTGGCTTCATGTCAGCAGAGAATCAGTCTTCATATCATAGCAGAGAATCAGGCTTCACGTCAGCCACCAATGCAACAGTCCATTGTCAGATATTTAGGCCCAGCACCCAGGCAGAGGAGAGAGGTCCCGTAACAGACAATCTGGCTTCATGTCAGCAGAGAATCAGTCTTCATATCATAGCAGAGAATCAGGCTTCACGTCAGCCACCAATGCAACAGTCCATTGTCAGATATTTAGGCCCAGCACCCAGGCAGAGGAGAGAGGTCCCGTAACAGACAATCTGGCTTCATGTCAGCAGAGAATCAGTCTTCATATCATAGCAGAGAATCAGGCTTCACGTCACCCACCACTGCAACAGTCCATTGTCAGATATTTAGGCCCAGCACCCAGGCAGAGGAGAGAGGTCCCGTAACAGACAATCTGGCTTCATGTCAGCAGAGAATTAGTCTGCATGTCATAGCAGAAAATCAGGCTTCACGTCAGCCACCACTGCAACAGTCCATTGTCAGATATTTAGGCCCAGCACCCAGGCAGAGGAGAGAGGTCCCATAACAGAGGATCTGGCTTCATGTCAGCAGAGAATCAGTCTTCATATCATAGCAGAGAATCAGGCTTCACGTCAGCCACCAATGCAACAGTCCATTGTCAGATATTTAGGCCCAGCACCCAGGCAGAGGAGAGAGGTCCCATAACAGACAATCTGGCTTCATGTCAGCAGAGAATCAGTCTTCATATCATAGCAGAGAATCAGGCTTCACGTCACCCACCAATGCAACAGTCCATTTTCATAAATTTAGGCCCAGCACCCAGGCAGAGGAGAGAGGTCCCGTAACAGAGGATCTGGCTTCATGTCAGCAGAGAATTAGTCTGCATGTCATAGCAGAAAATCAGGCTTCACGTCAGCCACCACTGCAACAGTCCATTGTCAGATATTTAGGCCCAGCACCCAGGCAGAGGAGAGAGGTCCCGTAACAGAGGATCTGGCTTCATGTCAGCAGAGAATTAGTCTGCATGTCATAGCAGAAAATCAGGCTTCACGTCAGTCACCACTGCAACAGTCCATTGTCAGATATTTAGGCCCAGCACCCAGGCAGAGGAGAGAGGTCCCGTAACAGAGGATCTGGCTTCATGTCAGCAGAGAATTAGTCTGCATGTCATAGCAGAAAATCAGGCTTCACGTCAGCCACCACTGCAACAGTCCATTGTCAGATATTTAGGCCCAGCACCCAGGCAGAGGAGAGAGGTCCCGTAACAGAGAATCTGGCTTCATGTCAGCAGAGAATTAGTCTGCATGTCATAGCAGAGAATCAGGCTTCACGTCAGCTACCAGTGCAACAGTCCATTGGCATATATTTAGGCCCAGCACCCAGGCAGAGGAGAGAGGTCCCATAACAGAGGATCTGGCTTCATGTCAGCAGAGAATCAGTCTTCATATCATAGCAGAGAATCAGGCTTCACGTCAGCCACCAATGCAACAGTCCATTGTCAGATATTTAGGCCCAGCACCCAGGCAGAGGAGAGAGGTCCCATAACAGACAATCTGGCTTCATGTCAGCAGAGAATCAGTCTTCATATCATAGCAGAGAATCAGGCTTCACGTCACCCACCAATGCAACAGTCCATTTTCATAAATTTAGGCCCAGCACCCTGGCAGAGGAGAGAGGTACCGTAACAGAGGATCTGGCTTCATGTCAGCAGAGAATTAGTCTGCATGTAATAGCAGAAAATCAGGCTTCACGTCAGCCACCACTGCAACAGTCCATTGTCAGATATTTAGGCCCAGCACCCAGGCAGAGGAGAGAGGTCCCGTAACAGAGGATCTGGCTTCATGTCAGCAGAGAATTAGTCTGCATGTCATAGCAGAAAATCAGGCTTCACGTCAGCCACCACTGCAACAGTCCATTGTCAGATATTTAGGCCCAGCACCCAGGCAGAGGAGAGAGGTCCCGTAACAGAGGATCTGGCTTCATGTCAGCAGAGAATTAGTCTGCATGTCATAGCAGAAAATCAGGCTTCACGTCAGCCACCACTGCAACAGTCCATTGTCAGATATTTAGGTCCAGCACTTAGGCAGAGGAGAGAGGTCCCGTAACAGAGAATCTGGCTTCATGTCAGCAGAGAATTAGTCTGCATGTCATAGCAGAGAATCAGGCTTCACGTCAGCTACCAGTGCAACAGTCCATTGGCATATATTTAGGCCCAGCACCCAGGCAGAGGAGAGAGGTCCCATAACAGACAATCTGGCTTCATGTCAGCAGAGAATCAGTCTTCATATCATAGCAGAGAATCAGGCTTCACGTCACCCACCAATGCAACAGTCCATTTTCATAAATTTAGGCCCAGCACCCAGGCAGAGGAGAGAGGTCCCGTAACAGACAATCTGGCTTCATGTCAGCAGAGAATCAGTCTTCATGTCATAGCAGAGAATCAGGCTTCACGTCACCCACCACTGTAACAGTCCATTTTCATAAATTTAGGCCCAGCACCCAGGCAGAGGAGAGAGGTCCCGTAACAGACAATCTGGCTTCATGTCAGCAGAGAATCAGTCTTCATATCATAGCAGAGAATCAGGCTTCACGTCACCCACCACTGCAACAGTCCATTGTCAGATATTTAGGCCCAGCACCCAGGCAGAGGAGAGAGGTCCCGTAACAGAGAATCTGGCTTCATGTCAGCAGAGAATTAGTCTGCATGTCATAGCAGAGAATCAGGCTTCACGTCACCCAACATTGAAACAGTCCATTGGCATATATTTAGGCCCCGGCACCCAGACAGAGGAGAGGTTCATTCAACTTTGGGTAGCCTCGCAATATAATGGTAAAATGAAAATAAAAATAGGATTGAATGAGGAAGTGCCCTGGAGTACAATAATATATGGTTAAGGGGAGGTAGTTAATGTCTAATCTGGACAAGGGACGGATAGGTCCTGTGGGATCCATGCCTGGTTCATTTTTATGAATGTCAGCTTGTCCACATTGGCTGTAGACAGGCGGCTGCGTTTGTCTGTAATGACGCCCCCTGCCGTGCTGAATACACGTTCAGACAAAACGCTGGCCGCCAAGCAGACCAGCACCTCCAAGGCATAAAAGGCTAGCTCTGGCCACGTGGACAATTTAGAGACCCAAAAGTTGAATGGGGCCGAACCATCAGTCAGTACGTGGAGGGGTGTGCACACGTACTGTTCCACCATGTTAGTGAAATGTTGCCTCCTGCTAACACGTTGCGTATCAGGTGGTGGTGCAGTTAGCTGTGGCGTGTTGACAAAACTTTTCCACATCTCTGCCATGCTAACCCTGCCCTCAGAGGAGCTGGCCGTGACACAGCTGCCTTGGCGACCTCTTGCTCCTCCTCTGCCTTGGCCTTGGGCTTCCACTTGTTCCCCTGTGACATTTGGGAATGCTCTAAGTAGCGCGTCTACCAACGTGCGCTTGTACTCGCGCATCTGCCTATCACGCTCCAGTGCAGGAAGTAAGGTGGGCACATTGTCTTTGTAGCGTGGATCCAGCAGGGTGGCAACCCAGTAGTCCGCACACTTTAAAATGGGGGCAACTCTGCTGTCGTTGCGCAGGCACTGCAGCATGTAGTCGCTCATGTGTGCCAGGCTTCCCAGGGGTAAGGACAAGCTGTCCTCTGTGGGAGGCGTATCGTCATCGTCCTGCCTTTCCCCCCAGCCACGCACCAGTGATGGGCCCGAGCTGCGTTGGGTGCCACCCCGCTGTGACCATGCTTCATCCTCATCCTCCTCCACCTCCTCCTCATCCTCATCCTCCTCGTCCTCCAGTAGTGGGCCCTGGCTGGCCACATTTGTACCTGGCCTCTGCTGTTGCAAAAAACCTCCCTCTGAGTCACTTCGAAGAGACTGGCCTGAAAGTGCTAAAAATGACCCCTCTTCCTGCTCCTCCTCCTCCTCCTCCTGGGCCACCTCCTCTTCCATCATCGCCCTAAGTGTTTTCTCAAGGAGACATAGAAGTGGTATTGTAATGCTGATAACGGCGTCATCGCCACTGGCCATGTTGGTGGAGTACTCGAAACAGCGCAACAGGGCACACAGGTCTCGCATGGAGGCCCAGTCATTGGTGGTGAAGTGGTGCTGTTCCGCAGTGCGACTGACCCGTGCGTGCTGCAGCTGAAACTCCACTATGGCCTGCTGCTGCTCGCACAGTCTGTCCAGCATGTGCAAGGTGGAGTTCCACCTGGTGGGCACGTCGCATATGAGGCGGTGAGCGGGAAGGCCGAAGTTACGCTGTAGCGCAGACAGGCGAGCAGCGGCAGGATGTGAACGCCGGAAGCGCGAACAGACGACCCGCACTTTATGCAGCAGCTCTGACATGTCGGGGTAGTTGTGAATGAACTTCTGCACCACCAAATTCAGCACATGCGCCAGGCAAGGGATGTGCGTCAAACCGGCTAGTCCCAGAGCTGCAACGAGATTTCGTCCATTATCGCACACCACCAGGCCGGGCTTGAGGCTCACCGGCAGCAACCACTCGTCGGTCTGTTGTTCTATACCCCGCCACAACTCCTGTGCGGTGTGGGGCCTGTCCCCCAAACATATGAGTTTCAGAATGGCCTGCTGACGTTTACCCCGGGCTGTGCTGAAGTTGGTGGTGAAGGTGTGTGGCTGACTGGATGAGCAGGTGGAAGAAGAGGAGGAGGAAGCCGAGAAGGAGGAGGTGGCAACAGGAGGCAAAGAATGTTGCCCTGCGATCCTTGGCGGCAGAAGGACGTGCGCCAAACAGCTCTCCGCCTGGGGCCCAGCTGCCACTACATTTACCCAGTGTGCAGTTAGGGAGATATAGTGTCCCTGGCCGTGCTTACTGGTCCACGTATCTGTGGTTAGGTGGACCTTGCCACAGATGGCGTTGCGCAGTGCACACTTGATTTTATCGGATACTTGGTTGTGCAGGGAAGGCACGGCTCTCTTGGAGAAGTAGTGGCGGCTGGGAACAACATACTGTGGGACAGCAAGCGACATGAGCTGTTTGAAGCTGTCTGTGTCCACCAGCCTAAATGACAGCATTTCATAGGCCAGTAGTTTAGAAATGCTGGCATTCAGGGCCAGGGATCGAGGGTGGCTAGGTGGGAATTTACGCTTTCTCTCAAATGTTTTTGAGATGGAGAGCTGAACGCTGCCGTGTGACATGGTTGAGACGCTTGGTGACAGAGGTGTTGGTGGTGTTGGTGGTACATCCCCTGTTTGCTGGGCGGCAGGTGCCAACGTTCCTCCAGAGGCGGAGGAAGAGGCCGAGGCGGCAGCAGCAGAAGAGGCCGAGGCGGCAGCAGCAGAAGAGGTAGCAGGGGGAGCCTGAGCGACTTCCTTGTTTTTAAGGTGTTTAATCCACTGCAGTTCATGCTTTGCATGCAGGTGCCTGGTCATGCAGGTTGTGCTAAGGTTCAGAACGTTAATGCCTCGCTTCAGGCTCTGATGGCACAGCGTGCAAACCACTCGGGTCTTGTCGTCAGCACATTGTTTAAAGAAGTGCCATGCCAGGGAACTCCTTGAAGCTGCCTTTGGGGTGCTCGGTCCAAGATGGCGGCGGTCAGTAGCAGACGGAGTCTCTTGGCGGCGGGTGTTCTGCTTTTGCCCACTGCTCCCTCTTTTGCAACGCTGTTGGCTCGGTCTCACCACTGCCTCTTCCTCCGAACTGTGAAAGTCAGTGGCACGACCTTCATTCCATGTGGGGTCTAGGACCTCATCGTCCCCTGCATCGTCTTCCACCCAGTCTTGATCCCTGACCTCCTGTTCAGTCTGCACACTGCAGAAAGACGCAGCAGTTGGCACCTGTGTTTCGTCATCATCAGAGACATGCTGAGGTGGTATTCCCATGTCCTCATCATCAGGAAACATAAGTGGTTGTGCGTCAGTGCAGTCTATGTCTTCCACCGCTGGGGAAGGGCTAGGTGGATGCCCTTGGGAAACCCTGCCAGCAGAGTCTTCAAACAGCATAAGAGACTGCTGCATAACTTGAGGCTCAGACAGTTTCCCTGATATGCATGGGGGTGATGTGACAGACTGATGGGGTTGGTTTTCAGGCGCCATCTGTGCGCTTTCTGCAGAAGACTGGGTGGGAGATAATGTGAACGTGCTGGATCCACTGTCGGCCACCCAATTGACTAATGCCTGTACCTGCTCAGGCCTTACCATCCTTAGAACGGCATTGGGCCCCACCATATATCGCTGTAAATTCTGGCGGCTACTGGGACCTGAGGTAGTTGGTACACTAGGACGTGTGGATGTGGCAGAACGGCCACGTCTTCTCCCAGCACCAGAGGGTCCACTAACACCACCACGACCATGTCCACGTCCGCGTCCCTTACTAGATGTTTTCCTCATTGTTATCGTTCACCACAACAACAAAAATATTATTTGGCCCAATGTATTGTATTCAAATTCAGCTGAATATAAATTTGAGGCCTAGTATTTAGGCGCTGGGTGACAGGTATAGATTTACTGACAGAATTAGACTTGGAAATGCACAGTAGCGTGTGTGTGAAGTTATTCTGAATGACCCTATGTGCACCTTGAATATTATATACCCTTTTAGGGATAGATTTCAAATAGCTCTGATACAGCAGAAACCACTAAATTAGGAAATTGCTAAATTGGGAATTGTATTTCAACCCAGAACAAAAAATGTGCTTTGACGGACACTAAATAACTTGCCCAGCCAGAACAGTACAGCAGTAACGACAGATTTAGCGGGATATAAATTTGAGGCCTAGTATTTAGGCGCTGGGTGACAGGTATAGATTTACTGACAGAATTAGACTTGGAAATGCACAGTAGCGTGTGTGTGAAGTTATTCTGAATGACCCTATGTGCACCTTGAATATTATATACCCTTTTAGGGAAGTATTTAAAGTAGGCCTGATACAGCAGAAACCACTAAATTAGGAAATTGCTAAATTGGGAATTGTATTTCAACCCAGAACAAAAAATGTGCTTTGACGGACACTAAATAACTTGCCCAGCCAGAACAGTACAGCAGTAACGACAGATTTAGCGGGATATAAATTTGAGGCCTAGTATTTAGGCGCTGGGTGACAGGTATAGATTTACTGACAGAATTAGACTTGGAAATGCACAGTAGCGTGTGTGTGAAGTTATTCTGAATGACCCTATGTGCACCTTGAATATTATATACCCTTTTAGGGATAGATTTCAAATAGCTCTGATACAGCAGAAACCACTAAATTAGGAAATTGCTAAATTGGGAATTGTATTTCAATCCAGAACAAAAAATGTGCTTTGACGAACACTAAATAACTTGCCCAGCCAGAACAGTACAGCGGTAACGACAGATTTAGCGGGATATAAATTTGAGGCCTAGTATTTAGGCGCTGGGTGACAGGTATAGATTTACTGACAGAATTAGACTGGGATATGGCCAAAAAATAACCACACTATTGCTGGTTAAATGCACTTGGTGTGACAGCTTGACCAACCACACTACTGAGGGTTAAATGCACTTGGTGACAGGCGCAGCTTGCCCCTGATGTAGTATATGGCCAAAAAATGAACAGACTATTGCTGGTTAAATGCACTTGGTGTGACAGCTTGACCAACCACACTACTGAGGGTTAAATGCACTTGGTGACGGGCGCAGCTTGCCCCTGATGTAGTATATGGCCAAAAAATAAACAGACTATTGCTGGTTAAATGCACTTGGTGTGACAGCTTCACCCTGATGTAGGCTTTAGCCAAAAAACAACCACACTATTGAGGGTTAAATGCACTTGGTGACAGGCGCAGCTTGCCCCTGATGTAGTATATGGCCAAAAAATAAACAGACTATTGCTGGTTAAATGCACTTGGTGTGACAGCTTCACCGTGATGTAGGCTTTAGCCAAAAAACAACCACACCATTGAGGGTTAAATGCACTTGGTGACAGGCGCAGCTTGCCCCTGATGTAGTATATGGCCAAAAAATAAACAGACTATTGCTGGTTAAATGCACTTGGTGTGACAGCTTCACCCTGATGTAGGCTTTAGCCAAAAAACAACCACACCATTGAGGGTTAAATGCACTTGGTGGCAGCTTATGCTGGCGCACCACAAGACACAAAATGGCCGCCGATCACCCCAGAAAAATGTGACTGACAAACGGTCTGGGCAGCCTAAAAACAGTGAGCAATTGAGTATCAGCAGCTCAATGACCCACAGCTGCAGATCGATCAATAATCAAGTCCTTTGGAGGAGTTAATCTGCCTAATCTCGCCCTACTGTCGCAGCCGCAACCTCTCCCTACGCTAATCAGAGCAGAGTGACGGGCGGCGCTATGTGACTCCAGCTTAAATAGAGGCTGGGTCACATGGTGCTCTGGCCAATCACAGCCATGCCAATAGTAGGCATGGCTGTGATGGCTTCTTGGGGCAAGTAGTATGACACTTGTTGATTGGCTGCTTTGCAGCCTTTCAAAAAGCGCCAAGAAAGCGTCACAAAAACGCCAAGAAAGCGACGAACACCGAACCCGAACCCGGACTTTTACGAAAATGTCCGGGTTCGGGTCCGTGTCACGGACACCCCAAAATTCGGTACGAACCCGAACTATACAGTTCGAGTTCGCTCATCCCTACTCATGATAATAACAGACATGATGCCAAGTTCTGGAGAAACCAGAGTGATGAAACAGAATAATTTAGGGTTTAGGTTCTCCATGAAGATGAGCAGAAAGTGGCCATTAGTGGAAAAGTATCAAAATCGCCTGATATATGTTATATAAGTATGATAAAATTCTAACTGCCTGCAGTCACCACTAGGGGATACTCCCATTGACCTGGATATGTAGATCACCTTGAGCAATGACTTTCATAATTTTAACTGTGGAAGTGTGTAAGAAAGCAGGGGTTTGGCGATTTGTATCAGGAAAACTGAGTTCCAAACCCTATAAAAAATATGAAAATAAATCAGACCATGATTATAAGGTGTATTCTGTTTACGTTGGATATGGCAGTGGGTCCCAGAACAAGAATAACAGCTATAACAGTCAATAGCATTGATAAGTGATGGTATCACTGTTAGAAACATGGGCCCAAGTTTAATACAGTTAAGGGGATTATAATGACCCACTGTCATGCCTTCAGCAGTTTGTTATTTGTTAATTAAGACATGGTTAGTATGCTTTATATTTTTAATGTATAATTCTGTTCATGGTGTAACTAATTGCACCATCTGGTGGCTGTTTGCATACACTGCAGCTCTTCACATTAGAAGTTTGACCCATTTCAGCTTCCATAACTTGTAACCTATGAACTCTGATTACATCGTCTACACTGCCCATAGCAGCCATTTCCTCATCACAGCCATAATTCCAGAGGTAACCACTTTTCTTAGTAGGATCCTGATCCATCCTCTTCATCCAAGCTTACGATAGCATCGCTGGTATGTTCACACAGCTATATAACAATATGGTTTGCATCTGTATGCATATTGTGTTTTTCGTATGTTTTTTTTTCTGCTCTTTTATAACAGTTTATAGTTAGCAGCTAGGGACCACACTTGTCATTCAAATAGGATAGCGTGCTTCTAGTATAGCTGTATACTTTTATGTATGTTTATCTACTTATAAATCCGTGTTTTATGTAACTTACATGTCTTGCACGTGTTTGCATGTGCATTGCCTTGTACAATAATTAATTATATGCTTGTCATATGTCAGACTGCATTAGTAAGTGCATTATTTTTCTGTTCCTCAGTTTCACCTCATATATCCTTGCTATAAAGTCAAAGTTGGACGTTGCTCCTTTGTCAATTCACTGCCGGGAAAGGTTTAGCTGTCTGTCAAGCTATGTACCCTCACACATAAGGAGGACCGAACAGTGAAACGGCAGCTTCTTACAAGCTGGATACGAGAAACTGTGACTCCTTAAATCCTGGCCGCAGTGAGTCAGCAACCTCTAACAGGCTGGACTGCATGATACTGAACCTTACAAAGTGCTACGGTGCAGCATCACCACCCGTAACAGTTGCAAGTGTGCAAACCTGTTCACAGTGTCATCATGTCAGCAAGAGAATCTGGACCGTTCGAGACAAGGTCTCGCATCTCAGTTAGCTCCAGAAGCTCAAAGAGATCAGTGAGCAGCTCCACTGTTGCCATTGCCCACGCAAGAGCTGAAGCCGCCAAAATCCGTGCAACATTTGCCAAACAAGAAAAACTATAAAAAATAGAGAAAGCACACATGGAAGCAGCTCTAGCTGTACAACAGGCAACACTGGAAAAGCTAACTGTGGAAAAGGAATCTTCAGCTGCTGTAGCAGAAGCAGAGGCTTTAGAGGAAGCAGCAATCTCCACAAGCGATAGACTCAGCAACATAATTGGGCCTGAACCTGGTCTTCATAATAACTCGCAACGCACTTCAGATTACATACTGCAGCATGCTAAGTCAGATGACGGCCTAAATTTAGGTCCAAGAGCAGCGCCAACTCCTGCTAAAGAGCCCCAGTAGACTCCTGTCACACAACAAGCAACCTCAGCTAACCAAAAACACTGCATTGAATGAGTCAACAGTTTCATAGGGCATCAGCCCTCAATGCAACCTGCATTCAAACCTACAAATGATTGCAGTATAGTCAAATCCTTTAAGAAAGAACAAGTAGCTATTACAGCAACAATACATCAAACAGAGATCCAGGTATGTCAGATTTTCTAAAATTCTTTGCCCAACGGGAGTTAATAACCATGGGGCTCTCCAAGTTTAATGACAGACCTGAAAGCTATAGGTCATGTTGATCATCATTCAGGAATACTATCAGAGAACTGGATCTGTCTGCATGTGAAGAAGTTGATCTTCTTGTCAAGTGGCTAGGAAATTAGTTGGCAGAGCATGCAAAGCGGATTAGAGACATTAATATTAACTACCCAAACAGAGGGTTAAACATGATATGGGAGAGACTTGAGGAGTGTTATGGCTCACCAGAAGTGATAGAGAACGCCCTCTTCAAAAGAGTTGAGGATTTCCCTAAGATCCAAAACAAAAGTTTCCAGAAGCTGAGAGAAGTGAGTGATATGCTGACAGAGCTCCAAGTTGCCAAAACTGAAGGGGACTTACAAGGTCTGGCATTCTTAGATACTGCGTGTGGTGTAAACCCCATAGCACAAAAACTACCTTATAACCTGCAAGAGGATTGCTCAAGGCTCCAGGTACAAGCAACAGTACAATGTCCCATTCCCTACATTCTCTTTCTTTGTGGACTTTGTGCTCCAACAAGCAAACAAAATCACAAAAATATAGTGGCAAATATGAGGGAACTGCTCAAACCCCAGACACTGTAGCGTGTTTCTCATTGGGGGAGCAGTCCCACCGCATGTGAACCACAGAAATATAGTGGCAAATATGGGGGAGCTGCCCAAACCCCAAACACTGTAGCGTGTTTCTCATTGGGGAAGCAATCCCACTGCATGTGGACCACAGCAAACGACCATCCCCAGCAATTAATGCGTACAATGGAGGACGCCAGTGCGGTCCACATGCACCACAAAGGCATCCTACACAAAACGGAGCATTGTGCGGATGAAAATACAATTATATAAATCAAAGAAAATGCACCAAACGGATATGCCACTGACTATACTAGTTGGTCATACAAGCAGATATTAAAAGCTGAGACTTTTGCCAATATATTCCTGTCAGAAAGATATCGGAGCCCATCATGCACTACGTCACGGTCACTCAGCATGGCGAGGGTCCTACCACTATGCTAACTGTGGTGTGAACACGGTCTGAAGGTGATGAAATCCAGCTCACAGCCAAGCTTCCACACAACCGCATAGCAGGACAACTAATGCAATGTGAATAAAGCAAGACTGTAAGCCACACCCATATCAGACCACCAACAAGCAAAGACTAGGAATGATCCCAGCTTTGACTTCTCAATGTTTGACACCACTTACCCCAAATCAGGTAAACCTGTCTCACTTTGTAACATGAAAGGTACACCTGTTGCAGTACACAAAACCAGTGTATCTCTTAAAGACTCCTCAAACAAAACCTGCAGTACTGCAGAGACTGAGAAGATCTCAACAAAAGACCCATACAGAGAATGTCCTCCTACATAAGAAAACCACAGTCATTGCTGAAATGCAGAGGATGTAGAGAAAAACTTCTCAGGGATAGCAAAACTTTCCTCAAGGAAAACAACATTTGCTACAGGTGTTGTGCATCAACCTCTCATGTAGCAAAAGACTATACAGCGAACATAAAATGCTGGGAATGCGACAGTGAAGAGCACAATACAGCTTTACACCCTGGGCCAGCTCCATGGACTCTCATACCCTCAGACCAGGCTGTAGAGCATGGCAGGAAGGTGAGAGACATAGTACCTCCTGAAGTGACACCCCAGTGCACGCAAGTCTGTGGAGAAGGTCTTAGTTACAAATCTTGTTCCAAGATTTGTCTTGTTACAGTTTAACCCATTGGTCATTAAGAGAAAGCGCTAAGGTTGTATGCCATCCTTGATGACCAAAGCAATAGATCTCTTGCTAACTCGGCTTTCTTTGATATCTTCAGTATTAAAGGACACTGCTCTTCATATTCACTTAAAACTTGCACAGGTGTGAGTGAAGAAAAAGGCAGAAGAGCTACTGGTTTCCAAATCAAATCCATAAATGGTGAAGCATCCCTGCCTCTACCTACCTTGATCAAATGCAATCAGATCCCAAGCAATAGAGAAGAGATTCCTACACCTGAGGCAGCATTACATCATGGACATTTAAAGACCATAGCGCATCTCATACCAGCACTCGACCTAGAGGCCCAAATAGTACTTCTGCTTGGAAGAAATATCATAAGAGTCCACAAGGTGAGAAAACAAATAAACGGTCCTCACAGTTCTCCATATGCTCAGAAGCTTGACCTAGGGTGGGTCATCATAGGTGATGTCTGACTAGGAAATGTTCACAAGCCAACCACGGTGAACTCTCTTTACCCGAATACTTTGGAGAACTGACGTTCATCCCTCATTTAGCCTTGTCCTAACAGATTCTTTGTCAGAGAGAAGCCGGCAAGTGTGCTATATCCTGACTTTACAGAAATCGAGAACCATTCTTGTGGTGAAGTCAAAGATCACTTGGGGTGCACGGTGTTCCAGAGGACAAAGGAAGACCACAAGATAGCCCCCTCTATTGAAGATGAGGCCTTGTTAAACATAATGGAACAAGGATTCTTCAAGGATAAAACAAACACCTGGGTTGCACAACTGCCTTTCAAAACACAGAGACGCCATCTTCCTAACAACAGGGATCAGGCCTTAAAACACTTCTGTTCACTCAAACGCAACTTTCAGAAAAGACCAGAGATGATGGAACATTTTTTCTTATTCATGAACAAGATATTTTAGAACAATCATGCAGAAGTAGCTCCACCCCAAAAAGAAAAGGAAGAATGCTGGTATCTATCAATCTTCGGCATTTACCACCCTAAGAAGCCAGGACAAATCCGAGTAGTATTTAACTCCAGTTCACAATATGAGGGAGTCTCTCTCAATGATGTTCTTTTGACAGGACCAGACCTCAATAACACACTTTTCGGTGTCCTCATCAGATTCCCTTAATAATCCATCGCTGTAGTTGCCGACATACAACATATGTTCTATTGTTTCGTAGTTAAAGAAGAGCACAGGAACTTATTGAGATTCCTTTCGTTCAGGGTCAATGATCCTACTCAAGACATCAAAGAATATTGCATGAAGGTGCATGTTTTTGGCAACAGCCCATCTCCTGCAGTCGCCATTTATGTACTCTCTGCTCAAGAAGGTGAAAAAGACTATGGGAAGGACGTTAAGAAGTTGGTTGAAAGAGACTTCTATGTAAATGATGGCTTAAAGTCGCTTCCCTCACCAGAGGGTGCAATCAGTCTACTCAAAAGGACTCAAAGTATGCTTTCCTGTTCACCTCAGACTGCATTAGATAGCTTTAAACAGCAAAGTTGTTATGGAGGCTTTCCCTACTCAAGATCATGCCAGTGATTTGAAAGACCCGATACCCATGCAGCACAGCCTAGGGCTCAGCTGGGACCTCAAGTCTGACACCTTTACCTTTCAGGTCGATCAAGAGCAAAAACCTTTTTTACACGACATGGAGTCTTATCCACCATTAACAGTCTATATGATCCACTTGGATTTGCAGCACCTGTGATGATCCAAGATCAGACTATGCTCAGAGAGTTAACCACAGATACATGTAATTTGGATTCGCCACTTCCCTCTGCAAAAGAGACACTATGGATAACATGGAGAGACTCTCTAAAGGCATTATCTAACTTATATATATATAGGCCATATGCCCACTTCTCTCCTGTAGAGGTTCAGTCTAGGCAGCTGTGCATATTTTGTAATGCTTCAGTAAACGCAATCGCTGCAGTCGCTTACCTTAAAACTATAGACATTAAAAGGCTGCTTTCACACTAGCGTTCGCTGGTCCGTTCGTGAGCTCCGTTTGAAGGGGCTCACGAGCGGACCCGAACGCAGCCGTCCAGCCCTGATGCAGTCTGAATGGAGCGGATCCGCTCAGACTGCATCAGTCTGGCGGCGTTCAGCCTCCGCTCCGCTCGCCTCCGCACGGACAGGCGGACAGCTGAACGCTGCTTGCAGCGTTCGGGTGTCCGCCTGGCCGTGCGGAGGCGTGCGGATCCGTCCAGACTTACAATGTAAGTCAATGGGGACGGATCCGTTTGAAGATGTCACCCTGTGGCTCAATCTTCAGGCGGATCCGTCCCCCATTGACTTTACATTGAAAGTCTGGACGGATCCGTCCGAGGCTATTTTCACACTTAGCTTTTTTTAGCTAATATAATGCAGACGGATCCGTTCTGAACGGAGCCTCCGTCTGCATTATTATGAGCGGATCCGTTCAGAACGGATCCGCCCGAACGCTAGTGTGAAAGTAGCCAAAGTCAGGTCCAAATTGGCTTTGTGATGGGCAAGGCAAAACTGGCACCAAGTCCTGAGCTTACCATATCAAGACTGAAACTTTGTGCTGCTGTTCTGGCAGTAGAGCTAGCAAATCTTATTGTGTCAGAAATAGATATAAAACTTGATAGTACAGTATTTCATACAGACAGCAAAGTAGTGTTGGGCTACATTTACAATGAGACTATGAGATTTTATGTCTATGTTCATAACAGAGTTCAAAGAATTAGGAGGTCAACACAGCCTACCCAGTGGTGCTATGTACCAACTGACCTCCACCCAGAAGACCATGCTACAGGAGCTGTTCCAGCAGCCCATCTTAAAGATACTACGTGGCTCACAGGGCCACCATTCCTCTACAAACCTGTACTTGACACTCTTGAGAAAAACACATTTGAGCTGCTAGAGCCAAATGCTGATGCAGAGATTCGTCCTCACGTTTCTGTACTTACTACAAGAGTTTCTAACAGAGAGCATGGATCCAAATTATTTAACACGTTTTCTACGTGGAAATCACTGAACAGAGCTATAGCTGGCTTGATCCACATAGCCAGATCCTTTAGAGCCACACCTACAGGATCAGAGCACTGCAAAGGTTGGCATTAATGTCATAAGGCCCATACAGTGGATGAGCTCACACAGGCCAGAGACGTTATCATCCATGGTATCCAACAAGAGGTTTAGGCTCAAGAATTTGAACTGATCCAAAATCAAAAGAGTGTTCCTAAAGACAGTTCCCTCAAAAGACTTGACCCCTATATAGATGCTAATGGTCTGTTGAGAGTTGGAGGACGTATTTTGAATGCAAAATTCGAGAGTAATGAATGTAATACTCCCAAACAATCATATTGCATCTTTACTTGTGCAACACTACCAAGAGAAGACTAAACACCAGGGACGTTTGTTCACTGAAGGAGCTTTCCATACAACTGGATTCTGGATAGTGGGAGCGAAAAGGCTTGTGAGTTGTCTCATTTTCAAATGTGTCACTTGCCAAAAACTATGTGGTATGTTTCAGTCACAGAAGATGGCTAACCTCCCTGCTGACCGACTCAGTACAGAACCTCCTTTTACTAATGTTGGTCTTGACGTGTTTGGCCCCTGGTCTGTCACCACACAACAAACTAGAGAAGGCCATGCAAACAGCAAACGCTGGGCAGTCATATTTACGTGCATGACTATCAGGGCTATGAATATAGAAGTTGTCGAGTCTTTAGACACATCTAGCTTTATAAATGCTCTCAGACGTTTCATTTCCATTAGAGGCCCAGTTAAACTAATCCGCTCTGATAGGGGTACCAACTTTGTTGGAGCCTGAAAAGAACTGCAAATCCCTTCAAACATTGACAGCGACCATGTAGGGAGATATCTTGCTGACCAAGACTGTAAATGGACATTCAACTCCCTACATGGAAGACTCTTGGGAGCGTATGATTGGCATAGCCCACCAGATCCTTCATTCTGTCTTTCTACAGCTAGGAACTTCGAGGCTCACCCATGAGACCCTCTCTACATTCATGGCTGGAGTAGTGGCGATCATTAATGTCAGACCTTTGACTTCAATATCCAGAGGATCTTTTTTTGCTCACTCCTTCTACTCTTCTCATCCAAAAAGTCGGTACAGCATCAGCTCCTCCTGGTGAATTTAGTACTAAAGACTTGTACAAGTGTCAGTGGAGACGAGTGCAAACCCTAGCAGATGCCTTCTGGGATAAATGGAGGAAACAATACATCTCTACACTACATGTCCAGAATAAATGGCAAACCAGAAAACCCAACATGGAGGTTGGTAATGTTGTTCTTGTCAAAGACTCTCAGTCAAGAAGAAATGACTGGCCTTTGGGACTGATAACCAAGGTGTTCTCAAGTGAAGATGGCAAAGTCAGAAAGGTGGAATTCAAGGTCTGCAGGCAACATGAGCCTAAACGTTTCCTCACAACCGTTACTGAACTGATCTGGTGGCCGTTTGCATACACTGAAGATCTTCACATTAGAAGTTTGACCCATTTCAGCTTCCATAACTTGTAGCCTATGAACTCTGATTACATCGTCTGCCCTGCCCATAGCAGCCATTTCCTCATCACAGCCATCATTCCAGAGGTAACCACTTGGCTTAGTAGGATCCTGATCCATTCTCTTCATCCAAGCTTACAGTAGCATCGCTGGTATGTTCACACAGCTATATAACAATATGGTTTGCATCTGTATGCATATTGTGTTTTTGCATGTTTTTTTTCTGCTCTTTTATAACAGTTTATAGTTAGCAGCTAGGGACCATATTTGCAATTGAAATAGGATAGCGTGCTTCTGGTATATCTGTATACCTTTATGGATGTTTATCTACTTCTTATATATCCGTGTTTTATGTAACTTACATTGTCTGCACATATTTGTGTGTGAATTGCCTTGTACAGTAATGTATTATATGCATTGTCATATGTCAGACTGCATTAGTAAGTGCATTATTTTTCTGTTCCTCAGGTTCACCTCAGATATCCTTGCAATAAAGTCGAAGTTGGAAGTTGCTCCTTTGTCAATTCATTGCCGGGAAAGGTTTAGGGTACTTTCACACTAGCGTTTTTCTTTTCCGGCGCTGAGTTCCGTCCTAGGGGCTCAAATCTGGAAAAGAACTGATCAGTTTTATCCTAATGCATTCTGCACGGAGAGAAATCCATTCAGGATGCATCAGGATGTCTTCAGTTCAGTCTTTTTGACTGATCAGGCTTTTCAGAAAACCGTAGCATGTTGTATTTTTACCTCCGGCCAACAATCCGGAACACTTTGACTGAACGCCGGAACCGGCCTTTTTCCCATTGACTTGCATTAACGCCGGATCCGGCGCCTTGTGTTCCGTCAAAACGGATCCGGCTTTTGCATGTTAAACCCGAAAAATGTGAAAAAAAAGTTAAAGTCCATAAATGGCGGATCCGTTTTTTCCAATGTATTTTTTCATTGTGATCAAAATCCTGATCAGGATTCAAATGTAATCCGTTTTCACACGTCTTTCCGGATCCGGCGGGCAGTTCCGTTGACGGAATTGAATGCCGGATTCAAACTGGTGTGAAAGTAGCTTAAGCTGTCTGTCAAGCTATGTACCCTCACACATAAGGAGGACAGAACACCCACAGTGACCGGGAGTAAATTGTGTGTCACTTACCTGTAATTTTCCATTGCTCCACGTTCAGTCATAATTAGTTATATGTTTTTAATCTGCAGATCACCATACCAGAGCGGGGGTCTCACTGTGTCCCTGCAGTGACTATGGGATATAGCTGGAGGTGATGACTGTACCACAAGTGCCAGGATCAGAATCAGATGACTTGCGCTTTAGCAAGAGGCAGATTCTGAGCTTGGTCTCTGCACTCAACCACCGGACTTTCTGCCGTCAGATATATTCACTAAAGTGAATTTCCTGCTGCATCAAAGGCAGATTCCAGGCTTGTAAATCACAGAAAAAATGCACCAAACGGATATGCCACTGACAGTGGCATATCCGTTTGGTGCATTTTTTCCGATTTATATAATTATATTTTTCATCTGCACAATGCTCCGTTTTGTGTAGGATGCCTTTGTAGTGCATGTGGACCGCGCCGGCATCCTCCATTGTACGCATTTTTTGCTGGGGATGGTCGTTTGCTGCGATCCACATGCGGTGGGACTGCTCCCCGAATGAGAAACACGCTACAGTGTTTGGGGTTTGAGCAGTTCCCCCATATTTGCCACTATATTTCAGTGATTTTAAATTCCTGGCTTGGTCTCTTCAATAACCACTGGACTTGTCATTCACTAGACTTTCCACAGTCAGATGTATTCACTGAAGAAAGTGAGTTTCCTGCTGTATCAAAAGGCAGATTCCAGGCTTGGTCTCTGCAGAATAGGGCTGAAACGATGACTTAAATGAATCGATTAACTCGACACAAAAAAATCCTTGATGCACATTTTTTTGCATCGATGATTCGTTTGTGCCATGTGACCATTGAGTGTGAGTGAAGAGCTTGCTATTACTCACGCTCCGTGGTGACCCGCCTGCCCCCATAGCGCTGCACTGGGTCCTGATGCTATGTGACATCAAGTCCCAGTGCAGTGTGTGGAGAAGAGGATGGAAGATCTCTGGAGTGTCGGCAGTGCCCCTACAGGAAAGGTAAGTATTTTAGTTCACTGGCGCTGCAGCTGGGCACTGATGGCTAGGAGGGGGAGTCAGGGAACTGATGGCAGTGGGGGCAGCTGGTGGCACTAGGGGGAGTTTATTGCACTAAGGAAGCTGATGGCATGGGGGAACTGGTGGTATTAGGGGAGGAGCTGATGGCACTGGGAGGGGGAGCAACTGATGACATGGGGAAGCTGGTGGCACTGGGTGGAGCTGGTGGCATTGGTGGAGGAGCTGGTGGCATTGACCCCTGGATAGTTCAGTGGATCCCCAGTTGGCTTTCGGAAAGATATCACAAGTGGTGTACCTTAAGGGTCTGTCCTGGGTCCTATTCTTTTTAGAACAAAATAATTTTTATTAGAATTTTCAAAGAAATTTCAATATAACATTCAGAAAATTTAATGTTTCACATGTAATATTACTTCATATCACATGAGGTGAGAACACATAATCTACATTTCAAATATTAATGATGCGTGTATCTGAATAAATTGCAGTAAAATAAAATAAACATATACACAAAAGTGCCTTCTTAAATCTTTGTTAACTTTAACATTAAATGATTAAAGAAAAGTGAATCTTTATTACATATACATTGAGAACATATATTTAGTTACGTATATCACTAATCTTTCCTGGCAATACTACAAACCGGATTCCCAAAAAGTTGGGACACTATACAAATCGTGAATAAAAACTGAATGCAATGATGTGGAGGTGCCAACTTCTAATATTTTATTCAGAATAGAACATAAATCATGGAACAAAAGTTTAAACTGAGAAAATGTACCATTTTAAGGGAAAAATATGTTGAATCAGAATTTCATGGTGTCAACAAATCCCCAAAAAGTTGGGACAAGGCCATTTTCACCACTGTGGCATCTCCCCTTCTTTTTACAACACTCAACAGACGTCTGGGGACCAAGGAGACCAGTTTCTCAAGTTAGAATAGGAATGCTCTCCCATTCTTGTCTAATACAGGCCTCTAACTGTTCAATCGTCTTGGGCCTTCTTTGTTGCACCTTCCTCTTTATGATGCGCCAAATGTTCTCTATAGGTGAAAGATCTGGACTGCAGACTGGCCATTTCAGTACCCGGATCCTTCTCCTACGCAGCCATGATGTTGTGATTGATGCAGAATGTGGTCTGGCATTATCTTGTTGAAAAATGCAGGGTCTTCCCTGAAAGAGATGACGTCTGGATGGGAGCATATGTTGTTCTAGAACCTGAATATATTTTTCTGCATTGATGGTGCCTTTCCAGACATGCAAGCTGCCCATGCCACACGCACTCATGCAACCCCATACCATCAGAGATGCAGTCTTCTGAACTGAGCGTTGATAACAACTTGGGTTGTCCTTGTCCTCTTTGGTCCGGATGACATGGCATCCCAGTTTTCCAAAAATAACTTCGAATCGTGACTCGTCTGACCACAGAACAGTCTTCCATTTTGCCACACTCCATTTTAAATGATCCCTGGCCCAGTGAAAACGCCTGAGCTTGTGGATCTTGCTTAGAAATGGCTTCTTCTTTGCACTGTAGAGTTTCAGCTGGCAACGGCGGATGGCACGGTGGATTGTGTTAACTGACAATGGTTTCTGGAAGTATTCCTGAGCCCATTCTGTGATTTCCTTTACAGTAGCATTCCTGTTTGTGGTGCAGTGTCGTTTAAGGGCCCGGAGATCACGGGCATCCGGTATGGTTTTACGGCCTTGACCCTTACGCACAGAGATTGTTCCAGATTCTCTGAATCTTCGGATGATGTTATGCACAGTTGATGATGATAGATGCAAAGTCTTTGCAATTTTTCGCTGGGTAACACCTTTCTGATATTGCTCCACTATCTTTCTGCGCAACATTGTGGGAATTGGTGATCCTCTACCCATCTTGGCTTCTGAGAGACACTGCCACTCTGAGAAGCTCTTTTTATACCCAATCATGTTGCCAATTGACCTAATTAGTATTAATTGGTCTTCCAGCTCTTCGTTATGCTCAAATTTACTTTTTCCAGCCTCTTATTGCTACTTGTCCCAACTTTTGGGGGATTTGTTGACACCGTGAAAATTTGAATCAACGTATTTTTCCTTTAAAATGATACATTTACTCGGATTAAACGTTTGATCTGTCATCTACGTTCTATTACAAATAAAATATTGACATTTGCCATCTCCACATCATTGCATTCAGTTTTTATTCAAAATTTGTTTAGTGTCCCAACATTTTGGGAATCCGGTTTGTAAATTGGTTTTATTCATTACAATCTCTATTATATTTATGCTTTCTCTTATGTTATCTGACTTCGGTTGACCGACTCCCGTCCTATTCTTTTTAATATCTTTGTAGGCAACATAAGAGAAGGTTTGGTAGGTAAGGTTCATCTGTTTGCCGATGAGACAAAATCGTGTAATAGGGTTGATACTCCTAGAGAAACAATGGAAACTGCAGTTCAATGTCACTAAATGTAAAATAATGCACTTGTGGAGAAGGAACTCTCAATCTAAATATCATATTGGCAGCTCTGTGTTAATGAGGACTTCAGAACAGGATTTAGGTGTCCTTGTATAAGACAGCTTTAAGTGGACAGGCAGCAGGGAAAGCAAGTAGGATGTTTGGCTATACTGTACAGCTAGAGGTATAACTAGTAGGAAGAGAGAGATTGTGATCCTGGTGTATCGAGCACTAGTGAGACCACATCTGGAATACTGTGTCCAGTTCTGGAGATGTCACCTATGAAAAAGACATAGATAAGATGGAATGGGTACAGAGACAGGCTATGAAAATGGTGGAGGGTCTTAAGCATAAAACATACCTGGATAGTGTTCTCAATAGGAGGCTAAACATAACAAGGGGATACAATCTGAAATTAGCTGGGGGCAACATCAGGAGCAATGTCAGGGAAAGAGTGGTTGAAGCTTGGAACAAACTTCCTGCAGATGCGGTTGGGAAATGTCCATTCTAAATAAATAAATAAATAATAATATAAGGGCAGACTTGATGGACCAGGTCTTTTTCTGCCATCAATCTTCTATGTTTCTATCTTCTGTGACACATGGGAAATAATTACACCTAATGCATCTAAAGAAGATCACTGGTTATTAGATGTGGTACAACCAGAAATATTTGTAAGCTGTGTAAGCTATGGTCTTTTCACACTGCATCATCAGTGTGCATCTGAGGTATACATTACCCTTAGATTCAGGGGCGGATTGGCAATGTACCCCACCGGTAAACCTCCCGGTGGGCCGGTTGCCTAAAGTATCCTATGGGCCGGCATCATTACACATTGATTACAGCAGGGTGAGCGGTGGCCCGGTGCCCTCACTACAATACACATTACGGCCACCAGCATCCCTGTTGGGATCTCATTATCATGCCACCGTCATAATGAGATTGTAGCAGGGCTGTTGACAGCTGCACTGTGTATTGTGCTGAGGGGGACGGCCGCTGCTGGCCCTGCTGTAATCTAATCATTATGCTGTATTGTGCCTGTCTCTGTACCTCCTCCTGCTCCAGATGTCAAAGGACCTGTGGCTCCTCCAACTCCCAGCATCAACACAACTGACTCTGTGTCGTCCTCCCTACCCCTCCCGCTCGAGGACACAGGCCAGAAGAGGTTGACGCATTAATGTGGGGAACGGCACTCAGGGGAGTTTTTTTGCCAGTCATTTGACAATAAGGGGGTTTGGGGGCAGGGCACATTAAGGTGGCCACTATAAGTACATTACTGGGGGCATTACTGGGGGACCTATAGCGACATTACGGGAGGCAGGGGGGGAAATTACTGGGGGCAGGGAGGGCATTACTGTGACCATTATAGGGACATCACTGGTGGCGGTCGGGATATTGCTGTGGCCAGTATATGGATATTACTGGGCAGGGGGGGGGGGGCATTACTGGAGGGCAAGGGGAGGACATTACTAAGGGCATTTTTATTACTGAGGGCACAATATGGGGCATTATTACAGGGAGCACAATACATAGTATACTGGGGGCATTAATATAACATGAGGTGGCATTTTTAATACTGGGACATTATTAGTACTGGAAGCACTGTGGGGACATTGGTATTACTGGGGCATTATTATTATTATTATTACTGGGGGAATTATAGGCGGCACTTTGTCACTGGGGGCACTATTATTTTACAGTTTATTATTTGGGGGCATTGGGGAGCACAGCAGACTCAGTACTGGGGTAGCAGCAGGATGACAATGGTGGGGAGGATGATGGAAATATGAGGACTCTAAAGGTGTCTGTGTTTCAAACTCTGCAGAGATGGAACCCGGCTAGAAGATGCCATTGTGTGTTGTCTGGTCCTAACAGAGAAAATGAGATAAAAGAATGTCTACATCAGAGGAGACATCACTGGATGTAAGAGCTATGTGCTGCTGTATTACCCTACGTGTATGGTAACGCTAAAAGACCACTCATTTTGCTGAAGGTAGGCCTGGCCTGTGTTTTAACTCTTCACCCCCTTTCTCCATATCTTAATTAGAGTCAAGAAGAGGAGTAGGACAGGAAATAGCAGTTGGCACTGGCTACCACAGATGGGCAGCTTCTAGAGAGGTATTTGGTTATTGTGGAGCAATATATTATGCTGAACTGCGCCCCCAAAAAATGCTGCATGATATACTGCTCCCTCTATGGTATAACTCATGTTGGTCCCACCTTCTCTCAGTCTGGGCCCGCCACTCAGTCTGGGCCACTTTTAATTCCCAATCCTCCCCTGCGTAGATCACTTTGCAAAAAAACATTATAAATGTATATCATGTGGTATCATAAAAAAATAATATATAATATTAATAATGTCTGTAGGTAATAACATTACATAGTAATAACATTCTGCTGTAGTTTGCCATGCAGTAAAAAATGGAAATCAAGGGGAATCCACAAGAGGCAAAAATAACGCTATTCTGGCCTCCATCGGTAAAATGGAAACCGGTGAGTCCATTCAACATATGTGGTAAGCATACACAGAGTGAAAAGACAAAGGGTTGTCCTAAGAAAAAATACTCTACATTTTCACATCAGCACCTGAATCTGAATACCTTTGTAATTAGATGTAATTAAAAATGTAGTATAGCCACGGACTCACTAGGTGGTTTCTTTCTTTCTCTGTCCACCTCGCTGAGGTGGACACAAATTACTCCGTTCCATCCTTCAACTGCCACCAGCCAGATCTTCTGTTAGTAGCTGTGACAGTTACAGGTAGAGAGCTGCAGCAGAAATGAAACACCACCTGAGCTGCCTGCGTGATATAAATCTAGCAGGGCAACTGGGATAATTATTTTTAGCCCCAAGCCTTTTAACTTTGTTCTAGATTGTAACAAACCATGTTATGTCAGATTTTTGCGCAGAGGATTTAGTGCAGCCGATTCTCCGCATATTTGCTGGGTTGTGGCCGAATCTCCAACTATCCCCATTATAGATAATGAGGAGCAATGTCAGGGAAAGAGTGGTTGAAGCTTGGAACAAACTTCCTGCAGATGCAGTTTTCAGCAATTTTGGATAGAGAGAGATCCCTTTCAGATCTCACCAACGCTAGTGTGAAACTAGCTTTAAACATGGAATAACCCCATCAAAGAGCCGATCAGATTGATTCAGTAAAAGTTGTAATTTATACATTTAAAGGGATTAACTGGGAATTTGATATTGATGACCTAACCTCAGAATAGGCGATCAATATCAGATTGTACGGCTCCTGGGATCAGCTACTCAAAGAGGTTTTGGCACTCACTGTACGTTGGTCACTTGGCCTCTGTGCAGCCTAGTCCCATTCAAGTGAATAGGGCTGACCTGCAATATCAAGCATAGCTGCTATACAATATACAGTGGTGTGCTTGGTGAGCTGTGAGGAGTTTGCAGTGCTCAGCGGAGCTCCGGTGAGAGCAGGAGCCTCTTCAAACAGCTGATCGGCGGGCGTTTAATAAGAGTTTAGCTATAATGAGCATTATGAGGTCAGATCAGGGATAAGGCCTCACGTGAGCCATCAAGCTGATAGAACGCAGGAGGGACAGTCTGCAAGTAGGCTTATTTTTAACTGCATGTATAACAAAGACTACTGCAGTTTTTTAAGACCAATTGATTAAATGAATTTTAACTAAAAAGGAGTAAAAAGCAATTATAAAAAAATAAAATAATCCCCAAAGGTGTCCATTGTCTGTAATATCTTGATTCTTTCATTTCAAATAGGAGGAATAAATAATCATCTGTTCAGACACCTCCAGGTATGAGGAGTTCCAGTTCTTCCTGTAATTCTGGAACATGGGAATGGTCCTCCCACTTCTCCTCCAACTCACTGTTTGACCAGCTCCAGTGGGGCTTCCAACCACAATACTCTACTGAAATCACCCTTACTTCTTACTACTGACCTCCTGGCAAACCCAAATCACATTGTTCAGTGCTTCTTCTACACCTTTTATCTGTCTTTGACATGTAACTATCCCCTCTTGATACAAATTCTCCACTTCCTTGATACAGACTTGACCTTCCTGGATCTCTTCATACATCACCTGTTACAAAAGCCAAACAGTGCTCCTTCCCTTTTAAGTCCTGGCATGTGCCTTAACAGCCGTATATGACCACACACATGGGATATTGCTGTATTCAGGAAATTGTGGGAGGTTTCTCCAAATCATTACTACACCTTAAACATGGAATAACCCCATCAAAGAGCCGATCAGATTGATTCAGTAAAAGATTGTAATTTATACATTTAAAGGGATTAACTGGGAATTTCCTGAGGTGTAGTTTCTAAAATGGGGTCTTTTATTGGGCGTTTATGTTTTGGGACCTTAAGGCCTATGCAAACCTGAGATGGTGCATAAAAACATCCTAATAAGGGCTCATGCACACAACCATTAGTTGTTTTGCGTCCCACAAATTGCAGATCTGCAAAACACAAATATCGGCCACGTGCATTACGCATTTTACGGAATGGAATGTCCGACCCCTAATAAAACAGTCCTATCCTTGTCTGTAAAACATCCCAAGGCTGAATTCACACGTCCGTCCGTCGCAGGGGCAGACTGACCAGTCGGGCACTTCGGACGTTGTCCGAGGACCCGCTGCAGCGTGCTAAAGAGCTATTTTTCACCACGTATTTCACGTTCCCGCGACCTCCCAGGAGCCCATACATTAGAGGCCTTTTATAGTTGGAGGAAGCTAAAAGACCTTTCATGATGTCACTACCACGTGATCCTGTGTGGGCAGGAGTCAGTCTCCAGGCTGTTCAGCGGGAGGAGGTAAAGGACCTGTGATGATGTCACGACCATCTGATCATGTGTGGGAGGATTCAGGCTCACAGGCTGTGCATTTGAAGGAGGTAAAGAACCTGTGATGATGTCGCGAGCCTGTGATCCGGTATGGGCGAGGTCAAGCGGATCATATGATCATGTGCTGCTGTACTTGTTGGATAGTGACTAAAGTAGAGTCACTGCTGGTAGGTGTGATGTCACCCAAGGAGGTGGAGACTGGTAGTCTAATGGGGGGGGCCTCTTTCTAACAACTCCAGTCTGCCTCCCCCATACATGCCGTGTAAAGAATAGCAGGTGGAGGTATGTGTGTAGTCTCCGCCATTTTCTGTCATTATCCCCTTCACTACCAGCTCTCTAATCTTGAATTACCTCCTCGTCCTTATTAGGACCAGGAGGCGGTTAAAGGGGGTTCTCTGAGCACACACCTCCTGGGAGTATTATTTCTATACTGTGTAATGGACTTATATAAGGGGCCACATGACCCTGAGGCGGGTCCTGCTCCTGAGTGTGTCCTCCTGCCCCTTACCTCATCCTAGTGGTGGTCCCAGCCCTTCTGTACCTTGATGCCTCCATTACAGTGAGTCAGCACACAGAGAGCCCCGAATACAACCTGCTGTCTCCATCTAACACAGTGGTTCTCAACCTTTCTAAAGCCGTGACCCCTTAATACAGTTCCTCATGTTGTGGTGACCCCCAACCAGTACATTTTTTTCCTTGCTACGTCATAACCAATTTTGCTACGGTTATGAATTGTAATGTAAATATCTGATATGCAGGATGTATGCCAGTCTATTACAAGGTGTTAGGTAGTTCTGTAATTGGCGCTGTGTTGTGGGGGATCTGTGGAGGACGCTGTTATATGGGGGGGATCTGTGGAGGACGCTGTTATATGGGGGGATCTGTGGAGGACGCTGTTATGGGGGGTGTGCTATGACACATAGGGCCATGAGGGGGGCCAGCATAAGACATATAGCATCTTATGCTGGTCCCCCTCATGGCCCTATGTGTCCCCTCATGTGTCCTAAACTGCGCACATAACTGTCTTTGCGTGTAAAGTATGTTACTCCTGTGTGACACAATCTCTCTCCTAGTTGTAGCGTTATACTACCCTACCTCGTGAGATTTCCCTACCTTCTGACTTCCTGTCGCACTGCTAATGACGTGAGGAGGCGTTCCTGAGTTTTGACGATCTGCGCATGCGCAAACTGACAGTTTATGGAAAATCTCAGCGGAGTTCAGCTTTACACCGGGACACTGCGCATGCGAGCCTTAGTAGGGAAATATTACGGCCCAGTGCGCAAGCGCGGCTAACTCCGGCCGGCGCATGCGCAGTGTCCCGGTGTGAAGCTGAACTCTGCAGAGATTTTCCATAAACTGTCGGTTTGCGCATGCGCAGATCGTCAAAACTCAGGAAGGAACGCCTCCTCATTTCATTAGCAGTGCAACAGGCAGTCAGGAGGTAGGGAAATCTCACGAGGTAGGGTAATGTAACGCTACAATCGTGCAGCCCTAATAGGAAGCCTCAGGCGACCCCCCGGAAAGGTCCGATTGACCCCCAAAGGGGTCGCGACCCCTAGGTTGAGAACCGCTGATCTAACATAAGCTTTTCCAGGGTGAGATGCACCTGAAGCTGCTTGGTTCTTTCTTTCAGCCAGATGTTCTCTGTGATTTGTGGGGCAGCACGGTGGCTCAGTGGTTAGCACTGGTGCTTTGCAGCGCTGGGGTCCTAGGTTCAAATCCGACCAAGGGCAACATCTGCATGGAGTTTGTATGTTCTCCCTGTGTTTGCGTGGGTTTACTCCGGTTTCCTCCCACACTCCAAAGACATTCTGATAGGGACCTTAGATTGTGAGCCCCATTGGGGACAGTTGGATGATAATGTCTGTAAAGCGGAGCGGAATTAGTAGCGCTATATAAGTGTGTATAATAAATAAATAAATTTGTCTACAGACGAGCTGTCTGGGCCGTACTCTATGAGAGTGTGAGACCATCACCATGCCCACAGTATTCCTGTTTTGATGCAGCTGCATCAGGACGTTCTGCATGGAGTCCATGGGAGTGAGACAGGGAGGCACACTAAGGACGCAGGTAACACTAACACATTATCAGGACTAGTGTTATCTGTGTTTTTACATAGGACTGCAGGTAACACTACTACATTTTCTGTACTCAGATAGTCATCACTGTGTTATCTGTGTTGTCACATAGAACTGCAGGGGACATCTACAAAATTATCTGTACTCAAGAGTTATCACTGTATAGTGGGGCCCACTGAGACTTTATCGCCCAAGGGCCCACATGAGCCTGGAGCCGACGTGGTGCAATATGTGTGTGGGGCTGTGGGTGGGTGTGGACACAGGGGCCCCATAATCTCTTATTGCCCAGGGGCCCCATGAGTTGTCAGTCCTCCCCTGCGTCCGTGGAACACAGTCCATGAGATACCGAACAGGCATCCTGCAAAGTGCAGGAGCCCATGGAGTCATTGGTTGTTATGACGCCATGCGCTTTGTGCCGCCGCCGTACAGTAATACACTCGTATGATCTATAAGAGTGTATTATTGTACAGCAGCAGGAAGCGCACGGTGTCATAGCAACCAATGACGCTGTGCGCGCCTGCACCAGGCAGGATGCCAGTCCAGTATCTCACGGACCGTGTTCCACGGACGTGTGAATTCAGCCTAATACAAAAACGTACTAAACAAGATATCCGAATAGCACACAGAGTGCAGTCTGCATTTTTTTTTTGCGGCCCAAGTGAAGTGAATGGGTCCACAAAAAATGTGGATTGGATGAGGACCAAAAATAAGTTTGTGTGCAGGAGCCCTAATACACACCATCATTTTTGAAACCTGTGTTATTCAGGCAATAGCTAGCAGAGAACCGCAACTCAGTATCCAACACCTGCTGTGCTACAGCATTGCGGACAGCACATGTCAGTGAAAAACGGAAGTGTGAAGGAAGCCTCAAACAGAGAATTGCTATCACTGATAATATCTCCCCCATGTAAAACCATCAGTGACTGACAGCATTCTCTGTGTAAGGGCTCATGCACACGAACTTATTTTTCTTTCCGCTTCCATTGTTATTTTTTGTGGACCGTATGCAGAACCATTCACTTCAATGGGTCCGCAAAAAATACGGAACGCACACGGAACACATCCATGTCATCCGTATTTCGCAGATCCATACTGTAGAAATGCTATGCCCAGCCCATATTGCTCATGTGTTTGGTGATTAACAAAATTACTGTTTCTGTTCCGCAAAAAACAGATCGCATATGGAAACCATACCGAGATGTATTGTGGAATAACGGAGGGGAGGAGGACTTAAATCAGAGAAAAAAAAAAAAACCTTAGATACAAGGCAACGGATCCGCGAAAAACATTTTTTGCAGATCCGTTTTTTGTGGACCGCAAATTACATACAGTCGTGTGCATGAGCCCTAAGTGTGTATACAGAGATAGCTATCAATCACTGATAACATCATCCCTGTGTACAGCCATCAGTGACTAACAGCTATCTGTATACACACTTAGCCCTTATGCACACGGCAGTTGTGCGGCCATTCCGTGCACTAGGGACCGCAATTTGCAAAAACAAGTTACTCCATGTGTATTCTGTTTTCATATGTCCGTATTTCCATTCCGCCAAAAAATAGAACATGTCCTATTATTGTCCGCATTACGGACAAGGATAGTACAGTTCTATGAAGGGCCAGCTGTTCCATTCCGCAAAATAAGGAATGCACACAGATGTCATCCATATTTTTTGCAGATCTGTTTTTTGTGGACCGCAAATTACATAGTCGTGTGCATGAGCCCTTACAGAGAGAATGCTATCAATTACTGATAATGCCCTCAGCACCTACTGAGCTGTTCACAGGGATGGTCTTAAGTTAGAAAAAGCTGAAATATTAATGTAAGGCTACATGCATAAGAACTTGAATGGGGTCCGCGATAGTGCATGCGCTGCTTTTTTGCGGTGCGAAGGCACCTCCCGAAACGCCACGGAAGCACTCCATGCCTCCGTTCTGCATCTCCATGATTGCGAACCCATTCAAGTGAATGGGTACGCAATTCGTGATGCGGAATGCACACAGGCCGGTGCCCGTGTATTGCGGACACGCTGTATGTATGGGTTGTATGCATGTAGCCTAAAAATTACAAGTTTTACTGTCCTTTTTCACAAGAAATATATACATTGATCTGCCCCTGCTCTATAACATGCTGCCTGCAGATTGCCCTGCCTCTTTGAGGCACTGTTCACATCTGCTGACATTTACCCATATACAAAGATATAGTGCCCATTTACAAGGGCAGATTATGAAGCCAACAATTGGGAATGAACATTCCTACAAACGCTTGTTTCCGATACCTGCCTCATGCTAATCGCCCACTGATCACTCAACAAAGGAGAAAAACGCTAGCTTGCCAGCTGATCAGATCATTTAGGCAACACAAGATCCTTGCTCCACGGTGATAAATCATCCTATATAAAAACAGGGGTATGCTGCCTACAGACCATTAAACTGTGTGGGGGATGAAGGATCATAGTAACAAACATTCATCCCCATGACTGCAGTGTGTAAATGGGCCCTACGTTGCTAGGAGCACTGTCAATGGGATAAGTACACATTAACACCCCCAATAAATTACCAAAACACACACAAAGACCACACTATTTTGGTTGGAATAAATTTAATTTCATCTGTCTGTAAACAAGGTGTTTTAATAGTTTATGGCATTTCCTTAAATGCATATTAAATCAGATGAGTTAGACTGTATCCCAGATGTAACAAAAGTGCAGGGAAAGATATGGACAAATTAACAAGAATTTATACAGGTTTTTTTTTTCCTTTTACATGATACACAAGACAAACGGAAGCAAAATACTAAAATGTCTTTACAGAAGTGCCATTCCAGAGGAAGGAGGACCTTGTGTCAGTTAAAACCCATCTCGCGGCTTTGTTTTGTCATATGGCACAGAATACATATGAAGCTATCACAAATACAGCCAGGTTCATTCTAAAGAATGCCATCTACTATTCTTTAGTACAAAGAATTCTTATTTGTCATTTATTAAAATAAGACGCTGAGCAGTGAATTTAACTGACAACCAGGTTATACACATCAAATAATACAAGGAAAATGTACTGAACTGATTCTGCAGCAAACTTTCCCCAATTGTTAATTCGCCGTTACGGTTTAATCAGCAGCGCTATTGCAAACTACCAACCCCTTAAAACCTATGGAGAGAATCGAGCAGCAAGGTCATTGTTCTTAGGGGAGCCAAAGACAATAAGCTGGAGGACGTCACTGCAGCTGGCGGATCGGGCTGCCATAATGTGGCCTGGACCAGTGTTCTGAGCGAGTTCAGTCCGAAATCACTGCATCATTGAGGTGCTTGGTAATGTAAGCCTCAAACCTGAAAATTCCCTTGTCAACTAGAATACTGATTCAGACCACAATGCAGGGCCTTAGAATTTGGGACTGGTTTGCTTTAAAAGATACACCATGCCTTTAAGTGCCTGGGAATTATGTAGCTGCAATTGGTCCTATGAACAAAAATATACCACAACATTATACATTAGAAGGGGTATTAATCACAATATTCCCTACCAGAAAAAAACCTTACCACGTTATTGTAAGGGCTTCAAATCACAATACTCCCTACCAAAAAAAAACTAAAAAACTAAAAATCAGCTAGCTGGGCAAGAGCCAGTGACAACGGGCACCTTCAAAAATGAAGGATTTCATATTTGTAGTGTTAAGACCGAGAAACCCGTTTGACTTATTTTATTTGAAGAGTGTAAGAAGTTCTTGTAAAGCCTAGAGTAGACAGCAGGATCTTTGACCAGCCAACATCCACTGAAGCTCGTATGTGGCAGAAGGAAAGGGCAACACTGTCAGAGCCAACGTCACAAGAGCACGACAGAACTAAACAAGAGGATGGATATTTGTAGGATGGCAAGACCAGATTAGTTCAAGGGGTTGCCTTGGCCAGGACAAAAATAAATAAATATAAAAAATATAAAATAGGGCAACATGGCTTAAAAAGTAAAATCTCAATGTCCCACTGCTCCCATACAACAGTGACCAGCCCCATTACCAGGAAGTAGAAAGTGACAGGGTACCCATGTGGCATCAGGATTTTTTTTTTTTTATTTCAAGCTATTCTGCCCCCCCTCTTTGTAAATAGGTTTCCCATCTGGACAACCCCTTTAACACTGCGATATGGGCGATTGCTCACCATGCTAAAGGCTGACGATACAGATCCACAAAGAGAAAAATGTATAAGTATACGTTTACGGGACTATATGCAAGACCCTCCTACACTGGCGCTTCTGTAGCAATTCTCATGCTCACTCCCACGTCCATTTGCTGTGCTGCAGTGCTGGGTGTAAGATCGTAAAGAGGAATCTGAAGGTTAAAAAGGACAGCCCCCCCCCCCCCCCCCATCTCAACCAGGATAATGGCTTTAAAACATTTCTTTAAAAAATAAAAATGATTTGGCATATAGTAGTATGAAATAAAAAGGTGTAACCAAGTTATTGCACCAGAAACACATCCCTCCGGGCAGAAAGATCACTGCCAAACTGGTAACAGCGGCACCATGATCTGGACTCTTAATATAATAGGGATCAATCAGAAATACACCATAAAATAGTAGTGAGAACGTGGACCCAGAATTTAGTGTTCCGTGTAGATATTTCTACCCGTGTTTGAGCAAAGGAAGACTAAGCTGAGCTGTGTATATGCTCAAACCACTCAAAAGGCAACCAATCCAGTGGTTTTATAAACATATTTCCTTTTCTAGTGTTTTTCGGTGTGCCACCATTCACCCCAGTATACATTAGGCTTATGGCCCACGCCTTGTTGCGGTCCTGCAGACTTAAGACGCTAGGCCTCTACTTATACTAAGCCTAGACTTCTTGCAAGACAACACATGCATGTGCTTAATACATCATGCTTATAGCAGAGCAGCACAAAATGGTAAAAAAATCTCCTGGCAAAACTGAGTTTTGTATACAATGCCAACCACCTTGGTCAAGTACTTCGTGTTTTATAGGAGAAAGGACTGAAACTTGCTTAGCTGAGGTACAATTTGTGGCAAAGTTTACATTCGGTACTCAAGTTTCTTGAACTGGGACTTGTAGTCACAGTTGACTACACAAATCTCAAATACAATGTATCAGACACTATGGATGACTAGTCCGTAAACACACTTAAAGCCACATAGTTCACATTTTGGGACTACAATTCAATCATGGGTGGGGGGGTCAGGAGTACTTTCGTACATGAACAAAAAGGACAATGGGCAAAACGTAAGACGAATGGGTCACCATCACACACAGCCTGAATGATGGGGAGACGCAGCGATTGCTGGCAGGAGATGCTGCTCAGTGGTAAAGCCTTTGAGGAAGGGTGAAAGCAGTTAACGGAGCATCCGGTTGGGTTGTCCCATTCAGGACATAAATTTGCCATGAAACTATAATTGCTTGAAAAGAAAGAAGAAGAAAAAAAAAAAAAAAAAAAGAACTTTCCCCACTTAAAAAGGAGACACAGGTTCATCCCCCATCACCCCAGTTATTGCTAATAAAATTTCCAGATGAAAAGATGCTTTGTTCAGACAGGAAAGTTTAGTAGCAATTTTTTTATTTATTATCCCCTAGAATATAAGTTGGCCTAGCAGTTAGAATCCCATATCTCTCAAGTATTTTGCCATTGCAAACGCCTTTTTATTCAAGCCGCCTCCATGGACTCCTTCCTTCCCCATTGCGAATACCAAGACTGAAAGAAAGAAAAAGAAACACAAGAGGAAGTTAGTAAAAATGCAGAAAAAAAATCCAAAAAACATACAGCAATTATATTTTTACATATATGCAAAAAGGACGCTTTTAGAAGCATCTTGCTAGTGTCACCTATTGGAACTGGCACCCTATAAGTCAATGTCTGACTTTTCAGCAAGCCTTGGAACCAGACATGGCAAACCAGCCAAGCCATATTTTCATCCGCAGTCGGCTGTTTTGGGTGAACTTGCCCTTCATCAGTATGAAGTAGGATTCTGGCTGGCTGAGCAGTCACAATATTTGTTCTTTTGTATTTTTGTGTACCCAATAAAGATTTACATTGTTTGATACTTGGTGCTGTTTGTTTCCTTCTATAGGCTTATAAGGGTTGCAATGAAGCAACGCACAAATATGAGCCCAGATATGAATATGTACTTCCTTATTACTAATGTAAGTAATAGTGTGAGATGTAGTGGTGGTATTTTTATTTATTTTTTGTTTGCCCTCCAAAGCATCGGGACCATCTTAAAACAGAACATAGTGGAGAGACTCCCTTTGAAGGAGATATGTCACTATTGGAGGTGTCTGGCGGTGGACTTACCCCACTGAAAACACACATTCACGCTCGGCCAAACCGAAGATACATGTGTATAGGGAGTTAGGAATAGCTGTTGGTCAAACAAACGTTTTTCCCGCTTTAGTAGATTCACATCACATGAATATACACTACTCTCAAACAGTTAGGCCTCTTTCACACGAGCGTGTCCAGATGCGTTGCGGCAAACCCGCGCGAGTAGGTACGCATTTGTTCCGTTTTTATGATATAAAACTGAGTGTGGTACCCAGACCCGAACTTCTTCACAGAAGTTCAGGTTTGGGTTCAAGGTTGTGTAGATTGTATTATTTTCCCTTATAACAGAGGAAAAATAATAGCATTCTGAATACAGAATGCATGGTAAAATAGCGCTGGAGGGGTTAATAATAAATATTATTATTAATAATTATAATTTAACTCACCTTAATCCACTTGTTTGCGCAGCCGGCATCTCTTCTGTCTTTATCTGTGAGGAATAGGACCTTTGACGTCACTGCATTCATCACATGATCCATCACCATGGTGATGATCATGTGATGAGCATAGTGGCGTCATCAAAAGGTCCTATTCCTCACAGATGAAGACAGAAGAGATGCCGGCTGCGCAAACAAGTGGATTAAGGAGAGTTAAATTATTATATATATTTTTTTTAACCCCTCCAGCCCTATTTTACTATGCATTCAGAATGCTATTACTTTCCCTTATAACCATGTTATAAGTGAAAATAATAATGATTGGGTCTCCATCCCAATCGTCTCCTAGCGACTGTGCGTGAAAATCGGACCACATCCACACTTGCTTGGATGTTTTCACGCACCCCTATTCACTTCTATGGTGCCTGCGTTGCGTGAAAAACGCACAAAATAGAGCTTGCTACGATTTTCACAAGTGATGTGCACAGCCCCATAAAAATGAATGGGTCTGGATTCAGTGCGGGTGCAATGCGTTCAACTCAAGCATTGCACCCGTGCGGAAAACTCGCCCATGTGAAAGGGGCCTTAGGGATATTTGTAGTGTAGGGCAGTTCTGTATTGGAGTAGACACACCTGCCCACACTGTACCACCATCACCAAAGGCTCGTCTGGTGACAACAGTGGCTGATGCATAGCGCTCTCCTTGAAGTCTCCAACATTGTTGGCGGCCATCATTTCTGCTCAGCGTGAATTGACTGAGCCCACTGTTCCCTCATCCAGCATAGAAGCTCCTTGAACAATGCAAGACGATGGCGCCTGTGGTGAGGCATCCTTGCAGGTCGTCTAGCACACAAACCATGCTGATGTAAATGGTTTTCGAATGGTCTGATGTGACACTTGGGTGCATCTTGCCTCCCTTAAATGTGCCTGTAGTTGTGTGGCATTCATCATCCAGCTTATTTATTTATTAAGAGTGGCGTTCCCATACACTAGTCATGATCATCCTGCGCTGGAGTAAGATGCACCTAAATTTATTACAAGGTAGATGCCTCCTAATAAATCCATCACATCTCTGCCCCTTTGTGCACCAGATACTCAAGTCTATGACAGCCAGGGGCTGGAGCAGTCTTGAGCTATAAAACTTATTCCAGTTTCTAGCGCAAGTATGTAAATGGATTAATGGCACACTCTTCTAGTCTAGAGGGGGCTAGAGATGGGTCCCAGACCAGTAGAACCTGTAAAATACAGACTCTGCACTCCTAGGGATGGTATGCAAATCACACAAGATTTATTTTGGCAATATTCCAGTAGAATTAAAGGGGTTATCTGAGACCAACAAATGCTCCTCTCACACTGAATCTACTTACCTGGCTCACCGCACCGCCACTTCTCCTGCGCAGATGAAAACATCCGTGTCAGAGCAGTCAATGGCAGGTGGTGACGGGGATGAGCCGCCCTATCATCACGGGTGACACATGGGAGGCTCATCCCCTTCACCGCATGCCATAAGCTGCCCCCCCCCCCCCTGATGTTTTCATCCGTGCACAGGGAGAAGCAGCTGGGGTGGTGCGGGGAGCCAGGTAACTAGATTCAGTGTGAGGGGCATTTGTTAGTCTCAGATAACCTTAACGTTTTCGGCAATAAGCCTTCTTCAGATACCTAGATGCTGCCTTGAAAGGAAGGGAGGATTAAAGATGGTAAAGGAAGCTGAGGATTGTAGCTCTCCAATGTGGAAGTTCGGCACTCTGGATGGGGTCCTCGGCATGCGATTTGCATATCATTCTTTGGAGTGCAGAGTTTCTGGCGTAAGTTATAGTAAATCAGTCAGGCATAGCTAAGCCTCGTCCCTTTTCTCACCACATCAGAAAAGTGGTGAAAAGCTTAAAACAATGCAAATTATGACATAAATCTGACATGCGCCACAAGTTATGACTTTATGCCAGAATAGTGGTGTAAATGCCCCCCAATGACCTAAATGGGTCTGCGGTCCGCACGCCAAGTATAGGACGCGTAAAGAACAGACATGGAAAGCACACGGATGTTCCACAAACAGACAGACTATATGTCTGCAAAATGCGGACCACAAAAAAAAATAATAATAAATAAAAAAAAATACAATTTGCAGGTGGCACACGGACCACATCTGGATTTTGCAGATCTGCGATTTGCCGACTGCAAACCAGAAGCGGTCATGTGCATGAGTCCTTATTCTGAGAATTCATCATAAAATGTCCAAAATCACAAGTGGATGGTTGTTAATTAGATAAATCTTATGCTATCTAATCATAAACCAGCAGAATCTTAAGGGGTAGAACAAACATAAAAGCTATAAAGTAAAGGGGTTATCTAATCTCGATATTTTTTGAATGTTTGAATATCGTCAGTGTAGAGGTAATGCTCCCCCACTGGATATGTAGACAGTGATGGGGTGGCACCTGGCTGCAACATAAAGCCCCCATTATCAGTTATTGGCAAGGGATGATGCTGGCAAGTGAGTATTTAGTGATAGGAGAAATTAAGCATTACTGTCAGAGCTGGGGCTCCACAGATATTTTGGGGGCATTGATTATATATCTGTTGGTTTGGAATAATACATTCTGATCGAACTGGAAGCATTAGCCAGAGGAACCAGAAAAATTCAGCCTCCAGAACATGGAGATTTGTTTTCTTCCTCGTCATTACTTATTTTTATATCTTACGTTGTAAGACACTTTATTAAAAAAATAAAAAAAAATATTACTTTTTGGGGTTAATTTCGGCATGCATATTTTAAACATTAATCTCAATTCAATTCTTTTTTTCAAGTCTTTCTGAAACAGCAGCTGAGACCATGCGTACAAGACGCAACTGTCAGCGACAGCTGGACATCTTAGAAAGGAGGCCAATTTCTCTGTAATCGACTTAGTATTATCCCAACACAGAGCTAGACTAAAGCCATATCAGCTGAAAGAACTAAACCACGCTCTGCCTCAATGCCCCGGCTGGGCGTTTCCAGTGATGAATGCCATGGCTGACTCTGATCTCTGGTATGATTTATAAAGACACTCCGGCTACAACTGCTGTGCAATGCTCATCGCAGCACTGTAATAAAACTTTATTGTACAAGTATGTAGGCCTGCTGGGAACTATACTATTCCAGTATAGGGTGCCAAGCTACTTATTTGGACCCACCTAAAACATGGAATCACTTTTTTTTTTCCGGGGCCACTTTAAGTTCCCAGTCTGTCCCTGCATCTAGGGCTGTTAAATTTCTACTAAAGGGGGAGAATATAAGCAGTAGCACATCCAATCAACCCTGAATCCAGGGAGCTGTGAGAATAAAATAAAATTGCTCTCCCTTACAATTTCCTGCAGTCCCGATCCCAACTGGGCCTACAGCAGCCAAACGCCGTTCGTGCACACATGACCACAGGCCCAGTGAACAACAAAGTAGAAAGATATTTCAAAGAGGAGTACTTTTTTTGGTCTACAGTTCTGCTTGGTTTAGAATATTAGCCACAAACGCTTTGATGCATTGAAGTTGTTCTAAAACCCCTGGCAGCAAAAGGGCTAGGAACATGTCAGCAAGTGGACCACCCCTTAACCACCTAACTGTTTTGTCCGAGTCCAGCTCAGGCAGTGAGAAAAGTAGCTAACTGCAGGGGGGGAGGGCTGCTTTAGATGCTGCCATCTCCAGAATGGTAGCAGCTAGAAACATGCAACTGGTCTTGTTTGAAAGTTGACAGTCCCAAGACCAAAATGACAACTAAAGTTCAAGCAACAGAGGAGAAGTCACTGTTAGAAATAGAGTCGGGATCGGGAATAATCCTGGGTAAAACCTATTTTTACTTTCACTTTCAGCTGCATTCACAGCATCCCGATTTCTATCAGTGATATCTTCCCCTGTACTGAACGTATTGCTGTCATTCTGGTTTTGTCAGCTTTCAAACAGGAGTTGTATGTTTCTAGCTGCTACCATTCAGGAGATAACAGCATCTAAAGCAGCCCTCCCCCTTCGGTTAGCTACTTTTCCCACCGCTGGAGCTGGACTGGGGCAAAACAGTAAGTAAGGAGCCTGCTCAGCCAGTGACTTACATGTCTGTTCCTTTCTGGGACTCTCGCTCTCCCCATCATTTTCGGGGACATAGGAAAAACAAGGATTTTACAGAACACGTGGTACAAAAAGAATTCCGCCCCGAGATCTATAAAACCTGGATTAAGAAACGTTCTCACCTCTGACAGCTCTTCCTACAGCAATGTTGTATGTTGGTTCTCCACCTTGACTTTTTGTCCTGATGTCCATTGTGTAATCATTTTCAATATACAGGCTGTCTCTGATCACCGAGCATTTCTTTCCTCCAACGGTTAGGCCATTAGTGAAGAATCCTTCTCTGTCCTTTCCTATCAGAACATCTATTTCTGCAGGCTGGGGATTGAAGGTGGAAAAAGACAGTAGAGATAATGATTAATTTGTGTTTAATTTACAGAAACAGATCAAACGAAGAACAAAAAGCAGGACATTTTAACTTCTATAACAAAGAAGTGTTACAGGGACCTAAGGATACAACTGCGGATGACATCAAGCACGCCACAACCTGCCTGAGCCAGAATGGAGCGCCGCTAAGCAAGAGCTTCAGACGCTCTGGAATACTCTGCTTATCCATAAATTTCATGGTTGGCATCTGTGCAATAGTACAATTCCACTGCAGAAGGGTCAAGGCAAAAATCAGCTATTGTCAGGGGTGTTGGGACCAAAACAAACATCATGGGAGGCCTTTATAGCAGCTCCGCAGAATAAAATGCACTTTGTAGGCAGGCCATACTTTTATGCTTCATGGTCTGCATCTCAGCAAGAGTTTAGCTCTAGTTATGCCCAAGTTTAGGCCCAACAAATCTACTGCAGGTACCAGAGTCAACTTATAGATTGTAAGCTCTTGCGAGCAGGGCCCTGACTCCTAGTGTTTCAGTTGCATATTAGCCAGTTATTTTGTTTTGTACATAAACCCTATGAATTTGTAAAGCGCTGCAGAATATGGTGGAGCTATACAAATATTTTTTATTTATTTAATTAGACTGGCATTTCATATAGCCAGTGTAGACTTGAGGTATAAGGCTACTTTCACACTCGTGTTTTTTGGGCAGATCCGTCATGGATCTGCAAAAAATGGATTTTTTGTACTCACCGTAAAATCCTTTTCTCGTAGTAGGCATTGGGGGACACAGCACCATGGGTATATGCCCAGCTGCCACTAGGAGGCTGACACTAGAAACAAAAAAAGTGTTGGCTCCACCCAGGTGGGCTATACCCCTCTGCTAGAGCCAGAATAACTCAGTCAGTACAAAAGCAGTAGGAACGCCACACCTGAACTAAAATGAGACTGAACGCCGACAAGTCTTGAACTGGAGGACCCAACAACCACAGCAAATGCCGGAGCCACAAACAAGAATAAATGCTCCAAAGGAAAGGGTGGGATCTGTGTCCCCCAATGCCTACTACGAGAAAAGGATTTTACGGTGAGTACAAAAAATCCATTTTACTCGTGCGTGGCATTGGGGGACACAGCACCATGGGACGTCCCAAAGCAGTCCCTGAGGGAGGGAAGAAGAACGCCAAGACAGCAACCTAAAGCACCGCTGCCTGCAGAACCTTACGCCCCAGGCTGGCGTCAGCAGAAGCCAGGGAATGAATATGGTAGAATTTAGAAAAAGTGTGAACTGACGACCAGGTGGCGGCCCGGCAAAGCTGGGCAGCCGAAGCCTGATGACGCACCGCCCAGGAAGCCCCAACTGCCCTAGTCGAATGAGCGGTCAACCTGGAAGGGGGAGCACGGCCCTTTGCGGCGTACGCCTCCTTGACAGCCGACCGAACCCAGCGAGAGATGGTGGCCTTGGAGGCAGGCAAACCCTTACGAGGACCCGCCGGAACCAGGAAAAGAGAGTCCGAACGACGGAAGGGTTCCGTGAGGCGAAGGTACCAGCGGAGAGCCCGAACAACATCCAGGCAATGGAGAGACTTCTCCCGAGGGCGAGAAGGATTAGGGCAGAAGGAAGGAAGGACAATCTCCTCATTGATATGAAACGAGGAGACAACCTTAGGGAGAAAAGAAGGAACGGGGCGCAAAACCACTTTGTCCTGATGGAACACCAGGAAAGGCGACCGGCAGGAAAGCGCCGCCAGTTCGGAGACCCGGCGGATAGAGGTGATCGCCACAAGGAAGGCAACCTTAAACGATACAAACGACAGAGAGATGTCTGCCAAGGGCTCAAACGGAGAAGACTGAAGAGCATCGAGGACAAGATTCAGGTCCCACGGCTCCACCGGAAGGCGAAAGGGAGGGGCTCGGCGAGCGACACCCTGTAGAAAAGTCCTAACCTGAGCCCGCGCGGCCACAGGGCGCTGAAAAAGGACCGAAAGGGCAGAAATCTGCCCCCTGAGAGAAGCCAGGCGAAGCCCCTTTTCAAAACCAGCCTGAAGGAAGGCCAGAATATTAGGGACCGAAAAAAGGAGGGGACGAAAACGTCCGGACTCGCACCAAGCAAAGTACGCCCTCCAGGTCCGGTAGTAAATACGGGCCGACTGAGGCTTCCGAGCGCTCAGCATCGTCTGAATGACAGAGTCCGAGAGACCACGGGCCTTCAGGACCGCGGTCTCAACAGCCACGCCGTTAAACGAAGCTGCGGTAAATTCGGGTGGAACAGAGGGCCCTGCGAAAGGAGATCGCGGCGCAGAGGGAGACGCCACGGGACGTCGGCGAGCAGAAACACAAGATCTGCGTACCACGCCCTGCGGGGCCAGTCCGGAGCCACCAGAATCGCCGGCACCCGGGCTGCCTTGAGACGCTTGAGCACTCGAGGCAGAAGAGGGATGGGCGGAAAGAGATATAGAAGGTCGAACTGGGACCAAGGCAGAACTAGGGCATCGACCGCTAGAGCTTGCGGATCCCTGGACCGCGCGGCATAGCGTGGAAGCCTGTGATTTAGGCGAGACGCAAAAAGATCCACGTCCGGAGTTCCCCATCGGAGACACAGTTGAAGAAATACCTCCGGGTGGAGAGACCATTCGCCCGGGTCGACGAGCTGACGACTGAGAAAGTCTGCCGCCCAATTGTCGACCCCGGGAATGTGGACGGCGGAGAGAACGGGAACGTGTTCCTCCGCCCAACGCAGGATCTGAGAGGCCTCTAGCAGGGCCATCACGCTCCTGGTGCCCCCCTGATGATTCAGATAAGCCACGGCGGTGGAATTGTCCGTCTGAATCCGGATTGGGAGGCCGCGCAGACGAGAGGTCCAGTGCGACAGCGCTAAGAAAATTGCCCTGAGTTCGAGAACGTTGATCTGCAGGGAGGACTCCTGAACAGACCACAGACCCTGAACCGTGAGGGACTCGAACACCGCTCCCCATCCCGAGAGACTGGCATCGGTCGTGATCACCCGCCAACTGGGAGGGAGGAAGGACCGGCCCAGGGACACCGTCCGGGGAAGCAACCACCAGGACAGACCCAGGCGAATCTGAGGGGGGAGACGGACAAGGCGATCGAGACCCTCCGGGGACTTGTCCCACCTGGATAGGATGAACAACTGAAGGTCCCGGGAGTGAAATTGGGAATAGGGAATGGCTTCGAATGAGGCCACCATCCTCCCCAGGACGCGCATACACGTCCTGATGGTCAGAGAGGACGGCCCGCGGAGAAGATGCACCCCCGCCTGAAGAGAAGAGACCTTCTCTGGGGGAAGAAACACCCGCCCGAGGCGAGTGTCGAAAAGCATGCCCAGAAAAAGCATCCTCTGGCGTGGGACAAGGGAGGACTTGGAGTGGTTGACAAGCCACCCGAACTGAGCAAGAGCCGAGAGGGTGATGCTCAGGCTGGACAGATTGTCCTCCGGAGACGGGGCCCGAACCAGAAGGTCGTCCAGGTAAGGTACCAAGGCGACCCCCCTGGCACGAAGAAGGGCCACGAGGGGAGCTAACACCTTGGTGAAAACCCTCGGCGCGGAGGCCAGACCGAAGGGCAGGGCTACAAATTGGAAATGAAGAGAACCCACCGCGAAGCGAAGGAACCTTTGGTGGGAGAGGGCGATGGGAATGTGGAGATAGGCATCCTGAATGTCGATTGAAGACAGGAAGTCGCCCAACTCCAAGGAGGCGATCACAGACCGGAGGGACTCCATGCGGAAATGACGGACCCGGACGAAGTGATTGAGCGCCTTCAGATCCAGGATAGGACGGAGCGAACCGTCCTTTTTGGGAACAGTGAACAGGTTCGAGTAGAAACCCCGAAAGCGTTCTGACTCTGGAACCGGAACAATGACCCCCAGAGCACGCAGGGAACGAATGGCCTGAAAAAAACCGTCTGCCCGGGCGGGAGACACGGGGGGGGGACGTCAAGAAGAACCGACCGGGTGGAAGGTCGGTGAATTCGATTCTGTACCCCGAAGAGACCACCTCGAGAACCCAAGCGTCTTCTACGTTTGCCTGCCAAACATCCCGAAAGGCGAGCAGGCGCCCCCCCACCGTGACGGGGATTGAGTCATGCGGAAGGAGGCTTAGTGGACTGGGGGCGAGCGGGCTTGGGCTTGGCATGCCAAGAGGGCCTGGACTTAAAGGAAGGCCTGGAAGGCTTCTTATCAGATCGGGCGGGAGGGGCCCGAAAGGACCGAAAGGACTGCGTCCGGGAGGACGACCCGGGGAAACGACGGCGGCGAGGCTGATTCTGAGGAAGAAGAGAACTCTTACCTCCGGTGGCCTCAGAGATGAGCTCCTCCAAGCGTTTCCCAAAAAGCTTTCCACCAAGAAAGGGAAGAGAGATCAGAGCCTTCTTGGAGGCGGAGTCCGCCGCCCAGGAACGAAGCCAGATGGTGCGGCGGATAGCCACAGAATTGGCGGCCGCACGCCCGGAGCGGCGAGCCGATTCCATAGAGGCGTCACAAAGAAACTTGGAAGCCTGATAGATCTGGGAGGCAAGCACTGCCAGGTCCCCCTGGTCAGAGTCAGAAGGTAAGGCACGGAGAAGTTGCTTTGCCCAGATAGCGCATGCCTTGGCCACCCAGGAGGCGGCAAACGCAGGGCGGATGGCGGCGCCCGCTGCGATGAAAACGGACTTGGCTAAGGAGTCGACCCGTTTGTCCGCGGGATCCGACAAGGAAGCCGCATCAGCCAGGGGAAGCGTAGTAGCTTTCGCCAGGCGAGCGACCTGAGGATCCACCAGAGGGGGAATCGTCCAGAGATTGACCGAATCCTCTGAGAAGGGGTAAGGGACATCAGAGGCCTTGGTGAGATGAAGGCGCCGGTCAGGGTGGCGCCACTCCTTGGCAAGGAGCGCGTCCAGATCCTCGTGATTCGGGAAAAAAACCGTGGACCGCCTAGAACGGCGGAAGGACACCGCCTCCAGGGAGGAGGACGAAGGAACGTCCTGTACATGGAGCGCGTCCCGAACGGCCCTGATGAGATCCTGTACGGCTGCCGACATCGCCGAGCACCGCTCAGATTCAGAATCTGAAGCGGAGGAGTCCCCAGGAGCGGCGGAAGCGGCTGAAGAAGAAATCTCGCCCGACTCAGACCTAACCGGGGAGCGATCCGGGGTAGCGGAGGAGGAGTGGGACCCGGCCGAGACCGTACGTGGGCGCTTGCGGCACCGAGTGCCGGAGCCAGGACGAGAACTGACGCCAGGCGCATCACCAGCGGTAGGAGCCCTACCAGAGGCGGCCGCAATCTGGGCAGGGAGACTGTCCAGGGACTGTGCCAGGGATTGGGAGAGGCTAGCAAGGCTACCTATGGCCTGGGACAGGGTAGCAGCCCATTCCGGGAGAACCGACAAAGTGGAGGCCGCAGGAGCGGACTGGGCGGGCCTGGGGTTGAGGCACTGCACGCAGAGGGAAGTAGGTTGGCCGCATGGGAACTTCCTATTACACACAGAGCAGGCGTAATGAGTGGAAATGGCGGCGGAGGGAGTGGGGGCCTGACCAGAGGAAGACATGAGGGCGGAGGATGGAGCCTGTAAGGAAAAAGAGTCAGCCAGAGGCTGCCTACCACTACCAATGGTGCTGTGTCCCAGGAAGCCGGTCGCAGGAGAGCAGGATGGCGACGAGCAGAGACAGGAGCAGGGCTAAGAAACGCCGTTCAAAAGAAAACGCCCCCCCAGCAGCCCGCGCTGGCGCTGGATTGGGCGAGAAAAAAGGACCTCCCAGACCGCCACCCACAAGGGGAGGGACGCAGGGGAAAAAACCCGGGAAGCCTGGGAGGCGGAGGCGAAGACGAAGCCCCGCCCACGCAGTCGCGGCCTAGGCCGAAGCAAAGCCGGGGCCTGAAGTAGAGGAACGCTGCCGGAAGCGGGAGACTGCGATCGCGGCACCGCGGACCGCACCGGCAGAAGAGGGGGGGACACAGCGCCATGAGGTAGGGATGTGAGAACGCCGGAAGCGGCGGTCTTAAAGGCGCAGGCTCCATAAAAAGAACAGAAGCCCAAGGAAGGGCCAGGCAACAGGAGACTGATAGGAAGACTCCTAAGGGGGAAAAAGAGTAGGGGGGGCGCCTTACTCACCCTCCGATGTTTTCAGGCGCAGCATGACCACCCCCTCGGCGGACTCAACACGGAAACCGTGGGTCCGCCGGAATCCACTGCGGAAGCAGGTCACGTGGGGACTGGGTGGCTGCCGGGTACCTAGGTACGCGCCCGCAGGGGGGCAACTAAGGTGGAACACGATGGAGCCACCCCTGCCACCTGTAGAGAAAGAAAAAAGGAAAAAATAAAACAAATAAAAAATAAAATTAGCAGAGTGACCTGCTAGCAGGTCAGGTCTGCCTCCTACGGACACTAGAACTAGACTGAGTTATTCTGGCTCTAGCAGAGGGGTATAGCCCACCTGGGTGGAGCCAACACTTTTTTTGTTTCTAGTGTCAGCCTCCTAGTGGCAGCTGGGCATATACCCATGGTGCTGTGTCCCCCAATGCCACGCACGAGAAAACTGATCTGTTACAATAATACAACCGCATGCATCAGTCATGATCGGATCCGTTTGTATTATCTGTAACATAGCCAAGACGGATCCGTCATGAACTCCATTGAAAGTCAATGGGGGACGGACCGCACCCATTGACTTACATTGTTTGGCTCAGTTTCGTCAAGCTGACAGCCAAACGCTGCAGGCAGTGGTTTGGTGTCCGCCTCCAGAGCGGAATGGTGACTGATCAGAGGCAAACTGACGCATTCTGAGCGGATCCTTTTCCAGTCAGAATGCATTAGGGCAAAACTGATCCGTTCTGGACCGCTTGTGAGAGCCCATGACGGATCTCTCAAATGGAAAGCCAAAACGCCAGTGTGAAAGTAGCCTAAATAGCAATAGAAATTGGTGCAGCTCAGAATAAGTCTTAGTCTGCAAAAAGCCCCTCCTACTAAAAACTGCCTATATTTGTCACTTAAAATGTGGCAAGCAAAGCATAAAAACAACAAAGAGTCATATTGGCCATTAGGCACTGGGGGGGCCAGTGCCTAGGGTGGTTCCTAGCAAAGGGGTTTATATATATATATATATATATATATATATATATATATATATATATATATATATATATATATATATATATATATATATATATATATATATATTTTTTTTTTTTTTTATATTACTTTTTCAAACCCCTCTCCTCTTCGCCCTCTAGACTTGCTGTTGAAATTGGCATCTCTCTGAGGGGAGAGAAACAGAAGCAATGCTCATTCCTGTCCTGAGCATTGATTGATGGAGCAGCACTCTGTTACTCAATGAATCAGCACACGGAGGGGGGACGACTGCATGGACTGCTGTATATAGCATGTTCAACTACACCAGGAGGCAGGCTGGGAAGGTACTCCCTAAACTCTAGTGTCACGTAAGCAAACTTCAGCTAAAGCCTTGCTCAAACACAGGCACCTATTTAGAGGGGATCTTGTTTCCCATGGACCGATCCCTGTATGCTGCTGCCGAACTGTAGAGAAAGTGCTACTAGCAGATCATGGGGAACCAAAGGGGGTAGAACTTCCAGGTACAGTCTTCATATCCTCAATAAAAAAGACCTTCAGACTTCCTCAAGATGACAGCACTCACACTACAAGAAACTAGTACCCTGTCCTGTGATAAGGACATACAAAGCCTTTAGACTCTAACTTTTATATTTTATTTAGCGGCCATTATGGAAGTTTCTCCCATCTGCACACAGGATCTTTGCAGCTCAGCCAGAGTGACCATTGCGTTCTTGGTCACCACTCTTACCAAGGCCCTTCTCCCCAATTATTTAGTTTGGTGAGGTAGCCAGCTCTAGGGAGAGTCCTGGTTGTTCCCAACTCCTTCCATTTAAAGCGTTTGTCACCAGAATTAATCCTATTAAACTAGATGAAATTAGCGATGTGCAATGTCAGCTGAACCTAACTAGTTTAGTCCTACTTTTATCTATGCCCTGTTACTCCAGGAGGGGGGTGTTGCCCCTTCTCCTAGAGGCTCCGTTCTCCCATCTCTGGCCACACCCTGCTACACTAGATTGACAGTGCCAGGCAGCCTTCACCGCCAACTGCCGGCCCTGTGCACTGGGGAAATCTCACGCCATTCAGTATTCGACGCAGGCGCAGTGAGGAAGACAGCGAGCGACCTTTACTCACTGCACCTGTGCCGAATACTGAACGGGATGGCGCGAGATTCACACTGCAGACAGGGCCAGAGGTAGGCGAACAACACTGCCTGGCCCTGTCAAAAAGGCATATTCCCCCCAAAATAGTACCAATCTAACAGTCATCTCATCCCGCAAAAATGATACCCTACCTAAGACAATCGCCCAAAAACTGAAAAAAAAAAAAAAACTATGGCTCTGGAGAAAAACATGTTATGTTATTTTTTGTTTCAAAAATTATATAATTGTGTAAAACTTACATACATTTTTTTAAAAAGTATACATATTAGGTATTGCCACGTCCGTAACGACCTCCTCCATAAAAATATTACATGACCTAACCCCTCAAGTGAACACCAAAAAAAAAAAACTTTTTTGTCACCTTACATCACAAAAAGTGTAATAGTAACCCGCAAAAAATTATATCTACCCAAGACAATCGTCCAAAAATTTAAAAAAACTATGGCTCTCAGACTATGGAGACACTGAAACATGATTTTTTTAAAATTCAAAAATGCTGTTATTGTGTAAAACAAATAAAAAAAGTATACATATTAGGGATCATTGTGGCCGTAACAACCTGCTCTATAGAAATATCACATGATCTAACCTGTCAGATGAAAGTTGTAAATAACAAAAAATGAAAACGGTGCCAAAACAGCTATTTTTTGTTATCTTGCCTCACAAAAAGTGTAATATAGAACAACCAAAAAATCATATGTACCCTAAAATAGTACCAACAAAACTGCAACCTTATCCCGTAGTTTCCAAAATAGGGTGTTTTTTTTGGGGAGTTTCTACTCTAGGGGTGCCTCAGGGGGGTCTTCAAATGTGACATGGCAGCTTAAAATTATCCCAGTGAAATGTGCCTTCCAAAAACCATATGGCATTCCTCTTCTTTCTGCGCCCTGCCGTGTGCCCGTACAGCAGTTTACAACCACATATGGGGGGGGGGGGGGGGGGGGGGGGGGTTTCTGTAAACTACAGAATCAGGGCAATAAATATTGAGTTTTGTTTGGGTATTAACCCTTGCTTTGTTAGTGAAAAAAAAAAAAAAAAAAAAAGAAAATCTGCCTAAAAAGTGAAATTATGAAATTTCATCTCTATATTCCAATAATTCTTGTGGAACACGTAAAAGGGTTAACAAAGTTTGTAAAATCTGTTTTGAATACAGTGAGGCGTGTAATTTCTAAAATGGGGTTATTTTTGGGTGGTTTCTATTATGTAAGGCTACTTTCACACTAGCGTTCGGGTGTCCGCTTGTGAGCTCCATTTGAAGGGGCTCACAAGCGGACCCGAACGCTTCCGTCCAGCACTAATGCATTCTGAGTGGACGCGGATTCGCCCAGAATGCATCAGTCTGGCAGCGTTCAGCCTCCGCTCAGCAGGCGGATCCGTCCAGACTTACAATGTAAGTCAATGGGGACGGATCCGTTTGAAGATGACACACTATGGCTCAATCTTCAAACTGATCCGTCCCCCATTGACTTTACATTGAAAGTCTGGACGGATCCGTCTGAGGCCATTTTCTCACTTAGAAATATTTTAACAATATAATGCAGACGGATCCGTACTGAACGGAGCCACCGTCTGCATTATATGAGCGGATCCGTCTGAGACCGATCCGCTCTGAACGCAAGTGTGAAAGTAGCCTAAGCCTCACAAAGTGACTTCACACCTGAACTGGTCCTTAAAAGGTGGGTTTTGGAAATTTTCTGAAAAAGCAAATTTAGATTTGCTTCTAAACTTCTAAGCCTTATAACGTCCCCCAAAAAATAAAATGGCATTTACAAAATGATCCAAACATGAAGTAGACATATGGGGAATGTAAAGTAGTAACTATTTTTGGAGTTACTACTACAGTGGGATGCGAAAGTTTGGGCAACCTTATTAATAGTCATGATTTTCCTGTATAAATCGTTGGTTGTTTCGATAAAAAATGTCAGTTAAATATATGATATAGGAGACACACACAGTGATATTTGAGAAGTGAAATGAAGTTTATTGGATTTACAGAACGTGTGCTATAAAATTGTTTAAACAAAATTAGGCAGGTACATAAATTTGGGCACCACAAAAAAGAAATGAAATCAATATTTAGTAGATCCTCCTTTTGCAGAAATGACAGCCTGTAAATCGCTTCCTGTAGGTTCCAATGAGAGTCTGGATTCTGGTTGAAGGTATTTTGGACCATTCCTCTTTACAAAACATCTTTAGTTCATTCAGGTTTGATGGCTTCCGAGCATGGACAGCTCTCTTTAAGTCAATTATATTCAGGTCTGGGGACTGAGATGGCCATTCCAGAACAGTTGTACTTGTTCCTCTGCATAAATGCCTTAGTGGATTTTGAGCAGTGTTTAGGGTCGCTGTCTTGTTGAAAGATCCAGCCCCGGCGCAGCTTCAGCTTTGTCACGGATTCCTGGACATTGGTCTCCAGAATCTGCTGATACTGAGTGGAATCCATGCGTCCCTCAACTTTGACAAGATTCCCAGTCCCTGCACTGGCCACACAATCCCACAGCATGATGGAACCACCACCATATTTTACTGTAGGTAGCAGGTGTTTTTCTTGGAATGCTGTGTTCTTTTTCCTCCATGCATAATGCCCCTTGTTATGGCCAAATAACTCAATTTTAGTTTCATCAGTCCACAGCACCTTATTCCAAAATGAAGCTGGCTTGTCCAAATGTGCTTTAGCCCACCTCAAGCGGCACTTTTTGTGCTGTAGGCGGAGAAAAGGCTTCCTCTGCATCACTCTCGCATACAGCATCTCCTTGTGTAAAGTGCGCCGAATGGATGAACGATGCACAGTGACTCCATCTGCAGCAAGATGATGTTGTAGGTCTTTAGTGCTGGTCTGTGGGTTGACTCTGACTGTTCTCACCATTCGTCGCTTCTGTATAGCCGAGATTTTTCTTGGTCTGCCACTTCGAGCCTTAACTTGAACTGAGCCTGTGGTCTTCCATTTCCTCAATATGTGGAAACAGACAGCTGAAATCTCTGAGACAGCTTTCTGTATCCTTCCCCTAAACCATGATGGTGAACAATCTTTGTCTTCAGGTCACTTGAGAGTTGTTTTGAGACCCCCATGTTGCTACTCTTCAGAGAAAATTAAAAAAGGAGGAGGGAAACTTACAATTGACCCCATTAAATACTCTCTCATAATTGGATTCACCTGTGTATGTAGGACAGGGGTCACTGAGCTTACCAAGCCAATTTGAGTTCCAATAATTAGTTCTAAAGGTTTTGGAATCAATAAAATGACAACAGTGCCCAAATTTATGCACCTGCCTAATTTTGTTTAAACAATTATAGCACACTTTCTGTTAATCCAATAAACTTCATTTCACTTCTCAAATATCACTGTGTGTGTCTCCTATATGATATATTTAACTGACATTTTTTCATAACAACCAACGATTTATACAGGAAAATCATGACGATTAACAAGGTTGCCCAAACTTTCGCATCCCACTGTATATATTATAAAAGAGAAACTGAAATTCGTAAATTTTGTATTTTTTTTATAAATAAAAATGAAATTTTATTACTCAATTTTACCACTATCATTAAGTACAATATGTGACGAGAAAACAATCTCAGAATGGCCTGGATAAGTAAAAGCGTTTTAAAGTTATTACCACATAAAATGACGCATGTCAAATTTGCCAAAAATGGCCTGGTCAGAAAGATGAAAAGTGGCTTGGTCCTGAAACGGTGTAAAGGCATTCCGTTTGCTTTCCATCCTAATAGAAGTCTACGGGAATCAAAACGGATCCCTCTGGGTCCCGTTATGCAAGACGGAAAACAAAGTCCTGTCGACAGTATTTTGTTTTCAGTCTTGCATAACGCGACCCAGGCGGATCAGTTATGCTTTTCCATAGATTTCTATTAGGACTGAAAGCAAATGGAATGCCCTTTTAAGGCTTCCGTTTTGCATTCTGTCCGGGCATTCCTTTATTTTTTTGTTATAACGGAAAGCCATAACAGAATCCTTAACGCTAGTGTGAACGCACCCTAATGCCGCAAAAAAAGCCCTCCTCAGATTGCTATATGAACAGAAAACGTTAGTCCTATAAATTAGATCTGCCTCATTATACAGTGATACATCCTCTCCAGCCAAACAGATTTCCATTCAAAGCGCTGGAAAAGTTCACTTCCGGGACCCCTGCTTGTTTGACGAGGTGTCCATTATATATATATATATATATGTTGTTTTTTTTTTGCTTCTCCCTATACACAAATGAAAACATCCGGTTTCGGGGGGGGGGGGGGGGGGGGGGGGGGAAGAGCAGCAAATGGTAGGCAGGTAAGGGAACAAGCCTTCCTAGCATTGCGGGTGACACTAGGAAGGCTCGTCCCCGCCTGCCGTTGGCTGTTCAGCCGCAGACACCGGATGTTTTCATTCGTGTACAGGGAGAAGCAGCAGTGACCAGGAGCGACGCAAGTATTCCCAGCGAAGTGCCCGACACATGGGTGGGCTGTTTATGATATTGGATAACCCCTTTAACCCCTCAAAGGACCAGCACCGTACATGTCAGGCTGATCGGGCAGTTACAGGAGCTGCGCCCGCCTGATCAGCGGCACGGAACCGGCAGTCACTGACAGCCGGGCCCCTGCTGCATACGCAGACATCGGTGAAAACACAGATGCCGGCATGTTAACCCTCTGTATGCCGCCGTCAAAGCTGACCGCGGCATGCAAAGGGTACGGGTGCCCTCCGCTTCCCCATCGGGTCCCCGCCACTGCAGCACATGTGAAATCCAACCCTTAGGCAAGTAAAAAAAAAAAAAAAAAAAAAAAAAAAAAAAAGACAGAAAAGTTGCCCGCCCCCCCCCCCCCCTCCAAAAAAAAAACGTTTACATATTGGGTATTGCCGCATCCGTAACAACCAGCAAAAATATCACATGATTCACCCCCTCACCTGAACGCCATAGAAATTTCTTTAACTGTGCTAAAACTCATTTTTTGTGTAACCTTACATCACAAAAAGTGTAATACCAAGCAATCAAAAAGTCATACGCACCCCAAAGATCATACCAATCACACTCTCATCTCAGCCAGCAAAAAATTAGACTCTACCTTAGACAATCACCCAAAAAAATTAAAATACTATGGCCCTCAGAATTTGGAGACACTAAAAAAAAATTATTTTTTTGGTTTAAAAAATGCTGTTATTGTGTAAAACTTAAATAAATAAATTTAAAAAAGTTTACATATTAGAGAATCGCCGAATCAGTAAGAACCTTTATGTGAACACCATAAAAATAAATAAAAAAAAAAGCAATTTTTGTCACCTTACATAAAAAAAGTGTAATACCAAGCGATCAAAAAGTCATACGCACCCTAAAATAGTAGCAAACTACATCTCATACCGAAAAAAATTTGCCCCTACATAAGACAGTTGCGAAAAATTTTTTTTATATATTATACACACACACACACTTTATTATGTAAAACTGAAACAACCAGTAGTCATATTTGGTATTGTCGCGTCCGTAACAACTTGCTCTATAAAAATACATGATCTAACCTGTCAGATGAACGTTGTAAATAACAAGAAATAAGGACAGTGCCAAAACAGCAATTTTTTGTTACCTTGCCTCACAAAAAGTGTAATATAGAGCAACTAAAAAAACATATGTACCCTAAAATAGTACCAACAAAACTGCAACCTTATCCGTAGTTTCCAAAATGGGGTCACTTTTTGGGAGTTTCTACTCTAGGGGTGCATCGGAGGGGCTTCAAATGGGACATGGCAACTTAAAGGGGTTATCCCATCTTAGACAATGGGGGAATATTGCTAGGATATGCCCCTATTGTCTGATAGGTGCGGGTCCCACCACTGGGACCCGCACCTACAAGGAGAACGGAGCAGAGAAAGTAGAGGAGGGCACACTGCGCATGCGCAGCCGCCCTCCATACATTTCTATGGAACCTCCGAAAATAGCCCAGCCAGTGATCCAGAGGTGGGACCTGCACCCATCAGACAATGGGGTCACATCCTAGCGATATGCCCCCATTGTCTAAGATGGGATAACCCCTTTAAAATTATCCCAGTGAAATCGGCCTTCCAAAAAATATATGGCATTCCTTTCCTTCTGCGCCCTGCTGTGTGCCCGTAAAGCAGTTTACAACCACATATGGGGCATTTCTGTAAAGTACATAATTAGGGCAATCAATATTAAGTTTTGTTTGGCTGTTAACCCTTGCTTTGTTACTGGAAAAAAATGATTAAAATGGAAAATCTGCCAAAAGTGAAATTCTGAAATTTCATCTACATTTTCCTTTAATTCTTGTGAAATACCTAAAGGGTTAAAGCTTGTAAAATCAGTTCTGAATACCTTGAGGGGGTGTAGCTTTTAAAAAGGGGCAATTTTTCAGTGGTTTCTATTATGTAAGCCTCACAAAGTGACTTCAGACCTGAACTGGTCCTTAAAAAGTGGGTTTTGGAAATGTTCTTAAAAAAAAAAAAAAAAAAAAAAACTTATAATGTCCCCAAAAAAAAAAAAAAAAAAAAAAAAAAAAAAAAAAAAAAAGGCATTTACAAAATTATCCAAACATGACGTAAACATATGGTAAATGTAAAGTAATAACTATTTTAGGAGGTATTACTGTTTTAAAAGCAGAGAAATAGAAATTTAGAAAATTGCGAATGTTTCTAAATTTTTGGTAAATTTTTTATTTTTTAATAAATAAAAAATGAAATATTTTGATTCAAATTTACCACAGTCATGAAGTACAATATGAGACGAGAAAACAACCTCAGAATGTCCTGGATAAGTAAAAGCGTTTTAAAGTTATCACCACATAAAGTGACACGTCAGATTTGCAAAAAATGGTCTGGTTTCTGCTCAGTGTGAAAATGGCTGATTGAGGACTACCCCCCCAACTGGTTACCTCCCCTCTGTACCCTTACTGCAGACTGCTAGCAATTCATTCATAACTTCTAGTAGGAATAATAAAGGAATGGCACAACACAGTCATTACAATAGATGCTCCAGGACTTATTACATGGGAATGCATGAAGCTATTACAACAGACATGTCAGGAGAGGTGACAGGTCCTCATTAATTACCCACAAGTCACAAAACATGCTGAAAGTGGTCCCCGTTCACATCTCTGGACACATCGGATTAGGTTGGCTGATAATGCTTGCAACTCTTCAACAGTGATGCTTCAGAAGAAACAACATGCCGCACCTCACAATCTCACTGGACGGGTTCATGAAGGAGTGAACTGTGAGCAAGGAGTTATGGCCACCACGTTCTCCAGACTTGTCCACATGAGATTTTTATTTGTGGGAAAATGTGAATCAGAAAGTGTCCGCTAACAATCCACCTCCCCTGGATGAAGTCAAGGAGAACATCATAAGCAGCATCGGCCGACATAACCCACCTGCCCAAGGATGCAGAGATGACCACTTTTGGGACTTGTGGGTAATAAAAAATAAATAAATTATATATATATATATATATATATATATATATATATATATATATATATATATATTTTAATAAATGTACACACCCCAACACAATCTTGCTGCTCTGTCATCTTGTATCAAATTATCACCCTGTATAAAATGCAGTACAGACTGTCTAGCACCTCTATAAGGCTAGACAGTCTTAGGTCATGTGACAGATGACATGACTGTGGTAAAAATGAGATCTGATTGGATGATCAGCTGGGCATTCCCCCCTGCGTTAGGAGTAGCTGATCTGTTCAATTGTGGACAGCTGGGTAGGTGCGTAGTGATTGGCTGAAATCAAATTGGAGGAGTATATAGGAGGGCAGTATGGATGAGTTGAGTATGCCCCAAGAGGAAGCGTGAAGCGAAGCGTTCGTCGGGCGGCTGCTTCAGACCAGGGTCAGTAAGGAAGCCTAATTGTTGCACTATTTGCACTTTAACAGTTTTTTTTCTCCCCCTGGAGTTTCTGCCTTGTGAGGGCTGCACCCAGGTTCACACTCCCTTAAGTGGTTGTAGTGTTCTATCATGTATGTCCTGGGTGCTATTGTTGCTGTATGTGCCCCACTAAGCTGACACTGCCCCGTTTTTGTATGGGGGGGATACTAGTCCCTTTTTGGTTTGGAGCTCTCTGTTTTTATACAATTATTTGTAACACCGTCGTGTTCCCATGATTTGCTGTTTTTTGTATATGTTTTAATGATATACCATTTTTTTTTTTGGGATGTCTAATAAAGGAATTAATTGATTATAATAATTCTCTGTGTGGATTCTTTTTGAGCAGTGTAGGTGATAATACGAGTAACTCCATGTGAGATCTTTATGATATTTTTGTTTTGGTGCTTTAAGGCTTAGTACTGTCCTGCTATCTACTGATGCCAGAAAGACCTGCTCCTTAGGACACCAGGTGAGACCCTGAAGAACCTCTCGTCCTAAACCTAGGGAGTGATTAAGGGTACATTCACAGCACCACGCCACACTGAGGAGGGTTCAGTTTTTATAGCCATTGTGTGTGTGTGCATCCACTTTATGGTTGCTTATCCATTTTTATTAGTCGTTTTACATTTGTAAAAAAAAAAAAAAAAAGCACTATGAAATTCTAATTTTTTATTTTCCCAACCCCTGCAGTTTCCTCGGTGTAAAAAGGGAACACTTGATCCGCAGTAATGGCACCAGGACCCGACTTTCCCAGGAAAGTTATCATCATGAGACTGAAAGTACCACGTCCTGATGCCTCCAGTCCAAGTGGACGAGGCATATATTTTTTTTAAACCCCTGAAAGCCCTTTTACATAGCGTACCCCTTTTTTTTTTTTTTTAGTGGCTGTTAAAAATGGGCCCACTGGTTTTATTGGGGTCCTGTCTGGCTGTAAAAACCCAAAATAGGTCATTAAAAATGATAGGTTTTAATAGGGCCCGTGCAACAGGCTTTATTACTGTCCTGCGAGTTAAAGAGGACCTTTCACCAATCCCGACACTGAACTGCACTTACTATTATCCCCGGGCGCCGCTCCGTTCTCCCGGTATCTTCGGTCACTAAGTTATGGTAGGCGGCGCCCAGGGATAATAGTAAGTGCAGTGAGATCCCCGGGCGCCGCTCTCCATGTCTGTATACTTCGTTCACAATGTCAGGATCGGTGAACGGTCCTCTTTAACTCTTATAGATTGCAGTATTTTTATTTATTTTTTATATGAGATGGTTTTCTAACATTAGTCACCTCCTTATTTATTTCTTAGTGGTGACATTTTGGGGAGTTAGGAACCAATGACTAGTTTTTCCATACAGCAATATCTCAACTTTAAAAGGGGTATTCTCATCTTCCCTTTTCATACTTACCTTCCTTGAGCACGACGTTCACTTCCTGGACTCTTCTCCCGGCCGGGCCGCGCTTGCACAGAAAACTGAAGATTTTCTCCCGGCCGGGCAATGTCCTGAAAGCGCACACCGCCGCGCATGCACCATGGTGACTTATTCCTGGCCTGTATAGTACAGAGCCGGCGTGCGTGCTCGCAGCTCTGTACTATACTGGCCAAGAAGAAGTCATCATGGCGCATGCGTGGCGGTGTTGTAGGTGGTCCAAATGACAGAAGGGGCAACACATGTAGGCAGAGACAACAGAAGTAGGTGGAGTCTGTAATACCAAAATGCAGCATAAAATACCACCCCAGCAGAACCAAATACCACAAAATATGGAACTGTATTGTAGTCCTGAGGATGGCTACAGGGCTCCTGATGGCGATCAAAATGGTCGCCAATGAGACTTAGAATTGCTAAATGGCGACAAGACTTTGTAGTCTTGTCGCCATTTGCTCCTAGACCCTCCACTGCTCTGCCTCTCACACAGGAGGAACTGACATGGGACGCGCTGCTCTCAGCACGTGCCAAGTTCTCCTCAGCAGTACAGGGGAGAAGGATGCAGTCCCTCCCCCCTGTACCACTGCCACCAATGGGCTGCTAGCAGGGAGGAGCTGGGGCCACTGCACCACCAATAAATATAGTTTATATTTAACACAAACACAGGCTGCGCTGCGGGTGCCGACCATATCCCATACCCGGCACCCAGCCTCTGACTGCGCGCTGCGATCCGCCGTTATTAACCCAGCTTCTCTCCTGGGCATTCCTATTGGACAGCACTACAGCTAGGGAGAAGGAACGCCCACTAGAGAAGCCAATGTCTCCTCCCCATTGCTCCAATAGTAATTAGCATATGGAGCAGGAGACAGTAATGAGGGCACCCAGGAATAATAGTAAGTGCTGGGACATCTCTTGGCGCCACTCTATGTAGCCTGCTACTTAAAGCCCGGACCCATATAAGGTCGTCTTTAACACATAATACAGGAGCGGGTGCCGGCAGCAGAATCGCATAGCCGGCACCCTGCCTCTAACAGGGAGCTGCAATCAGCGACAGTTAACCCCTCAGGTGCGGCCCCTGAGGGGTTAACTGCCACTGATCTGCTGCCAGTACCCGCCTCCTGTATTAAGGGGTAATTATCATTGGTGGCACAGTGCGCCCCCCCCCCCACCCCATTGAAATCATTGGTGGCACAGTGCACCCGCCCCTCTCAACCCCCCAGTATTAAAATCATTGGTGGCAGTGGCTACAGGGTCCCCTCCTCCTCATTGGTGGTGCAGTGGCAGTTTCTGATCAGAGCCCCAGCAGTGTAATCCTGGGGCATCGACCGGTTACCATGGCAGTCAGGACGCTACTGAAGCCCTGGCTGCCATAGTCTGCTCCCTGCTGCTGTGTGTACTATGCACAGGGCAGCAGGGAGAGTGTGAGGTCCTATTCACCCTGATAGAGATCTATTCGGGTGAATAGGACAAGGGATGAAAAGATCCCAGGTTCTAGCCCCTAAGGGGGGAAAATAGTTCTTAAATAAAAAAGTGTAAAAAAAAAACTTTAAAACACACACACACACACACTCTGAAGGTCCAGGTAGGACTACTTATACCTTTCCTTACATTGTGCGTCCCTGCACCCGATATATGGATGTAACAGAGCTAACACACACACTTCTCACATCTAGATAACGCGTTATGACTGCGATTGAAGAATGGAAAAGGATTGTTGGCAACGTGTCACGTGAAGTCTCCCAGGGGGCAACGTTCATCTGGCAATTGGCAGCAGTATTACACCGCAAGATGAACGCTAGTTAGCGATTATCGGCCAAAAAACTGGCCTGTGTAATACAGCCTTTAAACATTGATGACCTATTTTTAAGGTCAGTGGGAGTCAGACTCCCAGCATCTTCTAATAATCAGCAAATGGAAGGGGCCGTGGGGTTGGAGGGAGCACCAAGGCCTCTTCCTAGGCCAGGGACGTCACGTCCAACAATCACATGGCAGTAGTGCAGCCCAGGCCCATTCAAGCACAGTCACTATACAATGAACGGCATTAGGCATGGTGTACTGTGAAGGGACCCCCACCAGTCTAATACTGAGGATAGGTCATCCATATTTAATTCTAGGGTCACTAGTGTCTGAAGGATCTCACCGTGTTCCTTTACTCCTCCACAACAGATTGAGCAGTTTCAGGCACTACATACAATTCTTACCGGACACGGATTACTGGCGATTAGCTGCTCGTCTAAGTGCGCCTTTACACAGCAGCTAGAAGCGGAAGAGTTAAATTCTGTCTCAGTCACGGAATGTACAGAACTACGCAGTGTCTGGAATACAGAGCGCAGAACATGGCTACTTATGGAATACACAAACACACCATAGAAGTCTTCAGGAGCTAGACTAGAGTTTCTTCTTTATTAACCCCTTATGGAGCAGCCAAGTTTCACTTATTTTCCTTTGTCCATTCATAGGGCCAGTACTTCTTGGATTTGGGGGGTTTAAAACAGGGGAATACATTTCCCAATGTTTTTTGGGTTTTGTTTCTACGGCGTTCACCGTGTACAAACAAAAATTAAATCCTTAGTCCCCTTTCACACGAGTGCAATGCGTGACATGAACGCATAGCACCTGCACTGAATCCTGACCCATTCATTTCAATGGGGCTGTGTACATGAGCGTTTTTCTTCCATGCATCAGTTTTGCGTTGCATGTAAAACTCAGCATGTGCTATATTCTGCGTGTTTAACACAACGTAGGCCCCATAGACGTGAATAGGGCCTGCAATGTGCGCATGCAATGTGTTTTTCACTGATGGTTGCTAAGAAATGTTTGTAAACCTCCGGGGTTTTTTTTTATCACGCGCGTGAAAAACGCATCAAAACGCATTGCACCCGCACGGAAAAAAACTGAACGCAATTGCAGACAAAACTTGCTTGCAAAATGGTGAGAGTTTCACTCAACGCACCCTGAACGGATCCGCAGCCAATCTGTCATGCCTGTCTGAAAGAGGCCTTAGGCCCCTTTCACACGGGCGAGTTTTCCATGCGGGTGCAATGCGCGAGGTGAACGCATTGCACTCGCACTGAATCCGGACCCATTCACTTAAATGTTGAAGACAAGCGGCGATTTTCACTCATCACTTGTGTGTTGCCGAAAATCGCAGCATGTTCTATATTCTGAGTTTTTCACGCAACGCAGGCCCCATAGAAATGAATAGGTATGCGTGAAAATCGCAAGCAAGTGCGGATGCGGTGCTAGTTTCACACATGGTTGCTAGGAGGATAGGGATGAAAGCAATCCTGGACCCCATTAAAGTGTATTCCCTGTATTATTTTCCCTTATAACATGGTTATAAGGGAAAATAATAGCATTCTTAAAGGGAACCTGTCACCGGGATTTTGGGTATAGAGCTAAGGACATGGGTTGCTAGATGGCCGCTAGCACATCCGCAATACCCAGTCCCCATAGCTCGGTGTGCTTTTATTGTGTAAAAAAATATATATATATTTGATACATATGCAAATTAACCTGAGATGAGTCCTATTCACCCTAATAGATTGATTGGAGCTGGAGCGGTATTTTGGGGTATGTATAACTGATTGATTTACTTTATTAACTGGTTTGGTAATGGAAGAAAGAAAGCAACTCTTCCAGCTTGTTGCACTTTAAAATGTATAAAGTTCTCCAAACTTTATTCTACGGGTCAGTACGACTGCAGCAATACCAGATATGTCAGATATCTGTAGCGCTTTGTGTTTCTGAACTACTCTTGCCCAATAACAGTACATCGCCTGCCAAACAACGCTGCTGCACTCCAAGTAGTATGTAGCCGTATGGGGGCTTGGTTTTTGCAGGCCAAGACATAAATTATCATTGATATCACTGAAGTGCATGGGACTTCTTGAGTTACACTTCTTATTATTTCTTTTTGTTTGTCACACTGTTCACTGGGTGGCTTAAATAATGTTACCTTTATGTGGAGATGAATGTGGAGATAATAACATAACATAAATTAAAACAAATTGATGCATATATGTTATTTACCACATTTACAAAATAAAGCCCCCCTTTATGGATACATCAATAAGGGTGCTGGCTTTCCTAATGCATTGGTACACACTAGGGCTGCAGTAAACGAATATTTTTGTAATCGAGTATTCTATCGATTATATTTCTCGATTCATCGAGTAATCTAATAAGAAAAAGCTACTTAAAATAACGTACGTAATTAGGTATGTATAAAGTTATTGGTTTGAAGGGGTTAATAACTTTATACATGCCTAATGCCAAGGTGCTTCCATTAACCCCTCCAAACCAATAACTTTATACATGCCCATTGGGTTTGGAGGGGTTAATGGAAGCACCTTGGCATTAGGCATGTATAAAGTTATTGGTCTGAAGAGGTTAATGAAAGCACCTTGGAGGTGCCTTCATTAACCCCTCTCTAAACCAATAACTTTATACATGCCAAGGTGGTGCTTGCAGCCTCCATTAACCACTCTCCATCTGCCTCCCCCCAGCCTCTGATCTGCTTGCCCCCAGCCTCTGATCTGCCTCCCCCCAGCCTCTGATCTGCCTCCCCCCAGCCTCTGATCTGCCTCCCCCCCCAGCCTCTGATCTGCCTCCCCCTCCCCAGCCTCTGATCTGCCTCCCCCTCCCCCAGCCTCTGATCTGCCTCCCCCCTCCCCCAGCCTCTGATCTGCCTCCCCCCTCCCCCAGCCTCTGATCTGCCTCCCCCCTCCCCCAGCCTCTGATCTGCCTCCCCCCTCCCCCAGCCTCTGATCTGCCTCCCCCCTCCCCCAGCCTCTGATCTGCCTCCCCCCTCCCCCCAGCCTCTGATCTGCCTCCCCCCTCCCCCCAGCCTCTGATCTGCCTCCCCCCCTCCCCCCAGCCTCTGATCTGCCTCCCCCCCCTCCCCCCAGCCTCTGATCTGCCTCCCCCCCCCTCCCCCCAGCCTCTGATCTGCCTCCCCCCCCTCCCCCCAGCCTCTGATCTGCCTCCCCCCCCAGCCTCTGATCTGCCTCCCCCCCTCCCCCCAGCCTCTGATCTGCCCCCCTCCCCCCAGCCTCTGATCTGCCTCCCCCCAGCCTCTGATCTGCCTCCCCCCCCTCCCCCCAGCCTCTGATCTGCCCCCCCCTCCCCCAGCCTCTGATCTGCCTCCCCCCTCCCCCCCAGCCTCTGATCTGCCTCCCCCCCCTCCCCCCAGCCTCTGATCTGCCTCCCCCCAGCCTCTGATCTGCCTCCCCCCCAGCCTCTGATCTGCCTCCCCCCCAGCCTCTGATCTGCCTCCCCCCCCTCCCCCCAGCCTCTGATCTGCCTCCCCCCCCTCCCCCCAGCCTCTGATCTGCCTCCCCCCCCTCCCCCCAGCCTCTGATCTGCCTCCCCCCCCCTCCCCCCAGCCTCTGATCTGCCTCCCCCCCCCCAGCCTCTGATCTGCCTCCCCCCCTCCCCCAGCCTCTGATCTGCCTCCCCCCCCTCCCCCCAGCCTCTGATCTGCCTCCCCCCCCTCCCCCCAGCCTCTGATCTGCCTCCCCCCCCTCCCCCCAGCCTCTGATCTGCCTCCCCCCCTCCCCCCAGCCTCTGATCTGCCTCCCCCCCCTCCCCCCAGCCTCTGATCTGCCTCCCCCCCCCTCCCCCCAGCCTCTGATCTGCCTCCCCCCCTCCCCCCAGCCTCTGATCTGCCTCCCCCCCCCCTCCCCCCAGCCTCTGATCTGCCTCCCCCCCCCTCCCCCCAGCCTCTGATCTGCCTCCCCCCCCCTCCCCCCAGCCTCTGATCTGCCTCCCCCCCCCTCCCCCCAGCCTCTGATCTGCCTCCCCCCCCTCCCCCCAGCCTCTGATCTGCCTCCCCCCCCCTCCCCCCAGCCTCTGATCTGCCTCCCCCCCCCTCCCCCCAGCCTCTGATCTGCAGCGCATTATACTCACGTGCGCTGTGGCCGCCGGTCGCTCCTTCTGTCTGTGCGGCGGATTGCTAATGCTTACAGCATTAGCAATGCGCCGCACAGACCTATGAGAAGGAGCGACCGCCGGCCACAGCGCACGTGAGTATAATGCGCTGCTCTCTGCTCACTACTAACATACCATGGCAGCCAGGACTTAAGCAGCGTCCTGGCTCCCATGGTAACCGATCGGAGCCCCAGCATTACACTGCTGGGGCTCCGATCGGAACTGACACTGCCACCAATGATGGGGGGGAGGAGGGGGACCCTGTGGGATATGGCCGGCACATTCATTGGTGGTGCAGTGGCCACAGTCCCTCCCCTCCTCTCCTCCTCCCCTCCCCTCCTCCTTGGTCTTCAGTGGCAGCCGCGCACAGTGGGGAGGGAGAGACTCCCTCCTCCTCCTCCCTCAGCTGTGCCGGCCGCTCAGTCCTGCCTCTCTGGCTCCGGAGGACACGGAAGCGGTGAGTGAGACGCTTATTTCACTCCCGCTCCGTGATCACGTGATCTGAACGATTCATCGATGCAGGGAAACTGCATCGATGAATTTTTTGACTCGATTTAATCGAGTTATTCGAATAATCGTTTCAGCCCTAGTACACACTGAATACCCTTACGGTGCAGCCATCACCGAGGCGGACGTGCCGTCTACTAGATGGTTCCTGGAGCACGGCCTTTTTTGCATATTCTGAAACACAACTTTATTTTCCTGTCAACAGAGCAGAAGTTTTTGTTCGAACCTTTTAGGGGCACATCCAACATTTTGATTTACTTTCTACTTAATCACTGGCATTTTTTTTTTTTTTTTAAAGGAATGTTCCAGTTTGAGGATATTGATGACCTATCCCCTAAGGATAGGTCATCAATATCAGCTCAGTTTGGGGGGGGGGGGGGGGGGGGGTCTGACTTTAGGCACCTCTGCGGATGAGCCGTTTTAACCACTTCAACCCCGCTAGCTGAAACCCCCTTAATGACCAGGCCACTTTTTACACTTCTGCACTACACTACTTTCACCGTTTATTGCTCGGCCATGCAACTTACCACCCAAATGAATTTTACCTCCTTTCCTTCTCACTAATAGAGCTTTCATTTGGTGGTATTTCATTGCGGCTGACATTTTTACTTTTTTTTGTTATTAATCGAAATGTAACGATTTTTTTTGCAAAAAAAGACATTTTTCACTTTCAGCTGTAAAATTTAGCCGAATTTTTACAGGAGAAGTTGTGGAATGTGTTTTGGGGTTTTACACATACCCATGCTGGGTGAGAGAAATATCTTGGCAAAAGACAACTTTTCCAATTTTTTTTTATACAAAGTTGGCATTTGACCAAGATATTTCTCTCACCCAGCATGGGTATATGTAAAATGACACCCCAAAACACATTCCCCAACTTCTCCTGAGTACGGCGATACCAGATGTGTGACACTTTTTTGCAGCCTAGGTGGGCAAAGGGGCACACATTCCAAAGAGCACCTTTAAGATTTCATTTTTTTTTTTACAGATTTTGATTTCAAACTACTTCGCACACATTAGGGCCCCTAAATTGCCAGGGCAGTATAACTACGCCACAAGTGACCCCATTTTGGAAAGAAGACACCCCAAGGTATTCCGTGAGGGGCATGGCGAGTTCCTAGAATTTTTTGTCACAAGTTAGTGGAATATGAGACTTTGTAAGGAAAAAAAAAAAAAATCATCATTTTCCGCTAACTTGTGACAGAAAATAAAAAACTCTAGGAACTCGCCTTGCCCCTCACAGAATACCTTGGGGTGTCTTCTTTCCAAAATGGGGTCACTTGTGGGGTAGTTATACTGCCCTGGCAATTTAGGGGCCCTAATGTGTGGTAAGTAGTTTGAAATCAAAATGTGTAAAAAAATGACCTGTGAAATCCTAAAGGTGCTCTTTGGAATGTGTGCCCCTTTGCCCACCTAGGCGGCAAAAAAGTGTCACACAAATTTTTTTTTTTTTGCACAAGTTAGCGGAAATTGATTTTTTTTTTGTATTTTCTCACAAAGTCTCCCTTTCCGCTAACTTGGGACAAAAATGTCAATCTTTCATGGACTCAATATGCCCCTCACTGAATACTTTGGGGTGTCTTCTTTCCGAAATGGGGTCACATGTGGGGTATTTATACTGCCCTGGCATTTTAGGGGCTCTAAAGCGTGAGAAGAAGTCTGGAATATAAATGTCTAAAAAATGTTACGCATTTGGATTCCGTGAGGGGTATGGTGAGTTCATGTGAGATTTTATTTTTTGACACAGGTTAGTGGAATATGAGACTTTGTAAGAAAAAACAAAAACAAAAATAAAATAAAATTTCCGCTAACTTGGGCCAAAAAAAAAAATGTCCGAATGGAGCCATACAGGGGGTGATCAATGACAGGGGGTGATCAGGGAGTGTATATGAGGTGATCACCCCCCTGTCATTGATCACCCCCCTGTAAGGCTCCATTCAGATGTCTGTATGATTTTTACGGATCCACGGATACATGGATCGGATCCGCAAAACGCATACGGACGTCTGAATGGAGCCTTACAGGGGGGTGATCAATGACAGGGGAGTGATCAGGGAATCTATATGGGTGATCACCCGCCTGTAAGGCTCCATTCAGACATCCGTATGTGTTTTGCGGATCCGATCCATGTATCCGTGGATCCGTAAAAATCATACGGACATCTGAACGGAGCTTGACAGGGGGGTGATCAATGACAGGGGGGGTGATCAGGGAGTCTATATGGGGTGATCAGGGGTTCATAAGGGGTTAATAAGTGACAGGGGGATGTAGTGTATGTAGTGTATGACGCGTATATGAGTCACTCTGCGCAGAGCTGCCGCCTCCGGACCGCACATCTGCGTTAGGTGGTCCGGAGGCGGTTAAGGGGTTGCATTCATGTTTAACAGCGCTCTGTCTACATTGTAAAGGTGGCGCAGTGTAATTAGTAGGGATCAACCGATTATGGGAGCTACCAATATCATTGGCCGATATTCATGATTTTCAAAGTGATCGGTATCTAACCTTGCCGATAACGCTGCTAATGCGTCCAGTGCGCTATCACAGAACATGAGCGCGCGGCTGTCAGCACGCCATGTTCCCTCAGCAGTACAGGGGAGAAGGAGTCTGGGTACCAAACATGGTGATTTTTCTCACGCACGTGCAAAACGCATTAAAACGCTTTGCACTCGCGCTGAAAAATTGCACATTTTACCACAACGCACCCGCATCTTATCGGGCCCTCACACGCCACACTCGTGTGAAAGAGGCCTAAGGCTCCAGTCACACGTCCGTGGTGTGTTGCGGATCCGCAACACACCCGCCCAGCACCCCTATAGAAATGCTTATTCTTGTCCGCAAGTTGCGGACAAGAATAGGACATGTTCTATCTTTTGTGGAGCTGTGGACGCGAAGATCGGGGCCGCGCTCCGCAAATGTGGATAGCACACTGTGTGCTGTCCGCATCCATTCCGTCCCCATAGAAAATGAATGGGTCCACACCCGTTCCGCAAAATGCGGAACGGATGCGGACCCATTTGTGGACGTGTGAATGGAGCCTAAGCCTGGGGCTCCGATTGGTTACCATGGCAGCCAGGATGCTACTGAAGCCCTGGCTAGCACGGTAATCTCCCTGCTACCGTGTGTACTAGGCACAGGGCAGCAGGGACAGTGTCAAGTCCTATTCACCCTAAGGCCTCTTGCACACGACCATATGGCTTGTTTCAGTATTTTGAGGTCCCCAAAGAACGGATTCGCAAAAAATACGGATGATGTCCATTCCGTTTTTTTTGCAGAACGGAACAGCTGGCCCCTGATAGAACAGTACTATACTTGTCTGTTATGCGGACAATAATAGGACATGTTCCATCTTTGAATGGAAAGGAAAAACGGAAATGGAAGGCATACAGAGAAATATGGAATGGTTCCATATACGGAATGCAAAAAACGTTAACTGAAAAAAAAAAAAAAAAAAAAAAAAAAAAAAAAACACACACACACACACACACACACACACACACACACACACACACACACACGCGGCCTAATAGAGATCAATCAGGGTGAATAGGACAAGGGATTAAAAGATCGCAGGTTTTAACCCCTAAGAGGGGGCGGGGCGGGGGGGGGGGGGGGAAATAGTTATCAAATAAAAAGAAAAAAACAAAACAAAAAAAACACACACACACACACACACACACACACACACGCGGCCTAATAGAGATCAATCAGGGTGAATAGGACAAGGGATTAAAAGATCGCAGGTTTTAACCCCTAAGAGGGGGCGGGGCGGGGGGGGGGGGGGAAATAGTTATCAAATAAAAAGAAAAAAACAAAACAAAAAAAAAAAATCCATACATATAAAATATATAAACAATAAATAAATGTATCACATATTGCCCCGTCCGAAAAGTCCAAACTATTAAAATATAAATAAATAAAAAATCTGTGGTGAACGCCGTAACAGAAATGTTTTGTTTTTGTTTTTTAATGAAAATGCACAGAATATCAGTATAAGTTATCGGCCTGAAAATTCACAGGTTATCTGTATCGGCTCAAAAAAAAAAAAAAAAAAAAAAAAATATCTATATCGGTCGATCCCTAGTAATTAGTGCATCCTCTCCCATTCACTTTTGGAAGAAACCTGCTGTATCTAATTATAGTCAATGGGCTCCGGCAGCCAACACCAGTATCTGGCAGATACTATAAATTTTGGGCAGGTTGTTCCTCTGCCGGAACGTTTTAATGCATATGATAAACTGGCCTTTACGATACATTGTTTCATTCTAGAAATAAAGTGCAACTGAGCAGTTAGGTGCACCAAGGGCAGGTCCAAGCCATTCTGTGCACCCTTGCTCCTCCTGCCGCCTATGACATCCCCTCCCCCTTTAGGGTAACAGGGCCAGACAAGATAACTATGCAGGAACCTGGCCCTGTCAATTAATAAGGAGAGGGAGGGGCTGACAGAAGAAGGAAGAGGAGCAAGGGTGCACAGAGCTTGGGCACTCGTTTGGTGCACTTAACTTCTCATTTGCACTTTCTCTAGACTGGAGCAATGGATCGCTAAGTGAAAGGTATCATTACATTCAGCTGAGTAAGCCCTACAAGACACTGTGCCTGGTTTAATAGTGAATATCCTGTGCAGTATGAAGAGGACAACATGATTACTAACGGTGCTGTACCTACTGATTGTTAACAGGATCTCCCGACAATCTAATGTGTACATGTTCCTCCTGATGGAAGCTGTTGGAGAAGAGGACAATCATGCATGCTGGATTTCAACATATGCACCCCTTATTTCCCTGCACGTTTCTGGTGGAGATGGAAGAAGTAGCTGTCAGCTGAACAAGCATGATCGGGCATAAGTTCATCTTGACTTTTTTTTTTTTTTTTTAAAGACACCTTTCTGTTATTTCAATGTTTTTTATTTTCTGGATAACACCCAGTTATAAATTGGGCATCTTTTCCTGGGGTCTCTAGAGCTGCTCTACGTCAGGATACATACATCTACAAGGGAAGCACAAGAACCATGTGCCGCAGTTTTCAATGTCCTGACTCATCAGTCTGAAGCCCCAGAATGTATCCCTGGAGGGGGACAGAGATCCTTTCAATTTCTTACAGTCCAAAGCAGCTGCTCCTTCACGTAACCTGATAAAGACAAGTCACAAAATCAGCTGCTGTAATATTATGTCTGCCATAAAGCACCGCCAAGTGACTGGAGAGGCAGCTGGAGAATCCCGACAACGTACGAAGGAAGCCATGGACAAGAATCAGACGGGACATCTGTTAGCCAGATAACCCAGCCCCACCGTGTCCACTGGGACACATGGTGGGAGAGGATTACCTATCAGGTTATGTTTACATGACAAAATCAGCCGCGTGGAAAAACCCAATGCAGGAACCGCGGCAGAAATAGAGGGACACATTCTAGGACAAGTTTCTGACTAGGTAACAGGACCGCGGCCATTTGCGATTAGCTCCGATAAAACAAGCATGTTCTGCCACTCTGCCTCCGGTTCTGACCACCCCAAGTGAAAGCTACAGCCTCAGTGGTCATGTAAGATAGTGACATCATCGCTGCAGAGTCCGTCCTTCTGATCCGACACCAATCAGCCGGCGCTCAGGTGGTAGAAATAGGAGATGGAACTGGCTGTTTGAGGGGGCCTCCTTGCAGCTTACCAAGCACAGCACCGTCCATTGGCTATGCTTGGTATCGCAGCTCAGCCCTATTTACCCGAATAGGACTGAGCTGCGAGTAGTCCGTGTGACTGATGAACTTGATGTGACTGGCTTAGGAGGAGGCCATAGTACTCACTGAAGCACAACAATCTCTTCAAACAACTGATCAGCAGGAGTGCCATCAATATCAGAGAGTCAGACACGGTCAAGGTCAAGTCTTCAGAATGGGCCTCATGTGTACAGACGCTTGTAAGAAGATGTGTCGGTGTAGCCCATAGTCACCCATCACATGCTTTTAGTTTCAGTCTCTCTGGCATTTCCTTGGCCACTATGGTTAGCACAATCCTTTTGCCTCCAAAACATATGTCTAAAGATCCGGTTTTCATGGCATCCGATGTATTACTCGAGAAGTCAGATGCAGCGTTTTTCTGCCAGGACAACACGGACATGCGTTGTGTCTGGCTGAACAGAACAGATACTATTGCCTTAGAATAGTATTACAATGTATATACAGCTGAACATCGGGCACGGGGTTACACGCCTCCACATTATCCCTGTCCTCTTGAATTTCCTCATGTGGCATTGGACAGCCAGGCTTCAGAATTACTTTTGTGGATACCAGAAGCAAAGAATTTTACGTACCCATAAGGCCTTATGCACAAACGTATTTTCTTTCCGTGTCCATTCCTTTTTTTTTGTGGACCGTATGCAGAACCATTCATTTCAACGGATCCGCAAAAAAAAAAAAACGGAAGGTACTCAGTGTGCATCCCGTCTGTCCTTACGGATAAATGATAGAACAGTCCTATTAGGGGCCAGCTGTTCCGCAAAATACGGAATGCACACGGATGTCATCCGTATTTTTTGCAGACCGCAAAATACACACATTCGTGTGCATGAGGCCTAAAACAGAGGAATTAAATGGCCAAACGTGGGCACACGATACAACGAAAAATGACTGGGAGGACATCTGCTCATCCTCAAATCCACCATGCCCCCCCTCGGTTGTAATTGATGTCTATTAGAATGGTATCTTGGAATGTCAGAGGGCTTGGGGAAAAGGTAAAAAGACAGGCGATTATGGATGCATTAAAAAGATACCTTCCAGCAAGCATCTGCATAGTAGAAACTCATCTAACTAAAGAAACCGTGTCCCGCCTGACAACAGGGATGGTATTCTCAATCTTACCACTCTACCTTCAGTGGCTCCTCTAGGGGGGTTTCAGTTCTCATCCATAATTCCATAGATTTCACCCTTATAAAATCCCATATAGATGATCAGGGTAGATTCATTTTCCTTCATGGTGAGCTGTATGGATACAGCTATATCCTCGCTTTTTTTTTTATATACCCCCGCCTTTTTCAATGTACCCACTGACCCAGTTAATGCTCTTTTCTGAAAAGAGACCAGAATCTCGGCGGATCTTGATGGGAGACTTTAACGCGGTCATGGACCCTAACAGAGATAGATTTTCATCAGATGCAGAAAGGCGGAGGAATTCTTGCAATTCCCCGCTGCTCCAGTTCTGCTTGGAGGTAGGGGTGGTGGATATATGGGAACATCTTGGCGGAGGAAAGAGTGTATTCCTGTGTCAGTAGGGGCGGTAGAGCAATGTCTAGGATCGATCTAGCATTTACTAATGAGCGCAACTTGAGCAATATCCGCAAGATGCGATACGGAGTAAGAACAATTTCAGACCACTCACCTGTTTTGATTGAGGTTTGCACTGGGGAGAATAAGGATATTAGGGGGCTAGGATTTAAATTGAATCCATACTGGCTCACTATTATGGATAATCTTCAGTCCATCAAACTGCCGATTTCTTCATTTTGGGAGGTGAATCTACCCTCTGCAAACATCAACATGGTATGGGACGCTTTGAAAGCATACCTGAGGGGGGTTTTCATAAGCGAGATTGCTGCAGTAAAGAGAACATTTAAAAAAGGAAGGAGGAGGAATTGGCTAAGATTGCGGCATCTGCAACTGAGCGATTCACCAGGCAACCCACTGAGCACAACAGTGAAGAGATGCAGAAGGCTAGCTACTTCTTGGAGAATTATGTAACTGAAGGCAAATCATAGGGTATTCTTTAAGGGGCTAAATTATTTTTCCGAGTCTGGATGACCGGGTAAGCTTTTAGCTAGAATAACCTCACAACAAGATAAGAAAAATCAATCTATTACTTCGATCCGGAACACAGAGGGGGAAACTATAATAGATTCAGAAGGAATCAGGAACACTTTCTTGCACTACTTTGCTCAGATATATAAACCCTCTTCTGGTTTGACATCTGAACTGGCGATGCGGTTCTTGGAGAAAATTCCACTCTGCACCTTAAATGAAGCTCAAATAGAATATCTGGAAGAGGAATTGTCTCTTTCGGAGCTGCAGGAGGCCCTTGGGTCCATCTCGGGGAACTCATCGCCAGGTTTGGATGGCCTGCCATATGAGGTTTACCGTAAGTATAGCGATGTGATTCTCCCTCAGTTGCTAGAGGTTTTTTCCCCAAGCAACACAGGGAGGGGGATTACCAAACTCCATGATGGAGGCTCTCATTGTTTTAGTTTTAAAAAAGGATAAAGACCCGGTAGAATTGAGCTCCTATAGACCAATCTCCTTATTAAACACTGACGCTAAGATACTATCCAAAGCTCTGGCTAGGAGGCCTTTGCGGGTCATATCCACCATTATCCACCCAGATCAAAATGGCTTTATGCCAAAAAGGGGTACTCAGCATAATTTGCACAGATTATTTACGAATATTCAGTCCCCGGGAGGTGGCGCTCGCTCCATCCCGTCGTTGGACGCTACCAAAGCCTTCGACAGGGTGGAGTGGACTTTCCTCTGGGAGGTAATGAAAAAAAATGCGTTTTGGCCCAAAATTTATGGCAATGATTCAGTTGCTATACAACTCCCCAGTTGCCAGGATTAGGATTAATGGGATGACGACAGAGAGTTTCATCTTAGGAAGAGGTACCCGTCAAGGCTGTCCCCTCTCCCCCTTGCTATTTAATATTTACATTGAACCTTTAGCGACTAGTATAAGGCAGGACCCAAAGGTGGCGGGTTTCGGCATAAAGGGGAAGTATGATCGTGTTTCACTCTACGCAGACGATATCCTGGTTTTTATTCATCAAACAGACACCACTCTCCCTCGTATAATGGACCTGGTTGGTCTCTTCTCAGATCCTTCTGGCTTGGAGATCAACTGGGATAAGACCTTTCTCCTTCCTATAGACGAGCTGTGTGGCGAATGGGATAACCAGTTAACGATCTCTGATTCAATAAAGTACCTGGGGATAACAGTTTCTGCCAAACCGCATGAATATTTACAACTAAATCTGATTCCTTTGTTGATGAAGTTGAGGGCTAAAATTAAGATCTGGCAAAAAATTCTGCTTTCTAGAGCGGACAGAATTTCATTAATAAAAATGGTAGTACTGCCCCAGGTTCTCTACATTCTGCGCAACTCGCCTGTATGGATCGCAGATAAGACTTCAGATTGATAGACCGGATCCTCAATGATTTAATATGGGGGCGGAAGCGCGTGAGACTAAAGGCACTCTATTTTTCTATGCCCTATGATCGGGGAGGTCTTAACCTCCCCTATTTTAGGGGTTACTTTATGGCCTCCCAACTATGTCTTTTTAATGACTGGGAAAATAGCCCTCTCTGCAGCAGAGTGGTGAAAGACTCAGGATTCTCAGATTTCTTTACCGTACTGGAGTCTGATTATCTATTAAACACACTGAGTGGGTACACACTTTTTTGCAGAATGGCTATGAGGACTTGGCTGGCCATAAGGAGTTGGTGCGGAGTTAAGGCGTCACTTATTTGCACCCCACTTTGGCACAACTCAAAGCTCCTTAATGTAAATTATTTAAACTGCTGCCAGTATTGGAGGACCAAAAATGTTCAGTATCTACACCAAGTGGTCAGTGATGGACAAATATTGCCCCTCATGGAACTAAAGCAAAGGGCAAATTTAGGTGAGGTGGCTTGGTTTGCATATTTTCAACTGAGGTCAGCACTATCTTGCACTTCGGACAGTCACTTTTTTTATTGATACTCCTGTATTTCTACACAATCTAATTTGTAAGAAAACTGACCCGAGAATTAAAGTATCACATTGCTATAGGCACTTAATGAACAATTTTTTTTCGGATGTTCTCTCTCCAGGACAGAGAGCCTGGTCCTCTCTACTTTCAGAGGTGGGCTCTCCAAACTGGGAGAACATGGGGGAAAGTTTAAAGTTGGTCTCACATAATTTCAATCACATCGTCGTACAATTTAATATTTTGCACAAAATTTATGTGACACCCGTATGGTTATATAAAAGAGGTCTTAGGGCCACCTCTGACTGCCCACGCTGCGGCGATCCCGGGGCAGATCATTTACATCTGTTCTGGGACTGCCCAACGGTGAGCAGATACTGGAGTCTGGTCCAAAATAATCTGGCTCGTAAACTTAACATTTCTGTCCCTTTGTCCCCCAGGATATGGGTCCTGGGGGATTTATCAGAGGTTAATTATCAGCCTACAAAACGTCAACTGTTGATCAAGGTTATGTTCTTGGCTAGACTCTTTATCACTAGATTATGGTTTTCCTCTTCCGGTCCAGAATGCAACAACTGGTTGGGCCTGGTTGAGAAAGTGAAAACCTATGAAAAGATTTTGTATAAACAAAGAGGATCCTACTTGAAGTGGAATAAATTGTGGAAAGACTGGAACAGGGCTAATTAATCAGAACCCTTCTCCTCCCTTTGGTTTTTTAAAAATTTTCTTTTTCTCCTTTTTTTTTTTTTTTCCTGCAAGGTGGGGTCGGGTGGGGGGTGGGGGGGTTGGCGAAGATCCTACGAGTCTGGTCTCTTCTATGTGTACTGCACCGGAGTAGAATATGAAGTCATATTGGAGTATCGGAGTATCTCTAGGAACGTTGGAGGATGGCAGGACCCTCCGGCATTAAATAATGGAAAAAAAAAACTTAAAGAAGATGCTTTGCCCATCCGCTTTATTAAGCTTAGGATGTTGGGCGGATCCCGTTCTTTCCAGCAAGAGATCTCCACCTGTTTTTTAAGGTTTATATAATTCCTGATATGTGTATGAAATTAATGACACTCATGTTCATAGATTAGAACTGATGGACTTATGGATTTTATAATATTACAAAGTAATATGGATATAACGTTTTGTATTATAACAATAAAAAAAAAAATAAAAAAAAAAATCACAACCTTAAACATTAAAACTAAATATCTAATGAATACGTTCACATAACCTTCTAAAAAAAAAAAAAAAAAAAAAAATCCACCATGCCCTTAACATAGGCTGTGTAGCATCACTTACCAGTGATGGCCAGTTCGCAATGTTCGCCAGCGAACACATGCGGGCTGCCATCTTGACTCACCCGTCCGGCAATGCACAGGTAAGCCCTTACCTGTGCCTCTGCCGGGAGAAAGTCTAAAACAAATGCAGTCACCGTGAGCAGGCAGTTCCGAGAACTCTGAACTGCCTGCTCCCGGCGACTGCATTTGAATTCAGACCGGCTAGCGGCACAGGCAAGAGCTTACCTGTGCATCGCCGGACTTGTGAGTCAAGATGGCAGCCCGCATGTGTTCGCTGGCTAACACTGCGAACTGGCCATCACACTTACTAGAAGGCATAAAGAAGGTCTGGCAGAAGCACAGCTTTTCCAACCAGTCATTAACCCCCTTGCCATGTCTGCCTGCAACTGGCCAATTTTGATATACAGGAGTGTGAGGAATGTGGAATTATGATCTAATGCCAGCCATTTGCTTTGAGATAGCATAGGGAGTGAACTCCGCAGGGTTCCTGGCTTCAAGCAGGCCATGTGTACAAATTCACACCTCACTCAGCCAGCACAGAGGCCAACTCATCCTACAGGAAAAAAAAGAAACTGTAGGGGTCTCAGCTATTACCCAGATCACACAAATCCATCAGACATTATGGAACCGGGGATTCATAAGGAATTATGAATTGCCCGTCCATCACAGGCATGAACCAGTTATATATCTGCGACCCTGGGGCCAAGACGGACATTCCCCTGGCCGTAGTTTGTGGGTAAGGTGCCTTAAAGGGTAGATACAGAGATCTCCCCACAGGAACCTAATAACGGCGCCATGTTTGGTCTCCACCTGTAGCCGGAACCCAGGCAGAACCATCTCCCTGTGACCTTCCAGTCTAGAGCTACGGGCCCTAATGGGTTTTGTGGGTCTTTGGCTACCAGGACTAGGAAGGAGGAGTGGACTCCTGCCAGAGGCAGGGAGAGGAGTGGCCGACTACAGGTGAAAAGGCGCATGAAGGGCAGAGGCCAGCGTCTTTCTCTGAAGGGAGTCACATCGAGTACTGTGTTTGGAGGGACGACATCTGCCCCCATGTGACTACAGCCAACCATTACAGCAACCCAGAACTCATCACAACCCAAAGAACTACTCATCTATCTGGTAACTGACCCTTGCTCTGTTTAACTATGTTGTAACATCCCACCTGTATTTATCCGACCACTGTATACATTCTCTGTGTATATCGTGTATTGTCTAGTGCACCCTTAAAGAGGACCTTTCATGTGATTTTATTAAGGGAGATATATACCTGTACTTGTGGGGTACCCGCTGATGTTGCCACCCTGCTTAATTTTTAAAATATGCCTCCTGTTCCCCGCTCAGTATGCCAATCCTGAGCATCGGAGCAATAAGGAGGAGACTGAGCCTTTCTCCGTGGGCGTCTCCTTCTCCCTGGCTGTGACGCTCTGCGCTGCGACTGGACAGCGCTACAGCCAGGGAGAAGGAGACGCCCACGGATAAACACTCATTCTCTTCCTCATTGCTCCGATGCTCAGTATCCAGCGGGGAACAGGAGGCATATTTTAAAAATAAAATAATCAAGCAGGGTGGCAGCATTAAAGGTCCTCTTTGAGGATATAATTTAATATATAATTTAATCTCGTGCTGTCCTTGTATCTCAATCACGAATCCCCATGTCCAGCATAGTTATAAGCTACTGCGGGTTGGTTCGTCACCCTATATAATCCCATTGGCGGACCGGGCTTATATCAAACGAGGAACTGGTGGCAGTCTATCGGGCTGAGAAAGCTATGTTTCAAAAGGCTCTCTCAGCTTGTCAGGGGTGTGAGCGAGTGTGGAGTCACGCCGGAGGCCACGTGGACCAACCGTCGCTCACCCCCTGCCTCTGTGCACACGTGGATAGGAGGAGTCTGTGTGAACTCTATCAAGCTGACCTTACATGCTGCCAGGGAGGGCGTAACGTCACATCTTGGAAACCAGTGACGAGACCGTATCTCGTGAGCGCAACGTAGTAGACGTCAGGCAGGGCTGCGAGGTGCGGTATTCGTCACAAGGAGCATCATAATTAACTATAAAAGGAGTCGTCCCAGCATAAGAATCTATCCCCTATCCACAGGACCCCCCCCCCCCCCCGTGATCGCAGAGGTGTCAGACTGAATGGAGGTAACGTATTCCACTGTACTGGACACAGAAGCAGAGTACAGCGCTCGGCTCGTATTACCTCCGCTCCATTCTAGTGATCAGTCAGGGTCCCAGGGGGTCGGATCAGATTCTTATCCCCCATCCTCTGCATAGGGGGTAAGCTCTTATGGAGGGACATCCCATTAAATGGGGCTGTAAGCTGACCATTCACTTTAAGGCTGCACATGGGCTGTACTGCAGAAATTCCGTACAAATTTCTGTGCATTTCCGCACCAAAAACCGCATGGGTTACTTACATTTTTTTAGCATGCATTTCATTCGGTTTTGTCAAAGATCTCATCCTTGCATTGAAAAAAAAAGTGAAAACAACACAAAAGAACCGCACCAAGAACCGACAAATACCATACGGCAGGTCAATATTTTGAAAAAGTATAGTGTAAATGAGCCCGTCCCATGAACAAAAGTTGTCAAAGGCGCACAGCTACAAGATACTGATAGTCGGTGGCTAACATTACCCCCAACTGGGCCATAAACTTGACCTCCCTCCTGGATAATTATGGCTTATCAAAGGGATATGCCATAAGTGTCCGATACGTGTAGGCAGCACCTCCAGGACCCGCTCTACCTCTCTATTCAACACTACGGGACTTCCGAAAATAACAAACAGTGCCCAGCTTTTTTCAGAGGTCGCATAGTAGTGAATGGGGAAAGCCCTGCATGCGTGGTCCTGTCCTGGACAGAGGATGGGGTTCCACAGGTAGGACCTGCACCTGTCAGGCATTTAGGATATATCCTATTGATATGCCAGCTGGAAATAAACCTATATGGCTCCCATACATGTCAGCCGAAACAGTCAATTTCAGTGGGTCTTAAAAGGATTTTCTGAGATTATTTTTTATTGATGACCTGTCCTCTGGATCGGTCATCAGTATTTGATCAGTGGGGTCTCACACCTGGGACCCTCGCCGATCAGCTGTTTTGAGAAGGCAGCAGTGCTTCTGTGAGTGCTGCGGCCTTCTCCCTGCTGTGTGTGGTATCACAGCTTAGCCCCATTCCTAGGTATTGGCCCCCCCACCGATCAGATACTGATGACCTATCCAGAAGATAAATCATCAGTATAAAAAAATTTAAATCTCAGACCACCACTTTAAGGGTCCATTCACACATCCGCAAATTGGGTCCGCAATTTTGCGGGACGGGTGCAGACCTATTCATTTTCAACGGGGCCGCAAAAGATTCGAACAGCACACAGTGTGCTGTCTGCATCCGCACTTCCGTTCTGCGGCCCCGCAAAAACTTAGAACATGTCCTATTCTTGTCCAAAGCTGCAGACAAGAAAAGGCATTTCTATAATAGTGCTGGCCAGGTTCAGTCCGTAAAATGCGAAACTCACATGGCTGGTGTCCGTGTTTTGCGGATTGCAAAACAGTTGCGGACGTCTGAATGGCCACCAAGTCTATGTGGATCAGGCGTGCTGAATTTGATTCATTTTGTTCTGGCAGGAGATATGCCACCAAAAATGTCCGCTGGTGGTTTAATTCCCACTAATACATGCACACTCGGCCGGACCAAGCCTCCGTGTATATGGGGGATTCAGGAGGAGTAGCTGACTACTATCGACAAAATTAAGTCTGAGATTTTCCCTTTATAATTCACTGTTATATCGGATAACGTAACCTAAGAATTTATTGTATAGGTCGGAGGGGAGAATGACTGTAAAGATGAATAAAGTACAATGACTTGGGAACTAGCTGTAAACCAACAACCCATGCTTCAGGGATAATAGCGAAGAGTAGGATCCTGAAGAATAGCCTTTCACTATGGGAGGCGGAGGACGCTGCACGGCCACAGTGCGCCCTGCTAGATAACGCAGATAGTCACAGCTAGAGATAAGATGGAGAAGAAAGCGGAGGCCTCCCAAATAACTGCAGAGTCATTCCAGGCCTCCTGCAATCAGCTGCCCCGGCAAGTGTGTCTGCATGCGTGGGTCTCATCTGCGAGGGAGGGGCGCTGCACTGACTCATTGTGACGCACGTGCCGAGCTGTAATGAATTCTCCTAGCGGTTACCATTCAAAAGAAAGAATAAGCAGCGAGCAATGCGTCTGTTCATGACCGCTGCGCTATAGATGGCACCTCTACCCCAAGGTTTATTCAACTGCAGACGGGGATGAAAAAATCACCAATTACTTATCTAAGCATAAAACAGGCGGTAGAACTTTCATGTACAATGGATTACATCTAAGGCTCTGTTCACATTACAGTGCCGGCTGCATGGGGCGTTGTTAGGAAATGACTGCAGCACACACAACTTTTTCTGACAAATATGACAGAATCAGCAATCGAGCCTCTGACGCAGACGTGAGCAGATCTTAGCCTGTTGCATCTCGACTTATTAAAAAAAATATAAAAAATAAAAAATATATAATAATGAGGAGTTAAAGGGATTTTACAGGAGTTCAATATTGATGGCCTATCCTCAGCATAACTCATCACTATGTAATGGTGCAGGTCTGGCTTCCGTCCCCCCACCCCCAAACAGCAGCTTGAAGAGTCTGCAGCACAGCGCCGTACATTGTATAGAGGCTGTGCTTGGTACTGCAGTTCAGCACCATTGACATGAATGGGACTAGGCCATGTAACTGACGAACGTTATGTCAGTGGCCTAGCGCGATGCTGCAGCCCTGACCACAGTGCTACGGCCTCTTCAAACAACTGATAGCAGGTGGGGTACCGGGAGTTGTACCCCTACCAGCACCGATCACATACTGATAACCTATCCTGAGAATAGGCCATTAATATTGAACTCCTGGAAAACCCCTTTAATTTGGTAGTCTTATTATGGCCAATAGGATAACAACACTCCAAAGACATACTGATAGGGACCTTAGATTGTGAGCCCCATTGGGGACAGTTGGATGATAATGTCTGTAAAGCGCTGCGGAATTAGTAGCGCTATATAAGTGTGTATAATAAATAAACCTACAAACAGGAGCTGCTAGGTGTATGTGCCAGCATGCATGGTAGCTACGCACTGCCCAGTCAGGTGCCATCTCTACAGTGACACAGGGTTCACATAGGACGCCCTCCATGTAGAAGAGCCCAATAAAGTAATTGACTTATTATAGGGGACAATTACAATTTGGCCAATCGTTACTACAACCAGAGACGTAAGGACAACCCGTGGACCAGAACCACCAACGGTTTCAATGAAAGAGAAAAGGGGCAGCCGTCCGTGGCTTTTTAGCTCCTATATGTCCAAGGTTAGGTTGCATTCACACAACTATCTACTTTGCAGGCTGCAAAATCCAGACAGATCCGTGAAAGATACAGATGAAGTCCGCGTTGCATCCGTTTTTTGTGAACCCATTGTAACAATGCCTATTCTGGTGCGCAAAACGGACAAGGATATGACACGTTCTATCTTCTTTTCAGGGCTACGGTGTGCTGTCTGCATTTTTTTGCAGACCTATTTAAATGAATGGGTCCGCATCCTATCGGATGTGAACCAAAAATACGGCTGTGTGAACTGGGCCTTAGGCGCGGGCACCGCTATTGGCATTTTATTCCACCGACTCCCACCACGGCAAGGATCTAAGCTAAACGTTGAAGGGAACAAGTGCGTTGATGACAACTTTATCTAAGCCAGGGATGCTCAACCTGCTATTGCAAAACTACAACTCCCAGCATGCCCTAATAGCTGTAAGCTGTGCAAGCATGCTGGGAATTGTAGTTTTGTAACCTCTGGAAGGCCACAGGTTGGGCAACCCTGATCTAAGCAATTGGTGGACAGGCACCGATGCCAACTTCTTACTGGTGTCAAGTGACCTTCAGAGCTGCTCTTATAATCAAACACCTATAGTCAATGTGCAATACAAGCCCACGGATACGGTCAGGAGGAGTGCTAAAGCCGGCAATACAGATTAGAGGCCTCCCAACAGCAGAGGTCAGAGGATCAGGCGAGTTGGATTGTCCAAAGGTGTTTGGCAGCGGCGTTCAGACCACATGCATGCTCAGCCAAAAGTGCATGTGTACGGTGCGGTCAGAGATGGCCAGCCTTCCTGTCAGAAGAAGGTCCAGCACTTTACATGTGGACTAGAGCTGGTTTTACAGGTAGGAGGTCGCGGAATTACTATCCAAATCATTTGTGTTGATTCTGCTACTTTATTCATGAAACAAGCAGATCAGGATGAACATTAATAGTACAAAAGGCAAGAAAGTGAAATTAGACGACCAGATTTAGAAAAAAAAATAAAAAAAAGTGATCAGAAAGCAAAGCGGCTGCTAATAGAAAAGCTCTTTTAGCAAACAGAAATGATATGGCAGTTACAGATATTTGCCATAAAGAGCAACCGATCCCAAACACCAAAAAGTAATGGCGCCATCCGCAAGTCCGATCGACCTGTACGGATGAGGAGTCAAAATGTTGGGACAATCTAGTTACCAGACACTGAATGTAAAGCCCACGGGAGAGGAGCAGGCATGGGCTTCCTGGGGCCTCGTGTGTGGCCTGTGTCCAAGGGAACATCCGTGAGACCCCCCCCCAACAACAAGTGAGGCAAAGCCCCCGCACCAAGTGCCCATCGGTAGGTGATGAAGCCAATACTCCACTTACACGTGTGCGCCATGACGTGTCCTCTACGGGGACAGCGCGTCCCGCTAGCTGAAGTAATGACATCACTACGACTGGTCGGCCGCCCACGTGTCAGTGACATTCCCGAGGGGTGGCAAGGATGGGGGACACAAAATACTAAAAAGAAGCCAATGACTGGGACACATTTCAGTGTTTTTCCCCCTCAGAAAACACATTTCCGCTCTTTTAGACACACAATAGAAATTCTAGTCAGAAGACTTTTTTCTCCCTGACAGTTTTGGGGGAAAGTAGGTTCCGCCAAGACCAGTGCAACGCCTCATACTGGGGAGGTCACCCAGCTTTTCCATAACCCTGATCGGCAAAGCGCCCAGTTACAAATATGGAGCCAAGGGAAGCAATTTTGGGGGATAATTGCATTAAAAAGAATATTTAACCCTCTAGGGACCTCCTGCCCATAGCTCTGGATTAGAAGCCCGGCTCCAATGAGATGTCGGTTTGCTGTCACAGAGATGAGGCTCCACACACCACAGTACACACACAGCCGCTCTGCGGTACCGCATCGCCCAGGCCTCCCGTGCAGGCTGGAAATGAACGGGGGCACGCCATCTTGCAGAAGAACATGGTGTCAGCGGGGGCGGGATTCACCAAAGCTGATTACGTCAAACACGTAAATCTCATGATGACAGCGACTTAGGGCTACGCAAAAGACCCTTACAGTAAAATCTGCGCCAGGCCCCGCAGCCGCAGAATCGGGCCGCACAATGGCTGGAGGTGAGGCAGCGCCCGAGCCATCAGTACGTGGTGCTGAGGAGGAAGCAGCCCGTTACGTGCGGCCCCCCGCGGCAGGTGCACTCTCTGCACACACATCACCCTTACCGTTAGTGTCTGGAAGAAGCCTCCGGAGGTTGTTGCCCAGACGTATTTGGCGTCCACGTACCCGACAATGGCGGCCTCCTGGCAGCTGCCATCGGCCATCAACATATCCACGTAATCCTGCCAGCCGGACATCTTCAGTGGGGGGGGGGGGACACTGACAGGGGCGACCAAGAGGTACCGGTGTTAGCGAGAGCGGGGAGCCCGGGGTAGGGATGAGGGTAGCCGGTATCAGGGGTGAAGCGGCTCCGTCACGGCCGGAGATAATCTGAGCTCCGACAGCCGGGAGAAGCCAAGGAAATAGGGCAGCGCTCGGGTGTAGCCCCCCTCCCCCTGTAATGCCGCTACAGATCCCTCCGCCAGCAGCAGCGGAAGGACACTAGTGCTACACCTCCACGTCAAGATTTCACGTTACTCAGTGTCCTGTGTGAAGGCTGAGCAATCAGTGCACGCAGACCGTTATAAAATAGCCCCGTGCCTTCTATTCATCCGGCAGTGCAGGGTACGGAGCCCGGCGTCACTGCCCCTACACCCGATGCACATTATAGCGCAATCTTATTTGGCCATTCTGGAGTGGCGCGGTGACCATACACATTTCTGGGACTTGGGCACGGGCTGTGTAGCCATTTACGGTGCACTGGATGGAGAGGCAGGGGTCACTGCACGCCCCTCAAGTGCAATATAGTCCTCACAGGGTGCACTGCACGGAATCTCACAGTGTACAGTACTATACGTCCATTATAATATATCTCCAGTGCAATATAGTCCTCACAGGGTGCACTGTACGGAATCTCACAGTGTACAGTACTATACGTCCATTATAATATTCATCCAGTGCAATATAGTCCTTACAGGTGCACTGTACGGAATCTCACAGTGTACAGTACTATACGTCCATTATAATTTACATCCAGTGCAATATAGTCCTCACAGGGTGCACTGTACGCAATCTCACAGTGTACAGTACTATACGTCCATTATAATTTACATCCAGTGCAATATAGTCCTCACAGGGTGCACTGCACGGAATCTCACAGTGTACAGTACTATAACTCCATTATAATATACATCCAGTGCAATATAGTCCTCACAGGGTGCACTGTACGGAATCTCACAGTGTACAGTACTATACGTCCATTATAATATATCTCCAGTGCAATATAGTCCTCACAGGGTGCACTGTACGGAATCTCACAGTGTACAGTACTATACGTCCATTATAATTTACATCCAGTGCAATATAGTCCTCACAGGGTGCACTGCACGGAATCTCACAGTGTACAGTACTATACCGCCATTATAATATACATCCAGTGCAATATAGTCCTCACAGGGTGCACTGTACGGAATCTCACAGTGTACAGTATTATACGTCTATTATAATATACATCCAGTGCAATATAGTCCTCACAGGGTGCACTGTACGGAATCTCACAGTGTACAGTACTATACCTCCATTATAATATATCTCCAGTGCAATATAGTCCTCACAGGGTGCACTGCACGGAATCTCACAGTGTACAGTACTATATGTCCATTATAATATACATCCAGTGCAATATAGTCCTCACAGGGTGCACTGTACGGAATCTCACAGTGTACAGTACTATACCTCCATTATAATATATCTCCAGTGCAATATAGTCCTCACAGGGTGCACTGCACGGAATCTCACAGTGTACAGTACTATACATCCATTATAATATATCTCCAGTGCAATATAGTCCTCACAGGGTGCACTGTACGGAATCTCACAGTGTACAGTACTATACGTCCATTATAATATACATCCACTGCAATATAGTCCTCAGGGTGCACTGTACGGAATCTCACAGTGTACAGTACTATACCTCCATTATAATATATCTCCAGTGCAATATAGTCCTCAGGGTGCACTGTACGGAATCTCACAGTGTACAGTACTATACGTCCATTATAATATATCTCCAGTGCAATATAGTCCTCACAGGGTGCACTGTACGGAATCTCACAGTGTACAGTACTATACGTCCATTATAATATATCTCCAGTGCAATATAGTCCTCACAGGGTGCACTGTACGGAATCTCACAGTGTACAGTACTATACGTCCATTATAATATATCTCCAGTGCAATATAGTCCTCACAGGGTGCATTGTACGGAATCTCAGTGTACAGTACTATACATCTGTTATAATATACATCCAGTGCAATATAGTCCTCACAGGGTGCACTGTACGGAATCTCACAGTGTACAGTACTATACGTCCATTATAATATATCTCCAGTGCAATATAGTCCTCACAGGGTGCATTGTACGGAATCTCAGTGTACAGTACTATACATCTGTTATAATATACATCCAGTGCAATATAGTCCTCACAGGGTGCACTGTACGGAATCTCACAGTGTACAGTACTATACGTCCATTATAATATACATCCAGTGCAATATAGTCCTCACAGGGTGCACTGTACGGAATCTCACAGTGTACAGTACTATAACTCCATTATAATATACATCCAGTGCAATATAGTCCTCACAGGGTGCACTGTACGGAATCTCACAGTGTACAGTACTATACGTCCATTATAATATACAGTGCAATATAGTCCTCAGGGTGCACTGTACGGAATCTCAGTGTACAGTACTATACCTCCATTATAATATATCTCCAGTGCAATATAGTCCTCAGGGTGCACTGTAGGGAATCTCACAGTGTACAGTACTATACGTCCATTATAATATACATCCAGTGCAATATAGTCCTCACAGGGTGCGCTGTATGGAATCTCACAGTGTACAGTACTATACGTCCATTATAATATATATCCAGTGCAATATAGTCCTCACAGGGTGCACTGTACGGAATCTCACAGTGTACAGTACTATACGTCCATTATAATATACAGTGCAATATAGTCCTCAGGGTGCACTGTACGGAATCTCACAGTGTACAGTACTATAACTCCATTATAATATACATCCTGTGCAATATAGTCCTCACAGGGTGCACTGTATGGAATCTCACAGTGTACAGTACTATACGTCCATTATAGTATATCTCTAGTGCAATATAGTCCTCACAGGGTGCACTGTACGGAATCTCACAGTGTACAGTACTATACATCCATTATAATATACATCCAGTGCAATATAGTCCTCACAGGGTGCACTGTACGGAATCTCACAGTGTACAGTACTATATGTCCATTATAATATACATCCAGTGCAATATAGTCCTCACAGGGTGCACTGTACGGAATCTCACAGTGTACAGTACTATATGTCCATTATAATATACATCCAGTGCAATATAGTCCTCACAGGGTGCACTGTACGGAATCTCACAGTGTACAGTACTATACGTCCATTATACTATATCTCCAGTGCAATATAGTCCTCTCACAGTGTACAGTACATACCCCTGATACTCATCGTGCAGTGCACTGCAGGGGTCACTGCACATCTACCAAGTGGTACCATTATAAAATAGCTCCAGTGCACTATATTAACCCAGTGAACTGTATTTGGCATCACTGCACTCATACTGATTGTCAGTCATTGAGTAACTCCAGTGTAATGTGTGTATTCATGTGCAGTGCACTGGATTCTACTGACACTGCATGGAGGACCAGTAATCACTGCACACATTTCTGGAATCCAGTTCTTCATCCACAGTACACTGCATGGAGAGCCCGGAGTCACTGCACACTGGTATCCCTCTGGATATGTCTGCTTCAGTAATTACTGTGCTTCTTCAGGAAACGGTTCTGGAGCATTTTTGCTTAGGCTACTTTCACATCTGCGTTCGGTGCGGATCCGTCTTGTATCTGCACAGACGGATCTGCATCGATAATGAAAATGCTTGTATCCGTTCAGAACGGATCCGTTTGCATTATTATTTTAAAAGGTCTAAGTCAAAACGGATCCGTCCTGACTTACATCAAAAGTCAATGGGGGAACGGATCCGTTTTCAATTGCACCATATTGTGTCAGTGAAAACGGATCCGCCCCCATTGACTTACATTGTGTGTCAGGACGTTTGGCTCCGCATTGTCAGGCGGACACCAAAATGCTGCAAGCAGTGTTTTGGTGTCCGCCTCCAGAGCGAAATGGAGATGGAACGGAGCCAAACTGATGCATTCTGAGCGGATCCTTATCCATTCGGATGCATTGGGGCTGAACTGATCCGTTTTTGGGCCACTTACTCTGTTATTCCTGCTAGAAATGTATGAATAAATTAACACTTACCAGTTGGGGGTTTCCCTGCACAACCTGACACTCTCCAATCAGTGCTGATATAGTCAGACTTTGTAGGGACATAGCCCAAAGCAGGGCCGGTGCAAGGATTTTTGCCAACACAAGCGAAGGTACATTTTGGTGCCCCCCCCTCCCCCTCGCACCTCACTTGGCCCAGTCCCGTCTGCAGCAGCTCGTTCCTCCTCTGTGTGGTCCTGGTATCTTCTCTCTGCTTCAGACAATCGCTGGTTTGAGGACCGTATTTTTCTCCCTCTAAGACACACCTAGGTTTTAGAGGAGTATAATAAGAAAAAAATATTTTCCGTTACACCTCAGGTCAGACCAGCAATCAGACCCCCAATGTTAATCAGACCTCAGATCAGACCCCATGTCAGACATCAGCCCACATCCATCAGCCCCCCATGTCAGCCATCATGAAGCCATGTAAGCCATTAGCCCCCCATGTTAGCCATCAGCTCCCATTCATCATCCCCCCCCATGTAAGCCATCATGCCCCAATGTCAGCCATCAGCCCCCCATGTCACATTTCTCCCCCTCCATGTCAAATCACCCCCCTATGTCACATCAGCCTTCCATATCACATTTATCCCCCTCCATGTCACATTTTTCCGCCCTCCCCCACGGTGCGCCCTAAGGCAGCCGCTTGGTCTGCCTTATGGTAGCACTGGCCCAAAGACAACTACGTTGTATTGGTTCCACCCAGTTGTCAATTTCTTCATACATTTGCATGTGGAATAACAGAGGAACGGCACATTGTAGGGTTCTGAGAAACAAAAGCTCCAGAATAATTTCATGGGGAATACAAGTAGGTGACAGGTCCTCGGCTACGCTGCATTACTGTCATCACAAGGACTATTGCATTATACCCGTTATACAGGGTTTTCTAGGTGTTGTAGTGCAGCACTTCAGAGCTTTGCTCTTTTTATACTGTGTTATATGTGTGAAAGGGTTAAACATGCACATAAACATGGGGGGTGCACTAATGTATCACCTACAGAAACTGTCCCTAAATAACGGAAGCACACGGATCAGCGCAGTGACTGCAGCAGAATGGAGTCACAACGTGCTTGATAGGGGTCATTGCAACTTAGGAGGGGAGTCATGCAGGGGTTAATGGCCTGGGATTCCCATCTTTTCCACCGCTGCTGATGGAGAAGCGCAGGAGGAGCCGGCAGCATGCTCAGTCCTGGGACGCTGCAGGACTCCTTTGTTCCAGTATTCTTACTTAGGGTGTGGGTGGTGGTTATGATTTATAGCCATTCTGCCAGTGGTAGGAGGAGGAAGCAAGGAGAAGGCAGGGCGCACACTGAGAGAGGGGGAGGCATGCAGAAGAAAGGAGAGGAGGAGTGTGACTGCTGCATAGAAGCCGAGGGGCGGCCTCGCAGAAGTGATGGAGGAGGTGTGAGCAGCTTCCTCCTGTTGTCATGGTAACACAAGTTCTGCTGCTGAAGCAGACTGGTCCATGCCTTGTCTGTCACCTTTGCACCTGGACGTTCTGGTGCATCCTTCATTGCGTCCTCTGTAGAAGTTCTTATTTTACTCACGCCTGTCTCTGCCATCTATGATGACGTCCTCTGCATGAAAACATCATTCCTATTTTATCACTCTCTTGCTTCTAATCACAGAAAACCTTTAACGCTACATTGCTATTTGTAGCCATCATGTATTTCTTCAGACAAACATGAAAATTAAAGGGGTTATCCATGAAAATGTCTAATCCTCAGGAGTGGTCATCGGTATCAGATCTGTGGGGGGGTGGCACAATGTATGGCGCTGTCCTGATCGGCAGGGGTGGCGGGACTTGGACTCCAGCTGATGTGATACTGATGGCCTATCCTAAGGATAAGTCATCATTATCTTTTCCAGGATATCCCTTTAAGATGTTTGTGATTTTAAGGGCTCATGCACACGAACGTATTTTTTTTTCTGTTTCCATTCCGTTTTTTTAAAGGTCCGTATGCAGAACTATTCATTTCAACGAGTCCGGAAAAAAACGAAATGACTCGGTGTGCATTCCGTTTCCATATGTCTGTATGTCAGTTAAGCAAAAAAAATAGAACATGTCCTATTCTTGTCCGTTTTGCGGACAAGGACAGGCATTGCTACAATGGATCTGCAAAAAAACTGATCCAACACAGGTGACATCCATTTTTTGGATCTGTGTTTTGCAGACCGCAAAATACATACGGTCGTGTGCATGAGCCCTAAAGGGAACTGAGCCTCAGATCAACAAAATAAAAAAACGTCTTTTAATCAGGTGTCCTGCAGTGTCTATGCCCATTAATCTCCACCCTTCTTCGTCCTCCCAAGTAGGGTTGCCACTTCTCCATACAGGCCAGGTTTAACGCCTATTTAGACATGCCAATTTTATGGCTTTTTTTTCTTTTGTCAAACCCATGTATGTAAAGGTGAACGTTAACCTGGGTATTGTTTTGGGTGATTTTCCAATTTGGTCTAGTAGTTTCAGACAGACAGCAAATCCCTGTAATTCCTTCAGTGTCCCCTCCCTCCACTGCTGGTGCGCCGCAGGCAGTGTGTGCATGTGCAGCTGCCGAATGTCAGTGCCAGAGGGGCTCTCCTTACACGCCCCTCACAGTCTAGCCGTACGTCACCTAGGCGTGATGCTGCTGATGTTCCAAGGTCTTGGCAGTGTCACGCTTCGGTGTGGGAGGGATACACCACACCGAGCATAAGAGGGAAGGGGGAAACAGGGAATCAGGCCTGAGAATTAGGGAAGGAAGAAGGACACCTCCTAGTAAAACCCTAGCCAAGATCCTGAATGACTACCAGTATGAACAGACCCCAGAGGTAGGAGAGTTCATAAATAGGAATACCTAGAGTCCTATCTAGTGCTATAGGACCCTGGTACTAATGGCAGGGACAAGACTATCTGTTCCTCCAAATGGAGGGACGATCGGGATTCTCCTACAGGCCTAATACAAACAATAGGGAAAATGCAACACACACAGAACCCAAACAAAATACAAGAAGGGAAAGGAAAGACTTCAAAGGAGCTATGGAAACACCTGGAACTCCGCGAGACCCACACACCAGCAATCTGAAACTGAAGCTAAAGCTATAAACCGCACAGCATAGTGGGAGAAGCAACTATAAATAAGGAACACCTGACGCAAGGGGTGTGGCCATACCAGAAACAACACAGACGCCTATTAATCCACAGGGAAAACATGTCAGATCAAACCACGCGTTGCCAGTCTCACCGATCTCCTGCCACCTGTCGCGGGAACGTCAGTGACAGGCAGGCCCAGAAGAGGAGGAATGTCTAATGCAAATACATAATGTAATGTAAATGTAATACCGGCTGGGTCAGGGGTACTTGCTAGAGCGTCGATTAGCAGATCAATGAGGGTTTAGCATCTCTAACCCCTAGCAATCAGCAGTTATCACTGGGGGAGCAGCAGGTGATGAATTCCTGCAACATCCACTGCAAAGAAGTCAATGGCATTATAAGCTAGCCCGAAACAAATGGCTGATTCTGTAATCCTTGGATGTGGAATGGCTCTCCATTCTGGTTTATATGGCTGGTTTTCCCCTCTTTGACATCTACATGCCCTAGTAGGAAATAGGCAACAAGAAATCTGGTGACTAAGTTTTCATTTTCTTAGCATCACTTTCTAAAGAAGGCATGGGAACAAACTAATGCAACCTAGATCCATATAGGGGTCGCAGTTGCGGGCAGGAGCCAGCACGGTGTCGGCGTCAATCCTGCGAGACCTGTGAACTCCTGCGGCAGGTCTCGTGGGAACGTGCGCGCTTGAACTCACGCAGCAGACGGGACCCTGACGAGAGAGAGACGAAGAGTGAGGACCGCCGAGGAGACAGTGTTCACTTCCACTAGCAGCGCCGCAGCAGCCGGTAAGTAAGGTATAGCCGCACTGACTGGACATGAGGAGGCACGTCATACTGGCAAATGAGGGGAAGGGGGTTGGCACTTCTTACTGGCAAATAGGGGGGGTTGGCACTTCTTACTGGCAAATGGGAGGGTTGGCAACTTGGCACTTACTGGTAAATGGGGGGGTTGGCACTTACTGGCAAATAGAGGTGGGTTGGCACTTCATACTGGCAAATGAGGGGGGCTTGGCACTTCATACTGGCAAATGAGGGGGGGTTGGCACTTCATACTGGCAAATGAGGGGGGGTTGGCACTTGAAACTGGCAAAAAAAAGGGGTGTTGGCACTTGATACTGGCACATGGGGGGTTTGGCACTTGATAATGGCACACGGGGGGTTTGGCACTTGATACTGGCACACGGGGGGTTTGGCATTTGATACTGGCACACGGGGGTTTGGCATTTGATACTGGCACACGGGGGGGTGGCACTTCTTACTGACAAATAGGGGCGGTTGACACTTGATACTGGCACATGGGGGGGAGAGGCACTTGTTACTGGCACCTTATTGGGTGCACTATTGGGGACCACAGGGCACAGTATTGGGGTAGTAGGATGTTTTGTCCAGAAGATGAGAGGATGATGGAAAAGTAGTAAACTAATATATATTTTTTTTTGTCAAACTGCAGAGATTAAAAAAGGAGTAAAAATGGTGGTCTGGTCTGAAAGGAGAAGACGAGGACAGAGAACGTCTACATCGAAGGAGACGTCACTGGATGTAAGAGGTACGGGCGCGATTTATGGGTGGGGCTGTGTGTGGGTGTGGTTTGAGGGCGGGTGGGGACACAGGGGCCCCATAATCTCCTATTGCCCGGGGAGATGCCCCTCCTGACACCGGGGGGGGGGGGGGCCCATGGATCAGTTTCGCACCGGGGCCCCATGGATTGTGTGTATGCCACTGCCTAGATCCTAGATGCCTGACTGAAAGAGAAAAAGTACAGAACCCAACTCCTTTGAGACCTTAACCCCTTAGGGACACAGCCTTATTTCACCTTAAGGACCAGGCCATTTTTTGCTAATCTGACCAGTGTCACTTTAAGTGCTGATAACTTTAAAACGCTTTGACTTATCCAGGCCTTTCTGAGATAGTTTTTTTGTCACATATTGTACTTCATGATACTGGTAAAATGAAGTAAAAAAAATATTTTTATTTATTAAAAAATACCAATTTTACCAAAAATGCTAATTTCCAAGTTTCAATTTCTCTACTTCTATAATACATAGTAATACCTCCAAACATAGTTATTACTTTACATTCCCCATATGCCTACTTCATGTTTGCATTATTTTGGGAATGATATTTTTTATTTTGGGGATGTTACAGAAATTTTCAAAAACCCAATTTTTAGGGACCAGATTAGGTCTGAAGTCACTTTGTGAGGCTTATATAATAGAAACCACCCAAAAATGACCCCATTCTAGAAACTACACCCCTCAAGGTATTCAAAATAGATTTTACAAACTTTGTTAACCCTTTAGGTGTTAGAATTAATGGAAAATAGAGATATAATTTCAAAATTTCACTTTTTTGGCAGATTTTCCATTTTAATAATATTTTTTCAGTTACAAAGCAAGGGTTAACAGCCAAACCAGACTCAATATCTATGGCCCTGATCCCCATATGTGGTGGTAAACCGCTCTACGGGCACACGGCAGGGCGCAGAAGGAAAGCAATGCCATACAGTTTCTGGAAGGCAGGTTTTGCTGGACTGGTTTATTTGACACATAATGTCCCATTTGAAGCCCCCCTGATGCACCCCATGAGTAGAAACTACATAAAAGTGACCCCATCTAAGAAACTACACCCCTCAAGGTATTCAAAACTGATTTTACAAACGTCGTTAAACCTTTAGGTGTTCCACAAGAATTAATGGAAAATAGAGATACAATTTGAAAATTTCACTTTTTTGGCAGATTTCCCATTTAAATTATTTTTTTCCAGTTACAAAGCAAGGTTTAACAGCCAAACAAAAGTCAATATTTATGGCCCTGATTCTGTAGTTTACACAAACACCCCATATGTGGTGGTAAACCGCTGTACGGGCACACGGCAGGGCGCAGAAGGAAAGCAATGCCATACGGTTTCTGGAAGGCAGGTTTTGCTGGACTGTTTTTTTTGACACCATGTCCCATTTGAAGCCCCCCTGATGCACCCCTAGAGTAGAAACTCCATAAAAGTGACTCCATCTAAGAAACTACACCCCTCAAGGTATTCAAAACTGATTTTACAAACGTCGTTAACCCTTTAGGTGTTCCACAAGAATTAATGGAAGATAGAGATACAATTTCAAAATTTCACTTTTTGGGCAGATTTTCAATTTTAATATTTTTTTTACTTTTACAAACCAAGGGGTAACAGCCAAACAAAACTCATTATTTATGGCCCTGATTCTGTAGTTTACAGAAACACCTCATATGTGGTTGTAAACTGCTGTACGGGCACACGGCAGGGCGCAAAAGGAAAGGAATGCCATACTGTTTTTGGAAGGCAGTTTTTTCTGACACCATGTCCCATTTGAAGCCCCCCTGATGCAACCCTAGAGTAGAAACCCCCAAAAAGTGACCCCATTTTAGAAACTACGGGATAGGGTGGAAGTTTTTTTTGGTACTAGTTTAGGGTACAATGATTTTTGGTTGCTCTATATTACACTTTTTGTGAGGCAAGATAACAAGAAATAGCTGTTTTGGCACCGTTTTTATTTTTTGTTATTTACAACATTCATCTGACAGGTTAGATCATGTGATATTTTTATAGACCAGGTTGTCACGGATGCGGCGATACCTAATATGTATACTTTTTTTTATTTATGTAAGTTTTACACAATGATTTCTTTTTTGAAGCAAAAAAAAAAATCATGTTTTAGTGTTTCCATAGTCTGAGAGCCATAATTTTTTCAGTTTTTGGGCGATTACCTTGGTTAGGGTATGATTTTTGCGGGATAAGATGATGGTTTTATTGGCACTATTTTGGGGTGCGTGTGACTTTTTGATCGTTTGCTATTACACTTTTTGTGATGTAAGGTGACAAAAAATTGTTTATTTAGCACAGTTTTTATTTTACATTTTTTACGGTGTTCATCTGAGGGGTTAGCTCATGTGATATTTTTATAGAGCCGGTCGATACGGACGCGGCGATACCTAATATGTATAGTTTTTTTTAATTTATGTAAATATTACACAATAATATCATTTTTGAAACAAAAACAAAATCATGTTTTAGTGTCTCCATATTCTGAGAGCCATAGTTTTTTCAGTTTTTGGGCGATTATCTTATGTAGGGTCTCATTTTTTGCGGGATGAGATGACGGTTTTATTGGCACTATTTTGGGGTGCGTGTGACTTTTTGATCGCTTGCTATTACACTTTTTGTAATGTAAGGTGACAAAAAATGGTTTATTTAGCACAGTTTTTATTTTTTATTTTTTACAGTGTTCATCTGAGGGGTTAGGTCATGTGATATTTTTATAGAGCCGGTTGATACGAACGTGGCGATACCTAATATGTGTACTTTTTTTTTATTTATGTAAGTTTTACACAATAATATCATTTTTGAAACAAAAAAAAATGATGTTTTAGTGTCTGCATATTCTGAGCCATAGTTTTTTTTATTTTTTGGGCGATTGTCTCAGGTAGGGGCTCATTTTTTGCGGGATGAGGTGGCGGTTAGATTGGCACTATTTTGGTGTTCATCTGAGGGGTTAGGTCATGTGATATGTTTATTGAGCCGGTCGATACGAACGCGGCGATACATAATATGTATACTTTTTCCCCACCCCTATTTTTTACCAATTTTTTTTTACTTTATTTGGGGAAAATGACGTTTTTGTTTATTTTTACTTGAAACTTTTAATTTTTGGGGGGGGGAAACTTTATTTTTTCAACTTTTTTTTTCACTTTATTTTTTGTCCCACTTTGGGAACTTTTGGGGGTCTAATCCTTTGCAATGCATTCCAATACTTCTGTATTGGAATGCATTGGCTGTATGAGTAATACTGTGTATTACTCATACAGATTCCGGGGCCTGTGAGATCAAGGGGGCTGGATCTCACAGGCTCGTCACCGGAAGGCAGCGCGATGCCTTCCTTAGACATCGCGCTGCCTTCCATGCCATCGGGTCCCCTCCACAGCCGCATGGGGACCCGATGTCACCGCCACACGCCACCACCGCAATAGATAAAAGCCGCAAACCGCAGGTCTGAATTGTCACGGGACCCCCCCGGGCATTTAGCCGAAGTGCCTGCTCAATGATTTGCGCGGCGGTGATCAGAAATACACAGGGCGCACAGGTACACCCTGTGTCCTTAAGTACCAGGACATAAGGGCATAAGGGCGTACCTGTATGCCCTATGTCCTGAAGAGGTTAAAGGCTATGGGCACCTTTGGGGGCAATTTTTTTTAATACAGCCACCTGCCAAGTACATAATGATCTGATACTCTCAGCATTAATTATTGCAAGAAGCATTCGGTACTGTATTTAGGCACGTAGCTGTCCTCAGAACTGTGATACAGTTAAATACTGTGGCTGAAGCATCAGTATATTGTGCTGCACTGTGGTACTTGGTTTTGCTGAGGAGGTATTTTGTGCTGCACTTGGTATTTGGTTCTGTTGAGGAGATATTTTGTGCTGCACTGTGGTATTTGGTTCTGCTGGGGCAGTATTTTGTGTTGCACTGTGGTATTTGGTTCTGCTGGGGCAGTATTTTGTGTTGCACTGTGGTATTTGGTTCTGCTGGGGCAGTATTTTGTGGTGCACTGTGGTATTTGGTTCTGCTGAGGAGGTATTTTATGCTGCTCTGTGGTATTCGGTTCTGCTGGGGCAGTATTTTGTGGTGCACTGTGGTATTTGGTTCTGTTGAGGAGATATTTTGTGCTGCACTGTGGTATTTGGTTCTGCTGGGGCAGTATTTTGTGTTGTACTATGGTATTTGGTCCTGCTGAGAAGGTATTTTGTGTTGCACTGTGGTATTTGGTTCTAGTGGGGCAGTATTTTGTGTTGTACTATGGTATTGCTGGCCCGCCTACTTGGATTGCCCCCATCCCTATCAATCTGGACCCGCCTACAACATTGGCCGCTTTTAGTTTTTTTTCCCAGGGCCACTTTAAGTTTCATGTTCTCCCATGTTTTTTGCTATTAGTTTTATTAAAAATTTCAACAGTTTTCCTCTACAGTTTTAACTTTCACCTTTTGGGGTGCTTTTGAAAGAGCATTTTCTGATTTGTGATGTGATCAGCGGCACCTTTGCAGGGGTCAATTATCAGGAACAAGGTGAACATTTGTCTGTGATAATTCTACCAATCATTGACCTGTGTAAAGGGGCCCATAGTTAAGCAGAAGGAGAAAGGCATTTTTCTCTGATAAGGTACTGTATGTTGCAATGTTTCTTACATTCACCTCTGCTACTGGTTTATGCAGTGTCTTGACAGCATAGTGACCATAAATTTGGAGTATGTGAATTCCTTTGGTTTGTTTATTGAGATATGTTTCTCAAGTTCCAGATGCAGATTAATTTATTTCCATTAGAAGCACCAAAATACACCAATTGGTACAGATTTACTAATGTGTCTGCGCCTAAAAACGTAAAAATTGGCACAGATTGTGTAAATTTTGGTTCAATTTGGTGTACCTAGGGTTTTTACACGTTTTCAGATTTGCTCAAAAAGGAGATAGGGCTTATCAGAAAGTGATGGAGCTTCATGGGGAAGGGACGAGACCTGGATGGCAACTGTGGGATAGTACGACGGATTTGGCGTGTGGTTGTCGCAGTTTCTATTATGTAAGCCTCACAAACTGACTTCAGACGTGAACTGGTCCTTAAAAAGTGGGTTTTGGAAATTTTCTGAAAAATTTGAAGATTTGCTTCTAACCTTCTAAGCCTTCTAACGTACCCCAAAAATTAAATGGCATTCACAATATGATCCAAATATAAAGTAGACATATGGTAAATGTAAAGTAATAACTATTATATGAAGTATCACTATCTGTTTTAAAAGCATTAAACATTTTTTGTAAATTTGGTATTTAAAAAATAAATAAATATGAAAAATATTGACTGAAATTTATCACTATCATGAAGTACAATGTGTCACGAGAAAACAGTCTCAGAATGGCTTAGATAAGTAAAAGCGTTCCAAAGTTATTACCACATAAAGGTTTGGGGATTTAAGGTGAAAAGTGGCCCGGTACTGAAGGGGTTAAGTGAAATGCATCTACGGAATAATATTGCTGAAAGAGACATTAGGGAAGTTCAAAAAAGATCTGATCCTTCACAGTTATGACTGTACAAAGAAGCACAGCCATTATGCAAAAACTCAGGTATGCTTTAAGTTCCAATGGTTTGGCAGCAACTTTTTCTTACATAAATATCCATAAGATACTGTAAGTCTCCTATACTATTATTTGCACAGCTTGTGGCTTTGGGGTACACTGATGTGGCTAATTGTGTTATACAGCCACTATAACTAATGCTATAAAATTATCCTGTATACTATTAGTTGCAAAGTAATGCCTTTCACCTAGATGTCACATATTTATACTGATAAAGATCATTTCTGTATTTGCCATACATCTTACACATGCCAATTTCACAGTGTGGTGAGGGTGCTAAACTCCACACTGAACACAGGAGAGAAGGGAAAAGGTACTAGGCCTGGAAACTAGGGAAAGGGGAAAGGTCACCACCTAGTGAATCCCTAAACCGAGCCTTGACTACTATCAGTATGAACAGACCTCGATGGTAAGAATGTTCATACGCAGGAACCTAGAACCTTATCTGACCCTAAAGGGCCCAAGAAATAGTGTCAGGACAAAAGATGACCTGTTCCTTTCAAGCAGAAGGAACAGGAGACTCCCTCAGGCCTAATATTAAAAGATAGGGGAATACAACAAACAAGAAATAGGAAAAAGACACTTAACTCCGAAGTACGCGGACGAGCAGGAACTCAATAGAGAACCAAACACCAGCACTTCCACAACCAGAAAGGAGCTATCAACCGCATAGCATGATGGATGATACCAAACTAAATAGAGGAGTTGGAATGACCACTTAAACTACACCTGAGACAAGAGGTGTTGTCATAACCAGCAACAACACAGAAACAAATGAAACCACTGATGGGCAATCACCCTGAAACAGCTGTTTGCAGATGAGATGCTGGCTTATTTAATATCCAAGTCATGTCTTAGGACCTATTTAACGGGTCGAACATTGACTTATGGGATGGCTGCCTTACATCTGGTGGCATTACAGGCAGAGCTTGTTAAGAGCTCATTTGCTTCCCTTTCTTCCTAGTCTTCACAGTAATAGGTAAATGTGAAGTGTTTCTTTACACTGATTTGATTAATGTTATCCGGCTGATAATAAAATTATCTGCCTCTCTCGCTCTCACTTTTCTCTATTGCATCCCCAGAATTTTTTTTTTTTTAAATTAGTAAAAGGCATGGATTGCACATCCCCATGCTATGCATTGTTCTATTATCGCTTTATATCACAGAAAAAGAACTTTGAATGATATGCAAGTGAACCACCAAGTGCCCAGGTGGGTGTTTTTTACCTTTCAAAGTGCCCAAGGCTACCAATCCCAATTGATTCCAGCAGCTCCCCATGCACTCTAATGTTTGTTTGCCCTCTCTCTTCTGTGACGTCACCTTTCCCTGCAGCAAAACTTTGCGCAGGCACAGTCTATGCCCACCCTCCTACACAAGCCATACTGTGGGCTTCAGCCTCACAATATCTGCTGCATTTGTGTTCTGCATGCAAAATAGATACTATGAGGCTGTAGCGAAAGATGACATCACAGAGAGGGACAAACATTAGAGCAAAAGGCGGAGATAGAATTAATTAGGAACAGCGGGCCTGGGTACTGTGAAAGCCAGAAAATGCCCACCTGGGCACTTGGTGCCTCATTTGCACATCAACTAAACATGAAAAGGGGATAGAAAGGTATGTTTTCCATGATGTGTAAGAGTACTGCACACGTTTAATATGGGAATCTAAGTAACAGACTCCCTTTTAGGCATCATTTTTGGTCAGAATTTTAGTAGTGCTTTTTGGGCACTTAACATGGACAAATGCAGTGCAATCTGCCGGAGCATGTTATAGAGCGGCTGAGCAGATTAGTAGATAGTTCTGTGGGAAAAGATTCAGTAAATGTATACATTACCCCTGCTTTTTCTGGCTTCAGCTGTACATGGGGAGGTGCTATCTGCGATTGACTGTGCTTAGCTCCTCCTGCTCTATAACGTTCTGCCTGCAGATTGCATTTCATTTTGTAGAGACATGTTCTCTCATTGTTGCAGTTCTTTTATTATATTGCTAAATGTGTGCACTGAGGGCTCCTGAAATGAATCCATTCTATTGAAATTGATATTCCAAAAAAAGACATTTTATAAATATAGATGGATGGGTTAGTTTGGTAGTGTGAAAATTGTATTTCTATATTTATATTACGTGTAATATTATATATATATAGTGCTTTTTTATTAGAAAATATGCAGTAGGCAGCTTTTGCATTCAGCTAAGCAGAATACCCGTCATGAAGTGATTACGTGGGTTATGAAATACCTGTGCAGCACTTGGAAGAAAAGTAGCACTTTGGGAAGCATCAAGGTTTTCTTTAGGTAATTTAAAGATAATGTAGAGGTAAAAGTGAATGTACAATGCTATAATAAACTCATAAACCAAAAAAATAACGCACCCAGAGAGAAATGTCAGATTGCTGCAAAACTCAGCATGCAGTTGTATCTCAGGCAGATATGTAAATGATTACAGGTGTGGTCTGATCAGATACTGGGCCTTGCCACAAGAGGACATTAAAGGGCTGCTCCCACTTCTCTATAGAAAGGCTCTCAGAGGCTCCTTTTGGGTAGTATACCTCATCATGAGAGATTGTTGACTGCTAGACATGCGTCTTTGCTGCACTTGAAGATATTTTGCACAGTTAACAGACTTTGAGAGTGGGAACATCATTGGACTCAGAGAAGCAGGCTGTTAGGAGGTGTTGGGAGCGGTGGCTAGATGAGGGCACGCACACAAAGCAAACAGGGGCAGCCCAGACAACGGGTAGAAGAGTCATTTTATCCACTGATAAGCACAAGCAGCTCCCACAGTTTAGGTGTCCACCATCCAGACACACTTGACATCTTCATTACACACCCCTTCTCTGCTTGGACTATTTCCATGTACTTTGCAGAAAAAATTTGGCATGACGGTGATGTCATTGACAGCCAGCCACTGGCACCTTAGTTTGTAGTGGTATCGTGAATTAGAAATTCTGGACTGCTACAAACTGGAACCGTATCATCTTTACAGATGAATCCAGGTTCTATTTTGGATCCAGCGACAGTCAAGTTCGAGTGTGGAGGCCTCATGGTGAGCACTTCAGTCCTGCCTTTGTTGGGGAAACAAATACTTCCCTAACAGCCGCTCACCCCTAGTTGTGATATGAGGGACATTAACCGCTCAGCGATATGTGCGGGACATCCTGCAACCACATGGGTTGTCTCATGGCAGGGCTTCCAACTGGCGTTTTTCAGCAGGATAATGCTCACCCATACACAGCAATGGTTTCCCAGGAATGTCATGGGTGACTGGCTCATGCAGCCTTATATTTACTCCCCTATTGTGTCAAGATAGCCTGACCATTGTACAAATCAAGCACTTGTTACCTTCTGTGTCACCCCGTCTCCTCATAGATTGTAAGCTCTGGTGAGCAGGGCCCTCATTCCTTTTGTTCTAATTGTTGACTTGTTTGTTGCTATGCTATTTATGACTCTGTACATGAACCCCTTGATTGTAAAGCGCTGTGGAATATGTTGGCGCTATATACAGTAAATAAGGATTATTATTATCCATTGTCAAGTATGCACACCCCAGGCACTCAAGAATGTCTCCACCAGATTGCAACAATTCCTTGCAAAGATTCCTGACAAAAAAAGGCTTCCATAAAAATGCAGACCACCCAAACAGAAATCAAATGGACCCCATTATTAGTCAGTGCGGTCTGTTGAGGTTTGTTGGTTTCAGTTATGTGCCGGATCTGGTATTTTTGTTACTTTCGTTGTTTTGCTCCTCTAATGTGAATGTAGCCTTAGCGATACTTTTGTAGGGTGGAAGTGCCTAGGAGTGACAACAGATCAGCCATGAAGTGATAGACCATGCAAACTCACAGAATGGGACCACCAAATGCGGACAGGTGTGTCATGTAGAAAAACTGCCTGTCCTCTGTTCCATCATTCACTGCAGAATTGCATACTGCCTGTGGAGGTTACTTCAGCACAAGAACTCAGGAGTTTTATGAAATGAGTTTCTAGGACCAAGCGTCAGGCCGAGTGTTGTGAAGCTTGGTGTCTTTGGACCAGAATAAGCATGTTCTCTGTAATGATGACTCATACTTCACTCTCTCATGGTCTGATGGATGATTTCACATTTGGCACCTGTCTGAAGAAAGCTACCTACAGGAATGCCTAGTGCCTACTCTTCATTTGAAGGAGATGGAATAAGACTAGGTCTACAATAAGTCGCGCGACAGATAGGGCACAACTACACTGCAACATTTGTCATGTAACATTTTGTTGCACTAATGTCGCGTGACAATTTTTATACTGGCAGTCTATGGTGTCGCACTGCAACATGCGACATGCTGCGACGCGACAGTCACAGAAGAATCCATCTCAAATGGATTTTCTGCAGTGCAACACCATAGACTGCCATTATAAAAATTGTCACGCGACATTGGTGCGACAAATGTCGTCGTGTAGACCTAGCCTAATGGCACAAGTTTTCTTTTTTTTTGTCAGGGTGTGGTCCCTTATTTCCAGTGAATGTCAGTGCTAGAGAATGCAAGATATTTTAGAGAAATGCTTTCAACTTTGTGGCAATAGGAGCAGGAAGATGAAGCTCGGTCTAAGGGCTGCCCTGATTTATTTGAACGCTCTATGATGCAATATTGATCTAGAATTGCCAGCTGCTGTGCGGTTAATTTTTTGGGCACTATATGGCAATATTTATTTGATGATGTTTCCTATGGCCCTGGTAGGAGACAGTGCCCACGTCCCCATCTACTCCACTTACTAGTCATAAACGATTAGGGGGAACATCAGTTCTTATTATAAAACACTAAAATAATCATGTCCAGAATAGCAGGAATAAAATCTATAAATGCACTGAATGATTTCCAAGCCTTATGCTGAACAGGAAGGTGTCGCCATACGGAGAGAGGAAAAGAGAGGGCACAGAAAGAATAATGAGTACACTTGTTATGTACAGATTGATGAATTTTTTTTGTGCTACAAAAGGGATTCAGAAACACTGTGCTCCCGTACAAGCATATGTTGAGGTCCTATTAATTAGACCCATAAAAAGCAATATCACTCCCACCTTTCAGCATGCAGAATGGTGTTTACAACTGACTGCTGTCTTGATGATCTTCTCTCAAAGCTTCTGTAAGACACTCTCCTGTTTCGCGGTCCACTGGGCCCCCCAGGAATTCTCGTGGAGCTCAGCCTGCGGGGGACCCCATTGGAGTAGCGGGACAGGTTACGCATGTGCCTGCGGAATCTTCGGTTCCGACTCCTTTGCGGGCGGACGCGGTTCTGGCGTCCGTGCCGACGCGATCGCGTATCCATGCTGGGCTGCTTGACGTGCACACTTGAGAGGAGGTTCGCAAAGGGTTATGCGGCCGAACGTACGCTCATCTTATTCACTACGCTGGCCGCTGACGGGGAATTATACCTGTACATAAACTCTAGTAGATTAGAGGGCAGGCATGGGTTAAGTGATCAATGACCAGCTAAGGCCGCACAAGTGTCAGGGATTAGGATAATCTTTTGGCCTATGAGGAATAGACACATGGCACTCTGTGATTGGCTAGCAAGTGTTTAAGAGGTGATCTCCCTGGCTGGGCAGTGCCCACTGCTGTTCACATTCTTCCAGACTACCTGTGCATGACCTCTGCCTTCCTGAAGCCATCTCTAGAGACTGCCTGTGGGAAACTTCCATGCGGAACAGTTTGTCTCGTGTTGGACCTCGGATCGGACCCTGGAAATGTCTCGTCCCTAGGTACTATGTTACACCGGCTATTTCTGTGCCTATGAACTTTGTCCCTTGTGAGTTTTCCTGCACAAGTTATTATTTGGATTGATTACCTGCATATGATGTCTGGTCCGGACTGTACTGCTGTCATTTAATAAATCCACCATTGTTTAAACTCTGTCTAGTTGTTTGGGGTTCTGCACCATTACAGCTTGTCTCTGAGACCTTCCAGATCACATAAAATGCTGCCCATTTAACCTGTGATATGCTGGATGGAGATCAGAGCTGGCCTGGTAATAGACCGACCAGGGGAAATTACTGGTGGGCCAATACATAGCAGGCCGCTAGTGCTGACCTCAGTTCCTTCCGGTTATGAATGCTATAATAGACCTTCCAGTAATAGGACTTGATGCTCCCAGCGCTACAGTATGGAAGTGAAGCTAATAAGGCTGAGCAGTGCCGCGTCTTACTATCTTTGTTCCACCTCCTCCTTCTTCTGTGCCGTAGTTTGTGTGGCCGCATCATCTGATATTCTCATGCTCACAGCTTTGTGTGATACAGGTTGTAAATGCCCACTTGCCAGCATCTTGACACCATCTTTGGGAAGAGCAAGGGTATGCCCACACTTGGTGGTTTTACTGCATATTTTTGGCAATGCCAAATTTGCAATGTATCTTGCTGAAACGCACATCAGTATATCATTCAGACTTTGCTGCATATTTCAGTGTGGAAATGCTGCAGATTTGCCACAAATTTCACCCTTTATATTGGCTTAGGCAGGATGCTGAATCTACTTAAAAGACCAGTCCTGTATGAAGACTTATTGGCAAGGCTCCACGGGAAATAAATGGGCAAAGAGGTATCGCCCAAGAAAGAGAACGAGCTCACCAGTGCCACCTATTGGAAGGGGCTCCCTAAGACCGAACTTTCCAACAAGCCTTTGGATTTGCAGAGGGAAATAGCCAAGCCGCATATCCATCCGTATACAGCTGTTTCAGGGTGCTTGCCCCTTCTCAGTACTGAGTAGTGATGAGCGGCAGGGGTCATATTCGAATTTGCTATATTTCGTGAATATTTTGTAAAATATTCATCGAATATTTGCAAATTCGAATATTCGTTATATTCTACGATTTTTTTATATTGGCTAAATTGCTCTTTGTTTTTTTTCAGAATATTCACTATATTGCTATAACTTTGTTTTTTCGAATATTCGTAATATTCTAAAACAAGAATATATAGCAATATAGCGAATATTCGGAAAAAAACCGAATATAGAGCAATTTAGCTAATATAGTGCTATAATCTTTTTCCAATCTGAACTTCAGATGAGAAAAAAATTACAACTATTAGACAAAGAAGATTATAGCACTATATTAGCTAAATATAGTGCTATAATATTCTTTGTCTAATAGTTGTAAGTTGAAAATTTCGCAATAAAAATTTACATTACTAAAATTCGCATATTACATGATCATTACCTTGACGATTTTTCGAGTAAAAAAATCATTGAATATAGCGAGTATTCGAATTTACGAATATTCGCGAAATTTCGCGAATTTGAATATGACCCCTGCCGCTCATCACTAGTACTGAGTAGGATTTTGGTGGTTCAATAAGTCTCCATACGTGACTGGTCTCTTTAAGGAGATTAAGCACCCATCCTAAGCCACTTCCAATGCATCACCCAGACAGAATCCTACTGGATGTACTGATGAGGGGCACGCACCCTGAAACAGTGGTGTATGGATGGCTTTATGTCTCGGCTGTTTTCCCTTCTAAAAACCCAAGGCTTCTTAGAAAGTCAGATCTTGGCTCATGGTGGACCACTTACTTTCAATAGGTAGCGCTGGTGAGATGGGTCTCTTTTTTTTGGGGGGGGGAGATATCTCTTTGCATATTCTTTTCCCATGGAGAATTGCCAATAAGTCTCCATACCATGGAGTACTTCCAGTAAGTCAGCTGCAGATTTTATTTTAAAAATTTCTGCAGCATATGCATGTGATTCTTAAACATTTCTTCCACCTTGCTTCTACTGTAAATTATGTAGATTTGATTAGAGGTACAGATTTTAAATCCTCAGTAAGGGCTCTTTCACACCTGCGTTATTGTCTTCCGGCATAGAGTTCCGTCGTCGGGGCTCTATGCCGGAAGAATACTGATCAGGATTATCCTAATGCATTCTGAATGGACAGTCCGTCCTTCAGGATGTCTTCCGTTCCGGAACGGAACGTTTTTTGGCCGCAGCAAATAGCGCAGCATGCTGCGCTTTTTGCTCCGGCCAAGAATCCGGAACACTTGCCGCAAGGCCGGATCCGGAATGAATGCCCATTGAAAGGCATTGATCCGGATCCGGCCTTAAGCTAAACGTCGTTTCGGCGCATTGCCGGATGCGACGTTTAGCTTTTTCTCAATGGTTACCATGGCTGCCGGGACGCTAAAGTCCTGGCAGCCATGGTAAAGGGGAGCGGGGAGCAGCATACTTACCGTCCGTGCGGCTCCCAGGGCGCTCCAGAGTGATGTCAGGGCGCCCCAAGCGCATGGATGACGTGATCGCATGGATCACATGATCCATGCGCATGGGGCGCTCTGACGTCATTCTGGAGCGCCCCGGGAGCCGCACGGACTGTAAGTATACTGCTCCCCCGCTCCCCGCTACTACTATGGCAACCAGGACTTTAATAGCGTCCTGGGTGCCATAGTAACACTGAAAGCATTTTGAAGACGGATCCGTCTTCAAATGCTTTCAGTACACTTGCGTTTTTCCGGATCCGGCGTGTAATTCCGGCAAGTGGAGTACACGCCGGATCCGGACAACGCAAGTGTGAAAGAGGCCTTAGTCAAGTTAAGATGGCGATTTCTACCAGTGCAATGCCTTGCTTTCTTGTGCATTAGGCCTTCCTACTGAAATGGCTCAACCTACCAGCAAAATTTGTTGAATTCAAGTACTGCCAATTTGGACCCAACTACAGCACAGTATTTTTTACCAGGTCCACTTTAAGGCCTCATGCACACGACCATATGTGTTTTGCGGTCCACAAATTGCGGATCCGCAAAAAAAGGATGACGTCCCTAGGGCATCCTTTTTTTTGCGGATCCATTGTAATAATGCCTATCCTTGTCTGCAAACTAGAAAAAAATAGGACATGCACAATTTTTTCTTTTTTTTTCGGAGCTACAGAACCGATATACTGATGTGGACAGCATGTGGTGTGCTGTTTGCATTTTTTGCGGATCCTTTGAAATGAATGGGTCCGCATCCTATCAGCAAAAAAAGAAACGGAACAGACAAAGAAACAAAATACGGTCGTGTGCATGAGGCCTAACTGTGTTATCTGCCCCTGCTGGTGGTTAGTTTTCCTTTGAGAATTGGTGCAGTGACCAGGCCACAGGGGCATGTGTGTGAGTGGCCAGATAGGTGTAGTAGTTGTACCCTTGGTTCTGGCGCTCCCTGGGTCAACATGCTGTGATGAGGAAAAACGCATCTTTCCTTCCCTTCGTGGCACACTCCAGTTCTGGGGTTCTCCTGGTGGAGGCAGGGTCCCAGTGTTGGGACGCCAACACAATTTGCAGTGTAATGGTGATGCAGAAAGCAATGGTGAGTCCAGGTTATGATTTCAGTTTTCTGTAGCAGTCATTGGATAAGTCACACAGGCACTGTAAAGTCAAATGCAATTTCCACAGTTGGTATATGCAGTTCCCAAGGCTGTGTACAAGAGGAGTCCCTTTCTTGTAATACGTACAGTCCTTCCACACCGAGCAAGGGATGCAACTGACCTTGCTCACCTTAGCTATATATTAGCTCTGAAGTATCCACAATGGAATACAGTCTCTGAACAGAGGTGCCTTCTGGCCATGTTGGGAGACCTGAAGCTTGCTCCCACCACTTGCAGAGATGTCTATTACCCCAGTCTAGGCAGTTACCTCTGTCAAATGCCATGCAATCCTCCCTATGGTCGCTGAACTCTCTGCTGCTTTCAGTAACTCTTCCCTCTAGGGCTGGCAGGTTTGCTGCTTTGTGATGCACAGGGCAGAGAGATTGCCTGTGACCCTGCTCTGAGGTGCCCCCTTCTCAGCAGTCAGCACTAGACTATCTAATTCCTCCTGGAGAGGAAGCGCTCGCCCCACCTAGCTATAGTAACTAGGTATCTCCCCCTTTGGGTACATAAAATGCAATACATTAGCATGTTGCAGTGGGCCCTCAGGACACCGCATAGGTTAGAAGAGGGGGCTGCTACTTGGCTGATAGCTGATACAGCAGGTTTCCAGGCATGGGCCATTTTATAAACTACTGCCAAAGTGTATATAGTAAGATACAAGAAACGGAACAGAAATGTAACATACAGTTGATTCACTAGGGAAAATGTATGTGTATATATTTATAATGTGTATATATATATATATATTTATATATATATATATATATATATATATATATATATATATATATATATATATATATATATATATATATTTATATTTATATTTATACCATTTAATGGAATAGGGCAGGGATGGCCAACCTGAGGCTCCCCAGATGTTGCAAAACTACAACACCCAGCATGCCCACACTGCCTACAGCAGGGCATGGTTGTAGTTTTGCAACCGCTGAAGGTTGGCCGTCCCTGGAATAGGGCATGTGTATAACACAATAGCAAATGTATTTAATAAGGGATTGATGGATAGATACTTAGATTGTGAGCTCCACTGGGGACAGCAATAATGATGTCTGTAAAGTGCTGTGGAATCTGTCAGCGCTATATAAATGGATAGATTCTTCATTTTGTGCCACAGTCTAATTGTCTACAGCAAAATGACCTATTGCCAGCCCAATTTTCTATTTCTTTGCAGCTTAGATTATTTACATTAACTGCAGAACAAGAGCACTTACATGGTGCCCTCCTTCATCTTTTTAGCTGCAGATCCATCAATTCCCGGTCTCCTCTTCTGCCATCCAGGATGGTCACATCGCTTCTTAAACAACCTGATGCATAAGGTGCATTTGGTAGCTCAAGATACTTCCTGCTACCATTGGCTTGAGCAGTGCTGGCCAATCCAAGAGCCGGGATGGACAAGTAGAAAGTGTCCTGGGCTACCGATGTGCAGTATACATCAGGCAGTCGGAAAAGGGGTGCAGCGGCCATCTTGGATTGCAGAAGGGGATATGCTGTGGTCCTGATATAGTTTGAAAGGTTGGAATGCCAGCTTTCAATCAAGGTCAGGACTAGAGATAAACGAATTTCATATTTTGAAATTCGTTCACGCTTTGGTGGTAAAAGCAGAATTGCATTATGGATTATGTTACCACGGCCCATAACGCAATTCTCTGATGGAATGAATAACGGAATGCCTCAAGAGGCATTCCGTTACTCATTCTGTCATAATAGAAGTCTATGGGCTGCAAAACAGATCTGTCCCGTTTCCGTTATGCAGGCCATAGACTTCTATTATGACGGAATGAATAACGGAATGTCTCTAAAGGCATTCCATTATGCGTTTCGTCATAGAATTGCGTTATGGTCCGTGGTAACAGAATCCATATCGCAATTCTGCTTTTACCACCAAACTAAGCGTGAACGAATTTCATAACATGAAATCCGCTCATCTCTAGTCAGGATCATATTTCTAGCTGGTACCAATCTCAAGATATGAGCAACTAAAGCAGCTCTTTTCCTGGACATGAAATAAAGACGCATAGTACACACAGGTATGCTTGTAATGTGTCTGCAATCTTCTGTGGTACAGTGCTCTTAGATATATTGGTGAAAAAGAGGTAACAGACTCCCCTTAAGCCACATTCGTATCAGTAAGATAAGGATTGAGCTTTAATGGGTGTTTATAAGGTCAGAGATAAGGAGCCCATCAGCTACCTGTCTGATCGACAAGAGATAATTCAGAACCTGCTACTAGATAAACTCAAAGCAATGCAGGGAAAACAGCTCAATATTTTTAATAAAGACCAATTGAAAAGGTGTACATAGCCTTTAAGCCTTATGCACTAAAACATAATGACTCTCATTTTATTTTTTTTTATTTTTTTTTTAAGTTGGATTGTATGTGTCCAAAAAATGTGTTGCATTTTCCATTGGGTGCCATATTATGGCAGTGTTCTCCCATAGAAGAATTGCAGTGCCTATGTCTCTGTAGGACAAAGCACAGTGACTGTGTACTGCTGTTCAGCCTCTGCTGGGTGCACAATGCCTTATTTTAACATTCCTCTTATCTGCAAACCACTTAAAATATCTTTTTTTTAAATATATTCTGCAGAGCTTTGGTAATTAAAAATGTGACAATTGAGTTGCGGGTAGAATTTTATGGTGATGCATATCATGTGACTTTCATTGTTAATGACATCACAACATTAGTGGTTTTAGAAACGTAGCTGGGTGCTTTATTAGGGACATAAATCCATTCTGGCTATTAGGGAACAACACAAGCTATAAAACTGCTATATTAGGATGTGTTTTAACTCTCACATTCAGAGCGGCCATCTATCTGTTTATTGATTAACATGCTTATCCCATTTTCTGGCAAACATTTTATGTTCGATTTATTAAAGACGTGTAAACCTTGAGTGTCATTTATGAATTCTGCTTAGTACCAATTGCCTACATGCTGCACACCTTGCGGATCCGCTTGTTACATAGGAAATTAGACTTATTTACAATGAAAAGGCTTTCCCCAAGAAAGAAGGTGAGGGTGAGGTAGGGGTTGAATTTCTATATAATTATCCAGTACCATCAATGTTCTGAGCCAATTCCACTAGTGTTGGTGGCAGCTTACACCGTAATTCGAAATAAACATGAAAAAACTTTTCCCGGGACTGGCAACGTAGCCTCGCTCAGGAAATAATGGATCATCACTCCTCCATAAAGCAGAATCAGAGCTGGTTTTATATGTGAAAGTCATGGACTAAGACTAGTCTCAATTCTACGCGGTTATGGTCATAGAGCACTTACCAACCCCCATAGTTATAATGCACTGTGTTTAGACCCTGCACTTCACCTTTCAAGGGCATCTGTCAGATTTGTATCTATGAAGCTAGCCGACATGTTGCATGTGCGCTTGGCAGTTAAAGGCATCTGTGTTGGTCCCATGCAGATTGATATATAGTTTTGGGGGGGGGTCAGTATAACTTGTATTCCATTCATTTAAATCCCTGCTTATTCTGGTCTTTGAAGTCAAGGAGGCGGTCCTATCAGTGATTGACAGCCTCCTCTCTGACTGTGTATACACAGATAGCTGTCAATCACTGAAAGGACCGCCTCCTTGACTTCAAAGCCCAGAAGGAGCATGGATATAAGAATAAATCACAAGTTATACTGAATCTTTTCCGATAAACTATATACCGATCTGCTCAGCTCCTCCTGCTCTATAACAAGCTGCCTTCAGCCACAGACCATGTACAATGTGACAGGTTCCCTTTAAGGACTCTTTTATAGCAAGTGTAAGGGATCGCTCTCTCAAAGGGGGTCACAGAAATGTCCAGAATAGCAAGAGCAGCTTTCACCGGACAAACAGGCTTCCGGCCCTTTAACTCCCACACGGTAACAAAGCAGCAGCTTTATCAAGACATTGCGCTTTCGGCCCTTTAAATGTCCAACTCCATTTTATGCCAAACAGCAACACTGCCTGGACTAGCAGCATTCAGCAGCACCTGCTCTTTCTGCCATGTCGTTGCCCCTGGCAACATTTTGCCTTTTAACTTTCTGTTGCCCCTAGCAACAACGTTGTGCCCTTTTAGCATGGACACTACCCGCATCTTCAACCAATTGTAAAGGATCGCTCTCACAGGGGGTCGCAATCACAGACTTCTCCTCTGACAATGGTTCAAATCCAAATGGTGCTTTATTTTGGCACTTTAGCACCAGCACAAACATAATGAAATAAACACCTGCCCGTCTAGGCACTAGCTAATACAGAGGTTGTCTCTATCTCACCTATAGAGCGCAGTTCACACACATGGTATCAGGTTCCAACACTTGCCAGGTCAGCTCATCATAAATACATAAGTCCAGGGGAGAGATCCGGCTTCACTAAGCCGCATGGTGACCACACAAGCCTCTCAAGCTTCCCTCTCTGTAGGTTTACTTCCTCTCCCCCAGACTCAGGCCTCCTGCACACGACCGTATGGCTTTTTCAGTATTTTGCGGTCCGTTTTTCACACATCCGTTTTTGTTTCAGCAGTGTTTCCGCTTTTGTTCCGTTTAGCCGTTCCGTTTTTCTGTTTGGTTTCCGTTTGTGATCCGTTTTTTGTGGATCACAAATGGAAATGGAAGCATACAGTAATGTTTAAACAGTAGGTGCATAAAAAAATTGGGACTGGGCATAAAATTTTCAATTGATGGTTCCGAAAAAAAACGGAACGTATACGGCAGACATATGGATGCGTTCAGTTTTTTTTTTTTGCGGACCTATTGACTTAAATGGAGCCACGGATCGTTATTGGCGGGCAATAATAGGACATGTTCTATGTTTGAACGGAAATACGTAAACGGAAGGCATACGGAGTACCTTTTTTTTTTTTTTTTTTTTTTTTTTTTTTTTTTTTGCGGATCCATTGAAATAAATTGTTCCGTATACGGAAAGCAAAAAGCGGAGCGCAAATGGGAAAAAAAGGCCCCATGCACAGAGGGTTGATTTATCCCAGCTGGCCTCACCTGGGGCCAAGGAACCTGTAATGGATTAGAGGTGTGGACCGAGAGACTCCCCACTACCAACCTGTCTCCCAGTCCAAAGAAATCCAGCCCAGACAACTTTAAATAAAAAACAGCTCCAGCAACTATGCCTTGCTGAAACCATACCATTTCTAGATTTCAGTTCTCACCAAGCAGCACTGAACCACAGGGTGAGATACTGTACATGCCCCACCATACCTCTACCATGCACTTTACTGTACACATTACCACACAAGATTATTTAAAATAGTCCCAGACTTTGTAATCCTTCTTGGCACTGCAAAGATGGTTATTTTATGCATTTATTACAAGTGTAGTTTTCACTGAGCAAGCACAGTGCTATCATGAGGACTAGTTCCCACAGAGTATTTACGAGCTGATTTTCAGCCTCCAAATCAGCTCCACAAACGCCTCAAAACAGCCTCCTATTCATTTCAATGGGAAGCAGCACTTTTTTTTTGTGTGCAAATGTAAAAAAAAGCATGGAATAAAGAAGCTGCATGCCTTATCTTGGGGCAGAATCCATGCGGAATCTCCCTTTGAAATGAATAGAAAGCTGGGAAAAAAAACAGCTCCATGTAAAAGTCCATGTGTTTTTTCTGCGTTTTTCCATGAGGTTTTGGTGCAGATCTGCTTCAAAAACCTCAAGCAGAAAATGTAACTTTGTAATGAAGTAAACACCCACTGGTTAAAAAAGAAAGACCCTTAAAAAAAAACACATCAAAACCGTGCTAATTTTTTAAGCATCTTTTTTCAAAATCTGTCTTGGGAACTGTCCCTGACTAAGTGATTCTGCTACGCTGAACTGATTGGCTTCTGTATCATCCAGGACATCTGGAAACGGCTTGTTTGTCCTCGGTGACTGGTAAGTTTCCTCTGGTTACTCACATTCTTTCTCTTCTATTTCTAAAAATAATATTGGCAAGTTAACCGGGCTTCCATTAATTTGGAGCCTTTTAGCTTGAACATCCTCATGGGGCAGCTGACTTAGGATCAGATGGAAATGATTACATTCTCTGTGCAGTAGTCTATAATACATTGCATAATAAGATATAGTAATACTTGAATAATAAGATTCTCAGTCATATCGTAGAAAACTGGGCAATGATCACATGAAGTAATTTCAAGGACATGGTCAAACTATCTCACCAGGCCTAATTGTAACGATATGCTCGCCTGCAGTGATGGCAGGGAGGCCGCAGTCAGCTTGGTGTTGGACTAGATTAGATAGCAGAACCTAGGGGACCCCCCACTCAGGTTTTCATCCTTTAACCTCTAAACAGGGATCTGGACTTCGCTCATGGAGATCTCCAGGTCACATATGTGACTAGCAGAGGCATAGCAAGAGAAGAAGCGTAGCAGGAACCAGAGCCATAGAGTTCATAACAAGAAATCGGTCAGGCATTAACATCACACCAGAAGTTGAGCCAGAACCAAACCGTAGTCATTAACAGGCCAAGGGTTAATGCAGGAATAGCACATCAGGTCCATATCAGCATAGAGTTAGCGGAAAATAAATCTAGAGATGGGGTCAGGCACACGCTGGATCAGAAAAACTAGTAGCCAACAAAAGAGCAATCCAAATCAAAACCAGTCTGGGAAACTCATAACTGGCACTGAAGGTAACAATTTGATTCCTTAAATAGAAGGCCTATCGGTCTGAGGAATATGCTGTCTCAGTGATTGGTCGGACAGATCTCCTGATTGACCAGACAGCTGGCTTTACTGATTGGTCGGCCAGCCTTGCTCACTAACTGGCTGGTCAGCTGGGTTTCCTGATTGGTCAGATTGCAGCGTGGATGGTTGTGTGCTGCTCAGGATCCTTACTAGCCCTGCCAAGAACATGGTAGCGGATGGCAGGGTGAGACCGTGTTGGAGCATGAAGAGGAAAATTTATTACAGTAATACCATTCAACCCTCCCTTCATGATGTTCCCTGTTGTTGAAGTTCTGGAATTATCACTACATTTAATCACTTTCCAGAAAAGTCATTCCAATGTATATATTTGATAAGTGAAATGAAATATTTAAATAAATGAAATCATCAATATCTGTATCCTGGATAAGTTCTTTAACCCCCAAACAGGAAATGTTGTAAAGTTTACTTTTTTATTGTAGATTTTTAATTTAATTTGTGACTGGAGTGCATTTTAACCCTCTAGTGACATAACACATTTTAGCCTTAAAAGGGTTATCCCATGATAAAAAAAATTAATCAGACATATAGCACATGACAATTATTTTTTTCTAACAAATCTAGAACCAGCCCTGTACCTGACATGGATCCAGAGATCTCCCCATGCATTGCTCTGCTAGATTTATATCACGCTGACAGCTCAAAGGGAGTGTCTTTTCTGCTGCAGCTCAGGGGGCGTGTCCATTCTGCTGCAGTTCTCTCCCTACTACAGCACAGAACGCCGTTAAAGGATGGAAACGGAGCATGTGCTTCCGTCTCGGTGAGCTGGATAAAGAATTTTGAAAAAGGGCAAACAGAAGGTGGCGCTATACAGTTAAAGGGAACCTGTCACTGGGATTTGGGTTATAGAGCTGAGGACATGGGTTGCTCGATGGCCGCTAGCACATCTGCAATACCCAGTCCCCATAGCTCTGTGTGCTTTTATTGTGTAAAAAAAACGATTTGATACATATGCAAATTAACCTGAGATGAGTCCTGTACGTGAGATGAGTCAGGGACAGGACTCTTCTCAGGTTAATTTGCATATGTATCAAATCGGTTTTTTGACACAATAAAGGCACACAGAGATATGGGGACTGGATATTGCGGATGTGCTAGCAGCCATCTAGCAACCTATATCCTCAGCTCTATACCCAAAATCCTGGTGACAGGTTCCCTTTAACTTGTAGTGAATAATTTGGCTGCTATACAAAATGTTTAATTGCATGCAATTACATACAGTAAGTAGATCCAGGTTCTGGTTTGAAAACTGTAGAATATTTTTGGGTGGGACAACCCCTTTAAGAACCAGTAACATTTCTCCCCCCCCCCCCCCCTTTGTGTTTAAGCAGTCATAACTTTTATTTTTATTCAGTTAGCTATATAAGAAAGTGTATTATTTTAAAGAACCATTTGGGGTATAGTGTATTAAATGTTTATTTTACGTATTTTCAAGAAGAAAGATAAAAAACTGTTTTACATTATTTAGTTGGTAGTAGTACAGCCTGCCCCAGACTACGCTTTTTGCCAGAGTCTTTGATGCTTTGCACCGGTGTGTCTGACCACTGTGGGTCAGCAGCCAACTACTCCAGGCAGTAGCGATCTGGTTGGTTCCTTGTGGCAAAGTCCAGATCCCTGTATAGGGTTGAATACCAGGAAACCCTTAGGACAACAAAGTCAAACTGGTTAGTTGGCACAGTGGGTCCACACCCACTGTCCATTACACCGATTTGACATCCACAAGGTTGCAGAATGTATTCCAGAATTTGGATGTTACCTGAACTCCCTAGTAAGACGCAATATGTAGAGGAAAGATGTGTTCAATTAATAACTTAGCTAGCAGGCTGGCCGATGGTGGACCAGGCAGAAGTACAAAGTGGGCCATCTTAGAAAAACAGTCCACCACCACCCAGATGACCCTACAACCAGAGGACGAGGGAGAAATTGGCAATAAAGTACACGATGATGTGTTGCCATGGAACCTCTGGCACGGGCAAAGGAAGGAGAAATCCCACAGGTTTATATTTTAGTCTTATTTTGAGCACATGACGTACAAGCTACAACAAAATATCAGATGTCCTTGGACATGCAAGTCCACCAATAATAATGAGTTATCAATTCACTAGTTTGATTTGCCAGCAAGATTAGAACAATGACCCTAAAGCAGCACCTGTCGTCTTTTGGCAGAACGGACAAATATTTTGCCTGGTGGAATGTCCCTTAGCTGGACCAGAGCAACTTGAGTGATACAAGATGGATCTATGATATGCTGAGACTACTAAATGATCAGCGGGGTTGAAAGAACTGGAAAGAGCATCTGCCTTAGTATTCTTATCTGCAGACTGAAAGTTTAAGATACAATTAAAAAGGGTAAAAAAATAAAGACCAGCAGACCAGTAGCATGTTTTTGAGTTTGCACAGCTCCTGTCCCTGCAGAAGATGTGTCCACCACCAGACAGAACTGTTTGGAGACGTCAGGGCGGTGAAGAGTTGGAGCTCACTTAAGGGCCCAGAAGGCTTCTCCTGGTTCAGGAGTCCTCTCCTTGTCAGCTACCTCCTTGCAGGTAAGGGCAGAAATGAGGTGCTGTCAGGATAGAGAAATGTGGGATAAACTGCCTGTACCTGGGTATTAAACTCCATCTTCCATTCATCTCCTTCACAGACCCGGATCAAGTTGTAGGCCCCGTGCAGATCTAGTTTGGAAATGATCTTGGCACCACAGAGCCTGTTGGATAGTACTGGGATCCATGGTAGCAGGTATTTATTTTTATTTTTTCACAGTCCTCTTATTCAAAACATGGTAATGAATGCAAGGTCGAAGTGATCTGTCATTCATCTTGACAAAGAAGAATCCGCTTCCAGCCAGAGATGCGAACAAATCCCCTTTCCAGATTCTCGTTAAGGTAATCTGACTTGTCTTGTGTTTCTGAAATAGACAGGGGATAAAGACGACCATGTGGAGGTGTTATCCCAGGAAGCTTGTAGACTGGATCCTCCTGTGGGTGTAACTTGAGGAGGAGGAATCAGTGCTGCGGCTGGAGGTTGCAGTAGTGGGCAGGGAATTCAGGTGGGCGTATATAGTGTGTATGTAGGACAGTAATTGTTCCTTGGGGTCATCCAAGGTGGGCCAGCGGGTTCCATGGCCTAAGTCAAGCAGCATTATCCTGGCAGTCCCCTGGTTTTCACCCTTCAACCTCTATACAGGGATCTGGCCTTTGCTGCAGGGGGCAGCTGACTCAAAGGGGTTCAGAGACAATGTTGTGAAACACTGAGGGATCAGGCAAAACTTGTAGTCAGAAAACGGGCTCCAGGGAAAGGTGCCTTAAATACCCAGAGATGGCCAGCTATAGGCTGGATCATATCAGGACATGTGTGTGCTGGCCCTTTTAAGAGTCAGCAAGATCAGGCACACTCTAAGGACAGAGAAAGGAGAGGCCTTGTTGGCTTGTTTGGAGCTCTCAAAATTAATGGAACGGCATGCTCGCAGCAGCTCCATTTATTTCTATGGGAGTTCTGAAGATAACGGCTGTACCTGCCTTTCTCCAGAAATCCCATAGAAATGGGTAAAAAAAAGAGGTGCAGAAAAAAAATAGAAAAAAGGCTCTTCCAAACACTAAAAAAAGAAAAGGGGGCATCTCACAGACATTCAAAACAAGGGCAGACAATTGCCCACATCCATCTGCCCTAGGTCCACAGGACAGAATAAACACAGTAGGAAGTGGATAGCTTTTATAGGAAGGTGGGTAGCTAATTAACTAATTAGGTTTATTACAAATTTCATGTGTCCTACTGGTACACGGGTCACTTGCTGTGTTGAGACTCTTAAATGAGGCTCCACTGTGTTTTCTGTAGCTGGTCTCCCTAAGATCAGCTATTGTTTTGTATGAGTAGTCTCCAAGCCATTGCTCCCGGTTAGCCAGAATCCTACTCCACACTGATGAGCGGCAACACCCCAAAACAGCTGTCTGTGGATGGATAACTGGCTTAGGTCTTCAACATCACATCCTTAAAACTTGTGAAAGAGTGGGATCTTGACATAGGGGCCACTTAATATGGTGGATCTGGTGATCTCTGTAATGGGGGCATCCCTTTGCTCGGTTTTCCTTCCTTTGAGGGATATCTGGCTTTCACTGTGTTGAAGACTCATAACTGGGGCTCCACAGTTATTTTGCATATTACTGGTACACAGGGGCAGAAATATTGTGCTGCTGGTTAGGATGTAAGAGAATCAAAAATTATGAATAAGATGTATGTACACCAAAATAGCGCCCTTTAACCCCTTCACTACACTTTTTTTTTTTGCAAATCTGACATTTGTCACTTTATGTGGTAATAACTCTGGAACGCTTTTACTTATCCATTGTTTTCTCATGACACATTGTACTTTATGATAGTGGTAAATTTCAGTCAATATTTTTCATTTTTAAAATTTTACAAATAAAATTGAAACATTTGCAACTTTCCAAATTTCAATTTTTCTACTTTTAAAACAGATAGTGATACCTTATATAATAGTTATTACTTTACATTTCACATATGTCTACTTTGTTTGGATTATTTTGTGAATGCCGTTTTGTTTTTTGGGGACGTTAGAAGGTTTAGAAGTTTAGAAGCAAATCTCACTTTGTGAGACTTACTAGAAACCATGACCCCATTTTAGAAACTACACCCTCAAGGTATTCAAAACTGATTTTACAAACTTTGTTAACCCTTTAGGTGTTCAAGGAAAATGTAGATGAAATTTCAGAATTTCACTTTTCTGGCAGATTTTCCATTTTTCTTTTTCCAGTAACAAAGGGCGCAGAAGGAAAGAAACGCCATATGGTTTTTGGAGGGCAGATTTCACAGGGATAATTTTAAGTTGCTATGTCACATTTGAAGATCCTCTGATGCACCCCTAGAGTAGAAACTTCTAAAAAGTGACCCCATTTTGGAAAATACACCCCCCCCCCCCAAGGTATTTAAAACTGATTTTACAAACTTTGGTAGCCCTTTAGATGTTCCACAAGAATTAAAGGAATTTGTAGATGAAATTTCAGAATTTTTTGGGCAGATTTTGTTTTTTAATCCATTTTTTCCAGTAAAGAAAGGGTTAACAGCCAAACAAAACTCAATATTTATTACCCTGATTCTGTAGTTTACAGAAACACCCCATATGTAGTCGTAAACTGCTGTACGGGCACACGGCAGGGCGCAGAAGGAAAGGAACAACATATGGTTTTTGGAGGGCAGATTTCACTGGGATAATTTTAAGTTGCTATGTCACATTTGAAGACCCCCTGATGCACCCCTAGAGTAGAAACTCCAAAAAAAGACCCAATTATGGAAACTTCGGGATAAGGTGGCAGTTTTGTTGGTACTATTTTAGGGTACATATGATTTCTGGTTGCTCTATATTACACTTTTTGTGAGGCAAGATAAAAAAAAATAGCTGTTTTGGCGACTTTTATTTTGTTGTTATTCACAATATTCATCTGACAGGTTAGATCATGTGGTATTTTTATAGAGCAGGTTGTTACAAATGCGACAATATCAAATATACTATTTTTTTTGTTTGGTTTGTTTCAGTTTTACATAATAAACCCATTTTGAGAAATTTATTTTTACTGTCTCCATATTCTGAAAGCCAAAGTTTTATTTTTTAGGCGACATGACATTTTGATCACTTGGTATTACACTTTTTGTGATGTAAGGTGACAAAAAAAATGGCATTTTTGATACACTTTTTATTTAACTTTTTTACATTGTTCACCTGAGGGGTTATTAGATCATGTGATATTTTTATACAGAAAGTTCTTACAGATGTGGCGATTCCTAATATGTATACTTTTTTTTTTTTACATTTAAGGCTGCTTTCACACTAGCGTTCGGGTTTCCGTTCGTGAGCTCCGTTTGAAGGAGCTCACGAGCGGACCCGAACGCAGCCGTCCAGCCCTGATGCAGTCTGAATGGAGGCGGATCCGCTCAGACTGCATCAGTCTGGCGGCGTTCAGCCTCCGCTCCGCTCGCCTCCGCACGGACAGGCGGACAGCTGAACGCTGCTTGCAGCGTTCGGGTGTCCGCCTGGCCGTGCGGAGGCGTGCGGATCCGTACGGATCCGTCCAGACTTTCAATGTAAGTCAATGGGGACGGATCCGTATGAAGATGCCACAATGTGGCTCAATCTTCAAGCGGATCCGTCCCCTATTGACTTTACATTGAAAGTCTGGACGGATCCGTACTAGGCTATTTTCACACTTAGCTGTTCTATGCTAAAAATAATGCAGACGGATCCGTACTGAACGGAGCCTCCGTCTGCATTATTATGGGCGGATCCGTTCAGAACGGATCCGCCCGAACGCTAGTGTGAAAGTAGCCTAACACAAAAGCATTTTTGAAACAAAAGTCATGTTTTAGTGTCTCCATATTCTAAGAGATATATAATTATAATTTTTTTTTTTTTTGGTGATTGTTCACGGTGAACATGGCTTGTTCGCCGCGGCGGGTGAACATATGCGATGTTCGATCTGCTCCTATACATCATCATTGAGCAAACTTTGACCCTGTACCTCAGTCAGCAGACACATTCCTGCCAATCAGCAGCAGACCCTCCCACCTCCTGGACAGCATCCATTTTAGATTCATTCGGAAGCTGCATTCTTAGTGAGAGGAGGGACAGTGCTGCTGCTGCTGATCTAATGGGGAAAGCGTTAGCTAGGGCAGTGTTCTGAACTTCTGTGTCCACAGACTCATCTGCTGTAAGGACAGCGTCCTGACAGCACCCCAAAAAGCCCTTTTTAGGGCTGGTACATCAGTCAGCTTTTTTTAAATTATATATATAGAGGCCACATACCCTGAACCCGAAAAATTCTGAGAACATAGTTTACTGGCTTACACAGGACACCCAATCTTCAACCGCTTCCGCTAAGAACCTTGACGCACCATCCTCCTCCAGCTCAGCTTTGGTCACCTACTCTCAAGTTACCACTCTCCCGTCCACCCCCACCACCACAGCCGCTTTACTTGATCCGTCAGAGGAGTTATTTACACATCAGTTGGATGAAATTAGTGATGCACAACCATTATTGCCAGAGGATGTAGATAACAGGGATATGTCTGTCAGGCAGCATTACACACATGGACGTACAGTGTGATGATGTTGTTGTACCCGCTGCTGCTTCCTTTGCTGAGGTGTCAGATACAAGTGAAGCGGTTGATAAAAACGATGTGTCCATGGATGCCACGTGGGTGCCTGCTCAAAGAAAAGAAGAGGGGGAAAGTTCAGAAGGGGAGACAGAGAGAAGGAGGAGACGAGTTGGAAGCAGGGGGAGGTTGTCGCAAGGAGCTAGTGGCACAGTCAGACAGCATGTATTGGTACCCGGGGTCAGCCAGACAGCACGCCAATCAACGCATGCTGTTGCCACCACCAGAATGCCGTCATTGCAAAGCTCAGCAGTGTGGCATTTTTTTTTGTGTGTCTGTCTCTGATAACCGCAATGCCATTTGCAACCTGTGCCAAAAGAAACTGAGTTGTGGGAAGTCCAACACCCACCTCGGTACAACTGCTTTGCGAAGGCACATGATCTCGCATCACAAATGCCAATGGGATCAACACATGAGTACAAGCAGCACACAAACTCAAAGCCACCATCCTCCTCCTGGTCCAGCATCTTCAGCCACGTCAACCACTGCTGTCCTCCTTGCCCCCTCTCAACCACCCGCCACTCCGCCTCTCACCTTCAGCAGTTCCATCTCATCTGCCCACAGTCAGGTGTCTGTCAAGGAAATGTTTGAGCGTAAGAAGCCAATGTCAGTCACCCACCTGCCCGGCGTCTGACAGCTGTCTTGATGGAACTCTTAGCCCGCCAGCTTTTACCATACCAGCTGGTGGAGTCTGAGGCCTTCAAGAAATGTTTCGCTATTGGGACACCACAGTGGAAGGTACCCGGACAATTATATATTTTTTTTTTCAAAAAAGGCAATCCCAAACCTCTACTCAGTTATTGCCAGAGATGCCATGACTTCCTTTTCATACAGTATTGGGGCAAGGGTCCATCTGACCACTGATACCTGGTCTGCAAAGCACGGTCAGGGCAGGTATATCACATACACTGCGCATTGGGTCAACCTGCTGACGGCTGACAAGCATGGAATGCGTGGCTCTGCAGCGGAGTTGGTGACACTGCCACGACTTGCAGGCAGGCCTACTGCCACCTCCTCTACTCCATCCTCTTCGATAACCTCCTCGGCTGAGTCCTCTTCTGCTGCAGTGTCTGGCTGCACATCAACTGAATCCCCCCAGCTCCCCAGGGGCTATTCCACATCCCGGATACGACAGTGTCACGCTGTCTTGGGGTTGACTTGCCTGAAAGCAGAGAGCCACACCGGACCAGCACACCTGTCCGCCCTGAACGCACAGGTGGATCAGTGGCTGACCCCGCACCAACTGGAGATCGGCAAAGTGGTGTGTGACAATGAAAGCTATTTGTTGGCGGCATCGACTTTGGGCAAGTTGTCACATGTGCCGTGCATGGCACATGTGTTGATTCTCATCGTACAATGCTTTGTGTCTAAGTACCCAGGCTTACAGGACATCCTCAAGCAGGCCAGGAAGGTGTGTGGCTATTTCAGGCGTTCCTACACTGCCATGGCGCACTTTTCAGACATTCAGCGCCGAAACAACATGCCAGTGAGGCGCTTGATTTGCGACAGCCTGACACGTTGGAATTCAACACTCCTAATGTTCGACCGCCCGCTCCAACAAGAAAAAGCCGTCAACGAGTATTTGTATGACCGGGGCGCTAGGACAGCCTCTGCGGAGCTGGGAATTTTTTGGCCACGTTACTGGACGCTCATGCGCATTGCCTGTAGGCTCATGCGTCCTTTTTGAGGAGGTGACAAACCTAGTCAGTCGCACCGAAGGCACTATCAGCGACCTCATCCCATTTGTTTCCTTCCTGGAGCGTGCCCTGCGAAGAGTGCTGGATCAGGCTGTAGATGAGCGTGAAGAGGAAGAGTTGTGGTCACCATCACCACCAGAAACAGGAGTTTGAGGAAGAGGAGTCAGAGGAGGAATGTGGCTTTGAGGAGAAGGAAGACCAACCACAGCAGGCGATCCCAGGGTGCTCGTTGTTGTCACCTATGTAGGACCCGTGGTGTTGTACGTGGCTGGGGGGAAGAACAGACCGTCAATGACATCAGTGAGGACTAGGAATGGGAAATGAGTAGCTCGGCATCCAACCTTGTGCAAATGCGGTCTTTCATGCTGTCATGTCTGTTGAGGGACCCTCGTATAAAAAGGATGAAGGAGAACGATCTGTACTGGGTGGCCACGCTACTAGACCTCCGGTATAAGCAGAAAGTGGCAGAAATTATACCAAATTACCGAAAGTCAGAAAGGATGCAGCCGTTCAAAACCAAACTAAAAAATATGCTTTACACAACTTATAAGGGGGATGTCACAGCACAACGGGAATCTAACTGGGGAAGAGGTGAAAGTAATCCTCCTCCTACCACGGCGGCAAGGACAGGACGCTTCACAGATGTGGTGTTGATGGAGGACATGCAGCGCTTTTTCAGTCCTACACATCGCCACAGCCCTTCGGGATCCAGCCTTAGAGAACGACTCGACCGACAGGTAGCAGACTACCTCGCCTTAACTGCAGATATCGACACTCTGAGGATCGATGAACCCCTTGACTACTGGGTTTGCAGGCTTGACCTGTGGCCTGAGCTATCCCAGTTTGCAATAGAACTTCTGGCCTGCCCCGCTTCAAGTATCCTGTCAGAAAGGACCTTCAGTGCAGCAGGAGGCATTGTCACTGACAAAAAGTCACCTCGGTCAAAAAAGTGTTGATTACCTCACCTTCATTAAGATGAATGAGGCATGGATCCCGAAGGGACTGACAGTGGGGGATACGTTTGACTAACAAAAGGCCTGATGACATGCCTTGGCCTCAAAATGGTCCCCACGCTGCTGTATTTAATGTCTGCATACCGGATAACTTTCGTGAATTCTCCGCCACCAACTAGGGTTCAAGCTGCATTGTTTTAGTCACTATTCTGCCTTGAAAATATTGGCAGTGGCTGCAACAATACCTAATTTTCCATGCCTAATTTTTCTGGCCTCTGGTGCTGCACTGTGGCTGCAAAAAAAAAAAAAAAAAGGCACATACATGTCAATTTCCCTTCGTGATCGTTACCTTGTTGTGGTGAAGGGGCTTGCGTATCACAATGAAGCGATCATCACCTCTGAGTGTGTTGGCAATGTTGCCACACCCCAGATGATAAGGCCGTTGCTTCATTATGATCAGACTAAAAGCGATCGGCTGGATAATTTTTCATAGACAAAACATAATTATTTTTTTTTTAAAGTTGTATGGGTTTTTAAAACATAAAATAAAAAAATCATAATAAAGTCTCTTAATCGTTTATTAGAAATAATGCAGACAATTTAAAAAATCCCCATCAATTCCAATACAAAGCAAGTACAGAGCTCAGAACTAAATTATTTCAGGATGTCGTAATGGTTCATTAATTCGACAATGGTTAATCAATTCAACTGATAGGAATAGTACTAGTACTCATATAGGGTGTCACAGCACATTGCTCCGTGCACGCGCAGTGCCCCAACTTAGGAGTAAGAGGACCGACCAAGCTGCTTTTTCCATCTCCCGGTTCCTAAAATCAATTCAGTTTGGATGTTCAGAGTTTGGTCTGTCACTGTGAAGGCAGACGAAGGTACCCGGCCTAAAATTTTTTTCACAAAAGGCAATCCCTGATATGGGACGTAACAGGGATTAAACTGATGAGAAGAGAACTACAGAAAATACCACTCATATCGGGTGTGACCGTAAATTGCACAGCGCAGACACAGTGAAAGTGGAAAAAAACAAAGGGGAGGGAGCCAGCGTTTTTTTTTTAACCATCTCCCCGTTCGAAAAATCAATTCAATAAATGGACCCCAGATTGGGGACGTAACAGGGATTAAACTGATGAGAAGAGAGAACTACAGAAAATAACACTCATATCGGGTGTGAGTAAATTGCACGGCGCAGATGCAGTGACCGTGGATCAAAACAAAGGGGAGGGAGCCAGCGTTTTTTTAACCATCTCCCCGTTCGAAAAATCTATTCAATTCACCTTTGGGGGACCCTTGATGTTGTACGTGGCTGGGTGGAGGAAGAAACCTTAAATGACATCAACGGGACATGGCTAGCTTGGTATCCAACCTTGTGCAAATGGTGAGTTTGCGGTTGGGCAAATGGACTGTTTGCGGTGCATTAAAAGGGGAGTTTGGTCTGTCAATGTCTGAAGGGGCGTGACCCTTACACTACCTGATCGATACAACATCATACTTCGATCGATACACACTGGATGTTTTAAACCACGTTGTTCAAAAAAAATTTGGATTGTTAGGTGATTTATGCCCTTTATGGATTAAAACCCAACTCTGCATCAACTATGTAATTTTCCATGGGAGTTTTGCCATGGACCCCCCTCCGGCATGTCACAGTCCAGGTGTTAGTCCCCTTGAAACAACTTTTCCATCACTACTGTGGCTAGAAAGAGACCTGTGGGTTTTAAAATTTGCCTGTCTATTTAAGTCAATGGCGGTTCGCCCTGTTTGCCCGTTCGCCAACATTTTCAAAAATTTGCGTTCGCCGTTCAACGGAAAATTTTTATGTTCGACATCTCTAGTCTTAGGTAGTCTCATTTTTTGCGGGATGAGATGATGGTTTGATTGGTATGATTTTGGGGTGCGTATGACTTTTTGATCTCTTGGTATTACACTTTTTGGGATGTAAGGTGACACTGTTTTTTTATTTAATTTTTTAGTGTTCACCAGAGGGGTTAGGTCATGTGATATTTTTATAGAATCTGTCGATACGGACACGGCGATACCTAATGTCTACCCTTTTTTTTATTTAAGTTTTACACAATATTTTTGAAACAAAAAAAATCATGTTTTAGTGTCTCCATAGTCTGAGCCATATTTTTTTTTTTTTTTTTTTTGGGTAATTGTCTTAGGTAGGGTCTCATTTTTTGAGGGATGAGATGATGGCTTGGTATGATTTTGGGGTGCGTATGACTTATTGATCGCTTGGTGTTGCACTTTTAGTGATTGTTTTCAGCACAGTTTTTTTTTTAGTGTTCACCTGAGGGGTTAGGTCATGTGATATTTTTATAGATCCGGTCAATACGGACACGGCGATACCTAAGATACCTTTTTTGCTTTTAAGAAAATGACTGCACGTGCCGCGGTCAGCGCTGACCATGGCAGTGCAAGGGTTAATGCGCTGGCAACTCTTGGAATGCAACAGGTTTCAAGGTCCCGTTTTCATTATCGGTGGAGGTCGCAGTGGTAGTATTGATCGCATAGTTATCCCCTATCCATATATAACCGGAATACCGCTTTAAGCATCACACTATAGCCCCAAGTTAGTTAAACTTCAGGAATATCAACCTGTCGTTTGGAAGCATAAGCAATTGTGAATCTGTTTCACCTTCTTTGGTGCAAATGGATGTGCCAACAGATGCACTGGGGAGATAGCAGCCAGATAACCCTCAAATAAGGGAATAGTTTTGCAGGTAGTGGCCGCAAACAATTACTTTAAACTTATCCTTCCTGATTCCTTTGTAACTTTGTGTTTTACTAGTGTCCTGGTAGTATCTGTAGCCAAGCCAGGTTGCACAAGTAGTCCGACTCAGCACTGTGGAACTCGATTGGCATTTGACAGTGACACCAGATTTCTCAGGTTTGCTATTGGTGCCCTGTTCTCTTCACAGATGACAGCAGGTTCACAATGAGCTCATTAGACAGACAGAAAAGAGTCTTGAGACACTGTATGATCTTACACTGCTATAGTGGGCACTGACTACCTCTTGGTGCAGGACAATGCCCAGCCTTATGTGGCCAGAGTGTGTAGGCAGTTCTTGGGTGATGAAAGCATTTGTGATTGGCTGGTCCTCACGCTCCCCATAACTGAATCCAATTGAAAACTTCTGGGACATTGTGTATCAATGCATCCAACATCAGGAGCATGTCCAGACATGGTTTAGAGCAGTGATGGCTAACCTTGGCACTCCAGCTGTGGTGAAACTACGACTCCCAGCATGCTCCATTTATTTCTATAGAGTTCTGAGAGCAGCCAAGCAAGCGGGGCATCTTGAGAGTTGTAGTTTTACCACAGCTGGAGTGCCAAGGTTAGCCATCACTGGTCTAGAGGCATTGAGGGTCACACCTCCCAAATTTAGAAAATCAGAGAAGGACAATATGTGCAGCATGCATTAAGTGCTCCAGACTAAAAAAAATACCTAGTAGCCATTGGCTCCTGAACTGAAAAATTTAGTCGCCAAATCGAAACCGAAAAAAAAATTTGGTATCGTGGCAACGCTACGCCGATCAGATCGGCGTAGGGTTGTTTTGATACCAAAATTTTGATTCACTTTCGTCACCATAAAAAAGTATTGCGATACTCAATACTGCGAAAAAAAAAAGGAAAAACACCAACAAAAGCCGCGTGCATTTTGCATTTTATGAAATGTTCGGCCCATAATAAAACAGTCCTATCCTATTTTTTGGGGTGATAAGTATTTATTTATAATTTTATAGTTTTGACAGCACTATGTAATATATGTATTTATTGTTTATATATTTTATATGTAAAATTGGGGAAGGGGGGATTTAAACTTAATATTTTAGGCTACTTTCACACTAGCGTTTTTCTTTTCCGGCATAGAGTTCCGTCCTAGGGGCTCTATACCAGAAAAGAACTGATCAGGCATATCCCCATGCATTCTGAATGGAGAGTAATCAGTTCAGGATGCATCAGGATGTCTTCAGTTCAGTCTTTTTGACTGATCAGGCAAAAGATAAAACCTCAGCATGCTACGGTTTTATCTCCGGCGAAAAAAAACTGAAGATTTGCTTGAATGCCGGATCCAGCATTTTTCCCCATAGGAATGTATTAGTGCCAGATCCGGCATTCAAAATACCGGAATGCACCCGCATTAAATCCGGACCCATTCACTTCTATGGGGCTGTACACATGAGCGGTGATTTTCACACATCACTTGTGCGTTGCGTGAAAATCGCAGCATGCTCTATGTTGTGCGTTTTTCACGCAACGCAGGCCCCATAGAAGTTAATAGGGCTGCGTGAAAATTGCAAGCATCCGCAAGCAAGTGCGGATGCGGTGTGATTTTTCACGCATGGTTGCTAGGATGAAAGTCTATTCACTTTTATTTTCCCTTATAACATGGTTATAAGGGAAAATAATAGCATTCTTTAATACAGAATGCTTAGTAGAAGGTCAATATAATAAACATTGGTGGCGCAGTGCGCCCCCCCCCCCAATATAATAAGCCTTGGTGGCGCAGTGTGCCCCCCCCTCAATATAATAAACATTGGTGGCGCAGTGGGCAGTGCCAATGAGGGTTAAAAAATAATTAACTCGCCTCCTCCAAATTGATCGTCTCCAGTTCTTTCTTCAGGACCTGTCAAAGGACCTGTGGTGACATCACTGTGCTCATCCCATGATACATCACATGATCCATCACCATGGTAATGGACCATGTGATGAGCTCAGTGACGTCACCACAGGTCCTGAAGAAAGAACAGGAGACCGGCAGCTATGTGATCAATTGGAGGAGGGGAGTTAATAATTTTTTTTTTTATTTAATTTTTTTTTAACCCTCATTGGCACTTCCCACTGTGCCACCAATGTTTCTTATACTGGGGGGGGGGGGGGGGGGGAGGGCGCACTGTGCCACCAATGAAGATAACTGACCTGTTAATACAAATACAGGAGGCAAGTGCCGGAATCAAATAGCTGGCACCCAACCTCTGACAGGGAGCTGCTATCCGCTGCAGTTAACCCCTCAGGAACCGCACCGGTTAACTCAACTGCAGCGGATTGCAGCTCCCTGTCATAGAGGTCGGGTGCCGGCTATTTGATTCTGGCACCCGCCTTCTGTATTTGTATTAACAGGTCAGTTATCTTCATTCGTGGTGCAGTGGCCACAGCCCCTCCCCTCCCGTCTCTCTTCTTATTGGCGGAGGCGGCGGCAGCAGCACAGGGGGGAGGGAGAGACTCCTCCACTGCGCTGCTGAGAAGATCGGCGGCGGGGCAGAGAACTATCATCTCCTGTGCCCCGCCGCTGCAGAGCTGCAGCGGCAAAAAGTCTTGTCGCCATTTGTAAATTCTAAGTCTGGAGCCCTGGCATTGCTACTATTTTTTTCATACTAGGCCACGCCTCTAACTCCGCCCAAAGCATAATTACTGACTGTCAGAACTGCAGCAGCTGGGGATCGGTTAGGTGAGTCTAAGTCCCTTTTATTTTTTTACAGCATGTGGAGCCCCTGGGACAATTATTTTTCTTGCACTTCAATATCCATTTAAATATTAGCACATAAATCATCGGATTATAGATATTTTGAGGATAACTGTCATTTATTTATTTTTTTGCTAGTTTATTAGAGCTAGGCATGTATACTTGAGTTAGTCTGTCAATGATTGTCAAAAGATCTGTAATTACCTTATAATAGTATGCTGCTGTATTTTCCCCTGCCAAATACTGAACTGAAGACTTCCTGATGCATACTGAACAAATTGCTTTCCATGGATGCAAATGACACCATTCATTACATAACAATTTCTTAACGACTAATAAATAAAGACAAACCATATGTTGTGGAATAAAAATGGCCGCAATGCTTTATTAAGGGTAACCTTAAAATACATACTTCAATAAATAACTGAACCACAATTACAACCAACAGATCATTAAATAAACCCATTTGAAATTGTACTAATCACCGAAATCCACTCGGCAATAGCTGAGTGACACAGCCCCTCTAACAAAGCAAAGCGACAAAAGCATAAACACAGGGAGGGAGGGCGGGGCAACGATCCGGTCTTGAAAACTGGCCCAGAAATGTCGCCGTACCTGCAATATAAAGACCGGGCACTTCCCGCCACACTATTAGCCGCCAACCAGGGTCCCTGAATCCCCTCAGCAACAGCAGCGGCCAACCAGCTGAGGCCCCAGCTGTCACCAGGGCCCACAGGTAAATAAAAACAAATCAGCCTGAGGTAACCTGTAAGAACAGGAGAACAAGAAAGGGGGGGGGGGGAGAGAAAGGGAAGCCATCCTAATAGTGTACTGTACACATGTGAGGTGCCGTTGCCCCCATGTGTCCCCCAAGCGAAACGCTCTGGGGGGCCCTCTCATTCAGAATGCATTGGGACAAAACTGAAGTGTTTTATTCCGGTATTGAGCCCCTATGATGGAACTCAATACCGGAAAACTTTAACGCTAGTGTGAAAGTAGCCTTACTTAGAATTTTGGGGTGATTTGGAATAGAGCCCTGGTTCTATTGTTCTTTGATGCATCATTTTGTTTTCAATCAATTACACAATTTATATAAGTATAGATTTTCTACGGGATATCTGACGTGTTCTCTCGGTTGTATTCTGCCTATTTTGAGCAGTGTATTTTTTAGCTGTTGTACATTTGTTAATGGTTAAATGGGAAAAATTGAGCAGAAATAACTTGACCATGATTATGTGTTTTGTTTTTAGAGAGTATTTGTCTTTATGGATTTTGTACAGATGATTCGGATTTCGCCGGCTGCCATTATACTCTTGAAATCAGTTGTTTGCACAAGAAAATCTAAAAATAGCAGTGCTAATACAATCTCCTGGACAAAAGATGCAGGATCAGCTGTTTCATAGCATCAGCCCAGAACTCTGCCAAACAAAACAATCATTCTCTGCAGGGAAAAATCTTTTAATGAAAAGTTTGTCTGTGTATACAGTGAGGAAGCATGCAAGCAATCGTGGTGGGGAAATAATAAACACAGTACATTACTGTCTTATGTCATTGTAAAACTCAGCACTGTTTTCCATTAGCTGTTTACTTTCTGAGTTTTATTTTCTCCATTACCCCCTATTTTGGGCCTTTAGGACAAAGCATTTAAAAAAAAAAAAAATGTTTTCACTGTTGCATTCCAAGAGTCATAACTTTTTATTCTTTTGTTGATATAACTATATGAGGATTTGTTTTTTACTGAATGAGTTGTATTTTTCTAGGGTGCTGTTTTGGTGTGCATATATCTTATTCATAAACTTTGATTCCCTTATGTCCTAAGCAGCATCATATTAGTACTAGTTGGACAGATGGAACTTGTAATAAACCAAATTATTCAGTTAATTACCCCCCTCCCTATAAAAACTAGATCTCCCTAACTACTCTGTGTATTTTACTGTGGACCTAGGGCAGATGGCAATTGTTTGCCCTTGTTTTTATGTCTGAGAGGTGTCAGATTTTATTTATTTTTTTGTGTTTTTCATTCTTTCCACACCTCTTCTTTTCTCCCCTTTGCCCTCAACTTTTTTGTGCTCTTTTGAGGTGCTGAGGAGTTCACGGACCAGAAGTGATGCTGATACCGGTTTCAGGTCTCCTCAGTTCTATGTTGGCCTGGAATGGTTGTGCCTATGTCAGCTTTGGATGGAAGGGGTGCTCCTGTGTAACTTCCACCCATTCGCTCTCTTCTTTCTCTATAGCTGGACTTAGTGTCACAAACCACAAGTGACATTGATTTTGTCACTTTCAGTTTTTGGAGCCTGATGGTGCCTAGTTTGGGTCAAGTTAGGACCACTTTCTGCATCACTTTCACACATTTCAACCTGGTTTTAGGGTTTTATCAATCTGGATCTGCCAAGATCTCTTTATTTTATATTCTTAGGCTCTTGAGGCATTTCACTAGTACGTCATAGCCTTCTTTCTTAGCTTTTTGTTATAGTAGTGCGTGTGGAACCACTGTGTAAACCAACATATTTAACTTTTGGCTAATCCTAAACTCAGTTTCCTGGCAATCCCCTGTTAATCACACTTTAACCCCTGTACAGGTATCTGGACCTAGCTGCAGGGGAACTACCAGGCTGCTCCCTCCTGGAATAGTCTGTGTGGTTGACAGCTGACCCAATGGAGTCAGACACCGCTTTGGGACACCGAGGAGTCGGGTAAAATCATAGTCAGGGACAGGCTGAGGTCGGAGCTTGCAGAGTACATGCTATATGGCAGATGCCACGAGGTCAGGGCAGGCAGCAAAGGGTCAATATGGAAGTCAGACAAAGGGCACAGACCTGCCTCTCGCTTATGACACCAGGCAAGGTTAGTAGGACACTTTTTCTCTTCTCTGGAGTCTTTGTACTTGGGCAATTCAGGATTAGGTCACTGCCAGGATATGGAGCTTCTCTTTTTTTTGGTGCCAAATTCTTGCTGTTTAATCCCTTGCCGCCAGATGCTGTAATAGTACTGCAGATGTCTGGTCTTTAAAGATGACACCTCCTCCGTGGAGTGAGCACCATAGCCACCAGATGCCAGCTGTTTCACATGGCAGACACCCAGGGCTAATGTCTGTGATTGGTGTTAATGTGTATCACAGACATTTAATGCCTCAGATGCCATGGTCAAATGTGACTACACCATCGGAAAGGTAAAAAAATAACTGAAAGCGCACGCTTCCTGGGAAGGAACGTCTTTCCCTGGCTAAAATTGGGGGAGTCGTTCCTAAGTAGTTATAGGCCAGAGCCTGTACAAGGCTTTTAGGCCTAGTAATAGTATATTCCAATGCAGGACTGCAGGTGGCAGCACTGCATTGAAATATATTGAACTTATATTGTATTAAACAATGGATAAAAATGGCTGCATGTTGGGGTCCCCTTGGGAGCCTAAACATTTTAAAAAAAATAAGTCTAAAAATACAAATCATCCCCTTTGCCCAAAATTGAAATTAAGATGAAGACAAAAAAAAAATCATATGCATTGCCGTGTACAAAAATGCCCCTTTAGCGAATCGTGTAAAGGAAAAAAAATATCAAAATGGCTGATTTACCATGGTATCATTAACAACTAAGAGTCATTAAAAAAAATAGCCCTTACACAGCTCTGTAATTATAAAAAAGTTATGGGGGTCAGAATATGCAGATGAAAAGAAAAAACAAATTTAAATAAAAGTTTTTTTTTCTGTATTAAAACACAAGAAAAACTATATAAATGCGGTATCATTGAAATCATACTGCCCCAGAGAATAAAAGCCATGGGTCAGTTGTACTGCATGATGAGACTTTCTCTTCATCTACTGAGGAATAGAAAAAAATGGAAATGTAAAAGTCTTGCTTTCCTCTGAAAAAGATCCAGAAGTCAATTAAATCCATTGGGTCAGGAAAATTAAGTTTATATGGGTTCACGTTTAGGGGACATAGAGCCCTCAAAGTGGGGAAGGCTTAAATGTCATGGTGGCTGAAAAGAGGGAGCTGGAGAAAGATTTAAAAGATTCAGGGAGAGGTATCCCATCAAAGAGAGTGAGTGTGACTGAGCTGGATATGGGTATCAACAAACTTTCATATCGCACTGCAGTTCCTGCTTAAGACTGGTCGAATCTCCAGAATTCCATAGATGGGTGTACAGCGCTTTTCTCAAGAGGTTATTCTGCGGCCTCAGCTTCCTTACCCATAGTAATAAGATTGTCATTAATTTACATATGTGGATCCTTGAAATGTAGAAGGGCATTGATTCTGGGTTTCCCAGAAATGACCTGTTTACCCTCCATCAAATATATTGATCTCACCTGTTATCTTCTCTGTGACATATCTTCCCATCAGGTAAAGCTGGCTGCGAAATCTAAGGCCCTCGTAACCACAAGAAGAAGGTATTTTTGACTTGAAGGGGTTTTGTGTGTACTAATAGGATGGTGGCTATTGTATTTCTCCTAATGATTGCTATGCAGACAAAACGAGCTATTATAACTAATCAAAGGTATTTGAGAATATACACTGAGCAAAAATTTAAACACAATACTTTTGGTTTTGCTCCAATTTTGCATGAGCTGAACTCAAAGATCTGAAACATTTTCCTCATACACAAAGACCCATTACTCTCAAATATTGTTCACAAATCTGTCTAAATCTGTGTTAGTGAGCACTTCTCCTTTGCCGAGATAATCCATCCAACCTCACAGGTGTGGCATATCAAGGTGCTGATTAGACAGCATGAATATTGCACAGGTGTGCCTTAGACTGCCCACAATAAAAGACCACTCTGAAATATGCAGTTTGATCACACAGCACAATGCCACAGATGTCGTAATGTTTGTGTCACTGTCTGCCCTGTGAGAGATCTGAGGAGATCGGATAGACTTGCAGCACGTGAGACTGCCCACAATAAAAGACCACTCTGAAATGTGCACAGTTTTGCCTTACTGAAGGGGGAAGGGTCGGGAAAACCAGTCAGTATCTAGTGTGGCCACCTTTTTGCCTCACGCAGTGCAACACCTCTCCGTCGCATAGAGTTGATCAGGTTGTTGATTGTGGCAGCTTCCCGGAATTGTGTACAGATCCTTGCAATATGGAGCCGTGCATTATCATGCTGCAACATGAGGTGATGGTCGTGGATGAATGGCGCAACAATGGGCCTCAGGAACTCGTCACAGTATATCTGTGCACTCAAAATGCCATCAATAAAATGCACCTGTGTTCGTTGTCCATAACATACGCCTGCCCATACCATAACCCCACTGCCACCATGGGCCGCTCGATCCACAACATTGACATCAGCAAACCGCTCACCCACATGATGCCACACACACTGTCTGCCATCTGCCCTGAACAGTGAAAACCGGAACTCATCCGTGAACAGAACGCCTCTCCAACGTGCCAGACGCCATAGAATGTGAGCATTTGCCCACTCAAGTCGGTTACGACTACGAACTGCAGTCAGGTCCAGACCCAGATAAGGACAACGAGCATGCAGATGAGCTTCCCTGAGACGGTTTCTGACAATTTGTGCAGAAATTCTTTGGTTATGCAAACCGATTGTTGCTACAGCTGTCCGGGTGGCTGGTCTCAAACGATCATGGAGGTGAACATACCGGATGTGGAGGTCCTGGGCTGGTGTGGTTACAAGTGGTCTGCGGTTGTGAGGTCGGTTGGATATACTGCCAAATTTTCTGAAAAGCCTTTGGAGAAGGCTTATGGTAGAGAAATGAACATTCATTGTACAGGCAACAGCTCTGATAGACATTCCTGCAGTCAGCATGCCAATTGCACGCTCCCTCAAACTGTCACGGCAAGTGGGGATAAGGGGAACACCAAGAAAACAAACAGCAACAGGTAAACAGACTAGGCCCCAAAGCTAGGGAGGAGGGAATAGTTACCTCTTAACAATCCCTTAGCCTCTCTGACTGCTGACAGTATGAGCAAGTCCTGATGGTAAACTCATACGCTAGAACCTAAGCCCTGCTGACACTGTAGCAAACCCTAACTTGGGGAGAGGGGAATGAGACAGCCGGTACCTTCCACCGTGAAGAGACCAGCGTCTTCCTGAGACCTAGCAGCAACACACGCACAAAGGAGAAAACAGGAGGACTTAGCTTGAGATGAGCGGGAAGTAGAGGATCCACAAACGACCAGTATAGAATTCCAGAAGGAACATTTGAACCGCAGAGTCATCAGTAAGAGCCTCTAAAACAGCTAATGAGCAGAACCTGCGGAGAGGTGGGATCCAGCCCACAACAAACAGAAAGGAAACACAGAAAGACCTGTCAGATAGACTCACGTGCTGCAAGTCTATCCGATCTTCTCAGATCTCTCACAGGGCAGGAAGTGACACAAACGTTACGACATCTGTGGCATTGTGCTGTGTGATCAAACTGCATATTTCAGAGTGGTATTTTATTGTGGGCAGTCTAATGCACACCTGTGCAATATTCATGCTGTCTAATCAGCACCGTGACATGCCACACCTGTGAGGTTGGATGGATTATCTCTGCAAAGGAGGAGTGCTCACTAACACAGATTTAGACAGATTTGTGAACAATATTTGAGAGTAATGGGTCTTTTGTGTATGTAGAAAATGTTTCAGATCTTTGTGTTCAGCTCATGCAAAATGGGAGAAAAACCGAAAGTGTTGCGTTTATATTTTTGTTCAGTGTATTTCATTTTATTAATTCCCGGAGAACCTCTTTAAGCCCCGAGTGGCTGACAATGCCTCTAAATATAACCTGTAGTCTTCCCTATGAGCCTGAAAGACTTTGTTCTCAGTTGGACAAGGAAGGGCCTTGAACAGGACTTCCTTTCAGACAGAAGCAATCCATCCAGAGGTTTTAGACATATAGGCCTCAACATTCCAGGCCCAAATACTGGAGAGGAGCTGAATACTGAACACCAGGAGCCTTCTGTCTCTTCCACCCATGTTTCAGTAAATTCTAGTTAGAAGTTGTTGTTTTTTTTTTTCTCTCAAGGAGTGGGTCACTACTATCCTAGAACATTTGTTCCCAGCAGACAGGTTTGCAAGAACAAATCCACCTCTTTCCACGAAACAGTTGATTTTGGAGGATTACATTCTTTAATTTCTTCAGAAAATAGTCCTGTTGGGCATCCTAAGTTCATAAGAGGGATTAGTTGTCTACTCCAGTTTTTCTCATCCCATAACCTTCAGTAGAATGGAGAACTGTGATCGACCCATGATATCTCAACTGCTACATCTGAAAGAAAAAAAATTGCAAGTAGATTTCATGGTTATGATCAACTTAAAGGGGTTGCAACAAGTACAGACTATAATTACTTGCACACCATGACGGTGTCCATGGCATTAAATATAATCCATGCCACAGGGGTGTCCCTGGCATTTAGTATATTGCCAGCCACATGGGTACGTGGCATATGTATAGTACAGTGCATGGGAGGTGTCTCTGGCAGATTTCTTGCATTGATTTTGCAGGACTTACTGCCATCAGGTATGTTTCATGTCTTGGGACTTCCTCAGGATCCGTTGTTATGTTTGCTAGGAGTTTCTCTGCCATTTCTTATATTTCTTGCCTTGAGTGCCCCAGCTTCTATTTCTTGCACTCCAGACTGTCATCAGACAGATTCTTAACCTTAAGGAATTCTCTAGTATCATGTGTTTTTGCTCGCCATGGAATCTCTAGTGGTATTACCTTACCAGGGGTCTCCTCTGATACCTTTGTTACCATTGTAGGAACTGTTGGTGTCTTCTAAACTTGCAGTTTTTACAAGATTTTTCCTTCTTTTTTTTATCAGCCTTTTAGGGCCATATGAGCTATTCTGTTATCCCGCTTTCAGGGGATTCTGAGAGGATATGTAGCTGCTTCTTCTTAAGCCGCTGGACAGTTGTTTCTGTAGGTATATGAGCTATTGTTCTCTTCCTTTTGTTTTATCAACGGTTGGACACTTGAGTCTGAAGGGCTATATGAGCTATTGTCCTCTGTTATCATACCGTTTTTAAGGGGATTCTGACAGATTATGCCCCTGCTTCCTTGTTCTGACTTAGGGTCTCTGAACCTTTCAACCTCACTATTGCTCTTAGGTTTCTAATATTTAATGACTTTCTAGCTGAGCTTCTGTGGAAGAAATTGAGGTCGAACAAAGGTGGTGCAGTTGTGTCTTCTACATTTTACCAGTCTTATAGCTATAGATCCAGGTTCCTCTGCTTCACCTTTTTAGGTAGAGGTTTCTTTTATGGGACAACAGTTCTTTACATGGAGTCTATGCACAAAGTGCTCATCAGTACTATCAGAAGATTACTTCTCTGATATCTGTAGTTCTGATATCTCCCCCAGGAAGAAGTGGAATTATGTAGCAAGCAATATTTCTTCTTTTGACAGTCTCTGGTGGTTGTTTTATCAGCAGCGCAAGTTATCCTTAAACACTAGGAAGTGCAAAGAATCTTTATGACCTGACTCCACTGCTTGTGAGAGACATATTGAAGTTCTCTTTGACAATCTGTTTTTGAAAAATGAAAAAATTCTATCAGTTTGGTTGCATTTATGTCAGGTGGATGGATCTTGCAAGTCCTCAGAAGATGAAACCTTCAAGTTTGCTACATTCCACCTGTTTCCTTTGAGCCAAAAATATCTTTGATTCATAAGAGGTATCTCTGAGAAAGATGCATTAGATCCATTTCCACAGAGTCCTAAAGAATCACATGCCATGAGGGATGGCCCTGGCATATGTTACAGGCTATGTTGGTTTCAGATGTGCCTCAGGTCCTAGGTGGGTGTCCCTCGCATCAAATGCATGTCACGCCATGGTGGGTAGCCCTGGCATCTGATATGTTACATGCTGTGCTGGCTTCAGGTATGCCTTCAGACATAGGGAGTGACACTGGCATCAAGTGCATGTCACGCCGTGATGGGTAGCCCTGGCATCTGATATGTTGCATGCTGTTTCGACTTTAGGTGTGCCTTCAGGTCTAGGAGGTGAACCTGTTGTCAAGTGCATGCCACGCTAGGGGGGTATCCCTGGCATCTAATATGTGAAACACCATGCTAGCTTCAGGATGAATGTTCCTAGCTTTATTTTAGTTACAGCATATGGGAGTATCCCTGACGTCTGGTTATTTTGTATGCCATAGTAATATCCAGTACATCCTGGCCCCAGATTCTGTGCTCAGCAGCTGTTGAATTATACACCATGGATTTACCTTGTAACATTATACTGGAAGTTATTTCTCTCCTTCACCTAGTAAGATTGTTACCATCTTCCAGCTTATTACGTGTCTGTTCGTTATGCTATAATAGAGCTTGGCCATCTCACTTAAACCTTGGATGCCTGTTTTTGGCAGATAGCCACTTAACCAAATCACTGAATAAAGTGGCCTAAATGGGAGGAAGTGCTCAGAACTCCAAATACTGTAGCGTATGTATAACCGGGGGAGCAAATCCTCCTCATATGGTCCATTGCTAATGGCAAATCCCCAGAAAAAATGCATGCAATCGAGGATGGATACATGTGTAGATGAGATGAGACTGTGTCACATGAGCCTGTTATAGGTGGGGCTCACAGCCTTCTCCCATTGTATTTGTGATCCTACTTTGGAAGTTTTTTGGGTGTTTTGGCTGTGAGTCTGACTTTTGCATCTATCAGACAGTGTTCACACACTACAGGTAGGTCAGCGTTAGGGCCCGCGCTACATTGAGATACCTTGACGGGGTGCGCGGGCTCCGATATGTTTAGTCGGAATATATTGGCTAAAATCTCATTTTTAAGTCCAGCGTGAGGGTTTAGCTATATATATTATCATTTGCATATTGTTGTAGTGCACCTTTTGCAGTGATTTACATATAGCTACTTAAGAGATCTCCAGCAGCAGGTTCTCAGATCCTGGCATCAAGATCCATCTATCTTCTGGTTCAGTCAAATCAATGATGACTTGTGGATGAAGCTGGAGCACCTTGCAAGAGGCCCTTATGAAAGCCAAATAGTAGTTTCTGCAGATGTTGGCCATTAAGTATGAGGAACTTACTTAGAAGTCGAGTGTATCATAGACCCTCGCATAGCATATTGATGATCTTTCAGGGTACTGTAGTTGCCCCATTCCAGTTATTACTTTAGTTGCCCTCCTCTGAACCCTCTCCAGCTCTGCTATGTCTGCCTTGTTCACAGGAGCCCAGAACTGTACATAGTACTCCATGTGTGGTCTGACTAGTGATTTGTAAAGTGGTAGGATTATGTTCTCATCACGGGCATCTATGCTCCTTTTGATGCAACCCATTATCTTTTTGCTCTTGGCAGCAGCTGCCTGACACTGGTTTTTGCAGCTTAGTTTACTGTTTATTAAAATTCCTAGGTCCTTTTCCATGTCAGTGTTACCGAGTGTTTTACCATTTAGTATGTACGGGTGATTTGCATTATTCCTTCCCATGTGCATTACCTTACATTTTTCAGTGTTAAACCTCATCTGCCACTTCTCTGTGCAAGCCTCCAATCTATCCAGATCCCTCTGTAGCAGTATACTGTCCTCTTCTATGTTAATTACTTTACACAGTTTAGTGTCATCTGCAAAAATGTATATTTTACTGTGCGAGCCTTCTACAAGATCATTAATATATTGAAGAGAATAGGGCCCAATACTGACCCCTGAGGTACTCCACTAGTGACAGTGACCCAATCTGAGTGTGTACCATTAATAACCACCCTCTGTTTTCTATCACTGAGCCAGTTACTTACCCACATACAGATATTTTCTCCCAATTCAAGCATTCTCATTTTATATACTAATCGTTCATGCGGTACAGTGCCAAATGCTTTGGAGAAGTCCAGATATACGACATCCATTGATTCGCCGCTGTCAAGTCTAGAACTTACCTCCTCATAGAAACTGATTAAATTAGTTTGACATGACCGATCCCTCATGAAGCCATGCTGATACAGTCCTAATCAATAGTTTAAGACCACTTGAAAAATGGCAAAAAAACATATTTTACATTGTTGGATCTTAACAAGGTTCCAAGTAGAGCTTCAACATGCAACAAGAGCAAATGAGAGTGAGACAAAACATTTTTTGAGCATTCAATTAATTGAAAATTACGATTAAGGCTACTTTCACAACTGCGTTCGGGGCTCCGCTTGTGAGTTCCGTCTGAAGGCTCTCACAAGCGGCCCCGAACGGATCCGTACTGCCCTAAAGCATTCTGCGTGGATGCGGATCCGCTCAGAATGCATCAGTCTGGCACAGTTTGTCCTCTGCTCAGCAGGCGGAAACCCGAAGTCTGTGATGGCAAAGGCAAAAAAACTCTCCCTTTTTGAACGTGGTCGGGTTGTTGAACTGCATAAGCAGGGTCTCTCACAGTGCGCCATCGCTGCTGTGGTGGAACGCAGTAAGACTTAAGAATTTCTTAAATGATCCTGAGGGTTATGGAACAAAAAAGTAAAGTGGAAGACCCCAAAAAAATAATTATCGGCACTGAGCCAGAGGAACCAATTGGCTGTCCGTCAAGACACTGGATGATCCTCGACCCAAATTAAGGCCCTTTTACTGGTGCTGACTGCAACCCCATAACCATCAGACGGCATCTGAGACTGAAGGGCTTCAAAAACAAAAAAAGTCTTCAAAGACCTTGTCTCCTTGAACACCACAGAACTGCTTGTTTGGACTTTGCAAGAGAGCAAAATTGGGACATTCAAAGGTGGAAGAAAGTTTTATTCTCTGAGAAAAAATTTAACCTTGATGGTCCTGATGGTTTCCAACCAGGGGCGTCAAACAGCCACTGGCTATGTCCAGATGTTGCAGGGAGCATTCCTCATGACTGAGGGCCCTCATCTGTGTGGTAACGACTGGGTTTTTCAACAGGACAACGCTACAGTACACAATGCCCGCAGGACAAGGGACTTCTTCCAGGAGAATAACATCACTCTTTTGGCCCATCCTGTGTGTTCCCCTGATCTAAATCCAACTGAGAACCTTTGGGGATGGATGGCATGGATGTTGAAGCTCTACTTGGAACCTTGTTAAGATCCAGCCATGCTAAATATGATTTTTTTTGCCATTTTTCAAGTGGTCTTAAACTTTTGATCAGGACTGTATGATGTTATTTGCTTGTTTTCATTGAGATCCTCCAAGATGGCATCTCTTAGAAAACTTTTAAACAGTTTTCCCACAACAGATGTTAAACTTACTTGCCTATAGTTTCTGGGCTCTGTTTTTGCACACTTTTTAAATATTGGCACCACATTTGCTATGCGCCAATCCTGTGGAACATTCCCTGTCAGTATAGAGTCTGTAAAAATCTGAAATAAGGGTCTGGCTATGACATTACTTAATTCTCTTAGGATACGGGGATGTATGCCATCTGGCCCTGGCGATTTGTCTTTTAATCTTTTTAAGTCGCTGTTGTACTTGTTCCTGGGTCAGACAGGGCACTTTTAATGGGGAATTTAGTTTTACATTTTGCATTTAATCTGACAGTTTATTTTCCTCAGTGAATACAGTGGAGAGAAAAAATATTTAAAGGGAACCTGTTACCTCCAACAAACATCCCAAGCCGGCAGCAGTACCTTAGAGTAGCCAGCAGCAGGTTTGTGATGATCATTTTCTTCCTGCAGGCAGATGAAGCAAAAGCTGTAAAAACGTTCTTTAATCCTCTGCCTGGCGCGGTTCTCTAGTCAGGCTTGAAGTGACGGAGGCAGCAGCCTCCTTGCTTTAGGTCACGGCAACCACGCCCCCTTCCTTGCCCCTTCGCTGTCACAGCCTACTCTAAGGTACTGCTGCCGGCTTGGGATGTTTATTGGAGGTGACAGGTTCCCTTTAATAGCTTTGCTTTCTCTGAAACTCCTCCCTCATTGCTCTGTAGAGGACCGACACCATTTATATTTTTTACCATTTATATAATTGAAGAACATTTTAGGGTTAGTTTTGCTCTCTTTGGCAATTAATCTCTTGGTATCTAAATTGGCTGCTTTTATTAGTTTTTTTTACATATTCAGTTTTTTTCCTTATAGTTTTTCAGTGCTTCCTCGCTACCCTCCTGTCTTAGTGATTTTAAATGCTTTCTTTTTGTCATTTATTGCCTTCTTTACAGTTCTATTTATCCACATTGGTTTCTTCTTGTTCCTTAACCTTTTATTCCCATAAGGTATGTACCTCTCACCAGGGGCGTTGCTAGGGTCTCAAAAGATCCGGGGCACAAGCCCCAATAAATGTCCCCCCCCGCACTATGCTGTACTTGCTATACAGCGGCACTTACCTGTCACATCCAGGGCCTCCAGGTGACGTCTCCTCTCTGTCATCATCTTCTCCACTTGGTCTGGACAACTTCTCTCAGCCGCCTCGTCTCTGCAGAGTGTGACACACAGACATCTTAGCTTCCTCACATTCTATCATTATCCCCCAACTGGAGTCCCCACAGTGTTATCCTGCTGCTTGCTGTGCCAAAACCTCAACCCCCCCCCCCAATACCCCCAAATACTATCCTAAAGAAACATTACTGCCCCCCATAGTAATAGTGCTCCTCATAGTCCCACCAATAGTAATTCCCTTCTAGAATGCCCTCGTTAGTAAAACTGCCCCAACCGTGATAATGCTTCTTAACAATGCCCCCGTTATTAGAAGAGCCCTCCCATATTAATAATACCCTCACAGAGCACCCAGTATAAATAAGGCCCCCTACTGTTCCCACAGTGGTGATAAAGCTCCCTACAGACCCCTCAGTAGTAATAAGACCCCCATAGTGCGCTTAGTAGAAATAATGCGGATCTATAAGACCCTCCTATAGAGCCCCCAGTAGTAATAAGAACGCCTATAATGTCCCCTGGATCTGCAGTGCCCCCTGCAGTTATACTCCTCCCTCCACCATACAGTCCCATGTAAATATCACCTCCTCCCCAGCCGCCTCCAACGCACAATCCCATGTAAACATCACCTTCTAAGGCTACTTTCACACTTGCGTTCATGCAGATCTGTCCTGTACTTGTACAGGACGGATCCGCACCGATAATACAAACGAATGCATCCGTTCAGGACCGATCCGTTTGTATTAGATTTGAATTTCTAAGTCCCAATACGGATCCGTCCTGACTTACATTAAAAGTCAATGGGGGACGGATCCGTTTACAATTGCACCATTTTGTGTCAATGCAAAGAGATCCGTCCCTATTGACTTACATTGTAAGTCAGGACGGATCCGTTTGGCTCCGCAAGGCCATGCGGACACAAAAACGCTGCTTGCAGCATTTTGGGGTCCGCCTCCAAAATGGAACGGGGGGGCGTACGGAGCCGAACGAATGCATTCTGAATGGATCCGCATCCATTCAGAATGCATTGGGGTTAAACTGATGCATTTGGGGCTGCTTGTGAGAGCCTTGAAACGGATATTACAAGCGGATCACCAAACGCAAGTATGAACGTAGCCTAAACCAGTGTTTCCCAACCAGTGTGCCTCCAGCTGTTGCAAAACTACAACTCCCAGCATGCCCGCACAGCCAAAGGCTGTCCAGGCATGCTGGGAGTTGTAGTTTTGCAACAGCTGGAGGCACACTGGTTGGGAAACACGGGCCTAAACATTAAGTCCCATGTACATTTCCCCCCCACCATCCACTTTCCACATACAGTCCCATGTAAATAACATCACTCCCTCCCCCAGCCACCTCAAGCACACAGTTCCATGTCAATAACATCCCTCCCTTCAGCCCTAACATACATCCCAGTTAATTAACTACAACTCCCAGCATTGCTTTGCCTCTCCCTTCACTTACCTCTCCTGTACAGACATCAGCATTAGGCTCCTTCTCCTCTTTACTCCGGTCCAATCCTGCACTGGTCACATGATGGTGACATCATCCAGGTCATCCTATCACAGCCTGTTTTGCTGATCACATGACCTGTGATGTCACCAAAGGTCCTTCACCTCTTCCCAGTGTAAGATTCAATTGTATTGCCGTTCTGTGTACGGCAATACAGTTGTATCTAGCAGGCAGGCAGGACATCCGGGGCATGGGACAAAACATCCGGGGCCCAGGCCCCGAATGTTTTAATCTAGCGACGCCCCTGCCTCTCACAATTAGATTTTAGGATTCTTTTAAAAGTATCTCAATTTGTGGCAGTATTTTTATTTTTGAGGACTTTGTCCCAGTTAGGCCTATGGCCTCTCTTAGTTGGCAAAAGTTTGCTTTTTTGAAGTTTGGCATTTTTGTTCCTCCCTGTAGAAAGGCTTGTTTGAAGGATACTTTATGGTCACTATTTCTCAGGTGTCCCCCAACTTGCACATCTGTTGTTCTGTCAGGTCTATTGGTTAATACTAAGTCCAGTATGGCCGTCCCTCTAGTTGGGTCCTGAACCAGCTGGGAAAGGTAAGTGTCTTTTGGTTATTGCCAAGAACCTGTTTCCTTTATGAGATGTACAGCTTTCAGTTTCCCAGTCTGTCTGGGTAGTTAAAGTCCCCAATAATAACCACCTCATTATGATTTGCCGCCTTGTCTATCTCGCTTAGTAGTAGATTTTCTGTGGACTCTGGTATATTAGGTGGTTTATAATAAACTCCTATTAGTAATTTTTTATTATTTTTGCCTCCATGTATTTCTACCCACAGTAACTCCACTTGTTCATGTCCCTCACTTATATCTTCTCGGACTGTGGGCTTTAGACAGGACTTTACATAAAGGCAAACCCCTCGCCCCTCTCCGGTTTTGATGATCCTTTCTAAACAGACTGTAACCTTGTGCATCAACTGATCAATCATAGCGATCATCCAGCCATGCCTTAGTTATTCCTACTATGTCATAGTCCTTCTCACAAATCACTAATTCTAGTTCACCAGTTTTATTAGTCAGGCTTCTGGCATTAGTATACATACAATTAAGAGGTTTATCTATATTTCTTACCCTACACCTTTCCTTCTGAACTATTCTAGTCCCTTCTTCCATTCCTCCCCCAGTACCACTACCTTGCCCCTGGTCTCTATCTTCCCATCCTATAACGTAATTATCCTCCCCCCAGTCCCTATTTTAAACACTCCTCAACTTTCTAGCCATCTTTCCCCCCAACACAGCTGCCCCTTCCCCATTGAGGTGCAGCCCATCCCTACGATAGAGCCTGTAGCTGACAGAGAAGTCGGCCCAGTTCTCAAGGAACCCAAACCCCTCCTTCCTACACCAGTTCTTGAGCCACTTGTTAACCTCCCTAATCTCCTGCTGCCTTTGTTGTGTGGCTCATGGTACAGGCAATATTTCGGAAAACACTACCTTTGAGGTCCTTGCCCTAAGCTTTTGACCTAAATCTTTAAAATCATTTTTAAGGACTCTCCACCTTCCTCTAACTTTGTCATTGGTTCCGATATGGACCATGACCGCTGGGTCTTTTCCAGCCCCTCCCAGTAATCTGTCAACCCGATCCGCGATGTGTCGAACTCTAGCACCAGGAAGACAACACACTGTTCGGCGATCACGGTCTTTGTGACAGATTACCCTTTCTGTACCCCTAATAATAGTCTCCCACTACCAGCATCTGTCTGGCCTGCTCTGCTCTCCTGGTCCCCTGCTTACTGGAGCTGACATTCCCCTGACTGGCAGTGTCCAGCTGCAGCAGTGCTGTCTCTGAACAGACATCCCCCCCTCATCTGCCAACCGTGCAAACTTGTTGGAGTGTGACAGATCAGGGCTAGCCTCCCTGGCACTCTTCCCTCTACCCCGCTTTCTGTTACCCTCTACCTCACTTTCCTCAGCCTCTTCGCTTTCACCCTCCCCCTCGACTACCCCATAGCGTGCTAGCTCAGTGAGCAGCAAACTCTTTTCCAAATTGTTAACGCCTTGCAATGTTGAAATTAACCCGTTTAGATACTCAATTTGTGATTCCAAACGGGTAATTTGCTCACATTTTGAACAATGATATACACCGTCGAACGGCTGTTCCAGGACTGCATACATCAGATAAGATTTGCACTGGACTGCGCTGTCAATTATAGAACACATACTAATAGGGATTATACAATGAAAGCGAAAAAATCCCCCACTGAAGTCACTTAATCTAAAGTCGCACACTTATACAAACACACTTAAATCAAACACGCAAACTCGTGTTATATGCTTGCTTATATAAATGGAGCTCTCAAAACCAGCCTGTTTTGTTTCCTCTGGATTCAAATCTTAATTTAGGGAAGTGGAATAGAAGTTGTCAATTATGTAATGGTTTAGTTTTTTTCCAAAATGTGTTACACTGGGAGTTACCACAAGTGATACCAAAGATCTGTTCTTTATATATTCATGTCTGCCTGCTGTCTCATTATACAGCAGATTTTCTTTGCATAGTTTGGAGTTATGTTTGCTGCAAGACGTTCTTCGATTCTTCCCTATTCCCATGAAATGTTCCCCATGTCATTTGCTGCAACACAACCCCAAAGCATGATTGATCCACCCCCTGGATGGGGAGGTGTTTTTTTTCATGAAATTCTGTGCCCTTTTTTCTCCAAACTTACCTTTATTCATTGTGGCCAAAGAGTTCTATTTTAACCTCATCAGTCCACAGAACTTGTTTCCAAATTGCACCAGGCTTGTTAAGATATTCCACTGAATTTTGTGGTGAGGACGTGGGAGAGGTTTTCTTCTAATGACTCTTCCATAAGGCCATATTTATGCAGGTGTCGCCGAACAGTAGAACAATGTAGCACAACTCCACAGTCTGTTAAATCTTCCTGACGGTCTTTTGCAGTCAAGCAGGGGTTCTGATTTGCGTTCTAACAATCCTAAAAGCAGCTCTCTCTGAAATGTTTCTTGGTCTTCCAGATGTCTCTTCACCTCCATTGTTCCAGTTAATCACTATTACTTAATTACATTTCAAACTGAGGAAATTGCAACCTGACAACGCTTTGGTACCTTCTTATAGCCTTCTCCTGCTTTGTGGTACTCAACCATTTTAATGTTATAGTGTTAGGCAGCTGTTTAGAAAAACCCATGGCTGCAGTTTTTTGGGACAAAGTAGGAGGAGTGTGGGTATTTTATAAAGCTTTGAAATTTGCATCATATGGCCTTTCCTAATGATGATTTGTGAACAAGCTTTAACCCTAACAGGCTATTTAAGGACTGAGCCCTTGGTAAGAGTTATCTGAGTGCTCAAATCTCCTTCATTTGCCATACTGTAGTCATTGAGAAATTTAACTGCACTTACCCGGACCTATACCTTAGGGTGTCTACTTTCCGAAATGGGGTCATTTGTGGGGTGTTTCTACTGTCTGGGCATTGTAGAACCTCAGGAAACATGACAGGTGCTCAGAAAGTCAGAGCTGCTTCAAAATGCGGAAATTCACATTTTTGTACCATAGTTTGTAAACGCTATAACTTTTGCGCAAACCAATAAATATACACTTATTGCATTTTTTTTTATCAAAGACATGTAGAACAATAAATTTAGAGAACAATCTATATAAAAATGTAGTTTTATTTGAAAAATTTTACAACTGAAAGTGAAAAATGTCATTTTTTGGCTAAAGTTTCGGTCAATTTCGATTAATAACAAAAAAAGTAAAAATGTCAGCAGCAATAAAATACCACCAAATGAAAGCTCTATTGGTGAGAAGAAAGAGGTAAAATTAATTTGGGTGGTAAGTTGTATGACCGAGCAATAAACCGTGAAAGTAGTGTAGTGCAGAATTGTAAAAAGTGGTCTGGTCATTAAGGGGGTTTAAGCTAGGGGAGCTGAGGTGGTTAAGAGTTTTAGTTGAGGCTCCTTTAGAAGTCCTGATAAATGCCTACGGCACTTAAAGGCCTTCTGTCACCCCACTAAACTATATATTTTTTTTTGGGGGGTATTTATAATCCCTATCCTGCGATATAGCTATACATTATGTTATTAATCATTTTCGTTCTGTAGATATGTAAAAAAAAGTACTTTTATAATATGCTAATTACCTGTCCACCAGTAACTAGGGCGTCTACTTGTTGGTAGCAGCCGCAAAAAAACGCCCCCTCCTCCTGTTGATTGACAGGGCCAGCTGCGATCTCCTCCTCCAGCTGGCCCTGTCTGCATTTCAAAAATCGCGCGCCTGTGTTGATTCGGCGCTCTGAGATAAGGAGGCTCGCCTCCTCAGCACTCCCTCAGTGCGCCTGCGCCGATGACGTTTTCTCTTTCGGTGAGGTCATCGGTGCAGGCGCACTGAGGGAGTGCTGAGGAGGCAAGCCTCCTTATCTCAGAGCGCCTGCGCCGAATCAACACAGGCGCGCGATTTTTGAAATGCTGACCGGGCTGGCCGAAGGAGGAGATCGCGGCTGGCCCTGTCAATCAACAGGAGGAGGGGGCGTTTTTTTGCGGCTGCTACCAGCAAGTAGATGCCATACTTACTGGTAGACAGGTAATTAGCATATTATAAAAGTACATTTTTTGACATCTCTACATAACAAAAATGATTAATAACATAATGTATAGCTATATCGCAGGATAGGGATTATAAGTACCCCCAAAAAAATTAGTTTAGTGGGGTGACAGAAGCCCTTTAAGGCTGCTACTATATACGCCTGTTAGGGTCCAGCTGCCGTGGTTCCAGATTGCAAGTGTAAATCATAAGTGTGACCTGCGTCTGCTAACAGCCATGTAGTAGCACCCTTAAATTGCTGCTGCAGACCAAATAATTTATAATACTTGTGATGGCCAACTTAATTAGTACCATTTAATACCCTGATTTAGGTGAGGAAGAAGATTATTCTGTGGCTTTAAGATGTTAAAGGGATATTTTGGCTAGATGATGTTATCCTATTTAGATTAGTGCGGGTCCATCTGCTGGGTCCCTCAGTGTTCACTAGAATAGGGACCCCTTACCCCCAAAATGAATGGAGCAGTAGGTCGATCATGAACACCATCTCACTTGATCCATTTATTCTCTATGGGATTGCTGAATACAGACACTCCCCCCAATATCAATTAAAAGCAGGTCGAGTATTAACACTGCATCTACTTTCATGTCTATGGGATTGCTAAAGATAGCTAAGTACAAGCACTTCCCCAAAATAAATGGAACAGCAGGTTGAATAGATGCACAGCCACTCCTTTCATCTCTATGGCACTGCCAGAAATAGTTGAGTTCTTTGGCAATCTCATAGAGAATGAATGGATTGGTAGTGTGTATAATCAACCTACTGCTCCTTTCATTTTGGGCGTACAGGGCCCCTGTTCTCGTGGTCATTGGTTGTCCGACCGGATGGACCTCATTGATCTAATAGATATCCCAAGTCGCTACTCGGCCAACAAGCCTGAGGGGGCCCAAAGACCCTTGTTCTGCATAAGAAGACACCAGTATCATAGAAAGTGCATGCTGGTCAAGTTACACCTCTGGCTGGAGGGAAGCCATATTCAGTTAGGTGAAGAATTCAGCATAGGGGGTGCTGTATTTTATTTTGGCCACAAAGCACTGAGGGAACGGGGGGGGGGGGGGGGGGGCGGCAAGCTGAACTCTTGCACCAGGGCCCATGAGCCTTTAGCTACGCCCCTGGATATCCCCTATCCTGTGGATAGGTGATAACATCATCTAACCGGAATACTCCTTAACTATGACCTCCCATTCCTGGCCCCCTTAACAGAGACCTCCACAGTAACTGCCCCTCTAACAGTGACTGCCACAGTACCCCGCTCCCTTAACAGTGACCTCACAGTACCCCGCTGCCCCTTTAATAGTGGCCTCTACAGTCCCCTTCTTTCTTAACAGTGACCTCCACAGCGGCCTGCCCACTTAACAGTAACATCCACAGTGTCCTCCCCTTTAACAGTGACCTCCACAGCGGCCGTCCCTTTATTAGTGACCTCCACAGTACCCCATCTCCTTAACAGTGATTTACACAATAACCCGCCCCCTTAACAGTGACCTCCACAGAGCTCCGTTCCCTTAAAATGTGACCTCCACAACACCCCCCATCTTAAAAGTGACCTCTACAGCACCCTGCCCCTTAACACTGACCTCCATAGCGGACCGTCCCCTTAACTGTGACATTTACCATTCCCTGTCCCCTTAACAGTGACCTCCACAGCATCAGGTCCCCTTAACAGTGACCGCCACAGCGGCCTCCCCTTTATTAGTGACCTCCACAGTACCCCATCTCCTTAACAGTGATTTCCACATCACCCCACCCCCTTAACAGTGGCCTCTACAGCAATCTGCCCCTTAACACTGACCTCCATAGTGGACCGTCCCCTTATTTGTGACCTCCACAGCAGCCTGCCCCTAGGGTGGCCAGAGGTTTGGTTTTAGGCAGGACAGTCCAGCTTTCAGACTCCCTGTAAAGGGGGAATATTAATCACCAATATTTATGCAAATATTGATAATCAATATTCATAAATAGGAGGAGCCGTCTAGTAATGACTCCGCCTATTTATACCTTTTATATATTAACACTAATATCACTTTGCCTTACACTAACCACTAAACTAGCTGCATGCGCCTAACTGAACTATCGCTAATAACCACAAATTACAGATATGAATTAAAAAAGATTTATTAATACCTACAGTACACTACGCACGCAATACACTAACAATACAGTATTATAAATACAGTACTAAACTACACTACACGGTTTCCAAATTCCACCCACAAAGCTATCTACTACAGTACACACACATATATTAACAGCCCACCCCACCTGGTACTAATCCTATCCCTAAGGGAACAACGAGGGTAAATGGTGAGTCAGGGGTGAATAGGGGGTGTATGGGGAGCAGGGATGCTCCTACAGGATTTGGGTAGGGGGATGGTGGTAAGGGTTGGGCAATGTAAGGGATAATACCCTACAAGTATGTGTGGGGTACAGAGAGGGGGTGAATATGGGTAGGTAGTAGGTAGGTGATGAGTAGGGGTACCGCAGGTAGGAGAATGGTGGGTGTGAATCAGGGGAAATAGTTGGTGGGATAGTGTTAGGGGTTAGCGGTAGCAGGGATGTAGGGGTTAAATCATTGGTGGGGTAGCGGTAGCAGGGATGTAGAGGTTAATCAGGGAGAGATACTCAGTGCTTTGTTGCTCGTTCGTCTAGAGGGTGCTTGTTGTCCAGGGGTATCCTCCTCGGGGAGGGGGGGGCGGCTCAGCTTCTCTCACCCAGTGCAGGGGCCGCCGGATATTTATGTCCGGCGGCCCGCACTGCCGCACCGCCCACATGGTGGCGCGCGCCACCATCTGAGACACGTGGGCCGGCGCAGTGAGGTGACGTCACTGCGCCAGCCCGCGCGTCCCCGAACGAGCACATTAGGGCCGTGCCATATGCTAACAGGCGGGAGAAGTCTTTGATCTCCCACCTGTAGCATTTTGCAGGATAATCGCTATTGAAGTACAGCCATAGCCTAATAGCACTTAGTACCTTATTTCTAGATGTGCCTTTGTTTCAGCAATAGATGTTTTCTATCTTCTGAAAATCCAGTTTATTTGGTATGCAAATGAGCCAGTAAGGTCATTTTTGCAGGAAGGAGCCCAGGCACGCCTCATGTTAGTGCCAAAGCCCGCCCTCGTGCTGGGAGCAGGGAAAAGGAGGGCAGAGTTATGGCTTGAATGTGATGTAGGACAGGTGGGTGGACACATTGTGGCAGGAGGCGTGCCTGGGCTCCTTCCTGCAAGAGTGACGCCCCTCTGGGCACCTTACTGGCTCATTTGCATACCAAATAAACTGGATTTTCAGAGGATAAGAAACATCTGTTGCTGGAACAAAGGCACATCTGGAAATAAGGTGCTAAGTGCTATTAAGCTATGGCTTTACTTCAATAGCGCTTATCCTGGTGACAGATTTCCTTTAAAGCTGAAGAAAAATGGCTGGGTTGTTATGGAAACCTGGTGTAAAACTGTGTGTATGTGGAGACTAAGGGCCTGCGAGCTTCTATTGGCTGATAACGGTCATGTGACCAGGCTTCTATTGGCTAATGCATTTTTTGGGAATATCTCAGGAACGGTACGTGCTAGAGAGCCGAGACCCAGTCTAAAACCTTCCTGGACACCTGATGTACCTGTGTGCCAAATTTCGTGATTGTAAATGTGACAGTGCGGATTCCTTTAGCGGACATACATACATACATACATACATACATACATACATACATACATACATACATACACTCAGCTTTATATATTAGATCAGTTTGCTAAATGAAAGCTTTGCATGGTATTGTCATTATTGTATAAGCTATGGAACCAATTTCCATTTTCATTTTTAGATTCCAAAAAAAACATAAATTACATGAAGGCTACCTATTGATATATACTGCAGGAAGTATACTATTAATTTTGACTCTGATGTCAGTGTTTGCTATTAATATATGTGTGTATTGTATGCATGCTTGTTATTTGTACCTGCCAAGTGTACAGAGGGATGTAACTGGAGTAAAGCTTTTACGTTGCAGGTGCATGTGCTGTATACAAATGATATATTTGTGTATTGTATATGTGGGTAAAAGCTGACTTTATGTAGGTTATAAGTTGTGTGTTTGAAACCTCTCCTCAATCTCCCTTTTCACAATTCAAGTCCTATAGAGCAATTTTAACAGCCATGTGCAGCAAAGATTTCTACAAGTGCTGCATTCTGGATCTGTATGACATATCTGTACTTTGTGCATGGTTTCTGGCCATAAATTCGTCTTTCTGGTTACATGACACTTGTGTGTTACGCGTTCTCACACATTCATATTGTGTTACCTTGCCTAGACCCCAAAATTTTTAACCACTGTCATTTTATTTAGGGTACAAAAGATGTGCTGTTTTGTGTAATTTTGGTCACTTTAGTATTTTACTGCTAAGCTAAATGTTACATAGTAGTATATACTTAACAATATTGGAGTTGATAAATTCGGGGGATGTAAGTCACACCCTGGAAAGCTCCCACAACCACCCAGGACCAACCACTCACGAATAGTGCTTACATGAGACCATCCCTTTTCAGTTCCAGAGAGACCAAAATTGCAGGGACTGTCTCTACTAAAAATTAGGAACAATTCTTCTAAATTCAGGACTGTTGGCAATTATGGTAGTGTAAATTTTAAATATCCAGTTTACACAATTGAACAGATTTATGAACTATCTAAAAGAAAAAAAAATCATAACTAGAGATGGCCTCGCGATTCGCCTGGTGGTTGTTTCGCGGCACACGATTCGCCGAACATGCAAACATATGTTCTTTTGCATTGCGCCTAACTTTGACCCATGACACATCCATCAGGTGGGACAGGACAGCCAATTAAGACGTTCCAGCACATGGACACCCCCCCCCCCCCACCCTATAACAGAACCCTATCTGGCAGCCATTTTACATTCTGTGTTTTGCCAGTTTAGGGAGAGGTTGCTTTGTGGAGCAGGGGCAGACTGTTAGGGACACCAAACGCTAGCTAATAGGGTCACAAAAGTCCTTTTAAGGACCTGGATAGGTGTGCTATCGATAGGTGTGATATACTGAGGGGTGTGATATACTTATCTTATACTTTCTAACTTAGAAAGTATATTATAGTACATTTTTCTATTGTGCAGCAGTTGTGTGCGGTTCTGCTGCGATACCGCAGCTATATAGAAGGACAAATGCTATTGGTATAAATAATTGCAACTGGTGTGATATACCTGTTGCCCCCAAATAAACTAATTGAGGCAGGGGGGTGATATAGCAAAAATATACTTTCTAACATATTGCATTTGTATTGTGCAGCAGTTCTGTGCAGTTCTGCTGCGATACCGCAGGTATATAGAGGGACAAGTGCTATTGGCACAACTATTTGCAACTGGTGTGATGTACCTGAATGAGGGGTGCGATATTCCTGCTTCCACAAAATACTGATTGAGGGCTGCAATATACCTGCTTCCACCAAATGTTGATTAAGGGGTTCTATATACCTGCTTCCACAAAATACAGATTGAGGGGTGGAAGCAGGCTATTATCACTTTCTTTTTTTTTTTTTACTCCTCTCATACTTAAATTAGATTACAGGTGAATGTATTTATGAGGACAACCAATATTAATAAAAAAAAAAAAAGTTTGACACTACTCCTTGAAGAAGAGAAGATTAATTTGGAGAACCTAAGTGAAAAATTAAAGGCTCAGATTGAGGTTACTAAAACATTCTCTCAAGACCCAGACTTTAATCATCAAGAAAAACAGTTACAGACCTCTGTTGAAAAGTATCAGTATTATCTGAGAGAGAGAAAACATAGGCAGTTTACCAAAGATATTGCAGAGTTCAAAGAAAACAAGGCTTATACGGTCCTCGAAGAGAAATCAACTGTCGGAGACCGGATCTGAATATTCCACCACGGAGATGGCTCTCTGACGGCGAACGGGAATAAACAGGGATACCTAGTAGGGCTAAAAATAGGAACCAGTATAGGAGGGGGAGGTAGAGGTCAACCATCTCATTTTTTTAGACCAGGGGATAACATGCCCATTGAGGAATCGATCTAAAACACAGGATCAACAGGCCCCAAAATAATTAATTTATCTCATAAATTACTTAATGCTACTGAAATGACCGTTCTTAGTAAGGGTCTTTAGAAGCACGAAAATGCCACCACCCGGTGATATATCTTGTTTAGATGTCTTCTCCCAACTTGTAACAGCAGGTATTTCTAAAATATCCTCGTCCATTTCAGCATCAAACTGTACTAAGGAAGAGTGGGAAACAATTACTATCTTGACAAACGATACTTCGATTGCCGTGAAGCCCTCCAATAAAGGGGGCAACACGGTAATCATGAATTCTGACGATAATAAAAAGATGTGCGAGCAGCTATTGAAAGACAGAAAGGGTTATGAGATGCTTTCATCTAATCCGACCGAGTCATACCTGCTTGAACTTAAAAACATCCTCAGGACGCCAGAATTAAAAAACTGATTTCTCAGGAGGAATACAACTTCCTTTATCCAAAATCTCCGGTAGTCGCAACCTTTTACAGTCTACCCAAGATCCACTAGCCCACTGAAAGGAAGGCCTATTGTTTCTGGAATTGGTAGTATCAGCCAGAACATTGGGGTTTATATCGATAAAAATCCTTATGCCGTTTGTAGTGTCCCTTCCATCTTACATCAGGGACACTATATGGATCTTCTTAAAAGACTGGAAGGTGTCACTACTGATAGAGGGTCCATCTTGAGGAGTATAGATATGGAGGCTCTCTACTCTTCCATTCCCCATGAGGTGGGACTTAGAGCAGTGCGACGTTATCTTAGTATGAGGGGACGTCAATATATCGCACATAATGATTTTATTTTAAGACTCCTCGAATACTTACTTACCCACAATTTCTTCCTGTTTTGTAACAAGATTTACCACCAGCTTAGGGGTACAGCGATGGGCTGTTCATGTGCGCCAACCTACGCAAATTTGCTCCTGGGCTGGTGGGAATCCACTATTGTCTTTGATAGTATGTTGCCGGATACTGTGCCCATATCAATGTGGGCTAGGTATATTGACGACATCTTTGTAATCTGGAATGACACGAAATCCACTTTTGTGGACTTTTGTGAATAGTCTTAACAATAACAACATCAGACTTAGATTCACGCATTAATCCAGTATGGATACCCTCTTTCCTGGATATTTCTGGATATTTCTATTTCGAGGAAGAGATCGGGTGAACTGTCTACTACAGTTTTCAGGAAACCTACTTCCACTAACTCTGTTTTGCATTGAAGCAGTAGCCTTTAAAAAGGGGGATATATTTTATGCTTATACATTTTATATATCATATTTATTTGACTATTACCCCTTTTTTGACTTGTCTGTAGTCCTGAGTCTTCTTGGCCTATGTTCTATGTTTTATGGTTTATGTACCTGTGATATAGCCAACACCTGGTTGTGTAAATCATCATCTATCCACACTGTACATGACATTTTTAATAATAAATGTGCCTCATATTTTGAAGTTAATGATGTTCTAGTGGTCCATGTAGAAACGGATATTTGAGTGCCCACCTATCTATTTCTTATTTATCTGCATTCTACCCGACAAAGGGTGAGTCGTGGGGTGTGCACCGATCCATCTTAGGTCAATTTAGTTTGAGCCACTATCCCTATACTTGTGCTTCCATAATCCAGCATGACATTGTCACTGAGCCTCAGGCAAAAGTCTGATTAAAAACATACCGGGTGCCCGAGGCTCGGCGACAAGCCATATCGGAGGAGGTGCAGCTAATGTTGCAGCTAGATGTCATTGAAGGAGTCAAAAAGTGAGTGGGCCAGTCCTATAGTATTGATATCAAAGCCGGACGGGACGTTGTGGTTTTGTAACAACTTTTGAAAACGTAATGAGGTTTCCAACTTCGATGCGTATGCCATGCCCCGGGTGGATGAGCTCATCAAGAGGTTAGGACAAGCCCGGTATTTTTCTGTTTTGGACCTCCTAAAAGGGTACTGGCAGGTGCCCTTTGCAGAGGCTGCCAAAGAGTAAACTTCCTTCATCACGCCTGAGGTGCTGTATCAATATAGATCTTGCCCTTTGGTTTGCATGGCGCCCCCGCCACTTTTCAGCGACTAATGGACATTTGCTTCGTCCACATCGTCAGTACGCTTCGGCTTACCTGAACGATATTGTCATCCACAGTACCGACTAGGAAAGTCACCTACCCAAAGTGCAGGCTGTAGTGGACTCCCTTCGGAAAGCTGGCCTAACCGCTAACCGAAAAAAATGTGAGATAGGGTTAGAGACTAAGTACCTGGGGTATGTCATTGGGCATGGAGTCATCAAACCCCAAGTGAACAAAATAGAGGCGATACGAAATTGGCCCCGACCTGTCACCACTAGGCAAATAAAGTAATTCCTGGGAATGGTGGGCTATTACATAAGGTTTGTACCCCACTTTTCTACTCTAGCCGCGCCCTTGACAGGTCTCTTGAAGGGACACAAGTCAATGATGGTTCTCTGGGATGATCGGGTGGAAGAGGCTTTCTCCACTTTGAAGTCGGCCCTGTGCGGGTCCCCAGTTTTTGTGATGCCCGACTTTAAAAGAGAGTTTATAGTACAGACCGATACCTCCGAAGTAGGCCTCGGTGCTGTACTGTCTCAGGAAGTCAACGGGGAGGAGCATCCCATTGTTTTCCTCAGCCGTAAGCTCACCCCAGCCGAGACCCGGTATAGTATAGTGGAGAGAGAGAGCCTGGCTATCAAGTGTGCACTACAATCTCTCTGCTATTATTTATTGGGGAGAAAATTCCGCCTGGTGACTGACCACTCCCCTCTCAAGTGGATGAGTCAGGCCAAGGACAGAAATGCCCGGGTCACCCGATGGTTTCTCTGCCTGCAAAACTTTACGTTTTCGGTGGAACACAGGGCAGGCCGGTTACAGGGAAAAGCGGATGCCCTGTCCCGGGTACACTGTTTGGCGCATGTTCACCACCTCAGGGTTCAACAAAGGGGGAAGTATGTGACAGTGAGAGGTTTCGTCTGGGAAAACAGATATTTTCCTCCAAGCATGTGCTGCTGGGCTGATTTACAGCCAGGTGAGGTCAAATACTGGACCGGATTTTAAATGCCGGTCCAGATTTTGGCAGCACCTGGCTGTCCTTAAATAGGCAGCTGGGCTCAGAAGCCATGTCTCTGTGTTGGGATCTGGGAGCCTTGTGTCTGGATGAAGGCTTGCTACCTGTTTGGCGTGAAAACAGGTTGGTGCTGCTATCAGCAAGGACTCTTTGAGGCAGAATTGCCGCATGGTATGAATTACCACCAACACCGCAAGGTGCCTTTTTGTTTGACTATGACTGCTTGTTTTGTCACTTGCCTAAAGTGTGAATAAAACACTGAACTGTTTAATCCAAAGAACTTGTTGTAGCCTCTATACTGCGTCCGCTAATCCTGTCTACCAGAGCGAGTCACCACACCGCCTAATGTACCTCCAGGCACATAATCACTTGTTCTTTTCTGTCATACCAGTTCCTAATTTTTGAGGCTTATACTGGCCTAGAGTAAAATTGGTATCCACTGACCGTCTAATATACCTCCAGCCACATAATCACTTGTTCTTTTCTGTCAGGTGATTGCCTAATTTTGGGAGCCTGTACTCCACTGGCCTAAAATAAAAAATTTCTATGCTCCAGCAGGGCACAATTTTGAGAGTTTCCCTTTAACCACTTCAGCCCCGCTAGGTGAAACCCCCTTCATGACCAGAGCACTTTTTACACTTCGGCACTACACTCCTTTCACCGTTTATCGCTCGGTCATGCAACTTACCACCCAAATGAATTTTACCTCCTTTTCTTCTCACTAATGGAGCTTTCATTTGGTGGTATTTTATTGCTGCTGACATTTTTTACTTTTTTTGTTATTAATCAAAATGTAACGATTTTTTTGCAAAAAAATGACATTTTTCACTTTCAGCTGTAAAATTTTGCAAAAAAAACGACATCCATATATAAATTTTTCGCCAAATTTATTGTTCTACATGTCTTTGATAAAAAAAAAATGTTTGGGCAAAAAAAAAAAATGGTTTGGGTAAAAGTTATAGCATTTACAAACTATGGTACAAAAATGTGAATTTCCGCTTTTTGAAACAGCTCTGACTTTCTGAGCACCTGTCATGATTCCTGAGGTTCTACAATGCCCAAACAGTAGAAAACCCCCACAAATGACCCCATTTCGGAAAGTAGACACCCTAAGGTATTCGCTGATGGGCATAGTGAGTTCATAGAACTTTTTATTTTTTGTCACAAGTTAGCGGAAAATGATGATTTTTTATTTATTTTTTTTCTTACAAAGTCTCATATTCCACTAACTTGCGACAAAAAATAAAAAATTCTAGGAACTCGCCATGCCCCTCACAGAATACCTTGGGGTGTCTTCTTTCCAAAATGGGGTCACTTGTGGCGTAGTTATACTGCCCTGGCAATTTAGGGGCCCAAATGTGTGAGAAGAACTTTGCAATCAAAATGTGTAAAAAATGACCGGTGAAATCCAAAAGGTGCACTTTGGAATATGTGCCCCTTTGCCCACCTTGGCAGCAAAAAAGTGTCACACATCTGGTATCGCCGTACTCAGGAGAAGTTGGGGAATGTGTTTTGGGGTGTCATTTTACATATACCCATGCTGGGTGAGAAAAATATCTTGGTCAAATGCCAACTTTGGATAAAAAAAATGGGAAAAGTTGTCTTTTGCCAAGATATTTCTCTCACCCAGCATGGGTATATGTAAAATGACACCCCAAAACACATTCCCCAACTTCTCCTGAGTACGGCGATACCAGATGTGTGACACTTTTTTGCTGCCAAGGTGGGCAAAGGGGCACATATTCCAAAGTGCACCTTTCAGATTTTGCAGGCCATTTTTTACACATTTTGATTGCAAGGTACTTCTCACACATTTGGGCCCCTAAATTGCCAGGGCAGTATAACTACGCCACAAGTGACCCCATTTTGGAAAGAAGACACCCCAAGGTATTCCGTGAGGGGCATGGCGAGTTCCTAGAATCTTTTATTTTTTGTCGCAAGTTAGTGGAATATGAGACTTTGTAAGGAAAAAAGAAAAAAAAAGAAAAATCATCATTTTCCGCTAACTTGTGACAAAAAATAAAAAATTCTAGGAACTCGCCGTGCCCCTCACGGAATACCTTGGGGTGTCTTCTTTCCAAAATGGGGTCACTTGTGGCGTAGTTATACTGCCCTGGCAATTTAGGGGCCCAAATGTGTAAGAAGTACCTTGCAATCAAAATCTGTAAAAAATGGCCGGTGAAATCCGAAAGGTGCACTTTGGAATATGTGCCCCTTTGCCCACCTTGGCTGCAAAAAAGTGTCACACATCTGGTATTGCCGTACTCAGGAGAAGTTGGGGAATGTGTTTTGGGGTGCCATTTTACATATAACCATTCTGGGTGAGAGAAATATCTTGGCAAAAGACAACTTTTCCTATTTTTTTATACAAAGTTGGCATTTGACCAAGATATTTTTCTCACCCAGCATGGGTATATGTAAAATGACACCCCAAAACACATTCCCCAACTTCTCCTGAGTACGGCGATACCAGATGTGTGACACTTTTTTGCAGCCTAGATGCGCAAAGGGGCCCAAATTCCTTTTAGGAGGGCATTTTTAGACATTTGGATCCCAGACTTCTTCTCACACTTTCGGGCCCCTAAAAAGCCAGGGCAGTATAAGTACCCCACATGTGACCCCACTTTGGAAAGAAGACACCCCAAGGTATTCAATGAGGGGCCTGGCGAGTTCCTAGAAATTTTTTATTTTTTGCATAAGTTAGGGGAAATTGATTTTTTTTGGTTTTTTTCTCACAAAGTCTCACTTTCCGCTAACTTAGGACAAAAATTTCAATCTTTCATGGACTCAATATGCCCCTCAGCGAATACCTTGGGGTGTCTTCTTTCCGAAATGGGGTCACATGTGGGGTATTTATACTGCCCTGGCTTTTTAGGGGCCCTAAAGCGTGAGAAGAAGTCTGGAATATAAATGTCTAAAAATGTTTACGCATTTGGATTCCATGAGGGGTATGGTGAGTTCATGGGAGATTTTATTTTTTGACACAAGTTAGTAGAATATGAGACTTAGTAAGAAAAAACAAAAACAAACAAAAAATTTCCGCTAACTTGTGCCAAAAAAATGTCTGAATGGAGCCTGACAGGGGGGGGTGATCAATGACAGGGGGGGTGATCAATGACAGGGGGGGGACAGGGGGGGTGATCAATGACAGGGGGGGGTGATCAATGACAGGGGGGGGTGATCAATGACAGGGGGGGGTGATCATGACAGGGGGGGGTGATCAATGACAGGGGGGTGATCACCCATATAGACTCCCGGATCACCCCCCTGTCATTGATCACCCCCCTGTAAGGCTCCATTCAGACGTCCGTATAATTTTTACGAAACCATGGATCGGATCCGCAAAACACATGCGGACGTCTGAATGGAGCCTTACAGGGGGGTTATCAATGACAGGGGTGATCAGGGTGATCACCCCCCTGTCACTGATCACCCCCCCTGTAAGGCTCCATTCAGACATCCTCATGATTTTTTACGGATCCATGGATACATGGATCGGATCCACAAAACACATGCGGACGTCTGAATGGAGCCTTACAGGGGGGTTATCAATGACAGGGGGTGATCAGGGTGATCACCCCCCTGTCACTGATCACCCCCCCTGTAAGGCTCCATTCAGACATCCGCATGATTTTTTACGGATCCATGGATACATGGATCGGATCCACAAAACACATGCGGACGTCTGAATGGAGCCTTACAGGGGGGTTATCAATGACAGGGGGTGATCAGGGTGATCACCCCCCTGTCACTGATCACCCCCCCTGTAAGGCTCCATTCAGACATCCACATGATTTTTTACGGATCCATGGATACATGGATCAGATCCACAAAACACATGCGGACGTCTGAATGGAGCCTTACAGGGGGGTAATCAATGACAGGGGGTGATCAGGGTGATCACCCCCCTGTCACTGATCACCCCCCCTGTAAGGCTCCATTCAGACATCCTCATGATTTTTTACGGATCCATGGATACATGGATCGGATCCACAAAACACATGCGGACGTCTGAATGGAGCCTTACAGGGGGGTGATCAATGACAGGGGGGTGATCAGGGAGTGTATATGGGTGATCACCCGCCTGTCATTGATCACCCCCCTGTAAGGCTCCATTCAGACGTCCGCATGTGTTTTGCGGATCCGATCCATGTATCCATGGATCCGTAAAAATCATGCGGACGTCTGAATGGAGCCTTACAGGGGGGTGATCAATGACAGGGGGTGATCAGGGAGTGTATATGGGTGATCACCCGCCTGTCATTGATCACCCCCCTGTAAGGCTCCATTTAGACGTCCGTATGCGTTTTGCGGATCCGATCCATGTATCCGTGGGATCCGTAAAATCATACGGACGTCTGAACGGAGCCTGACAGGGGGGTGATCAATGACAGGGGGGTGATCAATGACAGGGGGGTGACATGACAGGGGGGGTATCATGACAAAGGGGGGTGGATCATGACAGGGGGGTATCAATGACAGGGGGGTGATCATGACAGGGGGGTGATCATGACAGGGGGGTGATCAATGACAGGGGGGTGATCAATGACAGGGGGGTGATCAATGACAGGGGGGTGATCAATGACAGGGGGGTGATCAATGACAGGGGGGTGATCAATGACAGGGGGGTGATCAATGACAGGGGGGTGATCAATGACAGGGGGGTGATCAATGACAGGGGGGTGATCAATGACAGGGGGGTGATCAATGACAGGGGGGTGATCAATGACAGGGGGGTGATCAATGACAGGGGGGGTGATCAATGACAGGGGGGTGATCAGGAAGTTTATATGGGGTGATCATGGGTGATCAGGGGTTTATAAGGGGGTTAATAAGTGACGGGGGGGGGGGGGGTGTAGTGTAGTGTAGTGTTTGGTGCGACTGTACTGACCTACCTGAGTCCTCTGGTGGTCGATCCTAACAAAAGGGACCACCAGAGGACCAGGTAGGAGGTATTTTAGACGCTGTTATGAAAACAGCGTCTAATATACCTGTTAGGGGTTAAAAAATTCGGATCTCCAGCCTGCCAGCGAGCGAGATGACGCATATATGCGTGACTGTGCGCAGGGCTGCCACCTCCGGACCGCACATCTGCGTTAGGCGGTCCGGAGGTGGTTATGATGCATAATAAATGGCCCCTGATTAAAATACATATGTTTTGTGGGAATTTTTGCCAATGATCCCCCTTTGGTATGTCACTGTCCTTGCTGTGGGACTATTTTTGCACTTCTAGTAAGTATTTGGTGGCTGCAAATATGACCTGAAGGTTTTTCAGGTTCGCCTGCCATTAAAGTGAATGGGACCCGCCGCAAACGCGCAGTTTGCGAACACGCGCGTCTCGGCCGATGTTCGTCCATCACTACTCATAACAACCGATCACAGAGCAGCCTTCATTTTCCAAGCACAGAATATAAAAATGAAAGCTGTATTGTGACTGGTTGCTATGGAAAGCAAAGACAGTTTTCCTTTTAGACCGCTTCTTAAATCTTCCGCAACAGGCCTCACCATTTTATCAAAAGTATGTAAACGTTAAAATTGTCCCCATTTCCAATAGCCACCAATCAGTGCACTTTTCATTTTCCTTTAGCAGTTTAGGAAAAGTTGGCTAAGCTTCGATTGGCTGCCATCGGCATCAAAGTCTATCCTTTGTTAGACACTTTTGGTATTTATGGCTCTGTGATTGAGTTAAACAAAGACGAATATCCTGTACTTTTGTTCTGCTTTATTACAATTTTCAGTCTGTTCATGTTCAATAAAATTATAATTGGTTTTGGCAGATTTTCTATTTTAGTAAAAAAAATTCTGCTAATAAAGCAAGGGTTAACAGCCAAACAAAACTCTATTTATTGCCCTGATTCTGTAGTTTACAGAAACACCCCATATGTGGTCGTAAACTGCTATACGGGTACATGGCGGGGCGCAGAAGGAAAGGAACGCCGTATGGTTTTAAAAAGGCAGATTTCACAGGAATAATTTTAAGCTGCCAAGTCACATTTGAAGATCCCCTGATGCAGCCCTAGAGTAGAAACTCTCAAAAAATTACCCCATTTTGGAAACTACGGGATAAGGTGGCAGTTTTGTTGGTACTAATTTAGGGGTACATATGATTTTTGGTTGCTCTATATCTACATTTTGTGAGGCAAGGTAACAAAAAATAGCTGTTTTGGCACAGTTTTTATTTTTTATTTACAATGTTCATCTGACAGGTTAGCTCATGTGGTATTTTTATAGAGCAGGTTGTTATGGACGCAACAATACCAGTTTAACATAATAAAGAATTTTAGAAAATAATTTATTTTTTAGTGTCTCTATATTCTGAAAGCCATAGTTTTTTTTTTATAATTTTTGGGGCGACTGTCTTATGTAGGAGCTCATTTTTTTTTTGGGGTATGAGATTACAGTTTGATTAGTACTATTTTAGGGTGCATATGAATTTTTGATCGATTGGTATTACACTTTTTGTGACAAAAAATGCATTTTTTATGGTGTTCACATGTTTTTTTTTTATGGTGTTCACAAGTTTTTTTTTAAGCACTGTTTTTATTTTATTTTTTTGACTGTGTTCACCTGAGGGGTTAGGTCATGTGGGATTTTTATAGAGACGGTCGATACCTAATATGTCTAATTACAAAAAAATTTACTTTTTATTTTGGGAAAAGGACGCTTTTTTTTTTTTTACTTGAAACTTTTAATTTTCTTTTTGGTAAAACTTTATTTTATTTTTTTAACTTTTTTTCACTTCATTTTTTTGTCCCACTCTGGGATTTCAACTTTTGGGGGGTCTGATCCCCTTTACAATGCATTACAATACTTCTGTATTGTAATGCATTGGCTGTAAGTGTATTACACACTATAATACACTTCAGGATCTGGATCAGGGGCTGGATCTCACAGGCTCTCCTGGAAGGCAGCCACGATGCCTAAGGAACGCATTGGGCTGCCTTCACTGCCATCAGGTCCCCGTCACAGCAGCACGGGGACCTGATGGACACCCCGCACCCGGCCGGATCCCGCAAATGCCACGGTCAGCGCGGACCAGTGTTTTCACCGATGCCGGCACATATAGCAGGGGTCCGGCTATCAGTGACTGCCAGATCCCGCCGCTGATAGAGAGGGTGCAGCTCCTGCGCCCACCCGAACATACCGCCGTACATATATGATGCTGGTCCTTAAGTCACGTCCGGTTGTGCCGTACATGTACAGCGTGGGTCCTTAAGGGGTTAATACATACTTTTCTGCTTTATTTCTTATCCAGCATATTGAGTAGCAAATAATATAAGTGGCTTTGTTGGTACACTGCAGCTCAGCTCCCATTCAAGTGATCGATGCTTTGCTTCTCTTTGGGCTTTGTTTTTAACACAGCTTTGCCACCTCCCCTCTTAATATACAAAGGAAAGTATAGAGTAAGCCAGGCATGCTCAACCTGCGGCCCTCCAGCTGTTGTAAAACTACAACTCCCACAATGCCCTGCTGTAGGCTGTTCAGACACGCTGGGAGTTGTAGTTTTGCAACAGGTGGAGGGCCGCAGGTTAAGCATGCCTGGAGTAAGCCAAACTTTAATTAGACAGTATTCAAAACTTTAATATAATGCAAAAAAATCTGTTTACTGGCTTCACCTCTCGCACACCATGCGATCAGCTGTGCCATCTGGTCTCTTCCTAAGGCTACTTGCACACGACCGTATGTATTTTGCGGTCCGCAAAAAATACGGATGACATCCGTGTGTATTCCGTATTTTGCGGAACGGAACAGCTGGCCCCTAATAGAACGGTACTATCCTTGTCCGTGATACGGACAAGAATAGGACATGTTCTATTTTTTTGCGTAACGGAAATACGGAAACGGAAAGCACACATAGTACCTTCCGTTTTTTTTGTGGACCCGTTGAAATGAATGGTATACGGTCTGCCAAAGAAAAGGAACAGACACGGAAAGACAATAAGTTTGTGTGCAAGAGGCCTAAAGCCTCATCCACATGTCAGTTCTTGGTCAGTGATTTCCATCAGTGCTTGGCCTCATGCATACGACCGTTGTTTGTTTCCATGTCCGTTCCGACGATTTTAGCGTTTCAGATGCGGACCCATTCATTTCTATAGAGCCGTTGAAAATGCAGATAGTCCACCGTTTGTTATCCACGCCCGTGGTTCCAGTCCGTCCAAAAAAATAGAACCTGTCCTAATCTTGTCCTGCGAAAAACGGTTCGCTGACCCATTCAAGTAATTGGGACAGCTAAAAAATGCGGAGGCACATCCGATTGTCGTCCGTTTTATTTCTATCATTTGCATGGCAAAACTGTCTGCCAGAATTCGTACCAATAAAATAAAATAAAAATAATATACAGGAAGTTCAAGGTCACATGTTATGCTAATTGCTAGCCACCTGTGGTGAAATTCTGTAGTGTGGTATGGCAGTCAGTGCCTTGAGAATTTTTCTGCTAATATGCCACGATGGAATGTTGAAAAACTCATAACTTTGGTGCAGGAGAGGCTCAAAATCTGGGACACAGGTCCAATGCACACCAGGACTGAGTTAGGAGGGAGGCGGCCTGGGAGCAAGTGGCCCGTAGCATGAGGCGGGCCGAATGGACCAAAGCAGATGGCCGAGGCCGGGCAGATTTAGGTAAGTGCTAGCAATGTCGTTTTGTCCTTGCCCTGTCTGTCCCTAAATGATGTAGCTATAAATTCTACGAGGTCATAATACTGTATATTTTGTGGGCCAGCTTCATTTTGTACATGGTTTTTGGAAGAGTCGTGCACTAAATACCATACCCCATAATTTTTTTTCCCTGTTGTAATTGAGCATCCTATAGTTGTCACCATCACATATTATAAAGTATTTTAGTCCAAATGGCTTGCACGACTAATCTCCTCTTTCCTGAACGTATTGTACATTAGTATCCCCACACCTGCAGTACTGTACCATGTGCTGTATAATCTTGCCAATTCAGACATTTATCAGATTTGGCGACTTGATTTAGCTTAACATTTTGGCTTTGGTATTTGTACTGTTATTGTTTAATAGTTGTTTCTCTTTTTTTTTCTCGAGATTTGTATATTTCATTTCTTTACAGTGACAAAAACCCAGTGGAACAGCTGCTGGATCAATTCCGCCGGGATCTAACTAACAAAGGCTGGAGTGGGAAAGGCAGCTCCAAAAAAAGGCCATACTTGTACACGGCCCAGTTGCAATTTTTGAGACCGGTGATGGATTTGAGGCCGTAAGTATTTTTGTTGATAAAAAAACCCTTATTTGCTGGTTATGAATAGTTCATAATCTTGGTTAGCAATAGTGGTAAAGAATTTAAGAAGTTGTGTGGCGTTTCTATTGATAACCTATCCTCTGTGTAGGTGATCAATATCATTTTTGTGGGGGATTAACACCAGGCACCACCGATGATGAGCTGTATGATGAGACGACACGTGCAGAGCACACATGGCGCTTCCCGTCTCTTTTTTTCCTGTGTGGCACTATTTTCGAGATCAAGTAACATAGATATTTGCAATCAGAGCAGGAATAGAAAAGGGAGATGGCACGTGCGCACTGCACCCATTGTATCCTCATACAGTTGATCGTCGTGGTTGCTTGCTGTTGGTCCCCTGCCAATCTGATCTTGTGTACCTATCCTATGGATAGGTCATAAATATGAAAAGGCTGGACAAACCCTCTTGCCTTTTTTTGGCCCTGAATAGTGTAGTCATTTGTGTATGTTTAGTTTTGTTCATATTTTTTTGAACATACATGCTAACTTTATTTTGGAGGTTTTAGAATTTGGTACCCATTCTGTACTGTAATTGTCATTTACATAGTTTTAATGTTGACTTACAAACCACAAACATGGATTCCTAAAAGTTCAACTATAAAATGACAATTACATAATCCGATTATAATAGAGTATAATGATGCTCACACTGCGTCCGGCCAGCTGATTTTTAACTACTACTACCACCATGGCCTTGTGATGCCTGGTCCATGTTGTTTTTCTGAAAATTATGTTTTTAGGTTTTCCTTACATACGGAGGTTTGGATGGTAGAAGCAGGCCAGAGACGGACAGAATATCAGCACTGGTTTGAGTCCTTGAATGTGTATACCTCGTTATGTGCTGGACAGCTCCAAACGCCAAACAATGTTTTACAAATGGTTTCCCATTTGGCGTTTTTAACTAAAAACAAAAACAAATGAATGTTTATGGGTTGTTTTAGTTTGGTAAATTCACATTGAGGGTGATAATCCAACAGTATTAAACAATGTGTGATGTATGCAGGCTCACCGTATATATAGTACACACACAGCTGTTTTTATTTTGAAAACATTATGTACTTTTGAAATGTAGTAGTCAAATGATGTAATATGTTTTCATGTCATTTTTCAATACAGTACTGTGGACAGTCTGGATGACCCAGAGGACTCAGACGGGCGAAAGTGACACTCCGGCAGTATTTTTCCCCTGCAAGTAGTCCTGGCCCAGCCCACCCTATCACCGCGGAGTCCAGAAAGAGTACAACAGCCGCAGCCCAGGAGTCGCCGCAATGTCCCTCACTCTTCCTCTGGGCAACTGACTCGGGAGATGATCGATGGCCGAGTCATTGAATTCCTTGCCCAGAGGAGGAGTGATGGCATGGAAGAGTCGATGTTGAGGGGCCTTGCTCCTTTATTAAAGCAGGTCCCTATCGACAAACATCACAAGTGTGTTGCTTCTCTGGCCCTGGTAATCAAAATGTATGCCTCCCCTTACCAGGGAGACATACACTCGCAAATTAATGACTTGCGAAGACACATATTGAGCATCCCACCTCAGCAGCATGGATGCAGCTACCCCCAGCCTCCACACCCACCTCAAGGGCCAGCTTTCTCCCCCCAAACACCATACCACCGGTCCCAAAACCCTACACCACCTGTTGGGCAGCCAAGTTACCAGCCCAGTTTGGCAACTGGGGCCACAGATCCTGGCCATGTATGGCCTTGCTCAACATATGGGCCTGGCTTGTTTACACGAGACCTGTTTGACCTTTGGATTTAATATGGTCCAAAATGTTATATTTTGTGTTATTTATTGTTTGATTATCCTTTATGTCATTGTCTGGAATTTGGATTCGTGTTCCACATGTTTTATGTAAAGTTTGGTTCAAAACTTTCAATTCGCTTGTGTTTATTTTTTATGCAGTCCCAGGACGTCTATGCAGGGTCCTTTCCAAACCCAAACCTGATGACGTAGGATAATCTTCCATGTCAACAGAAGAGGAAGCCTCATTAATCCTGGTGAAGTTGTGTAGAACAACACAAGCTTGAATCACCAGGGTAGCATTCTCCGAATCAATCTGTATGGATGACAAAAACACCCTCCACTTGCTAGAGAGTATTCCGAAAGCGCACTCAACATACCGACAGTAGTTGAAAATATGCCTCCTGACATCCAAACCACGCTTTGGGAAGGGCCGCATAACATGGGGAGTCAATGCAAACCCTTCATCCGCCACGATGACAAATGGAGCCGACGGACCAGCAGATCCGGGCAGTCTTCTGGACTCTGGCAGGGCAAGCTGGTTGGCACGAAGCCGCTCATCCATTCTAGAAGCACTAAAGATGCGTGTATCTGCTGTGCTTCCATAGGCCCCAATATCAACCATTATAAACCGGTAGTTACTGTCAGCAACAGCCATAAGCACTACCGAAAAAAATAGCTTATAATTTAAGAATTGTGACCCCGAGTGAGGAGGCTTCTTCACACGGATGTGCTTGCCATCCATTGCCCCAATGCAGTTGGAAAACTGCGCCGAAAGATTGAATCCCTCAGCGATCCGAACCCAATCGTCCGTCTTGGGCTGTGGCATCGCCGTCTCTTGGAGTTGATGCCAGATGACATGGCAAGTGTGACGCACAATCTGAGAAATTGTTGAGGTTCCCAAAAGAAACTCAAAATGCAGGGATGCAAAGGAGTTCACACTTGCAAGGAATCTGTAGAAAAAAGAAAAAAAAACATATCAGTAAGCAGCAAATAAAAGGGCACATCCGATACATGATTCACCTATAATATTGGATATGAGACATGTGTTTAAAGAATCTATGTCCATTCATGAATAAAAAAAAATATATAATGTGAATTTGTGTGTATGAACCAAACACTAGCAGCAACCTGTTTAAAATAAACGACTACCTTTAAAGGGTTTCGATCACCTCGTTTTGACATAATTAGCTATCAGACACTAGCGATCCGCTAGTGTCTGCTCTACCAAACAATTCTATTATAATACCTTTGTGTTCAGCCGTTTGCCTAAAAAAATTAACTTTTATTGATATGCTAATGAGCCTCTAGGTGCTATGGGGGCGTCTTTTCAGCACCTAGAGGCTCGGTCTACTCACACAAAATGCCGCCCAGCGCGTCCCTCCAGCCCGCCCATCTCCTCTAGAATGCGATCCTCCCTCTGAGCCAGCGGACGAATTCTCGCGCCTGCGCCGTGTGCGTCTGTATTCGGCGCAGTGACTGAACGCTCCCTGCGCCGGCATCTCCACTGCGCCTGCGCCATCTGTTCCTCGGAGCACTCTGACGTAATCAGCGCAGGCGCAGTGGAGATGTCTGTGCAGGGAGCGGTCAGACAGTCACTGCGCCTGTGCCGAATACAGACGCGCACTGCGCAGGCGCGAGAATTCGTCCGCTGGCTCAGAGGGAGGATCGCATTCCAGAGGAGATGGGCGGGCTGGAGGGACGCGCTGGGCGGCATTTTGTGTGAGTAGACCGAGCCTCTAGGTGCTGAAAAGACGTCCCATTAGCACCTAGGGGCTCATTAGCATATCAATAAAAGTTAATTTTTAGGCAAACGGCTGCACACAAAGGTATTAATAGAATTGTTTGGTAGAGCAGACACTAGCGGATCGCTAGGGTCTGATAGCTAATTATGTCAAAACGAGGTGATAAAAACCCTTTAATCTTGCCATGTTATGTGTCAGGGATTTACCCCCCAAAAAAAGAGAGATTACAATGTTCACAAAACATTATGGACAAAGAAAGGTTACTTGAGCAACCATTAGCACATGTCTAACACCAGCCATTTCTATAAACATGTTCCTCCTGACAGAAGCCGTTCACATTACTGAAGATATTGCTTACCTCAACATGACGATGAGCCTTTCCTCAGGAGTAATGCTGCGCCTCATATTGGTGTCCATGAAGGTAAGGACAGTACGTAGAGACGACAGCAAGCAATCAAATGTAGACACTAACAACAGAACGAAAAAAAAACTTCTCTGGATGCTGCCGAAGATCTTGGTATAGGGTATGAAAGTGTCCTTTCTGGTAGCATTGTGAAACAATCGGATGGACCCAAAATCGCCGCCTTCTACTAGGTTCTTCGTCCAACAAAAGGGGGCGCTGTCCCCATCGCAGAGAAACAAGCCAGTGCACTACGACCTCTTCCTCTGAGTCATCCGCCATGGTGAAACAGCAAAGACAAGCAACCAAACAAACCTCTGTACCCTGTGAAGACTACAGAAAATGGCCACCAAACCAAACTCAGGTGACCTGCATATATACAAGTATCCTGGGTGGAAATATCGAATTTACACTTTTTTTTACCATCCTTTTTTTTCTGGCGGTCCGCCCCCAAAAAATGAAGACACACGGAAACACAACGGAACAAAAAACGGAAACGGATCACGGAACAACGGAACCCCATTTTGCGGACAGCAAAAAACAACTATGGTGTCTGAGGCCAATTGTGAGCCAAAACCTGGATTGGAGCCTACACAGAGATAAGGTATAAAGGAAAGATCTGCACCTGTTCTGTGTTTAGAGCCACCCTGGTTTTGGCTCACAATCACTGATGGAAATCACTGACTGGTATGAACCTCTCTCATATATTATCTTTACTTTTCTACATGTTTTTGTGAATCTGTGGCCATTTTCTGTGATTGCACACATTTCCTTTCCAGAAAATAGTTTAATTCTGCTGCAAAATGTCAGACTCTGTTACACAATCAGGTTTATGTCACTCTACACTGTATTACAGAGTTCATTGTAAGACACAGTTGGCAGGGTTTCTTTAGCAGTGTTCAATCCCCTTATAAACCCTTCCCTGGTTTCCCTGAAGGATCGTGATATAAGGTAATTAGCAGTAACCTCATGGCTAATCTCTCTGTTTGGAAGGATAGAGTTAGCATCCTCTTTACAGACATTTCAGAAAGGGATTACATGAATCATGCACAACATACAATACTCCTCTACATAACAGCTAGGGTTTTATTACGGACAACTACAAAGACCATATCTATATCTATCTACAGTGCATTTGGAAAGTTTTAGACCCTTTAACTTTTTTCAAATTTTGTTATGTAGCAATTTTGTGCTAAAAAAAAAAAAGGTTTAACTTTTTCTATCATTCTGCACTCACTGTGCCATAATGAGAAGGTGAAAAACAGGGGCGTTGCTAGGGTCTCAAAAGATCCTAAGCCCCAATGCATATGGCCCAATTCTCTAAGTCGACCCCTAAGCCCGCTATAGCTATACAGCAGCACATACCTCTCACATCTAGTTCCTCCCAGGTGACGTCTCCTCTGATGTAGATCTTCTCTGTCATCATCTTCTTCATTCGATCCGGACAACTTCTCTCAGCTGCGCCTCGTCTCTACAGAGTGTGACACACAGACATCTTAGCTTCCTCATTTTCCTGTACCCCCAAATACTATCCTGAAGAAAAATGACTGCCCCCCATAGTAATAGTGCTGCTCATAGTCCCACCAATAGTAGTTCCCTTCTAGAATGCCCTCATTAGTAATACTGCCCCTTACAGTGCACCCAACTGTGATAATGCTCTCCAAGAGTGCCCCCATTAGTAAAAGAGCCCTCCAGTATTAATAATGCCCTTACAGAGCCCCTAGTAGAAATAAGGCCCCGCTATTGTTTCCCCAGTGGTAATAAAGCTAATAAGACTCCCACAGTGCTCTTAGTAGAAATAATGCAGATCTATAAGTCCCTCCTATAGAGCCCCCAGTAGTAATAAGAACGCCTAATGTCTCCTGGATTTAAAATGCCCCGACAGTGCCCCAGTATTTATAATGCCCCCTACTGTTATAATGCTCACCCTGAAGTGCCCCAGTATTTATATCGCCCCCTACTGTTATAATACTTGCCCTGAAGCCCTCCCAGTATTTATAATGCCCCCTGCAGTGCCCCAGGTAGTTATATCCCTCCGTTTACTTAAAAATTATAATTCCTCAGCCCCTCCACCATACAGTCCCACGTAAATAACATTATTTCCCTTCTCAGCCATAGAGTGCCATGTAAATACCATCACACCATCTCTCCAGCCCCCTCCAATATACAGTCCCATGTAAATAACATCCCTTTCTATCTACAGCCCCCTCAAAAATACAGTCCCATGTAAATAACATCACACCATCTCTCCTGCCCCCTCAATATACAGTCCCACGTAAATAACATTACTCCCTCCCCAGCCGCCTTCAAAATACAGTCTCATGTAAAGAACATAACCCCCTCCCCAGCCACCTTCAACATACAGTCCCATGTAAATAACATCACCCCCTCAATATTCAGTCCCATGTAAATAACATCACTTGCTCCCCCAGTCACCTTCAACATACAGTCCCATGTAAATAAAATCACCCCCTCCCCAGCCACCTCCAACATGCAGTCCCATGTAAATCACATTACCCCTCAACATTCAATCCCATGTAAATAATATCACTCCCTCCCACAGCCGCCTTCAACCTATAGTCCTATGTAAATAACATCACCCTGCCCCAGCCACCTCCAACATGCATTCCCATGTAAATAACATCACTCCCTCAACTTTCAGTCCCACGTAAATAACTTCCCTCCTTTCAGCCCTAACATACAGTCCCAGTTAAATAACTACAACTCCCAACATTGCTCTGCCTCTCACACTGAGTAATCTACCCCTTCACTTACCTCTCCTCATGTAGCAAACTTTACCACAGCTTCTTCCCAGGACTTCTCTTCACTGCTGAGCCGTCCTCTCCTGCACTGGTCAAATGACGGTGACATCATCGCAGGTCCTTTTCAGCTACTGCATTTAGCACTGATCACATGACCTGTGATGTCATCACAGGTCCTTCAGCTCTTGCAGGGCATTAGATTCAATTGTATTGCCATCCTAAGGATGGCAATACAGTTGAATCTAGCTAACAGGCAGTACATTCGGGGCCTGGGACAAAACATCAGGGGCCCAGGCCCCGAATGTTTTAACCTAGCAACTCCACTGGTAAAAACAATGTTTGAAATCTTTGCTAGTATTGAGCAAACTTGTGTTTTCAAGTTCGGCGTACAAGGTTCGGGTTATCTAAGAATTCCATAACGGAATTCTTAAGATAAACTGAGCCCGAACCTTGAAAACACAAGTTTGCTCCGGACTTGAAAACACAAGTTTGCTCATCCCAAATCTTTGCTGATTTATTGAATAGGAAAGACTAAAATATTATATTGCATTGAGATAAGTATTCAGACCCTTTACTCAGGACTTATATGAAGTACCTTTGGCAGCTGTTACAGCCTCCAGTCTTCTTGGGTGTGATGCTACACAGTTTGCACACCTGAATTTGGGGATTTTCAGCCATTCTTCTCTGCAGATTGTCTTAAGCTCTGTCAGGTTGGATGGGGACCATAGATGAACAGCCATTTTCAGGGCTCTCCAGAGATGTTTGATTAGGTTCAAGTTGTGGGCTCTGGCTGGGCCACTCAAGGACATTCACAGAGTTGTCCCTAAGCCACTCATGTGTTGTCTTGGCTGTATGCTTATGGTCCCAGTCTGAATTCCAGAACACACTAGATCAGGTTTTCATTAATAATATCTCTGTACTTTGCTCAATTCAGCTTTCCATCAACTCTGACCAGTCTCAGAAAAATACCCCCACTGCATGGTGCTGCCACCACCATGCTTCACTGTAGGGATGGTATTGGGAGGTGCCTGGTTTTCTCCAAATATGACGCTTAGAATTGAGGCCATTGCGCTCTTGGGAACCTTTAGTGCAATGAAAATGTTTCTGTAGCCTTCTCTGGATCTGTGACTCCACACAATCTTTTCTCTGAGCTCTACAGGCAGTTCTTTCCTCCTCGTTGCTTGGTTTTTGCTCTGATATGCATTGTCAGCTGTCAGACTTTATATAGACAGGGGTGTATCTTTCCAAATCATGTCCAAACTACTGAATTGAATTTACCACAAGTGGACTCCAATCAAGGTGTAAAAACATCTCAAAGATGATCAAGAGAAATGGGTCCGAATACTTATGTACATGCCAAATTTAAGTTTTTACTTTATAATACATTTTTAAACATTTCAAAAATTTTCACTTTTTCATTATGAGGTGTAGATCTATGGGAAATTGTTATTTAGACAACAGAGAAGCTACACCAGCATGCTACTGGAGCCTAGCCTGTCAGATACCAGCTGACCAAAAAATTGAAATCAAATACTCAATTAGGCTGGCTCACAGTATCTTTGCATTTTTCTGAACATAATAATGCATTCATGTTTATTAATAGAATTATGGTATAAAAAAATGTAAGTAATTTATTTTTTATTTTCTAGTCTATTGTGTAATATGTATTATAGGTAGTGATGAGTGAAGTTTTGAAAGATTCGCCGAACTTCGACAATTAATTTGTCAGGAATCGCTATAAGGCCGAATGCACAAGGCCCGTTGTAACACGGGCTGGATTCCTGCTGAGAGCAGGAGCGCACGGCGTCATTGGTTGCTATGACGCCGTGCGCTTCCTGCTGCCGCCGCAGTACAGTAATACACTGGTATGATCTATGCCAGTGTAATACTGTACTGCGGCGGCAGCAGGAAGCGCACGGTGTCATAGCAACTAATGACGCCATGCGCTCCTGCTCTCAGCAGGAATCCAGCCCGTGTTACCACGGACCGCTCACAGCCGTGAAACACGGCCGTGTGCATTTGGCCTAAATCAGGTATACCCGTACGTCAAGGTGGCTGATGGAATGTATGGAGCAGACTGGTGCATTGAGCCCACTCCATAAGCGGCAGGTGCCGGCTGTATAATACACCCCGCTGCAATGACGGGAAATGGCAATTAGGGTGAATAGAACATGGGATCAAAACATCCCAGGTTCTAGCCCCCTAAGGGGGATAAAAGTTGTCACTGTAAAAGTAAAATAAAAAATATAAATTAAAAGTTTTAAGGGGTTATCTGACACTAACAAATGCTCCCCCATATGCCAGGCCCCTCACACTGATTCTACTTAACTGGCTCCCCGCTCCCTGCACCGCTCCTAGACCCCGCACTGCTGCTTCTCCCCGTGACAGGGACAAGCCCCCTTAGCATGGTGGGGGACACTAGGGAGGCTCGTCCATGTCAACGCCTGCCATTGCCTGTAATCCTTCCCTGACACCGCATGTTCTCATCTGCGCACGTGGAGAAGCAGCAGCGACGGTGCAGAAACGAGGAGTGGCACAGGGAGCGGAAAGCAAGGGAATCAGTGTGAGGGGCTCGGCATATGGAGGAGCATTTGTTATTGTGTCTGAACTATTAAAATACTAATACAAATTTCATGTGCGCTGATCGCCGTAATGGAAAAAATGAAAAACACAATTCACAATTTTTTTTGGGGGGGGGGGGGTAAATCCCCCCCTCTCCCCCAAAAAAAATATTGAATAACTGTGATCAAAAAGTCATATGTACCACAAAAATTATACCAATAAAATCTAAAGTTTGTCCTGCAAAAACTAAGCCCTCATACAGCTCTGTAGACCAAAATATAACAAAAAAGTTATGGCTGTCAGATAATGGTGATGCAAAGAAAATTTAGATTTTTTTTCAAAAGTTTTAATTTTTTTAACAGTAGTAGATAAAAAAACAAATATTTAAGTTTAGTATTTCCTTATTCATATTGAGCAGCAGAATAAGGACGTTATAACATTGTATTGGAACACTGGGAGGAAAAAAGGAAATGCAAAACCAAAAATGAGCCTTGTACTATATGCTCTGAAAACAATACAAACAAACAATGAAGTACTTTCAAAAATGAACTGAGAATAAATACTGTATAAAAATGTATCCATTACAATTGCAACTGGCTCTGTTCTATCAAACGGAAAACGACCAAAAGAACAGAAATTATTTTTTAACCCTGTAGACAAAAAAGAATGATTTCCACATTTCAAGGTATTTCGCTTTAACCCCTTCAAGCGACAGCCAGTTTGGACCAAATGCCAAAGCCCATTTTTCTAATCTGACATGTGTCACTTTATGTGGTAATAACTTTGGAACACTTTTACTTATCCAGGCCATTCTGAGATAGTTTTCTCGTGACACATCGTACTTCATGTTAGTGCTGCATTTGAGTTGATATGTTTTACCTTTATGCATAAAAAAATCGTCTGATCAGCCTTAGGTACATGGCAGCCCGGACGCCTTTGTAAGGCGTCCGGTTGCCATGGCAACCATCGGGCTGCTGCCATTGCAGCAGCGGCGGCCCGATGCAAGAGAAAGGGAGCTCCCTCCCTCTCAACCCCATGGATGCCGCGGGCGGCTGCTGACCGCGGCATCTATAGGGTTAAACAGCTGAGATCGGTGCCATCACCGATTTCAGCCGTAGCAGCAGAGTGTCAGCTGTAATTTATAGCAGACGCTCTCTGCTGATGGCAGCGGCTCCGTTCCTGAGCCGCTGCTATCAGAGCCGGCACAGAGGACATCGCAGCAGGGGGCATCTGGGGGCGATGGGGGACAAGGGGGGGGGCAATAGCCACATGTGGGGGGCACTTAAATTTATCAGGGACACTGGGGCCAATGTGGAGATCACAGCCTGAAACCGGCATTTTTGTCAATGAAGCGCTCCGATTGGTTAGTCTGCAGAGACTAATCAGGGCAAGGGACCACTCTGATTGTTACCTTGCCGGCTTCTCCAGTGTCTTTGCTCTCCGGGAGAGCGGAGACTCCGGGGCTGTGACACTTTATAGTGTCACAACCCCAGTAAGCAGATTGGACGTGACTGTACGTCCAAATGCAGTAAGTCACTTGCAATTTGGATGTACAGTTACGTCCAAATGCGTGAAAGGGTTAAACATGTATTACGGTTAATACCAAATGGGCCGAACATGGTGGACGGATAAAACATGGCCATTGGATTATTGATGTAAGGGACAGGAGCCTAAAAACTAGTAGCTGCTATATAATAGTTTGGCCAAACAGGAGCTGTTGCTGGTATGGGGTTTGGCTGGTTAGGTGCATGGCACAATATGCCCATTATTGCTGTTGTGCTCTGCAATCTCCTGAAAATGCCCATTTGAATGAGAATTACAAAAACTAGTCACCTAATAATTAACCCCTTAAGGACTCAGCCCTATTTCACCTTAGGGACCAGGCCATTTTTTGCAAATCTGACCGGTGTCACTTTAAGTGCTGATAACTTTAAAACGCTTTGACTTATCCAGGCCGTTCTGAGATAGTTTTTTCGTCACTTATTGTACTTCATTACACTGGTAAAATGAAGTAAAAAAAAATGGCAAATTTCCAAATTTCAATTTCTCTACTTCTATAATACATAGTAATACCTCCAAAAATAGTTATTACTTTACATTCCCCATATGCCTTCTTCATGCTTGGATAATTTTGGGAATGATATTTTATTTTTTGGGGATGTTACAAGGCTTAGAAGTTTAGAAGCAAATCTTGAAATTTTTCACAAATTTTCAAAAAACCAATTTTTAGGGACCAGTTCTGATCTGAAGTCACTTTGCGAGGCTTACATAATAGAAACCACCCAAAAACGACCCATTCTATAAACTACACCCCTCAAGGTATTCAAAACTGATTTTACAAACTTTGTTAACCCTTTAGGTGTTCCACAAGAATTAATGAAAAATAGAGATACAATTTCAAAATTGCACTTTTTTGCCAGATTTTCCATTTTAATATTTTTTTTCCAGTTACAAAGCAAGGGTTAACAGCCAAACCAAACTCAATATTTATGGCCCTGATTCTGTAGTTTACAGAAACACCCCATATGTGGTCGTAAACCGCTGTACGGGCACATGGCAGGGCGCAGAAGGAAAGGAATGCCATACAGGTTTTGGAAGGCAGGTTTTGCTGTACTGTTTTTTTTTACACCATGTCCCATTTGAAGCCCCCCTGATGCACCCCTAGAGTAGAAACTCCATAAAAGTGACCCCATCTAAGAAACTACACCCCTCAAGGTATTCAATACTGATTTTACAAATGTCGTTAACCCTTTCAGAATTTCTGAATTACAATTTTTTTGCAAATTTTCCATTTTAATCCATTTTTCCCAGTAACAAAGCAAGGGTTAACAACCAAACAAAACTAAATATTTATGGCCCTGATTCTGTAGTTTACAGAAACACCCCATATGTGGTCGTAAACTGCTGTACGGGCACATGGCAGGGCACAGAAGGAAAGAAATGCCATACGGTTTTTGGAAGGCAGATTTTGCTGGACTGTTTTTTTTTACACCATGTCCCAATTGAAGCCCCCCTGATGCGCCCCTACAGTAGAAACTCCAAAAAAGTGACCCCATTTTAGAAACTATGGGATAGGGTGGCAGTATTGTTGGTACTAGTTTAGGGTACATATGATTTTTGGTTGCTCTATATTACACTTTTTGTGAGGCAAGGTAACAAGAAATAGCTGTTTTGGCACCGTTTTTATTTTTTGTTATTTACAACATTCATCTGACAGGTTATATCATGTGATATTTTTATAGACCAGGTTGTCACAGATGCGGCGATACCTTATATGTATACTTTTCTATTTATTTATGTAAGTTTTGCACAATGATTTCATTTTTGAAGCAAAAAAAATCATGTTTAGTGTTTCCATAGTCTGAGAGCCATAATTTTTTCAGTTTTTGGGGGCGATTACCTTGGGTAGGGTATTAAATATATTAAAAATCATGTTTTTTTTGCCCTATTTTTTACCAATTTTTTTACCTTTATTTGGGGAAAATTAAGTTTTTGTTTATTTTTACTTGAAATTTTTAATTTTTGGGGGGGGGAAAACTTTATTTTTCAACTTTTTTTTTATTTTATTTTTTGTCCCACTTTGGGACTTCAACTTTTGGGGGTCTAATCCCTTTTACAATGCAGTCCAATACTTCTGTATTGGAATGCATTGGCTGTATTAATAATACAGTGAGTATTACTCATACAGCTTCCGGCCTATGAGATCCAGGGGGCTGGATCTCACAGGCTTGTCACCGGAAGGCAGCGTAATGCCATTCTTAGGCATCGCGCTGCCTTCCATGCCATCGATTCCCCTCTACAGTCGCATGGCGACCCGATGGCACGCGCGCCCGCCGGATAAGGTAAAACCGCAAACCGCAGGTCTGAATTGACCTGCGGTTTGCGGCGATCGCGTTGTGACAGAATGCCTGCTGAATGATTTAAGCGGACATCCTGTTCCAATTAACGCCCGCCCAGCCGCAATAAAATTTTTAAGTTGGGACGTACCTGTGACGAACTGCGACCGCCGCGGCCACAATACGTCACAAAACCGTCACAGCGCCCCTAGTGGTCAATCCGCAAACAGGCCTCCCAGCCACTTTCAGCACACCGACAGTCTAACTTGAGTCCGTACAGTCGATAGGCTGAAAGCGCAGGGAGTGGACCGCCGATTGACCGCCAGTACGCGTGCGACGAGCTGCGACCGGAACTACACACAGGGTAGTTTAACTGCCACCACCTTGCAATTTATGGGAGCAAAGAACCCACTATCTAGATAACACAACCGAGTAGCTTTCCCTTCGGAGAGGCTAGGGTAAGTTTTTGCAGTGTTTGAAAACAGGCATATGGCTAGAGAAATGACTTGGAGGTCATTTATTATATATCTATATACAATACAAATTATCACGATGCACAGTAATTATTAACACAATAATCAAGGAAAGTATAGTCCAATAAACAAAAGGGAGAAAAGAAAGAAAATACTTAGTTTCCGCAGAAAAGATGTCTGTTGGTGAAATAGTCCATTGCAGGGGTAAAGTCCAAGAAGCCTTTGTCCAGTGTAATATGCCTACAGCCCACAGGTTCTCTGGCTGAGGCCCTCTTTAGGTGTTGTTAAAAGTGGAGAACTCCTTTAGCAGATTCTAGGCCTTTGTTATAAAGGCTCCCAGAATCAAGGCGGGGAATTGAGAGTCCGCCTGCTGGGCAGGCTGTATTCCTGAGGTGAATGTCAGTTCTGAAATATGGCATGTGCCATATTGTGGGATGTCTCCGCTGTACACAAGTAACAAGCACATATTCACATTCCCCACAAAATATGGAGTTCAGGGATACCAAATATTACTATTATAACTGGTTTTATGATGGGGTAACACCATAACTTTACCTGGGCACATCTTAGAGTTATGTTTGTCCTATGTAAACGTCCAGTGAATTCTGAGTGACACGATGATGTAATTTTTACGTCCGTAAGATGCATGGGCTCTCTTAAAAAGGTAAAAATCATATCTCAGATTCATGTTGCAGTCTGGGAAACCTTGGTGCCGGCCTGTCTGCAGCAAGCCAGCTTACAGACCCCTTATGGCAGCGACACCAAATGTCTCTCAGGGGTCCACGTAACCACTTTCGGGTGCTTCTTACCAGTGGCATCCGTCAGGGGCTTTGCGATGGCACTATAGGCCGGTACAAACTTCCTATAGTAGCCCGCGGTCCCCAGGAATGCCTGAACCTGTCGCTTGGTGATAGGCCGAGGCCACGCTAAGATGGCGTCGACCTTTCCCGTGTCCGGTTTCAGGGTGTTCTCTCCCACTCGGTGCCCTAAATACTGGCCTTCCGTCATGCCGGTCTGACACTTACTTGGCTTAACTGTCAAATTGGCTGCAGCCAGCCGTTGCAGTACCTGGGACAGATGTTTGAGGTGTTCTTCCCAGGTGGGGCTAAACACCGCAATATCGTCCAAATATGCTGCAGCGAACGGCTGCATTTCCTCCAGCAGGTCGTTCATAGCCCGCTGGAACGTGGCAGGCGCATTTTCCATTCCAAAGGGCATCGTCGTAAATTCGAAGAGCCCGAAGGGAGTGATAAAGGCCGATTTCTGCCGCGCGTCCGGGGCAAGAGGGATCTGCCAGTACCCCCGGCTCAGATCCATGATTGATAGATAGCTGGCAGCCGCCAGCTTATCTAGCATCTCATCGATGCGAGGCATGGGGTAGGCGTCCGTAGTGGTTACAGCGTTCAACTTCCGGTAGTCCACGCAGAACCGCGTTGTCTTGTCTTTCTTGGGTACCAAGACGACGGGTGCTGCCCATGGACTACAGGACCGCTGAACGACCCCCAGTTCTAGCATTTCCCCCACCTCACGCTGCATGTCCGCCTGCACCTCCGGAGAGACGCGATAGGCGGAATGCTTGATGGGGGGATGTGCTCCGGTATCTAACCGGTGAGCGACCAGATTGGTCCGTCCCGGGATACCTGAGAAGGTCCGGTGGTACCGACCTAACACCTCCTGTAACTGCTCTCTCTGGGACGGGGAGAGCTGCGGGTTGACATTGATGTCCCCGTCCGTCTCCCGGGTGTCAGCCAGCAAATCTACCAGAGGGTCTGTCTCGCCCTGTTCTAACCGGCTGCACACTGGGAGTACATACTGGGTTCTATCGTGGTGAGCCTTCAGCATGTTAATGTGAAAGGCCTTCTGTTTTCTACCCCCCATGTTCACCAAGTATGTCAGGGGGTTTAAACGCTTCTCTATGGGGTATGGACCCTCCCATGCCGCCTGTAACTTAATGTGCCGTATGGGGAGAAGGGCATAGACCTTGTCTCCAGTTTCAAATGCCCGGTCTCCCGCGGGGCGGTCGTACCGTAGTTTCTGTTTGGCCTGGGCCTGGGCCAGATTCTCAGTTACCATGGCAGAGAGTGACTCCATTTTGTCTCTGAACTTCAGGACGTAATCCACTACAGAGACATCCGTGGGATCACCTTTGCCTTCCCACGTCTCTCGCATCAGCTGTAGTGGCCCTCGGACGTTCCTGCCATACAGGAGTTCAAACAGGGAGAACCCGGTGGACTCTTGCGGTACTTCCTGTAGGCAAACAGCAAATGAGGCAGGTACCGTTCCCAGTCCCCACCCTGCGACTCAACGAATGTGGCCAGCATCTGCTTTAATGACGCGTTAAAGCGCTTGCAGAGGCCGTTGGTTTGCGGGTGGTATGGACTGGAGACGAGGTGCGTCATCTGGATCTTTGCCGCCAGGGCGTCCATCAGTTCAGACATAAACTGGGGTCCCTGATCTGTGAGCATCTCCGCAGGGAACCCTACACGGGAAAATATGGAAATTAGCGCGTCTGCTACCTTGTCTGCCCTCAGGGAGGAGAGGGCGACCGCATCTGGGTAGCGAGTCGCGTAATCCACCAGCGTCAAGATGTACCTCTTGCCGCTGTGGCTGGGAATGGGCAGAGGTCCAATTATGTCGACTGCCACTCGGTGAAATGGCTCACTTATGATTGGCAGTGGACACAGGGGAGCCTTGCGCGGATTCCCAGCTCGTTTAACCTTCTGACAAACCGTACAGGAGCGACAATAATTGATGACATCTATCCTCATTCTAGGCCAGTAGAAATGCCCCTGAATACGGTCAAGTGTCCTGCGAATTCCTAGGTGCCCTGCCAAGGGGATGTCATGTGCGGATTTCAGCACATGCCCCCGGAAGGCACTAGGTACCACAAGCGACTTGGTACTCACGGTCATTTCGCCTTCGGTGGGTTGTATCGCCTCACTATACAACTTCCCACCTTCCCAGTACACTTTGAACCCGGCCCCATCCGCGAGGGGCTCAGCAGCCTGTCTTCTGAGACCCTCGAGGCTAGGATTGGTTTGAAGTGCGTGCTCGAAGGCCGCCTGATCCGTTTCAGCCAGCTGGCCCGTGGCATACGAGGCCTGTGGCTGACAGTCACCCTCCCTGGGGTCAGAGGAGTGGGAGGAGACCGGAGCCTCTTCCCCCTGTTCTGAGTTCAAGTTTTGGGTGGCCCGACTCCGAGTCACAGCTAGGACAGGTATGACTTCGGAGCAAGGCAGATTAGCATTTTCAATATCACATGTAGAAATCACATTAGCAGGTATGTCGTGCATATCATCAACATTAATATTGGATACATTCAACCCCCCTCCCCCAAACTTTTGCCCCCGGGTGCCAAGCACCTGGGTGGGGGCAGAGGGCGGACCCCCTTCCTGGGATCCCGAGGGGTTCGTGGCGGGTTCATAATAGGATACCAGCTTGCCTAGATCGGACCCCAACAAAACAGGAACTGGTAGCTGGTCTAGGATACCAACTACCTTTTCTTGAACACCCACCCCCCAGTCGATTGAAACCCGGGCTTGGGGAATGTGAGAAAGAGTGCCCCCCACCCCAGTGAGGGTGAGATACTTGTCTGGGATGATGTCCTTTGTGGGCACAAGGTGCGGACGCACCAGGGTGACATCGGCTCCCGTGTCCCGGAAACCGGTGACTAGCTGGTCATTCACTGTAACAAGCTGGTGATTGCTGGTGATGGGGTGAATCTCCTCCCCACCGGCGAACAAAACAGTTGAAGATGATGGTTCACGCTGGGATGCGCTGGCTGGCTGTGTCTGTCGTGGGCGAGGTACAGGTGGTTCAGATGCTGGCTGTGGCTGTCTCCGCTCAGGACAGTTGAATTTCATATGTCCAGGCTTGCGGCAGTAGTGACAGGTGATTCCATTAGGTGCCCCAGGTCTGGAAGCAGTAGCTGCACTTGGTGGTCTCTGTGGTGGACGGCCCACAGAGGCAGGGGGGTCTGCCCTGACATTGGGCAGACCTCCTCTCCAGTGAGATGGTGCAGATTTACGCAGATCGGGCACTCGGGTTGTGACAAAAGTCTCAGCTAAGTCTGCAGCAGCGGTTGCTGATGCAGGCTTCCGTTCTAGCACGAATTGTCTCACATCCGCAGGGCAAATACAAAGAAGCTGGTCTAGCACCATCAAGTCCTCTAGGATGTCATAAGACCCTTTTGTTAGGCCTAAAGTCCACTGGCGGAATGTAGTGCGTAAGCTGCTGACCACATCCGGATAAGAGTCCGTACGATCCTTTTGTAAGGACCTAAACCTTTTCCGATAGACTTCAGGGGTCAGCTGGTATTTAGCAATGATAGCGTCTTTTATGGCGGAATAATCTTCATCCTGCTCCATGGATAACTCCGCAAACGCGTCCAGCGCTTTGTAGCGCAACAGGGGGGTCAGGTGTCTGGCCCACTGCTCTTGGGGCAGACGATACTGACGGCAGGCTTTCTCAAAGGATCGCAAAAACAAGTCTATGTCAGTGTCCTTTTCAATGGGAGCAAATTTAAATTTTGCACTCACGTGTGATGCTGCTCCTTCTGCAGGAAAGTTGGGTGATGAGCTTCGGCTGGGTTGGTGTATTCTGGCCATGCTCAGTTCATGCCGACGTTGGCTTTCTGCAGCAGCGGCCTCCCTCTCAGCTCGGCGTTCTTCGCACTCCGCCATGTACTGCAGGTACTTTACCGGGTCAGTGTCCATTAGTTTTTGGAGGGCCTGCTGCATCATAGGGTCCGTACAAATAGATAGCCCGGTACTGGCCGCTTCCGGGCGAGTACTTAAAGAAAAATTAGGATCCGTACTGAAATACTGCGCTGGGGGGCCAACAGGGCCCGCAGGATGTTCCCCCTCCGAGTAGTCAGGATTCTCAGTCTCCGGTTCCTCAGGACTTGAGTCAGATGGGCCGGTGTCTCCCGCAGTAGACACATCCAACAGCCGCAGTTGTTGGTTATCCCATCGGAACAATTCTTTTATCAGGTCGGTCTTCGTCTTGCAACCGACTTCAATGCCCCGTTCTTGGCACAGATTTTCCAGATCTGCCAAAGCCATTTTCTTGTATTCCCCGGACATTTTCACGCCAAATAAAAGATAGATAAAGAAAACAAGATTTCGGGGAGGGTACTGGACTACACCGTCTCTCTGTACACACAGATAAATGTATTGCACTCAGCCACACCACCACCAAAATGGTTTGGTTCTGACAGAGGTAAATTAGTTAATCTCTGTTCAGATGTTCTAAACACATGCAAAAAGGAATCCCAGTAGCTGCCTACCAATATGTGACGAACTGCGACCGCTGCGGCCACAATACGTCACGAAACCGTCACAGCGCCCCTAGTGGTCAATCCGCAAACAGGCCTCCCAGCCACTTTCAGCACACCGACAGTCTAACTTGAGTCCGTACAGTCGATAGGCTGAAAGCGCAGGGAGTGGACCGCCGATTGACCGCCAGTACGCGTGCGACGAGCTGCGACCGGAACTACACACAGGGTAGTTTAACTGCCACCACCTTGCAATTTATGGGAGCAAAGAACCCACTATCTAGATAACACAACCGAGTAGCTTTCCCTTCGGAGAGGCTAGGGTAAGTTTTTGCAGTGTTTGAAAACAGGCATATGGCTAGAGAAATGACTTGGAGGTCATTTATTATATATCTATATACAATACAAATTATCACGATGCACAGTAATTATTAACACAATAATCAAGGAAAGTATAGTCCAATAAACAAAAGGGAGAAACGAAAGAAAATACTTAGTTTCTGCAGAAAAGATGTCTGTTGGTGAAATAGTCCGTTGCAGGGGTAAAGTCCAAGAAGCCTTTGTCCAGTGTAATATGCCTACAGCCCACAGGTTCTCTGGCTGAGGCCCTCTTTAGGTGTTGTTAAAAGTGGAGAACTCCTTTAGCAGATTCTAGGCCTTTGTTATAAAGGCTCCCAGAATCAAGGCGGGGAATTGAGAGTCCGCCTGCTGGGCAGGCTGTATTCCTGAGGTGAATGTCAGTTCTGAAATATGGCATGTGCCATATCGTGGGATGTCTCCGCTGTACACAAGTAACAAGCACATATTCACATTCCCCACAAAATATGGAGTTCAGGGATACCAAATATTACTATTATAACTGGTTCTATGATGGGGTAACACCATAACTTTACCTGGGCACATCTTAGAGTTATGTTTGTCCTATGTAAACGTCCAGTGAATTCTGAGTGACACGATGATGTAATTTTTACGTCCGTAAGATGCATGGGCTCTCTTAAAAAGGTAAAAATCATATCTCAGATTCATGTTGCAGTCTGGGAAACCTTGGTGCCGGCCTGTCTGCAGCAAGCCAGCTTACAGACCCCTTATGGCAGCGACACCAAATGTCTCCCCCCCCCCCCCCCCCAGGTGCAGTCTTCACACCTAGCTGTGATATCTCCTCAGGAAGGGAAGTTCTTTTGTCAACCTGAGGAAGCCAGCTGTAATTGCGTTATCTGCTGGGCATCTATTGACTGACTTGAACAAAAGGACTAGGTTGTTCTCTGGGTACAACAGAAGGACAGAAGGAGACGCTCTGAATAATCAAATTGTAGGTTCTGGGGCCTAGGGAAATAATTACTGTTTAATAGACCCACTGTTCAATAAGGCAGAGTAATATTGATAATATTGGGAGGACAGTTCAATATTCTCGCGGATCATCCGTGACAGTACCGTTACGCCATGGGTCCTTAGGGACTCGGCAAACATGGTGTACCGGTACTTCCTACGTCCTTAAGGGGTTAAAGTTATACTTACATTTCACCCTTGATCCTGAAACTATATATAAAGAGTACCTTGTGACGCAGGTGACCAGCAATTGGATCCAACAAACTGTTAAAAGAGGAGAGTAAAACAGTCATGGGGCATTCCGGGAGTGACACAAGAAGAAAGCTCCACCCCTACCATAAGCACTTGTCACATCTCTCCCTGGCAGAGACCGAGCGGGATGAGGCTTTTTATAGGGCTGTGACATCACAGGGGATGGCTATCTGCTGATTGGCTAGCTACATGGCATTATCGGTAATTTCACGTTCCTGGGCTTCTTACTTTCACTTTGTAACATGTGCAGCAGCCATTTTAGGAAAAATCTGATTCGGTATCGTGAAGTGTGAGGAATTTTGGCTTGGCAGTGTATTGAATTTTTCCTAAACTCTGGATCGAATTCTGCTTCGGATGCTTTGATTTGCTCAACACTAATTATATGCATTATTGTTGTTGATTTACCTACTTGCTGAACACATTTATTTTTCATTTTTCCCTGCTCCCTAATGTATTTTTTCTGCCTTATTTCTTGAAATTTTTCGAGGGTCATTTATCAAACTGGTGTAAAGTAGAACTGGCTTAGTTGTCCATAGCAGCCAATCAGATTTCACCTGTCATTTTCCAAAGGAGCTGTCAAAAATGAAAGGTGGAATCTGATTGGTTGCTATGGGCAACTAAGCCAGTTCTACTTTACACCAGTTTGATAAATGACCCCATTCGTGCGTAACCATTCTTTATTGTTGATTTTTGTGATCCTGTGGCTAGTGCCCACTGCCACCTGTCCACCTCCAGCACTTTCATCCTCAATTTCTATACTATATTTACCAGACACTGCAATACAACCTTCAAACAGCTGGTGACTGGTTACTATGAAGGCTGTGGAGAGAAGCAGATGTTGAGCTCTTTCACTATATGCCCAAATAGTTACTGAGGGTTTCCTGTACAACCTTGGACTGGAAATGTTATTTTTTTTAAATTTTATACAAAACCACAACATGTAAAGGGACTTCAGGATAGAAGCTGAAATGTTAGTAGTATATGCAGGTGAATAAAGCCCCTTTTATTAGCTATCACTGTATTGCTGTCTTCACTTGGCTGAATTATATGTATCTTTATTTTTGTGTTATATTTATTATGCACTACATTATCCATTAGTTCCAGTAGAAATAAACCGTATGCAAATTTACAGTAAATGGCATTGATCTTTTCAGGACTTGTCACATATGGTGACAGAATCCTTCTTTGCTAATTAACTTTTCAAACCATCAATAATGCATCACCTGTGTGTTCACCTATTGTTAGCTGTATCCAGCACACACCTCATGCCCTCAATATTTCATCAGTGCATATATGTCATAGACCCATGGTGCCTACTTCTATATTTACATACAGATGGCTAATTTGACATTTTACTAAATGTAATATATTTAATGGCTATGTACACCTTTTTTATTATTGCATTTAACTTATTTGTAGCTAAAAATCATATTTTCAATTGGCCTTTATTAAAAATATTGAGATGTTCAGTCACAAAGGGTTAACTATTTTTCTAACTGTGTTACTGGTGCTTTCATTTTCACTTTGTGTGGTCATCTAATAAACCTTATCTGTAAACTACTTAGTGGTCATAAACACTTATTTAACCCCTTCAAGACACAGCCTTATTTCACCTTAAGGACCAGGTCATTTTTTGCAAATCTGACCAGTGTCACTTTAAGTGCTGATAACGTTAAAACGCTTTGACTTATCCAGGCCGTTCTGAGATTGTTTTTTCGTCACATATTGTACTTCATGACACTGGAAAAATTAAGTCCCAAAATTAATTTTTTTTGCATAAAAAAATACCAAATTTACCCCAAATTTGGAAAAATTAGCAAATTTCTAAGTTTCAGTTTCTCTACTTCTGTAATACATAGTAATACCCCCAAAAATTGTGATGACTTTACATTTCCCATATGTGTACTTCATGTTTTAATTATTTTGGGAATGATATTTTATTTTTTGGGGATGTTACAAGGCTTAGAAGTTTAGAAGCAAATCTTGAAATTTTTCAGAAATCCAATTTTTAGGGACCACTACAGGTCTGAAGTCACTTTGCGAGGCTTACATAATAGAAACCACCCAAAAATGACCCTATTCTATAAACTACACCCCTCAAGGTATTCAAAACTGATTTTACAAACTTTGTTAACCCTTTAGGTGTTGCACAAGAGTTATTGGCAAATGGGGATGAAATTTGAGAATTTAATTTTTTTGCCTAATTTTCCATTGTAACCATTTTTTTCCACTAACAAAGCAAGGATTAACAGCCAAACAAGACTGTATCTTTATTGCCCTGACTCTGCCGTTTACAGAAACACCCCATATGTGGCCGTAAACTACTGTACGGCCACACAGCGGGGCATAGAGTGAAAGGTGCGCCGTATGGTTTTTGGAAGGCAGGTTTTGCTGGACTGGTTTATTTACACCATGTGCCATTTGAAGCCCCCTGATGCACCCCTAGAGTAGAAACTCCCTAAAAGTGACCCCATCTAAGAAAGTACACCCCTCAAGGTATTCAAAACTGATTTTACAAACTTCGTTAACCCTTTAGGTGTTGCACAAGAGTTATTGGCAAATGGGGATGAAATTTGAGAATTTCATTTTATTGCCTAATTTTCAATTTTAACCAATTTTTTCCACTAACAAAGCAAGGGTTAACAGCCAAACAAGACTGTATCTTTATTGCCCTGACTCTGCCGTTTACAGAAACACCCCATATGTGGCCGTAAACTACTGTACGGCCACACAGCGGGGCGTAGAGTGAAAGGTGCGCCATATGGTTTTTGGAAGGCAGGTTTTGCTGGACTGGTTTATTTACACCATGTCCCATTTGAAGCCCCCTGATGCACCCCCAGAGTAGAAACTTCATAAAAGTGACCCCATCTAAGAAACTACACCCCTCAAGGTATTCAAAACTGATTTTACAAACTTCGTTAACCCTTTAGGTGTTGCACAAGAGTTATTGGCAAATGGGGATGAAATTTGAGAATTTAATTTTTTTGCCTAGTTTTCCATTTTAACCAATTTTTTCCACTAACAAAGCAAGGGTTAACAGCCAAACAAGACTGTATCTTTATTGCCCTGACTCTGCCGTTTACAGAAACACCCTATATGTGGTCGTAAACTACTGTACGGCCACACAGCGGGGCGTAGAGTGAAAGGTGCGCCATATGGTTTTTGGAAGGCAGATTTTGCTGGACTGTTTTTTTGACACCATGTCCCATTTGAAGCCCCCCTGATGCACCCCTAGAGTAGAAACCTAGAGTAGAAAAAGTGACCCCATTGTAGAAACTACGGGATAGGGTGACAGTTTTGTTGGTACTAGTTTAGGGTACATATGATTTTTGGTTGCTCTATATTACACTTTTTGTGCGGCAAGGTAACAAGAAATAGCTTTTTTGGCATCGTTTTTTTTATTGTTATTTACAACATTCATCTGACAGGTTAGATAATGTGGTAATTTTATAGAGCAGGTTGTCACGGACGCGGCGATACCTAATATGTATACTTTTGTTTTTATTTATGTTTTACACAATGATTTCATTTTTAAAACAAATTTTTTTTTAGTTTCTCCATAGTCTAAGAGCCATAGTTTTTACAGTTTTGGGGCGATTATCTTAAGTAGGGTCTCATTTTTTGCGAGATGAGATGACGGTTTGATTGGCACTATGTTGGGGTGCATATGACTTTTTTAACGCTTGCTATTACACTTTTTGTGACGTAAGATGACTAAAAATTGCTTTTTCTACACCGTTTTTATTTTTATTTTTTACGGTGGTCACCTGAGGGGTTATGTCATGTGATATTTTTATAGAGCCGGTCGATACGGACGCGGCGATACCTAATATGTATACTTTTTTTTATTTACATAACTTTTACACAATGATTTCATTTTTTAAACCAAAAAAATGATGTTTTAGTGTTTCCATAGTCTAAGAGCTATAGTTTTTTCAGTTTTTGGGCGATTATCTTAAGTAGGGTCTCATTTTTTGCGGGATGAGATGACGGTTTTATTGTTACAATTTTGGCGTACATGCGACTTTTTGATCACTTTTATTACCTTTTTTGGGGAAGTAAGGTGGGCAAAATTTCAATTTCATCATAGTTTTTTATTTTTATGGCGTTCACCGTTCGGGAAAAGTAACATGACCGTTTTATAGATCAGGTCGTTACGGACGCAGCGATACCAAACATGTGTAGGGAATTTTATTTTTCTCATGTTTAATCAGTGATAAATGTGTTTTTTGATTTTTACTTTTTTTTCACTTTTTTCACTTTTTTTTGACCCAGACCCACTTGGTTCTTGAAGATCCAGTGGGTCTGATGTCTGTATAATACAGTACAGTACAATATATATTGCACTGTACTATATTTTACTTACACTGAACAGATCTATGCTTTCAGCATAGATCTGTTCAGCACCATGGACAGCAGGACGCCTGAGAGGCGTCCTGTTGCCATGGGAACCTTCCCCGTCTGCTCAGTTATGTTCAGAACTACGCAGACGGGGAAGGGTAAGGACGGGGCTCTGGGGGGGCTGTCTGGGGGCTCTCTCCATCTCCCATCGGGGGCTGCAAAGGTACAGCAGCCCTCCGATGGGAGAGGGAGGGAGCTCCCTGAGCTGTTAACCTTGTCCATGGACCGCGGTATGGAAAGGGTTAAACGGCTGACATCGCATCACCGATGTCAGCCGTTTATACCAGGGTGCCAGCAATGTGCTGGCACCCTGGTATACCCACTAGAAGCCAACGATGATTATAATGGGAGGCGGGCGGGGGATCGCGATCCCGCCTGCCGCACCGCCCGCCTCCCGCAACTGCCGCACCGCCCCGCACCGCCCACAAACCGCCCCCCTGCACCCCGCCACATAAATGAATTCAGGGGTGCAGGGGGGTTAAAAAAAAACGGGAAAAATACAGATTTTGGGCAATTTTTAGGTTTCTGATCCCTGCGGTCAGGGACCGCAGGGATCAGAAACTACATAGAGCGCTGCAAACCGCAGGTCTGAATTGACCTGCGGTTTGCAGCGATCGCCGATACGGGGGGGTCACAGGACCCCCCTCGGCATTGAGCCTGAGTGCCTGGCTGTGTGTAACAGCCGGCACTCAGCGCTGTCACCATGTCTGCAGACATGGTGACAGTTAAATGCGATGAGGAGTATACTAGTCATGGAGCGCTAAGTAGCAGTGCTTCATGACTAGTATACATAAGACAGGTACAGTATATTTGTCACACTCTCCTTCTCTGATCGCTTCCCTGACAGGAATGGGGACGATCAGAGAAGGAGAGGAACACAGTCCCTCCCTAACCCCCCCTTACCTGCCCCGATGCACTGCGATTGGTCCCTCTGCAGTATTGGACCAATCACAGCGATCGTGGGCGGGTCAGGGCTACAATACAGTTACTTCCGGCTTCTCTGGTTGCCTAGCAACCCCAGCACGCCGGCTTCACTGAACCTTCAGCGCTTCGGTCCCTGCGCTGACAGTGAAAGCCGATCACGTACATGCACGTGGGGATGCGGTGAGGCACCACATTCCCCCACGTACATGTACGTGATGTTGCGTGAAGGGGTTAAGGCACATTCTTATCAGTAAGATAAGGATTAACCTTTCATGAGTGTTTATAATGTGAGAGAGAAGAGATAAGGAGCCTGTCTGCTCCTCAGATGACGGAACAGACAAAAAATCCACAGGCAGCTAGTAGAACATGTCAGCACTGTACACAAAAAAAGGATTCCATATTGTTAATAAAGACCAATTGAAAAATAGATTTTTAGCTCAAAATAAATATAATGCAATAATAATAAAAAAAATTGCCCTCAATGGTGAACATAGCCTTTAACTAAACAAATTAACCCAAGAATAAATCTCTCTTCTTACAGTAGCAAAGATGATGCTCCTATATCTTATCCAGATGGTGAGATTTTGTGGGAATAAAATGTCCTCGAAATGTTCTTGCCAGGGCCATTTTAATACATTGGTGGGCCCAATGCAGAAATTTTATGAGTGGGACGCCTGTTGATGCACCCACACAGTTATTATGCTCCCTTAGTGCCCCAACATAGTAGAATGCTCCCTTGCCACCACACAGTAGTTATGCCTTCTTAGTGCCCCCTCACAGTAGTTATGCCCTCTTAGTGCCCCTCACCATAGTAATACCCTCTTAGTGCTCCACATAGTAGTTATTCCACCTCGCAGTATTTATGCCCTCTTAGTGCCTCCTCACATTAGGTATGCCTCCTTAGAACCCCTCAAAGTAGGTATCCCCCCTAGCCCCCACCTCACATTTTTTATGCACCCTATGTGCCCCACCACAGCAGTTATTCCACCTTACTGCCCCCTAAGTACTCCCTCACAATGTTGCTGTTCCTTTTGTGCCCCCTTACAATAGTTTTCCCCCTTATTGTCCTCATAAGAATGCTAACATTATTACCTCAATAGTGAAGCCTGTGTAGTTTTAATCAAATAAAAAAGTAATTCTCACCTAGCCACGTTCACCCAATGAACGGATTACATTCTCCCTGGGCCTGTGTTCTCTCCTGCTGATGACGTCACTTCATTGCGCTTGCTGTCAAGGAGAGCACAGGCCGGTAATGGTGGAGAGGGAGCTGACAGTTCCCTTTTTCACCATTGTATTCAACTGTATCTGTGTCATCAGGATGAGATACAGTTGAAAGTGGGGCATGCTGCATCCTCCTAACCATCCCACCGAATATGGCAGGATGGTTGGGAGGCACGAGTCATGTGGGCTGCTGCTAGTGAGCTCTATGGTTAGGATCAGGATGATGGACTGCACCCCCACCTGGAATAAAAATTATTCATTATGAAAGCACCATTTATTCCAGGGCACTGTACATATGTAATGGAAACAGCTTAGCTTAATGAGTTACACTATTTGCAAAGCTCACATTCACTGAAATGGAATCTACAGAAACAGCAGAGCACCAGCCCGCTTGGCAGTTTATATAGGCCTGGCCACCTGGGGCCAGAGCATAGTCCCACCTTGCCACTTTAGTGATCCTGCACTCTCATACAGCTGCTTAGATCGCTGTTTAGACAGCACGTTCTGCTGCCCAGAACTGATAATTTAGGCACGTTCATCAGATAATCGGCTGCACCTTTACACGGGCAGATCATCAGGAATAAGCGTTTGCAGGAACGTTTGTTCCAGATAATCTGGCCGATTATTGAACCATGTAAATCCACCTTTAGTGTCTCCTGATGAGCTGTTTTTATTACTCTGTAATAAATGTTCTAAGTTATCTGTAATATAATGCACTTGTTTCATTGCTTCTCTTTTTCCCTCCTGTACCTTTTTTTTTATCCTTCTGTTACTCCTCTTGAAAACATAAAGAGCATAAAAAAGAAATATAATAGTGTTAAGCGAGCATGCTCGGCCGAATACCAGTTTGGCATGTGCTCAAGCGCAATGCTCGAGTCTCCTCAATGCACGTTTTGCGGCTGCTATGCAGCCAATAAACGTGCAGGTAAGTACTGCCCTCACTGTAATGCCAGTAGCCATGTTGGCTACAGTGATATAGCACCTGATGAAACGTGTTCGGCTCATTCTAAGTCAGGTATAGGAAGGGACAGAGAGTGTAATCGAATATTATAATTGTACAAAAACGTTTCAGAGACCCAAAAGTCCTTGTAAGGACTATTGTGTGTGACAACAGAAATATATTTTTGTTGCGCAACCTGCGCTAAATTGCTCAGTGTTAGGCCTCATGCACACTACCGTTGTGTGTTTTGTGGTCCGGAAAAAGGCGGATCCTCAAAACACGGATGGCGTCTGTGTGCGTTCTGCAATTTGCGGAACGGCACGGACAGCCATTGATGTAACTGCCTAGTCTTGTCCGCAAAACGGACAAGAATAGGACAGGTTATATTTTTTTTGCGGATCACGGAACGGAGCAACGGCCCCATTGAAGTGAATAAGTCCGCATCCGAGCCGCAAAAACTGCTGCTCAGATGCGGACCAAAACAACGGTCGTGTGCATGAGGCCTTAGGGAGAGCTGTGCATAGGAAGGGACAAACAGTGTAGGGAGTGTAATAGGAAGACTTTTAAGGACTATTATGTGTGACAGCAGCAATATATATTTTTATCGCATCCTGCGCTAAATACCGTGTAATAGGCCACTGCGGACAGTTAAATTATCCACGCCACATCTCCTGTTTAAAGTGTGTTCATCCCTAAAATATCAGTGACATCCAGTGCAGTTTTTCAGTAGATGGTGTCCGCTACGGACTGTTAAATTATCCGCGCCACATCTCGTGTTCAAAGTGTGCGCTTCCCTAAAATATTAGTGACATCCAGTGCAGTTTTTCTGTAGACACTGCGAACTGTGACATTACCTGTGGTAGCTGTCCTGTATAACGTTTCCTCATCACAAATACCTTTGTAAATTTTTTTGCACATACACTTCCAAATCCTACGCTACTGTACGTGTGACATACTTTGAAGAATATATCACATTTAAAATGAAGAAGGCGAGCAGTAGGGGATGGGGAAGTGGCCGTGATGCTGATGGTGCACGCAGAGGCCGTGGCCCTGGGCGCGGAGAAACTGTGCCTGCTGCCAGAGCACAAGAAAAACAATCATCCAAGATACCGAGCTTCATATCCCAGTGTAACGGCACCGTTTCAGCAGACAAGGGGTTAAAATCTGTTTAGGCGATATGCCCCTTTCCGAGAGACAGGCACAGCTACTGCTGAACACCAACCTCCCGAACTGGATACAAAATAGCACTCCAAACTGGAACCTCGCGGATAGCTGCCAGCAGACGAACAGGAAAAGCATCCAATCGGCTTACACTCCTGGCAATCAGTCTCTAACAGCATATAGGGAATCCCCCCAATAACGAGACAAGGCTCCGTGTTGAGGGTCAAGCAGTGCTCTGAAGTACTGGCACACCCAGCCTGGTTTTTATTACAGTTTGTTGCAGATACAACACATCCCCACAATGCATCATGGTTTCCTCCCCTCTGTCCCGGAGACGACCGAAGACAATCCAATTATCTCTCAGGACAAAAGGGAGATCGCCAATACACATGTGGAGACAACAAGACAGACATCACCATTTAAACACACAATGGGACAATAGAAACACACCCACACAAAATCCTCCCCTCTGCCGATGATGACCATTGAACACAATGACGAATATAATTATCAAAGGCAGAGAAATACAGTTTTATAAAACATATCACAGGAACCCCAAAACATGCAATAACCCCATAACCAATATATCCTCGGAACCGGGGGATCTGGGTGAACCACATATCCAAAATTCACCCACATCCGTTCAGTAGTTTGGAAGATACAGTTTTATGCCAGTTACACTGAAAATATACAGGTTATACAGAAAATAGTCACTAATAAATGTGTCCTCTGTTTGTTAGTTTCAAACTACTGAATGATGTCTCTGTGCACCAAATACAGGCAAGATAGCACCGTGTTGAAAAGTCAGAACAGTGTCTGTGAGTTAAAATGGCCGCTATCTATTGTTCTCACCATGTGCTCCATCCAAGCAAGTAAGGCAAATGATGCAATCCAGGGACAGAGGGCTCAGTCCCAAGTGCCTTAAGACCCAATAACTTAAGGGACCATAATCCCAGGGCAGGAGGCTAGCAAACAGCCCCCTCCAAAACACCGTGGCGAGGTTGGTTTCGCCACACCCAGTTTGCAGGGTGGCGCATGACACTACTCTTGAAGTCAGATCAGTGCAAGCAGGTGGTCAGTTGGATTGCAGCAGATAATGCTTCCAGTCAGTTAAGCACCACCCTGTCTTCCACCAAGTGCAGTCTCAGTAGCCAGGAGTCTGGTCCACACAATCCTCACCCTGATTTCTCCCACCATTTTAAGTGTGGCCAAACAAGTGATCCCACACTCGGATATTCCGAGAGGCTCTTTTCAGCACCATTACTTGATTTGGCTCTCTCACCAAGCATGCTTGAAGAGGGACATGAGATCTTGTGCCCTGATTACCAACCATCCACAGTCACAAGAACATGACGGTGGTGAACGGCAATTAGAGTTTAATGAGGTGGATGATGATAAGACACAGTTGCCAATGAGTCAACCGCAATTACTCTTTCAAGAGGTTGATGAAGAGCATGAGACACAGTTGGCAATCACTGAGGTTGTGGTTAGGTCAACAAATCAGGAGGATGATCAGAGTGAGGAAGTGGAAGTGGAATAGGAGGTGGTGGACGATGAGCTCACTGACCCAACCTGGGAAGGTGGCAAGCCGAGCGAGGAGAGCAGTACAAAGGGGGAGGGATCTGCAGCACTGCAACAGGCTGGAAGAGACAGTGGAATGGCAAAAGGGAGAAGACGGGCCACACCAAACAGGCCCGCAACTGTTCTACAGAGCACCCCTTGCGGAAATCTCCCTTGCGGAAATCTCCCTTGCCAAGGGGTAGATGTTCCGCAGTATGGAGCTTTTTTGAAGAAAGTGCGAATGACAAAAGAATAGTAGTTTACAACCTGTGCCATACAAAAATGAGTCGGGGCGTGAACACTAGCAATCTCACCACCACCAGCATGATCCGTCACATGGCATCCAAGCACCGTAATAAGTGAGATGAACGCCTGAGTCCATAATCTGTGTCTGCGGGTCACACCACTGCCTCCTCTTTACCTATGTTACGTGCTAGCCAATCCCCTGCCCGGATGCCTCCCGCCCTGCACCTGGACCTTCGCAAGCACCATCAGCGACCACATTCACTTCCGTGTTCTAGCGCAGCTTCCAAATGTCCTTACCCCAGGCCTTTGAACGCAAGCGAAAATACCCAGCCACCCACCCACAGGCCATAGCACTAAATGCCCAGCTTTTCAAATTACTGGCCCTGGAAATGTTGCCATTTAGGCTAGTGGACAATGAGGCCTTCCGCAGCCTGATGTCGGCAGCCGTCTGCGTTACGCAATCCCCAGCCGCCACTATTTTTCAAGGTGTGAATGTTGTGGAGGCTGGGAGCGAGTCGTACTCTGGGATGGCACAGGTGCTACTGACGCCAAGGACTGCGGGTCCTATGTCGATCAGGGTTTCCGCCAGCACCTACGTTAGTGGCTCCAACCCCCACCTCCTCCTCCACTTCCACCTCCGAATTATCCACGTGCAGCACCAGTCATCAGTCGGTAGCTGGAAGCAGTTTGGCACTGCAGTGGGGAAGCGGCAACAGGCTGTGCTGAAGCTGATATGCTTAGGGGACAAACAGCACACCACTGCAGAGCTGTGCCAGGGGATAAGAGACCAGACTGAGCTGTGGCTCTCGCCACTCAACCTAGAACCAGGCATGGTTGTGTCTGATAATGGCCGTAACTTGGTGGCAGCTTAGGAGCTTTGCAAGCTTAGACACATCCCATGCCTAGCCCACATCTTCAACTTAGTGGTTCAGCGGTTTCTCAAAACCTACCCCAATTAGCCTGAGCTAATGGTGAAGGTGCACCGCGTGTGTGCACATTTCCGCAAGTCACCAACAGCTTCAGCCGGTCTGTCGACGCTGCAGCAGCGCTTGAAATTGCCAGTTCACCGGCTGTTGTGTGACATGAGCACGCGCTGGAACTCCACGTTCCACATGTTGGCCAGGCTTTGTGAGCAGCAGAGGGCAGTAGTGGAATACCAGCTGCAACATGGTCGTCGCCTTTCCAGTCAGCTTCCGCTATTTACAAGCGAGGAGTGGGCATGGATGTGTGACCGTTGTGAGGTTTAAAGAAACTTTGCGGAATTAACACAGATGGTGAGAAGCAATAACGCTATTATCAGCGTAACCATCCCACTTCTGTGTCTACTCAAACGCTCGCTGCTCACAATTAAGGACGACGCTTTGCATGTGGAAGAGGTGGAAATGGGGAAAGACATTACATTGGGTGATAGCCAGACCACCCTTAGTTCATCTTCTCAGTTCAAATTGGATGATGAAGAGAAGGAGGAGGAGCAGGAGACGGTTGCCTCCGCTACAGAGGGTAGTACCCATGGAAATTTAATTCCACCTGACGCAAGCGTTTTGTCAGAGCTGGTATTTAGTGCTGCTGGTGGCATTATAACAGATAAGAGTATCCGCCTGTCACCTGAAAATGCTGACAGGTTGACTCTTATAAAAATGAACAAAAAATGAATTGACCATGACTTCTCGACTCCACCAGAGGAAAGCAACTGAACATAAAGGCACTTTAAATGTGTTATTTATATCGTACTGAATACACTGGATTCCCATGCACCCCTTCCACCCCAAACAAGGGTATATGGTTGAATCTTCCTTTTCTCATCCTCCTCCTCCTCTTCCATCATATCAACATGCTTATTCGTCACATATAATGCCCTCGCATATATGCCCTTCAAATATAATGTTTTACAGGGTCAGCTCAGCTGCAGGCCCTCGCATATAATTTTTTAGAGGGTCAGCTCAGCTGCAGGCCCTCGCATATCACTTTTTAGAGGGTCATCTCAGCTGCAGGCCCTCGCATATAATTTTTTAGAGCGTCAGCTCAGCTGCAGGCCCTCACATATCATTTTTTTAGAGGGTCAGCTCAGCCGCAGGCCCTCGCATATAATTTTTTTGGGGGGTCAGCTCACCAGCAGGCCTTCACTTACAATCTTTTACTGGGTCAGCTCACCAGTAGGCCCGTACCTCCAATCTTTTACTGGGTCAGCTCACCAGCAGGCCTGCACCTCAAATCTTTTAAAGGGGCAGCTCACCTGAAGGCCTTCACATATAATATTTTAGAGGGTCAGCTCACCTGCGGGCCCTTGCATATAATGTTTTACAGGGTCAGCTCCCCAGCAGGCGCTCGCATATAATTTTTTACAGGGTCAGCTCACCGTCAGGCCCACACCTAAAATATTTTACAGGGTCAGCCTACATGCAGGCCCGCACCTAGAATATTTTACTGGGTCAGCTCACCTGCAGGCCCTCACCTAATTATACCTAATAGGTAATTTGCGCGCATGCTGCCTTGCTTGGATGTGGTAGCCGTAGCCACTTCTCAGGCTCCCTCTCCTGAATTGAACCCTGATTCCCCGTTACCCGTAGTCACCATGGTTTGCGCTGACAATAACATCGAAAGTTGATAGGCCAGACATCCGAATGAATCGTCGCTGTCACGGGGATGTGCGATCGGCCCCAGGTTAACTAGAGTCACCAAAGCGGCAGCAGGCCCTCACCCATAATGTTTTAGATGGTCAGATCAGCAGGCCCTTGATCCAAATGTTTTTGAGGGTCACCAGCAGGCCATCAATCATAATTTTTCAAGGATGTGTATGATGCCCTCCTTTATGTGTGTCGGTTCCTTGTAATTTTTGGCAGCCCTGTCACTTAGTGCATAGGCTTTATGAGTGTATGAGTCACACTACATGAAAAATTGTACCACAATGTGAATGAGGCCCTCCTTTATGTGATATACAGGTTGTATCGGAGTGCCTCTTCCTTGTAATGTTTGGCAGCACTTGCACTTTATATGCAAGTAAATATACAGGAAAGAATGTTTCCTATGAATTTTTCCTCTCAAATCGATTTTTTTATTTGGTTTTGTGCGTATTATTGTCAGTCTGTAAATATGGCATGCTATTCGGACAACATTGTTCCCAGCAGCGACCTGCGAGTCCAAGATGCATCGAGATATCCTCCCCATGCTATTACAGGACCATTTCAGTGGGGTTTCCATAAATTTCTGACATTTTCCTATCAACCAGTCACCCTCCCCTCTTCAGAGCAGGGGGTACCTGGTTTAGTGCTCAGGTTCTCCCATTGACTTTCATTATACTCGGGTAGCTCAGTCGAGCCCCCGAACATCCCGATGTGTTCGGCCCGAGCACCCGAGCACTATGGTGCTCGATCAACACTAAAATATAACACTAATGCTATCTATTGAATTAGAAGAATATGTGTGGGGTGGGGTGATAGTCACAATGTGGAGTCACTTCGTTATCAGTCACGTTGAGTCACACTGACCAAGCTGCGCGTCATGAGTCGGAGCTCCTTATGTAATGTACCTTATGCTGACTCAGTGTAGCTGATCCTGGTGCCTTCACAACGGGAGCACTGGCAGAAGAAAAATATTTTATGAAATCAATTGAAGAATACTTTGTCACTTTTAGGCTGAGGCTGCACGCACAGCGATTTGGGCCGCACTATTTGGCGTATGACCAAAGATCACTGTGTAGTGGTGAAGCCACTGAACTGAAAAGGATCATGGCAAAATTTGCCACGACTTCGCAAATGCAAAAAAATTAATCTAATACCGCTGGATTTTTTTAGATTAGGTATGAGCGAATCGACTTCGGATGAAACATCCGTAGTCGATTCGCTCATCCCTATTCGAGATTCCACAGCAAGCCAATACAGTTTAATGGCTGCTCTGCTATTTCTTGGCCAAAATCGCTTTGTAGCCCCAGCCTTGGGCTAGTTGTCCACTGAACCCTGTCCAGCTTCAGTACTTTCATCTTCTGATTTTGTACAAAAACTTCCTAACACTCTAACCAGATTTTTATCCCGCCAGTGACTGGTTGCTCTGGAATCATACAGATTTCCCTCCTTGTACACATTATTCTACCTGGATGCCATGTAATGGAACACCTGTTGATTTACGATTCTGCAGTTACCTGCAATGCTAATAGTTTTAACGTAATTGGCAATATGTAAAACTATAGAGCTGTGTAAGATATTCAAAGCCAGAAAAACTCCAGATCGTTTTGTAGACATTATAAAGCTCCACTATTAGCTATTTTACTTGGGTATATATAAAATCAACTTCCACAAGTTAATCCCTGCCCCAGCGAGTTTAGGATCTAACCCCCTCAGCATAGAGACATAAACCAATCCACGTAACCTAGTGGTGCTACTTTTAAAGGTTTTGTCCAGGTTTAAAAAAATGCTAAGGGTGTTAAAACATTAAAGGAAGTCATACACACATTGGTTCTAAAAGGAAGAACACTGTGACTAGTCATTAGTGCAGTACTGCCCACGTGAGTAATGGTGAGTGGCATCTTAAGCCTGTATTACATTGCCTGATTTTTCGGCAGATAACCACTAACAACGCTTATTATCGATCATCTGGCAGTGTAACACGGCTGCCAAATAGCATCATCAGGAAATCCAAATTTTTTGACATGTTAAAATATTATCGGTTGCAGGCGGCAGATCGTGGTGTGTATTAACAATCTGCCACCGTCAAACCGCTATACAGATCGCTGTATGTAATAGCAGCGGTCTCCTCCCCTAGCGAGCTGGCGATTCCCAGGAGGGTACGCTTCCCTCCCGACAGTTGTCTGCCACATCGGGCTGTGTAATAAGTACAGCCTATATTAAAATGTAGGCTTTAACCACCTCCGGACCGCCTAACGCAGATCTGCGGTCCGGAGGTGGCAGCCCTGCGCAGAGTCACGCATATATGCGTCATCTCGCGAGGGCCGGGATTTCCTGTGAACGCGCGCACACAGGCGCGCGCGCTCACAGGAACGGAAGGTAAGCGAGTGGATCTCCAGCCTGCCAGCAGCGATCGCTCGCTGGCAGGCTGGAGATCTGATTTTTTTAACCCCTAACAGGTATATTAGACGCTGTTTTGATAACAGCGTCTAATATGCCTGCTACCTGGTCCTCTGGTGGTCCCTTTTGTTAGGATCGACCACCAGAGGACACAGGCAGCTCAGTACAGTCGCACCAAACACCACACTACACTACACCCCCCCCCCGTCACTTATTAACCCTTTATGAACCACTGATCACCCCATATAGACTCCCTAATCACCCCCCTGTCATTGATCACCTCCCTGTCATTGATCACCCCCCTGTAAGGATCCATTCAGACGTCCGTATGATTTTTACGGATCCACGGATACATGGATCGGATCCACAAAACGCATACGGACGTCTGAATGGAGCCTTACAGGGGGTGATCAATGACAAGTGGGTGATCACGCATATAGACTTCCTGATCACTTCCCTGTCATTGATCACCCCTCTGTCATTGATCACCCCCCTGTAAGGCTCCATTCAGACATCCGCATGATTTTTACGGATCCACTGATACATGGATCGGATCCGCAAAACACATGCGGACCTCTGAATGGAGCCTTACAGGGGGGTGATCAATGACAAGGGGGTGATCACGCATATAGACTTCCTGATCACTTCCCTGTCATTGATCACCCCTCTGTCATTGATCACCCCCCTGTAAGGCTCCATTCAGACGTCCGCATGATTTTTACGGATCCACTGATACATGGATCGGATCTGCAAAACACATGCGGACCTCTGAATGGAGCCTTACAGGGGGGTGATCAATGACAAGGGGGTGATCACGCATATAGACTTCCTGATCACTTCCCTGTCATTGATCACCCCTCTGTCATTGATCACCCCCCTGTAAGGCTCCATTCAGACGTCCGCATGATTTTTACGGATCCACTGATACATGGATCGGATCCGCAAAACACATGCGGACGTCTGAATGGAGCCTTACAGGGGGGTGATCAATGACAGGGGGTTGATCACCCCATATAGACTCCCTGATCACCCCCCTGTCATTGATCACCCCCCTGTAAGGCTCCATTCAGACGTCCGCATGTGTTTTGCGGATCCGATCCATGTATCCGTGGATCCGTAAAAAATCATATGGACGTCTGAATGGAGCCTTACAGGGGGGTGATCAGGGAGTCTATATGGGTGATCACCCCTCTGTCATTGATCACCCCCCCCTGTAAGGCTCCATTCAGACGTCCGCATGTGTTTTGCGGATCCGATCCATGCATCCATGGATCCGTAAAAATCATACGGACGTCTGAATGGAGCCTTACAGGGGGGGTGATCAGTGACAGGGGGGTGATCACCCTGATCACCCCCTGTCATTGATCACCCCCCTGTAAGGCTCCATTCAGACGTCCGCATGTGTTTTGCGGATCCGATCCATGTATCCATGGATCCGTAAAAATCATACGGACGTCTGAATGGAGCCTTACAGGGGGGGTGATCAGTGACAGGGGGGTGATCACCCTGATCACCCCCTGTCATTGATAACCCCCCTGTAAGGCTCCATTCAGACGTCCGCATGTGTTTTGCGGATCCGATCCATGTATCCATGGATCCGTAAAAATCATACGGACGTCTGAATGGAGCCTTACAGGGGGGGTGATCAGTGACAGGGGGGTGATCACCCTGATCACCCCCTGTCATTGATAACCCCCCTGTAAGGCTCCATTCAGACGTCCGCATGTGTTTTGCGGATCCGATCCTTGTATCCATGAATCCGTAAAAATCATACGGACGTCTGAATGGAGCCTTACAGGGGGGGTGATCAATGACAGGGGGGTGATCACCCATATACACTCCCTGATCACCCCCTGTCATTGATCACCCCCCTGTAAGGCTCCATTCAGACGTCCGCATGTGTTTTGCAGATCCGATCAATGGATCCGTAAAAATCATACGGACGTCTGAATGGAGCCTTACCAGGGGGGTGATCAATGACAGGGGGTGATCAGGGAGTGTATATGGGTGATCACCCCCCTGTCATTGATCACCCCCCTGTCATTGATCCCCCCCCCCCCCCCGTAAGGCTCCATTCAGACATTTTTTTGGCCCAAGTTAGCGGAAATTTTTTGTTTGTTTTGTTTTGTTTTTTCTTACTAAGTCTCATATTCCACTAACTTGTGTCAAAAAATAAAATCTCACATGAACTCACCATACCCCTCACGGAATCCAAATGCGTAAACATTTTTAGACATTTATATTCCAGACTTCTTCTCACGCTTTAGGGCCCCTAAAAAGCCAGGGCAGTATAAATACCCCACATGTGACCCCATTTCGGAAAGAAGACACCTCCAAGGTATTCCGTGAGGGGCATATTGAGTCCATGAAAGATTGAAATTTTTGTCCTAAGTTAGCGGAAAGTGAGACTCTGTGAGAAAAAAACAAAAAAAATCAATTTCCGCTAACTTATGCAAAAAAAAATAAATTTCTATGAACTCGCCATGCCCCTCATTGGATACCTTGGGGTGTCTTCTTTCCAAAATGGGGTCACATGTGGGGTATTTATACTGCCCTGGCTTTTTAGGGGCCCGAAAGTGTGAGAAGTCTGGGATCCAAATGTCTAAAAATGCCCTCCTAAAAGGAATTTGGGCACCTTTGCGCATCTAGGCTGCAAAAAAGTGTCACACATCTGGTATCGCCGTACTCAGGAGAAGTTGGGGAATGTGTTTTGGGGTGTCATTTTACATATACCCATGCTGGGTGAGAAAAATATCTTGGTCAAATGCCAACTTTGTATAAAAAAATGGGAAAAGTTATCTTTTGCCAAGATATTTCTCTCACCCAGCATGGGTATATGTAAAATGACACCCCAAAACACATTCCCCAACTTCTCCTGAGTACGGCGATACCACATGTGTGACACTTTTTTGCAGCCAAGGTGGGCAAAGGGGCACATATTCCAAAGAGCACCTTTCGGATTTCACAGGCCATTTTTTACACATTTTGATTGCAAGGTACTTCTTACACATTTGGGCCCCTAAATTGCCAGGGCAGTATAACTACGCCACAAGTGACCCTATTTTGGAAAGAAGACACCCCAAGGTATTCCGTGAGGGGCATGGCGAGTTCCTAGAATTTTTTATTTTTTGTCACAAGTTAGCGGAAAATGATGATTTTTCATTTTTTTTCTTTTTTTTTTTCCTTACAAAGTCTCATATTCCACTAACTTGCGACAAAAAATAAAAAGTTCTAGGAACTCGCCATGCCCCTCACGGAATACCTTGGGGTGTCTTCTTTCCAAAATGGGGTCACTTGTGGGGTAGTTATACTGCCCTGGCAATTTAGGGGCCCATATGTGTGAGAAGTACTTTGCAATCAAAATGTGTAAAAAATGGCCTGCGAAATTCGAAAGGTGCACTTTGGAATATGTGCCCCTTTGCCCACCTTGGCTGCAAAAAAGTGTGACACATCTGGTATCGCCGTACTCAGGAGAAGTTGGGGAATGTGTTTTGGGGTGTCATTTTACATATACCCATGCTGGGTGAGAAAAATATCTTGGTCAAATGCCAACTTTGTATAAAAAAATTGGAAAAGTTGTCTTTTGCCAAGATATTTCTCTCACCCAGCATGGGTATATGTAAAATGACACCCCAAAACACATTCCCCAACTTCTCCTGAGTACGGCGATACCAGATGTGTGACACTTTTTTGCAGCCTAGGTGGGCAAAGGGGCACATATTCCAAAGTGCATCTTTCGGATTTCACCGGTCATTTTTTACAGATTTTGATTGCAAAGTACTTCTCACACATATGGGCCCCTAAATTGCCAGGGCAGTATAACTACGCCACAAGTGACCCCATTTTGGAAAGAAGACACCCCAAGGTATTCCGTGAGGGGCATGGCGAGTTCCTAGAATTTTTTATTTTTGTCGCAAGTTAGTGGAATATGAGACTTTGTAAGAAAAAAATAAAAATAAAAAATCATCATCATTTTCCGCTAACTTGTGACAAAAAATAAAAAGTTCTATGAACTCACTATGCCCATCAGCGAATACCTTAGGGTGTCTACTTTCCGAAATGGGGTCATTTGTGGGGTTTTTCTACTGTTTGGGCATTGTAGAACCTCAGGAAACATGACAGGTGCTCATAAAGTCAGAGCTGCTTCAAAAAGCGGAAATTCACATTTTTGTACCGTAGTTTGTAAACGCTATAACTTTTACCCAAACCATTTTTTTTTTTGCCCAAACATTTTCTTTTTTATCAAAGACATGTAGAACTATAAATTTAGCAAAAAATTTATATATGGATGTCGTTTTTTTTGCAAAATATTACCGCTGAAAGTGAAAAATTTCATTTTTTTGCAAAAAAATTGTTACATTTCGATTAATAACAAAAAAAGTAAAAATGTCAGCAGCAATAAAATACCACCAAATGAAAGCGCTATTAGTGAGAAGAAAAGGAGGTAAAATTCATTTGGGTGGTAAGTTGCATGACCGAGCGATAAACGGTGAAAGTAGTGTAGTGCCGAAGTGTAAAAAGTGCTCTGGTCATGAAGGGGGTTTCAGCTAGCGGGGCTGAAGTGGTTAAAGGGGTTGTGCAAGAATTGGGGGAGGGGGCTGGAAACCCCCCTCCCTTCTTAGAACTGTAAAGGGAAACTTACCTGCTTCCTGGCACTGGCTAACCGCTCCTTCTTCTCCGCTAGGCTTCCTCACTGTAAACATCTGGCTTGCCCCTTCCTGCAGCCTATCACTGGCCACGGCAGTGACCAGCTCCCCTTACATGACAGTCACATGACGCATGGTGATTCAGCCAGTGATTGGCTGCAGGCAATGTCAAACCAGATGTTTACAGCAAGGGAGCCCAGCAGAGCATCACAGGCTGGGAAAAGGAGCGGGAAGCCAGCGAGAGGAAGCAGGTAAGTAAGTTTCCCATTACAGGTCCAGCCAAGGAGGGGAAGGGTTTGCCAAATACACACCCATTCTCATCCTTGCACAACCTCTTTAAGGGGGTTTTCTGGGAGTACAATATTGATGACCTATCTTTAGGATTGGTCATCAATATCAGAAAGGTGAAGGATTGAATCTGGCACCTCCCATCAGGTGTGCGCTCACAGCATACCAAGCACAGCGCCATACATTTTGTAGTGGCAGTGCTTGGTATTACAGCCCAGGCCCTTTCACTTGAATGAGACTGAGCCATGTGACCAATGAACGTGATGTCAGTGTCTAGAAAGAGGCCACAGGGCTCGAAGGAAGTTGTATGGCCCCTTCAAACAGCTGATTGCAGATATGCCGAGCATTGGACCCTGAGGATAGGTCATCAATATTATACTCCTGGAAAAGCCCTTTAAACAGGTGTTATTATTAAGCATTGTAGCAGCATGTCTGTGGTTTAATCACTAGAATTCTAGTCACAAGTTCCCTTTAAATATTAGTGGAAACACATTATTTCCTCTTACTCTACTTCCATGCTAAGTGAACTGCGCACAACAGATTTCTTACTGCCTGCGCTTCTGAAAAGAGCTGCAGGGCACATATTTTTATCTAATAGCTGAACCCACTCACGTTATTCTGGGCACTGAATCACTTATTGATATGCTGCACAGAAACCAGCACGCTAAGATAAATGTATCATGCAGTCCTATTGAAATAAAGAAAAGCAAAAACTTGTCCAGCACGAGTGCCGCTATTGCGGATTATTCTGATTCTGTAGTCGTGCTTACCTCCCCACTTCTGATACTTTAGTTGTGTAAACCCTACCAGATAGGACATTAGACTAGAGATGCAGGTTATGGATTTATCGGGATGCACTTGTAAAGACTTATTCACTTTATACGTACTTTTATATTTTATATTATGCTTCTATATTAGGGAATTGCATTTCTGTATTGGAATCTCTCTCATTGTAACTGGTGTGACACAGTAAAGGGAGTTGTATGGAGAGGCAGGTATTTTCCTCCCAGTTTGTGCTGCTGGACTCAGGGGCGTAGCTAGAAATGACTGGGCCCCATAGCAAAAAAAAATTATGGCCCACCCCCCCCCCCCGGATCTCCCACCCCCACATACCTCTCAGATTTCCCACCCCTTCCAGAGCTCCCACCAAACGCCCCTCCAGTACCTCCCACCCCAACACCCATCCTAAATCTCCCACCGCCAGTCCCCAGATATAATGGTCCAGACATCAAGTGTCCTGCTCCCCCCCTCAATTTAATGGTCCAGACCTTGGAGATCCTGCAGCTCCCCCCTCAATAAATTGGTCCAGACCTCAGGGGTCCTGCTCCCCCCTAAATATAATGGTCCAGACCTCCAGGGTCCTGCTTCCCCTCCTCCCCAGATATAATGGTCCAATGTCCTATTTCCCCCTATATAATGGTCCAGACCATACCTCCAGGTCCTGCACCCCCCTTCTCCTTAAATGTACTGGTCCAGACCTCCAGGGTCCTGCTCCCCCCTTCTCCTTAAATGTACTGGTCCAGACCTCCAGGGTCCTGCTCCCCCCTCCTCCCTAGATATAATAGTCCAGGACTCCAGAGTAAATTTTTCCAGTCCCAGAGTCAGCCAGCCCTCACCTCACAGACACGTTTGCGTGCCCACACTCCAGCAGCGCTGCCAGGCCCAGCAGCACGCAGCTTCGCTGTACGCGCCGCCTCTTCCACTTCCGGCCAGTAGTACTGCCGCCCAGACTGGGAGCGGGACCACTCCCTCAACCCACTGCAGGTACGCCTCTCTGCCTCCAGCTGCCCCCTATCGCACTGCCCACAGCCTACAGGCCCTGCAGATAGTGCTTTCTCTGTCTGTCCTGGAGGGGCCTGCGACCCAAGTAGCTCAGTGGCGTAGCGTGGGTTGCCAGCACCCGGGGCAAGCCAAAAATTGGCTGCCGGGCGCTGTGTGAAGAAAAAAAAACACAGCGTCAGGCTCGATTTAACTTGTGCCAGCCCAGCGGACAGCTGCGCCCCCCTGCAGTGTGGCGCCCGGGGCAACGGCCCCCCCGGCCCCGCCATGCTACGCCCCTGCAGTAGCTATACCACATGAATAAAAAAATAATAATCCTCAGCAGGCGGCCCGGGCCCCCAGTGGCGTAGGGCCCCATAGCCATTGCTATGGCTGCTATGGTGATCCCTACGCCCATGGCTGGACTGATTAGCGGCCAGGTGGGAGTCAAACACCGGACTGGACTCATGTGCTGGTCCGGGTTTTGACAACACCTAGCTGCCTTTAAAAGACAGCTGGGTTCAGCAGAAAGGATCTCTGTATTGGGATCTGAGGCTTGTGCTGGGCTTGGAGGTCTGAGACCAGTGAGGGGAAACAGGCCACCTAAAGTCTGTTCATGGACTCTTAGAGGCAGAACTGCCAGTTGGGTGTAATCTAACACCAAAACCAAAAGGTGACTTTTTGTGTTGAATGTGACTTTTTGTTTTTGAACTTGCCAAGAGTGTGAATAAACACTGAACTGTTTGATTTAAGAACTGGTTGGTGCCTATATACTGCGTCCGCTTATCTTGTCTACCAGAGTGAATCCCCACACTGGTCATCATCCCAAGCAGGAAAGTTTATGAAATCGAATTTCTTGCTTTACTTCAGAAGACAGAGGCTATTTTGCAACAGACTGAGTCTACGGAGTCGTGAATAGAATGCACAGCACTACAAATGGTTGATCGTATTCTATAGACAGATTTACAAAAAATGGTAGGGTTTTGATTTTTTTCTGTGACCAAAAGTGGTTGTCCGATCACAGACAGCCCATTTAATAAGAGAGCTACCGGGGACTGAAGCTATACAATTTCCCTTGGGCATTAAAACTGTTAGCGGCTCTTTAAGATGAGGTACATGTGCCCTATTAGGTCATATGGAGATGGGTTGTCAAGATAAGATTACCCATTTACCTGCCCTAGCATCAGATTGCTCACACTGGGCGATGGAGGAATAAGGAATAAACAAAAATATTTTTTTTAAAACAAAACATGCTTTTGATGGTACAGTGGAAAAGCAGTTTGAAGGCCAGAAGTAAATGTACAAGTATCTCATTACTTAGTGCAAAATATAACTTGTGGCATATTCAGCACTGCAGTATTAAGTACAAAGCACAGTTTCTGGCACTAGATGAGGAGTTATGGTGGCTGATTGGATGACAATTTAATGGCACTTGTGGATATAAGTGTCCACTGTGATTAGGCTTGATGTTAGTTTGGCCTAGGGGTTGTCCTAGGTGATGGGTGTCCAAACAGTAGTCCCTCACCCACAGCAGTTCTGTAAAAGCTGTAATTTTCTGATCACTCTGTTGTCTTCACACACTGATCCTTTCTGAAATCTGTGTTCTGTATTCTGATAATCTCTCTGGAGTGTTGGTCTCACAGGTGAATTTGGTATTGTTCCTAGGAGCAGAAGCTCAGGCATGTGCTTCCTATCCCTTCACTATCAGAACTGGAACTCTCCCTCCTTGCAGGAACTAGTACTAACCCACTCCTACCAAGAGGGGATGACCATGGTGGATAGCTCTGTTCCGGCTAACCATTGCCAACCATTACCGCCTCTGATGGACTGAATGGCATGACAGTGCTTAACATTACAATACATAACAATGTACAACACAATGAAACATTTGAAGTTATTACCAGGTCTGGGATACTCCATATGCATTCTCCAAAATTTTGTTGTGGCTTTGTCTGGCTGTGTTACTCATCTGGAGTTGGTGACTGTGTGAACCTAGGGCATCTGCAGGTGGTTTGTCTATGCCTCCTAGCTGCATTTATGGCTGGGAGTAAGTTGACTTGGGGCAGTTTGCCTTGAGATTTCTGTAGCTCCAAGGACTTCCATTGTTCTTGTACTATGTTTATGAAATATGTCTTGTTATGGCTGACAGAGGGACTCTGTGAGGGTCTGGTTTTACGACAATACAGTTAGGTTGCTTTTATTTACTGTATAGATGAATTGTTGTTTAAAATTGCTATTTGCAATTACTTCAATTTTTCTATAATAAATGGCTGCTATAGCAGTTAAAATCTACATTTGTGTCTGAGCCATGATTCTGTGGACTTCAAGATATTAAAGGGGTTGTACAGAAATATCTAAATTTTAACTGATGCTAATGATAGGTTCATACTCACCTGCTCCATGCTGTTCTACTCATGTGATCTCCTATGTGTCCATCTTCTGGTGTCCATCTTCTTTACTTCCTCTTGGGCATGGACATGGTCACCTGCTCAAATGCAGCCAATAACTGTCTTCAGTGGTGACGTGTCCACAGGTCTCTGAGACGGTTTACTATAAGATCACTATGCCAGCACCGAGGGGAAGGGAAGGCAGCAGGAAAGCTAATGAGCATGTTTTATTCCATCTCTGAATGCAGAAGGTGGACCAGAAGGATAAGCAGCAAGGAGCACTATCAAAGAGGAAAAATGTACTTCATTTCATATGCCCTATTCATTGCAAAGAAGTACTATTATATATTGGATACTACATTTAAGAATTGCAAACAGAATTTGATGATAAAAATGGTGCAGACTGGATTTACAATACGAACAATTCAGCTTTTTATTTAATTATTCAGTGGTATTATTATTTCAACTGGTCCATTGTTGTGCAAGAATGTGGTGTGTTCAGATTAGCTATGAGCAGTGCCAGTTGGCATTAGTGGAAGTTACTCCTTTTTAGATGGCACAGTTTCCTTCTATTTAATGCCCGTCTCCTTTACTTCTCTACAATCAAAACTAGACTGAGCCCCTGTTTACACCATGTTCTGAGACTTTGTTTGGTGTATTCACCATGTGGGGTATTTTATGGTATGGGATGTTACCAATGCAGTGAGACCAAATATATATAGTTTTTTTTACATATATATATATATTTTTTTTTTTTAATTTCTTCAACAATAAACCTGTAAAAGAAACCTTTTTTTAATTTAGGAGTCTATTTTCTAAACACTTTGAGGCACTTGTACTAAAGCTGTCAAAAACGTATGAGCAAATGGCATTTGGCACAAAAATGTTCAACTTTTTGAGACTTTCTGCTGCTCCTGGCACTTTACCTAAAGTGGGCGTGACTTAGTGGAAGGAGGCAGAGGCTTAATAGCCTGACACATTTAATATAAATGACATCAGAAAACTGGTGTAAACGATAACCGAAATCTATGCCAACCCATAGCTGAAGTAGATTTCGACTGGAGTATAAAATGCCAGTTTTTAGTAAATGTGCCCCCTTTTTTGCCCTCTTTTTCATCCCACTAGGGGACTTAAATGGGTTAGTCCATTTCACACATTGGTGACATATCGCAAGGATATGAGACCCACACCTATTTCTAGAACTGAGCCTGCAAAGTGCAGGGGAGCAGACTGCGCATGCGCAGCCGCCCTCTATTTATTTCTATGGGACTGCCGAACATAGCAGAGCACTATTCACGTCAGCTCCATAGAAGTGAATAGAGCGGTGGCTGCGCTTGCACGGAGTGTTTCTCTTTCATATCTGTGATTTCTGAAAATAGCCGAGTGCACCACTTAGCTATTTTTGGCACTCTCATAGAAATTAATGGGGGTGGTCACGGATGCACGGTTCGCTCTCCTTCTATTTGCAGGCTTCGTTCTAGAGATAGATGTGGGTCCCAGAAGTGGAATCCGCACCTATCAGACATATCCTAGCGATATGCTACCAATATGTGAGATGGGTCAACCCCTTTAACCTAATCATTTCAATAATCCACTGCAGTACTTCTGTATCGTAGTGCATTATGCTTGTCAGTGTTACAATGAAAGGCAGCCTATTAGCCAGGTAGCCAACCTGAGAGGTATTGTTAGACCATCGGCCACAGCGACTCATTGGTACCTCGCAATCACGCAATGGGGACTCCAATGGGCTTATAGATGGAGCCCTTACCCTCTGTAAACCACTTACAGTGGGTGCCAGGCCATTTTTCCATAGCCTGAGCACAGCTTGGGATAAGTAGTAAGGGGGGTTAATTCACTGGAACAAAGAAAAACAATAAGGTCTCTTTAACTGAAGTCCATGAAATCTGCCCATAGAGACTGAAATAATGATAAAAACAGATGTGCCCTCCACTTTTTCTTTAACTCATCTTATCCAGAAATGTGTGGGGGCAAGATGAAAAACAAAATGTACATTTCTGACGGATGCCTCTGATGAATGCAATGCATCAGCCAACCATCGAAATAGGCTAACATGTTAAAACCTCATACATTTATATATCTTTTTATTGGATAACATGAGATATTTGTATTCTGATTTTGAGAAACTGGAAACCTTAAAGGAGTTTTTCAGGAGTAAATTATTGATGACCTATGCACTGAGCTGCGCCTAGGCCATGTGATTGATGAACATAATGTCACTGCCCTAAGAGGGGGCGCAGTACTCGCCAAAGCATTGCAGCCTCTTCAAACAGCTGATCGGTGGGGTGCCAGAAGTCGGTCTCTCATCAATCATATATTGATGACCTGTCCGGAGGATAGGAAATCAATATTCTAGTCCTAGAAAACCCCTTTAATGAAATTTAAGAGAAGTTAAAGGGGTTCTGCAGTTTGTTTTAACTGATGATCGGCGGGGGATCTCACAAGCGGAACCCCAAACGCAAGTGTGAAAGTAGCCTTAGTTGTAGTAAATGTTCTGACTGAGAAAGTTGAGCAAGGTTGTTTGCAGTACTAAAAGTCCAAATAAAGAGTATGCCGAAGAGTCAGGACAGGAAGCAGAATACATAGAGTAACGTTAAGAAATGATATAGAATATTCACATATACGCTGGTAATATGTGATAAAAAATGTGTAGATGTCAGTTTCCATTTAACACTGTAGAAAGAACCAAGGCTGTACATGAGACATTGTCTAAATGATGCCCTCTTGTCTGACATCACTTCCTGCTCTGCAGCTATTGGCTGAAGCTTCCCCGAACAGACTTCCTGTTCTGTATGCCCTCCGCACATGCTACTAGTAAGGGTCTATTCACACGTCCGTTTTTTTCTTTCCTGATCTGTTCCGTTTTTTGCTGAACAGATCTGGACCAGATCTGGACCCATTCATTTTCAATGGGTCCTGAAAAAAAACGGACAGCACAATGTCTGATTTTTTTTCAGGACCCATTGAAAATGAATGGGTCCAGATCTGGTCCAGATCTGTTCAGCAAAAAACGGAACAGATCAGGAAAGAAAAAACGGACGTGTGAATAGACCCTAATACTGACAGCTTTCTGTAAAAAAAAAAAAAAAAAGGCAGTACCTAAAAGAGAGCAGAGAGTTTCCAGAATTATCAGTGTTATGTGCCAAATGCAGCTGGTCAATGTAAGGGGTGGAAAGGACCGGAAGTTTGTGAGGTGAAGCTTCAACCAATTGTTGCAGAGCTTTTATTGATGTTGCAGAAATGGGCTATATTCTGGCAACTTCTGCTGGTCAGCCCAGTAACATGCAGCCATTTTGTCACTCCCTGTGATGATAAGGGGTTGTTCAGCCAATAATAATTATTTTGAAATAATGTCAAACTCCCATTACGATGATTCTCGGTCCCCTGTCTGTCTCGACTTCCTTGTGGCTCACGACATACAGGAACATGGCTGAGTGGATATTTCCTGTGGGCATCGAGAGGCACCAGGTGGTAGTCCAGCCGGGGATTGAGACGTGTCTAGATTGGAGAGCATTCTCAGCCTTTTCTAACTAATATTTGTTGGCTGTCCAACCCCTAAGGATCTATAGTAGACAGTTCACTTTGGAAACCTCAAACACCAATATGAAAACATTAATGGTCCTGGTAAACGGTATGGCAGGAGTCAGCAACCTCCGGCACTCCAGCTGTGGTGAAACCACGACTCCCAGCATGCTCCATTCACTTTTATGGAAGTTCTGAAACAGCCAAGCAAATGTCCATCCAGGGAATCATAGTTTTACCACAGCTGGAGTGCCAGAGGTTGCTGATCCCTTCTGTATTGTATAACCCTGGTAGCTATATTGTGCTTATAATGAAAACTGACCCTGAGTTTTACTTTAAACAAAGTTAAGACGAAGTTTCACAGATTTGCTCAGTATGAGAAACTACATGTTGAACTACTAGGACACATTGGATAAAGGTCAATGCAATTTATAGATTAATAAATGGATAGGGAAAGACAATCAGAACTTTTTACCGACTCAACAAATACAACAGCGAAACAGACTGAAGAATTATGTAACCTTTGTTTACCAAAATACCTCAACAGAATGGCGATTGTTCATGAAAGTGTCACAGCCTATGGTGTCACAAAGAGCCGTTTGAGTAGCAGCAGGACTGCAACACCCTCTAATGACAGGTTTCTCGGTGCAAGAAAATACATTGAGATGAGTGTAAGACGTTAAGCTTTCTGCCGCTGTACCCTTCTTAATTAGAATATTCACACATCTAAGAGTTGTGAGGGAGCTGTTGGCACCATCACAGAGCTAATTCTATTCAGCGCCACACAAAGAAAATTCTTCTAAATGTTTTCCCATGAGGAGCCGTTAGAGGCACAGAGGGACCCAGTGGAGTAAATTAAGCACTGTGGGTCCTTTTTATAGGGAATTGTATTGTCAGTATTGCTATGAAGCATTTTATTTATGTTAACTTTGATCTCCGATTTGCAGTCATTGCTGGTAAAGTTGGCATAACCAGATGTTAAAGTACAGTGGCATACGATGGAGGCATACCACATGACCGTTATGGGTAGTGTTGTGCAAAGCATTAGAAGCAGAATTCAGCCCAAAGTTTAGGAAAACTTCAATTTGCAACGCAGCCAAATTTTCTTGTGCTTCGTAGGAATGAATCAGGTTTTCCTAAAATGGCGGCTGCACGTGTTACAGAGTGAAACTAAGAAGCCCGGGAATGCAAAATCACCCATAATGCCATGCAGCCGACTGGTCCGCAGGGAGCCAACCCCTGTGATGTCACAGCGCTATAAATGTCTTATCCCGCGCAGTCTCCACCATTGTCCTGTGAGCTGAGCATAAGCTGAAATGGCCAGGGACATTGTTGCTGCAATAATCCAGCGGCCATGTTTGATCCATGCGGCATCTGGTTTTAACCCTAATAATTTTAAAAACAAAATACTATTAGGTTCATAGTAGAGAGGGATCCCAGACCTTGTGGACAGATCCACATTGGATTATGGTCATCCCAGTTGTGCATTCCTCAATTTTATTGCTTTTAGGAAGAATTCCTAACTAAATGCTGTGTACCATCACACAGCAGGACAGGGGCTGCTAGATATACATTTTGGCTCCACCGATCACTGCCGGTGGAAGCCAGAGCACACCTGAATGACCACAGAATCTGAAGGGCTAAAAGTCCACGACCCCCATTACTGCCGATCACAGACATTAGTGCCAGGTGTCTGCTCTTTAAAACAGAAGACACCTTGTGGCCATGCAGCGTGCAGTGGGTGCCGTTTTTAAATTTACTGAAACTTTAACAGTCAGTGGTCAAGAAAGGGTTAACGTTCAGGCCTTAAAACTGAGATTTGGCCACCAAGTAGGAAGAATATGATTAGGCAGAGTTACCTGGGTATACCTGATTTATAGTGATTCATGACCAATTAAATTTCTTGGTGAACTTCGGCGAATCAGCCAAATCAAATTTTTCAAAACTTTAATTATCTCTAGCTATGGGACTCAGCAGGAGTGCGGGCCTAGTGCTGAAATCCTTCTTCTGTTTACAACATAAAACAACTGTTATTTCTGCCAACTGTCAGTAGGAGGAGCTCTGCTTCTGTTACTTCCAAAGGCATCTGTATAAATTCCTATACATTGTGCTCCCTCTAGTGGTGGCTGCAGGCAGCCAGGTTTATCACGTACTATGTGATCATTTGCTATGGGGCCCCATAAGATATGCCCTTAAATAAAAGTTATTTAGCTTTCATTTTTTTAGTTTTTATTTCATTTTTTTTTAATTAGCAGAAGCAGAGCAACTATTGCCCATGAGTTGTGTTTAGTAGGCAGTTCAATCGCAAGTGTATAGCCAAAACAATCACATAAATAAATCTTCTTACTCTTTTATTTCATATATCCAGACTTATAAAATAGCACATTTCATAGAATATTATATAAAAACCTCAGTCCATATGATTTCTTTAGAATCTTTGGATCCAAATGATGATTGCCTGCATCTCCATGTGCTCTGTACCGCTCGGTCCTCCCCCCACCTCCCAGTTTCCTCAGTACTAAACTCCTCCGTTGCGCCACCGTTTCGCCTGCTCTGATACTGGCTTCAGGCCTTTCTGCTCGGGCCGAGACAATCTGTATAATGTACAGTAGGTGTAGCTGAACAGGAAGACTCAGAAACACACCCAATCGGGATAGGCCGTCTGAGCAGAGGAGAGAGGTAAGTACTGAGGAAATCATCTTGCTTCCACTGGTCAGAAGACAGCAAGATTTCCAGGAAAGCCTGGAGAACTGCTTTAACTCTCTGCCATCTCATTAACTGTACGTGGATCACAGGATCTTTGCTTTCAGCATTCAGTGGGGGCTCTCTGTTGAGTTGTTGCTGTGCCTGTGCTGTTTTTTCCTCGGTTTTCACTCCTGAGTGGTGAATAAGACATCATCAGCTGGTCACTCAACACATCTCTCTTTTGCAACATGTCATTCCTCTAGTTTTGCAGCACACTATTGCCCACCCCCACCCCAGTTTTGCTTAATATTTACTGACACAAGCATGTTGTGCAGCTTATGAGGATTGACTGTGCCAATTCCTCCCCCTTGTTCCCAAGGGATTTCAAAGCACTTGAACACAGAAAACGTAAAAATCACACTCCTTCTCCCACCTCCATGATTATGCTTTGCAATATATCTCCCAGGATTGTGCAGTGCTATCTCACAGACCCCCCCCCCCCCCCACACACACACCAGAATTGAAGTATCCTGCAGAAAGTCACTACCGCGTACTCAATAACCTCGATAGGCAGGCAGCAGACACCTCACAATATCTTGGGGCTTAGACCAATAATCCCACTCAGTCTACTGTCCCAGTCGGAGTCTAAACTCTCTTGTTACTGTACTGCGCTGCTCCCTCCTCCCCTAGAGTGCATTTGGCACTGCAGCTGCAGTGCACACACATACATGCAGGCAATCTGTGTCACAGACGGAAGGTTTAACCCTAGAAATTGATGCCGCAGCACGGGACTTCGTCAGGGCCATATAGTAACTTCTCTTAGTGGGCGGTGGCCTGATGTGAAGCTGGACTTCATTAATGAAACCTGATGATCTAGCACTGACAGATGACTGTTAGATTATGAAGTCTACTGACATGACAGGTTAGTGGGAGAGCAGCTTGTAGTATCAATGTCACTTTTGTGGTGACACACACAACTCGCCTCCTCTGAGGAGTAAATTTCACTCTTTTCAGGCAACTTAGCCCTCTCCTGGCAGGGACTTATTCTGGCAGTAAGTAGTGCCAGCAGAATACAGTCAGGAGGGTGGATTGGCACAACACAGCTCTGCACTGACACCACAATGAAGAGCGATAGTGATGCTGCTGTTCTACCAATCAACTTAATTGCAGAGGAGAGGGAGGAGAGCTTTTATCTCCCCTCCTTCTGGCCTGCCTGTCAGTTTAATAGTCAGGTAAAGTGGCGCCGTATGATGATTCTAGCTCCACAAGAAAATAAAAAAAAGATTTTGGCACCTAGAGGCACCTTAGACACAAGACCTCCAGTGCCTAGTGACAAATACAGCCCTGTTCTGTGTCTTTAACTACATTACATAGTCTATATTTGGGCATTACTGCCTCTACACCATCACAAACAATTCATTCCCTGAAAGCAACACAATCTTTGGATCTAGATTTCATTGCACCACTACCTCTTGGAATAGCCCTAGTGTAGTTGGCAACTGACACAACAGACTCAGAATCATAAGTGCAAGGCACCAGAAGCACAAGCAAGATCATAGACAGAACCAGACTGAGGACAAACAGGCAAAGTACATGCAATATCTATGGAACAGACTACTCAACCCAGTTCAGACATAACAGATACATGTGAACTGTGTATCTGCACTTCAGTGGTGGCCATAACCCCTGGAAACAAACAGTGTACAATGCGATGGAAAAATGAATCACGACAGCAAAAGAGGCAATAAACACCATCGGAAATAATGCCTAAAAAACTTCCATCACTGTCTTTAACACACATGTGAAAACATCTATAACTGTGTCTAAACAGGATTATTTTGTTCTTCATATTCTCAGGACACGGGATTTTAGCCGAAAGTAAGCATGCGTATCATAAATTGGTCTCATGCCAAGATATAGCCAAGGTCAGTGTGTTCAACTAACAAGAGAATACCTGGATAATTGGAACTTGGCTTCAAGAACATAAGAAACTATGTTTAACCCTCAGCTTACAGTTTCAGATACTAAGAAAATAAATCTTTGCAGCTGCACATAAAACAGAGCACACCGTAATATGGAGGATACGTTCACATCCAAAGTTGAAACAATGTCAGTTAAAAATCTGATTTATGTGATTGATGACGTCATCCTGAAATCCATATCATTTGAGAATCTCAGAAAAATAGATTAACCCAGTTTACAGAGCTATATTAGCATTCTGGACATTTTTCATTGCCTAATAGCAATTTTTCTCAGCAATGCGGGCACATAAGATGGGACCAACACAGATGCCTTCGGCTGCCCAGTGCACATGTAACAGGTCAGCCAGTGTCATAGGTACAAATCTGCTGACAGAAGCCCTTTAACCTTGCCAGTCACTGCACCATCCCCAAGTGGGGTACCGTGTAAAGCTCATGAATTTCTAGGGGGGAAATGATGCCCTTGTGCATGTTAGATTATTACATCTATCTAATGTGTGTGGTCTAGTGCTGTGTTTATGTGCAATCTTTGTGCATTATCTAGCTACTGTAAGTCATTTGCTTCTCTACAGTAAGTCATTCCCAGCAGCATTTGATGATAGGTAATTTCTAATAAGCTTGCCTGTAATAATGAAATTATATGCAGCAAATTATAGTTCAAATGAATTATAATCATTTCTTTGCATTAGCATGATTAATATAATTTAGTTATGCACTACTTTTGTCATATATGACCTCAAAGAATTGCAGATCAAGGCATCCTTCCCTTCCGGATAAGCAGTATGTGGTTGCTATATTTAGCTAGATCAAGTTCTGGGCTTGACAAAAGCACAGCCGGGCGGTTTTCTACCAAATGGTACATTTTCCTTCTTTGCATTCAATGATGACTTTATTTAGTACTTTTGGGAAGCAGTTTTTTATTTTTTTTCTATTTGTTGGATAATAAGTACTTCTGATTGTTGTAAGGAGTATATTTCGCTATAAAAGTAGTGGTAAGCTATGACGGTGAAACCTGACGCTGTTGTGCCCTATTTATTAGCGCAACAATCGCTGTCTTGATGGATCGAGCACATGTGCTATATAGAAAGTGAATAACAGTGTACTGCTTTTCACTATGTTCCCCTTACAAGCTATGTCTATCTTTCCAATCATTGTCTCAATGCCTCTAAAATGAAAAATTAAATGGGGCCACACAGTGGCTCAGTGGTTAGCACTAGTACCTTGCAGCACTGGGGTCCTAGGTTCAAATCCAAGCGAGGACAACATTGTCCTGGAGTTTGTTCTCTTCATGTTTGTGTGGGTTTCCTCCCACACTGTAAAGACATACTGACAGGGAACTTAGATTGTGAGCCCCATTGGGAACGGTGTGATGCTGATGACTGTAAAGCGCAGCGGAATATAGTAGCGCTATATAAGTGCATAAACTAAATAAATAAATAAAGGAAAATGAAACCTGTCACCATGACAATGCAGTGCAAACTGCAGGCAGGAGGAGCTGAGCAGATGGATATATAATTTTGTGGGAAATGATTCAGAATAACTTGTAATTTATTTATTTTGCCTCTAGAGGACACAAATGTTTTTTTTATGGTTTGCACTCAAACTATTAAAGGCATCTTAGTTACAGGTGAAAACAGCCCCCTGTATGGGGCATTGTACACAAGTAGGCCTGCTGACACCCTGGAGCTCTACTTTCTCTCCGGGACACCCAGCAATCATGTGATCGTCGGGTCCAGTAGAGTAAGCGGTACAGAGTTGTTTGTTGTCCGTTACCATGGAGACACATAATCTGCATGCGAGCCGTGGACAAAAGCACTTTATAATATTGTTATTAAAAGGGGTTGTCTGCTTTTTTTGATATTGATGACCTATCCTCAGCAGAGATTTCAATAAATTAAATTATCGACACGTGTAAAAATAAGTACAAAATTCCAATATAAGTAAAAAAAATGTCCACGCCAACCAAAACTGATGCCAAAGTATCCCCGTTTACACAAAACTATAATTATATTTTAAAACGACTGACCCAAAATAGGGAATCCATTTTAATATACAGTCCTGATCAAAAGTTTAAGACCACTTATTTAGCATGGCTGGATCTTAACAAGGTTCCAAGTAGAGCTTCAACATGCAACAAGAAGAAATGGCAGTGAGACAAAACATTTTTGGAGCATTCAATTTAATGAAAACAACGCATAAACTGAAACAGGCTGTTTTTCAGCTGATCAAAAGTTTAGGACCACAACTCCAAAAAAAAACTAAACCACCCCCAAAACTGAAATCCAACTTCCAAACATGAACTCAGTAATGAGTAGCTCCGCCGTTATTGTTTATCACTTCCAAAAATTTGTTTCGGCATGCTTGATGCAAGCGCTTCCATGAGGTGAGTGGGAACATTTCTCCAAGTGGTGAAGGCGGCCGCACAAAGGCCATCTACTGTCTGGAACTGTTGTCCATTTTTGTAAACTTCCCTTGCCATCCACCCCCAAAGGTTCTCAATTGGATTTAGATCAGGGGAACACGCAGGATGGGCCAAAAGAGTAATGTTATTCTCCTGGAAAAAGTCCCTTGTCCTGCGGGCATTGTGTACTGTAGCGTTGTCCTGTTGTAAAACCCAGTTGTTACTACACAGACGAGGGCCCTCAGTCATGAAGAATGCTCTCTGCAACATCTGGACATAGCCAGCGGCCGTTTGACGCCCCTGCACTTTCTGAAGCTCCATTGTTCCACTGAAGGAAACAGCACCCAGACCATTATGGCGCCCCCTCCACTGTGGTGCATAGAAAACATCTCAGGTGGGATCTGCTTGGATCCCACCTGGAGGTGTGTTTGGGGTAATTGTCCTGTTGAAAAATAAATGATGGTCCAACTAAACGCAAATCGGATGGAATAGCATGCCGCTGCAAGATGCTGTGGTAGCCATGCTGGTTCAGTATGTGTCACAACCAGACAGCTGAGAAGCTCTGACAGAAGCCTTTCAGAACCTCCTCCTTGAGTTTTCTTTGTTGTGGTGTTCAGTTCCTCATCTCGTTAGCCTCTCTCAGCTGTCATGTAGTTGGACTGATTGCTTCCCTTTAAATTCCTCCCCATAATGCGTTACTGGCTTATACTTCCTCCTGCAGTGTGTGTGCATGCTGATCCTATTTCCCACTCTGCTACTAAGTTAAGTGCTGTACATTTATCTGTTATTTTCTGTTTGCTGGATCCCAGGTGACCCTGACTCCCTCCGTGTCTGGTGTAGGGAGCCGGTGGTCGTGTCCCCTCACTATTGTAGGGTGTTTAGGTGTTATATAGTCGAGGTACGTGGATATGCAACCATCCACCTTTGGGATTTTTGCATAGGCTGAGCAGCCAAAGGTCTTGTGCCAGGTCTTGTGCAGGGGTCTCCCTTTTGGTTCCTTAGCTTTGGATCCAGTGAGTCATATATGCATGTTGCATTGTCTTGTTTCCTGTACACCGTCCGTGACATTATAAGCCGCCAAAACCGTCTCAAGCATGGATCCGGTTTCACTTTTGGCTGAACGCTTCCAGGGTCTTTCATTGGAGGTAGCTGATCTCCGTAAGACTTTTTCTCAGCTTCAAGTGACCAGTTCAGCTTGCGTTCATGGAGTTTGTTCTGAGCCTAAGATCTCGCTCCTGGATACGTTCTCCGGGGGTAGTGAGAATTTTGTGCGTTTTAGAGAGGCTTGCAAACTCCATTTTCGCCTTCTTCCCCATTCCTCTGGTGATGAGGAACGGAGGGTGGGGATCATTATATCGCTGCTCAGGGGTAACGCTCAGTCTTAGGCCTTTTCGCTGCCGGAGGGGGCACAGCCTCTACGTTCAGTGGATGAATTCTTTTTAGCCCTGGGTCAGATATATGATGATCCGGATCGTATTGCTCTGGCTGAGTCTAGACTACGTCTATTATGCCAGGGTAAACAATCCGCAGAGATATACTGCTCAGAATTTCGGAGATGGGCAGCTGATACTGGTTGGAATGATGCTGCACTCCGAAGTCAATTTTGCCATGGTCTTTCAGAGGGATTGAAAGATGCATTTGCCTTTCATGAGAGGCCTATTTCCTTGGACTCTGCTATGTCTCAGGCCGTTCGTATTGACAGGCGTCTTAGAGAGAAAGGAGAGATATCTCCTTCCTGTCATACTCAGTCCCAGGACAGTGCAGCGGTCTCATTCTGTGCGCAGGGGTCTCGGTCGCTGTCAGCCCCTTCTGAGCAGGAGCCCATGCAGCTGGGGTTGATTGCTTCTGACAATAGAAGATTCAGCTCACATGAAAGGGTTTGTTTTTGTTGTGGAGGTATAAATCATTTGGCAAATGTTTGTCCCTCTAGGAGATTCAGGCAGTTTTCTGGGAGTAATAAAGAAACAAACAGGAAAAAATCTTTTAAAAATGTTCCGTCTGTTACTATTGGCAGGGTTGAGGTGGAAATTGAAGGTTTTCCGTTTGCTTGTAGTTCCCGTTTTGTCCTGCCTGCTAGGGTGGCGCTACAGAGCAAGAGCATTTTTTGTGAGATTTTTGTGGATAGTGGAGCAGCTGTCAATCTCATTGATAATCAATTTGCAATAACTCATGGTTTCCAGGTGCGCACTTTGGGAAAGGATATTCCTGTTTTTGCTATTGATTCCGCTCCACTTTCTCAGAAATCATTAAAGGGCATAGTTCACAATATCCGTTTAATTGTGAGTGATGCTCATGTTGAGGATGTGTCATGTTTCATCCTTAGCGGTTTGCCTACTCCTCTAGTGTTGGGGCTACCCTGGCTCACTAAACATAACCCCACCATTGATTGGCAAGCGAGGCAAATAAATGGTTGGAGTGACTTTTGCAGAGAGAATTGCCTCACGACATCTGTTTCTGAGGTTGCTACTAAGACTGTACCATCTTTTCTCTCTGAATTTTCGGATGTCTTCTCTGAGAGTGGAGTTCAGGATTTGCCCCCGCACAGGGAGTACGATTGCCCTATTAATCTCATCCCAGGCGCCAAGCTGCCTAAATCTCGTTTATACAATCTTTCCCAACCTGAGAGGATCGCTATGCGTGCTTATATCTCTGAGAGTCTGAGAAAAGGACACATACGACCCTCGAAGTCACCTGTTGCCGCTGTTTTTTTCTTTGTTAAGAAAAAAGATGGTTCTTTAAGACCTTGTCTGGATTTCAGGGAGCTGAACAGTATCACTATTCGTGACCCTTATCCGCTTCCTCTGATCCCGGACCTGTTTAACCAGGTTGTTGGGGCTAAAGTCTTTTCCAAATTGGATCTAAGAGGGGCATACAACCTGGTCAGGGTCAGAGAAGGAGACGAATGTAAGACGGCCTTCAATACCCCTGAGGGCCATTTTGAGAATTTGGTTATGCCTTTTGGTTTGATGAATGCCCCAGCCGTTTTTCAGCATTTCGTGAACAGCATTTTTTATCATTTGATGGGAAAATTTGTATTAGTGTATTTGGATGATATTTTGATTTTTTCTCCTGATTTCAAGACTCATAAGGAACATTTACGTCAGGTCTTGCTCATCCTGCGGGAGAATAAATTATATGTGAAACTGGAAAAATGTGTGTCTGCGGTTCCAGAAATTCAATTTCTGGGGTTTCTTCTCTCCGCTTCTGGTTTTCGCATGGACCCCGAGAAGGTCCGCGCTGTGCTTGAGTGGGAGCTTCCTGAGAATCAGAAGGCGCTGATGCGTTTTTTGGGCTTTGCCAATTATTACAGGAAGTTTATTTTGAATTATTCCTCTATTGTTAAACCACTCACTGATATGACCAGAAAGGGGGTAGATTTTTCTTCTAGGTCAGTAGAGGCGCGTAAGGCTTTTTCTAATATCAAGGAGAGTTTTGCTTCCGCTCCCATCTTGGTGCAACCTGATATTTCTTTACCCTTCATAGTTGAGGTTGATGCTTCTGAGGTGGGTGTGGGGGCGGTCTTGTCTCAGGGTTCCTCTCCTGCCAAATGGCGACCGTGTGACTTTTTCTCGAAAAAACTCTCCTCCGCAGAGAGAAATTACGATGTGGGAGATAGGGAATTGTTGGCCATCAAGTTGGCTTTTGAGGAATGGCGCCATTGGCTAGAGGGAGCCAGACACCCTATTACCGTATTTACTGACCATAAAAATCTGGCCTACTTGGAGTCAGCCAAGCGTCTGAACCCGAGACAGGCCAGATGGTCTTTGTTCTTTTCAAGGTTTAATTTTGTTGTCACGTTCCGCCCTGGAGTTAAGAATGTGAAGGCAGATGCCCTGTCACGTTGTTTTCCGGGAGGCGGGAATTTTGAAGACCCGGGTCCCATTTTGGCTGAAGGTGTGGTGGTCTCTGCTCTTTTTTCTGAATTGGAGGCAGAGGTGCAGGCAGCCCAGTCAGAGGCTCCTGATCTTTGTCCTCCTGGGAGGTTGTTTGTGCCTCTCGCTTTAAGACACAAGATTTTTAAGGAACACCACGATACGGTCCTTGCTGGGCACCCGGGGGCAAGAGCCACACTGGATCTCATCGCTCTGAGATTCTGGTGGCCTGCGCTTCGTAAGTCGGTTGAGGGTTTTGTGGCAGCCTGCGAGACTTGCGCTCGTGCCAAAGTCCCTCATTCACGGCCATCAGGTCCTCTCCTTCCCTTACCCATTCCTTCCCGTCCTTGGACACATCTGTCCATGGACTTCATAACGGACCTGCCTCGTTCCTCGGGGAAGACTGTGATTCTGGTGGTGGTGGACCGTTTTAGCAAAATGGTGCATTTCATCCCTTTTCCTGGTTTGCCCAATGCTAAGACGCTGGCGCAGGCATTTATTGATCACATTGTCAAATTGCACGGTATTCCTTCAGACATAGTCTCTGATAGGGGCACGCAGTTTGTTTCCAGATTCTGGAAGGCTTTCTGTTCTCGCTTGGGGGTTCGGTTGTCATTCTCTTCTGCTTTCCACCCGCAGTCGAATGGCCAGACAGAGCGCGTCAATCAGAATCTGGAGACATATCTGCGCTGTTTTGTGGCAGAGAATCAAGAGGATTAGTGTTCTTTTTTGTTCCTTGCTGAGTTTGCTTTAAATAACCGTCGTCAGGAGTCCTCTGATAAGTCACCATTTTTTGGTGCATATGGGTTTCATCCGCAGTTTGGGACTTTCTCGGGAGAGGGGTCTTCTGGTTTACCTGATGAGGACAGATTCTCCTCGTCTTTGTCATCTATTTGGCAAAAGATTCAGGATAATCTAAAGAGCATGAGTGAGAGATATAAGCGTGTGGCAGATAAGAGACGTGTGCTTGGTCCGGACCTGAATGTTGGTGATCTGGTGTGGTTGTCTACCAAGAATATCAAATTGAAGGTTCCCTCCTGGAAGTTGGGTCCTAGGTTTATTGGGCCTTACAAAATCCTGTCTGTCATCAATCCTGTTGCCTACCGTCTTGATCTTCCTCAGACTTGGAAGATCCATAATGTTTTTCATAAGTCCTTATTGAAACCTTATGTTCAACCCATTGTACCCTCGCCTTTGCCTCCTCCTCCGATTATGGTTGATGGCAATCTTGAATTTCAGGTCTCTAGGATTGTGGATTCTCGTCTTGTCCGCGGTTCTACTCAGTACCTTGTTCATTGGGAGGGTTATGGTCCTGAGGAGAGGATGTGGGTCCCAGTGACGGACATTAAGGCCTCTCGTCTCATCAGGGCTTTCCATAGGTCCCATCCTGAGAAGGTGGGCTCGGAGTCCACTCGTAGAGGGAGGGGTACTGTCACAACCAGACAGCTGAGAAGCTTTGACAGAAGCCTTTCAGAACCTCCTCCTTGAGTTTTCTTTGTTGTGGTGTTCAGTTACTCATCTCGTTAGCCTCTCTCAGCTGTCATGTAGTTGGACTGATTGCTTCCCTTTAAATTCCTCCCCATAATGCATTACTGGGCGGCTTATACTTCCTCCTGGAGTGTGTGTGCATGCTGATCCTATTTCCCAGTCTGCTACTGAGTTAAGTGCTGTACATTTATCTGTTATTTTCTGTTTGCTGGATCCCAGGTGACCCTGACTCCCTCCGTGTCTGGTGTAGGGAGCCGGTGGTCGTGTCCCCTCACTATTGTAGGGTGTTCAGGTGTTATATAGTCGAGGTACGTGGATATGCAACCATCCACCTTTGGGATTTTTGCATAGGCTGAGCAGCCAGGGAAAGTGCCAGGTCTTGTGCAGGGGTCTCCCTTTTGGTTCCTTAGCTTTGGATCCAGTGAGTCATATATGCATGTTGCATTGTCTTGTTTCCTGTACACCGTCCGTGACAGTATGCCTTCAATTTTGAATAAATCCCCAACAGTGTCACCAGCAAAGCACCCCCACACCATCACACCTCCTCCTCCATGCTTCACGGTGGGAACCAGGCATGTAGAGTCCATCCGTTCACCTTTTCTGCGTCGCACAAAGACACGGTGGTTGGAACCAAAGATCTCAAATTTGGACTCATCAGACCAAAGCACAGATTTCCACTGGTTTAATGTCCATTCCTTGTGTTCTTTAGCCCAAACAAGTCTCTTCTGCTTATTGCCTGTCCTTAGCAGTGGTTTCCTAGCAGATATTCTACCATGAAGGCCTGATTCACACAGTCTCCTCTTAACAGTTGTTCTAGAGATGTGTCTGCTGCTAGAACTCTGTGTGGCATTGACCTGGTCTCTAATCTGAGCTGCTGTTAACCTGCGATTTCTGAGGCTGGTGACTCGGATGAACTTATCCTCCGCAGCAGAGGTGACTGTTGGTCTTCGTTTCCTGGGGCGGTCCGCATGTGAGCCAGTTTCTTTGTAGCGCTTGATGGTTTTTGTGACTGCACTTGGGGACACTTTCAAAGTTTTCCCAATTTTTAGGACTGACTGACCTTCATTTCTTAAAGTCATGATGGCCACTCGTTTTTCCTTACTTAGCTGCTTTATTCTTGCCATAATACAAATTCTAACAGTCTATTCAGTAGGACTATCAGCTGTGTATCCACCTGACTTCTCCACAATGCAACTGATGGTCCCAACCCCATTTATAAGGCAAGAAATCCCACTTATTAAACCTGACAGGGCACACCTGTGAAGTGAAAACCATTTCAGGTGACTACCTCTTGAAGCTAATCAAGAGAATGCCAAGAGTGTGCAAAGCAGTAATCAAAGCAAAAGGTGGCTACTTTGAAGAACCTAGAATGAGACATATTTTCAGTTGTTTCACACTTTTTTGTTATGTATATAATTCCACGTATGTTAATTCATAGTTTTGATGCCTTCAGTGTGAATCTACAATTTTCATAGTCATGAAATTAAAGAAAACTCTTTGAATGAGAAGGTGTGTCCAAACTTTTGGTCTGTACTGTATATATATTTATTATTTTTAATTTTTTTCCTAGTGGGCCCCATGGCTACTTGTTACATCAGTGTCTAAATAAAAATATATCTCACTCAGTGTTACGATACAATGTACAATGTGTGCAGATGGCCATTCTCTAAGTGCATCTAAAAAGTTGAGTAGTATCAGCATAGATGTGCAGATCGTGGTCAGATTTCAAGTTTTACAGATTTTAAGATTAATTTGCCTTTAGGATGCACTAGGCAAATAAATTCACTAGTCTTGAAGATATATTGTCCAGGTGAGTTTAACCCTTTCAAGACAGAGCCACTTTTCACCTTAACCTCTTCAGGACACATGACGTACCGGTACGTCATGTTGTCCTGGTACTTAAGGACACATGACGTACCGGTACGTCATGTATGGTTCCGATCACCGCCGCCCGGCGGGCGGTGATCGGAACCCGGTGCCTGCTTAAATCATTGAGCAGGCACCTAGGCTAAATGTGTCAGGGGGTCCTGTGACCCCCCCCCCCATGTATCGCCTCTGATTGGTTGGTGGAGAGAGGAGTGCTGCTGCACCTCGTGGATCTTTGCCAGCATCACCCCATCTGTGCCCCCCAGGACCCGATCTGTGCCCCAGCACCCCCCATCTGAACCGCAGGTACTTAGGGAAAGAATAGGAAAAGGTTTAGCTAGGCTGTGTGACCCTAGACCCCCCAGGGGTGCTGCTGCTTGCCCCCCCCCACACTTTTTCGGGGTGCAGGATTTTTTACTTTTTATATTTTTTGTGTACGCTGACTGTGGCTGGCACTCTTAGCGTCCGGCCACTGTTAGCGCATTGCACACCCCACCGCTGATCAACTTCGGACGGTTGATCAGCGGTTTTGAATTATTTTTTTTCCAATTTTTTGCCTTTTTTCATTTTTTTTTTTCTGTTAGTTCTAGGGTGAGTTCGTGAACACCTGTGCTCCCACACACACGCACACCAAATAAAGATTTCCACACACGCACATACATACACGCAGACACACACTCCCCTATGGCCCGCCGGACGTTCTCGGCCGAGGAGGCATACGCCCAGCTTGCCTCCAACTCCGAGAGTCCCAGTGAGGACGAGGATGACCCCACTTTCCTGTTGTCATCCATGTCCTCCTCATCACCTAGCGATGATGATGAGCCCCCAAGGTGGTGGAGATGCCGCCAGGCGGAGCAAGGGGACCGCCATGTTAGGGACCCTGTGGCCCACCCTAGTACAAGCAGCTCTGGGGCTCGTACTAGTTTTCCGGCCCACCAGTTAAATCCACCGGAGCACCCTGCCGGTGAACTTGTCTGGTGTACCCCAGAGCGATACGAGCCCGTGATTCCTGATTTTGTAGTCCAATCAGGAATCCAGATTTCCACAGTGGGCTACACTGAATATGACTTTTTTTGTCATTTTTTCAGTGACCCACTGGTAAATCTGATGGTGGAGCAGACGAACCTGTACGCCCAACAGTTCGTTGCTTAAAACCCGGGCTCCTTTTTGGCCAGGCCTGGTGGCTGGACGCCGGTCAGTGCAGCCGAGATGAGGACATTTTGGGGCCTCATGCTGCATATGGGCCTGGTCAAGAAACCCAGTGTCAGGCTGTACTGGAGTGGGGATGTCCTCTACCAGACCCCACTTTACAGTACGGCCATGACACGCCCCCGGTTTGAGGCCATCCGGAAATGTCTGCATTATTCAGATAATGCAGCATGTCCCCCCCGAGGTGATCCTGCCCGTGACAGTCTGTATAAGATACGGCCGGTCATCGATCACTTCGGGGCCAAATTCATGGAGGCCTATGTACCTGGAAGAGATGTCGCGGTTGATGAGTCTCTCATTGCGTTCAAGGGGAGACTCATTTTCCACCAGTATGTGCCCTCCAAGCGGGCGAGGTATGGCGTGAAGCTATACAAAATTTGTGAGAGTACCTCAGGGTACACTTACAAGTTTTGTGTATACGAGGGGCGAGATTCCCGTATTCAACCCCCAGAATGTCCCCCCACTCTGGGTGTTACCGGGAAACTTGTGTGGGACCTTATGTACCCACTGCTAGATAAGGGTTACCACCTTTACGTGGATAACTTTTATACTAATATCCCCTTGTTCCAGTCCCTTGCCGCCAGATCCACGTCCGCTTGTGGGACCATGCGGAAAAATCAACGCGGCCTCCCTGCCCTCCCCCTCCAGGTACCTATCCCCAGGGGTGAGACCCGTGCCCTTACCACTGGAAATCTGTTGCTGGTCAGGTATAAGGACAAGAGGGATGTCCTTGTACTGTCCACAATTCATGGTAATGGTATCACCCCTGTGCGAGGTACCGCGGCAACGGTCCTCAAGCCTGATTGTATCGTCGACTTAAATCGGTATATGGGAGGAGTTGATCTCTCTGATCAAGTCCTCAAGCCATATAATGCCATGCGCAAAACCCGGGCATGGTACAAAAAAGTTGTGGTCTACTTGTTACAGGTTGCCATGTACAACTCTTTTGTGCTGTCCCGGAGCGCTGGCAACACAGGAACATTCCTTCAGTTCTATGAGGCAGTCCTCAAGTCCCTGATCTTTTCGGACTGGGAAAGAGCAGGCCAGAGTACCTCGGGAACTGTAGTCGCCCGGATTGTCCCTGGCCAACACTTTCAAGGTGTGGTTCCCCATACTGGAAAGAAGGGACGAACACAAAAAAGGTGCAGAGTGTGTCACAGGAGGGGGATACGGAAGGACACCACTACTCAATGTGACACGTGCCCTGATCATCCGGGCCTCTGCATTATTGGTTGCTGCAGGGAGTACCACACTTCCATGGAGTACTAAATTTATATCCCAATTTAGCACTCACATCGGATAAAAAAACTAATTCTCAGACTTGAGACACCCAAAAAAATTGTAAAAACGAAAATAATTTTATAAAAGTATACAAATTAGGTATCTCAGCGTCGGTAAGAATCTCCTCTATAAAAATAGCCCATGACCCAACCCCCAAGATTAACACGGTCCCCCCAAAAAAAAAAAAAACTGTGCAAAAATATATATTTTTGGCCCCTTACGTAACAAAAAGTTTAATAGCAAGCGATCAAAAAGTCATATAGCCCCCAAAATAGTGCCAATAAAACAGTCCTCTCATCCCGCAAAAAATGAGCCCCCACATAAGATAATCGAGAAAACAAAAAAAAAGAAATGACTCTTAGACTTTAGAGATACAAAAATTATTTTTTGTATCAAAAAGGATAATAGTCTAAAACCTAAATAATTGTAAAAAAAAGACTTATTAGGTATCGTTGCGTCCATAAGAATCTCCTCTATAAAAATACCTCATGACCCAACCCCCCAGATTAACACGGTCCCAAAAAAAAAAAGGTGCAATTTTAGTTTAATATTTTGTCACCTTACATAACAAAGTTTAATAGCAAGCGATCAAAAAGTCATATAGCCCCCAAAATAGTGCCAATAAAACAGTCCTCTCACCCCGCAAAAAATGAGCCCCCACATAAGATAATCGGCTAAAAATCGACTCTTAGACTTTAGAGATACCCCCAAAAAATTTTTGTATAAAAAACGATAATATAGTCTAAAATCTAAATAATTTTATAAAAAGTAGACTTATTAGGTATCGCCGCAATGGTAAGAATCTCCTCTATAAAAATACCCCATGACCTAACCCCCCAGATTAACAGTGATTATACAAACTTTATTAGGTGTTTCTCAACAGTTAACGGCAAATGGAGATGAAATTTCAGATTTTAAATTTTTAGTAACCTTCCCTCCAAAAAATGTAATATAGAGCAACCAAATATCATATGTACCCTAAAAATAGTCCCAAAAAAAGCCTCCAGGGGTGCATCAGGGGTGCAAATAAACCGGGCCTTAAAAATTAGCCCTCCAAAAACCACAGGGCGCTCCGTTCCCTCTACACCAGGCCGTGTGGCCGTACAGTAGCGTACGACCACATATGGGGTGTTTCTGTAAACGGCAGAGTCAGGGCAATAAAGATACAGTCTTCTTTGGCTGTTAACTCTTGCTTTGTTAGTGGAAAAAATGGGTTAAAAAGGAAAATTTGGCAAAAAAATGAAATTCTCAGATTTCATCCCCATTTGCCAATAACTCTTGTGCAACACCTAAAGGTTTAATACAGTTTGTAAAATCAGTTTTGAATACCTTGAGGGGTGTAGTTTCTTAGATGGGGTCACTTTTAGGGAGTTTCTACTCCAGGGGTGCATCAGGGGGGTTGAAATAAACTGGTCCATAAAAAACAGCCCTCCAAAAACCACACGGCGCTCCGTTTACTCTACGCCCTGCCATCTGGTCGTACAGTAGTGTACGGCCACATATGGGTGTGTTTCTGTAAACGGCAGAGTCAGGGCAGTAAAGATACAGTCTTGTTTGGCTGTTAACCCTTGCTTTGTTAGTGGAAAAAATGGGTTAAAATGGAACATTTGGCAAAAAAATGAAATTCTCAGATTTCATCCCCATTTGCCAATAACTCTTGTGCAACACCTAAAGGGTTAATACAGTTTGTAAAATCAGTTTTGAATACCTTGAGGGGTGTAGTTTCTAGAATGGGGTCATTTTTGGGTGGTTTCTATTATGTAAGCCTCACAAAGTCACTTCAGACCTGTACTGGTCCCTAAAAATTGGGTTTTTGAAAATTTATGAAAAATTTCACGATTTGCTTCTTAAAGGGTTTCTACCACTTCGTTTTCACATAATTAGCTTTCAGACACTAGCGATCCGCTAGTGTCTGCTCTGCCAAACAATCCTAATATAATAGCTTTTGGGGAAGCCGTTTCGCTAAAAAAAGAACTTATATTGATATGCTAAAGACCCTCTAGGTGCTATGGGGGCGTCATTAGCACCTAGAGGATCGGTCTACCTTCACAAAATGCCGCCGCCCAGCGCGTCCCTCCAGCCTGCCCATCTCCTCCGGAATGCGATCAAGCGGACGAATTCTCGCGCATGCGCCGTGCGCGCCTGCATTCGGCGCATGTGCAGTGAATGTTCCGACCGCTTCCCTGCTCAGACATCTCCACTGCGCCTGCGCCGATGACGTCATAGTGCTCCGAGGAACAGGCGCAGTGGAGATGTCTGAGCAGGGAAGCGATTCACTGCGCATGCGCCGAATACAGACGCGCACGGCGCATGCGCGAGAATTCGTCCGCTTGATCGCATTCCGGAGGAGATGGGCGGGCTGGAGGGACGCGCTGGCCGGCGGAATTTTGTGAAGGTAGACCGATCCTCTAGGTGCTAATGACGCCCCCATAGCACCTAGAGGGTCATTAGCATATACAATTTAAGTTCTTTTTTTAGCGAAACGGCTACCCCAAAAGCTAGCGGATCGCTAGTGTCTGAAAGCTAATTATGTGAAAACGAAGTGGTAGAAACCCTTTAACTTCTAAGCCTTGTAACATCCCCAAAAAATAAAATATCATTCCCAAAATGATCCAAACATGAAGTAGACATGGGGAATGTAAAGTCATCACAATTTTTGGGGATATTACTATGTATTAAAGAAACAGAGAAACTGAAACTTTGAAATTTGCAAATTTCAAACCTGGTTGATGGACTATGTGATGAGCGCAGTGACGTCACCAAAGGTCCTTGGAAAATGTGTATATGAGTCAATGCTTGTGTTTTCAATAGAGAGTGACTGTTTTACCCGTCATCATGTTGAGGCTGGTGTTTGGGTAACTGATCGACACTGGGGATTGCTATACGCTGAAGATTTGCTATACTCCCCTGGCTAGAACTACTAGCTCTTGTAAGAGCTGTTCCTGTTTCCTGTGGTGGTTATGGTGTCGAGTGGAGTGCGTGGAGTCCTCGGGAAGCACTAGGAGCATCCATCAACGGAGGTACCCGGTCAGGGTGCCAGGAGATCCGTTACAGGCACAATTCTGTATTTGAAGAGACCCTGACCCCTACAATGAAAACCCTCGAAAAGTGACCCTATTTTGGAAACTTTACCCTTCAAAGAATATAGTAAAGGGGGTACTTTGACCCCCTAAGCATTCTACGGAAGTTGGAAACACTTGGCTGTGAAAATGAAAAGTTTGTTGCTTTAGCCCCACATTTTTCATTTTCACAAGGGGTAACTTTTCTTCTGAATACGACAACACCCCACATGTGGTGGTAAACTGCTGTGGGGGCACATGGCAGGATTCAGAATAGAAGGAGTGCCATATGGCTTTTGCAGCACAGATTTTGATGGATTGGTTTACAGGTGCCATTGGTTTTTATTTTTTAAGTGATTGTCTTATGTGGGGACTCATTTTTTGCGGCATGAGGTGACAGTTTGATTAGTACCATTTTGGGGTACGTAAGATTTTTTTGTTCACTTGGCATTACACTTTTTGTGAGGCAAGGTGAAAAAAAATGGCTGTTTTGGCATAGTTTTTGTAAAAATAATTATTACAGAATTCACCTGAGGGGGCATATAATGTGATATTGTTATAGAGTAGGTTGTTACGGACACGGCGATACCTAATATATGTTCATCATTTGTATTTTTGTTAAGTTTTACACAGTGAAAGCATTGTTGAACAGAATAAAATCTTGTTTTTGTGTTGTCATTTTCTGAGTGCCCTATGTTTTGGGCGATTGTCTTAGGTAGGGCTCATTTTTTGCGGGATGAGATGATTGGTACCATTTTTGGCTAAAAATGACTTTTTTCATCGCTTGATATTACACTTTTAGTGAGGCAAGGTGACCAGAAAATTGCTTTTTTTTACACTTTTTGTTTTTAACTTTTCTCACTTTTCCCACTCTAGGACTTCAACATTTGGGGGTCTGATCCTCTTTACAATGCATTACAATATTTCTGTATTGTAATACATTGGCTGTAAGTGTATTACCAGAGTAATACACTTACAGCCTTCCTGCCTGTGAGATCCAAGGGTCTGGATCTCACAGGCTCACACGGAAGGCAGCCACAATGCCACAGCAGAGCGGGGACCCGATGGCCACCCTGCACCTGGCAGAATACCGCACGTGCCGCGGTCAGAGCTGTCCGCGGCAATGCAAAGGTGAATGTGCTGGCATCAGTGTTTTCACCAATGCCGGTGCATACAGAAGGGGTCCGGCTATCAGTGACTGCCGGACCCTGCAGCTGATTGGGCAGGCACAGCTCCTGCACCCGCCTGATCAGAGTGCCGTAGCTGTATGGCCCTGGGATTTTTGTCCCAGTTTCCAGCGCCGTATTCTAAGGGTTAAGGACCCTTGTGATAAAAGTGCATTAGAGATGTTGACGCTGTTCACACCACTTATGGAAATTGGGCATCACTGTGTGTTCTCTTTTGGGAATACTCAACAGTCCAAAATACCATGTGGAGCACAAGACGCCAGCCTCTAAGTCCCAGTTCACAAAAGAAAAAAAAAATGCAGCAAGCCACTTAAAATGAAGGATATTGTCCTATTATTAACACAATAACTGCAGCGTTTTAAACCATATCCAATTCTTTCTTAAAGGAGTTGTCTCACGAAAAATATTTTACAGGTTTTCAAACTAGCACCTGCATGTGAATACGTTTGCAATTGCATGTAATTAAAAATGTTGCATAGCCACCGAGTTATCCAATAAAATGTTCCTGTATAGCGTAACCTGCTGTGTTTTTTTTTCTTATTTCTTTGCTCTGCTCACTGAGAAGGCCGCACATGCTCAGTTTCATCCTTCACCTGCTCCTGAGCTGTGATAGGGAGAGCATGGACACGCCCCCTTAGCTGCAGCAGAAAAGACACTCCTCCTTAGCTGCCTGCTTGATATAAATCTAGGAGAGCAATGAATGGGAGGAACGCTGGATCCATGTGAGGTACAGGGCTGGTTCTAGCTTTGTTAGAAAGAGATTGTCATGTAATATATGATGTCTAATTATCATTTTTGAAAAAAAAAAAATTATAATAATATGCAACAGCACTCTGCAAACTCAAATAAAAGTACAATAATACCATAGTTATAGAAAATATTCTGGTGCTAATGCTACACTTAATTTTGTAAGTTTGAGATTCCTGGCAAAAACATTTTGTACAAAATTATTTGGGCCTGTCCGCCAAACGTCAAGGCGATCTCTAAAAGACGGGAACCTAACACTAAATACCAACTGTTATGTGCCATACTGGCCGCCATAAAAAACAGAGAATGCAGGTTCCACATGCATGCTGGGTCCACTCTATACCTCTCCTGGTGCCAGACGGCTTCCAATGAATGCAGGGAGAGCAGGCTAGTTTTATACTTACACTAATTAAAATCAGTCTATGGGGCAGATAGGCTGGTCAGGGGTGCAAGACTAAGGCTACTTTCACACTTGTGTTTTGGCTTTCCGTTGGTGAGATCAGTCATGGGCTCTGACAAGCGGTCCAAAATGGATCAGTTTTGCCCTAATGCATTCTGAATGGAAAAGGATCCGCTCAGAATGCATCAGTTTGCCTCAGATCAGACTCCATTCCGCTCTGGAGGAGGACACCAAACCACTGCCTGCAGTGTTTGGCTGTCCGCTTGACGAAACTGAGCCAAACAGATACATCTTGGCACACAATGTAAGTCAATGGGGACGGATACGTTTTCTCTGACACAACAGAAAGCAGATCCGTCTCCCATTGACCTTCAGTGGAGTTCATGACTATCTGTCTTGGCCATGTTCACAGATAATATAAACAGCTCAGTTTATGACAGATGCATGCCGTTGTATTATTGTAACGGATACGTTTTTGCAGATCCATGACGGAGCCACGCAAAACGTCAGTGTGAAAGTAGCCTAACTAGAGTCAGCCACACCTCCAGCTCAGTACAACTGCAACGATTTTCATTTTTTACATCAGTCTTGGGATAACCCCTTTAACCTCCTCAGGACCGCCGCACGCAGGATTGCTTCTTTGCGGCGGCCCTGTTATTCCTCCTGGACGTGGCGGCGCGTCCTCTCGCAATAGCAGAGATTTCCTGTGAACACGCGCACACAGGCGCGCGTTCACAGGAAGTGCAGGTAAACTAGCTGATCTACAGCCTGCCAGTGGCGATCATTTGCTGGCAGGCTGCAGATGCGATTTTTTTAACCCCTAAAAGGTATATTAGAAGCCGTTTTGATAACAGCGTCTAATATACCTGCTACCTGGTCCTCTGGTGGTCCCTTTTGCTTGGATACACCACCAGAGGACACAGGCAGCTCTGTAAAGTAGCACCAAACACCACTACACCCCCCCTGTCACTTATTAACCCTTTATTAACCCCCTGATCACCCCCCTGTCATTGATTACCCCCCTGGAAGGCTCCATTCAGATGTCCGTATGTGTTTTGCGGATCCGCGGTGTCCGTGCTTTGCGGATCCGCAAAACACATACGGACGTCTGAATGGAGCCTTACAGGGGGGTGATCAATGACAGGGGGGTGATCACCCCATATAGACTCCCTGATCACCCCCCTGTCATTGATCATCCCCCTGTAAGGCTCAATTCAGACATTTTTTGGGCACAAGTTAGCAGAAATTGATTTAATATTTTGTTTAGTTTTTTCTTACAAAGTCTCATATTCCACTAACTTGTGCCTAAATAAAATCTCACATGAACTCACCATACCCCTCACGGAATCCAAATGCGTAAAAATTTTTTGACATTTATATTCCAGACTTCTTCTCACGCTTTAGGGCCCTTAAAATGCCAGGGCAGTATTAATACCCCACATGTGACCCCATTTCGGAAAGAAGACACCCCAAGGTATTCGCTGAGGGGCATATTAAGTCCATGAAAGATTGAACTTTTTGTCCCAAGTTAGCGGAAAGGGAGACTGAGGAAAAACAAAAAAATAATCAATTTCCGCTAACTTGTGCCAAAAAAGAAAAAAATCTATGAACTCGCCATGCCCCTCATTGAATACCTTGGGGTGTCTTCTTTCCAAAATGGGGTCACATGTGGGGTATTTATACTGCCCTGGCATTTTAGGGGCCCTAAAGCGTGAGAAGAAGTCTGGGATCCAAATGTCTAAAAATGCCCTCCTAAAAGGAATTTGGGCCCCTTTGCGCATCTAGGCTGCAAAAAAGTGTCACACATGTGGTATCGCCGTACTCAGGAGAAGTTGGGCAATGTGTTTTGGGGTGTCTTTTTACATATACCCATGCTGGGTGAGAGAAATATTTCTCTACAATGACAACTTTGTATTAAAAGAAAATGGGAAAAGTTGACTTTTAGAGAGATATTTCTCTCACCCAGCATGGGTATATGTAAAAATACACCACAAAACACATTGCCCTACTTCTTCCGAGTACCACATGTGTGACACTTTTTTGCAGCCTAGGTGGGCAAAGGGGCCCACATTCTAAAGAGCACCTTTAGAATTTCACAGGGCATTTTTTACACATTTGGATTTCAAACTACTTCTCACGCATTAGGGCCCCTAAAATGCCAGGGCAGCATAAATACCCCACAAGTGACCCCATTTTGGAAAGAAGACACCCCGTGATGGGCATAGTGAGTTCATGGAAGTTTTTATTTTTTGTCACAAGTTAGTGGAATATGAGACTTTGTAAGTAAAAAAATACATAAATAAAAAAAAAAATCACAATTTTCTTGTGACAAAAAATAAAAAGTTCTTTGAACTCATTATGCCCATCAGCAAATACCTTAGGGTGTTTACTTTCCGAAATGGGGTCATTTGTGGGTTTTTTTTCTACTGTCTGGGCATTGTAGAACCTCAGGAAACATGACAGGTGCTCAGAAAGTCAGAGCTGCTTCAAAAAGAGGAAATTCTCATTTTTGTACCATAGTTTGTAAACGCTATAAAACTTTTACCAAAACCATTTTTTTTTACCCAAGACATGTAGAACAATAAATTTAGAGAAAAATTTATATAGAAATTTAGTTTTTTTGGAAAAATTTTACAACTGAAAATGAAAAATGTCATTTTTTTAATAAAAATTTGGTAAATTTCAATTAATAACAAAAAAAGTTAAAATGTCAGCAGCAATGAAATAGCACCAACATTAAAGGGGTTCTCTAGGAATTAAGAAAGCAAACATATTGATTTACTTTTATTATAAATATATTCCCAAATACCTTTAGTTTAGTTATAATGGCTTGTTTTGTCTAGGGAGCAATCATTAGCAGAAATAAAATGGCTGCCATCCTATTAGTACACACAAAACCTGTCCTAATCACTAAAGAGCTGCCTCATCCTCCTCTCTACTATGTTGTGTGTACTAATAGGACAGCAGTCATTTTTTTTCCCCTAATTATTGCTCCCTAGACAAGCTATTGTAAGTAAACTAAAAAGGTATTTGGGAATATATTTATAATATAGTAAATAAGTATTTTCGTTTTCTTAATTCCTCGAGAACCACTTTAAATCCCACAAAGTGTGTAAATAGCCTGTATTGATTAAATTTGTATGTGGATTGAGAAAATCTAATATGGTTCAAAAGGTTACATAGTAGCCATACATAGCCAACAGTGGTTGGATGACATGGGCGTTGGAGGAACATAGCAAGGACCTATTATATTAAAGAGATTGAACAAGAACAGAAAAACATAGCCACTTTCTTGTAAGAAGATCATCATACCTGCCAATGGTTTGTGTCTGGTATTGCATCTCATCTTCATTACAAAGAATGGGGTTGAGATGCACTACCACACACAACCTATGGAGAGCTGTGGGACTGTTTTTGGCAGAAGGCAGCCATATTTCTTTAATTCTACACAACCTTTTTATTCTGTTTTATCAAATTTTACATTAAGCAATCTCTGTAAGCGTAATGATATTTAAATTCTATAATGTTCTTGCAGTATTCCCTCATAACCAAGGACACAAAACCCAATATTTGTACCAGGAAATTTGAGGTTGGGCAGAGGTGCACAAAAGCATCCTTTTGATGTGAAAGGCACCATTGTGCTAGAACGTGTGGAGGTACAATATATCAGCAGATGCCACTGTCTTAACAAGCTAGCTTATTTCTCAAGTGTGTGCAAGCACTCAGCAGCTGTTTTATTCATTTTCTAAACACAGTAAGTGTCTTTATTTAATTCTAAAATTAAAATGCCACCTCCAAAACATAAAGGCCGGGTTCCCTTTGTTTCTACAACCTGTTAAATAATCTGATGGTTAACAACTCCACATAATGCAAGTCAGAATGTGTGCTCCTACTTTAGCTTAGCAGATTAGTCAGGAGAGTGAGCTCTGGAAAACCTTTTCTTATATTTAAAGGGGTTCTGCGAGAGTAGACCTGTCCTCAGGATAGGTCATCCATATCAGACTGATGGGCAGTGGCGGATTATAATTGGGGCGTTTGGGTCTGTAGCCCCGGGCCCGACATCACTGGGGGGCCCAACGCCGACCCAAATGCCCAGCATGGGTACATGGGTGCACCCTTTAGGATGAGTGGTGCTATAGTCACATTTAATATAAACACTGTCCAGGAGCTGTACTATTATAGGCCTAAGTGTTTGCATTAAATGTGACTATAACCCCCCTCATTCATAGGAAAACACCCATGTCCAGCAGTGCATGAGTGAATTTCTATGGATGAAGGGGCTTATAGTCACATTTAATATTAACACTGTCCAGGAATTGTGTAGTGTCCCACTAGGTAAAGGTGGGCACTACACAAAAGGGGTTAATATGTCTTATTGCATTGAATGCCATGTGCATGTATTTCCCTGTGTTAACTGGGTGTCAGGCCTGTCAGGGTGCAGTTTAGCCTCCCAGGCGTTAGAGGGAGCTAGAGAGCCCTAGTTATGTATAGGACGGCCCAGACAGGGGAGGTGTAGTGTATTCCAGGGGACTAGAGGAGTCACCTAGTCAGCCTGAAGCTCCTGAGGCTAAGGATAGCTCAGTTGAGATACCCCAGTAGTAGGAGAGCACCTCCTGGGAGAGACCTGCAGCCACCTTTCCCTTCCAACAGACAAGACAGCCAGGAAAAGGAGGTATTGTAATCTAATCAAGTGCCAATACTGGAGGAAGGATTATATACCAAGGATTCAAGCCAGCACTTAGGCATCCGGGCCTTGGGATCCAGCCAGCTAGAATAGCTGAGGGGATAGAGCAGCATTGTACTGCAAAGCATTAACTGTTTGCCCTCCAAGTATCTTGCAAGATTATACCTGCCATATTGTGAAGTAAACCTGCTGTGCACTTGTACTAGAAAGGACTGCATTATTTTCATCTACTGCAACTGTATGTATAAAGTTGGACTGTTTCCATAAAGTAAAGCAACGTTTGGTTTACCAACTGCGTACTCTATTAATCCTCCTACAAACCGGCTGTGCCACCGTTACAGGCACTGGCGTCACGATCCTTAAAGGGACCTTACCTAAGGCACTCAAACACCTACAACATCCAGGGCACCTCACATACCATCAGGCCTGGTACCCTATCTACAGAGTGTGCCCCAGAGGAACTAGTGTCTGCCTCTCTTTCACTGTCGCATGCCTGCCCAGGGTTCTCCTCAGAAAAGTGAGTAACCCTCGATTGCCCATACCGTGACTTACATCCAGGTGCATATTATAAAGCAAAAAATACGGTATGTATTTTAAATTTGGCAACAAAAAAATTAATTTTGCTCCTAAATTTTTCAGTTTAGGAGCCAATGGCTCCTGGGTATTTTTGCAGTCCTATGTAACACTACAGATAGCATAAGGTAAAAGGTTTCTCTGGGATTTATATATTGATGGACTATCCTCAGGATAGGTCATCAATATGAGACTGGTGGGGGACCGACTCCTGGCACCCTGGCCAATAAGCTGTTTGAGGAGACCGCAATGTTCCAGTAAGCTCCGCAGCCTCTTTGTTCAGCAATGTCATTTGATAGCACTGTGCTTGGTATTGCAGCTCAGCCCCAACCACTCAGATGGAACTGAGCTGCACCTAGGCCAAGTAACAATGAATGTGATGTCATATGGCCTAGGAAGAGACTGTGGCGCTCACGAAGCACCACAGCCTCTTCACATAGAAAACTAACAACTAAACTAAAATAGAGGGAGGGGCCCAAGTTGGGTAGAGAGCCCCGGGCCCATCATGCACTTAATCCGCCCCTGGATACAATTGAGCATACAGCAGCGTAGACAGAAAAAGGGTATCAATGGTGACGTAGACGGCGTGGTGACATCATCGCACCACCTGCGATATTCCACAGGAGAGGCCGGGTCTACTTGGCTTCATTATGGGAGCGCTCGGGGACAAGTGAGTAGAGACAGCCATCCCCTTTTTCTACATATGCCCTATCCCTAATATTTTGGTTAGGGTTTCACTAGGAGGTGTCCATCTTCCTTCCCTAGTTCTCAGGCCTGATTCCCTGTTTCCCCCTTCCCTCCTATGCTCGGTGTGGTGTTTCCCTCCCACACCGAAGCGTGACTGGTATTCGCTGCAGATATTTTCTTGGGATGGAAGACGAAAACCAGGGAATCCTCATCTATCCTGTACTCATCCGATCATGTTCCTCAGGTTGTGGAGCACCTCAATGTGAGAGGTGTTGGGCCCTTCTCTATGAGTTAGAGCACAGCCACTGAAATTCCGGAACTCCTGCTCCAGCAGACACAGCCCATTTACAGCCACTTGAATGGCCTTTAAAAGCCTGAGGTGGAGAAGTGCCCCAGGAGTGGTGACCTGGAGGTTGGAGTCCATTGATAGCACATTTGGACTCCCTTCACTTTCCCACGTTTGAAGCGTACTCACCTCTCTTTGCTCGGGCCTTCAGGCTGGGCAAGATGATAATTTTTTTTATAAGGCACACTTTATTTATTTATTAATTTTGTTTCACTGTGTGTTAACTTTTCACATTGTCCGTCACAAGGACTTGCAGGGTCCGGCACCCTTATGGGTTATCCCTGAGGTCTGGGGATGGGCGTGTATGGCCATTAGGTTCCTCGCCCCCCTCAACCTCTTGTCTTTCGCCTTTGGGGGGGGGGGGAGCCACACCTCGACTAAGGGTCCTTTTATTCAATACAGTGATCTATCAGATTATCAGGTAAGAGTGTTTCTACAAATGCCCATTCCCAATAAGCTACTAGCGATCACCGTCAGGTGATTGTGTCGTTCCGGCAGCACCAGAAATCATCGTTCCTGCTCAGCAGATCGTGGCGTATAAACAATGATCTACTGCACTGGAACAATGACTTTCTATGGGGACCAGCGGTCGCTGTATCGCTCTCTTGTCCCCATACGGCGAGGGATGTAAATGCTGATGATTATCGGGAGCATCTGCTTCGTTCCTGATAAACTGTCAGCTCATCGGTCCAAGAAGAAGGACCCTAAGGCTCTTGGCTAACACCTGAGGTGGAAGCCAGAGCAACAACAAGCTCTTCCTTGGCTTTGGCTGAAGTGGGCCACCTGTTCCTGACCCTCACAGGGCCTACTGGCTTGGAGGGATGGGGAATGGTTTTATGGGGGGCTTGCAATAGACTGCACCTTTTGAGGCACATGGGTGAAGAAAGTCACGTTCCTCAGGTCACCATGTAGTAGGACGGATCACGGACCCATACAAGTTGAACATGATGCCCTGTGCATTTGGGAGCGCAAATTGCGGTCCCCAATGCATTCATTTTCCTTTCCGTCCTAATAGAAGTCTATGGGCAGAGGAACGGATCCGTCGTCCTTCCGTCTTATGGATTCCATTATAACCATGTTATAATGGAAAGCCATAACGGAATCCCTAACACTAGTGTGAACCCACCCTACGTGGCATTCTTAGTAACGGTACTGACCCGGAGAGTAACCTCATCATGTTGTTTGTGATTGATGAAAAATTTAGAATGTAAAAACGTAGTATTGTTGTTTTTTTCCTATCTCCCATGCAGAAAGGGTTAATGAAAGTTATGTGTACCTCAAAATGGTGCCATTAAAAACTGCAACTTGTCCTACAAAAGCCAAACCCTCATAAGGCTACATAGACAGAAAAATAAAAAAAATATAGCTCTTTTAAAAAAATCCCTTGGTCAATAGGGCCCTAAACAGGCTGGTCATGGAGGGATTAATTATGTAAAATACCCTCACAACACCTCAGTTCAGGGGGTCGGGGTCTTGTGAGACGGCATGTGGTTACTATATGTTGCCCCCATTGGAAACCAGTGTAATAAGATCAGATATGTTAGTGATGGGCCTTGGTTTGCCTCATCCGCACAGACTTTGTACATTCCCCTTCCCTTCAAGATGGAGTTCATGACATCACAATCCACTGCTGACCTCTGTCCACTGAATATGCAAATCCCATGACATCACAATCAAGTGCCCTCCTTCATCCACTGAATATGCAAATCAGATGACATCACAAACCAGGACTTGGCAACCTCCTGTAGACTATGACATCACAATCACCAATGACATCATAGAGTTCCTTTTTACAGTTCCGAGACTCCTGAAGCTCAGTCTTTCCAGACACTTCAAACTGGCGCGACACTTCTGTGTTATTTGCGAGTTTGGATGTAAATTGACTTTATTTTTTAACGTCTTTTGGAATCGTTGACAATGAGCTCCAGGAAAAGACGTAGAGGGAGGAAAAAAGAGGAGGCTGCGGCCGAAAATGAGGAGGAGAAAGATTCAAAGCGAGTTCCACATAAGAGACCCAGGATCGGGACCGAAAAAGAAGCACCAGATGGAAAAACGCCGTCCAGTCCATCACCTGCCATAGAGGAAAAGATCAAGCGAGCAACTTGACGGTAGCAAAACCAGAGAATCCAGACAGGGTAAGAAAAAAATCAAAAATGAGGAACCTGTGCTAGCTCTCAGCCAGTCCTGCTCCGGCCTCCAGAGAGTTTGCGCCTCTTTAAGTGCGGATAAGTTTTGCTACCATCACATACTCGGAGAGGGTGGGTTCGGCAAAGTCATCTCGGCGACAGATGTCGTCCTGTAGAGAGCAGGTGGCAATTAAGATACAGTCAAAATCCAAGTCATTAAAGTCCCACATTACCGAGAGATACATCCTAAGGCTTTCCAACGAGTGTCCCTTCCTAGTCCACGGGTATGGCGTCTTCCACACAGCAGACATTTTTTGATCTATCAACTGGGCGGACCTGGAGGCTGGAAGAAGCGAGTCCCCAGTAACATTGCCGGCTGATGATCTAAGTGACTTTCTCAACCAAGCAATTCCTGTGCCTTATAGTGAAGTCTACAAAAACGACATTGAAGAAATAAACCAGAATCTCTTTAAGAACATCTGTTTTGTGGGTCATGAATGGGCTGAAGATTACACAAATACCACCGTCCATTCAGATGTGTTACCACCGGATACAGCACAGGATCACAGATCTGATTCAATTACCTAATCATACCCGAGGAACACCATCGTTCAGAGGAGCACCATCCTGCTAGATATCCATGATGCAGAGGACCACCATCCTACCAGATTTCCATGATGCAGAGGACCACCATCCTGCCAGATATCCATGATGCAGAGGACCACCATCCTGCCTGATATCCATGATGCAGAGGACCACCATCCTGCCAGATATCTATGATGCAGAGGACCACCATCCTGCCAGATATCTATGATGCAGAGGACCACCATCCTGCTAGATATCTATGATGCAGAGGACCACCATCCTGCTAGATATCTATGATGCAGAGGACCACCATCCTGCTAGATATCTATGATGCAGAGGACCACCATCCTGCTAGATATCTATGATGCAGAGGACCACCATCCTGCTAGATATCTATGATGCAGAGGACCACCATCCTGCTTGATATCTATGATGCAGAGGACCACCATCCTGCCAGATATCCATGATGCAGAGGACCACCATCCTGCCAGATATCTATGATGCAGAAGACCACCATCCTGCTAGATATCTATGATGCATAGGACCACCGTCCTGCTAGATATCTATGATGCAGAGGACCACCATCCTGCTAGATATCTATGATGCAGAGGACCGCTATCCTGTTAGATATCTATGATGCAGAGGACCGCCATCCTGCTAGATATCCATGATGCAGAGGACCGCCATCCTGCCAGATATCCATGATGCAGAGGACCTCCATCCTGCTAGATATCTATGATGCAGAGGACCACCATCCTGCTAGATATCTATGATGCATAGGACCACCATCCTGCTAGATATCTATGATGCAGAGGACCACCATCCTGCCAGATATCCATGATGCAGAGGACCACCATCCTGCTAGATATCTATGATGCAGAGGACCACCATCCTGCTAGATATCTATGATGCAGAGGACCACCATCCTGCTAGATATCTATGATGCAGAGGACCACCATCCTGCTAGATATCTATGATGCAGAGGACCACCATCCTGCTAGATATCTATGATGCAGAGGACCACCATCCTGCTAGATATCTATGATGCAGAGGACCACCATCCTGCCAGATATCTATGATGCAGAGGACCACCATCCTGCCAGATATCCATGATGCAGAGGACCACCATCCTGCCAGATATCCATGATGCAGAGGACCACCATCCTGCTAGATATCTATAATGCAGAGGACCACCATCCTGCTAGATATCTATGACGCAGAGGACCACCATCCTGCTAGATATCTATGACGCAGAGGACCACCTATCCTGCTAGATATCTATAGGACCTGCTAGATATCTATGACGCAGAGGACCGCTATCCTGCCAGATATCTATGACGCAGAGGACCACCATCCTGCTAGATATCTATGATGCAGAGGACCACCATCCTGCTAGATATCTATGATGCATAGGACCACCATCCTGCTAGATATCTATGATGCAGAGGACCACCATCCTGCTAGATATCTATGATGCAGAGGACCACCATCCTGCTAGATATCTATGATGCAGAGGACCACCATCCTGCTAGATATCTATGATGCAGAGGACCACCATCCTGCTAGATATCTATGATGCAGAGGACCACCATCCTGTTAGATATTTATGATGCAGAGGACCACCATCCTGACAGATATCCATGATGCAGAGGACCGCCATCCTGCCAGATATCCATGATGCAGAGGACCGCCATCCTGCCAGATATCCATGATGCAGAGGACCGCCATCCCGCCAGATATCTATGATGCAGAGGACCGCCATCCCGTCAGATATACATGATGCAGAGGACCGCCATCCGGTCAGATATACATGATGCAGAGGACCGCCATCCCGTCAGATATACATGATGCAGAGGACCGCCATCCCGCCAGATATCCATGATGCAGAGGACCGCCATCCTGCCAGATATCTATGATGCAGAGGACCACCATCCTGCCAGATATCCATGATGCAGAGGACCACCATCCTGCCAGATATCCATGATGCAGAGGACCACCATCCCGCCAGATATCCATGATGCAGAGCTCCACTAACATCTCCAGAATTTCTATATTATTAATGAACTTAGTTAATAAAATCTTTCTGGGTTCTCTAAGTTCTTTGGTTCCTTTTTATTTATGCAGTTCAGGTCTATACACATGGTACAAGGAGACCCCAACCAGGAGTAACAGCCACACCCCAAAAACAGCCATAGTGCCTCCATTAAGAGCACTGTTAGCGTGACCCCCATCATTAGTGTCAGCACAGTGTCCCTTTAGACAGTATGACCTTGCCTTCCGACCATTCCAGATCCAGCAGGACTGTCCCTAATTTCGCTCTCTGTCTTCCGGTCCCTGAGAGCTGCCGCATATTCCGACTTCATCTGTATGTGGATCCTCAGGACACAGCGGTGAAGAAGGAACCATCAGCTTCCTCCTGCTCCACCATTTAGCTGCTGCCAGTAGTTCAGCGCAGGCGGGCCCGATACAGTGACATCACCGAACCTGCTGCGCTGGGCCACACATGACGTAGACGGGAGAAGAGCAGTCCTGCTCTGCACCGCTCCTTGTGGGAACATGGGATGGGTTTATTTCAAAGTTAGGAATGCATGGGGCACTTAGGGGGCCTCATAATGTGTGGAGTGCACTTTTGGGGGTGTCACACAATTTATAGGGGGCACTTAAGGGGCCTCACACTGTGTGGAGTGCACTTATGGGGGTGTTATACTGTATAGGGGGCACTTATGGAGGCCTCATACTTTTTGAGGAGTACTATGGGTACATTATACTATAATGAGGCATTCTTACAGTGCTGCCACTGGGTGGAGTAATAGGCTTGGCTTAGTGTATAAATATATATTGCCATGGTGGGCTACACGTGACAGATTTTTTTTCTCCCCTTGGGCTTTCCACAAGGGGGGGGGGGGTCTGAATATTGCTCCCTATTTGTAATCAGTAAATTCAGCTGAAAACGTCCGGCTGCCTGCAGCCACCACCAGGAGGAGCTCAGTACATACCTCCCTATAGGTAGATAAGACTGTGGCGCACCCCATACTGCTGACTGAACCCCTGCCGCGGGAGCGAGACCGTATTGATTTCCTGCCACGTCCTCTGCTCCTGCATTGTGTCTGCGCCATTTATACCCGCAACTCGCCTGCGCCTCTTTACACGCTGCCTGTGGGGAGTAGTAGTCATTCACTAGGCTGACACATGTAATCACATATGTTTTGGGCACATCCACACAGAATGGATCCACTTGGGATGCATATCTTATTTAAAGGGTTAATACTGCCACCGACCCCCTGTATTTACACCGGCTGGGTTAAGTGTAACGTTATAAGCCAATGAAAGACTATTATTACCGCTGTCCTGAGGATCGGCCATCAGTATTAGGTCAGTGGCGGTCTGACTCTCGGCATCCTCGCTGATCATGTGTTTGAAGGGGCTCCAGCAGGAGCGGTAGATGTTTAGGGCCGCCGTTTTCTGACTGCGGACCCTGCACTCAATTGTATCTGCTTCCACTGGACCGAGATACAATCAGTGGCGGATTATAATTGGGGCGTTTGGGTCTGTAGCCCCGGGCCCGACATCGCTGGGGGGCCCAACGCCGACCCAAATGCCCAGCATGGGTACATGGGTGCACCCTTTAGGATGAGTGGTGCTATAGTCACATTTAATATAAACACTGGCCTAAGTGTTTGCATTAAATGTGACTATAACCCCCCTCATTCATAGGAAAACACCTATGTGCAGCAGTGCATTAGTGAATTTCTATGGATACAAGGGGCTTATAGTCACATTTAATATTAACACTGTCCAGGAATTGTACCATAATGACCTGTGTATATTAAATGTGACCATAAGTCCCCTCATCTATAACATTCTTATGGATGAGGGGGGGGGGGGGTTATAACACAGGTGAATTACGGTACACTTAACAGTGTTTATATTATATGACTATAACCCCCTTCATCCATAGGTATGAACCCATGTACTGCACATGTTTTAGCCCACCTTTAGGTTGAAAATTTATTTTTTTATTATTCTCCTTCTTTAAACCTGGGGTGTGTCTTACATCCAGGTGCATATTATAAAGCAAAAAATACGGTATGTATTTTAAATTTGGCAACAAAAAAATTAATTTTGCTCCTAAAATTTTCAGTTTAGGAGCCAATGGCTCCTGGGTATTTTTGCAGTCCTATGTAACACTACAGATAGCATAAGGTAAAAGGTTTCTCTGGGATTTATATATTGATGGCCTATCCTCAGGATAGGTCATCAATATGAGACTGGTGGGGGTCCGACTCCTGGCACCCTGGCCAATAAGCTGTTTGAGGAGACCGCGATGTTCCAGTAAGCGCCGCAGCCTCTTTGTTCATCAATGTCATTTGATAGCACTGTGATTGGTATTGCAGCTCAGCCCCAACAACTCAGATGGAACTGAGCTGCACCTAGGCCAAGTAACAATGAATGTGATGTCACATGGCCTAGGAAGAGACTGTGGCGCTCACGAAGCACCACAGCCTCTTCACATAGAAAATACAACTAAACTAAAATAGAGGGAGGGTCCCAAGTTGGGTAGAGAGCCCCGGGCCCATCATGCACTTAATCCGCCCCTGCTGATGGGCGTCCGACTTCTAGTACGGCCATCGATCAGCTCTTTGCAGAGCTGCAGTGCCATTGGGCACTGCAGTCTCTTCCAAGGCCAATCATGTAACGCTTATTGGTCACTTGGCCTACGTGAAGCTCAGTCCCATTCAAGTGACTAGGCCTGGGCTGCAGTGCCTCTGCGTGGTACTCTGTGTGAAGGATGCAGTGCTAGTCAGAGCTGCGACCCTTTCAAAGAGCTGATTGGTGGGAGTCGGACCCCCACTGATCTGATATTGATGACCTACCCTGAGGATAGTTCATAAATATTGTACTCCTGGAAAGCCCTTTTGCTGTAGAAAAATACCTGCGGATATTGATGCAAATCTACATCAAAATCCAAGACAACAAAATACACTTGAATCAAATGTTTTGATTTTGCTGCAGATTTCACTCTGACAAAATATAATGTAAAACCTGCACCATATGTCACTTTCCATGAGGTTCCCACACACTTTTTTAAGCACCATGTAAAGGAATTTTGGTGAAATCCCATCTGTGTCCTGTCCGCATCTGTGCAGCTGTGTCGCAAATGATAGAACGTGTCCTATTCGTGTCTGTTCTGTGGGCAAAAATAAGCATTTTGACAATGGGGCCTGCGGAAAATGCGGGATACACACGGTCAGTATCTGCATTTTGTGGATTCTATGTGTGTGGACTGCAAAAGAAACAGTTGCGTCAATTTAGCCTAAAAAGGCAAATTGACCTTAAAATAAAATGATTAAAATTGGTTCCCTATTTTGTGCCTGTCGTTTTGACATATGTACAGTTTTATGGGAACAGGACCACTATGGCAAAAGTTTTGGTTGTGTCGATGTTTTCCTTTGATATTATTTTTTACTTTTTAAAATTTCTTTTTAGCAAATAACATGTCCCCCTAAGAGGTCATTAAAAGACTTCTGGGGCACCCAAATTATTATTTTTTTTATAGCATTTTGCACTTTTCCAGTGTAACTTGGACATCCAAAAGGAGCCTCAGTTATAGGAAAAAACAGCCACTCTTTGGGAGGTTTGTAAATGGCAGAGTTGATCAGGGTCTGCTTAGACACCCGGAAATCATATGATCTCTGGGTCCACTATTCCCTGCATAGCGCTCATTGAGTGAGGAGAGGGCAGACTCAGTAATACACTGCTTCTGTCTTCTCTTCTCCACGGCTGTCACTGACAGATGGGGACCTGACCTGTTCCTGCCAAATTGCAGGAGCTTTAATCAGGTGCCGTACGGCGCTCTGGATTAAAGCCCAATACCAAACGCTGTTATGGAGTTAAACCATGACTATGATTGGATTGTTAAATTATTTCACCCCTGAAGGGTTATGGCCACACTTGGCAAGTCCACAGCAGGAAATCCTCAGTGGAACTACTGGAATCCTACATTTTGTTGTGAAAATCTTTGTGGATTTGCTGTGACTTTCAGTGCAGAAGATAATGATATGCCACAAATGGAAATATCCCTTTAACCACCTCAGCCCCCCTAGATTAAACCCCCTTAATGACCAGGCCACTTTTTACACTTCTGCACTACACTACTTTCACCGTTTATTGCTCGGTCATGCAACTTACCACCCAAATGAATTTTACCTCCTTTTCTTCTCACTAATAGAGCTTTCATTTGGTGGTATTTCATTGCTGCTGACATTTTTACTTTTTTTGTTATTAATCAAAATGTAACAATTTTTTTTGCAAAAAAAAAAAAGACATTTTTTACTTTCAGTTGTAAAATTTTGCAAAATAAACGACATCCATATATAAATTTTTCGCTAAATTTATTGATCTACATGTCTTTGATAAAAAAAAAAAATGGTTTGGGTAAAAGTTATAGCGTTTACAAACTATGGTATAAAAATGTGAATTTCCGCTTTTTGAAGCAGCTCAGACTTTCTGAGCACCTGTCATATTTCCTGAGGTTCTACAATGCCCAGACAGTACAAACACCCCACAAATGACCCCATTTCGGAAAGTAGACACCCTAAGGTATTCACTGATGGGCATAGTGAGTTCATAGAACTTTTTATTTTTTGTCACAAGTTAGCGGAAAATGATGATTTTTTATTTATTTTTTTCTTACAAAGTCTCATATTCCACTAACTTGTGACAAAAAATAAAAACTTCCATGAACTCACTATGCCCATCACAAAATACCTTGGGGTGTCTTCTTTCCAAAATGGGGTCACTTGTGGGGTAGTTATACTGCCCTGGCATTCTAGGGGCCCTAATGTGTGGTAGGTAGTTTGAAATCAAAATGTGTAAAAAATGACCTGTGAAATCCTAAAAGGTGCTCTTTGGAATGTGTGCCCCTTTGCCCACCTAGGCGGCAAAAAAGTGTCACATGTGGTATCGCCATACTCAGGAGAAGTTGGGGAATGTGTTTTGGGGTGTCATTTTACAAATACTCATGCTGGGTGAGAAATATCTTGGCAAAAGGCAACTTTTCCCATTTTTTTTATACAAAGTTGGCATTTGACCAAGATATTTATCTCACCCAGCATGGGTATATGTAAAATGACACCCCAAAACACATTCCCCAACTTCTCCTGAGTACGGCGATACCACATGTGTGACACTTTTTTGCAGCCTAGATGCGCAAAGCGGCCCAAATTCCTTTTAGGAGGGCATTTTTAGACCTTTATTTTCCAGACTTCTCACGCTTTCGGGCCCCTAAAATGCCAGGGCAGTATAAATACCCCACATGTGACCCCATTTTGGAAAGAAGACACCCCAAGGTATTCAAATGAGGGGCATGGCGAGTTCATAGAATTTATTTTTTATTTTTTTTGGCACAAGTTAGCGGAAATTGTTTTTTTTTGTATTTTCTCACAAAGTCTCCCTTTCCGCTAACTTGGGACAAAAATTTCAATCTTTCATGGACTCAATATGCCCCTCACGGAATACCTTGGGGTGTCTTCTTTCCGAAATGGGGTCACATGTGGGGTATTTATACTGCCCTGGCATTTTAGGGGCCCTAAAGCGTGAGAAGAAGTCTGGAATATAAATGTCTAAAAAATTTTACGCATTTGGATTCCGTGAGAGGTATGGTGAGTTCATGTGAGATTTTAATTTTTTACATAAGTTAGTGGAATATGAGACTTTGTAAGAAAAAAAAAATAAAGAATTTCCGCTAACTTGGGCCAAAAAAAATGTCTGAATGGAGCCTTACAGGGGGGTGATCAGGGAGTCTATATGGGTGATCACCCCCGTCATTGATCACCCCCCTGTAAGGCTCCATTCAGACGTCCGTATGTGTTTTGCGGATCCGATCCATGTATCCGTGGATCTGTAAAAATCATACGGACGTCTGAATGGAGCCTTACAGGGGGGTGATCAGGGGTTAATAAGTGACAGAGGGGGGGGGGGGGGGGTGTAGTGTAGTGGTGTTTTAGTGCTACTTATTACTGAGCTGCATGTGTCCTCTGGTGGTCGATCCAAGCAAAAGGGACCACCAGAGGACCAGGTAGCAGGTATATTAGACGCTGTTATCAAGACAGCGTCTAATATACCTGTTAGGGGTTAAAAAAAAAAAAAAAAAAAAAAAAAAAAAAAAAAAAAAATCGCATCTCCAGCCTGCCAGCGAACGATCGCCGCTGGCAGGCAGGAGATCCACTCGCTTACCTTCCGATCCTGTGAACACATGCGCCTGTGTGCGTGCGTTCACAGGAAATCTCGGCTATCGCGAGAGGACGTGTATATGCGTCCACCCAGAATAGCAGGGCCGCCGCCAGGACGCAATCCTGCGTACGGCGGTCCTGAGGAGGTTAACATATGCAATAAAAACTGTATGTCAGCAAACGGCAGTATATAAAACAAGTCTTACTTATAAAACTTCTGTGTTTATAGAGGAAGGAATAAAAAAAAAGGAGTACTGATCAAGTGGGAAATTGAGCTTTTATTTTGATACTTTACATAATGTGATATAAAAAGGTTTAATTTTACACAGGTATAATGACTTTCTACATTAATATAACCTTCATAGTACAGTAGATAAGTTCTTGAGTATAGGCTCCTGCCCAAAGTGCATAAATCCAGAGAAATTATAAAGTTGAAAACCTTAAAATATACTCTCATACAAAGAGATATTATTTTTATTCTTTATTTAACAGATTGAAGAAAATACGTATGTCTTTATAAGCACTGCTTGTAAGATCTGCTGTAAAAGCAAATAACTAAGCTGCATAATAAATAATTAAAATTATAAGTCTGACCTATCTATTGTATTGGTAGCATTTTAAACCCGCACTTTACCTAGAAAATGGGTTTGTGCATCATGCCACACTTGTCACTTTGTATGTCATTCCTCCTGCAAACCTAGTCTTTAAAAGTATGTCCATTGTGCATAGCAAAGCGTATACATTGAAATGCTGCACCTCTAATCTGTGCTTAGAAGTCCATGAGATGTTTCAGTGCTGAGAAGAAAAAACGCATGCAGATACGGTTTGATCGTGTCCATTTCTTATCCCTAGCGTCCACTACTACTAGTAAAGCTTTCATCACCTAGCAGCTTTTCCTATTCAATATTCTGTAAATTTCTTTTAAGTTTGCCTGCAACCTCAAGACTTAATAGGCGGTATTTAGGTCATTGCTAAAGACCTTTTGTTGTGGTGAAAAAATAAGATTATTACATAGCATCAGATGCGTCAAGCACTTTTCACAAATTATGCCATTTAATAATTAAACCGTATTCCGTTCTTGAGAATCTCTTTCCAAGTTTTGCTGGAGCTGCACCACCACAGTTCCAGGGTTGTGCTCTTCATCACTGCTGTCACTGTCATCTGCGTCATCGTCATCTGCGTCATCGGCATCATCATCTTCATCAGATGACTCCACTATGCTCTGCTGAGAGCGCGATTCAGATATTGCTCCAAATGACTGGGTGCTGGCAGATGGCGCAGGTCGCAGTAGTGGGGTATTTTCTGAAACATCATTATCTTCTTGGCTGCTGTCCGAATCAGACTCAGAATCTCCATGGGATGGGACGACCTTTTGCTTGCAGACAGGGCACGTTTTCTTTGTTTTTGTTAACCATGGGTCAACACATTTGCAGTGATAAGCTGATAAAAGAAAATCTATTAAGACATCTGTCCAAATGATCTGGATTATTAAAACAAGTATATTATATTATTTCTAAAACAAAAAACAAATATGAGAAACATTCTTGAAATGGAATTTATTATGTAGAGAAAGGTAATGCCAGGCACTTATTAATGTATTGTGATTGTCCATGTTGCCTCCTTTGCTGGTTTGATTCATTTTCCATCATATTACACACACTTCTTGTTTCCACGGATTACGACCATCGCTGGAGCCAGATAAAGGGTGGCTGGGACAGGATCTGCTGCACATGCGTGCCTACGCGTACTCCCACGGACCTGGCCCTGGAGATTCCAGTGCATTTTCCTAGTGTGCAAGCACGACCGCTGCTGGATTGCAGGGTCATAACCATGGAAACGAGCAGCGTATAATGTGATGGAAAAATGAATCCAGCCAGCAAAGGAAGCAATATGGACAGTCACAATACATTAGTTAGTGCCTTGTATTAACTTTCTCTACATGATAAATGCCATTTACTGAAGTGAGACAACCCCTTAAAATGATTCGGTGATTCATTTCCTCCCTTTCCTAAAAAAAAGATTAGGGAAGTAAACGTGCATTCTTCTCTTACATCACACACTTTTAAATTTTTATTTATATTCGATCTACATTATATTGACATCAATAAAGTCTAATAAAAAGTAAAAAAATAAAATAAAATCCTAGATCAAAAAAATAAACAAAAATAAATAAAATCATAAACACTACTCCCTCTCTGAACTGTTCCTCTCTCCTTCCACCTAAAACTTAAATGGGTATTTCCATCTAGGACACTGATGGCATATCGCTAGTCTATGCCATGAATGTCAGAAAGGAGCAGGTCCTACAGGTTGAACCCATACATATCTCTAGAATTGAACTATAGCACACTGGGCATGCACAGCTTGCTCTCCATTCACTGTTATGGGACTGTTGGAAATAGTCGAGTCAGCACTCGTCTATTTTTGGAACTTCCATAGCGGTGAGCGGAGAGAAGCTGCACATACATGGTGGCTCTTCCTTCACTTCAGGGGCCCCGATATGGAGATAGGAGCGGATACCAGTGGTGGAATTCAGGCTTACCTGACAATGATCACAAATGCAAGTGATATGCCATCAATATCCCAGATGGGGATTGGACCAGAGCTGTGATACTGTCCAAAAACCACAGTGTAACAGCTCTAGTCCACTCCTTGTTGAGTGTTGCACCCCTGTGACAGTGAATGGCCAGACTAGAAAGGCACAGATTGCTTGGAAATGGGGAGGCTAGGCAAAAAAAACAAAAAAAAAACAGAATCTGTAGAGCAGCAGTTACAGCCAAGTAATGTTACCCACCATTTTTGAAGGACATGACAGGTCCTCTTTAAATCTTAAATTAATATAAAAAGGTGGGAGAATTGTGCAGTCCTGGATGACACATGGAAACCAGTTAACCCCTTAAACCACAGCCTTATAATAGTTTGTCACTGCAAGTTGATAGTTAGACCTCAGTAACATATTACTATTGCATTGTGATGGGGCATGCTTAAAGGCTATGGAAACCTTTGTGCAATAAAAATCAATAACCCCATATCTTACTGTAATCCAGCAGATAAAATTGCACTTGTTTGTTTACTGGTATCAGCTTTGCTTCACATGCTCTCAGAAATGCTCTTCTATGAGTTTTGCTCATTGCTCTGCTGCCCCGCCCCCACATCCTGTTACATAGCACAGCTAGCAGCCACTTACATATAGGCTGCTGGAACTTGCAAGTAACTTGGTAGTAAGATTTCATTCAAATGCACTACATTGTGAGTCTTACAGCATGCTACAAGCCTGTAATCAGCAGATCTATTTCTCACTTTCCATTCTGTAGAAAGTCCATTATTTGTAGACACGATAGATATTTCTGCTGATAACATTAGTGCAGCGATCTACAGTTAGAGCAGGATATAGAGCAGGATATATGGCGTTATAAGCAGGATATAGATCTCATTACTGATAGCTCTCCCTAGCTGTACTCTGTTCTGAATACAGTTGTCTGCAGTCTGCACAGTAAGCGCTCCTCACTTTTCCCACACAGATTAGTACAGTGTGACGACACACAATGCTATGTACACATATGAGTACACAGTGGGGGAGATTTATCAAAACTGGTGTAAATTAGAACTGGCTTAGTTGCCCATAGCAACCAATCAGATGCCTCCTTTTATTTTCCAATGAAGCTGTGAAAAATTAAAGGAGATTGGTTGCTATGGGCAACTAAGCCAGTTGTACTTTACACCATTTTGCGGATCCACCAAACTCGGTCACCGGCTATGTGTGTTCCGCATTTTGTGGACCGCACATGGCATTTCTATTATAGTGTCGGCCTATTCTTGTCCGTGGCTGCGGACAAGAATAGGACATGCTCTATTTTTTTGAGGGGCTGCGGAACATAAGTGCTGATGCGGACAGTACATGGTGTGCTGTCAGCATCTTTTGTGGCTCCTTTGAAAATGAATAGGTCCGCACAAAAAGAACGGAGGCGGACCCATTATGCGGACGTGTAAATGGACCCTTAGTTATGGTCCGTGGTAGCGGAATCCATAATGGAATTCTTACAAACCCCAAACCTGAACTTGAAACACAAGTTCGCTAATCCCTAGTTGCGACCACAGGGGTGAATAAAGTGTTTCTTTTTCTGAGTATGCTGCCATTTTTTAAAAATTCTTATATTGTCCTGGATTTGTTTCCGGATCCATTGGCCTGCATCTCCGTATTTATATTTGGCCTGATGTGCTGCCATTGTTATAATATCTATATATATATCTCTCTCTCTCTCTATATATCTATATATATATATCTCTCTCTCTCTCTATATATCTATATATATATATATCTCTCTCTCTCTCTCTCTATATATCTATATATATATATCTCTCTCTCTATATATCTATATATATATATATATCTCTCTCTCTCTCTATATATCTATATATATATATATCTCTCTCTCTCTCTCTATATATCTATATATATATATATATCTCTCTCTCTCTCTCTATATATCTATATATATATCTCTCTCTCTCTCTCTATATATCTATATATATATATCCTCTCTCTCTCTCTCTATATACTATATTATATCTCTCTCTCTCTCTCTATATATCTATATATATATCTCTCTCTCTCTCTCTCTATATATCTATATATATCTATCTCTCTCTCTATATATCTATATATATATCTCTCTCTCTCTCTCTATATATATATATCTCTCTCTCTCTCTCTATATATCTATATATATATATCTCTCTCTCTCTCTCTATATATCTATATATATATCTCTCCTCTCTATATATCTATATATATCTCTCTCTCTCTCTATATATCTATATCTCTCTCTCTCTCTCTATATATCTATATCTCTCTCTCCTCTCTCTATATATCTCTCTCTCTCTCTCTATATATCTATATCTCTCTCTCTCTATATATATATCTATCTCTCTCTCTCTCTCTATCTCTCTCTATATCTCTCTCTCTATATCTCTCTCTCTCTCTCTCTTATCTCTCTCTCTATAACTCTCTCTCTATATCTCTCTCTCTATAGCCTCTCTCTATATCTCTCTCTCTATCTCTCTCTCTAGCTCTCTCTCCTATATCTCTCTCTCTAATCTCTCTCTACTCTCTCTCCTCTCTATCTCTCTCTCTCTATCTCTCCTCTCTAATCTCTCTCTCTCTATCTCTCTCTCTATATCTCTCTCTTCTATATCTCTCCTCCTATATCTCTCTCTCTATATCTCTCTCTCTATATCTCTCTCTCTAATCTCTCTCTCTATATCTCTCTCTCTATATCTCTCTCTCTATATCTCTCTCTCTATATCTCTCTCTCTATATCTCTCTCTCTATATCTCTCTCTCTATATCTCTCTCTCTATATCTCTCTCTCTATATCTCTCTCTCTATATCTCTCCTCTATATCTCTCCTCTATATCTCTCTCTATATCTCTCTCTCTATATCTCTCTCTCTATATCTCTCTCTCTATATCTCTCTCTCTATATCTCTCTCTCTATATCTCTCTCTCTCATTTTTTTATGAGGCAAGGTAACCAAAAAATGGCTATTCTGGCAGTTTCTTATTTTTTGTTTTTACACAGTGTTCACCTGACAGGTTAGATCATGTGATATTTTTATAGAGCATGTTGTAACGATGCGGCGATACCTAATGTGTCTATTTTTTTAATTTTGGATCTACACAATAAAAGTAAAAAAAATTAAAAAAAATCATGTTTTTGTGTTTCCATTTTCTGAAAGCCATAATTTTTATATTTTTGGGGCGATTGTTGTAGTTAGGGGCTCATTTTTTGCGGAAAGAGGTGACAGTTTGATGGGTGCTAACTTTGGGTACATATGATTCTTTTTGATTACTTTATACTATTTTTGCGGAAGTGAGTTAGGAAAAATGTTAATTCTATAATTTATTATTTTTTTTATGCCATTCACCGTGTGGGGAAAGTAACATGATCCTTTTATAGACCAGGTCGTTACAGACGCGGTGATAACAGGTTTAGTATTTTTTTTTATTTTTAACTAATTATATTTGCGGATATAGGAAGAAGGATTTTTTTTTTTTACTTTTTTCCCAGACCCACTTTTTTGAAGATCCAGTGGGTCTGATTGTTTGCAATACACTGTATAGTCTACTGCAGTGTATTTTCAATTACATTTAGGCCTCATGCACACGACCGTTGTTTCATTCCGTGTCCGTTCGCGATTTTCTGCGGAGCCATTGACTTTCAATGGGTCCGTTGAAAACTCTGTTTATGCAGTTTGTCATCCGCGTCAGTGATCCGTGGTTTCAGTCCGTCAAAAAAATATAACCTGTCCTATGGGCCCGTGAAAAAATGCGGAGGTACACAAGATTGTCAACCGCGTCCACTTTTTTCCTATCATTTGCATGGCAAACTTGACTTTTTTTTACTTTCCTTCATGTCTGGAGATCCTCCAAAAATAAAGGAAGACACATGGAAACAAAAACTGACACGGATCACGGAACGGAACCCCTTTTTGAGGACCGCAAAAAAATACTGTCGTGTGCATGAGGCCTTAGTCTGCTCAGGCTCTTGCATTTAGCAGGAGCCTGATCAGGCTCAGATATACCACAGCAAGCCGGGATGCCTGTAAAGGCGTCTGGTTGCCATGGCAGCCTGATGATTAGGCCCTTCCATTCAGTGGGCCCTAAGGACCGCAGCATGGAAGGGGTTATCAAACAGAGAGGCAGCTGTATGTTACAGCTGACACTCTGCTGCGCTCGGCTAGCCTGAATGGGGGGAGGGAGGCGGTTTGGTGCTTAGCAGCCTTCAGAGGGTGGGGGGAGAGAGGGATAGAAGACGCTGCGCCAGCCAGGAAGGGGCGGGGGGGGGGGCAGGGTTATTTCCGTGGTTAGCCCCTTCCATCCAAAAAAGCAAATGGAAAAAAAAAATATTAGATATATATATATATAATATATCTTTTATCCTTTCCAAACACAATTAAAAAAAAATAAAACTATACATAATTGGTAGCTATGTAATACCTAAAAACGCAATAAAAGTGAATGGGTTTCAGCTGCAAAACCAAGCACAGCCACTATATAATATACTGACTGTGCTGTGTTTGGTGTACTATGAAGATCAGAGGAGTTGAAAATTTAACCCCCACTGATGTGATATTTATGACCCATCCTGAGGACAGGTCATTAATATTTTACTACAGGAAAACACCTTTCATTTTAACATGGGAATCTATGGGCAACAAATTTAATATCATCCTGCTGTTGTATACTTCCTTCTGTCACTGCAATTTTAGTGGGAATCACCCTAATGCACACACAGAGCCGATATCCATTCCTTACCTCTTTTCATATCTTGCCTGTAGGGCATAAGAAATAACACATTTTGCTGGTGTAGGGGCTGAAAGGGAACGTTTGGCTCAATTCTGGCATAAAAATAGGTCTCAAAGTAAGCCAATACCAGTAGTTGGTAGGTGTCGAGTTAGGGCTCGTTCAGACGGCCGTATGAATGAGTCTGCATCAGTTTTTTTCAACTTGGCGGAACAGGTGCAGACCCATTCATTTCAGCTCCACGGAAGAGAGTCCTTGTCCTATTCTCGTCCGCAATAGAGGACAAGAATAGGCATTTGTTATTATGATTGTGGAACGCACACGACCGCTATCCGTGTTTTGTGGATCTGCAAAGCACTATGGCAGTCTGAATGGGGCCTCAAGAGAAAGGTTTCTCTCCCTGCACCAGATTGATCATCCACCCTGAGCCCCTGTGATAAATCTGGTGCAGGTCTAGACAGCCTATCTATCCTTACACCATCTTTAAGATAAGTAAATCTGGGCCAATACCATGTAGGGCCAACTCAGCTGAATAAAATATCTTTCACTTTGTGATCAGTTGCTTCATACTGAAAATATATTTTTTATTCTTATGCAAGCAAACACTTAAGTGCCCAAGAATGGGCCCAAACCACTCTGTGCACCCTGTGTCCTCCTGCTTCATCCTCACTCACCTTAACTGACAAGCGTGGGCAAGAGCTTTATGCAGGAACCTAAATTACAAATCTATGGGGCACATTTATTAAGATCAGCATTTTAGTCGTCGGTCTTAATAAACCCCTAAGCTTGCGGTGGTTTCACCGAAGTTATGACGAGGCGCCGGCCTCTATTTAACGTCGGCGAATCGCGCTCCAGTTCTAAAATGTAAGAAAGATTCCTGGCAGTCTTAAATTTAGACCTTTTTCTACACCTAAAATAGTCAACGAGATGGGCCTGCTGGCCTGTCCCCTTCCCCGCCATGCCCACTTTTTTAGACCTGTTGCGAGCAGGGAATAGTCGCAGATTGCGGTGCAACTGACCACTGTGCTGCAATCTGCGCCTGAAATAATCTTAATATTGGAGTATTTTAGCATCATAAATTATTTTCTTTATATTTAAACACTGCATGAAACAGGGCCTAAAATCCACAAAAATTATCACAATTCATGTAGTAGCTTTGAATCCATATTGTGTAGAGATATCAGGTTTTTATTCAATTTCCAGTTACTTTGATCGTAAAGAGTTTTTCAGAGCTAATAAAAATACAAAAATGTACCTAAATGTGTGCCAAATATTTACCAGTTTGACACCATAGCTCAGAATGTTTTACTATCTCGCCCAGCTCTGTGAGGCACATTTGTTTTGATGCCGTTTGGGCTTGCTGTGGGTGAGACTACGATCTCCATTTCCACTGAGGCAGATTTACTAATACTGTGTAAACGTAAGACCGCGTAAAGATAGTCTTAAACTGCAACAGATTTATCACAATGATGCTGGATGATAACTCTGTTGCATCTTTAGACTGTCTAGTTTAGTTTATGTTGCCTTTAAATTGGCTTAAAGTAAAAGTATTCCAAAATTTTGGTGCATTTAGGTCACACCCCTTTACTGTGAAGCCAAATCCCTTTTCAGTAAGTCACATCCATTTGTCAGACAAGGTGTAAACAACTTACAAACTTAGGGGGACATTTCTTAAGACCAGCGTTTTCCACGTCTGTCTTAAGACCCTATGCGCTGGCCTCTACATAAGTTTGGCACTTCCTCCAGCAGGCTGTGCAACAGACTTAAATCTACAACAGCTCCCTTGCTGGCAAACAACTGCGACTTTAATACGCCACTATTGTGGCGTATATCTAGAAAAGTCCCCCTTTGCAGTTCAAAGCATGCAAGTCTGTTTTTTTGGTGCAAAGTGCGCAGACTCTTGGTATGTCTGCAACACAATGTCTGTCACCTATATAGTGCTGTCAGGAGTCTGCTAACATACATATAAAACAGGAGGACGTGTGGTTCCTGTTGGGAGAATGATAGTAACTATGCATGCATAAATACTGGAACATGATAAAAAATAAATAAAAATATATATATTTTTTATCTCATCTTTCTCTGCAAATCAGGGTATCTACAGACGTGTTCCGATTTCCTTACCATGTGAACATGGCAATACTCGCAGCTTATCCCCTTCCTCATACTCATCCAGGCAAACTGCACACACATCATATTCATCACCTGTAATTGAAACAGCATTAAAAAAAAGTTAACAAAAATAAGAGACAGATGGTGAAATATGTGCACAATGACAAAAAATGAAACGCATGAATATTACACATAGCGAGTGTCACAGGGTTAAATATAGACTCCTTCTGCACTGGACTAAGATGTCTCTGCTCCATATTTTCCCTGATTCATTACAGATGCTGATGGCAAATTCTTGCCGCATCCAAATATTTACACAGCGTTAAGCTGCTCACCATTTGGAAATGTTACAGCAACTTTACCGTACAAGGAGACACGGCTGTTCCCTTACACTTCTCCCTAGTTGTGTAGTTTCACTATAGACAGTCATTTTCACAGTATGTGTCCTTGTGTAGAAGACAAGCTGGTCAAAGTAAATCAAATATGAAAGTCCTCCAATTCACACATATGTCAGCAGAAGAACTTAAAGGGGTTGTCTGAGTTATGAAAAAATATATTATAGCACTGTAAATCTGATGGGCAGCAATATATAGCCAAGCAAGTTTTAGGCAAAAGTATATTTCCTCATTTCCCTGGTTCTCTTCTGGCCCTTTGTTTACCTGCAATAACCACAATCTGAGGTTTTCCTCATGAATGTGTGTGCCCCTCTCCCTGCTCTGCTAAGGATCCTGATCAGTCTTACAAATGCCATCAATGGAACTGCTTGCCGGATCACTCTGCCGCAAGTGTGAAAGTAGCCTTAGGGAGTTTACTTGCTACCAAACATGTATTTTACAGAAATCAGGTGAGGAGCACAAAGTCTGGAATTTGTAACTAAATGCAGAGTATATGACACATATTAAGGCTACATTCACACGTCAGTATTTTTCTATAATCCAAATTTCGGTCCTTTTTTTGCGGATCCGTTGTTCCTGAAAATGTTTCCGTATGTCATCCGTTTTTTGCGGATCCGCAAAAAAACTGAAACATGTATACATTTCAATAATCAAATAAAGTTGTTTGGATTTCTTTTAAAAAAAAAAAAAAAAAAAATTTGTTATGTGTTTCCAGGAACGGATTCTGCAAAAAACGGATGACATACGGAATGACATCCGAATGTCTTCTGTTTTTTTGCGGATCCATTGACTTTGTATTGTACCAGGATCCGAATTTTGCGGAAAAGAATAGGACATGTTTTATATTTAAACGGACATGCGGAACGGAACAACGGAAACGGACAGCACACATTGATTTTTTCCAGGACCCATTGAAAATGAATGGGTCCAGATCTGGTCCTGATCTGTTCTGCAAAAAACGGAACAGATCAGGAAAGAAAAAACGGACGTGTGAATGGACCCTAAAACTAATAACATGGCAGTATAGAATTCTTTGCAGATTTATTTTCCTCTTAAAAAGTGACAGAAAGTCACATTTAAATCAACAAATACCACTGCTGTTACAGCATGGTGGATGTGGTGACATTCCAGATTAGAAATATAAGTATAGTAATTCCTACCCATACCTGTGCTAGAAGAATTGTAACGGAGAACGATTTATGAACAAGTGTAATATGCCCATAATAGAAGATGAATAGCGTTACCTGGAATGCTGTATCACATCGACCCACATCTCATGATCTTACCTTTCTTAAATTTATGAATGGGTAGTTTTTTCAACTGGTCTTTGTGCAGTCTGTTCCTTCTTGCTCGGTGTCGATCTTGCACAAACTTAGTGATCTATGTTTGTAGAAAAAGAATGCAGATACAAAATCAGAAATGCTTCATTCTCATGGTCTGCTTATCTCAAAATGTCATTGGGATGCTTTGACTCGAACGTAGGATGTTAGAATATCCATCTCTCCTTTATCCAATATCCATTTAATATTCAATATTAGCCAATATCCAAAATTCACCAAAGAAAGCTGCAACTAAGTCTCTGATGCAGCACAATCACTAAAAGCTGAAAAATACAAAAAGAAAAAAAAGAAAAAGAAAAACCCATACGGTCGTGTGCAAGAGGCCTTATAATAAGTCGCATAAAATGCAAATCATTATTAGGCAGTCAGAAACTAAAGTCAAAGACTCATCAGGAATATTGCATCTTCAGTCTATTGATGGTTTCAATATCCAGCTAAACAAGTTGGTTGTCTCGTCAAACACAGATTACTACTTGAAGCTACAGCTCTACTGGATTAAAGCTCTGGAACAGAAAAAGATGGAGCACTGCAAACTCCACTTCTCCAGAAGGAAGATGTATCATAACACATCTGTTAAAAAGCACATATCACAAAAAGTGGCAAGATAAGGGGCTGGACTTGGCGTAAGGGGGCTGAAACTGGCATAAATCACAGCTGAAGCAGGACACCAGTCTTGATAAAATTCCCCCAACGTGCCTCCTTGTCCAACTCAAGTTTTATCTGATGGCTTCTTCTAGGACATAACCTCCATGGCACATCACACATATATACTCCATAGGGCATCACAAAATATTTAAAACACCCTAAACAAGCTCTAAAACCACATAACCCACTGTAAGTCTACTTTCACACTGGCGTTTTGGCTTTCCGTTTGTGAGATCCGTTCAGAGCTCTCACAAGCGGTCCAAAACGGATCAGTTTGCACTCTAATGCATTCTGAATGGAAAAGGATCCTCTCAGAATGCATCAGTTCAGTCTCAATTCCGCTTTGGAGACGGACACCAAAACGCTGCTGAAACTGAGCCAAACATTTTCACCAACACAATCTGGCACAATAGAAAACGGATCCGTCTTGGCCATGTTAAAGATAATACAAACGGATCCGTTCTAAACGGATGCAAACTGTTGTATTATCTGAACGGATCCATCCATGACGGATCGGCATAAAACGCGAGTGTGAAAGTAGCCTAATACATATATCACATCAGCAATGTCAGTGTATAATCTGTACATACATGAACCGGATTTAAAACCTAGAAATTGTGTTAATTTCAGTATTTATATAGTTTATAGACTGATAGTTTAATAGTTGTGATGTCACACGCTGTGCCTCCGGATTCCTTCACCATCACGCTCCTTCGTGCGCGTGCCAGCTGCCGGCCGGAGCGGCGTCCGCCTTTTTTGAAGTAGAGCAAGAAGAACTGCTACCCATCCCGCACTAAGACGTGGTTTCCGAACCGACATCCAGCTGAACAGGTATTCATTATTCGATTGTGCCCCATGTCTTTATTCCAGCGCTGATACCTCACTTTTGTATTTGATATATATTTATTTTGTGGATCGAGGCAACCGTCATCTTTCAGGTACTCAGCAGCGGCTCTGTGTACAGCTGCTCACAGAGAAAGGACATACTGTGATGGCGCAGATACAACTATTACATTTAACATACATTTTTATTATGTCCTGGTACATACTACCATAGAAATCAAGGTAGGTGTACTTTGTGTTTCTCATGACTGTAATATGAGCATCTTTTATACAGATATGTAAATTATCTTCATAATCAACGATATAAAAAAAATATAAAAAATAAAAAGTCCAAACTGTGCTACATACCATAAAAATGACGATTAGCACCAGACAAATCCCAACAATGATTAGAAACGGTATCAAGTAGTATTCCAAAGGAAGGTTTCCATCTGGCATCAATTCAATGTATGCACTATGCAAAAAATAAAATAAATAAAAAGTGATTATATATTATCTTTGACACAATGTAAAGTAGTCAGTGTGCAGCTTGTATAACAGTGTACATTTGGTGTGCCCTCAAAATAACTCAACACACAGCCATTAATGTCTAAACCGCTGGCAACAGAAGTGAGTACACCCCTAAGTGAAAATCGCCAAATTGTGTCCAAAGTGTCAATATTTTGTGGGGCCACATTTTCCAGCACTGCCTTAAAGAGGACCTTTCACCAATTATGACACTGAACTAAGAATACAGACATGGGGAGCGGCGCCCGGGGATCTCACTGCACTTACTATTATCCCTGGGCGCCGCTCCGTTCTCATGCTATGCCCTCCGGTATCTCCGGTCACAAAGTTATGGTAGGCGGAGTCTGCCCTTGTTCTGCTGTAGCACTGGCCAATCACAGAGCAGAGCTCACAGCCTGGGTAGTGAAAGGTCCTCTTTAATTTATATGCAAGTCCTGATGTGATGAGTTTTATAATATTTTTAAATTTGTTTTCATTACTCGGATAACCCCTTTAATGGCTGTGTGTTGAGTTATTTTGAGGGCACACCAAATTTACACTGTTATACAAGCTGTACACTAACTACTTTACATTGTATCAAAGTGTCATATTTTCAGTGTTGTCCCATGAAAAGACAAAATATTTACAAAAATGTGAGGGGTGTACTCGCTTTTGTGAGATACTGCACACACTTGAATATTTCTTGCCCCTCTTATATGATTCACCTAATGGAGCCTACACTTTCACTTGCTGCTAGTTGAGCAAGTGCAATGTGATGCAAGAGGCAAATGGAAAGTCAACATCTGTCCCCTAATTCACACTGCAGTCTCCGTGTATTCCTGTGTGATGCTGTTTCATTCCGTCTCCACTAGTTCCTGCTTGTGATATGTTTATCCCTATTAGTCCTTGCTGCTTCACACTGCTCTTCACACAGATAGTATAGCCAGCTATGCTGGCCAAACACATTCAATAGCTATCAGCTGAATTTCCTCATTCGTATGCACAGTTGGTTTGGCCAAGCATATACGGTTGTGTTCAAAATAATAGCAGTCAGACATCACTAACCTGATCAATCACCGTTTTTTGATATTGCTACATGGCAAATAATTTACTAGCAGGTGTGGTAGAGTAATAAAAATCCAACAGACCCTACAGTCATGACATGCATGCTGCTAATTCTGTGTAATTAAATCACAAATTGAAAGGGGCATGTTCAAGATAATAGCAGTGTGGAGTTCAATGAGTGAGGTCATTCATTCTTTGAAAAACAGGTGGCAATTATGGCCTTTATTTAAAGAAAGGAATGCAGCAAATGTTGTACATGCTGGTTACAGTGCATTGCTCTCTGAATTTGAGGAAAATGGGTCATTCCAGACATTGTTCAGAAGAACAGCATACGATGATTAAAAAGTTGATTGGAGAGGGGAAAACATATAAAGAAGTGCAGAAAATGATTGGCTGCTTAGCTAAAATGATTACAAATGCTTTAAAATGGCAACCAAAACCTGAAAAACATGGAAGAAAGCGAAAAACTACCATTCGAAGGGAAAGAAGAATAGCCAAAATGGCAAGGACTCAGCCAACAATCAGCTCCAGGAAGATCAAAGAAGGTCTAAAGTTACCTGTGAGTACTGTTACAATTAGAAGATGCCTATGTGAAGCCAAGCTACCTGCAAGAAGCCCCCACAAAGTCCCACTGTTGAAAAAAAAAAAAAAAAAACTGCACTGAAGAGGTTACAATTTGCCAAAGAGCACATTGACTGGCCTAAAGAGACATTTTGTGGACTGATGAAAGTAAGATTGTTCTTTTTGGGTCTAGTGGCCGGAGACAGTTTGTCAGACGATCACTCAACACTGAATTCAAGCCACAGTACACTGTGAAGACAGGGAAGCATGGTGGCGCAGGCATCATAATATGGGGATGTTTCTCATACAAAGGTGTTGGGCCTATTTATCGCATACCAGGGATCATGGATCAGTTTGAATACATCAGAATACTTGAAGAGGTCATGCTGCCTGATGCTGAAGAGGAAATGCCCTTGAAATGGGTGTTCCAACAAGACAACGACCCCAAACACACCAGTAAATGTGCACAATCTTGGTTCCAGACCAACAAGATTGACGTTATGGAGTGGCCAGCCCAATAACCAGATCTTAATCTAATAGAAAGCTTGTGGGGTGACATAAAAAATAAAATGCAGTTTCTGAGGCAAAACCAAGAAAGAGAAGAACTGTGGAATGTGGTCCAATCATCCTGGGCTGGAATACCTGTTCACAGGGGCCAGAAGTTGGTTGACTCCATGCAACACAGATGTACAGCAGTTCTCAGAAACAGCGGTTATACAACTAAATATTAGTCCAGTGATTCAAAGGAAAACAACATCTTCAAACATTTTTCAGTTTATATAGTGAATGTTTGGGTTTGTAAAGAAGAATACAAAACACTGCTATTTTTTTTTTTTAACAGTCTAATATTCACCACAAATTTGATATACATTTTTCTTAATGTTTTGATTTGGAATAGAATGTGTAGTGTCCCCAATGCATTGTGTGTATGGAAATAAAAGCCATTATAAGCATTTTGATCTTTATTCACTTTTTTAAACACACTGCTATTTTGAACACAACTGTACATGTTGTCAAGGGGGACACAGGAGAAAGTCGCTACAAGACACTTCTGGCAGTGGCTTATCTTCTGAGAGAACAAAATGATCATGTGAAAAAAAATTCAGTTGACCTGAAACTTTTTTGAAATCTAAGATATTTACATTATCTGTTAAACAAACTCCAGCTAGGACTGATGCAATGCCACTGCCACAGAGGACCCCCAGAAATGGCAGATGGGTTACTGTAGGTTCTGGAAGACTTAGAGTGGTGGATAGAAGACATGTCCCACAGTCGGTGATTCTCCAAAATTCATTTGCAGCACTCAGAATGTAAGGACAACATGAATATGGACTCAAGCACAGAGGGTGAGAAACCATCGACTCCTATGTCTAATGTATGCAAGACTGCAGCCAAGGACAAAAAAGATAAAGTGAAGTCTCAAAGGATCCAGCTGTTGCTGGGTGATTCAATCATAAGAAGTGTGGAGCTTAAAGAAAATGGTTTTGTGAGATGTCTCCCTGGGGCTACTGCTAGAAGAGATAGAAGATGTATTATTAATATTGTTAAGCAAGCAAAGCAGGAAGGGGACGTGGATGTTCTTGTCCATCTAGGGACAAATGACCTGGCTTGCAATGAAGTGTCAGAGGTGAAAAAATCTTTTATCACACTTGGTAATGACGTACAGGATTTTGCATCCACCATTTCATTTTCTGAAGTTCTGCCTGTGCATAATGTTCAGAATGATAGGCAGAGGCGCATAAAGGAGTTCAACATATGGCTTGGTAAATGGTGTCAAGAGCAAGGATTTGGCTTTGTTTCTCAAAATAGCTCTACTTGGAATAGAAAGGAACTGTACAAAAAAGATGGTTTGCATCTTTCTCTCAAAGGAACAAATGTACTTAGTGAACAACTCCAAGAATTTGCAAAAGAGTATTTAAACTAGGAAGGGGGGGCAAAAGAGTGAAAATAAAAGAGTCCAATTGCCCCCCGAAACAATGCCAGAACAGGTCAGAAGCACAGAGGGTAAGAAATGATAAGCTCCGAGTCCTCTCTACAAATGCTCGCAGTTTAGGTAAAAAAATCAATGAACTTGGGTCAATAATGGCATCTGAGAATGTAGATTTAGTGGCTGTTACGGAGACATGGTTTAATGAAAGAAATGACTGGGACATAACCATACCAGGGTACTCTTTATACAGAAGAGACAGAAGGCAAGAAAGGAGGAGGAGTGGCCCTGTATGTGAAAGATAGCATTAAATCTAGCCTAATACAAGTTGGTGAGGCCAACATAGAGTCAGTTTGGGTTACGTTGCAGTTTGCTAATCATGCAGTAACTCGTGTAGGTGTGATATATAGACCACCTGATCAAGTTAAAGAACTAGATGATCTACTAGTTGAAGAAATAGCTAAAATGACAATGAAAGGAGAAGTTATCATTATGGGAGATTTCAATCTTCCAGATATAAACTGGAAAACCAAAATAGCAAGTTCTACCAGGAGTACAGATATTCTAAATTCCCTACTGGGGTTATCCCTACAACAAATGGTTGAGGAGCCAACCCGGAGGGAGGCCATTTTGGATTTGATATTCACAAATGGGGATTCAGTATATGATGTCATTGTAGGCGAAACCTTGGGATCTAGTGATCACCAGTCAGTGTGGTTTAATATAAGAACTGTGAAAGAGTCCCACCACACAAAAACAAAAGTTTTAGATTTTAGAAAAACAGACTTTTCAAAAATGAAATTAGTCATAAATGAGTCCTTATCAGACTGGAACGGATTACATGGAGTCCAGGAGAAATGGGACTACTTAAAAGGTGCATTATTGAAGGCAACAGAAAATTGCATTAGACTTGTCAGTAAAAGCAAAAAAAGGAAGAGACCACTGTGGTACTCAGCAGAAGTGGCCCAAATCATTAAAAATAAAAAGCTAGCATTTTGTAATTATAAAAAAAACCAGAGCAATGAAGATAAGGAAATCTACAAGATTAGGCAGAAAGAGGCCAAGCAAGTTATAAGAACTTCTAAAGCTCAGGCAGAAGAAAAACTAGCTCAGTCTATGAAAAAAGACATTCTTCAGATATATAAATGAAAAAAGGAAATTAAAACAAGGAATAACTAAATTAAAAATAAAGGACGGAAGGTATGTAGAAGAGAATAAAGGGCTAGCCGACTGCCTTAATGAATACTTCTGTTCAGTTTTTACAAAAGAAAAAGAAGGAGAAGGACCTCCACTAGAAAGGATGACTATTAAATCGTTTGATGCATGTGTCTTTACAGAGGAAGATGTTCTAAGTTTGCTGTCTAAAGTGAAGACAAATAAGTCACAGGGGCCTGATGAGATACACCCAAAATTATTAAAAGAGCTTAGTGGTGAGCTGGCAAAACCGCTAACAGATTTATTTAACCAATCATTAGTAACAGGAGTCGTCCCGGAAGATTGGAAATTGGCAAATGTCGTGCCCATTCACAAGAAAGGTAGTAAGGAGGAATCGAGCAACTATAGACCAGTGAGTCTGACATCAATAGTAGGCAAATTAATGGAAACCCTATTAAAGGATAGGATTGTGGAACATCTAAAATCCCATGGATTGCAAGATGAAAAACAGCATGGGTTTACTTCAGGGAGATCATGTCAAACAAATCTTATAGAATTTTTTGACTGGGTGACTAAAATAATAGACGGTGGAGGTGCAGTAGACATCGCATATCTAGATTTTAGTAAGGCTTTTGACACTGTCCCACATAGAAGACTTATCAATAAACTGCAGTCATTGAGCATGGACTCCCATATTGTTGAGTGGATTAGGCAGTGGCTGAGTGACAGACAACAGAGGGTTGTAGTCAATGGAGAACATTCAAAACAAGGTCATGTTACCAGTGGGATTCCACAGGGATCTGTACTGGGACCAATTTTGTTTAATATCTTCATAAGTGATATTGCAAAAGGCCTCGATGGTAAGGTTTGTCTTTTTGCTGATGACACAAAGATATGTAACAGGGTTGATGTTCCTGGAGGGAAACGCCAAATGGAAAAGGATTTAGGAAAACTAGAAGAATGGTCAGAACTCTGGCAACTGAAATTTAATGTGGATAAGTGCAAGATAATGCACCTGGGGCGTAAAAACCCAAGGGCAGAATATAGAATATTTGACACAGTCCTGACCTCAGTATCTGAGGAAAGGGATTTAGGAGTAATTATTTCAGAAGACTTAAAGGTGGGAAGACAATGTAATAAAGCAGCACGAAATGCCAGCAGAATGCTTGGATGTATAGGGAGAGGTATAAGCAGTAGAAAGAGTGAAGTGCTTATGCCGCTGTACAGAACACTGGTGAGACCTCACTTGGAGTATTGTGCGCAGTACTGGAGGCCATATCTCCAGAAGGATATAGATACTCTAGAGAGAGTTCAGAGAAGAGCTACTAAACTAGTACATGGATTGCAGGATAAAACTTACCAGGAAAGGTTAAAAGACCTTAATATGTATAGCTTGGAAGAAAGAAGAGACAGAGGGGATTTGATAGAAACTTTTAAATACATAAAGGGAATCAACAAGGTAAAAGAGGAGAGAATATTTAAAAGAAGAAAAACTACCACAAGAGGACACAGTTTTAAATTAGAGGGGCAAAGGTTTAAAAGTAATATAAGGAAGTATTACTTTACTGAGAGAGTAGTGGATGCATGGAATAGCCTTCCTGCAGAAGTGGTAGCGGCAAATACAGTGAAGGAGTTTAAGCATGCATGGGATAGGCATAAGGCTATCCTTCATATAAGATAGGACCAGGGACTATTCATAGGATTCAGATATATTGGGCAGACTAGATGGGCCAAATGGTTCTTATCTGCCGACACATTCTATGTTTCTATGTAAACTTGTCTCCTCATAACATAATCTGTTGGAAGATCCCCATAAACATTAAATTGTTGGCCAAACCCACCATTCCCATAAGGTTCAGCCAACGAAACAGTAAGGGATATAGGGGTCTTTAGTGTGAATCAGGGGAGTTTTATAACTCTGCAGTTAAAGGAGTTATCCAATATCATTAACTGCCCCCCCCCCCCCCCCAATGTGCCGGGCCCCTCACAGGGAATATACTTACCCTGCTGGACCAGGAGCAGCGCAGGGAGCGGGGTAAGTATATTTAGCGTGAGGGGCCTGGCACATGGGGGGAGACAGTTCATGATATTTGATAACCCCTTTAACCCTTTCAAGACAAAGTCATTTTTCACCTTCGTGACCAGGTTTAATTTTGCAAATCTGACGTGTCACTTTATGAGTTATTAACTTTGGAATGCTTTTTTTTTTTATCCAAACCATTCTAAGATTGTTTTCTCGTGACATCTTATACTATGTTAGGGGCAAATTTGGGTCGATATGTTTTACCTTTACAAATAAATAAAATAAAAAATAGTCAAAATTTTTATTTCTACACCTTAAAAAGGCAGATAGTGATACCTCAAAATATAGTTTTTACTTAATATTCCCTATATGTCTACTTTATGTTGGCATCATTTTGAATATTCAATTTTATTTTTAGGACATTACAAGAATTTAAGAAGCAATTTTCGGTAAAATTTTCAGTTCTGAAGTCATTTTGAGGTCCTTATATAATAGAAACCACCCATAAATTATCTCATTTTAGAAACTACACCCCTCAAATTATTCAAAACTGTTTCTACACACTATGTTAACCCTTTCGGTGTTCCGAAAGAATTAAGGGAAAATGGAGGTGAAATTTAAAATTTTTGTGGAGGTTTTTAATTTTAATCCATTTTTTCCTATAACAGCAAAACGAACCTCAATATTTATTACCCTGGTTCTGCAGTTTACAAAAACAACCCATTTATGTTCGCAAACAGCTGTATTGCCACACCGCAGGGTCCAGAAGGAAAGAAGTAACATATGGTTTTTGGAGAGCAGATTTTGCTAGAACGGCTTTTGGGTGTCATGTCATATTTGAAGGCACACTAGGGCACCCCTACCGTAGAAACCCCCCAAAAGTCCTTGACCTCAGAGGTGTTTCATAATATTTATTAACACCACTGTGAAAATAAAAAATATATATTTCTTACAAGAAAAAGTCCCTTAAGGCCAAATTTTTCACTTCAACAAGGGATAACAGGAGCAAATGACCACCATAATTGGTTACCCATTTTCTTCTGAATACGGGGCAACACTCCATATGTGGTCGCAAACTGCTCTGTGGGCAGACGGCTGAATTCAAATGGAAAGGTATTCTCCATGTGGTATATTCGATAAGATACTTTTATTCTGTGGGTTGATACGGTTATGGTGATACCAAATTTATATTGGTTTTATTCATGGTATGCCACTTTTAAATCATAAAATCAACTTTCAGATTTTTCCGTCAGATCAGAGCCTGAAACCAGCATTTTTACACTGCCACGATCGGATTCGAATCGATTGTCGGCAAGGGACCACTAATTGGTCCCTTGCCAGCATTACTGCCCTCTGCACTGCCTGTGACAGTGGCAGTGCAGGGGCAGAAGCTTTAATCCAAGCGCTGTAAAAATCTGGGGGTATGTGCAGATAGCCGTATGGCAGTCGTGAAGGGGTTAATCATTGAATGGATTCATCTGTTATATCACTGCACCCTCGTCTTCAGCAGTACTCAATACATGGGAGGACCTACAGAGGAACAACAAGAGCTGGGATCCATTAATTCATACACTATGGCATGGCCAACACACTTTTCTAGAAGGGACTTCAAGTTCTAGAAGCACTCATGTAGTTGTTACCCGTTATACTTTCCATCATGTGCACATGTACACCATTATTGATCAAAGCAAAAGCCACTAGACCCTTACCCTTTATCCCAAGTAAATTGGTCTCGCATAATCTTTGCAGACTCCTCTCCAACAAACACTGATGGAATGTCAATTTTCTTGAGAATGTCAACTGAAAAACATAAAATGTGTGCATGTATATATTTACTCATGTATTATGCTACAATTTTAAATTCTATGAGAAAACATGCTAATATGCCCGTGGCATTTACTTTAGGCATATTTTGCTCATATTGGGTTCTGTTTCATTCAAAAGCATTTTTGATCAATGCAAGTCAATAAGAAGCTATTCACCAGTACAGTCATGGCCAAAAGTTTTGAGAATGACACAAATATTAGTTTTCACAAAGTTTGCTGCTAAACTGCTTTTAGATCTTTGTTTCAGTTGTTTCTGTGATGTAGTGAAATATAAATTACACGCACTTCATACGTTTCAAAGGCTTTTATCGACAATTACATGACATTTATGCAAAGAGTCAGTATTTGCAGTGTTGGCCCTTCTTTTTCAGGACCTCTGCAATTCGACTGGGCATGCTCTCAATCAACTTCTGGGCCATTACTTGCTGATTGGCAACCCATTCTTTCATAATCACTTCTTGGAGTTTGTCAGAATTAGTGGGTTTTTGTTTGTCCACCCGCCTCTTGAGGATTGACCACAAGTTCTCAATGGGATTAAGATCTGGGAGTTTCCAGGCCATGGACCCAAAATGTCAAACTTTTGGTCCCCGAGACACTTGGTTATCACTTTTGCCTTATGGTACGGTGCTCCATCGTGCTGGAAAATGCATTATTCACCAAACTGTTGGAAGAAGTTGCTGTTGGAGGGTGTTTTGTTACCATTCTTTATTCATGGCTGTGTTTTTGGGCAAAATTATGAGTGAGCCCACTCCCTTGGATGAGGAGCAACCCCACACATTAATGGTCTCAGGATGCTTTACTGTTGGCATGACACAGGACTGATGGTAGCGCTCACCTTTTCTTCTCCAGACGAGCCTTTTTCCTGATGCCCCAAACAATCGGAAAGAGGCTTCATCGGAGAATATGACTTTGCCCCAGTCCTCAGCAGTCCATTCACCATATTTTCTGCAGAAGATCAATCTGTCTCTGATGTTTGTTTGGAGAGAAGTGGCTTCTTTGCTGCCCTTCTTGACACCAAGCCATCTTCCAAAAGTCTTCGCCTCACTGTGCGTGCAGATGTGCTCACACCTGCCTGCTGCCATTCCTGAGCAAGCTTTGCACTGGTGGCACTCCGATCCCGCAGCTGAATCCTCTTTAGGAGACGATCCTGGCGCTTGCTGGACTTTCTTGGATGCCCTGAAGCCTTAACAAGAATTGAACCTCTTTCCTTGAAGTTCTTGATGATCCTATAAATTGTTGATGTGCAATCTTAGTAGCCACAATATCCTTGCCTGTGAAGCAATTTTTATGCAACGCAATGATGGCTGCACGCGTTTCTTTGCAGGTCACCATGGTTAACAATGAAAGAACAAGGATTTCAAGCATTACCCTCCTTTTAACAGGTCAAGTCTACCATTTTAACCCAACCTGACATAATGATCTCCAGCCTTGTGCTCGTCAACATTCTCACCTGAGTTAACAAGACGATTACTGAAATGATCTCAGCAGGTCCTTTAATGACAGCAATGAAATGCAGTGGAAAGTTTTTTGGGGGATTAAGTTAATTTTCATGGCAAAGAAGGACTATGCAATTCATCTGATCACTCTTCATAACATTCTGGAGTATATGCAAATTGCTATTATAAAAACTTAAGCAACAACTTTTCCAATTTCCAATATTTATGTAATTCTCCAAACTTTTGGCCACAACTGTACAAATATGTTACTCCACCGGCAGATAATGAGATAACAAGTGAATTAAAAAAATAAAATTAGAGAAATAAAATTAGAGAAAATACTGATCTAAAATGTAAAATAAACTTTTTACAAAGACAAAGTGCATTACATCTAATTATGCTATTTGCTTCAGACTACAAGTGTACTGCCGCACGGTGTGGCAGTGTTGTGCTTTGGATGCATCCGAGTACAGAGTGACCGTACAAGTAGCAAAGCTATCAAATTAACCAATTACAACCAAATTATTTGGTGTTCTTGGTTACCCACAAAATGGCCTTTAATAAAAAAAAAAAAAAAAAAAAAAAAAAAAAAATGAATTAGTCTTACCGGTATTTCCCTTTTTAAGAAACCTCCATGACGGCACCTTACAATGAGATTATCCTCCTCCTCCTCCTTTCAGGCAGGGACAGGAAGCTTCAAAAAGGGCCCACCTCCTTGCCATCCTCAGTGTCTTCTGGACTTAACAGGCCCTAAAATTTCAACATTCATACCACACAACTTCCATTCCTTAACTTGGAACAAAAGTCAACTAGCTATATACATTAAACACATGGTGCAGTCATGTAGGTTTCGTAAAAAAGGGAATTACAGGTAAGACTAATTCAGTTTTTCCCCTCACTTCCATGACAGCACCTTACAATGAGCACTACCAGATAATAACTTAGGGTGGGACAACCGCCTGAAGAACCTTTCTCCCATATGAGAGGTCCATCTTAGCATCAATATCCACCCTGTAGTGTTTGACAAAAGTATGGGGATTGGGCCAGGTTGCAGTTTTACACATTTGATCTAGCGAGGCGGATGCCTTTTTTCCGCCCAGGATGTCGATACTGCCCTGGTAGAATGTGCTTTTAAACCAGGGGGAGATTCCTTTCCCATTACTTTGTAGGCTTCACAAATGGCCGATTTTAACCAACGTGCAATGCTTGCTTTAGAAGCTTTTAGCCCTTTCCTGCCCCTTAGGAACTGAATTAAGAGGTTTTTTGATTTCCTCGAAGTTTTAGTCTCCGATAAATATTTTAAGACCTCTTTTTACGTCCAAACTGTGGAAAGTTCTTTTCATTTCAGACTTGGGGTTTTCACAAAATGAAGGAAGGATAACTTCCTGCGTCCTGTGAAAGTCGATGACTACTTTGGGTAAAAAGACGTTATCAAATCGCAAGATAATTCTGTCATCTAACAGTTAAGAAGGGTTCTTCAACAGAAAAAGCTTGTATTTCATTAACCCTGTGAGCCGAGGTAATTGCAACAAGAAATACCGTCTTGAGGGTCAAGTGCCTAATGTTCACCATTTCCAAAGGTTCAAATGGGGGATTAGTGAGCCCTGAAAGAACTAGGTTCAAATCCCAAGTGGCGACTAGGTCTTATTCTAGGTCTAAGGTCTCATGCACACAACCGCGCAGTCTTTTGCGGTCCGCAAAAAACGGATGCCATCCGTGTGCCTTCCGCAATTTGCAGAACGGAACAGGAGGCCCATTATAGAAATGCCTACTCTTGTCCGCAAGACGGACAAGAATAGGACATGCCTCATAATTTTTGCGGGGCCACGGAACGTAGAAACGGATGCAGACAGCACTCCGAGGGTGCTGGGTTTAAATCCCTTGTTAAATCCTTGTAAAAAATCCAGAATTGATGGAATGTTACCCACTGTAGTTGAAGGATTTTGAGAACATCTAGAAATTTTTTCCAGCTTTTTTGGTATATCCCATTAGTCACTCCTTTCTTGCTGGCTAGCATGGTATTGACTACCGCATCAGATAGGCCCTTAGATTTAGAAATTAACCTTTCAGGATGCAGGCTGACAGGTGTAAACTTACTGCTTAGGGATGGAATATCAGGCCTTGTGTTAGAAGTTCCTCGGACCACGTTAGAACCCAGGGTTCCTCCTTGGTCATTCTTGACAGAAGTGGATACCATGATTTCCTCGGCCAGTTTGGTAGTATCAGGATTAATTTCGCTCTGTCCTCTTATCTTCCTCAAGACTCTAGGAATTAGAGGCAGTGGTGGGAAGCAATAAGCTAAATGAAAACTCCACCGGATCACAAGAGTGTCTGTTCCCGCACTTTTTGTCCGTTGGATCCAGCGAGAAGTAAACTGGCAACTTTGCGTTGTTTGTTTTTGGCAGTAAATCTATTTGTGGAGTACCCCATCTTTTGCCAAGAGTGTTGAATATCTCCTTTTTTAGACTCCACTACCCTGGATCCAATTTTTTGCGACTTAGATAATCCGTCCTGGCGTTGTGTCCCTTTTAGAAAGACTGCTGATAGAGAGAAGACATTTTCCGTCCAGAAGAAAATCCTGCTGGTTAAGGTGTGTAAGATTTTGCTTTTTGTTCCCCCCTGATGGTTTACGTATTCCACTACTGTTTTGTTGTCTGATCTGATCTGTAGGTTGTAACCCTTCAACTTCACAGATAAATACGATAGAGCTTCCCAAACCGCTTGTAGCTCCCGGTAGTTTGAAGTCTGTCTCCTCTGGACTTGAGACCATTCCCCTTGGGCCAACATACTTTGCAGATGAGCCCCCCCAACCCCAGAAGCTGGCGTCCATAATGAGAATTAACTGATTCCTCACAACCCAAGGGACTCCTATTTTTAAAGTTGTGCATTTTTTCCCCACCATTTTAGGCATAATAGGATATCCCCTGGGATTAGAATCAGCTTGTCTAATGATTCCCGAGTTCGATCCCAAATTACGTAACATTTGTCTCTGAAGGGGTCGAGAATGTAATTGGGCCCATTTCACTGCTGGGATGCATGATGTAAGGGAACCGATGAGGGTCATAGTTTGATGGTATGGTATTTTTTCCCCCCCTGAAAACTCTTATTTGTGATTGTATCTTGTCCTCCGGCAAAAAACACATCTGATTGACTGAATCCAACAGTACGCCCAGGAACACTATCTTTTGCGTGGGAAGAATCTGGGATTTCTCCCAATTTATGATCCATCTCAGGTCCTTCAATCTGTCTCTGGTTTTCAAAAGATTGTTTTCTAGGTCTATTTTGATATCACCCACTATTAAAAGATCGTCCAAGTATGGTATTAAGACGTTTTCTTTTCTCAGAGGCGTTAATGTTTCCAACATAATTTTTGTGAAAAGTCTGGGCGCTGTCGTTATACTGAAGGGAAGAGCCTGAAATTGGAAGTCTTTTAGCTGGCCCTGAATCCACACTGCTATTCTTAAGTATTGCTGGGAATCTTTGTGAACGGGTATATGGAAATATGTGTCTTTTAGATATATTGATGCTAAAAAAATACTCCTTTCTGTAGAACAGTGTTTCCCAACCAGTGTGCCTCCAGTTGTTGCGAAACTACAACTCCCAGCATGCCCGCACAGCCAAAGGCTGTCCAGGCATCCTGGGAGTTGTAGTTTTGCAACAGCTGGAGGCACACTGGTTGGGAAACACTGCTGTAGAACACTGACCGTGGATTTGATAGATTCCATTTTGAATCTTTCATATTTTATTGACTGGTTTCATTTTTGAGGTTGATGATTAAACACATTTTTCTGCTGGGTTTGGGTACCATGAATACCGTGGAGTAGCAACCCAGACAGATTTGATTTGTCAGTACTGGTACCAGAACTTCCATCTGGACCAAGTCCAGAATCCCCTGCTCCAGACAAAGTTGAAGAGACCCTGAGCTTTGGACTGGAGTGCTCACACATCTTGTGGGGGGGGGGGGGGGGGGGGGGGTAACCTTGAGAAAGGGAATCCTGTAACCCTGGCAAAGAATATATATCAACCAAGATTTTGGTGAATTTTTTTCCAGGATTCTACAAACTCTCAATCTTCCCCCCACCGGATCTCTGGCGTCATTTCTTGGATGAGTCATTATCACAAGAGTTGAATAAAATCCCTTTCCTTTATTTTATTTGGTAGATTTCAAACTGTTTTCCCTTTTTTATTTTGAAACAGATTCGTTTTTTTTTTTTAATAAAAAATTTAGTTTATTTTCTTTTTAATCTTCTGGGAAACTTTTCTTTGAATCAGAAGCGTTCTTCAGTATTTTTTCTAAATATTTCCCAAAAAGAAACTCTCAGTAGAAGGGAATATTACATAAGCTGGCTTTGGAGCCAAAATCCTCAGACCATGATTTTAACCATAGCGCTCTCCTAGAGCTATTGGCCAGAGCCGTTGTCCTTGCAGTAAGCCTGATTGAGTCCGCCGTAGTGTCAGATAAGAAATCCACTGCCTTTAACAGTAGTGGAAAGAAATCTGCAAACTGTTCATATGGTGTATTTGATTTTAATAAGTCTTCTAATTGCACCAACAAGCTTTTCAAGGATCTAGCTACAGAAGTGGCCGCAATATTAGGTTTGAAAAGTGATGCAGCCGCGTCCCAAGTTTTTTTTGAGATTTGCATCCACTTTATCCATGGGATCGCGTAGAGATTCTGTATCCTCAAATTGTAATGATGTACCCTTTGCCAATTTGTAAAGGGAAACATCAATTTTAGGACAATTTAAGATTGTATTTAAATCATCGACAACGGGCAGTCTCTTTTCAATGGTTCTAGACAAGAAGACCTTCCTATCCGGGTTTTTCCATTCTCTTAAAATTAAAGGTTTTTTTTATGTACCGGGAATACACTCTTTTCCTCTAAACCTGAAAACATTTTGTCCAGAGCAGACCTCTGAACTTTCTTTTTTAATTTCCATTGTGACTGACAGCTTTTAACAATTCATTAATGTCTTCAGAGGAAAATAGATCCAGAAGAATAGCCCCATCAGGACCCCAAATGTCGTCACCCGCCGGGGCAGCCAATAGGATCCAGAGGAACTCCTCTTGAGTGTCCGGATGCCACGGCTGCGCCTCCTTACTGGCGCACAAGCAGGGAGTAATGACTGCAGCAGGCACACAGAGAGAGCTTACTTGCCCAAGGTAAGCTCCCGGCACCCACAAATGCTGGCCCAAGGTAAGCTCCGGGTGCAGTTTTCCGCTTCTTCAGTTGTTCTCATCGCCCCCGAACTGAAGCACAGGGACTCCTCCATAGCGTTTACAAACTATGGTGCAAAAATGTGAATTTACGCACTTTAACTTTCTGAGCACCTGTCATGTTTCCCGAGGTTCTACAATGCCCAGACAGTAGAAACACCCCACAAATGACCCCATTTTGGAAAATAGACAAAAAATAAAATTTTACATGAACTCACCATACCCCTCACGGAATACATTGGGGTGTCTTCTTTCCAAAATGGGGTCACTTGTGGGGTATTTATACTGCCCTGGCATTTTAGTGGACCTAAAGCGCGTGAAGTAGTTTAGAATCCAAATGTGTAAAAAATGCCCTGTGAAATCTTAAAGATACTCATTGGAATTTGGGCCCCTTTGCCCACCTAGGCTGCAAAAAAGTGTCACACATCTGGTATCGCCGTACTCAGGAGAAGTTGGGGAATGTGTTTTGGGGTGTCATTTTACATATACCCATGCTGGGTGAGAAAAATATCTTGGTCAAATGCCAACTTTGTATAAAAAAATGGGAAAAGTTATCTTTTGCCAAGATATTTATCTCACCCAGCATGGGTATATGTAAAAATACACCCCAAAACAGATTGCCCTACTTCTCCCGAGTACAGAGATACAACATGTGTGACACTTTTTTGCAGCCTAGGTGCACAAAGGGGCCCAAATTCCAATGAGTACCTTTTAGGAGGGAATTTTTAGACATTTGGATTCCAGACTTCTTCTCACGCTTTAGGGCCCCTAAAATGCCAGGGCAGTAAAAATACCCCACAAGTGACCCCATTTTGGAAAGAAGACACCCCAAGGTACTCCGTGAGGGGCATGGCGAGTTCCTAGAATATTTTTCTTTTTTGGCACACGTTAGCGGAAAATTTCATTTTATTTTTTTCTCTTACAAAGTCTCATATTCCACTAACTTGTGACAAAAATTTTATTTTTTTTACATGATCTCACCATGCCACTCAAGAATTACCTTGGGGTGTCTTCTTTCCAAAATGGGGTCACTTGTGGGGCATTTATACTGCCCTGGCATTTTAGGGGCCCTAAAACGTGAAAAAAAGTCTGGAACATAAAGGTCTAAAAATTTTTACGCATTTGGATTCCGTGAGGGGTATGGTGAGTTCATGTGAGATTTTATTTTTTGTCACAAGTTAGTGGAATATGAGACTTTGTAAGAAAAAAAAACAAAAAAAAAAAAACAAAAAAAATATGTCAATTTCCGCTAACTTGTGCCAAAAAAAAAAAAAAAAAAAATGGCGTTAGGCGGTTAACACTAACAAATGCCGCCCGCCCCCCCCCCCCCCCCCATATTCCGGGCCCCTCACACTAATTCTACTTACCTATCTCCCTGAACCGCCGCTTCTCCCTGTGTGCAGATGAAAATATCCAATGTCGGATGGGACAGGGGCAGCCAATGGCAGGCGGTGACAGGGATGTGCCTCCCTAGCGCATTTCTATGCAAAATTGCAATCTGATGATTGCAAGTTGGGGTCCAATTAGGGACCTACTGTAACAATAAAAAAAAATAAAAAAAGTTTAAATTTTTGCAGAAATAAAAGAATTGAAAAAAAAAAAAAAATAATAATTCTAAAATCACCCCCTTTTCCTAAAACCAAAGTAAACAAAAAAATTTAAAAAATAAGTCCGATTTTTCAAAGTTCGTCCCACCAAAAATAAGCTATCACATCTCCGTAGACGTACAGTTTTTCAGTATTAAAACACAGCAAAAACTACACACATGTGGTATCACCATAAAATCGTACTGACCTGGAGAATCAAGAGCACAAGTCAGATTTACCACATAGTGAACGCCATAAAGGCAAAACCCGTAAAACCGTGGTGGAATTGCGTTTTCTTTTCAAATTCCAACCGATTTGGAATGTTTCCTGCTTACCACTAGATTGTATGAAATATATAATAGTGGCATTAGAAAGTACAACTTGTTGCGCAAAAAAAAAAAAGTTACGGCTCCGCAAAAACTAATAATTGCTGCATCAGGAAAAGGTTCAATAAAATGCAGTGTGACCAATTGCCTTCAAAACTCACCTAATTAGTAAGTAGAGTCCACCTGTGTAATGTATTCTCAGTATAACTACAGATGTTTTATGAAGTTATTAGTGAACATTAGTGATGAAACAGCATCATGTAAACCAAGGATCACACCAAACAGGTCAGGGATAAAGTTGCGAAGAAGTGTAAAGCAAGGTTCGGTTATAAAAAAAAAAAAAAAAAATCCAATCTCTGAACAGCTCACAAAGCACTGTTCAATCCATCATCCAAAAATGGAAGAAGCATGGCACAACTGCAATCCTACCAAGACACGGCCATCCACCTAAACTGACATCTCAGGCACGTAAACACTAATTAGAGATGCAGCCAAGGGGCCCCCAGTCACTCTGGAGGAGCTGCAGAGATCCACAGCTCCAATGGGAGAGTCTGTCCACAGGACAACTATGAGGCTGGGTTCACACCTGAGCGTTTTACAGCGCGTTCCTACGCGCTGTAAAACGCTCAACAAGGAGAAACCAATGATTCCCTATGGGAATGGTTCACACTTGGGCGTTTTACAGCGCGTACGATCGCGCTGTAAAACGCCCGACGCTCCAAAAAGTACATGAGCGACTTTTGGGGCGTTTGTGGCCATAGGACACTGTAGTGAATCACACAAACGCGCGTCAAACGCGCGTTAACTATTACAAAAACGCGCATAAAAATGCGCGTCAAAAACGCGCGTAAAACGCGCGTTTGCGCAACGCTCAAGTGTGAACCCAGCCTGAGTCATTTACTCAAAAAACCTTTGGCTTTAAAGTGTCAAGAAGAAAGCCATTTTTGAAAGCAAGCCATAAGAAGTCCCATTTTCAGTTTGCCACAAGCCATGTACAGGTGAAACTCGAATACTTAGAATATCGTGCAAAGTTAATTTATTTCTGTAATGCAACTTAAAAGGTGAAACCAATATATGAGATGGGCTCATTACATGCAAAGCGAGATATTTCAAGCCTTAATTTGGTATAATTTGGATAATTATGGCTTACAGCTATGAAAACCCCAAAGTCACAATCTCAGTTTACCCTTTGCTCAGGGGGTATAGATTAATTAGCTGGCTAGAGTGACATTTTGAGCCTAGAATATTGAACTTTTGCACGATATAAAAATTTTTCGAATTTCACCTGTAGGGGGCATAGCAAACATGCGGAACAAGGTGCTCTGGTCAGATGAACCTTTTGGCCTAAGTGCAAAACGCTGTGTGTGGCAGAAAACCAACACTGCACATCGCCCTGAACACAATGTGAAACATAGTGGTGGCAGCATCATGCTGTGGGGATCCTTTTTTTTTTTTTTCTTCCAGCAGGGAAGCTGGTCAGAAATGATGTGAAGATGGCTGGAGCTAAATACAGGGCAATACTGGAGGAAAACCTGGTAGAGGCTGCAATAGACTTGAGCGGAGGTTCTCCTTCCAGCAGGACAACGACCCTTAACATTCAGCCAGATCTACAATGGAATAGTAGATCAAAGCATATTGATGTGTTAGAATGGGCGAGTCAAAGCCCAGACATAAATCCCATTAGGAATCTGTGGCAAGGCTTAAAATCTGCTGTTCAGATGCTGTCTATCCAATCTGACTCAGCTTGAGCCATATCGCAAAGAATGGCCAACAATTTCAGCTTCTATATGTGTAAAGCTGGTAGAGACATACCCCAAGACTCCAGATGGCGACCAAAATAGTCGCCAATGCGACTTAGAATTGAAAAATGGCGACAAGACTTTGTTGCCTTGTCGCCATTTGCACCTAGACCCTCCGGTGCTCTGCCTCAAAAAAAAAAAAAAAAAAAAAAAAAAAAAAGCCATGTGTATCACCATGAGGAGACGGCCATGTGCTACGACATGGTGACAGAAGTCCTCTCCATACTGTATTGTGCAGGGCATGTGATAGATTATTATTTATTCTGTATGTGATTTGTCTGTTTAACCATATATTTAATCACACTTCGCAAATCTTTTTTATCACTTAGCCTGTTAAGCCTATTTATTTATTCTCAAATCATCACATTCAAGTTAAAACTACAAACACGAATTGGCTTCTTATAAACTCCTGCACCTTATAATCCACATTCATGACTTTTAAATTAGACATAGTCAACATTTTCGAGCAAAATGAACAAGAACTGCATATGAAATACCCTTATGGTAGACTGCAGATTAACCAGTTTTCACCAACGTTTTTTGGTCTTCTCAAAGCTCCGTTTTAGAACTTGTCCCGTAAATTGCTAGAGTTCCAGAAGGAGATTATGGGGCGGGGATGTGAGGACATTAAAAAGGCTAAAAAGTGCCAGTTATGACATTACATATCTGATGGTTTGAGAGGGCTAAATTCTAAGAAAAAAAAAAAGATAAAAAAGCTCATCTTAAAAGGTAATTGCTTTTTTTAAATAAAATCCGAGTTCTACGCTCACTTTAAGCTGCTTTCTCAAAAGCATTGGTAATCACATTCGTTGGGCAACTCCTAATACGAAAACGCTGCATTCATTATTGTGATTGCGTCAGGAAAGTACTATATTCTCTATTGCCTCAAATACAAAACCTGCCCATAAAGGCAGGGATTTGTGGGTGTACTGGGTTTTCTTTCAAAAGGACCACGCTGCACCCGGACAGAGCTGAAAAATCCTCTTTTCCCGATTTTCACAGGAATTTCTTGAATATGGGTAAGCGATCAGCTCACTTAAGTACACCTCTCCTCCAGGTAACCTTATGAGAAATCAAGGTGCCATCAATAGTGAAGTACATTCACACGAGGTTCCAACTGCAAGATTTTTATTATACTTACAAGATGGATAAAATCACATGCGGTGTATACAAATCAATTCACCCGACCCGGGTTTCGCTTTGTGAAGCTTCGTCAGGGGTATCTACCTTCACTATTGGTGGCACCTTGATTTCTCATAAGGTTACCTGGAGGAGAGGTGTACTTAAGTGAGCTGATCGCTTACCCATATTCAAGAAATTCCTGTGAAAATCGGGAAAAGAGGATTTTTCAGCTCTGTCCGGGTGCAGCGTGGTCCTTTTAAAGACAAAGTGTCTATAGATGTGAACATTGCCCACTTCACTACTGGAATTCGCGACGCACAGAAAGAAAGGCAACGTACCTAAGGCTATTTTATATATTTCATATATATTTTATTTGCATTGTGTGTACTGGGCGATTCCTAACAAAAAATGTGTTGGCATTTTTTTACTAAATCCCTACCGGTCTATCTCCTACGTCAGAAAAACTAGTGTAGGGAGAATGACCTTACATGCCACTGCTGTTAAACAACCATATATCAAAGTTATTTTAATGGAAAGGGAACACAATTTGAAAATGTATTTTCTTTGCACCTTGGTGTTATTTAAAAATAAACAAAAAATTGTGGCAAAGGCTATATATATATATATTTTTTTTTTTTTATTTAATTTTTTTACATTTTCCATGGCACAAAATACAATATCAAATAATATGTATAAAATAAAGCCCATGTACAGGATCACTGAAAAAAGCAGCAAAAATAAACCAAACCGAAAAAAAAAATTGAGCTAGTTAACTACCATGTGTTTTAGACTATAAGATGCACTTTTTCCACCCAAAAGCGGAATGGGTAATGACAGCATGCAGCAGGCACGGGGAGTGATGATGGAAGCGCTCCAGGTGCTGGCTTTACTCGCTACATGCACTAAGATCTGACGCTGTACGACATCAGGTCAGAATGCAACATGGGCCTGCAGAGGACCAATGAGCAGTGAGTGGCAACGCGGTCCGGAGCAGGAGAGGAGAGTTCATTCATTTATTTTTTTGTCTAATGGAGCTTCGGGGGTCTGACCTGATGAAAAATATATTTTTTCTTCATATTTTCTTCCTCTATATCCTAGGTGCGTCTAATAGTCCGAAAAATACAGCAATTCACTTGCGTACTCCAAGTGTCATGATTTATAGGGAGAGGGGGTGGAATTTTAACCTGGTCATACATATTCAGTAGCTGTTGGCCGAATGATCGTTAGGCCGACAAACCTCTCCCCTAACACCTTCCTGGCTTCCCCATACACATTTGGCTCGGCCAAACATCTATGTGTATTCTTTGGAGAGAGCAGAAAAAGCCACTGCCACACTTCTGGAGACTTACCTCCTGGAAGAACAAAAGCATCTGGTGAAAATATGAATTTTGCCCGATCCTCGTCTCCCCCGACATGACCACCAGTCAGGGGAGAGTCGGGAGCTCCCCACACAAATCAGAGTTCTTAACAGGTTTGGCCAACAAAAGACTAATGTATGGTCAGCTTAAAGATCAGTTTTCATGGGCTGATTGGGAATGAAAAACGCACACACACTCGATGTTTGCCTCATGTCCTCGAACATCTGAGAAACGTGCAAACACTGGTTGTCTGTCCCTAAAAACAGTCGCATTTGTCGGCAGAGCATTGCCCTGTGTAAACAATATGCAAACTGAATTGAGGAAGAGAGATTGTAGTGCACATTCAGGGTTGAACTGCCCGGTGTAAATGGGGACCTAAATCAATTCATACTGCAGATAAACTTTATTAATTGTATTATTAAAACACCCAAAATAAAAATATGCAGTTAAACATTTTATTCAACCAAGTTGGAATCAAATTGTGAAACAAATGGACCACAAAAACTAACTGGTAACTCAGTAAGAAGCATATCTTTTTAATAAATGCCCAATCCACCACTGCATGGGAGAGGCTTGCCTTATAAATACATAAGTCACCATTCTATATCCTAATATATATATATATATATATATATATATATATATATATATATATATATATATATATATATATATATATATATATATTTTTTTTTTTTTTTTAGGGGAAATGTGTGAACAAAACATAACTATGAACATTCACAAGAACAATTTCTGAAAGCCACTTGCATTTTGATAAGATGGAAAACTGCATACTGTACATACCATCATTGGACCCCATGCTGATAAGGTCATCAGAGTCGACATTGTAAACCACTGCAGCCTTGTATCCTGCTTTCTGTGCATTCAACACCTAGGAGGAAGCACAATCCATTTCTCACATCTGCACGGGTGAAATTAGGTTTACTAGAATGTACAGTGGGTTTTGTCACATAATTCTCAACTGTTAGATTTAAGAGAGGATTTTTTAAAATATATGAAATGTGTCAAAACGCTGCACCAAGTAAAAGTAGATAAATCACATAGGAGTAGAAATCATACATAACCCAATGAACTATACCCAAACAATAAAATCAAATAAAGACATAGGCCCCGATTATTTATGCCTTCACCGTAGCTTCAAAAAGTTGAAGACTGGGTCTTTTGCGACTTTTTTGCTTTTTTACACAACATACTCCAGTTTGAAATATGGCAGGAAAGTGGGTCTGGATAGCTATGTTAATGAGTTTCACTCCAGATTTATCACAAACTGAAAAAAACAAAAAAACAAAAAACAAGCAAACAGGTTTTGTTCACCATTCACCAAGCAGCATTAATGACAATTTTATCAAAATTATAGTTTTTTTTTGTTTTGTTTTTTTAAATGCTTTTCAAATTTTGCACAATAACACTTTTACAAAGTAGTTATTGGGTTACTGCATTGAAAGATCCATAACATTTTAACTTTTCCTATCTACGGAGATGTCTAGCAGCTTACCTTTTGCTTACTTGCAGTTTTAGGCTACATGCACATGACCGTGTGTGTTTTGCGGTCCGCAAAAAAACGGATGATCCGTTTTTTTTGCGGATCCATTGTAATAATGCCTATCCTTGTCCGCAAACTAGAAAAAAATAGGACATGCAATATTTTTTTAGCGGAGCAACGGAACGGACATACTGATGCGGACAGCACACGGTGTGCTGTCCGTGTTTTTTGCGGACCCATTGAAATGAATGGGTCCACATCCTATCCGCAAAAAAATGGATCGGACACTTGAAATACGGTCATGTGCATGTAGCCTTAATGTGTGCCATCACCATTTATTGCATTTTTTTGGTAATAGGAATAAAAATAAAAAAAGTGTGTGTATGTGTGTATATATATATATATTTATATATATTTATATTTATTTATATTACAGAAATAGGCAATATGGGGTTTATATTACTTGTTTTTTTGTTTTTGTTCCATATTGAAATAAATTAGGCTGTCAGATTTATAGTAACAGACAAAAGAGGAAAAACTTATATTTGTATTCTTATTCCATGGTTTTGGATAGAATTATATTTTTGCAACTATGTCCATGAAACCGTTAAACGGTTCCAGGAAAGTGTTTAAATAGGAGCTTGTGGAGAAGGGCCAGCATTCCTGAAATTCCATGGCTAGCCTGATAGACACCGTCCCACCTAAAGACAACCCACCCAAAGAACTTTTAAAACAACATCACCACACAAAAACCGTGTTAGCAGCTTACACTGAAATCTTATATGCAAAATGATATAGTCCAAGGTCTAGTGAGACAACTAAAAGAACAGTAATGCTCTGTATGCAAATGAAAATTAATACTGCATCAGGGTAAATCTCTGCAGCATTAATCTGTCAGAGCATATCTGAATACAGTCTGTAAAAATGTCATGAATATGTTGCAAAGGAAAAAAAAAAAAATTCAGATTTTTGGGAGAGAAACACAGCCCAATAAATTTTTTTAAACAAATTTGACCCCTGCAAAAATAATTGAATAATCCAGAATACAGGTCCTTCTAAAAAAATTAGCATATTGTGATAAAGTTCATTATTTTCTGTAATGTACTGATAAACATTAGACTTTCATATATTTTAGATTCATTACACACAACTGAAGTAGTTCAAGCCTTTTATTGTTTTAATATTGATGACTTTGGCATACAGCTCATGAAAACCCAAAATTCCTATCTAAAAAAATGAGCATATCATGAAAAGGTTCTCTAAACGAGCTATTAACCTAATCATCTGAATCAACTAATTAACTCTAAACACCTGCAAAAGATTCCTGAGGCTTTTAAAAACTCCCAGCCTGGTTCATTACTCCAAACCGCAATCATGGGTAAGACTGCCGACCTGACTGCTGTCCAGAAGGCCATCATTGACACCTTCAAGCAAGAGGGTAAGACACAGAAAGACATTTCTGAACGAATAGGCTGTTCCCAGAGTGCTGTATCAAGGCACCTCAGTGGGAAGTCTGTGGAAGGAAAAAGTGTGGCAGAAAACGCTGCACAACGAGAAGAGGTGACCGGACCCTGAGGAAGATTGTGGAGAAGGACCGATTCCAGACCTTGGGGGACCTGCGGAAGCAGTGGACTGAGTCTGGAGTAGAAACATCCAGAGCCACCGTGTACAGGCGTGTGCAGGAAATGGGCTACAGGTGCCGCATTCCCCAGGTCAAGCCACTTTTGAACCAGAAACAGCAACAGAAGCGCCTGACCTGGGCTACAGAGAAGCAGCACTGGACTGTTGCTCAGTGGTCCAAAGTACTTTTTTCGGATGAAAGCAAATTTTGCATGTCATTCGGAAATCAAGGTGCCAGAGTCTGGAGGAAGACTGGGGAGAGGGAAATGCCAAAATGCCTGAAGTCCAGTGTCAAGTACCCACAGTCAGTGATGGTCTGGGATGCCATGTCACCTGCTGGTGTTGGTCCACTGTGTTTTATCAAGGGCAGGGTCAATGCAGCTAGCTATCAGGAGATTTTGGAGCACTTCATGCTTCCATCTGCTGAAAAGCTTTATGGAGATGAAGATTTCATTTTTCAGCACGACCTGGCACCTGCTCACAGTGCCAAAACCACTGGTAAATGGTTTATTGACCATGGTATTACTGTGCTCAATTGGCCTGCCAACTATCCTGACCTGAACCCCATAGAGAATCTGTGGGATATTGGGAAGAGAAAGTTGAGAGACGCAAGACCCAACACTCTGGATGAGCTTAAGGCCGCTATCGAAGCATCCTGGGCCTCCATAACACCTCAGCAGTGCCACAGGCTGATTGCCTCCATGCCTCGCCGCATTGAAGCAGTCATTTCTGCAAAAGGATTCCCGACCAAGTATTGAGTGCATAACTGAACATAATTATTTGAAGGCCGACTTTTTTTGTATTAAAAACACTTATTTTATTGGTCGGATGAAATATGCTAATTTTTTTAGATAGGAAATTTGGGTTTTCATGAGCTGTATGCCAAAATCATCAATATTAAAACAATAAAAGGCTTGAACTACTTCAGTTGTGTGTAATGAATCTAAAATATATGAAAGTCTAATGTTTATCAGTACATTACAGAAAATAATGAACTTTATCACAATATGCTAATTTTTTTTTAGAAGGACCTGTATATGATAATCCCTCATCTATCAGCTTGCATTAAGCACATTTGTTCTCCTTTCTCTCACTTATATAGCACCAATATATTCTGCAGAACTTTAAAGACACGGCCATCACTTGCTGTCCCCAGTGGAGCTCACAATCTAATTTCCCCATCAGTATGCCTTTGGAGTGTAGAAGGAAAACCTTGCCCTTAGGCTAGTTTCACCTCTGCGGCAGGGTGATCCGGCCTCCAGTTCAGGCAGAGAATGCAGACACAAACTGCAGTGGTTTCTGTCCAGACAATTCTCAGCATTTTTGCCAGATTTAGGCCGGATTATAGTTAACGGAGCCGGCGGGCAATCCACAGTGCCGAATCCGAAGAACTCCAACCAAAGTTCTCTGCCAGAACTGGTGCCGCAGATGTGAAACTAGCCTTAGGCTGAGTTCACACGAGCGTGACAGATTTGGTCCGGATGCGTTCAGGGTGCGTTCAGTTAAACTCGCACCATTTTGCAAGCAAGTTCAGTCAGTTTTGGCTGCAATTGCGTTTAGTTGTTCAGTTTTTTCCGCGCGGGTGCAATGCGTTTTGATGCGTTTTTCACGCGCGTGATAAAAAACTGAAGGTTTACAAACAACATCTCCTAGCAACCATCAGTGAAAAACGCATCGCACCCGCACTTGCTTGCAGATGCAATGCGTTATTAACGCAGCCCCATTGACTTCTATGGAGCCAGGGCTGCGTGAAAAACGCAGAATATAGAGCATGCTGCGATTTTAAAGCATTGCAGAACTGATGCATGAAAAAAAACGCTCATGTGCACAGCCCCATTGAAATGAATGGGTCAGGATTCAGTGCAGGTGCAATGCGTTCACCTACTGCATTGCACCCGCGCGGAAATCTCGCCCGTGTGAACTCAGCCTTAGTCAGATTTCAACCCTGGAACCCAGTGATGGGTTCTTGGTCACCCCCTCTTACCAAGGCCCTTCTTCTATTTAAGATTTATGGAGGCCACTGTGCTCTTGAAGACGTTCAGGGCAGCAGAAATGTTCAGGGCAGATAAATGAGAGGCTCCGAAAGCAAGTCAAAGCAAAGGGTCTGAATACTTCTGTCCATGCGACATTTTCGATTTTTACTTTAATAAATTTGCAAACATTTTTTATAAATGTTTTCATTTTTAAGGCAGATTCAGCGCAGATTGATGGGGGGGGGGGGGACTTGCAACTTTGTAGTAAAAGAAAAAATCAACACTACAAAATGTGAAAAAATTAAAGGGTCTAAAGACTTTACGAATACACTGTATATCCACATAAGCCATCAAAGCAAAAAGGGGTCCCCTAGCAAAGATCAAAACACCACACCTTTACGTCCTCTGGAGAAGGGCATCTTTTACAGATGTGAAGGATAAAAGTTGTCCCCTCTTTTTAAGGGTCTCGCAGCAAGGAATGCTACAGTGACGCACCTTTCAGCCCCAGACCCTTGCTCCTAGATATCCCGTTCATTTATCCGCCAATAAGCTGAACAGAGGCCTAATAAAGTATTCTGCGCAGCTTAAAACAAGTCTGCATATAAATAGCATAAAACCTACAGCAGCGAGGACTGCGGTGGCACAGTTACTGAACAAGTGTCCATAGAAACAGATTAACAGTGTCTTGTGCCCATAGAGATCTCTGTGGCTTTACACATTCTGTCCCCATGTAGCCCACTCACATCATTAGAATAATAAAATATTCACTGGAAAAAGAAAGAATACAATGAGCCAGACCTGATAAAATGTATACTGCTTAAAGGGATATTCTGGTTGTTGGACGTTATCCCTTATACACAACATAGGGGATAACTATTACATCTGTGGGGGTCCTACTGCTGGGACCCCCACCGATCAAAAGAACGGGGGCCCCGTATTCCCTGCAGCCTACTGTCTAATGTATATGAAATGTTTACCAGCCGTTTGTTCGGAATATGTCAAGGAGGGGAAATGGGTAGGGTAGCTGCTTAGTCCTTCCCCCCCGACTCTAAACACATAAAAACTACCGAACGTGCCTGTGTATGGAGGAGCTAGTTGGGAATAGCTGGTAGCCACGACCGGTCAGTCAGATACTTAAGCTTAATACACCCGCACAAGGGCATAGATTTACTAAGGGCCATAGAGAGGTTATATACGGTTATTTTAGAAATGATTGCCCATGCTTTCCTTCTCACCGTTTCAGGGCTCATTCACACAACCGTGGTGTCCTTATTGCAGACTGCAAATTGTGGTCCACAATACATGGGCACCAGCCATGTGAACTCAGTGCTATGGATGTGGACCCACTGACTTAAATGGGTCCACGATCCACAAAATATAGGCTCTTTTGCAGAGCGGAGGCATGGATTGGAAGCCCACGAAAACGCTTCCATTGGCTTTTCGGGTCTGTGGTTCACATGGCCAGTGCCTGTGCATTGAGGACCGCTATTTGCGGTCCACAAAACGGTCACAGCAACCAGTGTTGTGGATCACGGTCGTGTGAATGAGACCTTAGTGTGCTGGTGCCGCAAGTACAGGATTTCATAGATTAATATATTGTTTGGAAGCTGAAGTTCTGTGAAATCCTGTAGATAAAAGCAATTACTAGACATCAAATTATTCCAGTCTATCTAGGATTTGGATCACTGAATCAAGGGACAGTTATCAAAAGGACCATGAGTGTAAGGGAAACGTGGACATTACACCAACAAAATAGAAAAAATAAAATCACAATATCGAATTCATCCACTAGGGATTAACTGTTGTACGTGAATATAAAATTTGAAGACATCCGTCCGTAAATTACTTTTTCAGATAAATGGCCTCCAGCCATCGGATTTACAAACTAACCAGGGTGATTGAGTACATATAAAGAGATAATGTAAAACAGACAAAAGTCTGAAATTGCCTGTTTAAAGTCATTTCTCCAGCTCCAAGCAGCTGAACGCTATTGACCACAAGTCTCTATGGAGAAAGATCTTCACATGCAGGTAATGGAATCTTACATTAAGCAATGCAAATGCGATTACCTAAAAAGGCCTCGTGTCTGGCACCAGCGCTGCGGCCACGTCTTAACTCTTCACAGACTAAAACGCATTAGGCTCGCTACTGGGAGATGAAACAACTTTAGGACGTCTTGCAGCTATAAACACTCTAATGAAAGATATACAATAGATGTCTGGACTGAGACTGCATTTAACACTAGAATCCAACTACACGTTACAGTCACAGGAGTTTAGGAAGCAGAGATAGGAGAAGGTTCACAAAGCATCTTTCTTAAGGCTCATTTAGACGGCCGAATGCTGTCCGCAAAAATGCGGATCAGTTTTTTTTGCGGATTAGATGCTGCCCCATTCACTTCTATGAGACACTTATCTTCCATTGCATGGCTCAGCAAAAAATAAAAACAAAACATGTCCTATACTTGTCTGTGAAAATCAGGACATGGCCCTATTGAAGTCTATAGATAAGCAAAAAACACAGAATGCAATCCGTTTTGCGGACATGCTGAACTGTCCGCCAAAAAACCGGATCTGCATTTTTTGCGGACAGCATACGGCCACCTGAATGAGCCCTTACCTAGTTTTTTTGTAAATCGTGGTTTTCTAAAACCTATTGCTGTGATTTATTTAACCAGTTCCCACAATAGTAACGGTTAGGCAGAGTGCACTACGGCAGGAATAGGTTATTTGTCAAGGTCATCCAACTGGCCAGCTGTCCCTGTGCCCCACTTATCATTTGTTTCCGGATGCGGATCCGGCTGACAAATGCATTGCAATACCGGATCAGTCTCTCTGGAACACTTGGCACCGGATCCGGAATTAATACATTTCAATGGAAATTAAATGCCGGTAATCAGTCAAGTGTTCCGGAATTTTGGCCGGAGAAAATACCGCAGCATGCTGCGGCATTTACTCCGGCCTAGTACCGTAAAAGTGACTGAACTGAAGACATCCTGCTGCATACTGAATGGAATACTCTCCATTCAGAATGCATTGGGATAAAACTGCTTTTTTTCCGGTATTGAGCCTAGTCATGAAAAATGAACAACTGCACCCCACAGCAAATCTAGCATTTCCAGCACAACTAACTGCACCACATTATCAAGAAGATGCACAGCTAACCATAAGTCGATTGTGGGCACTGCCTCTATATGTTCCGGATGATCATCTGCAAGGTCTTCTACAGATGGATCAGTACTATGCAAAGATATAAGAGTGCCATGCAAATAGTATCTTATAATGAATTTGCACCAACTAAAGCATGACATTCTGGTAGAAATCTAATCCCTCAAAAATATCCAAGCTTTAATAAGTGATGATGGCCAGAATTGCCATTTTTATTGTTTACTACGATATCTGGCTTCTAATTATCTCATTTAGAAGAAAAATGTAATACGCCTTTACCATTTGATGGTAATAACCTTTTCAGTCTCAGAGCTAGATGAGCCCCACTGACCTACACCAACCAACCAACATCTGTATCTCTTTATCTACACCTCAATAATATATTCTTTTTATATAAATGATACCTGTATCTGCCATAGCGTAAGAACCATTGACAAGCGAGGTGAAGAACATTGATTATTTCATGACAATCGCACCTGTCAAAGAGTGCGATATTATTAGGCAGCCACTGAACAAATCGTTCATGAAATTAATGTGTTGGAAACAGGAAAAAATGGGCAAGTGTAAGAATCCGACTGAATCTAACAAGGGTCAAATTGTGCAGGGCTATAGGACTGGGCCATAGCATCTTCAAAGTGACATGCCCTGTGTAGTGTTCCTAGAAGGCAGTGGTTACTACCTCCTACTACCTAGAATGGTCCAAAGGACAACCAATGAACTGACGACATGGTCATACCCTCCCAAGGCATATTGGTGCATTCGAGTATTGAAGGATATTCCTTCTAGTCTGATCCCACAGTAGAACTATTGAGCACAAACTGGTGAAAAGAAAAGATGGCTATGCATCATGGACCGCTACGTATGGGCCTGCATAGCCATGCAGTACACTATATTAGTCACTGGCCACAAAATGGTTCATTTCCGTAGAAAAGCGTGATAACCCTTATGTATGCAAGTGTGCTGGACCATTTGGAGTCGGAGCTTAAGCGGGTTTGATTCTGTAGGAACACAAAATGTGAGATGCGACACCTAAGCAGGCTCCGACTGGCCCCCAGGGGAACAGGTGAATCCCCTGGTGGGCCCCTTGTCCCTCATCCTCTGCACAAGTGGCACATGACACAGTAGACTGACTGCACATAGGCAGTGTAGAGAATCTCAACCAGCCTAATAGTCCATATAAAAACTGGGCAGATTATTCAACAAAGTACCCAGATTGTTATTATAGATGTATCAGGTGGCGGAGATGACTTCTAGGTACCGAGGCAGACCAGCTAGTATCTTCTTTTTGTCTTCTGTACCAATAAAATCCTCTTCTAATACTGCACTTTGGAGCAGCACCAGAAGTTCCCAATTATTTTATTGTGACAGTTGTTTCCTCTGTATCCTGCCTTCTCTAAGTCACTGCAGGACCCCCATAATGAATCTTGTAGCATCTGTATGGGCAGGTAATATTTGCATGTAGCTTTACAGTGGGCCCTCTGAATCAATTTTATTGGTGGGCACTACACCTTATCCTGTTTGTTCAAGCTTCAAGGGCCAATTGAACCCTGTTAGGCTACATTTTGCATCAGTGTGTGCATAAATTTTCTGTCCGTGTGTCCATTTTTCATGTCCGTTAAAAATGGACATCAAGAACTGATTAGTTTGATTGGCAGTTATTTCTAGACCCACTCTTCCGAGAGCACCCAGAGAATGGTAGGCCCCCAGCTAAAATAATGTCCCCAGAGTGTAAATAATGCCTCTATAGTGGCCCCAGCTGTTTAAAAAAAACAAATAGACCTCACCTCGTCCACTTGATCGCGCTGCTTCAGTCTCCTCTCCTCATTGAACAGGACCTGCCATGTGCTCAGTGACGTCACAGCGTGCGCCCACGTAGATGCGTCATCACAGGTCCTTCGGCAGGTCCTGCTCAATGAGGAGAGAGATTGCTGCAGCACAATCAAGTAGATGAGGTGAGTTGTTGTTTTTTTTAACCTCCTAAATGGCTATATTGCACCCGTTTTTAACGGCTATTAGACGGATGCAGTCCTGTCTAAGCGGCCGTTAAAAGCGGTCCCATTGATTTAAATGCCATCCGTCTGGCCGTGAAAATGGGCAAAAATAGGACATTTCCTATATTTGAACAGCCGCTATTCACTGACCGTTAAATGAACGGCCATGTGAATAGCCCTTTAGACTTTCATTGGTGCTAAAAATGGCCGTGCGATGGCCCTTACGTAAACATGTGCAAGAGGCCCAGCAAATAAAAAATAAAAATAAAATACCCCTTTAAAACAACTGACCAGCCATACACAATAGATTCTGATAAAGAACCAGAATGGTAGCTCTAAAACCTGAGCAAATGGCTGAAATGATAAAACATGCCTGGTACAATAGGTATTCATGTTTTTAAAGGCCGGTCAAGTCTGAGGCGTGTAAGGTAGGTGCTGGTATGAAAAATGCAAAATAGTTTTTTTGGCACAATCCCTTTAAGAAAGAATTCTTCAACCCCTTAGTGACCAGCCTGTTTTGGGCCTTACTGACCAATCATTTTTCTTCCTTTTTTCATTGTCTCCTTCCAAGAGCTATAAAACTTCTTTATTTTTTTTATCTATGTAACTGTACACATAACTTATTAACTCTGTCTGGGAGGGAGATGGGGAAAAACCAGCAATACTGCCAATGAGTTTTTATAAATTTTGCAGCGTTCATTTGTCGGTATAAATAACATAAATATCATTATTTTTTGGTAATTGAAATTTTTACTGCTTTCACCATAGAGGATCATTTACATGATATTTGTGTAGTGCAGGTCGTTACAAACACGGCAATGCCAAACATGTGGAGGAGATTTTATTAATTTTTTTCATTGAAAAGTATATTTTCAAATGGTTAAAAAAAGCATATTTTTTTATTGGATAAACTTATTAACCACTTAATAGTCCCACAGCCGGTCGGGGCTGTTAGAACAGGAGCATGGCTCTCATGTGAGAGCTAAGCTCCCACTCTGCACAGGGGACCCATGCAGCGCTTAGACTGGGCCTCAGTGAAAAGGTGGCGGCCCAGCCTAAGGCCCCTTAGTGACCGCTGTTAAAAAGGCGTATTGGTGATAACTAAGGGGTTAAGAAAGTGACAAAGATATATCACTACTATTTTTGAAGTTCTCTATTTTACCTGAGGGTACTTTTCACATTAGCGGTAGGGGACTCCGGCAGGCTGTCCTGGCGGGTGAACAGCCTGTCAGATCCGTCCTGCTGCTAGTTCACGTGTGCCCCCGGACTGCCACTCAATCCACATTGACTATAACAGGGGCGGGCGCGGAGTTCTGTCAGCGGCACGGCGAGAGGCAGCCGGACTAAAAGTACTGCATGGAGTCCCCTGCCGTTAGAGCAACTGTTACCTATTGTTATCTTTTGGTTCTAAAAATACCAAAAAACAAATAGAGGGTGATATATGTAGAGATGGGACGAATCCAAAAGGTTCTCGAATATATTGAATCTTTCAAACCTTGAATCCTGTACATAAGAATCCTGTACATAAGAAATGGCCCCACAGTGCCACCCAATAATGTGCCAGTAAGAAGTGGCCCCACAGTGCCAGTCAATAGTGTACCAGTAAAAAATGACCCCCATAGTGCCCCCCAAATAATGTGCCAGTAAGTGTCCCCATAGATACCCCTCAATCATGTGCCAGTATCAAGTGCCTCACCCCCCCCCCCCATGTGCCAGTATCATAGTGCCATCTCCCCCCATAATGTGCCAGTATCATAGTGTCTCCCCCCCTACCCCCAATGTGCCAGTAACATAAAAAAAAAAAAAAAAAATTGACTTACCTCTGCTGAGATGCAGGCCTCTTTTGGCCTGTGTCCCGCACTGTACGGCTCAGGCGGAGCAATGATATCACACCACCCCATCACAGGAACAGGGAAGGGAGACTCCTCTCACTCCCCTGCCGCAGCAGCGAAGCACTCATCTCCTGCTGTGTCCTGCCACCGCGGCCACGTCTGGGCCCCATCGGGATTTGTCGGATTTGTATCGGGTAAATTACGTCGGGATTCGAATCCACGAATCCAGCAAGATTCAAGGTCCCACCTCTAATTATATATGTTTATCAGCAATTTTACAAATTTTCAAGAAAATTTCGAAATCCTACTTTTTAAGGACCATTTAAGTTCTAGAATGGCTTTGAGAGGCCAATATGTTAGAATGCCCCCCCCCCCCCCCCATAAACCTCCTTGTTTAAAAACTCCCCCCAATTTTTTTGTTTTGTTATTAGAAATATCCCATATGTGGCCCTAGAGTGCTACTTGACTCAAACACTGGCTTCGAGGAGGAGCACCTTGAAGGAGCACCTTGTGGATTATGGGTCTTTTTTTAACCACTTGCCATCTGGGCCATTTGCCCCCTTCCTGACCAGGCCTAATTTTGCAAAACTGACATATCTCACTTTATGTGGTAATAACTTTGGAACGCCTTTACTTAGCCAAGTCATTCAGAGATTGTTTTCTCGTGACACATTGTACTTCATGATAGTCATAAATTTGAGTCAATATATTTCACCTTTATTTATGAAAAAATCCCAAATTTACCCAAAATTTTTCTAAATTTCAATTTCTCTGCTTTTAAAACATTTTTTTAGGACGTTAGAAGGCTTAGAAGTTTAGGAGCAATTCTTAAAATTTTTAAGAAAATTGCCAAAACCCTTTTTTTAAAGGACCAGTTCAGGACTGAAGTCACTTTGTGGGGCCTACATAGTGGATACCCCCATAAATGACCCCATTGTAGAAACTACACCCCTCAAGTTACTTAAAACCGATTTTACTAACTATGTTAACCCTTTAGGCGTTCCATAAGAAATAAAGGGTTTCTACCACTTAGGTGTCACATATTTAGCTGTCAGACACTAGCGATCCGCTAGTGTCTGCTCTGGCCAACCATCCTAATATAATTGCTTTTGGGGTGGTGGTTTGGCTAAAAAAACGACTTTTATTAACATGCTAATGAGCCTCTAGGTGCTATGGGGGCGTCATTAGCACCTAGAGGCTCCGTCTACCTTCAGAAACTGCCGCCGCCCAGCGCGTCCCTCCAGCCCGCCCATCTCCTCCTGAATGCGATCCTCCTTGTGAGCGCCTGTATTCGGCGCATGCGCAGTAAATGTCTGACAGCTTCCCTGCTCAGACATCTCCACTGCGCCTGTTCCTCGGAGCACTATGGCGTCATCGCGCAGGCGCAGTGGAGATGTCTGAGCAAGGAAGCGGTCAGACATTCACTGCGCATGCGCAGAATACATACGATCGCATTCAGGAGGAGATGGGCGGGCTGGAGGGACGCGCTCGGCGGCGGCAGTTTCTGAAGGTAGACGGAGCCTCTAGGTGCTAATGACGCCCCCATAGCACCTAGAGGCTCATTAGCATATTAATAAAAGTAGTTTTTTTAGCCAAACCACCACCCCAAAAGCAATTATATTAGGATGGTTGGCCAGAGCAGACACTAGCGGATCGCTAGTGTCTGACAGCTAAATATGTGACACCGAAGTGGTAGAAACCCTTAAAGGAAAATGGAGATCAAATTTTTTAAATTCACTTTTTTGGCAGATTTTCCATTTTAATCCAATTTTTTCTTTAACACATCGATGGTTAACAGCCAAACAAAACTCAATATTTATTACCCAGATTCTGCGGTTTACAGAAACACCCCCACATGTGGTCATAAACTGCTGTATGGGCACATGGCAGGGCGCAGGAGAAAAGGAACTCCACGTGGTTTTTAGATGCCATGTCCCATTTGAAGCCCCCTGATGCACCCTTACAGTAGAAACTCCCAAGAAGTGATCCCATTTTGGAAACTAGGGGATAAGGTGCCAGTTTAATTGCTACTATTTTTGGGTACATATAATGAATAATAAAAAAATCATAACACTTTATGGGGCAAGGTGACCAAAAAATGGGTTGTTTTAGCACAGTTTCTATTTATTTATTTTTACAGCATTCACCTGAGGGGTTCAGTGAAGTGACATTTTTATAGAGCAGATTGTTACGGACGTGGCGATACCTAATATATATACTTTTTCTTATTTATTAAAAGTTTTACACAATAATAGCATTTTTGAAACATTTTTGTGATGTGAGGTGACAAAAATTGCTTGTTTTGACACCGTTTTTATTTTAATTTTTTTACGGTGTTCATCCGAGGGGTTAGGTCATGTGATATTTTTATAGAGCTGGTTTTTATGGACGCGGCAACACCTAATATGTATACTTTTTTTTTTATTTGTTTCACTTTAACACAATAGCATTTTTAAAACCATAAAAATGATGTTTTAGTGTCTCCATGTTCTAAGAGCTATAGTTTTTTTTTTTTTTTTTGAGAGATTTTCTTATGTAGGGGCTAATTTTTTGCGGGATGAGGTGACGGTTTTATTGATACCATTTTGTGGGACATATGCGTTTTTGATCACTTGGTGTTGCACTTTTTGTGATGTAAGGTGACAAAAATTGGTTGTTTTGACATTTTTTTTTTTTTATTTAATTTTTTTACGGTGTTTACCTGAGGGGTTAGGTCATGCAATATTTTTATAGAGCTGGTTTTTACGGACGTGGCAATACCAAATATGTCTATTTTATTTTTTCTATTTAACATTTTTTTGGTGAAACCTTTTTTTTATTTTATTTTTTCAACACTTTATTTTTTTTACACTTTTCTTCCCCCATAAAGGTCATACAAGACCTCTGGGGGACATTTACTTCTTTTATTTTTACTGTTGATTTCTCCTGTAACTGGGGCTGACATAGTAGCCCCAGTTACAGGAAAAATACACCCCCCAGAGAGGCTGTACAGCGCAATACAGCGCTGTACAGCCTCAGTGCAGGGCTGATCGAGGTCTGTGAAAGACCTCACACAGCTCCTGAACTCTCCGGCTCTGCATACACAGCGCTCGGCGAGCGCTGTGTATGCAGCGATCTAGAAGGCAGGGACACCTGGGCACTGTCCCTGCCTTCTCTTAGGGTTGCCCTGCTGTCACTGACAGCGGGCAACCCGATCAGCAGCTGCACGATTAGCGTGCAGCTGCAGTTTCTGAACGGACGTTTTAAAACGTCCATTCAGAAATAGAGATCCACCTCCTAGACGTTTATATCCTATGGGCGGACGGGAGGTGGTTAAGAAAATTTTTGGCCACCATTTTAGGTTTGCAGAGGCCTTGAGGTGCTAAAACATGGCTTTTAAAAACACAGATTTTACTGGAATGGGTTTGGATGCCAAGTTGAATTTGCAACACCCTTGAGGTACCAGTGCAGTGAAAGCCCCAAAGAAATAAACTAGACCTCCCAAATAATTCAGATAGGGATGTAGTGATTGTTTTGACTCAACAGGTGTGTCAGAATTTATTAACATTTTTCCAAAAGGGCGTTGCTTAGCCCCCCCCAATTTTTTATTGTTGCAAGGGTTAAAAGGAGAAAAAACACCAAATCGGCTAATCAATTTCTCCTGAGTACGGAAATACCACAATGGATACAGGAAAAACCATCCAAAATCCATAGTCTTGATGAAGAGGATTTTTCCTGCCGTAACGCGTAGACTATACTATAATAAAGACTTCCTTACATCATCCTTTATGTTGTTCGTCTGAATCCTGCTCCGACAGCGGCGAACAAGCGGTTCCATCCCCTATTTGATCTTCTATGTGTATACCTCCCAACGATCGCTTTTGTAGCAAGAGCAGAGAATCGTGGTTACAGTCTGGGCTTTCCGTTCGCTGGTCTCGACAAAAAAAAAAACTAAAACAAAAAAAAAAAAAACCAGCAAGGCCCTTCCTAGTTGTTGTGGCTCCTCACAACACTACACGGCATGCGTAATACAGCGTTACACCTTGATACCTTCTCACTGACACCGCACATGTGGCGCTGCCTCCTGTCTCCCTTTATCTTGTATATCCAGCATTGATGTGGCCACAGGGTCAGAACCCGGCCGATAAGATATTAAGGGCCTATCCTGAAGATGGGCCATCAATAGCAAAAATTTAAAAATAGAAATACAATGCAACATCTGCAGTTTCCTATGGAAGACACGCTTGAAGCAACTCTGTGTACAGTGGCTCACTCGTACTGTTGCCCTGCAGTGCTGGGGCTCTGGGTTCAATACCACCAAGAGAAACATCTGCATGGAGTTTACAAGGGTGGCTTCCCACACTCTGAAGATATACTGATAGGAAATTGTCCCTGTGTGTATGTCTGCAAATTAGATTGTCAAACCACTGGGAACATGTCAATGATGATAATCTCTGTACTAGGGCTGCAACGATTAATCGACTATCGATAATATTAGATAACGGGATTAGTTGACGAATCCAGTTATCGAATAATCGCCAATTCGTTGCTATGCGGGTGTGCGGTTTACTTTAAATCAGCGCATCTTTATTTTACCTTACAATTAAGCTCCAGTAACAGGCAGAGCCGACGGCGGCGTAACGTCACTTACTCACATGACGCGCCTGCTCCGCCTCCTTCATTCATAAAGTGGGCGGAGCAGGTGCGTCACGTGAGTGAGTGACGTTACGCCGCCGCACACTCTGCCTGTTACCTGAGCTTCATTGTAAGGTAATAAAGATGCGCTGACGCCGAGTAAGGCCCCATGCACACGGCCGTGTTTCACAGCCGTGTGCGGGCCGTGGAACCGCGGCCTGGATCCCTCCTGAGAGCAGGAGCGCACGGCGTCACTGGTTGCTATGACGCCGTGCGCTCCCTGCTGCCGGCACAATACAGTAATACACTGGTATAGATCATACCAGTGTATTACTGAATTGCGGCGGCAGCAGGGAGCGCACGGCGTCATAGCAACCAGTGACGCCGTGCGCTCCTGCTCTCAGGAGGGATCCAGGCCGCGGTTCCACGGCCCGCACACGGCTGTGAAACACGGCCGTGTGCATGGGGCCTAAAAGTTACTGCCGGATTAGTCTGCTGTGAGCAGCGGGGCCGGGGCCGTTATGGGGAGGGGGATCTGTGTATGGCACATATGGCATTAGATGCTATATAGTGCCATCCACAGATCCCCCTCCCCATAACAGTGCCATCCACAGATCCCCCTGCCCATAACAGCGCCATCCACAGATCCCCCATAACAGTGCCATCCACAATTTGTTTTAATATGGCATTTGAACATAATTTTTCAAGTAAAATCATATAAACCTCTTTATTTTGTAATTCTGGTGTTTTTCCCGATTAAATTAAATCGACAACTAATCGATTATTCAAATAATCGTTAGCTGCAGCCCTACTTCTGTACACTGATTATGTGTTCACAAAGTTGGCATGCATCTTCTTATATCCCCTCTACATGATTTCCGGGCAAATTATCGTGAATGACCATTCCTGACAGTCTGCCATTCTAAATGTGCCGCTGATCACCCAATGAACAAGTGAAATGCTCCTTCATTGGACGACATCGTCGTTCGTGCAGGAACATCAATCATCGTTTGTAGGAAGCAGATCTTGTTGTCTAAACAGCGATCTGCAACCCAGAAACAATGATCCTGTATGGGGATGAGGGATCGCTATAGCCATCCCTCATCCTCATACAGTGAAACCTCATAAAGCTCCTTTCACCTTCACTGAGCGAGCAGCCGACTATCAGGAAGAAAAGCTTCCTTCCCGACAATCGGCTGTAACATTATGCGGTGTAAACCTGCCTTAAAGCAATCTTGTAATTATTGCAGGAACTTTTTCGCTGCCATTTATTTTATGTTAAGAAATTCTTTCTGGAGTGTTAAGCATATCATAGAATGGACACAAATGGTCTTACCTTAATGTCAAAGTTGCAGTCGAGTCTGCGGATGAGTACTATATAAACGCTAGAAATGTTCTCCTTCTCCACTGGTGGGGGTGCGATGGGTTCACAAGCATTCTCTGGCTTGGATATCACCAAAAACCCCTAAAGAATATAAAAACAAGAAATTATATAAAAAGAGTCTATGACATAACCAAAAACACTGCCATAAATATTTCTAAAATCAGTAAAGAAAGTCTTTTCTATTACACTTTGACTTTCTTAAATTCTTACTTATTAAAAAAAAAGAACCTGTACCTGATATATAGTTTTAAGTGAAAAGATTCAGTAAAACTTGTGATTTAAACATTTATATTCCTGCTCATTCTGGTCTTTGACTTCAAGGAAGAGGTCCTATCAGTGATTGACAGCTATCTGTGTATACACAGTCAGAGGGAAGGCTGTCAGTTACTGATAGGACCATCTCCTTGACGTCAAAGTCCAGAATGAGCAGGAATATAAATGAATAAATTACAAGTTATAATGAATCTTTCCCCATAAAACGATATATCAGTCTGCTCAGCTCCTCCTGCTCTATAACATGCTGCCTGTAACTCAGACACCATGTTCAACGTGACTGGTTCCCTTTAAAGTTGCTGGTACCTCGTTTAATTAAGTGGATGAGAACCTAGTTGGTGTAGTGACCGCACAGGTGCAGGGCTCTTTACAAGACAGAACTGTGAAGAAACATGTACCTGTGTGACCACCTGTGTGAGAAAAATGGGCATGTTTGGTACCCAAACCCGAACTTCTTCAATGAAGTTCGGGTTAGGTAGAAACATAGAAAGTGTCGGCAGATAAGAACCATTTGGCCCATCTAGTCTGCCCAATATATCTGAATCCTATGAATAGTCCCTGGCCCTATCTTATATGAAGGATGGCCTTATGCCTATCCCATGCATGCTTAAACTCCTTCACTGTATTTGCAGCTACCACTTCTGCAGGAAGGCTATTCCATGCATCCACTACTCTCTCAGTAAAGTAATACTTCCTGATATTACTTTTAAACCTTTGCCCCTCTAATTTAAAACTGTGTCCTCTTGTGGTAGTTTTTCTTCTTTTAAATATGCTTTCCTCCTTTACCGAGTTGATTCCCTTTATGTATTTAAAAGTTTCTATCATATCCCCTCTGTCTCGTCTTTCTTCCAAGCTATACATGTTAAGGTCCTTTAACCTTTCCTGGTAAGTTTTATCCTGCAATCCATGTACTAGTTTAGTAGCTCTTCTCTGAACTCTCTCTAGAGTATCTATATCCTTCTGGAGATATGGCCTCCAGTACTGCGCACAATACTCCAAGTGAGGTCTCACCAGTGTTCTGTACAGCGGCATAAGCACTTCACTCTTTCTACTGCTTATACCTCTCCCTATACATCCAAGCATTCTGCTGGCATTTCCTGCTGCTCTATTACATTGTCTTCCCACCTTTAAGTCTTCTGAAATAATTACTCCTAAATCCCTTTCCTCAGATACTGAGGTCAGGACTGTGTCAAATATTCTATATTCTGCCCTTGGGTTTTTACGCCCCAGGTGCATTATCTTGCACTTATCCACATTAAATTTCAGTTGCCAGAGTTCTGACCATTCTTCTAGTTTTCCTAAATCCTTTTCCATTTGGCGTTTCCCTCCAGGAACATCAACCCTGTTACATATCTTTGTGTCATCAGCAAAAAGACAAACCTCACCATCGAGGCCTTTTGCAATATCACTTATGAAGATATTAAACAAAATTGGTCCCAGTACAGATCCCTGTGGAACCCCACTGGTAACATGACCTTGTTTTGAATGTTCTCCATTGACTACAGCCCTCTGTTGTCTGTCACTCAGCCACTGCCTAATCCACTCAACAATATGGGAGTCCATGCTCAATGACTGCAGTTTATTGATAAGTCTTCTATGTGGGACAGTGTCAAAAGCCTTACTAAAATCTAGATATGCGATGTCTACTGCACCTCCACCGTCTATTATTTTAGTCACCCAATCAAAAAAATCTATAAGATTTGTTTGACATGATCTCCCTGAGGTAAACCCATGTTGTTTTTCATCTTGCAATCCATGGGATTTTAGATGTTCCACAATCCTATCCTTTAATAGGGTTTCCATTAATTTGCCTACTATTGATGTCAGACTCACTGGTCTATAGTTGCTCGATTCCTCCCTACTACCTTTCTTGTGAATGGGCACGACATTTGCCAATTTCCAATCTTCCGGGACGACAATCTTCCGGGACGACTAGGTGTTCTGTATTTTTTTTATTATTTTCCCTTATAACTTGGTTATAAGGGAAAATAGCATTCTTAATACAGAATGCTTACTAAAATGTCCATTGAGGGGTTAAAAATAATAAACTAATTTAACTCACCCCATCCTCTTGGTCGCGTAGCGGACCTCCTCTTCTTTCTTAAGGATCTGGGAAAAGGACCTTTAATGACATCACTGCGCTCATAACATGTGATGGACCATGTGATAAGTGCAGTGATGGCAAAGGTCCTTTACCCAGGTCCTGAAGAAAGAAGAGGAGGTACGCTACGCGACCAAATGGATGGGGCGCGTTAAATTTGTTTATTATTTTTTTAACCCCTCCAACCCTAATTTACTTAGCATTCTATATTAAGAATGCTATTATTTTCCCTTATAACCATATTATAAAGGAAAAAAAAAAAAAAAAAAGATCAAGTCCCCATCCCGATAGTCTCCTTAACAACCATGCGTGAAAAATCGCACCGCATCCGCTTCTATGGGGCTTGCGTTGCGTGAAAAAGGCACAATATAGAGCGTGCTGCGATTTTCACGCAAGTGATGCGTGAAAAATCACCGCTCATGTGAACAGCCCCATAGAAATTAATGGGTCCGGATTCAGTGCGGGTGCAATGCGTTCACCTCACGCATTACACCCACGTGGAAAACTCGCCCGTGTGAAAGAGGCCTAAAGCAAACGGTACTCAAAATAGCTAATATACACACATTGTGGACCTAGAGTTGAAAACCAGACTGTCAGAGAATCCCTGTTTAAGGTCACTGACCTGAAGCAGCTTATGACTAATCTGGGAACAATGGCTTCAGGAGAAGGTGAGGGGTCGGAGTGTATTCTTCATCAGGAGTTCACCAACCTCAGAGGTAGAAAACTCCCAGCAATGTCTAAATCTCAGGCCATTCTGAGAGTTTTGGGGAACTCAGACTTACATCATCTACACTTTTAATGCACACAGCTACTTAATCATTATTACACATTTATTAGTGATCGGAATGTATGCAGAGGACATTGCAATGTGTAATATGGGCTACACAAAATACTTCATTTGTCAATCTGTGCATTCATTAGAGCATGTTACCTTGCACCAGTGCACTGTCGGCTAACTCGGTTAAGAAGAGCACAGCACCATCTACTGGACAAATGAGAACGCCTGCACTGTAACCAGTAGACTCACTGCACTGTTTACAGTAGATTACAGGGTGGCACAGTAAAGAGCTCCATTCAGAGTTCTGCTGGCTGTTATAGGAAATAGCCCCTTGACGGCTGTGATTATCAATAAGATTGTGTACCATCTCACAATGATCTCTGGCTTGCAAAAGGATTTGCTTCATCTAATGCTCTGCTGACATCACCATGCTCTGACCAGTGGCGTAAATAGAGAAGTAAGGGCCCCATAGCAATGATCAAACCGGGCCCCCGACACGGGACAAAAGGGTTTATGCCTAAGGCCTTTTTAATTACCCTTGGGCCATTTTTTTACTGCCTCATTTGCTAAAAGTTGTTCCTGAGGGTAGAGTCCTATTCTTGTCCGCAACTGCGGAAAAGAAAAAGGCATTTTCTAAGAGAGCGCAGGCGATGTGCGGTCCAGAAAATGCGGAACGCACATTTCCGGTTTTCGGGTTTTGCGGAACCGCAAACCACATACGGACGTGTGACTGAACCCCAAGACTCGGCCCCCTCTTTCCCTGGGCCACATAGCAGTTGCATGGTCTGCCGCTATGGTAGTTACACCCCTGGCTTGGACAGATCTGTCATACAACAAACACAGCACCAGCTGACAAACTACTGATTTATAATGGGTGCTTCTGGTTCCATCAAAATATCCATCATTTTCAACAAATAGCGCGAACAAAGCACGATTCCCACTATTCAGCTGTCATGGCCGATGGAGGATGCATCTATCCAAAGGTTTCCTCTACAGTAGCCTGGCCATTCAGATGAATGACCAACTATGTAATGCATGGACTGGCCAGGACCTTTTTAATAGCTTGGTTAAGCTTCTATAATGGAGAGGGCTATAGATTTCCCCCCCACACAACACACACCATCCTTTTTATTATGTTCATTTGCTTCCTAAATACAAAATTAATCAACTTTCTAAGGCTACTTTCAGACTGGAGTTTTTAGGGTCCGCTTGCGAGATCTGTTTCAGTGCTCTCACAAGCTGCCCAAAACGGATCAGTTTGGCCCCAATGCATTCTGAATGGATAAGGATCCGTTCAGAAGGCATCAGTTTGCCTCCGTTCAGTCACCATTCCGCTCTGGAATGCAAACGGATTCGTTCTGAACAGATACAATCGTTTGCATTTATAGGTGCGGATCCGTCTGTGCAGATACCAGACAGATCCGAACCTAACGCAGGTGTCAAAGTAGCCTAAATAGTTTTCTCTGCTCTCCCCCTCCCTTCTCTCAGTGTTACAGATGGCAGCAGGGAGGGGGAAGAGGATGTGCACTGCAGATTAGGCTGTGGAAAGGGGGGGGGGGGGGGATGCAAGGGTGACAACACACAAAAGACTCTTTGCAGGGGGAAGGCAACAGCATCCTCCAGGACACACAGATCCAGCAAGTAATACTGAGAAACTAGGAGCCCAGACATGGTGATGACATCATGATAAGAACAGTTATAGTATATTTAGTAGTCCATAATTTATACAGATGGGGCATTTCTTTATATCTTCGATATCACCGACAGAAAGGGTTAAATAGCTGAGAGAATACAAAATACTTCTGTTAGAATGTGACTCTTCTGGATTACAGTCACATACATAGGGTAAAACTGTTTGATACAGGCATTTATAAAGTGTCTTTTCATACACATTGCTAGTCAGATGTTATACATGGAGTCATCTGATACTGTTTACAAAGGGGCACAATGACTACATCTGACTAATCGCATCTTGTGAACTTCAAGAACATGGCAGAGATGGCTCACTATGAGCAAGAGCTGCCAAGATGAGAGTGACCAACCCATTTTGTGTATTAAGCCATGCATTGCCCCAAATTATGTTAAAGAAATTGTGCCACTTTATCCAATGGCATCATGTAGAGAAAGTGAATACAAACCACTTACTAATGTACTGCGATTGTCCATATTGCCTCCTTTGGTGGCTTGATTTCTTTTTTCATCACATTATATACTGCTCGTATCCAGGGGTTTACGACCACCCTACAATCCAGCAGCGGTGGACATGCTTGCACACTAAAGGAAAAGCATCGGCCTCTGGTGCACACATGGGTATTAGAGGGGCTTGGACAACCCCTTCAACTTTCTCTGCATAATAAATGCCATTTGCTGAAGTGAGACAACCCCTTTAACCACTTCAGCCCCGCTAGCTGAAACCCCCTTCATGACCAGAGCACTTTTTACACTTCGGCACTACACTCCTTTCACCGTTTATCGCTCGGTCATGCAACTTACCACCCAAATGAATTTTACCTCCTTTTCTTCTCACTAATAGAGCTTTCATTTGGTGGTATTTTATTGCTGCTGACATTTTTACTTTTTTTGTTATTAATCGAAATGTAACAATTTTTTTGCAAAAAAATGACATTTTTCACTTTCAGCTGTAAAATTTTGCAAAAAAAACGACATCCATATATAAATTTTTCGCTAAATTTATAGTTCTACATGTCTTTGATAAAAAAAAAAATGTTTGGGCAAAAAAAAATGGTTTGGGTAAAAGTTATAGCGTTTACAAACTATGGTACAAAAATGAGAATTTCTGCTTTTTGAAGCAGCTCTGACTTTCTGAGCACCTGTCATGTTTCCTGAGGTTCTACAATGCCCAAACAGTAGAAAAACCCCACAAATGACCCCATTTCGGAAAGTAGACACCCTAAGGCCCCTTTCACACGGGCGAGTTTTCCGTGCGGGTGCGATGCGTGCGGTGAACGCATTGCACCCGCACTGAATCCTGACCCATTCATTTCTATGGGGCTGTGCACACGAGCGGTGATTTTCACGCATCACTTATGCGTTGCGTGAAAATCGCAGCATGCTCCTCTTTGTGCGTTTTTCACGTAACGCAGGCCCTATAGAAATGAATGGGGTTGCGTGAAAATCGCATGCATCCGCAAGCAAGTGCGGATGCGGTGCGATTTTCACGCATGGGTTCTAGGTGACAGTCTATTCACTGTATTATTTTCCCTTATAACATGGTTATAAGGGAAAATAATAGCATTCTGAATACAGAATGCTTAGTATAATAGTGCTGGAAGGGTTAAAAATAATAAAAAAGTTAACTCACCTTCTCCTCTTGTTCGCGTAGAGGCCGGTCTGTTCTTTAGCTGTGGGCTGAAGGACCTTTGATGACGTCAGATCACATGCTCCATCACCACGGTGATGGACCATGTGATTGGAGCATGTGATCTGACATCACCTCAGGTCATTCAGTCCACAGCTAAAGAACAGACCGGGATCTACGCTAACAAGAGGAGAAGGTGAGTTAACTTTATTATTTTTAACCCTTCCAGCACTATTATACTATGCATTCTGTATTCAGAATGCTATTATTTTCCCTTATAACCATGTTATAAGGGAAAATAATACAATCTTCAGAACATCAATCCCAAGCCCGAACTTCTGTGAAGAAGTTCGGGTACCAAACATGCGCGATTTTTCTCACGCGAGTGCAAAACGCATGACAATGTTTTGCACTCGCGCGGAAAAATCGCGCATTTTCCCGCAACGCACCCGCCTCTTATCCGGGCAAAAAACATGACGCCCGTGTGAAAAAGGCCTAAGGTATTCGCTGATGGGCATAGTGAGTTCATAGAACTTTTTATTTTTTGTCACAAGTTAGCGGAAAACGATGATGATTTTTTATTTTTATTTTTTTCTTACAAAGTCTCATATTCCACTAACTTGCGACAAAAAATTAAAAATTCTAGGAACTCGCCATGCCCCTCACGGAATACCTTGGGGTGTCTTCTTTCCAAAATGGGGTCACTTGTGGGGTAGTTATACTGCCCTGGCAATTTAGGGGCCCAAATGTGTGAGAAGAACTTTGCAATCAAAATGTGTAAAAAATGACCGGTGAAATCCGAAAGGTGCACTTTGGAATATGTGCCCCTTTGCCCCCCTTGGCTGCAAAAAAGTGTCACACATGTGGTATCGCCGTACTCAGGAGAAGTTGGGGAATGTGTTTTGGGGTGTCATTTTACATATACCCATGCTGGGTGAGAGAAATATCTTGGCAAAAGACAACTTTTCCAATTTTTTTATACAAAGTTGGCATTTGACCAAGATATTTTTCTCACCCAGCATGGGTATATGTAAAATGACAAAACACATTGCCCAACTTCTCCTGAGTACGGCGATACCAGATGTGTGACACTTTTTTGCAGCCTAGATGCGCAAAGGTGCCCAAATTCCTTTTAGGAGGGCATTTTTAGACATTTGGATCCCAGACTTCTTCTCACACTTTCGGGCCCCTAAAAAGCCAGGGCAGTATAAATACCCCACATGTGACCCCACTTTGGAAAGAAGACACCCCGAGGTATTCAATGAGGGGCCTGGCGAGTTCATAGAAATTTTTTATTTTTTTTGCATAAGTTAGCGGATATTGATTTTTTTTGTTTTTTTCTCACAAAGTCTCACTTTCCGCTAACTTAGGACAAAAATTTCAATCTTTCATGGACTCAATATGCCCCTCACGGAATACCTTGGGGTGTCTTCTTTCCGAAATGGGGTCACATGTGGGGTATTTATACTGCCCTGGCTTTTTAGGGGCCCTAAAGCGTGAGAAGAAGTCTGGAATATAAATGTCTAAAAATGTTTACGCATTTGGATTCCGTGAGGGGTATGGTGAGTTCATGTGAGATTTTATTTTTTGACACAAGTTAGTGGAATATGAGACTTAGTAAGAAAAAACAAAAACAAACAAAAAATTTCCGCTAACTTGGGCCAAAAAAATGTCTGAATGGAGCCTTACAGGGGGGTGATCACCCATATAGACTCCCGGATCACCCCCCTGTCATTGATCACCCCCCTGGTAAGGCTCCATTCAGACGTCCGTATGATTTTTACGGATCGGATCCGCAAAACACATGCGGACGTCTGAATGGAGCCTTACAGGGGGGTGATCAATGACAGGGGGGTGATCACCCATATAGACTCCCTGATCACCCGCCTGTCATTGATCACCCCCCTGCAAGGCTCCATTCAGACGTCCGCATGTGTTTTGCGGATCCGATCCGTAAAAATCATACGGACGTCTGAATGGAGCCTTACCAGGGGGGTGATCAATGACAGGGGGGTGATCAGGGAGTGTATATGGGTGATCACCCCCCTGTCATTGATCACCCCCCTGTCATTGATCACCCCCCTGTAAGGCTCCATTCAGACGTCCGCATGTGTTTTGCGGATCCGATCCATGTATCCATTGATCCGTAAAAATCATACGGACGTCTGAATGGAGCCTTACAGGGGGGTGATCAATGACAGGGGGGTGATCAATGACAGGGGGTGATCAGGGAGTGTATATGGGTGATCACCCGCCTGTCATTGATCACCCCCCTGTAAGGCTCCATTCAGACGTCCGCATGTGTTTTGCGGATCCGATCCATGTATCCGTAAAAATCATACGGACGTCTGAACGGAGCTTGACAGGGGGGTGATCAATGACAGGGGGGTGCTCAGGGAGTTTATATGGGGTGATCAGGGGTTCATAAAGGGTTAATAAGTGACGGGGGGGGGGGGGGGGTGTAGTGTAGTGTAGTGTTTGGGTGCGACTTTACTGAGCTACCTGTGTCCTCTGGTGGTCGATCCTAACAAAAGGGACCACCAGAGGACCAGGTAGCAGGTATATTAGACGCTGTTATCAAAACAGCGTCTAATATACCTGTTAGGGGTTAAAAAAATCAGATCTCCAGCCTGCCAGCGAGCGAACGCCTGTGTGCGCGCGTTCACAGGAAATCCCGGCCCTCGCGAGATGACGTATATATGCGTCGTCGTGCGCAGGGCTGCCGCCTCCGGACTGCACATCTGCGTTAGGCGGTCCGGAGGCGGTTAAGAAGTGACCCAAGAATGATCTCTGCAGTCCACGAGACAAAAGACATTCAGTGCAGACTCTTACTTCCAGGTCCTTTTTATGCCAATGCTCACACACCATAGCGGGTGGCACAGATATGCAGGATTTTGTACACATGCACACACAGCGAGAAACCCAAAGATATATACACACACATGCAAGCACATAGACACACACACTTGCCTGTTCTGACAGAGCGGGCTGCGCAGCAGTGATGTGCAGATGCTACGGCTAGGAGAAAGCTCTCCCGTCCTCATTCCAGTTCCACTGCAGTCTGCCATCCGCTGATAACAGGTGAATATCTCCAAAGTAATATTCACCATTCACCAACAGATGGCAGACACCATTACGTATTGTCCGTCAGCCCAATGAGGAGAGTAGCAGAGAAGAGACCAGGGAGGAGGTATTAAGCCCCATCACCACCCCCTGGTATATACACAGTACTAAAGGGCCCCATACAACCATCAGATCCAAAACAGCTATAAACACCACTGGAGTTGACTCATGAAAAATGCTTATAATAAATTCAGCCCATTATAATAAGTGTGCAAAAAAAAATTGAAGTTTAAAATTAAAGTTTATTTAAAGAAAATGCTCAAATTCCTGTGCGGCAAGGTCATAGTGTTAGACCAGTGCCACCTGTTGGTGATACTGAACACCCTTCATGTTTCAGTGAGTGGACCCAGAAAGACTGTTCAACAGAAACAGCAGGTGGCGCTATACTAACATTATTCCTGGAATATACGGCAAAAGCATTATTAAAAGGGGTTGTCAGAGTTATGAAAAAAAATATAAAAATATAGCACTGAAAATCTGATATAACACTGAGCTAAGCAAGTTTTATGCAAAAAAAAAATATATATTATATTTTTTTCCTCATTTCCCTGGTTCTTTTCTGGGCCTTTGTTTACATGCAATAAAAACAATCTCTGCCCCTCCCCCTGCTCTGCTAAGGGAGTGAATACAAGAGCTGCCCTGAGTGACATGTCTGTCTGCTGGGAGACTCTGCAGCATGTTGTATGTGTAGGACTACAAGTCCCAGCTGTATAATGACACTGCTAAGGGAGAGGATACAACAGCTGCCCTAAGTGCTGGGAGACTCTGCAGCATGTTGCATGTGTAGAACTACATGTCCCAGCTGTATAATGACACTGCTAATACACACAGGATCTTCCCCCTACCTTCTTGTGCAATGCTCTCCCTAGTATATCAGCTCCAGTGCCCAGAATTGTGTCCTCATTGCCTGCAGAGCTGTGCAGCTGAAGGGGTTAAGAATCCCAGCAGAGAGTAGACGTGGCCAGCACAGTGACATTTACAGGCTTGTAAATGACCTTTATCAGAGCAGGGAGAGAAGCTGACATCACAGGTCATGTGACCCTCAGTGAAATCTGAGAAACCAGCCACTGGAGATAAAGTGAGTGAATTGGAAAGCTGTTACATTTGCTTAGTTAGGAACATAGAACAAAAAATAACTCGGATAACCCCTTTAAGTGTAAATGCAAAGATGCTTGTAATTATGGGCACGAGTTAACTATAAACACAATTTTTTTCTTGGAACAACCAACCCTTTAAGAGGGTTTTCCAAGATCTTGCAAATTCCCGGGATAGGATCTCAGCATTTGACCGGTGGGGTCAGACACCAGGGACCCCTGCCAATCAGCTGCCTTCTCCTTGCTTACCAAGCACAGCGTTGAACATTGTATAGCGGCTGTACTTGGTATCGCACTCAGCCCTATTCACTTCTGTGGGGCTGAGCTGCATCTAGGCCATATGACACATGAACGTATTGCCACTGGCCTAGGAAAAGCACTGCTGCCTTCCCAAACAGACGATCGGAGGTCCGAAGTGTCAGACCCCCACCAATCAGATACTGATTACCTATCATTTTGATACCTGAAAATGGGGGGGGAAGCATCAGTGTATAGAAATGTTCATTGTCAGCCCAATGGTGCAAGGGGAAGTGGTAGAGTAAAAAAAAAATATATATAATTATTATTTAACTGTTTTCTTTTTATTTGCATATTAACTATCCATATTGCAGGTATAAAAATTAGAACCCCCACCCAGTTCTACAGTGGATCTAGGGTGCTGTAATTTCAGTTCTACAGAGCCAGAGGGGGTGCAAGTGTTACCTCTGGGATATGGATGGTTACACAGCCACTATTCCCTACCTTAATGGTCTCATCTCTGGGGGGACCTCTAGAGCAGACTCCCACATTAGCTTGGCTGAACCTAAGGAGGGTATCATACTTACCTGATCCCCGCTGCTGGGTTCTGGCTCCTTTTCTTTCCCCTAGCCGCTGCAGCTCTCAGGTCTCCCTAGGTCACGTGGATGCTGCACCGGTGATGCGTCTCACGTGACCCAGTAAGAACATATTGGAGTCTCTTGCATTAAGTTCAAATGCAATAAAGTACAGTTCCCAGTTTGAGTGTCCACTTTTTGCGAGAGGAGGATCACTTCTTCCTGCCACCCACCTCAGGAGGATCATGCAAAATAAAGGAGGGAACAGCACCCTAGAGTCAAAGTTCAGTAGTGGTGGGGTGCACTTCCTGTGGGGACCAGGTCTGAACCAGCACCCAAATGGACTCAAAATCAAAGAAGAGGGCCTCTTTGATTTTGACCTCAGGCGGACATGGTGCAATTTGATGGATATTCACATTTTAGCTTCTCTAGGACACAAATATTTACTGTGCAGGTAAAAGCTTCGCTGCCTTCAGTAATGAGCAATCTACTGGTTTTTATCCAAGTAACACATATCACGGAACAGAAAGACAGTCGCAGTTCTGCACAGACAAGGAATCCTCAAAGGCGAGGAGCAATTCCTTCATCCACTGCACTGTTCTGAGTAACAGATTGTGGAAATAAATCCCATCTGTGCAGATTAAAGTGTCCCCGATTCATGATGGTGACTCATCACTGTAATGAATAGCTCGATACATTCAATCATTCCACGTCAAACATGCAGGAAATCTCCAAAAATGGTCCACCTGTCTGGAAAGTATAAAAAGGTCTCTATTCCCCAGGATTAAAAAGACGCAAGGGACTGTTTAGATATTCATTTTCCTATTAAAATTGTGGACATACCTACAAAAACAAGTTTTTTTTAATTTATATATAGCTACTATTAATTTGATCTCCACATACCTTTAGGCCATCACTGGGAAGCCTATAGCCAAAACGCGCAGGAAGGTCTTCAAATGACTTCGACACATTGTCAGCTGTGTACTGAAAAATATATTATATAAAATATAATAACTTATTTTTCAAGCCCCAGAGTTTACAGAAATATTAATGCCAACTGTTTTGGGGTGTTGGACCATCATCAGTACGGAGCAGGATTCTGGCTGGCTGGGTGCTGAATCTGTCCTGTATGGAGACTTACCGAAAGTACTCCAGGGTATGGAGACTATGCAAGTAATGTGGAATAGATACTCTTTATGCCAAACTGCATGACCTTGCCTATGCGTGGTTAAAAGTGCATCTAAAAAAAAACATGATGCAGTTTTCAGTGTGGTTGGGGTTTCTGCAGATTAAACAACGGTGTAGAAAACTACATCATGGTGGTCTTTACCGCACCTCAAACGCTACTGTGAACATGCCCTTTTAGCGCTTGATTATTAGGTTTTCCTAGTAGACAATTTAGGCAGGGTGATGAATCTCCTTAAAGAGACCAGTCCTGTATGGAGAGTTTGTGAAAGTACTCCATGGTATGGAGACTTATTGGCAATGCCTCATGGGAAAAGAATATGCAAAAAGCTATCTCCCAAGATAAGTGGCGCTGACGAGATGGTTCTTTTTTGGGGAGATAATTATTTGCATATTTGTTTCCCATGGAGCAATGACAATAAGCAATGACAAAAATACAGCAAGCATTGGACACTTACTATGTTAGGCCTCTTTCACAGCGTGACTGATTAGGTCCGGATGAGTTCAGGGTGCGTTCAGTGAAACTCGCATCATTTTGCAAGCAAATTCAGTAAATTTTGTCTGCGATTGCGCTCCGCTTTTTCACGTGAGTGCAATGTGCTTTGATAGGGTTTTTCACGCGCAATATAAAAAAAACTGAAGGTTTACAAACATCATCTCTTAGCAACCATATTGCGCGCGGATGCAATGCGTTTTTCACTGAAGCCCCACTCACTTCTATGCTGGGTGAAAAACGCTGAATATAGAACATGCTGTGCTTTTCACACAAGGCAGAACTGATGCGTGAAGAAAAATAAATATATAAAACGCTCATGTACACAGGCCCATTGAAATGAGTCAGGACTCAGTGCGGGTGCTATGCATTCACTGCACGGATCGCACCTGCGCAGAAAACTCGCCTGTGTGAAAGGGGCCTTATAAGGAGTCTGTCATCAGCATTCTCCCTAAAAATTTGCCAGACACATATCTGTAGTTTACCTGATTACAAGGTTGTTTTTCTTTTGCTGATCCGAGGCTTCATTCCCAAAATTATATTTTTTCTTCATATGTTGCACTCCAAGCTCCTTTCTGTGGCCAGACCCTCCCTGGCTGCTTTTGCCACTGTCTGGCCCTGTCAATAAAAGCAGTGAGGAAGGGGCTGATCACAGCAATGACACTGACCAGTTCGGGTCTATGCAGCCCCATACGCAGCCAGTGTGTGTTCTGGCACCTTTCTATAATAGCCCACATGCTACGTGTCTTCTGTGGGATCAGACTAGATGGGCTAGCCATTGCTCCCCAAGGCAGCAAGGAGTCTTGGTTTGGAAGCCCGTGACCCAATCGCCGGTTCACCGGTGGCCCTTCCTCAGACCACTGAGGACCACTTTTAGGTCTGTCACTGGATACTGGGCACCCATCAAAATCCACAATTTTGTTTTCCCTGGAACTGACTTCACTCAATGCTCTTTTTTTTCCCACCCCCAGCAAGGCGCCATTGTAAGACTATCAATGTAATTTACAGTATTACCCTTTGATTTTAATGTTATGGCTGATCATTGTATATTTACTTCTTTATACATACACCTATGTGCAGAAGGAAAAAATGTAATAAAAAGAAGATTACTGTCACTTACTGCTATAATGTCTGCATTAACGGGCAGTAGGTAAGTGATGGCAAAGACATGGACTGTCCAGAGACTGATTCTTCTCACAGACAAAACACACATTTTCAAGATGTCCATGTTGATATCCACGTCCTGAAAACAAAAGCAGACCATGAAGTTTCTGTGGCAAGTGTTCTGCACTCATCTATAATAGTAGCACACGCTATTTTGGCTGTTGCTTTGTTGTCCTTAAAAGAACTCATACCAAAAAGTGAAAAAGGAAAAACTTGAGAATAATAGATTCTACTTGCATATTTAGCTTATGTTGACTTTCCAGTCTCAAAATGGGAGATAATTATTTTGGCCAGACTTCCAGACCAGTATAACTCAGGAGCAGGCTTGGTTATGGGTGCAGTCCATCATGAGCATTAGGGCACGGCTACAGAGTTTTTAGAAGGAGGTTTTGAGGCAGATCTGCCTGCAGGATTTTCTGCCAAGGCCAGAAAGTGGATTCAAATGAAATCGGAACTATAGAAGGACTTCTACATCTCCCTCCTGGTGGATCCACACGCGTGTGCCAGCCGTGCCTGTGCTGCAGACCACAAATTGCACAGGCACCGACACTTGAATGAGGTCCGCGATCCGCATCAGATCGTCCAAACAGCAAAATACTAATGCATGCACTACTTTTTTGCGGTGTGGATGCACAGAAAAAAAATAAAAAGAAATACGGAAGCAATCTGTATTGATTCCGATCCGTGCCTCCGTTTCGCACTGTATTTTTTGGATTGAGGACCCATTTAAGTGTATGGGTCCCCATCCGTGATACGGCGCGCACACAGCTGGTGCCCCTGTGTACAGCCATCAGTGACTGACAGCTTTCTCTGTATACACACTTACAGAGAATGCTATGCATCACTGATAATACTTCCCCATGTGCATGTATCAGTGACTGGCAGCTAGCTATGTATACACACTTACATAGAGAATGCTATGTGTGCATACATACATAATTCCTCTGGGTAGCCATCTTATATGCTTCTGGCATATGTAAAAAAACCTGTGAACTCTCATCTTCCCGATGCCTGGGTCACCTATGATATAGATGGACACTTTTATTACCACTACTCTTTGAGGTCGGCTATAAAAAGGTCATAAAAGCTATACCAGGCCCAGCTCATCCTGTTCTTTAAGATAAGATCAGCTCGCTGTCAAGCCTGGCTGGAGCGTGACGTCATTAATTTCCAGGTCTGGCTTGAGGAGAGCTAATAGCCCTTAATTAGCTCTGGGCATAAAACCAGTCCACTTTCATATTTCATTTATGAATCAACTTATGCCCTTTCTGACACCAGATCCAGGCTCTATAGAGTATTGTGGTTAATTGGGTATCAAATATGACTAGAGGATGTGATTCCGTAGCTGACCTATGGGTGGTAGAAGAACTACAGGTCCCAGCATTACCGTGTGTGGTCTCATTCTGTATGTAAATAAATAAGGATCGCAAATCTGTATTCTGTATAAAAATATGCCGATGTATCAGGGAGATACGGGCTTAAGTATAATCCTCATTGTAGGAACTGAACTTTGATGGGGTCATAAAACACTTGGGGGCCAATCCCTAGGATTGACAGTCACTCTGCAGCCATTGGCTGACAGGAGTAAGTCTCCTGCCCATGGGAGAGTTCATAAAAACCCATGCACAAGGACAGAGGAGAGAGACCCATGGAACATCACCAGACACTTAATTGGACATTGACGGCATATCCCTGTATCAGAAGAACTTTGAGGGTCTCCCCTGATACATACTGAAAAGGGGTTTGCAAGGATTCAAAAAGGACATATGAACGACCATCTGAAACCCTCCAGAGAAACTAAGTATTCTTTCATTTTTTTCCCTTTCATTTGAACTGTCGTGATTATTTATATTGTTATTATTATTCTGTAGATTTATAGTCATTTTCATTAGACTTGTATGCACTGCTTTTTACCGCTTATTAAAGATTATAAAATCTAAATAGCCAAGTCTTCCATATTCTAAGCTGCTGAACAACGTACCTTGCCTTTGAAGAGACGTTACCAGGTAGTTAGTTACATTGCATTTAGGAATTGTAGCTGGGGGTGATTGACTGCGGTTGGTCAGTAAGTAATATCCGGTTCATCCACTGATCTGTGGGATAGTGAATTACCTGGATAGTCGGCTCGTGGACCGGGAACCCAAGTGGTGGCAGTTACCGAAGTGTAGTGGGGGGTGTTAGCCGAATGGTAATACCCCGGTCACGTGAGGTCTCTGTGTGTGCGCAGACTCCGTCACAGACCACTACGTCACAGCTGTGGGATCCGGAGCGATCGGATCCATAGTTCGTGACACTATGCATCACTGATAATACCTCCCCAATGTGAATGTATCAGTGACTGGCAGCTAGCTATGTATACACACTTACATGGAGAATGCTATGCATCACTGATAATACTTCCCCATGTGCATGTATCAGTGACTGGCAGCTAGCTATGGATATACACTTACACAGAGAATGCTATCAATCACTGATAACGTCTCCCCTATGTACAACTATCAGTGACTGACAACTATCTCTGCATACACTTACACAGAGAATGCTATGCATCACTGATCGTACCTCCCCCGTGTGCATGTATCAGTGACTGGCAGCTAGCTATGTATATACACTTACATACAGAAGGCTATGCATCACTGATCATACCTCCCCCGTGTACAGTGGTACCACATGGAACTGAACCAGAGTTCGGGAAATTGTTTTTTTACAGTACAAGTTATTACCCAAAGTCTCGTGAGACTTCGCGAAACAATAACTTCAGCTCATCAGAGCCAATACACTCTAATACTGTACGGAGCTCCTGCTCCGTACAGTATTGGAACAAATTTTTATGCAAATCGACTTGGGATGTTTCATCCCAAGTCGATTTTCTCATCCCTAGTTACGACCACCCTGAAATTCATCGCTTGCACACTATAGGAAAAAAAAAGTGTGGATCTCTATGGTAGCCAGGACTGTGGGGGCACACATAGGCTGATGCTTTTTCCTATAGTGTGCAAGCATGACCTCCGCTGATGGCTTGTAGGGTGGTCGTAACCATGGAAATGGGCTGCGTATAAAGAGATAGAAAAATTTATCCAGCCAGCAAAGGAAGCAATATGGACAATCACAATACATTAGTAAGTGGCTTGTATTAACTTCCACTACATAATAAATGCTATTTGCTGAAGTGAGACAACCTCGAAGTTACAAAAAGCAGAGATCTAAATGTATAAGATACAAGTTTTACTGAATCTTTTCCCACAAAATTATATATAATCTGCTCAGCTCCTCCTGCTCTATAACCTGCTGCCTGCAGATTGCACTGTATTTTGTGGGGACAGGTCCTCTAACTGAAATGGTTGGGTTTCTTGGGCTTTATTCAGAGCCTATTCTGCAGCCTATAACGTCATCATGGATCCCTATAAAATCCATTAGTTTGGCATTATAAGATCTGGGATTTGCATCCATAAATGCACCAATATGACCCTTGTGTAACACTTGGCTACAATGGTAAAAAGCATGAAACATCTCTTCCAAAGTACATTAACATTACTTCTGCCCTAATTTCTTTTTCTGTCGCAATGCTGGCATGCATCTACTGGCACATGTAAATGTTTACTTGTCATCAATTTTTAACTGAAGACGGATGGCGGTTACATCATTACTAAACGGGCAAATGTGTGAAAAGGACAGAGGTTTGGTAAAGTTCCCCCCAATGATTGCAGTTACAAGATACTCCTACATCACATACAGATGAAAGGTCTCAGCATAGAACTATTGGGCCTTCTTTGCACAAAATATCCCCATTCTAATGATTTTGGGGCCCCGGTGGTCAGACCTCCGCCTACCCTATGCATGTGCAGGGGATAAGCTGCTGTCATGGAACCCCTTTAAAAACTTACAGAAATTCCTGCCCATGCTTCAGACCGTGTGACAAACCTACCACATGTAGGGTAAGTTCACGCAAGAGGCAGCTGAAATCTGACTCATCTATGAGCAATACCAACGCAGTTATACATTTCCCCATATCAGGCTACAAAGGCCAAAACAGCTGCCATCCTTTCATGCATAAAAAGAGGAAGAGAAAGGTTGTGAAGGGTCCGAATGTAGAGTCGGTGCAGCCGGGACATTTTAGAGCGCAGTTCTGGAATCCTTTACACATACAACAGATTTATATGGTTCCTCTTGGCCTCTTTCACACCATGTGTTTTATCTCCGGTTAGCGGGAGTCATTTTTCTGTTCGTCTATCCATATCCTGTGCATTCATTTTAGCCATTTCTGTCAGAGATCCGTTATTTCAGACGGAAAGAAATACATACACAGTATGTGGGTTGGTATTGTAGTTGGGAGTGAGAGCTACACTAGTAAACAAAACCCAGTTGATACAGCGTCTCAGACTGGGAGCTGTCACACTGGGCAAATTGCGGAGCCGCAAATTACAGACGCAGATTATTGGAAACGAACGTTCCTGTAAACGCTCTTTCCCGACAATCTGCCAGTCTAAAAGGTGCAGCCAATCATTAGTGCAGGCACCTAAATTATCGTTTCTGGGCAGGAGATCATGCTGCTCAAACAGCGATCTGCTGCCCAGAAACAATACAGATGTATGAGGACGAGCAATTGCAATAGTAATCCCACATACTGTGGAGGGGATCACTGCATGTAAATACAGTGCTTCACCCCCATTGAACAAGCAGCCGACTGTCGGGAAAGAGCGCTTCCTTTCTGACAATCTGCGCGTCTAAATCTGCCTTTACTGTTAGCCTAGAGAGATACTAAGAGCTAATCACAGCAGTGTTACTGGTTATATTATCAAACCAGTGCGACAGCTCCCAGTCTCTCTTGACACATTGTACTGTATCATCTGGGTTTCACAACTGCAATACCAACCCACATTATTCATTTATTTCTAACCAGCAGCAGTGTCTGTTGCTTTAAATGAACCCTTAGGCCCCCTTCGCACGGGCGCGTTTTCCGCGTGGGTGCAATGCATGACGTGAACACATTGGGTCCGGATTCAGTGCGGGTGCATTCATTTATATGGGTCTGTGTACATGAGCGATGTTTTTCACGCATCACTTGTGTGTTGCGTGAAAAATCGCAGTATGTTCTATATTCTGTGTTTTTCACACAACGCAGGCCCATAGAAGTAAATGCGGATGCAATGCGATCTTCACGGATGGTTGCTAAGGAGATGATGTGAATAAATAGGGATGAGCCCAGGGATCCCATTAAAGTCCATTTACTTCATTATTTTCCATTATAACATGGTTATAATGGAAAATAATAGCACTCTTTAATACAGAATGCTAAGGTAAATGACCATTGAGTGTTAAAAATAAAATAAAAAAAATAAAGTACTTTTATTACTGGTACTCACCTCATCCACTTGATCACGCAGCAGTTATAGTCTTCTTTCAAGATCTGCAAAAGGACCTACTCTGACATCAGCACAGGTCCTTTTGCAGGTCCTGCAAGAAGAAGAAAGAAGACGATAACAGCTGCACGATCAAGAGGTAATTATTTTATTTATTATTTTTAACCCTCAATGGTCATTTTACTTAGAATTCTGTATTAACGAATGCTATTATTTTCCATTATAACCATGTTATAATGGAAAATAATAAAATTTACAGAACACTGAACCCAAACTTCAGTGAAGTTTTTTTATTACGCGCGTACACTTTGCACTCGCATTAAAACACTTTGCACTCGCACAGGATAAAAACTGAACGCAACACAATCACAGACAAAACTGACTGAAATTGCATGCGCACTCGCGCGGGTTTCCTACATTGTATCCAGACCTCTTCCGCAACGCCCGTGTGAAAAGGGCCTTAGGATACCAGAGGTTTTTGCGTTTTCATTTTCCTTCCCCATCTTCTTTGAGCCATAACTTTCATTTTTCCATTCACATATCCATATGGGGGCTTATTTTTTGCGTGTTGCACTTGCTAATGCCACGATTTAATATGGCATACAATGTAGTGGAAGGCATGAAAAAATAAAATAAAAAATAAAAATATATTAAAATAAAAATAAAAAATTTGCCATTTTGACCCTTTTTTCCGGTATGCCATTCGCTATATTAGAAAAATATTTTTATATTTTAATAGTACGGGCGTTTTTGGACGCAGTAATGCCCATGATGTTTATATTTTAATCGCCGTACATGTATGGAGCTGGTAGCGAAGAGGTTAAAATGAAAACAAATCATTGCAGCAGATATCCTGACTGGAGCATATCTGATAAAGTAATTATTACTCTGATACCCTGCCACTGTGCTGGCTACATACTGCAGTAATGGATAAGGGCATTATCTGCACTTTGCCGACTTTCATTTGTCTTTGTGGAGCCTTAAAAGGGAATCTGTCACCAGTTTTATAGTGACCCAACGTAAAGGAAATGTGTCACCAAAAATGTTATCTGCCCGTTACAACCAGATAATGACATCTTTTTATTTTATGATTATAGATGTTGTTTTTTTTATTCTATTTCCTAACAATACCACACTTGTATATTTTTTATGCCTTTTAAATACTGAAAAAAAATAAAAAATAAAAATTTAAAAAGTTTTTCTTTCACCATATTCTGACCCCTATAACTATTTTGTAGTTCTGCATACAGAGCTGTGTGAGGACTTTTTGTGGGGCAGTCTGTACTTTTCAGTGATACCATTCTGAAGTGTGTGTGAGTTTTTGATAACTTTTAAAAGAGTTGGTGACAAAAAGGTGAATTGAACTGATCCGCCTTTTTGCGGATAGCATACGGCCGTCTGAATGAGCCCTTATAGCTGCCGAAGCCTGCTTAAGGCTTCGGGCTATTAGAGAAGCATAATAGGTTCCCCCATCTCAGCTGGGGAACGCTGTTAGTGCCCATGTGCCATGGTCATATTTGAGCTCAGCATCTGAGGGGTGAAATGTATGTGATCAGCCTTATGGCTGATCACATACATGTGCAGTGGGTCTCTGCTGTTTGAAACCGCAGAAATGCGGCGGCTATGGCACCTGCTGCGCGCACGTGTGGGTGCCATGTTTAAAGATGCGCACGGCAGAGGTCATGAAGGGGTTAAAGCAACAGATGTGGCACCTGAGGGGTTAATTGCGCGGATCACAGCGTCCTCTAAGAGGTCGGGTGCCGGTAATGTTCTTCAGTCTCTGCATTGGTGGCAGTGGGCAGTGCGCCCCCCTCCCCAGTAGTAATCATTGTATGTTAGTTCACTAACATACAAAGGCAGCCAGGACTTCTGTAGCGTCCTGGCTGCCATGGTAACCGATCGGAGCCCCAGCATTACACTGCTGGGACTCCGATCGGAACTGCCCACTGCCACCAATGATTAATACTATGGGGGGGGGGGGTTGAGTTACTAGAGGGGGCTGGGGTGCTGATCAGAGGCTGGGGCTGTTTTTTGGACTTTTGGTTGGTCAGCAGTCACAAAATAAATGTGTTATTTATTTAATTGTTATAATTGGTATCGGTGAGTACTTAAAAAGTATCGGTACTCGTACTCTGTCAAAAAAATAAAAAAAGGTATCGGGACATCCCTACATCACATATTGTGAATGGAGGATCCTGTCTTATCTAAACACATAGGTGATCTCATTATAGGCAGGATTAGAATGACAGATAAGCAAGTAACTCCTGTATTGTGATCTGTACAGACCTAGAAGTGGCGCCTATTGGGCTTAGTGGTCAGTGTAAACTGCAGGATTTTATGTTTTTTGTTTAAATATAGATATTGACATGGAAAATTAAATAACATAAAAAAATTCTTTAAAAAAATAGATGTTAGACATAAAAACCTGATGACACATTTCCTTTAAGGCCCCTTTACACTGCCCAATGTTCAGGCAGAGTTTTACTGACGGGCATTTGTACAGACGCTCGTTAGCGATAATCTGCCTTTGTAAAAGTGCCGCTGATTACCGATGAGCGGGCGAAAAAACACTGCTTTTGAGCTGATCCAGTCAGTGAAAAAACAAGGATGTGTGAATAAACACAAAAAAAAAAAATCAATAGACACGTGGGCTGTCCACATTAAAATCAGACAGCACACGTCTGTAATGTATTAACATGTGAATAAGGCCTAACTCTCATTCTTTCATCTAAACTTGGGTGTGCCTTGGATCCAGGGCATATAGTCAGAAAAGTACAATTGGGCTCCTTATAAAACAAAATCCAATGACTGACACACCTAGAAATGCAACTTTTCCCCTGATGAAGCTGATGCGAAACATGTGTCAGGGTTTTGGAGGTGTCGATCAGGTCTGTATTGTACTACTTTGCTTTGGATATTTAAGCGTGGGAGTGTGAACTATATGGCTTGATTTTTTTATTTATTTTTTTAAATACACACCTACATGTACTCTATGGTCTTTCCCCATGTATATAGTTATACTTGACCCTTTGTGGCACACTCCCAGTGCTTGTGTTTGTCAATGCCAATTTATGTATTTTATAGGTTTTCTTTTTTTAATTCTAATAAAGATATGTTTTGGTAAATTACCGTGTAGATTTTTGGATGCAGAGTGTTGGGTTTTCCCATATAGACGTTTTACACCTAGAAATGTACAAAGTTATGAATTCTAGGAATTCTGAAGGCAGTCATCCATCTATACTAAAACTCTGTCAAATGTCAAACCAATGCAACATGGGACAACATTTAGTGAACACGTATGAAAGGGGTCAGTTCCGTATAGGTTACCCAACATTGGTAAACATCTTCTTGTGTAATCAAAACTTTTTTTGCACAACCATTTCACTGACAACATGCAGATTGCTTCACACAAGGGCTCTAGATGTGCAGTCATTCACACAAAAATAAGCCAGCTCCGTTCAGAAGAAGGCTACATACAGAGCACAACACTGCAGGGTGTGGAAATGCTCTACTTTCTCAGGTGGAGAACATACAATACTAGCACTTCAAGTCTTAGGCTGGGTTCACACCTGAGCGTATTCGATAAGCGCTTTTGACAGGCGTTTTTAAGGCGTTTTAGTATTTTTAAAACGCGCGTAGTATGCACGTTTGTGTGATTAACCCCAGAGGCATCCAATCAAAAACTGCCACAATACGCGCCACAATATGCCCGAAAGAAGCTCCTGTACTTCTTGGGGCGTAGGGCGTTTTACAGCGTGTACGAACGAGCTGTAAAACGCTAAGAAGAGAACCATGCCCATAGGGAAACATTGGTTTTTGCCTGTTAAGCGTTTTACAGCGTGTAGGAACGCACTGTAAACCGCTCAGGTGTTAACCTAGCCTAAAAGTCACCATCGACCTGTCCCTAATGAAATCTCAAACAATTCTTAGGGTACCACCACGTGGTCAGGTTTCCTGATGCAGATTTGGAAGCCAAAACCAGAAATCAAAATAGAGAAGTTGTATCTGGCAATAATATTGCTCCTTCTATGAGCCACTCCGGATGTGGCTTACAAAACTGCATCAGGAAACCTGACTGTGTGGCAGGACCCTTACATTTCAGCAGTGTAAGAAGGAACAAAGGGGCAGTCATTGACGGAAGATACACGTCACCGAGGTTCCTGGTGAGGTAAGAACCGGGTTTTTCCCTGAAGTGTCAGTTTTGCAGTCTGACACTTCAGCTGTTAGTATGGCTGTAAAGCCGATCCAGGCCGGTTCTTATTGGGAGCAGCCAAAGAGCAGGGTGGGTGGCTGTTCCCCACGATTCCAGGCCGGGTTTTGACTGGGATATAAAAACCCAGCCAGCACGTTCAGCTGGTGTGGATTATCCTCCATGACAGATAAGCTCTGGAGTCTGTGTCTTGAGAGCCGCATGCTGGGGAAACAGGCCTCTAACGCTGGGTTCAGACCTGAGCGTTCGCGATGGAGCACTCTGTATGCGCGATTGTAATCGCACATACAGAAACAAGCGAACGCCCATTGTCGCGCGTTCCCGCTGAAGTCTATGGACAGGAACGCGCGACAAGACGCCCCAAAGAAGCTCATGTACTTCTTGGGGCGTCAGGCGTTTTACAGCGCGATCGTATGCGCTGTAAAACGCCCAGGTGAGAACCATTCCCATAGGGAATCATTGGTTCTTGCCTGTTATGCGTTTTACAATGCTTAGGAACGTGCTGTAAAACGCTCAGGTCTGAACCCAGCCTAAAGCCTGCTGTGGACTGCAGGTGGAAAACTGCTGCTCAGGTGAAGGATTTTTGCACTGTGGACTTTGTGTGGTGTGAACAGGCACCAAAACAGAACACCGTTACTTTTGGCTTGTTTTTTTCTTGTGTGTGAATAAACACTGAACTTTTCTTTACAACCTTGTTTTTGCCTCTGCACTGCGTCCGCTTACCCTGCCACAACAGGGAGGGGGCACCCTCCAATGCCGGAATGGTAAGATGCTGACGGATTGCCCTGGGGGTCTAAAACAGGTGTCAAGGTCTCCTATGGACGCGAGATTAGGCCCTATACACATGTACTGCAATGCATTTCTTATATTGTACACCTATGTGTGGGGTACCACTGTCAGAACTCAAATGGACATGGAAGTTGAACCCAAATCCTTTCTCTGCAATAACCACAAAGAAAATGAAGCAACACTCCAAAACAATGTTGTGAAAAAGATTACCGGTAATTGCATTTTCCATTTAGCATCCCCAACAGCACTAAACAGGAAGATTAACAAAAGGATTCAATTAGGGCGGCCACCACTGCGGACAAAACTTTACGACCGAAGGACAGATCCCTATTAGCAACAACATCTAGTCTCTAACAGGGTGGATTTGATTTATATTAAACTGATTTAAAATCACAATTTAAATCACTAGTCAGTAAGGCTTGATTTAAAATCATAGTTTTCTACATAAAGACTAATTCTTGCTGGTATAACTTATTCTAAAAATCTTCATCTACTTTCATATTATAACAACTTTTCATATTAGTTTGATTAGGTCGATTCTGCATTCATAGGTTTGTAGAAGTTAGGATTAAGGTCTTTTTCTCAACTCTGTTCAGGTTATAACATTTTTGCTGTGAAGAGGCATGTGATCTCTGCTGAGTCAAATTCAGTTTTGAGAACGGCAAAAGTAAACCAAGCATCTGTGATAATATCTTGTAGGCAGAGAAACTGCCCAATAATCTTACAAAAAACACTGGAAGAGCATGACATTGTGAATGGATTAATGGAATTTATTTACCAAAATCTTTTTGGTCAATATGGAGCTATTAGGAATAACGGACATCTTTCTTCAACTACCTTTGTGATAACTCTTGGTATCAGAGATTGGGGGGGGGGGGGGGGGGGTATACAGCACCAGAAAAGGCAAGATTTTGACATCCCGTATTTAGATGGTCGGAAGGAAGCTTTTTAGTGCCAGATAGACTGCTAAGAGCTCTTTTGAGTTTGAACCAGATAGACTGCTAAGAGCTCTTTTGAGTTTGAAGATAGAGGGAGAAGTTCCAGATTCCAGGCCCCCTGTACTAGTTGATTTCTGCAATGGGCACCCCAGCCTGATCCGCTTGCGTCTGTTGTCATAACAATCCGAATGATAGATCGCCAGATTCTTTGGATTCGGCCACCACCACAGGGAATTCTTTACCCGAGTAGGCAGGGATACTTTCTTGTTCAGAGAACGTTGGCTCCGGTCCCAGGAATTTACAAGGAAATTCTGCCGAGTCCTTCCGTGAAATTGGGTCCACTTGACCACCAGTATTGCTGAAGATATTAGACCCAGAATCCCCATAATTTCTCTGAAGCACATAATTTCTCTGAAGGAGTAACCTGAATGAAGAGATCCTTGAGATAATGTCCTGTTTCTTTTGCTGTGGGAGAAAAGAGGTCATAAGATGGAGTCTAGAAGAATTCCGTGAAAGACTTTCTTTTTGCAGGAAACTAAGTCCGATTTCTCCACATTCAGTTTCCAGCGGAAACTAGACAAATGATCTCTAGAATCTACAGTAAGTGGAAATGAACCTTTTTAATCTTTTCCCCACCGGGTCTCTGGCGTCATAGTCCCGATTGTTTAGCGGACTTATCAGGGCTGAACAGGAAACCTTTACCTCTGCCTCTCGTGGGTTGCCAGGAACCTGAACTACCTTTCTTCCTTTGAGCTGGTTTACTCTTTTTTATTATGAAAGGAATGATGGAAAAAAGTTGACTCTGTCAGGAACCCCTTTTTTCTATCGGATGCTTTATCCAGTATATCATCTAGTGTCATTCCAAAAGAGTCTGCCCCCTTCACAGGGAATACCACATAACCTACTTTTAGAGGTAGTATCCCCTGACCAAGATCTCAACAAGTTGCAAAAGTCGAAGATTAACAGCACTCCTTAGTATAAGTGTAGTGGGTGCTCGTCTCCAGGGGGGTGGTAAAATCCCCCAAAGGTAGTGTGAACAATAAAGATAGAAGAAAGGGAAAAAAAAAAAAAAAAAACAGCATGTCTAAACCTGTGGAATTTTAATCCAGATGCCAGCATCTGGATTAAAATGCCACAAGTTTGGACGTGCAGTCTCAGTTTTACATTTTTTCTAGATCTCAACCAGACAGATCTTCTGGCAGTATTAGATAGAGCCGCCGCTCTAGTGGAGAGTTTTACCAGATCTGCTGATGCGACCATCAGGAAAGTGGAGGCCAGTTTCAAAACTGGCACGGAGGACAAGATATCTTCTCTTGCAGTAACGGAGATTAAGTGTTCCTCAAGTTGGGATAACCACAATGAAAGGGTCCTAGCAGTATAAGTGACAGCAATACTGGGTCTTAGCATGGACGTACAGGTTTTCCAGGATCTTTTAAGAACCGATTCCAATTTTTTTTATCTAAGCCTTGACGAAGGAGCCCAACATCCTCAAAGAGTAAGGGTAATTTCTTGGATCTTGGCTATAGGGGCGTCCACTCTGGGAGTTTTATCCCAGTGAGCCAAATCGGATTCATTAAAATGGATACTTTAAAAGATTTTTGAAATGCCCAATCTCTTTTCTTGATCCTTCCATTCCTCAGAAATGGACAGGAAAAACCTCACCCTTTTTATCCCCCAGACCTTTAAACATTTGGTCTTGTATTGAGTGTGGCTCTATAGACTCCTCTATATTTATAGTAGCTCTGATTGTTCAAAACAATGAATCTGTCTCTTATATAGAACATAAAGGCCTTCGAGATTCATCATCAGATGAGAGTCAGAATTAGATATAACTTCACCCTCGTCTAAATCAAAATCCATATCAACCTAAGTTTCGGGATTAGATGTGGATGTAGAGGGTTTTTGCGGAATTAAAGCCATCTTTGTGTCAATAGAGCTTACTTCATCTTTTATGATGGATTTCAGACTCTCAACCAAAGAAGGAGCTTTATCTGACATTACTTTGTCTGTACATTTTTGACAGAGGCATTTTAGTATGGGCGGCTAACTGCTACTTGCAAATTGCACATTTCTTCTTTACTGAAGGTTGAGCGGAACCTAGGCAGGAGGGAACCCTGCCATTTCATCCCCAAGGGACAAGAAACAACTGGACAAAGGTAAAGGGTAGGAGGCTTTTAAACTTTTACTCTCCACGTTGTTTCCTGTCCCTAGGAGGCGGGGTACCCTCTTGTTTAGTGCCGTTGGGGAGGTGTATGGAAAAAAGAAATGCAGCAATTTATTCCACAAATGAATCTCAACGTTACAGTTCCTTGATTTTCGAATGGTTCCACAGAGGAAATGAAACGTTCCTGTTCATGGGACAAATAAAGCTTTGAAATGCCGACTGATTTTCTTGCAAATAAATAAAATAAAACATCTGATAATGCTCCAACACAGCGGTGGTGAACCTATGACATGGGTGCCAGAGGCGGCACTCAGTCTTCTCTGTGGGCACCTGCACCCTGGAAAAAATAAAATAAAAATGTCTGCGCCGTGGTGGAAGGCTTGAACGAGGCGGAAGAGTGGAGAGGACTCAGAGCACCGAGAGCAGGCACGTGACTCAGTAACTCGCTGCAGCTCTGCCTCCTCCTCCGAAGGAAAAGCTGCAGTGCTCATCCCCGCCACCAGCCGCCGATGTGCCTGCCCACAGACCCACGCCCCCATCTGTGAGTGTGTCTGTGTATGACCTAATGCCCGTCCCCCAGTCTTTTCAGTGCCAGCCCAGCAGCCAGATTCATCAGACAGCAGGCTGGGTCTGTGGGGGTGGCAAGGAGTGGAGCAGCAAGCAAGGAGGACCTGCTTCCATCTCCAGCAGCAGCCAGAGTTAGCAGCAGTCAAAGCTCCATCCACAGTAAATTTTAATGAATGTTAATGGTGGACAGCAGGGCAGTGGGCACTCAGAGCAGCATGGGAAAAGAGAGACTCACTGAGGCCAGCAGCAGCCATTTTAGTCCGATTACAGCCACTCTGCAGCTTTAGCTCTAATTTGACTGAAATGGCTGCTGCTGGCCTCAGTCTCTCTACCGCTGCTGTTCTGCCTTTTTTTTTTCCACAGGTGCCACTGCACAGCACACCAAGTGTGTTTGAGCATATGGGACGGTCACCTGAGCATATCATATGGGAGGTCATCTGAGAAATATTAAAACACATTGTGAAAAACAAAGATTGCCAGAAGTCTCACTAAAGCTGTCAACATTAGGCCTCATGCACACAACCGTTGTGTGTTTTGCGCGTCAAGGTGACAAAAAAAAAAAAAAAAAAAAAAAAAAGGCAAATTGCGCGTTATTTTTGTTTTTTTTTCCTGTTACGGCGTTCACCGCATAGGAGATATTTTTAACCTGTTTAGGACATCAGGTCGTACCGGTACGCCCTGATGTCCCGATCCTTAAGGACACAGGATGTACCGGTACATCTTATGTATTTCCGATCACCGCCACGCGCACCTTGGCTAAATGTGCGGGGGGGGGGGATTGGTGACCGATCACCGCAAGTCAATTCAGACCTGCGGTTTGCGGCTTTTACCTGGTGCGGTGGCATCGGATCCCTATGGGGCTGTAGGGGTGACCCGATGGCATGGAAGGCAGCACGATGCCTTCCTAAAGGCATCTGCGCTGCCTTCCGGTGATGAGCCTGTGAGATCCAGCCCCCTGGATCTCCCAGGCCTGAAGCTGTAAGAGTAATACTCACTGTATTACTCATACAGCTAATGCATTCCAATACAGAAGTATTGGAATGCATTGTAAAAGGACTAGACCCCCAAAAGTTGAAGTCCCAAAGGACAAAAAATTAAGTGAAAAAAAAAAGTAGGAAAAAAATAAAGTTCCCCCCCCCCCCAAAAAAAATTAAAAGTTTCAAGTAAAAAAAACAAACGTAATTTCCCCCCCCAAAAAAAAAAATTGGTATCGCCACGTCCGTATCGACCGGCTCTATAAAACATATCACATGACCTAACCCCTCAGATGAACACCGTAAAAATTAAAAAATTAAAACTGTGCTAAATAAACCATTTTTGTCGCCTTACATCACAAAAAGTGCAATAGCAAGTGATCAAAAAGTCATTGGCACTATTTTGGGGTGCATATCAAACAGTCATCTCATCCTGCATAAAAATCAGACCCTACCTAAGATAATCGCCCAAAAACTGAAAAAACTATGGCTCTCAGAATATGGAGACACTAAAACATGATTTTTTTTGTTTTAAAAAATTAAATCATTGTGTAAAATAGAGTTGAGATGCCAAAATGTTGATTCGGTTTCGATACCATAAAAAAGTATTGTGATACTTGATACCATCGGGAAAAAAAAGAAAAAAAAGCCACGTGCATTCCACATTTTAAAAAATTTCGAATCACACTTTTATTTATTTTTTTATACTTTAATAGTTTGGACTTTTCGGGTGTGGCGATATTTATTTATTGTTTATATATTTTATATGTAAAATTGGGAAAGGGGGTGATTTATACTTGATATTTTGGTGTGTTTATAAAAAAAAAAAAAAAAAAAAAAAAAAATTTTTTTTAGCAGTTCATTTAATAACTATCCTGGGATCTTATCCCTTTATCCTATTCACCCTAATAGAGCTCTATTAGGGTGAATAGGAGCTCACACTCTCCCTGCTGCTCAGTGCATAGTACACACAGCAGCAAAGATTACCATGGTAGCCAGGGCTTCAGTAGCGTCATGGCAGCTGGGGCTCTGATCAGAAGCTGCCACTGCACCAATGAGGAGGAGGGGAGGGGACCCTGTGACCACTGCCATCAATGAGAAGGGGAGGGGACCCTGTGGCCACTGCCACCAATGATTATAATACTGGAGGGGGTTGAGGGGGGCGGGCGCACTGCGCCACCAATGATAATTAACCCTAAATACAGGAGGCGGGTACTGGCAGCCGATCAGCGGCACCTGAGGGGTTAACTGCCGCTGATCGCAGCTCCCTGTCAGAGGCAGGGTGCCGGCTATGCGATTCTGCTGCCAGCACCTGCCTCCTGAATTAAAAGTTAAAAAGACTACCTTATATGGGTTCGGACTTTGTTAAGCAGCAGACTACAAAGAGCGGCGCCCAGGGATGTCCCTGCGCTGCAATTGGACAGCGCTACAGCCAGGGGAGAAGGAACAGCCACTAGAGAAGCTGCCGTCTCCTCCCCATTGCCCCAATAGCAATTAGCATATGGAGCAGGACTGCAGGAGACAGTAATGGGGCACAGGCGGCGAACGGAGCGGCACCCAGGAATAATAGTAAGTGCTGGGACATCCCTGGGCGCCGCTCTGTGTAGCCCAAGTCCAGACCCATTAAAAGTACTATCATTGGTGGCGCAGTGCTCCTGCCCCTCTCACCCCATTGGTGGCAGCAGCACAGGGGGAGGGAGACACTGCTTCCTTTTCCCCTGTGCTGCTGAGGGAAGTTTGTAAAATCAGTTTTGAATACCTTGAGGGGTGTAGTTTATAGAATGGGGTCATTTTTGGGTGGTTTCTATTATGTAAGCCTCGCAAAGTGACTTCAGAGCTGTAGTGGTCCCTAAAAATTGGGTTTTTGTAAATTTCAGAAAAATTTCAAGATTTGCTTCTAAACCTTGTAACATCCCCAAAAAATAAAATATCATTCCCAAAATAATTCAAACATGAAGTAGACATATGGGGAATGTAAAGTCATCACAATTTTTAGGGGTATTACTATGAATTACAGAAGTAGAGAAACTGAAACTTTGAAATTTGCAAATTTTTCCTAATTTTTGGTGCAAAAAAAAAATATATATTTTTTTACCAGTGTCATGAAGTACAATATGTGACGAAAAAACAATCTCAGAACGGCCTGGAGAAGTTAAAGCGTTTTAAAGTTATTAGCACTTAAAGTGACACTGGTCAGATTTGCAAAAAATGGCCTAGTCCTAAGGTGTAATAAGGCTGTGTCCTTAAGGGGTTAAGATATGTTGCAGAGGCAACTTCTTTCCTGCTGGATTTAAGGGTATTTATGGCCTTCTCTGATAGCCCTCTGCTTTTTAGGTCTTCGCGTTCAGGATCCAGGCTGATAGTTTGAATAGGCATGGATTCTGGTGAAGAATTGGACCCCGAGAAATAATGTTCTCCTGTGGAAAGGGGGGGGGGATTATCCAGGGTTCTTCCAGAGCTAGCTCTTTTAACACTGGGAACCAATTCCTTTTTGTCCAGTACGGGACAACCAGTTTCTGCAGCACTCTGGGTATTAATGGCCAAGGGGGGGGAGGCATAGGCTAGATCCCAAGTCCACCTGACTGGAAATGCATCTGTCGCCCAAGGGTTGTCCCTTGGGTTTAGGGAGCAAAAGAGATGGACCTTTGCGTTTTTTCTTGATGCAAACAGGTCCCCCACCTCCTGGTAATCTGATCGAAAACGACTGAGTTTAGGGCCCATTCCCCCGAATCTATGGTTACTCTGCTGAGAAAATCCGCCTGTATGTTTTCCGTACCCTTTAGATGGATAGCTGTGATGGAGAGAACATGTTTTTCGGCCCAAGAAAATATTTTTTCTGCCAATTCTTTTAAGCTTGTTGATCGTGTTCCCCCCTGATGTTTCAGGTATGCCACGGCTGTTACATAGTCCGAAAGGATTTTTAGGTGTTTTCCGGAGACCTTGTCCTGTGACACCTTCAGCACCTCCCAGATTGCCCTCAGTTCTCTGTGATTTGACGAACATCTTCTCATGGTGTCTGACCAAGTGCCCTGGTAATTTAGCAAGCCTATTTTTCTCCCCATCCAGTACCACTTGCATCCATGTTTATTTGAATCTCCGGATCTTTTACCCAGGGTACACCTTTTTGCAGGTTTCTCTCTTTCGTCCACCCTTTTAAATCTGATATTACCTGATTCGGAATGGGGATTCTTTTCTCTAGAGAGCACTGTCTCTTGTCCCAAATTCTCAGGATCCAAGATTGGAGAATCCTGGTGTGGGCCTGCAGGAAGTCATCGTACCTAGGAGGCTCATGGCATTGCGAATGGAGCACTGGGATTGACTTCGGAATTTTTTTGTTTTGTCTATAAACAACGTAATTTTTTCCTGAGGGACGGTTGTAACCTGGGAGTGATCCTGGATTCAGTCTCCCAGAAATTTCATTTTGGTTGAAGGGATTAAACTTGATTTTTTCAGGTTTATTACCCAACCCAGGTCTGAAAATCTGCGCATCAGGTCTCTGGTAATGCTGGTTGTTTCCTGCTCCGAGGGTCCTAGGACCAGAAAAATTATCCAAGTATGGGAAAAATTTTATCCCTTCTGCTCTCAGGGGGGGATATAATTTCTACTACGAGTTTCGTGAATACCCTTGGTGCAGATGAGATTCCAAAAGGGTAACACGGTGAACTGGAAGTGTTTTACATCTCCTGAGCTGTCCACTAGGGCAAACCTGAGGAATTTTTGTGACGATTTGTTTATGGGGACATGATAGTACGCGTCTTTTAAGTCTATGGACGTCATGAAGTCTCCTGTTCTGATCAGGGGAATGATGGATGTTACGGATTCAATCCTGAATTTCCTGTATGAGACTGCTTTGTTTAATCCTTTTACATTTATAATAGTGCGGAAGGTACCATCTGTTTTTTGAACCAGAAATAAACTGCAATAAAACCCCTTCCTCTTTCTGTACTTGGGATACCCTGCCAGATCTTTTCTATAATGTTTGGGCTGTGTGAGGTTATTTTGAACCTCTTTGGAGGGGTTGAGGAAAATTCTATCCGGTAGCCGTCCCGAATTATGTTTAAGGCCCATGGATTTTTTGTAATGGACTCCCACCGGGACAGAAAATTCCGCAGTCTTCCCCCTACTCTGGAGTCATTGTTTATCTGACTTTATTTTGGGGGTTAAGAAGGAAACCTCTGCCTTTTCCCACTTTCTGGTAACTCCACCTACCCCCCTTCCCTTTGCCCCTATAGGGTCAAGTTTGGGAATTGGAGGAACGAAAGGGCTTCTTTTTGGTCTCTTCCGGAAAACCCTTCTTTTTATCTGCAGCCTTTTCCAGGATGGAGTCTAATACTGGTCCCAGAAAACGCTATGGCCATAGCTTGGCTTTTGATGCTCTATCCCCTCCCCAGGCTTTCATCCACAATGCCCTTCTTGCAGAATTGGTGAGGGCCGCATCCTTAGCGGCAAACCTCACCGATTCCACCGAGGCATCCGCCAAGAAGGCCGTGGCAGATCTGAGGAGAGGGATAGAGCTCAATATTTCCTCTCTAGGGGTCTTGTTTTTGATATGCTCTTCTAATTCGTTAAGCCAAAAACACATAGATCTTGCGAGCGATGTTGCGGCTATGTTGGTTTTGACCCCAAACATTGCTGCCTCCCAGGATTTTTTTAGGAGAGAGTCGGCCTTCCTTTCCATTGGGTCTTGTAGTTGTGAAGAGTCCTCAAATGGGAGGGAAGTCTTCTTAACTACTTTCGCTACTTGGATGTCAATTTTGGGTGTTTCATTAAATAATTTGACATCCGCTGGATCAAACAACAACCTGTTTCTGAATTCACGGCATACCCCCAGTCTTCTCTCGGGGTCAGTCCATTCGTCTAGAATCATGTCCTTTAAATTTTCAGTCATTGGGAAAACTTAATGTTTTAGCTCTGAGGCCCCCCGAACATCTAGTCTAAGACGGACCTTGGTTTTTTCACCTCCTCAATCCCCATGGTTGCTCTAACAGCTCCTCCATATCCTCGGAAGAAAAGTAGTATTTCTTACTATCTTCCATTATTTCACCCTCTGATAGAACGTCAAGATCCACATTCTGTCTAGAGGTGGAGGCCTCCTCATCCATGATCTCCGAAACAGAGGAGGATGGGGCGGATAATCTAGGTTTTTTTGCCGGAGGTGTAGACGGGACTGATCTGAGGGAGGCCAGAGAGGACTTAATTTCATTTTGAATAAGCGATTTGACCTCAGACAAAATTAACGGTTGCTCCTCTTTTATAAGATCTTTTATGCAACCCTGGCAGAGCTTTTTATAATTCTCAGGAAGCCTCTTGCTACAAGTTGCACATCTCTGCACTTTAGACCTTGTTCTGGGCTCTTTAACTCCCTTTAAGAGAGGAGCAGCCAGGTATCAATAGACAAACAGGCAAGCAAGTCAAAAAATGATACATCATTTTGTTCTTTCCCCACAGGGGAACTCCCTGTTGGAGTATCCGAGGGAGTTTCAGAGTCCATCTGGGCTGTAGAGGCGACCGGGGCTTCAGGAGCAGACATTAGTGCTGTATGCGCCAGGAGGAAGATCGGGCCACTGCCTGTTTGAAATTGCCGCCACAAGTAGGCAGCACCGCGTCTGACGTCACTGCCCTGCGCCTGATCCAAGCTCCGCCCCTTCCGCCTCCAGCCGCCGGGAGCAGAGTGTAATGCTGAGGCTTCCCCCCAGAGTCGGCGTGCAGCATGCTCGTGCTTCCCTGCGGTCAGCTTCCTCAATATAGGGAAGAGGGACCGCACTGTGGGGAGGGATACAGGCTCCTAAGGCAGGAACGAGATAGGCTCCATATGGATCCCCTGCCCAGCTTTGGACCAGACCGCAGGGGAAGAGGACAGAATCTTCAGGTATTTTTAAAATAAAAAAAACTTCACCTCCACCAGGAGGGCTCTCTGTGTGGTTGACCCCGTAGGGACAGGAAACACTAAGGGTGAGAGTGGGTGGTGGCCTTTTAAACTCTGCGTGTTCCTGCCCCTACAGAGATCAAGAGTCAATCTCATAGTAGATCGGTCATGGTGGACGAAATGGAAAATCCAGATGCCGCTCCTTCCATATCCCCAAATAACAGTTTACGACCAGAATTGGGGTGTTACTGTATTCAGGAGAAAAGGGGGGAAGCAAATTGTGGCGGGGATACACTCCTGTTTTCTTTTGTGAAAAAGAAAGTTTGGACCTAAAGCACCATTTTCTTATAAAAAATAAATAAATAAAAATGTTTTCATTTTCACACCCAAAGTATTAAAAATTCTATGAAACACCAATTGAGTGAAGTGCTTGCTACACCCCTTAAAATTCCTTGGGTGGTGTAGTTTACAAAATGTGGTCATTTATGGGGGGGGAGTTCAACATGGTGCCTAAAAGACCATTCCAGCAAAATCTGCACCCCAAAAACCATATGGTGCTCCTTGCCTTCCGTGCCCAAACAGCAGTACACGACCACATATGGGTTGTTTCTGCAAACTGCAGAATCAAGGTAATAGATATTGTGGTTTGTTTTGTCGTTAACCTTTGATGTGTTCAAGATTAAAATGCAAAAAAAAAAAAAAAGGGAAATTTTGAAAGTTCACCTCTATTTTGCTTTAATTCCTATGGAATACCTAAAGGGTTAACAACATTTCTAAAACCAGTTTTGAATAGCTTGACGGGTGTCGTTTCTAAAATGGGGTCATTTATGGGTTGGTTCTATTATGTAAGCCCCACAAAGGTGACTTCAGAACTGAACTGGTCCTTAAAAAAAAGTTGACTTTGGAAATTTTCTTAAAAATGTAAGAAATTGCTTCTAAAATTCTAAACCTTCTAACATACAAAAAAAAAAAAAAAAACACACATTAATAAAATGATGCCAACATAAAGTAGACATATGGGGAATGTTAATTAATGAATATTTTATAAGGCAAATTTAGAGTTAATTTTTTTTTAAAGTTATTACCACATAAAGTGACACGTCAGATTTGCAAAATTAGGCCCGGTCTGGAAGTGGTTAATTTTCATCCCAGCAGAGTCCGTGAAACATGGATTATACACACAGGGCAAAAACATGGACTAAACGCAGATTCTTCATGGATGATCCACTGACTATCATGGACATATAACAGGAGAGGTCTTATATCGGGGTCACCCAGCTTTCCTCGACATCTGATCTGCTCATCAGTAGTACATCATCTTTGATCTGGGGATTTCAGAAAAACTAGGTGACCTGCCATCTAACAATATTACTCAGTTCACCTTTGCAAACGTAGACATCTTTACGGTAAACCAGAGTGTTCAGTAACCATTTGACATTGCATCAATCTACTTACATGTTCTGCTCTAATGCTGCATATGCAAGTTGGCACGACTTCAAACCCAATCTAATGAATTCTGACATTCACTGCAGAACAGGCTGCCTCAGCCGTCCTCCACAGTCAGGCCTCCTGCACACGAACGTGTGCTGCCCCTTGCCTTATTGCGGACTGCATTTGCGGATCCGCAATACACGGGCACCGTTTCGTGGGCATTCCACATCACAGATGCAGACCCATTCACTTTAACGGGTCCGCAAATCCGGAGATGCGGAATGGAAGCACAGAACGGAAACCCACAGAAGCACCACGGAGTGCTTTTGTGGTGTTTAGTCCCGTACTTCCGTTCTGCAAAAAGATAAAACATGTCCTATCTTTTTGGGGGAACAGGCGGATCGCTGACCCTTTAAAGTGAATAGGTCCGCGATCCGCTGCGGCTGCCCCATGGTCGGTGTTCGTGCATTGCGGGCCGTAATTTGAGGGCCACAGCACGGCCATACACACGTTCATGCGCAGGAGGCCTCACAGAAATACAAATTCCATAGTCAGGCGTCAACAGCAGGCTTATACATTGCACTTTTAGAGGCAATATTTTTTTTATTATTGCATTGTACTCATTTTGAGCTTAAAAACATTTTTTCAGCTGGTCTTTATTAAAATTTTGGAATCCCTGTCTCTGTGCAGCCATGAGTTTCTCTAGTAACAGGATCTGAATTTTTACTCTGTTCCATCAGGCAGGTCAGCTGACGGCTTCTCATCTCTGACCTCCTAAACACTCATTATGGCTCAATTCTTATCTTACTGATAAGCATGTAGCTTAAGGCTAGGTCTACACGACGACACGCACTAATGTCATGCAACATTTTTTATAATGATAGTCTATGGCCTATGCGACACCATAGACTACCACTATAAAAACTGTCGCAAGACAAATAGGTTGTCGTGTAGACCTAGCCTAAGCCTGTAATTAGACAGGCAGATTATGCAGGCGATTTTTGAAAAGGAGGCGTCAGCAATCGCCTGCTTGTCAGTGGAGGAGACAGCGATATCCTCCAGAGCAGCGTTTTTCAACCACTGTGCCGCGGCACACTAGTGTGCCGTGAGATATTGTCTGGTGTGCCGTGGGAAAAATTCCAATTTCATCCGTAACATGCGGCTTCGGCTCACAAATAGACCAATCATTAGATTCTAATGATTGGTCTATTTGTGAGCCGAAGCGCATGTTTCGGACTATAAATAGCTCCGGTGTCACTGTAACACTGACAGGAGACATCGCAGTAGATCGCCGATGTGCAGAAGAGCGCCGATGGATCCGGACTCTGGAGGATTATCGCGACGCAGCAAAGAAGAGCACTGAGTGATGGATCTGGAGGAGACATGAGCAGAAGAGCGCTGACTGATGGATCTGGATGGAGACATGAGCAGAAGAGTGCTGAGTGTGACGGACAGCGGCTATCTGGAGGAGACAAGCACAGTAAGTACTGAGTGAAAGTGAGACAGGAGCAGATACTGCAGTGATGGACAAGTTTTTGAAAAGGAAAGAACTGGACTCTGAACAAAATTCAGAGCCAGATGAGAGCCCAAGTATGAGTGGGGATCAAAAGAAAGCAAAGATGAATAGCTCAAGCAAATTCTCTGGCACAAGGCAATATAGCGAAAGCTATATTTCATTTGGATTTACTTTCACCGGAGATGCAAAGAAACCCACTCCACTGTGCGTGGTGTGTGGTGAAAAGCTATCTAACAGTGCTATGGTCCCAAGTAAACTTAAACGCCATCTCCAAACGAAACACCCTTCGCTTCAAAACAAGAATGCGGACTATTTTGTTCGCCTGCGTGAAAACACGGAGAAACAGGCAACTTTCATGAGAAAAACCACAAAAGGTAAATGAAAGAGCTCTTAAAGCTAGCTATCAAGTTGCTGAACTTATAGCCAAGTCAAAAAAGTCGCACACTGTGGCAGAGACATTAATACTTCCCGCCTGCAAAGCTATTGTAGAGGAGATGCTCGGACCTGAAGCAGCTAAGGAAATAGCCAAAGTCCCTCTCTCAGACAACACAATTTCCAGACGCATTAATGACATGTCTGCAGACATCGAAAGTGTGGTTTTGGAAAAGATCCGTATCAGTGAGAAATTTGCATTGCAACTTGACGAGTCTACTGATATCAGTGGACATGCTCAACTCTTGGCCAATGTGCGTTTTGTGGATGGTGATGCAATTAGAGAAAACTTCTTTTTTTGCAAGGCATTGCCAGAAAAAACAACAGGAGAAGAAATTTTTAGGGTCACATCAGAATACCTTGAACAAGGAGGACTTAAGTGGGAAAATTGCACAAGTGTCTGCACCGATGGAGCTGCAGCCATGGTCGGGCGCACCAAAGGCTTTGTAAGCAGAGTGAAGGAAAGAAATCCAGATGTGATTGTTACGCATTGTTTTTTACACCGTGAGGCCCTCGTAGCCAAGACTTTACCAGCAGACCTAGTTCCTGTGTTGGATGATGTTGTGCGCATGGTAAACTTTGTTAAGTCACGACCCGTGAAAAGTCGCATATTTGCAGCTTTGTGTGAGGAGATGGGAGCGAAGCATAAAACCTTGCTGTTTCATACGGAGGTCCGGTGGTTGTCGCGTGGCAAGGTCTTGGTTCGTGTGTATGAGCTGCGGGAGGAACTTAAAGTGTTTCTGACAAATGAGAGGTCAGATTACGCAAAGCTGCTTGCAAGTGATGAGTGGTGTGCAAGGCTGGCATACCTGGCAGATATTTTTCATCATCTGAATGAACTGAACACACGAATGCAAGGCCGAAATGAAAACCTGCTTACAAGTACAGATAAAATAAATGGATTCCGTTCAAAGGTGCAACTCTGGCATCAACATGTGGAAAGTGGCAATCTTGAAATGTTCACACTCGCCAAGCAATGGCAAGGTGTTCACACTGCTGCACTGTGTGAGATCATAGTTAAACATTTAAAAACTCTTGAGGAGAAGTTGTCATTTTATTTCTCTTCAGTCTCCACTGAATGCCTTGACTGGGTTAGGGACCCTTATAGCTCAGCATCAGTCGGTGGAAAGGACATGACTTTACAGGAGCAGGAGGAACTAACTGAACTGAGACAAAATCGTGGTTTCAAGCTAAGATTTGCTGATCTACCTTTGGACAGTTTTTGGTTGGATACTGCCAAGGAGTTCCCCGTTCTGGCAAACAAAGCTATTTTGACATTGCTCCCATTTTCCACTACATATCTGTGTGAGATGAGCTTTTCAAGCCTGACTGCTATAAAAACTAAAGACAGAGAGAGACTGAGAGCTGTTGACGAAGAGCTACGTGTGTGTCTTTCTTCGATTCCTGCCAGAATATCAGCTTTGTGTTCAGCCAAACAGGCCCAGGTTTCGCACTGACTAAGTAAACAGAAATATGAACAATTATAAAATACTTTATTTCATAATAAAGTAATTATAAAATTATTTATTTGTGTTTATTTGATTCCTATTCAAGAGAATTACGTTATATATAGTCAATATAGGCACAGAGTTAATTTTTTTTAACATTTTCTAATGGTGGTGTGCCTCGTGATTTTTTTCATGAAAAAAGTGTGCCTTTGCACAAAAAAGGTTGAAAAACACTGCTCTAGAGCAGTGATGGTGAACCTTTTAGAGACTGAGTGCCCAAACTGCAACCAAATACCCACTTATTTATTGCAAAGTGCCAACACGGCAATTTAACCTGAATACCAATATAGTATATCTTCCATGTACTTTATCATTTCGCTATAATAGCGCACTGCCCACCAATGTAAACATTGTAGAAGGCACCCGACCTCTGACAGGGAGCTGCCGTCACACATTTAACCCCTTGGGTGCTGCGGATGGCAGCGCCCTGTCAGAGGTGCGACCCCATCACCATGGGAACGCCTCCGGGTTAGAATATACCATCAGATCGGAGTGTATGTGATGGAAGGAGGAGGGGGGAATGTTTAAGTGGGGAGAGCTCCGATTGGTTGATGTGCAGAAGCTCGTTCATGAGAGGAGCTGAATGCATTGTGGGTAGTGAGGGCAGGCTGGCTTAGTCTCAGGGGGAGGGCATCGGCGGCCATCTTAACAAAAGAGTGAGATTGTAGTTTTGTGCAGACTGGTTGCTAAGGGCTGAATCTTATTAAATATGGGGTAAGTCAGTCTAATAGTTATTGATTCGGGAATATCCTGTTATTAGTAACTACATATCTGAAAATTGAAATTTTAGTCTAAATGTGACAGTTATTCTTTAAAAGGTAGGTAGACAATGTCAGAGCAGCAGGAAATGCTAGCAGAATGCTTGGGTGTATAGGGAGAGGCATTACCAGTAGAAAGAGGGAGGTGCTCATGCCGCTCTACAGAGCACTAGTGAGACCTCATTTGGAGTATTGTGCGCAGTACTGGAGACCATATCTCCAGAAGGGCTTCAAAGAAGAGCTACTAAACTGGTACATGGATTGCAGGATAAAACTTACCAGGAAAGATTAAAGGACCTTAATATGTATAGCTTGGAAGAAAAACAAGACAGAGGGGATATGATAGAAACTTTTAAATACATAAAGGGAATCAACAAGGTAAAAGAGGAGAGAATATTTAAAAGAAGAAAAAAACTGCTACAAGAGGACATAGTATTAAATTAGAGGGGCAAAAGTTTAAAAGTAATATCAGGAAGTATTACTTTACTGAGAGAGTAGTGGATGCATGGAATAGCCTTCCTGCAGAAGTGGTAGCTGCAAATACAGTGAAGGAGTTTAAGCATGCATGGGATAGGCCTAAGGCCATCCTTCATATAAGATAGGGCCAGGGGCTATCCATAGTATTCAGTATATTGGGCAGACTAGATGGGCCAAATGGTTCTTATCTGCCGACACATTCTATGTTTCTATATCACTAAGGCCGAATGCAGGAGCGCACGGCGTCATTGGTTGCTATGACGCCATGCGCTCCCTGCTGCCGCCGCAATACAGTAATATACACTGGTATAGATCATAGACAATTTTCCCAGGGACCGGGTGGGGGGCTGACTGATTCACGCGCATAACAAAGCACAAGGTGCATATTAAAATATATAACACTATATAAAGCTGCACTGGTCTCTGCTGCACCTAGGTTTTAGAGGAGAACAATAAAAATAAAAAATATTTTTCTTTACACCTCAGTTCAGACCGGCAATCAGACCCCCAATGTTAATCAGACCTCAGATCAGACCCCCAATGGCTCAGATAAACCCCCAAACCTTTAGCCATCTATCAGCCCCCAATGTCAGCCATAACCCCCCCAATGTCAGCCATCAGCCCCCAGTGCAAGTAAAATAAAAATAACCACTTACCTCTCCTGCTCCTGGTCACCATTGCGATCCTCTTCATTCTGCTGTCGGCTGGCTGTGTATAGCGGCGCACAGTGTGAGGTCACAGAGTGACCTCACGCTGTGCGCAGCCCTGCACAGCCGATAGCCGAGCCATGGACCAGGAAGTGGCGAGTACAGATCCTTTACCGCTTCCTGGTCCTTCTGTACTAATGAAGCGCTTCCATAATGGAAGTGCTTCATTAGTACAGCGTTAAAGACTGCCCTGATCGCCGCGGCCCGGCAAACCATCTTCCAGGGCCCGATCCTGGGGCGCGGCCCGGCGGTTGGGGACCGCTGCTCTACTTCACCGCTGGATCTCCATGGACTAAAACGAGGTCTGGCAATGATGTAGGCTTTTGGTTGAAAAAAAATAAATAAACGTTGCATGCAACTGTTTCTTGCAACATGCAACAGCCAGCATTTGCACCGGATCTACTTAAAGGGGTATTCTCAACACGCCGTTTAATACTTACCTGCTCCCGGCGCGCTGTCCACTTTCTGGTTTCGGGACTCGGCAGGCTCCATCTTGATTGATGTCTTCTCCCGGCCGGGCCGCACGCTGTACTAAACACGCACGCCGAGTCCGCGCATGCGCCCTGGTGACTTTTTCCTGGTAAGTATACTATACTGGCCATATCACCATGGCGCATGCGTGGCCTCGGCGTGCGCGTTCAGTACAGCGCGCGGCCGGGAGAAGAAAAGAAGTCGTCTGTGCACGCGCGGCCACCGCGATTCCTGAGAAGAGCGGTGGCCGTAACCAGGGGAGACGGAATACAACAGTCAGGTAAGTATAGGTTTATTTTTTTTCTAAGGGGTGGGGATTTGTTAATGAAATATATTTAGAAAAATGATCACTGTTAAATCATTAACAGTGATCATTAAGATGATAATACCACTTTAATGGAGATGTGAATGAGGCCTTAGGCCTGATTGGCATGACTATTTTTGGCCCACCTCCGATCCACATAAGGATGTCATCCGTGTGCTGTCCGCACATGTCTGTCCCACAAATTATAGAACATGTCCTATTCTTGGGCCTGGGTTGCTCACTGTCCAGAAATTTCTGGAGAGTCCGTAAAAATAGGCAACTTTTTTTTTCCTGGGTCCGTAAATAAAAATATATGTGTCTGTAAACTTTTTGAGTCTGGTGGTAACTGACTAGATTATTTTGGTGGCAATTATCATTTTACAGCTCACAGTAAATTCTGGTGATGCATTCCCATCAGTATATTGAGCTACAGACATGGATTACTTAGGCCCCTTTCACACGGGCGAGTATTCCGCGCGGATGCGATGTGCGAGTTGAACGCATTGCACCCGCACTAAATCCTGACCCATTCATTTCTATGGGGCTGTTCACATGAGCGGTGATTTTCACGCATCACTTGTGCGTTGCGTGAAAAAAAAAAAAAAAATAAATCAATCGCAGCATGCTCTATATTCTGCGTTTTAAACAGAACGCAGGCCCCATAGAAATAAATGGGGTTGCGTGAAAATCGCAAGCATCCGCAAGCAAGTGCAGATGCGGTGCAATTTTCACGCACAGTTGCTAGGAGATGATCGGGATGGAGACCAGATCATTATTATTTTCCCTTATAACATGGTTATAAGGGAAAATAGCATTCTGAATGCAGAATGCATAGTAAAATAGCGCTGGAGGGGTTAAAAATTTTTTTTACTAAATTTAACTCACCTTAATCCATCACCATGGTAAAAGATCATGTGATGGATCATGTGATGACTGGAGTGACATCACCACAGGTCCTGTTACTGCACACAGCTAAGATGAAAACAGAAGGAGATGCCGGCTGCGCGATCAAGTGGATTAAGGCGAGTTAAATTATTATTATTTATTTAATTTTTTTACCCCTCCAGCGCTATTTTACTATGCATTCTGTATTCAGAATGCTATTATTTTCCCTAATAACCATGTTATAAGGGAAAATAATACAATCTACAGAACACCGATCCCAAGCCCGAACTTCTGTGAAGAAGTTTAGGTACCAAACATGCAAGATTTTTCTCACACGAGTGCAAAACGCATTACAATGTCTTGCACTCGCGCTGAAAAATCTTGCGTGTTCCCGCAACGCACCCGCACATTTTCCCGCAACGCCCGTGTGAAAGAGGCCTTATAATCTTATCATTCATTATGGGTTTTCAATCTGTCCATAAAAAAAAAAAAAAAAAAAAAAAAAAAAAAATATATATGTTGGCTGTTCACGATTTTGGGATAAGTTGTCCAGAATAAAAATAAGATTTCAGGTTGGCAATCCTGTCTTGGACCCATGAAAAGCACGGCATACACAGCCAGTACTGTAAAATACATAGGGTCGGGGGCATGAGACTTTAAAGGGAACCTGTCAACAACTTCATGCTGACCTCACTGAGCGCAGCATAAAATAGTGACAGAAATGCTGATGTCAACGATGTGTCACTCGTGCGCTAAAAGTAAGTGGGTGCCGAGAACCAGCATCATAATCATTGCAGCCCAGACCTTGAGAAGAGTCCTGGTTATTCCCAATCTCCTGCCCATCTGCTGATGATTGGCAGTTCTCTCCTAGAGAGAAAGGGAGAAAACTAGGTAGAAGCCTGTCAGCCATCAGCAGGTGGGCGGGAGAGCAGGAATACATGAATAACCAGGACTCCTCTCAGGGAGCCGTGACTCTTTTCCAGGCCCAGTCTGCAATAGTTGTGATGTTGGTTCTCGGCAACTACTTACTTTTATAATAAATGACCGACCGCTGAAATCAACTCACCTGTCTACTTTAGTCTGCCGTTAGTATGGGCAGCATAAAGGTGATGACAGGTTCCCTTTAAAGACATGTCCAAGCAGAGTAAAAATACTTACCATTTCTGGAGCAGTTTTAGCCGTGGAGTAGTATGAAAGTTGCAGTAATTCAAATAAATAACACATAGGCCTAGATAATGTATATTGCCCCAAATTTTTTTTTTAATAAATGACTCCGTGCACATTCCTTGTCCAGTCTTCAAAAAAAAATAGAACATGTCCTAATATTGTCAGCATTAGGCTACTTTCACACTAGCGTTCGTCGGTCCGCTCGTGAGCTCCGTTTGAAGGAGCTCACGAGCGGACCCGAACGCTTCCGTCCAGCCCTGATGCAGTCTGAATGGATGCGGATCCGCTCAGACTGCATCAGTCTGGCGGCGTTCAGCCTCCGCTCCGCTCGCCTCCGCACGGACAGGCGGACAGCTGAACGCTGCTTGCAGCGTTCGGGTGTCCGCCTGGCCGTGCGGATCCGTCCAGACTTACAATGTAAGTCAATGGGGACGGATCCGTTTGAAGATGCCACAATATGGCTCAATCTTCAAGCGGATCCGTCCCCCATTGACTTTACATTGAAAGTCTGGACGGATCCGTCTGAGGCTATTTTCACACTTAGCTTTTATATGCCAATATAATGCAGACGGATCCGTTCTGAACGGAGCCTCCGTCTGCATTATTATGATCGGATCCGTTCAGAACGGATCCGATCGAACGCTAGTGTGAAAGTAGCCTTACGGACAAAGATATGACTGTTCCATTTAGGGCCGGCCGTTCTGTAAAGTGTGGAAAGCACGCGGCCACTATCTGTGTTTTGCGGATCCGCAAACATCCAATGGTCGTGTGCGACCTTATTTACTTGCTAGGTTGCACTGCAGTCTTGGGTTTTCTGGGAAGAAGACTGATGGCCTACCACTAGGACAGACTAAATGATCCGCCACATGCATCGAGTCATCTCCCAAAGCCAGACTATGAGCTTAAAAATCCTAGAGAAAAAACACTTTACCAGCGTCGCTTCCGGCTCTGTGGTTCCACCCCTGTCTTCACTGCCCGGGTTTAAACCTCCGGCATCCAATGACTGGTCGTGGCAGTGACGTGTCCCCGTCCTTTCCAAAGTTGACATGCAAAGACCGAAGCACAGTGAAGACAGTGGTGGACCTGAGAAACAAGCAGGTGTCCCTCCACAGGTCCCACTGGGTGGAGTATTAAAAAAAAATATATATATATATATATATTTATTTTTAAAAACACACACTATATTAAATTGGACAACCTTTCACTGGTCCCGACATAACAATATTAGTACCTGGCAGTGTAGGGTATGATCAGTGGGGATGTCCTTGCGCTATATATTTTTCCCAGATCGGCTGTTCCGTTGGGGCGCTGTGCCGCCTTGTATGCTAATTAATAGCATCGTTACAGGGAGGAGACAGCCATGTTTCTCAACCAGGGAGAAGGTGAGGTTTTCCCCCTCCCTGGCTGTGACGTGGCAGGCTGTTCTAGGAGATGTGAATGTAACCTTAGCCGTGTAAACATACCCTAAAAGTTCAGCAGCTCTGGTCCATTCCAGATCTTCCCTGACCGATGCAGTCAGTGGTCACGTGCATGAACAGAGTGCATCCACTGAGGCCAGTAATTGGCTGCAGCAGTCATGGGAGCAATGAATGGCACACAGCATAGACTTGAGCAGTGTGTGTGTGCTGTCACTTCTTAAGAAAGTCTTGGACAATTCCTTTAAGGTACAGTAATGAGTGACCTGATCTCTGCTGGTCCACATGTAGGCAGACTTCAGCGCCGACTGCTTCTCACCCTGGGTGGCTGGGACATGTGATGTGACAGCAGCGGTCAGTCTCAAATATGCTGTCTGCACACATACTATGGCAACCGTTTTCTACACAACTCCAATAAAATAAAAATCTAAATACAAAAAAAAAAAAAAAAAAGAGAAGATATTAACTTTACAAAGCAGGACAGCCCCCATGTCAGGGAGGTGGAGGAAGACCAGCTGACTGCCGACACCTCGGTCATGTGACCCCACTGAATGTCAGCTCCCTGACCCATAGTACTTTCTGGGTAGCTTTACCTGCAGTACAATATGACACCGAGCACACCTTGCGGTCTTGTGCAGGTGACAGGCGCGCACCCAGAGGACGCAGAGTTCTCAGTGCAGCCAGTGTCACGCCCTCCTCTGGAGCACACACAGGAAATGGAGAGGGGTCACGGACAGCGACGAAGGTTACCTGCTAACTTTAGGACCGCTGCCCCGAGTACAGCGGAGACATGCAGCTCGCAGACACCACCGCTCATTCCTTGTACACAGCACCGCTCGGCCCACAGCAAGCAGAAGTATGGGGAGAACTCGCTGGGCGGCCTCGCTGATTGGCTGGCCTGAGGCACTCCGAAGCGCTGATTGGTCGTTGTATCTGTCAGTTCACTTTTGCCGTAAAGAAGATCCACTTTTGCACGTGACAGAGCAGCATGGATTGCCAGAGGGGAGGGGTCAAGAGAGGACGTCACGCAATTGGAGCGAGGGCTAGTAATACTGCGCAACAACGCTAGAGGGCGGCACTAGACATACATTGTAATGAGGTCTTGTGCGCATAGTGCACCGCGGAACGTCAGGTATCAAGTGCAATAGTTCGAGGTCAAACAGAGCTGCCGGCAAGTACATAGAAGAGGGGCTGGTAGTTTTTTAGGGTGCTATTACACTGTAGTGATTTGTTTTGCAAGCAAAAGAAAATGTAAAATGTATTTTTAAAGGGTTTTCTGGGACCCAGAGATCACCACAAACCCACATTAACCCCTTTAAGGATTCAGCCCTATTTCACCTTAAAGGGAACCTGTCACCGGGATTCTGTGTATAGAGCTGAGGACATGGGTTGCTAGATGGCCTCTAGCACATCCGCAATACCCAGTCCCCATATCTCTGTGTGCTTTTATTGTGCAAAAAAAAACAATTTGATACATATGCAAATTAACCTGAGATGAGTCCTGTACATGAGATGAGTCAGGGACAGGACTCATTTCAGGTTAATTTGCATATGTATCAAATTGTTTTTTTTACACAATGAAAGCACACAGAGCTATGGGGACTGGGTATTGCGGATGTGCTAGCGGCCATCTAGCAACCCATGTCCTCAGCTCTATACACAAATCCAGGTGACAGGTTCCCTTTAAGGACTTTTTTATTTTTGCAAATCTGACCAGTGTCACTTTAAGTGGTGATAACTTTAAAACGCTTTGACTTATCCAGGCCATTCTGAGATAGTTTTTTCGTCACATATTGTACTTCGTGACACTGCTAAAATTGGGTCAAAAAAGTTAAATTTTTTTGCATAAAAAAATACCTAATTTACCAGAAATTTGGAAAAATTTGCAAATTTCAAAGTTTCAGTTTCTCTACTTCTGTAATACATAGTAATACCCCCCAAAATTGTGATGACTTTACATTCCCCATATGTCTACTTTATGTTTGAATCATTTTGGGAATGATATTTTATTTTTGGGGGATGTTACAAGGCTTAGAAGTTTAGAAGCAAATCTTGACATTTTTCAGAAATTTTCAAAATCCCAATTTTTAGGGACCACTACAGGTCTGAAGTCACCCCATTCTATAAACTACACCTCTCAATGTATTCAAAACTGATTTTACAAACTTCGTTAACCCTTTAGGTGTTGCACAAGAGTTATTGGCAAATGGGGATGAAATTGGACATTTTCATTTTTTTGCCAAACTTTACGTTTTAACCCATTTTTTCCACTAACAAAGCAAGGGTTAACAGCGAAACAAGACTGTATCTTTATTGCCCTGACTCTGCCGTTTACAGAAACACCCCATATGTGGTCGTAAACTACTGTACGGCCGCACGGCAGGGCGTAGAGGGAACGGAGCGCCATGTGGTTTTTGGAAGGCAGATTTTGCTGGACTGTTTTTTTGACACCATGTCCCATGTGAAGCCCCCTGATGCACTCATAGAGTACAAACTCCCTAAAAGTGACCCCATCTAAGAAACTACACCCCTCAAGGTATTCAAAACTGATTTTACATACATCGTTAACCCTTTAGGTGTTGCACAAGAGTTATTGGCAAATTGGGATGAAATTAGAAAATTGAATTTTTTGGCCTAATTTTCCATTTTAACCCATTTTTCCCACCAACAAAGCAAAGGTTAACAGCCAAACAAGACTGTATCTTTATTGCCCTGACTTTGCCGTTTACAGAAACACCCCATATGTGGCCATACACTACTGTACAGCCACACAGCGTGGTGTAGAGTGAAAGGTGCGCCTTATGGTTTTTGGAGGGCTGATTTTTATGGACCGGTGTATTTACACCGTGTCCTGTTTCAACCCCCCTGATGCACCCCTGGAGTAGAAACTCCCTAAAAGTGACCCCATTTTGGAAACTACGGGATAAGGTGGCATTTTTTTGGGACTATTTTTAGGGTACATATGATTTTTGGTTGCTCTATATTAGGGATCGACCGATTATCGGTTTTACCGATATTATCGGCCGATATTGAGGATTTTGACTGTTATCGGCATTTATTTTGCCGATATTCCGATAACGTATTGGGAACACAGATCGCGCTGCTGACAGCGCTCTCCGTGTTCCCTCAGCAGCACAGGGGAGAAGGAAGCAGTGTCTCCTCCCCCTGTGCTGCTGCTGCTGCCGCTGCCACCAATGGGAGGACAGGGGACAAGAGGAGGGGAGGAGCTATGGCCACTGCGCCACCAATGAAGATAAGTCTCTCATTAATTCATATACAGGTCAGGAGGCGGGAGCTGGCTGCAGAACCACATAGCCGGCTCCCGACCTCTATGAGCAATAGCTGCGATCTACGGTAGTTAACCCCTCAGGTGCCGCGGATCTCAGCTAATGCTCATGGAGGTCTGGAGCCGGCTATGTGATTCTGAAGCCAGCTCCCGCCTCCTGTATATGAATGAATGAGAGATTTATCTTCATTCGTGGCGCAGTGCGCCCCCCCCCCGCTATTAATCATTGGTGGCGCAGTGCACCCGAGGCCCCCCACCCCAGTATTAACAACATTGGTGGCGCAGTGCGCCCGCGGCCCCCCCACCCCAGTATTAACAACATTGGTGGCGCAGTGCGCCCCCCCCCCCCCCAGTATTAATCATTGGTGGCAGTGGCCACAGGATCCCCTCTCCCCTGCTCCTCCGATCGGAGCCCCAGCAGTGTAAGCCTGGGGCTCCGATCGGTTACCATGGCAGCCAGGACGCTACTGAAGCCCTGGCTGCCATAGTAAGCTCCATGCTGCTGTGTGCACAAAGCACAGAGCAGCAGGGACAGTGTGAGATCCTTTTCACCCTGATAGAGCTCTATCAGGGTGAATAGGACAAGGGTTCTAGTACCTAAGGGGGCTAAAAGTTTGTAAAAATGTAAAAAAATAAATAAATATTAAGTATAAATGAAAAAGAAAGATTAACAAAAATAAAAAATACACATTAACAATAAACATTCATTTTCAGCAGGATTATTTTTTTTTTTTACAAATGTGGCATTTCTGTAAACTGCAGTATCAGGTTAATAAATATGAACTTTTTTTGTTTTTAACCCTTGTTTTGTTACCGGAAAAAACGGATTGAAATGGAAAAGTGGCAAAAATAGGTGTTTTGGCACAGTTTTTTTTTTTTTTTTGACTGTGTTAATCTGGGGGGTTAGGTCATGGGATATTTTCATAGAGGAGATTCTTACAGACGCGACGATACCTAATAAGTCTACTTTTTTTTTACAATTATTTAGGTTTTAGACTATATTATCCTTTTTGATACAAAACATTTTTTTTGTATTTTTAAAGTCTAAGTGTCATTTTTATCCGATTATCTTATGTGGGGGCTCATTTTTTTGCGGGATGAGTGGATGGTTTTATTGGCACTATTTGTCGGGCTATATGACTTTTTGATCGCTTGCTATTAAACATTTTGTTATGTAAGGTGACAAAAAAATTTTTTTTTTGCACCGTTTATTTTTTATTTTTTGGACCGCGTTAATCTAGGGGGTTGGGTCATGGGGTATTTTTATAGAGGAGATTCTTACGAACGCGGCAATACCAAAAAAAATTGTATCTCTAAAGTCTAAGAGTCATTATTTTTATCCGATTATCTTGTGTGGGGGCTCATTTTTTGCGGGATAAGAGGACGGTTTTATTGGCACTATTTTGGGGGCTATATGACATTAATCACTTACTATTAAACTTTTTATTATGTAAGGTGACAAAAAAAATCATTTTTTGCACCTTTTATTTTTTTGAACCGTGTTAATTTGGGGGGTTAGGTCATGGGGTATTTTTATAGAGGAGATTCTTACAGACGCGACGATACCTAATAAGTCTACTTTTTTTTTACAATTATTTAGGTTTTAGACTATATTATCCTTTTTGATACAAAACATTTTTTTTGTATTTTTAAAGTCTAAGTGTCATTTTTATCCGATTATCTTATGTGGGGGCTCATTTTTTTGCGGGATGAGTGGACGGTTTTATTGGCACTATTTGTCGGGCTATATGACTTTTTGATCGCTTGCTATTAAACATTTTGTTATGTAAGGTGACAAAAAAATTTTTTTTTTGCACCGTTTATTTTTTATTTTTTGGACCGCGTTAATCTAGGGGGTTGGGTCATGGGGTATTTTTATAGAGGAGATTCTTACGAACGCGGCAATACCAAAAAAAATTGTATCTCTAAAGTCTAAGAGTCATTATTTTTATCCGATTATCTTGTGTGGGGGCTCATTTTTTGCGGGATAAGAGGACGGTTTTATTGGCACTATTTTGGGGGCTATATGACATTAATCACTTACTATTAAACTTTTTATTATGTAAGGTGACAAAAAAAATCATTTTTTGCACCTTTTATTTTTTTGAACCGTGTTAATTTGGGGGGTTAGGTCATGGGGTATTTTTATAGAGAAGATTCTTACCAACGCTGAGATACCTAATTTGTATACTTTTTATAAATTATTTTAGTTTTTTTTGGGTGTCTCAAGTCTGAGAACCATTTTTTTTTATCCGATGTCAGTGCTAAATGGGGATATAAATTTAGTACTCCATAGAAGTGTGATACTCCCTGAAGCAACCGTCAATGCAGAGGCCCGGATGATCGGGGCATGTGTCACATTGAGTAGTGGTGTCCTTCCGTATCCCCCTCCTGTGACACACTCTGCACCTTTTTTGGGTTCGTCCCTTCTTTCCAGTATGGGGGACCACACCTGGAAATAGTTGGCCAGGGACGATCCGGGCGCCTACAGTCCCCGAGGTACTCTGGCCTGCTCTTTCCCAGTCCGAAAAGATCAGGGCCTTGAGTACTGCCTCATAGAACTGGAGGAATGTCCCTGTGTTGCCAGCGCTCCGGGACAGCACAAAAGAGTTGTACATGGCAACCTGTACCAAGTAGACCGCAACTTTTTTGTACCATGCCCGGGTTTTGCGCATGGCATTATATGGCTTGAGGACTTGATCAGAGAGATCAACTCCTCCCATATACCGATTGTAGTCGACGATACAATCAGGCTTGAGGACCGTTGCCGCTGGTACCTCGCACAGGGACTGGGGTGATGCTGTTACCATGAATTGTGGACAGCATAAGAACATCCCTCTTGTCCTTATACCTGACCAGCAACAGCCGGTGGTCGTGTCCCCTCACTATTATAGGGTGTTTAGGTGTCATACAGTCGAGGCAGGAGGGCATGCAATTTTCTATCATAGAGATCTTTGCATGGTCTGAGAAGACAGGGAGAGTTTCAGGGCTTAAATAGGGGTCACCCTTTTGTTCCTTAGTTTCGGATCAAGCCAGTCGGATCCTTATTTGTAACTTCTTGTTTTCTGTTACACCATCCGTGACAGTAGCCCACTGTGGAAATCTGGATTCATGATTGGCCTACAAAATCAGGAACCACGGGCTTGTATCGCTCTGGGCTATACCAGACTAGTTTACTGGCAGGGTGCTCCAGTGGATTTAACTGGTGGGCCGGAAAACTAGTACGAGCCCTAGAGCTGCTCGTACTAGGCTAGGCCACAGGGTCCCTAACATGGCGGTCCCCTTGCTCCGCCTGGCGGCGTCTCCGCCGCCTTGGGGGCTCATCATCATCGCTAGATGATGAGGAGGACGCGGATGACATCAGGAAAGTGGGGTCATCCTCGTCCTCACTGGGACTCTCTGAGTTGGAGGCAAGCTGGGCGTATGCCTCCTCGGCCGAGAACGTCCGGCGGGCCATAGGGAGTGCGCGTGTATGTACGTGTGTGTAAATCTTTATTTGGTGTGCGTGTGTGTGGGGACACGGGTGTTTCGCAAACTCACCCTAAAACTAACAGAAAAAAATAATAATCTGACAAAAAAAATGTGAAAAAAATGTGAAAAAAAAAATTCATTGGGGTGTGCAATTCGCTAACCGTGGCCGGACGCTAAGAGTGCCGGCCACAGTCAGCATACACAAAAAAAATAAAAAAATTCTATAAAATCCTGCACCCTAAAAAAGTTGGTGGGGTCGGGGGGCAAGCGGCAGCTGTGCTGTGGACCCCAGACACCCTAACTTAGGGTGATGCAATCAAAGATGGTCAAACTAACTTTGCCTTTATTTTCCCTGCCTAACCCAAACTTTCCCTATGTACCTGCTGTATAGATGGGGGTGTCATGCCCTGCTCTATGTGCGGAGGTCGGCCAGAATAGCAGCATGTGTTTAGTGTTTTGTTTTGGAGCCGTGCTGGATCCGCCTCCCATCGGGTGCACTGGGTGGGGTCATTAGTTTAAATAGCACTCTATCCCAGTGCTCTGAGCGGGTTATAGAAATCATTCTGGCCTTGGATGCAAGGAAGGAAGGTTGTCTGTTCCAGCTCAGAAAAGATAAGTGTGGTTTCAGTTTTTGTTGTTTGCTATCTTGGTTGTGTTGGTGTCATCTCTCCCATCCAGGTTCTGTGCGAGCAGGCTGCTCCTATTCCCCTTTTCACCATCTCAGGGAATCTAGGGTGTTTTAGACCAGGCACGAGGACACATCATTCCTACCATCAAGGTTTGAATGTGAGCTGAGCAGAGCAGGGAGAGAAGTCAGGGATTTGCTAGGAGATTTGCTAGGGATTTGCTCTCGCCTAGAGCCTGGTTTATCTGTATGTCTGAGATCCCGTCTGGTGTGACATTATAACTCGCCATACGTTGACTGTCATTGCTCAGCGGTTTTTGTGATGGCGTCAATTGATACGTTAGTTAACCGCGTGCAGGGGCTTTCCCTAGAGGTTGCGGAGCTACGTGGTTCGGTCACACAGTGTCAGAATGCTCTGGCATCAGGATGAGGTCAAATTTATGTGGAGCCTAAGGTTGCTCTTCCTGATCGATTTGCAGGGGGTACGGATGATTTTATCAGTTTTAGAGAGTCTTGCAAATTATATTTTCGGCTGCGTCCATCGTCTTCTGGTGATGAAAGTCAGAGGATAGGTATAGTCATTTCTCTGCTTAAGGGGGACGCGCAATCCTGGGCCTTTTCTCTGCCACCCAGTTCTCGGGCCCTCCGGTCGGTGGAGGAATTTTTTAAGGTCCTGGGATTGATCTACGATGACCCAGACCGGGTCTCGATGGCGGAATCGAGATTGCGTAATTTATTTCAGGCTGAACATTCTGTAGAGGCTTACTGTGTTGAGTTTACGAGATGGAATGATCCCGCGTTACGTAGTCAGTTTTGTCAGGGGTTATCTGAGAGATTGAAAGATGCCCTTGCTTTTCATGAGTACCCAGATTCTTTGGAGAATGATATGTCTTTAGCAGTACGGTTAGATAGACGTATCAGAGAAAGGAGTAATGCTCCCTCCGCGCAAGGGATCCCTTCTGTGAGTGGTTTCGTCTCGACGGCCTCCCCGTGTGATGTTACAGGTAACTCTGTGGTAGCGGAGGAACCCATGCAGTTGGGTCAGGATTTTTGCCGTTCTGATAGTAGAAACTTTAGGAGATTGCACAAACTGTGTTACTACTGTGGGAAAAGTGGTCATTTTGTTTTGGCTTGTCCTTTTGTTAAACCGCAGGTGGAAGAGAAAAAGAAAAAAAAAAACTTTCCTGACTCTTGGTGGTGTGAATGGTGTGCTAGAGCAGGCAGGTATGCAAGCTCCCTGAAATTCCCATTTTCTCCTTCCAGCTAGGGTGGCGCTGGAGTTGAGAGAAATTTTTGTTGAAGTATTCCTTGACTGTGGTGCTGGGGTAAACCTAATTGACTTCCTTTTTCTTCAAAATTTGGGTCTAACTACTTGCACTTTAGAGAAAGAGATTCGGGTTTTTGCAATTGATTCTTCCCCTCTTTCTCAAAGGAGTCTCATTCACATTGCTCATGGTATTCACTCAATGGTGGGTGATTCACATGTTGAGATTATGTCTTGTTTTGTCATAAAGGATTTGCCAGCTTCTATAGTTTTGGGGTTACCATGGTTGACTAAACATAACCCAATTATAGATTGGCAAGCGAGACAGATCATTAGTTGGAGTGAGGTTTGTTCGGATAATTGTCTGGGCACATCTATCTCTGGTGTGTCCACTACGGCTTTACCTCAGTACCTCTCAGATTTTTTGGATGTCTTTTCGGAGGGTGGGGCTCAGGAATTGCCCCCTATGATTGTCCAGTTAATCTCATCCCAGGGGCTAAGTTGCCAAAGTCTCGGCTTTACAACCTCTCTCAACCCGAAAGAGAGGTCATGCGAAAGTATATCGCCGAGAGTTTGGCAAAAGGTCATATTAGGCCATCTAAGTCTCCGGTGGCAGTAGGTTTGTTCTTTGTAAAAAAAAAGGATGGATCGCTGAGACCGTGTTTGGATTTCCGGGAATGGAACCGTATTACGGTCCGGGATCCATATGCCCTGCCTTTGATCTCTGACCTTTTTGATCAGATTGTTGGAGCCAAGGTGCTCTCCAAGTTGGATTTGAGAGGGGCCTACAATCTGATCAGAATCAAGGAGGGGGATGAGTGGAAAACGGCCTTCAATACGCACGAGGGTCATTTTGAGAACCTGGTTATGCCTTTTGGGTTGACGAACGAGCCAGCAGTATTTCAGCGATTCGTCAATGAAATTTTTCATCATTTGGTGGGGAGGTTCGTAGTAGTTTACTTGGATGACATTTTAATTTACTCTCCTGATCTGAAGACCCATCAGGATCATGTGAGACAGGTTTTGACGATCCTTCGGGAGAATAAATTATATGCCAAATTGGATAAATGTTTGTTTGCGGTGCAAGAGCTTCCATTCTTGGGATATCTGCTTTCTGATTCTGGTTTTCGTATGGACCCCGAAAAGGTCCGGGCGGTTCTGGAATGGGACCGACCAGAGAATCAGAAAGCTTTGATGCGGTTCTTGGGGTTTACGAATTATTATAGAAAATGTATTTCAAACTATTCTACCATAGTAAAACCTCTCACGGATATGACTAAGAAGGGCGCCGACGTCTCTGTCTGGTCGGATGAGGCATTGCAGGCCTTTTCGGCTATTAAGGAGCATTTTGCGTCTGCTCCCATTCTGGTGCAGCCGGATGTGTCTCAGCCATTCGTAGTGGAGGTTGATGCATCAGAAGTGGGGGTTGGAGCGGTGCTGTCATAGGGTTCATCCCCTGGCAAATGGGTCCCGTTTGCCTTTTTCTCCAAGAAGCTCTCGGTCGCCGAGAGGAATTATTATGTTGGAGATAGAGAGTTGTTGGCTATCAAGTTGGCTTTTGAGGAATGGCGTCACTGGTTGGAGGGGGCGTCTCACCCTGTTACGATATATACAGACCATAAGAATTTGGCTTACCTGCAATCTGCCAAGCGTCTGAACCCCAGACAGGCCAGATGGTCACTGTTTTTTACCAGGTTCAATTTTGTGGTTACCTTTCGCCCAGGGGTTAAGAATGTCAAGGCAGATGCCTTGTCTCGCAGCTTTCCTGGGGGAGGTGATTCAGAGGATCCTGCGCCGATTTTAGCGGATGGGGTGGTGGTCTCCGCTCTGTACCCTGAATTGGAGACGGAGGTGTTGGGAGCCCAGAAGGGGGCTCCTGGTTCTTGTCCCCAGGGAGGTTGTTTGTTCCTGAGGGCCTGCGATACAAGGTGTTCAGGATGCTGGACAGCCTGGTGGTAAGTCCACCTGTGATCTGGTGTCCCGGAGGTTCTGGTGGCCAGGGTTACATAAGAGCATTGAGGATTACATGACAGCTTGTGAAACCTGTGCTCGGTCAAAGGTTGCTCATACTCGACCAGCTGGTTCACTTCTTCCATTGTCTATTCTGTCTCTTCCTTGGACGCACTTGTCTATGGACTTTATTACGGATCTGCCGAGTTCCTCCGGGAGAACAGTGATTTTGGTGGTAGTTGACCATTTCAGTAAAATGGCTCACTTTATATCATTAACTAGTCTGCCTAACGCCAAGACTCTTGCGCAGATTTTTGTGGATAATATTGTGAAATTGCATGGTATTCCTTCGGATGTGGTCACTGATAGGGGCACGCAGTTTGTCTCCAGGTTTTGGAGGGCGTTCTGCTCTCTGCTTGGCATTCAACTTTCATTCTCTTCGGCTTTTCATCCGCAGTCGAATGGTCAGACGGAGCGTACTAATCAAAACCTGGAGACCTACTTGAGGTGCTTTGTGGCTGAGAATCAGGAGGACTGGTCCTCATTCTTGTCCCTAGCAGAGTTTGCATTGAATAACTGTTGGCAGGAGTCCACGGGTAAGTCGCCATTTTTTGGCGCATACAGTTTTCATCCTCAGTTTGGTACCTTTTCTGGGACTGGTTCCTTTGGGATGCCAGAGGAGGAGAGATTTCTTCTGCTTTATCCTCCATCTGGTGGAGGATCAAAGGGAATTTGAAGAAGGTGGGTGAGAGATATAAACAAATGGCGACAAGAGACGTGTGACTGGTCCGGACCTGTGTGTGGGTGATCTGGTGTGGTTGTCCACTAAAAATATCAAATTGAGAGTGCCATCTTGGAAACTGGGTCCAAGATTTATTGGTCCGTATAAAATATCTGCGGTGATCAATCCTGTAGCGTTTCGGCTGGATCTTCCGCAGACTTGGAGGATCCATGATGTGTTCCACAGGTCTTTACTGAAAAAATATGTGCAACCATCGCCATTGCCACCTCCTCCTGTTCTGGTCGATGGAAACTTGGAGTTTGAGATCTCCAGGATTCTCGACTCTAGAATTCTTCGGGGTTCCCTTCAGTACCTGGTACACTGGAGGGGATACGGCCCTGAGGAGAGGATGTGGGTTCCGGCGCTGGATGTCAACGCCAGCCGACTAGTGAGGGCTTTTCATAGATCCCATCCGGATAAGGTTGGTCCGGGGTGTCCGGAGGTCACCCGTAGAAGGGGGGGTACTGTCATGCCCTGCTCTGACTATGTGCAGAGGTCGGCCAGAATAGCAGCACATGTTTAGTGTTTTGTTTTGGAGCCGTGCTGGATCCGCCTCCCATCAGGTGCACTGGGTGGGGTCATTAGTTTAAATAGCACTCTATCCCAGTGCTCTGAGCGGGTTATAGAAATCATTCTGGCCTTGGATGCAAGGAAGGAAGGTTGTCTGTTCCAGCTCAGAAAAGATAAGTGTGGTTTCAGTTTTTGTTGTTTGCTATCTTGGTTGTGTTGGTGTCATCTCTCCCATCCAGGTTCTGTGCGAGCAGGCTGCTCCTATTCCCCTTTTCACCATCTCAGGGAATCTAGGGTGTTTTAGCCCAGGCACGAGGACACATCATTCCTACCATCAAGGTTTAAATGTGGGCTGAGCAGAGCAGGGAGAGAAGTCAGGGATTTGCTAGGAGGTGACCCTTCCCCTGCTTCTCACCTAGAGCCTGGTTTGCTGGTTTATCTGTATGTCTAAGGATCCCGTCCGACGTGACAGGGGGTGCTGGGGCACAGATCGGGTCCACAGATGGGGTGATGCTGGCACAGACTGACAATGTGCAGGCAGCTTCTCTCTCCTCCGGCTCCGGAACACAAAAGGAGGAGGAGAGGAGCGCTTGCAACTTTTGAATCTGCCGCCATCCCGCCCACAGACCAATCAGAGGCGATCCTGAGAGGTGATGGTGATCGCAGGATGGTGATTGGTGGGGTAAAATCACACCACCATCACCATCCTATTCCGGGTTATCAGGTCTTCAAAGACCCGAATAACCCGGAAACGCTGAAAACCGCAGGTCTGAATTCTGTGTGTTGCATTTCTTTGTTGTTTTGTAGTAGGCTTTAGGGAGACTTCTGTTCATCCTTCCTTTTGGAGGAACAGGTTGTCTCAGTCCTGACATTAGTACCAGGGTCCTATAGGGTCAGTTAGGACACTAGGTATTCCGGTGTATGAACTCATCTACCTCCGGGGTCTGTTCATACTGGTAGTCAGCCAGGGCTTTGGTTAGGGTTTTCACTAGGAGGTCTCCATCTTCCTTCCCTAGTTTTTAGGCCTTATTACCTTTTCCGTTTCCCTCCTATGTTTGGTGTGGGGGTTTCCCTCCCACACTAGAGCGTAACAGTCAAGCAAAGAGGCTTTTTTTTACTGGCACACATTATAAGGGGGGTATTTTTTTTATATTTGTGTGCTTGTGCACATTATAAGGGGGTATTTTGTGTAGTAGCACACTATAAAGGGGTATTTTTTGTACTGGCACACATTATAAGGATAATTATTACTACTGGGGGACTATGGGGAACATGAATACTAGTATGGGCACTATGGGGGCATTATTACTTCTGGGGAACAATGGAGGATATTATTACTATTGGGGGGACTGTTAACACTAAGTGCATTCTGGTAGATTATTATTTCTATTGTTGGGACTTTGGGGAGCACTATTACTGCGGGGGGCACCCTGGCACAGTATCAGCTTAGCACGATTATTTTTAAGGGACATTATGTTTACATTATTAGGGTTATTCTTTAGGGCACTGTGTGCCAATCAGGGGTGTTGCTAGGGTTTCAAAAAATCCGGGGCCCAAGCCCCAATGAATATGGCCCAGTTCTCTAAGTCGATCCCCCTCTCACCCCCCCCCCTCCCCCCACACAACACTGTACTTGCTATACAACAGCACATACCTCTTAAATCCAGTGCCTCCAGATGACGTCTCTTCTGATGTAGATCTTCTTTGTTCTCCATTTGATCCGTACAATTTCTTTTAGCCGCCTCGTCTCTGCAGAGTGTAACACGCAGACATCTTAGCTTCCGCACTTTTCTATCATCATCTCCCAACCTGGAGTCCCCACAGTGTTATCCTGCTCGCTGTGCCCCCCAATACCACCAAATACTATCCTGAAGAAAAATTAGTGCCCCCATAGTAATAGTGCTCCTCATATTCCCACCAATAGTAATTCCCTTCTAGAGTGCCCCATTAGTGATACTCCCCAATAGTGCCCTGTTAGTAACACTTCCCCAATAGTGTCCCCATTACTAGAAGAGCCCTCCAGTATTAATAATACCCTCACAGAGCCCCCAGTAGAAATAAGGCCCCCTATTGTTCCCCCAGTGGTAATAAAGTTATCTACAGGCCCCTCAGTAGTAATAAGGTCCCCATAGTGCTCTTAGTAGAAATAAGGCGGATCTATAAGTCTCTCCTATAAAGCCCCCAGTAGTAATAAGAACGCCTAATGTCCCCTGTATTTTCAGTGCCCCCTATAGTTATATTCCTGCCTCCACCATACAGTCCCATGTAAATAACATCACTCCCCTCCCTTCAGCCCCTCCAACATACAGTCCAATGTTAATAACACTATTTCCCTCCTTCCGCCATAGAGTCCCATGTAAATAGCATCACACCATCTCTCCAGCCCCCTCCAATATACAGTCCCATGTAAATAACATCACCTCCTACCCAGCCGCCTTCAACATGCAATCCCATGTACACATCACCCCCTCAACATTCAGTCCCATGTAAATAACATAATTTCCCCCCACCAGCCACCTTCAACATTCAGCCCCATGTAAATAACATCACTGCCTCCCCACCCCCCTCCAACATACAGCCTCATACAAATAACATCACTGCCTTCCCCAGACCCCTCCAACATACAGTCCCATTTAAATAACATCACTCCCTACCACAGCCGCCATGTAAATAACATGACCCCCTTCCCAGCCACCTCCAACACAGTTCCATGTAAATAACATCCCTCCCTTCAGCCCTAACATACAGTCCCAGTTACATAACCATAACGCCCAGCATTGCTTTGCCTCTGCCTTCTCTTACCTCTTCTCATGTAGAAAACATCACCACAACCTCTGCCCCCAGGTCTTCTCTTCTTCAATGCCGTCTTCTTCTGCACTGGTCACATGATGGTGACATCATCGTAGGTCCTTCTCAACCACTGCCTGTTTTACTGGTCACTTGATCTGTGATGTCCATACAGGTCCTTCAGCATTTCCACTGCATTAGATTCAATTGTATTGCCATCCTGAGGATGGCAATACAGTTGTATCTAGATGGCAGCCAGTACATTCAGGGCCTGGGACAAAACATCAGGGGCCCAGGCCCTGAATGTTTTAACCTAGCAATGCCCCTGGTGCCAATAATCAATGAAGGAGGCACTATATGCGTAGTACTAGTATTTTCAGGGGGACTGTTTCTGCAGAATAGTGTTGGGGAGCACAGCAGACACAGTATTGGGGTGGCAAGGTGAGAAGATGATGGAAAAGTAAGAAACTAAGATGTCCGATTGTCAAACTCTGCAGAGAGAAGAGATGGCTGAAAAAAAAAATCATGACGTTCTGTTCTTGAATGGAGAAGATGAGTAAAGAGAGCGTCTACATCAAAGGAGACGTGACGGGCTGTAACAGGTAAGTAGTGCTGTATTATCCTGTATGTTTTGTAGAGTTATATGTAACATTTTCCAAGTATTTCTTAAAAGGGGTTATCCGAAGTCTAAAAAGATTCCTCCCCAATGCTCTGGCCCCTCGTATACATTACTTACCTGCCCCCTGGCACCTGCATCGCTCCAGATCCTTGTCTGGCCGCAATGCATATCCCCATCGCGCAGATAAAAACATCTGGTGACGGGGGAGAGCAGGCAATAGCAGGCCGCAACAGGGACCAGAGATGCAGAGGCGGCTATGCAGGGATCCAGGGCGACGCGGATGCTTGGGAGAAGGTAAGTATAATGTATATGAGGGTCCTGGGAATTGGGGGGGGGATCTTTTAGATTTCGGGTAACACCTTTAACAGGCGGGCTGGAGGGAAGTGGTTAGTTTGAGAATTTGGCATGGGGGGGGGGGGGTGCCATTAAATTTTTTCCTCAGGCTGCAAAAAAAGCTAGGTGCTCCCCTGACCACAAAGCACTGAGGGAAGGGGGGCCCAAGCTGAACTCCTGCACCAGGGCCAATGAGCTTTTAGCTACACCCCTACCCATTAGGCCCCTTTCAGGCAGACCTCATTTCCCTGCTGTCCGGGTTTAGAACACAGCAGCCTGACTGAACACTATTCCATTCAGCTGAATGGGTATCTTCACATGAGCAATTTTGGACATGGACCATCAGTCTGTACCAAATAAATTGCAGCATGTTCAAACTTTGTCCATTTTTCCTGCAAGACATATTAATTCAAATTAATTGGTTCTGTGTGAAAAATGGCAGCATATGGACTCCAGAAAATGAGGTAAGGCGCGGTTGGGGTCTGTCATGTGACAGATCCGTCTTTAACCTGAATTCCTTTTTTTTTTTTTTACTAGGACGGAAGAAAAAAAAAGGGGAATTCCCAACCCATTCTCCAACAGATCTACTCTACTGGATAGTTTCCTGAAGGGCCAGTCTGTCAGGAGGGCTTCTACCATGGCAAAGCAGAAACTGCAGTTATGGCAGTTATGTCTTACATTCACTGACATTTCCAAGGCTAAAATGATTTAAGAACCTGTCGTGTTATCAGGGTCGCAAAATTACAGCAACTTCATCCAACAAGCAATCAGTTGCAGTCTCGAGACAAGAGGCAGAGGAAGTAAAAGAGCTCATCTGACATTCTCCATCCTCCTTCAGAATCACCTGTGCTTCTGCCAATCTAGGAGGGTGGAAATGGGGAAAGTGTTGCTGCCAGTGAGGAAGGATGGTTTCAGGAGAATGCTGCTGCCAAAGGAGCGAAAGTAATAAGTGAGATAATCCTGCTGCCACTGGGTGGGGAATGGGGACAATGCTGCTGCCAGTGGGGGAGGGAAACAATGCTTCTGCCAGTGTTGTATGAATGAGAAGCTGTGAAATACTGCTGCCAGTAGGGGGAGGAATGAGAAGGTTACAACACTTCTGCCAGTGGAGGAGGAATGGAAAGGGTACAGTGCTGCTACAAGTGGCGCCGTACTGAGGTCCTTTAATTGGCGCCATTGAGGAAGTATTTTTTATCGCTACACTGTGATTTGTGGTAGGGAGGTATTTTGACCTATATTGTGGTATGTGGTGGTATTGGGTGGTAACATCTGTCCTTGTACCCTCGCTGGAAGGTGCATTGTGTGGCACTATTTTTCCACCAGACGTGGTTTTGTGTGCCAGGGCTGCTTCCATCTGGCCAACACAAATGTGATAGATGCCTTACACCTATGACAGTGCCCCCATAACAGAGACAGCAGTAAGACAAAGTCCAGTCTATCTCACCTTATTGATCCGCTGATACAACACAAGAAATATCAAAAGGGATTCCAGCATCAGGTACAGGAATAAAAGCTTCAGGCTTTATTTCAGGGTTCCATCAAATCCATCATGACAAGCAGTGGCACCACACATTGACCATGGTGGACTGATTTAAATACTTCTGCTCTGTTCCCCTCCGCTGCCAGGAAGCATCAAGTGGCTGCTCACAATGTCACACTTCCTCTTCTTGCTGTAATCAACATGGGGAGAGCATTATCTGTTTCTGGAGACATGTCTCCTTCAAGTGTGCTGATTCTGGCAGAATAGTGCCATATTTCTTAAAGGGATTGTCCCATGAAAAAATATTCAACAGTTTTAAAACTAGCACCTGGATCTGAATACTTTTTTTTAATTATTTTTGTAATCAGTGGTGACTCTAGGAACAATACATAGGGGGGCATATAAGATACCATAGTCAAAAATGGGGGGGGGGGGGCTCTAATAATTTTCACCACTTAATCATAATACTGGAAAAAACTAAATAACTATATATGTAAGATTACAAAATACGAGAGTATTGCGGTATGCAGGTGGATGCAGGGATAACCCCTCCATCCACCCCTACATACAGGGTAATACGGTGCAACATACCTCTTACATCCAGCGACGTCTCTTTGATGTAGATGTTCCCTTTCCTCATCTTCTCCTTTCAGACCTTCAGACCAGACCACCATTTTTCAGCCATTTCTCGTCTCTGCAGTTTGACAAACAAAATCTTAGTTTACTACTTTTCCATCATCCTCCCATCTTCAGGACAAATCATCCTACCATCCCCAATACTGTACCGCTGTGCTCCCAATACTATACTGCAGAAACAGATAACCCCCCTGATAATAGTAGTACCATGCAGATAGTGCCCTTCAATAATTATTGGCACACAGTGTCCTAAAATAACTAGGCCCAGTAAATAGTGCCCCGACACTAATAGTGTAAACATAACGTCCCCCAAAAATAATTGTGGTAAGCTGATACTGTGCCAAGGTGCTCCACAGTAATAGCACTCCCAAAAGTCCCGCTAATAGTAATAATTCTCTGCTAGAGCACACATAATAGTAATAGTGCTTCTACAGTGCCCCCAACATGTCCCCACTGTGCCCCAGAAGTAATAATGCTCCCATAATGCCCATACTAGTAATCATGTTCCCCCTAGACCCCCAGTAGTAATAAAGCCCATCATAATGCTCCCCAATAGTAATAATTCTCCTTATGATGTGCCAGGGCAAAAAAATACCCCCTTTTAGTGCCCCCATAATGTGCCAGTATAAAATACCACTATATAGTGCCCCCAGTAAATGCCCCCATAGTGCTCCTCTCCCCCTTCTTCCTAGTGCCCCCCATAGTGTACCAGTATAAAATGCCCCATATATAGTACCCCAGTAGATGCCCTCAGTGTCCCCCATAATTTAAAAGTATATAATACCCTTTCTTAGTGCCCCCCATAGAAAAGCCAATAGTACTCCTCTCTCCCCTTCCCCATAGTACCCACCATAATGTGCCCCAGTATAAAATGCCCCTATACAGAGCCCCCATATAAAATACCCCTTCTTTGTGGCCTCAGTAGAAGCCCCCATAGTGTTCCTCCCCCCCTTCCCACATATAAAATACCTCTTCTTTGTGGCTTCAGTAGATGTCCCCATAGTGCCCCCAATAATGTGCTAGTAAAAAGTGCCCCCATAGTGCCACCCAATAATGTGCCAGTAAAAATTGCCACCAATAATGTGCCAGTAAGTGCCCCCATAGATGCCCCCCAATAATGTGCCAGTAACAAGTGCCCCATAGATGCCCCCAATCATGTGCTAGTAACAAGTGCCCCATAGATGCCCCTCAATCATGTGCCAGTAGCAAGTGCCCCCATAGATGCCCCCAATCATGTGCCAGTAACAGGTTCCCCCATAGATGCCCCCAATTATGTGCCAATAACAAGTGTCCCCATAGATGCTCCCAATCATGTGCCAGTAACAAGTGCCCCCATAGATGCCCCCCAATCATGTGCCAGTAGTAGTACCATATAAAAAAAATGAAAACTTATACTTACCTTCATCAGGCTGGCAGCGATATGATGCAGGCCTCTTCCTACCTGTGTCCCGCGCTGTATGGCTCAGGTGGCGCGATTACATCATCGCACCACCTGCACCGGCCTCTGATAGGCTGCAGGATCTAGGCCTGCAGCCTATGAGAGGAACTGGGAAGGGAGACGCCTCCCCTGCCCTGCCGCAGCACTTCCATCTGTATCGCTGTCCTAAGAACGGCAATATAAATGACTATGGAGATGAGCGCTTCCACAATGGAAGCGCTCATCTCCCTGTGCCCTGCCGCTGCCCTCACGTCACCAGTGGACAGCGGGGCTCAAGAGGCAGCTGCCTTGGGCCCCCCAGGAGCAACTGGGCCCGGGGCAGCTGCCCCTTTTGCCCCGCGTTAAAGGCAGCCCCGGACAGACCGCTGCTGTACTAGCGTCGGCCAGCGTTTTAAAAGGGAACCAGCATGGGGGGGGCAAGGAATAACCTAGGGGGTGCAATTGCCTCCCCTTGCCCCCCTGTAGCGACGCCTATGCATGTAAATAAAAAGTTTGTATTCAATAAAATGTATCTGTATAGCGCCACCTGCTGTTTGTTTTGTTTCTTGCTCTTCTATTTCATGTTCAGTTCCATCCTTCAACTGCCTCCTGAGCTGCAAAAGGGATAGCTGCAGCAGAAAGGACACACGCCCTGAGCTGCAGCAGAAAGGACACACGCCCTGAGCTGCAGCAGAAAGGACACACGCCCTGAGCTGCAGCAGAAAGGACACACGCGATGAGCTGCAGCACAAAGGACACACGCCCTGAGCTTCAGCAGAAAGGACACACACCCTGAGCTTCAGCAGAAAGGACACACTCCCTGAGCTGCAGCAGAAAGGACACACTCCCTGAGCTGCCAGGTTGATATTAATCTAACAAAGCAATTGGAGCAATGAATGGGGAGATCTCTGAATCCATGAGATGTACAGGGCTGGTTCTAGCTGTGTTAGAAAGGTATTGTCATCCACTATATGATGTCTGATTTTCATGTTTATGTTGCTCATGGGATAACTCCTTTATGCTTATATTGCCAAGTTTTCTGGTGCCAACATTTTTTTTTTTTCTTCAATCAGAATTGAAAAACTGCATTGAAATAAAAATCCAGGGAAACAGCTGCAACTATTTGTTTGCTGTCTCTGGCGCTTTACGGGGGAACTTCGGGCACTGTCTGGTTGCATCTTTGAACCAGCTATTCTGTCATACACAACGAGACCTCAGTGGCTTAAAGGGCTTCTGTCAGCAGATTTGTACCTATGAACCTGGCTGACCTGTTGCATGTGCACTTGGCAGCTGAAGGCATCTGTATTGGTCCCATGTTCATATGTTGCTGAGAAAAATGAAGTTTTAATATATGCAAATAAGCCTCCAGGAGCAATGGGGGCGTTACCATTACACCTAGAGGCTCTGCTCTCTCTGCAACTGCTGCGACCCCTGCACTTTGACAGGGCCAGGCATGATGATGTTTTCCCTGCCTGGCCCTTTCAATCAATGTGCAGAGTTTGGCCGCTTTCAGACGAGCATATTGAATTCCGTCAGTGTTCTGGCTCAGGATCCTGATGATATACCATCAGGATTGCTTCAGGATTTCATCAGGATTTACATGTGTATTTCTTTCTTCCTTTATTATATATGCACTGCACAGACTGTAATGCGCATATTTGGAAACAAATCCGCACAAAACTTGGACATGCTGCGGATTTCAAATACCGACCGAAATGATATGCCCATGTGAATAGCTCTATTCATTAATATTAGCAGCCAAATCTACATTAGGCATCTGTCAATCTCTATCTTCTCTCATGCATGAGCAGATTACTTTTTGAGTGCTCATGTAGATCATTACGGTAGCATAAGCTGTTTTCTTGTGCTTTTCTCCTGTTCTATAGTGTTCAGTCAAGTCAAGTATCCCCTAACTCAAAACATTACATAAGTACCCTTGAATCTGTTATCATACCCTTTGCTCCTCACTAAAAGCACAGCATTAGACCACTACAAGTGACCCTAGAGCAGGCATGTCCAAACTGCGTCCCTCCAGCTGTTGCAAAACTACAACTCCCAGCATGCCTGCATAGCTTACAGCTATTAGGGCATGCTGGGAGTTGTAGTTTTGCAACAGCTGGAGGGCTGCAGTTTGTACATGCCTGCCCTAGAGACAAGGTATGTACTCTGTAAGACAGACCTGGAATGGTAAACGGCTTATTCCCGGTGGGCTTATCAGTCAGTGGGCTACACACCATGGCAAAGATGACACTGCAGTGATAATGCCAGTTCCAAATTATTAATGCAGTCTTAAGGCTTGAATGGGTGAAGGACCTACAGTGATATTATTGCCTCATGATTGAAGATCTGCACACCCAGTGTTGCTCAGCCACAGTTTGGAGACTAGGTGCAGAAGAGGTGAGAAAAGCTGGGATAGCTCCTCTGACTCTCTCTCTCTCTCACTTCCAGCATCAGCAAGTCTTGGAGAGGAAAGAATGCTTAAAGTGTTGCTGTCAGTGAGGAAGGGGGTTTTGGGAGATAATGCTGCTGTCAAAAGGTTAGGGGTGGGAAGAAATAATTATTACAATGGGGCAGGGGTGAGATGGAGGACAATGCTGCTGTCAGTGGGCCAGGGGTAAGAAGGGGACGATGCTGCTGTTAATAGGGGAAGGATAGGTAGGGGGACAATGCTGCAGCCAGTAGGGGTGGATAAGGGGAAATGCTGCTGCCTGTGGGGATGGTAATTTGTACTGCATTGTGTTATATTGCCCTGCTAGGGGTATTTTGTGCTGCACTGTGCAGATAGAAGCATTTAGCTAGTGCTGCTCGAGTTAATATGGGCACTACACAGCAGTAGTGGCATGGTAGTATTTGTTTGCTGATGAGGCTCGGGAATCACCATGGTGTGGCTAGTGAAGCCTGAGTAGGAAAATTTTAAAAGCTCAGATTTAAAGGGATTCTGTCACCTCATTTTAGCCTATAGAGCTGCGGACATGCACGGCTAGATCGCCACTAGCATATCCGCAAAAATACTTGTCCCATATCTCTGTGTGCTTTTATTGTGTTTAAAAAAATGATTTTATAGATATGTAAATGACCCTGATAAGGAGCCCAAGGGGCTGTACTAACCATCTTGGAGCCCAGCCATGCCCCCCTGTGAAGGAGCCCAGCAGCACCTGCGTCCTCCAAATCTCCTCCTTGCTCACAGTTCGATCGCTGTAATCTCGCGATGCGCAGTTCCTTCCCTGAGGCTGATGCCAGCACAGGGAAGGAACACTATACCGGCACTGCGCATGCGCGAGCTCGTGCATTGCGAGATTACGGCAATCTAACTGTGAGCAAGGAGGAGAATCGGAGGACGCAGGCGGTGCTGGGCTCCTTCACAGGGGGGCATGGCTGGGCTCCAAGAAGGTTAGTACAGCCCCTTGGGCTCCTTACCAGGGTAATTTACATATCTATAAAATTATTTTTTAAACATAATAAAAGCACACAGCGATATGGGACAGGTATATTGCGGACATGCTAGCCGTGCATGTCCGCATCTCTATAAGCTAAAACGAGGTGACAGAATCCCTTTAAAGTGATAGTAAATACTTGTCACTGACTGAAAATGTGTCACCTGACTGTCAAAGGGTCTATGTTCCACTTTTATTTTTATTTTTGTATTGATGGTGTGGTGATATATTTAAGGGAGTGGTGAGGAGCATGACCAAGAAAGCGTGCATTGTGCGCCACTACTTCTCTGTCATATGTCGGTGGGGGTGCTATTGTGTATTGGCTGCATAGGTTTGTTTGTCAGGGCTGCTTTGTAATTTCAGCCTGGTCCCGCCCTGAGGTATACAGTGGGGCAAAAAAGTATTTAGTCAGTCATCAACTGCGCAAGTTCTCCTACTTAAAAAGATGAGAGAGGCCTGTAATTTTCATCATAGGTATAGCTCAACTATGAGAGACTGAATGGGAGGAAAGAATACAGGAAATCACATTGTAGGATTTCTAATGAATAAATTGGTAAATTACACTGTGAAATAAGTATTTGGTCACCTACAAACAAGCAAGATTTCTGGCTCTCACAGACCTGTAACTTCTTCTTTAAGAGGCTCCTCTGTCCTCCACTCGTTACTTGTATTAATGGCACCTGTTTGAACTTGTTATCAGTATAAAAGACACCTGTCCACAACCTCAAAACAGTCACACGCCAAACTGCACTATGGTCAAGACCAAAGAGCTGTCGAAGGACACCAGAAACAAAATTGTAGACCTGCACCAGGCTGGGAAGACTGAATCTGCAATAGGCAAGCAGCTTGGTGTGAAGAAATCAACTGTGGGAGCAATTATTAGAAAATGGAAGACATACAAGACCACTGATAATCTCCCTCTATCTGGGGCTCCATGCAAGATCTCACCCAGTGGGGTCAAAATGATCACAAGAATGGTGAGCGAAAATACCAGAACCACACGGGGGGACCTAGTGAATGAGCTGCAGAGAGCTGAGACCAAAGAGCTGTGACCAAAGAGACCAAAGGCTACCATCAGTAACACACTACGTCACCAGGGACTCAAATCCTACAGTGCCAGACGTGTCCCCCTGCTTAAGCCAGTACATGTCCGGGTCCATCTGAAGTTTGCTAGAGAGCATTTGGATGATCAAGAAAAGGATTGGGAGAATGTCATATGGTCAGATGAAACCAAAGTAGAACTTTTTGGTAAAAACTCAACTCGTGTTTGGAGGAGAAAGAATGCTGAGTTGCATCCAAAGAACACCATACCTACTGTGAAGCATAGGGGTGGAAACATCATGCTTTGGGGCTGTTTTTCTGCAAAGGGACCAGGACGACTGATCCGTGTAAAGTAAAGAATGAATGGGACCATGTATCGTGATAATTTGAGTGAAAACCTCCTTCCATTAGTGAGGGCATTGAAGATGAAACGTTGCTGGGTCTTTCAGCATGACAATGATCCCAAACACACCACCCAACGAAGGAGTGGCTTCCTAAGAAGCATTTTTTTAAGGTCCTGGAGTGGCCTAGCCAGTCTCCAGATCTCAACCCCACAGAAAACCTTTTGAGGGAGTTTAAAGTCCATGTTGCCCAGCGACAGCCCCAAAACATCACTGCTCTAGAGGAGATCTGCATGGAGGAATGGGCCAAAATACCAGCAACAGTGTGTGAAAACCTTGTGAAGACTTACAGAAAACGTTTGACCTCTGTCATTGCCAACAAAGGGTATATAACAAAGTATTGAGATGAACTTTTGTTATTGACCATATACTTATTTTCCACCATAATTTGCTAATAAATTCTTTAAAAATCAGACAATGTGATTTTCAGGCTTTTTTTTTTTCTCATTACGTCTCTCATAGTTGAGCTATACCTATGATGAAAATTACAGGCCTCTCTCATCTTTGTAAGTGGGAGAACTTGCACAATTGGTGGCTGACTAAATACTTTTTTGCCCCACTGTATTTACCACAGGTTAAGAATTTAGATGATAGAATATACATACGTTGCTACCATGCACTAGCTACTAAAAATGACAACTTCAGAAATGTTCCTGTATTTTAATAAAATATTCACTTTTATCTGTGGATGTTGACTGTACGGAAGCTGAATGCTCTTACACAACTATAGTTCTTGTGCTAGAGAAAATGTGTGTTTGGAATGGTTTCCTAGCTATAGAGATAAGCCTACATTTACTAGGATAAAAGTATAAGAAAACAAATAGCAGCTTGTCACACAGTGCGCTAAATCATTCCAGTAATAGACTTTATCTTCTTCATCTGTAATGTACGGTACTTTTCTTCTAGTATACTGCAAGAATACATGTAAACATACAGCCTACTGAATGGTCCTGAACAACCTGTTCACATTAAAGGGCCAAACCAGGACTAAAAGAAGTGCAACACCAGACACAACCTATGGAGAGACGTGGCACTACTGTATTTCTGGGGAAAAAACAGCTCCTGTTCTTGTAGCTCTGGACAACACCTTTGAAAAGAAATTATACAAAATAAGATTAATGAAAAGCATATATATATATATATATATATATATATATACATACACACCCATATAGATAACAAGGAATAAGAACAGTGTATGAGCCGCTTGCTTTCCAGTTACTCTATATAGGTCACTTGTAGGAAGGCCAAGTAACATTTCTTAAAATGATACAAACGCCGTAGCTTTTTTAAAGGGGTTGTCCGGGTTCAGAGCTGAACCCGGACATTAGGGCTGTCGAATATAATCGATGCATCGATGCATCGCGATTCGACCCCCGGCGATTCTGCATCGATGCGGTTGCTTTAAATAATCGATGCATGTTGATGACGTCAGCGTCGCGTCCGCCGTGCAGCCGAGTCGGAAAAAAGTTTTTGGGCGCCTTCTTTCCCGCCTCCCGCCTCCCGCTGACGTGTCAGAGGGGGTGGCCACAACATTGAGTGAGCCTCAGAGCCAGGTCTGACTGAGTGAGGAGGAGCCGGAGGCGTGGTTTCCGGCTTTCCGCGCATCTCCGGCTCCCAGTCAGACACTCAGAAGCAGGCGGCAGTGCGGACGTGCGGTGGCTGGCGGCGAGGTGAGTTTTGTCACCTATGAGTATGTAATATGATCTACCTCCAAAGCACCTGCCACCTACACAAGTACACAGCATATACACCTACCGCCTGCCACCTACACAGCTCATATTGCCGCTTCTCATACCTTTGCCGCCCGCGCCATGTTTCTTCTTTATTTTTTTTCGGTTGTGTCTCTCTTATTCTTCCCCTCCGTCTACAGTGGACGGAACTTTAGGTTCCGGGTCTATGAAAGACGGTCAAACAGCGGCCCCTAGTGGCCAGTCTGGGAATGTCTACATTTATCTCACACTTCAGGAGATTGCTCCCAGCAGGAGGTGATCCGATTCCACACTGACAACTCTCAGCTAAGGGCAGGGATCTGAAACTGCTGGGGTGTCAGATTTACTGACAGTTACTGATCCTGCACCATCAGAGCCCCTTCACAGTTCACACGTGTATCAGACTCAGTCCCTAAGAGGATGGTTATTGTGGATACAATGTAGCATACACACGATCTATCGACCTGAAACCTCCAGGACTAACATACTGATGGTCTCTCAGGTTCTTTCACACTTGCGTTTTTCTTTTCCGGCATAGAGTTCCATCCTAGGAGCTCAATACCGGAAAAGAACTGACCAGTTTTATCCTAATGCATTCTGAATGGAGAGCAATCCGTTCAGGAGGCATCAGTTCAGTCCCTCTTACGTTTTTTGACCGGAGAGAATACCGGCGCAGCATGCTACAGTTTTCTCTCCTGCCAAAAATCCTGAACACTTGCCGGATCCAGCTTTAAACTTATATTGAAATGTATTAGTGCCAGATCCGGCATTAAAATTGCTGCGCAGACCTTTAAATCTGTGAAAAAAATAAACACCGGATCCGTTTTTCCAGATGACACCGGAGACACAGATCCGGTATTTCAATGAATTTGTCAGACGGATCCGCCTGACAAATGCATCCGTTTGCGTCCAGATTGCCGGAATCCTCTGACGCAAGTGTGAAAGTAGCATTAAGCACAGCCTCGAGCACCAATGTAAACTCTCTACCGCCGCCTACCAGCTAGAAATGACTGGGCCCCATAGCAAAAAAAATTTATGGGCCGCGGCCGCCCCGGTGGTGACCTCTATGAACCTTGTAAAGACAATGGGGACACGGGACATAGCTTTCTGTCGCAGTTACATCTGACTCCGGTCCCCGAGGGGCCCAAAGGCACCAGCATGGCACATGGCGGCATGTGCCATTTATAATGCTGGTGCCTTTGGGCCCCTCGGGGAGCGGAGTCAGATGTAACTGCGACAGAAAGCTATGTCCCGTGTCCCCATTGTCTTGGTTTCTTTACAAGGTTCATAGAGGTCACCCCATACATTTTTTTTGCTATGGGGCCCAGTCATTTCTAGCTACGCCCCTGCGCAGGTGCCACGTGCCAGCCAGACTCTGCCACCTTGTTGTGACAGGTAGGTGACCATCACACAGATACACCACTCACAGAGACTGCAGCTGGTCACACTGCCTGTTATTACCGTACCTAAAAAAAAAAATTGTGTCACCTCACCTGTCCGTTTTTCCTCACTCCTCAGGCTCAGTCCAGTCCACCACAGGCAGGAGGAGAATCGCTCCACAGCCAGCAGTGTTACTTTTTCTGTTGATCTACTCAAATTCAAGACTTGTGTCATCCCTACTCACAAATTCACATAGAGGCTGGCATGCATTGCATTTGCTAGTAAATAAAAATGGCAGAAGTAGAACAAAAGGAACGAGAGATAAAAAATGCACCTAGCTTTTTAAAAGCAAACATCTGGGAACATTTTGGCTTTTATGAAAAAAGTAGGAAGCACGAATTGGACAAGTCATACGCTGTGTGTAAAATCTGTCACACAAAAATTAAATATCTAGGGAATACTACTAATCTGAGAAACCACGTCAGCCGTTTTCACCCAGAAATGCTAAAACCTACCACCACCACCACCACCACCACCAAGGAAATGAACCCAGATCAGCCAAGAATTGATGCAATGTTACAGTCAACTTTGCCGCCCAACTCTGAAAAGGTAAAGAGAATAACAAAAGCTGTGGCAGCTTTCATAGCGAAGGACCTGCGCCCTTACTCTGTTGTGGAAAACAGTGGGTTTCGCTACCTTTTGAAGACGATAGAGCCGCGTTACAAGATCCCGTCACGAAGTCACTTTACAGAAAACGTCATACCTGCACTCTACCACGAAACCAAAGCTAAGATAATTGCATCAATGAGCCAAGCAAGTCGAGTCGCAATAACGTGTGATTCCTGGACTTCAGTCACGACAGAGTCTTATGTTACAATAACAGCACATTACGTTAGTAAGGACTGGCAGATTTTGTCGCATGTACTGCAAACGAGAGCCATTTATGAGTCTCACACGGGTGCTCATCTGGCAGAGCTACTTTCTCATGTTGTGGAAGAATGGCAGCTGTCCGATAAATCTGTAGTGCTTGTGACCGACAACGCGTCAAACATGATAGTTGCAGCTCAAGTTGGAAAATTCCCCCATGTGAAATGCTTCGCCCATACACTGAATCTTGCATCCCAGCGAGCGTTGAAAGTGGCCACTCTCTCTAGGCTTCTTGGCAGAGTACGTTGGATATCCACATTCTTTCACCGCAGCACTAGAGCAAGCCACTGTCTAAAAGAGAAACAGAAATGTCTTGGCCTGAAGAATCATAAGCTAATAACTGATGTGGCAACAAGATGGAACAGTGCATACGACATGGTCGAGAGGTTCTTGGAACAACAACCTGCAGTCTGTGCCACCTTGCTGTCTCCAGAAGTCAGAAGAGGAGAGTCCGATCTCTGCACTCTAAACGAAACAGATGTGTCAAATGCAGAGGACGCCGTGAGTGCATTAAAGCCAATGAAGGATGCAACCATGCTGATGTCAGAAGAGCGCAATCCAACAGTTTCTCTCATTGCCCCTATAAATGCACAACTTCTCCAGAGCATGACAGACACGATGGGAGACACACCCATGATCCATGAGATCAAGAATTCTATTAGAACAGATCTCCAGAAGAGGTACAGCAGTGAGGCCGAGAAGAAGATCCTTCATACAGCCTCTGCACTGGATCCTCGCTTTAAGGGACTGCCTTTCATCCTCACAGATGAAGAAAGATTGGAGATATTTAAAGGAGTCACTGAGGAAGCTGCATCCTTGGAGGTAATTAAATTAATTTGAAGAATTCCATCATGTTTCTTCTTGAAACGACAGTAGCACTACCACGCTTCTGAATCTGATGCGGTGCGGGAACTGTACTGTCCGTTTCCTGTGCTTTTTCATCACCCCATCAGAATCAAAGGCATTGACATTTGTGTTTTTACTTATTGTTTTTTTTCTGTTTCTTTTTTGTTCAAACACAGATTACATCAGATGAGAGTGAGAGGACACAAGAGGATCATCAAGTGCCTAGAAGAAAACAAACTCTGGAAGAAGAGGACAGTTCACCCATCGAAGACAACCATTCTGAATCTCCACCATCTCCTCCCAAAAAGGCCAGATCGCTGCTCGTGAGTTTGCTGGGACAGTCTTTCACTGACACTGAAGGTACAATAGAACCCAAAAAGACCCCCTATGCCAAGGCTGAAGAGGAAATGGAAAACTATTGTAAAGCCCCACCTCTGCCTCTCACTGAGGACCCTTTGAACTGGTGGCGTGAGCATGAGGTCATATTTCCCCTCCTTTCTCGGCTGTCAAAGCAATACTTGTGTATCCCAGGTACAAGCGTGTCTGCAGAGCGGGTTTTCTCCACTGCAGGAGATGTGGTAACTGCAAAACGAAGCGCCCTCAAACCAGACCATGTAGATCAATTGGTGTTCTTACAGAAAAATCTACATGTTCCCAAATGCTGAGCAGTGTTTTTAATTTTATAGATTTTGTTCTGTCTGTCTGTCTCTGTGTCTGTCTGTCTGTGTCTCTGTGTCTGTGTCTGTCTGTCTGTGTCTCTGTGTCTGTCTGTCTGTGTCTCTGTGTCTGTCTGTCTGTGTCTCTGTGTCTGTCTCTGTGAGTGTCTGTGTCTGTCTCTGTGAGTGTCTGTCTCTGTGTCTGTCTGTCTCTGTGTCTTTCTTTCTTCCCCCCCCTTTCCCTCCCCCCTTCCCCTCTTTCCCTCCCCCCCCCTTCCCTTTTTCCTCCCCTTTCCCTTTTTCCTCCCCACCCCTCCCTCAGTTACTCCAACTCCATCCCTGTCATTGTCAACAAGACCAGTTACTTAACGGTTAACGCCAGTTATGCCACTCTCGTCCTCAACGGAACGCACTCAGTCACTGTGACTGACTGACTGGTGGGGTGCCGTCGTGGCACTGGCAGTCAGACTGGCAGTGACTGCCTGCAGGTGACTGGCAGTGGTCGGCAGGTCGTGGCAATTGCAAACGGTCAATGAATGTAACATTTTGTTATAATATGTATATTTGTAATTGTATAATATCATATATTCTAAGTTCACTGTGATGATTAATCAGAATATATGATATTATTCTAGCTTTTAGCAGCACTGGAGTGGAGAGGAGATGGAGAATGGTTTTCTATTATGCGACTGTCCGTCCGATCCATTTTGTATTTTTACACTGACGTGTTTTTTGGTGTTTTCCCAATGTGTCTGTCATGCTCTGTGAATTTCTGACTCTGTTTAGGGGTTTAACCTTCAACCAAAAGAATTCTGTATTTAATTCCAGACAACTGACGCCCGCCAAGCCACCAGAGGAAGGCAAATCCTTGAAAGAATAAATTGAAACTTAAAACCTGGAGTAAATCTTTATTGGATCACACAAATACACATTCACACAAACCAAAAAAACACACACCGACCTTCTGACATCATGTCTGACTATGGTGGCTGTGCCACATTGCCCGTCCTGTGGCCTGCCCTTTACCATTATGATTCAGTGAGGAGGATGTGTGTTTATTTTTTTTCTGGTATTCTGTGGTGTGTGTTTGTGATCCCATAAAGATTTGTCCAAGGTTTTCAGATTCAGTTGAAAATGTATTCTCTCAAGGATTTTCCAGCTTCCTCTAATGGTGGCATGGCTTGGCTTCAGTTGATGTATCGTGGTAGAGTGCTTGCTGAGTGCTCAGTGCAGGTAACGTTTTCTGTAAAGTGACAACTCTGAGAGCTTATAGCACTGATCTAGACGTACTACCCATCTGGTGCTGGTGGTGGTGCTGGTGGTGGTGGTGGTGCTGCTCCTGCTGCCAAAACAATCACGGTGAACCAGGAAGTTCTGCAACACAGACAACTTGAACACACTGTGTGACAGACAGTTCCTGACTGGCAAACATCACAGTGAGTGAACCTATAACACAGTCACTGTCTCACTGACTGTGTTATAGGTTCACTGACTCACTGTGATGTTTTACAGTCAGGAACTGAAGTGCTCCTTTTTTTGTAGGTACTGTTTAATATTATATAATATATATTATATGGTAAAACTATTGTAAAACTTATAAACTAACTGCACCAGCCAGGCCAGCACAACAGTTTAATGTTACAGAGACACTGACAGTACTGTTTTAAATAAATACTGTTGTCTGCTGCACTGTTTTGTTCATTCAGACTTTGCTATATGATATGCAGGGAACTTGGTATGATTTGTTTAAATAGCAGATACAAATAAATATTTTTGTGCAATTTCTGACTGATTGAATAAATTTTTTGATGTAAAATTGAAAAACAAGGGGACTTGGGTAATAATCTTGATGCATCGTGATGCATCGCCGAATCGAATCGAATCGTGGACTTGATAATCGTAATCGCATCGAATCGTGAGACGAGTGAAGATGCGCAGCCCTACCGGACATACCCTTATTTTCACCCCGGCAGCCCTCCTGAGCCTGGCATCGGAGCATCTCATGCTCCGATGCGCTCCAGTGCCCTGCGCTAGATCGCGCAGGGCACAGGCTCTTGTGTTTACAATAACACACTGCCGGGCGGTAACTTCCGCCCGGCAGTGTGTTCGGTGACGTCACCGGCTCTGAGGGGCGGGCTTTAGCTCTGCCCTAGCCGTTTTACTGGCTAGGGCAGAGCCAAATCCCGCCCATCAGTGCCGGTGACGTCACCGGGGTTCCTGTCAGCCCCATAGAGAGCCCCGGTACGTCACCGGAACTCAGAAAAATGCCTTTGCCCTGCGCGATTTAGCGCAGGGCAAAGGAGAGCATCGGAGCATGAACTGCTCCGATGCTCATGTCAGGGGGGCTGCCGGGGTGAAAATGGAGGGATGTCCAGGTTCAGCTCTGAACCTGGACAACCCCTTTAAGTGCTGATCAGCGGGGGTCTGATTCCCAACACCGACCTGATATTGATGACCTATCCTGCGTTTAGGTCATCGATACACAGCACAACCCCTTTAAGCATGCTGGATTTCAACATAATGCACCTGACTTTTGGTTCCCACAGGAGACCAGCTGCTAAGAGAGGTGTCTGGCAGTATCTGATCCCTCTCTCTCCATGTGTATGGGAGTGCTGGAGAGAATAGCTCCCAGCTGAGAGCTATTGAAGATGTATGGGCATCTTAACCCATAACGGCGTATATACGGCGTTATGGGCCCGTGGGTGTATGGACCGGGCTTCTGCAGTGACCCTGCTTTCATACGCACCGTGTGCCAGCTGTATCATACAGCCGGCACCTGTCCGCACTGACAGGGAGCGGCGATCGCACCGCCCCTGTCATTTAACCCTTCAGGTGCTGCAATCAACGCTGATTGTGGCACCTGTGAGTGAAGGCAGAGGGGTGCGGTTCCCTCTGCCTTCAGATCGGAGCCCCCACAGTGAAATTGCGGGGCTCCGATTGGTTGCCATAGCTGACTTGATGCTTCTGAAGCGATCCAGCCCTGCCATTGCATTCTCTATGCTGAGCTATGCACAAGGCATAGCTCAGAATGGAGAGAGTAAAAATCCTATTCACCCTAAGTCCCCTTGCAGACGAGTGTGTGCGGATTAAGTCCGGATGCGTTGCGAATGCGTTTAGTGAAAAATTGGCAATTTCGCAAAGAAAGTTATTCAGTTTTGTCTGTGATCGCGTTCAGTTGTTCAGTTTTTATCACACGGGTGCAATGTGATTTAATGAATTTTGCACGCGTGTGATAAAAAACTGAATGTTTACAAACAACATCTCTTAGCAACCATCCGTGAAAAACGCATCGCATCCGCACTTGCTTGTGGATGCGATTTTCACGCAGCTCCATTCACTTCTATGGGGCCAACATTGCTTGAAAATCACAGAATATAGAAAATGCTGCGATTTTCACGCAACGCACAAGTGATGCGTGAAAACCAACGCTCATGTACACAGCCCCATTGAAATGAATGGGTCTGGATTCCGTGCGGCCGCAATGCGTTCGCATCACGCATTGCACCCGCACGGAATACTCGCTTGTGTGAAAGGAGCCTAATAGATACCATGTAGGAGGTCCCTATGGGGGCTAATAGTTATGGAAAAAAAAAAGTTAAAAAAAGAATTAACTATTAAAATATTTTGAAACAATTCATGTGTGGTGAACACCGTAACAGAAAAAAATTAAAAACACGTGATTTGCTATTTTTCTGTCATTTTGTCCTCCTAAAAAATGTAATAATGGTGATCAAAATGTATATATTACAAAAAAATAAAAACTACAGTTCGTTACGCAAAAAAACAAGCCCTCATACAGCTCTGTAAACTGAAATAAAAGGGGTTAAGATGGAAACTTGTGGGTACATTTATGAAGACCGGCGATTTAGACGGCAGTATTAAATATGCCTGCACTGCTGGAGGAAGCGCCAAAGTGATATGGAGGTGAAGGCCTCTACACAAATTTTTTCTCAGGATGTGCAACAATCTAAAATCTATGCCAGCTCCCTTGCTGGCGTATTTTTAAGTAATTTCGTACACCAAAAACTGGTGTACAAAATGATGACTGAGATGGCATAAACTGGCGTAAATGAAGATAAATTTGTTGAGGCGGCTGGGCACACCCACTTCTGGCCCTTTGTAAGGAAGGGCAGCGTAAAAGCTGAGAGATGTGACAATTTTTTTAAATGGCGCAGTTAAAGACAGATACTTTGCAACTTTTTAACAAAACTTTTCAGATGCAAGGGAGATGATAAATCTCCCACCAAATGTTTCGCAAATGGCAGCCTCTACAAATGAGGACCAGAATTGATAGAGGGTCAAGTGCTCTTTGGCTCTACCGATAACCAACTGGCCAAGAAACTCCTTTTGCTATGCTCTTTTGTGGGTGCAAACATTGGCAGGAACATTTCCCTAGCAACATCCACAAACTTAAGGGGCATCTGTGACTCTGACTCCTTACAACGGATTTGTCATCCCTTTGCTACATATAATAAATGCCTTTAATACCAAAGGATTATGTTGTTTTAACCTTAGGATTTGAAGTACAGAGGTTTTCAAGCAACTATCAGGCAAGACATACATAAATCCTCATATCTCTTCTATCTCCTTCATCAATTAGCACAGATTAGATCTGACTGTTGCTATTCACTGACAGCAGAGTAGTAAACATGGCATAATGAGTGTATGTGCTTACTCTGTGGTCAGTCATGATAGTATCTAACCTGCAGCCACTTGCCTTGTTTGCAGCTTAGCTGAAGGCTGGGTGGAGATTTCTTTCTGTTCAGCCTGGTAAGAAAACAGTCCGACCGCGGCTCCTGTTTTACTTCTTCCTACCAAGTAGCAAGAGAGATGCCAGGCATGATCTGCTAATAAGAAGCCAAGAGCATATTTTCAGATTCACCGATTTCCGTAAAATGAAAGTCTTTATAGCATTTGATGGTCTTTGCGAACCCTTTGATATTCCTCGGGGCCAAACTGTCAAGAAAGTCAAACAGATGCTAAAGGTAGATTCATTGAGTGACAGGTGAGTTGTAGACATCTGTTCCCATGATGCAGTACTGCGTGGTTGCTGCTGTGGCTGTGATGCTGTGCCATGAGGGCTCAGTCTGACAGCAGGGGTGCTGTTGGGCTGTTGGGTCTTGCCACCTGTGGGTGCTGTGTTGTTGTTGCCACGTGGTGCTGCGCCAAATTAGAGTAGGTCCCACTCGAAAGAGGCAATCTTGACGTGGTGAGTGAGCTTATGCACGTTAATGAAAATGTATACACATGGCCTCATATACAGTTAGTGGACTATGGCGAAGCAATGTGCATTGTGCTAAGAAGCAGCAGATCAAAGCACACTGTGTGGATAGGCCATCCATGCGTTCTCTCTCTCTCTCTTTTTTTTTGGAAGTTCATTGAGTGAGTATTTGTGTGGTTTTATCTGTATAATTCTTTATTGTTTTCATGTACAGTGTAGATAATTATCCATCAAGTCTGATCATCGGGGACTTGTTATCAAAGGACAGCTGTAATGTAATCTGGAATTTCACAAGACCACAATCATAAGACTGATGGGAGAGAACAATAATAAATTCTTCTCATGTGAAGATTAAGTCATAGTACATAGGACTTTACAGCAATTTACTTGTATGTGCAGATGTGTTTTTACAAGCAGTGGGTTCACTGTAAGTGAAGCTTAAAAACCCTGGTTGACATACCGATATTTTACTGGTATCCCTCAACTAGATCCTGCCACTTATTGTATAGCGCATGGCGCTCATGCCTCGCAGTGCTGGTATCCTCTACGGTAGTCCAGTTTCCTCCCATGCTATTATGTCCAACTATGTATCAGTGTGTGTCTGAGACAGGGAAGCTATAGGATAATAAATAGCAAGTGATATGAGCGATTACAATATGTGTACAGTGCTGAAGTATAGGCTGGTATAGGGACCTGCAAGTCTCCTTAGATGTCAGGATCCAGGAGTGACTTCAACCTCTGAAACTCCTAAATGATCTTGTATAAGCTATTTTACTTTATATCAGTAACTTATGGAGGTCGCCACAAGATCTTTGTGTCTTCGGCGGTTGTTACTGCCTCCATGTTTTGGTGGGCTTGGCCCAAATGTTATTAAATCTTTATGATCTGTTGAGATGACCTTCTCCAATTGTTCTAGGTTATGATGTGCTAGATCAAAAAATCAAAAAACACACTGTTTTGCAGGACTATTTTCACATCCAGCTGTCAGATGACAAGCAGGGGAGGAGGTATTTGGAGCTTATATATGCAGGAGGGGTGCTAAGAGATGAGTGGGTCCTAACAGACGCTGGGATTACTCTTTGCTCCACCATTAAGTGCATTGTGAAGGTAAGAAGCAAACTATAATAGCAGATAATATATTTTCTTACATTTAAACATGTTACACCCTTCTATCATTTATAATAGTGCTGTTGTTGGAGCTCTCTATTGGCGAGATGTTGTCTTTCCTGCAGGTCCATACTTGTTTCCCCTGCCACATTGCGGATTTCTAGGAATTAAATATTGATGACCTAAGGAGAGGTCATCAATATCTGGTTAGCGGAGGTCCGACTCCCGTCACCCCCACCTATCAGCTATTTTAATGCCGCAACTGCAGATAAGAAAGGGCATTTTTTATTATAGTACCGGCAACGTGCGGTCCGCGAAATCCAGAATGCACATTGCCGGTGTCCATGTCCACGCAAAACACCTACGGACGTGTGAATGGACCCTTAAAGGGTTTGTCCCACGAAAAATATTCTACATTTTTCTATTCAGCACCTGGATCTGAATACTTTTGTAATTGCATGCAATTAAAAAGTTGGTATGGCCAGCGAGTTATTCAATGCAATCTATCTGTATAGCGCCACCTGCTGTTTTCACATTTTCTAATTTCTCTGTCCACCTTACTGAGCTGGACACACATGCTCAGTTCCATCCTTCAACTGCCACTAGGTGCAGCAGGCAGAACATGCCCCCTGAGCTGCCAGCTTGAAATAAATCTAATTAGAGCTATTCATTTGGAGATCTCTGGATCCATGTACAGGGCTGGTTCTAGCTTTGTTAGAAAGAGGCTTCCATGTACTTTATGATGTCTGATTTTCATTTTTTAAATTAATCATGAGATAACCCTTTTACTAAATATTTACAAGGAGAACGTTTGTCATCATATTTTCTAGTTAACTTGAATTACTGCTATAGTACTCAAAAATATTGTACATTAGTGCCTATATGGTTATACCACTCACATAGAGAACAGTAACCCCTTTGTGTGTGCGCCTTTAAATGTCGTATAGCTACAGCCACCACATGCCAGCACCCAACATTAACACATTATTGTATGAGTATATTCAGCATTTTTCCATTGCCAGTGGCACATAATGTCCAGCCTTGTGACATGTAATACGTTCAGAATTTGGTGCATGATAAATACAGAGTCAGTCAGTCTATGGTGGCCCTTAGTCAATTAAAAGGAATGTGTCACCTAGAATATAGTCTGCCTATTAAAACCAGACAGTGACCTATTCTTTTTTTCTAATCTGCTCTTTTTTTATTGTAGATTTTGTTTTTATTCTATTTTTTTGTATATTATTATGGCATCAGTCATCTTACCTGAGCTGTTGTTAACAGCATTAAGAGATGTACTTTAAAGCAGCCCCATGGGCCACAGACACAACGAACAGGAGATGACTCATTGACTTCTATGGGAGAGCTTTCTAGCCTTGCTCTGTGACTTGTGTAGCGGTCATTGTACAGGGAGGGAGCACATTTATAAGCTGTGACAATCATCTATTGTTAATGGTAGATCCTGTGGTATGTTGAAGAAAAAAGTGCAAGATCCAGCTCCATATAACAAGTAGTAAGAGTGGCATGAGAAAGGACTGGCATAATGTGGTCCGAAACGCGTAGACCATTTACCTTGCATCTGTTTGTATTTTTATACTGCATGAAATAAAGGACTAGTTGTTATATGGAGCTTGATCTTGCACCATTTTCTTCAGTCTATCCACGGCCGTGTCCAGGCTATACCCGTGCCTCTAACAAGTGAAGCAGGTGAGAGCTGCCTTTATTCTAATTTTCTCCAAAAAAAAATAAACCCCCCCCCCCCCTAAAAACAGAAATCCAACTTCCAAACATGAACTCAGTAATGAGTAGCTCCGCCATTATTGTTGATCACTTCAAAAAGTTGTTTCAGCATGCTTGATGCAAGTGTTTCCATGAGGTGAGTGGGAACATTTCTCCAAGTGGTGAAGACGGCGGCACAAAGGCCATCTACTGTCTGAAATTGTTGTCCATTTTTGTAAACTTCCCTTGCCATCCATCCCCAAAGGTTCTCAATTGGATTTAGATCAGGGGAAAACGCAGGATGGGCCAAAAGAGTGATGTTATTCTCCTGGATGAAGTCCCTTGTCCTGCGGGCATTGTGTACTGTAGCGTTGTCCTGTTGAAAAACCCAGTCGTTACCACACAGACGAGGGCCCTCAGTCATGAGGAATGCTCTCTGCAACATCTGGACATTGCCAGCGGCCGTTTGACGCCCCTGCACTTCCTGAAGCTCCATTGTTCCACTGAAGGAAAAAGCACTCCAGACCATTATGGCGCCCCCTTACACTGTGGCGCCTAGAAAACATCTCAGGTGGGATCTGCTTGTCATGCCAGTAACGTTGGAAACCATCAGGACCATCAAGGTTAAAATTTTTCTCATCAGAGAATAAAACTTTCTTACACCTTTGAATGTCCCATGTTTGCTGCTCTCTTGCAAAGTCCAAACGAGCAGTTCTGTGGCCTTCAAGGAGACGAGGTCTTTGAATACATTTTTTGTTTTTGAAGCCCTTCAGTCTCAGATGCCGTCTGATGGTTATGGGGCTGCAGTCAGCACCAGTAAGGGCCTTAATTTGGGTCGAGGATCGTCCAGTGTCTTGACAGGCAGCCAATTGGATCCTCCGGCTCAGTGCTGGTGACATTTTTTTGGGTCTTCCACTTGACTTTTTTGTTCCATACCCTCAGGATCATTTAAGAAATTCCAAATGACTGTCTTACTGCGTCCCACCTCAGCAGCAATGGTGCGCTGTGAGAGACCCTGCTTGTGCAGTTCATCAACCCGACCACGTTCAAAAAGGGAGAATTTTTTTGCCTTTGCCATCACAACGTGTGACTACCTGACAGAAAATGACAATGAATCCACATCTTTGCACAGATTTGGCCTTTTAAAGGCATGTGGTCCTAAAATTTGGATCAGCTGAAAAAATGCCTGTTTCAGTTTAATCGTTATTTTCAATTAATTGAATGCCCTAAAAATGTTTTGTCTCACTCTCATTTCTTCTTGTAGCATATTGAAGCTCTACTTGGAACCTTGTTAAGATCCAACAATGTAAAATATGATTTTTTGCCATTTTTCAAGTGTTCTTAAACTTTTGATCAGGACTGTATTAGGCCTTGTGTCAATTTGAAAATTAAAAAAAATCACCAACAATTCTAAAAAATATATGTTTAACTTAAAAACTTGATTTAAACAATAGATCGTTTTCTTATGAAACATTCCCTTTTAAGGACATCTGTCATCAGATTTGTAGCTATGAAACTGGCTGACATGTTGCATGTGCGCTTGGCAGCTGAAGGCATCTGTGTTGGTCCCATCTTAATATGTGCCTGAATTGCTGAGAAAAATGAAATTTTTATATATCTAAATGAGCCTCTAGGAGCAATGGCCTCAGCTCTCTCAGCAATGGCAACCAACACCACTGTTGCTCCTAGAGGCTCATTTGCATATGTTAAAACTTCATTTTTCTCAGCAATGTGAGCACATATGAACATGGGACCAACACAGATGTCTTCAGCTGCCAAGTGCACATGTAACAGGTCAGACAGTTTCACAAGTACAGATCTGCTGACAGATGCTCTTTGAGTATGAATGTAGCCAGTGTCAGGCCACAGCCTAGGGTTGAAGTTTTAATTTGGTGACCAAAAAATATAATTTGGCTCTTAAATGTCTAGATTTCTTAGCCTGGACCGAAGTGGCCTAATACTGTAGGTTTTCTAATCCTTAGTGGTCCACTGGCCTTTGGGCCAGTAAATGATAAGGCTCCAGAATATGCCAAAACAGCTCAAATAATTTGGACAGGGTCCTTGGCTGTTTGGCATATTAATTAGCTGCGCATGCAACATTAATAGAGCACCTGCTGAGCGCTCTGAACAGGAGTACAAATGTTACAAATGTTTTTTTAGTTAGAGGGCTGCACTGTGAGATTACTCCAAGGACCATATACAGTAATTAAAGGGGCATTTCCATCTCAGACTTTAACATATATGTCATCAGTACAGTGAAAAGGCGTTAGGCAGGCGTGTAAAAAATGCTGCAAAGTAAGAATGCTTTCAAAAATAGAAGTGTTTCTAGTTTATTTTCATCAATTAACAAATTGCAAGGTGAATGAACTAAAGAGAAATCTAAATCAAAAAATATTTGGTGTAACCATCCTTTGCCTTCAAAATAGCATAATTTCTTCTAGGAACACTCACACACAGTTTTTGAAGGAACTCGGCAGGGAGGTTGTTCCAAACATCTTGGAGAACTAACCACAGATCATCTATGGATGTAGGCTTGCTCCAATCCTTCAGTCTCTTCATGTAATCACAGTCACACTAGATGATGTTGAGATAAGAGCACTGTGGAGGCCATATCATCACTTCCAGGACGCCTTGTTCTTCTTTACGCTGAAGATAGTTCTTAATGACATTGGATGTGTGTTTAGGGTCATTGTCCTGTAGGATTCTAGACAGAGGAATGATTAGAGCAGATGCTAAATGTCCGAGTTAAGATTAAAGCCAACTCAGGACTAGGTACCAACCAGAGCAAGGCAAGAGAAAGACCAGAGAAATCCTAAAAAGTATACCAGTGTCAAGAACGCGCAAGTAGAAAACCATGTGGAGATAAACTGTCTTAAACAGACTTTATACACTCCATAATGTAAATTGTGTAATCAGGGATGAGCTGCTAATAATCTACAGAACTGAATATGGAAGGAACGACTGTGGTAGCAATTGTTCCTCCCACATTCAATTTGCTTTGGCCTGTGTAATCAGGGCAGTGCAAACTAGTGGTGATGGATGTGCTATCATTCATTGGTGCGCACACTGCCCGAACATTAGGCGGTATAATATAGTCCTAAGTCTTTGCCATCAGTGTTTTATTTGGGTCGGTCTGAGTGAAGTTGATGGGGCAGTTAAATAGTCCAGTTGGAAAAAGCGATATGTCCATTAACCCCTTAAGAACACAGGGCGTACAGGTACGCCCTGATGTCCTGGTACTTAAGGACACAGGGCTTACCTGTACGTCCTGTGTAGTTCCAATCACCACCGCGCTGGAGTAGGATTTTGGCTGGCTCAGTAAGTCTCCATACATGACTGGGCTCTTTAACCTCTTCAGGACACAGGACGTATCGGTACGTCATGTACAGTATAGTTCCGATCACCGGCAGGCGGTGATTGGAACCTGGTGCCTCCTTAAATCATTGAGCAGGCACCTTGGCTAAATGCGCCGGGGGGTCCTGTGACCCCCCCCCCCGCATTGGCGTCCGCAGCAAACCGCAAGTCAATTCAGGTCTCTGGTGACCCGATAACCCGGAACAGGATGGTGATCCACAGTGCACCCCCTGATCTGTGCCCAGCACCCCCTCTTTAGATCCTGCAAAGTGCCATCTGGCACTAAAATTTAAGTTAGGGACAGGGTAGGGAAAGGTTTAGTTCAGGCAGGGAGACTTTAGGGAAAGTAATCATCCTCTTAGGGTGTCTGGGGTCCACAAAAATATAGTGGCCAATATGGGGGAACTGTCTCAACCACAAACACTGTAGCGTGTCTTTCATTGGGCGAGCAGTCCCACCGCATGTGAACCACAAAATTAACGTGGCAAGTATGGGGGAGCTGCTCAAACCCCAAACACTGTAGCGTGTTTATCATTGGGGGAGCAATCCCACCGCATGTGGACCGCAGCAAACGACCATCCCGAGCAAGTAATGCATACAAAGGAGGACGCCAGCGCGGTCCACATGCACCACAAAAACATCCTACACAGACAGGACCATTGTGCGGATGAAAATACAATCATATAAATCACTGAAAAATACACCAAACAGATATACCACTGACTATACTAGCTGGTCATATAAGCAGATATTAAAAGCTGAGACTTTTGCCAATATATTCCTGTCAGGAAGATATCGGAGCCCATCATGCACCACGTCACGGTCACTCAGCATAGCAAGGGGTCCTACCACTGCACTAACTATGGTGTGAACACGGTCTGAAGGTGATAAAATCCAGCTCACAGCCAAGCGTCCACACAACCGCATAGCAGGACAACTAATGCAATGTGAATAAAGCAAGACTGTAAGCCACACCCATATCAGACCGTGTGATGGAGGTTACCAGGTGCAACAGAATGTTCAATTTCCAGATAGAGGCCCATTCAATATATATAAAACAACATCACATAAATATAGTGGCCAATATGGGGGAACTGTCTCAACCACAAACACTGTAGCGTGTCTTTCATTGGGCGAGCAGTCCCACCGCATGTGAACCACAAAATTACCGTGGCAAGTATGGGGGAGCTGCTCAAACCCCAAACACTGTAGCGTGTTTATCATTGGGGGAGCAATCCCACCGCATGTGTCTGACCCAGTCCATTTTGACACTCCAAACACAACACATTCAGTGCAATAAATGATTTGATCAGAAGAAGCTGACCTCTTTCGGCAGCAGCATGGACTGCACATTTTTCATTATCGAGATGGTCAGTATCACGGCACCATTCTCTATATGGATGAACCCCAACTGCCTCATCTGCTCTGGCACCTTTTCTTTGTAGCCATTCTGCAAGTTCCAGATGGCCAAAATGTGCAGCTATGTAAAGCGCTACTCGCTGCTGAAACCTGATTGTGAGATACAAATAATTAATTGCAGAAGAGACTAGAACATACTATTTAATTCATGCTCATATACATGTAGTTCGAAATGCGTAAGCAGACTTTTAATAGAGTTGTTGTAACCTGTCGTTGGTCCGCAATAACATTCAGAAGCTTTGTCGCTGCGGTTTAATTTTGGTGCATTTTTGACCATTTGGAAAATACTTTCAACAGTTTCTAAACCATATAATAAATCTGGCACACTGCATGTACATCAGTTTTTTTTAATTCAAATTGGACCAGAATTCTTGCACTTTTAGAATAGTAATTCTTCCCCACAACTTGTAAAGCTGATCTAAGATGTAAAGATAAACTTAGAATTTTCGAATCATTAAGGATTACCATTATGCCTGTTGGAGCAGAATAATTAATTTAAAATTATTTGTCATTACAGGGATCATTCCTGCTTTAGAAATTGTTGGGCTATTAGCAATAAAAGCTACAATGCAAATAATGTCACTAATGTCACTATAATGTCACTATCACCCCCGTGTTCACACCATAGTTAGCGTAGTGGTAGGACCCTTGCCATGCTGAGAGACCGTGACGTGGTGCATGATGGGCTCTGATGTGTTCCTGACAGGAATATATTGGCAAAAGTCTCAGCTTTTAATATCTGCTTGTATGACTAGCTAGTATAGTCAGTGGCATATCCGTTTGGTGCATTTTTTTCTGTGATTTATATAATTATATTTTCATCCGCACAATGCTCCGTTTTGTGTAGGATGCCTTTGTGGTGCATCTGGACCGCGCCGGCATCCTCCATTGTACGCATTTTCTGCTGGGGATGGCATTTGCTGCGGTCCACATGCGGTGGGATTGCTCCCCCAATGATAAACACGCTACAGTGTTTGGGGTTTGAGCAGCTCTCCCATACTTGCCACGGTAATTTTGTGGTTCACATGCGGTGGGACTGCTCGCCCAATGAAAGACACGCTACAGTGTTTGTGGTTGAGACAGTTCCCCCATATTGACCACTATATTTTTGTGATGTTGTTTTATATGTATTGAATGGGCCTCTATCTGGCAATTGAACATTCTGTTGCACCTGGAAACCTCCATCACATGGTCTGATATGGGTGTGGCTTACAGTCTGGCTTTGTTCACATTGCATTAGCTGACCTGCTATGCGGTTGTGTGGAAGCTTGGCTGTGATCTTGATTTTATCACCTTCAGACCGTGTTCACACCATAGTTAGTGCAGTGGTAGGACCCCTTGCCATGCTGAGTGACCGTGACGTGGTGCATGATGGGCTCCGATATCTTCCTGACAGGAATATATTGGCAAAAGTCTCAGCTTTTAATATCTGCTTATATAACCAGCTAGTATAGTCAGTGGTAAATCTGTTTGGTGTTTTTTTCAGTGATTTGTCTGGGGTCCACAGCACAGCTGGTGTACGCTGACAGTGGCCGGCACTCTTTAGCGTCCGGCCACTGTTAGTGCATCAGACGGCTGATCAGCGAGTTAGAATTTTATTTAATTTTTTTCCCTTTTTTTTAGGCTCTTATTTTTTGTTATTTATTTATTTTATTTTTTTCCCTGTTAGGTTTAGGGAAGAGTCTGGGAACACCCTTGCCCCCCCCCCCCCCCACACACCTAATAAAGATTTACACGCACACACACACACGCAGACACACACTCCTCTATGGCCCGCCGGACGTTCTCGGCCAAGGAGCAATACGCCCTCCTTGCCTCCGAGTCTGAGAGCCCCAGTAAGGACGAGGATGACCCCATGTTCCTTTTGTCATCCGCGTCCTCCTCATCATCAAGCGATGATGAGCCTCCACGGCGGCGGAGATGCCGCCAGGCGGATCGAGGGGACCCACATGCTAGCGACCCTGTGGCCCACCCTAGTACGAGCAGCTCTGGGGCTTTTTCCGGCCCACCAGGTCAGTCCACCTGAGCCCCCTGCAGGTGAATTTGGCTGGTGTACCCCAGAGCGATTTGAGCCTGTGATTCCTAATTTTGTTGGACAACCAGGAATCCAGATTTCCACAGTGGGCTTCACTGAATACGACTTTTATAGTCATTTTTTCAGTGACCAACTGGTAAATCTAATGGTGGAGCAGACAATCCCGTACGCCCAACAGTTCGTCGCTCAAAACCTGGGCTCCTTTTTGGCTAGGCCCGGTGGCTGGACCCCGGTCAGTGCAGCCGAGATGAGGACATTTTGGGGCCTCATGCTGCACATGGGCCTAGTCAAAAAACCTAGTGCCAGGCTGTACTGGAGTGGGAACATCCTCTACCAGACCCCACTCTACAGTACGGCCATCCGGAAATGCCTGCATTATGCAGATAATGCAGCATATCCCCACCGAGGTGATCCTGCCTATGACCGCCTGTACAAAATCAGGCCGGTCATTGATCACTTCGAGGCCAAATTTTTTGAAGCCTACGTACCTGGAAGGGAGGTCGTGGTTGATGAGTCTCTCATTGCATTCAAGGGGAGACTCATTTTCCACCAGTATGTTCCCTCAAAGCGGGCAAGGTATGGCGTGAAGCTGTACAAACTTTGTGAGAGTACCTCAGGGTACACTTACAAGTTTCGTGTGTACGAGGGGCGAGATTCCCGTATTCAACCCACAAAATATCCCCCCACTCTGGGTGTTAGTGGGAAACTTGTGTGAGACCTTATGCACCCACTGCTAAATAAGGGTTACCACCTTTACATGGATACATTTTATACTAGTATCATCTTGTTCAGGTCCCTCGCCACCAGATCCATGTCCGCTCGTGGGACCGTGCGGAAAAATCTACAAGGCCTCCCTGCCCACCCCCTCCAGGTACCTATCCCCAGAGGTGAGACCCATGCCATTACCAGTGGAAACCTGCTGCTAGTCAGATATAAGGACAAGAGGGATGTCCTTGTACTGTCCACAATTCACGGTAACGGCATCACCCCTGTCCCTGTGCGAGGTAACGCGGCAACGGTCCTCAAGCCCGATTGTATCGTCGACTACAATCGGTATATGGGAGGAGTTGATCTCTCTGATCAAGTCCTAAAGCCATATAACGCCATGTGCAAAATGCAGACATGGTACAAAAAAGTTGCGGTCTACTTGGTGCAGGTTGCCATGTACAACTCTTTTGTACTGTTCCAGTGCGCTGGCAACACAGGGAAATTCCTCCAGTTCTATGAGGCAGTCCTCAAGGCCCTGATCTTTTCGGACTGGGAAAGAGCAGGCCGGAGTACCTCAGGAACTGAAGGCGCCCGGATCGTCCCTGGCCAACACTTTCCAGGTGTGGTCCCCCATACTGGAAAGAAGGGATGGACCCAAAAAAAGTGCAGAGTGTGTCACAGGAGGGGGATACGGAAGGACACCACTACTCAATGTGACACGTGCCCCGATCATCCGGGCCTCTGCATTGACGGTTGCTTCAGGGAGTACCACACTTCCATGGAGTACTAAATTTATAATCCCCTTCCCCAATTTTAATTCCATTTAGCCACTGACAATCGATAAAAACTATGGTTCTCAGACTTGAGACACCTAAAAAAAATGTTTAAAAGGAAAGGACCAATTTAGATGGCCTTTTTTATTGACACCATGTCCCTTTTGAAGCCCCCCTGATGCACCCCTAGAGTAGAAACTCCCTAAAAGTGACTAAGGGAAACTACACCCCTCAAGGTATTCAAAACTGATTTTACAAACTTTATTAACCCTTTAGGTAGGTGTTCCTCAACAGTTAATGGCAAATGGAGATGACATTTCAGAATTTACATTTTTGGTAACATAACCTCACAAAAATGAAATATAGAGCAACCAAAAATCATATGTACCCTAAAAATAGTCCCAACAAAACCGCCACCTTATCCCGTAGTTTCCAAAATGGGGTCACTTTTAGGGAGTTTCTACTCCAGGGGTGCATCAGTGGGGTTGAAACAGGACACGGTGTAAATAAACCGGTCCAAAAAATCAGCCCTCCAAAAACCACATGGTGCTCCTTTCCCTCTACGCCCCGCCGTGTGGCCGTACAGTAGTGTACTACCACATATGGGGTGTTTCTGTAAATGGCAGAGTCAGGGCAATAAAGATACAGTCTTGTTTGGCTGTTAACCCTTGCTTTGTTAGTGGGAAAAATGGGTTAAAATTGGAAATTGGGCAAAAAAATCTGAAATTTCATCCCCATTTGCCAATAACTCTTGTGCAACACCTAAAGGGTTAACAAAGTTTGTAAAACCAGTGTGCCCATACAGTAGCAAGCTACAGAATCAGGGCAATAAATATAGCATTTTGTTTGGCTGTTAACCCTTGCTTTTTTACTGGAAAAAATGGATTTAAATTGAAAATTTGCCAAAAAATATAAATTCTCAAATTTCATCTCCATTTGCCAATAAGTCTTGTGCAACACCTAAAGGGTTAACAACGTTTTTAAAATCAGTTTAGAATACCTTGTGGGGTGTAGTTTCATTTTTGGGTGGTTTCTATTATGTAAGCCTCACAAAGTGACTTCAGACCTGAACTAGTCCCTAAAAATTGGGTTTTTGAAAATTTCTAGATTTGCTTCTAAACTTCTAAGCCTTGTAACATCCCCAAAATATAAAATATAATTCCCAAAATGATCCAAACATGAAGTAGACATATGGGGAATGTAAAGTAATAACTATTTTTGGAGGTATTACTATGTATTATAGAAGTCGAGATATTGTAACTTGGAAATTAGCAATTTTTTACAAACTTTTGGTAAATTTGGTATTTTTTTATAAATAAAAAACTATTTTTTTTACTTCATTTTACCAGTGTCATGAAGTAGAATATATTGACGAAAAAACAATCTCAGAATGGCCTGGATAAGTCAAAGCGTTTTAAAGTTATCAGCACTTAAAGTAACACTGGTCAGATTTGCAAAAAATGGCCTGGTCCTTAAGGTGAAATATGGCCGTGTCCTTAAGGGGTTAAGTTCAACCAAGGCGAGCACAGCCTATAGCACTAGGCGGGCATCCAAAACTCTGGAACCCAGTTCAAAAAATATCAGGCTTATTATTGGTCAATGGGATTCATTGGAATCTACCTCGAAACACATCCATCATACTGGGCAAGTTAAAGGTGTTATACCATGATTAATGTAGAACATGATAATCAGGCATCATATAGTACACAAAAAACTATTTCTAACAAAGCTAGAACCAGCCCTGTACCTCACATGGATCCAGAGATCTCCACATTTATTGCTTCAATTGCTCTGCTAAATTTACATCAAGTTGGCAGCTTTTAGGGGTGGGTGTCCTTTCTGCTGCAGCTCTCTCTTTCACAGCTCAGGAGGCCGATCAAGGATGGATCAGCGAGGTGGACAGAAAAATAAGAAAAAGAACAAATGAGAGGTGTCGCTAATCATATATATTTTATTCCATAACTCAGTGGCTATAGTAAATTTAAAATTACATGCAATTACAAAAGTATTCAGATCCAGGTGCTGGTTTGAAAACTCCATTATATTTTTCATGGGACAATCCCTTTACGAATTAATGGAGTGTCGACAGAGGCTAATTACATATCAGCCAGTTCCCCATCCCTAGACAATCTGAAATCTTAAATGAAATTCCTAGTATGTTATTTAATGAAGATGTGAATCTCTGTATTTCTAAGACTTTGCTATCATTTTAGGAGGAAGAAAAGCCAGCTCTGTATGTATACAATGCGGTTACCAAAGAGAGAGTCCCAATAACAGGGAATAGTCATCTTCTTGCTGCAACGATCGCAAAGCTCAAGACTATGTTGTCTCTGAAATGCGGATTTCCCGTCAGTGTTTTCTGTCTGAGGACATTAGAAGGACAAGAAATGTATGACTGTAACACTCTGAGTGACTACCATCTGGATCTAGGTATGCAACCGGCTACCTCTAGGAAAATATGTAATATCACGTGTTCTTGTGCAAAATAACATATTGATTCATTTCTGCATTTTGCTTTGATCATCAACAAAAACAATGCATAAAAACATTGAAAAAGAACAGAGTTTAACACTTTTTGCTCTAGATATTGATGACCTATCCTTAGAATAGGTCATGAATTTCAGATTGGTGAAAGTCCATCACCTGGCACCCCCACCAATCAACTGTTCTTACCAGCGGTGAATGGGAGCTGAGCTGCATTAACCACTGTGTCATTTCCGGCTAGGGTGGCCAGACAGTCCGGTTTTTAAACTTCTGGTCCTCCGTCCGGCACAAGGCCAGGACGGGCGGCCACAAGTCCTCCTTTTTTGTGGTTAAGCTGACAGCCAGTGGCCTCCGGCTCAGACATGGTCACTTTAAGTATCCCCGAAAGGAGGCAGGGCCTAGCAGCACGTCCAGATCACAGTGCGCTGTATCGTGACGTCACAATGTCATCAGTGCTGCAGCTGCTGTACGCAGCACCGGCCACTTGTGTTTTTTACAGGCAGAACAGAGGAGCACGGGACGTGGAGAGACCACAGGTGCCGCCACTGCCACACTTGCACAGTCTCTATCTGCAGAGTCTCTACAGACTACAGTATAGTGCACACACACTCAGACACTCAACCGACTGTTGAAACCACCCTCGCCAGCCAGCCAGGTCCAGCCAGCAGCACTCTCAGGCACTGAGCACAGCCTGCCTCCAGCCCACACTGAGCACAGCCTGCCTCCAGCCCACACTGAGCACAGCCTGTCTCCAGCCCACACTGAGCACAGCCTGCCTCCAGCTCACACTGAGCACAGCCTGCCTCCAGCCCACACTGAGCACAGCCTGCCTCCAGCCCACACTGAGCCCAGCCTGCCTCCAGCCCACACTGAGCACAGCCTGCCTCCAGCCCACACTGAGCACAGCCTGCCTCCAGCCCACACTGAGCACAGCCTGCCTCCAGCCCACACTCAGCTCAGCCAGCCACCAAACCACACTGAGCACAGCCTGCCTCCAGCCCACACTGTGCACAGCCTGTCTCCAGCCCACACTGTGCACAGCCTGTCTCCAGCCCACACTGTGCACAGCCTGTCTCCAGCCCACACTGTGCACAGCCTGTCTCCAGCCCACACTGAGCACAGCCTGCCTCCAGCCCACACTGAGCACAGCCTGCCTCCAGCCCACACTGAGCACAGCCTGCCTCCAGCCCACACTGAGCACAGCCTGCCTCCAGCCCACACTGAGCACAGCCTGCCTCCAGCCCACACTGAGCACAGCCTGCCTCCAGCCCACACTGAGCACAGCCTGCCTCCAGCTTTCAGGCTGCTTTCAGCAAGTCGATTCAGCCTGAGCCAGCACAGCAGCCAACCCACACCGACAGTCCACTAGGCATTAGGCCTAGCTATTACTACTAGTTACAATCTGGCCTTGGTATCATCTGTATATGATTATGTATATGAGCTGGTATAAGTTATACATCTGTCCTCTTCTGGTACCAGAAGATGTATAACTTATACCAGCTGTACATTTACAATTATATACAGAAGATACCCAGGTTATACCAGCATGGTCCATATCACTATATACAAGAAGATTTATAACTTATACTGTACCTGCTGTACATATATAATTATATACAGGAGATATCCAGGTTATACCAGCATGGTCCATATCACTATATACAAGAAGATTTACTTGTACTGTACCTGCTGTACAGATATAATTATATACAGGAAATACCCAGGTTATACCAGCATGGTCCATATCACTATATACAAGAAGATTTACTTGTACTGTACCTGCTGTACAGATATAATTATATACAGGAAATACCCAGGTTATACCAGCATGGTCCATATCACTATATACAAGAAGATGTTTTACCATATAACATATTCTTGAATACACTTATATGGAGCATGCTGGTATAACCTGGACATTCAGTACACACCAGGTCACTGTGCAGCTAATCACTGGCCTCAGCAGTATCGGCAGCCAATCAATGGCCTCAGCAGCTTCAGTACCCCAAATTTATCTCGGACAACTCATTTAACCCCTTAAGGACCAGGCTCATTTTCACCTTAAGGACCAGGCCATTTTTTGCAAATCTGACCAGTGTCACTTTAAGTGCTGATAACTTTAAAACGCTTTTACTTATACAGGCCATTCTGAGATTGTTTTTTCGTCACATATTGTACTTCATGACACTGGTAAAATAAAGTCAAAAAAAATAATTTTTTTGCATAATAAAATACCTAATTTACCAAAAATTTGGAAAAATTTGCAAATTTCAAAGTTTCAGTTTCTCTACTTCTGTAATACATAGTAATACCCCCAAAAATTGTGATGACTTAACATTCCCCATATGTCTACTTCATGTTTGAATTATTTTGGGAATGATATTTTATTTTTTGGGGATGTTACAAGGCTTAGAAGTTTAGAAGCAAATCTTGAAATTTTTCAGAAATTTACAAAAACCCAATTTTTAGGGACCACTACAGCTCTGAAGTCACTTTGCGAGGCTTACATAATAGAAACCGCCCAAAAATGACCCCATTCTATAAACTACACCCCTCAAGGTATTCAAAACTGATTTTACAAACTCCGTTAACCCTTTAGGTGTTGCACAAGAGTTATTGGCAAATGGGGATGAAATTTGAGAATTTCATTTTTTTGCCTAATTTTCCATTTTAACCCATTTTTTCCACTAACAAAGCAAGGGTTAACAGCCAAACAAGACTGTATCTTTATTGCCCTGACTCTGCCGTTTACAGAAACACCCCATATGTGGCCGTAAACTACTGTACGGCCACACAGAGGGGCGTAGAGTGAAAGGTGCGCCATATGGTTTTTGGAAGCCAGATTTTGCTGGACAGTTTTTTTGACACCATGTCCCATTTGAAGCCCCCTGATGCACCCCTAGAGTAGAAACTCCATAAAAGTGACCCCATCTAAGAAACTACACCCCTCAAGGTATTCAAAACTGATTTTACAAACTTTGTTAACCCTTTAGGTGTTGCACAAGATTTAATGGAAAATAGAGATACAATTTCAAAATTTCACTTTTTTGGCAGATTTTCCATTTTAATATTTTTTTTCCAGTTACAAAGCAAGGGTTAACAGCCAAACAAAACTCATTATTTATGGCCCTGATTCTGTAGTTTACAGAAACACCTCATATGTGGTTGTAGACCGCTGTACGGGCAAACGGCAGGGTGCAGAAGGAAAGGAATGCCACATGGTTTTTGGAAGGCAGATTTTGCTGGACTGGTTTTTTGACACCATGTCCCATTTGAAGCCCCCCTGATGCACCCCTAGAGTAGAAACTCCATAAAAGTGACCCCATCTAAGAAACTACACCCCTCAAGGTATTCAAAACTGATTTTACAAACTTTGTTAACCCTTTAGGTGTTGCACAAGATTTAATGGAAAATAGAGATACAATTTCAAAATTTCACTTTTTTGGCAGATTTTCCATTTTAATATTTTTTTTCCAGTTACAAAGCAAGGGTTAACAGCCAAACAAAACTCATTATTTATGGCCCTGATTCTGTAGTTTACAGAAACACCTCATATGTGGTTGTAGACCGCTGTACGGGCAAACGGCAGGGTGCAGAAGGAAAGGAATGCCACATGGTTTTTGGAAGGCAGATTTTGCTGGACTGGTTTTTTGACACCATGTCCCATTTGAAGCCCCCCTGATGCACCCCTAGAGTAGAAACTCCATAAAAGTGACCCCATCTAAGAAACTACACCCCTCAAGGTATTCAAAACTGATTTTACAAACTTTGTTAACCCTTTAGGTGTTGCACAAGATTTAATGGAAAATAGAGATACAATTTCAAAATTTCACTTTTTTGGCAGATTTTCCATTTTAATATTTTTTTTCCAGTTACAAAGCAAGGGTTAACAGCCAAACAAAACTCATTATTTATGGCCCTGATTCTGTAGTTTACAGAAACACCTCATATGTGGTTGTAGACCGCTGTACGGGCAAACGGCAGGGTGCAGAAGGAAAGGAATGCCACATGATTTTTGGAAGGCAGATTTTGCTGGACTGGTTTTTTGACACCATGTCCCATTTGAAGCCCCCCTGATGCACCCCTAGAGTAGAAACTCCATAAAAGTGACCCCATCTAAGAAACTACACCCCTCAAGGTATTCAAAACTGATTTTACAAACTTTGTTAACCCTTTAGGTGTTGCACAAGATTTAATGGAAAATAGAGATACAATTTCAAAATTTCACTTTTTTGGCAGATTTTCCATTTTAATATTTTTTTTCCAGTTACAAAGCAAGGGTTAACAGCCAAACAAAACTCATTATTTATGGCCCTGATTCTGTAGTTTACAGAAACACCTCATATGTGGTTGTAGACCGCTGTACGGGCAAACGGCAGGGTGCAGAAGGAAAGGAATGCCACATGGTTTTTGGAAGGCAGATTTTGCTGGACTGGTTTTTTGACACCATGTCCCATTTGAAGCCCCCCTGATGCACCCCTAGAGTAGAAACTCCATAAAAGTGACCCCATCTAAGAAACTACACCCCTCAAGGTATTCAAAACTGATTTTACAAACTTTGTTAACCCTTTAGGTGTTGCACAAGATTTAATGGAAAATAGAGATACAATTTCAAAATTTCACTTTTTTGGCAGATTTTCCATTTTAATATTTTTTTTCCAGTTACAAAGCAAGGGTTAACAGCCAAACAAAACTCATTATTTATGGCCCTGATTCTGTAGTTTACAGAAACACCTCATATGTGGTTGTAGACCGCTGTACGGGCAAACGGCAGGGTGCAGAAGGAAAGGAATGCCACATGGTTTTTGGAAGGCAGATTTTGCTGGACTGGTTTTTTGACACCATGTCCCATTTGAAGCCCCCCTGATGCACCCCTAGAGTAGAAACTCCATAAAAGTGACCCCATCTAAGAAACTACACCCCTCAAGGTATTCAAAACTGATTTTACAAACTTTGTTAACCCTTTAGGTGTTGCACAAGATTTAATGGAAAATAGAGATACAATTTCAAAATTTCACTTTTTTGGCAGATTTTCCATTTTAATATTTTTTTTCCAGTTACAAAGCAAGGGTTAACAGCCAAACAAAACTCATTATTTATGGCCCTGATTCTGTAGTTTACAGAAACACCTCATATGTGGTTGTAGACCGCTGTACGGGCAAACGGCAGGGCGCAGAAGGAAAGGAATGCCACATGGTTTTTGGAAGGCAGATTTTGCTGGACTGGTTTTTTGACACCATGTCCCATTTGAAGCCCCCCTGATGCACCCCTAGAGTAGAAACTCCAAAAAAGTTACCCCATTTTAGAAAGTACGGGATAGGATGGCAGTATTGTTGGTACTAGTTCAGGGTAGATATGATTTTTGGTTGCTCTATATTACACTTTTTGTGCGGCAAGGTAACAAGAAATAGCTTTTTTGGCACGTTTTTTTTTTTGTTATTTACAACATTCATCTGACAGGTTAGATCACGTGGTAATTTTATAGAGCAGGTTGTCACGGACGCAGCGATACCTAATATGTATGCAATTTTTTTTTATTTATGTAAGTTTTATACAATAACTTCATTTTTAAAACCAAAAAATTGTTTAGTGTCTCCATAGTCTGAGAGCCATAGTTTTTTCAGTTTTTGGGCGATTATCTTGAGTAGGGTCTAATTTTTTGCGGGATGAGATGACAGTTTGATTGGCACTATTTTGGGGTGCATATGACTTTTTGATCGCTTGCTATTACACTTTTTGTGACGTAAGATGGCAAAAAATAGCTTTTTTTACACCGTTTTTTTTTTTTTTTTTACGGTGGTCACCTGAGGGGTTAGGTCATGTGATATTTATATAGAGCCGGTCGATACGGACGCGGCAATACCTAATATGTATACTTTATTTTTATTTATGTAGGTTTTACACAATGATTTTATTTTTGAAACAAAAAAAATGATGTTTTAGTGTTTCCATAGTCTAAGAGCCATAGTTTTTTCAGTTTTTGGGCGATTATCTTGAGTAGGGTCTCATTTTTTGCGGGATGAGATGACGGTTTGATTGGTACTATTTTGGCGTACATGCGACTTTTTTGATCACTTTTATTACCTTTTTTGGGAAGTAAGGTGGGCAAAATTTCAATTTTCTCATAGTTTTTATTTTTTTATTTTTATGGCGTTCACTGTGCGGGGAAAGTAACATGGCCGTTTTATAGATCAGGTCGTTACGGACGCGGCGATACCTAATATGTGTAGTTTATTTTATTTTTTTAATTTTTATTCAGTGATAAATGTTTTTTTTTTTTCTCTTAACTTTTTTCACTTATTCTTTTTATTTTTTGACCCAGACCCACTTGGTTCTTGAAGATCCAGTGGGTCTGATGTCTGTATAATACAGTACAGAACCTATATAGGGTTCTGCACTGTATTTTACTTACACTGAACAGATATATGCTTTCAGCACAGATCTGTTCAGCACCATGGACAGCAGGACGCCTGAGCAGGCGTCCTGTTGCCATGGGAACCTTCCCCGTCTGCTCAGTTATGGTCAGAACTTCGCAGACGGGGAAGGGTGAGGACGGGGCTTCGGGGGGCTCTCTGGGGGCTCTCTCCCTCTCCATCGGGGGGCTGCAAAGGCACAGCAGCCCCCCGATCGGAGAGGGAGGGAGCTCCCTCTTACTGTTAACCTTTTCCATACAGCGGTCCGTACGGACCGCTGTATGGAAAGGGTTAAACGGCTGACATCGCATCAACGATGTCAGCCGTTTATACCAGGGTGCCAGCAATGTGCTGGCACCCTGGTATACCCACTGTACACCAACGATTACGCAATAGGAGGCGGGCGGGGGATCGCGATCCCGCCTGCCGCACCGCCCGCCTCCCGCAACGCCCCCCACCGCCTGCGACACCCCCCCTGCACCACCTGCCGCCATCAAATCATGCAGGGGTGCAAGGGGGGGTGTACTATATTGATTTTAGGCACTCTAAAGTTTCTGATCCCCGCGGTCAGGGACCGCGGGGATCAGAAACTGCAAAAAGCGCAGCAAACCGCAGGTCTGAATTGACCTGCGGTTTGCTGCGATCGCCGACACGGGGGGGTCACATGACCCCCCCTGGCGTTTTAACAGGATGCAGGAGGCATCCTGTTCAAATTAACCCCTGCGGCGCCGGAATGCCGATTTTAAAGTCAGGACGTACCGGTACGTCCTTGGTCCTTAAGGACTCGGGAAATAGGGCGTACCGGTACGTCCTATGTCCTTAAGGGGTTAAAGGGAATCTGTCACCTGATTTGAGCATATTAAGATGTTACTACTGCCATTTACAATAAAATACCTTATTTCCAGCTGTAGTCTTCATTCTAAGTTTCATGGTTTGGGCTCTAAAGGAAGGCGGGCTGGGCGCTGTACGGGGAGAGTTACTGGTCTCCAGAGAAGGATAATAAAGCCCCTCTGGGCACCTTGGACACTCATTCGCATAACATAAAAAGTGGATTGTATCGCTAATGAAACCATAAATAAAAAATGAAGACTATAAAAAGAAATAAGGTATTTTATTGTACATGGCAGTAGTAACACCTTAATATGCTCAAACCAGGTGACAGATTCCCTTTAAGATAAAGACTCATCAACATGCTTCTACTTTTACTTGATATAAACCAGTCCAAAGAGACATGTGATTAGGAGTAAGCAGAAATGAGCAACAACTTGTGTTTCACAATGTGTCACAAGTTCTTATGTACTGGTCTTGTCTTAAGAAAACATAGAGCACTTAGTTTCTATCAACAAAAAAATAACACTCCAAGAAGGATTTGTTGGAATCAAATAAAACTTTATATGTGTGAATGTAATGATGGTATATGTAAGTGGTTACAGTATTAGAGTGAAATAGACATGGAGGCATGCAGATTCTCTACGGTATCCTGCACGCAGATGTTGCCACTTGGGCATTTAGCTCCTGCACACTCGCAGGTTGCCAAAGCTGGCATCCCAGCTGGTCCCATAAATGCTCAATTGCTGATAAATCTGGCAACCGTGCAGGACAAGAAAGTGTTGCAATCTGGCAGAGACATTCCTGGGAAATCCTTGCTATGTGTGGGTGAGCATCATCCTGCTGAAAAATGCCAGTTAGAAGCCCTGCCATGAGAAGCATCACATGTGGCCACAGAATGTCCTGCACATATCAGTGAGCTGTTAGTGTCCCTCGTATCACTACTAGAGGTGACCTACTATCGTATGTGATGGCTCCCCAGATCATAACACTAGCAGTTGGGCCAGTGTGTTGCTGCATCAAGGGCAGCATTGAAGCTCTCACCACGAGGTCTCCATACTCAAACCCGATCATTGTGGGATCCCACACAGAACCTGGATTTGTCACTTAAGATGTTCTAGTTCTAGTCCGTAGCAGTCCAGATTTCTCATTTACAACACCACTTCAAACCAAGATGATGGTGGCTGTCTGTCAATGGCAGGACATGTAACCGCCGCCATGACACCACATTTCCTTCTGCTAAGTGCCTGGAAATGGACCGGGCAGAGACAGGGGTGTGTAATGAAGGCACCACTTGTGTCTGGATGGTAGAAAACAAAAGTGTCAAAGTCAGCACTGTCACCAAGAGGTACAGTACACCCATAAGTAAACTCTTAGAGACTTTTTTATAAGGCAACGGGGGGAAGCATTTTCATGTCCTCTTGTGACAAGACCCAGTGTCTAATCAGACCACACCTGTTATCATATACATATCTGCCTGAGACATAACTGCATGCTGAGTTTTGCAGCAATCCAACATTTCTATCTGGGTCTGTTAATTTGTCGTCACTGAGTATATTATGATTTCTTTATTAGTAGAAATGAACAAATTAAGAATGAGTGGACCAGTTTGGACCGAACCGAGTTCAGTCCAAAGTTTGTTGTCTTTCCAGGTTTGTTTCAGACTAATCCACTAAAATGGCATGTAGCGATGAATAGACCTTGCCTTGCCACTGTTGCTGTTTACCAACCATCATGTTCTGTATGGCTGCTGCTGTTACCTGCATCATGCCGCTAAATTCCTCAATTGTCTGTTTACGTATATACAGTTTCCACATAGTTGCAATTTAAATTTTTGGGGAATTGTTGAATTTAATTAAACCAACATACAGGTGATCAGTACACCAGTAAACAGGCTAGGGTAACATTTTACCTGGAAGTATTAACACAATATTAAGGGTCAGGCCTCAATTGTCCGTTTATGTATATTCAGTTGCAACCACATGGTTGCTACAGAAATTTTTTGGGGGGGTTCAATTTAGTTAACAAGAATATATATGTATTTATTACACCAATACACAGGATAGTGCACAACATTAACTGAGAGGCACAAATATGTCCAGGATGCAGAAGGCTTCCAAACGAAAGACCCAGAGTCAGAATGTTGGTAGTAGCAGCACCAACTATCCAGCCAGAAGTAGGTAGTAGTAGTAATAGGCGCAGTTGTCCCTGCTGGCTTCGGAAAGGCGCAACATTATAGTTCAGGAGAAAGAGGATGATATTGTGGATTGTATAGCTTACTCCTCCTCTCAGTTGCAGCAGGATGACGTGGCGATAACTTTAAAGTCTGACACTGTGTCATGGAGCCAGAGGTCACAGTATTCCTCCTGCTCCTCCTCCTTGTAGCCCCAAAGAAGGCTTTCAGTGGAGTCTTCACTGCCCCTTCCTAGAGGAGCGCCTTCCTTTTTCCTGAAAAGTGGCAAGAAAAACCCACCTCACCCTTTGGCATACTCCTGTTGACGACTTGTGTGGGAGCCATCACAGTTTGGGCTGCCCTGAGGAGGAGGTTGGGGAGGAGGCTGGTAACCCCATGAATACCTGTGTTCATGGTGGTGGTAATAGTGGCACCTGTAGCCACGGCACATGTGGTAGGGGGCAGCCACAGTGGCATTTGGGGCGGAGCAGGGGACAGGAGCCCAGGAACCCATCATGATATCTCACAGTCTGATAAAAGTGCAAGGGAGGGTAAGGACAGGACCTGGGAGCTGGATCAGGGTGCAGAGGAGGAGGCAACATCAGTGGAGAAGGGCAATGCTGGCAGACGCACCAGAGAACAGCCAGGGCAACATCTGCTTCGGGATCTGGTGATAACGCTGACACAGTGAATAGTTAGGCCCAAAACATGCCAGAGCTAAGCCCAGCTTGGCTAACTGTAGCTCTGTGCGAACAGCTCCTGTATGGCGCTTTTTCTCCACAAGGCAGGCACACAAAACCACAGCAGTGTTCAAGATCTACAGGATTAAAATAAGCCGTGGCAGTTCAAACACAATTATAGGTATCAGAGGTCTATTGCAGCACATGAGGTGGCATCACGGGTTCATTTGGGAAAATACAACTAGCCAGCATTTCTAATCAGAACAAATCTGTCCTTCTTCACCTGGTCCTCTTTGTGGCTGTCAACCTGGATCCCCAAACAAAAAAGAATCTTTGTCATCATGCATCACCTTCTACTTCTCCTGCTAAGAGTCTTCCTTGTCCTTAGCTCCATCGTAACACATCTATAACAAAATGTTTGGCCATGAAGAAACTTTTCTCCACCAGCAATTATCTGGTCTACAAGCCACCTGGCCACGTTGCTGATGGTAGTAGTGCCTTGTACTCTCATGTGGTGAAGAATGCGGGCCACTCCTCACAATTCTTGCTGTGCGGAAAGCTGCACTCCACGATGGAAAACTGGAGCAGCTGTTATGGGCAGGGACAATACATGTTTTTCACATCCCACTGGGTCAATATTTTTTTCAGCAGTGGAGAGGCAGCACCCCAGTAAAATGGCCAGGTCCTTTTTGACCCCCTCCCACGATATCATGAGGATGGCTCCAAAAGCAGGCACTTATCTATCTCCTCCATCTCTTCCATGGCCACGGTCCCATCCCCAACAGCAGCAAGGCACAGGGTTTCTAGCACTACCCATCTTTCCTATTACATGTGTCAAGTCAAGCTTTGCCATGCTGTGTTGGAGCTGAACAGCCTGGGCGACAGTAGCTAAACCGGAGAGCAGTTGCAGCTAAAGTACATCAAGCATCAAACATCCTGCTGGCAGTCACCTTGCCAACTCCAACTGGGCACAACATCCTGGTCGCTCTGAAGCTGGGGGAAATAACACATTCTCCCTGCATGGCCTTTTAAAAAATGCACTGGCTTGTGGTAGGTGCTGGCAATGTCCAGGAGACTGTCCCTCTTTTCAGCCATTCTCACGTGGTGAGGAATGCTCTGCTGGACTTTATCAGAATGATATGCAACTACACCTCTTAATTTGTGATGTTCCAACTCGCTAGAATTCAACATTACACATGCTCGCGTCTGTACAAGCTGCAGCCAGATCGCCTCAGCAGGGAGCCTGAGTTGTTTCTAGGTCAGACACTGGCAGCTCATGCCGTTCATGCTGCAGTTGTCCCTCATATGTATTTTTGAAGAAATGCTGATGCTCATGCAACAGGTGGCCCTGTAGCTGTTAGGGACCCACAATGAGAAACCTCTATTGTGTAGGGCGAGTAGGTGCTGCCACTTCAGAAGAAGAAAAAGGAGTCGGATTTGGAGGAGACCCACAATGAGAAACCTCTATTGGGGAGGGCGAGTAGGTGCTGCCACTTGAGAATAAGAAAAAGGAGTCCGATTTGGAGGAGAAAGAGGATGATAATGATAACAGTGACATCGGCCACGACACCCAATCATCTCAGTGGGGGGCAGTAGTGGAAGGAACTGGCTCCTGTAGACTAGCTTGCTTACACAGTGACAGGAGTATCGTTGACATCAAGCAGTCTGATGATTACTGGATAGCCATGCTTTTAGATACTTGCTACCATGGCAAATTGGGGGAATGTTTTCCTTACGAGAAAAGGAGGACAAATTATGTTATTAACAGGAAACACTGTGTACACAGCTAGCCACAGCTTACGACAAGCAGACACCTTCCACTAGCATGTCTGAAAGGGAGGCCCCTCTCTGACTCTTACAGAGTCACCCCCCCTCCTGCCGCCATGAGCAGCAAAAGCAGCCATTTCAGTCTCTTTAGCATGGAGCAGTTTTTCCACATGTCGTGCCAGGCAGAGGCCAGTCCCGTCTCAACGACCATGTTCAGGCCTACCTAAAGTATGGCCAGTCGCATACCCTGTTCCCTGACCCCATGAATTTCTGGGCAGGCAGACTGGAACAGTGGCCAAAACTGGTACTACATGCTCTCTATCTTCTTTCTTGCCCAGCCTCCAGTGTCATCTCAGAGAGGGTTTTAAGTGCCACGTGGGGTGTGGTAACTCCCAAATGGACCAAATTGTCCTCCGCCAGTGTCCAAAACATCACTTTTGTGGATTCAGAAGGATTATCACATTCCTCCAGCTGATTCTGATACATAGACCTCACCTTGCTGGTAATGCCCCATCTTGCAACTGTTGCTGTCTGTCTTTTTACCTGCACATTCTATATGGCTGCTGCTGCTACAGCCTGCGTCTTACCACTTATGCCACTTTCCAACCTTCACATTTTGTTAGAGTGCTGCTGTGGCCTGCATCATGCCACTAATGTCACTTACCAACCATTACATTCTGTATGGCTGCTGCCACCGCCTCCATCATGCCACTGCCGCCATCATGCCACTACTGCGATTTGACAATCATCATCTTCTCTAAGGCTGCTGCTGCCTTTCTGCCAACATGTACCATATGGCTGCTCCTTGCTGTTAATCCACTACTGCCACAACCATTAATGCAAAGCATCTGCTGCCACTATCACTACTACTAGCACTGCAGCACACTGCTCCCCAGGGGAGTAATCCCGGTGTGTAAGATGGGAGTGGTATATTGTGGGCTAATGTTTGTGTCACGGTGCTACTACCTTCAGGCTGTTGCTTCCTGGGGGTGAGTCTCCATTGGAGAGATTGAGTTGGAGCGAGGAATGAAATGAAGTCCAGATTTTGTGACGTTCAACTTTTCTTTACTTAAAATAGACTTGCTGTAACAGAACAGTACTTGATATTTCTCTTTCTTGTTTCCAGCAGTATGCATGGTTCTGGCAGTTGGTCTTGACCGTTTATTCCGTAATACTATTTTTAGCTTCAAGTTTTGGTTACTGTCTCAAACAGAGTGGGGTGTCTTGGACCCATTGTCCCCTTCTAAAGTACAAAGTCCTATTAATATCAGGAGTGTGCTGTTCTACAAACTGCTTTCCCAAAGCTCCAGCAGCAGGAGGGGAAAATGCTTCCCTCGCCGCACCTTGTACTCTCTCACTCAACTCCTATAACTTCCTGAAAACCCCTTATTTGGTGGGGTTTTGCTAGACATAGGAACTAAAAACCAGGTGACAAAATGGTAGTGCCCTACTCTGGGGAACTACACTACTACTACTACTACTACTATTGCTACTACTACCCAAAGACAGCCTTGTATGTCCCATGCTATACTGCTCCTGCTGCTACCACTATTGCGGCTACCTGCTACTATATTCGTAGCCTTTCCACATAAACATTGCACTGCTGCTGCTCCCAATTAAATGGGATCATTTTTTGGGCTCATTCACAATGATCCACTTTTTCTTCTGACAATTACCAATTCTTCTGTCATTCGGCAGGCATTTTGACCCTGTCAAGGCATAATTTTTGGACGCTTGGTCACTCCTAATCCACTTTTTTTAACCCATAACATAATGTGTGTTTAAACATCATATGCTCCTAATAAAGGATAATTTTTAGAAGCTTTGGAATTAGTATTGAGTGAACCCGAACTGTAAAGTTCGGTTCTGTACTGAACTTTATGAGTTCAGGTACCTGGAACCGAACTTTGCCGGAAAAGTTCAGGTTTAAGTTCGGTGTTTGGGCATTTAATAAAGCTTTTGAAAGGCTTCAGGGCAGTGAATCAACAAGCTTTTAAGCTGTGGGCAATTACGGTAGAAGCCATCACAGCCATGCCTGGTAATGGCATGGTTGTGATTGGCCGGTGCATTATGTGACCCAGGCTCTATACAAGCTGGATCACGTGTAGCACAGCCCATCAGCTCGGAGTCGTGCAGGGACTTCAGGCAGCTGAAGCGAGGGAGAGTGTTAGGAATATGGCTATTTGTTTTGTGGGTGACCTAGAATGATTTTTTGTGGGTGCAATACACCAGCTTTGCACCCCTGACACAGAAAAATAATAATTAATCTGGCTGTTAATTCAATGGGTGACCTATAGTGATTTTTTGTGGGTGCAATGCACAATCTTTGTACCCCTGAAACAGAAATCTAATAATTAATCCGGCTGTTAATTCTGTGGGTGTCCTATAGTGGTTTTTTGTTGGTGCAATTGGGGGGATTTTTCGGATGAGATACACTTGCACTTTATACGTGACAGGGAAATGAATATAGTTAATCTGACTGTTATTGTCACGACGAGGTGTGAGAGGGACCACACTGTCCCATGGAAGCATTCAGCTTTCCACCCCCCAAACACTGGAGAGAAAAAGGAAGTACCCCCCTACCCACCCACGTTCCCTGGCCCTGAATGCTAGCATTTCAAAATTCCTGGCCTTTGAAATGCTGTCATTCCGTCTGGTGGAGACAGAGACTTTTAAAAACCTTATGGCGGTGGCTGTCCCACAGTAGGGGGTTTCCAGCTGCCACTACTTTTCCAGGCGAGCCATCCCTGCCCTGCACAACCAAGTGGCGGACAAAATCAGGTGTGCGCTGCACGACACCATCTGTGGCAAGGTCCACATAACTACCGATACGTGGACCAGTAAGCACGGGCAGGGACGTTATATCTTCCTAACTGCGCACTGGGTAAATGCAGTGGCGGCTGGGCCTGAGGCGGATAGCAGTTTGGCGCATGTTCTACCACCACAGAGGATTGCAGGACACTTCTCGTTGTCTCTTGTTGCCTCCTCCTCCTACTCTGCTTCCTTCTCTACCTCCTCCTCATCCAGTCAGCGTAACACCTTCACCACCAACTTCATCATAGCCAAGGGGAAACTGCAGAATGCTGCATAAATTGCGGGCCATCTGTCCGCGCTTTCGGCGTTCTCCCCGCTCGCCGCCTCATATGCGACGTACCCAGAAAGTGGAACTCCACCTTGCACATCCTGGAGAGACTGTGCGAGCAGCAGCAGGAGAAAGTGGAGTTTCAGCTGCAGCACGCACGGGTGAGTGGCTCTGCGGAACAGCACCACTTCAACAACGATTGGGCCTCCATGCGGCTCGTGTGTGATGTGTTGCACTGTTTCGAGTACTCCACCAACATGGCCAGTTGATGCAGTCCTCAGTGTTACTATCCCACTTCTATGTCTCCTTGAAAAAAGACTTCGGGCGATGATGGAAGAGGATGTGGCATAGGAGGAAGAGGAGGAGGAAGAGGGATCATTTCCATGGTTATCAGGCCAGTCATTCACAAGTGACTTGGAGGGTGGGTTCCTGCACCAACAGAGGCCAGGTATGCAAATGTCCAGCCAGGGCACAGTTGTGCAGGATGAGGAGGAGGATGATGCTGAAGAGGAACCGTGTTCACAGCAGGGTGCCACCCAAAGGAGCTTATGGGCATCAATGGAGCATGGCTGGGGGGATACAGAGAACACAGACGATACACCTCCTACAGAGGACAGCTTGTCGTTGCCTCCGGGCAGCCCGGCACACATGAGTGACTACATGCTGCAATGCCTGCGCAACAACCGCCGAGTTGCCCACATTCTAACCAGTGCCGATTACTGGGTGGCCACCCTGCTGGATCCCTGCTACAAGGACAACTTGCTGTCCTTAATTCCGTTACTGGAGCGTGATTGGAAGATGCGCGAGTAGAAGCACGTGGTGGTAGACGTGCTGCTGATGGCATTCACACCTGACAGCGGGAGCTCAGTGGAAGCACAAGGCGAAGGCAGAGGAGGAGGAGCAAGAAGTCGCCATCGCAGCTGGGGCACTGCCAGCACCTCAGAAGGGAGGGTTAGCATGGCCGAAATGTGGAAAAGCTTTGTCAGCACGCCACAACAACCAGCACCACCAGCTGATACGGAACATCTTAGCAGGAGGCAGCATTTCAGCAATATGGTGGAACAGTACGTGTGCACATACCTACATGTACTGACTGATGGGTCTGCCCCATTCAACTTCTGGGTCTCCAAATTGGGCACATGGCCTGAGCTTGCCCTTTACGCCTTGGTGGTGCTGGCCTGCCCTGCAGCAAGTGTATTGCCCGAATGTGTGTTTAGCATGGCAGGGGGCGTTATCACAGACAAGCGCAGCCGCCTGTCCACAGCCAACTTGGACAAGCTCACGTTCATTAAAATGAACCAGGCATGGATCCCACAGGACTTGTCCGTACCTTGTGCTGAGTAGACAAGTATGCTGGCCGCACCCAACCATTGTTATACTCCAGCGCACTTTCTCTTTGCATTCTCTTTTCTATTTCCCAATGTTTTGGGGTCTTCCCAAATTTATAAAAAAATAAATAAAAAAATAAAGGAATAAAAAATAAAAAAACAACAAAACAGTGTTGGCTAACTCCTCCTCCTCCTCCACCACTGCTTCCACCTACACCGCCACATCCACTGCCTCCTCAACCTCCTACTCCACTTTGACCTCTGCCTCCTAGTTCAAGATTATTCTATTTTATTTTTTTCTATTTTATGTTATTTTAAGTCATTTCCCTATCCACATTTGTTTGCAGGGCAATTGTCCTGCTCTTACCCCCATTTTGGTTCCTTTTGCAGCCCTCTAGCCCTTACTACGACTATTTTACAGCCATTTTAGTGCACCAAAGTTCAGGTTCCCATTGACTTCAATGGGGTTCGCGTTTGAGTTCGGGTCAAGTTTGGGTCCCGGTGAATCCACGGGTCCACTCATCCCTATTTGGAATATGAAAAAGCATAAGACATGTGCCGGCATGGTGTGTTTTTAAACTATGTCAAATGTACGTTTACCCATAGCTATGTATGTCAGTGTCACTCAGACATCATTTACTATTGTTGTCATTGAATGTCAGAGCTGGGGGAGGGATAAAAAATGAAAATTCATAAACAATAAACAGAAAGCGATAACAAGTTTTCCTAAAACTTCATCCCCCACACAGTTTGCATTGGCCCATGAGTGTTATATTATAGGTCCACCCCCGTGCTGGTCTGAAATCAGCCCATGTAAAAAAGACCCTTGAGGAGGCCATAAACGTACAGTAGCTATCGTCCTAGTGATGTTTAGGCTTGGCTGACACCTATCAATTCCAACTTCCTCCCGACTCCCCCATACACATACATGTTCAGTTCAGCCAACGCTTAGTTCCTGGTAAAACAAAAGAATCAGGCGAAAATGTTCACTTCTGTCAGGGGCTCTCCATAGACATTAGACTTTCAGATGAATTTGCCACTCTCGGAGGGTTTGACTGATAATATGCTAATGTATATGGAGACCTTTAACTGTCAATGTGGGCAACAGAGATAACACATAAATAATTAGCAGCCTAGTGCCCATACCTGAGATGGATCTGGGATTGGGAAAAACCAACCCTCATTTCCCCAATAACAAAAAAGTAACTTTAGAAAGTGAGCTTTCCACTACAGACTAACCTATGACAGGATTCCTGGGACAATATCTTTCAACTGTTTGAGCCTGTACAGTCAGACACTTTTAGCTACAAGGCAATGTGTCCTAGACAGAGCATCTGCATTGCCCCGCAACTTTCCTGATTCAGGTTTTGCTGTAAAATTTACATTTCGTAGAGCAAGAAACCACCTTATGACTCCTGGGTTTCTCACTTTAGCTTGACATATTCTTTAGAGAGTACTATAGTAATAACATATGAGTGGAACCTTGATCATTTTCAAGACTACATGCCAATTGTATGAACTCACCCTTGGCTTTATATTGATCTATAGGTGGCACAGTGAGAATGGATGTCTGGGATGGCTGGAACGAACTTCTTGCTGCATGCGTGCTTGGACACACACAAAATGTCCAGCGTTACCTATCAAAGCATAAAACTATACTCAGGTACATACCCTCACCATTACTTTTATTTTACTTTGTGCTAATCCAGATGTTATAAAATCTGTTGATGATCCTTAACAAATGTCAATCTCCTCCCAGATTCACAGGGTTGAGGGGAAGAGCACAAAAGAGCAGATATTTCCCATGTTATGGTAGTTTGCATTGTAGAAAATATCAGAGAAATATAGTGGCAAATATGGGGGAACTGCTCAAACCCCAAACACTGTAGCGTGTTTCTCATTGGGGGAGCAGTCCCACCGCACGTGGACCACAGCAAGTGACCATGCCCAGCAAAAAATGCGTACAATGGAGGATGCCGGCGCGGTCCACATGCACCACAAAGGCATCCTACACAAAATGGAGCATTGTGCGGATGAAAATATAATTATATAAATCACAGAAAAAATGCACCAAACGGATATGCCACTGACTATACTAGCTAGTCATGCAAGCAGATATTTAAAGTTGAGACTTTTGCTAATATATTCCTGTCAGGAACACACCGGAGCCCATCATGACCCACGTCACGGTCTCTCAGCATGGCAAGGGTCCTACCACTACGCTAACTGTGGTGTGAACACAGGGGTGATAGTGACATTATAGTGACATTAGTGACATTATTTGGATTGTAGCTTTCATTGCTAATAGCCCAAAAATTTCTAAAGCTGGAATGATCCCTGTAATGACAAATAATTTTAAATTCATTATTCTGCTCCAACAGACATAATGGTAATCCTTAATGATTCGAAAATTCAAAGTTTATCTTTACATCTTAGATCAGCTTTACAAGTTGTGGGGAAGAATTACTATTCTAAAAGTGCAAGAATTCTGGTCCAATTTGAATTAAAAAAAACAGATGTACATGCAGTGTGCCAGATTTATTATATGGTTTAGAAACTGTTGAAAAGTCTTTTCCAAATGGTAAAAAATGCACAAAAATTGAACCAACAGCAGCGACAAAGCTTCTGTATGTTATTGCGGACCAACGACAGGTTACAACATTTCTGCTTGCGCATTTCGAACTACATGTATACGAGCATGAATTAAATAGTATGTTCTAGTCTCTTCTGCAATTAATTATTTGTATCTCACAATCAGGTTTCAGCAGCGAGTAGCGCTTTACATAGCTGCACATTTTGGCCATCTGGAACTTGCAGAATGGCTACAAAGAAAAGGCGCCAGAGCAGATGAGGCAGTTGGGGTTCATCCATATAGAGAATGGTGCCGTGATACTGACCATCTCGATAATGAAAAATGTGCAGTCCATGCTGCTGCCGAAAGAGGTCAGCTTCTTCTGATCAAATCATTCATTGCACGGAATGTGTTGTGTTTGGAGTGTCAAAACGGACTGGGTCAGACACCACTCAAGGTATGCATCCAGAATAGAGATAAAGACTGCCTTCTGTATTTCATAATGAAAATGTGGTCTGTTGTCTCCTTTCCAAAAGTCTCTCTTCCCATGAACATCTACATCAAAGTTAAAAAATGGCTATACACAGCCCAGAAAAGAGTCTACAAGGATATAAAAAGGCTTCCACAATTTAAAACTTGCGTTGGGGACCCCGTTGTAGTTGATGGTTTCACAGAACCCAAGATGACCAGCAGAGATTTACATGGAATTTATAAGGACAAATGGAGAAGGGCTGTGCAGAATTCTCAAGCACACAGCAGTCAAGCAATTGTCGATGCAGTATTAAAATTGCGTCCGCTGACATTGAAGCAGTGGCCCCAAAAAATATCCAGATTTCCATTACTAAAGAAAATAGGAGAGAATTCCATCGACACAAAATGTCAATTTGCATGGGAATCTCTGGATATTAACGATGTGTATACCCGTAGCTGGCATCCTCATATCTCACTTCCACCAATCACAAATGCCGGCAACAGCCGTCCACGTCACTTGAGGACTCCCCAAGCTGCTTTTTTGCTGAATTCATCTATGGAGTCCTTTTCAAAATACAGTGGTCGGACACTAAGACAGAATGCAGTATACCTCTTAAGCCTTGCAAGGTAAGGGTGTAAGTTACTTATCTGCTTCCTATTCTGCTCACTTTCTGTAGGGTATAGGATCTAAAGATGCTGTTTCTACTGTAAACTGGGACAGGAAGTAGAAATCATATACGGTACATTTTAGAGGCTAAAAAAAAATAATGTTTGGTCACCCGATCACACAAACACTACCCTCTCTTTCCTGGATCTTCTGCTTCTCTGTTTTTTGTGTGTCAGTGTTATAATGTCACTATGCCATCTGCACATACTTGACTCCACCAAAATGATACCTTCTGCAGAAAGGTAGGGACACCCATATACCCCATGCCATCTTTGAGATGAATACTTCAATTTTTTTTCCTCATCAGCAGTTTTTTTAGACTACTTTCACACTAGCGTTTTTTCTGGATCCGCCAGGGTTCAGCAAAAACTCTTCCGTTACTGATAATTGTATTATCTTTAACATAGCCAAGACGGATCCGTCATTCACTCCATTGAAAGTCAATGGGGACGGCTCCATTTTCTATTGTGTCAGATAGTGTTAAACGGATCCATCCCCATTGACTTGCATTGTGGGTCATGACGGATCCATCTTGTTCCGCATCCCATGATGGAAAGAAAACCGCAGCATGCTGCGGTTTGCTCTCCGGTATGAGAACGGAACAGAATACATTTTGGAGCATTCTTTTCAGTTACGCTTTGTCCCCATTGACAATGAATGGGGACAAAACGGAAGTATTTTATTCTGGTATGAGACCCTGTGATGGATCTCAATACCAGAATATATTAACGCTAGGGTGAAAGTAGCCTAAGTTACACGTGCTTCTCAGAAGAACAGGTAACAGTTCACATTGCTAGTACAGCCTTCCCCCAAAGGATTTGTCACTTTTCCATATTCCTGAAAGGCAAAGCTGCTTAGTGATGTATAGTACACAAATACTGTGTTAGATTTGCTATTTAGAGTTTGGGAAAGCCTGTTCACAGTACCGGTGCACTTTTCCAGGACCAAATCTAACCAAGAAAGAGCACAAAACAAGAAATTGTATTTACTATTGATTTTCATATTTTAAGGGTAAATTATCTTTAAAGGGAATGTGCCATCAGAAAATGATCTATTGCTTAAATAAAAATTTTATATTGTAAGAATATTTAATAATTTCATTTATTTTCTATGTCACTATTTTAGAAAAAAAATCCTGAAATCTTTTAGTTTTCATACTGAACACTGGGCCTCATAATAGGCAGACTGTTTTGTAGAGATCTGATTATTATAATCATAGGCAGGATTACAAGATATTATATTTACATTCACAATGGGTGATTGTTAAAGCTTATCTACACCTCCTCTCTGCACAATGACTTGTGCACAGAGCATGCCTAAAATACTCTCTTATACAAGCCAATGGACATCTCCAGTCTACAGGTTCCTAAGGTCCACGTGGCTGTTATAAAACAGCTCAGGCAAAATATCTTCCTCCAGAATCATGTACAGAAAATAGAATAAAAAAATCTACCATCAGAAAATACATTTCTCAGAAAAAAAGAATGTGTCAGTATCTGGTATTATAGAATTTCTTTTTTTAAGTAAATATAGGTAATACATTACCTTTAACCCCTTAAATCCATCTTGCATAACAGTAGAGAAGCCCAGGAACTGACAGATCTGAGGGATAAAAGATGAGAAGGAGGTCACCATGTAAGTGTTCTGTTCATTCCCCAGTTAATATACAGTCAGGTCCATAAATATTGGGACATCAACACAATTCTAACATTTTTGGCTCTATACACCAACACAATGGATTTGAAATGAAACGAACAAGATGTGCTTTAACTGCAGACTGTCAGCTTTAATTTGAGGGTATTTACATCCAAATCAGGTGAACGGTGTAGGAATTACAACAGTGTGCATATGTGCCTCCCACTTGTTAAGGAACCAAAAGTAATGGGACGATTAGCTTCTCAGCTGTTCCATGGCCAGGTGTGTGTTATTCCCTCATTATCCCAATTACAATGAGCAGATAAAAGGTCCAGAGTTCATTTCAAGTGTGCTATTTGCATTTCCAATCTGTTGCTGTCAACTCTCAAGATGAGATCCAAAAAGCTGTCACTATCAGTGAAGAAAGCCATCATTAGGATGAAAAAAACAAAACAAACACATCAGAGAGATAGCAAAAACATTAGGCGTGGCCAAAACAACTGTTTGGAACATTCTTAAAAAGAAGGAATGCACCGGTGAGCTCAGCAACACCAAAATACCCGGAGGACCGCGGGAAAACAACTGTGGTGGATGACCGACGAATTCTTTCACTGGTGAAGAAAACACCCTTCACAACAGTTGGCCAGATCAAGAACACTCTCCAGGAGGTAGGTGTATGTGTGTCAAAGTCAACAATCAAGAGAAGACTTCACCAGAGTGAGTACAAAGGGTTTACGACAAGATGTAAACCATTGGTGAGCCTCAAAAACAGAAAGGCCAGATTAGAGTTTGCCAAACGACATCTAAAAAAGCCTTCACAGTTCTGGAACAACATCCTATGGACAGATGAGACCAAGATCAACTTGTACCAGAGTGATGGGAAGAAAAGGGTATGGAGAAGGAAAGGAGCTGCTCATGATCCTGAGCATACCTTTCACCGACAGATCTCTGAGAAGCTTTGACAGATGTTCTTTTCAATACCTCTTGCTTGAGGTTCTTTTGTTTTGGTTTTGTTTTGTCATCTCGTTTCCCTCTCTCAGCTGTCATCTAGTTGCACTGATTGCATCCCTTTATATCCTCTCCCATACTGCATCACTTTGCGGTTTATACAACTTGCTGGATTGTGCTCGCTGCCAGATGCTGCAATTGCTGCTTCCTCAGATAAGTATTTTCTTTTATTTGTGTTTTCCTGTTGGCTTGATTCTAGGTGACCCTGACTCCCTCCGTATTAAGTGCAGGGAGCCGGTGGGGAGAGCTCTAGGGCTTTTATAGGGCTCACCCATTTGTTCCTTAGTTTGGGATGAAGTCAGTCAGTCTATATTTGTGACTTCTAGTTTTCTGCAACACTATTCGTGACAATACCACCTCATCAGTGAAGCATGGTGGTGGTAGTGTCATGGCGTGGGCATGTATGGCTGCCAATGGAACTGGTTCTCTTCCATTTATTGATGATGTGACTGCTGACAAAAGCAGCAGGATGAATTCTAAAGTGTTTCAGGAAATATTATCTGCTCATATTCAGCCAAATGCTTCAGAACTCGTTGGACGACGCTTCACAGTGCAGATGGATTATGACCCAAAGCATACTGCAAAAGCAACCAAAGAGTTTTTTAAGGGAAAGAACTGGAATTTCACTTGCCGAAGACAAAACTGAAGGGAAAATGCCCCAAGAAGCAAGCAGGAACTGAAGAAAGTTGCAGTACAGGCCTGGCAGAGCATCACCTGGGATGAAACCCAGCGTCTGGTGATGTCTTTGCGTTCCAGACTTCAGGCTGTAATTGACTGCAAAGGATTTGCAACCAAGTATTAAAAAGTGAAAGTTTGATTTATGATTATTATTCTGTCCTATTACTTTTTGCCCCTTAACAAGTGGGAGGAACATATGCAAACTGTTGTAATTCCTACACCGTTCACCTGATTTGGATGTAAATACCCTCAAATTGTGGTGGTGTATAGAGCCAAAAATGTTAGAATTATGTTGATGTCCCAATATTTATGGAACTGACTGTAAGTTTTTTTTTTCTTGAACCAGAGGGTCACTTTAAAAGGTAAAGTCCTCTAATGTTGATGCCTTAATACATTCGCTTATTTTCTAGTTATTGCTGGCAGTGATAAAGTTTTTCAAGAATTTTGCACAAAATGAAATAATGTGCACTTGATCTTTGCATGAAATGAAACAGTGCTACATCAATGTTTGGTAACGCAATTTTTTTTCTTCTACAAAAAAATTAATGGTATAACATTGACATTGTAATGTCGTTATAGTGAGTTTAAAGAAAAGCCTTGGCTCCAGCAGCTGGACATGGCAAGGAGGCTAGCCAGAAAATCAGTGCACAACGTGTAAAGATCTGCAAGATCCTATACAGAGGACAGCAATACTGACCAGTCTTACTAAACAGAGAAGCATGCTCATCTGTTCTTGCTGTTTGTAGATATTACTGCTCATCTGTGTATTACTTTTCTGCTTTTGTTCCATATCCAGTTAATGCAGATTACAATATGTATCCTACATAATGTTAAAATGGTTGACCATTATTTTTTTTAAAGAATTTGGGCAACTGCACTCCAGCAATGATGGAACACCACTGCGGCCAGTCTTTTTTATTTTTGTAAAAATGCAACTGTCCAATTTTTTAAAAGCTGCACAACCCCTCTAATTTCTTACTTAATGCCTGCTATGTTTAATACTTTCCTTGTATCTTTAAAAAAAGTTAAATGTCCAATTATTGACGTGTGTTTTCATATCAGAGGAGAGTCACCCTGTTTGCCTTTCAGCAGTGTGTAGTTCTGCTTTCCCTGCCTGCAAGGTCTCTGTATGTAAGGGCCCTTTCACAGGCACAGGTTGACACTGAGGATGTAACTTGCCGTCAACTATACTTAAAGGGATTGTTCCACGAAAATATTCTACATTCTTCAAACCAGCACCTGAATCTGAAATATATTGCCATTGTATTTACAATATTTTTTGCTCTATAAGACACACTTATTTCTCACCAAAAGTGTGGGGAAGAAATGGCAGTGCATCCTATGAAGCTAATACTAATGAATGCTTCCATTGTGGAACTACTCATTAGTACAGTAGGACCAGAGAGAGGTGAGCGTAGCGCTGATAGTGCTGGTATTACTCACCACTCCCTGATCTGCTCCAGGCACCATGTTGTGCTGTGTCCAGACACCAAATTGAAATCAGTGCACAATAAAACACATCAAAACAACAGTTTTATGAATTCTAAAAACTAGGAATGTAATGTATTGTGTTATGTGCACAGCATTCAATGTGTGATGTGTTAAAAGTACTAGTTGCCAACTAAAATGTAGAATTAGGGAGCATATCAATGGGGCAATCAATACTGAGGTGAGAAATCCTTCAAATGTTTCTAAACATTTCAGACATCGTGTAGATATAGGCGGTCTCAGGTTTTCAGGTATAGAAAGGGTTACGATGCTTATGAGGGACAGAGATTTAAAAACCTACATCTACTAAATAGGGAAAGTTATTAGATATTAATGTTTGATACATCGTTCCCAAAAGGACTCAATCATAAAACTGATTTCATTTGAGGTTATTAATTGGTTTTATTATGTATATGTTTGTTTTAAATTATGTATATGCACATCTATAGGTGCCTTTTTTGGTGATTGAGGGGTCTGTCCTATTCAGACACTTATATCCCTTAAAGTGTATAGGGGCAGTGATACTGACCATTTTTATAATATGGATAATATATACCGTATATAGAAGGCGGCTCACCCCTGATACTACTGGAAACAGGTGCTCTTGCCCGAAATGACTCACCCTTGTCAAATGAATTTTGTATATAGCAGTAGTAGCGGGCAGGCACTCTATTTATGGGTTCATAGAAAAACCATTTAGTAAGGAAATATTTCTTAAAAATATATGTATTCTATCAATAAAAAACAAACTGATAAAAATAACATATAAAATCCCACTAGCTCGATAATCTGCTAGTAAATATTAATATAAGTGGTGCAGTGTTCTAGCAATATCTGGACAGAAGTGTTTTATCAATAAAGCAGCAATATTCTAGCAGTACATTAGCAACAGTGTCTTGGCAAAACTAGCAGCAATATTCCAGCAGTACTGTCTTGGCAAAAATGGCAACAATATTTTGGCAATATCGGCAATAATAGCAGCAATATTGGTAGGGTGCAGTATAGTGCAGCACTGATATAGCCTCAATGGGATTAGTCCCTTATTCCTCAATATTAATAGTAATAGGTGGCGGCGGTTGGAGACAGAACCACAGTAGTTCCTCCGTGACTGCACTACTGCTGGGATATACACTACGTGCAGAATTATTAGGCAAATTAGTATTTTGACCACATCATCCTCTTTATGCATGTTGTCTTACTCCAAGCTGTATAGGCTCGAAAGCCTACTACCAATTAAGCATATTAGGTGATGTGCATCTCTGTAATGAGAAGGGGTGCGGTCTAATGACATCAACACCCTATATCAGGTGTGCATAATTATTAGGCAACTTCCTTTCCTTTGGCAAAATGGGTCAAAAGAAGGACTTGACAGGCTCAGAAAAGTCAAAAATAGTGAGATATCTTGCAGAGGGATGCAGCACTCTTAAAATTGCAAAGCTTCTGAAGCGTGATCATCGAACAATCAAGCGTTTCATTCAAAATAGTCAACAGGGTCGCAAGAAGCGTGTGGAAAAACCAAGGCGCAAAATAACTGCCCATGAACTGAGAAAAGTCAAGCGTGCAGCTGCCAAGATGCCACTTGCCACCAGTTTGGCCATATTTCAGAGCTGCAACATCACTGGAGTGCCCAAAAGCACAAGGTGTGCAATACTCAGAGACATGGCCAAGGTAAGAAAGGCTGAAAGACGACCACCACTGAACAAGACACACAAGCTGAAACGTCAAGACTGGGCCAAGAAATATCTCAAGACTGATTTTTCTAAGGTTTTATGGACTGATGAAATGAGAGTGAGTCTTGATGGGCCAGATGGCTGGATTGGTAAAGGGCAGAGAGCTCCAGTCCGACTCAGATGCCAGCAAGGTGGAGGTGGAGTACTGGTTTGGGCTGGTATCATCAAAGATGAGCTTGTGGGGCCTTTTTGGGTTGAGGATGGAGTCAAGCTCAACTCCCAGTCCTACTGCCAGTTTCTGGAAGACACCTTCCTCAAGCAGTGGTACAGGAAGAAGTCTGCAAGGTAAGAAAAACATGATTTTCATGCAGGACAATGCTCCATCACACGCGTCCAAGTACTCCACAGCGTGGCTGGCAAGAAAGGGTATAAAAGAAGAAAATCTAATGACATGGCCTCCTTGTTCACCTGATCTGAACCCCATTGAGAACCTGTGGTCCATCATCAAATGTGAGATTTACAAGGAGGGAAAACAGTACACCTCTCTGAACAGTGTCTGGGAGGCTGTGGTTGCTGCTGCACGCAATGTTGATGGTGAACAGATCAAAACACTGACAGAATCCATGGATGGCAGGCTTTTGAGTGTCCTTGCAAAGAAAGGTGGCTATATTGGTCACTGATTTGTTTTTGTTTTGTTTTTGAATGTCAGAAATGTATATTTGTGAATGTTGAGATGTTATATTGGTTTCACTGGTAAAAATAAATAATTGAAATGGGTATATATTTGTTTTTTGTTAAGTTGCCTAATAATTATGTACAGTAATAGTCACCTGCACACACAGATATCCCCCTAAAATAGCTAAAACTAAAAACAAACTAAAAACTACTTCCAAAAATATTCAGCTTTGATATTAATGAGTTTTTTGGGTTCATTGAGAACATGGTTGTTGTTCAATAATAAAATTAATCCTCAAAAATACAACTTGCCTAATAATTCTGCACTCCCTGTAAACAGTACTTGATTTGCGGCGATAGTTCCTTTCTTACTTCACATATATATGAAAATTGGTTTACTGACAGTTTGTCTGTCTCCATGGTGAAAAAGTATACCAGAATTTATCAATTTAAAACAACATCTACTGTGGAGCGCTCCAAGAAGAATATAGTTACATCTACAGCTACCCGACTGCATTCCCAGTTTACAACACGTGGAACGCCGGAAGTGCACTGAGGAGGCGAACCCATAAACAACCTGCGAGTGAGCGGAGGAATCCGGAGAAACACAGAGACGCCGCCAGAACATGTGGGACGCCAAGTGTGGATGACTTCTGCGATCAGAGGTTCTAAACATAACGGGATACGGGCAAGTCTGTTCTCTCAAACTGTGTGGGGCGCCACACATGGAGACAAACTGTGAGTAAACCAATTTTCATATATATGTGAAGTAAGAAAGGAACTATCTCGCAAATCAAGTACTGTTTATATCCCAGCAGTAGTGCAATCACGGAGGAACTGCAATCATCAGAAACTGCTGTGGTTCTGTCTCCAAACGCCGCCACCTATTACTATTAATATTGAGGAATAAGGGACTAATCCCATTGCGGCTATATCAGTGCTGCACTATACTGCACCCTACCAATATTGCTGCTATTATTGCCGATATTGCCAAAATATTGTTGCCATTTTTGCCAAGACAGTACTGCTGGAATATTGCTAGAATTTTTGCCTAGACACTGCTGCTAATATACTGTTGAAATATTGCTGCTACTTTTCCCAAGACACTGTTGCTAACGTACTGCTAGAATATTGCTGCTTTTGGGGGGTGGAGCTAGCTACTGAAGGAGCAAGTCGCACTGCTGCAGAGCTCTGCTCTATAACAACTTCAAAGCTCTGCATCTGCGTTGTTCCTGGTGGTAAATCCACAAAAAACACTGTTTTGTGCTCAGCACACGGTCCGGATCACTCCGGTACCAAACTTAAGACTTTAGACTGACTTTTATATTTGCGGCCTACGGTGCAGTCAAGTGCCGCAGGCTAAATTTCCGGGTGAAGCTGCCTCAGATCCAGCCAGCTAAAGAAGCGACCAGGACTTCCACTACAACTAAGCCTGATGGAAAGTCTGATACGTCCAGAGATCATCACCTGAATCCAAACTAGGTCCGAACTACCTGTGGACTGATCGGAGCTCATAGCAGCGGTCCTCTGGTACACGCGGTGGCTGGGGTAAGTCTTGGGGAGTCAAGGACTTAAGCATATTATTACCATCTCCCTTAATCCCCTCCACCCATACCTACGACATCCGACCTTGCACCCGATATTACCGGAGCACCGGCTGACAATCGCCCAAAAGAAAGCCAGCTTATAAGCCTGGCAGCGATATATAATCTTACGAACATTCGCAAAATATTCGCAAGTCGGCCTGGCTCTTGCATTTCCGAATACATTAAGCGGACAGTTATTTGCATCCTATATACTGGTGCCTCACTAGTCAACATAATTTAATCGCACCCTTTCTGACAGTTCCACCAACTCATCGACGAAGTACTGCTCAATCAAAGAATCATATGTGCGACTTTTATCGCGAATATTTTTGCCACAAATTATCGCATCCGTTACATTGCAGTGTTTCAGCTCATGGCGAATTATTACTAGAGATAACAACTTGCGAAGATTGTTCCGATTAATTATAGTACGAATTATCGCATCTCTGTTCACAAGCCAGCATAATATTCGCGACTTTGAATATATAACGTGAATAATTAATTGCTTAAATATAAACGCGATCCATTGACTTTTACCTGCACAGCGAACCAGATTACTTTGCTGTCTTTTTGTGATGTAAAGTAAAACTACAAAATTCTTCCCGGCGCCTGTGAATAGCCAACATGGGCAAATCAATTGTTGGAGGCATCTGGTAAAAGCATCAAAACGCCCAAAAAATCGGCGGAGAGTGTTAAACATTCAGATAGGAAAATTGCTGAAGCTCTCTATAGTGGCTCAGACAGTGAAGAAGAATCCGATATGAGCACTTTAAACTAACTCAAAAATTACGTAAAAGCGCTTCCGACTGCTGAATGTATCAAAGGTCTCTTTAAAGAATTTTCGTCCACAATGAAAGAGGAACTTTCTGAAATTAAGGACGATTTGAGACAAATAGCCTCTAGAACAGAAGCAGTAGAGGAATCTACAAATAAATTGACTCAACATGCGTCCCACACAGAAAAAACAATGCAACATTATCGCAAAGAAATGTACAAACTAAAGCTACACGTCGATGATCTCGAGAATAGGTCACGACGCAATAACATTAGAATCAAAGGTCTGTCCGAGACGGTCTTAGACAAGGATATCCATGCTGTTCTCACCAAGATTTTCAATGAGCTTCTACAGCAAGATGAGAAGACGGAGCTTTTTATTGAACGGGCCCATCGAGTTTTTAGGCCAAAACACATACAAAGTGATAGCCCAAGGGACGTCCTCTGCTGTCTGCAAAGCTTCCGTACCAAAGAAGCTATTTTGCACAAGTCCCGGTTAGCTAAAAAAATTGAATGGGAAGGATCAAGAAGTTACACTCTACCAGGATATCTCAAGGTACACCCTTTATGTTAGGAGTGTTCTACAGCCGCTCACTAGGGAGCTACGTGAGAAAGGAATAAAATACAGATGGCTGTTCCCACTGGGTCTGCTGATATCTTTTTAGAACAGGACTTTTACTGTTAAGTCACCTGAGGACCTCCCTATGGTCCTGCAAAAGATGGACCTTACACATATCCAAATTAAGGACTGGACCACAATGGGAGATGAAGAAGCCCCCTTTCCCACTCTTCCGAAAGGAGACGACTGGCACTCGGTGACTCCTACACAAGCTAAAAGATCTAAAGTATTGGACCAGTCATTTCCGAAGACTCCATACAAGAACCGTAGATCTCTGAGTGGTGACTGAGATAGACCTCCTGCACATACTACCATTCTTTACACATTATTATGTATGTCTCGTAATGCTTTATAAGTAATGCTTATGTAACTCATGATGTAGTTGCTCAAAGCATTCTTTTTGCCTTTCTTTTCATTTTCTCTATTTACATGCTATTTAGTGTCCTATTCCTCTTTCTTTTATTCATACCCATGTTGAATGATAGACAATTCAAATTTATGGTGATATCTTTTTTTTTTCACAGGCGTCGGGGACGTGTGTCGATTTTGTCCCCTACCCACAAATAGTTACATCTAAAATATTTTAGCTTTCCTCGTGCATAGTCTCTTTCCCTGCACGGGACGATCAAAATTATTAATTCTTGAGGGAGTTTTCTCTTCTCCCCCCAGAGATCTCCCCCCGTAGAAGCCATTCTACTCTTGGACGACTACTGGGCATAGAGCAGGCCTGTGTTTAGTCCAAGGCTTTTTCTTTTCACTCATTGCTGTACTGATTCTCATTGTTGAGATGTGCAGCGTCAAACGTTCTTGTTTTGAGTTGATTATGTTTATCCTCGCTGTTCTGTTGAACTGTGATTTACTTGTCACATGTAAGAGCATAACTTTGTTACTTATCTCATTATGCAGGAGCTTATAGTTGTATCATACAATGTCAACGGACTTGACAAAAGCGGTCACAGATCCTGAGGTACCTAAGGGACAAAAAGGTTGGTGTTGCCATGATTCAGGAAACGCACTTTAAAAAATCTTACACTCCTCAATCTAAGCACAAGATTTATACACAATGGTATAATGCTAATACCTCACTTAGAAGAAACAAAGGTGTCTCCATCCTAATCAATAAACTACTAGACTTCAAAGAGAAGGATTAAATAATTGATCCAAAGGGTAGATATATTCTTTTGAAGGGTTGGATGGGAGAAGAACTTGTCACTTTTGTCAACATCTATGTCCCAAATAGGGAACAAGTTGGGTTCTTGAGACATGTCTTTGATCTGGTCGACTCCTTCTACGAAGGTAAATTGATATTGGGCGGAGATTTTAATATCTCCATGGAACCAAATATTGATACCTCCAAAGGTAATACCTCCTTTCAATATAACAAACTCAAAAAGATTTTAAAAAATGCTACATGATAGGTTGCTCGTGGATGCTTGGAGATTTTACAACCCTGGGGATAGGGATTATTCATATTTTTCAACAGTACATAACCAGTACTCGCAGATAGATCAAATATATGTAAAGCAAAATACACTTGATACAATTTGTGGAGCTAAGTATGACTTTTCTGCATTCGGATCACGCACCACTTATTGTCACTTTATCTGCAGTGGACAAAAGTACCAGGCCCCTTAGTTGGCAACTTAACGATACCTTGATAACGTCGGACCCAGACTGTAATTTTATTGCCGCCCAAATAAAAAATTTCTTTGAGGAGAATAATAAGGATGATATCTCTTGGGCTACCCTATGGGAAGCACATAAGGCGGTTATTAGGGGACACTTGATGCAAATTGGAGCGCGAAAAAAAAGAGAAAAAAGGCAAAAGATCCTAGATCTAACAATTAAAATACAAAGATTAGAAAAATTACATAAGTCGTCATGCGCTAAAGATACCGAAAGAGAACTTATACAATCCAGAATGGAACTCAAAGAAGCCTTAAATAGGGAATCTGAAAGATATATGTTTATGAGTAAATTTAGACACTTCATCCATGCGAATAAATGTGGAAGGGATTTAGCCAAATTGACTCAAAAACAAAGAAATAAATCCACTATTCATAAGATTAGAAACGAGAAAGGCAATATAGAACAGTTAAGTGATAGAATAGCAGTAGTCTTTCGCAACTTTTATAGTAAACTTTATGATTTGCAGGGTGCTGAACTGGTCTCGAATCCGACAGATGCGGCTATCCAAGAGTATCTTGAGCAGATACATCTGCCATGCCTCAATAAAATTCAAAAAGAACAATTAGAATCCCCCTTCTCCCAGAGATAGAGGAAGCAATCACTAAGTTGCCATCTGGTAAGTGCCCGGGTCCGGATGGCTTCGGAATCTTTTATTATAAAAAATATAAGGAAATTCTGGTTCCCCACATTACTAAATATTTCAATGAAGTCGGTCTATCCAATAGTTTTAGGCAGGAAACAATGATGGCCAATATTACACTCATCCCTAAAGAGGATAGAGATCCCACGTTATGCCAAAATTACCGCCCAATTTCACTCCTAAACAATGATTTGAAAATATATGCCAAAGTCCTGGCAAATAGAATGCAGTCCATTTTACCCTCGATTATAAATCCGGAGCAGGTGGGCTTTATGCCTGGAGGGGAGGCCAAAGACAACATCATGAAGGCCTTGTTAGGCATGGAGTATTGTAAAAAGAATAAGATACCTTTAGCTTTTATCTCAACCGATGCTGAAAAAGCTTTTGATAGGCTTAATTGGAGTTTTCTGCTGGCTACCCTCTCCAGGTTCGGTCTTCCCGTTTCCTTCATTAGGAAAATACAAGCCTTGTACACCACTCCTTCCACGCGGGTATTGGTAAATGGTACTACTTCTCAAGACTTTAGGATCCGTAATGGCACTAGGCAGGGGTGTCCGTTATCTCCCCTTCTATTTATTATCTCTCTTGAACCGCTTTTAGCCAAAGTCAGACAGAATAATAACATATCAGGTTTGAAAACGGATAGATTTACCCATAAGTCTGCAGCTTATGCAGACGACATATTGTTCTTTATCACCAACCCACTTACCTCTATTCAAACTCTTCTTTCGGAGCTAGACCAGTTTAGTGCCTTATCATTTTTTAAAGTTAATCTAACCAAATCTACAGTTTTTAATGTTAACATAAATAGCCGTACGTGGGATACCATTAAGTCGATCAGTGGCCTTAAGCCTACAGTTACATATTTCAAGTATCTAGGCGTAAACATCTCAAATAACCTGAATGACCTTTACCGACTGAACTTCACCACTCTCATGCAGAAGATAAATACTGACCTGGAAGAATGGAATGACCTATCCATTTCATTGTTTGGTCGTATTAACTTAGTTAAGATGATCACCCTCCCCAGGGTTTTATACTTTCTTCAGGGTATTCCTATGGCATTACCTAAAAATTTCTATACTGCTATCAAAAGGAAGATTCTTTCCTTTGTTTGGAAGCAAGGGCAGAACCGTCTATCGTTTGATACTTTGACGAGATCGAAACATAGGGGTGGACTTGGTCTTCCGGATATTGGTAAATATAGCACTGCTGCGACCCTGACAAGAATTAAGGAATGGAATGTTTTTCCACCTAGAAAACTCTGGGTAGATCTGGAAGAGGGATGTGCTCCATGCCCCCTCCATTACCTGATCTGGAAGACTAAGAGTAATAAACATTTTTATGCTAGAATTGATAATCCCTACACCAAACATGCTATTCACGTTTGGCATAGTCTTATCAAGAAACATACTATCCCATTTCCTAATTGCCTGGAACTCCCCTTGCTATCATCGATCCCAAACGGTTTGAGACTGATTAGGAGTAAAATCACCTCACACCCCAATGGTTATATGCTACCTTTGAAAGCTCTATACTCAGCTACCTCTCCAGTGGAATACGCAAAATATATGGAAAGTGGTGATCTCCCCCAATTTTCTAGGAAGGAGTACGACCAGATACTGAAGCATCTCTAAGTGCTAAGTCCTCGATTCCTGACTCAGGATAGCGAACATGATCTTACCAAGTTGATGATGAATAAGACTCCCATAAGCCACGGAATGTCTAGGTTTTATTCCATTGTTAATAGCACGGTATCCTCCCCATCATTCCTGTCTAGCTGGTCGAAAGAGCTTGACAAATCATTCAACAAACAAGAAACCATGTCAATTCTACATTCCTCTATTCCCAAAATTACGTCTACTAGACTCCAAGAGTCACACTATAAAATAATTTCCAGATGGTACAGGACTCCTGTCATTCTGAACAAAATTAACCCGGAAATTTCTGCGCACTGCTGGAGATGTGATGAAGGAATCGGGTCTATAACAGATATATGGTTTTCCTGTTCTAAAATTGCGCCACTGTGGCAAAAATTTAATCAAATAATTACAGAAATATATGGGTCACAAATAGAAGTGGATGCAGAACTAGTTCTACTTGGATTGTATAATAAAAAACACAACGTCATTAAAGACCATCTGTTTCCTTTCCTAATTGCTGCATTAAAAACCATAATTCCCAGACACTGGCTGAGCGTGGAGGTTCCATCTATTCAGGACTGGATGGAGGAAGTTCTAACTATTAGTCGCTTTGAAAAACTCAAATGGACAATTGCCGGCAACCCCAAAAAGTACCTCAGGATCTGGACCAAGTGGTGTGATTATATCTCCACTGGCAAAGTATCTAAGTTTTTCGACTGAAATTTATATATTTTGATCTCTATTTACTTTTCTTTTTCCTTACTTTCTTGAACTATCTAACGAAACATGTGACAACTTTTTCTTTTTCCCCACATTGTTTAACCCCTTGTTTTGTTTCCCTCTCCCCTTCCCCTTCCCCCTCCCCTTCCCTCCTTTCCTTTCACCATTTTACGAATCAGTTCTTGAAATGATTTATATAGAATTTTTTCGAATGATTCCCTTGTTCAATATGCGCTTTAAAATTAGGAAGTATTATTCCTGTGATGACTTAACAGGTTATAATATATACAAACTTCCATTTGTAATGGTGATATTTACCTCATTTTATATTTTGTTAAGCTTGTATTAATCTTATTATATTTGTTAATAAAACAAAATTTACAAGAATATTGCTGCTTTATTGATAAAACACTGCTGTCAAGATATTGCTAGAACACTGCACCACTTATATTAATATTCACTAGCAGTGGGATTTTATGTTATTTTTATCCATTTGTTTATATTGATCGAATAAAAATATTTTTAAGAAATATATCCTTACTAAATGGTTTTTCTATGACCCCATAAATAGAGTGCCTGCCCGCTACTACTACTATATACAAAATTCATTTGACAAGGGTGAGTCATTTCGGGCAAGAGCACCTGTTTCCAGTAGTATCAGGGGTGAGCCGCCTTCTATATACATATATTATCCATATTATAAAAATGGTCAGTATCACTGCCCCCTATACACTTTAAGGGATATAAGTGTCTGAATAGGACAGACCCCTCAATCACCAAAAAAGACACCTAAAGATGCGTATATACATAATATAAAACAAACATATACATAATAAAACCAATTAATAACCCAAAATCAAATCAGTTTTATGATTGAGTCCTTTTGGGAACGATGTATCAAACATTAATATCTAATAGTTCAGTATCACTGCTCCTGTACATTACAAGATAAAAAAAAGAATGACAGTTACACTTTAACACTGAATGCCTTAATTCATCTATGAATAAGGACCCGATGGGTCGGAAACACGTAAGAGAGTTGTATGCTTAATATTCCTGTATTGTGGGCATTGTTTTTAAACACACTGGAATAAAAGTCAGGTTTTATTCTACACCGAGTGCTAGATCGTGTCTACTTTATAAAGATTTCACAATGGGTCCCATAACTGACACGTATGGCCAACATTACAGCTGTGGTCATGTGCTATCCAGAGATGAAAATGGCTGTAGTGCTTGACATGACTCTTATATGCAAGTGTTGCTGAGTTGGGGCCTAGAGTAAATCTAGCTGCTTTTTATTGTTTGTTTGTTTTTTGACCATGTTTACCCATTATGGACCAGCCTATTTTGGCCTTTGGGATACACCCCCATTTTTGAAATGTGATGTGTCACTTTATGTAGCAATATCTTTGGAATGGTTCTGCTTATCCATACAGATCTAGGAGTATTTTTTCGTGACACTTTGTACTTTATATTAGTGATAAATTTTGATCAATATATTTTGTTCTTATTAACAAAAATGTAAAATGTTAGTGTGACGAATCCTGCACCTTGCGGCCCCGCCTGATGTCAACTACATCGAGTTCATGAACTACGGTCTAGTCACTGGTTTCCAAGAAGTGACATTACACCCTCCCTGGAAGCGCGTAAGGTCAGCTTGGTACAGTTTACACAGACACCTCCAGTCCACACAGGAGGCACGGGGAGTGAGAGAGGGTGGTCCACGCAACCTCCGGCGTGACTCCATACTTGCTTACAACATTGATAAGCTGAGAGAGACTTTTCACTGCCCCAGTGAAAATGAGCTTTCTCAGCCTGGTAGACTGCCACCAGTTCCTCGTTTGGTATAAGCCCGGTCCGCTAACGGGATTATACAGGGTGAGAAACCAACCCACAGTAGCGTATAACTATGCCGAAACACGGACGTGGGAATTCATGGACCGAGATACAAGGTACGCACAAGATTGAATTAAATATTTAATTGCCTTAAGGGCATACTAGACAATACACAATATAAACAGAGAATATATACAGTGGTCAGATGTGCAAATACAGGTGGTATGATACAAACAGAGTTAAACAGAGCAAGAGCCAGTTACCAGATGGATGAGTAGTCCTTTGGGTTATGATAAATTATGGATTGCTGTTATCTTTGGCTGTAGTCACATGGGGGCAGTGATGTCAGCAGTTTGTCCATGGTCCCTCCAAACACATTACACAATGTGGTCCCCTTCAGAGAAAGACTCTGGCCTCTGGCCTGCATGAGCATTTTCACCTGTAGTCAGTCACTCCCCTCCTTCCCTCTGGGAGGAGTCCACCCTACCTTCCTTGTCTTGGTAGCCAAAGACCCACAAAACCCATTATGGCCCATAGCTCCAAACTGGAAGGTCACAGGGAGATGGTTCTGGGACCAACAGATCTGCCTGGGTTCCAGCTACAGGTGGAGACCAAACATGGCACTGTTATTAGGTTCCTGCTGGGAGATCTCTGTATCTCCCCTTCCTGGCACCTGACCCCCAGAGGCATGTCCGTCTTGGTCCCAGGGTCGCGGATATATAACTGGTTTATGCCTGTGATGGACGGCAATTCATAATTCCTTATGACCCACCAACTCCATGATGTCTGATGGATTCTTTTGTTCTGATGACCAACTCAGCCCCCCTACCGGCATTCATCCTGCCAGAGAGGTTTGAGTTGCCATTGTGGCTGAGTGAGGTGTGAACTACAAACATGTGGCCTGTTTTGAAGCCAGGCCCCCTGTGGAGTCTGCTCCTTCTGCTAGCTTACAGCAAATGGCTGGAATTAGATCATGGCTGGAAATAGATCATCACTCCACATTCCTCACAATTATCAACTTTTAAAATGCAAATTCCTCTGTTTTTAAGCCAGATATCCATACCTTAAAAATAGTTAATGATTAACATTTATCATATAAAGAAAAAAAGACAATGCAACAGCCCTCTGCAAACACAAATAAAGTACAATAATGCCATAATTATAGAAAAAATTCTAATGCTAATGCTCGCTTATTTTGCAAATTTGAGATTCTTGGCAAATACATTTTGCACAAAATTATTTGGGCCTGTCTGCCAAACGTCAAGGCGATCTCTGTAAGACAGGAACCTAACACTAAATACTACCTGTTATGTGCCTTTATGAGCACCATAAAATTCAGGGAGTGCAGGTTCCCCATGGATGCTGGGTCCACTCTGCTTTTTACCATTTTTGGTGCCATAACGCCCTTCATTAAATCCAGGGATGCAGGTCCCAACATGCATGCTGAGCCCACGCTATACTTCTCCTGGTGCCAAATGGTTTCCAATAAATACAATGAGAGCAGGCTACAGCTTTTTACTTACTCTAATTAAAACCAGCCTATGGGGCAGACAGGCTAGTTAGGGGTCCAAGACCAACTGGAGTCAGCCACACCTCCAGCTCCAGTACAACTGCAAAAAAAGAGGGTCAGTCAGCACATCCCAATGTGCCGGTGCATGCTGCCATGCCTAGAAACACAAAGAAAAAAATACATTTATCATATATCCACTTTATGTTGCTTTTTCAAATGTACTTTTAATTTTTGGAGGCTTTAAAAGCTTTAATTTAGCAGCAATTATTTGAATTTAAAAAAAAATGTCCAAAACCTCCTTTTTAGGGACCAATTTAGTTCTGAAGTGTTTTGCGGGGCCTACATATTAGAAACTCCATAAATCATCCTAGTTTAACAACTGACCCCTGGAAAGTATTCAAAATGGCATTTAGGCAGTTTGTTAATACTTTAAGTCTTGCACAGAAATTAAAGAGATTGTGCAGTAATATACAGTGGCAAGACAAAGTATGTGAACCCTTTGGAATGATATGGATTTCTGCACAAATTGGTCATAAAATGTGATCTGATCTTCATCTAAGTCACAACAATAGACAATCACAGTCTGCTTAAACTAATAACACACAAAGAATTAAATGTTATCATGTTTTTATTGAACACACCATGTAAACATTCACAGTGCAGGTGGAAAAAGTATGTGAACCCTTGGATTTAAAGGGTTTCTACCACTTCAGTTTGACCAAATTAGCTTTCAGACACTAGCGATCTGCTAGTGTCTGATCTCCATAACCATGCAATTCTTAGACCTTTGTGTGGAGCCGTTTCATTAAAAAACGAACTGTATGCCCGCCCATCTCGTCTTGAATGCCTGTCTCCATCACAGCCATCGGACGAATTCACGCGCCTGCGCCGTTCACTTCTGTCTTTGGCACAGGCGCAGTGAGTGAAGGCCGCTCTACTGATGCCGGCTTCCTCACTGTGACGTAGTCGGCGCAGGCGCAGTGAGGAATCCAGCACCAGGAGCGTATCATTTACTCACTGCGCCTGCGCCGATGACAGACGTGAACGGCGTGTGAATTCGTCCGATGGCTGTGATGGAGGCAGGCATTCAAGACGAGATGGGCGGGCATATAGTGTGAGTAGACCGAGCCTATAGGTGCTGAAAAGACGCCCCCATAGCACCTAGAGGCTCATTTGCATAGGAATAAAAGTTAGTTTTTTAATGAAATGGCTCTACACAAAGGTCTAAGAATTGCATGGTTATGGAGATCAGACACTAGCAGATCGCTAGTGTCTGAAAGCTAATTTGGTCAAACTGAAGTGGTAGAAACCCTTTAATAACTGGTTGAACCACCTTTGGCAGCAATAACTTCAACCAAACGTTTCCTGTAGTTGCAGATCAGACGTGCACAACGGTCAGGAGTAATTCTTGACTATTCCTCTTTACAGAACTGTTTCAGTTCAGCAATATTCTTGGGATGTCTGGTGTGAATTGCTTTCTTGAGGTCATGCCACAGCATCTCAATCGGGTTGAGGTCAGGACTCTGACTGGGCCACTCCATAAGGCATATTTTTTTCTGTTTAAGCCATTCTGTTGTTGATTTACTTCTATCCTTTGGGTCGTTGTCCTGTTGCAACAGCCATCTTCTGTTGAGCTTCAGCTGGTGGACAGATGGTCTTAGGTTCTCCTGCAAATTGTCTTGATAAACTTGGGAATTCATTTTTCCTTTGATCATAGCAATCTGTCCAGGCCCTGAAGCAACAAAGGATGCCCCCACCACTATACTTCACAGTTGGGATGAGGCTTTGATGTTGGTGTGCTGTGACACTTTTTCTCCACACATAGTGTTGTGTGTTTCTTCCAAACAACTCAACTTTGGTTTCATCTGTCCACAGAATATTTTGCCAGTACTGCTGTGAAGCATCCAGGTGCTCTTGTGCAAACTGTAAACGTGCAGCAATGTTTTTTTTGGACAGCAGTGGCTTCCTCTGTGGTATCCTCCCATGAAATCCATTCTTGTTTAGTGTTTTACGTATCGTAGATTCGCTAACAGGGATGTTAGCATATGCCAGAGACTTTTGTAAGTCTTTAGCTGACACTCTAGGATTCTTCTTCACCTCATTGAGCAGTCTGCGCTGTGCTCTTGCAGTCATCTTTACAGGACGGCCACTCCTAGGGAGAATAGCAGCAGTGCTGAACTTTCTCCATTTATAGACAACTTGTCTTACTGTGGACCGATAAACAGCAAGGCTTTTGGAGATACTTTTATAACCCTTTCCAGCTTTATGCAAGTCAACAATTCTGAATCGTAGGTCTTCTGAGAGCTCTTTTGTGCGAGGCATCATTCACATCAGGTGATGCTTCTTGTAAAAAGCAAACCCAGAACTGGTGTGTGTTTTTTATAGGGCAGGGCAGCTGTAACCAACACCTCCAATCTCATCTCATTGATTGTAATCCAGTTGGCTGACACCTCACTCCAATTAGCTCTTGGAGATGTCATTAGTCTAGGGGTTCACATACTTTTTCCACGTGCACTGTGGATGTTTACATGGTGTGATCAATAAAAACATGGTAACATTTAATTCTTTGTGCGTTATTAGTTTAAGCAGACTGTGATTGTCTATTGTTGTGACTTAGATGAAGATCAGATTACATGTTATGACCAATTTGTGCAGAAATCCATATCATTCCAAAGGGTTCACATACTTTGTCTTGCAACTGTATATTACTGCACAATCTCTTTAATTTCTGTGCAACTGTATGTTGATGACCTATCCTCAATATCAGAACGGCGGGAGGTCCTGTACCCGACACTACTTCCTGTTCATTACACTGCGCGTCATCTCCTGTGGAGCAGTGGTGCAGTGTAATGATAAGTACTTGCTCCATTCACTTGAATAGAGTGAGTACTTGTAATTACACTACACCACTGCTCCACAGGAGATGACGCGCAGTGTAATGAACAGAAAGCAGTGCTCGCATGGAGTTCCACCTCCTCATCAAACAGCTGATCTGCAGGGGTGCCAGGTGGCGGACCTCCGCCGTTCTGATATTGATGGCCTATCCTAAGCATAGGTCATCAAGATATATTGCTGCACAACTCCTTCAATGCAAAATGGACATTAAAACATTTCATATTTTTGACACATTTTGACCATTTTTTAACATAAGAAATGTTGCAAAAAAACTAAATGTGTATTACCCTAATATCCCATATGTGGCCCTAGTATGCAACTTGACTCCAATGCTTGCCTCAGAAATGCACCTTGTGATGTTCTAGGGGTGTAGTGAGCAATTTAACCCCACAGGTATTTCATAGAGTTTATTATAACTGTGCCATGAAAATAAAATGAAATGAAAAACTAAATTACATTTGTCCAGTAATATGTAGGTTTAGCTCAGTTTATATCATTTTCACATAGGGTATCAGGAGATAAAGCACCTCACACATTGTTACACATTTTTATCAGTACAGAAATACCCCATGTGTGGTCATAAATAGTTGTTTGGAGAGTTAGTAGGGCATAGAAGGGAAGGAGTGCTATTTGACTTTTGGAGCATGGATTTGGCAGATTTTCTTAGGGCCTTCTAATAACTTTTTTATATTTAGCTTTTTTTTTTATCTTGTCGGCTGACCTGTGTGAGGACTTGTTATTTGCAGGACCGCACTGGTACCATTTTGGGATACTTATGGTTTATTGATTGGTTTTTATTTCATTTTTGGGAAGCAAAGTGACCGAAAAAATAGCAAGTCTGTCAGTGCTTTTGTATTTTTATTTGCAATATAAATGACATTTTAGCTTTATTCTGTTGATTAATGATTATGGTTATACCAAATGTTAATGTAATTTATTTTATAATGCTTTTTATTGTATTACTACTGTTATATGATTAAATCACCATCTTCTAGGAGTCATAAATCTCTGCTGTATTTTTTGTGATTCAGGGGTCTCAGTCGCTGCACGTGTGTGACTTGCACTGGGACATCATTAATTTCTATGGGATCACCACGATACTGCGATGCCCCTGTGATCCTGGCCACAGCAGCTGTCAACCGACCAGTGTGTCAGTGTAGCCTTACCCTTAAAATCGATTAGCAGTGCTATAAAAAGTTGCAGTGTTGCTCTGACCTAAAGGTGAATATTTTTTAAGCAGTATCGTAATTTTATATGGTGCCACAAATTACAGGACTGAAGCAGTGTAGATACAAAAGGAACACAATTTTGTGATACAATATTTGTCATCAATTGTTTAAGCCATAATCGGGAGTGAATCCTAAATGTACACATTTAAAATTCTTATTTAAAGGAGTTGTCCAGGCTTTTACTATTGATGACCTATCCTCAGGATAGGTCATCCATATCAGATCGGATGGGTCCAACAGACCGACACCCCCTCCGATCAGCTGTTTGAGGAGACAGCACACAAAGTGCACAAGTGCCGTCTCCCTTCTATCTTCCTGTCTGCTGCTGCAGTCTTTGCCATAGAAGCAGCGGTAAGCAGGAAGAGAGACATAAGATGGCACATGCGCACTGTGCGCTCCGTCTCTTCATAGGCTGATCGGAGAGGGTGCCGGGTGTCGGACCCCCGCTGATCTGATATTGATGGTCATCAATAGTAAAAGCACGGATAACCGCTAAAGCTGAGATACATTCCTGATCATGGCTTAAATGAAAAGAAAAATACCAATCAAAGGGGGGGAAAAGTATCATTTTCAGTTTTTTTTTGGCATTGCGCCACATTTATGAATTGGTACCTGGTATCCTGCGACTTTTTGTGCAAAATTTTAAAATGTTGCATGTTATAAATACGCCATAAAAATTATCTACTTGCCAAAACAGCCCTACTTTTCAAAGTGGCGTGGGGTGGCATAGCTCACAAAAATTCACAAGATTTTGCAGAAAGGTTGCACATAACATCACTTGCAACTTTTCCACATAAAAAAACTGGCGTAACAGCCTTGATAAATGTCCCCTCCCAAATACTGAGGTCTACCCACTAACTAATTCACTCTAAAATCATGCAATCGATCAGTAAGGATTGTAAATGACTTATTTCCTACATTATTATACACTGCTAACTTTTCCATGTGTAGCCTTCAGCCATTCTTGTCCTAGCCTCTAGGGGGCAGTAAGAGATTGTAGAATTGAATAGCCAGTCATTTAATAGGAAGTTACACATAACCGTTAGCATCTCAATAGCAATGTTGTGGTCAAGTACTATACAATGTAGCACCTGTACCCTTTTCTCTAAGACTACAAAAGACATGGGGCCAGGCAGGCACCTGAATATTCGTTAGCTCATCCATTTTCCGTTTTTTTAGGTTTTATTTCATAAAAAAAAAAAAAAAAAATGTACAATTAAGGGAGATTGTTTTGTGGAACCATAGTAAAGCTTTTTACTTAATATGACTCAGATTGTCTCCCCTCCAATGTCAACCAACTTCATCAACAAATTATATCAATATTTTTCAGTTTATAAGACCCATCTGAAAAATAAGGCGCATCTAGGTTTTAGTTTCAAATACATTTTATGAGGAAATTGAATTGAGGGGAAAAAAAAAAACAAGGCTTCGCCACAAAATAAGCCCCACTCCGGGGGCCACTAACGGTACAGAAACTTGAATGCACAGTCAAAAACATAAGAATACAATAAACAAAACAAGAAAAAAGAGGATATCCAATGGTAATTGTGGCATAGGACATTAGGTCTTTTGAATAGATAGGGCAGCAGGGGTGTGACCTCATATCACCCACAGCATATATAAGAAATATAATTATTAAAGAGGTCCCGCTCCCCATACTTTTATAAAGTCGCATAAGATAGCCTGTGAGATGAGTGAGAGGAGGACAGCCAAGGCTGCCAGAGTTTCAAATAGGATTCAACCGTATCACCTTAAATAGCTGCAATCTTTTCATATATGGCCATTCTATCCATATGCTATAGGACTTCATATAAATTGGGTGTGTCAGTACGCCATTTGGCAGCAATGTGTATCTGTGCCGCTAATAGAGGAAATTGGGCCAATTTAAACAGTGCATACTTTAGCCCTAGCGGTCTGTCCCCAAGTAGATATGCAGAAGGAGTTTTGTGAACGCATCTAGGTTTTAGAGGAGGGAAATAAGAAAAAAAATAATTCATCAGACTTTAGAACAGACCCCTAATCTTCAACAGACCCCCCAATTAGACCACTAACCTTCATCAATCAGATCAGGGGCCCACATCAGACCTCAGATCAGATCCCCATATCAGACCCCAGATCAGAACCACATATCAGACCTCAGATCAGACCCCCATATCAGATCTCAGATCAGACCCCCATATCAAATCTCAGATTATACCCCCATATCAAACCTCAGATCATACCCTCATCAGAGATAAAATAAATTAAATTACTTCTGCCCCGCTGCCACTCTGCAGGTTCGGCGGTCTCTCCGGCAATCATCACTCCCGTGTCTTCTTCAGGCCCACGCTGCACTGTGAACTAACTGCGTACAGCATCAGATCAGAATGCACGCATTATGTCCTGTTTTTTTCTATTACTCTTACAAGTAAATTATTTGCAATGTAGAAATATCATTTTCACCAGAAACAGTGACTATCAAATTATTGATGTTGGGCTGCAATTTTTTCAACTCTGCTGTTGAATTAAATTGCTAAAATATAATTCCTGTCAAATTTTCCTGTATGGGAGTGTCCTTTCTCTCCTGGAGAGATGGATCAAGCATGGTGGATTTCAAGATGGATCAAGCATGGTGGATTTGAAGATAAGCTGCACCCGATGTCTGTTTTTTCCTGTCTCCACATTGAAAACACATGCACTTTGGCTAAGCCAAGCAAGAATGTATATGGGAGAATCAATAGAAATAGCTGTCAGCTGTTTGGCCAACAGGTATCTAAAGTATATAGCCGTCTTTAAAGGGATCAGAAGGTATGACAACACTTTCTGATTGGTGGTTGTCTGGACTCCCACCAAACTCCTTAGTGAAGCAGCCAGAACTAGTTAAAGGGGTTGTGTCACTTCAGCAAGTGGCATTTATGTGGAGAAAGTTAATACCAGGCACTTACTAATGTATTGTGATTGTCCATATTGCCTCCTTTGCTGCCTGGATTCATTTTTCCATTAGATTATACACTGCTCGTTTCCAGGTGTTACGACTAGCCTGCAATCCATTAGTGGTGGTCGTGCTTGCACACTATAGGATAAAGTGCCCTCCTCTCTGGTGACCAGGACTGTGTGAGTGCACATAGATACGCATGTGCAGCAGCACCCATCCTGCCCCCTGGTATCTGCGCTGCAGTGGTGACCGTAACCCCCTAGAGAAAAGTATTTTTTTCGAAGTGAGACAACTCCTTTAAGAAATTTACCTCAGCTTTTGCCCGTACATAGGGCCGGTTTTAGACAAAATGTGACCTGGGCAAAAGTACAAGTGGGGCCCCAAATTCTGAAGTATTGCACTATCCATCACATTAAGTCGATTCCGAAAAATATATGATGGTTGCTAGGAGATGTAGATTGTTATTCTTCATGGGGGGGGGGGTTTCACGCAGCTGAAAAACTCATCACAACTGATTGCATCCATGTAAAAAAAAATGAACAACTGAATGCAATTGCAGACAAAACTGTACTTGCGTGCAAAACCATCAGCTTTTTCTAGAATAGATCTGGACACAATCCGTATCGTTTGTTTAAAAGGGGCCTTAGGGCTCATTTTTTGTGCGGTGATGTGTAGGTTTTTTTTGTATACCATTTGAGAGTGTGCATGCCTTTTTGATCACTTTTTTTTCTATTTTTTGGGGAGGTTAAGTGACCAAAAAACAGCAAATTGCCCATTTAGTTTTTTTTTTTTCATTATGCCATTCATGGTACAGGATAAATTATTTTATATATTTATAGTTCAGGCATTATGGGACGTGTGATACTAATGATCTTTATTTTTTTTGTATTCTTGTTTATTATATTTTTTGAAACTTTTTTTACATTTATTTATACCCCCTTAGTGGTTTTGAGCATGCAATTTGTCTGATAACTTCTCCCATAGACTGCAATAATTTACCATTGTAGCCTAAGGGAGATTCACTATGGGGGTCATTTATTAATGTTGGCGTTTTAGACGCTGACCTTAATATCTCTTATATCTGGCGGTGGATCTTCTAGAGTTATGTAGAAACGCCATCCTCTACATAATTTTGGCAAATCCACCTCTGCTTCTAAATGTAAGACAGCTTCCCCACTATTTTAGACCTGGAGTGAGCGGAAAAAGTCACAGATTGCTGTGCAAAGGAGCTTTGCGCCGCAATCTGTGCCAGGAATACACCTACTATAGGCATATTTCTGGTTAGTAACTGACGTCCCATGTTCCTATGGAGCCCTGCCAGAGAAAGAAGGCTGAGGTTGCCACAGCAACCTAGCAGCTCCTGCGATCCCACAGTGGAGAGACATTTGGTCACCGGACCGCAGCGCTCCCAGAATTTGGCTGCTTACATTCTGTGGTCACAATTGACCACAGTATCTAAGGGGTTAACGGTCTGTGAAAAGAATCTGCCACCAGGTGTCTGTTGTATAAAACAGCAGGCGCTCGTTGGTTATGACGCCGGCTCAGCTCCTGAGCGGGCGCCATTTTCAAAGAACTGACAACTGCCGTTAGGGTGGCCAGAGGTCCGGTTTTAGTCCGGGCAGTCTGGTTTTCAGACTCCCTGTCCTTCGTCTGGCGCAGGGCCTGGACGGACACAGGGATGTCCTTTTGAACAGCTCACTCTCAGACAGTAGCACTGAGCTGTCCAAATGTGAGCTGCAGGGAGAAAATTTTTTACTCTCTCTGCAGGAATCTGCATCACAGCCAATTGACTTGAATATAGCTGTGTTAGGGCTCATGCACATGAACGTGTGTTGGCTGTGCCCCTGTTACGGCCTGCAAACAGCGGGTCCGCAATATACAGGCACTGGCCTTGTGTGCTCCATATCACGGATGCAAACCCATTCACTTGAATGGGTTCGTAATCCGTAAGTTACAGAGCGGTGCAAAGCGCAGGCACACATAGGAAGCCCATGGAAGCACTACAGAGCACTTCTATTTTTTTTCAGTGCAGATTAAATCTTGGGAATGGGTCCACATCCACAAACGGCGGGCATACCACCGGTGCTCTTGCATCGTGGACCGCTAGAGCCCTTACATTTCTCTACACAGCATGTAAAAATCAAAGGGGGTTCTCCTGCCTTGTTTAAGTGAATAGCAGGGAGCAGGATTTCCTAGGGTAGATCCAATACCAGTCATGAAGTAAATCTTAGCTATATGCCATCTTCTATATGCCACTGTTTTTACATATATACCCCTGTAAATGACGCTAAGCTCTGAACCATTTGCATGGCATTGTTACTTTAAAGGGGTTCCACAGGATTGCTATGGTTATTAACAGATATGCTCATGTACCGTAGTTGCTTACCTGATGTACAGTATATCTTCCTCATGCTTTTTTTCTATTTGGACTCATGCAAATCAAATTTGTTTATAAGACTTCTTGAGCAGCAAGTGGCTGTCCCCACTGCTCTCTCTCCCCTTTGATTGAGAGGGCCGAACATCTCAACCAGCCCTGTCAGTCTTGTGCCTGCACCATTGCTCCGAGTAGCAGCGCAAGCACAGAGGCTCTGTTGCTGCTACCGGACCAGCACATATGTCGACTGTGCATGCACCTGTCATGGCGGGGAGTGGGGGAAACCCCCACCGTGCGGTGTCAAAGGGTAAAGGGGATCAGCCAGGCCAAAGAGGAGTAATAAGGGAGCAGGTCACCTCCTACAACATCCCTAATCCTCTCCCTGACTCCTCAACGTATGAGCAGACACCGATGGTGGGACGGCTCATACCCTGGATACCTAATATCCTGAGTTGCCCTGTAAATCTCTCACTTAGGAGCAGGGGAGAGACGACCTGTTCATCCCAGTAATGGAGGAACAGGAGTCTCTATCTAAGGCCAGGCGGCAAGGAGAGGGGAACACATACAGCATATGGAGATGGCAGGCAAGTGACACCCATATCACACTTACCTGCCACAGACACACTGACTGGAACCCGTGCACAAGTGCTGATGTCCACACCAACATAAAAGGACACCGCACACACCACAAACCACACAGAAACCCAGGACACCATAGCTTCAATAACGTGAGACACCATAACAACATCGATGACCACAAGGGTGGCCCCCACTGGAAAGATGGTAAAGCCAGGAGTGGTGAACCACCAGCCACACCAAGCCTGGAGGAACAATCTGCTACAGGCTTCCAGAAGAGACTAAATAGCCCAAGCAGCCACACCCACACAAACCCAATGTTCACAAAACCCTAGGAAGGGAGTTAACCCTTCCAACACCAGACAGGGGAAGGAAGCCACTTAAAAGGGAAGTGCCCACACAAGCAAACAAAACCACACGTTACCACTGGCAACAGTGTCACAGCATACACCATAGGCCGTGACAGCACCTCTACACTTCCAGATATCTGGAACAATGGCATGAGATTGACAGGGCCAGGCAAAATGTTTAATGGGGGAGGGAGGTGCACCTTCAGCAGCATGGCCAGCCCCTCGCCGGTCAAGAAGTCTGTTCCTATTGCTGTATCCAACTAAACCCATGATGCACTTCTTCCTCTGCCACGCCTCCAAAACCTCCTCTAACAACACCCATCTAGTGTATAGCTCCTCCCACCCATCTAGTTTCATAAACACTCTCCAATCGCTGCCTCTGTTGCTGCTCTGACACGCCCATGGACATAACATCACAGGAAATAGGAAAGAGCTGCATGGACAGCCTAGAACAGAAGATAGGAGCAATACAGATAAAAGACATACATCACAGAATTACAGCTACCGTCATAAATTATTATTTTTAAGAATGTAGATGCACACTCAAAAAACACTTTGATAGTGGGTAAAAACAAGTATATGACAATATGGCCCTATTCGACAAAAAATAAAAAATTTGAACACTATAATGGAATTCATTGTAACATATTACCTTGCATCCTATATGATTCAGTAATTGCATTATGGAAAAGCACCATGATCTGAACACGTTTACATGTGTTGCAGTCGGCAAGTAAACCTATGATAGTAAGGTCATCAAAATGTCGTGGACAGGATGTAGCCCTCACATAACGAGCCTCACATGAGGTACTGTATCACAAGGCCCAGGACCACCCAGAAAGCATTAGTAGCCAAACAAATTAATTACCTGATTACTGCTGAACTTGAGAAAATTTTGAAATTTGGCTATTGCCGGCTCAGTAAAAAAACAATGTAAACAGACATAAAGAGTTAAATTGTTGGTCATTAGGAAGGACTGAGTCTTGTAAGTGCAATTACCTCTCATCCATAAAGAGTATCTCATGCGTGAAGAACTGTTTGGTTTACGGATTAGTGTTAGATGGATCCCAATCAACACATCCTGCTTCGGCTCCTTTGAGCGTTAGACAAAAAGACTTCATTCTCGTTAATTATAAGCAATAACAACAATGGTTCATAACCGGGTCAGGCAATTCATCTACGCTAGAGCACTGTACATGGCCGCCTTCAAAGAGATGAATGATATAAGCGCCTCTATTGTTAGCCAAACAAAAGTGTCAATAAATCCCAGTAAGGCAAGTCCTGAACACTGTGGGAGTAGAGAAATCTGCATTGTAGAGAGGAATTCTGCTGGGGTAGAGTCACCGGGGCAATGTGTGAGGTCAAGTGGTGACTGATTCTTATATCATTATATGGACATAGGAATATTGTGAGAATTTCTTATGTGAGTTGCGCCAAGTTTCTGCTGTAAAAAGTTGAAAATTGTGACACAAGCTGGTCTTGCACAAAACTTTCTAACTTTTTTCAATGCTACATTCCTATTTTTTTTATAGGTAGAGCTTGACATAAATGATGGTGCTATGAGCTGGCATGTTACAGTGTTGTTGCACTAGTGCTATTGCACTGTGCACTTAGGCATTGACTTTTTATGTGGTCAAATTTGGGCCGTTGCTTCTATGGTGGTTCATGTTACTATTCCGTGCATCCTGGTCTTGGTTACTTGTGTGTGTGAATTGGTGCCAATGTGCTTTGTTTCTCTCCTCAGTCCAGTATTGCACTAGTTCCATGGTCTTGTCTGTGTATCTGTTTGACTAATGAGTCTAAGTCTGCTATATTTTTCCTGAGTTGTTATTTTGCTATAGATTTTCTTGAGTTATGTGTTCTGTCCCTGGCTCTGCAACACCGATTCAGTTGGATCTTTGCACTTTCAGTCTTGGTCTGGATTCAGTGAAGTCTGTTTTTTAGTTTCTGTTTGGTCTGTTTACTGTCTGTCAACTTTATCTGTTGCCCTAGTTCTGTTTGCTATTCTCTTGAGTCTGTTCCATGTGTGGTCTGAATTCTGTCCTAGTTCTGTTTGTCAATGAATTCCCAAGTTCTAGTTCTTGTCTGATCTGCCTTGATAAGTTTCTGCTTCTGGACCTGTTGTGTCTGAACTGTTTCATATGTTCCTGTGCTTGTTCTTTCTTGCTAAGTTTCTGTACATGTATCTGCTATGTCTGAACTATGTCCTGAAGTCCGCTCTGTGATTTTGCATGTACAGTCGTGGCCAAAAGTTTTGAGAATTACATAAATATTGAAAATTGGAAAAGTTGCTGCTTAAGTTTTTATAATAGCAATTTGCATATACTCCAGAATGTTATGAAGAGTGATCAGATGAATTGCATAGTCCTTCTTTGCCATAATAAATTAACATAATCCCCAAAAAAACTTTCCACTGCATTTCATTGCTGTCATTAAAGGACCTGCTAAGATCATTTCAGTAATCGTCTTGTTAACTCAGATGAGAATGTTGACGAGCACAAGGCTGGAGATCATTATGTCAGGCTGATTGGGTTAAAATGGCAGACTTGACCTGTTAAAAGGAGGGGGATGCTTGAAATCATTGTTCTTCCATTGTGAACCATGGGGACCTGCAAAAAAACGCGTGCAGCCATCATTGCGTTGCATAAAAATGGCTTCACAGGCAAGGATATTGTGGCTACTAAGATTGCACCTCAATCAACAATGTATAGGATCATCAAGAACTTCAAGGAAAGAGGTTCAATTCTTGTTAAGAAGGCTTCAGGGCGTCCAAGAAAGTCCAGCAAGCGCCAGGATCGTCTCCTAAAGAGGATTCAGCTGCGGGATCAGAGTGCCACCAGTGCAGAGCAGCAGGCAGGTGTGAGCGCATCTGGATGCACAGTGAGGCGAAGACTTTTGGAAGATGGCCTGGTGTCAAGAAGGGCAGCAAAGAAGCCACTTCTCTCAGAAAAAAACATCAGGGACAAATTGATCTTCTGCAGAAAATATGGTGAATGGACTGCTGAGGACTGGGGAAAAGTCATATTCTCCGATGAAGCCTCTTTCCAATTGTTTGGGGCATCAGGAAAAAGGCTTGTCCGGAGAAGAAAAGGTGAGCGCTACCATCAGTCCTGTGTCATGCCAACAGTAAAGCATCCTGAGACCATTCATGTGTGGGGTTGCTTCTCATCCAAGGGAGTGGGCTCACTCTAAATTTTGCCCAAAAACACAGCCATGAATAAAGAATGGTACCAAAACACCCTCCAACAGCAACTTCTTCCAACAATCCAACAACTGTTTGGTGAAGAACAATGCATTTTCCAGCACAATGGAGCACCGTGCCATAAGGCAAAAGTGATAACTAAGTGGCTCGTGGACCAAAACATTGACATTTTGGGTCCATGGCCTGGAAACTCCTCAGATCTTAATCCCATTGAGAACTTGTGGTCAATCCTCAAGAGGTGGGTGGACAAAACCCCCCCTCCACTAATTCTGACAAACTCCAAGAAGTGATTATGAAAGAATGGGTTGCTATCAGTCAGGAATTGGCCCAGAAGTTGATTGAGAGAATGCCCAGTCGAATTGCAGAGGTCCTGAAAAAGAAAGGCCAAAACTGCAAATACTGACTCTTTGAATAAATGTCATGTAATTGTCGATAAAAACTTTTGAAACGTATGAAGTGCGTGTAATTATATTTCACTACATCACAGAAACAACTGAAACAAAGATCTAAAAGCAGTTTAGCAGCAAACTTTGTGAAAACTAATATTTGTGTTCTCAAAACTTTTGGCCATGACTGTACATACTTTGCCTGTTTGTCCTCCGTCTGGTTCTCCCTGGTTTTGTCTATGTTTCTTGTGCTTCAGGTGCTTTGCAGTGGTGATTCTGCCCTGTTGTGTAAGCTGCCAACTACACTGTGACTATTCCAAAAGGTAGCAGCTTAGTTGCTCCCCTGCAGTGAAGACCAAATCCCTGTATACGGGTTAAAGGGTGAAAACCAGGAGACCACCAGGATAATACCTTTAGGTCTAGCCTAATGTCAGACCAGTTAGTTGGCACAGTGGTTCCACAACCATTGTCCGTAACATGGAATAGATGTACTTTTCCGGTGCAGAGACTCAAGAAGATGTACTAAATTTATTAAGAGGCCTGTGTCTATATCAATTTGGGGCATCTTACTCCAGAGCACTTCTTATTAAGATTGGCATATGAAACACCAGTCTTAAAGTATTTTTTTTAGGTTTTCTAATATTGATAACCTATCTTCAGGACAGATAATCAATATCCGATTGGTAGGGGTCCAACACCTGGCACCCACACCAACCAGCTGTTTTTCCATAATTGACAAGTACATTTCAAAGACTTTCTGTGCAAATTGTGGGGGAATGCAGGTGAATGAGAATGAAATACATTGTTAGGCCTTATTCACACAGTCAGCGTTTGGTCAGTGATTTCCATCAGTGATTGTGAGCAAAAACCAGGAGTGGATCCAACAGAAAGATAAGGTATAATGGAAAGATTCGCAACCTGTTCTGTATTTCTGACCCGCACCTGGATTTGGCTCACAATCACTGATGGAAAAAACTGACCGAACACTGATGTGTGAATAAGGCCTTAGGCTCATGAGGGGATGGGAATTTATCATGAGGGTAATATCTGAAGTCACTTATGCTAAATTTGGAGCATCTTTAACCCTTGCTCTTTTGTCTAGAAACACGCCCTTACTGGAGTGAGCTTGCAACTTTTCAGCAACATTTTAAAAAGTCTCAGACTAAGGCCGAATGCACACGGCCATGTTCCGCGGCCGAGAGCGGTCCGTGGTATGCCGGGCTGGATTCCTGTTCAGAGTAGGAGCGCACGGCGTCATTGGTTGCTATGACACCGTGCGCTTCATGCCGCCACTGCACTACAGTAATACACTATATAGGAATCCAGCCCGGCATACTACGGACCGCTCTCGGCCGCGGAACAAGGCCATGTGCATTCGTCCTAATCTAGAGTAAAGCTATTTGCCATAGCTAGCCACGTTCACTTTCCCACCCACTCTTCTAAACTGAAATGTGATGCAAAAAAGAGTCCAAAAGAGTCCAAAAAGTTGCTAAGCCCGTATTTAGCAAATTTTTTAAGCCAGATTCTTGAGTGCAGGGCGTGATAAATTCCCTCCAAAGTCTGTTACTATATGCCTCTGTTATAGCAGGGGGTTAGAGGTTGTGACAGTTTCCATTTAAAGGGCTTGTCTGACAGAATAAATTTAAATTCAGACAGTCACTGCAGAGTGTTAAAATAAAAAATATATGTACTAACACAGGCTCGGACTAGCCCACTGGGGAGGTGGGTAATTCTTCGGTAGGCCCCCAGTCTCCTGCGCCCGGAGATAAGGCTACATGCACACGAACGTTGTTTGTTTTCGTGTCCGTTCCTTTTTTTTTGTGGATAGGATGTGGACCCATCATTCGTGACAGCACGTTCCGTTGCCCCGCAAAAAAAATTGTGCATGTCCTATTTTTTCTAGTTTGCGGACATGGATAGGCATTATTACAATGGATCCGCAAAAAAAACTGATCCACAAAAGAAAACAGATGCCATACGAAACGTCATCCTTTTTTTGCGGATCCGCAATTTGCGGACCGCAAAACACATACGGTCGTGTGCATGTAGCCTAAGGGCTCTTTCACACCTGCATTCTTTTCTTCCGGCATAGAGTTCCGTCGTCGGGGCTCTATGCCGGAAGAATCCTGATCAGTTTTATCCTAATGCATTCTGAATGGAGAGAAATCCGTTCAGGATGCATCAGGATGTCTTTTAGTTCCGGACCGGAACGTTTTTTGGCCGGAGAAAATACCGCAGCATGCTGCGCTTTTTGCTCCGGCCAAAAATCCTGAACACTTGCCGCAAGGCCGGATCCGGAATTAATGCCCATTGAAAGGCATTGATCCGGATCCGGCCTTAAGCTAAACGTCGTTTTGGCGCATTGCTGGATCCGACGTTTAGCTTTTTCTGAATGGTTACCATGGCTGCCGGGACGCTAAAGTCCTGGCAGCCATGGTAAAGTGTAGTGGGGAGCGGGGGAGCAGCATATTTACCGTCCGTGCGGCTCCCGGGACGCTCCAGAGTGACGTCAGGGCGCCCCAAGCGCATGGATCACGTGATCGCATGGCACGTCATCCATGCGCATGGGGCACTCTGACGTCACTCTGGAGCGCCCCGGGAGCCGCACGGACTGTAAATATACCGCTCCCCGCTCCCCACTACTACTATGGCAACCAGGACTTCAATAGCATCCTGGCTGCCATAGTAACACTGAAAGCATTTTGAAGACGGATCCGTCTTCAAATGCTTTCAGTTCACTTGCGTTTTTCCGGATCCGGCGTGTAATTCCGGCAAGTGGAGTACACGCCGGATCCGGACAACGCAAGTGTGAAAGAGGCCTAAGACGGAGGAGTAATTATTTATCTTGTTTCTCAGGAGATAATTATTGTAGCCACTAGGTGGCAGTATCGCACAGTGATGCAGTCTCCTACCAGTGTAAATTGTACCGAAAGCCCCACAGTATCTACTATACTTCCCGGGCTGCTGGCAGTGAAGGAGGATAGAACATGTCTGGCCATCCTCCTGCCTTCCCTGCTGTCAGAAAACTGTGGCTGCTGGAGAGGACTCCTCTGTGGTGCTGGGCTGATTTCTCAGGTGTGTGATAGTAGTGAGCTCTAGGATACTGTAAGGGGGAAATAGGGGATTTGTTTATAGTAGACTCAGATCTGTGTATGTGTACTGCTCTCTGCAGAGTTCAGGGTGGCATTGGGGGGACTTTGCCCTAGGTCCCCCCAATGCCTCTGCTTTAGGTGCACTTCCATTAGTGCCACAGCTCCAGATGCCCCGCAATGCCCCCACTCTGAATGCACCCCTAATATTTCCTCTTCTCCAGTTGCCCCCCTAATACCTCTTCTCCAGAATCACTAATATTACCCTGTCTCAGATGACCCTAATACATCTGCTTTAGGTGCAGCCCCATAAATGCCCCAGCTCCAGATGCCCCCACTCTAAATGCACCACTAATATTGCCTCTTCTCCAGTTACCCCTGCTCCAGGATCCCCACTATTACCCGGCCTCAGTTGACCCTAATGCCTCTGTTTCAATTATGACCCTCTGTTTGCTACCTTTGCTCACGTTGCTCCTCTAGCACCTTTGCTTGGGCTTTGTTAAAGGTTATGACCTGCAAAGGGGGTTAAACTTATGACTGAAAAATTCTGCACCGTGCGTCACATTCTCCAGTATTGACATGTATGGTTTACATGGCGGTAATGATGATATTCTGTATTTACAGGCATCACTGCTGCCATGTAAAGTGATACTGGTGGTGGAGTATTTAAAGGGGTTATCCAGGTTTTCAAGTTATCCTCTCCACACCATAGGGCATAACTATATGATTAGTGGGGTCCAATTCTGTGACCCCCACTCATCCTAGGAATGGGTCTTGTTCCCCCTTTTTGATGGTGTGGGAGGCTACACATATGCCCTGCTGCTCCATTTATTCTCTTTGGGACCACTGGAAATAGCCAGCGCTGTACTCTGCCATCTCCAGTGACCCAATAGAGAATGGATGGAGAGGCAGGGCATATGCTCGACCTGCCACTCAAACAAGAAGGGGGATCAGTGGGGGCTCCAGCGTTCAGACCCCCCATGGATCACTTAGTTATCCCCGATCCTGTGGATAGAGAATAACTAGCAAATAGGACACAGGTCCTTTAACAGGCGAGCATTTCTATTTTAGTTTGACACATATTTTGGGCCAGATTTTTTATTTTAATTTTTTCACCCAAAGAAAATCTTTAAGGATAGGGAATGTGAAAAGGTCCAACAGCTATGACACGACAGGTGATATTTATCTGATTGATGGGGTCTGACTGCTGGGACCCCCATGATCAAAGTATTGTGGTCTTAAGACCCTTGTGTACAAAGATTGGTGGTAATGTAATTGAATGTCTCAGGACCCCTTTTTTCACAATTAGTGGGTGTTCCAGCAGTCAGACCCCAGCAATCTGATATTTATCACCTATCCGGTAGATAGGCAATAGGTCATTATGGTAGGACAACCCTTTTAATTATAATGTAGATTATGTACAATATTAGGAGGTTAAGATTTGGTAAATTTCATGCCAGACATTTATGCTTAAAGGGTTTAAAGGGATTGTCTCACGTCATGATAAATGGCATTTATCATGCATTTATCATGCAGTTAATAGAAGGCACTTACTAATGTATTGTGATTGTCCATATTGCCTCTTTTCTATCACATTATACACAGCACGAATCTGTGGTTATTACCACCGTGTAATCCAGCAGTGGTGGCCGTGCTTACACACTATAGGGAAAGGCTGGAAGTGCTCATAGGCCAACACCTTTACCTATAGTGTGCAAGCACGGTCACCGCTGCTGGATTGCAGAGTGGTCAAAACCATGGATACGAGCAGTGTATAATGAGATGGAAAAGAGTCAATATGGACAATCACAATACATTAGTAAGTACCTTGTATTAACTTTCTCTACATGATAACTGCCAATTGCTGAAGTGAGACAACCCCTTTAGGCCTCATGCACACGACTGTTCAGTTTTTTGCCGTCTGCAAATTGCAGATCCGCAAAACACAGAAGCCGCCCGTGTGCCCTTTCCGCAATTTACGGAACGGAACAGGCAGTCCATTGTAGAAATGCCTATTCTTGTCCGCAATACGGACAAGAATAGGACATGTTATATTTTTTTTGCGGGGCCAGGGAACGGAAACTCAGGAAACTGAGTGCTGTCCGCATTTTTTGCGGCCCCATTAAAGTTAATGGGTCCGCACCCGAGCTGCAAAAACTGCGACTCAGATGCGTACCAGAACAACGGTCGTGTGCATGAGGCCTTAAGTGTGCTACACTTAATAGGGTTAGGCATAAATGTCTTAGTGTGTGCATTGCGTGTCTGCCATCATACTTCCTCTTCTAATATTTCTGTTATCACTGTAAGTGCTCATGAACACGACCGTTGGATGTTTTGCACAGTGCAAATTGCGGATCCGCAAAACATGGATACCGGGTGTGTGTATTCCACTTTATGCGGAACAGAACAGCCGGCCTCTAATAGAACAGTCCTATCCTTGTCTGTAATTCCGACAATAATAGGACATGTTCTATCATTTTGCAGAACAGCCAAGACAGTTATGGGATGCAGTGGTGAGGTGTCAAATCTAGCAAATCTCTTTCCTCAGCTGTAGTCCACTGAGAACAGGGATTGGCTGCAGCGGTCATGTGTCGTCTTTAGGCATGTCAGCGCTGCTGTTTGTTTTTAGGAGTGCCGGAGCAGTGCTGCAAAGAATGTTGCTGGAGAAATGGGTAAGCATATAATATTTTTTTTAATTTTTAATTTATTTAAGGGTTTTGTAAGGGTTTTCTGAGAAATTTTATAAAAGAACCTGCAATGTCTCCTGAAGAAAAACCCTAAAGTCTGATAAGACCTTTACAATTACATGACTACTAAAATTACTAAAATTCAACCTGTATCTAAACTACCTTAAAATCGATCTACCTATAAGATGTGGAAAAAGTTTTTGTTCTCATATCCCCATCATCATCTTCTGGTTTCTGAGGCTGGGGCTACACGGGGACATATTTCACATGACCATTTTCTGTCTGCAATTTGCTGTCACACAACTATTGCTGTAATTTGACTGGAAAAGTGCAGCCAAGTCACAGAAATGCCGCAGGCGACTTACATTAACCCCTTCAGGACCCTGCCATTTTTAAACTTAAGGACCAGGCCATTTATTGGAAATTTGACATGTGTCACTTTATGTGGTAATAACTTTGGAACGCTTTTACTTAGCCAAGCCATACTAAGACTGTTTTCTCGTGACACATTATACTTCATGATAGTGGTAAATTTCAGTCAATATTTTTATAAAAGAAAACAAATTTACTAAAAAATTTAAACATTTGCAACTTTCCAAATTCAATTTCTCTGCTTTCAAAACAGATAGTGATACCTCATATAATAGTTATTACTTTACATTTCCCATATGTCTACTTTATGTTTGGATCATTTTGTGAATGCCATTATGTTTTGGGGGGATGTTAGAAGGCTTAGAAGTTTCCAAAACCCACTTTTTAAGGACAAGTTCAAGTCACTTTGTGAGGCTTACATAAGAGAAACCACCCAAAAATGACCCAATTTTAGAAACTACACCCTTCAAGGCATTTAAAACTGATTTTACAAAGTTTGTTAACCCTTTAGGTGTTCCACAAGAATTAAAGGAAAATGTAGAGGAGATTTCAGAATTTCACTTTTTGGGCAGCTTTTTCATTTTAATCTTTTTTTTCCCAGTAACAAAGCAAGGGTTAACAGCCAAACAAGCTCAATATTTATTACCCTGATTCTGTAGTTTACAGAAGCACCCCAATTGTGAATGTAAACTACTGTATGGGCACACGGCAGGGCGCAGAAGGAAACGAGCGCCATGTGGCTTTTGGAGGGCAGATTTCACTGGGATAATTTTAAGTTGCCATGTCACATTTGAAGATCCCCTGATGCACCCCTAGAGTAGAAACTCCCCAAAAGTGACCCCATTTTGGAAACTACGGGATAAGGTTTTGTTGGTACATATGATTTTTGGTTGCTCTATATTAAATTTTTTGTGAGGCAAGGTAACAAAAAATAGCTGTTTTGGTTTTGCCACAGTTTTTATTTTTTGTTATTTATAACGTTCATCTGACAGGTTAGATCATGTGCTATTTTTATAGAGCAGGTTGTTACGGACACAACATTACTAAAGATGTCTGAAAGCCATTTTTTTTTTTGCGCGACTGTCTTATGTAGGGGCTCATTTTTTTCAGGATGAGTTGACGGTTTGATTGGCACTGTTTTAGGGTGCATGTGACTTTTTGATTGCTTGCTATTACACTTGTTGTGATGTAAGGTAACAAAAAGTGGCTTTTTTGACACAGTTTTTATTTTTTTTATTTTTACGATGTTCACCTGAGGGGTTAGGTCATGTAATATTTTTATAGAGCAGGTTGGTACGGACGCAGAAATACCTAATATGTCTACTTTTTAAAATTTTTTACATTTAACACAATAAAAGCATTTTTGAAACAAAAATAAAATCATGTTTTAGTGTCTCCATAGTCTGAGAGCCATAGTTTTATTATTTTTTGGGTGATTGTCTTAGGTAGGGTATAATTTTTGTGGGATGAGATGACGGTTTGATTGGTACTATTTTGGGGTGCATGTGACTTTTTGATCGCTTGCTATTACACTTTTTGAGATGTAAGGTGACAAAAAAATGGCTTTTTAGACACCATTTTTTTTTTTTTTTTTTACGGTGTTCATCTGAGGGGTTAAGTCATGTGGGATTTTTATAGAGCAGGTTGTTACAGACGCAGCGATACCTAATATGTCTACTTTTTTTAAAAAAAATTACATTTAACACAATAAAAGAATTTTTGAAACAAAAAGTGTCTCTTTTAGTGATGTAAGGTGACAAAAAATGCTTTTTTAGCAGTTTTTTTATTTTATTTTTTGACAGTGTTCACCTGAGGGGTTAGATCATGTGATATTTTTATAGAGCTGGTTTTTACAGACGCAGCGATACCGTATATGTCTTTTTTTTGTTGCAATTTTAACAAGTTTTATTTTGGAAAGGGGCTTTTTTTTTTACTTGAAACTTTATTAATATTTTTATTATGGAAAACACAGTTTTTTTACTTTTTATTTTTGTCCCAGTATGGGATTTAAACTTCTGGGGGTCTGATCCCCTCTGCAATGCATTACAATACATTGTGTATTGTAATGCATTGCATGTCAGCATGCAAACGTATTACAAACCAACAGATAGTAACAGTTTTATCTCATTGGATAGTTGCCATTTACCAATTTGGCTTTTTATTACTATCCCCAGTAGCCAATATATCAGACTGAGGAGGAATTGTACGACAGTAGAACAATTTGAAAAAGAGGCAAATTGTCTTCAAATGAAATTTGAAGAAAAAGGCTATAAAGTAAAACAGATTGATAGAAATACGCTTTTATATAAGGTGACTGCGAGTAATGAAAATTAAAGTAAGGAAAAGGATGAAATTGATTTTAAAGTTCCTATAATTGCGCAATACAGTGAAAAGGAGAGGTTTTTTTTATTAATTGTAAAACATCACTGGGACATTTTGAAGCAAGATAAGGTGAAAACTATTCCAATACTCTAGGTTTATTTTTAAAAAAGCAAAAAATTTGGGGAATTTAGTAGCTCCCTCTATTAAAACTAATATTTATTTATTATATCAGATGCCCCTGTAAGAACTTATACATGGGAAAAACAAAACGGACACTACTAATAAGTGAGCATATAAGGAACATAAATAAAAAATTTGACGGTCACCCATTCTCACAAGATTACAGAGAAAAACATGGAGGGAAATTTGGGGGGTTCTACTTTTGAAGGTATTGAACAAATAAAATCAGATACAAGTAGGGGAGAATATAATAATCTCATGTCTAGAAACAAGAGTAAATCGATTTACAATTTGAATAGTCTTTCACCAACAGGACTGAACCAGGAGATAGAACTGTTTGCTTTTCAGTGAATGTATATTGGTATGGAAGAGGGAGAAATAATAATAATAATAATATATATATATAGATATATATATATATGTGTATATAATTTTTTTTAAGGAAGACTATTGTGGCAAATACAGGATAGTAAGATATTTAATAAAAAGTTAGTACAACTATAAATTGATATTATTTTACTTTATAATAAACATGTTACATAGTGTGGGACAGCATATGTTGATACAGATAAGAGGAGAGATGGAAAGCGATTTTGGGAGGCTTGTGTCAGAATGATATTAGTTTCCTATTTCAAAGGCGCTGGTTACTATGGAGACAGACGACTATAAAACCTCAAGCAGCAAGAATCACACTTATCCCTGATGAAGGAATCCGAGTATTCCGAAACATGTTGGAAGTGTGGACTCAGGAAGCATCCGTAAGCACGAGAGTGTGACGTCACATTGAAGGCCCGTTCTCCTGTGAGCAACAGTGCGGCTTCTCCTCGTGCGCGCGAGCTACCGGCCGGAGCCGCGCGGCTGGGAAAGAGGAAGTTGACGATATGTATAATCCTCTATTTCTCTTTGCAACATTGAAACTGGAACTAATCGGAACTGAATTCAGACTATATTTACAATTAGTCTACTGACTATTAATTTGCCTTCTTTTTTTTTATTAAGTTTTATTGTGCTAAATGTTAAATCCCTTCCTAGACCATTAAACAATTTCCTTTAAAATTATCAGCTGTGTCGCCACATTGTTACTGATTTTACATTATTATACTCCGGCACTGTGATCCTTAGTGCTGTAAAAATGTGGTAAGAATCTGGTAGCTGCGCGCTTGTCTCCTGATTCTTGTCCTCAATTAATATTATCTCTACCACTTATTACTAGTCATTTTCTCCTTAATATGCTGGCGTCACTTCTGTGCTAAAAGTCCCTCAAACACTGCCCCCGACATGTTTCGCCAGCTGTTCTGGCGTCTTCAGGGGATCAGGCAGTGAGCGTTTGATGGGCGTGGCACGGATCCTTTATAGCTTACTGCTATGATGTCATCGCCATTATCCTATCAGGCACAGCGACATAGTTTATACATAACTATTGTTTCTTATTTACGCTCCTATTGGAGCCGATGCATGGTTTCTCCTCCCCTATTTACCCCCTCCTCCTTCAGAGTTCGTCCCTACTTCTCGCATTAGCTTTACTAAGCCCAGCGCATGTCCGCAGAATTGGAAGGATTCACATTGCGGTGCTCTCACTGCGCATGCTCCAGAACTTAGAGCTACAGCTTCAACACTTCACTTTACAGCGCATGCTCAGGAACTTCGAACTATGACTGCCACACTTCACATTTCAGCGCACGCTCAAGAACTTAGAATATCTTCTCTGACTTTAGCGCTTCTGCGCATCCTCAAAAACGTTGAGTCTCTGCTGTACTACATTAGTTCTGGGCAGGCCTGAGTTGAACTGTACTTAGATGGATTCTTCAATATTGCTCCACTTCTTTGCTTCATGATATATTTTATCCAGAATGATACTCTACCATGATTAACACTCCAATAGATTGTCATTATCTCACTATTATGTACACTGAGGAAAAATATAAATGCAACACTTTCGGTTTTGCTCCCATTTTGCATGAGCTGAACACAAAGATCTGAAACATTTTCTACATACACAAAAGACCCATTACTCTCAAATATTGTTCACAAATCTGTCTAAATCTGTGTTAGTGAGCAATTCTCCTTTGCCGAGATAATCCATCCCACCTCACAGGTGTGGCATATCAAGGTGCTGATTAGACAGCATGAATATTGCACAGGTGTGCCTTAGACTGCCCACAATAAAAGGCTACTCTGAGATGTGCACAGTTTTGCCTTACTGGGAGGGGGGTCAGAAAACCAGTCAGTATCTGGTGTGGCCACTATTTGCCTCACGCAGTGCAACAAATCTCCGTCGCATAGAGTTGATCAGGTTGCTGATTGTGGCCTGTGGAATGTTAGTCCACTCCTCTTCAATAGCTGTGCATAGTTGCAGAATATTGTCAGGAACTGGAACACGGAGTTGTATATGCCGACCCAGAACGTCACAAACACATTTATATATGACAGTTTTTAATATGTGTGCATTTGAGTTTATTTTTATATGTCTATAATGGGAATTGTCACTTCTTATATATATTCATCTATTTAGATGAATGCGATTTGCAATGACAATGTGAACAGTGCCTTATATGGGGAATGGAAGGTTCCTCCTTTTCCTCTTTTCCCATCCCCCACCTCTTCAGGTGAGGGCGTAACCATTTGTTTTAGTCCAGTATTTAATCCCTGGGAAATACACTGCTCACAGTTAAGAATAAGAACTTTGTTTAAAATGCGTCAGTGTTGCTACACTACTCTTGTACATTGTTTCTACTGTCTGAATAAAGACAAGGATTTCAAGCTACTAAAGAAAACGTGAGTGCTGGAACTTTTTGCGTTGAATTGTACTACAGGGGCTTACCTGCCTGTTCCGTGCACACGGGTGATCCAGGTTGATTGAGTGAGCTGGATATTTGCTTTACAAATTGCCGTACTACTGGTGTTTTCTGTGTCTCACTTCTATGCCCATTAGTTTGTAAGCTATACTCACCACGCAACACAACTTGCAGCTGTGAGGACCTTACCCCACGCCAAGTGTTTGCAACGTGTCTTGCAATGGCTTATTCTCTATTTCCTGATCGAATGTCTAAAGCTGACCAAGTGTTCTCCGAAAGTGATAAACAATCCCAGGACATTTTGAGCATCACAAGCAAGATGTCTGAATTAGAAAAATTATTATCACAGGAGACAAGATTGTGGTGGGATCACACCACCTTAGTTAAATATCTACAGAAATCCATGATACCAAGGGGTCTTAGGATCAAGAAAATTCCAACGACAGTCTTCTCAGATGATTTTGTGTTACAGTGGAACCAGTTACTTTTGGATTGCTCACTACAACTTATGTAACTCATCGTCAAGTGTGAGAGTGAAAAACTTCTACAAATACGAGAAGAAATAAAAATATGCAAACAATCTCTCAAACCTTTTGAATCCACATGATTTTGAAACCCTGGAATTGGAAATGTTAAATACCATAAAACAAATGGAAGAGCATATCACTGACATTAAAGATAAGAAATTCCAGAGGGATCTCTATGACTACAAACGCGACCAAGTGTATGAGTGGGGTAGGAGGGACAACCCGCACTCTACCCCTAGATCTATTTCTTAAGAAAAATTAAAACAAAAAAAAACAAAAAATTATAGGAGACCTAGGTCGTCAAGTAAATCACAAAGGGTGAGCTTTTCCTCAGAATTAGATACAGCGGAAACATCTGATGGCTCACAGGATTCGTTTCAAGGCCTCCCACAGACTGACATTGAGTATAGTGTGAAACCAAAGGTATCCTACTATAAGAAAAACTAAAATATAAATAAAAATCAAAACAGCGAAAATAGGAAACCGGACAACTCTGCCATATCATAAAAAAACGAGTCCGCCGTGCGGGACGAAAACGTGCGAATACCTTATACCAGGTCGACAAGTCAACAGAAGAGATAGAATCATATCAACAGAAATTTTCATTAGATGTATTAAATTTATCTGCTGTAGTGTTAACAATTGAATAGATAGAAGTTCTTAAACTGGGTTTGAATTATGTACCATCAGTAGATTTTGATCTGTTTTCAATGCTGTTCGAAATTAATAAATTCGTAAGACAATTGATTGTTGCGAGACATTTCTGTGATATTGACACACATGTTGCTGAGGGAGATACAATTCAGACGTGTAACTAAAAATGTTGATAATCAATATGGCAACTTGATGTTTAAAGAGCAATTATCTCTCACATGTCTGAACTAAACATACATAAGTTCAAGACTCACAACCCTGGGTTTTATCTAATTATGTCTCGTACAGCCAATATGGATACTTTTCAGGACATTGTTCAAAGGAAGTTGAAAGAAATACATGGGCGCCGCCATGACAGCAATGGATAGAGTAACTTGTCTAATAGCCATAAAAAAGCATTACAGGAATTATCCGATAAAAAAACGCATTGTAATTAAGATGGTGTCACCGCCAGCTCTCTGAGAAGGTCTGGCAGACGTTCTTCTTTACCTCTTGCATGATGTTCTTTGTTTTGGTTTCACTTTGTCATCTCCTTTCCTTCTCTCAGCTGTCACCTATTCACACTTGCCTCCCTTTATATTCCCTCCCATACTGCCTCACTTTGCGGTTTATACTACTTCCTGTATTGAACTGGAGACTTCTGTTACTGCTTGTTCAGATAAGTCCTTTCTTGTATTGTGTTTCTTTGCTGGCTTGATTCTAGGTGACCCTGATACCCTCCGTATTAAGTGCAGGGAGCCGGTGGTCGTGTCCCCTCACTATTATAGGGTTTTAAGGTGTCACACAGTCTAGGTACGAGAGCATGCAATTGTCTACCTCTGAGACCCTTGTATGTGCTTAGCAGTCAGGGTGAGCTCTTAGGGTTTTACAGGGGTCACCTTTATGCTCCTTAGTTTGGGATCAAGCCAGTAGGATGTTTATCCATAATTTCCAGCTATCTGCAATATCATCCATGACATTATAAACCGTCATTACCGTCTAAAACATGGATCCGGTTTCAGCCTTGATTGACCGCATGCAGGGTCTTTCAATGGAGGTAGCAGATCTCCGTAAAACTGTGTCTCAGTTTCAGGTGACCGGTTCTGCCTGCGTTCATGGAGTTTGTTCAGAGCCTAAGATCTCGCTTCCGGATATGTTCTCCGGGGGTAGTAAGAATTTTGTTCGCTTTAGAGAGGCTTACAAACTCCATTTTCGCCTACTTCCCCATTCCTCTGGTGATGAGGAGCAGAGGATGGGGATCATCATCTCGCTGCTCAGGGATAAGGCTCAGTCTTGGGCCTTTTCGCTGCCGGTGGGGGCATGGCCTCTCCGATCAGTGGATGAATTTTCTGTAGCCCTGGGGCAGATATATGATGACCTGGATCGTATTGCTCTGGCTGAATCTAAACTGCGTCTTTTATGCCAGGGTAAACAGTCCGCAGAGATATATTGTTCTGAATTTCAGAGATGGGCAGCTGATACTGGTTGGAACGATGCTGCACCCGAAGTCAATTTTGCCATGGTCTTTCGGAGGGATTGAAAGATGCATTTGCGTTTCATGAGAGACCTGCCTCGTTGGACTCTGCCATGTCTCTAGCTGTTCGTATTGACAGGCGTCTTAGAGAAAGAGGAGAGACCACTACTTCATGTCATATTCAGTCCAAGGACAGTGGAGCAGTCTCATTCAGTGTGCAGGGGCCTCAGTCTCTCTCAATCCCCTCTGAGCAGGGGGCCATGCAGCTGGGTTTGCTTGCCTCTGATAGTAGAGGATTCAGCTCTCAGAGGAGGGTTTGTTTCTCTTGTGGGGGTATAAATCATTTGGCTAATGTTTGCCACTCTAGGAGATTCAGGGAGTTTTCTGAGGGTAATAAAGAAATAAAAACAAAAAAAAACCTCTAAAAACTTTCCATTTGCTACTATTGGCAAGGTTGATGCAGAAATTGAAGGTTTGCCGTTTGCTTGTAGTTCCCGTTTTGTCCTACCTGCCAGGGTGTCGCTAGATAGCAAGAACATTGTTTGTGAGATTTTTGTAGATAGTGGAGCAGCTGTCAATCTCATTGATAATCAATTTGCTATAACACATGGTTTCCAGGTATGCACTTTGGAAAAGGATATACCTGTTTTTGCTATCGATTCCGCTCCACTTTCTCAAAAATCGTTAAAGGGCATAGTTCACAATATCCGTTTGACTGTGGGTGATGCTCATGTTGAGGATATGTCATGTTTCGTCCTAAGCGGATTAACTACTCCTCTAGTGTTGGGGCTACCCTGGCTCACTAAACATAACCCTACCATTGATTGGCAAGAAAGGCAAATAAATGGTTGGAGTGACTTTTGCAGAGAGAATTGCCTCACGGCGTCTCTTTCAGAGGTTTCTACCAAGACTGTACCATCTTTTCTTAATGAATTTTCCGATGTGTTTTCCGAGAGTGGTGTCCAGGAGCTGCCCCCTCACCGGGAGTACGATTGCCCTATTAATCTCATCCCAAGCGCCAAGCTGCCAAAATCTCGTTTATACAATCTCTCCCAACCTGAAAGAGTCGCTATGCGTACTTATATCTCTGAGAGCCTGAGAAAGGGACACATCTGACCCTCGAAGTGACCTGTTGCCGCTGTTTTTTTTTTTTTGTTAAGAAAAAAGATGGTTCTTTAAGACCTTGTCTGGATTTCAGGGAGCTGAACCGTATCACAATTCGTGACCCATATCCGCTTCCTCTGATCCCGGACCTGTTTAACCAGAATGTTGGGGCTAAAGTTTTTTCTAAGTTGGATTTAAGAGGGGCATACAACCTAGTCAGGGAAGGGGACGAATGGAAGACGGCCTTCAATACCCCTGAGGGTCATTTTGAGAATTTGGTTATGCAATTTGGTTTGATGAATGCTCCGGCCGTCTTCCAACATTTTGTGAACAGCATTTTTTATCATTTAATGGGGAAATTTTTACTGGTGTATCTAGATGACATTTAGATTTTTTCTCCTGATTTCAAAACTCATAGGGACCACCTACGTCAGGTCTTGCTGATTCTGCGGGAGAAAAAATTGTACGTTAAACTGGAAAAATGTGTGTTTGCGTTTCCGGAGATTCAATTTCTTGGTTTTCTTCTCTCCGCTTCTGGTTTTCTCATGGACCCTGAGAAGGTCCACACTGTGCTTGATTGGGAGCTTCCTGAGAATCAGAAGGCGCTGATGCGGTTTTTGGGTTTTGCCAATTATTACAGAAAGTTCATTTTGAATTATTCCTCTGTTGTCAAGCCACTCACTGATATGACTAAAAATGGGGTAGATTTTTCCTCCTGGTCAGTAGATGCGCTTAAGGCCTTATCTAGTATCAAAGAGAGTTTTGCTTCCGCTTCCATTTTGGTACAACCTGATGTCTCTCTACCTTTTATTGTTGAGGTGGACGCTTCTGAGGTGGGTGTGGGTGCGGTCTTATCTCAGGGTCCCTCTCCTGCCAAATAGCGACTGTGTGCCTTTTTCTCAAGGAAACTCTCCTCTGCAGAGAGAAATTACGATGTGGGAAATAGGGAGTTGTTGGCCATCAAATTAGCTTTTGAGGAATAGCGCCATTGGTTAGAGGGAGCCAGACCAACCATAAGACCAACCATAAGAATCTGGCCTACTTGGAATTGGACAAGCGTCTGAACCCGAGACAGGCCAGATGGTCTTTGTTGTTTTCTAGGTTTAATTTTGTTGTCACGTTCCGCCCTGGGGTTAAAAATGTGAAGGCTGATGCCCTGTCACGTTGTTTTCCGGGAGTGGGGAACTTTGAAGACCCGGGTCCCATTTTGGCTGAAGGGGTGGTCGTCTCTGCTCTTTATCCTGATTTGGAGGCAGAGGTTCAGGCAGCCCAGGCAGAGGCTCCCGATCTTTGTCCTCCTGGGAGGTTGTTTGTGCCTCTCGCTGTACGACACAAGGTTTTTAAGGAGCACCATGATACTGTCCTTGCTGGGCACCCGGTGAGTAGAGCCACAGTAGATCTCATTGCTCGGAGATTCTGGTGGCCGGCTCTTCGTAAGACGGTTTAGGGTTTTGTGGCAGCTTGCGAGACCTGCGCTCGTGCCAAGGTCCCTCATTGACGGCCATCAGGTTCTCTCCTCCCATTACCTATTCCTTCCCGTCCTTGGACACATCTGTCCATGGACTTCATTACGGACCTGCCTCGTTCCTTGGGGAAGACTGTGATTCTGGTGGTAGTGGACCGTTTTAGCAAAATGGCGCATTTTATTCCCTTTCCTGGGTTACCCAATGCTAAGACGTTGGCGCAAGCGTTTGTTGATCACATTGTTAAATTGCATGGCATTCCTTCAGACATTGTTTCTGATAGGGGCACGCAATTTGTTTCCAGATTCTGGAAGGCCTTCTGTTCTCGCCTGGGGAGTCGGTTGTCATTTTCTTCTGCTGTTCACCCGCAGTCGAATGGTCAGACCAAACGCGTCAATCAGAATCTGGAGACATATCTGTGCTGTTTTGTGGAGGAGAATCAGGAGAATTGGTATTCTTTTTTGTCCCTTGCTGAGTTTGCTTTAAATAACCGTCGCCAGGAGTCCTCTGATAAGTCACAATTTTTTGGTGCATATGGGTTTCATCCACAGTTTGGGACATTCTCTGGAGAGGGTTCTTCTGGTTTACCTGATGAGGAGAGATTTTCCTCGTCTTTGTCATTTATTTGGCAAAAGATTCAGGGTAATCTGAAGAGGATGAGTGAGAGATATAAGCATGTGGCGGATAAGAGACGTGTGCCTGGTCCGGACCTGAATGTGGGTGATCTGGTGTGGTTGTCTACAAAGAATATCAAACTGAAGTTTCCCTCCTGGAAGTTGGGTCCTAAGTTTATTGGGCCTTACAAGATCTTGTCCGTCATCAATCCCGTTGCCTTCCGTCTTGATCTTCCTCAGACTTGGAAGATCCATAATGTTTTTCACAGGTCCCTATTAAAACCTTATGTCCAACCCACTGTACCCTCCTCTTTGCCTCCTCCTCTGATTTTTGTTGATGGTAATCTTAAATTACAGGTCTCCAGGATTGTGGATTCTCGCATTATCCGCGGTTCTCTACAATACCTTGTTCATTGGGAGGGTTATAGTCCTGAGGAGAGGATGTGGGTCCCAGTGGCGGACATTAAGGCCACTCATCTCATCAAGGCTTTCCATAGGTCTTATCCTGAGAAGGTGGGTTCTGAGTGTCCAGAGTCCACCCGTAGAGGGAGGGGTACTGTCACCGCCAGTTCTGTGAGAAGGTCTGACAGACGTCCTTCTCTACCTCTTGCATGATGTTCTTTGTTTTGGTTTTACTTTCTCATCTCATTTCCTTCTCCCAGGTGTCACCTATTTAGACTAATCCTCTTTCCTTTATATTCCCTCCCATACTGCCTCACTTTGCAGTTTATACTACTTCCTGGATGAAGTGTTCAGTGCTGGAGGCTTCTGCTGCTGCTTGTTCAGATAAGTCCTTTCATGTATTGTGTTTCCTTGCTGGCTTGATTCTAGGTGACCCTGACTCCCTCCATATGAAGTGCAGGGAGCTGGTGGTCATGTCCCCTCACTATTATAGGGTTTTCAGGTGTCACACAGTCTTAGGTACATGGGCATACAATCGTCTACCTTTGAGAACCTTGTATGTGCTTAGCAGTCAGGGTGAGCTCTTAGGGTTTTATAGGGGTCACCTATATGCTCCTTAGTTTAAGATCAAGCCAGTTGGATGTTTATTCATTACTTCCAGCTATCTGCAACATCATCTGTGACACTTATTGAACAAACTGTCAGTCATTGGTCCCCTCCCTAAAGGTACAATCTTGGCCACCATGGATGTGGAATCTTTGTATTCAAATATTCCACATGATGATAGATTAACTGCTTGCCAACTGTACCTACAGGCTAATAGGATTGTCTCAGAGTCTGTACTGCAACTCACCAAATGCATCCTCATCTACAACTATTTCACTTTTGGCAAGGAGATATATTTACAATGCAGTGGAACCGCCATGGGCAGTAAAGTGGCACAGCAATATGCAAATCTTTTCATTGCAAAACTGGAAAGAGACTTCTTGTTATCCTGCCCCATAGAACCCTGACATGAATGGATAAAATGTCATGACCGATTCAATAAATTTCAAACCACCATAAACCTGACCCTCAGCTATTCAAATACATAAATCAGCTTTTTAGACACCATCATAAAACTTCAGAACAGCTCAATACAGACATCCCTGTATCAGAAACCTATGGATCAGCCTATGTACCTCAAATGGGACAGCTTTCACCCCAAACACATTAAAACGTCTAACATCTATAGTCAGGCCATCACATATATAAAATCTGTTCCAGCCCATCATACAGGGATGAGCATTTACAACATCTGAAAAGGACATCATCTTGCTTCCATTGAAGATCAGATCACAAGAGGATCCCCAGAAGTCTACTTCTACAATACAAGGAAAAGAGAGAGAACCAGCGTGTATATCTGATAGTGACCTGTAACCCATAAAAAAGCTGCCCAAAATTTACATCATGTCCTACCGTACTTAACCACTTCACATCCAGGCCATTTGCCTCCTTCCTGACCAGGCCTAATTTTGCAAATCTGACATATCTCACTTTATGTGGTAATAACTTTGGAACACTTTTACTTATCCAAGCCATTCAGAGATTGTTTTCTCGTGACACATTGTACTTCATAATAGTCATAGATTTGAGTCAATATATTTCACCTTTATTTATGAAAAAATCCCAAATTTACAAAATTTTAATTTCTCTGCTTTTAAAACAGGTAGTGATACCTCATAAAATATTTATTACTTAACATTCCCTATATGTCTACTTTATGTTGGCATAATTTAGGAAATGTCATTTAATTTTTTTAGGACGTTAGAAGGCTTAGAAGTTTAGAAGCAATTCTTAAAATTTTTAAGAAAATTGCCAAAACCCACTTTTTAAGGACCAGTTCAGGTCTGAAGTCACTTTGTGGGGCTTACATAGTGGATACCCCCATAAATGACCCCATTGTAGAAACTACACCCCTCAAGTTACTTAAAACTGATTTTACAAACTTTGTTAACCCTTTAGGCGTTCCAAAAGAATTAACGGAAAATGGAGATCAAATTTTTAAATTTCACTTTTTTGGCAGATTTTCCATTTTAATCCAATTTTTTCTTTAACACATCGAGGGTTAACAGGCAAACAAAATTGTATATTTATTACCCAGATTCTTCGGTTTACAGAAAAACCCCACATACGGTCATAAACTGCTGTATAGGCACACGGCAGGGAGCAGAAGAAAAGGAGCGCCACAAGGTTTTTGAAGGCAGATTTTGCTGAACTGATTTTTAGATGCCATGTCCCATTTGAAGCCCGCCTGATGCACCCTTACAGTAGAAACTTCCAAAAAGTGACCCCATTTTGGAAACTAGGGGATAAAGTGCCAGTTTTATTGGTACTATGTTTGGGTACATAGGATTTTTTGATCATTCATTATAACACTTTATGGGGCAAAAAAATTGGTTGTTTTAGCACAGTTTTAATTTATTTTTACAGCGTTCCCCTGAGGGGTTAAGTCATGTGACATTTTTATAGAGCAGATGATTACGAACGTGGCGATAACGAATATGTCTACTTATACTTATTTAAGTTTTACACAATAATAGCATTTTCTCCATGTTCTGAGAGCTATAGTTTTTATTTATTTTTTGAGCGATTTTTTTATGTAGGGGCTCATTTTTTGCGGAATGAGGTGACGGTTTTATTGGTACCATTTTGTGGGACATACGCCCTTTTGATCACTTGGATGTTGCTCTTTTTGTGATGTAAGGTGACAAAAATGGCTTTTTTTTTACACAGTTTTTATTTTTGATGGTGTTTATCGGACTGGGTTGGATCATGTGATATATTTATAGAGCCGACTGTCATGCACGCGGCAATACCAAATACTGTATGTCTATTTATTTTTTATAAAAAAAAAAAACATTTTTAGTTCCTTACTTGGGGATTTTTTTTTTTTTAACATGTGAAACCTTTTTTTTTTATTTTTTTATTTTACACTTTTCGTCCCCCATAAGGTCATGCAAGACCTCTGGGGGACATTTAACTTCACCTTTTTTTTTTCACTATTGATTTCTAACTGGGGATGACATAGTAGCCCCAGTTACAGTTGAAATACACCCCACAGAGAGGCTGTACAGCACTATACTGTGTTGTACAGCCTCAGTGCAGGGCTGATCGAGGAAGCATAGCACTTCCTGCTCTGTATACACAGAAGGCAGGGACACCTGGGAACTGTCCCTGCCTTCTCTAAGGGTTGCCCTGCTGTCACTGACAGCGTGCAACTCGATCTGCAGCTGCACGATTAGCGTGCAGCTGCGATCTCTGAATGGACGTTCAGAAACGTCTATTCAGAGATAGAGAACCACCTCTCGGACGTTTAGAGTCAACGTGTGGATGGGAGGTGGTTAAGGATGACCAGCTTATATATTTTTTTCCAGATCCTCCATTACTATGTTACTGACAACCTCCAAATCTGAGAAATATTCTAATCAGAAGTTGTAGTTTGCTTTCCATCGTAGGATGCAGAGCAAGACGGATCTGTCATGACCCCCAATGCAAGTCAATGGGGATGGATCCATTTTCTCTGACTCAATCAGACACAATAGAAAACGGATCCATCCTCCATTGACTTTCAATTGAGTTCATGACAGATCTGTCTTGGCAATGTCAAAGATAATACAAACGGATGCAGATGGTTGTATTATCAGTAACGGAAGTGTTTTTGCTGAACCCTGCTGGATCCAGCAAAAACGCTGGCGTGAAAGTCGCCTGAGCCGGCTCCATATGCTCCTTGTATATGTACATCAAGGTGCATGTAAGGGTTAGGTTTATGAAGAAAAATGATAGACCTAAAACCATCTATATAAAACATTCAATAGAAAATCTTATTTTCCCTTCCACTCCCAGCCAACATCTGGCTACCTAAATCTGTAAGACTAGAAGAAGCAAGGAATGAACGCTGTTAGAGTGTGGTCACCACCTCTTTGATACACTAAGAACAATATAAGCAATGTCGAGTCATTATTCTGCGGAGTAGATCTGGGCACCGAGGCGACTCTGCTGATTTATTTTTTTCTCTTCTCAGTAAGTAAAAGCACGCCGTTCAAAAGCAGGATTTTGGTGGCATCTATTGAAAGGCTACATGGGATCTTTCAAACCCATACATTATTTCTTAAGTCCAGCTGTGAACAAAAGCTCTAATCCTCAGTGCATGCAGAGGAGGGGCTGAAAAGCTCAATGGGACCTGACAATAGCCTGCCGCACCATGTGAACGGTTTTCTTTTTCAAGTGCTGCCAAAGGTGCTGAGGTGGCGCAGCCCATGATTTAAGGACACATTTTGACAGACAGAGAAAAAAGTGTCCTTGAATGACTGGTACTGAGTCTAAATACGGGAGCGCATGAACCAATTAATAAAGTGAGGGCAGGCCTTTCAGTATCCATCCTCTATAGTCTGTGGCGCGAAGCGCGTAATTATATGCATGCCATTTTTCTTCAAACTGTAAGAAAATACAGTGCAGGGTCTACAGGTCTGCTGCATTATCTCATCTCAAATTTATTCCCTCATAGACAAAGCTGGCATCTGCGCTCAACAACTTACACAGCCCTCACTTGAACATTTTTAATCTGTATCATGGAAAATTTTTATAGAATTTACATTAGCTGAATGTATTTATTAATGTATACCACCCAAAATAATAAAATCAGGTCATTTGGATTTAAACCTTTTTTATAAGTTCAAGCACATAAAAAATAAATATAATTGTATTCTTGCTTGCATGGCCAGCTGGATGATTTTGGGCCACTAATCTACAGTCTGAAGACCTTTAGATCTTGTCTTTGGATTTCTATTTCGTGCTTTTACCATTGCTTCCAGCCTTGCCCTTTGGCCCGGTGTGTCGAGGGAGCTTCAAGTATGCATACCAGTAATGCAGTACTGGTGACCTCTATGGTCCATCCATGCGATGGCATAATGACAGCATGGTCACAGTGCCGGCACGGCCTTTATATAGACACAGACTGTTCAGATGGTAATGACAAGTTGCCACGCTGGATACATGCCTGCGGGGCACTACTCTTTCCTGGGCCATTGCTCCTGAAAATCTGAAAGCCAGAAGTCAATTTATTGACATTACCTCTAACTGCAGAGATAGATGCTTGACAAGGAGTTGTCATTCCTTGCAATCATGGACATTTTTTCTCATGTTCCCCTCTTCATGCCCTGAACATGATTGAAAGTTTGCTACCCTTACCTCCCTCAACATTCTCTATATAACATTATCAGATAGGAATACTCCATTTACATCTTAGCATTTTAATATAACTAGATCATCTCCTTTGGATCTTACGATTTGCTTAGGATGCATATAGGAGGATTTATTGATACATGGATGCATTCAATACCTGGTACCAGGAAGGGGAAGAAAAACCTTTGTTATGTGAATTACTGTATGCAGCCCCTTTAAGTAAACGGCAAGGGGGCAGAAGCTATATTATTAGTGACACGTTATCCTAGACAGTAATGGTATCATTAGTTTTGAAGTTGATGACAGTACTTATGCTCATTAGAGCAGTTGTGCCCCTCACAGTAGCAATTCCCTGATTGTGGCCTCTCACAGTAGTAATGCCCACATTTTGCCCTTTTGAGTAGTGCCCCCTCCATTAATAAAGTAAAAAAAAAACACTAAATACTCACCTGTTTCACTGATGATCTGATCACATCCAGCATTCCTCAGCAGCAGATATGATCACACGCACATCTTGCATGATAGGCTGTGTAGAAGGCTGATTCCTAGGCTGCACGCTCTTTTTACACAGCGCCTATGGTATAACCTATCCCAAAGGTATAACAGGGTAATCTAGGACATTTCTTTCCCCTTAGTGCTACCACACAGTATTTATGTTCACATTGTGCACTATCACAGAAGTAATATCCACATTGTGCCCCCTCACAGTAGTTATGTCCACATTGTGCCCCTTCCAAGTAGTTATGCCTACATTGTGCCCACTCACAATAGTTATGCCTACATTGTGCCCTGTCACAGTAGTTATGTCCACATCATGCCCCGTGACAGTAGTTACGTCCACATTATGACCCGTCACAGTAGTTATGTACTCATTTTGCCCCGTCACAGTAGTTATGTCAACATAGTGCCCAGTCACAGTAGTTATACCCACATTATGCCCCCTCACAGTAGTTATGTCCACATCATTACCCATCACAGTAGTTATACCCACATCATGCCCCGTCACAGTAGTTACGTTCACATTGTGACCATTCACAGTAATTATGTCCTCATTGTGCCCCGTCGCAGTAGTTATGCCCACATTTTGTCCCCTCACAATACGATACACTTTATTTATCCCAAAGGAAGTTTCAGTATCACAGCAGCACAACATAGACATGGATCACAGTAGACAATTGACAGTATCATCCCATATATTATCATTCATGACAGGCCAGTACATAGCACCATTGGTATAACAATAACACAAAACAGTCACTTGAAGGATTTCACACTTAGGTAGTTGTTATACATTTCCATAGCGGCATAAATTATTTCCTGTATCTTTCTTTTTTACACCTTAGTAGGATTAGGGTACTTTCACACTTGCGTTATTCTTTTCCGGTATTGAGTTCCGTCCTAGTGGCTCAATACCGGAAAATAACTGATCAGTTTTATTCTAATGCATTCTGAATGGAGAGCATTTTATCTCCGTACAAAATTTCGGAACACTTGCCGGAATGCCGGATCAGGCATTTTTTTCCATTGACATGCATTAATGCTGGATCTGGCCCCGAGTGTTCCGGCAAAACGGATCTGGCATTGCGGTCTGCACATGCTCACGACCGCAAAAAAAATGGAAAAAATAAAGGCCGGATCCGTTTTTCCGGATAACACCGGAGAGACGGATCTGGCATTTCAATGCATTTGTCATACAGATCAGGATCCTGATCCGTATGACAAATGCCATCAGTTTTCAAGAGTTTTGATGGATCCGGCAGGCAGTTCCGGTGACAGTTTTTCACTTCAATGGGGCCGCAAAAGATGCGGATAGCACTCAGTTTCAAAAATGATATTATTGTGTAAAACTTAAATAAATAAAATAAATCATACATATTAGGTATTGCCACATCTGTAATGACCTGCTCTATAAAAATATCAAATGACCTAACCCCTCAGATGAACACTGTAAAAAAAAAAAGTGTCAAAAAAGCATCACAAAAAGTGTAATACCAAGTGATCAAATAGTCATACGCACCTCAAAATAGTACCAAACAAACCGTCATCTCATTCCACAAAAAATGAGAACCTAACTAAGACAATCGCCCAAACATAAAAAAACTAGGGCTTTCAGAATATGGAGACACTGAAACTTAATTAAATAAAAAAAAAGTATACATATTAGGTATTGCCGCGTCCAAAAGAACCTGCTGTATATATATGTAAATATCACATGACCTAACCCCTCAGGTGAACACCATAAAAATAGAAAAATTAAAAGTATGTCAAAAAAGCCCTTTTTTGTCCCATTACATTACAAAAAGTGCAATACCAAGCGATCAAAAAGTAATACACACTCTAAAATAGTACCAATAAAACCGTCATCTCATACTGAAAAAAATTAGACCCTACATATGGAGACACTCCCAAAATGATTATTTTTTTAAATGCTTTATTATGGTATTGTCGCGTCTGTAACAACCTGCTCTATAAAAATAGCACATGATCTAACCTGTCAGATGAATGTCGTAAATAACAAAAAATAAAAACGGTGCCAAAACTGCAATTTTTTGCCACCTTGCCCACAAAAAGTGTAATATAGAGCAACCAAAAATCATATGTACCCTAAAATAGTACCAACAAAACTGCCACCTTATCCCACAGTTTCCAAAATGGGGTAATTTTTTGGGAGTTTCTACTCTAGGGGTGCATCAGGGGGTCTTCAAATGTGACATGGCAGCTGAAAATTATAACAGTAAAATCTTCCTTCCAAAAAACATATTGCGTTCCTTTCCTTCTGCACCCTGCCGTGTGCCCGTACAGCAGTTTACGACCACATATGGGTTGTTTCCGCAAACTACAGAATCAGGGCAATAAATATTGAACAGATCCTTTGTGTTGAAAATCTCCTGGCATGAGTTAGGTTATTTTAGTAATGTTATCATATGTTTTTATATGTTTTTTTTCTTCTCATTGTCTAGCCAAATACATCCAGGCATACCCCGCACAGGGTTAATGAGTTTGAGAGCTTCAGCACAATATGAAGGATATCTACTCGGTGATTAGTAGTTTAGATGATGGGTGTTTACTGCAGTGAAACAACCAATGAAAAGGTGCTCTCCTCCCCATGTGTACCATGTGGCTGTCTGCTGTTAACGAATATTTAATAAAGAAGAAGTTTTAAAGAGGATCTCTATTGAATCCGAAACCATTCCTGTTTCAAGTTTTTCTGCCAATAAATATTGAGGTTTGTTTGGCTGTTAACCCTTCCTTTGTTAGTGTAAAAAATGGATAAAATGGAAAATCCACCCAAAAAGTGAAATTCTGAAATTCCATTTGCATTTTAAATTATTGTGTAACACATAAAGGGTTAACAAAGTTTGTAAAATCCGTTTTGAATACCTTGAGGGGTGTAGTTTCTAAAATATGGTCACTTTCTTGACGTTTCTACTCTAGGGGTGCATCAGGGGGCCTTCAAAAGTGACATGGCAGCTTAAAATTATCCCAGTGAAATCTGCTTTCCAAACACCATATGGCTTTCCTTTCCTTCTGCGCAATGCTGTGTGGCCATACAGCAGTTTCTGACCACATATGGGGTGTTTCTGTAAACTACAGAATCGGTGCCATAAATATTGAGTTTGGTTTGGCTGTTAACCCTTGCTTTGCTAGCGGAAAAAAATTGATTAAAATTGAAAATCTGCCAAAATTTCCATAAATTCTTGAGGAACACCTAAAGGGTTAACAAAGTTTTTAAAATCAGTTTTGAATACCTTGAGTTGTGTAGTTTCTAAAATGGGATCATTTTGGATGCTTTCTATTATGTAAGCCCTCACAAAGTTACTTCAGACCTGAACTGGTCCTTAAAAAGTGGGTTTTGGAAATTTTCAGAAAAATTTCAAGATTTGCTTCTAAAGCCTTCTAACGTCCCCCCCCAAAAAAATGGCATTCACAAAATTATCCAAACATGAAGCAGACATATGGGGAATGTAAAGTAATAACTATTTTTTTATTATTATCTATTATAAAAGTAGAGAAATTGACAATTGGAAATTTGCTAATTTTTTCACATTTTTGGTATATATTTTTTTTTACTGAGTTTTACCACTGTCTTGAAGTACAATATGTGATGAGAAAACTATCTCAGAATGTCCTGGATAAGTAAAAGCGTTTTAAAGTTATCACCACATAAAGTGACACGTGTCAGATTTGTTAAAAATGGCTGGGTCCTTAAGGTGTCAAAGAGCTCAGTTCAATCATTGATGTGCCCCTGTTTATAATTTTTAAAGATTCTCTAGAAACTGGTACAGTGCCAAGTGATTGTTGCAAGTCAAATGTTGTGCCCATATTCAAAAAAGGATCTAGGTCCTCCACACGTAATTATAGACCAGTTTGTTTAACTTCTGTTGTGGGAAAAATGTTTGAAGGACTCTTAAGGGACTATATGCAGGAGCATGTGACTGTAAATAATATTATAAGTGATAACCAACATGGGTTTACCAAGGACAGAAGTTGTCAGACTAAGGACTCGTTCACACAAATGTGTGAAGTCCGTGCTGTGGACCGCAATATGCAGGCGCGTGGGGATCGCAGACCCATTCACTTGAATGGGTCCGCGATCATCCGTTCCTCAAAAAGATAGAGGAGGTTATATCTTTTTGCAGTGCGAAAGCATGGAACGGAACCCCAAAAAGCTCTCCGTAGTGCTTCCGTAGTGTTCCGTTCTTTCGTTCCGCATCTCCGGATTTGTGGACCCATTGAAATGAATGGGTCTGCATCCGTGATGCGGAATGGCCACGGAACGGTGCCCGGGTATTACGGATCTGCAAATGCGGTCAGCAATACGGCAACGGGCATCACACGTTCGTGTGAATGAGCCCTAACATGATTTGTTTTTATGAGGAGATGAGTAGTAGCCTGGACAGAGGGGCGTCTGTGGATGTACTGTTTCTGGATCTTGCAAAGGCTTTTTATACTGTCCCTCATAGACTTTTAATAGGTAAAGTAAGGTCTTTAGGCTTGGAAAGTATAGTTTGTAATTGGATTAAAAACTGGCTGAATGACCGTGTCCAGAGAGTTGTGGTCAATGATTCCTATTCAGAATGGTCCCAGGTTATAAGTCGTGTTCCCCAAGGTTCAGTGTTGGGTCCTCTATTATTTTATTTATTTATTAATGATATCAAGGACGGACTTAAAAGCACCATTTCTATTTTTGCAGATGACACTAAGCTGTGTAGTACTGTACAGTCTATGGAACATGTCCATAAAATACAAGCTGACTTGTACACTCTGAGTGATTGGTCATCAACTTGGAAAATGAGGTTCAATGTGGATAAATGTAAAGTTATGCATCTTGGTAGTAATAATATGCATCATATGTCGGCACTAAGAAGAACTGACGTCAGGGATAGTGGAGTGAATAAATTAAGTGGTAGGCGGTGCTGGGCTCCGGATCGATGGGCGCGGCTAGGCTCCAACATATCGTGGGACAACCCCTTGGGCTCCTGACAGAGGTAATTTACATATCAATAAGATCGGTTTTTATAAGAATCTAACACACACAGAGCATAAACAGTGGGATAATTTTAAACACTGCATGGAGACTAAAGGGCACATATAAATATCGCTATATCGTTAATATTGGTGACAGAATCCCTTTAAATAGGGCGCCAGTGGAGTCATGTGGTGCCGCGCCACATGACTCCTGAGTTCCAATCCCACCGAGTGATGAGTGAGCTAACTCTGTGCTCAGCCCTTTTGCGGTTACCATGGGAGCTGGCGATGCTGGGTGCGCTGATGACGCAAGCATGCCCAAGCCATCCCCGCCTTCTGGAACCCCGCACAGAGCTCACTGTGACAGTACCCCCCTTTTACGCGAGGCCACTGGACCCAAGGTCCAAGGCGACAGCTTCTCAGGATGTTCCACATGAAATTTTTTAACAAGTCTAGAGGCATGAACATCCTTAGCTGGTACCCAGGACCTTTCCATAGCCTTTCCAGTGCACCAGGACTCTCTTAACATCCAATATCTTGAAAACCACAAACTCTACGGAATCATTTACCAGTACCGGCGGCGGAGCGGACTGTGAAGGAACAACAGGTGCAACATGTCTTTTAAGCAGAGATTTGTGGAAGACACCATGAATGTGGAAAGACTCGGGCAGTTTCAACCTAAAAGATACTGGGTTAATTACCTCCGTAATCTCGTACGGCCCTATAAAGTGAGGTGCAAACTTTTTGGAGGCCACCTTAAGAGGCACATTTTTTGAAGATAGCCACACCTTCTCCCCAACCTGAAAATCCATCCCCTTAGAACGTTTCTTTTTAGCTTTGATTTTAATACTGTTTTGAGCTTTTTCTAGGTTCGACTTAACCCGAGCCCAAACTGTGCACAGTTCTGACAAGACCTTATCCGCCTGGGGGTTAGACGAGGAGACGGATGATCCAGAATGAAAATGAGGATGGAAACCGTAATTACAAAAGAATGGGGAGACACCAGCGGAGAAATTAACATGGTTGTTTATAGCAGATTCTGCCCAAGGAAGGTACTTAACCCATAATTGTTGATCATCGGAGATGTATGACCTGAGAAACTGTTCCACAGACTGATTAAGTCGTTCAGGCTGGCTGTTACTATCAGGATGATAGGCAGATGAGAAAGACAATGAAATTTGGCACCTCTGACAAAAGGCTCTCCAAAATCTAGACACAAACTGAACCCCCCCATCAGATACAATGTTCTCGGGAATACCGTGCAAAAGTAAAAAAAATTCTACAAATAAAGAGGCCAGAGTCTTAGCATTGGGAAGCTTAGGAAGAGGAACAAAATGTACCACCTTGCTGAACCTATCATCCACTACCCAAACCACAGTTTTACCCTCCGCAGGTGGCAGATCCATGATGAAATCCATAGAAATATGGGATCAGGGTCTACTGAGAATGGGTAGGGGTCGCAACTCACCAGCAAGGCGAGTTCTAGGGGTTTTAGACTTGGCACAAACCTCGCAGGCCGACACAGTAAGACTTTAATACCAGCTCTTTAGTATTCTCGATACCAGGATGTCCACACAAAACAGAATCATGACACTCACCCAACAGCTGGAGACGGAATTGTTCGGAGACAAACAACTTATCTGTTGGTGTGGGTGCCGGGGCCAGATGTTGTTCTGCCTTAATAAGAGCCGTAAGATCTTGGGACAAAGCTGCTAGAAAGACATTAGCTGGCAGTATGGTTTCAGGCGGTGCGTCCGTAGGCTGAAACGCACAAAAACTCCGAGATAAGGCATCGGCCTTCACGTTCTTACTTCCTGGCCTGAAAGTGATGGAGAAATTAAAGTGTGTAAAAAAAACAACGCCCATCTGGCTTGACAGGGATTCAACCTCTTGGCAGACTCAAGAAACATTTTTGTGGTCGGTGACAACGGTGACACAATGTTTAGCCCCTTCAAGAAAATGCCTCCACTCCTCAAATGCCCATTTAATGGCTAGCAATTCCCGATTCCCCACGTCATAATTTCTCTCGGTGGGAGAAAATTTTCTGGAAAAGAAGGAGAAAGGTCTTAAATTGGTAAGAGTAGAGGGGCCTTGTGAGAGGACCGCCCCTACTCCGTCCTCAGAGGCATCCATCTTTACAATGAAAGGTCTCTCTTGGTCCGGCTGAATCCAAACAGGAGCGCTACTGAAGGCCTTTTTAAGAGTTTCAAATGCTTCAGTAGCTTCAACAGGCCAGTTATCAAGGAGAGATGAGAAGAGACAGCGGCACTCACCAATTCCAAAGTAAAACGTCCAATTTATTATACTTGTTAAAATAGGGTACAAGCAGGTCTGTGCACATAGATCACTGAAGGTACAGCCGTTTCACGCTAGACGCGCTTCATCATGCCTTTCATGCTGTGGATGTGAGTGACTGACCTAAAAAGGTCAGGTCGAGCCACTCCCCCTACCACGTCACATAGAGGAACAAGGTATTAACTCATTCTATACTCTATAAAAACAGAGAATTACAATGTATCAAACAAAAACAGATAAATCATTCCTATCATTAAAACCTAATGGTCCCATCGCTTCTGTCTTAATAATCCATAATGCTTCTCTCTGTAAAAGAAGCTTTTTTCTATCTCCACCGCGTAGCGGTAATTTCACTATTTCTAGACCTGCAAACTGTAAGAGGTCCTCGCGGTTCTGGTGCGTTTCTTTCATGTGCTGTATTAATCTGGTAGCTCCAATTTCTGTCTTCAGGCTATGTTTGTGCTCTCTAAAACGAACAAAGAGAGGTCTGAAGGTTTTTCCAATATAAAATTGGCCGCAGGGGCAGAAAAGGGCATAAACTACAAAGGTAGACCTGCAATTAATGAAGTCCCTCACTCTGTGTTTTACCATTCCAATTCTCAAATGTGCCCCTCTCTGCATCTGTTCACACATAGAGCAGTGTCCACACCTGAAGTTACCCTCAGGAACGCAGCGTTCAATTTTTATTCACATTAAATTTAAACTGGCTCTGTGTGATCATGTTTCCTATGGTTTTGCTTCGTCTGAAGCCCACCACAGGCACACTGGACACTTTTTCTTGCAGGGTGGGATCCCTTTGTAAAATGTGCCAGTTTTTTAATATGGCATGTTTTATTTGCTGCGCCATGGGTGAAAAGTCAAATGTGAACACTGGTCTATTAGAAACTGTGAACGGGAGTGCAGTTTTTTCTTAGTAGCCCTGCATTTCTACACCTTTGGATTGACCTCAGACCGGCATCGCCTGCAGATCTTCTCCCTGCAGAATTGCAGAAAGCTTGATCAATACTAGGCTCTCTCATTTTCATTATTTTAGATTGTTTTAAGAACTCAATGTCACTAGAAATAATCCTATTCAAGCGTGAGAATTAGCTGTAGGGGAGTGCAGAGGCTACATGTGGGGGATGGAAGCTGTTAAAGTGCAATAATGCATTGGTGGAGGTGGATTTCCTGAATATAGTTGTCTCCAGGCGACCTTGTTCCACCTTCACCAAGACATCCAAGAACTCTAATTTTGAGGGATTGATTTTACTGGTAAACAACATATTCATATCGTTTTCGCGATTTAGGTAGTCCACAAAAGCCGCAAAGCTTTCTTCATTTCCTGCCCAGACAATGAAAACATCATCGATGTATCTAAAGAATGCTTTGATACATCTGATGAAAGGATTCTTGACTGAAAAAAACAAATTTCGATTCAAAATATGCTAAAATTAAATTTGCAAAGGTGCATGCGATGGGCGTACCCATCTCTGTACCAGATTGCTTATGGTACCACAAACCATCAAATAAGAAGGCATTGTGTGTAAGTATGAAGGAGAGGGAGTCTGTAATGAACTCCACAAGAGTTTAGCTTTCTCCCATATCCCTCAATTGATCTCCAATCACTTCTACTCCAAGTTTCTGGGGAATTCTGGTATATAGGCTTTCAACATCAATAGATGCTAAAGAAAATAGATGCTAAAGAAAATTCTTCATGCCATTCTATCTCTTTTATTACTGTAAAAAAGTCGCTGGTATCCCTCAAGTAAGAGGGTATCCCTTCCAACAGGGGGCGCAATAACCAATCGAGATATTGGGATAGTGGCTCAGTGACTGCTACGATTGGGCGTCCGGGGTTTTTTACCAGCAACTTATGAATTTTGGGTAGATGATACCAGACAGGCTTGATTGGAAATTGAGGGTATAGTTTCTCAGCAATTTTTTTAGTGAGGGATCCCTGCTCCACATACTTCCACAACAATGATCTTAACTGTTGTTGGTATTTAAAGGTAGGGTTAGCTTTAAGTCATGCATATGTATTATGATCATTAAGTTGCCTATAAGCTTCTTCTACATATTGAGATTTATACATAATAACAATCTTTCCACCCTTGTCGGCCGGTTTGGTTATTAATTCTTTGTTACTAATGAGCCAATTCATTGCGTTGTATTCACCGCTATTCAAATTGCTTTTATTTTTAGGATAATAAAATGCTTTAATGTCCTGGATAACCTGTCTCTGGAACAAGTCCAGAGTGCTGCCGGCCGGCAGGGGTGGAGTGAATGTCGAACCTATACCTCCCCTAAATGCCTCAGGATAGGGTTTTTCTTCAAGGGTGTAATCTAGACTGCAACCTTACAATTCCAAAAGTGTATCAACCACCAGTTATCCATGTCCGACCCTTTTTTGGTGAGGTCAGTCAAGGGTCTAGCAATTACTGAAAAATTATTTATAAATCTACGGTAATAATTAGCGAACCCCAAAAAACATTGTAAGGCCTTTAAGGATGATGGCCTTACCCAATCCATAATTGCTAATACCGTGCTAGGATCCATTTTAAAGGCGTGAGGAGTGAGAACATACCTGAGATATAATATCTCTTGTACCCCAAAAATAAATTTCTCCTGTTTGGCAGCCAAATGATTTTTCCTCAAAATCTCCAACACTATTTTAACCCTTTCATGACCAAGGGTCATTGATGCCCCAATGTCCAGGTCAAAATTTACAAATCTGACATGCGTCACTTTATGTGGTAATAGCTTTGGAACACTTTTACTTATCCACGCCATTCTGAGATTGTTTTCTCGTGACACATTGTACTTCATGATAGTCATATATTTGAGTCAATATATTTCACCTTTATTTATGAAAAAATCCCAAATTTACCAAAAATTAGGAAAAATTCACAATTTTCCAAATTTCCATTTCTCTGCGTCTAAAACAGAAAGTCATACCTAATAAAATATTTATTACTTAACATTCCCCATATGTCTACTTTATGTTGGCATCATTTTGGAAATGTCATTTTATTTTTTTAGGACCTTAGAAGGCTTAGAAGTTTAGAAGCAATTCTTACAATTTTTAAGAAAATTTCCAAAACCCACTTTTTAAGGACCAGTTCAGGTCTGAAGTCACTTTGTGGGGCCTACATAGTGGAAACCCCCATAAATGACCCCATTATAGAAACTACACCCCTCAAGTTACTCAAAACTGATTTTTACAAACTTTGTTAACCCTTTAGGCGTTCCACAAGAATTAAAGGAAAATGGAGATGAAATTTTAAAATTTCACTTTTTTGGCAGATTTTCCATTTTATATATTTTTTTTCTTTAACACATTGAGGGTTAACAGCCAAACAAAACTCAATATTTATTACCCTGATTCCGCGGTTTACAGAAACACCCCACATGTGGTCGTAAACTGCTGTACGGGCACACGGCAGGGCGCAGAAGGAAAGGAATGCCATACGGTTTTTGGAAGGCAGATTGTGCTGGATTGGTTTTCTGAACGCCATATGTTTTTTATTTTTTTGCCGATCGTCTTGTGCAGGGGCTCGTTTTTTGCAGAAAGTGTTGAGGTTTTTATTGGTATCATTTTTGGGTACATAGGATTTTTTGATCATTCATTATTACACTTTATGGGGCAAGGTGACCCAAAAATTGGCTGTTTTGGAACAGTTTTCATTTATTTATTTTCACAGCGTTCATCTGAGGAGTTAGGTCATGTGATAGTTTTATAGAGAAGATCGTTACGGACGTGGCAATACCTAATATGTATACTTTTTCTTATTTATTTAAGTTTTACACAATAATAGCATTTCTGAAACCAAAAAAATGATGTTTTAGTGTCTCTATAGTCTGAGAGCCATAGCTTTTTTATTTTCTGGGCGATTGTCTTAAATAGGGTATCATTTTTTGCGGGACGAAGTGATGGTTTGATTGATACTATTTTAGGGGTCATAAGCCTTTTTGATCGCTTGCTGTTGCACTTTTTGTGATGTAAGGTGACAAAAATAGCTTTTTTGGCACAGTTTTTTTTAAATTTATTTTTATGGTGTTTATCGGACGGGGTCCATCACGTGATATATTTATAGAGACGGTCGTTACGGACGCGGTGACACCTAATATGTGTATTTTATTTTATTTTTTCATTTTTTTATAGGAAAAGGCAATGTCTTTTTTTTTTTTTTTACATTTTTATTTATTTATTGATTTATTTTTACTTTTATTATTTTCACTTTTTTTTATCAGTTCCCTCTTGGACCTTGAAGATCCAGTGGGGCTGATAGTTGTACTATACTTTGCAATGCTCTTGCATTGCAAAGTATAATACTTCCAGACTGCCTGTAGGTGGCAGCACTGGACGCCTTTGCCATGGCAACCGGACGCTTTTGCAAAGCGTCCGGTTGCCATGGCAACCATCGGGCGCTGCAATCACAGCGCTGCAGCCCCGATGGTGGAGAGGGGGAGCCCCCTCCCTCTGTTAACCCGATGGATGCCGCAACCGCAGCATCTATGGGGTTACAGGAGAGTGTCAGCATAGAGCTGACACTCTCTGCTGATGGCGGCGGCTCAGGAATGGAGCCGCCGCCATCGCACACAGAATGGGGAATCGGGGGCAGCGCTGGGGGGGGGGGGATGCCGGCGGCCAGAAAATGAATGCAGGGGGCGGACCGCATCAGGGCAGGAAGGAGATCAGCGCAGCTGCGCAGGAGGCACAGATCTCCGTGGCACAGGTCAGCGGGGCACAGATGGGGGGACCACAGAGGGGCACACCAAAGGCTTGGAGGATCGGGGGGCACGAGGACACCTTACCGATTTCAGGCTCTGATCTGCAGAGCGCAGATCAGAGCCTGAAACCGGCATTTTAATGCTGCCGCGATCCGATTGGTTAGTCTGCACAGACTAACCAATCGGATCGATTGCCGGCAAGGGGCCACTCTGATTGGTCCCTTGCCGGCATTACTGCACTGTATGCTGTCCGTGACAGCATACAGGGCAGGGGCAGAAGCTTTAATCCAAGCGCTTTGCAGCGCTTGGATTAAAGAGCTGCCAGAACGTATATATACGTGGTAGCTGCACGGGGTATGTGCAGCTATCACGTATATATACAGATTGCAGACGTGAAAGGGTTAACATTAAACACATGACTCTCAAGATCAGGGGAAAAAATCAACACATCATCAAGGTAAACAATCACAAATTTACCCAAGAATTCTCTGAAAATATCATTCATAAAATTTTGGAACACCGCTGGCACATTGCTGAGTCCAAAAGGCATTACAAGATATTCGAAGTGTCCAGCTGGAGTATTAAAAGCTATTTTCCACTCGTCTCCCTCCTTGATTCGAATTAAGTTATATGCCCCCTTCAAATCAATTTTAGAGAACCAGGAAGCCCCCTGTACTTGATTAAACAAATCGAGAATCAACGGGAGGGAGTATTGATTCTTAATCGTAATCTTATTTAATTCCCGATAATCGATACAAGGTCTGAGGTCTCCATCCTTCTTTTTCAGAAAGAAAAATCCCGCCCCCATAGGAGATACAGAAGGCCTAATGTGCTCCTTACTGAGACTCTCTTTAACATAATCCTCCATGGCTTTGTGTTCAGGCCTAGAAAGATTATAGATGCCTCCCTTGGGAAACCTGGCATGGGGTGGTAGAGACTCGGGGTCAGATGAGGAGAAAACATCCATATATTCCTTAATGACTAGAGACAATGTATCGGATTCTGCTGAGCACCCAGCTTGCACCACAGACAAGCACGAGTCACATTTAACCCCCCATTTCACCAGTTCTCAGCTTGGTCCAGTCAATAATGGGATTATGTAACTGGAGCCAAGGCATCCCCAGTAGTACCTCTACTAGTAAGTTTTCAAGAACTAACAAGGAGCAAATTTCGGAGTGAGACACCCCCACAGTCAAGGATATCTCAGAGGTGAAATACTTCTCAGTACCACCCACCAGGGGGGTGGAATCGATCGCCATAATGTTAATGGGAGTGGGTAGTGTCAAAATCAGAATGCCCAACCCTAGGGCAAATTTATGATCAATAAAGTTGGCAGCAGAACCAGAGTCGATAAAACCATTACCAGAACACTTGTTATTACCCATGGAGATAGTAATAAGTACTAATACCTTACTCTTGACCACGTTTGGATATACCTGGTTCTTAGGCTCCCCCATCTTGGTCGATTTACCGGAGGAAGGCTTCTTGGAGAACTGGTTAATCCAATGATCTGGGTCTCTACAATAGAAACAAGCCCCATGTCGGTGACGCTGATCTCTACGAGTCATCCCGACCTGCATGGGTTCCTCAGAAGAGATATCGGCTCTGCTCATAGGACAGACCTCTGGCTGGACTGTCTCCTGGGGAAAAAGCAAACGTTCCTGCCGTCTCTCCCTAACATGTCTGTCAAGTCGAACAGCGAGTGTCATAGTCTCCTTCAATGTCTCAGGAAGCTGATAGTTTACTAATAGGTCTTCAAGATTCTCGGTCAACGCTGACCTGAACTGGCTTTTAAAGGGAACCTGTCACCTGGATTTTGGGTACAGAGCTGAGGACATAGGCTGCTAGATGGCCGCTAGCACATCCGCAATATCCAGTCCCCATAGCTCTGTGTGCTGTTATTGTGTAAAAAAACCGATTTGATACATATGCAAATTAACCTGAGATGAGTCCTGTCCCTGACTCATCTCAGGGACAGGACTCATCTCAGGTTAATTTGCATATCTATCAAATAGTTTTTTTTAAACACAATAAAAGCATATTGCGGATGTTGCGGATGTGCTAGAGGCCATTTAACAATCCATGTCCTCAACTCTATACACAAAATCCTGGTGACAGGTTCCATTTAAGGGCTGGTTCATTCCAGCTAGAGGGAACACACCACCTTCTGAACTGGGTGCAATACTCTTCTGCAGGTTGATCTCCCTGAACCAGAGCTTTAAGAGAGGTTTCAGCTACCATGGCCCTGTCCGGTTCATCATACAAGGTTCCCAGGGCCTAAAAACACCCCTTGACGGAACTTAGACAACTAGCATCGAAAGGCAAGGAAAAATCCCAATTCTAGGGGTCCCCCTGGGAGATAACTATGCCCACTCGATGACTCTCAGAGCCGGATGACAAGGGGCGTAAACTGAAGTAAAGCTTACAGTTCTCTTTGAAGGAAAGAAACTTTTTACCAGAAAATGGTTCAGGAAGCTTAATCTGGGGCTCCATATGATGACTAGGTGAATGCAGAGTGGAGGCACTCTGTCCTGACTCATGTAAACAGAGTTTATCTCCCAATTCCTGAACCATCTGAGTCAAATTAGAAACATGCTCCATCAGGGTAACCAAAGGATTCATGGTAATAGTGGTAATTTGGACCTGTTATTCTGTCACACACACAGAGAGTGGGGAAGTGACCACTGAGCTCAACCCGCACCCCTGTCCCTGCGTACTTGCCTCGTTAGTCCTAGTGACAGGGGACAACAGGTCGAAAAACCCTCAACTAGGGAAGGCGGACAAAACACACAACAGAGCAGTCAAAAAAGCCGAGTCATTAACCAGGAGAGCAGCAAAGTACCAGAGGAGCAAACAGAGGATAGTCAGGAGGAAGCCGAAGTCAGAACCAGGAGGGAATGCCAAGACCAAGGGATGAGACAGACGGGAAGTATAACATGAGCAGGAGAACAACAAACCAGGTAAGTAATTGCAGGAAGGACCTCAATAACAGGCAATCTGTGGCCATCAGATTGCCTGTTTAAATAGGGCGCCAGTGGAGTCATGTGACGTGGCCAGCGTCACATGACTCCTGAGTTCCAATCCAGCCGAGCGCCGAGTGAGCAGCTCGGCGCTCAGCCCTATTGCGTTTGCGAGCCCTATTGCAGAACACGCGACGATCCCCACACAGAGAACACCGTGAGACCTTACAGGGGAATTTCTTGGTGGGCTGATGCCAATAGGGCCATCCTAGCCCTCTTCTCTGCTGGTGGCCAGGTACATAATGAGCTCTCAGCAGTAATTAACGTTGTGAGAATCAGGTACTCATGTACCTGAACAGCGACCGCACATGCCCTCCTGAATTCAGCTGCTGTGGCCCATATCTCACATCCTAAGCTTCCTGCTCGATATCTTAATCAGAGACAACTGGAGGAGGAGGACAGAAAATTGCATCTATTGATAGCCACCACAGAGTGGCAGCTTTTGGGGCAGTAAATTGTGCTGCACTGTGGAATATGGTTCTGTTTGGATGGTATTTTGCACTATGGTATTGCTGACCCTGGCTGCTTGTGTTTGCCCAGCCTTCTGTCAATGTTGACCCCTCTAGACCATGGGGCCACTTTTAGTTTTTTTTCCCAGGGCCATTTTAAGTTCCCAGTCCGCCCCTGGGGCATTCCACATTCAGAGCACCTTGTAGGGGTTGTGCAGTCAATAAAATAAATGGAGCTTTAAAACTGTCCTCATGTTACACAAGTTACTGTCTAAATACACTGAAATTTCTGTTTGGGCTGTGACTCCACATTTGGAGTAGCAGTCATGTGACATGAAGATTCTGGCTTTCACCATTGCAGCAAGATGTCCCATCTGCTGATCATAAGATCGCTGTTGCCCTGGCTACATAAACTGCCTGCTAATTATAACAGCAGAAGCGTACTGTATGTCCCAGCACTGCTCCGCTCCCATCAATGTTCATGGCTAGCATTTTCTTAGGGCACAACAGAGATCACATGATCAGCAGATGAGAAGTTTTGCTGCAATATTAAAATCCAGAATCTTCATGTCATATGACCACTGATTAGAACTGGGAGATGCAGCCCAATTTGAAACAGGAGTGTATTTAGTAAGCTACTTGTTTTGAGGATAATTTTAAAGCTTTGTTTTTTTTTATTGATTGCACCACCCCTTTAAATGGGTGCCTGGTTCAGATACTCCTTGTTAAATAGTATATATATGGATTATGAGATAACTAAAGGCTGTATTACACTGGCTGACATTTCGGCCGATAATCGTAGTGATCAACTTACGGTGTAATACTGCTTCCGATTGCATGCTTAAAAATTAGTGCTTGCAAGCGGCAGATCGTTCTGTCTAATATAGATTTTATCTTCCACTGGCAAACCACTAGACAGTATGGACACGAGCGATGGCATAGCGATTGCTCCTCCCCATGCTGTGGAGGAAGTCGCTGCATGTAATAATACCAGCGGTCTCCTCAGATAGCTAGCAAGCGATTGCCAGGAGGGAAAAATTCCTCCCGACAATCGCTTGCTGATCTGCCTGTAAAGTACAGGCTTAAAGGGGTTGTCCGGGTTCAGAGCTGAACCCGGATATATGCCCATTTACACCCAGTAAGCCCCCTGACAAGACCATCGGAGCAGTTCAAAGGCATTTTCTGGAATCCCGGTGACCTACCGGGCTCTCCATAGGGCTTCCAGGCGGAGGCTTCCGCCCAGCAGTGAGCCTGGTGATGTCACCGGCACTGATGGGCGGGCTTTAGCACTGCCCTAGCCTGTTAAACGGAAGCCTCCGCCAGGCAGTGTGTTATTGTAAATAAAAGCACCCTTGCCCTGCGCGATCCAGAGTAGGGCAAAGGAGAGCATCGGAGCATGAAATGCTCCGCTGCTAACATCAGGGGGGCTGGCTGGGTGAAATTATGGGTATGTCCTGGTTCAGCTCTGAACCCGGACCACCCCTCTAAGAGGGAGAGGGTCCCTTGTATTTACATCAATTAACTGGAGTGAATATTGGTTACAAACAGTGCTTCTCTCTGGACTCAATAGCCAAACATTTCATGAATGATCCATTTATTTCTCTTGTGGTAGCACAAAAACTGAACATTTGATGATGGAGTTTACTGCATATTACTTCTGATGCAAAGGTGAGCACAGCATTGGATAATGACAGTAGTATTCAAATAGATCATGCAGAAAGTAAAAAAAAAATCAAAACAAATAAGTACTGTCTTAGCCGTGTTATATAGCATGTGAAGTATGCTTGGTCATGAATATTATGCATGACGTTTTAAGTGAATGCTCATAATAAAGTGGTCTCCTACTATTTTCAATTTTTTTTGTGAGGCACAGTCAAGAGATATTACATTTGGATCTGGTCTAGTGTATGAATTAATTTTGGCTTCTGAATTAATTTAGGGTCTGGACTGAATTAATTTGAGGGTAAAGATTTATTTAGGGCCTGGTCTGGATTTGCAGTGGCCAGGTTTGGGGTGGCCCCAATGCTACACCAAGTGTTGCTGCTCTCCAGAAGGGATGGTAAGGCGTGGTGCACCCCAATGGGAAATAAGTCCAGAGGGTCAGGGTCTACAGTAACCAGGGTGCTTCTTTACTGGAGGGATTCAGGTGCAAAACAATACAGGCCAGGCATAAGGCTGGCTTCTCCAGTCTCCTCCTTGGCAGAAGGGTTTGATGCTGAGGAAAGGCTTGACCTAGCTGTCACCCTCTCTTTTCAGAAGGAGGGTAACCTGATGCAAGGCTGGTGATCCAGGGTCTGTGGCAGAGTATCCCCGTCTCAGTGTCTTCTTCTGGTCACTCAATAGTAAACATAGAAACATAGAATGTGTCGCCAGATAAGAACCATTTGGCCCATCTAGTCTGCCCAATATACTGAATACTATGAATAGACCTTGGCCCTATCTTATATAAAGGATGGCCTTATGCCTAGCCCATGCATGCTTAAACTCCTTCACTGTATTTGCAGCTACCACTTCTGCAGGAGGGCTATTCCATGCATCCTCTACTCTCTCAGTAAAGTAATACTTCCTGATATTACTTTTAAACCTTTGCCCCTCTAATTTAAAACTATGTCCTCTTGTAGCAGTTTTTCTTCTTTTAAATATTCTCTCCTCTTTTACCTTGTTGATTCCCTTTATGTATTTAAAGGTTTCTATCATATCCCCTCCCTCTGTCTAGTCTTTCTTCCAAGCTATACATGTTAAGGTCCTTTAACCTTTCCTGGTAAGTTTTATCCTGCAATCCATGTAGTAGTTTAGTAGCTCTTCTCTGAACTCTCTCCAAAGTATCAATATCCTTCTGGAGATATGGTCTCCAGTACTGCGCACAATACTCCAAATGAGGTCTCACTAGTGCTCTGTAGAGCGGCATGAGCTCCTCCCATTTTCTACTGGTAATGCCTCTCCCTATACACCCAAGCATTCTGCTAGCATTTCCTGCTGCTCTATGACATTGTCTGCATACCTTTAAGTCTTCTGAAATAATGACCCCTAAATCCCTTTCCTCAGATACTGAGGTTAGGACTGTATCACAGATTTTATATTCTGCTCTTGGGTTTTTACGCCCCCAGGTGCATTATCTTGCACTTATCCACATTACATTTTAGTTGCCAGATTTTTGACCATTCCTCTATGTAACAATGGCAGCTGGCAGCCGCCAGCGTGCAGCGCATCCTGCTATGTACCTCAGTCGAACTGCACACAAGGCTCCTCTTCGCCACTGCAGGCTCCGGACCTGCTTTCCTGCACTGTCGCGGGCGGCAACAGCTTCAGTTGCACCTTATAGGAGCCGCACGCATCTTGTTTTTTTAAGGGTTCATGCACGCCCCTGATTCCGCCTTCTCTCCAATCCCGGCCAGGCACCACCTTTATAAGGGTGCTTCCCCCTTCCTGTGATGCCTGAGCAATATTGTAGTTTTCTACAGCGAAGGTTCCAGTTTGTTGTTCCTGTGTTGTTATCCTGCTTCCGACCTTAGCCCGTATCCTGACCTCGTCTATGCCTGATCCTCCTGTACCTCGCTGCTCTCAAGTGTATGATTCGGATTGTCGACCACACCTCTGTCTGCTGTTCAGCTTGTTACACCTGCTGCACCTAAGCTACTCAGCTCTGCTTCATCTGACTCTCATTCCATCCAGTGACAGCTCGCTCCACCTGCCTGTATCCCCAGTGCTTGCCATTTAACCGGGACCACTCTTGCGGTAGCGACCTGGTGTCTCCGCTGCAGCTAAGACCAGCTTCCACATCTTGGAGTGGGATAAAGGGTGAAAACCATGGGAACACTTAGATTCCGCTCCCAAGTTTGGCCCAAAGTCAAACCAGTAAGTGGCATAGCGGGTCCACACCTGTTGGAGCGTTACAGTTTGCTCAGGCCATGGACCCCGCTGGTAAGCCCAAGCCTGTGGTGCAAGATTTATACCAAGAGCGAATGCCAAGATGTTCTGTTGCAGTGTCTGAACACGATATCCGCCCAACTGGACGCGCTACCTACACCTGCTCCTGCCGTACGACAAGTCCCAGCAACTCCTGTTGCGTCATATTCACACCATGGCATAACTGCTATCCAGCTGCCTTTGCCTTCACGCTACAGTGGCGATCCGAAAGCCTGCAGAGGGTTCCTGAATCAGTGCTTGATCCACTTTGAGCTACATGGAGAGAAGTTCCAGTCTGACTGAGCGAAAGTAGCTTTCATAGTCTCTGTGGAGAGGCTCTAGCCTGGGCTAAATGCTATATGGGAGCGAAGCAGACCTGAGACTGCAAACCTCCAGATCTTCCTAACTGTTTTCCGTACGGTGTTTGAGGAACCAGGTCGTGCCTCGTCTGCAGCCTCTGCGCTGCTTCGTCTGCGTCAAGGCGCAATGACTCTGTCCGCAGAACTGTCCTGGAATGATGAAGCCCAACAAGCCGTATTCTGGGAGGGTCTTAGTAACCATATTAAAGATGAACTTGCGGGAAGGGATCTTCCTGTCTCTCTGGACGCTCTGGTCACATTGGCCACACGTATTGACATGCGATTTCGAGAACGTTTCTCTCAAGCCACAAGGGTGAAATGGACATCTAGGCTCACGCCTGTCTTCCAGAGGACTGTTCAGACTCCGGCTGCGGTTCCGCCTGAATAGCCTATGCAGGTGGAACACCTGAAGCTCTCTAACCAGGAGCGCCAGCGGCAACGAGCAGAAGACTTGTGCCTCTACTGTGAAGGAAAGGGTGACGTTGTTTGTACCTGCCCCCAGAAGGCGGAAAACTTCTGCAGCTAGTCTCTATGGCAGAAGTGACCCTAGGTGAAATAGACAATTCTCCCAAACTTCTTGTTCCTGTTCTCTTGTCCTCTGGGAAAACCAGTATATCTGTACCTGCCTTCCTGGATTCCGGCGCAGCCGGAAATTTTGTTAATCAAGCCCTGGTGACCCAGTGCCAGTTATCCACCACTCGTCTGGCGAAGCCTCTGGTGGCAACTATTGTTAATAGACAACCCCTGCTCAGACCTATTCAGTTCATCACGGCTCCTGTTAAACTCCAAGTCGGGGTGCTACATTCTGAACAAATATCTTTCTATGTCCTGCCGGATTCCACGGACCCAGTGATTCTGGGATTGCCCTGGCTACAGCCGCATTCTACCGTCTTAGACTGGCATACGGGGGATATTCTCCGCTGGGGTCCTCAGTGCCATTCTTCCTGTCTGTCGGTGGTTCGCCCCAACGTCTCCTCGTCCGGTCCCTATAAAACTGTCTGGTCTGCCTCTGCAATATGTGGCATATGAGGATGTTTTCTGTAAGAAGAGGGCTCATCGGTCTTATGACTGCCCGATCGATCTTCCTGGGACTTCACCTCGTGGAAGGGTTTATCCATTATCTCTGCCCGAAACTCAGGCAGAGTATGTTAAGGAAAACCTCCAGAGGGGATTTATCCGAAAGCCTACCTCTCCGGCGGGAGCCGGTTTCTTCTTCGTGGCCAAGAAAGACGGGTCACTCCATCCGTGGATAGATTATTGTGGGCTGAACAAGATCACGGTCAAGAACAAGTACCCTCTGCCTCTGATTTATGAACTGTTCGCCCAGATATTTTCCAAGTTGGATCTGCGTGGTGCGTATAACCTGATCCGAATCCATGAAGGCAACGTGTGGAAGACGGCGTTCACTACCCGTGATGGCCACTATGAGTGCCTGGTCATGCAGTTCGGCCTATGCAAAGCTCCTGCAGTTTTTCAAGAATTTGTGAACGATAACATCTGAGACCTGTTGTACAACTGTGTAGTGGTGTATCTCAATGATATTCTCATCTATTCCCCCAACTTGATCACTCACCGGAAGCAAGTGCGCCTGGTTTTGCAGCGATTAAGGGAGAATGGTCTGTAGGCTAAGCTCGAAAAATGTGTCTTTAAGCAGTCCCCCTTACCCTTTCTGGGATACATTGTTTCCTGCTCTGGTCTGCAAATGGACCCCGACAAGGTCTCAGCCGTCCTGAATTGGCCTCGTCCTCAAGGTCTCCGTGCCATTCAAAGGTTCCCGGGGTTTGCCAACTTCTATAGACAGTTCATCCCAAACTTCTCTTCCCTCACAGCTAGAGTAGAGCGAACACCTAGATGTTCGGGGAGTTAAAGTATTAGCTTTTTCAGATCTGAGTTTTCACGATCATGAAAACTCAGATCCGACAGTATATTCTAACACAGAGGCGCTCCCATGGTGATGGGGATGCATCAAGTTAGAATATACTAAGAACTGTGTACATAACTTCCCCCTGCTGCCTGGCAGCACCCAATTTCTTACAGGGGGCTGTGATCCGCACAATTAACCTCTCAGGTGCCGCTCTCCATCATCCGGATACCTACAAACAGTTCTTCCTTGAAGTGGATGCTTCCTCTATTGGAGCATGTGCCGTCCTGCTACAGAAGAACTCCAGAGGGAGATTTGTCTCGTGCGGTTTCTTCTCCAAGCTCTTCTCTTCTGCGGAAAGAAACTATTCCATCGGCGATAGAGAACTGCTGGCTATCAAGATGGCCTTGGAAGAATGGAGATACCTTCTGGAGGGGGCTCTGCATCCTGTGGTGATATACACTGACCACAAGAATCTGACATATCTGTCTGCACAGCGTCTAAATCCCCGTCAGGCTTGATGGGCACTTTTCTTTGTCAGATTCAATTTTCTTCTGCATTTCCGACCGGCTGATAAAAATGTAGAGGCTGATGCACTTTCCCGTTCTTTTGACCCAGCGGATCAGACTGAAGAACCTCAACATATTATATAGCAGTCTTGTCTGGTTTCTGTGGCGCCAGTCCGTGTGAGAGATATTCCTCCGGGGAAGATCTTTGTTCCGCAGGCCTAGAGGAGGAAAATTCTTTCTTGGGAACATTGCTTCAAGTATGCTGGTCACCCTGGGGTTAGTAAGACCCTTGATTTGCTGTCCCGTCACTATTGGTGGCCGACCCTACCCAATGATGTCCGGGAGTTTGTGTCTGCCTGTACTTTCTGTGCCCGCAACAAGGATTTCCGAACCAAACCCATGGGTTTGCTACTACCGTTACCTATTCCTGAAGTCCCCTGGCAGCACATCACTATGGACTTTATCACAGATCTCCCGTCCTCTGCTGGCTGTTCCGTAATCTGGGTAGTGGTAGACAGATTTTCCAATATGGCACATTTTATTCTGCTTCCTGGATTGCCTTCTGCTAATCGATTGGCCTGTCTGTTTATAGAACACATCTTCCGCCTTCATGGTCTACCTCTGCACATTGTATCTGATCGCGGGGTACAATTCACTTTGAAATTCTGGCGAGCACTCTGTGGGCTACTTGAGGTCAAGTTGGATTTCTCTTCTGGTTACCATCCTCAGTCTGATGGGCAAGTTGAACGAATTAAGTAGATCTTGGAGAACTACCTACGTCACTTTTTTTCTGCTCAGCATGATGACTGGGTTTGGCTCCTGCCCTGGGCGGAATTCTCTTACAACAGCCATTCCGGAGAATCTACGGGCTCTTTTCCCTTCTATATAGTGTATGGACTTCATCCCCGTGCTCCTTTATCCCTGTCTGCATCTTCTGAGGTACAGACTAAGGAGTCTATCTTTCAGGTAGTTACTCGCATGAAGAAGAATGCAGATACCAGACGTAGACCACCTCCTCAGTTCTCCCCTGGTGACAAAGTCTGTCTTTCCTCCCAGAACATCCGCATGAAGGTACCCTGTTACAAATTTGCTCCCCGGTTTCTGGGCCCGTTTGAGATCCTAGAGTGCATCAACTCTGTGTCACGGAAGGTGTACAGAAAACTAGAAGACACAAAATGAAGATCCGACTGACTGGATCCAAAACTAAGGAACCAAAGGGAGAGCCCTGCAACAGACCTGGCTCTCTCCCTAACTGCTCAGCCTATGCAAAAATCTCAATGGTAGATGATCGCATATCCTCGTTCCTCGACTGTATAACACCTGAACACCCTATAATAGTGAGGGGACACGACCACCGGCTCCCTACACTTGATACTGAGGGAGTCAGGGTCACCTGGGATCCAGCAAACAGGAAAACACAAATGAATGAACAAAACTTATCTGTAGAAGACTCAGTAGTAGCATCCAGCATGCACACACTCCAGGAAGTTGTATAAACCGCAAAGTGATGCAATATGGGAAGGGATTTAAAGGGATGCAATCAGTGCAACTACATGACAGCTGAGAGAGGCTAACGAGATGAGAAAACGAAAGCAAAACAAAAGGAACCTCAAGGAGGAGGTTCAGAAGAACGTCTGTCAGAGCTTCTCAGATGTCTGGTGGTGACACTCTGTTTCCTACAAACTCCAGTTGCCTCCTACCCTCTGGATTCCAAACTCCTTCCATGTATCTCTCTTGAAACCATTGGTCCTCAACTCCTATTCCAGAACCCCCTCCACCACTACTTCCATTCCTACTGGCGAAGAACCTGAATTTGAAGTACAGAACATCCTCGATTTCAAGGTAGTTGGTGGCAAGAGGTACTTCCTTGTAGACTGGAAGAATTATGGTCCTGAGGAATGTTCCTGGGAGCCGGAGGAACATGTACATGCTCTGAATCTTCTCAAAAGATTTTTTCAGCACATCAGGACCAAGAAGAAGGGGCGTGAGATGGGGGATACTGTAACAATGGCAGCTGGCACCCGCCAGCATGCAGCGCACCCTGCTATGTACCTCAGTCGAACTGCACACAAGGCTCCTCTTCACCGCTGCAGGCTCCGGACCCGCTTTCCTGCACTGTCGTGGGCGGCAACAGCTTCAGTTGCACCTTGTAGGAGCCGCACGCCTCCTGTTTCTTTAAGGGTTCGTGCACGTCCTTGATTCCGCCTTCTCTCCAATCCCGGCCAGGAAATACTCATGAATTGATTTAAGGGTTTTGTTTTGGGTCCCTCACTGGCTTAATTCATTTTAGGTCTGAATTTGTGTTCCTATAGAGGCTAGAGCTAGTTGTAGAGGTAAAGAGCCAAAGATGTCTGGGAATAAACTTTTCAGTGGTCAGGAGAAGTTGTAATAGCAGTCTGGGCTGGCTGAAGAAGAAAAAGAGAATATCTACACTCAGAGGTGTCCTGCAGTGCTGGGGTCCTGAAGTCTAATCTGATTAGGGACAATATCTGTATGTTCTCCCTGTGGGAGGAAACTGGGTACTCTGGTTTCCTCCCACACTCCAAAAATATGCAAATTGGTTTCCTATGAAATTGATCCTAGTGAGCGTTGTGCGTTGGGGTTTGGGAGCATCTTTTCTGTATTGTGCTACGTTATTCCTGCTTGAAATGTATGAATGGTAGCCTGGGCTACATGAAGACTTTTTGTAGCCCAATTGATTTGTGCAACTACAGCTGTAGGAAAACATACATGTAAATCTTGTGGATTTCAGCTGTCATGTTCTGTGGCTTCATCTGTAACATACTTACCTAGAAATCATCCCGCAGCATCTATCCATGGTGTTTTTCCCCTAAAGAGAAGGTGTTGGCAAAATACCAAAACAGCAGGAGCAAACAAACGCTGGTGTATCCTGTGTTTCATATTTCCCATAGACCTTGAGCTAACATTTGGATCTGACCTATTTAGAGCAGAAAACACAGGTGCAAAAATGCCACTAAAAAGTATATGTGAATGCACCCTAAGGAATGTACAAATATATCCAAACACAAGAAAATAATGGTTTGTCCTGACTGCACTGTATATACCTCATATATATGGCATAGTAGACAAAAACAGGACTAATTTAGAATTTTATTTCATTGTGAATTAAAAAAAAAAAAAGGGGTATATACAAGAAGATATTTTTTTCTTAAACAGCAATTGGATGAAAGGCTGAAAAGGGAGAATGATGAGACTTAGATTCTGGTTTCAGAGAATAAACTTTATTCCTTGTGTTAAAATGTTATACCTTTTTCCAGTATTCTCAATTTATCAATTTCTAATGATTTCAATATCTCTGTTTGAAGTTATTCAATATGAGCCTTCGTTGCTTACTGTCCTGATCATATGATGGACACACAGTTGCATGGCTTGTTACAGTTACAGTAGAGTTAGTGTCTAGAAACTAATACAGATTTCCATCCCCTGGAAATAAAAATGGCAGTTTTTATTGAATTACAACAAACAGAGATTCGGAAAGCCACGGAGAATTGATACAGAAAGTACAGGATATTGGAAAACTGTAGAACTTTTCTATGTAATGGGGTGGGTTTTTATTGCACTGGATGTATTATGGGGAAAGAAAATGCAATTGGTTTTCATTAAACATTTTGCTCTGTTGGTCTTCTGAAGCCTGTATGTATTCTCAGACATTGCAGGCTGCTCTGTCCCATTCACTGTGATATCCATCAGAGGAGTTCTCTGATGGAGACATCTGTAGCTGCTCTCTTGAACTCCATTAAAACTGACATCCCTTTTGATTCAAATTTACGTTATTTGGTTGCAAAGATGTCAGCTTAGATTTATGCTCAAGACAGTAAGGAGAGAGCTACATACTGCGCCGTAAGACAAACTAAGGGAATATTCACATGACATGGCTGTTAAAGGCTGAAACTATCAGTTTTTCATGGCCATTTTTCATCCATTCGTGCATCCATTTTCTGTCTGTCTGTCTGATTTTAAAGAGGTTGTCCAAGTTATTTTTATTGATGACCTATCCTGCTGATGAGCTGGTTCAAGAGAAGGCGTGTGCCGTGCCAGCGCTGCCTTCTCTTCATTATTTACCTGCTGCAATAGCAGCGGTGAGCAGGTATACTGTAACTACAAAAAGTAGTACCATTCACTTCAATGGGATGGCTCATTCCTACACACTTGAGAAGGCAGCGCTGGCACGGCGTGCACCTTCTTTTCAACCAGCTTATCGGCGGGATTTCTAAAGATAGGTCATCAATAAAAATAACTTGGACAACCCCTTTAAAGTTATTTTTTTGTTCTTTGTATGTATCTAACTAGGCAAATGTAAGGACTTTACCAAGCACTTACTGCATCTCCAGTTGCTGCTTTCTCAGATTTGACTGAGGGTCACATGACCTGTGATGTTTCGTGCACAAGCCTGAGAGAGCAGATATGTGCCTGTACACGAGAGATGACTGTGCTGGCCACAGCCCCCTGCACTGCTACTTATTGCTCTCTCCCTGGATTCTTGAGGAAAAACATTACCCCTTCAGCTGCACAGAATCAGGGCTGAAGGCTTTACTGAGTAGCTGCAGGCAGTAAACAGACAAATGCTGGGCACAAGAGCTGAGAGAGGAGTTCTGCAGAGCATTGCAGAAGAATAGGTAGGGGGAAGATCCTGTGTGTATCAGCAGTGTCATTGTACAGCTGGGACTTGTAGTCCTACAAATACAACATGCTGCTGAGTATCCCAGCAGGCAGACATGTCACTCAGGGCAGGACTTGTGTTCACTTCCTTTGCAGAGCAGGGGGAGGGGCAGAGATTGTTATTGCAGGTACACAAAGGGTCAGAAGAGAACCAGGGAAATATATATATGTTTTTTTGCATAAAACTTGCGTAGCTCAGTTATATATTGCTGCTCATCAGATTTACAGTGCTATATATTTTTATTCATAACTCTGACAACCCCTTTTGCATTCTTTTTTTCATGTCTGTAAAACATTTATGAATTTCATTGGCTTTTTATAAAAATAAAATTCCAATCCCTGCAGTATACATAATGTCCTCTTAGTGGTTATAAATACCCCCATAGTGACCCCCAGTGGTAATAATGTCCCCCATAGTGACCCCCAGCAGTAATATGTCTCCCATAGAGGCCCATATTGTCATCCATTAGTGGCCCCCATGGTCCCCTATAGTGGTCCTCAGCTGTAATGTTTCTTTTTGAGCCCCAAAAAATTACTCACCTTATCCACTTGCATGCGCAGCTGCATAGCTCCTCTGATGATGCCACCAGGACGACCTATTTTTTGACAGCCATGTAAATGGCCATGTAAATAGACTGCAAACACTGCAATGGTTCGGAAAAAAGGCCGTGTGACGGCCATCACAGAGCTGTTTTTCACAGTTGTGTGAATGTAGCATGAAGGGACTGAGCAGGGACACTGAACAGGACTGAGCTGCCTGTAATGTATGAGAATTCATGTACTGTAGGCTTCAAAGGACAAATAGAGCAACATTTTTAATAAAAAATAATAGAAAATATGTTTTTTTCTAATAATACAGCAAATTCAATAAAAAAATCACCACAAAGATGTCCACAGCCTTTGAGCTCTGCTCTCTAGTTATCCACAATCAACAAATCTGACAAACGTTACTATAACTTAAAGGGGCTGGCCCACCTGGTACACTACGATAACCTATCAGTGTCAGAAAGGGGCAGGTCCCACCTCTGGGATCCACTTCAATCTAGGGAATGTGGCCCCCAAAGTGAAAAAGAACACACAGCACATACGCAGTGTGCTCTCCATTCATGGTTTTGGGAGTTCCCACAATAGCTGAGCGAGTGCGCTCGGCTATTTTCAGAAGTCCCATAGTGGTGAATGGAAAGCGCACCGCGCAAGTACAACCACCTCTCCGTTCACTGCTATGGTACTGTCATTTCATAACTTTCAAAGCGGTGAATGGAAAGTGGCTGTGCTTGCGCAGCTGTTCTCTATTCACTTCAGGGGTCCCGTTCTGGAGATAGGGGCAGGTCCTAGATGTGGAACCTGCACCTATCTGACATTGATGGTATATCCTAGCGATATGCCATCAATGTCCCAGATGGGAATACCATTTTAACACAAATTCCGTTGGATCACTACTAAGAGACACCTTTACACCATAAGTCTTGGCAAGATGCTCACTAGGTTCCTTTTTCACCCATATAAAAAGTCTGCATAAAAAAGCAAAAACAATGTCCATAAAGAAAGCAAACACATTTCGTTTTATTTTACTAGGTAGAAAATGCTTGAAATAGGATCATTGAGCATAAATCCCACAATGTGCAGGATTTATTCATCTGTGGCTAATGATGTGTGATAAATGTACACATCTCACTGAGGATAGTTTACATTTTACATTTACCAGATCTTTAGAAATCAGTTTTAAAATCTGTTCAATCTTCGTCTTCTGATTTCCTCCAAGGATGGCTCCCGTGGCGCCCCATGACCTAAAAAAGATAGGAAAACACATTTTTACTGTTAATAAAAACAAAAATATACATAATGTTCCCAATTTATATGGCATATTGATTTGTCACAGAGATGCTTCCATACTACGGTAACGGTACCACAGAATGTGGACTACAAAGCTTCCAGAGGACTAGGTATTAAAAGGTTGTTGAACGTTACTAGAAATAGGCTTTTATCTTCAAAGGGTGGGGTTTACACAGGGAAAGTGCAGCCTGAAATACATGGACACAAAAAAAATTCTACATGGAAAAAATATAGACGCTGATTTACAAATCCTGTCTAGAATCTAGACAGCATAAACTTAGGCAGTCTAAAGGTGCACCAAATGTATCACTGTGGCTTACTCGGTATGTTATATCTGGTGTATAGTTAGAACTTTTGCATCTAAAAGGGATTGTCCTGCACTTTTATATTAATGGCCTACCCTCAGGATAGGTCATAAACATCTGATTGTTGAAGGTCTAAAACCCCATTGACCAGCTTTTCTACGGTAGCTGTGGCCAGAAGCACTGCTTTAATTTTCTTCAAAGGTAGCAGTGCTGCAGTAACCAGCTCAGTTCACTACATGGATGAGGCTATGTAGTTCCAGCCCTGGAACTGGCCAGGAGTTTGCAGGATGTTGGACCCCTACTGATCAGATATTGATGGCCTATCCTGAGTGTGGCGGAACCCGCCTCGCCACTGGGCATTGGAGAGGACTGGCTGCCCGCCTCCTACCTGCTGACTATGGCCCCTGGTGATTTGGTACGTTTGAATGCAATATTTGGGCATGTGCTATTTTATATTGCTGCTACTGGCCCTTTAATGGCCATCCGTGGACATGTCTGACTTTTAGGAGCAATGCCCCTTTAAGACTGTGTAGCAGATTGCATTCAGGCTGTCTTAAATACTATGCATGTTATTATGTGTTCAGTTGAATTGTATATGTGTATTCCAGGGTTCAAGTTAGTCCATTACGTTTGATAATTGTATTTTGTGGATTGCGTCTGAGACAATGCTATTGTGTTGGTAATTACGTCTCAGACAATGCTCATTGTGTTTTGTTTATTGCGTTACAGACAGAGGGAAGGGGATTTTGTGTACAATTGCTGGGAAGGTTTAAATACTGTAGATACATATGATTGGCTGTGGGTGGTACCTTGCTGGAAGATGTGTATAAATCAATGCTTGTGTTAAAATAAAGAGAGTTCCTGTTTTAAACCTCAAGGTGAAGTGTCGTCTCATCCTTGGGGGAGGATTTATTGCATGCTGTCCCAGTTTGACTGCTAGGAGTGAAAACCTATTTGTATGGTTCCTATTCAACTGCCTACAGCATTCATTGCTGGGAGAGGATTTATATGCTGGTTCGGTGATTGTGGTGTCTGCCAGAGTGCTTGGAAGCCTCAGGAAAACGCTAGGCGCATCCGTAAACGGAGGTACTCAGTCGGGGTGCCAGGTGATCCGTTACATTGGTGGCAAGCAGTGGGATGGCGTCCTAGTGCGAGGAGAAGCAGCTCAGAGACACCGGTAACGTGTGGAGTTACAAATTGAGGGCAAACGCTAGCACTCGTGCAGCGCCCCTGGGAGCAGAGGTATCCAGCGACTTGGAGCAGACAAGTATGGAAGGCTCTGAAGATGACTGGCTGGCCGAGGTGAGGCAGCGAGTGGACCAGTATGGAGATAATGTGTCCATGGATATATGCCAGGCCATCTGGAACCAGGTCACAGCCAAGCGACACGCAAGGATGGAACGAGAATTCCGACTGGCGAAAGAGAGAGAAATTGCCCAGCAGAAGGAGTGTTACAGCAGCCGAGCAGAGGCTGCATCCGAGGAGGTAAGCCGTTTCCCCTTGAGGTGGCCAGAGGAACCCGAAGTAGGGGTCCTCATAGACTGGTCCTGTGAGGAACCACAACAGGCAGGTGGAGACGGGACCGAGGTCTCTCCACCGGGATGCTGGGCAGCTGGCCCAGACCCTCAGCAGCAGCCGGAGTTGCCAGGTGTAGACGCAGGTGGTCCTTACTCGCAAATGTTGAGGGACCTCACAGACTGGTCCTGGGAAGACCCACAGATGGCAGGTGGAGATGGGACCGAGATCTCTCTACCGGCCCTACAGGGATACTGGGCAGCCGGCCCAGATCTCCAACTCCAGCAGCAGTACCAGGAGGAGGAGGTAAGCAACCCCTCCCCTCCACAGCCAACTCCAAACCAGGTACTGGGGTCAGTAGAGGAGTCGTTAGCCCCCTCTGGCCCCCTCCCAGCAGAAGAGCTGGCATCTGGGCAGAGCGCCGCTGGCCTCTGCCCTACTTGTCCCCTTACTACCCAGCAGGACTGTACTCCAGTCCCTCCAGCAGAAGAGCTGGCATCAGGGCAGAGAGCCGCTAGCCTCTGCTCCACCGACCCCCTTGTTACAGGGCTGGCTTGTACCCCCCTCGCCCCAGCAGAATTGCTGGCATCAGTGCAGAACACCGCTGGCCGCTGTTCCCCAAGTAGCCTCAGCGGTTTGCCTAGCACACCAAGGGGAGACAGCAAGCCCCACAACAGTGCAGATGGGACCGTAGTCTCTGTACCTGCACCACTGGAGATATGGACAGTCTGTCCTGGTCCACAACAACAGGACAATGTATTGGAAGGAGAGGCAGTCTGTTTTCCCCTACAACAAGGGAGGGTGTCGCAGAGAGAGGAGCCTGTTACCCCTTCCCCCCAGCAACAGCTTTGTTCAACCAGGGGAGAGGGCACCCTGGTTACCTTCCCCCCAAGTCATGGATCTACAACTGGGCACAAGTGGCAGGGGGCCATAGGGACAACTACACCCTTGGAGAAAGGCCGGCTGACTATCAGAGCCCCAGACCGCCTGGAGGTCTGGAGTCTGGATAGTCTCAATGGGAAAGGGGAGAAATGTGGCGGAACCCGCCTCGCCACTGGGCATTGGAGAGGACTGGCTGCCCGCCTCCTACCTGCTGACTATGGCCCCTGGTGATTTGGTACGTTTGAATGCAATATTTGGGCATGTGCTATTTTATATTGCTGCTACTGGCCCTTTAATGGCCATCCGTGGACATGTCTGACTTTTAGGAGCAATGCCCCTTTAAGACTGTGTAGCAGATTGCATTCAGGCTGTCTTAAATACTATGCATGTTATTATGTGTTCAGTTGAATTGTATATGTGTATTCCAGGGTTCAAGTTAGTCCATTACGTTTGATAATTGTATTTTGTGGATTGCGTCTGAGACAATGCTATTGTGTTGGTAATTACGTCTCAGACAATGCTCATTGTGTTTTGTTTATTGCGTTACAGACAGAGGGAAGGGGATTTTGTGTACAATTGCTGGGAAGGTTTAAATACTGTAGATACATATGATTGGCTGTGGGTGGTACCTTGCTGGAAGATGTGTATAAATCAATGCTTGTGTTAAAATAAAGAGAGTTCCTGTTTTAAACCTCAAGGTGAAGTGTCGTCTCATCCTTGGGGGAGGATTTATTGCATGCTGTCCCAGTTTGACTGCTAGGAGTGAAAACCTATTTGTATGGTTCCTATTCAACTGCCTACAGCATTCATTGCTGGGAGAGGATTTATATGCTGGTTCGGTGATTGTGGTGTCTGCCAGAGTGCTTGGAAGCCTCAGGAAAACGCTAGGCGCATCCGTAAACGGAGGTACTCAGTCGGGGTGCCAGGTGATCCGTTACACTGAGGATACATCATCCACATATAAGTACTGGGTAACCTACTTAAAGAGGTTATCCCTTGACTTATGTAAAAAATGAAAATCAGACATCATATAGGACATGGCAACCTCTTTCTAACAAAAGCTAGAACCAGCCCTGAACCTCACATGGATCCAGAGATCTCCCCATTCATTGTTCTGCTAGATTTATATTAAGCTGGCAACTCAAAGTGTCACGGTAGGTGAGGAAAGAGAAGAGAACAAATACAACAGTAACAAAAACACCAGGCTAGGCCCCAATCCCTGCGCCTTTCCCTGACTGGTGACAGCATGAGCAAATCCTAAAGGTGGAAATGCTCATGCGCTGGAACCTAAGCCCTGCTGACACTGAAACAAACCCTCAGCTAGGGAGCTGGAGATAAGACAACCGGTTCCTTGCTCTTGCGAAGGAACCAGCGTCTCACTGAGGCCTAGCCAGAACACACAACAAAAGGGAAGGAAGGAGGACTTGGCTTTAGACGGACGGGGAGCAGGAAATCCACCAAACACTAGCTGAGAACTCCATGAGCAAATATAAAATGCAAGGGCTATAGTGAGAGGCGGGTATAAATAGCACCACTAAATAGCTAATAAGCAGAACCTCTGGGGAGGTGGGATCCTGCCCAAAACCACAACATAGAGAAACAGACAATCTGTCAGATAGACTCACGTGCAGCAAGTCTGTCAGATCTTCTCAGGCCTCTCACAGGGCAGGGCGTGACACAAAGGGAGTGTCTATTCTGCTGCAGCTAAAGGGGCGTTTCTCATCTCTCCCTATCACAGCTCAGGGGGCAGTTAAGGGATGAAACTGAGCATGTGCGGAGATCTCAATGAGCAGAACAAAGAAATAAGGAAAATGAACAAACAGCAGGTGGCGCTATACATTATATTTTATTGAATAACTCGGTTGCTATGCAAAATTTTTAATTACATGCAATTACAAAAGTATTCAGGTCCTGGTTTGAAAACTGTAGAATATTTTTTGTGGGACAACCCCTTTAAGCTATGTCCCCTTTAAGCTGGAAAGCCAAAACAGGCGAGCTAGGCGAAGCTAGTGGATGATTCTTTTAGATGAAGTCAATTAAGAAAATAGTCTAAAACTGACATTGACATTGTATGACATCAATGCTCATGAACTGGGTGCAAAATACAACAGAATTAATTCATAATAGTAAATGTGCTCCACAATATGAGCATGTCCAGTATAGAGAGATAAATACAGACAATGTATCCATAGTCCATGTCCTCATTTAACTCCGTATTTTAATAATGGTCAGTTATGTTAGAGGGCTTGTCTGGTTTACAAAACCCATTTTCATATACTCTAATAGGGAATTTTAGTTTCTAAAGGAGGGATCCTCTGTTTAGCATTTCTTGGCCAGAGTGGACATTGGTTGCAAAGAGCCTGGATGATCTGTCCTGTCCTACATTACACAGTAATGCCTGATCAGTGATCAGTGATTTGATCAGTGATTTCCATCAGTGATTGGGAGCCACAACTTGGATGGAAGCCTTCACAGACATAAGGTAAAGATCTGCACCTGTTCTGTGTTTAGAGCTGCACCTGGTTTTGGATGAAAATCACTTATGGAAATCACTGACCGAACACTGATGTGTGAATGAGGCATAACCCATTAATTTGAATGAGCCCAGTGTAATGCCTTATTTTCCCTGTGGTAGCACTGTAGGGAAACTGAGCTCTTAGGGCTCCACAATGCACGGGCACTGTCCGTGTGCACACTGTTGACGGATGCGGACCCATTAACTTGAATGGGTCCACGATCCGCAAGAGACGGTCTGCACCTCTAAAACAATAGGACGTGTTCTATTTTTTGGCGTTGTGGAGACACGGACTGAAATCCCACAGAAGCTCTTCTTAGCCTAACCCCTTTGGTTATTCCCTTTTTACTAGAATGGTTTCCACAAAAAACAGCTATTTCCAGAGATTTCTGCTTCAGGGAGTCCTGGTAAGAGCATACTTACGTAGATAATTACACATCTGCAAGGGCACCTCACAGCAAGTGTACACCGATGCATCACATGGTAATGAATATGATTAATCGAATTATCATAAATTTGCCTGGTCCTTCTGAGCAACAGACACCCCTAGCCACTCTCTACTCTTCCCTCTGTGAAAGAAACATAGAAACATAGAATGTGTCGGCAGATAAGAACCATTTGGCCCATCTAGTCTGCCCAATATATCTGAATCCTATGAATAGTCCCTGGCCCTATCTTATATGAAGGATAGCCTTATGCCTATCCCATGCATGTTTAAACTCCTTCACTGTATTTGCAGCTACCACTTCTGCCGGAAGGCTATTCCATGCATCCACTACTCTCTCAGTAAAGTAATACTTTCTTATATTACTTTTAAACCTTTGTCCCTCTAATTTAAAACTGTGTCCTCTTGTGGTAGTTTTTCTTCTTTTAAATATTCTCTCCTCCTTTACCGAGTTGATTCCCTTTATGTATTTAAAAGTTTCTATCATATCCCCTCTGTCTCTTCTTTCTTCCAAGCTATACATGTTAAGGTCCTTTAACCTTTCCTGGTAAGTTTTATTCTGCAATCCATGTACCAGTTTAGTAGCTCTTCTCTGAACTCTCTCCAAAGTATCAATATCCTTCTGGAGATATGGCCTCCAGTACTGCGCACAATACTCCAAGTGAGGTCTCACCAGTGTTCTGTACAGCGGCATAAGCACTTCACTCTTTCTACTGCTTATACCTCTCCCTATACATCCAAGCATTCTGCTGGCATTTCGTGCTGCTCTATTACATTGTCTTCCCACCTTTAAGTCTTCTGAAATAATTACTCCTAAATCCCTTTCCTCAGATACTGAGGTCAGGACTGTGTCAAATATTCTATATTCTGCCCTTGGGTTTTTACGCCCCAGGTGCATTATCTTGCACTTATCCACATTAAATTTCAGTTGCCAGAGTTCTGACCATTCTTCTAGTTTTCCTAGATCCTTTTCCATTTGGCGTTTCCCTCCAGGAACATCAACCCTGTTACATATCTTTGTGTCATCAGCAAAAAGACAAACCTTACCATCGAGGCCTTTTGCAATATCACTTATGAAGATATTAAACAAAATTGGTCCCAGTACAGATCCCTGTGGAACCCCACTGGTAACATGACCTTGTTTTGAATGTTCTCCATTGACTACAACCCTCTGTTGTCTGTCACTCAGCCACTGCCTAATCCACTCAACAATATGGGAGTCCATGCTCAATGACTGCAGTTTATTGATAAGTCTTCTGTGTGGGACAGTGTCAAAAGCCTTACTAAAATCTAGATATGCGATGTCTACTGCACCTCCACCGTCTATTATTTTAGTCACCCAGTCAAAAAAATCTATAAGATTTGTTTGACATGATCTCCCTGAAGTAAACCCATATTGTTTTTCATCTTGCAATCCATGGGATTTTAGATGTTCCACAATCCTATCCTTTAATAGGGTTTCCATTAATTTGCCTACTATTGATGTCAGACTCACTGGTCTATAGTTGCCCGATTCCTCCCTACTACCTTTCTTGTGAATGGGCACGACATTTGCCAATTTCCAATCTTCCGGGACGACTCCTGTTACTAATGATTGGTTAAATAAATCTGTTAACGGTTTTGCCAGCTCACCACGAAGCTCTTTTAATAATTTTGGGTGTATCTCATCAGGCCCCTGTGACTTATTTGTCTTCACTTTAGACAGCAAACTTAGAACATCTTCCTCTGTAAAGACACATGCATCAAACAATTTATTAGTCATCCTTTCTAGTGGAGGTCCTTCTCCTTCTTTTTCTTTTGTAAAAACTGAACAGAAGTATTCATTAAGGCAGTCGGCTAGCCCTTTATTCTCTTCTACATACCTCCCGTCCTTTGTTTTTCATTTAGTTATTCCTTGTTTTAATTTCCTTTTTTCATTTATATATCTGAAGAATGTCTTATCCCCTTTTTTCATAGACTGAGCTAGTTTTTCTTCTGCCTGCACTTTAGAAGTTCTTATAACTTGCTTGGCCTCTTTCTGCCTAATCTTGTAGATTTCCTTATCTTCATTGCTCTGTTTTTTTTTATAATTACAAAATGCTAGCTTTTTATTTTGAATGATTTGGGCCACTTCTGCTGAGTACCACAGTGGTCTCTTCCTTTTTTTGCTTTTTTGACAAGTCTAATGCAATTTTCTGTTGCCTTCAATAATGCACCTTTTAAGTAGTCCCATTTCTCCTGGACTCCATGTAATCCGTTCCAGTCTGATAAGGACTCATTTATGACTAATTTCATTTTTGAAAAGTCTGTTTTTCTAAAATCTAAAACTTTTGTTTTTGTGTGGTGGGACTCTTTCACAGTTCTTATATTAAACCACACTGACTGGTGATCACTAGATCCCAAGGTTTCCCTACAATGACATCATATACCGAATCCCCATTTGTGAATACCAAATCCAAAATGGCCTCCCTCCGGGTTGGCTCCTCAACCATTTGTTGTAGGGAATTTAGAATATCTGTACTCCTGGTAGAACTTGCTATTTTGGTTTTCCAGTTTATATCTGGAAGATTGAAATCTCCCATGATGATAACTTCTCCTTTCATTGTCATTTTAGCTATTTCTTCAACTAGTAGATCATCTAGTTCTTTAACTTGACCAGGTGGTCTATATATCACACCTACACGAGTTACTGCATGATTAGCAAACTGCAACGTAACCCAAACTGACTCTATGTTGGCCTCACCAACTTGTATTAGGTTAGATTTAATGCTATCTTTCACATACAGGGCCACTCCTCCTCCTTTCTTGCCTTCTCTGTCTCTTCTGTATAAAGAGTACCCTGGTATGGTTATGTCCCAGTCATTTCTTTCATTAAACCATGTCTCCGTAACAGCCACTAAATCTACATTCTCAGATGCCATTATTGACCCAAGTTCATTGATTTTTTTACCTAAACTGCGAGCATTTGTAGACAGGACTCTGAGCTTATCATTTCTTAACCTCTGTGCTTCTGACCTGTTCTGGCATTGTTTCGGGGGGCAATTGGACTCTTTTATTTTCACTCTTTTGCCCCCCCCCCCTTCCTAGTTTAAATACTCTTTCTTGGAGTTGTTCACTAAGTACATTTGTTCCTTTGAGAGAAAGATGCAATTTCTCAAAACCCCCCTACATGTGCCCCTCACCGGTAATATACTTACCCCACTCCTGGCACCGATCCTGGTCCCCGTACCACCGCTGCTAGAGTGGCGCCGGGAGAAGGGTAAGTATATTACCGGTGAGGGGCTCAGCACATGTGGGGGGTTTGAGAAATTAGATAACCACTTTAACTTGAATGCTCCCTTCTTCTAAACCAGATAACCTCTATAAGGGAGCTTAATTTTCCCTCATGCACATAGCCGTATTGCAGCCCGCATACAGCGGGTTCGCAATACACGGGCACCGGTCATGTGCACCCCACACCACAAATGGGTCCGCAATCTGGGAGATGTGGTGCGTAACAGAGACACGGATCAGAGGCCCACGGAAGCACTACGGAGTGCTTTCATGGGTTTTCCTGTTCTGTATGCCTTTGTACTGCGGACCGTTGGATGCGGATCACGGACCCCATTCAAATAAATTGATCCACGATCCGCATGCGGATGCCCCACAATTGGTGCCCTTGCATTGCGGACCGCAGCACGGGCCCAGCCAGCATACCCTAAGGGTATGGCTCAGGTAGTAGATCCTAACCTAAAGGACAATATAAAGGAACACCATATGTTCCTGTTTTTGCATCCTATCTCAGTTTTGAAAGCAAAAAACCTATAAAAACTGCCCTGCGTGACCCTAGCATAAAAATATCTTCCATCTTAAGGCCAGTGTTTAGCCGCGGCTAGGTCATAAATTGTCAACCACTGCCCTTGTGCTGCTTGGCCCATCTGTTTGATACAGATATGACAGATCTCTCATACTCTCTACACTAGGTCTACTATTGCATAAATGACAAACGGGTGGACAGCCATCTGCAGGCTAATGCCACTCAGTCAGCAGTTTTCAGGCCGTTTATCTAGAAACTCCTGTTAAGTACTTGGATTTGGCTTAATGCAGGTCAGCCAGAGGAAGCACTTTATTAATGAGCCACTTAGACTAAAGTAGCATAACAGCTTTAAGTAAACTGTAATTAGCTTGTATTACAGCCCAGGGTCCAGCAGGTGGCAGCACAGTTGTTTGTAGTTAACACTGGCACTAGAACTAGGACAAATGCCAGTCAGCAAAGCTTTTCACATAGTAAGCAGAATTAGGCTTATTTTGAAACAGATGGGCTCTACAGAAGCCGCTGTACTGAATGTTATGGAGTTGTTTATTGTCTGGCTGGTTTCAAAATCAGGGATTACGCTGCAGCATCGAGCAGTTTCTGTGCCACATCAGGGTTCAAACAGTGAGTGAAAGCTCTCGGGATACCCACACTCTCGTTTTATTTTCCAATCAACCCTGTGTGGTTTCAATTTAAACTCGTATATCACCCACATTGAAAAAACAAATAAATATACAGAGGACTGCTCATCCCCCACTACATCCATGTGCAGACAATACACCACTGTGCATTAAAAGACATTTATTTTCCTGGCACATTTAATTCTGTCAAAAACCCTCAACAAGACCTGGAAGATTATTCAAATGTAACTTTTACTTATGATGATTAAAATAAATAAATAAATATACAAAATAAGTGCGGTGAAATACATTCAGTAAAATGGTATAACTATACCGTACACCCCTGGTAGTAGGAAATTGTTATGTCTGATAGCAGCAGCAGGAATCAAGACTATTATCCACACGTGGATCCACACCCCCACAGTTTAAGCTATTTCTTGAGAAAGTCTCCTTCTTAATGAAGATGGACTGGGTAGAGGCGTCTTCCAGGAAGGAGATCCATGTGAAGCAATTATTTGCATGCTGGGAGAGCTTCATAGATATACTGCCCCTCCAGGTTAGAAGATGCATCCAGGAATGTTTTCAACTCACTTCCTGGTCTCAGATGCGTGTCTTACTAAACAATCCGCCAATCTCAGGGATATGATCCTACTTGAGGGCTCAGCGGGGGTTCCTGCGCGCCACGTGCTTGCTTGGATTCTAATTCCATTAACTGTGGAGGAGAGGTGAACATGTTGGGCTACTGTTATGTTCTATTCATCTTGCGGTTTGCAAGGAGTCAAGTTATGGTTTTTGTACTACTAATTCCCTATAACTCATCCTTTCCCCATCCCCTCTCCTTTCCCCCTCACCCCCTTCTAAAAACAGACTGGTGTCGGAAGGTTGACGTAATAGCTCCTATATACTACCCTGATTGTCTATGTTGGGACGTTTACCGAAGATTTGATGCTGTAAAGTACTATTTACCATATCACACTGTATGTACTCCTTTATTGTGTCAACCTGAAATAAAAACATTTGAAAATATAACTGTACCGTATGCACCTTTACACAATAGTTCCCGGAGACACAATGGAATGATCTTACCAAATCCAGGAACGCAGACTGTAGCTTTTAGTCTATTGCAGTGCCGTACTTGGGTAATGATGAAGAGGCGGATGCTTATATCAGCGTGGCTTGCTCGGGGACTGGAACTACGGGACCCTAGATGTTAACCCTACCTAGCAATAGGTGGGGGGCTAGTAGTCCCTGCCTAGCAGTATACAGAGCACCCTCCCCGATGGGGGCTACCCCATCAGGAACCTGTCCCTAAATGGGGCCTAAACCCTAAATATGTCCCTCACTTATGTCCCGACATGCCATGTTTCATCCCTGAATGGGACTCCTCAGGTGATATATAGGTAAAGAGGGAAATATAAATAACCCAATGTAAGATAGGCTGTCTTTCTTGACAGCCTATCTGTTAGCATAGTAGTCTCAATAAATGTTATGTCGTGAACTGAGTGTACCTTGTGAGATAAAATAATACATAACTTTTATTAGTGTAGGCAACGTAGTTGCCTTATTTGTGGGAGGGGAGGCTCCCGCACATGCTACTTAAAGCACCACTACGCCTTCCCCCTGTCAGCTCCCTTTCGATTCCCGGCACAGCGCGGCGTGCAGTGGCGGTGTGCGCAGGCGCGGCTTCAACTTCCGGGTCACGAGCAGGGTCAGCGTCCTCAGCGCTCCATCGGACGGCCGGCAGGGTTTCTTCACCGGTCCTTCGGCGCGTGTTGTCCGGTCCGGTATGGGTAAGTTCGGCACTCAAGTGCCTCTTCTTTCCTACAGCCGGGCCCCACGTCCAGCCAGCGCTTGGCTCCGTTACATGCGGCTCAGCACATCCGAATCAGTGCAGCTGCCGCAAACCACATGTGTACAGTAGGACTCCGGCTCTAATTTCCATGGTAACAGTATGGGTCGTAGTAGTCACCACTTAATAGGGGTCAGATTTATGTACAGCACGTAACTGTTCCCATAGGAGCGTTAAAATCGTTGTTTGTTTTTCAACATAGCAGCCACATGTCAGTGGCCATGTACCGCATAATAGTAACGACGTGATTCTGACCATACTAACGGAGCTAACACCAGCCCTACATTCTCTGAGCGCACATAGGTTGCGTTATTCTAGTTGGTAAAACTTTTCGTACAGGTAATTTTCTCTGCATCAAGACCTGCTCGCTCTCCATGACGTTCAGTTTTACATGAGTACCGTGTTTACGTGGTTTATATGTTTTACATTTTTTTCCCCTCTCTCAAGGTTCACATATTTATGTTCCAATGGTATTGTCTGAATATGAATGTTGCTATTTGTTCATAACAGGTGTCTGCCCGTGCACTGCGGTTCAGCCGAATATATTTCAATTTCCTACGGAGTCTTTGCTCAGGTATATCTCTATATACAAGTGTCACGGTTACACCAGGCTCATGGTTATCAGCTGATCTATGTTCTATGTTTTGGTGTTGCAGTTGCAGTAACTACAGGTAGCCTGGTAAAAAAAAATATAATAATAAACCCTTCACACCACGGGTACAATGTACAGCCATGGTTAGTTATCATAAAACGCAGACATGTCGAATCCCTGTCACGCCAGCAGGCACGTTCGGCAGGTCTGTCACGTCTTCAGACTCAATAAGTCCTGTCACGACTTCAGGCACTCGTCAAGTCTGTCACGTCCTCAGACACGATGTAAGTCCTGTCACGACTTCAGGCATACTCGGAGTCTGTCACCTCCACAGATACAACATAAGTCCTGTCACGACCTCAGACGCCAACGCAACCCTGTCACATCCGCTCCTCATCCTAGGTCATGTCCAAGCTAGTCACGGCTGTCGACAGTCCAGGTACATGCCTTTCAGTCTCAATAGCACGACTTTAACAGTAGGTCCACAGATAGGCATGGTCACCTCCCCACGGTAGAGCGCTGGCTTTTATGGCTGTACATTGCATTCTGTTATACACAGTGTGGCTCATGGTGGACAAGAGCTACACAGGGTGGTTATCCTTAGGCTTGTGTTTCCGTTCCTTTCACTCTCAGTGTCACCAGGGCGCACAATAGTAGTCACTCTACACACATAGTTAGCGCACGATTCACACGGTTCATGTCTTTCTAGATGGAGCTGCCACAAATTCAGGATCCACTGCATCATCATCCCAAGCAAGCGGGGACCCGCAGTCGGACAGAGATGTCACTCCGTCATTAGGGCCTTGGACCGTTTCTAAAATCACTACGGAGCTGTTACGCAGAGGCATCCCATTCCCAGCATCCGCCAGGAAGGCTGAATTATTTTGCCTGTTACAGTCTGAACTGGGGTCCAGCCAAGAGTTATTCTCCTCAAACACTATACAGACTTCCATTACGCAGCTACATGCCGCGATCAACAATATTGATTCCTCTATGTCTAGCTTCCATACTAGACTAGAGGCTATAGAGAACAGGGCCACCACCTCCAGCACCGCCATACTAAGACCACTGACTCTGTCAGTCCCCGAGACGACCACGGCTACCTTTCCCCCTAACTTCCCCAATATTGCGCCTTCACATTTCATACCGGCCAATATTAGGCAGGATATCCTAGACGGTAAGGACGTGAACTTAGCTTGCTTACTCATTGCTACACACGAGGTACCTGATAACAAGACCATCGCCTGCGGTGAGGTGTCAGTCATTCTTAAATAAAGGGATGTCAAACCGCAAACTCAGTATCACAGACTTTGTTCTGGTGTTTAGCCTGTACCGGGACGTAGTTTGTTCCGTGTCCCCCAGTCGCCGCAAGGAATTAGACTTGTACCTTTACAAAGTAGTGGATCTAGGTCATAAATACAGGGGAACGGCATTCTATGACTACCATAGATGTTTTTCCGCAAAGGCAGCAGCTTTACTCACGCAATTCCAGCACACGGTCGACTGGTCAGTTACCGACACTAAGCTTTTCTGTCGCCCCGCGTGTTCCACATGTGGTTCTCACTCCCATACCGCAGAATGGTGCTCATCTAACAACCCTCCAGCAGGCTGCTCCCAGGTAAAATATGCTTCTGATAGTGTCACGCCCAAGTCCACAACAGGGGTAGACAAATTAGGCAATCAAATACCTAGGCAAGTCACAGATTCGTAATAACTTTAATTCCGCAGGGTGCTTCATGTAGACGTACTAGCTACATTCCTGGTAGACCATCCAGACAAACAATGGGTGAATTTCCTCCTTAGTGGTTTTACTAAGGGCTTCCATACAGGCCAGATATCCTTACCACAAACCATATACGAGTGCAGGAATTTATTGTCAGCCATCAGGAACCCCGAGGCAGTTAGTAGCCTCATTCAATCAGAATTGGCGAAAGGCTATCTGATAGGCCCTCTGCGTCAGCCCCCATTCGAGTGCTGGAGAATCAGTCCTATAGGTATGGTCATTGGGAAATTTTCAAATAAAAAACGCCTTATTTATGACCTGTCAGCTCCACATTCTTCAGACATTCCTAGCCTCAATGCTCTTATTCCCTCTGAGGAGTTTGGCATGAAATATGCATCCATAGACGAGGCAATCCAGGTAATACTGTCTTTGGGACAGCACGCGTGGCAGTCAAAGGCAGATATCACCGATGCTTTTAAACGGTTACCTATTCACCCCCTACTTTGGCAGTGGCACGGCATTAAATGGGATGGTCTGAACTATTTTGCCAATTGTCTCACATTCGGTTCAAAATCAAGCTCGCGGCAGTTCGATCAATTTGCTGGAAGTCTGCACTGGATTCTCGAGCATACCTTCAGTGCCCATCACGTCATACATTATCAAGACGACTTTCTGTTGATCGAACCTCCATCTTGGCTTCCTAGGGATGTGGGGGTTTTGACTGAAGTCTTTGGGAAGCTCGGTGTTCCAGTAGCTGATCATAAACTCGACAGACCACACACTAGATTGACGTTCTTAGGCATCCAGCTAGACACTGACACGTTACAAGCCAGTTTGCCTCAGGACTAGTTACAGAGAGTCAGAGACACAGTTCATAGGTTAGCTCACGCAGGCGTTTGTTTCAGAGCAGATCTTCAGAGTCTACTGGGTATGGTCAACTACGCCATGAGGATTATCCCGCAGGGCAGGACTTTTATCTCTAGACTCCTTAGCCTGCTTCCGTTAACAACAGACCAAGATAGCCAAGTGAGGTTAGATCAACAGGCTTTGGCCGATCTTATCATGTGGGACCTGTTCCTTTCCAGTTGGAACGGCATTTCATTTTTCACTCCGGCAGTATCTAGTGAATCTCCGGTCCTCCATGTCGATGCTTGGTCAGCTATAGGGTTCGCGGCCATTTACGGCAGCCATTGGCTAGCCAACGCTTGGCCACCCGAGGTCATGCTTATTCCGGGATTTTCCCGATGTTCCTCGTTATTCGAGATATACCCTATTGTTGCTGCAGCACAGGCATGGGGAGCTTACTGGAGCAAGCACCCAGTTTTAATTTTAATGGATAATGCAGGTCTGGCAGCCTTGCTTAATAAGGGCAGTTCAGCTTCCACAGAGATCATGTCCTTCATGAGGCAATTTATCTGGTTGGCTTTGGAACACCAGTTCCATTTCGATTGTGTACATATTCCCGGGAAGGTAAATGTTGCAGCAGACACACTATCCAGGGGTAAATTGCAGTTTTTCTTTCAGATTTCACCAGAGGCGGACCCAACACCAACCCCAACACCTTTGCACAACCTGTTAGTCATGCATTAAGGGTGCACCTGGATACAGCCAGGGTTCTCATGCAGAAGTCATTATCCAAGAACACGGCGAGGACGTACCAGACGGCTTGGTCCCACTTCACTAGGTTTCAGCTATTGTGTCCACAACAGGGTTTGGATCACGTCACACACCTACTCGCGTTCATAGCATTTTGCCACTCAGACCTTAAAGAGGACCTTTCACCAGAATTAAACTTCTAAAGTAACTATACAGGCATGTAGAGCGGCGCCCAGGGACCCCCCTGCACTTACTGTTATACCTGGGCGCCGCTCCGTTCTCCCGTTATTGCCTCCGGTATCTTCACAGTTAGGCTCCACCCAGGGAAACCTGCCGGCGCCTCCTTCTGCAGCATGGGAGAAGGAGCGCCGGCAGGTTCCCCTGGGTGGAGCCTAACTGTAAAGATACCGGAGGCAATTACGGGAGAACGGAGCGGCGCCCAGGTATAACAGTAAGTGCAGGGGGGTCCCTGGGCGCCGCTCTACATGCCTGTATAGTTACTTTAGAAGTTTAATTCTGGTGAAAGGTCCTCTTTAAACTTTCTCATGGTACAATCAAGTTATATTTAGCTGTAATACAACACTATTGGCATATTTCCTATCCCGACAGGCCTTCCTTATTTTTAGCGCACCCCATTAAAGCGTATACATAAATCTTCAGCTGTTAGTAAGATTTCCAGGAGACCCTTCTCAGGGGAAATGTTCAAGTCCTTGTCGATGTTCTTAAGTGCAAACCCCTTTGGTTTGAAAACAAGCGCCTTGATCAAAACAGCCCTGTATTTATGTTTTTACGGGTTCCTACGACCCGGGGAATTCACGTGCTCTAGCAGCGCCTTTGTTCAGAAACAATATTTAAAATGCTTAGGCTCCCATTACGTCCCCACACTCGATCATACTAAGACTACTAGAACTGGCGAAACCACTAAGGTTAAATATTTCACTACGGGTAACAAGTGGTGTCCAGTGGCAGTCTTTGACGAATGGGCGGTTCTGATCAAACACGCTCCACCCGACTCCCCTCTTTTAGCGCACAACTCTGGGCCGCTCAGCATTCAAACATTCCTGAAATACATTCACGTCTTGCTGCCTAAACTAGATGTTGATTCACTAAGCATTACCGGCCATTCATTCAGAATAGGAGCAGCCTCTGCCGCCTCTAAAAACAATGTACCGGGTCACATCATAAAGAAACTGGGTCGTTGGAAATCACGGTGTTACACTCGTTACATCCCAACCCTAAACGAGAGATGTCATTAGCTTTTCAGAATTTGCTGTTGTAATATGTTTCAATACAGTTCTTTGTCTTCACACTACCGTGTCTTGTATTTTTGGCCCCTTTAGGCTACCCTTTACAGCAGTTCCGCCACTACTCTACTGCTATGCTTTAGGTTACTGTCACTCTGATAGTCGATCCGAGCACAAATCTCTTTAAAATAAGTGAGACAGTGTTACTAAAATTCTTACACACGCACTCTGGTGCGTATGGCTCTTTGCTAGGAAAGGGGTATATGGTCTTTTGCCCTAGTGAGTGCTTGGCGGTTTGTGGTGGGGGTTGCTTCTAGGCGAGATCTGCAGATATTGCTCAGTATTTAATATACAGCTAAGCCTACTTGTCTCTGACCCTGACTCTAGTCTTGAGTGGGGAGATAGGCTAACTGGCTGTAGTCAGAGCACTCGCCCTGAAAAGAGCGACCCCCAGCCGCTGGAACCTTGGGCCTGACCTAAATATCCGAAATCCCCAACAGTGTCACCAGCAAAGCACCCCCACACCATCACACCTTCTCCTCCATGCTTCACGGTGGGAACCAGGCATGTAGAGTCCATCCGTTCACCTTTTCTGCGTCGCACAAAGACACGGTGGTTGGAACCAAAGATCTCAAATTTGGACTCATCAGACCAAAGCACAGATTTCCACTGGTCTAATGATTATTCCTTGTGTTCTTTTGCCCAAACAAGTCTCTTCTGCTTGTTGCCTGTCCTTAGCAGTGGTTTCCTAGCAGATATTCTACCATGAAGGCCTGATTCACACAGTCTCCTCTTAAACCTGACAGGGCACACCTGTGAAGTGAAAACAATTTCAGGTGACTACCCCTTGAAGCTCATCAAGAGAATGCCAAGAGTGTGCAAAGCAGTAATCAAAGCAAAAGGTGGCTACTTTGAAGAACCTAGAATATGACTTTCAGTTGTTTCAGACTTTTTTGTTATGTATATAATTCCACATGTGTTAATTCATAGTTTTGATCCCTTCAGTGTGAATCTACAATTTTCATAGTCATGAAAATAAAGAAAACTCTTTGAATGAGAAGGTGTGTCCAAACTTTTGGTCTGTACTGTATATCGAGAAAAGGTAATTTTGTCTTGTGGCATTCAGAGGTCGAAGGCCAATAGTGTTGGCCAATAGTGTTGTTATTTAAGCCCTTGACCCAGCTGGCAAATGTCTCCATACTCCCTTTCCAGATAACAAAAACATAATTGATAAATCGCGGCCACATATGAATGCTCTTTGTCTCCGCTGTTGGTACATCCCCAAAAATGCAGGTACCCTCCCACCAGCCCAGGAACAGATTTGCATACGATGGGGCACAAGAGCTCTCCATTGCGGTGCCCCTGAGCTCGTGGTAGAACCTCCCATTAAAGAGGAAATAATTTTTAGTGAGAGAAAACTGAAGTAGCTGGAGAACAAACCGATTATGCGCAGTAAATTGACATCCCCTTGTGGAGAGAAAATATTCCACTGCACGTAAATCAAATTAATGAGGGATGGACGAATACAGTGCCTCCACATCAATACTCCCCAAAATAGACCCCTCTTCCAGATGGATACCTTCAAGTTGTTTAAGAAGGTCACCTGTATCACGTACATAAGAGGGCAAAGTAATCACAAATGGTGAAAGTATTTTGTCAATATAAACACCAAGATTTTGGCAAAGGCTACCTGCCCCCGAAACAATGGGATGTCCCTTTAAAGGCCGTACCCCTTGTGCACGTTGGGAAGGCAGTAGAACGTGGCCATTTGGGAAGTAGGAAATCGTATTCCTCCTGATTGATCAATTTATTGACTTTTGCATTGTCCAGGGTTCCTGTTTATATTGATTAGTGGGATCTCCAACTAACACTTCATATCAATCCCTAGGTGCCAAAAGAGTTTCACACATACAGTGGGGCAAAAAAGTATTTAGTCAGCCACCAATTGTGCAAGTTCTCCCACTTAAAAAAGTGAGAGAGGCCTGTAATTTTCATCATAGGTATACCTCAACTATGAGCGACATAATGAGAAAAAAATCCAGAAAATCACATTGTCTAATTTTCTTTTTAGAATTTATTTGCAAATTATGGTGGAAAATAAGTATTTGTTCAATAAAAAAAGTTCATCTCAATACTTTGCTATATATGTTTTGTTGGCAATGACAGAGGTCAAACGTTTTCTGTAAGTCTTCACAAGCTTTACACACACAGGTTGCTGGTATTTTGGCCCATTCTTCCATGCAGATCTCCTCTAGAGCAGTGATGTTTTGGGGCTCTTGCTGGGCAACACGGACTTTCAACTCCCTCCAAAGGTTTTCTATGGGGTTGAGATCTGGAGACTGGCTAGGCCACTCCAGGACCTTGAAATCCACTCCTTCGTTGCCCGGGCGGTGTGTTTGGGATCATTGTCATGCTGAAAGACCCAGCCACCTTTCATCTTCAATGCCCTTGCTGATGGAAGGAGCTTTTCACTCAAAATCTCATGATACATGGCCCCATTCATTCTTTCCTTTACACGGATCAGTCGTCCTGGTCCCTTTGCAGAAAAACAGCCCCAAAGCATGATGTTTTCACACCCATGCTTCACAGTAGGTGTGGTGTTCTTTGGATGCAACTCAGCATTTTTTTCCTTCAAACACGACGAGTTGAGTTTTTACCAAAAAGTTCTACTTTGGTTTCATCTGACCATATGACATTCTCCCAATCCTCTTCTGGATCATCCAAATGCTCTCTAGCAAACTTCAGGCGGGCCTGGACATGTACTGGCTTAAGCAGGGGGACACGTCTGGCACTGCAGGATTTGAGTCTCTGGCGGCGTAGTGTGTTACTGATGGTTGCCTTTGTTACTTTGGTCCCAGCTCTCTGCAGGTCATTCACTAGGTCGCCCCGTGTGGTTCTGGGATTTTTGCTCACCGTTCTTGTGATCATTTTGACCCCACGGGGTGAGATCTTACATGGAGCCCCAGATTGAGGGAGATTATCAGTGGTCTTGTATGTCTTCCATTTTCTAATAATTGCTCCTACAGTTGATTTCTTCACACCAAGCTGCTTGTCTATTGCAGATTCAATCTTCCCAGCCTGGTGCATGTCTACAATTTTGTTTCTGGTGTCCAGCTCTTTGGTCTTGACCATAGTGGAGTTTGGAGTGTGACTGTTTGAGGTTGTGGACAGGTGTCTTTTATACTGATAACAAGTTCAAACAGGTGCCATTAATACAGGTAATGAGTGGAGGACAGAGGAACCTCTTAAATAAGAAGTTACAGGTCTGTGAGAGCCAGAAATCTTGCTTGTTTGTAGGTGACCAAATACTTATTTTACCAAGGAATTTACCAATTAATTCATTAGAAATCCTTAATACCCCACTGTAGATTTATACATGGTAGTGTCCAGAATGACTGTATTACCACCCTTATCAGAAGGTTTAATGATTATGTTCTTATCTTTTTCCAGATTATTTAAAGCTATCAATTCATCTTTACTGCAATTGGGTGGAGTAAAATGTAAAAACGTTGATTCTAGGTCATTGCTGATGGAATTTAAGAAAACATCAATGCAATTGGTATCGCCGCTAGGAGGAGTTTTGTTACTCTTGTTTTTAAGGGATTTAAAAGGGCCTTCTCTTACCAGAGGTCCCCCCTGAGAAGATAAGTCATACAACAATCTGACATCCTCAAGTATCTCAGTAGGAACACCCAACTCAAGGCTTTGTTTTTTATCCATGTTAGAGAAATGCTTGAACCATCTCAGTTTGCGTACAAATAAATTAATGTCCACAATAGTTCTAAACAATTTAAACTTCGCTGTTGGAACGAATGAGAGTCCCTTTTTTAAAATACTTATTTCGGAGGCCTTGAGGGATTGAGTGGACAAATTATTTTTGGGCCGGAATTACACCCGAGTACTGTTGGGGGCAATTCCGTAACGGGTATGATGGAGCCTGGGTTAAAAAAGAGGAGGAGTTACCTCTACCCTGTGTGTTCCCCCTGTAATTCCTTTTTCCTCTACCTCTGACACGTATTGGATTTCTATTACTTCCAATATTTTGTTCTTTCTCGGAATCTGACTGTTCAGTTTCAGTGGAGGACAGGTCCGTGTCTTGGACAGGTACTCTGCTCCTTTCACTGATTAGGATATAAGCTTTGCTCTCTCTAAAGTCAGCAAGATCGCGTACAAACTGTTTATGTTTTCTCTCCTTAAGATGATATTGGAAATATTCCAATGTGGACTGTAATTGTTTTTCTTTAGTATTAAATTTTGGTTCTTGAACAAAGGACTGTGTAATACTAATTTGTTCCTTGAGTTTAGTGTTCAAATCATCTAGTAAAATGGGCTATTGTTCTAACGTTATATGCATAAAACGCAGTGGGCTATTTGTTGCGTTAAACACTTCACATCCGGGCCATTTCCCCCTTCCTGACAGAGCCTAATTTTGCAAATCTGACCTGTGTCACGTTATGTGGTAATAACTTTGGAACGCTTTTACTTATCCAAGCCATTCTGAGACTGTTTTCTCGTGACACATTGTACTTTATGACAGTGGTAAATTTGAGTTGATATATTTCACCTTTATTTATAAAATAATCCAAAATTTACCAAAAATGTTGAAAAGTTTGCAATTTTCAAAATTTTTATTTCTCTGCTTTTAAAACAGAAAGTGATACCTCATAAAATATTTATTACTTAACATTCCCCATATGTCTACTTTATGTTGGCATCATTTTGGAAATGCAATTTAATAGTCCGTGGTACTGCGCATGCGTGAGATTTCACATAGCGGAGGGGAGCGGCGGCAAAGAGTTCGGGTGTGAGCAGTTACTTATGCTGGAAGAGGCGTGCTTGGGCTCTAAAGAAAGGTGGGATGGGCACTGTATGGGGGAGTTACTGGTCTCCAGAGAAGGATAATAATGGACACCTTGGACACTCATTTGCATAACATAAAAAGTGGATTGTATCGCTAATGAAACCATAAAACAAAAAATGAAGACAGGCAGTAGTAACGCCTTAATATGCTCAAACCAGGTGACAGATTCCCTTTAAGCTTTTTACACACTGAATAACAAGCAAAGACTCTTTTTAGGACCTACACATGTTTTCCTAAGTGTTTTCAAAGCATATTTACTCGTGCATTACAATTTTGGGTTCCTAGAATTTAACTTTGTGTGCTGAGCCTTTGTCAATAGAAATCAACATAGGAGAAAAATCGTCATTGTATCAGGAACAATCAATGAAGAATTAATCCTGCCACAACAAGAGCCCCCTAAGAAGAAGATAGACTGTAGGGTGCATAACTTGGATAATGGAGGTACATCCCTTAGCAGACCCTAGAAGGTTTGTGAAATTACGGTAGATGGTAAACTGAATTCAGAAAAACACAGGGAATCCCTCTAGAAAATTTGCTGCAGTCTGCAAGAGAACGGCTACTTGGGAGGAAGCTTATTTGCAAGCAGGTCAATGATATTTAGCGTAGATCATTACAATTCTGCGTCCCTAGACTTGTGTGCTGGACCAAAGTCATTGGAAATCAGCATAGGAGAAAAATGTCTATGTATCAGGAGCAATCAGTGAAGAATTGTTCCTACCACAAAATTGATACACGATCCCTAAGAAGGGGATAGACTGTAGGGTACATACCTTGAGGAGATCCTAGAAAATCTGTGAAGGTAGACAATAAAAAGAATGCAGAAAAACAGAGGAAATCCTTCTTGAAAAACACCATGCAGACTGCAAGAGAACTGCGACTTGGGAGAAAGCTTATTTTCAAGCAAAATAATGATATTTATCAATAAAGATCATTCCAATCCTGTGGCCCTAGAATTTAACTTTGACCCCCTAAGGAGGGGATAGACTGTAGGGTACACACCTTGGGTCATGGAGGCACATTCCTGAGGAGACCCTGGAAGGCTTGTGAAGATAGACAGTAAAATAAATATAGAAAAGCATAAGGAATCCCTCTGAAAAACCTGCTGACTCTGCAAGAGAACTGCAACTTGGGAGAAAGCTTACATTAAAGCTATTCAATGACCCCTAACCAATGTCTGATTGTAAGTGCGATTTTAAGTACCGGTAGATGGATAGTTACACATTCAGATATTTTGCGTTTAATAAATAATGAATTTAGTTGACTTTAAATGGTCTTTTGTGTACATTGAATTATAAAACACCAATTGTCATACATATCATATGCAGCTTATGCAGTTGCTATGGGGTGTGACACAGTGAGGGGTTGTGTCTGGCAAGGCAGGTATTTTCCTCCCAGCATGTGCGGTTGGGCTGGTTTCCAGCCAGGTGAGGTCAAATACCGGACCGGAGTTTAAGTGCCGGTCCATGTATTGGCAGCACCTGGCTATCCTTAAATAGGCAGCTGGGCTCAGCAGAGATGCCTCTGTTTTTAGGATCTCAGGCTTTGTGCCGCCGCACGCTGGGGAAACAGGCCCCCTAAAGCCTGCTGTGGACTACTGGAGGCAGAACTGCAAACAAGGTTACTTGTGTTATATGTACTTTCCTGCAAAGTTACGTGCTCTTTTGTGCAATTGCCTCAAGTGTGAATAAACACTGACGTTTGAGTTAAGAACTTGTATTTTGCCTCTGTACTACGCCCACTTATGCCATCTACCAGAGCAAAACACCACAATTGGTGGAGGATGCGGGCAAGAGCAGTGAGGCTGGCGTGAACGCCAATATTTTTAGTTTCTGCATTTTTCAGGCACAGTTGTATGTCGTACATTAAACCCGCTGTATTACAACCAGTGCCCCACGACAAAATGGAGGCTGTTGTGAGGGCCCTTATGGACGCTAATCTGCAGCAGCGAGAGACAAACCTGCAGCAATGCGAGGCTAATAAGCAGCAGCAGGAGACTAACCAGTTGCTGCTACAACATGTGATGACTTGGCAGACAGCAGGAGCAACCCCGAGCATCCACAATGCCCGAAAAGCAGTCCGTGCCGCGATTCCTAAGATGACCACGCAGACGACATCGAAATCTACCTGGCGATGTATGAGAAAATGGCCATCAGGGAAAAGCTACCCCATGACCAGTGGGCTGAGGTCGTCGCTCCATTCCTGACATCCGATTTCCAGCAAATGTATTTCGACTTGCCGGATGATCAAGCGACCAACTACCAAAAAGTAAAGGGTTACATTTTGGCAAGACTGGGGGTGAATGTGTTGGTCCGGGCCCAGCGGCTACATCAGTGAAGGTTTAAGCCGGCTGAGCCAGTGAGGACCCAGTATTATGACTTACTCCACGTCTTGCAAAAGTGGCTACAGCCTGATGTGCTGAGTCCCATGGCTATGCTGGATAGACTATTGTCTAATATGTTCTGGAGGGCTCTGCCAGCCCCTCTCCAGCACTGGATCGGCTATGTGTCTCCTGGCAACGCCCTAGAAATGTTGGACCTGGTGGAGCGCTACGAGGCTACTAAGACTGTTACAGGGGGTTCTTTTGGGAGGGGGCAGTCAAATCCCATAAATCTCCACCCCAGACCCGGCGACTTGTACCAACCAAATCCACCCGGGGTGTACCCTCTATGGACCTGGCTCCGATAGTCTGCTGGCGGTGTCAGGAGCCGGGCCATGTAAACGCTGACTGTCCCCATCAGGTGGAACCCATGGATACTAACTATGGCTACCGTCAGTCACTATATGCCAGGAAGCTATGTGCAGCAGGTACCCCATAAAACTCTAAACCACCTGCGCCAGGTGGCGGTAGGAGACTCCAGCGGAGTCTGGTGTCCCTAGTAATGGCTCCCCTGGTACGGTCAGCGGAGTATACTGGCAGGAAAGTCAGGGTCATTTGCATCCATGGAGACTTAAAAGACTATCCAACCGCCCTGGTGTCTCTAACCACAGGGGCTGGCAGATGGACTCACAAAGTGTCAGTTGCCCCAAATTTACACTAAGAACTTAAAATAGGGAGAGACTTCCCTGGCTTCCTGGCACTGTAGCCTGCTATGAGAGTGACTGATACCCATGAGACAGGGGTAACCCTAGCAGAGTGGCCCAGCTCTGGGAGACCAGAACCCTGGGAACCTGAGACCAAAGGGCCAGCATAGGGGTGACCGCCACTTCGGTGGAAGAGTGATAGTGGGAGATGTGGAGGACTCAATGTCTCCGGGGATAATTTTGCTACTGCCCAACGTCCGGACCCAACCCTATCCCGTGCCTGGGAAAATGTGTTAATAATAGATGGTGAACCACAACAACCTGGGGCAGAGTCAGTGTTTCCCCGTTTTGAGGTTCATCAGGATATGTTGTATCGGGTAAACCAACTAGGGGGTGAACCTATTGAACAGTTGGTGGTCCACAGGGTTTATCGCAAGCTTGTGTTAGATCTAGCCCACCAACTCGACGGTCACCTGGGGCTGCAGAAAACTCAGGATCGTATTCTACAGCGGTTTTCCTGGCCCAGCATATTCAAAGAAGTGGAAGAATTTTGTAAGTCTTGCCCGATCTGCCAGATACCGTAACTAGCCCCCGGCCACATTTCAGTAGTCCCCTAGTACTCTCTCGATTATCGAAGTACCGTTTGACCCAATAGCTATGGACCTCATAGGCCCAGTACCGAAGTCCGCCATAGGGCATCAACAGATCTTAGTCATTCTAGACTACGCCACTCAGGCCCCGGAGGCGGTGCCACTGTGACATACCTCAGCTAAACTCATATCTAAGGAATTAATGGAGAGGTTTTCCCGAGTGGGACTACGTAAAGAGGTTCTGACTGACCAAGGGACCACTTTTATGTCCGAGGTGATGAGGGAACTCTGTAAGTTGCTGCACATAAAACAACTAAGGACGTCCGTTTACCATCCGCAAACGGACGGTCTGGTAGAACGGTTTAACCAAACATTAAAAAATATGTTGAAAAGGGTAGTGTCTAAAGATGGGAAGGACTGGGACCTCCTTCTGCCCTATCTCATGTTCGCAGTGCGAGAGGTACCGCAGGCCTCTACTGGGTTCTCGCCCTTCGAACTGCTATATGGCAGACATCCTTGCGGTCTCTTGGACGTGGCTAAAGAGGCGTGGAAACAACAACCCACTCCACATAAAAGTGTCATTCAGTACGTTACAAGATGCAAGATCAGATAGAGACAGTGTTGCCTCTTGATAGGGAGCATATGGAGACAGCTCAGCGAGCCCACAGTTGGGTCTATAATCGGCAGGCTCGGGTCAGGATCTTTAACCTGGGTGATCGGGTTTTGGTTCTGATGCTGACCGTGGACAATAAGTTCCTGGCTAGGTGGCAGGGGCCCTATGAGGTGCTCTAGAAAATTGGAGATGTAAACTACAAGGTACACCAGCCAAGGCGGCGAAAGCCAGAGCAGGTTTACCATGTGAATGTACTCAAACCGTGGAAAAATAGGGAAACCTGTACAGAAGACAGCCCGTGGCCTGGTTTTCTATGAGAAGAGGTACCGGCCCCTCTGTCTGATGCAAGAGAGGTGGCTGCCACAGTAAAAATTGCTGACAGCCTCTCCTCTAAACAGACTCAGGAGGCCAGGGAGTTCGTTAGTCGGAATACGGATGTGTTCTTGGACCTCCCTGGACACACTTCCATAATCCCACATGACAGACTCGGCGAAAAGCCACATCGGAGGAGGTGCAGCTAGACATCATTGAGGAGTCAAAAAGTGAGTGGGCCAGTCCTATAGTATTGATACCCAAGCCAGACAAGATGTTGCGGTTTTATAACGACTTTCGAAAACTTAACGAGGTTTCCAAATTCGATGCATATCCCATGCCCCGGGTGGATGAGCTCATCGAGAGAATAGGACAAGCTCGGTATTTTTCTGTTTTGGACCTCACGAAAGGGTACTGGCAGGTGCCCTTAACGGAGGCTGACAAAGAGAAAACTGCCTTCATCACGCCTGAGGGGCTGTATCAATATAAGGTCTTACCCTTTGGTCTGCATGGTGCCCCCGCCACTTTTCAGCGACTAATGGACATTGTGATTTGTCCACATAGTCGGTACGCTTCGGCTTACCTGGACGATATTGTCATCCACAGTACCGACTGGGAAAGTCACCTACCCAAAGTGCAGGCTGTAGTGGACTCCCTTCGGAAAGCTGGCCTAACCGCTTACCCAAAAAAAGGTGCAATAGGGTTAGAAGAGACAAAGTACTTGGGGTATGTCATTGGTCGCGGAGTCATCAAACCCCAAGTGAACAAAATAGAGGCGATACAGAATTGGCGCCGACCTGTCACAACTAGGCAGATAAAGTCATTCCTGGGAATAGTGGGCTATTACATGAGGTTCGTTCCCCACTTTGCTACTCTAGCCGCACCCTTGACAGGGCTCTTGAAGGGACGGAAATCAGTGATGGTATGCTGGAATGATCGGGCATTAGAGGTATTTGCCGCTTTGAAGTCGGCCCTGTGTGGGTCACTGATTTTGGTGACGCCCGACTTCAAGAGGGAGTTTGTGGTACAAACGGAGGCCTCCGAAGTAGGCCTTGGTGCTGTACTGTCTCAGGAAGTCAACGGGGAGGAGCATCCCGTTGTCTACCAAAGCTGAAAGCTCACCCCAGCCTAAACGAGGTACAGTATAGTGGAGAGAGAGTGCCTGGCTATCAAGTTGGTACTCAAGTCTCTCCGCTACTATTTGTTGGAGAGAAAGTTCCGCCTGGTGACCGACCACTCCCCTCTCAGGTGGATGAGCCAGGCCAAAGACAGGAATACCAGGGTCACCAGATGGTTTTTGTCTCTGCAGAACTTTAAGTTCTCGGCAGAACACAAAGCAGGCCGGTTGCAGGGAACCACGGATGCCCTGTCCCGGGTGCATTGCCTGGCGTGTGTCCACCCCTACAGGGTTGAACAAAGGGGAGGGGTATGTGACACAGTGAGGGGTTGTGTCTGGCAAGGCAGGTATTTTCCTCCCAGCATGAGCGGATGGGCTGCTTTCCAGCTAGGTGAGGTCAAATACCGGACCGGAGTTTAAGTACCGGTCCGGGTTTTGGCAGCACCTTGCTGTCCTTAAATATGCATCTGGGCTTAGCAGAGATGCCTCTATTTTTAGGATCTGAGGCTTTGTGCCGTGCTGGAGGGCTGAGAGACGCATTCTGGGGAAACAGGCCCCCTAAAGCCTGCTGTGGACTATTGGAGGCAGAACTGCCAGCAAGGTGACTTATGTTATATGAACTTTCCATTGTGTGTGAATTAACACCAAGACAGAAGTTACGTGCTGTTTTGTGCAATTGCCTCAAGTGTGAATAAACACTGACGTTTGAGTTAAGAACTTGTATTTTGCCTCTGTACTGCACCCGCTTACCCTATCTACCAGAGCGAAACCCCACAGGGGGCACATGAAGAAAAGGTACCTAAATTATCCCTATGCTCACAGGTGTATGAACTAAGGGGCTCTCCTTTTGAACAGGTACTGTAATATTAGCAAATACTAACCAGTCCCATGCCATCCTTTTCTCCAAAAGAGGATCAGAAGGAGGGGATGAACAAGGATTGGTCTCTTTTACATTGAGCTGGTTGAGGCGCACCATTCAGATTTGTCTGCCACACAGTGAATAGTTTCAATAAATACATTATTTAATTCAATATTTTACACACCATGATTTAGTTATTTCAGCTAATCTTCATATGGCCTATTTATAAGATTTTTAGCCAGATTAACAGCCTAAGGGCTTGTTTACACGGCTGTTGTGTGCCCGTGGCCATATTGCGTCCCGCATACGTGTCTCCGCACCTCAAAAGAATAGAACATGTTCTATTTTTTTGCAGTGCGGACGGATCATGCACCCATTCAAGCTGAATGGGTCTGGATCCGACCCGGCCGCCGCAGGGACGTTGCCCGTGCATTGGGGGCCCCAAATTGCGGTCCCCAATGCACGGAATGGACCCACAACGGCCATGTGAATAAGCCCTAACTAGAACTCTACACCATTGAAGGATGAGCTCAATACAGGCAGACACCCACAGAACGAGTACTGCCTGAAGGAGCTCTTATTGGAAACAGGGTTGTTTATTTAAAGAAAACTGTCCCATGAGGGTAAAAAACAAAAAAACAACTGTTGACCGTATGAAATTCCTCACTATTGTCCTTAAAATCTGTAAACTGCTAGCTGTTGAATATGGCACACTGTAGTCTGCCAATGTACTCATGTTACAGGCTGCTTACATTAAAGGGGTTGTGCCACTAATATAAATGTATCCTGCCCAACGGATATCCCTATTATATCACTTTACCCAAATACCATTATTTACCAAAACTGCCTTATTCTACAGTTATTAGCCGACCATTGCACCCTGTGGCAAATCCTTTCTGATATTCAGTTGCTGTAGACTACGTCCTGCATTGGAGCCTATCCAAGGAGGAATAGGAGATAGAGTAATAGATGAAAATACACTTTAGAGTAAAAATTTGTTTATGCCATAATTTTATAGACAATCATCTTGGCCAGCTCATACATAAATTGGACTATTTAGCATATGATTAGTTATGCAGATTCTTCTCATGTAACTGCATTGTTACAGTTTTTCTCCTAAAAATCTAAACGATAATTTTTATTATTTTGTTAGTATTTTGTAAATACATCTTTGGCTTTAAACACTGCCTGAATCCTTCTGGGCATGCTCTCAATCAGATTTAAGCATGTCTTGACCTACCGTAAATCTGTTCCCAGGTCTCTTCTACACGTTCCCAATGTTGGTGCATACTTGGATATGAATACAGTTTTTCTTCAATTATACCCCCAAGTGTTTGGTTGGCTTGAGGTCTGGGGACTGTGGGTGCCAATCCAGCACTTCTACTTCATTGTCTTGAACCATTTCTTCTCCAATCTCAATGTATGCTTTGGGTCATTGTCCTGCTGGAACACTATGTCGTCCTTTTCATACCCATAGTACTCGAGTGTACAAAGTACGTCATCTTGTAAGATACTGGACAACCCCTTGAATATTCAGTCACTCTGGGGACATACTGTAACTATGGGGGCCCTGCTCTGACAGTGTTTAACATTTGCATGAGTAGAACAAAAACCTGGTGCAACCTAGAATTCGGCAGATGTGCTGCTGTCAGTATTTAGAGGTAAATATTTTGCAGGTGTGTAAGGGGGTTTTATTTGCCTTCACCAGGTGTCTTGATGCATTTCTATAGAATATTTTTAATTTTACTTATAAGAGAAGGTCTTATTTGTGTCTTGGCACACAATGCATAAATTATATTCATACATTACAAGCTGTGCCTCTTGACATCCCATCTGGGATGTTGGCAAATTACCCAGGTGGATTCACTTTTAAGTTAAGTAACCGATAAGCAGCACACTCGACACAGGAACACAGTGGACGGCATTTATCGGAGGGTACATTGCTTAGATATTGCTCCTCTATGTTTAGTGCAACATAGCTGGACAAATCTTTTACATACATAGAAGTATGCCACATATTAGGCCTCTTAGCTGTACTAGAAAAGTCTGGTGCCGTGTTAGCCACAGAGTGGTGGCTGGAGTGACAAACCATGATTTAGTATCCAGCAGATTGATAAAAGGAGATATGAGCAGAAGGTTTCCGACAGCATAGTGCCGACTGTAAAAATAAACAGGGGAAATAACAGCTTAAGGCCTCATGCACACGAACATTGTTTGTTTCCATGTCCGTTCCCTTTTTTTTTTTGCGGATAGGATGCGGAGCCATTCATTTTAATGGGTCCGCAAAAAATGCGGACAGCACACCGTGAGACATTATATTTATTTACTTGACTTTTTGTCTATGTTGCCGTGAGAAGGCTTTTCTTTTGTATGGAATGAGATTACATTTTCATTGGTACTATTTTGGGGTACAGTTTCTTAATCCTTTTTTTTTGGTAGGTGGAATAAACAAAAAAAATATGCATTTTTTTAAACTTTCTATTGCATTCACCACGTGGGTTAAATAATATAATAATAGTATGGGTTGTAATAGATGCGGCAATACCATTGTATGTTTTTTCAACATAATAAAACATTTTTAAAGGTGTTTTCTGGGATTTTAATATTGATGACCTATCCTCCGACATCTGGGACCCCCGCCCAGCTGGTTGAAGAGAAGGACGCGTTCCATTTTCTCCATTTGAGTGCAGCCTTACCTTCTTTGTTTACCTGCTCACCACCTAGTTGACGTGGTTTCTATTGCATGTGGCATGTAAGGGACAAATTTTTAACAAAACATAACTTTACACACCTAATCCCATGCAGTCCCCGTAATGCCGGCATATAGTTATTATTCCTCCTTTATGCCACTACACAGTAGTTATGCCAACATTGTGACCCCTTCACCATAGTCATGCCAACATGTGCCCTCTTCATAGTAGTGAGGCCCAGATATGTGCCCCCTTCACAGTAGTTATGCCCACATGTACCTCTTTCACAGTACCTATGCCCAGATGTGTTCCCTTCACAGTACTTATGCCCGGATACTTGCCCCCTCACAGTAGTTATACCCAGATATGTGCCCCCTCACAGTGGTTATGGCCAGATATGTGCTCCCTCACAGTAGTTATACCCAGATGTGCCCCCTCACAGTAGTTATATCAGATATATGCACCCTCACAGTAGTTATATCAGATATATGCACCCTCACAGTAGTTATATGTGCCCCCTCACAGTATTTTTTCTCAGATGTGTGCCCCCTCACAGTAGTTATGCACTAATATCCCCTCTTACAGTAGTTTTGCCCTGATATGCGCACCCTTGCATAGTTTTGCCGATACATGCCCCCTCACAGTAGTTCTGCCCTGATATGTGCCCCCTCGCAATAGTTTTGCCCTGATATGTGCCCTCTCCCAGTAGGATTGCCCTGACATGTGGCCCCTCCCACTAGGATTGCCCCGATATGTGCCCCCTCCCAGTAGGATTGCCCCGATATGTGCCCCCTCCCAGTAGGATTGCCCTGATATGTGCCCCCTCCCAGTAGGATTGCCCTGATATGTGCCCCCTCACAGTAGTTTTGCCCTAATATATGCCCCCTCTCAAGTAGTTTTGCCCAGCTATGTGCCCCCTTCACAGGAAGTGAAAAAAACTAACTGTACATACTCATCTGGTTCCTCTGATGATCTGCGCTCCACAGCAGCAGGCAGGATACACATCACATTGTGCTTCTCTGGGCTGTGTAGGAGGAGGAGAACAGCTGACTTACCCCAGCCACTGAAATCGGGGACTGTGCAGAGGTATGGTATGCAAAGTTACAATAGAGGCCTCCTGTACCTCTCTACAATACAACTGTGTGCTTGAGCCCTTAAAGGGGTTGTCTCACTTCAGCAAATTACATTGATCACATAGAAAAAAGTTAATACAAGCCACTTACTAATGTACTGTGATTGTCCATATTGCCTCCTTTGCTAGATGGATTCATTTTTCCATCACATTATACACTGCTAGTTTCCAGTGGTTACAGACACTGCTGCAGAGCAAATGCGAGGTGACCGGGACGAGAGCTGCTGCACATGCGCTACACTACCACAGTACCAGCCACCAGAGAGGCAGTGCTTTTTCCTACAGTGTGCAGGCACAACCACCGCTGGATTGTAGGGTGGTCATGAGCAGTGGATAATGTGACGGAAGCATGAATCCAGCCAGTAAAAGAGGCAATATATCATTATATATTAGTGCCTTGTATTAACTTAAAAGCTGAAGTGAGACAACCCCTTCAATGTGTAAAGGGATAAGGAAAAGAGTATAGAAGTAAAAAAAAAGTTTCATACAAATACTACAATTCCTTAAAGGGGTTGTCCGGGTTCACAGCTGAACCCGGACATACCTCAATTTTCACCCCGGCAGCCTCCCTGACATGAGGATCGGAGCAGTTCATGCTCCGATGCTCTCCTTTGCCCTGCGCTAAATCGAGATGGAAAAGTCATTTTTTGGAGATCCGGTGACGTACCGGGGCTCTCCATGGGGCTGGCAGGAACCCCGGTGACGTCACTGGCACTGATGGGTGGGATTTAGTGCTGCCCTAGCCAGTAAAATGGATAGGGCAGCGCTAAAGCACGCCCATCAGAGTCGGAAGTATCCGCCCGGGAGTGTGTTATTGAAAACAAAATAGAGGCTCCGATGCCAGCCTCAGGAGCTGCCTGGGTGAAAATAATGGTATGTCCGGGTTCAGCTCTGAACATCGGAGATGTTGGATAATCCCTTTAAGTATTTACTAAAAAGCATGCTGAGAGCTTCTCTTCAGTCTGCTACCTATCAGTGCACCAGGATTCAGTGTATTTAGTGAATTACCCTGCAATAGTTCTTTCCTCCCACCTGAATATTGGTGCTTCTTATAGTCTAGGGAGTGGATCACGCTGCTTTTCCCTGAAATCACTCTGAACTCGCTCTAATGCCGAGTCCTGCTACCAATAAAAGGCAGATTCATGTTTAATACTATAAAATCCGTTAAGTGGGAGACTGCACGTTAACGAAAATATGAGAAGGACAGCAACACAGTTATGAAAACAGACGGCTAATAAAGGGCATGTTTGATATTTCCAGGAATTAAAATATTTCTCCTGGGTGTTAATGAAGGTAAAAAGAGATTCATTTAATGCGGCCCCCAAACGTTTCACGACTTGGATGTGGAAAAATGTTGTTATTGGAATTAAGACAAAACATGCATTCATAGAGACGGCCTTTATTTTCTTAAGTTACAAGAGTTGCCAAAATTCAACGCGAAGAAAAAAAAAATCCCATATTAGTCAGTGTGGCATGGTCAGCGGCTGTGAAAATGCATGTTATCATCTGGGAGAGCATTAAATCATGTTGGAGCCCCGGCCAATAACAACAATGTTTCAGCGCAGCGTGATCCGGGTTTCATCCTAATGTCATTTACTGTAAGCGTTTACAATATTTTAGTCTTTGTGAGAAACTGCACCGTGTTATTTAGTGATGCGCTATATAAGCCACTTATAGGTATACTATAGATATACTATACGTATATAGTATTGTTCATTTTCAGTCAAAGTCTCGCCTATAAATGGGCAAATACAGATAATAAAATGTATAACTCAGAACGAGATACTATTCCTACTTAGCCTTCTCTTGGACACATTCTGATAGCTGTATACTAGTGGATGGGTTTTCTGGCTTTGTAGAAAATGTATTACACAGAGCACAGGACATGTTCACAGTTTGGGTTACAATTACCTCCCAAATTCCAGGCGTTGGGGCCACAAGGAACAGAGAGTGTGGGTTTAAAAATACTTAATTAACTATCTACAGGGAGTGCAGAATTATTAGGCAAGTTGTATTTTTGAGGATTAATTTTATTATTGAACAACAACCATGTTCTCAATGAACCCAAAAAACTCATTAATATCAAAGCTGAATATTTTTGGAAGTAGTTTTTAGTTTGTTTTTAGTTTTAGCTATTTTAGGGGGATATCTGTGTGTGCAGGTGACTATTACTGTGCATAATTATAAGGCAACTTAACAAAAAACAAATATATACCCATTTCAATTATTTATTTTTACCAGTGAAACCAATATAACATCTCAACATTTACAAATATACATTTCTGACATTCAAAAACAAAACAAAAACAAATCAGTGACCAATATAGCCACCTTTCTTTGCAAGGACACTCAAAAGCCTGCCATCCAAGGATTCTGTCAGTGTTTTGATCTGTTCACCATCAACATTGCGTGCAGCAGCAACCACAGCCTCCCAGACACTGTTCAGAGAGGTGTACTGGTTTCCCTCCTTGTAAATCTCACATTTGATGATGGACCACAGGTTCTCAATGGGGTTCAGATCAGGTGAACAAGGAGGCCATGTCATTAGATTTTCTTCTTTTATACCCTTTCTTGCCAGCCACGCTGTGGAGTACTTGGACGCGTGTGATGGAGCATTGTCCTGCATGAAATTCATGTTTTTCTTGAAGGATGCAGACTTCTTCCTGTACCACTGCTTGAAGAAGGTGTCTTCCAGAAACTGGCAGTAGGACTGGGAGTTGAGCTTGACTCCATCCTCAACCCGAAAAGGCCCCACAAGCTCATCTTCGATGATACCAGCCCAAACCAGTACTCCACCTCCACCTTGCTGGCGTCTGAGTCGGACTGGAGCTCTCTGCCCTTTACCAATCCAGCCACGGGCCCATCCATCTGGCCCATCAAGACTCACTCTCATTTCATCAGTCCATAAAACCTTAGAAAAATCAGTCTTGAGATATTTCTTGGCCCAGTCTTGACGTTTCAGCTTGTGTGTCTTGTTCAGTGGTGGTTGTCTTTCAGCCTTTCTAACCTTGGCCATGTCTCTGAGTATTGCACACCTTGTGCTTTTGGGCACTCCAGTGATGTTGCAGCTCTGAAATATGGCCAAACTGGTGGCAAGTGGCATCTTGGCAGCTGCACGCTTGACTTTTCTCAGTTCATGGGCAGTTATTTTGCGCCTTGGTTTTTCCACACGCTTCTTGCGACCCTGTTGACTATTTTGAATGAAACGCTTGATTGTTCGATGATCACGCTTCAGAAGCTTTGCAATTTTAAGAGTGCTGCATTCCTCTGCAAGATAGCTCACTATTTTTGACTTTTCTGAGCCTGTCAAGTCCTTCTTTTGACCCATTTTGCCAAAGGAAAGGAAGTTGCCTTACTGTTCCATCGCGCTGCCAATTCCGCACTATGCCTTATAGTCACATGATGGCCCCCGGCTGGATTTGGCTACTTCAGCTGACATCCCGATCTGGATGCTGTCTTCCCTGTTCCCAGCCGCTGCAATGTATGATCGTCATTGCTGACGTCACTATACATTGCAGCCAGGACGTTTTCTGTGAGAAGTGTCACTTGGAAGACACATGTGCACTATGATTCCACCACTGTGACTGCGTTTCGGCACTGTCTGGAACAATAATAGTCTTGTGCATGCTCTAAGGGATCTGGACATTTAAATGGATCATGGGGATGGTTAGCAAACTCAACAGGAAACAGTAAGTAATCCATGTAAGCATCCTTCCAGGAAGTACTGATGTCAACCACAAGGGATGGAAAGTGCTGATATGAGGGGGGGAGGGAGGGGAAGGCACATGGGCAAAAATATGCAGTGTTGGGGGTACTCTAGATACATAAAAAATCATTATAGAATCAGAGAACCCCTTTAATTACAACCCTGAGTTATTAGAATAATATGGACTCCAGTTGCCAAACCTCTGCTGGCAAATGTACGAAATCTAGTGTACAGAAATAAGTGCTTCAGATAACAGAAGTCACCTCGGACTTTTCTGAGTACATCATACAGAATACATAAATGAATATTATTGTAAAACCCAAGGCAGAATAATGCTGTAACTTCATATAAATAAAGACATCATTAGTTGTACCCCTGGATGCCGTCCAGTTCATCGTTATCCTTTTGCTTCTGATACTTGCCAAGTACATTCAATTACAAGAACTTCATGCCTTCTAATCTTGAAACACATTTACTATTTAACATGTGTTTTCCCAACTAATTTAAATCAGCCAAGTCATAAAATCCATACCTGGGCCATTAAGACTCTCCCTTATGGCTTGCTGCAGCTGTTCTTCTTCATTAAGCCCTCCAGTGTACACATTATAGGCCCCCGGAGCACGGTTTCCTTGGAACTGGTACTCTGGATACCTGGCATACCCTATTTGAAAAATGTTTACTGTTTAGGTTTAACACTTTTACATTACTTTTAAAGTGTAACTGCCATGTTTTCATAAAATTAAAACAAAAAAAATTGCATATGTTACTGCATAAAGCAATCTTTAATTTCTTCACATACCACTGTTTTCTTTGAGTTCTTCCTTTAGTTACGACTGTTTTAACCTCTACAATATGAGGATCTTCTCAAAATGGCTCCTCTGAGGCCAAAACCGCTTTCTATCACTTCCTATACACACTTGCTGTAGCCAGCAGCTCCCTGCCAGCCAATCAGATTAGATTACTGAGAGACACGCCTCCTCACTCTGAAGCCTAATGCAGGCATGCAGTGTGGAGGACCGCCCCTACGTCTTCCTGTCTTAGCCAGAGACCGACAAGCCATAGCAACTGTCTTTTAAGGGAGCAGTGGAAAGGAACAGAGGACATTAATGAAAGCTGTTATTATAAGGTGATTACAGATCTTTTGACAATCATTGACAGGCTAACTCAGGTATACATGCCTAGCTGTAAGAAACTGGCAAATAAAAAAATATATGACAGTTACACTTTAAGGCATGCTATGGTATTTGTAAACTGAAGAGTCTTAGATACAAAATGACTAAAAGCATAGAAGAGGAGTATGCACAACGACCAGTTATAAGTATATAATGAAGAGTACAAGTCAAATATGAACAATGGTCATGTAAAATACTGATTATGTAGGTCCAGAGTTAAATCAGATCAGCCTCTCAATGTAAACCTAACATTACGATGGATGGATATGAGCAAAATGGTGGCCCAACAAAATGTTTATGGGGCTCAAAAGCTCGCCAACAAGATTATAATATGCTCATAAATATTAACAATATAGTCTCAGATTGTAAGTGCAGCTCGGCCTAAAATGAGATGGGTCCGACTCTCAAATCCAAGCGAATAGAAACTAGAACCTTGCAACTCTTCAAAAGTGTATTGAAACCACAGTGGAAATGGATAAAAAATGTCTCACTGCAGACTAAGTGCCCTCTATTGGCATCCTCTCAATGCAGTATGGTGGCTCAGTGGTTAGCACTAGTGCCTTGCAGCGCTGGGGTTGTAGATTTGAATCCAACAAAGGACAACATCTGCATGGAGTTTTTATGTTCTTCCCATGTTTGTGGCGGTTTCCTCTGGTTACTCTAATTTTCCTCACACACTCCACATACTGATAGGGAACTTAGATTGTGAGCCCCACTGGGAACAGAAAGTGATGATGGCGTCTGTAATGTGCTGCGGAATATGTCAGCGCTATATAAGTGTATAAAATAAATTAAAAAAATTAATAAATATGAACAAGGCTCTCAACTGTTAAATCCAACCACGGTTGACGTCATCTGCTTCTCCTTCCTTGTAGTACAGCTGCTCCATGTTCCCTATGTTAGGAAAAATGGCGAGACGCCCAAAGTATGAAATGGCAACAGCCTTTCCGTGAGCAAATGAATGAGGCGAGTATGTTTTTTTTTTTTTTACCGCTATTTAAAGAAAAATAGATTAATTACCACGAAGCGTGAGGAATTTCGGCTTTGTGGCAAATCTAATTTTTCCTGAAATTCGGATCGAAGTCAATTTTACTTTGATTTGCTCAACACTACAGCATATAATAAAACCACCATGTGGCAAATGGGCCCAAAAATATAGAACGCTTTATGAATTTGCTTCGGCAGCACATATACTAAAACTGGAACGACACAGAGAAGATTAGCATGGCCCCTGTGCGATGACACGAAAATTTGTCAAGTGCTCCATATTTTTTTGAAATTTTTTTTTTTAGACATTTATCCATTTCCTGTGTGGTTTAAATACGCGTTTGTGGAGTTGCGTGGTCCTATTTTATAGTTGCTCGTAAATATTATCATACAAGATTATGATATGGAAATTAAAACTTCATACCAGAATTGTAGTAACTCTGTTGTCTTGCTGGACGGTCATTGGTGAAAAATGATACTAAAAAAAAATACAAATTTTGTTAAATCCGATTGACAGGCTCAACATTTATTTCTTCATAACTTCCTTCCCCAGCCTTCAATCATTACTGCCCCTCTTCACCTAAAACAGGGCTTTCCAAACTTTTTATACTGGGTCCTCAGCAGACAGACCAAGATTATGCATGGGCCCTACCATCTGTAATGGAAGTCCATGCTTAAATCATAAGCCATGGAGCCATAGAATAGGACTGTGTAGGTCATAATTGTTTCTGTGAAAACTGCCTCACCACCTACGCCTCCCAAACAACTAGGGGTGCCTCTTTGGTGATGTCCGCCTCATAGGTTGAGACGCAGTGATCTAAACTTCTACTCATTTAAAATTACCTGTTTACATTGGATCCAATTTATGCCATCCTTAAAGGATAACTGTCATATTTTTTTTTATTTGCTAGTTTATTAGAGCTAGGCATGTATACCTGTGTTAGCCTGTCAATGATTGCCAAAAGATCTGCAATTACCTTATAATAACAGCTTTCATTAATGTCTCCTGTCCCTTTCAACTGCTCCCTTAAAAGATCGTTGCTATGGCTCATCTGTCTCCGGCTAGGAAAACAGAGGGGCGGTCCTTCACACTGCATGCCTGCATTAGGCTTCAGAGTGAGGAGGCGTGTCTCTCAGTAATCCAATCTGATTGGCTGGCAGGAAGCTGCTGGCTACAGCAAGTTTGTATGTGACCTGAGGGAATGCAGTTTTGTCCTCAGAGAACTGGCAGAGGAGCCATCTTAAGAAGATTCTCATAATGTAGGAGTCAAAACAGCCATAACTAAGGGGAAAACTCAAGGTAAACAGAAGAAACTAACGATTGCTTTATGCATAATGCTGCTGCAGCAGTAACATGTACTAAAATTATTTCTTGATGAAAATATGACAGTTATCCTTTAAAATTATATTAATTGCAGATTCACTGCAAAGTTTTATAAAGTTAATTATATTCATCTCATCTGATAACTCTTTGCTTCTGCAGATTCCATACTTCTCAATCCAACACGGTCATGGATTCTCTCTTTTTGCCAACTCATTCTAACCTTACCTACCCTTTATCTGTTGGGGTGCCCTGGGGACTACCTCTAACTTGTCTTTGTTTAATGTCCTTTTGTTGCATGTCTGTTCCTTTGCCAAATGTAGCAATCACTATACACAGCAATAAATACAATAAAGCAATTAATCATTATACACAGCAATAAATACAATAAAGCAATTCATCACTACACACAGCAAAAAATATCATATAGCAATTAAAGAAGCACTGAGTGTTTCATTTTAGATATATTCTTAACTCACCACCAGTATTCTAGCAGTGTGATTTATCTCACCCTAAGGCTACATTCACATGAACGTTGTGTTTTGCAGATCCGCAAAACACAGATACCGGCGCATGTGCGTTCTGCAATTTTGCGGACCGCACATGTCGCGGCTATCATTGAAAATGCCTATTCTTGTCCACAATTACGGACAAGAATAGGACATGTCCTTTTTTGTTTGCGGGGGCCGCGGCACGGAGCAACGGATGCGGACAGACTACATTGACACGGCCGTATGAATGAGTCCGCATCCGTTCCGCAATTTTGCAGAACAGGTGTGGACCCATTCATTTCTATGGGGCCGCCAAAGATGCTCTGTGCTGCGGCCCCGCAAAAAAAAAAAAAAAAACACGTCCTATCCTGCGGACAAGAATAGCCATTTTCCATGATAGCAGCCACATGTGCGGTCCACAAATTGCAGAGCGCACATGGGCCGGTATCTGTGTTTTGAGGATCCGCATAATGCAGATCCTCAAAACACAACATTTGTGTGAATGTAGCCTAACTCAGCTGCATCCATACATTTTAAACCTTTTCATTATGGGAACCTGGTGATGTGACCTAATGTGCAAGCAGGAACTCAGTCTCTCCCTGTGGCTGACTTCCAGTGAACTACATGATGATATAATCACCAATCAAATCCCTCCTGGTACCTTTCATTAGTGATGGCCAGCGAACATATGCGGGCTGCCATCTTAACTGACAAGTCTGGCAATGCACAGGTAAGCCCTTACCTGTGCCTGTGCAGCGAGCCCGTTTGAAACAAATGCGGTCACAGGGAGCAGGCAGTTCCAAGAACAGCTGCCGGGGGCCTTCATCGGGCTGATCTCGGAACTGCCTGCTCCCGGTGACCGCATTTGTTTCAGACCGGCTCGCGGCACAGGTAAGGGCTTACCTGTGCATCGCCGGACTTATGAGTTAAGATGGCAGCCCGCATATGTTTGCTGGCGAACAATGCAAACTGGCCATCACTGCCTCTCATGTCCCAGGTTGGTGTGGATTTCAGTGTTCTTCTATGCCAGAAAACTGGCGTAGAAGATGTGAGCCCCATCCTCGCCACACTCCCTTTTTAGGAAAGTGGTGAGACAAGTGGAGTATTGTTTATTGCTACTTGTGCAAAAATTGCATAAAAGTGCATAGATTTTGCAACTTTTTTCATGCCCAAAAGTGGTGTAGTTTAGATAATGTGGCCCATAGTGTCTCCCCTGTCTAAAGCATAAGGAGGGCAGATATATAGTAGGTCAGTGTATAAATCTCCTGACTCACACTACCTGTACTATCTGTGTATGGTGACTCTCCAGTGTATTTCCTGCCTCCTGCACGTAAGAGCTCACAAGTGAGAGAGAGAAGACAATGCACAGAAGGGAGACATATTCAAGCTGCATCACATAGGAAAACATGGACACCATACAGTGAGAGGGGACAGCAGCTGGGTGTCACTAATCTGTCATGGCTGCAATTACACAGTGCAGTTTGGCATGATAGGAAATGTAGGATTCATTAGGAAAACTTTATCTGAATGGTGAAGGAAGCTCACAATTTACACATCAAGTAAAACAGGTGCACACAAGGGATACACAACAGTCTCCATTATATTATTTAATATTGGCCTATACTGGGAAAGGAAAGAAATCTTTTAAACACTATTTAAAACTTCTATTTAAATATTCAACTTACCTTTACCCTAATGCTTAAAGTGATCTGCCATTTCATAATAAGCTAAGATCGTGTTAGAAATCCAACAGCACTCAATTCGTAGCTCGCATTGCACAGGAAGGAGCGTTCCCCACTAACAACGTGAAAGTAATCCCAGCAAGCGCTTCTCAATTCAGCAAAGTGTATTCTTTATTCCAGCATATAAATCAAAGTTTTCAGGATGCGTTCCAGCCCGTCCAGCATTTCTCAACTGATCAGTTGAGAATGGCTGGACAGGCCGAAATGCATCCTAAAAACGTTGATTTATATGCTGGACTAAAGAATACACTTTACTGAATTGAAAAACGCTTGCTCGGATTACTTTCCCATTTTCAAAATAAGCTGTCATGTGTGTACATGAGGAATAACATTATATCTGGACATTATATGACTTGTATCCAGCATTTACCACCAATGCCTCTCCACCATACCGCAGTCTCCATCTCTAATTGTCCGTTTTCCCTGAGCTAGTGAGTGAAAACTAGTACTATGATGTCTCCAATACACTGCACACAGAGAAGAGGAGATCCTTCTCCCCCATCCCTTTGTAGCAGTAGCATTATGGACAACACTATACAGCCAAACCCTGCATTTAGGGACTCTCTATTCAACACTCTAGATTGAAAGAGGTAAGCTCGAGAGTTGGCTGCACATGAGAGTGTTTCTCTATTGTAGTTTATGGGAGTGTGGAATGTGTTTCTGTAACTTCCATTTACTGTAAAATAGAAAGCCATGATTATCCACGGCAGCCTCGTCATTTCCTCTCTAGAGTTCTGGTGAGATGAGCAAGGGACTCCAATTCTCCCGATGAGAAGGTCCCAGAAGTATAAAGTGTCACATATGAGACGTCTATAGAGTATACTGTCATAAATATTTCAACTGGGAATACAGTACACTGTTAAGGTATCTTGCGGTACTTGGGAGTGATCGATGGACCACACCTGGATGGATGTGTCTTTCTTCACTTTCCACGCAAGGTAACTAATGTAAAAAAATGATTTCCTCAAAGAAATGTTATTGCAGCGCACGTGTCTCCTCCATGACTTCTTGCACATATAGTTTATTGAAGAATTGCCAACCATATGTCTCTCATCACTGACTGAATAAAAGATTCTCAGAGCTTTATTCATTGACTGTAGACTCTGTAATTTATTTCCACTTAAACCATTATGTTCTGTAAACCATATTCAGCTTTATTGTCTCTTATTATTGATTCATCATGCCAATCACTTTGTGTGCCCACAAGGTAAGCTCTGTATTCATGAGTAGAGAGGGATAAAATTCATTTTACTTAGAAATGGCTTGTGATGAATGACAACCACATCAGTTAACTCACAGGTGTGGTTTCTAAAAGAAAAGACTATTGACTTGTGGATTGCCCTAATGTTTGAGAACACAGTGTCATTACCTGCAGTTCCCAGAATCGTCCCCAAAGGTCCATGTGTGTACAGCAAGCCAACCAAGATCCCAGAGAGGTGTCCAATGAAAGACGTCCTAGTAGGAAAAAAAAAAAAAAAAATGATTGCAACATACAGTATACATTAAAGGGATATTCCAGCGCACATGGGCTGCACATGCTGTAAAAAATAAAAATAAAAATAAAATACTCATCACCCTTCTGGGTTCCTACTGCACTCCACATCCTGCTCCTGTCTTGACACAGCAGGATATGGTTGTGAATGTTACATAGCCAATCACTGGCCACAGTGATGACCCACCTCGGCTAATGATTGGCTGAGAGGCAAGCCGTTTCTTACCGTGTCGAGACAGTGCCAGGAAGAACCGTAAGAGTTTATCTATGCCTTTAGTATACTTAAAGGTTTCAATCATGTCTCCCTTTCCCTTCTTTCCTCAAGCCTATACATATTAAAAGGGGTTGTGCAGGCAATATATATTGAGGACCTATCCTCAGGATAGGTCATCGATATGTGATGGGTGGGGGTTTGACACCTGGCAACCCCATCGATCAGCTGTTTGAAGAGGAGACGGCGCTCCATGGAGCACTACTTCCTCTTCATTACACTTCGTGTTGTCTCGGAATGGAGTGAGTACTTGTAATTACACTACACCACCGCTGCAAGGGAGGCAACATACAGTGTAATAAAGAGGAAGCATGGAACGCCACCTTCTATTCAAACAGCTGTTCAGCAGGGTGCCCGGTATTGGACCTACACTGTTTAGATACTGATGACCTATCAGGAGGACAGGGAATGAATATACACTGCCCGCTCAACCCCTTTAAGTCTCCCCTGATATATTTTATGTTTTAGACCCTCCACCAGTTTTGTAGCTCTCTTTTGTACTCTATCCTACTTGTTTTCCCTGCCACCTGTCCACATTGTTCACTCTTTTTGAAGCTGTCTGATATCAGAACCCCTACAGCCTTCTCTTCTGAAGTCTAGGCTCACCCAGAACTGAGGGTTCCTTCTCCCCAAGTGCATTATTTTACATTTGGACACACTGAACTGCAGTCTCCATTGTTAGGACCATTTGTCCAGAGAAGCTAAATCTTTTTCCATGTTCTTTCAGAAATATCAACCCTGTTACAAACTTTTGTGTTATCTGCACAATTGAGGCAGCAAAGGATACAGAAGATATAGCAAGACTTGAGAGAAAAACGCTTCCGTTTTGTCGCCATTCAATGTCATTGGGGACAAAAAGTAACTGATATAAATCACAGAATAAAATGCACCAAATGGATATGCCTCTGACTATACTAGCTAGTCATACAAGCAGATATTAAAAGTGGAGACTTTTGCCAATATATTCCTGTCAGGAACACACCGGAGCCCATCATGCACCATGTCACGGTCTCTCAGCATGGCAAGGGTCCTACCACTACGCTAACTATGGTGTGAACACGGTCTGAAGGTGATGAAATCCAGCTCACAGCCAAGCTTCCACACAACCGCATAGCAGGACAACTAATGCAATGTGACTAAAGCAAGACTGTAAGCCACACCCATATCAGACCGTGTGATGGAGGTTACCAGGTGCAAAAGAATGTTTAAATGCCAGGTAAAGGCACATTCAATACATATAAAACAAAATCACAGAAATATAGTTGCAAATATGGGGGAACTGCTCAAACCCCAAACACTGTAGCGTGTTTCTCATTGGGGGAACAGTCCCACCGCATGTGGACCGCAGCAAACGACCATCCCCAGCAAAAAATGCATACAATGGAGGATGGCGGCGCGGTCCACATGCACTACAAAGGCATCCTACACAAAACGGAGCATTGTGCGGATGAAAATATAATTATATAAATCACAGAAAAAAATGCACCAAACGGATATGCCTCTGACTATACTAGCTAGTCATACAAGCAAATATTAAAAGCGGAGACTTTTGCCAATATATTCCTGTCAGGAACATATCGGAGCCCATCATGACCCACGTCACGGTCTCTCAGCATGGCAACGGTCCTACCACTACGCTAACTATGGTGTGAACACGGTCTGAAGGTGATGAAATCCAGCTCAAAGCCAAGCTTCCACACAACCGCATAGCAGTTAGTGTAGTGGTAGGACCCTTGCCATGCTGAGAGACCGTGACGTGGTGCATGATGGGCTCCGATATGTTCCTGACAGGAATATATTGGCAAAAGTCTCAGCTTTTAATATCTGCTTGTATGACTAGCTAGTATAGTCAGAGGCATAGCCGTTTGGTGCATTTATTTCTGTGATTTATATAATTATATTTTCATCCACACAATGCTCTGTTTTGTGTAGGATGCCTTTGTGGTGCGTGTGGACCGCGCCGGCATCCTCCATTGTATGCATTTTTTGCTGGGGATGGTCGTTTGCTGCGATCCACATGCAGGTGGGACTGCTCCCCAATGAAAAACACGCTACAGTGTTTGGGGTTTGAGCAGTTCCCCCATATTTGCCACTATATTTCTGTGATTTTACAAAATGTAACTGAACAGAACGGAATGCTCCAAAAAGCATTTTGTACCGTTTGGTTGCGTTCTCAGACCGCAGAGCAAACCGCAGCATGCTGCGGTTTTCTTTCCATCATGAGAACTCTGACACAATAGAAAACAGATCCGTCCCTCGTTGACTTTCAATGGAGTTCATGACGAAGCCGTCTTGGCTATGTTAAAGATAATATAACCGGATCCATTCATAACAGATGCAGATGGTTGTATTATCAGTAACGGAAGAGTTTTTGCTGATCCCTGCCGGATTCAGCAAAAACGCTAGTGTGAAAGTAGCCTAAAAGAGATTGGAAGAAATTACTTTCCCATATCTACATCTCAGTGAATTGACTGATTAGTTTATATTTGGTCCGGAGTAGAAAGAGTCTTCTTCGCACTGGTTTTATTTATTTTAATTGCTGTGATTTTAATGCTGTTGTTTGTCTATATACCCTAGGTTTTCCATTTATATATATTGTCCAGTTTGAAGGCTGTCTGATTAATGTGCTTGTTTGAATTGAAGCATCTGCACTTTATCATTTTCTCAATCTAAAGATGTTGCCCCGATTGAAGAAGATTTGATGAATGGGCTATGTGTGATGCATTGACACTTTTTGTTTTATGTGATTTTATTATTTTATTGGTAGTAACTCTATGAATTAATATTGGTCTGATTTCAATTAGATAGATTATAATCATGCTGCACGGTTACTTATTGGAATCATGCATTCACTATTGTTGTGTTTTTCACTTACAATTATTGCCTATATTTCATATATTTGCTTTTTCACTCTACGTGGTCACCTTCATCGTACTCAGCACTTTCCTTACCGGGCATGTGCCTACATTTGGCATTTCTTCTCTGTTACACTTCCGCCAGTACGCCGTGATGAGGCGTCCATCATGTGATGATGGGGTCATCACGAGGATGCTACACTATTCCATGGTGCCATCGGCAGTTTATTCAGCAGGGCTATGATTAATCCTCACATGAGTTCATTAAGGTAACTTGATATAACTGTGCAGATATGATTCTGATTGGGTATTGGAATTTTTAATGAGTGTTTGGACGCTCATGATGCTGTCTTTCTGAGGCAGCAATGCGAAACACGTGTTAGGGAATACGTGTGTGCCTTATTTGGGTCTGAATTTGATATATGTATATTGTGGAGCAGGCAGTTACAGCTTAATTATTTATAGAATTCACAGTTCTGACAAATTCCCATCAGGGAATCCAAATAATAATAGTGGTGAAGAACAGTATAATTATTCACAGACAGCCACCATTAAGACCTAGCCTTTATTAGATATATTAAAACATACCATAAAGTGCCCTCTAAAAATAAGGCTCAGGGTACAGGGAAGAAAATTTGAACCCTGATGTTTCCCTATTCCTCATACCCTGCCTAGAAACGGAATGGCCGCCCCGATAAGGGTTTTCCCGTATCAGGAATCTCCTATATGCTCTAAGAAGGCCATGACGTCAGGATAGAACCCACCACTGTTATGTATAGTCTGTTCTCCCTTTTGTGATTTGCAATTATACCTGCCAGAACATGTATTAATTTGTCTGGCCAATTATATGCATTTTATTAAAATGTTTTCTAATAAAGAGGATCTAATTTCATAAAAAAATCAAGGCAATGTACAAAAATATTAAAAAGAACAGAACCCAGGACGGATCTTTGAGGTACACCACTTGTAACTTGTCTCTCCTCAGAATGCACACCATCAGCAACACTCTGATATCTATCCAACAGCCCACTGTGGATCCACTACTATCCAGGGAGTAAATCCAATCTTCAATAATTTATCTATCAGCCCTTTATGTGGCACTGTATCAAAGGCTTTGCTGAAGGCAAATCCATGGTGCCACCTTCGTCCAACACTTTGGTAACAAAGTCAAAGAAATCAATGAGATCAGTGTGATGTGATATGCCCTCATGAAGCCATGCTGTTTTGGATGCAACAAGATGCTATCTTTTATTTGGTCAACTATCTTTCTTCCAGGAGGGTTTCCAGTATTTTACTACTACTGAGGCCAAGGGAACTGGTCTGTAGTTCCCAGCCTTTTCTCTGCTACCTTTTTTGTGGCTAAGTACAACCATTCTGGCCATTCTATTTCTTCAAATTGTTTGTCCATAGTTACATTTTAAATATCTGGTATATCTGATTAACACCAACAGTCCTGTATTTATTTGTAGACATAACATTCACTCAAATAAATTCATAAGACCCAGGATAGATATCAGTGGTAAAAGGTCCAGAACTTCATAGATAACCTAAGCATTCATCTACGAGTGTGCATAGCATGTACGTTTTCAATGCAAACTATTGCTCCAGCTCTAACCATACAAGATATGATCTGGTCCTGACTCTGAGATGTAGGCGGTCCTCCCTGTGGGGTCACAAATTATTTGGGCAATTTGCCATACTAGTGTTCTTATCTTTTTGCTGCAATACAGAGCTGCAAAAGAGTAGCATCCACATAGTAATTAAGAATTAATCCCTAAACTCTGCACAGTGTATAACTTTCCATAGCATTCGCATCTCCTGCCTACTGTATAGCTCCATGTAAAGACACTAAACTATAAAGCAGATAGGAAAGGTCTCATGAGCCTAAGTTTGGCAGCCAAGCTACTGAAGCCTCAATCATAGTGTCAGCTTGTTGACATCAGCACTTGGTGGCCTTTCTGTTATCTATCTAAAAGAACAGGCAAGCACAACATAACAGAAACAATGTGAATCTAGTAGGCAAGAGCAGCTGCTCAAATATGTTTTATTGTGCTCTTTTAATTCCAACCTCAAAGCAAATTGGTCTTAAAATATGGATGAAGAAAATTAGTGTTCATACAAGTATTACATGTGCAGCATATAATAGACGCCATAGCTTTGGTCACTAGTAGTGGCAGTGTCATGTTTGGGCATGGGAGGAAAACACCACACCGAACATTGGAGGGAAAGGGGTGAGGGAATAAGGCATGGAAACTAGGAAAAGGAGATGGACACCTCCTAGTAAAACCCTAATCAAAGCCCTGACTAACTACCAGTATGAACAGACCTCAGAGGTAGGTGAGTTCATACACAGGAATACCTAATGTCCTAACTCACCCTATAGGACCCTGGTAGTAATGTCAGGACTGAGACAACCTGTTCTTCCAAAAGGAAGGACGAACAGGAGACTCCCTCATGCCTTAATACAAATGACAGGGAAATGCAACACACAAAATAACCCAAACAAAATACAAAAAGGAAAGAAAACATATAACTTCAAGTGGCTATGGCAGCACCAGGAACTCAGCCTAGATCAACACACCAGCTATCAACAACTCAAACTAAAGCTATAAACAGTATAGCATAGTGGGAGAAACAACAATAAATAGAGAAGGTTATATGACCATGATAGCCAGACCAGTAAGGGTATTTCCTATGAAAACTCACAGGTGTCTTATGAGAGTACTAGCATATGTCATGGACCTTCAGGAATTCAGTTCTAGTGTTAGGCCTCCGGCACACAACCGTTTCGTGGTTCATAAATTGCGGGACCCACTATAAAAACAAAACAAGAATAAAGGACTGGATGATTTTTTTTGTGGACACATAGTAATGAATGGGTCTACGTGTGATCTGCCAAAAATGCAGTTCGGACACGGACCAAAATTATGGTCCTGTGCATGAGCTCTAAAAGAGGACACCAGATGGGCTCTACTATATTTAAGTAAGTGGAGCTTTGGCGGCAGGAAGAGCTCCATTACTGGATTTTCAGCCTGGAGTTATCCAACAAGCAATGAGTAAAATGTTATTTCTTTGACTATTGCACAAATTTTACTACTGTTGTTTTGACGGCCAAACAAGATGTTCCCCATTAGTACAGCTGCTCCTAAACAGCGTCTCCTTACAATCCAGATGTTAATTTCTTAGGTAATGAGCTAACCACAGTGTACTTACACATTGCGAGCCTATCGTACAGTGATAATTACACATTCACCCTCTGTACTTCAGCTTGCACTGGCCATTTGGTTTCAATCATTATTCAATCTCTGCAGTATTTTTTAATGTGCTGCTTCACATGGGAAATACAATACATGCAATTTAATTTGCTCCATCATTAATTAAAATAAATGCACTCCAGACTTTCACCTTAAAGGTAATTGAGCACTTAAAGTAACTGTAGCAATGAAAATCACAGAGTAATCACGACAGAGATATCTAGTTTGAAGGTGCACTTTATGGAGACAATGTCCTGGAAAATTTATAAAAAAATAAATACCGGTAAAACAAAAACAAAAAAAGCCCCCCAAAAAAAGTGAAGCGAGAGTAGCATACACTTCAGTTTTAAGGGGTTATCCACAACCAGAAACCCATAGTCAGATGGCCAGGCAGGGTGCAGCAGTAAAAGAAAAACATTGCAGACAGTTCTTTCCAAAAGTAAAAAAGTTTTACCTGTCAGGAGTTCTCAGAGTTCAATGTCAGCTCTAGTCTCCACGGTCTCCATTTTTCACTGATAGAAAGTGTCACTACTGCCGGCCAATCTATAGTGTCAGTGGTGACCTGTACAAAAATGGACATGTGACCGCTAAGGCTCACCGGTTGCATGTGATTCCTGATTCATCACCGCTGAGGCCACTGACTGTCGGGCAGTGGTGATGTGAATGTGGACGTCAGCAGGGACTGGAAACAGCAGATACGGTAATTACTTGGTAATTACGGTTCCAGATACAGTGTAGCTGCTGTCCAGTCACTGGCCACTGCCTACAAGCCCACTGCTCACATAACTCTTGCCAACACTCCCTATCTCATACTCTTACCTAAATAGGTTGTCCAAGATTATTAGATACCTCAGACAATCTTAAAATTAAAATTAAATCATCTTAAACTAAAGCCTTTCTCCAGCGCCATTCTCTGTGGAGTTGACCCAGTACTCCTGCGTACTTAAAAACCTGCAATGGGAACATGCTGGTATACAGCATGTGACCGCTGCAGCAAATCACTGAACTCAGCAGTCTAACATGGAAAAAGAACCTACTTCACCCCAGGATCAAAGCTGTAAGAATGGGGTTTTAATATTCAACCAGTTTTCTGTATATGTCTGGCGACTGACCGAGACATCTGTGAGGCAGAGTATTAAGGGCCCCATACACCTTCAGTTCAGCTGTTAGCCGAATGCTCGTTTGGTCAACTGCTATCACCCTTCTTGACTTCCGCTTGGCTAAGAGTGTAAGTGTTGTCAATGGAGAGAGAGGTGAAAGCCGCTGCCAAACAATTCTGATGGTGGCTTATCTTTCAAAAGAAAAAGAGGTTCATACGTTGAAATTCAACACGTCATCTTTTTTGGGTAGAGCTGAGAGCTCCCCATACACGGTGGGTTCAGCAGACAATAGCTTAATGTGTATAGGGTTCCTTACATAGCAGACAGACTTCCTGTGATGTGGCTACTTCTGCATATGTAGCTGGGTGTACTCAAAGGGTGGTGACCCAAACAGGAATCTGATGGATAACCAAATGTGCCTCAACCTACAGAATACAATAAAGTGGAGATTCTGGGAGAATAATAAACCTGGTTCAAGTGAATGGGGCTGAGCTGCGATCCCAAGCACAGCCAATATACAACGCACAACTGATCGGCGGGGATCTCAGGTGTCAGACCCCCACCGATCAAATACTGATGACCTATCCAGAGGATAGGTCATTAGTATTAAAGTCTTAGAAAACACCTTTAATATTATTTGTGGGACTAGTAAAACAGCCTGTAAGTGTAACAGCATCCTCGATGCGACGCTGTCCCCCTCCTTGTTGCCACGGTTCCGGGCGCCGTGCTCACCTGTGATCATGATCTGTGCTTCCCTGTCTCTGTTGCTGCTCTGGAGATTCCGTTCCTCAGCTTCCAGTCTACCCGAACGCTGCTTGTGCTCGGCTGCTGTACGCATCACTCCTTGGGCGGGACTGTGTTGTGTCAGGTGATTCCATTGACCTACCCTGGCTCTCCCAGAGGTATTTAAGTGGCTCAGCTCTCTATGGTGAGGCGCAGCACTATGAAGTGCCTTTTGTGCTGTGTTATTAGAAATTTTTGGACATCTCTGACTTTTAGTCTAACCAGACTGTCTATTATTTTGTAATTCCTCTAGCGCCATTTTATGGAAACAGTAGGTTTAAAGAGCACACCAAATGCTTCAAATAACTTCTTTATTAACTTAAATTTTTCTTCATATATAACACAGCCGCCTCCGCAGCAGATAGTCGATGTAGATAACAAGTGTTGAAAAGATATCACAAAATGGCGGTATGATTAAGATGGTTCAACTGTTCAATCTCATCATTTAACATAAAATGGTGGATATATTAATCTCTTCAGTATCTGTACTGTCACTTTAAGCTATTTAAGCACTTTATGATCTCTCTGAAAGGTATATCTGAGATTTAACAGTTCTACTGGCTAAACTTGGTTTGCAGTATGCGGTTAGCAGTAACTATTTGCAGATTGGTTGAGTATGATCTGGTATGGTTGCAATTTGTATGGATTGTTCACAGTTCAGTAGTTGACAGTTTGCAACTGTAGCTTGCAATTTGGTGGAAAACACACATATAACTGGTTCAGTATACAGTTCTAATCACAATACTAACAATATGAACATTATATAACTTTTCTAAATACCTATTTTGGCCTCTTGTTCCCATAAAACCGGACTCTCAGTGGAGTGAATGTCTTTTCAGCTTCTGTCTCTGGTGAATAATGATTCTAGCAGCAGGAGCTGGGGGAATTCCCAGACAGGCTGTGTGTGAGGCTGGCTGTGATTAGTGGAAACTCTTGCTGTGTGAGAAGCTGGATGTGATTGGTCTAAATTTCTGCCCAGCAACAACAGATTCACATTATGCTTTCTGTTGTTTCTGCTGTGTCTCTGAGCTTACCTTACACTACAAAATGAATCTTTAAGGCATAATATCTTTTTCTGATTCTGTGAACACAAAATATAACAGCTATATGACAGCCAAAACATGATGTCACAAAAAATAACTCTGCTTTTGTCTTTAACACATAAACATAGGAACTGTATTAAAGGTTATTGGCAGGTCTAGCTGTATACACATATAAGCTATGCTAGCAACCTAGGACAGGTCTTAGCTGCCCAGCTACACTCTACTCAAGCGTCTCAGAGTCAAGGTCCTATCCTGTGCAATTGAGCTTGTTACCACCTGTGTTCCTGACTATGTGCCTCGCTCCTAGACTACGCTCTTCCTCTGATCCCTGCCTGCTTGCATCACTCCTCCTGTTGCCGACCCGTATTGTCTGACTTCGTTCCTGTGCTGCCTGCCCTGATCCATTGCTTGTCTCGTCTACGTCTCTGCCTTATCCTCCAGTTCCTGTTTTTGTTGCTCCTGGTAACGACCCTGCATGTCTAACCACGTCTGTACTGTCGGTACCTTCGCAGGTACCTCCTGGTTCGCCTGGACCAGCTGCTACTGACTCTGGGACTGCCCTGGAGTGGTACCTGGCAACTACCCTAACGGCAAAGTCTATCCTCACCATCAGATGCTCTAGCAAAACCAGGTAGCTGCTTAGTCACGCCCCTCCAGGGAACAGCCAGTCCGTAGCACAGTGGGTTCATATCCGCTGCCCGTGACAGTACTCTGAGGCCAAGGACCCCACTGGTCATCCCAAGACCACTGTTCATGATCTCTTACAGCAATTTAAGCACCAGAGTGAATGACAAGATGTATTGATGCAGTTTATGCTAAATGTTTCTGCTCGCTTGGATACCGTCTCTCATACAGGCACGGCAGGCACGCCAGTCACTCCTCCGCCTGCTATGATGCCACCAGTGATTCCAGAACAGACTGCCGCCGGAGTGCAACTCCTGCTGCCAACCCGCTATGGCCGTATCTGAACGACCTAATTACATGGGCTACACAGACTGATGTGCATTTTAGGGAACGTTCTAAGCATGCACCAGAAGACCACCTCGTTTCGCTCCTTCATTTCAGAGGCTGGTCCTTCCAATAGCATCCATTCCTCCTGAAGAGCCCATGCAGATTGAGTGCCTTCGTCTAACTGACCAGGAGCGCCTACGTCGCAAGGCAGAGAATCTATGTCTATATTGTGGAGCCAAGGCCCATTTTGTGCGTAACTGTCCCCAGAGGCCAGGAAACGCAATTGTCTAGGATCAGTTGGAGAGGTGGTTCTAGACCAGGAGAAGTCCTATCCGAAACTTTCCATTCCGGTGACTCTCTCTCACAAGGGAGTTACGCTATCTGTGCCGGCATTTATGGACTCTGGGTCAGCCGGTAACTTAATTCAACAAGCGCTGGTTAATCAGTATCGGCTTCCCACCATCCGGCTGGAGAAGCCTTTGTCAGTGATTTCAGTAAATGGAATACCGCTTCCTGAACTAATACTCACTGTTACTGTGCCCCTCAAACTACAAATTAGGGTTCTGCACTCGGCAGGGACGGTTCTAGGTGAAATGGGGCCCTGGGGCGAAAAACAATAAGGGGCTCCTGTGACAAACTCCCCTCTTTTGAGGTTGCCACGAGTGCTTGGAGAGGACTACTTGCCAGCCTTTTTACAATGTAATTACGGTCCCATGTTGTATGCACCGGTTTTATGCAATAGCGGCATAGTTATATAAGTTCATGTATTTTTCTGTCTTTGGAATTTTATTGTATGTTATGTGAGGGTACCCAGATAGCTATTTTTAGTGTTTTCGTGTAGTCTGAGTGCCATTCACCTAATAATATGCACTCAGACTTGAGCTATCTGGGGATATGTTAAATGTCTGTATTTACTGTAAGGGTTGTGACATTGTATGTTTAAATGGTGATTTCTGTCCTGTTGTCTCCACATGTGTATTGGCGATTTCCCTTTGTCCTGAGAGATAATTGAATTGCTCCTCAGGGTGTCTCCAGGGCAGAGAGGAGGAAACCATGATGCATTGTGGGGATGTATTGTGTCTGTGTATCCTGAATTACTGTGTATCTGTCCTGTATCACAGTCTTCCTTCTGGTCCCCTAGGGGCGTGTCCGCCAGATGGGGACCGGCATAAATACGGGCGGGTAGCCCTCAATAAAGAGTTGCTGTTTTACATTCAACATAGAGCCTCGTCTCATGTGTGTGGGGATTGCTATACGTGTATACTCCCCTGGCTATTACTCCTAGCTCTTGTAGGAGCTGTTCCTATTCCTGGTTCCTGTGGTGGTATCGGTGTCAAGTGGAGTGCTTGGAGTGCTCGGGAAGCACTAGGAGCATCTATCGAAGGAGGTACCTGGTCGGGGTGCCAGGAGATCCGTTACAGCCCCCCCATGACACTTGATGACTTTTACAGAAGAAACTGTATATTGTGGGGCACGGTGTATGCTATGTGTAAAAATATCTTATTGCAACCTTGTCGCACTCTGTTCTGGTTCACTTGGAGTAGGGTTCCCGCCCCAATTGTAAATAAAGAAAAAAACTCCAGCGTAATTACGATAATCTTGATTTCTTTTTATTGTATAGTTATTGCGGCTTAAATGTTACGTTTCGGCCATGTGGCCTTCTTCAAACCAATGCTGCTGGTGATGGAAGGAGGTCAGGCGCAATGTGGTAATAGATTTGCGGGAGTACCACTAGTGGAGACAGCGCTAGTGCCCCCATAATGTGCCAGTATAAAATACCCCTATATAGTGCCCCCATAGTGCTCCTCTCCCCCCTCCCTCCTAGTGCCCCCATAATGTACCAGTCTAAAATGCCCCATATATAGTGCCCCAGTAGATGCCCTCAGTGTCCACCATAATTTGTAAGTATAAAATACCCATTCTCAGTGCCCCCGTAGATGACCCCATAGTGCTCCTCTTCCACCTTCCCCATAGTACCCACCATAATGTGTCCCAGTATAAAATCCCCCTATACAGAGCCCCCATATAAAATAACCGTTCTTTGTGGCCTCAGTAGATGCCCCTATAGTGCCCACCAATAATGCCAGTTGGTGGGCACTATAGGTGCCAGTAAGAAGTGGCCCCAATGTGCCAGTAATAAGTGCCCCATAGATGTCCCCCAATAATGTGCCAGTAAAATGTGCCCTCATAGATGCCCCCCAATCATGTGCCAGTAATAAGAGCCCCCCAACCATCATGTGTCAGTAACAAGAGCCCCCCATATCATGTGCCGGTAGCCAGAGGACCCCCCCATCATGTGCCAGTAGCCAGAGTCCCCCCTATATCAAGTGCCAGTAGCCAGAGCCCCCTATATCATGTGCCAGTAGCCAGAGCCCCCCTATTTCATGTACCAGTAGCCAGAGCCCCCCTATTTCATGTACCAGTAGCCAGAGCCCCCCCGATCATGTGCCAGTAGCCTGAGCCCCCCCCATCCAAAAAACAAACAAAACACTTATACTTACCTCCTTCGCAGCTATGCGATGCAGGCCTCTTCCGGCCTGTGACCCGTGCTGTACAGCTCAGGGTTCAGGCGGCATGATGACGTCATCATGCCGCCTGCGCCGGCCTCTGATAGGCTTCCGGCCTAGTGCCTGCAGCCTATCAGAGGAAGGGGAAGGGACACACCTCTCCCTCCCCTGCCCTGCTGCACAGCCATCTGTATCGCTGTCCTGAGGACGGCGATACAGATGACTGGAGATGAGCGCTTCCACAATGGAAGCGCTCATCTCCGTGTGACACTGACTGTCCTGCCCAAAGAATTGCCCCCCCTTGCCTCTATGGAAGCGCCGGCCCTGGCACTCGGAGCTGATCTCTTTCTATGTCCTTCCAGTCTCTGTGAATCCCATTATTCTTGGGCTACCCTGGCTACGTCTTCATTCACCAATTGTTGACTGGCACTCCGGTGAGATTCTGTGATGGGGATCATCTTGTCACTCCACCTGCTTAGTGGAGGTCTGACCGGCCTCCCCGCCTACGGTACCAGCAGACCTGCCTGGACTAAAACAGCAATATGCCAGCTACGTGGACGTCTTTAGTAAAAAGGATGCTGAGACTCTGCCTCCTCATCGTCCATATGACTGTCCGATCGATCTTCCACCCCGGTGCAACCCCTCCTCGTGGTCGAGTCTACCCACTCTCACTCCCAGAGACTCAGGCAATGACCGACTACATCAAGGAGAATCTTGAGAGGGGGTTTATTCGTAAGTCCACTTCACAAGCTGGAGCCGTTTTTTTCTTCGTGCAGAAGAAAGATGGTTCCTTGGGGCCCTATATCGATTATCGAGGTCTGAATAAGATCACAGTGAAAAAACGATATCCTCTTCCGTTGATCTCCGAACTTTTTGACAGGATCCGGAGGGCTAGAGTCTTCACCAAACTCGACCTGCACGGTGCATATAATCTGGTCCGCATTCGAAAAGGTGATGAGTGGAAGACCGCTTTCAACACTCGTGATGGACACTGCGAGTACCTCGTCATGCCCTTCGGTCTATGCAATGCTCCTGCGGTATTCCAAGAGCTAGTTAATGATGTCTTTCGGAACCTGCTCTATACCTGCGTGATTGTGTATCTGGATGATATACTGGTCTTCTCTTCAGACCTTACAGCGCCTGAGGGAGAACAGACTCTATGCTAAACTCGAGAAATGCACCTTCGAGAAAATGACAGTACCATTTCTCGGATACATCATCTCGGATGCTGAATTACAGATGGATCCTGAAAAACTGAATGCGCTAAAGAACTTCCCTCGTCCACCGGGGCTGCACGCTATACAGTGCTTCCTGGGATTCGCCAAATTTTATCGGCAGTTTATTCCGAACTTTTCCTCCCTAACGTCTCCGATATCCGCTCTCGAAAAGTGGCGAATGCCAAAGACTGGCCTCCTGAGGCAGAGGCCGATTTCGTCCAATTAAAGAGCTCCTTTGCATCTGCACCTATTCTGCAACATCCTGATGTCTCCCGCCAATTCTTTTTAGAAGTGGACGCCTCTTCCATAGGAGCCTGTGCGGTCCTTACTGCAATAGAATTCCAAGGGCAAAATGCTCACTTGTGGATTTTCCTCCAAGCTCTTCTCTCCCACCGAGAAAAACTACTGTATTGGGGACAGAGAGCTCTTGGCCATAAAACTTGCCTTGGAGGAATGGGGTTATCTATTGGAAGGAGCCCAGCATCCGGGAATAATTTTCACCGACCACAAGAATCCGAGTACCTGCAGACAGCTCAGCGTCTGAATCCTCGCCAAGCAAGATGGGCACTTTTTTTCTCCCGTTTTAACTTTGAGTTACACTTGATGAGAAAAACATCAAGGCAGATGCTCTGTCCAAATCTTTTGATTTTTCTGACCAGCAGGAGGAGCCTCAATACATGATAGATCCTGCTTGCTTCATCACAGTGGCTCCTGTCCTGATAAGAGACATTCCTCCCGAGAGAACATTTGTACGCTCTGCCATAAGGAAAAGCATCCTGTCATGGGGACACAACTCCAAACTGGCTGGTCATCCCGGAATCCGCAAGACCACTAAACTAGAGTCTCCCCACTACTGGTGGCCCACATTATCCAAAGACGTAGGTGACTATGTTTCGGCCTGCGCCGTCTGTGCTCATAATAAAGTTTCCAGGAGCAAACCTCCAGGCCTGTTGCTACCTCTACCCGTTCCTGATGCTCCATGGCAACACATTGCCATGGACTTTATTACTAATTTGCCTTCTTCAGCTGAATGTACCATGATTTGGGTGGTTGTGGATAGCTTCTCCAAGATGGCGCACTTTGTTCCGTTGACCGGATTACCCTCAGCTGCGGAACTCGCCAAACTGTTCATAAAACATATACTTCGTTTACATGGCTTGTACATATTGTTTCCGATCGAGGAGTTCAGTTTACGTCCAAGCTCTGGAGAGCCCTCTGTCATCTCTTAGAAATAGATCTGGACCTCTCTTCCGGTTGTCACCCCCAAACCAACGGGCAAGTAGAGCGGGTTAATCAGATATTGGAGAACTACCTTCAACATTTTTCTTCAACGCAACAAGACAACTGGGTATCACTACTACCCTGGGCAAAGTTCTCCTACAACAACCACACTAGTGAGTCTACTGGATCCTTCCCATTCTTTGTTGTCTATGGTCAACACCCCAGTACTCTTCTTCCTGTTCGTGCATCTTCCGGGGTTCCTGCTGCAGACTCTTCCTTCAGAGATTTCTTGAAGATTTAGAGTGACACCAAGGCCTGAATCGACAAAGCGGTGATCCGCATGAAGACCAATGCGGACAAGAGAAAAAGGAAACCACCTTAGTTCTCCTCTGGCTTTCCTCCAAAAACATCCACTTAAGAGTCCCCAGTTTTAAGTTTGCTCCAAGATTCCTTGAACCCTTTGAGGTTTTGAAGATCAACGAAGTGACATACAAGTAACGCCTGCCTCTCTCGCTACGTATTCCCAATGCCTTACACGTGTCGTTGCTTAAACCAGTGGTCCTTACCAACTTCTCAAGGGCTCCTTCTAGACATATTCCAGTGGCTGAGAATGCTGATGAGGTCTTTGAAATTAAGGATATCTCGGACATCAGGAGAATCTATTATCTTGTGGACTGAAGGGATTTGGTCCAGAGGAGAGGTCCTGGGAGCCACAGGAGAACATTCAGGCTCCGGACCTCATCAAGCATTTTCTGTCTCGCCGTGGACTCAAGAAGAAGGGGTGTAAGGGGGGGGGGGGGGAGTACTGTAACAGCGTACTCGGTACCTGGCAATTACCCTAACGGCAAAGTCTATCCTCACCATCAGAGGCTCTAGCGAAAGCCAGGTAGCTGCTTAGTCACGCCCCTCCAGGGAACAGCCAGTCCGTAGCACAGTGGGTTCACATTCGCTGCCCGTTACAGTAAGATGTTGTCGTCTAGACTGCTCCACTACAGGTGGATACTGAATGAACATGTTAAATAAGTACATTATATCGTCCTATATAAATGAGATTGCATCTGTGAAATAGATACACTTAAAAGAAACTGTGTAGTCTTGAATAAAGTCTTAATCTAGGATAAATTAAACAGTGTAAATTAAGTAAAGTTTACACTCCCTTATACACTGCATACATGGTAATGGCTCTGCTTAGGTAAATCATTACATTTAATAATGTGGAAACCAACATTATTGCAAGTATTAAATAACCAAGTGTTTAAAAAATGTCATTACCCTGCACCAATAATCTACTATTTTATTATTATGATATCAATGGACCTAAAACACTAAAAGGCCATAATATAAGACACTGAGATTCATCTAGCTGATCCCCTGCCACTGCCATTTCAACAGTTCCCTAACGGGCTTTGCACTGCTGGAAGTAAGGCCCCATTCACACATCCGCAATTCCATTCCGCATTTTGCGGAACGGAATTGCGGACCCATTCATTTCTATGGGGCCGCACGATGTGCCGCACTTCCGGGTCCGCATTTCCGTTCCCGAAAAAAATAGAACATGCCCTATTCTTGTCCGCAATTGCGGACAAGAATAGGCATATTCTATTAGTGCCGGCAATGTGCGGTCCGCAAAATGCGGAATGCACTGTCCTGTTTTGCGGATCCGCAAAATACACACGGATGTGTGAATGGACCCTAAGAGTTTGTGTTACTTGTGTAACGGTGGCTCAGGATTGGTACAGGTGTCTTTTATACAGGTAACGAGTTCAAACAGGTGCAATTAGTACAGGTAATGAGTGCAGAGTAGGAGGGCATCTTAAAGAAAACGTACTGGTTGGTAGGTGATCAAATACTTATTTCATGCAATAAAATTTTCAGGATTTTTTTTTGATTCTGTCTCTTAATGTGAAGAGACCTACGATAAAAATTACCGACCTCTCCATTCTTTGTAGGTGGGAAAACTAATCAAATACTTATTTTCCCCACATTGCTGAGAAAAATGATGTTTTAATAAATGCAAATGAACCTCTAGGCGCAATGGGGGCACTGCCACTACACCTAGAGGCTCTGCTCTCTCAACAACTGCCACACCCCTGCACTTTGACAGAAGTACACTGCCTAGCCTTGCCAATCAATCAAAGAGGGAGCGACAGTTGCAGAGAGAGCAAAGCCTCTAGGAGTAACGGTAATGCCCCTATTGCAACTAGAGGCTCATTTGCATATATTGAATCATAATTTTCTCAGCAATGTGGGCACATATGAATATGGGACCAACACAGATGTCTTCAGGTGTCAAGCGCACATGCAACAGGTCAGCCAGTTTCATAGGTACAAATCTGCTGCCAGATTTATTTCAAGCCAGGTTTCATGTGAAAAAATATGCAAATTAGCTCACACAAGCCAAACTAAATACACCCATCTGTAGACAGCACTGTCTTGGCATTCTTGCTCCTCATGAGTACACACAGGTAAAGGCTTGGCTGACGTGTTCGAATTTGCATAATTTGTAGTGTTGATCGAGCACTGTAGTGCTCGGGCCGAACACACCGGAATGTTCGGGTTCTCGACCGAGCACCCAAGTATAATGGAAGTCAATGGGAGAACCCGAGCATTAAACCAGGTACCCCCTGCTCTGAAGAGGGGAGGGTGCCTTGTTCATAGGAAAATGGTTCTGGAACAGCATGGGTTGGATGTATGAATGGATCTTGTATTCGCAGGTCGCTGCTGGGAACGATGTTGTCCGAATAGTACGCCACTTTTACAGACTGACAAAACGAAGAAAAAAAGTCAATTTTAGAGGAAAAATTTATAGGAAACATTCTTTCCTGTATATTTACTTGTATATAAAGTGCAAGTGCTGCCAAAACTTACAAGGAAGAGGCACTCCGATACAACCTGTATATCACATAAAGGTGGGCCTCATTCACATTGTGGTACAATTGTGTTTATGTAGTGGAACTCCTACACTCATAAAGCCTATGCACTAATTCAGGCATGGCCAACCTGAGGCTCTCCAGCTGTTGTAAAACTACAACTCCCACCATGCCCTGCTGCAGGCTGATAGCTGTAGGCACTCTAAGCAAGCTGGGAGTTGTAGTTTTGCAACAGCTGGAGAGCCTCAGGTTGGCCATGCCTACACTAAGTGAAAGGGTTGCCAAAAATGACAAGGAACCGGTACTTCAATACACCCTTTGTTACATATAAAGGAGGGCATCATATACAGCCTTGAAAAATTATGATTGATGGCCTGCTGGTGACCCTCAAAAACATTTAGAGCAAGGGCCTGCTGATCTGACGATCCAAAACATTATGGGCAAGAGCCTGCTGCAGTTTTGGTAAATCTAGATAACCTGAGGATGATCGCATGTCCCCGTGACGGGGTATAGGGGATGCCCTATCAACTTTAGATGTTATTTTCAGCAGAAACCATGTAGACCATGGATAACGGGGGAATCATGGTTCGATTCCGGAGAGGGAGCCTGAGAAATACCGTATTTTTCGCCCTATAGGACGCACCGGCCTATAAGACGCACCTAGGTTTTTGAGGAGGAAAATAAGAAAAAAAATATTTTTAAATAAAAGGTGTGCTTTTGGTGGGTTTTGAATTAATGGTGGTCTGTGCATAACACTATTATGGGGGATCTGTGGATGACGCACTGTTATGGGGGATCTTTGGATGTCACTGTTATGGGGAACCTGTGAATGGCACTGTTATGGGGGATCTGTGGATGGCACTGTTATGGGGGGATCTGTGGATGGCGCTGTTATGGGGGGATCTGTGGATGGCACTGCTATGGGGTGGGAGATCTGTGGATGGCACTGCTATGGGGTGGGAGATCTGTGGATGGCATTGTTATGGGGTGGGGGGATCTGTGGATGGCATTGTTATGGGGTGGGGGATCTGTGGATGGAACTGTTCTGGGGGGATCTGTGGATGACACTGCTATATGTCATCCACAGATCCCCCTCATAACAAGTGTCTCCAAATACACCGGGCCCCGCCGCTCACCTAAGCATTTATAAAAATGAATCCTTATCCTGTTATTAAGTTTAACTAACGCTGCGCTCTCCCATGTTCCCCTGTATCCCCACAGCACTTCCGAACAAGCTTCCATAGCAGACAGAGCAGACGGCAGCAGTAACGTCACTCACTGACGTTGCGCGCCTGCTCCGCCTGCTTCATTCATAAAGTGGGCGGAGCAGGCGCTCGACGTCAGTAAGTGACGTTACTGCTGCCGTCCGCTCTGCCTGCTATGGAAGCTTGTTCGTAAGTGCTGTGGGGATACAGGAGAACATGAGAACATGGGAGAGCGCAGCGTTAGTTAAACTTAATAACAGGATAAGGATTCATGTTTATAAATACTTTGGTGAACGGCGGGGCCCGGTGTAAGAGTACAGTGACTGCACCGGGCCCCACCCCTAGTTCCGGACTCCAGCCTCTCCTGGCTCATACATCGCAGTCTGCGATGCTGCAGCGTCGCAGACTGCGATGTAAAATGGAAGCATTTGCCCCATAAGATGCTGGGGCATTTTCCCCCCACTTTTGGGGGGGGGGGGGAGTGCGTCTTATGGGGTGAAAAATACGGTAGCTACAGCTACCACATCCAAGGCAGCATGTGCGCAAATTACCTATTAGGTATAATTAGGTGAGAGCCTGCAGGTGAGCTGACCCTGTAAAAGATTTTAGGTGCAGGCCTGCAGATGAGCTGACCCAATAAAAGATTTTAGGTGAAGGCCTGCTGGTGAGCTGACCCTGTAAAAAATTATATGCGAGGGTTCTGCTGGTCTGGTGAGCTGACCCTGTAAAATATTTTAGATGCGGGCCTGCTAGTGTGCTGACCCTGTAAAAGATTTTAGGTGCAGGCCTGCTGGTGAGCTGAGCCTCTAAAACATTATATGCGAGGGCCTTCAGGTGAGCTGACCCTGTAAAAGATTTGAGGTGCGGGCCTGCTGGTAAGCTGACCCTGTGAAAGATTTGAGGTGCGGGCCTGCTGGTGAGCTGACCCTGTAAAAGATTTGAGGTGCGGGCCTGCAGGTGAGCTTACCCTCCCAAAAATTAAATGTGAGGGCCTTCAGGCAAGCTGACCCTGTAAAAGATTTGAGGTGTGGGACTGCTGGTGAGCTGACCCTGTAAAAGATTTGAGGTGCGGGCCTGCTGGTGAGCTGACCCAGTAAAAGATTGTAGGTTAAGGCCTGCTGGTGAGCTGAGCCTCCAAAAAATTATATGCGAGGGCCTGCGGCTGAGCTGACCCTCTAAAAAATGCGTATATACGAGGGAATTACATGTGACGAATAAGCATGTTGATATGATAGAAGAGGAGAAGGAGGATGAGAAAAGGAAGATTCAACCATATACCCTGAAAGGGTGAAAGGGGTGCATCGGAATACAGTGTATTCAGTACATTATAAACAACACATTTAAAGTGCCTTTATGTTCCTGGGGTAAGGACATTTGTAAACTGCGCTGGGACACGGAAATGGATGTGGTCGCTGATGGTGCTTGCAAAGGTCCAGGTGCAGGGCGGGAAGCCTCCGGGCCTGCGGCTTTGAAGGGGATTGGCCAGCACGTAACACAGGGGAAGAGGAGGCAGTGGTGTGACCCGCAGACACAGATTGTGGATCCAGGCGTTCGTCCCACTTATTACAGTGCTTGGATGCCATGTGGCGGATCAGGCTGGTGGTGGTGAGGTTGTTCACGCTCCTTTTCGCATAGCACAGGTTGCAAACTACTATTCTTTTGTCGTCCGCACTTTCCTCAAAAAGCGCCATACTGCGGAACATCAACCCCTTGACAAGGGAGATTTCTGCAAGGGGTTGCTCTGTGGAACAGTTGTGGGCCTGTGTGGTGTGGCCCGCCTTCTCCATTTTGCGACCCCACTGCCTCTTCCAGCTTGTTGCACTCCTGCAGATCCCTCCCCCTCTGTACTGCTCTCCTCACTCGGTTTTCCACCTTCCCAGGTTGGGTCAGTGACTTCATCATCCACCACCTCCTTTTCCACTTCCTCACTCTGCTCATCCTCCTGACTTGTTGACCTAACCACAAGCTCAGTGATTGACAACTGTGTCTCATCCTCTTCATCAACCTCTTGAGACAGTAATTGCGATTAACTCATTGGCAACTGTGTCTTATAATCATCCACCTCATTAAACACTAATTGCCATTCCCCACCGTTATGTCCTTGTGACTGTGGATGTTCAAGAGGTTGGGAATCAGGGCACAAGATCTCATGTCCCTCTTCAAGCGTGCTTGGCGAGAGGGCCAAATCAAGTAATGACGATGAAAAGAGGTCTTTGGAATATCCCAGTGTGGGATCACTTATTTAGCTAGATTGTAAATGGTGGGAGGAAGGAGGATCAGGGTGAGGATTGTGTGGACCAGACTCTTGGCTACTGAGACTGGACTTTGTGGAAGACAGAGTGATGCTTACCCGACTAAAATCATTATCTACTGCAATCCAACCGACCACCTGGTCGCACTGGTCTGACTTCAAGAGTGGTGTCCTGCGCCACCCTGCAAACTAAGACATGAAGCTAGCTATCTTGGATGATTGTTTTTCTTGTGCTCTGGCAGCAGGCACTGTTTCTCCGTGCCCAGGGCCACGGCCTCTGCGTGCACCATCAGCATCACGACCACTTCCCCATCCCCTACTGCTCGCCTTCTTCATTTTAAATGTGATATATGCTTGAAAGTATGTCACACGTACAGTAGCGTAGGATTTGCAAGTGTATATGCAAAAAATTTTACAAAGGTATTTGTGATGAGAAAACGTTATACAGGACAGGTACCACAGGTAATGTCACAGTTCGCAGTGTTTACGGAAAAAGTGTACTGGATGTCACTGATATTTTAGGGATGCGCACACTTTAAAAAGGAGATGTGGCGCGGATAATTTAACTCTCCACAGTGGACACCGTCTACGGAAAAATTGCACTGGATGTCAGTGATATTTTAGGGATGCGCACACTTTAAAAAGGAGATGTGGCGCGGATAATTTAACTGTCCACAGTGGACACCGTCTACGGAAAAATTGCACTGGATGTCAGTGATATTTTAGGGATGCGCACAATTTACACAGGAGATGTGGCGCAAATAATTTAACTGTCCGCAGCGGCCTATATTACAAAATATATATTGCTGCTGTTATAAGGACTTTTGGGTCTCTGAAAAGTTTTTTGTATAAAAATCTTCCTATTACACTCCCTACACTGTCTATCCCTTCCTATGCACAGCTCTCCCTAACACTGAGCAAATTAGCGCAGGTTGCGCTACAAACATATATTGCTGCTGTCACAGACAATAGTCGTTACAAGGACTTTTGGGTCTCTGAAACGTTTTGTACAGAAATAATATTCAATTACACTCCCTGCACTGTTTGTCCCTTCCTATGCTCAGATCTCCCTGACTTAGAATGAGCCGAACACGCGTCATCGGGTGCTATATAGCACCCAATGACGCGTTTCGGCCAGCCAATAACTGTAATGCCAGTACATTACAGTGAGGGCAGTACTTACCTGCACGTTTATTGGCTGCTCAGCAGCCGCGAAACATGCAGGAAGGAGACTCTAGCATTGCGCTCGAGCACATGCGGCACTCGGCCGAGTACCGCCATGTGCCGAGCATAGCGATGCTCGAGCCGAACTGGTATTCGGCCGAGCATGCCCGCTCAACACTAATAATTTTTACAAAGGGACATTGCCTTAAAACTAAGGGAAAAAATAAATAAATAAAAAATCGCTCATTTACCCCTACGCGAGTTCCCTGGCATAAAATGTTGTAAACTCCATATTTGCTACTTTTTGAATGCCATTACAACTAAATCTAGGCACAAGTGGCATTTTTACACCACCTTTGCCACTTTCTGAGAAGTGGCAAGGGTGTTGACGAAGGGGAGGGAGCTTGGCCAGCAGTGCCGGCACATTTATCTTCTTTTATGCCAAGTTTCTGGTGTAAAAAAAGACTGAAATCTACAATATTTTCAAGCTGCCGCAGATATCAGTCTAAGCACGTGGACTGCCGTAGGATGCACCAAATTTATGACCAGGGCTGCACCTCGCCAAAAATTAAGTGATGGGGATATCATAAGCCACTGTGCTTTTATTATTGTACTTTCAGCCACTTGCCAATTGTTTCATTTTATAGGATGTGCTAACATTTTCTGTTGCAGAAAGGTATGCATTAGGAAGTGTGGCCGCCTCCATCTTGGTCATGCACTCCTAACACTGCCATCTTTTCCACAGGCTGTTTTTAATTAGTGCAGTATATAGCTGGCACAAGGAGAGGTATCATGAAGAGTAGATTCAGTATATACCATATGTGGAATCTGCTCTCCCTAAATCCATTTGAGGCCAGCTGGCAAAAGGAGAGGTTTCATATAGAATAGATTACCATCTAAAATGAGGTCACCTTGCCATGGTGGGAGGGCACAAAATATTTTGATCAACATATATTTGGTAAGTACCTCATATTTATTCTATATAGTGAATATAGCATTAGTTTATTTAGTCCATAGGGGACATTTATGCCCATAGCAACCATTCAGATTCCAGCTTTCATTTTTCAGAGCTCCTTTGGAAAATGAAAGTTGGAATCTGAATGGTTGCTATGGGCAAACTAGGCCAGTTTTCCTCTGCACCACTTTTGATAAATCTCACCTTATGTTTGCAGAGTGCTGTTACATTGTGTGTGCTTTTACTATAATGGATGCCCTTATCAGACAGGAAAGCTATGCACCTGCTTAGAGACTCCTAAAGTCTAGAACTGGCAGCTACATGGCTCCTTAGATCTAGAATCTGCCTGTTACGTGCACATACATAATATTATACATATGGGTATCTTATAGATATGAATTTAAAGCTTATATAACCATATAGATTATGACAAGCAGACAAATATTTCCCTCTCATGTTTGGTGCAGACAAAGTATGACATTCCTGTGGAAAAATGTACATCTTCAATGTTGCTGCCTGTGGCAATGTTTGTTCTTCAACCCTTAACACTGAGCAAGATTGATGGTTTTACTGTATTCACACATGTAGCATGAATCACAAGTTTGCTTTCCAGTGAGACAAAAACGAGTCAGCCTTTCACACAGGAGTGGGAAAATGGCTCCAACAATCAATTTTACGTCCCCCCACACACACTTAATGTGCATAACCCCTTTTTAAAGCTTAAAGGGAACCAGTGATCATGAAAATGCAAAATAGTTTGCAGGCAGCATGTTATAGAGCAGGAGTAAGATTCAGTAAAAAATTGTATTTCATTAATTCATATTCCTGTTCCTTTTGGGCTTAGGAGTCAAGGAGGCGGTCCTATCAGTGATTGACAGCCTTCCTCTCTGACTGTGTATACAGAAATAGCTGTCAATCACTGATAGGGCCACCTCCTTGACTTCAAAGCCCAGAATAAGCAGGAATTTAAATGTATAAAATACAAGTTTTACTGAATCTTTTCCCATCAAACTTTATATAATCTTCTCAGCTCCACCTCCTCTATAACATGCTGCCTGCAGATTAGTTTGCATTTTAACCCTTTCTTTAAAAGGGTTTTCCACGATTTTTATACTCTGGATAGGTCATCAGTATCTGATGAGTGGGGGTCCAACAGTTGGGGCCCCCGCTGATCAGCTGTTTGAGAAGGAACCGCTACTCCTGTGAGCTCTGTAGCCTTCTCTCTGCTTTTCCTAGGCCAAGTGACGACACGCTTATGTGCCTAGGAGCAGCTCAGCCCCGTTCAAGTGAATGGGGCTGAGCATGATACCAGCACAGCCACTATACAATGTACAATGCTGTGCTTGGTGAGTTTCGAGACGGCAGCGGCGCTCAGGGGAGCACCGATGCCTTCTCAAAACAGCTGGGTGTTGGACTCCCACCGATCAGATACTGATGACCTATCCAGAGGATAGGTCATCAGTATAAAACTCCCGGAGAACCCTTTTAAAGGGGCTGTCTGAGTGTCTAATAATAATGACCTATCCTGAGGATCTCCTGGCATCCCCACTGATCAGCTGTTTGAGGAGGCCATGGCACCCTGGAGAGCGTTGCTATGTATGGCGGCTGTGATCGGTATTGCAGCTCAGCTCCATTCACTTGGGACTAAACTGTGCCTAGGGCCTGTGACCAATAAATGTGATGTCACAGACCCATCGAGAGACCGCAGCACTTACTGGAGCGCTGTGGCCTCTTTAAACAGCAAAAGTCAGACCCCTGCCAATATGATACTGATCACGGATAGGTCATCAATATAAAAATCTCAACCCCCTTTATTATATACCAGTCTTTATTCTCAAATTGATTAAAAGGATATGTTGGTTAGCTGAAGTTATGGGATCCAAACACTGGGACCCCCATGGTCCTAAGAACGGGGCCCCGTACCTCAAAATGAATGGAATCCAGGTCAAGCGTGCATACTACTGCTTCGCTCATTCTTTATGGGACCTGCCCAGAGATAGACCAGTGCAGCGCTTGGCTATTTCCGTCAATCGCAACAAGATGAATGGTGCGGCTGGGCGCACGCTCAATTAACTCCATTCATTTCTGTCGCATCTATTTCATACAACTTTTTGCTGTGCCATCCCTCTATTATTCCTACTATAAGTTTATGTGTGACTTGCCAGCAGTCTTCAATAAAGGTCCACCTGGGTGTTACCAATTAGGGGTATTCCTGTTCGCTGTCAGACTGTCCAAGGACACCCCCCAACTGATAACATCCAGTTGGACTTTTATTGCAGATTACTGGTATGGTATTCATAAACCTAGATTACAAAGAAATGTGAAAAGATGATCCAGTATTCTTATTACATGGAGAATGCAAGTAGTTACTAAAACAGACATGTCAGGAGAAGTGACTGGTCCTCTATAAATAATGACATTTTGGCTGCCTGCAGTCACCACTAGGGGGAGAAAATGGCTCAGTGTAGACCCACTTGGGGAACAGTATGTACCAAGCTTAAACAAGTGGTGACTGTGGGCATTTAGAATTTCTATATATAAGGGAAATTACTACTGCACAGAGATCTGGCCCATGTAAATATATTAGGAAATGATTTAGTCACGATACATAAAGCACAGAGCTGTACCCAAAGGGGTTGTCCGCCGGGAGGTGGTCAGACTGTGTCTCATCTCGCCTTAGTAACAATGAGATTAAAAAATCCCTTTAACTACTTAGCCCTAAAACTGAATTGTCTCTGTTAAGGTCTTTTTACATGGACTGACAATCAGGCCAATTATTGGGGATGAGCGTTTGCAGAAATGCTTGTTCCCAATAAACGCCTGTGTAAAAGGTGTCAGCGATCACCTAGGGAATGAGCAAATACTCGTTCATCGTGTGATCGTGTCTTTCAGGAGGCACCAAAAAAAAAAAAATAATGATCATCATTCCTGTGCAGCAGCTATAAACAGTGATCTTCTGCCCAGGAACAATGACTTTCTATGGGGACAAGCGATCACTGTATCAATTGCTCGTCCCCATAAAGTGGGGTGATTGCTGCATGTATGTACAGATCTAATCTCCGCTGACAAATAGGTAGTTATCAGGAACATTTCGTTTATTCCCAATAATTGCCTGATATATTGGTCCATGTAAAAGGACCTTTACCCAATAAAAAGTAACTGGCAAGTATTTAAATGGCTCCTGGCTCATGTAGACTGTTTATTCCTCACGGGTGCTAATCTCAGTAAAGCCGTTAGATCCCAAATACGACACCTAGGAAGGCTCTTCCACAGAGCTCCATAATTTAAACGCTTTAAACAAATATACAAAAAAAAAAATTTTTTTAATCACAACATTTTGTTAGCTTTCTGAACAATATACCTTTCACCTTTCTACCTCTTTCACCTTTGATTTCTCCCAATCGCGTGGGGTTCCTCACAGGTAAATGCCTTCAGGTAAGAAATCACAGCACATTTCTATATCAATTTGGTCGTGAACATGTATGTGATAGTAACTTGGCAGTATCAAATGTATTACTTAATCACAAATTCTCAGAAATTGTTATAACAAGTTTCTAACACGATAGAAAAAGAGGCTACATGAGCTGTATGTGAAATGTAAAAAATGTGATTAGTCCTCTGCAAGATTTCCATAGCCTACCATAATATAATAAAACCATGATATAACTCTTCTCCCTGACACTACAGACTTTCCAGCACCTACCAAGAGCAGTTCACCACTGCCGTTTTACCTTTGGTCCGGTGCAGCAACTTACCCCGGTGACAGCATGTGGATTGCCACCAGCTCAGCCCAGCAGGCGTACTTGTTAGAAACTTGGAGGCCAAATAAACTGGTGGATCCTCCAGGGTAATAATGATTCTTAAGGACTTTCAAGGCAAACAGAACCCCTAGAAATAAGCAAATAAATGATTAAGATACAATTAAAAAAAAGTACATACCACATCAGTATATACTATATATTTATATTATGGTGCATTCACATATATAAAATCATTGAATACCAGAACATATGACGGGGTCATATGTTATATGAGAGGGTCATACAGGTGAAAAATAACGATGAGCCGCCGCTCACACACTCACCATTCAGATAACCATGTGACTGAGACATGGTCTATTCATGCACTGCGGTCATGTTAAGCGGATGCTGCGTTTTGTAAAAAATCTTGGCCCAAAAAACTAAAAAACTGTAGAAACCATTGAAACCTTATCTGTGTGTAATAAGAACCCTAAGTATCCATCCCATCCCGCCTAGTAGAAGTGTTTTCCACCTCTATGACCTACCTTGTGTGGTACTATGGATTTTCTGCATCCTGCTGGAAACTAGTACTTAACCTGCCCTTGTATAAGTACAGTATGGCGATGAAGATATGGCGCCAGACGCAAACTGACTCCATGAGAAACTATAGGATCAGTTTCCCTCTGCCTTGTTTCTGCTAGCTGCAGGGAAAAAATGTGAGGCCAAACATATGCGAATGGGCTCTTGGAAGTTTTTGCTATATCTTCAAAAGTAACAATTTTATAAAGAGGTTTTCCCGGAGTTTAATATTGATGGGCTATCCTCGGAGTAGGCCATCAATATCTGATCGTTGGAGTCGGTCTCCTGGCTGATCAGCTGTTTGAAGAGGCCACAATGCACCTGTGAGCACCTGGAAAAGCCCTTTAATATTGTCAAGCAGGTTTTTGGCACAAAATATTAATGTAAAGTACGCCAGTCCTAAGGTGGTGTAAGGATGTTAAAAGTGCCTAGCACTGAATTTATCATTATGAGTGTGGCATTCTAATAAAGCTGGCTCAGTTTCAGCCTATCTGGTCTAGCTTTATCCTGTGTAACTTTACTACTGTCATGGCAGTGCCACCATCCTGCTATGACAGGCCAGATACGGGCACCATTTCACTCATCCCCCTGATGCTGCCCAGCGGCCGGTCCCTGCCAGCCCTCCATAGGTCCCTGGCTGACTCTTAAAGGGACAGCTCAACTGTTCTGCATTATTCCCAGCCAATGGTAGGACATCTGTGTGTTCTTAAGGCTCGTTTTTACAGGGAGAGGTGCCTGAGCAATAGGTTTCCTGGTTCACTAGTTACCAGTAAAGGTGTGCTATTCCGACCATCTGCCCATGTACCGAACCTCTACCTGTGTTACCGATTCTGACCATCTGCTGCCTGTCTTTACTTCAGCCTGTTTCTCGTATTGATACATTGCTGCCTGCTCTGACCTCTGACTAGTCTCTCGAATACACATGAACTCTCCCTTCCCTGACCTCGGTCTCCTATCCGACTATAAATACTGCCTGACCCCTCAGTGCTTTGCACCAATGTCTTTGACCCCCATTTGGCCAGTTGCCAACTACACTGGGAATATCCCAGTGCAAATTATAGTAAATCCAGTGGGTCATAGAGGCTCCACTCCCTTCCGTTAAGCAAAAAGTTCAAAAAGTGGCAAATTATAGTGCAAATATGGTGTGCGCCATAACTTGTGACTTTTTAATGCTACAAAGAAGTGATTAATCTCCCCAACAAGTCTCATCTAATCAATTTAGCTATTTTCTTAAAGCACAGTCACAAAAGGTCCTCTTTAACAATGAAAACCAAAAACACAAATATCCCCATCATATAGTATACTAACCCAAATTGTTAAAAACCAAAGTATATGGGAGAAAAGATCCAAACTTACTCAAGCCACCACAAATGATCATGGTGCAACAATTCATTTTACTTATCATCAAAAGTTCGAACAGATTGACAAGACACAATGTAAAAAATATAAAAAGTCTCCTGTGGTGGGGCTGGTCTGGAGGCAGGATTGGTCAGTGCTAGTGCAATAATAGTAGGTCTATAGTATAAATGGTATACATAAATGGTATTTGTAGTAATATAAATAAATGAATAAACAATGAATTCAGATCAAGGACATGATTGGAAGTCAATATAATATAACATGATTTTAAGAAAATGTTAGGGCTCTTTCACACTTACGTTGTCCGGAAGTGCCCGCCGGATCCGTAACACCGCAAGTGATCTGAAAGCATTCGAAGACTGATCCGTCTTCAAAATGCGTTCAGTGTTACTATGGCAGCCAGGACGCTATTAAAGTCCTGGTTGCCATAGTAGTAGTGGGGAGCGGGGTAGCTGTATACTTACCGCCCGTGCGGCTCCCGGGGCGCTCCAGAATGACGTCAGAGCACCCCATGTGCATGGATGACGTGATCCATGCGATCACGTGATCCAAGCGCGTGGGGCGCCCTGACGTCACTCTGAAGCGCCCCGGGAGCCGCACAGACAGTAAGTATACTGCTCCCCCGCTCCCCACTACACTTAACCATGGCTGCCAGGACTTTAGCGTCCTGGCAGCCATGGTAACCATTCAGAAAAAGCTAAACGTCGGATCCGGTAAACGACGTTCAGCTTAAGGCCGGATCAATGCCTTTCAATGGGCATTAATTCCGGATCCGGCCTTCCGGCAAGTGTTCAGGATTTTTGGCCGGAGCAAAAAGCGCAGCATGCTGCGGTATTTTCTCCGGCCAAAAAACGTTCCGGTTCTGAACTGAACACATCCTGATGCATCCTGAACGGATTTCTCTCCATTCAGAATGCAGGATTCTTCCGGCATAGAGGCCCGACGACGGAACTCTATGCCGGAAAAGAACAACGCAAGTGTGAAAGGGGTAAGAAAAGAAAATATGGAAAATACAAAACAGAAATCAACCAGCAATAGTGAGCCTGCTATGATCTAGACCACCGCCAATCACTGACGCACGTTTCACCGTCAGCTTACTCACAACCCCATGCGCTGTCAGCGAGTAGCGATGGTATAGGGTTAGACCATAGCAGGCTCACTATTGCTGGTTGGTTTCTGTTTTGTATTTTCAACTAGAATATTATTTTTACTTCAGAACTTTCCCATCATGCTATAGGTTATTCACTAATCATGTTATATGGTTGATTTCTTTTCTTACTACCTTCATCACTGATGTTACATATTGTTAAAATCATGTTATAGTTATTATATTGACTTCCAATCATGTTAATAATCTGAATGTAATGACTACATATACCATTTATAGACCTACTAGTATTGCTCTAGCACTCTGTCTGACCAATCCTGCCTCCAGACCACAGAGATGTTTTTAGATTTTTAACATTGTGTCTTGTCAATCTGTTTGAACTTTTGATGATAAATCAAATGAATTGTTGCACATTTGTGGTGGTTTGAGTTAATAAGTTTGGATCTTGATCCCATATACTTTGACTGTTTGTTTAAATAATGACCTATAAAATAGAGCTTCTCACTATAAAAGCGTCCATACATATTTAATAGCTGTTGGCCGAATGGTCGTTCAGCCGACAGCCATCTCTCCCGACTCCTTCCTCGCTTCCTCATACACATTCGTATTGGTTAAATGTGTATTCTATGGGGAGAGCGGAGAAAGCAGCTGCCAGACGCTTGTGGCGAAAATATTAATTTCGCCGCCCCTTGTCTCCCTGACATAATCTGTCAGTGGGAGGGTCGGGAGCCCCCCACACACATTGGAGTGTCTGCTGGACCTGCCATTCTCTGTGGGTTCGGCCAGGTTTGGAGAGTGGAATGGGCAGATGACATTACCAAAACTTCCACCTCAAGAGTTTCTGTACAGAAGATGGTTGTTCATGTCCAGCACTGGACTCAAGAACAAAAGAAGACAAGTGTATACGGCTGGCTCACAGAATATTAATACATTTAATGTTCATCTAAAACATAATATATAATCACATATAATCATATTAATATTTCTACAGTCTCAGTCCCTTACATATGTAATTTAAAACTGGCGGCTTTTGTGACAGTTATCTCACTCTCATTTAGTGTATTAGCTCCTGTGTTTTATACCAGTTCACACCTATATGGATGTAGTTTATAGAGATTTAGATGTGGAAAATACAGGAGGTAAAATACAGGTTAATACACTTAGGCCTCTTGCACACAAACATTTTTTTTCCCCATTTACGTTCCGTATACAGAACCATTTATTTCAATGGATCAGCAAAAAAAACAGAAGGTACTCTGTATGCCTTCCGTTTTCGTATTTCTGTTCCGCTCAAAGGTAGAAAATGTCCTATTATTGTTCGCATAACAGACAAGGATAGTACTGCTCTATTAGGGGCCAGCTGTTCCGCTCCGCAAAAAAATCGGAATGCACACAGACATCATCCGTATTTTTTGCGGACCACAAAATACTGAAAAAGCCATACGGTCGTGTGCAAGAGGCCTAAATGAGAGCGAGCTAACAGTCACAAAAGCGCCAGTTTTAAATTATACATGCGCGAGTTCCGCATGTAAGGACACTAAGATGAAAGGGACTAAGACTATAGAAATATTAATATATGATTATATTATGTTTTTAATGGTGTATGTTTTTAGATGAACATTAAATGTATTAATATTCTGTGAGCCAGCCATATACATTTGTTTGCATTTATCTTAGTGTCCGAAGGTAGTAGGCAGGCAGGTCTCCAGATAGTTAGGATCTGGTGAGCATACCCATATTAATTATATATTGTATAACATTCAAGAACAAACGACACTTTTTGATTTCTTTTAGGCATAACATTTAGATCTGCACTGAAGCTTAACTACAAAAAATGACATCTCCAACATACAGATGTGTACCTTACCTTTCCTCTTAGCTTGAGACAAGTGGTGCAAGACAACCAGCTCACAACATCTGACAGAGTAAGGCTACTTTCACACTAGCGTTTTTGCTGGATCCGGCAGGGTTCAGCAAAAACGCTTCCGTTACTGATAATACGTTATGAACGGATCTGGTTGTATTATCTGTAACATAGCAAGGACGAATCCGTCATGAACTCCATTGAAAGTCAATGGGGGACGGATCCGTTTTCTATTGTGTCAGAGAAAACTGATCCGTCCCCATTGGCTTGCATTGTGGGTCATGACGGATCTGTCTTGCTCCGCAACCCAGGACGAAAAGCGAACCGCAGCATGCTGCGGTTTGCTCTCCGGTATGAGAATGGAATGGAATACATTTTGGAGCATTCCATTCTGTTCAGGGACGTTTTGTCCCCAGTGACGGATCTCAATACCGGAAAATATTAACGCTAGTACATTTTTTTCAAAACTGGTCATCTCACTCAAGCTCATCTTGGGATGTCTCAAGCCAAGAGAAATGTTATGGAACTACTTGTACCCTGTACTGAGGACAGGTCACCAGAAGTTCCACCCCATAGAGTTGCCTAGGGGACATGAGATGTAAATTGGCCATATTAACTACATACCAGAGAATCCCACAGCACATTGCATCCTGTAAGATGGGTCATCCATGGTCTCGGCTAGGAGTAATTCCAGGAGAACATAAACCACTCCGATGAGCTGAGAGAAGACAGCAATTATCAGTGCAAACAGAACACTTCCCAGCCTTTGCTCTAGCTTGGTGCCCTTCCATAAGAGAGACACCATGTTAAAGTACAGGTGCCAGTCATCGGCATGGTGAAATGGAGACAGGAGCAGGCGCTGCCAGTCTCCTCGGTGGTAGCCCTCATGTACGCTAATACAAACATAATGCAGATGCTTTACAGGGTTTAGAAAAAGATAGACATTCAGTCCAAGTGTCGCCAACGTCACGGGGGGGATGTTGTGGAGTCCAAATTGATAAATTTGGGCAAATAGTAGTAGAAGCCCAGTGTTAGCTCTTCTTTGCTGTCTGTGCATAGTGAAGTTTCATCCAGTTTAAAGCAAAGAAAAATAAACATCACCGGGATTTGCTGATCCTCATCTGAAAGACAAAATGTGATGAAATGGTTTAGAATAAATTAAGAAAAAATCTATGAAGAAAGCAGCTAAACTACAGTTATGACTATCACTGAATTTTGTTTCTGTTCTCCAGGGCATTCAGAGGTATTATCCGTACTGAACTGCACATCCCAATATAAAGGATGTCCAAAAATAGACAACCCTGTAAAAAACGTCATGTGAACCCAGCCTTAGGCTACTTTCACACTGGCGTATTGGATTTCCGTTTGATCCGTTCAGGGCTCTCACAAGCGGTCCAAAACGGATCAGTTTTACCCTGAATGGAAAAGGATCCGCTCAGAATGCATCAGTTTGCCTCCGATCAGTCTCCATTCTGCTCTGGAGGCGCACACCAAAACGCTGCCTGCAGAGTTTGGCTGTCCGGTTGACGAAACTGAGCCAAACATCCTGGCACAGAATGTAAGTCAATGGGGACGGATCCGTTTTCTCTGACACAATCTGGCACAATAGAAAACGGATTCCGTCTCCCATTGACTTTCAGTGGAGTTCATGACGGATCCGTCTTGGCTATGTTACAGATAATACAAACGGATCCGTTGATGACGGATGCATGCGGTTGTACTATTGTAACGGATCCGTTTTTGCTGATCCATGACGGATCCGTCCAAAACGCGAGTGTGAAAGGAGCCTTATTTCAGCCTGGTCATGTCCTTCCTGCTACAGCTTCTAACAGGAGATATGGCCGGTGACAGTTTAAGATTTAACCTGACTGCATGCGACCACCTCAATGAGGTGGACAAGAAATAATAAAATTCTTAATACAGAATGCTTAGTAAAATAGTGATGGAGGGGTTAATAAAAATAATTTAACTCACCTTAATCCACTTGATCGCACAGTCGGCATCTCGTCGTCACTGTGCTCATCACATGGTCCAATCACATGGTTCATCACCATGGTGAGGGACCATGTGATTGGATCATGTGATGTGACGTCACCACAGGTCCTTAGCCGGCTGCTCAACATTACAGAAGAAGACAGAGTTAATTTTTTTTTTCATTTTTAACCCCTCCATCACTATTTTACTTTGCATTCTGTATTCAGAATGCTATTATTTTCCCTTATAACCATGTTATAAGGGAAAATAATACAGATCGGGTCCCCAGCCCGATCGTCACCTAGCAACCATGCGTGAAAAATCGCACACCGCATCCGCACTTGCTTGCGGATGCTTGCGATTTTCATGAATCCCCATTCACTTCTATGGGGCCTGCGTTGCGTGAAAAATGCAGAATATTGAGCTTGCTGTGATTTTTTTTTTTTTATATAATCTTTATTAGCTTTTGTCATTTTTCATTCCAACAGCATGTCACAATAGTGTGAGAAATTGACACGGTTTGACATAAGAGATACAGTACATCTGACACATGTTGAACAATCTCTTACAGGAATACAGCTGATCCCCAGCTGTCGCTTGCTGTGATTTTCACGCAACGCACAAGTGATGCGTGAAAATCACAGCTCATGTGCACAGCCCCATAGAAATGAATGGGTCAGGATTCAGTGTGGGTGCAATGCGTTCAACTCACGCATTGCACCAGCACGGAATACTCGCTCGTGTGAAAGGGGCCTTATGGTGGAATACTATGGTGTTACATCAATGATTATAGTATGCAGGATTCAATTGTGAAATAAAACAACTAAAGACAGGGACGGTGTGCAGGTTTATCTACAGGTATTCTGTATCAAAATGATAAAACTTCTTGGCAACGTGTTCCTATAAAAGATAAAAATGTCACCCCTTGTATTAACATGTTTAGCAAATGCAAGGAGTTCAGTGTGGGCAAAGGTGTCTGGAGTGATGTACCCTGCCTCTCTCTGGAATTTGTATCTGGCACAGGAAGAAACAGGTGTTCCAGAGTCTCGATCGGGGATGTGGAGGTTTACGAAGTGCACTTACTGTTGAGCACAATAGCTGTAGCCTTAGGGCTCATGCACAAAAACGTTTTTGCGTTCCGTATACGGAACCAGTCATTTCAATGGGTCCGCAAAAGTTGTGTGCTGTCCGCATCCGTTGCTCCGTTCCGTGGCCCCGCAAAAATTATGAGGCATGTCCTATTCTTGTCCGTTTTGCGGACAAGAATAGGCATTTCTATAATGGGCCTCCTGTTCCGTTCCGCAAATTGCGGAAAGGCACACAGGCCGCATTCGTTTTTTTGCAGATCCGCAATTTGCGGGCGCAAAAAAAACGGCACGGTCGTGTGCATGAGCCCTTAGGGTACTTTCACACTTGCGGCAGAGGATTCCGGCAGGCAGTTCCGTCGCCGCAATCCGGATGCAAACAGATGTGGATCTGCCTGACATATGCATTACAACACTGGATCCGTCTTTCCGGTTGTCATCTGGAAAAAACGGATCCGGTATTTAATTTTTTCTCATTTTTAAAAGGTCTGCGCATTGGGCAGATCGGGAAACCGAATCTAGTTTTCCGGAACAGTTGGTACCGACTCCGGCATTAATACATTTCAATGGAAATTAATGCTGGATCTGGCATTCCGGCAAGTGTTCAGGATTTTTGTCCGGAGAGAAAACTGCAGCATGCTGCGGAATTTTGTCCGACCAAAAAACGTAAGAGGGACTGAACTGAAGAATACATTAGGATAAAACTGATCAGTTATTTTCCAGTATTGAGCCCCTGTGACGGAATCCAATACCGGAAAAGAAAAACACTAGTGTGAAAGTACCCTTAGTTACAGGGGTTGTCCCATCACAACAACATAGCAACTATCTACAGGATAATGGATAGTGTCTGAATGGCAGACGTCTGACTGCTGGGGCCTCCACTGATCACGAGAACAGGGGCCTGTGTTCCTCCGTTTGAATGGAGCAGCAGACATGCATGTCCTCCTCTCCATTTAGCTCTAGGGGACTACTAGCTTTATGGGGAGGCGGTGGCTCAGTGGTTAGCACTAGGTTCCAACCAAGGACAACATCGGCATGTATATTAGACTTTGTATGTTTGCCTCGTGTTTGTGTGGGTTTTCTCCAATTTAATAAAGTGGCGGTGAGCCTGCTTGTCCTCCGCTCCATTCAAATGGAGGAACATGGGCCCCTATTGTAATGATTAGTGGGGGCTCCAGCCAGCATCTTACTGGCCCACCAGAGTAGCAGAGGATCCGATACCAGTGCTAACCAAAGTTCAAAGAGAAAAAAAACATTTGGAGTTAATGATTTGCCATTAGGGTTTGCTTCTTTGAATCAAAACTTACCAGACTTTATTGATGGGATTGGGATTGGGCCCAGGGAACCCCATTCCATCACTGGCCAGAGCATTAGGACCATAGCAGATCAGACCCTCATGTCCTATCTTGTTGGGGATAAGTTGTTGTAATGGGACAACCTCTTTAAACCCCTTTTGTGTAAGACACCATTCACACAACCATATAGAAATTCCATATGATAGCTATAGAAATATATGGAGCCCTATTGCACCCCATACACCTGTATGACTCCAACTAAAATAAAGTTGTGGGGTATGCCATGGGATGCCATATTATGGAGGCTCTCTTCCTAGGAGCATTACCAATGACCTTTGGTATGAATTACAATATATAAAAAAATATAGATGTCTTGGTCTTTTAAGGCTACGTTCACACTTGCGTTCAGAGCGGATCCGTCTGAGACGGATCCGCTCATATAATGCAGACGGTGGCTCCGTTCAGTACGGATCCGTCTGCATTATATTGTTAAAAAATTTGATTTTTAAAATAATGGATCCGTTTTTTTTTTTTTTTTTTCTATTCTTCTGACGGATCAGAAGAACTGAAAGCTAAATGGTGATGTGAACTGGGCTTAAGTGGAACCTGGCCGGTAAACCTGGTCCACCAGACGCTGCTGATATTCATTGTGTGACAGATTTGGCAGGGCATTGCTGCTCCCGTTATAAATATAAAACACAGCCTAATAATAAGAATGAGTAAATGCTTGCAGCTAGCGGTATCTCTGTAAAAAGCTGCTTATTTCTGGTTTAGGAACCAACTGGCACTCAAGGAGCTATTGAACTCTTGCCCCTAAAGGAGTGGAGGCTACAAACTATCCTCTGTTGGCAACGTGAAAGGGAGATTTGGGCCTCCTTGCCATTTCCTATTCTCCACGTTTCACAGCAGACAGATTTTAGTTAACTGCTCAGGCAAGCAGTGCTAGGAGAAGCAGCAGTAGAGAGGAGATGTGACATTGGGGTTATACTACAGAACCGAACAGCTGGTATTTGTGCGAGACAAGAGCTGCTGACATTGCTTCATTAAAATTCTATGTGCATCCCTGGTGGGAGCGACACGGGAGTCTGTGCCATTTAGCGGCACTGTACTACAAGTCAAAGAAAACAGTTTTTGTTCTGATGTGTTCAATGCACAGAAACTCACATTCTCTCATTCACAAAAACAACCGCTACCAGAGAACTGGATATTTGTTTATCTGCCCACCACAAACTGAACAAAAGTGACCAGTGTATGGTGCTGCCCAGGGTCAAGGGCAAGGCCGTCGCTTTTTACAGTCATTTTATGTAGCACGATATACAAAACTGAGGAGCGGACTTATACACCGATCCTACTAAACTGATGTATGGCGGACACACATCTAGTCAACTTTCCTGTCCCCCAAAAGAAAACATACCTGGAAGTTTAATTCTCCGATGTACAGTAAAGCCACATGAAGCAGGCTTTGGGCAGCCAAGATGTGGCAGCGCCCTCTCACCACGCTCTGTAATACTGCGCCGCAATTCGGAGAATGCGCAGTTCATCTGCCCTGCCGAAAAGACTTTTAGGTCATTAAAATGCCGTCCTTAATAACCTCTATAGCTGGCAGTAGATCCGCCGCAGTTATATAGAGGCGCAGGCCTCTTCATAACTTCAGCGCATCCAGCGCTGGTCTAAGGCTAGGTCTACACGACGACATTTGTCGTGCGACAAAAAGTCGCGCGACAGATAGGGCGCAACAGTTGTCGCGCGACATTTTGTTGCACTAATGTCGCGCAACAATTTTTATAATGGCAGTCTATGGTGTCGCACTGCAACATGCGACATGTTGCGACTGCGACGCGACAGTCGCAGAAAAATCCATCTAGAATCAGAGAAGCTTTTTAAAATGAATTTGAATAGACGTTCTTTTATCAGTCTCAGGGTACAGTCAAAGAGGAGCTGCATGTGGAAAACCCGCCAAGTTTACAGAAGCAGCAGTAGATGGGACGTAAAAGAAAAAATCTGCAGCATGTCAACTTATGCATTGCAAAGGGTGAAATGTGCAGCAAATATGTAGCATTAACTGCTGCACCCTCTGCACTTTGATTGACAGAGCCAGGCTGTGCAGAGGGTGAGGCAGTTGCAGAGATAGCAGAGCCTCTAGGTGTAACAGTAGTGCCCCCATTGCTCCTAGAGGCTCATTTTCATATATATAAAACAATGTGGACACATATGAACATGGGACCAACACAGATGTCTTCAGCTGCACATGTAACAGGTCAACCAATTTCATAGGTACAAATCTGCTGACAGATGCCCCGTAATAACAGTCACAATTATGGAACAACTCCCCAAACTTCCAGTGGTGATCATACGGTTGACTACAAAGCACATGTGGCGATACAGCCTCAACATACTTCTTAATGTATTTTTAATTATAAGACAGTGGTGGCCAGTATCGCAGTGTTCGCCGACGAACTCATGCGATCTGCCATCTTTATTTCAAAGCCCGGCGATGCAGAGGTAAGTCCTTACCTGTGCCTGCGCCGCTCTGAAACACATGCCGTCACCGGGAGCAGGCAGTTCCAAGAACAGCCCGATAAAGGCGGCTCTCTGAACTGCCTGCTCCCGGTGACCGCATGTGTTTCAGAGCGGCTTGCGGCGCAGGCACAGGTAAGGACTTGCCTCTGCATCGCCGGGCTTGGGAATAAAGATGGCAGAATGCATGTGTTCGTCGGCGAACACTGCGATACTGGCCATCACTATTAGAAGACAAAAGTCTTTGTGTGGATTGATATACAAAAGTTTTGTGTATTAGATTACATGTTGATATTAGATACAGTCCCTTTGTAGAAGTAGGTCCCCACTTATTTCAGTCCAAAATGTATAAAAAGGGGTTAGGGTCCGCGCTGCAATAAAGGAAAGCTTAGGGGTAACACAAAAATCACTGGTTCTTCCAATCTCCTCCTTATCCAACGAGCGGTAGTGGGTATGCTTCTCACACAAAATCGTAATCTTAACACCACATAGAACATATGATAAAGCCCCACCCGGGTTTCGCTCCTGCTTCGTCTGGGGCGTTTCAGTTTAACTTTCGGGTATGGGCGATATTTGCCACCACGTCACATCCTCTCACTCTATCTCATTGCTGAAAATGCCCTTATACCATTTCCTCGTTATTATGGGCTGTTTTCAGTATTGCTCAATCATTTGAATACTCATATGCATATATGTAAAACACTCAGAAATAAAATAAAATAGAACAATCAAAATGTCCTCCTCATTTACATGTTCACCTGACTATGTTCAAAAATAGCAGTTCCGTGCAAAGCGATACTCCTGAACGGATCAATATCCACATAATTGCCCCCCATGGGCTACGCGTGGATTCCTGGATACCAAGTATCCTGAAGGAAAAATGAACACTCGTATAGGCTACATCAATACCATCAATACAACAAGGTCCCGCATCCCGCACCATTCCCTACACAGAGAGACTCCACGTGTTCTCACCGCGATCCATGTCATCTTTTCACAGGACAACGCCCTGTATGCTAAATCTTAGGGCCCTTACACACGACCGCATGCCCTCCTGAAGCGGCATTGATAGTGCGCACGGGAGCGCACAGCATCATGGATTACAATGATGCTGTGCACGTCGGGCCGCCCGCGGGGCTATTGTCCCGCACTCATATGATCAACTGGTTAAACAATAGTTGTAAGGAGGATTCCAAGTGTCTCTTTACAAATGGGCAATGCCTAGAAATACTGATACGTAACATGAAACAGTTAAATGACAAATTCAGCTCATGTGACATGTTCAGCCATGCGGCCCTTTTACCTTGGTCTGTTGTCACTTACCAGACCATGGCTGTTCAGTGGCCAGTTCTGAAAAGCAAAATCAGCTATTAGCAGAATAGGTGAATGACGCATTTGCCAACATTCCTGAGATTTTTGTCCCAATAATCCTAAAATTACAAAAAGTGTTTTACTTGTCACTCAGATCAGTGATCAAGGCGACTGTCTGAACCCTGCAACGCTCAGTCGACAAATCTGTCCTTGCAGGAAGACTCGGAAAGGAACACTATGGGGTGCTTTCTGGGGTTCTGTTCCGTGCCTCCACACCACAAAAAGATAGAGCATGTTCTATCTTTTTGCGGAACGGAGGGATCGCGGACCCCAAGGCAATTTGCGGTTCACAGCACGGGACACCAACGGTCGTGTAAACGAGCCCTTAAAGGGGCTGTTGGCTTGAACGATACATCACAGCTGTGACATATCACTCAAGCCTATGTAACCTCTGACAACGTGCGACTGGCAGCAGGTGGCATACGCAGGAAAGGAACAGCAGTGGAACTGTGGACAGGTAAGGTCTCGTTCACATCTCCGTCAGGAGATCCTGCAGCCCGTCTGATCCTCTGCTTTACCATCGGATCCCCACTGATGGCAATGAGGTCCATTGCATGCACCATTTTTTTGTCGGTGGAATTTGCGCCGGATCAGGCAGCCAGATCTCCTAAACGGAGATGTGAAGGCGAGTTAACTGATTATTTTTGTTAAGGACCAAAGCTTGGAACCATAGGTGTTGTCAGCTCCAAGACAGGACAACCCTTCTAATGAATTCCTCCCTATTTTAGTTTTCTGCCTCTCCACATAGGTGATAATCATGCAGGTAACACATAGCATTTGGTGAAGACACAGAGAAGATAGGGCTAAGACACTGGAATTAGTAATGCAGAACTGATACAAGTCATGCATATGGTTACATAAAGATATGCACCTTTTGCAGGAAGTGGCTTTTTAATTATTTTTAAAAAATTCTTTCTTTTTTTTCTTTTTGGAAAATTTGGTCTGAGTTTTTTTTTTTATCTAAAAACAAATTAATTATACCACCCAAATCACCGTCATTTGTGGTGAGACACGGATTGACATGGGACACTTCCCCTGTAACAGTGAGGATAAGAGTTACCCACTATCCTGTCTGAGGATACGAGGCTAAAACCACCTTGATCTCTATTGCCCTGGAATACATGTGTGAAGTCCCCTGATGATGTCTGGAAAAAGACAGAAACATGGCATGTAGGGCGTTGTAGTTACCCTAAGTTCACACCTGAGCGTTTTACAGCGCGTGCGATCGCGCTGTAAAACGCCCCGACGCATAATCAAGTTCTTGAGCTTCTTTGGGGCGTTTTGACGCGCGTTTGTGGCCATAGGACACTGCAGTCAAACGCGCGTTTACTATTACAAAAAACGCGCATAAAAACGTTTGAGAAACGCTCAGGTGTGAAAGCAGGGTTAGGGCTTTATAGAACTTAGACCCATACCGAGGGAAAGGTTCGGTGTGGGGTCGCCCCTGTCGGGGCGGGTGCTCCATTGTGGCAGGCAGGCCATAAGAACAGCCCCCTAGCCCCTAGAAAGGCAGAAAAGCCATAATAGGGTGTCCTAGGAGTTAATATTGTGCCAATCACGACATCAGCACCTGGTCACATCGGTCAAAGGCATTACCACTGCCAGGACCTCCCTCCATGGTCGTGGACCCCACCCAGACAAAGTGAGATCCACCCTTTTTTCATTTCATTGAATGCTATATGAATTGATATAGTGGAGGTAATCGTTGTCAATGTTGTCTCTCACCCAGTGTGATATATTATTTTAAATGACCTAGTAAAGGTTACGTTTTATTTGAATCCCAGTTTACAATATTTATCTGTTTTTTTTACATACCTCGTGGTTTTTATGGCTTTTTTTTATAGGTGTTTCAATTCTAAACAACTGTGTGACCACATTTTTATTTTTTTATTTTTTCTACAGAGAAGAGGATGTTAAAATAGCAAAAGCTTCAAAGTGCTGCATTAAAAAAAAAAGTCTAAACAATGCCACCTAATTAACAAACATGGCAGTGACCAAAAAGAAACTAAAGCCAACCCTAAACATGCTTTCAACAGCCAGTATTTTATTTGAACTGGCAACCCTTTAAATGTCATGTTAGTGCATTGCAGTAAGGGCTCATGCACACGACTGTATGTATTCTGCGGAACGGAACAGCTGGCCCTTAATAGAACGGTCCTATCCTTGTCCGCAATGTGGACAATAATAGGACATGTTCTATTTTTTTGCGGAACGGAAATATGGACATACGGAAACAGAATGCACATGGAGTAACTTCCATTTTTTTTTGCAGACCCATTGAAATGAATGGTTCCGCATACTATCCGCAAAAAATGGTTCTGCATACTATCACACTTGCGGCAGAGGATTCTGGCAGGCAGTTCCGGAAAGCCAGATGCATTTGTGAGACAGATCCGGATCTGTCTCACAAATGCATTGCAATACCGGATCCGCCTCGCCGGTTGTCATCCGGAAAAACGGATTCAGTATTTATTTTTTTTCTAATTTTTAAAGGTCTGCGTATGCACAGACTTCAAAACCGGATCCCTTTTGCCGGAGCACTTGGGGTTGGATCCGGCATTAATGCATTTCAATTCCGGCAAGTGTATAGGATTTTTGGCTGGAGAGAAAACGGCAGCATGCTGCGGTATTTTCTCCGGCTAAAAAACTTAAGAGAGACTGAACTGATGCATCCTGAACGGATTGCTCTCCATTCAGAATGCATTAGGATAAAACTGATCAGTTCCTTTCCGGTATAGAGCTCCTGTGACGGAATCCAATACCGGAAAACAAAAACGCTAGTGTGAAAGTACCCTACTATGACTGCAAACAAGTTGCAAGGGATGGATTTTTTTGTGATGGCCACACAGTGGCTTGTATAATGTCATAAGGAAACACAATTTTATTGTGACTCGTTGCTACATTGTGTACACCATGGCCATACAGCGAAACCAGGCCTGTGACAACTGTCAGAGCTGTGCTGCTTGTAATGCTTTTCTATCCATTATAAAGATACAATGTTACATTGCACTAAAGAGAATAATAGAACCACAAGCAGAAAACATGTTAAACTAAGGAGATGCTTCCTAATAATGACATGTTGTGGCCTCAAGCAGAAACTGTTTTTTCTTTCACTTGTTGTGATGTGCGATGGGGAAAAGGTTGACCATACTGACCATTTAGAGTCGCAGGACTGGTTAGTCTGGTTTTCCACAGCTCCCACTGCAATGACAATAACAACCTGTGTAGAAGGATTTTACACCAAAAATGCCCATAATGTACATAATGCACATTTGGCAGTGATTGCAGCATTTAGTTTATGAAGCCACAAGCTTTGCACACCTGGATTTGGGGATTTTCTGCCATTCTTCTCTGTAGATCCTCTCAAGCTCTGTCAGATTGGATGGGGACCTGCGGTGGACAGACATTTTCTGGTCTCTCCAGAGATGTTCAGGACTCTGGCTGGAACACTCAAGAACATTCACAAAGTTGCCCTTAAAGGGGTTGTCCGAGTTATGAAAAAAATATATATAGCACTGAAAATCTGATGGGCAGCAATAAATAACTAAGCTAAGCAAGTTTCAGGCAAAACAAATAAATATATATTTCCTTATTTCCCTGGCCCTTTGTTTACACGCAAAACAAACAAACAATCTCTGCCCCTCCCCCAGCACTGCTAAGGGAGTGGATACAAGAGCTGCCCTGAGTGCTGGGAGAATCAACAGCAACTTGTATGTGTAGAACTACAAGTCCCAGCTGTATAATAGTTAGTCTGTCAGCTCCTGTGCCCAGCATTGTGTCCTCACTGCCTGCAGCTACCCAGTCTGTGCAGCTGAAGGGGTTAAGAATCCTAGGAGAGAGCAGACAGCCGGGCAGTGAAGGGGGGTGTGGCCAGCACAGTGACTTCTGGTTTACAGGCTTGTAAACAAACTTTATCAGAGCAGGGAGAGAAGCTGACATCACAGGTCATGTGACAATTAGTCAAATCTGATAAACCAGGCAATGCAGATAAAGTGAGTTAATTGTAAAGTTGTTATATTTGCCTAGTTAGTTGCATAGAAAGAACAAAAAAATAACTCGGACAACCCCTTTAAGCCACTTCTGTGTTGTCTTGGCTGTGTGCTTCAGTCCATTCGAAGGTTAAGAGTGCTCTGCATCAGGTTTTCATTAAAGGGAACCTGTCACCGGGATTTTGTGTATAGAGCTGAGGACATGGGCTGCTAGATCGCTGCTAGCACATCCGCAATACTCAGTCCCCATAGCTCTGTGTGCTTTTATTGTGTAAAAATACAGATTTGATACATATGCAAATTAACCTGAGATGAGTCCTGTCCCTGACTCATCTCACGTACAGGACTCATCTCAGGGTAATTTGCATATGTATCAAATAGTTTTTTTTTACACAATAAAAGCACACAGAGCTATCGGGACTTGGTATTGCGGATGTGCTAGCGGCCATTTAGCAACCCATGTCCTCAGCTCTATACACAAAATACAGGTGACAGGTTCCCTTTAAGAATATCTCTGTACTTTGCTCCATTTAGCTTTTGTTCTCAACCCTGACCAGTCTGCCTGTCCCAACCACTGAAAAACACACCCACAGCATGATGCTGCCACCAAAAGCAGGATCTTTTTTTCAAAAATGATTTTGTTGTGTAAAATTGTAAACAAAAACAAAAAAATAGACATATTAGGTATCACCGTGTCTATAACGACATGCTATATAAAAATATCACATGATCTAGCCAGTCAGGTAAATGCTGTATAAAAAGAAAAGTACCCCAAAATGGTACCAATGAAAACGTCAACTCATCCTGCAAAAAATGAACCCCCAAACCAGTAACAACAACATGGCTCTCAGAAAATGGCGACACAAAAACAGGATTTTTTACTTCAAAAATGCTTTGTGTAAAGGTGGCAAAATGTAAAAAAAAAATATATACAAAGTTGGTATCTCTGTAACTGTACTGACCAGCAGAATAAAGGTAACATGTCATTTTTCCTGCTCGGTATTCACAGAGCCCAAAAAGCAATGGCAGAGTATCTGCCTTTTCTTTATCCTGCTTCCCAAAAAGGAAAATAAAAAGCGATAAAAAAAACAAAAACGAATATACCCCAAAGTAGAGCCAATGATAAAGTTCAGTTGAGAGAAGAATAAAATGTATGGTTGTCAGAAAATGACTGTACTTCATGGCGCCATGGCGCCCGCCCGTAAACCATTCCACCAAAATCTGCCTTCCAAAAACCATATGGCAGTCCTTCTCTTCTGATCCCTGCCATGTGCCTAAACAACAATTTGCGACTACATATGGGCTGTTTCCATGTTCATGAGAAAATGCTTAACAAAATGTGTTGTGCCGTTTCTCCTGTTACCACTTGTGAAAATGAAAAATGGGCAGCTTATGCAACATTTTAGGCCTCATGCACATGGCCGTGTTCCACGGCAGATAGCGGTCCGTGGTAACACGGCCTGGATTCCTGTTGAGAACAGGAGCGCACGGCGTCATTGGTTGCTATGACGCTGTGCGCTTCATGCCGCCGCAGCACTACAGTAATACACTCGTATATTGTTTATCAACCAATGACGCTCCTTACTTTCTGCGCCCTGCTGTGTGCCCATAGAGCAGTTTATGACCACATATGGGGTGTTTCTGTAAACTGCATAATCGGCGTAAGGCCCCTTTCACACGAGCGAGTTTTCCGTATGGGTGAACGCATAGCACCTGCACTGAATCCTGACCCACTCATTTCAATGGGTCTGTGTACATGAGCATTTTTTTTCACAAATCAGTTCTGCGTTGCGTGAAAAATGCAGCATGTTCTATACTCTGCGTTTTTCATGCATCCCTGGCCCCACAGAAGTGAATGAAGCTTCATGAAAAACGCATTGCATCCGCAAGCAAGTGCTGTGAGATAGTGACAGATCTCAGAGAGGTGAGAGGCAAGGAAGGGGTGGATAGTGCGGTCCACACCCGTATTCCACCACAGGTGAGACCAGCTGGAGGTGCTCGGGCTGGCATAAAGCACCTCCCAGAGTGTCAGTCTAGGGCAGGCATGGACAACCTGTGGCTCTCCAGCTGTTGTAAAACTACAACTCCCACCATGCACTGCTGCAGGCTGATATCTGTAGGCAGTCTGAGCATGCTGGGAGTTGTAGTTTTGCAACAGCTGGAGAACCTCAGGTTGGCCATGCCTGGTCTAGGGGAAGGAGATTCATTGTGCAACAGGGTCCTGCTGGAGGTTCTGTATTAGTAGTCTCAGCCGGGCTGGCTGAGGGACCATGGGGCTAGGTGCAAGCCGGAGCATTGGGGGACGCCGTGACACCTGGGTGCAAGGGTCACTAGGCCGGAGTTGGAGGGACTACTGGGCCCCACTCCCCCCCCCCCTCCCCAAAAAGGTACTGGATGTGAGACTGGGTGTGAACAAGGCTCTGTACAGCCAGGCGGCTGTGGGACACTGGGCTGGGAAAGACGCTTGTAATTACCGTGTGCGAATGGTGCTTTAAGTAAGGTAGGAAGATACCTTGTTTAGTTAGAGCCCAGGAGGGCAGGTGTTTTATTTTGTCTGATTTATGCTTGTTTTGCTGAGGTTCCAAATAAAAGTGTTTGGACCTTAAAATTGGTGTCTGGTAAAAAATACTTGTGTGAATGACCCCTGGAGAAGAGCTAACCCCCCACAGTGCGCATGCAATTTTCGTTTTTCACTGATGGTTACTGAGAAATATTGTTTGTAAACCTTCCGTTTTTTATCATGTGCTTGAAAAATGCATTAAAGCGCATTGCACCCGTGCGGAAAAAAACTGAACGCAATCCCAGACAAAACTGTCTGAACTTGCTTGCAAAATAGTGCGAGTTTCACTGGACGCACCCTGAACGCATCTGGAGCCAATCCGTCACACTCGTGTAAAAGAGGCCTAAGAAATATTCAGAATTGTTTTGCTGTTAACCATTGCTGCTTTACAGGGGGGAAAAAACTATTAAAATGTAAAATCTGCAAAAAAAGGGAAATTTTGAAATTTCACTTCTATTTTTCTTCAATTCTTGTGAAACAGGTAAAGGTTAAGAAAGTTTTCAATAAGTTGAGGAGTGTAGTTTCTAAAATGAGGTAATTTATGGGTGGTTTCTCGTAAAAGACTAACGCACACAAGCGTGCACGCAGTTTGCGGGTGCAGACCCACTGACATGAATGGGTTCTTGATCTGCAAGAGCTGGTCCTCCCCGCAAAAAAATAGGACATGTTCTAATTTTTTTTGCCGCTGAGACCGAAATCCCACAGAAGCACTTTGCAGTGTTTCTGAGGGCTTTCAATCTGTGTCTCCTCTCCGCACCACTCTGTATCTTGAGGATTGCAGACCCGCTGCCCGTATATTCCCTGTCCACAATACGGGCATGGGACACACACTTGTGTGCATGAGCCTTAGGTTCCGCAAAGTGACTTCAAACCTTAATTAGTCCTTTAAAAAAAGTGGATTTTGGAACTTTTCCTTAATTTTTAAATTTGCTTCTAAAATGCTAACTTTCTAATGTCCTAAAAAAAATAACATTTACAAAATAATGTCAATGTTAAGTAATAACTATTTTATGAGGTATCCCTATCCGTGTAAGCCTTCATGCCAATGACCGTAACAGGTCAGTGCCCATATTGCGGCCCGCAAATAGACTTCACTTGAATGGGTCCACAATCCGGAAGATACCTTGCATTGCGGAACGCAAGCACGGATCGGAAGCACCATGGAGTGCATGCACTACTTTTTTTGCAGTCCAGACCGTCTGATGTGGATCGTGGACCCCATTCAATGAATGGTCCGCTTCCGCAGGCACGGTTGTGCATTGAAGACCGAAAATTGCACGGGCACATGGCCATGTGCATGAAGCCTTAAAAGCTCAGGAATTCAAATTTAGGAAATGGCAAATTTCAAAATTTTCCATAAATTATTATTATATATTTTTTTTATAAAGGTAAAACATATCAACTCAAATTTACTTTTAACATAACGTACATTGTGTCACGAGAAATCAAACTGAATCTCTTGGATAAGTAAAAGCATTTCAAAGTTTTTACCACATATAGTGACACACTCAGATTTGCAAAAATGGGCCCTGAAAGGGTTAATGCCCAGTATCTTGTCCTAATTCGAGACTATTGCACAACATTCACTATAAACCACACTGACACAGCGCTACTATGTATCCCTGGAGTACTTATCATTATTCCCAAAATAATATATAAATCTAGATATATACACACGCACACATTATAAAGAAATTTCCTTTCATCATAATAGAAAACATACAGCAAGGGTAGGCATCCTCCAGCACTTGTGAAACTACAACTCCCAGCATGCATACTTGCTCTGCTCATAGAACTGAATGAAGCATGCTGGGAACTGTAGTTTTGCAACAGCTGGAGTGCCGCAGTTTGCTGACCCCCTAACATACAGCATTGTATAAAGACGAGAATTGTTTGCAGCCATAGCTCTGATCACATGACTGATGACAAGTCCTGTCACTAGCACCATATTGGAATTGGGAAAGATGTTAAACAGGTTCTCCAGGCTTTAAATATTGATGACATATCCTCAGCATAGGTCATAAATATCAGATTGGTGGGGGTCCAACACCTGGCACCCCCGCCATCAGCTGTATGAGGAGAGTCTCCCTTCTCTCTTCCTGCTCTACTGCTCTCTTTGGCAAAGCAGCATGAACAGGAAGAGAGAAGGGAGACGTTAAGTATTCTCCTCATACAGCTGACTGGTGGGGGTGCTGGGAGTCGGACCCCTGCCAATCTGATATTGATTACCTATTCTGAAAGCCCGGAGGACCCCTTTAAACACTAGATTCACCACTGCATAATTGCAAGAAATAGCACTATCAGGAATAAACACCAGCCCAACAAACCGCTGGAACCACTGGGATCATATCTAAAATATAAGACATGAACCGATCCACAGAAGCCCGATCTGTATCGCGATAATCCAGAGTAGCACTGATAAGAACTCCTCATACATAATCCTCTATACTACCCATCAAACCCACCTGCCATGTTATCAATATCATTATTTAACCCCTTCAGGATGCAGCAATTTTCCGTTTTTATTTTTTAAAGTGTATGTATATGAGTATATATATCCTATTACACAATACACTTAACCACCTGATTACCTGATTTGGCTAAAACATACATAAAATCCCCCCCCCCCCCCCATCAATCTAATTTTCCCTGCAACTATAAAGAAGAAAGGGTTGAGAGGGAAAGCAAGAGTTAACTATGGGCGAGGGAGAGGCTGACTGTGTAACCCTGTTGGGCAGGAGAGGGTCAATGTTGGTGAAAGGAAGGCGTTAACATAGAGGCATCAGGGTGAGGGAAGTGGTACTTTGCGAGGAAGGAAGGGGTTAAACAGAGTAGCTGCTCCTATGCAGGGCAGGTCTCTGTACTCGGGAGATGTGAGAGCAGACAGCTTAGGGAGGAAAGAGTTAAGTGGTGGGGTCGCTGGGTGCACCTGATGGCGGCTCCGTTTACTTTGCCAAGTTTCAGCAGGAGTTGCACGATGATTCCAGGGAATGGTTCTGTGATCTGCTAGTCGGGTCTAGCTGTCAGGCAGAATGAGAAGATCCTTGTTTTAGGGGAGGATTCTTGCTCTGTGCAGGGAGTCTACAGAGTAGTGCGCAGTTACACCTCAGTGTTTGATTAGTGATTTCCATCAGTGCATGCAGGGCCGGTGCAAGGAGTTTTACCACCCTAGGCAAAGATCCATTTTGCCGCCCCCTCATGTCACTCACTCACTGACAGACACACATGCACTCACTGACAGACACACATGCACTTATTCACTGACAGACAGACATACACACATGCACTCACTTGACAGACATACACCTACCCACTGAAACACACACATATATACTCACTGACAGACAGACAGACACGCACTTATTCACTGACAGACAGACATGCACTTATTCACTGACAGACAGACATGCACTTATTCACTGACAGACAGACATGCACTTATTCACTGACAGACATACATGCACTCACTGACAGACACACATACACACATGCACTCCCTGACAGACCTACACCTACCCACTGAAACACACACGCACTTATTCACTGACAGACACACATGCACTCACTGACACACAGACATGCACTTATTCACTGACAGACACACATAAACTCACTGACAGACACGCACTTATTCACTGACCGACACACATGCACTCACTGACAGACACACGTACACACATGCACTCACTGACAGACATACACCTACCCACTGAAACACACACACATATACTCACTGACAGACACGCACTTATTCACTGACAGACACACGTACACACATGCACTCACTGACAGACATACACCTACCCACTGAAACACACACGCACTTATTCACTGACAGACACGCACTTATTCACTGACAGACACACGTACACACATGCACTCACTGACAGACATACACCTACCCACTGAAACACACACACATATACTCACTGACAGACACGCCCTTATTCACTGACAGAAACTCACTGACAGACAGACATGCACTCACTGACAGACAGACATGCACTCACTGACAGACAGACATGCACTTATTCATTGACAGACACACATGCACTCACTGACAGACATACACCTACCCACTGAAACACACACACATATACTCACTGACAAATATACACATACTCATTGACAGACAGACATCCACACTCACTGACATACAGACATTTACTGACAGAAAGACAGACATACACTCACTCACTCACTGACACAGGCAAACACTCACTCAGTCAAACACTTAAACACTCACCTCCCTGGGGTCCAGTGTGGTGCAGCTCCTCAGTCCTCCAGCGCGCCGTTTAGTATGCCGGGGCCGGAATGACGTCATATTCCGGCATCACAAAGGGGGCGCGAGGGAGGAGTGGGGAGCTGCTAGAACAGCCTCCATTGCCGCCCGCCTCCTCTCCTCCGGTAATTTACTGGCAGAGCAGGCACCTGCCATCAGGGTAAGCAGATGCCTGCTCTGCCATATTTAAGAAGGACCTCCACCTCCTGTCCCCCCTGTAACGGCGCTGGGGGCGGCTCAAGAGCCGCTTGCCCAGGGCTGCAGTCCCAGTCAGGGGGAGCCCACCAGGGCGCCCCCAGCAGGCCGGCTCCCTAGGCGAACGCCTAGTTCGCCTATATGGTTGCACCGGCCCTGAGTGCATGCCTCCCAAGTGTCCCTCTTTTTGACCCAAGTCCCTCTGTCCTTCTTTCATCCTTAAATGTCCCTATTTTTGACCTGGAGAATTAATGCATAAATGTGCATTCATAAATTTACTAAATTGCTCCTTAGTGTACTTTCACACTTGCGTTAGAGGATTCTGGCTGGCAGTTCCGTTGCAAACGGAAATCCGTATGCAAACGGATAGCGTTTGTTTGCGGGTGCGGATCCGTCTGACAAATGCATTGAAATACTGTATGCCTCTCTCCGGTGTCATCTGGAAAACAATTAATTATTTTTGCATTTTTTGAAGGTCTGCACATACGCAGACCGGGAAACCAGATCCGTTTTTCCGGAACACTTGGTACTGGATCCGGTATTAATACATTTTAATGGAAATTAATGCCGACAAGTGTACCGGAATTTTTGCCGGAGAAAATACCACAGGATGCTGCGGTATTTTCTCTGGCCAAATACCGTAAGAGGGACTGAACTGAAGACTTCCTGATGCATACTGAACGGAATGCTCTCCATTCAGAATGCATTAGGATAAAACGGAAGCGTTTTTTTTTTTTTCCCGATATTGAGCTCCTATGATGGAATTCAATACCGAAAAACGCTAGTGTGAAAGTACCCTTACTCAACTATCAGTATGGTTTTTACCTGTGTATTAGACCATAACTTCATTATTTGGTGCAATTTGGATCTGAAAATATCAATAATCCGATGATTTTTATGCTAATATTTAAATGGATATTTAGGCACAAAAAAAAAATTGTCCCATAGGCTCCACATGTTGTAAAAAAATAAAGGAACTTACACTCTCCTAACTGATCCCCAGCTGCTGCAGCTCTGACGGAGCAGCCTAGTATGAAAAAATTGCTTTGATGCTCACCGAACAGTGGCACACTAGCACTGAGATGGTGTGCCACTGGAGAGCGCCGGCAGCTGATCTGAACGGTGAAACGTGGAGCAGACGACTCTGTGCTTCACCACTACAGGCAACTATGGGCAGAGAGAAAGCTGAGAGTGGGACATACCTTAGCCATTCCGGAACTGCGGGACAGCCAGTGAAATCCAGGACTGTCCCACTGGATCTGGGATGGTTGGGAGGTATGCTTTAACGACCTGTGCCATACATGTTTGCCCGATGAGGGCAGAGGCCTGGCTGTTACTGACATCCTGCCCCCTGCTTTACCTGGAGATAACTTTGATGTCAGCGGTTTAACCTCTTAGATGCAGCGGTTAAAGAGGACCTTTCACCTAAAAAAAAAATGTAAACTAAGACCATAGCTTTACTTACATGCCCCCATGAAGTGTTGATCGTTTTTTCTTTTTTCAAACTGTGCCCCCGTTTGTCCGCTATGCCCCCCCGGAATAATTCCCGCCGTCTATGGTAATGAGCCAGCCTCAAATGGGCTGGCTTTAAAAGTTCTCCTCGGCGTGCCTTCTCTCTTCTCCCTGGCACGGAGCGCATCCAATCAGCGCGCTCCGCTCTTAGCCAGGGAGAAGACGCTCCAGTTCTCGCGAGACTTCAGAGAACTGGAGCGATTTCGTCTATCCGGCTAAGAGCAGAGCGCGCTGATTGGATGCGCTCCGTGCCAGGGAGAAGAGAGAAGGCACGCCGAGGAGAACTTTTAAAGCCAGCCCATTTGAGGCTGGCTCATTACCATAGACGGCGGGAATTATTCCGGGGGGGCATAGCGGACAAACGGGGGCACAGTTTGAAAAAAGAAAAAACGATCAACACTTCATGGGGGCATGTAAGTAAAGCTATGGTCTTAGTTTACATTTTTTTTTTAGGTGAAAGGTCCTCTTTAATGCTGACCATAATATCTAAGCAGTTTACAGAGGGAGCTCCCGCTCTGAACCCATCGGCTCCCTGTTATGCTATATGATGGTTGCTTACAAAGGCCTCTCTGAGTCTGCCAGCTACAGAATGATCTCATAGGTGAACTGTCAGTGTGAATTTGACAGATACAATGCATTACAATACAATATGTATTGTAATGCATTGTACCAGCGATCAGACCCCCAAAAGTTTAAATCTCCTAGTTGGACTAAAAAAAATAAGTTTCAAGTAAAAGAAAACCCTTTTCATCCCATGAAGTGTTTTGCTACTGTAAAAACATTTTAAAAAATTTACATATATCGCTGCATATATAACAACCTGCTCTATAAAAATACCACATGATCTACAGTCGTGGCCAAAAGAATGACACAAATATTAGTTTTCACAAAGTTTGCTGCTAAACTGCTTTTAGATCTTTGTTTCAGTTGTTTCTGTGATGTAGTGAAATATAATTAGACGCACTTCATACATTTCAAAGGCTTTTATCGACAATTACATGACATTTATGCAAAGAGTCAGTATTTGCAGTGTTGGCCCTTCTTTTTCAGGACCTCTGCAATTCGACTGGGCATGCTCTCAATCAACTTCTGGGCCATTTACTGACTGATGGCAACCCATTCTTTCATAATCACTTCTTGGAGTTTGTCAGAATTAGTGGGTTTTTGTTTGTCCACCCGCCTCTTGAGGATTGACCACAAGTTCTCAATGGGATTAAGATCTGGGAGTTTCCAGGCCATGGACCCAAAATGTCAACGTTTTGGTCCCCGAGCCACTTAGTTATCACTTTTGCCTTATGGCACGGTGCTCCATCGTGCTGGAAAATGCATTGTTCTTCACCAAACTGTTGTTGGATTGTTGGAAGAAGTTGCTGTTGGAGGGTGTTTTGGTAACATTCTTTATTCATGGCTGTGTTTTAATGCAAAATTGTGATGAGAAGCAACCCCACACGTGAATGGTCTCAGGATGCTTTACTGTTGGCATAACACAGGACTAATGGTAGCGCTCACCTTTTCTTCTCCGGACAAGCCTTCTTCCTGATGTCCCAAACAATCGGAAAGAGGCTTCATCGGATATATGACTTTGCCCCAGTCCTCAGCAGTCCATTCACCATATTTTCTACAGAAGATCACTCTGTCCCTGATGTTTTTTTTGGAGAGAAGTGGCTTCTTTGCTGCCCTTCTTGACACCAGGCCATCTTCCAAAAGTCTTCGCCTCACTGTGCGTGCAGATGCGCTCACACCTGCCTGCTCCCATTCCTGAGCAAGCTCTGCACTGGTGGCACTCCGATCCCGCAGCTGAATCCTCTTTAGGAGACGATCCTGGCGCTTGCTGGACTTTCTTGGACGCCCTGAAGCCTTCTTAACAAGAATTGAACCTCTTTCCTTGAAGTGCTTGATGATCCTATAAATTGTTGATTGAGGTGCAATCTTAGTAGCCACAATATCCTTGCTTGTGAAGCCATTTTTATGCAACGCAATGATGGCTGCACGTGTTTCTTTGCAGGTCACCATGGTTAACATAGAAGAACAATGATTTCAAGCATCACCCTCCCTTTAACAGGTCAAGTCTGCCATTTTAACCCCATCAGCCTCACATAATGATCTCCAGCCTTGTGCTCGTCAACATTCTCACCTGAGTTAACAAGACGATTACTGAAATGATCTCAGCAGGTCCTTTAATGACAGCAATGAAATGCAGTGGAAAGTTTTTTGGGGGATTAAGTTCATTTTCATGACAAAGAAGGACTATGCAATTCATCTGATCACTCTTCATAACATTCTGGAGTATATGCAAATTGCTATTATAAAAACTTAAGCAGCAACTTTTCCAATTTCCAATATTAATGTAATTCTCAAAACTTTTGGCCACGACTGTACACTTTGAGATGAACAATGGAATAAAAAAAAACTATACCAGAACAGCCCTTTTTTGGTCACCTTGCCTCTCAAAAAACATAATATCAAGCAGTCAAAGTTGTATGTAACTCAAAATAGTACCAATGAAATCGTCACCTTATACCGGAAAAAAACAAGTTGTCGTTCCCCCCCCCCCCCTCCTCTTACAAAACCATTGACCGAAAAATTAATTGTTCCATCTAAAGCATTGCTTGGAGCGGTGTATGTGACAATGCCCGTAAACAGCATGGAAACTGGAAGAAGTAGACAGCGGGGGCAGCATGGAGCAGTGAGCAGATAAGTCTACTTTCACACTAGCAGCAGCCTTCTCCGGCAGGCAGTTCTGGCAGGGGAACAGCCTGCCGGATCTGTGCTGCCGCTAGTGCACCGTGCCGCCGGAGGTCCGCTCTGGCCCCATTGACTATAATGGGGGCAGGCCGGAGGTCCGGCCGCAGCTTGGCAAACATGCCGAGAGGCAGCCAGAATAAAACTACGACATGCACGTATCCGGCAGGCTGTTTCCTCACCGGAACAGCCTGGCGGAGAAGGCTGCCGCTAGTGTGAAAGTAATCCTGACCCATTAATTTCAATGGGGCTGTGCAGATGAGCAATGTTTTTCACGCATCACTTGTGCATTGCGTGAAAATCGCAGCATGTTCTATATTCTGTGTTTTTCATGTAACGCAGGCCCCATAGAAATGAATGGGGCTGCGTGAAAATCGCAAGCCAGTGCGGATGCGGTGTGATTTTCACGCATGGTTGCTAAGGAAACAAGGAATGAGCGACCCAGGGCCCCATTTATTTTATTATTTTTGATTATAACATGGTCCAAAGTGAAGAGGTTCGGGTCTGGGTACCACATACATTTTTTTTCTCACACGCAGTGCAAAACGCATTGCACTCGCGCAGAAAAAACTGAGCAACGGAACGCAATCTCAGCCAAAACTGACTGAAATTGCCTACTCGCACGGGTTTCCCGCAATGCACCCTGAATGCATCCAGCCCTCACCCATGACCCCCGTGTGAAAGAGGCCTAAGGCCTCTTGCACACGGCTGTTGTGGGTCCGTGATCTGTCCACACCGCAAAAATCCTGCAGAGGATGGCGCTCACTGGTTGTTACCATCTTCTGCCCCCAGTTATAGGTGCCCTGCAATAACCAGTAAGCACTTTTCCTTACTAGCTGGGAAAGTGATATATTTTTTTTTTGGGGGGGGGGGGTAACCCTTTAATAATAACCAGGCCTAAAAAGGCCTTAATGACCAGACACTTTTTTTGTGATTTAGCGCATATGGTGGTTCAAACGATTTTAATGTATTCATGTGTTGGACTACCAAAATAATTTTTGCACATAAAATATTAAATATTTTTAACATAATTTTTTCATTTTTAGTTTTATGTGGCGGAAATGGTGCAACATAATACGTCCACCAAGCGGTCATAAACAGACCTCAGGGGGACATTAAGACTTGTTTTTATTTTGAAACTTTTTCCTTTTATTTGTATTTTATCATTTTATTTATTTTATAATTTTTTTAAATTTAATTTTTACAATTATTTTTTTTACCAATTTTTTTTATACCCCAAAAGGTGATTGAAAGACTTTTGAGGACACATCATTTTATTTTTTATTTTTTTTATTCAGCACTATTTCCTCTGTAACTGCGGCATCTGAAGGTTGCTAACGAAACAAAGCCTCCAATGCAGATAAATAGATATATACAGATAAATCAATAGTGCAAAACAAACTTGAAGTGAATAAAAACATTTGCAGTGTTTATTTTTTAATCCGTTTTAAGTCTGTCTTTAGTTAGTGAGAGTGCACATAACTTATGAAATGGCACACAGTAATAATGAATTTGGCGCAAGTGTAATGTGGTTTGGCCACTGTCAGTGAAAGTACAGGAGATGCGACTTTTTATAATGCTGCGCGTTCTAATCTGTAATTTTGACCAACTTTTCACTCCACCTTTTCACTAAAAGTCACAAAAAATGCACAAAATGTCAAACACTTGTGACATTTTTCACCTAAAAAAAAGTGTCACAGATTTGATATATATATCCCCCAAAATGTGCACATAAAGCAGGGGTGCACAACCTGCGGCCCGGGGGCCACATGCGGCCCTTGATACCATTCAGTGTGGCCCCCAACCATCTGGTAACAGACATGTATGCCATCTGGTAACAGACATGTATGCCTATGTCTTGTGGCTGCTCTCATGTATTTTTCATGTATTTCTCCCATTAGATGGGAGTCCTGGAAGTGTAACTAGACATTATTGGTATATAATGTGTGTTCAATATGCCATAAGTACAATATTTCTGTTGTTAATACACCTTTAAAATTTAATTTCGTCCCTCGTCATTGGTTCAGTCTGGCGATGAGGCCCCCAACCAGGAAACGTTGTGCACCCCTGACATAAAGCAATACCACTCATAACATGGATGGATAGGTATGAGGTGGTACCACTCACCTGATCTGGTGCTAGGGGCACAACATCCAAAAATGCCAGAAGTACTATGGATGGGAAGCTGCTGCCCGGTCCAGCCGGAGAGGACTGGTCCAGAATGCAAGGTTGACAAAGAGAACCCAAAAATGGACTGATATCGGCGCTGCTGTTCCAATGGAGCCCAGATACTTTGATGGCAGGTTTAGTCCATTTTAATAATGTGTGGGCTCTTCACCCATAGATTAGGTGAGAGAAATAAAAAAAGGAATCCAGAAGGCTGTATGATTTCAGCAAACTGGTAAAACCAGTAATTTATACACTTATATCTCAGCTTTTTTGCAGCCCTGTAAAAAGCTATTGGTATAGGGAGGAGGTGTGATCAGTGATTGATAGCATTGTGTGTATGAGAGATAGCTGTCAGTCACTGATAACCCCTCCCTCCTGGACCAATTGCTTTTTTGCAGCCCTTTAAAAAACTAAGATATAAATGTATAAATTGGTTTTACTGAATCTTTTCCCACAAAAATATATATTAGGGCACTTTCACACTTGCGTTGTGAGGATCCGGCAGGCAGTTCCGTTGCCGGAACTGCCTGCCGGATCTGGAAATCCGTATGCAAACGAATATCATTTGTAGACTGATCTGAATCCGTCTGACAAATGCATTGAAATTCTGGATCTGTGTCATCCGGAAAAACAGATCCGGTATTTATTTTGTCTCATTTTAAAAGGTCTGCGCATGCACAGACCGGGAAACCGGATCCGGTTTTCCAAAACACTTGGTACCGGATCCGGCATTAATACATTTCAATGGAAATTAATGCTGGCATTCCGGCAAGTGTTACGGAATTTTGGCCGGAGAAAATACCGCCGCATGCTTCAGTATTTTCTCTGGCCAAATACCGTAATAGGGACTGAACTGAAGACATCCTGAACTAAATGCTCTCTATTCAGAATGCATTAGGATAAAACTGAAGCGTTTTATTCCGGTATTGAGCCCCTAGGACGGAACTCATTACCGGAAAAGAATAACGCTAGTGTGAAAGTACCCTTAGTCTGCTCAGTAAATCCTGCTCTAGAACATGTCGCTTTCAGATTGCATTGCATTTTGTGGTGAAAGGTCCTGACAGTGGCACAGATATACACTATGAATTGTAAGGGATCGCTCTCTCTCAGGGGGTCGTCATCACAAATTTCTTCTCGGACAACGGATTCCATGTCCAAACATTGCTTTTATTTGTCAGTCTTCACATAATATCTCTGAGTTTTGTCATCTCTCGGCACTTTGAAGTCGCAGCTTCAACTTACTGTGTTACATCTACAAAATAAACACTCGCCCGGCTAGGCACTCACTAAACGGAGGTTTCCCTAACCCACCTCTAAGACGCAATTCACATTGTACGGTATTCACTTCAGTCCGACAGCCTCTCTGCTGTCAACCAATGCAAACCACCAGTCTTTGTGGTGGAAGCAGTGAAATACCTTGGGGGGCTTGGGTCCAGCAGTCCTCCTGAATCTGAGCTTGCGACACCTCTCTTCCTTAGGCGTTTCGGGGGCGCCCCCCAAACTCAGGCTTCCTCGGCCTTGCTGGAGCTACACAGAGCCTCTGCAGTCCTTCCAAAAATCCCCTCCTCCTCTCTCACTCTGAGGATTGTTTTATCCCCATGCAGGGGCGTAATGATCGCGGTCGCGCCCTGCAAGTGCTTTTAATGGCCAGTCGCCATCGGGGCCTGCTTAATTTGCTGGCTGCGCTACTGCGCACATTCCCAACTAAACCCATACCCTCTCTGCGCGGCGCTGCTCCACCAGACTCACACACACTGTCAATTAATTCTGTGACAGTGCTAGGCCCGGCGCTGAGAACGTATGTGTCACGACCATGGTCATGGTCGTGACTCCTGAACCGCATGCTGTTGCTGGCGGTTTGGTTTCATTGTTCAACCACAGGTGAGGGCCGCTAGTATGTTGCCTCACTTGTGGTTGCCGCTGGCAACATGTTATTTTGTATGTTGCAGTATAGCAGCCTGAGCTGGTGCTAGGCAGCTTGCTGCAATGTGCATGCGGTTGCACCTGGCAACCTCTCTTTATAGGTGTGCCTTTTATCGGTGTGCACGGGGTGTTATATGTTATGTGTGCACTTTCCCCTTTAAGTGGTTTCACTTCCCTGGTTGGTGTTGGAAGGGTTAATTCCCTTTCCTGTGTGTGTCTGTGTGGGTGTGGCCACTTTGGGCTATAAAGCCTCTTTGGAGACCTGAAGCTGAGGGGTTCTTCAGCCATGCTTTGCTGGAGACATCCTCCTGGTAATTCACAATCTGCTAGTGGGGGCCACCCTTATGGTCATAAGTTTGTTATATGTGATGTGCAGTTGATGTTTTCCTTTTGTTATTTGGTGCAGCTATGGATCTGGGTTCCTGTGTGTGGATGTGTGTTTGCTGTGTTCATTTAGTATTGTGTGGACATCAGCTTGTCAGCACAGGTATCCAGTCAGCAAGGCTGTGGCAGGTAGGTGGAACTAGTGCAGTTAACCTGCCATATCCATAGGTCTGTTTATGTTCCTCTTTTCCTTGCAGCTTGGCCAGTGAGACTCCTGTTCCTCCGTATCCAGAAGGAACAGGTCGTCTTACACTGCTCCTAGTTTAGGGCCACCCTGAGGGCTAGCAGGGACTTCAAGGTTCTGGAGTATGAGCCCTCCTACCATCCGGGTCGGCTCATACAGCTAGGAGTCAGGGTCAGATTAGGGATGCGATTAGGAGGTGACCTGCTCCCTATTTCTGTGGTCCTGGCCAAGTAGCGGCCTACCATCTTCTGGCATAGCCCATCCTCAGCCGTGACAGTATGACGGGACGAAGCGAACATAGTAGGTACGTTTTTTTTTTTTTTATGTTTGTCCACACCAGCTTCATACTGGGGGGAGAGGGGGCACCTGGCAGTGGCGGCATATGATTAACTACCTAACCCTGGATTCAGAAAGGGGGGTCATATGAGGGCAGGGTGGGGCACTGGAAGTCTGTCATCAAATCATTCATTACTTGGGGTAAAATTAAATATATAGGGGCAAAAAAATGAAATATAAACATTGAGGGGGCAAAAAAATGAAATATATAAATTAAAAGAGGGAGGCAAAAAAATGAAATATATAAATTGAGAGGGGGAAATGAAATATATATATTGAGAGGGGGGAAATGAAATATATACATTGAGAGGTGGGGCAAAAAGGTAAAAGGGGCAGGGTAATGGGGGTGGGGGGGGCCCCAATCCAAAGTTTGACCTGGGGCCCATCGTACTCAAGTTATGCCACTGTCCCCATGTGATGATCACACCTGGTCTTACCTCAAACCTGGTGATTGTGGGGAAAAGCCCTGAAAATCCTGAAATACATCTCCTCTCATAGCTATGAGGCCTGTCACTGCCTCCCTATAGATATATAGATATATATATATTTATCTATCATATATACACTATAAACGTTTGGGAATGTGAGGAAAGAAATAAAAGCTGAAATAAATAATTGTCTAGTATTATTCTGATCTTTCACATTCTTGAAATCTAGTAGTAATCCTAACTGACCTAAGGCCTCCTGCACACGAACGTGTTCTGCCTGTTGCCGTATTGCGGACTGAATTTACGGATCTGCAATACACAGGTGCAGTTTCGTGGACATTCAATGGGTCCGCAAATCCAGAGATGCGGAATGGTGTGGAACGGAACCCTACGGAAGCACTACGGAGTGCTTCCGTGGGGTTTCGTCGGGTACTTCGGTTCCACAAAAAGATAGAAGATGTCCTATCTTGTTGCGGATAACGGACCCATTAAAGTGAATGGGTCTGTGATCCGCTGCGGCTGCCCCACGGTCGGTGTTTGTGCATTGGGCGCACATTTGTGTGCAGGAGGCCTTAGAAGGTATAAAGATTGATGTGACATTACATGCAGTGTAAGACTTAATGCTATATTATCCAGTATTGCCTTACTGCCCTACAACCACTGCCTCAGATTAGTTTGTGTTTTCCATGTAACACGTCACTTAGCATGGCACATTGTATTGTTTGCCATCCATCATTTCATTTTTTTGAATTGCCGTTTAGGAAACAGATCTACATTCACGTTGCATATGCCTCTAGCAAAACCATTATGAGGTTAAGTGAGAGTAAATGGTTGTCTTATAGAGGCCGAAAGGCAGGGCAGTAATACAGCTACCGTACGCCGACCAGTCTTAACATTGTTTCATGACCATGACACCTGTGAAATATATTAACTATAGTTAGCTCTTAAAATTGATGTGTTGGAAGCAGGAAAAATGAGGAAGCTGAAGGATGTATTTGTACTGGGTCTTTTAAACATTCATTTTCACAGATCGCACCACATGAGGATGTCAATTTTCTGAAATAAAGGTTATGATGACTACATGACCGCTGGTTGTTGGAAGCAATCTCTTACTCCCAGGTGTTTGGAAAGAAACAGTTCTCAGAATTACTAGTGTCGGAGCTGTGCATACCAGTGTTGAAAACTTTGCCTTAGGCCTCCTGCACATGACCGTAGGTGTCCCGTTGCCATATTGCGGACCGCATTTGCAGATCCGCAATACACGGGCACCATTCCGTGTGCATTCCGTATCACGGATGCAGACCCTTTCACTACGGAGTGCTTCCGTGGGGTTTCGTCCCGTACTTACGTTCCGCAAAAAGCTAGAACATGTCCTATCTTTTTGCGGAACGGGTCCGCGATCCACTGCAAAAAATCGGATGAATGTGACCAAAGTATATGACAACCTATGGTATCAACTGTATGCATGCTACAGGTTAAGTCAGTAAGGGCTCGTTCACATGACCTTTGGTGTCCTGTTCCCATATTGCGGACCGCATTTGCGGATCTGGAGATGCGGAACGGAACACTACGGAAGCACTACATAGTGCTCTCTGGGGTTCCGTTCCATGCCTTCGCACCGCAAAAAGATAGAGCATGTTCTATCTTTTTGCGATACGGAGGGAACGCGGACCCCACGGAAGGTGCCCATGCATCGCGGACCGCAATTTGCGGTTCACAGCACTGTCATGGGACTCTAATGGTCATGTGAATGAGCCCTAAGGCTGAGAAAGAGGTGTATCACTGAAGCGGACTTTTAAGAAGCCCAGACGTGTAGATCGCCCATGCATCAGCCCCTTTACATCCCTGAGTTTGCCAGAAACCATGCAAAACATGTAGTGGTGTTCCAGCTCTATACACGGTTTACTTCTGGAACCAGAGCTGCTGCTGATCAGCTGATCAGTAGGGGTGCCAGGTGTCAGGTCATCACCATGTTACTCCCAGGAAACTCATTTAATAAAAGTCGCATTTTATTACATGGGTGTTTTCAATAATTAGGCCAATTCCGAAATGATCACGCTCCTTGGAGAGATTGGTAGTGGACGGTGGTAAGAACCTTTCAGATGAGCTGCCTGTTTCTAGAAGGCACCAAATTAATATAGTAAATTACAAGTCTGTGAGTGCAAGGTCTTTCTATAAAGTGAAGTTTGGGGGAGCTCTCTGTACTCCAAGGAATGTAATCGAGAACAGAATGTTGTGTTGTTTTGTAGTGAGTGTGGGTATTTCAGTCAATTTAAGGAATTTGAGTGGCCTTATCTGATGGTGACTCATACGCTCGAAGATTGGATAATAAAATGACATCAGTGTCTATAACCCATAATTCTCAAGATATGACAGCAGCTACAGTAATGCTTGAAAGTTTGTGAACCCTTCAGAGTTCTCAATATTTCTGCATAAATTTCACGCAAAAATAAATTAGATTTTCACAAAAGTAGATAAAGATAACCAAGTCAGATGAGTCAAAATTATTAGATATTTACTGAGAAAGAGGATACAATATCACATGATGGAAAGTGGAAAAAGTATGTGAACCATTGCTTTCAGTATCTGGTGTGACCTCCTTGTGCTGCAATTGTTGATTAGTCCTGCACATCAGCTTGGAAGAATTTTTGTCCATTTCTCTATGCAAAAACAGCTTCAACTCTGGTATGTTGGTGGGTTTACTCCCATATCCTGCTCACTTCAGGTCTTTCCACAACATGTGAGCCAGTGACATGACGCACGGTTGACACATCAACACCATGTGACCTTCATCAAACCAGATGTTAATGTGGGGAGACCCAAGACCCACAGCAGCAGTGGTGGAGCGATGGAACCAGAACCCAACAGAGGGGGATCAGGGAAGTATGATTCCCACTGTGGGTCCGGCCACGCTGCAGAAAAGGTCCAAATTTAAAAAAAAGGAGAGTGAGACCCAGATTACTACACATTTTCATAACCATTAATTTAAAGTCCTTTTCTTAAAACTCTCCACTGTTCCTGTTGTGACCACGTCCTAAGGTAGACTATTCCACAGATTCAGTTCTTACAGTAAAGATTCCTTGATGCCTCTGGAGACTAATTTTATTTTATTTTTTCTCCAGACGGGGGAAGTGCCCCCTGTCTTTTGAGGGGATTTTACATAAGGCTTTTTGCCATATTTTTTGTATGGCCCGTTTATGTATTTGTATAGGTTAATCATGTCCGCCCTTAGAGGTCTCTTCTCAAGACTAAGTAAATTTAATTCTTTTTGACTCTATAATGACAGGGAGTGTTCCACAGGATTAGCACTTAGCCAATGTGGTGCCAATATAAAAAATAAAAAAAAGTCCAAAAACAGAGCCCGGAAACTAAAGGACGGTAAGTTTAACAACTGTCGTAGGTACCCAAAAAAAAGCCAAATGGCACAAGAAAACCACAATAATGTGCACATCCAATAAATGTAAAGGCAACATAGCAATTTTATTAGACTACAAAGACATACAGACATTGTTTAAAAATTGTATACAATAGTCATGTGCTGGTACAAGGTAAGACCAAGCACAAACACAGCATCCACCAGGGTCCACAAATGAGGACACAATGTATATAGTCCAAGACAAAATAGCAAGCAATACACAACCAAACAGAAAAATCTGCAATAAATGAGTGATAATGTGACATCAAAGTACCGTATCTAGAAATGTATTTTATTTTTTTTTACTCATTTCAAGTATCATTTCTAGTTACTTTGATGCCACATTATCACTTTTATTGCAGATCTTTCTGTTTGGTTGTGTATTGCTTGCTATTTTGTCTTGTACTATACACATGGGGCCAGATTTATCATTAGCTCAAGTCAGAATAATGGAGTGAAAAAGTCGCAAAAAAATGCGCAAACGCTAAAACTTTGCACAAATTTGCGACTTTTTCCTGCTCTGCACTATGCTCGTTAGTTTTCTGAAAGTGGGCGTGTTTTCTTATGTAAATGAATCTCTAGACAGATTTACTATTGGGACTATTTAAAAAGTCGCAAAAAAATGGCAAAAAAATTTGCAATTTCACTCCAGTGAGGACCATGCTTATCTTATGAGACTTTTTAATAGAACATGCAACTTTTTCGTAAGGACGTGCGACTTTTGTAAAGCTGCTTACTGACGGATAAACTGCTACCGTCAAACCACATTTATTACAGTATTAAAGGGCCGCTCATAAATCTGACTTGGCTAAAACTGACTTTAGACATACAGTACAGACCAAAAGTTTGGACACACCTTCTCATTCAAAGAGTTTTCTTTATTTTCATGACTATGAAAATTGTAGATTCACACTGAAGGCATCAAAACTATGAATTAACACATGTGGAATTATATACATAACAAAAAAGTGTGAAACAATAGAAAATATGTAATTCTAGGTTCTTCAAAGTAGCCACTTTTTGCTTTGATTACTGCTTTGCTCTTGGCATTCTCTTGATGAGTTTCAAGAGGTAGTCACCTGAAATGGTTTTCACTTCACAGGCGTGCCCTGTCAGGTTTAATAAGTGGGATTTCTAGCCTTATAAATGGAGTTGCGACCATCAGTTGTGTTGTGGAGAAGTCAGGTGGATACACAGCTGATAGTCCTACTGAATAGACTGTTAGAATTTGTATTATGGCAAGAAAAAAGCAGCTAAGTAAAGAAAAACGAGTGGCCATCATTACTTTAAGAAATGAAGGTCAGTCAGTCTGAAAAATTGGGAAAACTTTGAAAGTGTCCCCAAGTGCAGTCACAAAAACCATCAAGCGCTACAAAGAAACTGGCTCACATGCAGACCGCCCCAGGAAAGGAAGACCAAGAGTCACCTCTGCTGCGGAGGATAAGTTCATCCGAGTCACCAGCCTCAGAAATCGCAGGTTAACAGCAGCTCAGATTAGAGACCAGGTCAATGCCACACAGAGTTCTAGCAGCAGACACATCTCTAGAACAACTGTTAAGAGGATACTGTGTGAATCAGGCCTTCATGGTAGAATATGTGCTAGGAAACCACTGCTAAGGACAGGCAATAAGCAGAAGAGACTTGTTTGGGCTAAAGAACACAAGGAATGGACATTAGACCAGTGGAAATCTGTGCTTTGGTCTGATGAGTCCAAATATTAGATCTTTGGTTCCAACCACCGTGTCTTTGTGCGACGCAGAAAAGGTGAACGGATGGACTCTACATGCCTGGTTCCCACCGTGAAGCATGGAGGAGGAGGTGTGATGGTGTGGGGGTGCTTTGCTGGTGACACTGTTGGGGATTTATTCAAAATTGAAGGCATACTGAACCAGCATGGCTACAACAGCATCTTGCAGCGACATGCTATTCCATCCGGTTTGCGTTTAGTTGGACCATCATTTATTTTTCAACAGGACAATGACCCCAAACACACCTTCATACTGTGTAAGGGCTATTTGACCATGAAGGAGAGTGATGGGGTGCTGCGCCAGATGACCTGGCCTCCACAGTCACCGGACCTGAACCTAATCGAGATGGTTTGGGGTGAGCTGAACCGCAGAGTGAAGGCAAAAGGGCCAACAAGTGCTAAGCATCTCTGGGAACTCCTGCAAGACTGTTGGAAGACCATTTCAGGTGACTACCTCTTGAAGCTCATCAAGAGAATGCCAAGAGTGTGCAAAGCAGTAATCAAAGCAAAAGGTGGCTACTTTGAAGAACCTAGAATATGACATATTTTCAGTTGTTTCACACTTTTTTGTTATGTATATAATTCCACATGTGTTAATTCATAGTTTTGATGCCTTCAGTGTGAATCTACAATTTTCATAGTCATGAAAATAAAGAAACTCTTTGAATGAGAAGGTGTGTCCAAACTTTTGGTCTGTACTGTATGTGAAAGTGGAGTGAGCTGTCAGAGTAATGATAAATCTGGCCCATCGTGTCCTCATTTGTGGACCCTGGTGGATGCTGTGTTTGTGCTTGGTCTTACCTTGTACCAGCACATGACTTATACAGACATTATTTAAAAATGGTATACAATGTCTTTGTAGTCTAATAAAATTGCTATGTTGCTTTTACATTTCGTGGATCTGCACATTATTGCGGTTTTCTTGTGCCATGTGGCTTTTTTGGGGGGTATCTTTATGCTGGATTTGAACGTTGGTGCACTCCTTATTTGTAGTGTGCCCCCCTTCACATTGTTATTGGATCTGTAGTAGGTAAACAATTTGAAGGTTTTCTAAGAGATGCGATCTTGGAGTACCTCAATGAAAATAAGCAAATAACGCCATGTCAGCATGACTTCATGAGGGATCGGTCATGTAAAAGTAATTTAATCAGTTTCTAGGAGGAGGGAAGTTCTAGACTTGACTGCGGTAAGTCAATAGATGTCATATATCTTCTCTAAAGCATTTGACACTGTACCGCATAAAAGGTTAGTATATAAAATGAGAATGCTTGGACTGGGAGAAAATGTCTGTATGTGGGAAAGTAACTGGCTCAATGATAGAAAACAGAGGGTGGTTATTAACGGTACACACTCAGATTGGGTCACTGTCACTAGAGGGGTATCTCAGGGGTCAGTATTGAGCCCTATTCTCTTCAATATATTTATAGAAAATCTTGTATAAGGTTTGCACAGTAAAATATACATTTTTGCAGATAAATGTGTAAAGTAATTAACACGGAAAAGGACAGTATACTGCTACAGATTGATCTGGCTATGTTGGAGGCTTGTTGTAAGGTTATGCACGTGGGAAGGAATAATGCAAGTCACCAGTACATACTAAATGGATAAACACTGGGTAACACTGACATGGAAAAGGACCTAGGAATTTTAGTGAACAGCAAACTAAGCTGTAGAAACCAGTGTCAGGCAGCTGCTGCCAAGGCCAGTAAAATAATGGGTTTCATCAAAAGGGGCATAGATGCCTGTGATGAGAACATAGTGCTACCACTCTACAAATCATTAGTCAGACCACACATGGAGTACTGTGTACAGTTCTGGGCTCCTGTGAACAAGACAGATATAGCAGAGCTGGAGAGGGTTCAGAGAAGGGCAACTAAAGTAATAACTGGAATGGGGGACTGCAGTACCCTGAAAGATTATCAACATTAGGGTTATTCAGTTTAGAAAAAAGACTGAGGGGAGATCTAATTACTATGTATAAATATATCAGGGGTCAGTACAGAGATCGCTCCCATCATCTATTTATCCCGAGGACTGTGACTGTGACGAGGGGACATCCTCTGCGTCTGGAGGAAAGAAGGTTTGTACACAAACATAGAAGAGGATTCTTTACGGTAAGAGCAGTGAGACTATGGAACTCTCTGCCTGAGGAGGTGGTGATGGTGAGTACAATAAAGGAATTCAAGAGGGGCCTGGACGTATTTCTGGAGCTTAATAATATTACAGGCTATAGCTACTAGAGATTGGTCGTTGATCTAGGGAGTTATTCTGATTGCCTGATTGGAGTCGGGAAGGATTTTTTTCCCCTAAAGTGAAGAAAAATAGCTTCTACCTCACAGTTTTTTGTTTTTTTTTTGCCTTCCTCTGGATCAACTTGCAGGATAAGGCTACTTTTACATCTGTGTTGTGCTGTCCGGTTTTGAGATCCAGCACAAGGCTTCCGTTTTGTCCCTATTCATTGTCAATGGGGACAAAACTGAAAAAAGTGGACCAGAGTGCACCAGAGCGCATTCTGTTCCAGTTTGTTGCATTCCCATGCCAGACACAAAACCGCTGTAAGCAGTGTTTTTGTGTGCGGCATGGGAAACTGAAGAAACCATGTAAGTCAATAGTGCTGGAGCCGTTTTTTGGGGACATAAAAAAATAATGAATCCAGTGCCCATTGACTTACAATGGTTTTAGTGCTGGATCCGGTTTCTTTATTTTTGATATAACACAACCAGATATGCTCTGAACAGATGCAACTGGTTGTATTATTATAACTGAAGCGTTTTGCTGTGGTTTTGAGATCTCATGCCGGATATCAGCCTAACAGGCTGAACTGGATGGACAGATGTCTTTTTTCAGTCTTACAAACTATGTGTTACTATGTAATCTTTCCTCATAACTAAGATCCTTCATGCCCCAGCTTAGTTGCTCCCCTTTATACCTTTTCCAGTTGCAGATCATCCTTGCTATGGACTGGTGCCTGAACCGCATATTCCAGATGAGGCCACACCAAAGCTTTGTAAAGTGGTAATATTATATGCCTGTCCTGCGAGTCCATGCCTCATTTAATACAGGAGAATATCCTTCTACCCTTATGAGCAGCTGATTGACATTGTATGCTGTTATTCAATCTACCATCTACAAGGACACCCAGATCCTTCTCTATAAGTAACTCTCCCAGTGATACATCCCCTAGAACATATGATGCACATAGATTAATACTACTCAGATACTCAGGCTTTACATTTATCCACACTGGACCTCATTTCCCAAGTTGATGCCCAAACACTCAAAGTGTCCAAGTCAGCTTGTAGATTTTGGACATCTTCCATGGACTGCACAGTACTGCATAGCTTGGTGTCATCTGAAAAAATAGAAATAGTGCTATTAATCCCATTCTAGATATCATTAATAAACAAGTTAAATAATAGGGGATCCAGCACTGAACTTTAGGGTATACTACTAGCATATTCCGATAGGTGTAGGACCGGCTCCTAGCTCAAGAAAGGGGCTCCACTCTTGCTCAGCTGTTTTTGTAAGTCTCATAGTGGTGAATAAAGTGCTAATAGCACATCCACAGCCACCCTTTCGTTCAGTTCAACTCTGTGGGACTTTAAAAAATAGCAAATCCAGAGATTAGCTATTTTTGGTGGTCCCATAGCATGAATAGAGGGGTGCCAATGCATACAAGGCTTGCTGTGCATTTATGGTGGGGCCCCGTTCATAAGATAGAAGTTGGTCCCAGAGGTAAGATCTACACTTAGACAAATATGGCATATCCTATTCAGAATGGAAATGCTCTTTTTTCAAATCTTATTTTGATTATTATCAAAGTTTAAATTAGAACAGTAAAGCAAAATAGTTGCACATGCAGCATGAGATCTAAAATGTGAGTGGAATCAGTGAAAGAATAGAAATTAAAACAATAGGCGGCACACACAAAACCCACCAAAATATGGAAGGAACAAAGGAACATCAACCGGAGAGCAATGAAGAATAAGCCCACTAAGCATGACTGGGAATCTATTCAGGCTGCGTCTCCAAGTCAACTGTGGTAAAGAGGTCCTTATAAGTCTGCCAGGGGAGCCAAAGTAACTTCATCTTATGCACTTGGGGTGTACTAGCCATCATTAGTGTTTCCAATTTTGTGAATATGGTCTATTTTTAGGACCCATTTCCAGACCAGAAGTGCACTAGTGGACTTCTAATGTCTGAGTATCACTGTGCAAGCCACTGACAAAAAAAGGCACAAGATACTTTTTTTCCCACCAGGAGAGACCTAGGAAGAATCGACAAAAGTGCTAACTGAGGGGAAGGGGATAGTTTAACACCAGAGACTTGATGGTAAATTATGAAAATCGCCTGCAAAAATGGCTGTAGGACTGTGCATCCCCACCAAATATGTGTTTTAGTAAGTAGGTGGTTGGGGCAACAATACCATCTACACAAAGTCTTATCATTTTTCTTTTGAACCTGATATGCCATGGGTAGTTTGTGAGCTCTAAGTAAGACCCTCTGCCACTCCAACTCCGACAGACTGAGGACCGATTCTGTCTGCCAAGCAATGGTGAAAGGGGAAAGAGGGTCAGATGTGTTCAAAAGAAGAGTGTAAAGTGATGAGATAACAAGCATAGGATGAGCAATTGTATGCTGCTTTTTAAAATAAAGTCACTGGAAATTTCTACCAAAATGGAGGAGTGCTGTGGATTTTTCCATGTAAGCATAGGAGGGGAAGAGCTCAACAGCAGGGACTCTTAGCTGGGCGTATTCCATCCAGGACAGTCCTATTCGGACAAGCTTCCTGCAAAACAGCAAATGGAGGTAAGGAGGAGTCCGCAGTCATAACCTGTGTCAGACACTTATAATCAGATGAAGACCAAGAAAGAAAGTGGTGCCTACCCACTGCCGGTGGAAATGTTAAGTTATCAAATAAGGAGCCTCTCTCATAGCTGCAGAACACATGAAATCAGTGGGGGGAAATGGGCAAGGGAGGGCCTATTCAAGGGTGAGATCCAAGGGAGGGACCGTAGAGACAATGGACTGAATTCAGCTTCTATAATTACCCATTATTTATTTGTTTGGTTGTGAAACCAGTCAATTAGCTAAAGCAAAAAGGCTGCTCGGTGGTACACATGAAAGTCTGGAAGATGAGTCCCTCCCTTGGATTTTGGACGAACAAGGGGGGATTGTCCTATGCGAAGTCTCAATGATTCCCAGACAAATTTTCTGGTCAGACTCTGCAGACTTTTAAATAATTCATTGGACGAAGAGATCAACAGTCTGGTAAAGACAAAGAAAATGTGGTAGGATGTTCATGTTAAGGAAATTTATCTGACCAAACCAAGACAGTTCTGGCTGTATGCTGCAATAATGGTAGATAATTCAGTGTATACAAATCAGATAGATTAGAAGGAATCTGTACCCCTTGTGGGGTTTTGCTCTGGTAGACAGGCTAGCGGACGCAGTGTAGAGGCAACCACAAAGTCTTTAACTTAAACAGTTCAGTGTTTAGTCACACATAAGGAAAAAACAAAAATGACTGTTCACAGTCTTGGTGTTTGTTCACACCATGCAATGTCCATAGAACAAAGTCTTCATCTGGTTAGCAGTTTTCCATCCACAGTCCACAGCAGGCTTTAAGGGCCTGTTTCCCGGCATACGGCTCTCAGCCCTTTAGCATGGCACAAATTCACAAGTCCTAAAACACAGAGACTCCCCAGCTTCTCTGTCAGATGGAGGATAAAACACACCCAGCTGAGACTGCTGGCTTGGTTTTATTTAGGCCAAAAAGATCTGGCCTGGAGAGTGGGGAGGAGCCACCCACCCAGCACTTTGACTACTCACAGTAAGAGCCGGTCTGGATCGGCTTTACAGCCATACTAACAACAAAACAGTGCCAGTCAGCACTAGCTGCCGCTGACAATTAAAACTACTGGCTCTTACCTCACCGAGGCCAGGAATCTCGGTGACAGATACCTTCCATCAATGACGGCCCCTTTGACCTTCCTACACTCTATATACTTAATGGCTTTCTGTTGCCAACGAAAGGAGAAGTTGAGTTTCAACTGCTTAACCAACTCCGATGGTACGCTCAGGTTAAGGACTTCGGTTTTGGAATAGTTTACTTTGAAGTTGCTAAGGGTTCCAAACCTGTCAAATTCTTGTAACAGAATGGGGAGAGAGATAATAAGTCATCAGTATAAAGCCACAATTTGTGATCATGTGGACCTAACTTAATGACCAAAATAACGGGGGGATTACAAATCGCAGCTGTCCTCTTGTAGCAGTTTATCTTCTTTTAAATACTCTCTCCTCTTTTACCTTGTTGATTCCCTTTATGTATTTAAAAGTTTCTATCATATTCCCTCTGTCTCGTCTTTCTTCCAAGCTATACATTTTAAGGTCCTTTAATCTTTCCTGGTAAGTTTTAGGCTACTTTCACACTTGCGTTTGGGGTTCCGCTTGTGAGATCCGTTTGAGGGCTCTCACAAGCGGCCCCGAATGGATCCGTTCATCCGCAATGCATTCTGAATGGATAAGGATCCATTCAGAATGCATCAGTTTGGCTCCGTTCCGCCTCCATTCCGCTCTGGAGGCGAACACCAAAACGCTGCTTGCAGCATTTTGGTGTCCGCCTGGCCTTGCGGAGCCAAACGGATCCCTCCTGACTTACAATGCAAGTCAATAGGGACGGATCCGTTTAACGTTGACACAATTTGGTGCAATTGCAAACAGATCCGTCCCCCATTGACTTTCAATGTAAAGTCAGGAGTAGGGATCGGAGTTGTAATGACCGGCGTCACACACAGGGAGGAAAACAGGGAAAGCCCTGCCCAAGGGAGAGGGAAAGGTGGTGACCCCTAACTCACCTTGCGGCTGGCACCTGACTGCCCTGATGTCCCTAGACGGGTTCCTCACCCGTGCGGCGATCACGTGCCTAAACCCTGGCTTTCCCTGAAATGAGCCCTAGATAGTGAACGGGCCGGTGGGATCGCTAGTCCGCACCACTGCACTAAGAGGGAAACACCAGGGAGAGGACAGACAAATACAAACAAACACAAACACCCAGGTGGGCGACCACAGCAGTCCACAAAGGTCCAACAGGGATCCGGAGGGTAGCGTTCTGAAACAACCATCCGAGAACGCAGCAACACAGCTCCAGTGGGTCAGAATAGATGTCCAGGCAGGAAGCTCTATCTCTGGCAACCAGAGAAGTGTGAGAGAGGAATATAAGGAGGTTTGGGAGTGCTGGACAAGAAACAGCTGAGGAGAAGGAGCTACGGATCCCTGAGTGAGCCAAAGGGGTTTGCAAAGCAAACCCAGAAAGCTACCATAAGGAAAACAGCCCTATCTTAAATAGAGCGTGCAGCCAACCGCTGCGACTTCCTGACCCCGGGTATAACGGAGTCAGGCGTGGTTCTCGATACCCTCGTGACAGTACCCCCCTCTCTACGAGGGGCCTCCGGACACTCAGGACCAGGTCTCTCAGGATGAGAGGCATGAAAAACCCGAACTAACCTGTCGGCGTTTACCTCAGACGCAGGAACCCACATTCTTTCCTCGGGACCGTAACCTCTCCAATGCACCAGATATTGAAGAGAGCGGCGGACCCGACGAGAATTAACAATTTTGGATATCTGAAATTCTAGATTACCAATAAACCTAGGACCCAGTTTCCAAGAGGGAACTTTCAATTTAATATTCCTAGTAGACAACCACACATGTCATTCACTCCTAGGTCCGGACCTGGCGACCATCTCTTATCAGCCATGCATTTGTATTTACCTCCCATATTTTTCAAGTTAGCTTGCACCTTCTGCCATACCAATGAAAGAGATGACGAAAAACGTTCCTCTTCGGGAACCCCAGAAGACCCCCCCTCTTTGAAAGTACAGAATTGGGGATGAAAACCATATGCACCAAGAAATGGTGACTTGCCAGTGGATTCCTGACGACGATTATTTATGGCAAACTCAGCTAACGGTAAATATGATGACCACAACTCTTGGTTTTCAGACACAAAACATCTTAGATATGTCTCAAAGTTTTGGTTGGTACGCTCAGTCTGTCCATTCGACTGAGGATGGAAAGCTGAGGAAAAGGACAAGTGTACCCCCAAACGGGAACAAAAAGCTTTCCAAAATTTAGAAATAAACTGGGTAACCCGATCCAAAACAACATCGGAGGGGACCCCGTGAAGCTTCACGATTTCACTGACGAATACCTGAGCAAGAGTCTTAGCATTAGGTAGTGCGGGTAACGCAATGAAGTGTACCATTTTGCTAAACCTGTCCACTACTACCAAAATAACTGTTTTACCCGCAGACAAAGGTAAGTCAGTGATAAAATCCATTGACAGATGTGTCCACGGTCTATTGGGAATGACGAGTGGTAATAGAGACCCTGCAGGACGTGTATGTGAAACTTTTGCGCGCGCACAGGTAGAACAAGAAGACACAAAATCTAATACATCCTGACGCAACCTTGGCCACCAAAAACGACGAGACAATAGCTTCAAGGTTGCTTTACTACCCGGGTGCCCAGCAAGTGCCGAATTATGATGTTCCTTTAATAATTCGAAACGTAGGTTCAATGGTACAAACAATTTCTCTGAGGGGCAAGAGACCGGGGCGTCCCCCTGGGCCTCTAGCACCTTCCCCTCCAAAACAGAGTGTACCGCAGAGACAACCACTCCTCTTTGTAGAATGGACACCGGATCACTCACAGTACCCCCTCCAGGGAAACAACGAGATAGTGCATCAGCCTTGGTGTTCTTTGCCCCAGGACGATAGGTAATCACAAAGTTAAACCTGGTAAAAAATAGCGACCACCTAGCCTGTCTAGGGGGGAGACGCTTAGCTGATTCGAGGTACAGGAGATTTTTGTGGTCCGTAATCACAGTGACGGGGTGGACTGCCCCCTCTAAGAAGTGACGCCACTCCTCAAACGCAAGTTTAATAGCTAATAGTTCCCTATTGCCAATATCGTAGTTCTTTTCTGCTGCAGATAGTTTTTTAGAAAAGAAAGCACAAGGACGCCATTTGCCAGGAGACGGACCCTGAGACAGCACAGCCCCCACTCCCACCTCTGACGCATCGACTTCAACAATAAAAGGCTGAGAGACATCAGGTTGGACTAGTACAGGTGCTGAGGTAAACCTCTCTTTTAGAGAGGAAAAAGCAACTTTAGCGGCGTCAGACCATTTAGAAAAATCAGTCCCCTTCCTAGTCATATCAGTAAGCGGTTTTACAATAAGTGAATAATCTTTAATGAATTTCCTATAGAAATTCGCGAAGCCCAAGAACCGTTGTAGTGCTTTGAGGTTCTCAGGAAGATCCCAATCTAAAATTGCCTGGACCTTCCTAGGATCCATACGGAAACCTGACGCAGATAAAAAATAACCCAGGAATTGTATCTCCTGAACGGCGAAGACACATTTTTCAATCTTAGCATATAATTCATTCATCCGTAGGACCTGCAGTACTTGTCTGACATGCACCTCATGTGTTTTCAGATCAGATGAATAAATTAAAATATCATCTAGGTATATTACCACAAACCTGCCGATTAGATGACTAAAAATGTCATTAACGAAATGTTGAAAGACGGCAGGAGCATTGGTCAGACCGAAAGGCATAACTAGATTTTCATAATGCCCCTCAGGGGTGTTAAACGCTGTCTTCCACTCATCCCCCTCCTTAATACGAATCAGATTGTAGGCCCCCCTAAGATCAAGTTTGGAGAACCACCTAGCACCCGCAATCTGATTAAACAGGTCAGGAATGAGAGGAAGAGGGTATGGGTCTCGGATGGTTATCCGATTTAATTTGCGAAAATCTAAGCAAGGACGCAGGCCCCCATCTTTCTTTTTAACGAAGAAAAACCCTGCAGCCACGGGTGAAGAAGAGGGTCTGATGTGTCCCTTAGCCAAGCTCTCGGAGATATAATCTTTCATGGCTTGTCTCTCTGGACCCGAAAGATTATATAACCTGGTCTTGGGTAATTTTGCGCCGGGAATAAGGTTAACCGGGCAATCATAAGGACGATGAGGTGGTAACTTCTGACAACCTTTTTCAGAAAAAACATCCTCAAAATCCGAAATAAATGTAGGTAGGGTAGTTATGGAGGTGACTAAGCAATTGCTATTTAAGCAATTTTCTCTGCACTGCTCACTCCACTCCAATATCTCCCTGGCCTGCCAATCCACCACTGGATTGTGCGCTACCAACCAGGGAAGGCCCAGCACCACCGGAGTGGGAAGCCCCTCCAGAACATAACCTGAAAGCATCTCGTTATGGTGGTCCCCTACCCGAAGGTGTAAATTATGAACGATGTGGGTGAGGTTTCTCTGAGACAGGGGAGCAGAATCAATAGCGAATATGGGAATGGGTCTCTGTAACGTACAGAGAGACAAACCCAAAGAGCGGGCAAAATTGGCATCTATCAAATTTACCCCTGCTCCACTGTCTAGAAAGAAAGAAATAGTCTCCGTCTTATCACCAAAAATAATAACCGCTGGCAACACAAATTGCGATGTACGTATGGAGGAGACGTATACCCCCCGGCTGACATCCTCCACACAGCCTGGGGTTAGTAGTTTTTACGACGGTCTTTTGTTTCTGAGGAAAGAAGGACAGACATTAATGAAATGACCCCTCTCCCCACAAAAAAAACAAACCCCACGCCTACGGCGAGCCTCAGGAGGACGGACCTGACGAGTAGTTCCTCCTAGCTGCATAGGCTCGTCTAAGTCCGTACAGACTAACTGCTGCTTGGGAGGGGTTACCAATTTCTCCGGTTCTTTCAACCTGTCCCTAAGGCGTCTCTCTATACGGATAGAAAGGGACATAACCGCATCAAGGGAAACGGGGGTCTCATATAATGCAAGCGCATCCTTAACCCTTTCGGATAACCCAGAGCAGAACTGACTCCTGAGAGCCGGGTCGTTCCATTGGGTATCCGTAGCCCACCTACGGAATTCAGAGCAATAATCCTCTACCGGCCGCTCTCCTTGTAAGAGTCTCCGTAATCTTGATTCAGCCAGTGCTACTCGGTCAGGGTCGTCATATATGAGACCCAAGGCCCCGAAAAACTCATCCACTGACCGAAGAGCCTGGGAATCGGTAGGTAAAGAGAACGCCCAGGACTACGGGTCCCCCTGCAGCAGGGAAATAACAACCCCCACCCGCTGATCTTCATTACCAGAGGAGTAAGGGCGCAGTTTAAAGTATAACTTACAGGCCTCACGGAACGTCAAAAACTTGTCCCTTCCTCCAGAAAATCTGTCAGGGAGAGGGACCTTGGGTTCCGCAACAACCTGGTTACCTGTAGCAACCGCTGGGCTTGCGGTCAGTTGTAATTGCTGCTGTTGCTGGAGGACCGACGCCTTCAATCCTACCACTTCCAAAGACAGGCCACGAAATTGTTTGGACAGAGCAGCAATTTGATCCATACTGGATTCTAAGTAGGTAAAAAAAAATTTTATTTTTTTATTTTTATTTTTTATTTTTTTTACCTACACAAAATAAGGGCCAGAGATAATGTAATGACCGGCGTCACACACAGGGAGGAAAACAGGGAAAGCCCTGCCCAAGGGAGAGGGAAAGGTGGTGACGCCTAACTCACCTTGCGGCTGGCACCTGACTGCTCTGACGTCCCTAGACGGGTTCCTCACCCGTGCGGCGATCACGTGCCTAAACCCTGGCTTTCCCTGAAATGAGCCCTAGATAGTGAACCGGCCGGTGGGATCGCTAGTCCGCACCACTGCACTAAGAGGGAAACACCAGGGAGAGGACAGACAAATACAAACAAACACAAACACCCAGGTGGGCGACCACAGCAGTCCACAAAGGTCCAACAGGGATCCGGAGGGTAGCGTTCTGAAACAACCATCCGAGAACGCAGCAACACAGCTCCAGTGGGTCAGAATAGATGTCCAGGCAGGAAGCTCTATCTCTGGCAACCAGAGAAGTGTGAGAGAGGAATATAAGGAGGTTTGGGAGTGCTGGACAAGGAACAGCTGAGGAGAAGGAGCTACGGATCCCTGAGTGAGCCAAAAGGGTTTGCAAAGCAAACCCAGAAAGCTACCATAAGGAAAACAGCCCTATCTTAAATAGAGCGTGCAGCCAACCGCTGCGACTTCCTGACCCCGGGTATAACGGAGTCCGGCGTGGTTCTCGATACCCTCGTGACAGGAGTTTTCTCCAATCCAATGGTATATTTTAACTTGAAACGTCCCCATCACCATGGGAACGCCTCTATGTTAGAATATACCATCGGATTTGAGTTAGATCTTGAAAACTCAGATCCGACAGTATATTATAACACAGAGGCGTTCCCATAGTGATGGGGACGCTTCAAGTTAGAATATACTGAGAACTGTGGACATAACTGCCCCCTGCTGCCTGGCACCACCCGATCTCTTACAGGGGGCTGTGATCCGCACAATTAACCGCACCTGAGGGGTTAATTGTGCGGATCTCAGCCCCCTGATCGGGTGCTGCCAGGCAGCAGGGGCCAGACCCCCCTCCCTCCCCAGTATTAAAAGCATTGGTGGCCAGTGCGGCCCCCCCCCCCTCCCTCCCCAGTATTAAAAGCAGGTCTGTGCGGTGCATCGCACAGACCTGTCACTTACCAGTAGGAGGAGCGCCGGCCGGCCACAGACAGCGCAGGTAAGTATAGGCTAAGTAACCATGGCAGCCAGGACTGCAGTAGCATCCTGGCTGCCATGGTAACGCCCCAGCGATTAAACTGGGACTCTGATCGGAAATGCCGCTCCGCTGCCACCAATGATGGGGGGGAGGAAGGGGGTTGTTAGCCTGTGGCCACTGCCACCAATGCTTTTAATACTGGGGAGGGCGGGAGCGGGGGTCGCACTGGCCACCAATACTTTTAATACTGGGGAGGGGGGGGCCGCACTGGCCACCAATGCTTTTAATACTGGGGAAGGAGGGGGGTCTGGCCCCTGCTGCCTGGCAGCACCAGATCAGGGGGCTGAGATCCGCACAATTAACCCCTCAGGTGCGGCACTTCTCTGAACTCTTCTGGTGATATGGTCTCCAGTACTGCGCACAATACTCTTAATAAGGTCTCACTGGTGTTCTGTAGAGCAGCATCAGCACCTCCCTCTTTCTACTGGTAATGCCTCTCCCTATACACCCAAGCATTCTGCTAGCATGTCCTGCTGCTCTATGACATTGTCTGCCTACCTTTAAGTCTTCTGAAATAATGACCCCTAAATCCCTTTCCTCAGATACTGAGGTTAGGACTGTATTACTGATTTTATATTCTGCTCTTGGGTTTTTACGCCCCAGGTGCATTATCTTGCACTTATCAACATTAAATTTTAGTTGCCAGATTTTTGACCATTCCTCTAGTTTTCCTAAATCCTTTTCCATTTGGTGTAACCCTCCAGGAACATCAACCCTGTTACAAATCTTTGTGTCATCAGCAAAAAGACACATCTTACCATCGAGGCCTTCTGCAATTTCGCTGATACAAATATTAAACAATATGGGTCCCAGAACAGATCCCTGAGGTACCCCACTGGTAACAAGATCATGGTCTGAATATACTCTATTGACTACAACCCTATAGAAACATATAACAAGGGGTAACCCTGTCTAGTACCATTATTGATGGGCAAGGAGGAAGAAAAAAAGCCATTTACTCTGATCCGTGCAGAGGGAGAGGTATAGAGGGAAAATATTTTATGCAAAAAAGTCGGACCAATAACTATTTGCTTGAAGGCAGAGTGCGGAAAGGTCCAATTGACCTGGTTAAAAGCTTTCTCAGCATCAACCTAGATCAAGCACGTAGGGATGGCTTTTTTAAGAGCATGGTAAATCAGTAGCATGGTTTTATTGCTATTATCACAGGCCTCCCTCTGGGGTATGAATCCAACTTGATCAGTATGTATAATTTTTGGTAATAGGGGGGCTAATCTGTTAGCTAGGGCCTTGGCAAAAAAAAAAAAATTCATGTCCATATTGATGAGAGAAATTGGTCAAAAATAAAATCATTGAGTAAGATCTTTGTCAGTTTGGTGGCAATTAAGGATTGTGGTGTGAAGGAGCAAGAGGGGGAGACTGTGTTGAACACTTTAGTCATTAAATGGAGCAATGAGGTAAGAGACTCTTTGTAAAACTGGGAGGTGAACCCATCTGGGCCAGCACTTTTCCCTCCGGAAGAAGCCTTAACCACTGCCGAAATCTCTGGTTCTGAAAACTCGCTCTCTGGAGAGGCTATCTATCTCAGAAATAGTAGGCAGAGCTGTTCATTGAATATAATCCTCCACTTGCTAAGTCTATTGAGGATATATTCACTACGGGTCTCCGCAAATTATAAAGGGAGTAGTAGTAATCCTTAAATCTGTCTGCCACTACTCTGGCATATGACTCATAATGCTGGATCAATACGCTATAGATAAGATATAGGTATTGGAGTTACGTGGGTGTATAAAGTGAGCGAGGGCTTTGCTTGGCTTGATAGAATATTTGTTCATAAAAATAAAAAAAACTGTAATACCTATCCCAGTGACGCTCGCTCTTCTGATCTAGAAGGGATCTCAAGTCTGTCCTGATCTTGAGGAGGGAAGCTAAAATGGAGGAGGATTGTTGTTGTTGTTTATTTAAAGTCTCTAGGTCTTGGATTTGTACGAAAAGTTTATTGATGGATAAGGCATTTTCTTTTTTGAGTCTAGCGCCCTTCTGTATGAGAGTCCTCCGTATTACACCCTTTAACTCTTCCCACTGAATGGGGAGAGAGGTGGAATCAGCTGAGTGGAACGCAAGAAAATCAGAGATGGTACGCTCCACAGCCTGACAGCAGACTTCGTCATAGGGTAAGTCCAGGTTCAATGACCAATCCTATTCCCTAGGGACAGTTTCGGGTAGAGAGAGGGAAAGAAATACAGGAGCATGATCCAACCACATACCATGAGGCAGGCTGCCAAGAAAACAGGTGATGACTGATCAGGAAAAAAAAATCAAACCTGCTATATATCTCACGGACTGAAGAGTAGTAGGAGTAATCCTTGACGCCAGGGTGAAGCCAGATGAAAATACCTCTTTAAGCTTATTGTCATTTGCCTTCTTGTGGATCTTGACATGCTGTGTCACTGAAAACACCATAGCTACAATGAAGAAGCTAAAGCAGGATGCATAGCTCTGTATCACATCGGCTTCTCTTGGGTTTTCTCAGAGAGCTAAGTATGGGTCATAGGTAGTGTATTGTCCATTCTGTGGTCCACAAGAACATCTAAGGCCACGTTCACATCTCTGGCAAGCTGATCCGGCACAAATAGTCGGCAAGCTCAAAAGCTATTGCATGCAACATTTTTTGTCTGTCCAAAACCTGGCATTTATGCGGAAAGTGGCCAGATCACCGCCAGATCACATTACAGTCAATGGGGATCTGGTGGAGAAATATCAAATCTGGCAATGCCGGATCTGGCGCAATCTGACAGGCTGCTTCAACCTAGCAACTGATGCGGCACTCAGCACACAGACACCCAAGGTCACTAGTTGTGACATGTTTACCTTGCATGAGTGCCTGCGTTAACACACAAGTTTGCTACTGTGACATTATTTAGAAATTGGTGGCTATGCGCTTTAATACAACTGAGTGTTGCAGGATCTTGATGTATACTGGCCACATGTATGACAACAGGACATCCTTCTCTCTTATATTTGGCCTTTATAGTCTGTGGACATATGCATGTATATAAATCAGGAGATTTTTTCAGGTGTAAATGCCGAACTTGCACTATTTTTAAATAGAACCTGTGGGGATTCGCTCTGGTAAGACAGCGTGTGCGGACACAATACAGAGGCAAATTACCAGCTCTTAAATCAAACTTCCGTGTTTATTCACACATAAAGCAAAAACAAAACGTCACTTTGCAGTCTAGGTGTTAGTTCACACACAATGGAAAGTCCACATAGCAAAAAATCACCTTGTTGGCAGTTCTGCCTCCACAGTCCATAGCAGGCTTTTAGGTGGCCCGTTTCCCTTACAGATGGGTCTCAGCCCTCCTGCACGGCACAAGCCTCAGGACCCAGTACACACACCTCCTGAGCTCCACTGTCAGACTGAAGTAATCCTCCCCACCTGGCAGTGCTGGCTGGTTTTTAGGCCTGGCCAAACCCGGCCTGGAACATGGGGAGGAGTCACCCACCCAGCACTTTGACTACTCCCAGTAAGAGCCGCCATACTAAGTATTAAGGTGTCAAACAGCAACTACTGCTGACACATTAACAACTCGGCTGTTACTCCACCGAGGCCAGGAACCTCGATGACACGTACCTATCATCCACGATGATTCCTAGTACCTTCTTACAAACACAATATTATGCTGTATTATCCAACCGCTCCCCTCTTACATAGGACCAAACTTGTTTGTAGATGCAGGGTTATGATTGACGTAAAATAGTAAACTCGCTGCTGTTTTTGCATTGATTATACCATACTGATGTGACTATGGCACAATATCTGGACTTTAACAAGAAGGATCGGTAGAAAATCCTTGCCTTAGGCTTGTCCACAACCATCTATTCTTGAAATGCAGTTTGGTTTATATAGTTTATATCACATGTCGGAATTGCATTGCTAGACTGTTCAGTTATCACTCTATGATGGGTAAAATGGTGTAAAACTCTGCACAGGGGTGAAATATGGCCACATGCCAGCCCTGAGATGTACAAAGTAGTCAAACAATGTTGAGAATGTAGTGGAAACAATGTATACTTGGGCCCTCATTGTACAATTAGAATTGTCTTTGTGACATACTCTTCCTATACATAACTATATTGAGACAGAGACCCGTCATGATTTTCCTATAGTATAAATGAGTGCTATGACATTTTATATATTTATTAAAGTTGCACGTTTGGAAGAAGCTAGCAATCTAAAAGGTTTCCAGAAGGGGATTTTCTGAAGAACTAGTTTTATTGCCTCTATTAGGTAATTTAATGGTCTTAGTAGTTCATTGCATGTGTAATATTCTCTCTATTAGCTACTTAAACACTATAAATGAGAGCCTGGAAAGTATCATTTTTATTACTGTAACCGCTGCAATTAAAGAATGTATATTTTTTCTAGGAAGTATAAAATAGCATAGAGAACTGATTAAAAGGGTTATCTGAGGAAAAGCATTACTATGCAAAGAAAAGGACATTTCAATGAAGTATTATTGTAATGCGCAAGCAAAAAATAATATTGTTAGATTTTCTCTTAATGTATTTTCCATTTTCCACTCTGGTAGTGCCCCCTGCTGTTTCTCTTGTGGCCAACATTCCGGTCCACCTTTGCCTGCATTCACTAGTGGACTGACATGCTCAGTTTGCTGCTCCCTTCATCCGTGTCGGCATTGTGATCTCATATTGAAGAAGCTGAAACGACTTAGACACCTCCAAATTCATAGCAATATATAGCTAGATCTTCTAGAGCAGGCATCTCAAACTGCGGCCCTCCAGCTGTTGCAAAACTACAACTCCCACAATGCCCTGCTGTAGACTGATACCTGTAGGCTGTCCGGGCATGCTGGGAGTTGCAGTTTTGCAACAGCTGGAGGGCCGCAGTTTGAGATCCCTGTTCTAGAGAGTGGAGGAGTAAATTTGGGAACGAGGGAGCATAGTACCATAGTGTTTTTTTTTTTGCATTTACATAGTTAAAATAATTGTGTGCCTTTTTCATGGTTGAATGAAATTATATTTATATATTAGATAATTATAATAATATGATATTAATAATGTGTGTGGGTAATCCGCGTCCTTGGACAAAAATAGGGCGTGCTTCTGTGGTGTCACCATGGACTAACAGTCTTTGGAAAAAACCACTGATGTGTGAATACACAGGCCACGGACAGCATACGTGATTCATTGACGTGTGAAAGAGATCGCTGAGGGCAGTGATTGGCTGCAGCAGTCACATGTTGTCACCGGCATATTCCTGTTGGAGTTTGTAAACGAGCAGGGTAGAAAGACCGAACCAGTGTTGCAGAGAACATTGCTGGAGAAAGAAGTGAGAATAAAGGCTGATGTTTTTCGGTCTGCAGATTACGGATCCGCAAAACACAGATACCGACCATGTTCATTCCGCATTTTGCCGAAACGGTTGGCCCACAATAGAACAGTCCTATCCTTGTCCGTAATGTGGACAATAATAGGACATGCTTTATTTTTTGCGGAATGGCCAGGTGGACATATGGACACGGAATGCAAATAGAGTCATTTCCTTCTTTGCGGGCCCATTGAAGTGAATGGTTTTGCATACGGCCCACAAAAAAAACTACCGGAACGGACACGGACAAAAAAATAAGTTACTGTGAATGAGCCCTAAGATGATTTTACTTTATTTTTTTAGGCTATAGCCTATACCTGTAGGGCTTGTCCAGGATCTGTAATTATCTCGGTCAACCCCTTTAAGGCCTAATGCACACGACCGTTGTTCGGGTCCGCATCCGAGCCGCAGTTATTACGGCTTGAATGCGGACCCATTCACTTCAATGGAGCCACAAAAGATGCGGACAGCACTCCGTGGCCCCACCTAAAAAATATTGCATGTCCTATTCTATTCCTATAATAGGCATTTCTACAATGGGCCGCCCGTTCCGTTCCGCAAATTGCGATATGCGGACCGCAAAAAACGGAACGGTTGTGTGCATGAGGCCTAAGTATAAGCAAATAGCATGTTCCTATGTGGTGTAAGTGATTTGATGTTCTGGATTTATGTACATAGTTAATTTGTAACAAAGTGGATGAGATTTTAAAAAAATGTGTCCTGCAGCAGAAAATCTGCAGTGGCAAAAGCTGCACTAAATTGTGCAGATTTTGCATTGTGGAAATGCTGTGAATTTGCCACAAATATCACCCACTGAACTGCAAAGCGTGTAGTCATATCCACAACATAAATTGCCATGTTGTACATTTTTAAAATCTGCACCAAATGTTGAGTAACAGTAGACAATCACAGTCTGCTTAAACTAATAACACACAAAGAATTAAATGTTACCATGTTTTTATTGAACACACCATGTAAACATTCACAGTGCAGGTGGAAAACGTATGTGAACCCTTGGATTTAATAACGGGTTGAACCTCCTTTGGCAGCAATAACTTCAACCAAACGTTTCCTGTAGTTGCAGATCAGATGTGCACAACGGTCAGGAGTAATTCTTGACCATTCCTCTTTACAGAACTGTTTCAGTTCGGCAATATTTTTGGGATGTCTGGTGTGAATCGCTTTCTTGAGGTCATGCCACAGCATCTCAATCGGGTTGAGGTCAGGACTCTGACTGGGCCGCTCCAGAAGGCGTATTTTCTTCTGTTTAAGCCATTCTGTGTCACTGCTGTAAGTGAGCAACACACAGTGAATACCGGACCCAAACTAGGGAGGATAAAGGGTGACCCCTGTCAGACCCTAAAAGCTCTCCCTAAGCTGCTATGCACATGTCCGGATCCATATGGTGGATCGAGACATGCCCGCGTACCTTAGGCTGATGACCACTGAAACCCCTACAATAGTGGAAGGGGCACGGCCACCGGTGCCCTGCTCAGTATATGGACGGAACCGGGGTCGCCTCGGATCCAGTCAGCAAAGAAACAAAAACACACAATGTCTGAACACTTAACTGAAGGAGTTGCGGCTGCAGTGAAAACAGATCCGAAGTCAGCAGACAATATCCGAAGTACTTGCTTCAGCAGAACACAGATCCAGTGAAAAGATATCACACAGGTGAAGTTACTCAAGCGAGAGATACAGCTCAAATGAAAAGTATAATCCGTACCTCTACAAAGGAGGAGGGGGTGATTTAAAGGCAGCGAAATCAAACACAGGAGAGACAGCTGGGAGGAAGGAAACTGAAAATAAAGACCTCATCACAGGGGCGGAGAAACAGGGCAGAGGGAACTTCTCCAAGCTCTAGTAGTGACATCATCACAGGGGTGGAGAAACAGAGCTGTGAGAATGTCTCAAAGCTCTGGTAGTGACATTCTGTTGTTGATTTACTTCTATTCTTTGGTTCGTTGTTCTGTTGCAACACCCATCTTCTGTTGAGCTTCAGCTGGTGGACAGATGGCCTTAAGTTCTCCTGCAAAATGTCTTGAAAAACTTGGGAATTCATTTTCCCTTCGATGATAGCAATCCGTCCAGGCCCTGACGCAGCAAAGCAGCCCCAAACCATGATGCCCCCACCCCCATACTTCATAGTTGGGATGAGGTTTTGATGTTGGTGTGCTGTGCCTCTTTTTCTCCACACATAGTGTTGTGCGTTTCTTCCAAACAACTCAACTTTGGTTTCATCTGTCTACAGAATATTTTGCCAGTACTGCTGTGGAACATCCAGGTGCTCTTGTGCAAACTGTAAACGTGCAGCAATGTTTTCTTTGGACAGTAGTGCCTTCCTCTGTGGTATCATCCCATGAAATCCATTCTTATTTAGTGTTTTACGTATTGTAGATTCGCTAACAGGGATGTTAGCATATGCCAGAGACTTTTGTAAGTCTTTAGCTGACACTCTAGGAATCTTCTTCACCTCATTGAGCAGTCTGCGCTGTACTCTTGCAGTTATTTTTACAGGACGGCCACTCTTAGGGAGAGTAGCAGCAGTGCTGAACTTTCTCCATTTATAGACAGTTTGTCTTACCGTGGATTGATGAACAGCAAGGCTTTTGGAAATACTTTTATAACCCTTTCCAGCTTTATGCAAGTCAACAATTCTTAATGGTAGGTCTACTGAGAGCTCTTTTGTGTGAGGCGTCATTCACATCAGGCAATGCTTCTTGTGAAAAGCAAACCCAGAACTGGTGTGTTTTTTTATAGGGCAGGGCAGCTGTAACCAACACCTCCAATCCAATCTCATTGATTGGACTCCAGTTGGCTGACACCTCACTACAATTAGCTCTTGGAGATGTCATTAGTCTAGGTGTTCACATACTTTTTCCACATGCACTGTGAATGTTTACATGGTGTGTTCAATAAAAACATGGTAACATTTAATTTTTTGTGTGTTATTAGTTTAAGCAGACTGTGATTGTCTATTGTTGTGGCTTAGATGAAGATCAGATCACATTTTATGACCAATTTGTGCAGAAATCCATATCATTCCAAAGGGTTCACATACTTTTTCTTGCAACTGTATATGTGGATTCCGGTGTGGACACATCTTTTTAAAATCTCATCTTATGCACGGATGCCTGATCATATACCATCAGTATTGTCATCAGTATTGCTTTGGGATTTCCTCAGGATTTACTTGCGTATTCTTTCCTCCCTGCATTTTTTATGGACGCCCATAGACTGTAAAACAAGGACATGCTGCGGATTTCAAAAACTGACGGAAATTATATGTTCATGTGAATTGCTCTATTCAGTAACATTAGCAGCGGATTCCAGTAAATAAAACCTGGGCCATAGACGGATTGCAAATACGCTCATCTCATATGAAAGAGGCCAAAGGAGATGGTTTTGAAGTGAATTTTCAGCTGAGCAGTGTCCATAGAATCCAGATGATACCTCGTATATATAACCTGGCTCATGAAATGAAAATAACATAATATATAACAAAAACCTAGCTCTATCCTACACAGGTATAAACTTAATATGCATTCTTTGCGACAAGCTTTACTTTCTCAAAAGTCATAAGGAACATAAGGAGTGCTTGGGGTGTATTTTTATGAAGATCATTCAGTACAAGGCGAAACTGTGAGTCATAAAGAGAAGGTGTCGGTGATAACAGGCAGAATTTTCCCATACAGCAGTGCAAACCATTGTGTGGGAGTATTGGAACTGCAGGAAGAACACATTTCTCCTTTCTTTCTACAGTATGTTAATGACAGTATATTTTGGCAGAGGCCACTGTATGTTACTATGGGTGTGAGAAAGACATCTGGATACCTGACACACAGCCGATGTGTAAGGTCTGGATGTACAGTAGTTGTGAAAATACACGAAAGTTCTTTGCAGTAACCTATGATTTGTCATTCCAGCTAGTGAAGCGTAATGTCAAAATAGTCGGAATGTCAGCTGTGCACAGGGCCAAGCCATATAATTAGTGCCCGGACTGGATCCCACCCCGTCTGTGGCACTAACTACATGCTACTCAGCTTCTTTACACATCTGTTTTAGTACATACTTGTAACCTCCATATATTGCAACACCTTATCTTGGAACTCTGTTTGTCGTTTTTCCTCTTTTTATTACTCTTGGAAATGTCACCTTGTAATTGGTGTTTATCCTTAAACACTGTGACACTAGCCAATCATTTCCGACAATTTTAGATTTGTAGGGTCACAGCCTATGGACTAGGGCAGGGATCAGCAACCTTCGGCACTCCAGCTGTCGTGAAACTACGACTCACAGCATTTACACTTGCTTGGTTGTTCTCATAAGACCTCATGCACACGACCGTTGTGTGCATCCGTGTCCGTTGTGCCGTTTTCCGTGATTTTCTGCGGACCCATTGACTTTCAATGGGTGCGTTGAAAACTCTGAAAATGCACCGTTGTTCATCCACGTCCGTGATCCGTGTTTTCTGTCCGTCAAAAAAATACGACCTGTCCTATTTTTTTGACGGACAACGGTTCACGGACCTATTTAAGTCAATGGGTCCGTGAAAAAACACGGATACACACAAGATTAACATCCGCGTCCGTAGGCTACTTTCCTACAGACGGATCCGAAGATCCGTCTGCATAAAAGCTTTTTCAGAGCTGAGTTTTCACTTCGTGAAAACTCAGTTCCGACAGTATATTCTAACACAGAGGCGTTACCATAGTGATGGGGACGCTTCAAGTTAGAATATACTTTGAACTGTGTACATGACTGCCCCCTGCTGTCTGGCAGCACCCGATCTCTTACAGGGGGCTGTGATCCGCATAATTAACCCCTCAGGTGCCGCACTTGAGGGGTTAATTGTGCGTATCATAGCCCCCTGTAAGAGATCAGGGGCTGCCAGGCAGCAGGGGGCAGACCCCCCCTGCCTCCCCAGTTTTAATTTCATTGGTGGCCAGTGCGGCCCCCCCAACCCCCCTCCCTCCCACTACTGTATTAATTTCATTGGTGGCCAGTGCGGCCCCCCCCCGGCCCCCTCTCCCTCTATTGTATTAATTTCATTGGTGGCCAGTGTGTGGCCTCCCCCCGGCCCCCCTCCCTCTATTGTATTAATTTCATTGGTGGCCAGTGTGCGGCCTCCCTCCCTCTATTGTATTAATTGGCGGCCAGTGTACGGCCCCCCTCTCCCTCCCTCTATTGTATTAATTTCATTGGTGGCCAGTGTGCGGCCTCCCTCCCTCTATTGTATTAATTGGCGGCCAGTGTGCGGCCTCCCCTCTCCCCCCCCCCCCCCCCGATCATTGGTGGCAGCGGAAAGTTCCGATCGGAGTCCCAGTTTAATCGCCAGGGCTCCGATTGGTAACCATGGCAACCAGGATGCTACTGCAGTCCTGGTTGCCATGGTTACTTAGCAATATTAGAAGCATCATACTTACCTGCTGCGCTGTCTGTGACCGGCCGGGAGCTCCTCCTACTGGTAAGTGACAGATCATGTCACTTACCAGTAGGAGGAGCGCCCCGAGCCGGTCACAGACAGCGCAGCAGGTAAGTATGATGCTTCTAGTATTGCTAAGTAACCATGGCAACCAGGACTGCAGTAGCGTCTTGGTTGCCATGGTTACCGATCGGAGCCCCAGCGATTAAACTGGGACTCCGATCGGAACTTTCCGATGCCACCAATGATCGGGGGGGGGGGGGGGGGGGAGACTGCACACTGGCCGCCAATGAAATTAATACAATAGAGGGAGGGAGGGGGGGCCGGGGGGAGGCCGCACACTGGCCGCCAATGAAATTAATACAATAGAGGGAGGGAGGGGGGGCCGGGGGAGGCCGTACACTGGCCACCAATGAAATTAAAACTGGGGAGGGAGGGGGGTATGCCCCCTGCAGCCTGTCAGCCCCTGATCTCTTACAGGGGGCTATGATACGCACAATGAGGGGTTAATTGTGCTGATCACGGCCCCCTGTAAGAGATTGGGTGCTGCCAGGCAGCAGTCATGTACACAATTCGTAGTTTATTCTAACTTGAAGCGTCCCCATCACTATGGGAACGCCTCTGTGTTATACTGTCGGATCTGAGTTTTCACGATCTAACTCAAATCCGATGGTATATTCTAACATAGAGGCGTTCCCATGGCGATGGGGACGCTTAAAGTTAAAATATACCATCGGATTGGAGAAAACTCAGATCCGATGGTATAATAGAGACTCCTGACTTTACATTGAAAGTCCATATTGTGTCAACGTCAAACGGATCCATCCCCATTGACTTGCATTGTAAGTCAGGACGTTTGGGTCCGCAAGGCCAGGCGGGCACCAAAACGATTTTTTTTTTTTACTTTCCTTCATGTCCGTGGATCCTCCAAAAATCAAGGAAGACCCACGGAAGAAAAAACGGACATGGATCATGGAACTACGGAACCGGTTTTGGCGGACTGCAAAAAAAAACGTCCGTGTGCATGAGGCCTAACTCCCATAGAAGTGAATGGAGCATGTTGGGAGTTTCACAACAGCTGGAGTGCTGGAGGTTACTGACCCCTGGACTAGTGGGATGGAAACGCCCGGTTGACTGTATACATTCATACTTTTCTAGAAGAAATAACAGGATCAGCACAATACAGAATTCTAAGTAAAGGTCTGATGGAGAAAAGTATGCAATTAAGCTACAATGTGGGTTTTATATTGGATTTAACTAGTATTTATACACATCCGTGACCTATTTTTGTCATAAAAACACCACCTAATGAAAGGATTGTGCCGGATTAGAAAAAAAAAAAAACTACTTTTTTCCCCCCAGAAACGGTGCCGCATATATCCATGGACTATGTCTGGTATTACATCTCATCCCTAGCTGAATAAGACTAAGCTGCAACACCAGCCATGGCCCTTTGTACAAGAGTGGCGCTGTTTTTGAAAAATGAAGCAAACCATTTGTCTTTGATACTGGACAGCCGCTTTTAGGCTAGGGCTACACAACGACATGTGTTGCGCAACACATAGGGCACAACTACACTGCAACATGTGTCGCACAACAATTTTTATAATGATAGTCTATGGTGTTGCACTGCGACATGCGACATGCGTCATGCTGCGACTGTGATGCGACAGTCGCAGAAAAATCCATCTTGGATGGATTTTTTGCTACTGTCGTGTCGCAGTCGCAGCATGTTGCAGTACGTCCGCATAGACTATCATTATAAAAATTGTTGTGTGACACATGTTGCAGTGTAGTTGTGCCCTATGTGTCGCGCTACTTATTGTCGCACAACACATGTCGTCGTGCAGCCCTAGCCTAAATCCTGGTTGTCACATAAAACAGCATATATAATTTTCCTGTGTTTCAGCATGACGATATGAAGAATCTTCATTGTCACGTAATCACTCTTCTTGTGACTCACTTAGAAGATTATAAAGGGTAAATCTTTTTATAATAGTTCCCTGATGGTCGTGTATGTTCTCTAATGTTTCAGGTTTATGTGTGGAAAAAAAAAAAACATTTTCAGTGACGAGAGAGAGAGACAGTGAATGTTTGGCCTAGTTAACTAGATTGCGGTACATCTAGTCCTTGCCAAAAGTGGGTGTTTCTCTTAATTGTAAGTACTTGTAGAGAACTGGAACAAAGCATAATAAGAAAGCAATTAAATACAAATCGCCCAATTGTGTGACTTTTCCTGGCAGTTTACAAGACTGCAAAGAAATCCATTGAACTGCCTGAATAGCAGATGTCTCTGTAAGGTTAATATAGGAAAGGCAGAAAAATTGTCCTTTAATTGTCCGTTGGCTTTATCTTAGGGCAGCAGTTCACACTTGAGTCTAGACATAAGATTTAAAGGTGTTGTCTCATCTGAGACAACAGGGGCATATCGTTAGGATATGCCCACATTGTCTGATAGGTGCGGGTCCCACCGCTAGGACCCGCACCTATGTGGAGAACGGAGCCTTGAATGTGGTGGAGGGTGCATTGTGCATGCGCAGCTTCCCTCCTTTCATTTCAATGGGGCCGCCGAAAATAGCCGAGCGCTGGCTCGACTATTTCTGTAGGGCCCATACAAGTGAATGGGAGCGGTGGCTGGTCATGCTCGTGTGCGCTACCATTCACTTCTATGGGGAGAGCGCTTGGTGGAGGCCGGATCAGAGTCCTCCAGACACCGCTTTGCGGGGCTCCATTTAGGAGATATGTTCAGGACCCAATAAAAACATCTACTCCTGCAGAAAATGGGTCTCTTCACAAGACGATTGTCAGAATAATAAAAAATATATGGTTTTCAGAAAATGGAGACACAAAAACATGATTATTTTTCAAAAATGCTTTAATATGTAAAACTGAAAAAAAAAATGACATATTTGGCATCGTTGCACCCATAACGACCTGCTCTATAAAAATAACACATTATGTATCCTGAGATGAATACCACAAAAAAACTAAAAATAAATACTGTTGCAGGTCAGACATTTTTGGTTTCCTTGCCTCACAAAAAGCATACTATTGAGTGGTCAAAAATCATATGTGCCCCCAAATAGCAATAAAACTGTCTTCTTAACCTGTAGTTTCCAAAATTGGGTTACTTTTTGAGAGTTTCTATTGTAGGGGTGCATCAGGGGGTCCTCAAATGTGACATGGGAACGTAAAATTATCCCAGTGAAATCTGCCCTCCAAAAACCTAAGGCTAGGGCTACATGACGACATGTGTCGCATGACAATAAGTTGTGCAACACATAGGTCACAACTACACTGCAACATGTGTCGCGCAACATTGATGTCGCACCAATGTTGTGCAACAATTTTTATAATCATAGTCTATGGGGTCGCACTGCGACATGTTGCGACGTGACAGTCGCAGAAAAATCCATTTTGAATGGATTTTTTCCTACTGTTGCGTTGCAATCGCGGCATGTCGCAGTGCAACACCATAGACTATCATTATACAAATTGTCGTGCGACAAAATGTTGCGTGACAAATGTCATCGTGTAGCCCTAGCCTAATGGTGCTGTTTCTCTTCTGCACCCTTTCAAGTACCTATACAGCAGTTTACGACCACATATGTGGTGTTTCTGTAAACTACAGAATCAGGGTGATAACTATTAAGGTTTGTTTGGCTTTTAACCCTATTAAAATTGAAAATCTGCTAAACAAAAGTGAAACTTGGAAATTTCATCTCCAATTTCCTTTAATTCTTGTGAAATACCTAAAGGGTTAACATCACTTAAAAAAAACTTGAGGAGTGTAGTTTCTAAAATGGAGTCATTTATGGGTGGTTTCTACTATGTAAGCCCCACAAAGTGACTTCATAACTGAACTGGTCCTTAAAGTGGGTTTTGGAAATTTTCTTAACAATTTTAAGAATTGCTGCTACAATTCTAAGTCTCTTAACATCCTAAAGAAATATGTATTTTACAGTACAAAATAATTCATACATAAAGTAGACATATGGGTAATGTAAAGTAATAACAATTAATGAGGTATCACTATCAGCCTTGAAAGCAGACAAATTCAAATTTAAAGTGTGAATTTTTCAAAATTTTTACTAAATTTGGGATTTTGCTTGCTATAAAACCATCTTGCATGCCAGGTGTGCCCTTGTCAATACATTCTATTTCCATCAATGACCCTAATGTGAAGAAATTAGGCTTCTTATTTCTGCTAGATGACCCTGGGTGCAATGAGGGCAGGGCCGTTGCACCTCACTGCACCTGAAGCTCTGCTCCTTTCTCTTCCCAGCAGCGCTCTCACTACTTTGACAAACCGGACTAGGCAGTGAAGATGTGCTCATGCCTTGCCCTGAAGTCACCCGAAGTCTTGCGATTGCTCATTTGCTTCACTGTTCGGCACAGGCGTAGTACAGTACAGAGGCTCACCAGTCAATGGAGGAGGGGAGAGTATTTCTCTTTTTTAAATATATTTTTTTTAAATATATATATATTCTTTGATTCTTTCCACATTCCAGGCACTCAGGCGATCAAAGGATTTAGCCTTATTGCCTAAAACCAGTAAAATGTTCTGATGCATTTGCATGGTAACAAGTATACATGTATTCCCTGCAGTTGGTGGTTGGGGCAATTCAGTTGCTTCACTCCTGGGAATTGGTCGGTGACCTGTAGTGATCTATTCTCTGTTACGTATCTTTTCATGAATATCTTACTACATACAGAATTAGTTTGTGCAGATATTTAATTGCCTGGGGCCTCCATGTATTTGTACTGGGTCTTTTTAACATTCATTTTTACAGGTCGCAACACATGAGGATGTCAATTTTCTGAAATAAAGGTTGTGATGACTACATGACCGCTGGTTGTTGGAAGGAATCTCTTACTCCCAGGTGTTTGGAAAGAAACAGTTCTCAGTATTAAGCCTCAGGCAGACATCCGTGGAACACGGTCCGTGAGATACCGGACTGGCATTGCAGGAGCGCACGGCGTCATTGGTTGCCATGAGGTTTTACTAGTGTCGGAGCTGTGCATACCAGTGTTGAGAACTTTGCCTTAGGCCTCCTGCACACGACCGTACGTGTCCTGTTGCTGTATTGTGGACCGCATTTACGGATCCACAATACACGGGCACCGTTCCGTGTGCATTATGCATCACGGATGCGGATCCATTCACTTCAATGGGTCCGCAAATCCGGACATGCGGAATGGAAGCTTTGGAGTGCTTCCGTGGGGTTTCGTCCCGTACTTCTGTTCTGTAAAAAGATAGAAGATGTCCTATCTTTTTGCGGAACGGGCGGATCGTGGAATCATTAAATTGAATGGGTTTGCGATCCGCTGCGGCTGCCCCACGGTCGGTGTTTGTGCATTGCAGCCCACATTTTGCAGGCCGCAGCACGGCCACGGGGCGCACACAGGCAGGAGGCCTTAGGAGGTATAAAGATTGATGTGACATTACATGCAGTGTAAGCCTTAATGCTATATTATCCAGTCTTGCCTTACTGCCTCAGATTAGTTTGTGTTTTCCATGTCACTTAGCATGGCACATTGTATTTGTTTATCCATCATTTCATTTTTGTGAATTGCCGTTTAGGAAACAGATCTACATTCACATTGCATATGCCTCTAGAAAAACCATTATGAGGTTAAGGCCTAGTTCACACAAACGTTTTTTTTGCGAGTGTACGGGCCTTTTTTTTTGTGTTCCGTATACGGTCCGTATACGGAACCATTCATTTCAATGGTTCGGCAAAAAAAACTGAATGTGTCCCATATGCATTCCGTTTCCGTATTTCCATTTTTCCGTTCCGTTGAAAGATAGAACATGTCCTATATTTGGCCACAAATCACGTTCCGTGGCTCGATTAAAGTCAATGGGTCCGCAAAGAAATGCATCCGTATGTCTTTCGTTTCCGTTCAGTTTTTTTCTGAACCATCTATTGAAAATGTTATGGCACGCCCAATTTTTTCTATGTAATTACTGTATACTGTACATGGCATACGGAAAAACGGAAAGGAAACGGAAACACAACGGAACTCAAAAACGGAACAACGGATCCGTGAAAACGGACCGCCAGAAACTATAAAAGCCATACGTTCGTGTGAACTAGGCCTAAGTGAGAGTAAGGGTCCATTCACATGTCCGCAAAATGGGTCCGCATCCGTTCCACAATTTTCAATGGGGCTGGAATGTGCTGTTCAGATCCGCACTTCCGTTCCGCAAAAAAATAGAACATGTCCTTTTCTTGTCCGAAATTGCAGACAAGAAAAGGCATTTTCTATGAGAATGCTGGTGATGTGTGGTCCGCAAAATGTGGAATGCACATTGCCGGAGTCCGTGTTTTGCGGATCCGCAAAACACAGATGGACATGTGACTGGACCCTTAATGGTTGTCTTATAGAGGCCGAAAGGCAAGACAGCAATACAGGTACCGTACGCCGACCAGTCTTAACATTAAAACCAATAACTTTGATTGTCTTATGACCATGACACCTGTCAAGAGGTGAAATATATTAACTATAGTTAGCTCTTAAAATTGATGTGTTGGAAGCAGGAAAAATGAGGAAGCTGAAGTATCTGAGCAACTTGTATGATGGCCAAATTGTGATGGCTAGATGACATCTCCAGAACACAGGTCTTTTGGGTTGTCCCTGGTATGCAGGGGCTAGTATCTACCAAAAATGGTTCCAAGAATGGCAACTGGTGAATCAGTGACACCCAAGGATCAGTGATGTACTGGTTCAATCCCACAGAAGAGATATTGTCGCACAAATTGCTAAAAGGGTTATTACTGGCTATGATAGAAAGATCTCAGGACACACAGTACATTGCAAATTGCTGTGTAGCCTTATGGTACACAACATTAGGCTGGTGGTTTTAGTGTGATTGTTGGCATACATATGCAGAAATTACAGCCCTTCTGTCACATTAGATGGGCAACACTGCTGTACAGTACATGGCATGTAACGTTTAGGGGCAGCCTTGTGTAGATTTGGTACTGGTTCTTAGGAGCTTCAAGCTTCTCTTGGAAGTGGTATGATGGATGTTGCATTGTACAACAAAGAATAAATAGGGTATGACCAAACAGAGCAGTCATGATGTGGTTAGGAACTGCAGCATTGCATTTTCCAACAGAAAATGGGTTTCTGAGACAGACCTACTGTAGCACTTTCCTCATTATGATGACCACCTGTTGTACGTTTGGTCGACCGCACGTAAAACATACCCACTGAGAACATTGGCTATACAGTTGATCAGACAGTGCAGTGTATGCTTAATATATTTCATGACGTGTCCCTATTTGAAGTTAATCAGAATGCTGAAGAACCATAAAAATTCACAGCAATTCAAACAGTCCATAACCAATCACAGACAAAAAACACACCCAAACAGCTTGATTATCCATTTATTACCTGCATGTGGTCAGCCGCATGCATTCTCTAACCGCAACACGACCGTGCCATGTGGTAGTGTAATGAGTTGGGCCAGGAAAATGCTACGTGTTTTTCTGCTATATTTAATTGATATAAAACCACCCATTAAAAGGTCAAGACCCCCAGATGGACATTCTTTGCACATACATTTGTAACAAAAATGTTTGAAGCCGTTACCTCTTCCCTACCACTTAACGAATATATATGTTGGAGGTCTGGTATTTAAAGATGGCTTTAAGTGCAGCAGGCACCATAGCTGCTGGTTGTCTGCTGTGTTAAACAGCGGGCACCCGGGGCTAATGTAAGCTATTCTGGATATTCTACATCCTACAACAGGGATCAGCAACCTCCGGCACTCCAGGTGTTGTGAAACTACATCTCCCAGCATGCACACTTGCTTGACTGTTATCTCAACTCTGTTCTCTATTTTGGGCAGATATTCTGGGTAAAATGATAATACGAATAGTATCAATACAGTATCATTTATAATGCGTAAATTTATTATTTTGCTCTTCCTTTAGTTTACTGCTTTCTGTCTAAATCATATCTTTTTAACCCTGATAGCCAAATTGACCTTTTCCCCTTTGAGCCTTAATAATCCTCGTAAAGAATTGATCTTATCCTCATCGCTATATCCCTTTTTATATGTCTCTTCTTAATACTCTTTTCAGCTTGCTCATGAAGAGTTTTTCTCAGTTTCTTGTCAGGATAGGTTATCAATATCAGATCGGCAATGGTCTCAGGAGTCTTAAGCCTTTTCCTAGGCCTGTGAGCACTTATACCTTTTTCCTGGGCCAGTGGCATTACCACATCTGGATGATAGGATTCGCATATATTAAAAACTGCTATTCTTTGGTTGTTCAATCCTCATACATTCCAAGAAATCACTATAATCAGGTCTCAGGTCTCTAAAACAAAACAAAAAAACATCAAATCTCCTCTGTGGGCAATCTCCTCCTGTCCCATCCCAACCCACCCTATTAGTACTTCTTCCCATAGCTTCTGCCACTTGCTCCATCTAGCTGCTCCCATTTTTCCTCTCAATTCCACATTCAAAAAGAAAAGCAAAAACATGGTACCATTTACTATCTAAGGATCACCAAGCAATGTTTGCTCCTCATAAATGATTCTTTATTGTTTTTCACTTGAAAAAAAGATTCCTGTTTTTTGTGTTTGAGGAGCATAATCCTGATAAATAAATCCTGGAACATGAAGAAAAAAAAATATTTCCAGATTTCCTAGCCATTCTCAGTACAAAGTCCTGATCAATAGATGATAGTAACTTTACCAAAATATGATGTGGTCTATCTCCCACCACTTTATTTTGTCTTGGGCCCTCTCAATTTGAAAAAAATCTGAGAGAGTCTCTCTGTGAAAAGTTTAAAATATCCAATCCCACACAAGTTCCAGCGTGGTTGTTTTTTCACAACATTCAAAGAATCATACCAGTCTCACATTATAGATCTATTGTCAAGATCCAATACCTTCTGTTTTAAAGGATAACTGTCATATTTTCATCAAAAAAATCTATTTTAGCATATGTTACTACTGTAGCAGCATCATGCATAAAGCAATCTTTAGTTTCTTCACTTACCACTGTTTTCCTTTAGTTTTCCCCTTAGTTACGGCTGTTTTGAATCCTACATTATGAGGATCTTCTCAAGATGGCTCCTCTGCCAGTTCTCTGAGGCCAAAACTGCATTCCGTCAGGTCACATACAAACTTGCTGTAGCCAGCAGCTTACTGCTAGCCAATCAGATTGGACGCTCTTTTAGGGAAGCAGTGGAAAGGGACAGGAGACCTTAATGAAAGCTGTTATTATAAGGTAATTACAGATTTTTTGGCAATCATTGACAGACTAACTCAGGTATACATGCCTAGCTCTAATAAACTAGCAAATACAAAAAAATATGACAGTTATCCTTTAAGATCTCTTCAGCAGCTTTCATATCAGATATGATTGTATTCATCTTATTAGTTTTATCTTCTACTAAGCCTACATGATCCCACAGTTCATTCAGTTTCTCTCATCTTTTGAATACCATGTCTCAAAATCTAATTACAGTTCGATATTTCAAACAAAATCTCAACATTATAACTAGAGATGAGCGCATTTTTTAAAAATTCGATTGGCCGGATCCGAATAAATTTGTGGCGAATTGCTTTAAAAAAACTGCTATTTCCTGGCTGCTGAGAGCCTTTATAGTGGTGTAGAACACTGTGCCTTGTAGTAACACGCATAGGGAGTCTGCTTTGGTATGACATGAATATGACAGGCGTTGCTCTTAGAATCACAGCATACTTCACTTATTTGGGCAGTCACGGGACCAAAACTGACCAAATAACTCAAGTGTGAACTCAGACTTTACAGGTGGATGTTAGCGTCAAGAAGAAGCACACTCCTTTTACACCTATTCCACATAGATGTCTACAGAACCTGTTCTATTAAACGCTTATACAAGTAGAGCCCCCCCTGACAGAGTGGAGAGGGTGTCAGCGGTAAGTTTGTGTTGACGTCACTGATTAATTTTCCCCATTCTCTGATCTGTCAGAACAATTACCCAGAAAAAACGGATCCTGTATGTGGAGCATACGCCTTCACTCGGTCAGCATTTGCTCAATAATCCATCAGTATTGCTAAAAGAGAAAAAAAGGATTGGATCAAAAACAGAGATGACATGTGAATGGAATATTTGCATGTCTTCTGTGTTTTCTACCCACTCCTGCTTTTGTCATAAGCCAATTCTGATGGGACCATACAGGCCTTAAAGCTGCTACACAGACAGGATCCGTTGTGCGTCTCGTTTTTCCTTCCTTCTGACAGATCAGAAGAAGTGTCAAAGGCAAAGCCAAAAGCCAAACTAGTGGACCAGTCATGAAGTGGGTAGAGTGGCAACAGCATGAGAAGTCCATGACATAGTGGTGAGGTGAAAGCAGCAAGAGGAGACCACAGAGTGGCCCAATGACAGGGTCTGGAGGTGGCAGCAGCATGAGGAGACCACAGAGCGTCAAGGTAACATACTGTGGAGGTGGGGGCAATACCAGTACCGGCTGAAGATGGTGGGTGAAAGAAGGAGCACTTGGCATCAGATGTGTGGCATCAGGCGGGGACCGCTTTCAGAATAGTAGCTGAGGCAGGTAGCCAGAAGAAACTGATCTCTTTTGTCAAATTGTTGGTATTGCACCATGGATGATCTAATCTGATGCATCAGACATTGCTGTGTGAAAATCCTAGCTGATCCACTCCTGATTCCTCTTGATGCATTGTCCTACTATGTGCTATATATGGGCACTTTAAACTCTTGCTAAATATCATATCAAACAGGCTGGCAGTGTAATTACCTTTATTCGCCCCCTCACCACTTATATATAGCGGGGGGGGGGGGTAAAGTTAGTGTGTCTGATGCTAATGAAGAGATGAGGAAGTTAATGGAGGAGGTGGAAATTTGTATTTCCACCTAAATAATTCCAAAAAGATTTTAACGCATATAAGTGCAGCGCTTAATGCAGAATACAAGATTTTCTGTCCACCAAAATAAATCAAAAAATATTTTACCGCATATAAGTGCAGCGCTTAAAGGGGTTGTCTGGGTTCAAAGCTGAACCCGGACATACCCTTATTTTCACCCAGGCAGCCCCCCTGGGGCTAGCATCGGAGCATCTCATGCTCCGATGCGCTTACTTGCCCTGCACTAAATCACGCAGGGCACGGGCTCTTTTGTTTATCCTAACAAGCTGCCGGGCGGAAGCTTCCGCCTGGCAGTGTGTTCGGTGACGTCACCGGCTCTGTTAGGCGGGCTTTAGCTCTGCCCTAGCCGTTTTACTGGCTAGGGCAGTGCTAATTCCTGCCCATCAGTGCCGGGCTTCCGGGCTGCCAGGTGTTTTTCGATTGGGGGTGAATGTATTGGTCCGGGCCCATCAGGTGCATCAGTGGGAATTTAGTCCCACTGCTATGTTGGACCTTCTGTTGGCTGATGTGTTCTGGAGGGCTTTGCCGTACCCTCTCCAGCACTGGATCGGCCAGGTGTCCAATGGTAATGCCCTAGAGATGATCGACCTGGTAGAGTGCTATGAGGCCACCAGAAACCTACAGGGGTGTTCTTTTTGGAGGGGGCCAGTTAAACCCCAGAAATATCCACCCTTGACCAGGTGGCCAGTGCCAGCAATACCTGTTCGGGATATACTCCCTACAGACCCAGCTCCGATTGTTTTTGCCTCTGTACTGCGTCCGCTTACCCTGTCTAGCAGAGAAAATCCCCACACCACATATACATTTGCAAGAAAAACTATGTGAACCCTTTGGAATGATTTGGATTTATGCACAAATTGGTCATAAAATGTGATCTGATCTTCATCTAAGTCACAACAATAGTCTGCTTAAACTAATAACACACAAAGAATTAAATGTTACCATGTTTTTATTAAATACACCATGTAAACATTCACAGTGCAGGTGGAAAAAGTATGTGAACCCCCTAGACTAATGACACCTCCAAGAGCTAATTGGAGTGAGGTGTCAGACAAATGGAGTCCAATCAATTAGATGAGATTGGAGGTGTTGTTTACAGCTGCCCTGTCCTATAAAAAACACACACCAGTTCTGGGTTTGCTTTTCACAAGAAGCCTGATGTGAATGATGCCTCGCACAAAAGAGCTCTCAGAAGACCTACGATTAAAGGGTTTCTACCACCAGATTTGGTCCTATTTAGCTGACTGACACTAGCGATGTGCTAGTGTCAGCAGTTCATAACAGTGTTCTTACTTATCGTCTGTCTGCTGCCGTTCACCTTAAAAACGTACTTTTATAGATATGCTAATGAGCCCCTAGGTGCTATGTGGGCATCATTAGCACCTAGAGGGCTCCGTCCACTAACCATTTCAGCCGCCCATCGCAGTTCCTCCAGCCCGCCCCACTCCTGTTGATTGACTTGAAACTTCTCAGTATCTCGTACCAATTCCCGCGCCTGCGTCGTGCGCTTCTGTATTCTCCCGGCGCTTGCTTCCTCACTGCTCCTGCGCCAACTACGTTACAGTGAGGAAGCCGGCACCAGGAGCGCTGCATTCACTCACTGCGCCTGTGCTGAATACAGAAGCGCGCGGCGCAGGTGCGGGAATACTGAGAAGTTTCAAGTCAATCAACAGGAGCGGGGCGGGCTGGAGGGACGCGATGGGCGGCTGAAATGGTTTGTGGATGGAGCCCTCTAGGTGCTAATGACGCCCACATAGCACTTAGGGGCTCATTATCATATCTATAAAAGTACGTTTTTAAGGTGAACGGCAGCAGACAGATGATAAGTAAGAACACTGTTATGGACTGCTGACACTAGAACATCGCTAGTGTCAGTAAGCTAAATAGGACCAAATCTGGTGGTAGAAACCCTTTAAGAATTGTTGACTTGCATAAAGCTGGAAAGGGTTATAAAAGTATCTCCATAAGCCTTGCTGTTCATCAGTCCACGGTAAGACAAATTGTCCATAAATTGAGAAAGTTCAGCACTGCTGCTACTCTCCCTAGGAGTGGCCGTCCTGTAAAGATGACTGGAAGAGCACATCAAAGACTGCTCAATGAGGTGAAGAAGAATTCTAGAGTGTCAGCTAAAGACTTACAAAAGTCTCTGGCATATGCTAACATCCCTGTTAGCGAATCTACGATATGTAAAACACTAAACAAGAATGGATTTCATGGGAGGATACCACAGAGGAAGCCACTGCTGTCCAAAAAAAAACATTGCTGCACATTTACAGTTTGCACAAGAGCACCTGGATGTTCCACAGCAGTACTGGCAAAATATTCTGTGGACAGATGAAACCAAAGTTGAGTTGTTTGGAAGAAACACACAACACTATGCGTGGAGAAGGAGGCACAGCACACCAACATCAAAACCTCATCCCAACTGTGAAGTATGGTGGTGGGGGCATCATTGTTTGGGGCTGTTTTGCTGCGTCAGGGCCTGGATGGATTGCTATCATCGAAGGAAAAATGAATTCCCAAGTTTATCAAGACATTTTGCAGGAGTACTTAAGGCCATTTGTCCACCAGCTGAAGCTCAACAGAAGATGACTGTTGCAACAGGACAACGACCCAAAGCATAGAAGTAAATCAACAACAGAATGGCTTAAACAGAAGAAAATACACCTTCTGGAGTGGCCCAGTCAGAGTCCTGACCTCAACCCGATTGAGATGCTGTGGCATGACCTCAAGAAAGCCATTCACACCAGACATCCCAAGAATATTGCTGAACTAAAACAGTTCTGTAAAGAGGAATGGTCAAGAATTACTCCTGACCGTCGTGCACTTCTGATCTGCAACTACAGGAAACGTTTGGTTGAAGTTATTGTTGCCAAAGAATGTTTAACCAGTTATTAAATCCAAGGGTTCACATAATTTTTCCACCTGCACTGTGAATGTTCACATGGTGTGTTCAATAAAAACATGGTAACATTTAATTATTGGTGTGTTATTAGTTTAAGCAGACTGTGATTGTCTATAGTTGTGACTTAGGCCGAATGCACACGGCTGTGTTCCTCGTCCGAGAGCGGTCCGTGGTAACACGGGCTGGATTCCTGCTGAGAGCCGGAGCGCACGGCGTCATTGATTGCTATGACGCCGTGCGCTTCCTGCTGCCGCCGCAGTACAGTAATGCACCGTCTGCATTCGGCCTTAGATGAAGATTAGATCACATTTTATGACCAATTTGTGCAGAAATCCATATCATTCCAAAGGGTTCACATACTTTTTCTTGCAACTGTAACTGCATCGCTGAACGCTGAATACAATTATTATTTTTTTCACCGAAATAAGTCACAAAAGATTTTACCACATATAACTGCAGCGCTTAATACAATTTTTTTTTCAACCAAAATAAGTCATAAAAGATTTTACCACATATAACTGCAGCGCTGAACGAAATTAGTTTTTCCACTAAACTACTTCAATAAAGATTTTACCACATATAACGGAGCATGGAGATCGAAAGGGTCTTCGGATTCCCCCGCACTATACAGACGTCTCAGAAATGAATCGCTGCTCCTGACAGCAGCTCCTGGAAAGGTCACGGAGCGTCCAGGTCATCTGGCATCTATTCGCTCCACTAAAGGATTATTTTGAAAGTGTGTAGAAGCCACACGGGGCGCCCACGCTGCAGATTTATCATGGAGACATCATGGAAATTTAACCGCATATAACCGCAGTGCTGACCGCTGAATAAATTTAGTTTTTCGACCGAAATAGTTCAATAAAGATTTTACCACATATAACCGTCGCACTGACTGACTGCTACTGCCGCTACTTCCATGAACCCCGGCTACTTCCCGGGCAGGTAGGCTGCTGCCAAGCAGGTGCTCTACCCTGGGCATGTATGGCTCCCGACCTCCCACTGCTGAATCCCAGCCATGCTTTCAACACATATAACCGCCAATGTGAACTGAGAATGCATTTTTCTGTTTGCACTGAAATAGGCCACTAAACGCTTTCAACACATCTAACCGCCGCTGACAATTGAGAATGTATTTTTCTTTTTGTACTGAAACACAAAATAACACATATAACCGCCGCTACTTCCGTGAACCCCTGGAACACTACTTCCCGGGCAGATAGGCTGCTGCGAATTAGGTGCTCTACCCCGGGCACGTTTTGGCTACCTACCTCCCACTGCTGCCACCCTGCTGACTCCCAGACATGCTTTCAACACATATAACCGCTGTGGGGATTTGCTCTGGTAGACGGTACTGCTAACGGATGCAGTACAGAGGCAACCACAAAGTCTTTAACTTAAACAGTTCAGTGTTTTATTCACACATAAGGAAAAAAAAAAGTAACAGTTTGCAGTCTTGGTGTTTGTTCACACCATAAAAAATCTACAGAACAAAAGCCTTCACCTGGTCAGCAGTTTTTCCACCCACAGTCCACAGCAGGCCTTAGGGCCCTTTAGCCATTTAGGGCCCTTTAGCAAGTTCTCAGTTCCCAAACACACAGTGACTGACAGCGCTCCACTGTCAGAGAGGAGTTATCCACACCCAGCTGAGACTGCCGGCCGGGTTTGATATAGGCCAGTAAACATCCGGCCTGGAACGTGGGGAGCAGCCACCCACCCAGCACTTTGGCTACTCCCAGTAAGAACCGGGCCGGATCGGCTTTACAGCCATACTAACAGCAAACAGTGTCAATCAGCACTAGCTGCCGCTGACCCTTGAAAGTTCCGGCTCTTACCTCACCGAGGCCAGGAAACTTGGTGACACATACCTTCCGTCAATGACAGCCCCTTGCGCCTTCCTACACCGCCGACGTGAACTGAGAATATATATATTTTTTTGTACTAAAATAGGCCACTGAGTGCTTTTGCCACAAATAAGTGCACCAGTGAAATGCTTATATATATTTTTTTTTTACTGTAATACACCCCTATACGCTTGCAACAGAAATAACTGCCGAAATGAACTGAGCATATATTTTTCTTGTTAGACTGAAATAGGCCACTATACGCTTTCACCAGAATCAACTGCAGAAATGCCCTGAGAATATATATTTCTTGTTGGAATGAAATAGGCCACTATACGCTTTAACCAGAAAACAATTAAATAGTCCAGTGCGTATATATTTTTCTTATTTTACTGAAATACGCCCCTATACTCTTTCACCAGAATTAACTGCAACAGTGCAGTGCGTATATATTTTTCTTGTTTTACTAAAATACGCCCCTATATGCTTTCAACAGAAATAACTGCAACAGTGCAGCGCGTATATATATTTTTCTTATTTTACTGAAATACGCCCCTATACGCTTTCACCAGAATTAACTGCAGAAATGCACTGAGAATAGATTTTTAGTTTTTTACTGTGATACGCCCCTATATGCTTTCAACAGAAATAACTGCAGAAGTGAAATGCGTATATATTTTTCTTGTCGTACTGAATAAGATAGTAAGGCTACTTTCACACTAGCGGCAGGATGGATCCGACAGGCTGTTCACCCGACGGAACAGCCTGGCTGAGCTGTCCTGCCGCTAATGAATGTGTGCCCCCGGACTACCCCTCTGACCCCATGGAGTATAATGGGGGCGGGGCGGAGTTCTGGCGGAGGCACGGAGAGTCTGCCAGAATAAAACTACGACATGTCCGACATTTATTCCGGCAGCCTCTCGCCGTGTGCTGCCGTGCCTCCGCAGGAACTTCACCCCTTCCCCCATTATAGTAAATGGGGCCGGATCGGTAGTCCATGGGCACACGTTCACTAGCGGCAGGATGGATTCGACAAGCTGTTCACCTGACGGAACAGCCTGTTGGAGGTCCATGCCGCTAGTGTGAAAGTAGCCTAAGATATAAGCCACTAAAGGCTTTCCAACATAACACCTACAGCCCAATAACAAAAAGCTGGAATGACAGAGCTGTCTAATGACTATTTGGATCCCCAAATAATCGCACCCTGCACTTGTAAATCACTTTCCTATCAATGTCCCTAGCGCCTTCTGACGTCTCTCCCTGTACTAAGATGCTGTGAAATGATTCCTCCCTATCCTTTCCCTGCACTTATAAATCCTTTTTTCAGTTTATTTTTTAAACATAGAGATTTTTCCAATAGCTGTCCCTAGCGCCTTCACAAGTCTGTCCCTGCACTCTGAACGCTGGAAAATGGCAGAATCTAAAATGTCGTAATTATAGGGCTGTGACATCACAGGGCTGGCTGGTTGCTGATTGGATGCATGCAGGCATGTCAATCTCAGAGATCCCGCCTTCCCAGAGTTCCTTGCCCCATGTCCTCAGTCCTCACACGTGTAGCTGCCATTTTAGGAAAATTGCGATTCGTTACCACGAAGCACAAGGAAATTCGCATTCGTTGTGAATCAAAGTTTTCGTAAAAATTCGGATCGAATTCCACTTCGTCAGCTTCGATTTGCTCATCTCTAATTATAACAAGTATTATATGGGAATCACAGTGGAAACAAATGTAGATAAAGGTAAAAACTGTCCCAAGAAATATGGTGGAACACTCTGCAAAATATCCCTTTACTATCTCAAATCTAATACAATTAGATCACAATTATTTTTCCTTTATAATGTACTGTATATTACACTCCTAAACCGTTGAAACAGATGGATATAAGTAAGTAGTACTTTTGTCCTAGATGTGAATGCAGATTTGATTCATATGATGTGGTGATGTCTCAAACTTCATATCTACTGGTCCAGGGTTATTGGAGAAATCAGGAGTACCTTTGATGTTGTAATTTCACTTCATCCGATTAACACGATTATTGGGAATAAAATTTGCATAATAGGGGAAAAAGGAGAACATGGTCGTGGGGTTAAAAACTCTTCAGATTGCTAGGAGATTGATTTCTAAAAATTTGAAAACCCTGAATCATCTTGTTTTGAGACTTTGTGCAGTATCAGGAATATGTTACTGAGAAGTTGTAGGGTTGTTCTTTTCTTCCTTTACTTTTTTTCTCTCTCTGAGTTGGCTTGGGAATGGGAAGGGTGAGGGATGGAAATTGTGATTTTGTTTATTTATTAATTTTTTTCTATTTTCTATGGTTTATTTTACTCCAAAACCCCTTTACTCGTCTATTTTACTCAAAACTCCTATTTTGTAAAATAAATATACAATTTTTAAAAACTGCACTGAGTGTGGGTCCAAGCCACTCTCTGCACCCTTACGCTGGGTTCACACCTGAGCGTTCGCGATGGAGCGCTCTGTATGCGCGATTGTACCAGCGTTTACAATTGCGCATACAGAGACAAGCGAACGCCCATTGTCGCGCGTTCCCGAAAGTCTATGTACGGGAACGCGCGACAAAACGCCCCAAAGAAGCTCAAGAACTTTGTGAGTGTCGGGCGTTTTACAGCGCGATCGTACGCGCTGTAAAACGCCCAGGTGAGAACCATTCCCATAGGGAAGCATTGGTTTCTCCTTGTTGAGCGTTTTACAGCGCGTAGGAACGCGCTGTAAAACGCTCAGGTGTGAACCCAGGGTTACTCTTCCCACCTCTTCTGCCAGCCCCTTTAAATCCAGAGTTTTTTAGTTGTAATTAATTAGGGTACTTTCTGATGTGGTGGCAGTGAGGCGATAGAGAGCAGCAAAAGCTTCAGACCAGAATCTTAGGAAAACAGTAGCAAAACTGTGAATCTCTTGGTTTTCTGGGAGTCTGATAAAGAAAAAAAACAGCATACAGTGAATTAACAAATAGCAGTGCCATACAGAGTCAAAAACACACTACTAGCCATAAGGGCTTATTACCAAACTTGCCCCAGATAATGTATTGGTACTGAAATAAAATATAGCATTTAATAGTGTCTTAAAATCACTGTGAGCAAACGAACACGTTTAAAATAAACTGTTCCCTACCTATAATGTCTTATTATTTTGATGGACTTTGCCTATAGTGGAGATGTGCACTCTCTCCACTAAACAGCACTGTGCTACCAGCCCTATATACTTGTGGTCAGTTGACTCACTGACTCACTATAAGGTCTGGGCTTGTTATCTTGCGCTAACTAACATTTAACAGAAACTTAAAAACTAGAACTAGACCTGGCTTCCTCAGGGGTAACGGGCAGAATACAGAGTCAAAGTCACAGTCTTAAAAAAATAATCAATTAAAAGCATGACTTGAGGCGGATATCTTCTCTTTCCATCTGGTCTAGACCTTCATGTCCTTCCATCTATGACTCAGCTCTCCAGCTTTGGCTTGTTTCTGAAAGTACAGGTAGTACATATTAGTAGATGCCACAAGCTTTTCTATTCTACAGTTCAAAGCAACTTAATGAACATATTCTGCTCTTTTATATTTTTGTAGTATGTTTCCCCATTGACAGATAATTGCACACGAATGTGCAGCACAGAGAGCATGCAGTATATGAGCACAGGGTCAGCAGAGTGATTCTTGTTATATAAAACTAGTATGTACTCCTCAGAATATCATACTGGAAGAAAGGTCATTGTCTGACACAAGAATAGGAGCAAGAAGTGCTGACCTTAATCACAGGCTTTATATATATTGCAAGTCAGCACAGCCAATATTGGATTTAGCTCCAGAATCAGGAAGGCCTGCATTGAAATTCTCAGCCATATCTATAAGTTAATGATGGTGTCAACACTTTAGTGACATGGGCTTATTATATGGGCTTAGATGAAGATTACAATGGTTGTCTTGTCATGTTCTCTGGACAGGCAATCTCTTTTACAACAATATTGCTTTCTTTTGTTATGTTAGGGTGAATATACTCACAGGAAACTGTAATATATGTTACCCATTCCTCTACTATTTGGTTTATCACAGTTGATATGTATTGTGTATATATACCATAATTTCTCACTGGTGGAATCAGTGACTCATTTAAAGGGGTTGTGCCAAAGGCACTGTACTCGGCTATGTCTGGTACACCCATAAAGAATGCATGGGGCGGCATGCACAACCAGAATAGGGGAACAGGACCTCCATTCTCGTTATTGTGGGGGTCTCCCCCCCACCCCCCCACCCCCAGTGGTCAACTAGTTATCCCCTATCAACAGGATAGGGGATAACTAGCAGACCACTGGGGGGAGAACTTAAAAACTTGGCACAACCCCTTTAACAGGCACACTATAGATTTTAAGCATACTTCAATGCACTATACACACATCATGCTTAGTGCATATTTAAAATAATATCTTCTAAACCAATAGGTCTTTTTCCATGTTGGTGTTATGGTTGGTGCTTTCAATTTTTACTAGACTCATAATGGACCTAATGTTTTCTTGTGATCTAGTTTATAACAAATCCTGATGGGACCTATCCTATTGATTCATAATGGGTCTCCAAGTTTTTTTTGTTTTTTTACTGGGAGGTATAGTGTAGCATTAATAACAAGAAAATGGAGGGAATTGCATACACTAAAGACCCTAATTCAAATGGAGTGCAACATACGCATAACTAAGTCCAAAACAGTGGTGCATCTAGCCTTTCTGCTGCATGAGGCAAAAACTGAAACGGCGCCCCCCTGCCATGCCAAGTTCTTAAAATAACCCCTTTGCCGCAATGATATCGCTCATTGCCCATGGCCCTTCCGGTGCCCCCCTCTTGCCCCTAACTGGTGCTGCCTGAGGCAATCGCCTCACCTAGCCTTATTGGTGGTGCACCCCTGGTCCAAAAACACCTACATACCAGGACATGCACAGATTACAAATGAATGGGAAACAAAATATTCAAAATGGCTAAAACATTTAATATATGCAGTTCATGCAAGGGGCCAAGGATAAAAACACATAATGGTCCTCCACACCGGCACTAACCCATAGTAGGGTTAAAATAAATATGCACTAGTCATTACAGAGTATCTGAAACCTAATGGGAGGACTACTGTATTTTTTGCTATATAAGATGCATTTTCCCCCCAAAGTGGGGGAAAAATGGCAGTGCATCCTATAGGGTGAATAATAAAGAGCGCTTCGATTATAGAAGTGCTCATTAGTATAGCAGTACTGGGGAGTGTAGAATGTTCCCTGTGTGGGCTCTGTACACACTGCTTCCTGGTCTTCTTCACACTGTCACGGATGCGGTGTGGGTGGAAAACTCCACACCGAGCACAGGAGGAAAGGGGATAGGAACTAGACCTGGAAACTAGGGTAAAGGAGAAGGTCACTTCCTAGAACAACCCTAATCCAAGTCCTGACTATCAGTATGAACTGACCTCTATGCTAGGAAAGTTCATACACAGGAACCTAGAGCCCTAACACACCCTGTAGTGCCCTGGTATAGTGACAGGACTTGAGACAACCAGCTAGCTCAGAGTCCAGAAACTGAAGCTATAAACCGCACCCCCAAAGGGGGTAAGCAGTAATAAATAGGGGAAGTTAAATAACCAAACCAACAGATGCAAGAGGTGTGGTCATTACTAAAACAAGACAGACACAAATGATCCACAAGGAACCATTTAGATTAACCCACATGTTGCCAGTCTCTCTGATCTCCTGGCAAATTTCACAGGAGTGTCCTTGACAGTACCCCCCTCCTTTCTACGGGTGATCTCCGGGCACCCAAGACCAACCTTATCTGGGTGAGACTTGTCAAAGGCTTTCACCAAGCGACTGGCATTCACGTGGGGTGCCAGTACCCACATCCTCTCTTCTGATCCCAAACCCTTCCAGTGGACAAGTTACTGAAAAGATCCATGGAGAACTCGAGAGTCGATTTATCTTGGCGATCTGAAATTCCAAACTACTATCCACATCACAGGAGCGGGTGGCAAGGAAGACGGCTCCAAAGGTTCAACATATCTCATCAACAAAGATTTGTGAAAAACTGTCACCGAACACAGGGGGGGGGGGGGAGGTAAGTGTTGACACATAGTCCTTAACACACTGATGCCACCCGGCCACCAGAATCTACGAGATATGAGGTCGGCAGTGGATCTGCTTCCAGAGTGTCCCGTAAGAACCAACGATGTTCCTCAAACACCTTGTGACGCAATTCCAGTGGCATGAATAGTTTCCCAGAGGGACACGAATCCGGTGCGTCTCCCTGAGCCTCTAACACCTTCACCTCAAGGTCAGGGTAAAGAGTGGCTATCACCACCCCTTTAGACTGTATGGGACTCGGATTTTCAAAATCACCAGCTCCGGGAAAACTACGTGACAAGGCATCCGCCTTGACGTTCTTGACACATCTGGCTTGTCTCGGGTTCAGTCGTTTGGCCGACTCCAGGTAAGCCAGATTTTTGTGATCAGTGAACATCGTAATCGCACCTTCCAACCAATGATGCCACTCCTCAAAAGCCAACTTAATGGGCAGTAACTCTGTTACCCACATCATAATTTCTCTCAGTGGGAGAGAGTAAAAAAAAAATGCACCAGGTGACGGGCCTTGAGATAAAATTGCTCTTACCCCAACCTCGAACGCGTCAACTTCTACAATGAAAGATTGTGATACATCCGGTTGCACCAATATAGGGGCAGAAGCAAAGCATTCCTTAATCACAGAAAAGGCTTGCAGACCACACTGAGACATCCGTCCCTTTCTTAGTCATATCAGTTAAAGGGGTTGTCCGGGTTCAGAGCTGAACCCGGACATACCCTTATTTTCACCCCAGCAGCCCCCCTGAGCCTAGCATCGGAGCATCTCATGCTCCGATGCGCTCCAGTGCCCTGCGCTAGATCGCGCAGGGCACGGGCTCTTTTGTTTTCAATAACACACTGCCGGGCGGTAACTTCCGCCCAGCGGTGTGTTCGGTGGCGTCACCGGCTCTGAGGGGCGGGCTTTAGCTCTGCCCTAGCCGTTTTACTGGCATGGGCAGAGCCAAATCCCGCCCATCAGTGCCGGTGACGTCACCGGGGTTCCTGTCAGCCCCATGGAGAGCCCCGGTACGTCACCGGAACTCTGAAAAATGCCTTTGCCCTGTGCAATTTAGCGCAGGGCAAAGGAGAGCATCGGAGCATGAACTGCTCTGATGCTCATGTCAGGGGGGCTGCCGGGGTGAAAATGGAGGGATGTCCAGGTTCAGCTCTGAACCTGGACAACCCCTTTAAGGGTTTTACTATTGTCGAATAATTCTGAATACATTTTCGGTAATAGTTGGTGAATCCTAAAAACCACATAAGAGCCTTCAGATTTTCAGGTTGATCCCAGTCCAATACAGCACAGACTTTCTCTGGATCCATTCGAAAACCAGAAGATTACAGCAGGTAGCCCAAGAACTACACCTCCTGTACAGCAAAAACACACTTCTCCAATTTTGCATACAATTTATCTCTTAAGAACTGTTACACCTGTCTCACATGATCCTGATGTGTTTCCACATCTGGAGAATAAATTAGAATGTCATCTAAATGCACGACTACAAACCTGCCCACCAGGTGATGAAAAATGTAATTCACAAAGTGTTGGAACACCGCAGGAGCATTGGTCAACCCGAAAGGCATGACCAGGTTCTCAAAGTGCCCCTCAGGAGTATTAAAAGCCGTCTTCCATTTATCCTCTTTCTTGATCCTAACCAGATTATATGCCACCCTTAGGTCCAACTTGGAGAACACCTTGGCGCTGGTTAAACAAATCGGGAATCAAAGGAAGAGGGTTCGAATCACGGACAGTAATCCGATTTAAGTTCACGGAAATCCAGACATGGCTGAAGACCTCCGTCTTTTTTTTTTTTTTTTTTTTTTTTTTTTTTTACAAAAAAAGAACCTTGCTGCCACTGGAGACTTGGAAGGTCTTATATGTCCTTTGGCCAAACTCTCAGTAATATACTTTCTCATGGTCTGTCTTTCAGGTTCAGAAAGGTTATACAACCTAGATTTAGGCAACTTAACTCTGGGAATAAGATTGAAAGGACAACAATATTCCCGATGTGAAGGTAAATCCTGGCATCCACTCTCAGAAAACACCTCGGCAAACTCAGATATAAAAGAGGGTAAATTATTGGGAGTTACATTTTACATTTAGAAAAATATGTATTAAGACAATTGTCAATGCAATAATCACCCCAATCCAGAATCTGCCTAGCTTGCCAATAGATAGTTGGATTGTGCTTGCTAAGCCATGGTAAACCCAGAACCACTGATGCAGGGAGACCATCCAACACAAAACACAAGATAAATTCTTGATGAAAGTCACCCACTCTTAATCTGATATCATGCACCACTTGAGACAAACACTTCTGAGCAAGAGGTGAAGAATCAAGAGCGAAGAGGAACCCATTCTGTGGAACACTGTTTATAGAAACATTAAAAGATCGACGGTCTCCTCCGCCCACACATGGATCCTTCTGAAAATCATACATCGCCTTTATTACACACCTGCACTATTACACACTATTTACAAAGATAGGACACAGAACTGTTATAAATGTAACCAAAACAGAGGTGATTATAAACATCTGCTGTGGGAGTGTCCGGGGATAAAAGATTATTGGATCAAAATATTCCAGAAACTACAGGACAGCTCCCCTATGAAATATGAAGCATGTATTGAATATGCGATCCTAGCTACCCTCCCAGAGATAGATAAAAACAAAACAGAGCAGCTAATTTGGTTACGGGGCATTGCCTTGGCCAAAATAATAATTGTTAAATATTGGGGTTCCACGAAATACCCCAACATCCAGGAATGGATGGAATGGATGAATAGGGTTAAGCAGTATGAATACATCCTTGCCCAAACAGCCGGGAAAAAGGCAGCCTGGTTGCGGATATGGGGTAATTGGAAATGATGCTCGGTGCAGTGACGGTGGCTCCGCAGAAAAAATGGGAGGGAGGGAGGGAGGGTCAAAAGGGAGGGAGGGTTAAAAACAAGAGGGAAAAGTAGTATAAGATGACACGGTGAACTAGTACATTGTTATGTGACGTTAAATTGTAAGACTGTATCTATTTACCCTATGGAAAATAAAAAAGCATAAGAAAAAAAAAAAGAAGAGCGAATACGGGAATGTTTTTTTCTAATACACTTGGTGACAACCTGTGCATAAGGACAAACTGAGCATCAATCAGGTTCACCCATGCCCCACAGTCTTGGACTCTAGCGCCACCTAGCAGCAGTCAGGAGAAATCAGGTACTACCATTAAAAGACAAATGCACATTTTATGACTCTCCTCTCACTCCTCCTAGAGTCAAATGAGAATTAAATGTCTTTTTTCTCTCCTTTTGCCATTGCATGTCTGGACATACATTGATAAAATGTCCCTTTTTTCCGCAGAAAAAAACACACTCCCTTCCTATTACTAGTGGATCCAGGGGTAGCTCCCCGTAACTACATGGGTTCCCCTCCCGACCTAAACCCAGGAGTTGCTTCATCCAAAGTGTCAGAGGAAGATGATACGTTATGCAATAGAACGTCCTGAGAGTGGGCACTTTGATCTCTCTCTCTCAGGCATCTATCAATACGTACAGCAAGAGACATAGACTCATTATTCTCATGAAAGGCCAAAGCGTCCTTCCTCTCAGATAATCCCTGACAGAACTGACTACAGAGAGCCGGATCATTCCACTCAGTATCTGAAGCCCACCTCCTAAACTCAGAGCAATAGATCTCTGCAGAACGCTCTCCCTGACGCAGGCAGCATAACTTGGTATCGGCCAGGGAGGTCCGATCCAGGTCAACATAGATGAGACCTAAAGCTCTGAAAAATTCATCCACCGATCGGAGGGACTGTGATCCAGTCGGCAGAGAAAAAGACAAAGACTGTTGGTTTTGTGAAAGGGAGATCCGCGGTCACAAACATTCGTAGGGTCTTGGCGGCCCTAGATGTGGTGGATGGGAGGAAAGAGGGATCCTTGACACCTGCACTGTTCACACTGGATGCTGAAAAAGCTTTTGACAACATCCACGGAGAGTGGCTAGGGTGGGTGCTGGACAAGCTCGGGATAAAGGGCTCATTTAGGGTGTACTTGGAACAACTATACTCAGGTCCACAAGCTAAAATAGGTATTCAGGGCTTTTTATCTGATCCCTTTGAGTTATATAGAGGGACAAGACAGGGTTGCACTCTATCTCCTCCATTATTCAATTTAGCGGTGGAACCCTTGATCAGGTATCTAAGCTCCCGGGAAAAATTTGAAGGAATTAAGATCGGGAAGGTCGAGTTAAAAATAGCCTTCTTCGCAGATGATATTATTTTATTTCTGGAAAAACCCCAGGAGGATCTTCAAGAGGTGCTGAACAGCATTAATTACTTTGGTAAACTTTCCGGTTTTAAAATTAACATATCCAAATGCGCACTCTTGCAATTAAAGAAAAAGAAGGATGGGGCTCTACAGAGTCCAATGTTATGTGGCATACCGGTAGAAAGAGACTACATAACTTAATTAAACGCCCTTAAAGAGGACCTTTCACCGATTATTACACTGTGAACTAAGTATACAGACATGTAGAGCGGCGCCCGGGGATCTCACTGCACTTACTATTATCCCCAGGCGCCGGTCCGTTCTCCTGCTATGCCCTCCGGTATCTCCGCACACTAACTTAGTGAGCGGAGATACTGGAGGGCATAGCAGGAGAACGGAGCGGCGCCCGGGGATAATAGTAAGTGCAGTGAGATCATGCCGCTCTACATGTCTGTATACTTAGTTCACATTGTAATAATCGGTGAAAGGTCCTCTTTAATACTCAAAATAACACAAGAATTACGTAGGTGGCATAACTTTCCTCTATCACTTTTGAGAAGGTTTCATTTAATTAAAATGATGAGCTTCTTGAGACTCCTGTACCCCCTCCAAACCCTATCTCTACTTATTAAACACACAGACATAACCAAATTACATAGTGAGATGACGCATTTTCTGTGGCAAGGGAAACACCCCAGAATAGGGATCAAAAAGCTTATGGCTCTCAAATGGAAGGGAGGTATGAATATGCCAAATATTAGATTGTATAATCTGGCCTGCCTTCTAAGGCACATTATAGATTATATTAGACACACAAATCATCATTCAGACTATGTTTTAGAGGGAAATTTCTGCTCCCCGTGGGATCCTGGTACCCTGCTGCATGTGAGACTGAAAGATGTGCCCATGCATCTTAGAAAATCGCCTCTTTTTAGACATTCCTGGGCGGCATGGAAAGCCATCAGAATGCAGTTTTGCTTATGTCATAGAATGTCTAAATATTTGCCATTATGGAACCATCCAGAATTTGAGCAGGGTAGACACAACAGCCTTTTTAAGGAATGGAAAGTGAAGGGGATACTTTCGGCTCAGCATATGATGAACGACTTAGAGAAAAGGTGGCTGACATACCAGGAAACCAGAGATAAATACAATTTGAGTCCCTTTCAAAACATCCAGTTTGCTCAAATTCCCCACCGATAGGTTGTCTGACCCCTCAAAAGAAACGAAACAGAACAGATTTGACAAGATATTGCAGAGAGGGACAGGTCCTCACTCTATATCTTTTCTATATTCCCAAGTTAGGGAGTATTTAGTCCATGGGCACGGATATTGGAGGATCAGGAAGCGGGTGACAAGATATTAAAAGGTTGGTGGGCACTGAGGAAGTCTATACTAAATGAAACTTGGGGGGATACCCACTTTCAAATAATGCATAATACCATTTAAGCTTTTAACTTACCACCAGCATCTAGCAGACCTAACAGACTGACGAGTTGCCCAAAATGTCACACACCACAGACTAACTTGTATCATGGTCTATGGACTTGTCCACAGATCTCTTCTTTATGGAATAAAGTAGTGAATATTGGATATCTGTGACCTTGAAATCTCCATGCAACCCATGATTTATCTATTCCACTATTGGGAGGAGATGAGAAGGGAGGGTCCACTAGAACGGAGGTTGCCAGTTGTTTTCCATGCTTTGAATATGGTAACCAAGAGGTCTATATTACAAAATTGGCTGGAGCCTAAGGTTCCCTCCAGAGAATTGATCCTACAAAAGATGAAAGCTTTGATGGCACTAGAGCGAAGAGAAGCGGAGAGATGTAAGGAGAGCAAGGTGGGAAAGTTCTTCAAGAAATAGAGGCGCTTCATAGTACAAATTCTTTCTGATTCAGAAATTGGGAGTGTAATGAAGCCCTTTAAATTTACTCAATGGTACTTAACAGAGCAACTAAAGAGTACATTAAGTAGACTGCAACAAGGACAACACTGATGTATCAATGATTCGCCACTATATAATATTGATTGCAAATCCTAAGATGCATAAAAGATCCCTGTTATAACTGGTTTGAAGATATAACTGTGATTATATAACTTATTTACTGGATCATGGATGGGTTTTAATGCTATTTTCCTTTGCAGGACATGTTTTGTATTTTATGTTTTACTGTTTCTAAAGTCTTTGTGAAATGTATTTTGTCTTTAGAAGAAAAAATTTAAATAACATAAAAAAAAAAGACCAAGACTTAAAGCAACAAAATAATAATACCAACTCTTTGACTCTCATTCCCAGATGAGAGCGGGCGTAACTTAATCTCTTAAGGACACATGACGTACCGGTACAGCATGTTGTCCTGGTACTTAAGGACACATGACGTACTGGTAAATGCGCGGAGGGGGGGGGGTCCCGTGACCCCCCCGTGTCAGCGATCGCCGCAAACCGCAGGTCAATTCAGACATGCGGTTTCTGGCTTTTACCTGCTGTTGCGGCGGCTGGCGGCGGTGCCATCGGATCCCCATGGTGCTGTAGGGGGGACCCGATGGCATAGAAGGCAGCGCAATGCCTTCCTGAGGCATCGCCGCTGCCTTCCTGTGATGTGCCTGTGAGATCCAGCCCCCTGGATCTCATAGGCCGGAAGCTGTATGAGTAATACTCACTGTATTACTCATACAGCCAATGCATTCCAATACAGAAGTATTGGAACGCATTGTAAAGGGATTAGACCCCCAAAAGTTCAAGTCCCAAAGTGGGACAAAAAAGACAGTGAAAAAAAGTTGAAAAAATTAAGTTTCCCCTTCAAAAAAAATTCAAGTAAAAATAAACAAAAACATCATTTTCCCCCAAAAAAATAAAATAAAAATTGGTGCTAAATAAATCATTTTTTTGGTCACCTTACATCACAAAAAGTACAACAGAAAGCGATCAAAAAGGTGTTTGCCCACCAAAATAGAACCAATCTAACCGTCACCTCATCCTCCAAAAAATGAGCCCCTACCTGAGACAATCGCCAAAAAAATGAAAAAACTATGGCTCAGAATATGGAGACACTAAAACATCATTTAAAAAAAAGAAAAAGCTGTTATTGTGTAAAACTTACATAAATAAAAAAAAGTATACATATTAGGTATCGCAGCGTCCATAATAACTTGCTGTATAAAAATATCACATGACCTAACCCCTCAGGTGAATAATGTAAAACATTTTAAATAAGAACTGTGCTAAATTAACAATTTTTTGTCACCTTACATCACAAAAAGTGTAATAGCAAGTGATCAAAAAGTCACACGCACCCCAGAATAGTACCAATAAAACCGTCATCTCATCCCGTAAAAATCATACCCTACGCAAGATAATCACCCAAAAACTGAAAATATTATGGCTCTCAGACTATGGACACTAAACATGATTTTTTTTCTTCAAAAATGAAATCATTGTGTAAAACTTACATAAATAAAAAAAGTATACATATTAGGTATCGCCGCATCCGTGACAACCTGGTCTATAAAAATACCACATGAACTAACCTGTCAGATAAATGTTGTAAATAACAAAAAATAAAAACTGTGCCAAAACAGCTATTTCTTGTTACCTTGCCTCACAAAAAGTGTAATATAGAGCAACCAAAAATCATATGTACCCTAAACTAGTACCAACAAAACTTCCACCCTACCCTGTCGTTTCTAAAATGGGGTCACTTTTTGGGAGTTTCTACTCTAGGGGTGCATCAGGGGGGCTTCAAATGGGACATGGTGTCAAAAAAAACAGTCCAGCAAAATCTGCCTTCCAAAAACCATATGGCATTCCTTTCCTTCTGCGCCCTGCCGTGTGCCTGTACAGCAGTTTACGACCACATATGGGGTGTTTCTGTAAACTACAGAATCAGGGCCATAAATATTGAGTTTTGTTTGGCTGTTAACCCTTGCTTTGTTACTGAAAAAAATGGATTAAAATGGAAAATTTGCCAAAACATTGAAATTCTGAAATTTCATCTCCATTTGCCAATAACTCTTGTGGAACACCTAAAGGGTTAACGACGTTTGTAAAATCAGTTTTGAATACCTTGAGGGGTGTAGTTTCTTAGATGGGGTCACTGTTATGGAGTTTCTACTCTAGGGTTGCATCAGGGAGGCTTCAAATGGGACATGATGTCAAGAAAACCAGTCCAGCAAAATCTGCCTTCCAAAAACCGTATGGCATTCCTTTGCTTCTGCGCCCTGCCGTGTGCCCGTACAGTAGTTTACGATCACATATGGGGTGTTTCTGTAAACTACAGAATCAGGGCAATAAATATTGAGTTTTGTTTGGCTGTTAACCCTTGCTTTGTAACTGGAAAAAAATTATTAAAATGGAAAATCTGCCCAAAAAGTGAAATTTGAAAATTGTATCTCTTGTTTACATTAATTCTTGTGGAACACCTAAAGAGTTAACAAAGTTTGTAAAATCAGTTTTTAATACCTTGAGGGGTGTCGTTTCTAGAATGGGGTCATTTTTGGGTGGTTTCTATTATGTAAGCCTCGTAAAGTGACTTCAGACCTGAACCCTAAAAATTGGGTTTTTGAAAATTGCTGAAAAATTTCAAGATTTGCTTCTAAAATAAAATATCATTCCCAAAATAATCCAAACATGAAGTAGACATATGGGGAATGTAAAGTAATAACTATTTTTGGAGGTATTACTATGTATTATAGAAGTAGAGAAATTGAAACTTGGAAATTTGCTATTTTTTATTTTTTGGGGGCAAATTTGGTATTTTTTTATAAATAAAAATGATTTTTTTTTAACTTCATTTTACCAGTGTCATGAAGTACAATATGTGATGAAAAAAAACAATCTCAGAATGGCCTGGATAAGTCAAAGCGTTTTAAAGTTATCATCACTTAAAGTGACACTGGTCAGATTTGCAAATGGCCTGGTCCTTAAGGTAAAATAAGGCTGTGTCCTAAAGGGGTTAAAGTACAACTTCCACGACTCTAAATCGAATGAAGTTGTCACTCCCCCCCGAAAATCTGTCCGGAAGTGCAACCTTAGGTTCAGGACAGGCCTGGTAAGTACTATTGACACCAGTAGCCTGTGATCCCTGGATCTGAGTGCGGAGGTCGGCTACCTCCAAAGACAGACCTTGCAATTGTCCAGCCAGTGCAGCAATAGGATCCATAGCCTCACTGACACAGACAAAAAATGATGGTTTGCGGAGGTTGATAATGTCACGGCGCAGTGCGGTAAATACACTCCACACTGAACACAGAAGGGAAGGGAAAAGGTATTAGGCCTGGAACCTAGTGAAAGGGAAAAGGTCACACCTAGTAAGTCCCTACGCTGAGCCATGACTGCTATCAGTATGAACAGACCTGATGGTAGGAATGTTCAAATGCAGGAACCTAAGCCCACTCTCATCCTAACAGGGCCCTGCAGATAGTGTCAGGACACGGATGGCCTATAGCTTCCCAGATGAAGGAATAGGAGACCCCCTCAGGCCTAATATCAGCAGGTAGGGGAATGCAACAAACAATAAAGAGGATGAGCAGGAACTCAAAGAGAACCAACACCAGGACTTCCACAAACAAGGAGCTATCAACGGCATAGCATGATGGGTGAGGCCAGACTAAATAGAGGAGAAGGAATGACCACTTAAGCTACACCTGAGACAAGAGATGTGGTCATCCACAGCAACAACACAGAAAAGTGAAACCAAAGAGGCTGTCAATCACGTGCAGCCAGTCTCCTCGATCTTCTAGTCCCTGTCAAAGGCAGGACCATTACAAAAAGCCCAAGACTGGGCGTCCCCTTTAAGCAACAAAATAAACACACCCACCCTCTGACTCTCATCCCCAGATGAGTGTGGACGTAGCTTAAAGTGCAATTTGCACGCTTTCCTGAACCGAATGAAATTATCACTTTCCCCCCGAGAATCTATCCGGGAGGGCAACTTCAGGTTCAGGACAGGCCTGGTAACCACCACTCGGATCAGTTGCCTATGGTCTCTGAATCTGTGAGACGGTTGTGCAGAGGTCAGCTACCTCCAGAGACAGCCCCTGCAGCTGTCCGGCCAGTGCAGCAATAGCAACCATAGCTGAACTGATACAGACAAACATAAATTACGGTTATTTGGAGGTTTTTTAATGTTACGGATGTGGTGTGGGTGGAAAATTCCACACCGAGCACAGGAGGAAAGGGAATAGGAACTAGGCCTGGAAACTAGGGCAGCGCCAGGAGCTCAACCGAGATCCAACAACCAGCTAGCCCAGAGTCCAGCAGCTGAAGCTATAAACTGCACCCCCAAAAGGGGTAAGCAGTAAAAAATAGGGGAAGTTAAATGACCAAACCAACAACCCCTGCAAGAGGTGTGGTCATTACCAAAACAACACAGACACAAATGATCCACAAGGAACTATTCAGATTAACCCACGTAATTATTCCATACGGTGAACTCTGTAATGGAAAAAAAATAATTGCAGATTCGCCATTTTTTTATCTCTTCATCTCTCTGATCTCCTGGCAAATTTCACAGGAGTGTCCATGACACGCACATGGTGCCATATGAGCAATTATTAAACTGGCATAACATTCAACTTCAAAGATAATTAAATAAATAACACCAAACCAAAACTGTGGTATAAAATTGGCCGTGGTCCTTTATTAAGGGTTACATAAATATAATACTGCTGATAATAATAATAACCATCAATAATTAAATAACCAATCAATAAATACTCATTAAATATTCATTAATTCCAGAATTGTCCCCCCAGCAAAGCTGGGTGACTAACCCCCCTCTAATGCAGGACCACGACTTTAAATGGGGTGGGTGGGCGGGACGACGTCCTCTTCTTACAGGCTCCGCGGCGGACAAGCCCCGGACCTGCTGCGCTCCTCTTTAAATACTTAAATTTCCCACCCTAAACCTCCATCCACCAATCAGCAGGTGGCAGAAAACAGGTACCTCAGCAACAGGTAGGCAACCAGGTACCAATCAGAATCTTTCAATAAATTCACCTCAGAATGCTGAAAAAGAACATGTATTAACACAGAGAAAAGGGCGGGAAAAAGAAGGGAAGAAAATGGGGATTAAACTAACCACTACCCCCAATATGCTCAATGCCACCATGGTGGGCATTCCGTATACCCTTCATGCCCACTATCATGGTGCCATATGAGCAATTACTAAACTGGCATAACATTCAACTTCAAAGATAATTAAATAAATAACACCAAACCAAAACTGTGGTATAAAATTGGCCGTGGTCCTTTATTAAGGGTTACATAAATATAATACTGCTGATAATAATAATAACCATCAATAATTTAATAACCAATCAATAAATACTCATTAAATATTCATTAATTCCAGAATTGTCCCCCCAGCAAAGCTGGGTGACTAACCCACCAGACATGAGGGTATTAACCCACATGTCCCCCCCTAAAAACCACAGCCTTCTCAATCATATCCTGTAAACCTGAATTAAATATATCAAGACCTATATCCGACAAATGAACCAAATCATTCCGATAAAGACCCACAATAAAACCCTCCAGCTCAGTGTGTCTTAAGGACCAACCCCCTAATTTAGGAAGATATTTCTCTAAGCTTCTATTAATTATTTTCCTAATTTTTTCAATAAAACCCAACTGCTCACCTTTCCAAATCAACCTTGGGATAATTTCGGAGAAAATTAACGTAACATGCGGAAGTAATGATTTAATATGATTGAGATCAGATTTCATATGATCCAATAAATCTAACGTTCTAATTCTTCCTAAATCATTACCACCAGCATGGATTATCAAAACATCTAGTCGTGGTAAAGACCTTAACTCACCTTTTAAAATCGGAATGATTTGGTACCATTTTAAACCCCTAAAACCTAACCAGAAAACGGAAACAAATAAAGAACCCTTATAACTCTTTTGAGAATAATTACGCTCCGCAGCCCTTCTTTCTGCCCAGAACACGAAAGAATGACCCAGGATCCATACGACCATATGTTCTGTACCTGAAAAAGATTTAATAAAATTAAAGTACCAGATTAGGTCTAACATACAACTTATATCTATTAGATTCCCAGCGACCAATTTTTTTAATTATCGCCTCATTTAATCCCAGGCTAGCAGCAACTGTTGCAGCCCCAATTCGGAAAGAATGAGACAAATAATTCTCTTTAGATAACTCCAATAATGCTAAACATTTTTTAAGATTTGCATTGAATTGATATATTGTCAACACTGAACCATCCTCATGAATTAAAAAGGCACCGCCTCTCTGAGGCCTAACATCAAAAAATTCTCTAACTGTCTTAACTGGGCATAACGGTGACTCTGCTAACATTGCTAACCTAATCCCTCTCCCTTTTGCAAGCTGATCCGTTTTTGATTTCTTAATGAAAATTTCGACTGAATTATATAAATTAATATCATCGACCTCCAATGGTGACAATGACTTCCTATTCGCCGCAGCTAATTCTCCTATCCGAAATGCCCCAAAAAATGATAACACAAACGATACTTTAAAAAGCATTGCTTCAAATTTTGAATAGGTACACTTCTCCAATACTGATACTAGAGAACCAAGCAATTCAAATGTGATTGGTCGTCTAACATCCACACTTTTCAGGGACCTCCTGACCCTTCCCAAAAATTTTTTACCACAAATTGATTCGAAAATGACTGACAACCTGCTAATTTAAAAAATAATGAAACACCTGAAACCGTCAAGTGCAACACAGAGTACCCAAAACCTTCATCTAATAAAGAACAAAGAAATTGAAAAAATACATCTAAATCAAACAAAAAACATGAAACATTCCTAACTGAGCAAAATTGATACCACCTCTTCCAAGCCAAAGAGTATCCTTCCCATGTCCGAGGCGCTAATGACATCTGAATGAACTTGCTGATTATATCCGGATAAGCTCCCAAACCCGCTTCGGACACGGAATTCCCGCCTTCTCCGCTTGCGGCACTAGATGAAAGAATCTTTCCCACTGTGCGCGGGAAAGTGAATCAGCTACCTTATTTTCTTTGCTAGGAATATATTTAGCTTTCAGCCAAACGTTCAACTCTAAACAAATATGAACTAAAAAGCGCAACAATCTAACAACTACTTCTGAATGAGACGACAAACAATTAATTGCAAATAACACCCCTTTATTATCGGAAAAAATGAGTACTCTCCTATTCTTAAAAACATCACCCCAAATAACTAACGCAACAACAATAGGAAATAACTCTAACAACACTAAATTTTTATTCAAACCTAACTCAACCCACCACCCCGGCCATGGTTCAGCAGACCACTGACCATTTAAAAATGCACCATAACCCCATGACCCTGAAGCATTAGTAAACAAACCTATAGATCCTGCCTCCTGAAATTCTGCCTGCCAAGCACAACGACCATTAAAATGGGTTAAAAAATCCTCCCATACTCCTAAATCATCCCTGAGAACCCTTGTAATCCTAATATGCGCATAAGGAGATTTCAAACCTTTAGTAGACATATATAATCTTCTGGAAAAAACACGACCTACTGGGATGACCTTTGACGCAAAAGCTAAAACTCCCAACAAACTCTGCACTTCTCTCAACTGCGCCTTCTTTACCGAAACGATTTTCTTGATCAATAATATAGCCTTTTCCACCTTATCCATAGGAAGCCTGACTTCCATATTCACTGAATCAATTATAATACCTAAAAATTCTATCACTTGACAAGGCCCAACTGACATAAAACACCCCTTCCCTGCCAAACGGACTAAAGAAACCGCGTTGTCAAAGGATGTATAAGCTACTGACGCAATCTCTTTATCCAATGAATCATTAAGAGACTCTTTGGCTGGGTATGACAAATGATGAATTAATCTGAATTCATTAGGATTCTTCTTTGGAACAATCCCCAAAGGAGAGACCCTAAAATTAGGAAAAGGTGGAGAAAGAAACGGACCCGCTATCCTACCTTCCTTTAACTCTTTAAGAATCTTACTTTCCACAACATCTGAATGCTTATCATACACTAAACAACCTTGACCTGTAAATTTCGGAACATAAAAAACATTAATAAAACCTTTAAGAGTGAACTCCGCCTTCAGACGGTCTGGAAACAAATCTAGCCATGGCTGCATTCTTACCCAATTCACTGGCGTCTGAGCTTTTTGAAAAATCTCTATTGGATTGATTTTGTAAAACGGCTTGGTTTGATCTTTTAAAGCACCGAAAAAGGGGGTGCGCACCTGAACAAAATGAACACTCATGCCGGTATCTGCAATTGCTCAGCCATCTGCACGCCGACTTATTATAAGTGAAACAAAAACCTTTTTTGCTAATCGCACCAGACGCCACTGAATTAATTGGCCTAGTTTGAAAAACGCTTTTCTGCGGTAACATCAAACTAAGCCACAGGCCCACATCCTTTGAGCCCCATTCCATACCATTATGTACTGCTAATTTTTGACGAAAAGTTTCATCATATGTAAACCAAGCGAGGCCACCAAAATTACGGTAAGCCTCCAGGATAGAATCCATATGCTGAAACAAACCAATACTACTTTGAGGATGTTTAGCACAATATACTGAAGCATATATAAAGAAGGACTGCAACCAATTATTAAAAGATCTCGGCGCAACCCTTCTTCTATCCTTTTCTTTTTCAAAACCTTTTTTCTCCACCTTAAAGGACTCTTTGGCGGAAGGGAGTAACGATAAAATATCGATATATTCCCTTCTCCAAATTTTTTCCTTTACAGATTGGGATAAATGAAACCCCAAAGGAGACCCGTAACACGTTAAGGCCTCCTTTAAGCAAGTTTCACTTATACCCGCACCATTATCTAAAACTACTGCATTTACTGATTTATTAGCACTTATATTATCAGCACCTACATAAGCTGGAATATCCCTCCACACTGCTGCAGGCTGATCTACTGACACAGGCACACTAGCTGTAGCCCACTCAGAAAATAATTTGGCTAAACTATTCAATAACCTATTCTCATTTGTCCCTATGTTGGTAGGCAAAGCAAAGCTCTGCCTACATATCTCCTCACCAGTCTCCGGATCCATGCTGTGTGCGCTGGAGGCCGGCTGTGGCGCTCGACTCAAAACCCCAGGCTGCGATACCGCACACCTAGGGGAGGAGCGCACACTGCCACCTTTCTTGCTCCTTGCTTCGGACGGTGAGTACGCCCTCCTCGGCCTCTTGGTCCTCTTCGACACCCGGACTTTGGCGCTGTTGGTAGCGCTTCTTGATGACCTCACCGGCGCCGTCGCATCTTCCGTGACGTCACTACGCTGAGCGACGTCACTTACTCCCGCCTCCTCCTCTTCAGCTGACAAGCCGTCAGCCAAGCACCGCTGAAGCCACGCCTCTCCTCCTCTTGACTCGGCGCGGTGTATCAACCTCTTCAGAAGCTCCTCCATCAATCCGGTGAGTCCTTCTCCGCTGTCTTCTATCTTCAGCCACCCAGGCCAGTACCCTTTGGTTCTTCCGCCTGAAGTCGCCGCACCTCTGGAACTCAGCGCCGCTATAGACTTCGCCGCCGCGCTGACTTGCTGCTCACACGCCGCTCCTCACAGCCGCCGCTCAGCTTCTGCCTAGTAATGCCGGCTCAGCTTAATAGCTCCTTTGCAGCTTATGCCGGCAATTCACCAGGGCTTCCGACGACGTCCTCTTCTTACAGGCTCGGCGGCGGACAAGCCCCGGACCTGCTGCGCTCCTCTTTAAATACTTGAATTTCCTGCCCTAAACCTCCATCCACCAATCAGCAGGTGGCAGAAAACAGGTACCTCAGCAACAGGTAAGCAACCAGGTACCAATCAGAATCTTTCAATAAATTCACCTCAGAATGCTGAAAAATATGCTCAATGCCACCATGGTGGGCATTCCGTATACCCTTCATGCCCACTATCATTACGAGGATAACGTCACGCTCTTCAACCTCACAGCGCTGCGTGTCAGGCAGGGGTGGAGTGGGAACTCAAAATGGCCCTGGACAATCTGTACTTTTTATTGATATGATTTTGGAATGTATATGCCTTTTTTATAACGGAGTTCACCGTGTAGAATAATTACGTTTATATTTTAATAGTATGGGCATTTTGTGTGCAACAATGACAATGATCATGTACCATTGCAGCCTAAAGGAGATTAACTGTGTACCTATGGAACCCTGCAACAGGCAGACCTCCATAGGAACATCACAGTGGTAGGCCTCAGAGTCTTCCAAAGGCCTAATGTTGCCATAGTAACCTCGATCTTGGCATGAGGGTTCATTCCAGCCCCAGAAGTACAGCTCCAGGTGAAAGATGTGTGGGGTTAAATGCCCATGATCTGTGTTATTGCAGATCGCAGACAATGCCTCTGTGCGTCTTCTGTGTAAAACATCAGGCATCTGGCGGCTATGGCGCCCTCTTAGCTTCAGAGCGGGCGCCATGTTTAACGTCCCTACTTTCACTGTACATGTACAACGGAAGTTGGGAAGGGGTTAAAATAAAAGTCATTCAAAGTACACTTTAAAGGGGTTCTCCAGGCTTTTTAATATTGATGACCTATCCTTAGGATAGGTCATCAATAGGGATGAGCGAACTCGAACTGTATAGTTCGGGTTCGTACCGAATTTTGGGGTGTCCGTGACACGGACCCGAACCCGGACATTTTCGTAAAAGTCCGGGTTCGGGGTTCGTCGCTTTCTTGGCGCTTTTGTGACGCTTTCTTGGCGCTTTTTGAAAGGCTGCAAAGCAGCCAATCAACAAGCGTCATGCTACTTGCCCCAAGAGGCCATCACAGCCATGCCTACTATTGGCATGGCTGTGATTGGCCAGAGCACCATGTGACCCAGCCTCTATTTAAGCTGGAGTCACATAGCGCCGCCCGTCACTCTGCTCTGATTAGCGTAGGGAGAGGTTGCGGCTGCGACAGTAGGGCGAGATTAGGCAGATTAACTCCTCCAAAGGACTTGATTATTGATCGATCTGCAGCTGTGGGTCATTGAGCTGCTGATACTCAATTGCTCACTGTTTTTAGGCTGCCCAGACCGTTTATCAGTCACATTTTTCTGGGTGATCGGCGCCCATTTTGTGTCTTGTGGTGCGCCAGCACAAGCTGCGACCAAGTGCATTTAACCCTCAATGGTGTGGTTGTTTTTTGGCTAAAGCCTACATCAGGGTGAAGCTGTCACACCAAGTGCATTTAACCAGCAATAGTCTGTTTATTTTTTGGCCATATACTACATCAGGGGCAAGCTGCGCCCGTCACCAAGTGCATTTAACCCTCAATGGTGTGGTTGTTTTTGGGCTAAAGCCTACATCAGGGTGAAGCTGTCACACCAAGTGCATTTAACCAGCAATAGTCTGTTTATTTTTTGGCCATATACTACATCAGGGGCAAGCTGCGCCCGTCACCAAGTGCATTTAACCCTCAGTAGTGTGGTTGGTCAAGCTATCACACCAAGTGCATTTAACCAGCAATAGTCTGTTCATTTTTTGGCCATATACTAAATCAGGGGCAAGCTGCGCCCGTCACCAAGTGCATTTAACCAGCAATAGTCTGTTCATTTTTTGGCCATATACTACATCAGGGGCAAGCTGCGCCCGTCACCAAGTGCATTTAACCCTCAGTAGTGTGGTTGGTCAAGCTGTGACACCAAGTGCATTTAACCAGCAATAGTCTGTTCATTTTTTGGCCATATACTACATCAGGGGCAAGCTGCGCCCGTCACCAAGTGCATTTAACCCTCAGTAGTGTGGTTGGTCAAGCTATCACACCAAGTGCATTTAACCAGCAATAGTCTGTTCATTTTTTGGCCATATACTAAATCAGGGGCAAGCTGCGCCCGTCACCAAGTGCATTTAACCAGCAATAGTCTGTTCATTTTTTGGCCATATACTACATCAGGGGCAAGCTGCGCCCGTCACCAAGTGCATTTAACCCTCAGTAGTGTGGTTGGTCAAGCTATCACACCAAGTGCATTTAACCAGCAATAGTCTGTTCATTTTTTGGCCATATACTACATCAGGGGCAAGCTGCGCCCGTCACCAAGTGCATTTAACCAGCAATAGTGTGGTTATTTTTTGGCCATATCCCAGTCTAATTCTGTCACTAAATCCATACCGGTCACCCAGCGCCTAAATACTAGGCCTCAAATTTATATCCCGCTAAATCTGTCGTTACCGCTGTACTGTTGTGGCTGGGCAAGTTATTTAGTGTCTGTCAAAGCACATTTTTTGTTCAGGGTTGAAATACAATTCCCAATTTAGCAATTTCATAATTTAGTGGTTTCTGCTATATCAGAGCTATTTGAAATCTATCCCTAAAAGGGTATATAATATTCAAGGTGCACATAGGGTCATTCAGAATAACTTCGCACACACGCTACTGTGCATTTCCAAGTCTAATTCTGTTAGTAAATCCATACCGGTCACCCAGCGCCTAAATACTAGGCCTCAAATTTATATCCCGCTAAATCTCTCGTTACCGCTGTCCTGTTGTGGCTGGGAAAGTTATTTAGTGTCCGTCAAAGCACATTTTTTGTTCAGGGTTGAAATACAATTCCCAATTTAGCAATTTCATAATTTAGTGGTTCCTGCTATATCAGAGCTATTTGAAATCTATCCCTAAAAGGGTATATAATATTCAAGGTGCACATAGGGTCATTCAGAATAACTTCACACACACGCTACTGTGCATTTCCAAGTCTAATTCTGTCACTAAATCCATACCGGTCACCCAGCGCCTAAATACTAGGCCTCAAATTTATATCCCGCTAAATCTCTCGTTACCGCTGTCCTGTTGTGGCTGGGAAAGTTATTTAGTGTCCGTCAAAGCACATTTTTTGTTCTGGGTTGAAATACAATTCCCAATTTAGCAATTTCATAATTTAGTGGTTCCTGCTATATCAGAGCTATTTGAAATCTATCCCTAAAAGGGTATATAATATTCAAGGTGCACATAGGGTCATTCAGAATAACTTCACACACACGCTACTGTGCATTTCCAAGTCCAATTCTGTTAGTAAATCCATACCGGTCACCCAGCGCCTAAATACTAGGCCTCAAATTTATATCCCGCTGAATTTGAATACAATACATTGGGCCAAATAATATTTTTGTTGTTGTGGTGAACCATAACAATGAGGAAAACATCTAGTAAGGGACGCGGACGTGGACATGGTCGTGGTGGTGTTAGTGGACCCTCTGGTGCTGGGAGAGGACGTGGCCGTTCTGCCACATCCACACGTCCTAGTGTACCAACTACCTCAGGTCCCAGTAGCCGCCAGAATTTACAGCGATATATGGTGGGGCCCAATGCCGTTCTAAGGATGGTAAGGCCTGAGCAGGTACAGGCATTAGTCAATTGGGTGGCCGACAGTGGATCCAGCACGTTCACATTATCTCCCACCCAGTCTTCTGCAGAAAGCGCACAGATGGCGCCTGAAAACCAACCCCATCAGTCTGTTACATCACCCCCATGCATACCAGGGAAACTGTCTCAGCCTCAAGTTATGCAGCAGTCTCTTATGCTGTTTGAAGACTCCGCTGGCAGGGTTTCCCAAGGGCATCCACCTAGCCCTTCCCCAGCGGTGAAAGACATAGAATGCACTGACGCACAACCACTTATGTTTCCTGGCAAGGAGTTCCCTGGCATGGCACTTCTTCAAACAATGTGCTGACGACAAGAGCCGAGTGGTTTGCACGCTGTGCCATCAGAGCCTGAAGCGAGGCATTAACGTTCTGAACCTGAGCACAACCTGCATGACCAGGCACCTGCATGCAAAGCATGAACTGCAGTGGAGTAAACACCTTAAAACCAAGGAAGTCACTCAGGCTCCCCCTGCTACCTCTTCTGCTGCTGCCGCCTCGGCCTCTTCTGCTGCTGCCGCCTCGGCCTCTTTCTCCGCCTCTGAAGGAACGTTGGCACCTGCCGCCCAGCAAACAGGGGATGTACCACCAACACCACCACCACCACCTCCGTCACCAAGCGTCTCAACCATGTCACACGCCAGCGTTCAGCTCTCCATCTCACAAACATTTGAGAGAAAGCGTAAATTCCCACCTAGCCACCCTCGATCCCTGGCCCTGAATGCCAGCATTTCTAAACTACTGGCCTATGAAATGCTGTCATTTAGGCTGGTGGACACAGACAGCTTCAAACAGCTCATGTCGCTTGCTGTCCCACAGTATGTTGTTCCCAGCCGGCACTACTTCTCCAAGAGAGCCGTGCCTTCCCTGCACAACCAAGTATCCGATAAAATCAAGTGTGCACTGCGCAACGCCATCTGTAGCAAGGTCCACCTAACCACAGATACGTGGACCAGTAAGCACGGCCAGGGACGCTATATCTCCCTAACTGCACACTGGGTAAATGTAGTGGCAGCTGGGCCCCAGGCGGAGAGCTGTTTGGCGCACGTCCTTCCGCCGCCAAGGATCGCAGGGCAACATTCTTTGCCTCCTGTTGCCACCTCCTCCTTCTCGGCTTCCTCCTCCTCTTCTTCCACCTGCTCATCCAGTCAGCCACACACCTTCACCACCAACTTCAGCACAGCCCGGGGTAAACGTCAGCAGGCCATTCTGAAACTCATATGTTTGGGGGACAGGCCCCACACCGCACAGGAGTTGTGGCGGGGTATAGAACAACAGACCGACGAGTGGTTGCTGCCGGTGAGCCTCAAGCCCGGCCTGGTGGTGTGTGATAATGGGCGAAATCTCGTTGCAGCTCTGGGACTAGCCAATTTGACGCACATCCCTTGCTTGGCGCATGTGCTGAATTTGGTGGTGCAGAAGTTCATACACAACTACCCCAACATGTCAGAGCTGCTGCATAAAGTGCGGGCCGTCTGTTTGCGCTTCCGGCGTTCACATCCTGCTGCTGCTCGCCTGTCTGCGCTACAGCGTAACTTCGGCCTTCCCGCTCACCGCCTCATATGCGACGTGCCCACCAGGTGGAACTCCACCTTGCACATGCTGGACAGACTGTGCGAGCAGCAGCAGGCCATAGTGGAGTTTCAGCTGCAGCACGCACGGGTCAGTCGCACTACAGAACAGCACCACTTCACCACCAATGACTGGGCCTCCATGCAAGACCTGTGTGCCCTGTTGCGCTGTTTCGAGTACTCCACCAACATGGCCAGTGGCGATGACGCCGTTATCAGCGTTACAATACCACTTCTATGTCTCCTTGAGAAAACACTTAGGGCGATGATGGAAGAGGAGGTGGCCCAGGAGGAGGAGGAGGAGGAGGAGGAAGAGGGGTCATTTTTAGCACTTTCAGGCCAGTCTCTTCGAAGTGACTCAGAGGGAGGTTTTGGCAACAGCAGAGGCCAGGTACAAATGTGGCCAGCCAGGGCCCACTACTGGAGGACGAGGAGGATGAGGATGAAGCATGGTCACAGCGCGGTGGCACCCAACGCAGCTCGGGTCCATCACTGGTGCGTGGCTGGGGGGAAAGGCAGGACGATGACGATACGCCTCCCACAGAGGACAGCTTGTCCTTACCCCTGGGCAGCCTGGCACACATGAGCGACTACATGCTGCAGTGCCTGCGCAACGACAGCAGAGTTGCCCACATTTTAACCTGTGCGGACTACTGGGTTGCCACCCTGCTGGATCCACGCTACAAAGACAATGTGCCCACCTTACTTCCTGCACTGGAGCGTGATAGGAAGATGCGCGAGTACAAGCGCACGTTGGTAGACGCGCTACTGAGAGCATTCCCAAATGTCACAGGGGAACAAGTGGAAGCCCAAGGCCAAGGCAGAGGAGGAGCAAGAGGTCGCCAAGGCAGCTGTGTCAATGCCAGCTCCTCTGAGGGCAGGGTTAGCATGGCAGAGATGTGGAAAACTTTTGTCAACACGCCACAGCTAACTGCACCACCACCTGATACGCAACGTGTTAGCAGGAGGCAACATTTCACTAACATGGTGAAACAGTACATGTGCACACCCCTCCATGTACTGACTGATGGTTCGGCCCCATTCAACTTCTGAGTCTCTAAATTGTCCACGTGGCCAGAGCTAGCCTTTTATGCCTTGGAGGTGCTGGCCTGCCCGGCGGCCAGCGTTTTGTCTGAACGTGTATTCAGCACGGCAGGGGGCGTCATTACAGACAAACGCAGCCGCCTGTCTACAGCCAATGTGGACAAGCTGACGTTCATAAAAATGAACCAGGCATGGATCCCACAGGATCTGTCCGTCCCTTGTCCAGATTAGACATTAACTACCTCCCCTTAACCATATATTATTGTACTCCAGGGCACTTCCTCATTCAATCCTATTTTTATTTTCATTTTACCATTATATTGCGAGGCTACCCAAAGTTGAATGAACCTCTCCTCTGTCTGGGTGCCGGGGCCTAAATATATGCCAATGGACTGTTCGAATGTTGGGTGACGTGAAGCCTGATTCTCTGCTATGACATGCAGACTGATTCTCTGCTGACATGAAGCCAGATCCTCTGTTACGGGACCTCTCTCCTCTGCCTGGGTGCTGGGCCTAAATTTATGAAAATGGACTGTTGCAGTGGTGGGTGACGTGAAGCCTGATTCTCTGCTATGATATGAAGACTGATTCTCTGCTGACATGAAGCCAGATTGTCTGTTACGGGACCTCTCTCCTCTGCCTGGGTGCTGGGCCTAAATATATGCCAATGGACTGTTGCAGTGGTGGCTGACGTGAAGCCTCATTCTCTGCTATGACATGCAGACTAATTCTCTGCTGACATGAAGCCAGATTGTCTGTTACGGGACCTCTCTCCTCTGCCTGGGTGCTGGGCCTAAATATATGCCAATGGACTGTTGCAGTGGTGGCTGACGTGAAGCCTCATTCTCTGCTATGACATGCAGACTGATTCTCTGCTGACATGAAGCCAGATTGTCTGTTACGGGACCTCTCTCCTCTGCCTGGGTGCTGGGCCTAAATATATGCCAATGGACTGTTGCAGTGGTGGCTGACGTGAAGCCTCATTCTCTGCTATGACATGCAGACTAATTCTCTGCTGACATGAAGCCAGATTGTCTGTTACGGGACCTCTCTCCTCTGCCTGGGTGCTGGGCCTAAACTTATGAAAATGGACTGTTACAGTGGTGGGTGACGTGAAGCCTGATTCTCTGCTATGACATGAAGACTGATTCTCTGCTGACATGAAGCCAGATTGTCTGTTACGGGACCTCTCTCCTCTGCCTGGGTGCTGGGCCTAAATATATGCCAATGGACTGTTGCAGTGGTGGCTGACGTGAAGCCTCATTCTCTGCTATGACATGCAGACTAATTCTCTGCTGACATGAAGCCAGATTGTCTGTTACGGGACCTCTCTCCTCTGCCTGGGTGCTGGGCCTAAACTTATGAAAATGGACTGTTACAGTGGTGGGTGACGTGAAGCCTGATTCTCTGCTATGACATGAAGACTGATTCTCTGCTGACATGAAGCCAGATTGTCTGTTACGGGACCTCTCTCCTCTGCCTGGGTGCTGGGCCTAAATATATGCCAATGGACTGTTGCAGTGGTGGCTGACGTGAAGCCTCATTCTCTGCTATGACATGCAGACTAATTCTCTGCTGACATGAAGCCAGATTGTCTGTTACGGGACCTCTCTCCTCTGCCTGGGTGCTGGGCCTAAATATATGCCAATGGACTGTTGCAGTGGTGGCTGACGTGAAGCCTCATTCTCTGCTATGACATGCAGACTGATTCTCTGCTGACATGAAGCCAGATTGTCTGTTACGGGACCTCTCTCCTCTGCCTGGGTGCTGGGCCTAAACTTATGAAAATGGACTGTTACAGTGGTGGGTGACGTGAAGCCTGATTCTCTGCTATGACATGAAGACTGATTCTCTGCTGACATGAAGCCAGATTGTCTGTTACGGGACCTCTCTCCTCTGCCTGGGTGCGAGGCCTAAATATATGCCAATGGACTGTTGCAGTGGTGGCTGACGTGAAGCCTCATTCTCTGCTATGACATGCAGACTAATTCTCTGCTGACATGAAGCCAGATTGTCTGTTACGGGACCTCTCTCCTCTGCCTGGGTGCTGGGCCTAAATATATGCCAATGGACTGTTGCAGTGGTGGCTGACGTGAAGCCTCATTCTCTGCTATGACATGAAGACTGATTCTCTGCTTACGGCATACATATTAGGACATCGTCAGACATCATCCACAACTCCATCCTCCGTCAGGCAAAACTCCCTCCTACCTCAGACTTTAGACAAAACTCTGTCCTCCCTCATCCAAAACTCCATCAGACCTCAGACAAAACTCCGTCTTCCCTCATCCAAAACTCCGTCCTCCATCAGACATCAGCCAAAACTCCGTCCTCCCTCACCCAAAACTCCATCAGCCCTCAGACATCAGACAAAACTCCGTCCTCCGTCAGGCAAAACTCCATCAGACCTCAGACATCAGACAAAACTCCATCAGACCTCAGACATCAGACAAAACTCCGTCCTCCATCAGGCAAAACTCCATCAGACCTCAGACATCAGACAAAACTCCGTCCTCCATCAGGCAAAACTCCATCAGACCTCAGACATCAGACAAAACTCCGTCCTCCGTCAGGCAAAACTCCATCAGACCTCAGACATCAGACAAAACTCCGTCCTCCGTCAGGCAAAACTCCATCAGACCACAGACATCAGCTAAAACTCTGTCCTCCCTCAGACATCAGCCAAAACTCCGTTCTCCCTAACTCAAAATACGCCCTACTACACACACTCTTCACCTGACGGAGCTGCTAGCTGCTGGAGAGGCAAAGGACCTGTGATGACGTCATGACCATGTGACGAGTCACGTGTGTGGGAGGGGTCAGATGTGCACAGCAGCTGGTAGAGTGTACAGAACAGTAGCCATCAAATAGAGCTCTGTACTAGAGATGTGTGTGTAACCTGCATGTAGCAGAGCTGTGTACTGTGTTACAAAGATGTATGTGTAACCTGCATGTAGCAGAGCTGTGTACTGTGTTACAGAGATGTATGTGTAACCTGCAGGTAGCAGATCTGTATGTGTAACCTGCAGGTAGCAGAGCTGTGTACTGTGTAGCAGATCTGTATGTGTAACCTGCAGGTAGCAGAGCTGTGTACTGTGTAGTAGATCTGTATGTGTAACCTGCATGTAGCAGAGCTGTGTACTGTGTTACAGAGATGTATGTGTAACCTGCAGGCAGCAGAGCTGTGTACTGTGTAGCAGATCTATATGTGTAACCTGCATGTAGCAGAGCTGTGTACTGTGTAGCAGAGCTGTATGTGTAACCTGCATGTAGCAGTGCTGTGTACTGTGTAGCAGAGCTGTATGTGTAACCTGAATGTAGCAGAGCTGTGTACTGTGTAGCAGAGTTGTATGTGTAATCTGCATGTATCAGAGCTGTGTGCTGTCTAGCGGAGCTGTATGTGTAACCTGCATGTAGCAGGCTGTGTACTGTGTTACAGGGATGTATGTGCAACCTGCATGTAGCAGTGCTGTGTACTGTGTTACAGAGATGTGTGTAACCGCATGTAACAGAGCTTTTTACTGTGTAACAGAGATGTGTGTGTAACCTGGGAACTATAAAAAAGTGTAAAATAAAACATAAAAATTCAGATCACCCCCCTTTTCCCAAAATGAAAATAAAAGAACTAAAAAAATACACATCATGGGTGTTGCAATGTGTAAAAACACCCAACTCAAAATACGCCCTACTACACACACTCTTCACCTGACGGAGCTGCTAGCTGCTGGAGAGGCAAAGGACCTGTGATGACGTCATGACCATGTGACGAGTCACGTGTGTGGGAGGGGTCAGATGTGCACAGCAGCTGGTAGAGTGTACAGAACAGTAGCCATCAAATAGAGCTCTGTACTAGAGATGTGTGTGTAACCTGCATGTAGCAGAGCTGTGTACTGTGTTACAAAGATGTATGTGTAACCTGCATGCAGCAGAGCTGTGTACTGTGTTACAGAGATGTATGTGTAACCTGCAGGTAGCAGATCTGTATGTGTAACCTGCAGGTAGCAGAGCTGTGTACTGTGTAGCAGATCTGTATGTGTAACCTGCAGGTAGCAGAGCTGTGTACTGTGTAGTAGATCTGTATGTGTAACCTGCATGTAGCAGAGCTGTGTACTGTGTTACAGAGATGTATGTGTAACCTGCAGGCAGCAGAGCTGTGTACTGTGTAGCAGATCTATATGTGTAACCTGCAGGTAGCAGAGCTGTGTACTGTGTAGCAGATCTGTATGTGTAACCTGCATGTAGCAGAGCTGTGTACTGTGTAGCAGAGCTGTATGTGTAACCTGCATTTAGCAGAGCTGTGTACTGTGTAGCAGTGCTGTATGTGTAACCTGCATGTAGCAGTGCTGTGTACTGTGTAGCAGAGCTGTATGTGTAACCTGCATGTAGCAGTGCTGTGTACTGTGTAGCAGAGCTGTATGTGTAACCTGCATGTAGCAGAGCTGTGTACTGTGTAGCAGATCTTTATGTGTAACCTGCAGGTAGCAGAGCTGTGTACTGTGTAGCAGAGCTGTATGTGTAACCTGCATGTAGCAGAGCTGTGTACTGTGTAGCAGTGCTGTATGTGTAACCTGCATGTAGCAGAGCTGTGTACTGTGTAGCAGTGCTGTATGTGTAACCTGCATGTAGCAGAGCTGTGTACTGTGTAGCAGAGCTGTATGTGTAACCTGCATGTAGCAGTGCTGTGTACTGTGTAGCAGAGCTGTATGTGTAACCTGAATGTAGCAGAGCTGTGTACTGTGTAGCAGAGTTGTATGTGTAATCTGCATGTATCAGAGCTGTGTGCTGTCTAGCGGAGCTGTATGTGTAACCTGCATGTAGCAGGCTGTGTACTGTGTTACAGGGATGTATGTGCAACCTGCATGTAGCAGTGCTGTGTACTGTGTTACAGAGATGTGTGTAACCGCATGTAACAGAGCTTTTTACTGTGTAACAGAGATGTGTGTGTAACCTGGGAACTATAAAAAAGTGTAAAATAAAACATAAAAATTCAGATCACCCCCCTTTTCCCAAAATGAAAATAAAAGAACTAAAAAAATACACATCATGGGTGTTGCAATGTGTAAAAACACCCATTGTATAAAAATATATTCCCCATACGGCAAAACAGAAAAAAAAAAAGAGTCCAAATGTCCGATTTGCCGTTTTTGGTCGCTTCATTTGCTACAAAAATGTAAATAAAAAGTGATCAAAAAGTCTTGAACTCCCCAGAATGGTATCAGTGAAAAGTTCAGATTGCCCCGCAAAAACTGAGCCCCCATCCAGCTCTGTACACATAATTCCCAAAAAGTTATAGAGCTCAAAATATGACGACAAAAATCTCCTGTCACTCCGAGTTACTCAGAATTGGTAACCCTAATTAATAAATACATGCAACATGAATGCATATATGCCGCTTCACACAGATCACAAGTGTTAGGCCTCTTGCACATGAACGTTGTTGGTCCATTCCGTGCATTGGGGACAGCAATTTGCAGTCCCCAATGCACGGGCAACGTGCGTGCAGCAGCCGGGACAGATCCAGACCCATTCAACTTGAATTGGTCCGTGAATATGTTCTACTTTTTTGCTGTGCGGAGGCATGGCCAGAAACACCATGGAAGCACTCTGTAGTGCTTCTGTGGGGATCCGATCCGTGTTTCTGTTCCGTTCAAGTGAATGGGTCGACATCACGGATGCGGGATGCACACGGCTGGTGCCCTGTGTATTGCGGAACCGCCGTATGTGGTCCACAATACAACTACAGGCACACAGCGGCCATGTGCAAGAGGCCTTACAAAGATGGGATTTAAGGTGCACATCCTCTTGTGCTTCCCATATTCCACAGATTTATATCACACAGCTACTTACAGTTGTGCTGATAAGTTTACATACCCTTGCAGAATTTATGATTTCTTAAAGGGGTATTCTCATCTTCCCTTTTTCATACTTACCTTCCTTGAGCGTGACGTTCACTTCCTGTATTCTTCTCCCAGCCGGGCCGCGCTTGCGCAGAAGACTGAAGATTCTCTCCCGGCCGGGCCGCGCAATGTCCTGAACGCGCACGGCGCCGCACATGTGCCATGGTAACTTATTCCTGGCCTGTATAGTACAGAGTCGGCATGCGCATTCGCGGCTCTGTACTATACTGGCCAGGAAGAAGTCATCATGGCACATGCGCGGCTGCATGCGCGTTCAGGACATTGGCGGGCCCAGCCGGGAGAGAATTTTCCGTCTTCTGCGCAAGCGTGGCCCGGCTGGATTCGACAGGAGACGTGGCCGTGACCAGGGGAGACCAAAGACAACATCAGGTAAGAGGGGAAGGATGGTAATTGGGTAATAAAATGTATTTAGAAAAATTATCACTGTCAAATCATTAACAGATTTAACAGTGATCATTAAGATGAGGATACCCCTTTAACCATTGTTCAAAGAATATGATTGATACCACAGACACTTTTCTCTCGCTCGTGGTTAGTGGTCGGCTGAAGCCATTTATGTCAAACAACGGTGTTTACTCTTTATAAATCATAATCACAACACAAACTCCCCAAATGACCCTGATCAGAAGTTTACACACCCCAGTTATTAATACCATGTATTGCCCCCTTTAACATCAATGACAGCTTGAAGTCTTTTGTGGTAGTTATGGATGAGGGTCTTTATTTTCTCAGATGGTAAAACTGCCCATTCTTCCTGTTGAAAAAAAAAGCAATTCCACCACAGTTTTACGTGATTTTTATTTACGACATTCGATGTGCGATCAAACTGACTGGTTACTTTTATTCTACAGGTCAGATCGAATCCGGGAATACCTTATACAGGGAGTGCAAAATTATTAGGCAAGTTGTATTTTTGAGGATTAATTTTATTATTGAACAACAACCATGTTCTCAATGAACCCAAAAAACTCATTAATATCAAAGCTGAATATTTTTGGAAGTAGTTTTTAGTTTGTTTTTAGTTTTAGCTATTTTAGGGGGATATCTGTGTGTGCAGGTGACTATTACTGTGCATAATTATTAGGCAACTTAACAAAAAACAAATATATACCCATTTCAATTATTTATTTTTACCAGTGAAAGCAATATAACATCTCAACATTCACAAATATACATTTCTGACATTCAAAAACAAAACAAAAACAAATCAGTGACTAATATAGCCACCTTTCTTTGCAAGGACACTCAAAAGCCTGCCATCCTTGGATTCTGTCGGTGTTTTGATCTGTTCACCATCAACATTGCGTGCAGCAGCAACCACAGCCTCCTAGACACTGTTCAGAGAGGTGTACTGTTTTCCCTCCTTGTAAATCTCACATTTGATGATGGACCACAGGTTCTCAATGGGGTTCAGATCAGGTGAACAAGGAGGCCATGTCATTAGATTTTCTTCTTTTATACCCTTTCTTGCCAGCCACGCTGTGGAGTACTTGGACGCGTGTGATGGAGCATTGTCCTGCATGAAAATCATGTTTTTCTTGAAGGATGCAGACTTCTTCCTGTACCACTGCTTGAAGAAGGTGTCTTCCAGAAACTGGCAGTAGGACTGGGAGTTGAGCTTGACTCCATCCTCAACCCGAAAAGGCCACACAAGCTCATCTTTGATGATACCAGCCCAAACCAGTACTCCACCTCCACCTTGCTGGCGTCTGAGTCGGACTGGAGCTCTCTGCCCTTTACCAATCCAGCCACGGGCCCATCCATCTGGCCCATCAAGACTCACTCTCATTTCATCAGTCCATTAGAAAAATCAGTCTTGAGATATTTCTTGGCCCAGTCTTGATGTTTCAGCTTGTGTGTCTTGTTCAGTGGTGGTCGTCTTTCAGCCTTTCTTACCTTGGCCATGTCTCTGAGTATTGCACACTTTGTGCTTTTGGGCACTCCAGTGATGTTGCAGCTCTGAAATATGGCCAAACTGGTGGCAAGTGGCATCTTGGCAGCTGCACGCTTGACTTTTCTCAGTTCATGGGCAGTTATTTTGCGCCTTGGTTTTTCCACACGCTTCTTGCGACCCTGTTGACTATTTTGAATGAAACGCTTGATTGTTCGATGATCACGCTTCAGAAGCTTTGCAATTTTAAGAGTGCTGCATCCCTCTGCAAGATATCTCACTATTTTTGACTTTTCTGAGCCTGTCAAGTCCTTCTTTTGACCCATTTTGCCAAAGGAAAGGAAGTTGCCTAATAATTATGCACACCTGATATAGGGTGTTGATGTCATTAGACCACACCCCTTCTCATTACAGAGATGCACATCACCTAATATGCTTAATTGGTAGTAGGCTTTCGAGCCTATACAGCTTGGAGTAAGACAACATGCATAAAGAGGATGATGTGTTCAAAATACTCATTTGCCTAATAATTCTGCACTCCCTGTATGTATAGTTTTTTTTGCGTTTTAATAGTGATAAAAAAATAAAAATATCCGATTTTTTTTGTCGCCATATCTTTAGACCTATAACTTTTTTGTAATTATGTGTACGGAGCTGGGTGGGGGCTAATTTTTTGTGGGGCAATCTAAACTTTTTACTGACACCATTCTGGGGTGTTTAAGACTTTTTGATCACTTTTTATTTACATTTTTGTAGCAAATGAAGTGACCAAAAACGGCGAATCGGACATTTGGACTCTTTTTTTTTTTCTGTTTTGCTGTTTGCCGTATGGGGAATATATTTTTATACAATGGGCGTTTTTACACATTGCGAAACCCATGATGTGTCTTTTATTTTAATTTTGGGAAAAGGGGGGTGATCTGAATATTTATGGGGTTTTTTTACACTTTTTTATAGTTCCCAGGTTACACACACATCTCTGTAACACAGTACACAGCTCTGCTACATGCGGTTAGAAAAACTGCTCTATATACACAGTACACAGCTCTGCTACCTGCAGGTTGCACATACATCCCTGTAACACGGTACACAGCTCTGCTACATGCAGGTTACACATACAGCTCCGCTACACAGCACACAGCTCTGCTACATGCAGATTACACATACAGCTCTGCTATACAGTACACAGCTCTGCTACATTCAGGTTACACATACAGCTCTGCTACACAGTACACAGCACTTCTACATGCAGGTTACACATACAGCTCTGCTACACAGTACACAGCTCTGCTACATGCAGGTTACACATACAGCACTGCTACACAGTACACAGCTCTGCTACATGCAGGTTACACATACAGCTCTGCTACACAGTACACAGCTCTGCTACATGCAAGTTACACATACAGCTCTGCTACACAGTTCATAGCTCTGCTACCTGCAGGTTACACATACAGATCTGCTACACAGTACACAGCTCTGCTACCTACAGGTTACACATACATCTCTGTAACACAGTACACAGCTCTGCTACATGCAGGTTACACATACATCTCTGTAACACAGTACACAGCTCTGCTACATGCAGGTTACACACACATCTCTGTAACACAGTACACAGCTCGACTACATGTAGGTTACACACACATCTCTGTAACACAGTACACAGCTCTGCTACATGCTGTTACACACACTGCTCTATATACACAGTACACAGCTCGGCTACATGCAGGTTACACACACATCTCTGTAACACATTACACATCTCTGCTACACAGTACACAGCACTGCTACCTGCAGGTTGCACATACATCCCTGTAACACAGTACACAGCTCTGCTACATGCAGGTTACACATACAGCTCTGCTACACAGTTCACAGCTCTGCTACCTACAGGTTACACATACAGCACTGCTACACAGTACACAGCACTGCTACATGCAGGTTACACATACAGCACTGCTACACAGTACACAGCTCTGCTACATGCAGGTTACACATACAGCTCTGCTACACAGTACACAGCTCTGCTACATGCAGGTTACACATACAGATCTGCTACACAGTACACAGCTCTGCTACCTGCAGGTTACACATACAGATCTGCTACACAGTACACAGCTCTGCTACCTACAGGTTACACATACATCTCTGTAACACAGTACACAGCCTGCTACATGCAGGTTACACATACAGCTCTGCTACACAGTACACAACACTGCTACATGCAGGTTACACATATAGCTCTGCTACACAGTTCACAGCTCTGCTACATGCAAGTTACACATACAGCTCTGCTACACAGTTCACAGCTCTGCTACATGCAGGTTACACATACAGCTCTGCTACACAGTACACAGCACTGCTACATGCAGGTTACACATACAGCACTGCTACACAGTACAAAGCTCTGCTATATGCAGGTTACACATACAGCTCTGCTACACAGTACACAGCTCTGCTACATGCAGGTTACACATACAGATCTGCTACACAGTACACAGCTCTGCTACCTGCAGGTTATACATACAGATCTGCTACACAGTACACAGCTCTGCTACCTACAGGTTACACTTACATCTCTGTAACACAGTACACAGCCTGCTACATGCAGGTTACACATACATCTCTGTAACACAGTACACAGCTCTGCTACATGCAGGTTACACATACATCTCTGTAGCACAGTACACAGCTCTGCTACATGCAGGTTACACATACAGCTCTGCTACACAGTACACAGCTCTGCTACATGCAGGTTACACATACAGATCTGCTACACAGTACACAGCTCTGCTACATGCAGGTTACACCTACAGCTCTGCTACACAGTACACAGCTCTGCTACATGCAGGTTACACATACAGATCTGCTACACAGTACACAGCTCTGCTACCTGCAGGTTACACGTACATCTCTGTAACACAGCACACAGCTCTGCTACATGCAGGTTACACATACAGCTGTTACACAGTACACAGCACTGCTACATGCAGGTTACACATACAGCTCTGCTACACAGTTCACAGCTCTTCTGCATGGAAGTTACACATACAGCCCTGCTACACAGTTCACAGCTCTGCTACATGCAGGTTACACATACAGCTCTGCTACACAGTACAGAGCACTGCTACACGCAGGTTACACATACAGCACTTCTACACAGCTCTGCTACATGCAGGTTACACATACAGCTCAGCTACACAGTACACAGCTCTGCTACATGCAGGTTACACCTACAGATCTGCTACACAGTACACAGCACTGCTACATGCAGGTTACACATACAGCTCTGCTACACAGTTCACAACTCTGATACATGCAGGTTACACATACAGCTCTGCTACACAGTACACAGCACTGCTACATGCAGGTTACACATACAGCACTGCTACACAGTACACAGCTCTGCTACATGCAGGTTACACATACAGATCTGCTACACAGTACACAGCTCTGCTACCTGCAGGTTACACATACAGATCTGCTACACAGTACACAGCTCTGCTACCTGAAGGTTATACATACATCTCTGTAACACAGTACACAGCTCTGCTACATGCAGGTTACACATACAGTTCTACTACACAGTACACAGCTCTGCTACCTGCAGGTTACACATACAGATCTGCTACACAGTACACAGCTCTGCTACCTGCAGGTTACACATACAGATCTGCTACCTGCAGGTTACACATACATCTCTGTAACACAGTACACAGCACTGCTACATGCAGGTTACACACACATCTCTAGTACAGAGCTCTATTTGATGGCTACTGTTCTGTACACTCTACCAGCTGCTGTGCACATCTGACCCCTCCCACACACGTGACTCGTCACATGGTCATGACGTCATCACAGGTCCTTTGCCTCTCCAGCAGCTAGCAGCTCCGTCAGGGGAAGAGTGTGTGTAGTAGGGTGTATTTTGAGTAGGGAGGACGGAGTTTTGGCTGATGTCTGAGGGAGGACAGAGTTTTAGCTGATGTCTGAGGTCTGATGGAGTTTTGTCTGACGGAGGACGGAGTTTTGTCTGATGTCTGAGGTCTGATGGAGTTTTGGGTGAGGGAGGACGGAGTTTTGTCTGATGTCTGAGGTCTGATGGAGTTTTGCCTGATGGAGTTTTGCCTGATGGAGGACGGAGTTTTGTCTGATGTCTGAGGTCTGATGGAGTTTTGCCTGATGGAGGACGGAGTTTTGTCTGATGTCTGAGGTCTGATGGAGTTTTGCCTGATGGAGGACGGAGTTTTGTCTGAGGTCTGATGGAGTTTTGGGTGAGGGAGGACGGAGTTTTGTCTGATGTCTGAGGTCTGATGGAGTTTTGCCTGATGGAGGACGGAGTTTTGTCTGATGTCTGAGGTCTGATGGAGTTTTGCCTGATGGAGGACGGAGTTTTGTCTGATGTCTGATGGAGTTTTGCCTGATGGAGGACGGAGTTTCGTCTGATGTCTGATGGAGTTTTGCCTGACGGAGGACGGAGTTTTGTCTGATGTCTGAGGGCTGATGGAGTTTTGGATGAGGGAGGACGGAGTTTTGGCTGATGTCTGATGGAGGATGGAGTTTTGGATGAGGGAGGACGGAGTTTTGTCTGAGGTCTGATGGAGTTTTGGATGAGGGAGGACAGAGTTTTGTCTAAAGTCTGAGGTAGGAGGGAGTTTTGCCTGACGGAGTATGGAGTTGTGGATAATGTCTGACGATGTCCTAATATGTATGCCGTATCTGCTGACATGAAGCCAGATCCTCTGTTACGGGACCTCTCTCCTCTGCCTGGGTGCTGGGCCTAAACTTATGAAAATGGACTCTTACAGTGGTGGGTGACGTGAAGCCTCATTCTCTGCTATGACATGCAGACTAATTCTCTGCTGACATGAAGCCAGATTGTCTGTTACGGGACCTCTCTCCTCTGCCTGGGTGCTGGGCCTAAATTTATGACAATGGACTGTTGCAGTGGTGGGTGACGTGAAGCCTGATTCTCTGCTATGACATGCAGACTGATTCTCTGCTGACATGAAGCCAGATTGTCTGTTACGGGACCTCTCTCCTCTGCCTGGGTGCTGGGCCTAAATATATGCCAATGGACTGTTGCAGTGGTGGCTGACGTGAAGCCTCATTCTCTGCTATGACATGCAGACTGATTCTCTGCTGACATGAAGCCAGATCCTCTGTTACGGGACCTCTCTCCTCTGCCTGGGTGCTGGGCCTAAATTTATGAAAATGGACTCTTACAGTGGTGGCTGACGTGAAGCCTCATTCTCTGCTATGACATGCAGACTAATTCTCTGCTGACATGAAGACAGATTCTCTGTTACGGGACCTCTCTCCTCTGCCTGGGTTCCGGGGCCTAAATATCTGAGAATGGACTGTTCCAGTGGTGGGTGACGGGAAGCCAGATTCTCTGCTATGGGACCTCTCTCCAATTGATTTTGGTTAATTTTTATTTATTTAATTCTTATTTTAATTCATTTCCCTATCCACATTTGTTTGCAGGGGATTTACCTACATGTTGCTGCCTTTTGCAGCCCTCTAGCCCTTTCCTGGGCTGTTTTACAGCCTTTTTAGTGCCGAAAAGTTCGGGTCCCCATTGACTTCAATGGGGTTCGGGTTCGGGACGAAGTTCGGATCGGGTTCGGATCCCGAACCCGAACATTTTCAGGAAGTTCGGCCGAACTTCTCGAACCCGAACATCCAGGTGTTCGCTCAACTCTAGTCATCAATATCAGATAAGCAGGGGTCCAACACCTCAACCCCACTGATCAGCTTTACGGGGGGATAGCGTGCGCATGTGCTGTCTCACTTTTCTCTTTCTGCCCACTGCTGTCCCATACACATACAGCAGTAGACAGGAAGAGAGAAGTAAGAAGGCACGTGTGCACTACATGCGCTGTCTCCCCGTACAGCTAATCGTGGGGGTGCCGGGTGTTGGACTCCTGCCGATCTGATATTGATGACCTATCCTGAGAGTAGGTAATAAATATTAAAGAGCCCGGACAACCCCTTTAAATCAGCATGTCAATTTATGTTGCGGTGGATTAAAGGGGTTGTCTCACGTCAGTAAATGGCATTTATCATGTAGAGAAAGTTAATACAAGGCACTTACTAATGTACTGTGATTGTCCATATTGCCTCCTGTGCTGGCTTGGTTCATTTTTTCCAGCACATTATACAATGCTCGTATCCAGGGGTTACAGCCACCCTGCAATCCAGCAGCAGTGGTCTTGCTTGCACACTCTCTCTGGTGGGAGCGTGCATAGACACACATGTGCAGTAGATCCTGTCCCGGCCACCTCACATCTGTGTTGCAGTGTTAATCTTAACCCCTGGAATCGGGCAGGGTATAATGTAATGGAAAAATGAATCAAGCCAGCATAGGAAGCAATGATAGAAAACAGAGGGTGGTTATTAATGGTACACACTCAGATTGGGTCACTGTCACTAGTGGGGTACCTCAGGGGTCAGTATTGGGCCCTATTCTCTTCAATATATTTATTAATGATGTTGTAGAAGGCTTGCATAGTAAAATATCAATTTTTGCAGATGACACTAAACTGTGTAAAGTAATTTACACTGATTAGGACAGTATACTACTACAGAGGGATCTGGATAGATTAGAGGCTTGGGCAGATAAGTGGCAGATGAGGTTTAACACTGACAAATGTAAAGTTATGCACATGGGAAGGAATAATGCAAGTCACCCGTACATACTAAATGGTAAAACACTCGGTAACACTGACATGGAAACGGACCTAGGAATTTTAACCACTTGCCATCTGGGCCATTTGCCCCCTTCCTGACCAGGCCTAATTTTGCAAAACTGACATATCTCACTTTATGTGGTAATACCTTTGGAACGCCTTTATTTATCATAGTCATTCAGAGATTGTTTTCTCGTGACACATTGTACTTCATGATAGTCATACATTTTATTCAAAATATTTCACCTTTATTTATGAAAAAATCCCAAATGTACCCAAAAATTTGAAAAATTCGCAATTTTCTAAATTTCAATTTCTCTGCTTTTAAAACAGAAAGTGATACCTCATAAAATATTTATTACTTAACATTCCCCATATGTCTACTTTATGTTGGCATCATTTTGGAAATGTCATTTTATTTTTTTAGGATGTTAGAAGGCTTAGAAGTTTAGAAGCAATTCTTCAAATTTTTAAGAAAATTGCCAAAACCCACTTTTTAAGGACCAGTTCAGGTCTGAAGTCACTTTGTGGGGCCTACATAGTGGATACCCCCATAAATGACCCCATTGTAGAAACTACACCCCTCAAGGTATTCAAAACCGATTTTACAAACTTTGTTAACCCTTTAGGCGTTCCACAAGAATTAAAGGAAAATGGAGATCAAATTTTAAAATTTCACTTTTTTGGCAGATTTTCCATTTTAATCAAATTTTTTCTTTAACACATCGATGGTTAACAGCCAAACAAAACTCAATATTTATTACCCAGATTCTGCGGTTTACAGAAACACCCCACATGTGGTCATAAACTGCTGTATGGGCACATGGCAGGGCGCAGAAGAAAAGGAACTCCACGTGGTTTTTAGATGCCATGTCCCATTTGAAGCCCCCTGATGCACCCTTACTGTAGAAACTCCCAAGAAGTGACCCCATTTTGGAAACTAGGGGATAAGGTGCCAGTTTTATTAGTACTATTTTTGGGTACATATGATTTTTTATCATTCATTATAACACTTTATGGGGCAAGGTGACCCAAAAATGGGTTGTTTTAGCACAGTTTCTATTTATTTATTTTTACAGCGTTCACCTGAGGGGTTCAGTCAAGTGACATTTTTATAGAGCAGATTGTTACGGACGTGGCGATACCTAATATGTATACTTTTTCAGATTTATTAAAGTTTTACACAATAATAGCATTTTTGAAACCAAAAAAATGATGTTTTAGTGTCTCCATGTTCTAAGAGCTATAGTTTTTTTATTTTTTGAGAGATTTTCTTATGTAGGGGCTCATTTTGTGCGGGATGAGGTGAAGGTTTTATTGGTACCATTTTGTGGGACATACACGTTTTTGATCACTTGGTGTTGCACTTTTTTTTTTTTTTACGGTGTTCACCCGAAGGGTTAGGTCATGTGATATTTTTATAGAGCTGGTTTTTACGGACGCGGCAATACCTAATATGTATACTTTTTTTATTTGTTTCACTTTAACACAATAATAGCATTTTTTAAACCAAAAAAATGATGTTTTAGTGTCTCCATGTTCTAAGAGCTATAGTTTTCTTATTTTTTTAGAGATTTTCTTATGTAGGATGAGGTGACGGTTTTAGTGGTACCATTTTGTGGGACATACGCGTTTTTGATCACTTTGTGTTGCACTTTGATTTGACACAGTTTTTTTTTTTTTTTTTTACGGTGTTCACCCGAGGGGTTAGGTCATGTGATATTTTTATAGAGCTGGTTTTTACGGACGCGGCAATACCAAATATGTCTATTTTATTTTATTTTTTCCATTTTTAACATTTTTTTTATTCCTTACTTGGGGACTTTTTCTTTTTACATGTGAAACTTTTTTTTATATTATTTTTTCAACCCTTTATTTATTTATTTTTTATTTTACACTTTTCGTCCCCCATAAGGTCATACAAGACCTCTGGGGGACATTTACTTCACATTTACTGACATAGTAGCCCCAGTTACAGTGGAAATACACCCCCCAGAGAGGCTGTACAGCGCAATACTGTGCTGTACAGCCTCAGTGCAGGGCTGATCGAGGTCTCTGAAAGACCTCACACAGCTCCTGCACTCTCCGGTCCCGGCGGTCACATGACCGCCGGGCCGGAACAGGAAGCGCATAGCGGTGAGCGCTGTGTATGCAGCGATCCAGAAGGCAGGGACACCTGGTAACTGCCCCTGCCTTCTCCCTGGGTTGCCCTGCTGTCACTGACAGCGGGCAACCCGATCAGCAGCTGCACGATTAGCGTGCAGCTGCGATCTCTGAAAGGACGTTTTAAAACGTCCATTAGGAGATAGAGATCCACCTCCCGGACATTTATAGTCTATGGGCAGACGGGAGGTGGTTAATAAACAGCAAACTAAGCTGCAAAAAACAGTGTCAGGCAGCTGCTGCCAAGGCCAATAAGATAATGGGTTGCATCAGAAGGGGCATAGATGCCAATGATAAGAACATAGTCCTACCACTTTACAAATCACTAGTCAGACCACACATGGAGTTCTGTGTATAGTTCTGGGCTCCTGTGAACAAGGCAGACATAGTAGAGCTGGAGAGGGTTCAGAGGAGGGCAACTAAAGTAATAACTAGAATGGGGCAACTACAGTACCCTGAAAGATTATCAACATTAGGGTTATTCACTTTAGAAAAAAGACGACTGAGGGGAGATCTAATTATTATGTATAAATATATCAAGGGTCAGTACAGAGATCTATCCCATCATCTATTTATCCCCAGGACGGTGACTGTGACGAGGGGACATCCTCTGCATCTGGAGGAAAGAAGGTTTGTACACAAACATAGAAGAGGATTCTTTACGGTAAGAGCAGTGAGAATGTGGAACTCTCTGCCTGAGGAGGTGGTGATGGTGAGTACAATAAAGGAATTCAAGAGGGGCCTGGATGTATTTCTGGAGCGTAATAATATTACAGGCTATAGCTACTAGAGAGGGGTCATTGATCCAGGGAGTAATTCTGATTGCCTGATTGGAGTCGGGAAGGAATTTTTCCCCCTAAAGTGGGGAAAATTGGCTTCTACCTCACAGGTTTTTTTTGCCTTCCTCTGGATCAACTTGCAGGATAACAGGCCGAACTGGATGGACAGATGTATTTTTTCGGTCTTATATATACTATGTAATATGGACAATCACAATACATTAGTAAGTGCCTTGTATGAACTTTCTATACATAAGAAATGCCATTTGCTGAAATGCCCCTTTAATGTAATGAAATGTGATTAGGTGAAATCTGCAGCACATCCAAGGTGTTTCCGCACTGAAAACCACAGCAAAATCTGTATTATTTGGTGCTCATTTTGCAGCAGGGGAATGCTGACAGACAAACCACAGTGGACTTGCCACGTGTGGCTGTACCCTAAGGCCACCTGCACACGCGTTCGTACATAAGACCTGCATGAATTTCTATTTGTTTCTACAGCATACCTGTATCTGAATCAAAATCCACAATTAGACTTATTTTGGTGCGGATTAGATGCGGTTTTGCCGCAGATCTCACCCTTCCACTGAAAAGGGTGAAGTCTGCAGCTGAAAACGCAAACATAATTGACATTCTGTTGATAAATTTGTGCAGGTGGCCTATAGTGCAACAGATTTTATACATGTGCCCTAAAGCTTTCGGTCATACCCCTCTGTATACCATTCTTAGAGCCGCTCTTCCCTGATTTAGATGTCATGTCTTTTATTACTTGTCATATTTGTTTTTCTCTTTTAGTCTTGTTTTATAAGGTTTGTCCCTTCTTGTGTGTTTTCCAGGTCCCTGGATTCTAAAGTGTTCTTGAACAGGGCGGCACTATATAAAGGAAAGAAATATTATTTTATGAGATGAGTGGGTATTTGACACAAAGGAAAGCATCTGAAACGAGACCTTTTCGTCATAATGCTTCAAAAGCGTTGACCCAGACAAGTCTTCATTTTACGTGAATGCGTGTGGAGAATATAAATTTGTTCTCTTAACCGGCTATGCCGCGAAACTGTGCAGGACACCCTGATACGGACCTCCAAACGTTATAATAGTTTTTCCCATTTTGATCATACAGCTGAGAATTATTCACACCACCCAAGCGCAGGAGAATGACCTCAGCACGAAGCAGACAATGCTGTGCCCTGCCTGCGTATTCCCTCCACCAAATCCATCATTCTCTATTGTCATTAGAGCAGACAGGTTTCACCCTTCTGTCACCTTTTCCCCATGAAAACTATGATTTGCTGGTTATGCAGCACTACAGGCACTATGTACAGGTTTGGACATTGGCCAACGCTCCTATCCTGCGATGTGTGTTTTCTAGCACTCCTATCTGCTCTTCTACACAGGGCACAATATTATTACATGACACACGGGCTACATCATAGCGCTGTTCAGGGTCCTATCGGACAGGCATGTGTTTACAGTGCCTTGCAAAAGTATTTTCGCATTTTGGTGCCTCACAACCTGGAATTAACATGGATTTTTTGAGGATTTGCATAATTTAATTTACAGAACATGCCCACAACTTTGAAGAGTATTATTTTTTTATTGTTAAGCAAACAACAAATAAAAGAAAATATCAATGTGCATAACTATTCACCCCCTAAAGTCAATACTTTGTAGAGCGACCTTTTGCGGCAATCACAGCTCCAAGTCACTTTGGATAAGTCTCTATGAGCTTGCCACATCTTACCACTGGGATTTTTGCCCATTCCTCCTTGCAATACTAATTATGCTCCTTCAAGTTGGATGGTTTGCGCTTGTGAACAGCAATCTTTAAGTCTGACCACAGATTTTCTATTGGATTGAGATCTGGGCTTTGACTAGGCCATTCCAACACATTTACATGTTTCCCCTTAAATCACTCAAGTGTTGCTTTAGCAGTGTGTTTGGGGTTATTGTCCTGCTGGAAGGTTTTGCTCAAGAATATCCCTGTATTCAGCACCATCCATCTTTCCCTCAACTCTGACCAGGTTCCCAGTCCCGGCTGCTGAAAAATATTCCCACACCATGATGCTGCCACCACCATGTTTCACTGTGGGGATGCTGTACTTTGGGTGATGGGATGTGATGGGTTTGCGCCAGAAATAGCGTTTTCTTTGATGGCTCAAAAGTTAAATTTTAGTCTTGTCAGACTAGAGCACCTTCCTCCATACATTTTGGGAATCTACCACATGCCTTTTCGCAAACTCACAACGTGCCTTTTTGTTTTTAGCTGAAAGTAATGGCTTTCTTCTGACCACTCTGCCATAAAGCCCAACTCAATGGAGCGTACGGCTTATTGTCGTCCTATGTACAGATACTTCAGTCTCTGCTGTGGAACTCTGCAGCTCCTCCATGGTTACCTTAGGTCTCTGGGCTGCCTATCTGATTAATGCCCTCCTTGCCTGGTCCGTGAGTTTTGGTGGACGGCCGTCTTTTGGCAGGTTTGCTGTTGTGCCATGTTCTTTCCATTTGGTTATGATAGATTTGATGGTGCTCCTGGGGATCATCAAAGATTTGGATATTTTTTTTATAACCTAACACGGACTTGTACTTCTCAAAAACATTGTCCCTTGCTTGTTTGGAGAGTTCCTTGGTCTTCATGACAGCGTTTGGTTAGTGATGCCTCTTGCTTAGGTGTTGCAGCCTCTGGGGCCTTTCAAAAAAGGTGTGTATATGTGATGACAGATCATGTGACACTTAGATTGCACACAAGTGAATATAATTCCGCTAATTATGTGACTTCTAAAGGTAATTGGTTGCACCAGAGCTTTTTATGGGCTTCCTAACAAAGGGGGTGAATACATACGCACATGCCAATTTTCTGTTTTCTATTTCCAAACAATAGTTTTATTTATATATTTTTCTCATTTCACTTCACCAGCGTAGACTATTGTGTTCTAATCCATCACATAAAATTCAGATTAACAAAACATTGAACGTAAGGCTGTAATGTAACAAAATATTAAAAAGTCAAGGGGGGGGGGTGAATACTTTTGCAAGGCACTGTATATGGCCAAGTAGGTGGCTCTCTCTGTGGGTATAATGTAAAGAGGAGAATAAAAAGATAAATGACCACAGGGATGGTGCCAATCCCCTCATTGTTCTTTAAGGCAGTTTGGGGTACTTATGAAAATAATGTAGGGCCTAGCTGGTAAGCACCAGTTACTTATTTTGACCCGTCTATATATCTGCAAGTGGTATGTTTTTCATAGTGTAAAACAATGTGTCATAAAATAATAGGATCATCATAAAATCATCATAACATCCAGAAGGAGTAGGATATAGATAAAGAAACAATAAAGGGAAATAGACCCAGAAATGCACTTGCTTCACCAGGGAAGTGTTTTGTGGGATAAAGCTCAAGACACCCACAAAACTAACCTCCCTTGCCTAGAGCACTCATAGAATCTTAGGAAAAAACGGCAGTTCCACAATGGGTGCTTCTTGTTAATTCCTTTAATGGTACAAACAGGTCTGGCGCTGTACAAGGCGATTGGCGCCATCCCTGTGGTTATTTATCTTTTTATTCACCTCTCTATCTATGTAACGGTTATATGTACATATATAACCACCTTTGGCAGCCTTCCCTTATCTCGAACCTTTTTCCTAGTCCGTCCTTTGGCGCCCTGCAGTTATTCCTTGATCCCTCTGGAGTCACACCTAGGGGTTTCTTTGATTAACACTCCCTTTTTGGTAAGATGTAAAGCCATGAGAGACTCTGGGTGCCAATAGTGGTGCCAATCTTGCAGGATACATGAATGTGCTTTCAGAATATGATGAGAGAGCCACTCATCACACAAGCTGTAAAATAAATGTATTCTTCTCCATCTTTTGTTTATTAATTTTTATCATATTTATTCTGTGTCTTCAATTAAAACGGTTGTGCTAGGAAACATAATTACCAAATTTAGCATGGCCACTGAGCTAAGTCAATAAAATGTATCTGTAGAGAGCCTCCTGCTGTTCGTTCTTTTATGCATTTCTTGTCCATCTCGCGCTCAGGTTAAGCCTTCAACTGTTACTGTCTGTTAGAAGCTGTGGCAGTTACAAGGAAAGAGCTACAGCAGAAAGGACACACACCCTGAGAAAGGTCACACCCTCTGAGCTACCAGGGAGCCAGCCTGAAGAGAATCTAGCATAACAATTGGAGCAGTGAATGGGGAGATCTCTGGATCCATGTGAGGTACAGGGCTGGTTCTAGCTTTGTTAGAAAGATATTGTCATGTACTGTATGGTGGCTGATGTTAACCCTGTTAAGTGGAATTCACTTTGCTCAGATATAATTGTTTACTCATCTGGGAGAATTCTTGTCACGAACCAGCGGGTGTGAACCCACAGTGCCACCTCCCCTAAGGGCGTTGTCTAAGTGAACCCCTCGATTCTTCACAGTACCCCTGATGGTGGGGATAGAATTTCCAGAGGGGAACACCTGGTCGCTACCTCTTGAGGAGGGTAGACACATGAGGCAACTGGTCCAGGCATACCAGGAGGTACCTGAGAAAGGTACTAGAAGTACAAGCGTAGTCAGGCAGGCGGAGTAGTTACCAGGAGCAACAGTGCAGGCCCGAAGGATGAGGCAGAGGCGTAGCGAGACAGGCAAAAGGTCAGGGCAGGCAGCACAGTTACAGGTCAGGCAATCCGGATCGGCAATAGGAGAGTCAAGGCAAGCAGGCAGGGATCAGATGGTTAGTAGAATCTAGGAACGAAGTACAAGTCAGGAACACACGTGACTATCAGGATCTTTAGCAAAACACAAGGACCTAGAGACTGAGGCATCTGGGAAGGGGGCTGAGCCACTTATATATGCGCATTAGGGCTACGATTGGTCAGCGAGGTCACATGACCTAACCCATAAAACCCAGGAAGTGACGAGTGCGTGGAGCGGATCCTCAGAACCACAGCACCTACACAAACAGAGCCCAGAGCTGCAGCGGTGAATGGTAAGCTCTGGCCACAGATCACCGCTGAGCACGGCACCCGGGACCGTGATGGTAAGCAGGGGAACAGCGGTGCACAGCAGCTGCTGTTACAATTCTGATGCAGATGTAAAAGGGGTTGTCCGTTTTATTTATATTGATGACTTATCCTCAGAATAGTTCATCAATATCAAATTGGCGGGGTTCCGACTCCCGGCACCCCAGCAGATCAACTGTTTGAAGAGAAGGCCGCACTCGTACGGGCACAGCCTTCTTTTCACTGTTTACCTACTCGTCTTCACAACCACAACAGTGAGCAATGCAATTACATCTGATCTGTCCCATTCACTTCAATGGGGCGGTTCTGTAGTATTCACTTGAATAGGAATGAGCTATCCCATAGAAGTGAATGAGACGGCTGAGATGTAATTACATTGCTCAATGCTGTGGTTGTGAAGACGAGCAGGTAAACAGTGAATATAAGGCTTTCTCTTCAAACAGCTGACCAGCGGGCTGCTGGAAGTCGCCCCCTCCCCCCTCTCCTGACACGTCTGTTTTTAGAAACTGCTTGCATTCCCCATGAAATAATTCTGGAGCATCTTTTCTATACCTAATAATGTTGTGCCATTCCTCTATTATTCTTATTATACATTAAATAATAAATTGCCAGTAGGTTGTTACCATTCTTACTGTGAATGGAGCATGACCCTAGCCACTGCCAGCACCGACTGGACAGTGTCAGACTGTTTGGATTATTAAAATTCTGTGTTTTTTACAATATTTATTTACGAAATTTATCACAACTGGTTGAAAGAAAGTTTGGCTTAGTTGCCTATAGCAACCAATCAGATTCCACTTTTCATTTTCCAAAAAAGCTCTGAAAAATGAAAGGTGGAATCTAATTGGTTGCTATGGGCAACTAAGCCAGTTTTCCTTTCACCGGATTTGGTAAATCTCCCCCCTTAGTAGTTATCTTACTCCTTTCATTGGGTGCCAGCTGTCAAACCTCAACAGTATATTCATATCTATAGTTTTGGTATATAAATGAGCTCATAATAACCTACCCAGTCTTCCTTTTACCTAGGAATCCAGCAATTGGATAGTGTTTCTAGAAAAAAAAGGTGAATTTAATGTCTGGATATATCAAATAAAAAATAAAAAAAATGAATGGAATTCATGGATTTCTGATGGGCACCCAAAAATATCAAGAATATGGGATATTCCTCCACTTCCTCAGAACATTCCTGAAGTTGTGGGATACATAGCCTGACATCTCCTCCATCACGGTCACGGTTATTCACACGGCCGATGTGGTTCCGTTCCGTGCAGTGGGGACTGCAATTTGAATGGGTCTGTGATCTGTCCGCACTGCAAAACAGTAGAGCAAGTTCTATTTTTTTGCCGTGCGGAGACAAGGACAGAAACACCATGGAAGCACTCTGTAGTGGTTCCGTAGGGTTCCGATTTGTGATTCCGTTCCGCATCTCCGTGATTGTGGACCCATTCGAGTGAATGGGTCCGCATCCGTGATGCAGAGTGCACAAGGGACGGTGCCAGTGTATGGTGGACCCGCTGTATGCAGGCCGCAATATGGCCACGGAACCACAACGGCCGTGTAAACAAGCCCTTACATGAATATTTGTCTATGTAGGTGCCACATTATGGTCCACAGCTGTTCCTCTAATTTGGGCAAAGAAATTATTCTCATACAAAAAATAATGATGTCAAGATTATATTAAGAGGTTAAAATAAGACATTCCTCAGAAAAATGTGAACAGTTTAATGTCATTTTTACTGTGGTTATAGGTATAGATATAGGCTTACTAAAGTATGTCAAAAGAGGCTAAAGTGTTCCCATATGACAAGTCCAACTTGATCACAGTCCTGCATGTAGGACGAGGCATTAATAGCACTGTCTGAGGATTTGGGCTAAAATAATAGAAACACATCCTATTTTGGATCCCTAGTTAACGTACTGTATACTGTATCTTTGTATCATTTATTTGTCTGTAAGCCTCATCCAAATACATACAGTACTTGCGTTTGTAACTATAATTACAGCCTCGTTATCATTTAGTTTGACTGTAAGATCACGGTGATGCATTAAGTAGTTAAGAGCCTGTAGTTCAGTGGGGTATGCAGTAATAGGTGGTCAAAAATCACTTTCCAGATGGAGGTCAAAATTCTCCTTCTTTCCATTGTCGATGAAACCATAACTTCATGTGTCTGAAATATTCAAACAATTCCAGTTCTAAATGGAACATGTCCTTTTTTGTGTTTGGGCAACAGGATAAGCTCTTTTCCCAAACTTCATTTTGAGTATGAGTCAATAAATTTGAAGATATTGGTTGTCAGATCCTCGTTTTTCAGGATAGATCCTCAGTATCAGATTAGTGGGATTCTGACTCTCGGCACCCTCAGTAATCAGTGGTTCAAAGAGGCTACTACCTCATCCTCAGCCTGTGACATCCATTGGCCTTTCTGAAGCTTAGGCCCCTTCAAACAGCTGATCTGAGTCAACCCGCTTTCCTTGGATGGACATTTTCAGATGTATAATCTATAAAAATCTAAAGTAATTTTAGTCTCTTTACTGTCCAACCTGTATTTAAGGCACTGCTTGCAGGGACCAGTACTTCAGGTAAAATTAGATTCGATGCAAAGCCAAATTTCCTCACGCTTCGTGGTAACAAATCAATTTTCCCTGAAATGGCAGTAGAAAAAAAATACTCACCTCATCGATTTGAGCCACAGCCACCTTCATTGTAGATGCTGGCGTCGCATCACCATGGAAAATTTAGCGTGGTGTCTCCAATCAATATAGCCGCGGCAGCCTCGATGTGATCACGGTGAAAACCCTCAATGTTAGGCCTCTTTCACACTACCGTATGGCTTTTTCAGTGTTTTGCGGTCCGTTTTTCACGGATCCGTTGTTCCGTTTTTTTTTGTTTCCATTGTTTTTCCGTTTCCGTTCAATTTTTCCGTATGGCATATACAGTATACAGTAATTACATAGAAAAAATTGGGCTGGGCATAACATTTTCAATATATGGTTCCGCAAAAACGGAACGGATACGGAAGACATACGGATGCATTTCCGTATGTGTTCCATTTTTTTGCGGACCCATTGACTTGAATGGATCCACGGAACGTGATTTGCGGACAATAATAGGACATGTTCTATTTTTCAACGGAACGGAAAAAACGGAATGCATTCCGTTTTTTTGCGGAACTATTGAAATGAATGGTTCCGTATACGGACCGACAAACAAAACAGCCCGCAAAACGAAAAAAAAAAAAAAAACGGTAGTGTGAAAGAGGCCTTAATCTCAAATGCCGTGATCAACAATTAACTAAGGGGTTCAATTACGGGGGGCAGCTCGATTGCCATTCCCCGTCATTGTGCCTGCTACATACAAAGAAATGCTCTTCGTGACACAGTAATTTCTCACAAAGCAAATTTCTTAGTGAAATTCGGCGAACCAGCCGAATTGAACTTTTGATAACTTCACTCAACACTTCCTAAGTATTAACATACAAAGAACAATAGAACACTTTTATTCCCTAATATTATATATATCCATAGATCCGAGAAAGGCTCAGTTGTGAGCTGAAACGTTGCAATTATTTTTCACATGGGTGAATAAAGATTTCTATCCTTTTCAAGTCTTGGAGTGCTGTCCCGTTTTCTACATATATATATATATACACCACATATAGGAGTGTACTATTGGGATATACAGGGAGTGCAGAATTATTAGGCAAATTAGTATTTTGACCACATCATCCTCTTTATGCATGTTGTCTTACTCCAAGCTGTATAGGCTCGAAAGCCTACTACCAATTAAGCATATTAGGTGATGTGCATCTCTGTAATGAGAAGGGGTGTGGTCTAATGACATCAACACCCTATATCAGGTGTGCATAATTATTAGGCAACTTCCTTTCCTTTGGCAAAATGGGTCAAAAGAAGGACTTGACAGGCTCAGAAAAGTCAAAAATAGTGAGATATCTTGCAGAGGGATGCAGCACTCTTAAAATTGCAAAGCTTCTGAAGCGTGATCATCGAACAATCAAGCGTTTCATTCAAAATAGTCAACAGGGTCGCAAGAAGCGTGTGGAAAAACCAAGGCGCAAAATAACTGCCCATGAACTGAGAAAAGTCAAGCGTGCAGCTGCCAAGATGCCACTTGCCACCAGTTTGGCCATATTTCAGAGCTGCAACATCACTGGAGTGCCCAAAAGCACAAGGTGTGCAATACTCAGAGACATGGCCAAGGTAAGAAAGGCTGAAAGACGACTACCACTGAACAAGACACACAAGCTGAAACATCAAGACTGGGCCAAGAAATATCTCAAGACTGATTTTTATGAGGTTTTATGGACTGATGAAATGAGAGTGAGTCTTGATGGGCCAGATGGATGGGCCAGTGGCTGGATTGGTAAAGGGCAGAGAGCTCCAGTCCGACTCAGACGCCAACAAGGTGGAGGTGGAGTACTGGTTTGGGCTGGTATCATCAAAGATGAGCTTGTGGGGCCTTTTCGGGTTGAGGATGGAGTCAAGCTCAACTCCCAGTCCTACTGCCAGTTTCTGGAAGACACCTTCTTCAAGCAGTGGTACAGGAAGAAGTCTGCATCCTTCAAGAAAAACATGATTTTCATGCAGGACAATGCTCCATCACACGCGTCCAAGTACTCCACAGCGTGGCTGGCATGAAAGGGTATAAAAGAAGAAAATCTAATGACATGGCCTCCTTGTTCACCTGATCTGAACCCCATTGAGAACCTGTGGTCCATCATCAAATGTGAGATTTACAAGGAGGGAAAACAGTACACCTCTCTGAACAGTGTCTGGGAGGCTGTGGTTGCTGCTGCACGCAATGTTGATGGTGAACAGATGAAAACACTGACAGAATCCATGGATGGCAGGCTTTTGAGTGTCCTTGCAAAGAAAGGTAGCTATATTGGTCACTGATTTGTTTTTGTTTTGTTTTTGAATGTCAGAAATGTATATTTGTGAATGTTGAGATGTTCTATTGGTTTCACTGGTAAAAATAAATAATTGAAATGGGTATATATTTGTTTTTTGTTAAGTTGCCTAATAATTATGCACAGTAATAGTCACCTGCACACACAGATATACCCCTTAAATAGCTAAAACTAAAAACAAACTAAAAACTACTTCCAAAAATATTCAGCTTTGATATTAATGAGTTTTTTGGGTTCATTGAGAACATGGTTGTTGTTCAATAATAAAATTAATCCTCAAAAATACAACTTGCCTAATAATTCTGCACTCCCTGTATAGATGTTTCCAATATGTTTGTATGATTTCATATTTTATTTTTTTAGTTTGTTCCACTATATGGGATTTTGTATATTCATTATTGTCTTATCTATTTTCAATACATCCATAGGGTCCTGTGCCTCAGGGGATTATTTGGCATATTAACTTATTATATTTTCATGAGGCTCTTGAAGGCACATAGGGCGATGTCATATCACTCGGCCCATAGGACGATCTACTATTTATTATTCAATATTTTTTTATAATTTTTTTTTTTTTGTATTTTGGAAGGGTATAGCTGCTGTGTATTTTTTTGTCAACCTGTATTTAGTCAAATAAATGTTCAGCTTTTCAACATAGGGTATCAAATTATTATATTGACAATATGGACCTCAATTTTTTTTTAACTAGTTAAAGGGAGTCTGTCAGCAGATTTACCCCTTTTTAACAGTTGCCATACCGCTGTAGCCGCAACACAGATGATTAACACAGTACCTTTATATGCTTTGTTGGACTTTTAAATATGCCAAAAACGAACTTTGATGAGGGCTCGCAAGTGCCCAGGGCGGAGTCCACCGGGTTGGAGCCCAGGCAGCTCTGCCTCTTCGGCTCTTATCCCCGCCCAGAGCCTCTTCGGGCAGAGGAGGAGGCTGGGCGGGCAGAGGAGGAGGCTGGGCGGGGATAAGAGCCGAAGAGGCAGAGCTGCCTGGGCTCCAACACGGTGGACTCCGCCCTGGGCACTTGCGAGCCCTCATCAAAGTTCGTTTTTGGCATATTTAAAAGTCCACCAAAGCATATAAAGGTACTGTGTTAATCATCTGTGTTGCGGCTACAGCGGTATGGCAACTGTTAAAAAGGGGTAAATCTGCTGACATACTCCCTTTAAAGAGGATCTATCAACAGGTTCAGCCCTATTAAATCAGGCATAGTACCTGGTAGGGCTAATCCTGCTGATTAAAATATTACCTTAATCCACCAAAGCTGATGTGCCATTCTAGAGATATCTTGGTGTTAAAGTGTAACTATCGTGTTTTTTTCTAATGTGTTAGGACAGTGATAGGGAACATTTTTCTAATATACTTTATTTAGTGAGGTTGTACATTTATACTACAAAACTAGCCCTGAAATATCCCTTAGCAATGTTCATTTAAAGGGGATTTCCAAGACTGAATATCCCCCGCTACAATGCCAAACCCATGACACTGAGCAAACTTACCTGGCCCCGACGACGGTTTCCTACAGGATAACTCCACGGCTGTCTTTGCATCTCCTCTGCCTGCAGAAATCAACATCCGATGGCTGCGAAGACAGCAGTGGAGTGATCCGGGAGGAAACCGGCATCAGGGACCAGGTAAGTATGCTCAGTGTCGTGGGTCCGGACATTGTAGAAGGGGTTATTCAGTATTGGAAAACCCCTTTAAATGAATTCTTCTAAGTCTACTTTCACACTCGCGTTTTGGCTTTCCGTTTGTGAGGTCCGTTCAGGGCTCTCACTAGCGGTCCAAAACGGAGTTTGGATTCTAATGCATTCTGAATGGAAAAGGATCCGCTCAGAATGCATCAGTTCCGTCTCCATTCTGCTTTGGAGACAGACACCAAAACGCTGCTTGCTGATTAAACTGAGCCAAACGGCTGGCACACAATGTAAGTCAACGGGGACAAATCCGTTTTCACTGACACAATCTAGCACAATAGAAAACGGATCCGTCCTCCATTGACTTTCAATGGTGTTCAAGATGGATCCGTCTTAGCTATGTTAAAGATAATATAAACGGATCCGTTCTGACGGATCTGCACAAAACGCAAGTGTGAAAGTAGCCTAAGCCACATGCATCTTCCTAGCACAGTACAGTGCAGTACTGACTGGGAAGATGGGCTAGGCTGGGAGCTGCTGGGCTGCTGCCCTCACATAGTGTGCAGTGTGTGTGTGTGTATATATACCCAGTGAGTGATTCTGCCGTATCTCCGGCGCATTGAGTAATTAACCATCCCCTGGGAGATACATGACAGCAAGCAGTAAGCGTTCGCTATTCTGAATGAAGTAACAGGGAGAAGATGTCCTACAGTATATAGGGACTGCCATGCGTCCTGGTTTATGAGGTCTGATAATTTTTATTATAGATAACAATAATTAATAACAACAAATCATTTGGGTGGTTTTGGAGCAACATATTTTTCTGTTTTGAGCGCTTTATGTAAAATGTGATCATATCCAGTTTTTTCTCTGATTTAGGAACTTTTTTTTTATTAAATGATTTCTTTTATTTTCTGGTTCATATATACTGTACATTTTCAACCTAAAGGTGCTGCCACAAGATTTTTTTTATACAGTTTTTAAAGCCAAAATCATGGGTGGATTAAAAGAATAGTTGAAGCAGTGTCTATTATTAAAACTTTCTATTTATAATCCACTCTAGATTTTGGCTTCAAAAGCTGCATCGAAAATCCTGACTGTGTGGCAGAACCATAAGGCCCCTTTCACACGGGCGAGTTTTCTGTGCGGGTGCGATCCGTGCGGCGAACGTATGGCACCCGCACTAAATCCTGACCCATTCATTTCTATGGGGCTGTGCACATGAGCGTTGTTTTTAACGCATCACTTGTGCGTTCAGTTGAAATCGCAGCATGCTCTATATTGTCCGATTTCGACGTGACGCAGGCCCCATAGAAATGAATGGGGTGTGTGAAAATCGGATGGCATCCGCAAGCAAGTACGGATGCCGTGCGATTTGCACGCACGGTTGCTAGGAGACGATCGGGATGGAGACCCGATCATTATTATTTTCCCTTATAACATGGTTATAAGGGAAAATAATAGCATTCTGAATACAGAATGCATAGTAAACCAGCGCTAGAGGGGTTAAAAAAAAATAAAAAAAAATTTAACTCACCTTAGTCCACTTGATCACGAAGCCCGGCATCTCCTTGTGTCTCCTCTGCGCTGAGCGGCTGAACAGGACCTGGGGTGAGCTGCTCCATTAAATATCGGTTAAGGACCTTCGATGACGTCACTCCGGTCATCACATGGTCTTTTACCATGGTGAATCACCATGGTAAAAGATCATGTGACGTACCATGTGATGACCGGAGTGACGTCATCGAAGGTCCTTAACCTGTATTTAATGGAGCAGCTCACCCCAGGTCCTGTTCAGCCGCTCAGCGCAGAGGAGACACAAGGAGATGCCGGGCTTCGTGATCAAGTGGACTAAGGTGAGTTAAAAAATTTTTTTTTATTTTTTTAACCCCTCTAGCGCTGGTTTACTATGCATTCTGTATTCAGAATGCTATTATTTTCCCTTATAACCATGTTATAAGGGAAAATAATACAATCTTCAGAACATCAATCCCAAGCCCGAACTTCTATGAAGAAGTTCGGGTTTGGGTACCAAACATGCGCGATTTTTCGCACGCGAGTGCAACACATGACAATGTTTTGCACTCGCACGGGAAAATCGCGCATTTTCCCGCAACGCACCCGGCTCTTATCCGGGCAAAAAAAGTGACGCCCGTGTGAAAGAGGCCTAAAGGTCCAGTCACATGTGCAGGATTTTTATGCAGTTTTTGAGCCAGTGAGAATAGACTTCCTAACCTCACACTGAGAGGCTCAAGTGGCAAATACAGAATTGGACCTAGAAAGCCAGAGTACCGTAAGGAAAGACTAAGAGGAAATCCCTTTTGACCAAATTGTGTGTAGAGAAAGTACAATATATGTAGAGGAGACAGAGGACTTCACAACAATCAGTATCATCCTGTTCTGTTTAGAGTCCATTCTCACATCTGCAAGAATGAGTCCGGTTCCTCCACCTAGACATATTCCTGGTATCCATAATCCTGATTTAAGCTGCGGGTATCCATACCTCTGTTCCTGTTACACACTCCACATCTTGTCTTATTCTTGTCCTCTAATTCCTACTGCATCCCGCTGCCAGCTGGTGATTGTTCTGGGGGTCCCCCTGTGAGTCCTGTAGCTCAATCCATACTTCCTAAACCTGCCATGTTTAAGAGTGAAAACCAGGGGGCATCTTAGACTCTGCACTTTAGTTTAGTCAGTGTAAAACCAGTTGCAGCCATAAGGATACACTTACAAGTTTAGATACATGTGTTGTGAAAGATGATTGATTACTGTAAGTATCTTCTGTCAAATATGAAGTAACATAGCTGTGCCATATAGTTACCTACAATATCATTGTAACATAACAGTGCCATATAGTTACCTACAATATCATTGTAACATAACAGTGCCATATAGTTACCTACAACATTATTGTAACATAGCAGTGCCATGTAGTTACCTACAACATCATTGTGACATAACAGTGCCATATAGTTACCTACAACATCATTGTAACATAGCAGTGCCATATAGTTACCTACAACATCATTGTAACATAGCAGTGCCATATAGTTAACTACAACATCATTGTGACATAACAGTGCCATATAGTTACCTACAACATCATTGTAACATAGCAGTGCCATATAGTTAACTACAACATCATTGTGACATAACAGTGCCATATAGTTACCTACAACATCATTGTAACATAGCAGTGCCATATAGTTACCTACAATATCATTGTGACATAGCAGTGCCATATAGTTACCTACAACATCATTGTAACATAGCAGTGCCATATAGTTACCTACAACATCATTGTAACATAGCAGTGCCATATAGTTACCTACAACATCATTGTAACATAGCAGTGCCATATAGTTACCTACAATATCATTGTGACATCACATGTTTATAGCAGAGTGTACATAAGTAGAGTTTGGAGGAGGAGGTTGTTTCTGTGCAGTTGGGTTGCTATACAGCTTTTGCTTTGTTGTACTATTTGCAGGGATTAGTTTTTGAAACCCTGTAGACCTTAAAAGGAATCTGTCACCTGCTTTTACCATTTTAAGCTGTCACCATCGCTATGTTCACTTAAGTACCTTATTTTCAGCAGTCTTCTTTTTACTTTATTTCGTTTTGTCCTTTTGATATAAAAGCACTTTATGTTATGCTAATGAGGCTCCAAGGTGCCCAGTGACGCCCCCCTGCAGTGCCCAAGAACGCCTCCTGATCCTCAAACAACCTCCCACAGCCCGGCAAACGGTTCCACCCCCTTCCCACGTCATAGTCTACCTTCTTGAAATGCCCCGTCCTTCTTCCTGTTGGCTGCCAGAAAACTTGCGCAGGTGCAGTACCGCTTGCGGCCTGCGAGATCATCGAGCTCCTGAGGGCAGCAGCCTCAAAAGTCTCACTAAGCATGCGCTGAGCCCAGTCATGTAACCTGAGCGCTGTTGCCCTGAGGAGGTTGATGAATTTTTCTGGCCGCAGACAGGAAGAAGGACGGGGCAGGTAGACTATGACGTGAGGAGGGGGCAGAACCGTTTGCCGGGCTGTGGGAGGTTATTTGAGGATCAGGAGGCGTTCTTGGGCACTGCAGGGGGGCGTCACTGGGCACCGGAGAAGGAAAAAACCGCCCCTCTAGGCACCTTGGAGACTCATTAGCATAACATAAAAAGTGCTTTTATATCAAAAGGACAAAACGAAATAAAGTAAAAAGAAGACTGCTGGAAATAAGGTACTTTAGTGAACATAGCGATGGTGCCAGCTTAAAATGGTAAAAGCAGGTGGCAGATTCCCTTTAACATCTTTACAAAATAAGTGATTGGGGCAGAGCTCCCTGCTCAGAAAAAACATGGTGTGGAGTATCGTAAGGGGTTTAGAATTACAAAAAAATTAAGTATGTAATGGTGACTTCTACAATCAGATATTGAACACCTTAAAGGACTTATCTCAGTAAGTGGCATGTATTAAGTAGAGAAAGTTAATACAAGGCAGTTACTAGTGTGCTGTGATTGTCCGTGTTGCTTCCTTTGCTGACTTGATTCATTTTTCCATCGCATTATACGTTGCCAGTTTCCATGGTTATGACCACCCTGCAATACAACATCGGTGCCCGTGCTTGCAGACTATAGTCAGTAGGAGTTTGCTTAGGCCAGTGCTTTTTCCTGTAGAACGACCACTGCTGCTGGATTGCACGGTGTTTGTAACCATGGAAACAAGCAAAAATACCATCTGGTAAAGTGAGATAACCCTTGGGCCCTTTTACATGGGTGGACTTTGTAGGTAATTATAGGGAATAAACCAAACATTCCCGATAATTGCCTGCTTGTCAGAGGAGGTTAAAACTACATTTATATCACCTCTGTATGGGGATAAGTGATTGCTTATCCCCATAGAGAATTATTGTTTCTAGGCAGCAGATCACTGTTTGCACAGCAAAAATTTGAGGATTTTGGTGTCCACATCAACAATGTTTTTACCCAATAAACAGGCATTTCCTGATTCATCTGATTTTTGGCAGTTTACACAAAAAAGTTATTGGGAAACAGCGTTCCAAGGAAGACTCCTTCCTGGTAACTGCCCCGATCATCAGACTGTATCATGGGGCCATTCGCATGCTTTCACGTGGTATTTTGATGTGATTTTTTAAATTTCGTTTTTGAAACCAAAACTAGGAGTAGATTAAAAATACAAGAAAGAGAGAGAAATATAATCTTTCTTATATCAGTCCTCTCCCCTTTAATATTTTTCCTGTACCATAACTCTTGCCACCATGAAAATGTAGTGTAATCTGCAGGCAGGCTTTGGCATCAAGGTGGCGGTCCTATCAGCAAGTGACAGCTATCTCTCTGTATGCATAGAGGTAAGGCTGTCAATCACTAGGTCCGCCTCCTTGACTTCAAAGTTCAAAATGGCTTTATCTAAAGATAGAACAAGGTATATAAATTACTATATAAATCACTATCTTTATGTACACTGTATATGGTATATGTAATAGTTTGTATATTACCAAGTGTTTTTACAACTGGTTGACATTGCATTCATGCAGCATTTTGACAGCCAAGCTTATAAGTAGAAGCATAAAAATCTGTTTTGTGTGTATAGTGGTTATAGTAAGAAGACTGCAGCTTCCATAACATGGAAAAATTCCATCTGTTATCTAGGAAAGCTGGTTACTATTTGCTTTGAACCAGTATGTTTTAGCATTGCCTTGTTTACCTTGAGGGGAGAATGTCATGCATGTTGCATGAATTAGTCACAGCGGAACACAACTGCCCTAGATATATTTATGTCTTCAGTAGGTCATGATAAAACATGTACCATACCAAAATGTGCCAAGCCCTTTATAATATACATTTTAATGGATTTAAAACGTATTATCATTTCATTTCTATATATAAGCAAGGAATACCTAAACTGACATAATAGATTTTCCGTACTTAGTAAATAAATAAAAATAGATTATATATATATATATATATATATATATATATATAGTACAGACCAAAAGTTTGGGCACACCATCTCATTCAAAGAGTTTTCTTTATTTTCATGACTATGAAGGCATCAAAACTATGAATGAACACATGTGGAATTATATACATAACAAAAAAGTGTGAAACAACTGAAAATATGTCATATTCTAGGTTCTTCAAAGTAGCCACCTTTTGCTTTGATTACTGCTTTGCACACTCTTGGCATTCTCTTGATAAGCTTCAAGAGGTAGTCACCTGAAATGGTGTTCCAACAGTCTTGAAGGAGTTCCCAGACATGCTTACCACTTGTTGGCCCTTTTGCCTTCACTCTGCGGTCCAGCTCACTCCAAACCATCTCGATTGGGTTCAGGTCCGGTGACTGTGGAGGCCAGGTCATCTGGCGCAGCACCCCATCACTCTCCTTCATGGTCAAATAGCCCTTACACAGCCTGGAGGTGTGTTTGGGGTCATTGTCCTGTTGAAAAATAAATGATGGTCCAACTAAACACAAACCGGATGGAATAGCATGCCGCTGCAAGATGCTGTGGTAGCCATGCTGGTTCAGTATGACTTCAATTTTGAATAAATCCCCAACAGTGTCACCAGCAAAGCACCCCCACACCATCACACCTCCTCCTCCATGCTTTACGGTGGGAACCAGGCATGTAGAGTCCATCCGTTCACCTTTTCTGCGTCGCACAAAGACACGGTGGTTGGAACCAAAGATCTCAAATTTGCACTCATCAGACCAAAGCACAGATTTCCACTGGTCTAATGTCCATTCCTTGTGTTCTTTAGCCCAAACAAGTCTCTTCTGCTTGTTGCCTGTCCTTAGCAGTGGTTTCCTAGCAGATATTCTACCATGAAGGCCTGATTCACACAGTCTCCTCTTAACAGTTGTTCTAGAGATGTGTCTGCTGCTAGAACTCTGTGTGGCATTGACCTGGTCTCTAATCTAAGCTGCTGTTAACCTGCGATTTCTGAGGCTGGTGACTCGAATGAACTAATCCTCCGCAGCAGAGATGACGCTTGGTTTTCCTTTCCTGGGGTAGTCCGCATGTGAGCCAGTTTCTTTGTAGCTCTTGATGGTTTTTGTGACTGCACTTGGGGACACTTTCAAAGTTTTCCCAATTTTTCGGACTGACTGACCTTCATTTCTTAAAGTAATGATGGCCACTCGTTTTTCAGCTGTGTATCCACCTGACTTCTCCACAACGCAACTGATGGTCCCAACCCCATTTATAAGGCAAGAAATCCCACTTATTAAACCTGACACCTGTGAAGTGAAAACCATTTCAGGTGACTACCTCTTGAAGCTCATCAAGAGAATGCCAAGAGTGCAGCAAAGCAGTAATCAAAGCAAAAGGTGGCTACTTTGAAGAACCTAGAATATGACATTTTTTCAGTTGTTTCACACTTTTTTGTTATGTATATAATTCCACGTGTTAATTCATAATTTTGATTCCTTCAGTGTGAATCTACAATTTTCATAGTCATGAAAATAAAGGAAACTCTTTGAATGAGAAGGTGTGTCCAAACTTTTGGTCTGTACTGTATATATATGTAGAGTGACACAGTGAGGGGTTGTGTCTGGCAGGGCAGATATTTTCATCCCAGCATGTCCAGCTGGGCTGGGTTTCCAGCCAGGTGTCACGGCCTTTGGTGTGCGCCATGACACGGTTGCAGTGCATGCTGTTGTGGTTACAGCTTGTAGGTGCCTCCTCCTTTCTCCTTGGGCCTTCCCTGTCTGGTGCCGGAGGGGCTAATTATCTAGCTGGTGGGGATTTAGGTGTGTCCTGGGTGTGGCCATGAGGTTTATATTACCTGTGGCTTTCAGGCTGGAGTCAGTTGTACTCCAGTCTTGTTTGTTGATGGCGCTCTGCTCCTTTCCTGGGTTCACCTGCCCAGTCCTTGAGGGCCTCCTTGTTGGACATAAATTGTCTTCCCATTCTATCCTCTATGTTCCCCTTCCTTACCTGTGTGAGTTTATGTCCAGGGTGTGGTGTCTCGTCTTGTTGTTGTTACATGTCTGGTCAGTTGGTGTTTTATGTCCGGCATGTATGCACGTCGTACCCCGTTTGTTGTGGCTCTGGAAGGGGGCTCCATGGTTTCCCAGAGGGGGGAACCAAAAGTCAAGTCTGTGAGCTGTTGCCGGAGTGCTGGTTCCTGTGTGTCAGTACCTACTACATCCATTTGGTGTTTGGATTGCAGTACGTTTGTGTGGGTTCCAGTTTACCTTGGTGTGGTCTTCTGTTGTGCCGTCAAGCAGCTGCGGCAGGTACCATGCCTTCCTGGGTTCTTGGGCCAGTGGTTATCCCCGCCACTGGATACTTACCTGCCATTCCACTTGGCTTTCTTTCCTTGCTGTTAGGCCTGCAGAGACTCCTGCTCTTCCGTGTCTTGGAAGAACAGGTCGTCTCTCCCCTGCTCCTATGTGAGGGATTATCAGGGAGACTCCGAGTCCTAGGTATCCTGGGTATGAGCCAGAGCCATCCTACCATCCAGGTCCGCTCATAAGGTGAGGAGTTAGGGTGAGGATTAGGGACGCTGTAGGAGGTGACCTACTCCCTGAACCCGGCATCCTGGCCTAGCTGCTTCCCCGTATACCTAATATCGTATGGTGGGGGAGTTTATCCCACTCCCTATCGTGACACCAGGTGAGGTCAAATGCTGCATCTGAGTTTAAGTGCAGGTCTGGGTTTTGGCAGCACCTGGCTGTCCTTAAATAGTCAGCTGGGCTCAGCAGAGATGTATCTGTTTTTGGGATCCAAGGCTTTGTGCCGTGCTGGAGGGCTGAGAGCCGCACGCTGGAGAAACAGGCCCCCTAAAGCCTGCTGTGGACTACTGGAGGCAGAACTGCCAGCAAGCTGACTTGTGTTATATGAAATTTCCATTGTGTGTGATTTAACACCAAGACTGCAAAGTTACGTGCTGTTTTGTGCAATTGCCTCAAGTGTGAATAAACACTGACTTTTTGAGTACTGTGCCCGCTTACCCAATCTCCACAATTGGTGGAGGATGCGGGCAAGAGCAGTGAGGCTGGCGTGAACGCTGATATTTTTGGTTTTTGCATTTTTCAGGCACGGTTGTATGTCGTACATTAAACCAGCTGTATTACAACCAGTGGTCCACGACAAAATTGAGGTTGTTGTGAAGGCCCTCATGGAGGCTAATCTGCAGCAATGCGAGGAAAATAGGCAGCAGCAGGAGACTAACCAGTTCCTGCTACAACATGTGATGGCTTTGCAGACAGAAGGAGCAACCCCGAGCATCCACGATGCCCAGAAAGTAGTGTGTGTGCGATTCCTAAGATGACCCCTGCAGACGACATCGAAACCTACCTGGAGATGTACAAAAAAGTGACCATCAGGGAAAAGCTACCTAGTGACCAGTGGGCTGAGGTCGTCACTCCATTCCTGGCATCCGATTCCCAGGGGGTATATTTCGACTTGCTGGACGATCAAATGGCTGACTACCAAAAAGTAAAGGGTGCATCAGTGGTGGTTTACGTCGGCTGAGCCTGCGAGGACCCAGTATTATGACTTACTCCACCTCTTGCAAAAGTGGCTACAGCATGATGTGCTGAGTCCCATGGCTATGCTGGATAGACTATTGGCTGATATGTTCTGGAGGGCTCTGCCACCCCCTGTCCAGCACTGGACTGGCCAGGTGTCTACTGGCAACGCCCTAGAAATGGTGGACCTGGTGGACTGCTACAAGGCTACTAAGACTTTTACAGGAGATTTTTTTGGGAGCGGGCAGTCAAACCACGTAAATCTCCATCCCAGACCCGTCAACTTGCACCACCCAAACCCACCCGGGTGTACCCTCTACGGACCTGGCTCCGATAGTCTGTTGGTGGTGTCAGAAGTAGAAAACGTATAAAAAGAAGAAAAGAGAACGAGGTTATCCAAATTCTTTCAAGGGATCAACTAAGTGCCCCTGAAGAAGTGGAAAGCGGCACCAACAGGACTGTGACTCAGTTATATATAAATATAAAAGGATGTGACAGAAAAAGAGTCAAAGTAGGCTGCTTCACTTAGTGTTAGCGATGCTTAACACTGTGTCAATAGAGTGAATAAAAGGTATAACAATTATCAGTGAAGTAATTATGTCCAAAGCTAGTGGACGAAACCACACCGATAAGAGTGAGGGAGAGGAGCGCCAAACTTCTAATCTAGTACCAAATGGTGTTGAGAATCAATAGATAGATAGCATTTCACAAAAAGAAAAGGGAAATATAAAATGTTATAAGAATCAGTAAGCCCAGTCTGTCACTGTGACCAGAAATGAACTAGACACTGTGTATAGATGTGCCCAATATGGATCAAAGTAAAATTAATAAATGCTAATAAAATAGGCAATTATGTACCAAATGAAAAGAGTAACTTTCCATTCGCTTCACAAGGGGGGTTACCTCCACAGGCTGGGATCGTTCGTAGAATGGTAGAGATCCAGGTAAGTAGGACATGTCTGCAGTGAAGATCGAAAATAGCAGCCGGATCCTCAACTTCATGAAATCTCTCTATAATATACAATAAATATACGGCTCAATGCGTTTCAGGGGTCCATACAATACCCCCTTCATCAGGAGCAGATATAAAAAGGTAAGTAAAATCCACAGGTATAAATACACACAGGTATGAAGGTAAAAATGGCGCCAAACCCATGTGGGTGGGGCCCCGAAAACGACATCATGTACAGGTATATACAATAATAAGCCATTTGGTATATAAAATCCTTACAGTGATCATAAAGAATATCAATAAATGTTGTTGAGTGAACTCACAGGTAAAAACTTAGATAGTATAGGCCGATCTTAGTTGTTTGGTCCGATATCTGGGGGTGGTGCTGGAAGTAATGCCCGTGGAACGCAAAGAACCATATGTGCGTTCCACTGGACTCCACCGCATCGCTAACCGGATGTGCCTGTAAACCAACGGGGCGCAGGGATAACAGTGCAGCGGGCGGCCCCAGAAGATGATGTCACCATTAGAACACATACAGTCATGTGTGCACTCCACCTCGTAGTCATCCGGGTGTCTCAAATACCCTACAAAGTTTAAAGAGTCACGCCCCGTGTTCGCTAAATAATAATAATGAACAGGGTTTATGAACGGCTCATAGGTATTGCGTAGAATTTGTAGGAACTGTTCCAATGACAAAATATGTAAAGAACAACTATCCATTCTGAAACAGAGATTTTTTAATAAAGGCTATCTGAGTAAACTTATAAATTAATCAATGAAAAGGGCCCTTGAAATTACTCAAACGGAAAGTCTGAAAGGGGAGGAGAAGAGAGAAGGCGAGCAGAACGACACTAAACACTTCATTACTCGTTATAATTCACGTCATAACGAGATTAGGAAAATCATGACCAACATTGGAACATCTTGCTAAAAGACCCTATCATAAGTACAACAATTCCCAGAACGTCCAAGCTAATTTTTAAGAGAGCCCAGACCTTGAAAAATATTTTGGCTCCTTCCTGTCCCAAATTAGCAGGTGGTGATAGTAAAGTGACATCACAATCAAGTGAAAATCCTTCCAAGGTGGGCTCACATATGTGTAGTCCTAAAAGGTGCCTAGGCTCCCACAAGTGTGGTGTTAAAAGGTGAATGTGCTGCGATATGATCAATCCCTGTGGCAAACAATTAACCTTACCCCATCCTAGAGAACGTGTCACTTTACAACATAATATGACTTGTAGTACTACTAATATTGTTTATCTACTACAATGTCCCTGCAAATTTTTATATGTAGGCCGTCATAAAGGGAACATATGAACGAGCATTGCTCAAATATACGACGTAAAATTAATACACATAGTGTTTCCCGTCACTTTGCCCTCCTTCCTTGTTAGTCACACCTCTAGAATGGGTCCCTTACTCCTTCCAGACATTATGCAGGAAGGAAATCTTCTGGATCTTTAAATTAAACACTATTTCCCAGTTCGGTTTAAACGAATCATTGGAATACACAAATTATTGATATCCCAATGACTAATATCCAGATTGTTTTATTTATATTATCTTTTATTACATTATAATATCTTTTATCTTATCCCATTTTACTACAGTTTTTTTTTATTCAGCTTTTTATAATTATTTCTATAAACGTATTTAAAACTATTTTATTAAGAACTATTAATGGTTTCTTCCCATCATAACTGATGTGGGTATTTGTGCATATACAAAACTTAAATCAATGGTCATAATCATCCTGAATTATATGTATACATGTATGTGTGTGTGTGTATATATATATATATATATATATATATACTATTATTCCAATATAGTTCAGCACCCTATTAAGTGGGTGTTAATGTTTACTTCGTTCTCTGTAGTATACATACACGTGTGTGTGTGTGTACAGTCGTGGCCAAAAGTTTTGAGAATTACACAAATATTAGTTTTCACAAGGTTTGCTGCTAAACTGCTTTTAGTCTTTGTTTCAGTTGTTTCTGTGATGTAGTGAAATATAATTACACGCACTTCATATGTTTCAAAGACTTTTATCGACAATTACATGACATTTATGCAAAGAGTCAGTATTTGCAGTGTTGGCCCTTCTTTTTCAGGACCTCTGCAATTCGACTGGGCATGCTCTCAATCAACTTCTGGGCCAATTGCTGACTGATAGCAACCGATTTTTTCAAAATCACTTCTTGGAGTTTGTCAGAATTAGTGGGTTTTTGTTTGTCCACCAGCCTCTTGAGAATTGACCACAAGTTCTCAATGGGATTAAGATCTGCGGAGTTTCCAGGCCATGGACCCAAAATGTCAACGTTTTGGTCCCCGAACCACTTAGTTATCACTTTCGCCTTATGGCACGGTGCTCCATCATGCTGGAAAATGCATTGTTCTTCACCAAACTGTTGTTGGATTGTTGGAAGAAGTTGCTGTTGGAGGGTGTTTTGGTACAATTTTTTATTCATGGCTGTGTTTTTGGGCAAAATTGTGAATGAGCCCCCTCCCTTGGATGAGAAGCAACCCCACACATGAATGGTCTCAGGATGCTTTATTGTTGGCATGACACAGGACTGATGGTAGCGCTCACCTTTTCTTCTCCGGACAAGCCTTTTTCCTGATGCCCCAAACAATCGGAAAGAGGCTTCATCGGAGAATATGACTTTGCCCCAGTCCTCAGCAGTCCATTCACCATATTTTCTGCAGAAGATCAATCTGTCCCTGGTGTTTTTTTGGAGAGAAGTGGCTTCTTTGCTGCCCTTCTTGACACCAGGCCATCTTCCAAAAGTCTTCGCCTCACTGTGCGTCCAGATGCGCTCACACCTGCCTGCTGCCATTCCTGAGCAAGCTCTGCACTGGTGGCACTCTGATCCCGCAGCTGAATCCTCTTTAGGAGACGATCCTGGTGCTTGCTGGACTTTCTTGGACGCCCTGAAGCCTTCTTAACAAGAATTGAACCTCTTTCCTTGAAGTTCTTGATGATCCTATAAATTGTTGATTGAGGTGCAATCTTAGTAGCCACAATATCCTTGCCTGTGAAGCAATTTTTATGCAACGCAATGATGGGTGCACGCGTTTCTTTGCAGGTCACCATGGTTAACAATGGAAGAACAATGATTTCAAGCATCACCCTCCTTTTAACAGGTCAAGTCTGCCATTTTAACCCAATCAGCCTGACATAATGATCTCCAGCCTTGTGCTCGTCAACATTCTTACCTGAGTTAACAAGACGATTACTGAAATGATCTCAGCAGGTCCTTTAATGACAGCAATGAAATGCAGTGGAAAGTTTTTTTGGAGGATTAATTACATTTTCATGGCAAAGAAGGACTATGCAATTCATCTGATCACTCTTCATAACATTCTGGAGTATAAGCAAATTGCTATAAAAACTTAAGCAGCAACTTTTCCAATTTCCAATATTTATGTAATTCTCAAAACTTTTGGCCACGCCTATGACTATGTATATATAGATATATATATATTAAAAAGAAAAAAATGGCAGCACTGTCACAATTAGAAAAATGGATGAAGGGTGCACAAGCCCAATATGGATATAAGCCAATCCAGTTGAATACAAAATGTAAAAAACGGGCTTGAGGAAGGCTCCTGTGTAGAGCCGAAACGTCGCATCAGCCTTATGGGTAAATAAAGTTATTTTTCATTTTTACCTGCTGGAGTGCTGCCCGTTTCTTACATTATAAATATATATATATATATATATATATATATATATACTGTGTATATATATATATATATATATATATATATATATATATAAAATCCTTTTTCTACATATAAAATATACTATTTTTGTGCAGATAGGCACAATACCTATGAGCCGTTCATAAACCCCGTTCATTATTATTATTTAGCGAATATGTGGCGCGACTCCTTACGCTTTGTAGGGTATCTGAGACGCCCGGATGGCTACGAAGTGGAGCACACTGTTATCCCTGTGCCCCGTTGGTTTACTGGCACATTCGGTTAGCGACGAGGTGGAGCGCACATGTGATGGTGTGCGTTCCACTGGTGACGTCAGTTCCTGGGACCGAACGCTATACGGATTTTCCCTGATCCCTGGCTCTACACTACAAGTTAGCAACATACCTGATATTTATTACTAATTCAGTTCATTATATACCTCCCACCCTTCTCTTCATTAGTTTATGTGTTCGCAATAACACTTGAATCCAGTGGAACGCACATATGGTTCTGTGCGTTCCACTGGGATTACTTCCGGTACCGCCCTGGTACGGCCACTTCGGTGGAAGATGGGGAGACCAACCTGCTAAGCGTAATGGTGGTATACGTGGAGGACTTGCCGCCAGGTCCTGAATTGGCAGATCTCAATGTCTCCGGGAATAATTTTGGTACTGCCCAACGTCGGGACCCAACCCTATCCCGCGCCTGGGAAAATGTGTTAATAGTAAATGGTGAACCACAACTACCTGGGGCAGAGTCAGTGTTTCCACGTTTTGTGGTTCATCAGGATATGTTGTCTCAGGTAAACCAACTACGGGGTGATCCTATTGAACAGTTGGTGGTCTCCAAGGATAATCGCAAGCTTGTGTTAGATCTAGCCCACAATACATTCTCGGGGGTCACCTGGAGAATACATTCTCCTGATTATTGAAGTACTGTTTGGCCGAATAACTATGGACCTCATAGGCCCAGTACCGAGGTCCGCCAGAGGGCATCAACACATCTTAGTCATTCTAGACTACACCACTCGGTACCCTGAGGCGGTGCCACTGCGACATACCTCGGCCAGACTCATAGCTAAGAAGTTAATGGAGATGTTTTCCCGAGTAGGACTACCTAAAGAGGTTCTGACCGACCAAGGGACCGCTTTTATGTCCAAGGTGATGAGGGAACTCTGTAAGTTGCTGCACATAAAACAACTAAGGACATCAGTTTACCACCCGCAAATGGACAGTCTGGTATGTTGAAAAGGGTAGTGTCTAAAGATGGGAAGGACTGGGACCTCCTTCTGCCCTCTCATGTTCGCAGTTCGAGAGGTACCCCAGGCCTCTACTGGGTTCTCGCCCCTTCGATCTGCTATATGGCAGACACCCTCACAGTCTCTTTGACATCGCCAAAAAGGCGTGGGAACAACAACCCACGCCACATAAAAATGTCATTGGTTACCCAGATGCAAGATCAGATAGAGACTGTGTTGCCTCTTGTTAGTGAGCATATGGAGGCAGCTCAGTGAGCCCAGAGTGGGGTCTATAATCGGCAGGCTCGGGTCAGGATCTTTAACCGGGGTCATCGGGTTTTGGTTCTGGTGCCGACCGTGGACAGTAAGTTCCAGGCTAGGTGGCAGGGTCCTTACGAGGTAGTCGAGAAAATTGGAGATGTAAACTACAAGGTACACCAGCCAGGGCGGTAAAAGCCAGAGCAGGTTTACCATGTGAATTTACTCAAACCGTGGAAAGATAGGGAAACCTGTACAGAAGACAGCCCGTGGCCGGGTTTTCTAGAAGTGGTACCGGCCCCTCTGTCTGATGCAAGAGAGGCGCTGCTACAGAATTGCTGACAGCCTCTCCTCTAAACAGACTAAGGAGGCCAGGGAGTTTGTTAGTTGGAACATGGATGTGTTCTCGGACCTCCCTGGACGCACTTCCATAATCCAGCATGACACTGTCACTGAGCCTCAGGCAAAAGTCTGATTAAAACCATAACAGGTACCCGAGGCTCGGCGACAAGCCATATCGTAGGAGGTGCAGCTAATGTTGCAGCTAGACATCATTGAGGAGTCAAAAAGTGAGTGGGCCAGTCGTATAGCATTGATACCCAAGCCAGACAGGAGGTTGCGGTTTTGTAATGACTTTCATAAACTTAACAACGTTTCCAAATTCGATGCGTATCCCATGCCCCGGGTGGATGAGCTCATCAAGAGGTTAGGACAAGCCCGGTATTTTTTTTGGTTTTGGATCTCACGAAAGGGTACTGGCAGGTGCCCTTAACATAGGCTGCCAAAGAGAAAACTGCCTTCATCACGCCTGAGGTGCTGTATTAATATAAGGTCTTACCCTTTGGTCTGCATGGCGCCCCGCCACTTTTCAGCAACTAATGGACATTGTGCTTCCTCCTCCACATCGTCGGTACGCTTCGGCTTACCTGGACGATATTGTCATCCACAGTACTGACTGGGAAAGTCACCTACCCAAAGTGCAGGCTGTAGTGGACTCCCTTCGGAAAGCTGGCCTAACCACTAACCCAAAAAAATGTGCGATAGGGTTAGAAGAGACTAAGTACCTGGGGTATGTCATTGGATGCGGAATCCTCAAACCCCAAGTGAACAAAATAGAGGCGATACGGAATTGGCCTCGACGTATCATCACTAGGCAAATAAAGTAATTCCTGGGAATGGTGGGCTATTACATGATATTTGTTCCCCACTTTGCTACTCTAGCTGCGCCCTTGACAGGGCTTTTGAAGGGATGAAAATCAGTGATGTTCCGCTGGGATGATCGGGCGGAAGAGTCTTTTGCTGCTTTGAAGTCGGCCCTGTGTGGGTCATTGGTTTTGGTGACGCCCGACTTCAAGAGGGAGTTTGTGGTACAAACGGATGCCTCTGAAGTAGGCCTCGGAGCTGTACTCTCTCAGGAAATCAATGGGGAGGAACATCCCGTTGTTTTCCTGAGCCGCAAATTTACCCCAGCCGAGACTAGGTACAGTATAGTGGAGAGAAAGTGCCTGGCCATCAAATGGGCACTTGAGTCGCTCCGCTGTTATCTGTTGGGGAGAAAGTTCTGTCTGGTGACCGACCACTCCCCTCTCAAGTGGATGAGCCAGGCCAAAGAGAGGAATGCTTGGGTCACCAGATGGTTCTTGTCATTACAGAACTTCGTTCTCAGTGGAACGCAGGGCAGGCAGCTTACAGGGAAACGCGGATACCATGGGTGAATACTCCCCACGTTCCAGGCCAAGTCTTGACTGGCCTATAATAAACCCAGCCAGCAGTGTGAGCTGTGAGTGGATTACTCCTCTCTGACAGTGGAGCTCTGTCAGTCTCTTTTTTGGGACCTGGGAGTTTGGGCCTGGATTAAGGCCTACTACCTTGTTGGTGGTAAAGAAGGTGGATTCGGCTTTGTCCAAGGACTTCTTCTTTGTTGCATGGTAAAAACGAACTCCAGAATCACAAGGTGACTGTTTTCCTTGAAGCAGACTTTTTGTTTTGTCATTTACTTAATGTGTGAATAAACACTGAACTGTTTATTTCAAAGACTTTGTGTGCCTCTATACTGCGTCCACTAAGGGTACTTTAACACTTGCGGCAGGACGGATCCGGCAGGCTGGTCTCCCTGTCGGATCCGTCCTTCTGCTGTTTCGCTGGACCGCCGCTCCGTCCCCATTGACTATAATGGGGATGGGGCGGAGCTCCGCTGCAGCACAGCGGTGCATGGCGAAAGCTAAAAAGTCCTGTATGTCCGACTTTTAAGTCAGGCGGCTTTTGCCGTGCACCACCGTGCTGCGCCGGAGCTCCGCCCCCATCCCTATTATGGTCAATGGGGACGGAGCGGCGGTCTGGCGATACGGCGAAACAGCGGAAGGACGGATCCGACAGGGAGACCAGCCTGCCGGATCCGTCCTGCCGCAAGTGTGAAAGTACCCTAACCTGCCTACCAGAGTGAATCCCCACTATATATATATATATATATATATATATATTTTACTTACTCTTTGCTTAACTCTATAATACTAAATCAAAAGGAGTAATGTCAAAGTCAACCATACATATTTCAGAACTGTCAATAATACAAATGAAGGGGACCTGCCAAGCGAAGCATACTTAGCAGATCTCTGACACTCAGTTCTATCTCCTTGGGTCCATTGCTTTGGTACTTGCATGTAAACTTGTGCCATGCACTGGGTCACAAACACCGCTGCAGCCAATGACTGGCCACAGCAATGACGTGTCCCTAAGCGGCATGTGACTCATCAGTGATGTGCCGCGTGGGGAAACATCACCTCTGTGGCCACTCATTGGCTGCAACAGCACAGATGTCCCTGTCCATGCCGGAGGTTTACATGTAAGGACCAAAGCGCAATGGGAAATACGTAAGTATGCTTCCCTTAACAGGTTCTGCTGGGTGGGGGGTATTCAAAAAACTATATCAAGTTGGACAGCCCTTTTACCGAAGGATACTGTACAACATAACCTAGATGGCAAAGTGCAATAATTACCAAGAAGGTCCCCCTTTTTATGCTTCTTCGACCTAACAATTTGCCATGTACAATAGAATAACATATAACAACATAATTAGGCATAAAATTAATAAAATTAGGTATAAAGCAACTTAAATATAAATTTTCAAGTACTGTGTTTGCGATCTGAAGGGTGGCGATGCCGCAGGGTACCAGATGTGTTTCGAAGCACAATGCTTCTTCCTCAGTGGCCACCCTGCAGCATCGCCACCCTTCAGATCGCAAACATAGTACTTGGAAATCGGATTAAAAGACACTCATCGATCTTTTTAAGGACTGAATCATTCCCAAGATTCGCATCAACTGGAAGACTTTCATCGATACCCGCGCTTTTTTCAAACTCTAAACCACAGCTCCCGCCCACATGGGACGCCACATCACGGGCAGGTAAAGCAAGGCCGGCGAATAACACAGCAGCAGAACGGGTAACGTAACACTAATAGGGTGTATCTACTTCGAACACCTGTCTATGTTCCTCCCCTTTTTTATCTGCATATTCGCAACGTATATATTTTTCTGTTGCATATTTCGCAACATATTTTACTATATCGACATACCTAATCTGTATCGATATATAGCTACGAAATTAGAGGCTATTCATATGTCGATCATGCTACAAGTGCACTTACATTTTTCTTCCAGCGAACCAGGCACCTTTATCGTTCCCGGCTGTAATCACCCTCAGCTGTAACCATCTTTAGCTCCCCCTACAGGACACAAATGTCATAGCAAGGACTTTAAGGAACATTGCATATGTGAACTTTGTCCTAACACATTAAGTGGACTAGAGATACCTTTCCCCCCTTTTTTCAATTTTTTTTCATATTCTTTGATTTTTATATACTCTTTGATTTTTTTTATATATTGTTAGATTTTTTCAACCCTTCATTTTAAGATATAGCTTTATAATTTTATCAATAAATTAACATTTTTTGGTAACAACAATTATGGTGTGGTCATTATATACCGTTATATACCACTTCAAGAACACAATTCCACACCTATTCCACCAACCCCTCAATATTCCCACAAACCACATATATTCAACCCGGATACCGTGTGCCTCCCACATCTATATCTTGCATTTTTATCTATTCTCTGCGACACAGGGGTGAGTCGTGTGGGAAAAGCACCACACCACTGTTTCCCATAGGTGCACCCACTAACCTTCTACACCAGATAGTGACTGTAGTCTGTGACTGAAGTAGTTTAGTAGTTATTACAAACTAGTAAGTTATTAGTTAAATAGTAGTTAACTAAATTGTTGTGTGAGTAGTGGGCAGTGGCTGATTGGCTGCGTGGCACTTTAGTTCAACAAAAAAAAAAGGGGCCCCATAATCTTCTATTGCCCGGGGGCCCCATTAGTTGTCAGTCCTCCCCTGGGAGACTATCATCAATTTTTTTTAGCACATATTAATAGACTATATGTGAATATACTATGTATGTTTTTATTTTTTACAAAAAAAATTGTAAATGGTTTTCTGGATATCATTTTTTGAAGTCGCTCCATGTATTCTCCTTCCTCTCCTGACTCTTAAACTTTCTTTTTGTTTGGACTTTAAGAACACCAAACAGCCTTGTTTGACTGTCTGTCAGACCATTCACTCTGACCAGAGAGGGAAGGAGAGGTAAGTGACTCAATCTTCCCATCAGGCGTTACACAGATGAGGGCAATGCTCTTCTGTGGGCATCTTTATTTAGGCTTATCAAGAGAACAACAGAGCTGTCATACTGTTATTCGAGTTTACAGTCTAGTATTATACTAGCAGATAATATCTTCCCCCTCACAGCAGCAGTAAACCGAAGATTTGTTTCCCTCTATATAGAAGTTTTATCTCTCTGTGCTGACTGCTACAGGAGGAAAATATTTTGTAGTTAATTTTCAAAGGTATTGTACTGGCAAAATAAAAAACTGCCAAAAATGATTTTAAAAAAAATTCTATGAAGTTATTAAGCTTTAAAAAAATAATTTCTAAAGAAAGTGTTCCTTGAATAGTATGGCAGTGTTCCTTATTCTGTGAAGGCTTTTGCTTTCAGTACGACATCTAACAGAATTATCAAGTTTATATTAAGTTCAGGTGCAATTTACCATTCCCACTGACATGGGAGACGTCATTATCATCTTTGGGGGTTCAGATTTGCACCTCTAATCCCAGTATATAACAACCACTAAGGATCTCCCGATTTTGCTTGTGTGGTTTTTTTTCCAATTCATCAGTATTCGTACAGATGTGGATTTTTAAGCATGGGTTTTCAGCACTAGTTTGAGGGTCTCTGAGCAGACTCCACCCAATTTCCTTTTCTGAAGGATATATAATGCACACAAATATTGTAGCCGTCATATCAGTTTCCATTATTAATCTAGCTCTATGATAGACAGGTAACATCAATAGGAATATGAATACTATTTAGTACAATTCCTTGCTACTGCACTACTTTATTTCTAGGTTCTACCAGCACTGTACATCTGACCACAGGACTATGCATGGGTAAAAATGTCAGCACATGCAAAGGATCCTTTACACACCTAAACAAGTGGTTCTCACACTGGTTTCTGCAAAACCTGCAAAAAAAATAATTTGGAGAATAGGTCTCAGATGCTCATCTTTGTAAGGTGGACAGAAAAGTTGCTGTTAGGGTCCATTCACACGTCCGTTTTTTCTTTCCTGATCTGTTCCGTTTTTTCAGGAACAGATCAGGACCAGATCTGGACCAATTCATTTTCAATGGGTCCTGGAAAAAATCGGACAGCACAATGTGTGCTGTCCGTTTCCGTTGTTCCGTTCCGCATGTCCGTTTAAATATAAAACATGTCCTATTCTTGTCCTGAAAAATCGGATCCTGGTACAATACAAAGTCAATGGATCCGCAAAAAACGGATGACATTCGGATGTCATTCCGTATGTTATCCGTTTTTTGCGGATTCCGTTCCTGGAAACACATAACAAATTTTTTTTTTCAATTTTTTTTCAAAGAAATCCAAACAACTTTATTTGATTATTGAAATGTATACATGTTTCCGTTTTTTGCGGATCCGCAAAAAACGGATGACATACGGATGACATACGGAAACATTTTCAGGAACAACGGATCCGCAAAAAACGGACCGTTTTTCAGGATGAAAAAAAACAGGACGTGTGACTGGACCCTAAATGTGTATTTAACCCTCTCCCTTACTGTATGAAGCACAGCATTCCATCTCTAACAATGAAGGTGGTGGTCGGGTTACAGTATGGGGCATGGAGACACACCAAAGAAGAATGCTCCTGAGGCAACTGGCAGGGGAACCCTGTGTCAATAGGTTAATTAATATAGAGGATGCAGAAAATAGAGTTGGCACATCCAAAGAGAATACATGTGCAGGTGCATGTCTGCTAAGACTGTAACGTAAAAGCAAACAATCTGAAATTGCAGCAGCACTCTGCACACCCAAGGCAAATACTAAACATATGGATTGCTTTAAATTGTATTTCTGATCTTGGCAGTACATGACTGTAAGGCTACTTTCACACTAGCGTTCGGGTTTCCGTTCGTGAGCTCCGTTTGAAGGAGCTCACGAGCGGACCCGAACGCAGCCGTCCAGCCCTGATGCAGTCTGAATGGAGGCGGATCCGCTCAGACTGCATCAGTCTGGTGGCGTTCAGCCTCCGCTCCGCTCGCCTCCGCACGGACAGGCGGACAGCTGAACGCTGCTTGCAGCGTTCGGGTGTCCGCCTGGCCGTTCGGAGGCGTGCGGATCCGTGCGGATCCGTCCAGACTTTCAATGTAAGTCAATGGGGACGGATCCGTTTGAAGATGCCACAATGTGGCTCAATCTTCAAGCGGATCCGTCCCCCATTGACTTTACATTGAAAGTCTGGACGGATCCGTACTAGGCTATTTTCACACTTAGCTTTTTTTTGCTAAAATAATGCAGACGGATCCGTACTGAACGGAGCCTCCGTCTGCATTATTATGATCGGATCCGTTCAGAACGGATCCGATCGAACGCTAGCCGAACGCTAGTGTGAAAGTAGCCTTACTGAAAGTAAAAGGGGGTCAGTCAGCACATCCCAATGCGCAGGTGCACTCCGCCATGGCTAAAAACACAAAGAAAAAAAACACAATGCAACAGCACTCTGCAAACATAAATAATGTACAATAATTCCATAGTTATAGAAAATATTATGGTTCTAATGCTACGCTTATTTTGTAAATTTGAGATTCTTGGCAAATACATTTTGTACAAAATTATTTGGTCCCGTCCGCCGGCGTCAAGGCGATCTCTATAAGACCAGCACCGGAGTATTTTTTATAACTATGGCATTATTGTACTTTATTTGTGTTTCCAGAGGGCTGTTGCATTGTGTGTTTTTCTTTGTGTTTCTAGTCATGGCGACGTGCACCTGCACATAGGGATGTGCTAACTGACCCCCTTTTTCTTGCAGTTGTACTAGTCTGGAGGTGTGGCTGACTCCAGTTGGTCTTGCACTCCTGACCGGCCTGTCTGCCCTATGGGCTGATTTTAATTAGAGTGGCTGACTCCAGTTAGTCTTGCACCCCTGACCAGCCTGTCTGCCCTGTGAGCTGATATTGATTAGTGTAGGTATGTGTCTGTGGCCTTCTCTCCCTGCATTCATTAGAGGCCATCAGGCACCAGGAGAGGTATATGGTGGGCTCAGCATGCATGTTGGTACCTGAATTCCCTGAACCTTATGGTGGCCAGTATGGCATATAACAGATAGTATTTAGTGTTAGGTTCTCATCTTACAGAGATCACCTTGACATTTGGCGGACGGGCCCAAATAATTTTGTACAAAATGTATTTGCCAAAAATCTCAAATTTACTAAATAAGTGTAGCATTAGCACCAGAATATTTTCTATAACTATGGCATTATTGTACATTATTTATGTTTGCAGAGTGCTGTTGCATTGAGTTTTTTTCATAGTCCATGACTGCAGGCATGACATCTCTGTGGCACAGGGTATATGGGGTGCCTTCACCTATGGAAAGTGCTTAAGTTATAGGTTCCTAGCTTGCCTTGTCCTGGGAAGGTGCGCTATTGTATTGTTCTGACCTACTGTGCGCAACCTCTACCTGTTTGTCGACAATCTGCTACCTGTCCTGATCCCTATCTGATCCCTTTATTGACCATGTGCCACCTACCCTGACCTATTGCCTGACTACTCTACTGCATAAACTACACCATGCTGTCCTCGGCTTGTCCACTGACCATGGTGTTGCCACACACAGATGTCTTCCCTAAGTCAGCAGCCTCTTAAGGAAGACTACTTCTAGAGGTGCTGGCTTGGAGGCCCCTGCAATGAAATTTAGATCCAAGTAAGGGGTGAAAACCGAGGATCCACTTTGACACACCTGCTGCTTTACAGTTAGCTCAGCCCATGGACTCCACTGGCGTCCCCAATTTGGGGATATAGGATCGATTCAAGGAGCTGACTATTCAGCGGAGTCACCAGGAACAATCACTACAGTACATGGACACTATCTCTGCCCATCTAGACTCCATGATTGTTGCTGTTCCAGCTCTTACACCTCATCAACAGATTGTCTCTCATTCTGGTGCTAACAGATTGCACCTGCCATTGCTGCCATGTTAGGAAGGAGATCCTGGATGTCAAGAAGAATGGGAAGAAAACTTTCCATCTAATGAATAAGAGGGGGTTGGCCCTGAGGAGGTATCTTCAAGCACTAGATCTTCTCAGAAAATTCCATCTTCTTTCTGGGCCAAAAAAGAGGAGGCATAAGGGGGTCTACTGTGATTCTGGTGGTCCATGCCTACTGACATCTCCTCTTTCCTGGCACATCCATTGGGAGTCCACTTACCCTTTTTGTGCTTCAAGTAGTCTTCAGTTACAGGCTGTCTCTGCCATTCTTTCTGCTCTTCAGGCTTCTTCCCTAAGGGGGTGTGCACTCTCCCAAACTCTAAAAGGGCCAGCCCACACAAGCTATCTGTCCCTATCCAATAGCAGTGTTCCCTGAAGTATATAGGGTGACTAGGGCGTAGGTTTATAATAATGTGGCTAGTCATGCCCTCCTGTGCCTAAGTTCTGCCTGTTTACCAAATTGACAACGTGCTGCCTGTTCTGACCGGTGTCTGATCTTCTGTGTGGCCTGACTTACTGCCTCACTACTGCACTGCATGATCTCTGCCTGTCCTGACCTAGGCTTTTCCACTCACCATGCTTTTGTTTGTTCCCTTGGTGTCACGCATCAGTGTCTATTGACCCACCTAGGTCAGGAGCCTCTGAATAAAGACTGCTCCTAGAGGTAGTGGCTTAGTGGCCAGAGTCTAGATTACTGTAAACGGATGATCGGATGAAAACCGAGGGTCCACCTTGAAAATGCCACTAAGAGTAGGCCAAAGCCAAATTTTCGCAGTAGGCAATGTGGTGCACATCCGCTGCTATATTTACTATACTGTAAGGTTCTCTGCCCACAGATTGCTCAAAATGTGTGAGCCCTTCTGCCTCTGCATGAGGTTACCCTGTTCTGGCAGGTGGCCTCACACAATCGGATTAACATGGAGGATGCATTACAAAGAAGGATGCACTGACACACACAGACACTTTGACCATTACATAATTTTCCAATTATCTGTGATGCAGGTATTTCAATTACCCTCTGCAAGTAAGCATTGACATAGTTTGACCAGAAGCTGGCGAGACATGTAAAAAAACACAACTGCATAATGCAGAGAATTAGCCTAAGGTATAGGATGAAAATAGCAACGCTGACAATCCAAATATGTGTTCAGAAATTGTACTTTTTCATTGGAAAAGACATTTATATAGTAAAGTATCAGCAAGAATTTCCCTACAAGTGTGTAAGTAAAAGCATACATTGATTGCATTCATTACCTTAACCCCTTAATGACGTTCCCTATTTTGGACTTCAGGATGAAACAATTTTAAAATTTTCATTTTTTGATCCCCATATTTTTAACTTTTATATACTTTTTGGAGTGATGGCGAGAAACAACACAGCAATTACAACACAGCAATTCCTCCACAGTTTTTAGTTGTTTTTTTATGTCATTCAGTATGTGGTGTAAGTGACTGGTCAGGACAAATACGACAATACCAAATTTACTGTATTTTTCGCCCTATAAGATGCACAAAAAAAGTGGGGGAAAATGTCAGACTGTCTTATGGGGCGAATACTAACGAGCCCTTCCATTATTAGTACAGGAGGAACGGGAAGCAGTAAATACAGCGCTCCTTGTGCTGGGTCTTCATCTTCCAGCACTGCACGCTATGTTGTGACCTTGTGAGAGATAGGTTTTTATATACAATATGTAAATCCTGTAATACTCATTCTTGACCACTAGGGCAGTTAATTAGCTATATGAAACACATGAACCTTTTCTTTGTTTTAAGATCACTGTAGGGGGAGGATGGAATGCTAGTTTGCAATTTTCAAATGTACCAATAAGCTCAGGGCTGAAGTTGGTGAACCATTCCCATCTAGTTAAGGAGCCAATTACCCTTTCTTAACCATTTCCAGACCAGGCCATTTACCCCCTTCCTGACCAGGTCTAATTTTGAAAATTTGACATGTATCACTTTTTGTGGTAATAACTTTGGAACGCTTTTACTTATCCAAGCCATACAGAGATTGTTTTCTCGTGACACATTGTACTTCATGTTAATGGTAAATTTGAGTCAATATGTTTTATCTTTATTTATAAAAAAAATCCAAAAGTTTCCTAAATTTGAATCTCTCTGCTTTTAAGACAGATAGTGATGCCTCATAAAATATTCATTAATTAACATTCCCCATATGTCTACTTTATGTTGCCATCATTTTGGTAATGTAATTTTATTCTTTTAGGACGTTAGAAGGTTTAGAATTTTAGAATACATTTTTGAAATTTTTAGGAAAATTTCCAAAGTCAACTTTTTTAAGGACCAGTTCAGTTCTGAAGTCACTTTGTGGGGCTTACATAATAAAACCAACCCATAAATGACCCCATTTTAAAAACAACACCCCTCAAAACTGGTTTTAGAAATGTTGTTAACCCTTTAGGTATTCCATAGGAATTAAAGCAGAATAGATGTGAAATTTCAAATTTTGGCAGATTTTCTATTTTCATAAATATTTTTTTTTTAACAGGGTTAACAACAAAACCCTTCCCCCAGAAAATCTGTCAGGGAGAGGAACCTTGGGTTCCGCAACAACCTGGTTATCAGTAGCAACCGCTGGGCTTGCAGTCAGTTGTAATTGCTGCTGTTGCTGGAGGACCGACGCCTTACAGGGTAATATTTATTACCCTGATTCTGCAGTTTGCAGAAACACCCCATATGTGGTCGTATACCATTTTTTGGGCACAGAAGGCAAGGAGTGCCATATGGTTTTTGGAGGGCAGATTTTGCTGAAATGGTCTTTGGTCACCATGTTGCATTTAAAGAGACCCTGAGGTATCCCCACAGTGAAAACCCCCAAAAAGTGACCACATTTTGTAAACTACACCACCAAGGAATTCTTAAGGGGTATAGCAAGTACTTCACTTAACAGGTGTTTCATATAATTTGTAATACTTGAAAATTAAAAATTTCATTTTTTTTATTTTACAAGAAACTGGTGCTTTAGGCCCAAACTTTCTTTTTCACAAAAGATAAAAGGAGAATATCCTCCCACAATTTGCTACCCACTTTCTCCTGAATACAGTAAGACCCCAACTGTGGTCTTAAACTGTTTGGGGCCGTAAAAAGTTTGGGGATACGGCAGGATCGGACACGAAAAAAAAAAAAAATGATCCGCCACCTATTGACTTATAATGATTTTAGTGCTGGATCCATCTTGTTTATTTTTGAGATAATACAACCGAATCCGTTCAGAATGGATGTAGCCGGTTGTGTTATCATAACGGAAGCATTTTTTGCTAATCCCCTACTGAATCCAGCAAAAACACAGACGTGAATGCAGCCTTAGTTTGGCAAAACTATTGCATTGTTTTAAGGCTGCCGTCCACATTTTCTTAAATTCACTGTCCTATCTAGATTCTCAATAATACAGTTTAAATTTGGTCCTTTCTGGTAGGATATCTTGTTATCATATCATATAGTTTCTATGTTGTGGAGGGAGATATGGAAATACTCTTCACTATAAAGAGTCTTCAGAGTCCTGCAAAAATTCACATAAAGTTAACCTGTCACGGTGGGTGATTTCTGCTGCCCTATCTGCAGGGCCGGCTCTAGGTTCATGTGGGCCCTTGGGCGATAAATCTCAGTGGGCCCCCTTGTGGCATCTTACATTTACATGTACCCCTGTAGCTCCCACACAGTATAATGACCCCCAGTGGCCCCCTACACAGTATAATGACCCCACAGTGGCCCTCCATTCAGAATAATGATCCCCGGTGGCACCCACAATGGGGTCATTATACTGTGTAAGAGGCCCTCGCTAGCTAGAACTGAATGGGCCCCACAGCAAATTCATCACAGTATAAAAAGCAGAGGGGAGCCTATAGGGTTAATCACTGCGGCAGGACTGTCCACACTGGTCATTGTGAGCCCTGTGACAGATCTTCTGCAGGTCTCACAGCTCAGCTTCTCCCTTTGTTATTAACCGGGAGCAGAGCTCAGCATGTTCCACCATAACCCATCCTTTTACCTTTGAGGAGGGTTAGCTGGGGTAACACATGTCTCAGGTCCCATATCAAAGAATACATGTGCACTAGAGAAGCAGAGCCTATGCTCCTATCTGACCTGACCCTAACAGCTGTAAGTTCTGTTTCCCTGCTGCGGCCCTGTTCTCCTGTCATCAATTCTCACCTCACCCTGAGCTCGATTACTCAGTCAGGGCGCTTCTGCTGCTTCCTTCTGACCTGCCTGGGAACGCAGCAAACGATTGTGTTTGGCAGTGCCCAGGAGCAAACAAGAAAAGGGATGTGCGGGAGGAGAGTAAGCATGTGGGTCACCCACAATTATTATATAGTAATTACAGGGCAGCCCAGTAGTTTACCGCCTGCAGCATGTTAGCTAGCGCTGGACATCAGAGAGGGGCAGGCACTAGCAAAGCGCTAGTGCTGCGCTTAGTGACAGCTGAAATAATTAACATATAATGGCACTTGGGCGTTTTGGGAAGCGATGGGCCCCTAATTGATATTGAGCCCGGGGCTGCCAACCCAAACGCCCCTATCCGCCATTGACAGGGGGCCCCACCAGGAGCAGTGGGCTCCGGCACTTGCCCGGGTATGCCGGGTGCTGATGCCGGCCCTGCCTATCTGCTATCTGAAAGCAGTATAAAGCAAAAATCTGGCAGCACTATGTCCAACTTAAACAAAAAAGGGTGCACGCCCGAAGGGACCAGACTACTGCCCAATACACAAAGTAGCAAAAAGGCAGCACTAAAAAATCTGTAAAAAATGAAGAAAATGCTTTTATTCACCCATGTGGATATGTGACGTTTCGGCTCAACACTAGAGCCTTTCTTCAAGCTATCTGAAAGCAGGATATGGTAGAGGGTAGAAGATGAGTTCTGTCACTCCTTAATGTTTAATTAACCATTTAACCCCTCATATGCTGCTGCCAACCCTTAACCACAGCACCTAAGTGGTTTTACAGAAAAAAAAATCTAAATAAGTTTTCTCACGTGCACTTTGTATTTAGATTGAAAAAATGAATAAAAAGATACAGTAAATTTGTAACGACCTGTACTATAAAGATAATACTTTTTAGGTCATTGTGCAAGTAATATAACAATAAAAACTATAGGAATTTGGTATTATCATAATTGCGCTGATTTACAGGATAAAGTTATCATGTTATTTAGACCACACAGTGAACACTGTAAAAATAAATCCCCCAAAATACATTGTAGAAATTGTTGTTTTTAATCCCAAAATGAATTTTATAAGTTATACCCAAATGGTTCCTATTAAAACAAGAACTTGTGCTGGAAAATTCAATGTCTCATACATTCTATTTTACATTGAACCAGAACAAAAAAAAAAGTTATAACTGCTGGGACGCAGAGCGGTAAAATTGTTACTGGTCCTTTAAAGGGGTTATGACCACCCTGCAATTCAGTAATGGTGGCTGTGCTTGCACATTCTAGGTAAAATGCCCTCCTCTCTGGTAGCCGGGACCGTAAGAGCATGCATAGGCACGCATGCGCAGCATCTCCCATTTCACCCATCTCATATTTGTGCTGCAGCAGTGGCTGTAACCCCTGAAAATGAGCAGTATAAGTATATAGTGTGATGGAAAAATGAAACCTGGACAATCACAAGACTTTAGTAAGAGCCTTGTATTAACTTTATCTACATAATAAATTCCATTTACTAAAGTGAAAACTCTGTTATGAACCAGCAGGTATGAACCCACTGTGCCACGTGACCTACCTCCTCTAAGGGCATTGTCTAAGTGAACCCCTCATTCTTCGCAGTACCCCTGATGGTGGGTAAAGACTTTCCCAAGGGGCACACCAGGTTGCTAGCTCTTAAGGAGGATTGGCACAGGAGGCAGCTGGTCCAGGGGGTACAAGTGCAAGGTACCTGAGGTACAGATGTATTCAGCAGGTTGAGTCGTAACCAGGAGCAAACGTGCAGGAACAAAAGATAAGGCAGAAGTGAAGACAAATAAGCAATAGGTCAGGGCAGGTGGCACAGGCACAGGTCAGGCAATCTGGATCGGCAACAGGAGAGTCAAGGCAAGCAGGCAAGGAACAAACAGGTAGCGGAGTCCAGAAACACAAGCATGGGTCAGGTAAACAGGAACACAAGCAGATATAACAACCTTTGCAGGACACAAGGACCTTGATGCTCAGGCACCTGGGAAGGGGGCTGGACCACCTATATAGGTGCAGGAGGGCTAGGATTGGGCAGCACAGTGGCTCAGTGGTTAGCACTGGTGCCTTTCAGTGCTGGGGTCCTAGATTCAAATCCAACCAAGGACAACATCTTCACGGAATTAGTATGTTCTACTTGTGTTTGCGTGGGTTTCCTCCGGTCTCCTCCCATACTTCAAAGAAATACTGATAGGGAACTTAGATTGTGAGCACCATTGGGGACAGTTGGATGCAAATGTCTGTGCTGTGGAATATAGGAGCGCTATATAAGTGCATAAAATAAATAAATACATACAATAAGATTGGTCAGCATGGTCACATGTGCTAAACCTATAAATCACAGGAAGTGACGCGCAACGGCCTCTTAAGGAAGTGCTACAGGGAACAAGCTGAAAGCATGCTGTATCCAGGGCTAGAAGGAAATCGTGGAGCGGATTCACTGCCAAACTTGGAGCCTGGGACCTTGGCAGTAAGCAGGAGGACAGCAACCACCATTACAACCCCCTTTAAAGCTAAAATTAGTTGAAACACTATGTGGCCTACTATATTTGTTTGAGGCAAATTCAAAATCTGGAATACAAATGGGACATTTTCAGGAGAGTCTTTCCAATGTTGATGTGACTGTTGAGAGGTTAAAGGGGTTGTGGTATGGACTACATCACATGGGGGCCCATTGTTGGTACCCCTGAATTTACTAGAATAGTTGTACAGTGAGGAAGGGTTTGAATGGTGGTGCCCTGCTGCTCCATTCATTGTCTATGGGACTAATGGAAACAGCCGTTTTTACACATTATACTATAAAGGTGCAGTTTTTACACATTATATTATTTTTTAAAACACCCAGATACATATAGGAGAGCATAATACATGAGTACGGGTTGCATTTGGGCACATCCACAATCTATCCATTTACTTTTCCATTTGCAAACTGGGCGAGGATGCAGACTATTTCGCGTCTTCACCTCAGGCAGAAATAAGGCTAGAAGCACTCCTCTGCACACACGCATTTTATTAAAAAAAAATATTTGTAATTTAAACAATTTCCATTTACTGAAGAATGGTTCCCAAGAACTGGGATGTTTATACTTTATAACAAACATGAAAGGTGGGAGGACAAATGTTTATCTTTGCTTTTATCTTTCACCTCAGGATAATTTATTTTTGTCACAAGTATTTGAAGACCACGTGAAAGCAGGGTGTTGCTTTTTTTCCTGGGAACCAGCTGCAGAGAAGTGTTCTGTATCTTGCTCAAGTTCTTAAAAATACGTATGAAATGAAGTTAAAATAAAAATTACATTTATTTGCTCATTAGATGTATATTGCTTATGAATGTCTTCAGAAGACAAAACCTTCTCTAAGGTTCTAATAATCTGACTTTTTTTCTCTGGTAATCCTATCGATGGTGTTAATGGAGACAGGCTGCACCAGATTATTCATAGGGGTGCAGGCTGGATAAGAAATGTGGTGCCAGGAAAGACACTTTTCTCTAACTCTATAACAACTATTGGTTGGCTTTATTTATTTTTTATGTCAGAACTGTGGTGCAACTTTAGCATAAAACATAGCATCATAGGCCATCCCCCTTTTTTATGAAGCTAAGCTCCTTTCTCACAAAGGCACAACCATTTTTCAGACAAGGCGCAGAAACGTTCTCTAAACCTACATGCACCAAACTGAACCAATACTTGACGCTAGTTATGCAGAATCTAGGTGCACTCACATTAGTTAATTTTTTCGTTTTGGGCATTTTTCGTATTTACAAAGGGACGTTTTTTTTTGGGGGGGGGGGGGGGCCAGTCAGAAGTGTTTTTTTTGTTCAATTTGCATATAGTTAAATACAGAGGTGCAATAAGGATAGTTTTCTTAAAACAATATGTTCCCTTTTGGTTCTGTGTTGTATTTATTTTATTCAATTTTTTTGGTTAACATATTCTATGTTCGTTCTGTTTCTTTTTTTTTTTTTTAAAGGACAACCTTTTTTGCGGTCTTTGTAATGCTGAAATACAGGTATAAAAAATATTAACATACAGAGGAGAATGGTGCTGTAGTGATCAGTGCTGGCAGTAAGACAGATAGGGAACTTGGTAACATGCAGAGATTTTTAGAAAAATATATCTTAGACGCATGTAGGAAGGCAGGGGCTGGGGCGGTGGGAGTAGAGGCAGGCTGAGAGGCCTGCTGCCTCTGTATCTTACAGTTAGATGTGTTTAGTAAGAACACTGAAGACGGATTCTCCTTATTAAAGCATGTTAGTGTCACGGTCATATTGTTGTTTGACCGTGACACGGTTGCCGTGCAGACTGGTTGCCGGTGGCAACGTGTTGTCGTTGGTTTGTATGTGCATTTCCCATTTAAGGTGTGTCTCCCTGCGGTTTGGTGAGCGAGGGGTTAATCCTCTAGCTAGTGGGGATTTGGGTGTGTCCTGGGTGTGGCCACTAGCCTGACTTTTTCTGTGGCTTCCTGGCTGGGGGCAGTGGTACTCCAGCCTTGTTTGGTGTTGGAGCTCAGCCTGGGTGATTCTGCTCAGTCCTTGTTGGACATAAATTGTCTTCCTTTTCTATGCTCCATATAGCCTACCTTGTTGTATGTTAGGTGTGGGTTTATGTTTAAGGTTTTGTTGTACGTCTTGATGGATGTTACATGTCTGAGCTGTTGTTGGTGATTGTCCCAGCATGTATGTAGACATTTTCCCTGTGTGTTATGTCCTCCGGAAGGGGGTTGGTTTCCCGGAGGGGTGAATCACTAGCCTGTATGCAGCACTGCCTGGGGCTGCCATGCACCTTGCGGCATGGGGGTCCTGGCAGAGTCTGGTGTGCTGGATACCTGTGTGAGTTGCTGGTACTACATCCTGTTTGGTGTTAGGGCTCCTGTACGTATGCACGGGTTCCAATCGTAGAGACTTCAGCAGGTAAGTGTGTTGTCTTGTGTTCTTACCTGCTGATCCTCTTGCTGTTTATGGTCTCTCCTTTTCTCTGCTATTAGGTCTTTAGAGACTCTTGTTCTTCCGTGTCTGGGATGAACAGGACGTCTCCACCCTGCTCCTATCTGAGGGATTATCAGGGCGACTCAGGGTCCCAGGTTTCCTGGGTATGATTCGTCCTACCATCGGGGTCCGCTCATACGGTGAGAAGTTAGGGTAAGGATTAGGGACGCTATAGGAGGTGACCTGCTTCCCTTTTCCTGGCTTCTTGGCCTAGCAGCTATGATTCATCGTTTACATTGTACGGTGGGGGGTTTCCCCCACTCCCCACCGTGACAGTTAGAGGGTTGCTAAGGGCACCTGGCAGTTTGCTAATAAAAGTGTACATATTTCCCTAATAAATTATATTACAAAACACTTAAAGGGGTTGCCTCATCTCGCTGTTACTAAGGTGAGATAAGACTAAGCACTGACCACCAAGTGGCTGGGAAACAGTGGAGCTGGCCGGCACTCAGCTGTGTCAGTAGTTTCCGTTGCATGAGAATTATAGAAACAGCGTAGCACCGCAAGCTATTCTGTTTCCCTAAATTAGAAACAACACAGCTTGCTGTGCTTTCCTGTTTCTGTAGCTATCATGCATTGCAATGGCTGGCTGATGGTCAGCGCTTAGTCCCAACTCACCTTAGTAATGGCGAGATGGGACTACCCTTTAACACCATAATGTCCGCTTGCTGACTTCGGCATGCGGTGCAGGTACTAAGTCTGCAGCGATATGCTTTGGCGTGACTGCAGTTCAGCAGGGGTTAATGGCTTCTGGAGCACTCTAGCGCTGAGAATCGGCTGTTACTGTAATCAGCGCAGACTCGTCTTCACAGCCAGGGTCAGACGAAGTTCCGACTCCTTCTGTTAACCCTTTGATCATTCTGCTGTCCATATTGTGGCATGATCATTGGAGATTCCCCCATGCGATTGGGTCACCGGGTTTCACAGTGACCTGACTGGAGGCTGCAGGAGTGATCCGCAGTCAGCCGTGAGGTCCTCTGAAGGACCCTAAAGCTGTTTTTCTCAGTAAACCTTCTGTTAGGGCACACTAGTGTTGCCCTAACAGCAGGTTAGGGCACACTAGTGTTGCCCTAACAGCAGGTTAGGGCACACTAGTGTTGCCCTAACAGCAGACTGTGTCAGACTGACACAGAGTATAATGTATTAGCATGCAAGAGCATGCTAATACATTATAAGTGTGAAGTAAAGTCATAGATTGGTAATGCCTAATGGAATAAAGAAAATGCTATAAATAATGTAAAGAAAAACTACAAACAATAAAAAAATCCCCCCCAAAATGGTGCCACTACTTACTGTAATTAAATTGTAATTAATAAAAATTATAACACACACATACTATACACAAGTCCGTAATAACCTGACAAGTTTCATTATCAGTTTATTTTGTGTGAAACATAAATGGCGTAAAAAAAAAATAAAAAAAAAATCCCCAAAGCCAACAAATAATAACATTTCTCCCATATAAAAAAGACCTTAGACAGCCACATCAGTAATAAAGTAAAAAAAAAAAGAAAAAGTTATGGCTGCTGAAATGCAGAGTCAAAAAACAAAAAAAAATTGCTCGTCATCAAAGCCTCTTTCACACAAGTGAGTTTTCCTTCCAGGTTCTATGTGTGTTGCAAACAGGTTTTCAATTTCAATGGGTCTATGTACATGAGCATCGTTTATCACTGACCATCTCTGCTTTTAGGAAAAAAATGTAGTATGTTTTATATTATAAGTTTTTCAAGCAAGCCTGGCTCCATAGGAATTAATGGGGCTTGTGTGAAAAACAGAAGGCATCCAGATGCAATGCGTTTTTCACTGATGGTTGCTGGGAGATGTAGATTGTTATTCTTCAGTTTACTATATTATAGTATAGCACATGCAGGAGAAGAACAATGGACCACAGAGGTAAAATGAGGATTTTCAAAAATAAAAGTATAATGAAAACAGACTTGTTTTTTAGGGGACACAGTAATAAAAATTTCAATCCTTCTTTTATGGCATATCTAAGAATAGGTACACAGATGTGGGTACTTTTGTGGCAGCGTTAGAAGAGGGTAACTTTTCTCAGATTGAAAACTATTTTTTGCAGTGATTTTTTTGCTTGCAACTGCAAATGATACTTTTCCTCAGTTTTTTTTTTATCTATCACCTATTAAACTCAAGTATATAAAAAAGCCTAATGATAGATCTTTTATAATAACTGATCATGATGAAGCAGATAAAAACTGATAAGTTTGGTACAGTCCTATGGAACTTTTGAAATTTTGAAATACTCTGATGACTTTACTGTCATAGGACTGATTACAAGCAGAGATGAAGGTGCTTATGGTGGAATGCAATCAATATGGTTTTGAACACTGACAAGACTATGAAAATAATAATTTATCACTATAAGGGTCCATTCACACGTCCGTACTGTATTGCGGATCCGCAATACACCTGGCCGGCACCCCCCATAGAACTGCCTATTCTTGTCCGCAATTGTGGACAAGAATAGGACATGTTCTATTTTTTGTGGAGCCGCGGCCCGGAAGTTCAGGCCCGAGACCCAGAAGTTCGGGGAAATCCACACTGTGTGCTGTCCGCATCTTTTCTGTCCCCGTAGAGAATGAATAGGTCCACACCCGTTCTGCAAAATTGCGGAACGGATGCGGACCTACAGTGGGATGCGAAAGTTTGGGCAACCTTGTTAATTGTCATGATTTTCCTGTATAAATCGTTGGTTGTTACGATAAAAAATGTCAGTTAAATATATGATATAGGAGACACACACAGTGATATTTGAGAAGTGAAATGAAGTTTATTGGATTTACAGAAAGTGTGCTATAATTGTTTAAACAAAATTAGGCAGGTGCATAAATTTGGACACCACTGAAAAGAAATGAAATCAATATTTAGTAGATCCTTTTGCAGAAATTACAGCCTCTAAACGCTTCCTGTAGGTTCCAATGAGAGTCTGGATTCTGGTTGGGGTATTTTGGACTATTCCTCTTTACAAAACATCTTTAGTTCATTCAGGTTTGATGGCTTCCAAGAATGGACAGCTCTCTTTAAGTCACCCCACAGATTTTCAATTATATTCAGGTCTGGGGACTGAGATGGCCATTCCAGAACATTGTACTTGTTCCTCTGCATAAATGCCTTAGTGGATTTTGAGCAGTGTTTAGGGTCGTTGTCTTGTTGAAAGATCCAGCCCCGGCGCAGCTTCAGCTTTGTCACTGATTCCTGGACATTGGTCTCCAGAATCTGCTGATACTGAGTGGAATCCATGCATCCCTCAACTTTGACAAGATTCCCAGTCTCTGCACTGGCCACACAGCCCCACAGCATGATGGAACCACCACCATATTTTACTGTAGGTAGCAGGTGTTTTTCTTGGAATGCTGTGTTCTTTTTCCTCCATGCATAACACCCTTTGTTATGGCCAAATAACAAAATTTTAGTTTCATCAGTCCACAGCACCTTATTCCAAAATGAAGCTGGCTTGTCCAAATGTGCTTTAGCCCACCTCAAGCGGCACTTTTTGTGCTGTGGGCGGAGAAAAGGCTTCCTCTGCATCACTCTCGCATATAGCATCTCCTTGTGTAAAGTGCGCCGAATGGTTGAACGATGCACAGTGATTCCATCTGCAGCAAGATGATGTTGTAGGTCTTTGGTGCTGGTCTGTGGGTTGACTCTGACTGTTCTCACCATTCGTCGCTTCTGTCTATCTGAGATTTTTCTTCGAGCCTTAACTTGAACTGAGCCTGTGGTCTTCCATTTTCTCAATATGTTCCTAACTGTGGAAACAGACAGCGGAAATCTCTGAGACAGCTTTCTGTATCCTTCCCCTAAACCATGATGGTGAACAATCTTTGTCTTCAGGTAATTTGAGAGTTGTTTCGAGACCCCCATGTTGCTACTCTTCAGAGAAAATTAAGAGGGAAACTTACAATTGACTCCCTTAAATACTCTTTCTCATAATTGGATTCACCTGTGTATGTAGGTCAGGGGTCACTGAGCTTACCAAGCCAATTTGAGTTCCAATAATTATTTCTAAAGGTTTTGGAATCAATAAAATGACAACAGTGCCCAAATTTATGTACCTGCCTAATTTTGTTTAAACAATTATAACACACTTTCTGTAAATCCAATAAACTTAATTTCACTTCTCAAATATCACTGTGTGTGTCTCCTATATGATATATTTAACTGACTTTTTTTTATCGTAACAACCAACGATTTATACAGGAAAATCATGACGATTAACAAGGTTGCCCAAACTTTCGCATCCCACTGTATTTGCGGACGTGTGAATGGAGCCTAAGACTGCTGTGATGTATTCTCCAATGGAAATATATATATATATATATATATATATATACACTTACCTAAAGAATTATTAGGAACACCTGTTCTATTTCTCATTAATGCGATTATCTAGTCAACCAATAACATGGCAGTTGCTTCAATGCATGTAGGGTTATGGTCCTGGTCAAGACAATCTCCTGAACGCCAAACTGAATGTCAGAATGGGAAATTAAGGTGGGCTTGAAGACCCCAGCAGAAGACCCCACCGGGTACCACTCATCTCCACTACAAATAGCAAAAAGAGGTTACAATTTGCACGAGCTCACCAAAATTGGACTGTTGAAGACTGGAAAAATGTTGCCTGGTCTGATGAGTCTCGATTTCTGTTGAGACATTCAAATGGTAGAGTCTGAATTTGGCGTAAACAGAATGAGAACATGTATCCATCATGCCTTGTTACCACTGTGCAGGCTGGTGGTGGTGGTGTAATGGTGTGGGGGATGTTTTCTGGGCACACTTTAGGCCCCTTAGTGCCAATTGGCCATCGTTTAAATGCCACGGGCTACCTGAGCATTGTTTCTGACCATGTCCATCCCTTCATGACCACCATGTACCCATCCTCTGATGGCTACTTCCAGCAGGATAATGCACCATGTCACAAAGTTTGAATCATTTCAAATTGGTTTCTTGAACATGACAATGAGTTAAATGGCCCCCACAGTCACTAGATCTCAACCCAATAGATCATCTTTGGGATGTGGTGGAACGGGAGCTTCGTGCCCTGGATGTGCATCCCTCAAATCTCCATCAACTGCAAGATGCTATTCTATCAATATGGGCCAACATTTCTAAAGAATGCTATCAGCACCTTGTTGAATCAATGCCACGTAGAATTAAGGCAGTTCTGAAGGCAAAAGGGGGTCCAACACTGTATTATTATGGTGTTCCTAATAATTCTTTAGGTGAGTGTATATTTATGAGAGAGAGGCTAATGTGAGATAAGTGGATCCTTTTATTCACCAACTACATTTCATTAGCACCTGGTCTACATAGGAGTGCTGCTGTCCACACTTCAACCTATATATATATATATATATATATATATAAATGATTGACAGTGACTGACAGCCTTCTCTCTATAACTGCATATACAGAAAAAGCTGTCAATAACTGATAGGACCGCCTCCTTGACTTTAAATCCCAGAAGAAGCAGGAATTTATATGAATGACATAAACCTTTTACTGTATCTTTCTATCAATCTGCTCAGCTCCTCCTCCTCTATAACATGCTGCCTACAAATTACTTTTCATGGTGACAGGTTTCCTTTAAAGAAGTCTTATGACCTTTCAGTAATCTAGAGATAAGGTTTATTAGATGACCGGCACTAAAAATGAGCAAAGTTTAAAAAAATTTGATTTGGTTGGTTTGCCAAATTTTGCCAAGAAAGTCTATTAGTTACAAATTGCTTGGTAACAAATCAAATTCCATTGTATGGAGAGAGCGCAATGATAGGGAACGGTGATCACGCCACCCAACCCCTTCACTTAACCTCTCAAATGCCGCATTCAATTCAGCCTATCAAGGGGGTTAATCGGTGTTAAAGCAAAAAAATAAAATAAAATACACATCTCATCCATTTGATCACAGAGAGGCAGTCATTCATTGAAGAAAACATGTCAACTGGGGCGCGCACCAATGTGATGATGTCAACACGTCATCATGGTGGGCGGGCTTGGTGATGTCATCACAGCAGAGCACGTAAGACATTGCACGTTTTCTTCAATCAAGATGGGCGTGGTGGCCTCTTCTTGCTCAAATGGATGAGGTGAGTATGTTGTTGTTTTTTACCGCAATGTCAGGAAAAATTGATTTGTTACCACGAAGCCCCAGGGAATTTGGATTTGTGGCGAAACTTGGATCAAATTCCACTTCATTAACTTCAACTTGCTCTATACTAATCGGCACAAAGTGAAAGTAAAATGCATGATTTCCACAGCTAGAAAACCTGTTAAACCCTTTCACACAATGGATCAATATATTTCATCAATTTTATTTAATGTTTGTGTGTGTCGTTAAAAGATATTGACCGTATCCCCTATAACAGTGACATTTACCGTACCCCGCCCCTTTAACAGTGACCTCTGCAGCCCCCCACCACTTAACACTGACCCAACCCCCACAGTGCATCGTCTCCTTAAAATGGGACCTCCACAGGGGCCCACCCCCTTAACAGTGACCTCTACAGCACCCACCCCTTAACACTAACCATAGGTTACAGTCCCCTTAACTGTGACCTCCACCATTCCCAACCCCCTTAACAGAGACCTCCATAGCTACTGCCCCTTTAACAGTGACTGCCACAGTACCCTGCTCCCTTAACAGTGACCTCACAGTACCCCGTTGCCTTAACAGTGACCTCACAGTACCCCGCTGCCCCTTTGATACTGGCCTCCACAGTTCCCTCCTCCCTTAACAGTGACCTCCACAGTGCCTGCCCCTTAAACATTGACCTCCACAGTGGCATGCCCCCTTAACAGTAAAATCCACAGCGCCCTCCCCTTTACCAGTGACCTCCACAGCGACCGCCCCTTTATTAGTGACCTCCACAGTACCCTGTATCCTTAACAGTGATTTACACAATAACCCGCCCTCTTAACAGTTACCTCCACAGAGCTCCTTTCCTTTAAAATGTGACCTCTACAGCACCCCGCCCCTTAACACTGACCTCTATAATGGACCGTCCCCTTAACTGTGACCTCCACCGTTCCCTGCCCCCTTAACAGAGACCTCCACACTGCCCGCCCTTTAACAGTGACTTCAGCGCCCGCCCCTTTAACAAAGACAGCAGTGAAGAAAAATAAATGGGTTGTTATGGAAACCTGCTGTAAAACTGTGTGTATGTGCAGACTAAGGGCCTGCAATCTTTTATTGGCTGATAAGGGTCATGTGACCAGGCTTCTATTGGCTAATGCATTTTATGGGAATATCTCAGAAACAGTACGTGCTAGAGAGCTGAGACCCGGTCTAAAACCTTCCGGGACACCTGATGTACCTGTGTGCCAAATTTCGTAATTGTAAATGTGACAGTGCGGATTCCTTTAGCAGACATACATACACACACATACATACACTCAGCTTTATATATTAGATATGTGTGTGATAAATATTAATGTAATGGGGGCTGAAATGTTATGCAAAATTGTTGCAGACAACTCATCACACTAGCTTTATTCTTCCCATTATGGAGGCCCACAAGATTGGGTTGTCGTAACAGTAAGTCCTGTACCCTCCGTTCTTTTTATACAAAAAAGTGAAAGGGTCTGAAGACTTTCCAAATGCATTGTACGTGGTCATGATGACACGGATAAACATTGGAGGTAAACCTCCATGTAAGGCCAAGCAACCCTGAGAAAAACTTTCTTGCATGTGTACCTAATAAAAGCAGTGGGGAATTATGTTTGTGGGCAAAGGAGATAACATTCAAAACGTGTTAGGTGTTATCCCTCTGATCTTTACCTGGCACAAACCCTTGGTTTGGTAATGATGATTCGAGTCTATGGCGGACATCTATCAGTCTGCTACGCCAGTTTTGTAGCATACAAATGTTGCAAGACTGATTAGAAAAAGCTGGAGAAGGCCTTGATGTGATTGGTGAGGGTCCCGAATGTCAGACCCCCACCGATCAGATACTGATAACTAGAGATGAGCAAAGTATTGGAAAATTCGATTCGGTTGTTTCGCCGAATCTTACAAAAAAATTCACTTTGTGATGAATGACGTCATCATGAAGTGCATTTCTTGTAAGGAGTGGGTGCAATGACAGGGAATGGCGACTGCGCTGCTCCCCGTCATTGTACCCCTCAGTTGCAGTGTTCATAGCAGATCACAGAATCTGACATTAATGATACAGTGTAAAATAAAAATAAAATAAAATCTATTTGATCACGAAGAGCCCTCCGCCGCCATCTTGATTGAAGATCTTGTGCGAAATCTTGTGTGGCTCATGATGACGTCATGCACAAGGGATTTGGTGCAGGATCTCCAATCAAGATGGCAGCGTCTGGCTCTTCTCACTCAAACGGATGAGGTAAGTATGAATTTTTTTTCACTGCCATTCAAAGAAATTCCATTCATTACCAGTATGCACGAGGAAATTCGACTTTGCAGCGAATCGAATTTTCCAAGTTTGGATCAAAGGATACCTCATCAGTATTAAGGTCTCGGAAAACCCCTTTAAGTCTCATTCATGATGTGTGACTTTTTAAAAAGTCACATCTCCACACCAAGGCAACCCCTCAGAGTACTTTTACAGACATAGATGTACACAACATTGCACTTGTGCCAAATATACTACTGTGAACCATTTCAAAACTAACACCAAAACCACAGCAAATGATAAGTTCCCCCCTAGTGTAAGTGCTAATATTTAAGAATAAATCGTAATGTCTACGTTTAATAATGAGATTGGGCGGTAGCTTGTGCAATTGGGCTTTTTCTCCAGTCTGTGAATCAGAGTGATATGTGCGGATAATGTTTAGGGTGGTAAAGGACGTCCCTGTAATGCAGAATTAAAGGGTTTCTGTCACCTGAAAAATGGGTATTAAGCTGGCTGACATTAGTGATGTGCTAATATGAGCTGAACATAACTATATTAGCGCCATCTCGCTGCCTGCCGCCGTTATTGATAAAAAAAAAACTTTTATAATATGCTAATTAGCCATTAGGTGCAGAGGGGGCGTTGCACCTGCTCCTAGAGGCTCCGTTCTCCCACCTGTAAATCTCGCGCCTGTGCCGTCCCGTTCAGTATACGGCGCAGGCGCAGTGAGTGAAGGGCGTTTGCCGGATACCAGTTTCCACACTGCACCTGCGCCGAATACTGAACGGCGCAAGATCTCCACAGCGCACAGGGCCGGCAGGAGGAGGTGAAGGCTGCCTGGCCCTGTCAATCTAGTGTAGCAGGACGTGGCCAGAGGTGGGAGAACGGAGCCTCTGGGAGCAGGGGCAACGCCCCCTCTGCACCTAATGGCAAATTATCATATTATAAAAGTTTTTTTTTATCAATAACGGCGGCAGGCAGTGAGATGGCGCTAATATAGTTATGTTCAGCTGACATTAGCACATCACTAATGTCAGCCAGCTTAATACCCATTTTTCAGGTGACAGAATCCCTTTAAGGGATCATAATAAATGAGGCGATAGTGTCTCATCGCTTTCACTACACTGTCACTGACACTCACCATGTGGCAACATCCATCGCAGCTAACAGATGGGGAATCTCTCAGTAATAGTTCTAACAGGCGCCCTTACCACTTTTGGAACAGGCAGACAGAAGCACAGGCATTGTTCACACCGGACAACTGGCAAGACGGTGATTTACAATCTGCTGGTGTCCGCAGTACAAAATAAATTCACATAGTGAATAAGTCAACAATATATTGGTGACAACATAAATATCACATAACCATATATGTCATGTCCAGAGGGAACACCAAGGATGGGGCACGCCTTTACAAAAACCTTCACTGAACTGGCACATGGAGTTGAATTTTCAGTCTTTTTGTGTAGTGCCCCTTTAACGATGAACAAAACCACAAGATAAAAAAGGGAAGTTTATTGCAGCAGCAAACAGCAAAGTGAGAAAGGAAATATAACAGAAATCAAAACTTTTCTATAAACTTTTCCTGTGCGCCGGCTGTGGCATCCTAATCACGGGTAACCCAATGGGAGATTTAGACAGATTACTGTAAGTGGCTAATCAAACAAAATAGATTGGTTATGTGAAGTGAACAATTTGTGACATTGTTAGCATTCTGCTCACTGCTTCCATGTAGTCTTTTAAGATCCAAAGTTCATCTAGCCCCCATGACCTGAGCGTTCTGGTCTCAGAACAAATGCTGGGCTGGAGCAAGCAGTGTGCTGGGAAAGTACATCTCCTTCTTGCAGCTAACAGTTCATCACTATAATATCAAAGTGCATGTACCGCAGTTTATAGCCAGCTAATTCCAAGGCAGCACACAGTGAGTTCACTTTGAAATATCGCCTCAAGCTGATTATTTGAACTTTTACCGCTAGGTTCCCTTTGACAAAAGACTAAACTTCTAAAAGAAAGGCATTTGTAGAAATGTTCATACTATGGTATACTTAACCCTTTACAGAAGAGTTCCTCAACTCCAGCCCTCAGGGCCCACCTACAGGTCACATTTGCAGGATTTCCTTGGTATTGAGCTGGCGGTATAATTAATGTCAGTGCATCAGGACTTACCACAAGAATTCATGCTGTGGGATAGTCTCCAATCATGGCCGGTAGGTGGGCCCTGAGGACTGGAATTCAGGAACACTGCTTTACAGAATATTTTAGTTCGTCTGCTTGTTACTTTGGCTCTTTTAAGCTTTTTTTTTTCTGTACTGTAACTTACCTCTTGCTTGAAGCCAGAATATAGAAAGTTGAGAAAGTAATGGAATAATAAGTCTCACAGTGGAATGGAATTCATTTTTATCTAGGAAAGTGGCTCAATATTATTGCCATTAAAGGGAACCTGTCACCGGGATTTGGGTTATAGAGCTGAGGACATAGGTTGCTAGATGGCTGCAAGCACATCCGCAATATCCAGTCCCCATAGCTCTGTGTGCTTTTATTGTGTAAAAAAAACGACTTGATGCATATGCAAATTAACCTGAGATGAGTCCTGTCCCTGAGATGAGTCAGGGACAGGACTCATCTCAGGTTAATTTGCATATGTATAAAATCGTTTTTTTGACACAATAAAAGCACACAGAGCTATGGGGACTGGGTATTGCGGATGTGCTTGCAGCCATCTAGCAACCCATGTCCTCAGCTCTATAACCCAAATCCCAGTGACAGGTTCCCTTTAATGTACCGTTAACAACTGCATATCTCAAAATCTGTGAATGGAACTTATTATGGGGAGTACATAAAGGTAAAACAAGATTCTGAAATTGGTGAGCAGCACGAAGACCTCAATAAAAGGGGAGGCTGTATGAAGATGGTGAGTAATTTAATCTGACCTGTCAGCAGATTTGTACTTATGCCTGAATCGCTGAGAAAAATGATGTTTTAATATATGCAAATGAGCCTCTAGGAGCAATGATGGTGTTGCCTTTACACCTAAAGGCTCGGCTTTCTGTGCAACTGTCGCACCCTCTGCACTTTGACTGACAGGGCCAGGCAGGGAAAAACATCATCAGACCTGGTCCTGTCAATCAAAATGGAGAAGATGCGGCAGCTGCAGAGAAACTGGAGCCACCAGGTGTAACGGCAACGCCCCTATTGCTCCTAGAGGATGATCTGCATATATTAAAACATCATTTTTCTCAGCAATGCGGACACATGTGAACATGGGACCAACACAGATGCCTTCAGCTGCCAAGTGCACATGTAACAGGTCAGTCAGTGTCATAGCTAAAAAATCTGCTGACAGATGCCCTGTAAATAGCCCAAACTAAAGGCTACCTAATATACATAATACAGTGGTCCCTGAGGTTACAGTGGCCTCAGGATACAACACTTGCAACATACAGTGGTCTTTTCTGACCCATCGTAAGTGGAAACTAGACTCAACATACAATGACTGAGCCTCAGATCCAACCAATCCAGGCCACTTCTCTGGTACAATGTCTGTAGTAGTTACTAGTTAGCAGCTATTCCTGACTGCTATATGTAAGGACTTGCTTTATCTGTCTTAGTTATCTGCTTATTTTTCTTAAATCTTCATCTTCTCTTATCTTTGATGACATTTTGAGGCTTTGGAACCGATTACTCAAGTTACAATGGTTTCAACATGCAATGGTCGTCCTGGAACCAATTAATATTGTATCTTGAGGGAGCACTGTACTAATAATATAGCTCTGTAATCCAGTTCCCAAACGCTTGTATCAAATCTGCGAATGAAGCCATAAAGTAACGCTCTTAATGAATAGTCCAGGGGTTGACTGACACGCTGCTTGTACCGGTATCATCACTGTATGTCGTGAAAAGCTGCAGATGCATAGTGTAACGAAATCTTGTGCGGGGCCAGTAAAAATGTCCGGCCCGTCTCATTTATCATTTTCTATGCAAGTTTATGGCATGGAAAATGGTCTTAAACTACACCAGCAAGGGAGATGGCATAGTGTAAACCATGCCACATGGCCAACGGCACCAAGAGCCAAAGTGATGTAGAGGCGCCTCTATATATCTTTGTGGCATCTGACGTCAGCACATGGGGATTAAGACCAACGTATAAATTGTGGGTCTTAATAAATGACCCCCGTATTGTCAAGTTTCCCCACAGATCACATCTGATTACTGGGGGTCCCTACAGAGGACACTTTGCATGCAGCTTTTTGTCAAGGTACCCGTCTAACAAGTAAGGACTGTCAAATGCAATTCCTCTCATGCACACAGCCGTTTCCTGGCTGTGCCCGTATTGCGGCCTGCAAACAGTGGGTCTGCAAAATATGGTCATGTGTACACTGTACCACGGATGCGGACCCATCTGGGACATATGGTGCGGTGCGGAATGGAGGCACGGATGGGAAGCAGAGTGCTTCCATGGGTTTTCTGTCCGTGCCTCCGCACCGCAAAAAATACGTGGTCTGTGCCCGTGCATTGCGGTCCGCAGCATGGCCAAGGCCAGCACACAGTCGTGAGCACGAGGCCTTAAGATAATATGTGCGGGTTACCCTCATTTAAAAACTAAATGGGCGTTGCTAAATCTTCATATAGCTGTGTTAGTACCTGTGGTACTACTGTCTTTCATTGCTGGTAGCATAGCAATTATTGTGGATTCCGTTTTTTTGTTTGGTTTTGATTTGCCTTGGCTACCTTTGTTGGGTTATATTGCAGAGCAGGGTAGGTCCTGCTGTGTCTTTATTTCTGCTCACTGGCATTCACCGCTCTGTCCCTGAACTCCATTACCATTTTCCATCTGCTCCATTGCCGGACTGACATCATCATTCGGTTCGGGGGACTTATTACCACTGAGGAAGGGGTGACAACAGACCCCGAAACGCGTTTGGTGCAGAGACCCCCCCATGGATATTCATTCCATCTGCTGAAGGATCGCATGTACCCAAACTAACCCCGTCTAACCAGAGACCCGACGCACATTCCAACAGGACCACTATAGGAGTGTATGATGCTCGCTTGAACATAGAGTCCAGCTCGGAAGAGGGAATCTGTAAATACACCAAGCGCCGGCGCTCACATCTACGGAGCGGCGCTTGAGAGACAGAGAGGGGAACGGGACGAATAGAATACAGATCCGAATTGAAATATCTACGGCACCGGCACAGCAGCGGAGCACATTATCGCAACCTAACAGTGAGTAAAGCGGGACGCCGCACAATCATATCACTGTAGTCAACAGCTGTGTTTCTACACATTTTCCCCGTTCGGAGGAGACTTTCATTGTGGGATCCTATACCCTAAAAAGCAAGTTTTAATATATTCCAACCAAAGGTTGGATGGACATCTACCTAAAGGACTCTTGTCCCTAAATATTCAGAGGCTATCACAATCTATAGCACTCACTACAGTTCCTGTAGGAGTCTAGCTCTCTTTATCTATCCGGATTTTATGATATATTGTTTTAAGTAACATGCGTGTTTTATGAATTGTTTGTATATGCTATATCTGTAATAAACTGTGAGGTTCATATATAGAGAGAGTGCCCAGTATCTTTTTACCATCATTCGGTTCCTGTTATCTGTCAGTGAGCTTTTTCTGTGGCTTTGTTGCCTGCCAGTCTTGACACAGGGTACATATATTTTCCTTGCTTCTGTCCTGTTGCTATGCATTTCTGCCGCTGTTAGTACTTGGGAAAGATGACTGATACAGGTGAAGTCCAGTTCTGCAGTCTGCGTCATTACAGTGCAGCGTAAACTGCTGACATATGCCACACAATAGGCCACTTTTTTTTTTTATTGACTGCTATTTTACTAAATTCTACATGCAATCCCAGCTTTCCCTTCCTCGGTGCTGCTGACTGACATCTTTTTTCCTATTGCAGTTAGTGGTGGTATGCACTGAGAGCTTATGAATATGAGGACCCCTGGTGCACACTGTGTATTGAACAGCTTCAGCTCAGAATTAGGATTGTGACACCAACACCCCCACCGATCGGTGGTTTCATGTGGAAAACTATGCTAGGGACATGGCTGGAGGGACAAGGCTCCGTTCACTGTGTGGTGGCTGTGCCAGGCTACTGCACCCTGGCTTCTACTGAAGTGAATGGGAGCTGAGCTGCAGTATGTTTCCGCCAGAAACTAAACCGTGGACAGAGCCTTCTGGTCCATGGAATACAAACCGGATTCCCAAAAAGTCGGGACACTAAACAAATTGTGAATAAAAACTGAATGCAATGATGTGGAGATGGCAAATGTCAATATTTTATTTGTAATAGAACGTAGATGACAGATCAAACGTTTAATCCGAGTAAATGTATCATTTTAAAGGAAAAATAAGTTGATTCAAATTTTCACGGTGTCAAAAAATCCCCAAAAAGTTGGGACAAGTAGCAATAAGAGGCTGAAAAAAGTAAATTTGAGCATAACGAAGAGCTGGAAGACCAATTAACACGAATTAGGTCAATTGGCAACATGATTGGGTATAAAAAGAGCTTCTCAGAGTGGCAGTGTCTCTCAGAAGCCAAGATGGGTAGAGGATCACCAATTCCCACAATGTTGCGCAGAAAGATAGTGGAGCAATATCAGAAAGGTGTTACCCAGTGAAAAATTGCAAAGACTTTGCATCTATCATCATCAACTGTGCATAACATCATCCGAAGATTCAGAGAATCTGGAACAATCTCTGTGCGTAAGGGTCAAGGCCGTAAAACCATACTGGATGCCCGAGATCTCCGGGCCCTTAAACAGCACTGCACCACAAACAGGAATGCTACTATAAAGGAAATCACAGAATGGGCTCAGGAATACTTCCAGAAACCATTGTCAGTGAACACAATCCACCGTGCCATCCGCCGTTGCCAGCTGAAACTCTACAGTGCAAAGAAGAAGCCATTTCTAAGCAAGATCCACAAGCTCAGGCGTTTTCACTGGGCCAGGGATCATTTAAAATGGAGTGTGGCAAAATGGAAGACTGTTCTGTGGTCAGACGAGTCACGATTCAAAGTTCTTTTTGGAAATCTGCGATGCCATGTCATCCAGAACAAAGAGGACAAGGACAACCCAAGTTGTTATCAACGCTCAGTTCAGAAGCCTGCATCTCTGATGGTATGGGGTTGCATGAGTGCGTGTGGCATGGGCAGCTTGCATGTCTGGAAAGGCACCATCAATGCAGAAAAATATATTCAGGTTCTAGAACAACATATGCTCCCATCCAGATGTCATCTCTTTCAGGGAAGACCCTGCATTTCATTCATCAACAAGATAATGCCAGACCACATTCTGGATCAATCACAACATCATGGCTGCGTAGGAGAAGGATCCGGGTACTGAAATGGCCAGTCTGCAGTCCAGATCTTTCACCTATAGAGAACATTTGGCGCATCATAAAGAGGAAGGTGTAACAAAGAAGGCCCAAGACGATTGAACAGTTAGAGGCCTGTATTAGACAAGAATGGGAGAGCATTCCTATTTCTAAACTTGAGAAACTGGTCTCCTCGGTCCCCAGACGTCTGTTGAGTGTTGTAAGAAGTAGGGGAGATGCCACACAGTGGTGAAAATGGCCTTGTCCCAACTTTTTGGGGATTTGTTGACACCATGAAATTCTGATTCAACATATTTTTCCCTTAAAATGGTACATTTTCTCAGTTTAAATTTTTGTTCCGTGATTTATGTTCTATTCTGAATAAAATATTAGAAGTTGGCACCTCCACATCATTGCATTCAGTTTTTATTCACGATTTGTATAGTGTCCCAACTTTTTTGGAATCTGGTTTGTAGTTTCTGGGCCACTGGCTGTGCAAAACAGGTGATTGGTGGGGGTTTGGGGTGTCAGACCCCTACTGATCTGATGACCCAAGGATAGGTTATCAATAGTTAACAACAGGGGAAAACATGTAATCTAATGATGAAGATGGAGCTTGCAGCTGCTCAGATACTGTAGCTGTGCCAAGAGGAATGATCGGTGCTGTAGGTATTCTCAGGGGCAGAAGTAGAGCTGCATTATTTCCTGCCTTCTCTTCTTTTTACAGTTCTTTATATCTGACAACATGGATGCTGCTCATAATCAATCTTCATGTCTGTTATCGAACTATGCTTCTATGACCCACACAATGCCAGGTTCTAAAACATGTAATAAGGACATGTCTGAAGTTTTGGTTGGTGGTGGCTTGTTATTTTACACCATTTACAGCAGTTGCCTGAGTTTTTATTTAACTTGGACAACCCCTTTTAGGCTATAATGTAAAGTCCCTTTAAATAATAGATATGGTTTAATATAGCAGAGATCTTACAAGGGTCAATATCATACATATTTTTCTTCTTATAATACAAAAAAAAGACAGCATAAGTAGAAATAATTATATTTTTGACAAAACATGTTCACAAGTTTCAGGCGCTCCATAAATATGTAGAATTAATTAAATAAAAAAGATACAAAAACTGTTAGAGCAAATGTTCTTCCTAACATAAAGATGAACTCACAGCTTTTGTTTTCATCTTCTCAATGATCAACAGGTAATATAAAATTGGCCAAAAGATGGCAGCATTGAGTCTGTGTTCTGCAGTCATGAACTGAAGTACGTCTCCTGGATTTATCAATGAATATACGTGTTCCACATGTCGTGTAATCCTGAGAAAATAGGGCAAAGATGACTTTTGAATAGGTTGGTGCACACAGATAAATATCATGGTATTCCTCAGCCAAGAGCTAAAGGCTTGCTTACGTTGTCCTCATTCAGGTCACTGTTACTCTTTCCATAATTGGCATGCCCAAAGAAGGTCTCAAATATTGGTCTAGTTATGTGAGCACATGTCTTTCAGACTTCCCAACGAATATTATTTTAGCTGTGCAGTGCTGGAATCTTGTGATCCAGCAGCGTCGCTCAATGTCATCAAAAAGGCTGGTGATACGTCTTGATACAGCCCCGGCAGCTAGGGAGGAGAAGGTGGCAGTCAGCAGAAATCTGCCCGCTACTGCATCGAAAAAATACAACCCAGAGAGACGTGGCACGCTTTAGATTGGGTTCAATAGTGTGAATAGATGTATTGGAATTCCACTCAGTTTCAAAGAACATCCACTACATCTGTTTAAGGTTGTTTTGTGGTGCAGGAGGATTGTAGACCCATTCAAGTTGAATGGGTCTGCATCAGTCGGCGTCAGCGACACGGACAGTGTTCCTGTATCGGGGCCGCAATTAGCAGGCCTCAATGCACGGCACCAGTGGCACATGTTCGTGTGTATACGTTTTGTGGTCCGCAAAATACAGCTGCTGTCCGTGGTTCATCCGCATTTTTTGCAGACCCATTGACTTCAATGAGTCCACGGTTTGCATTTTGCGGATAACTGTATAGGACATGTTCTATCTTTTTTTCCCCGAAAGGGACATATGGATGCGGAAAGCTCATCATGTTCTTTCCACATCCGTATGTCCATTTCACAAAAAGATGTGGACCACGGACACATTGAAGTCAACGAGTCTGCAAAAAGTGTGGACTGCATGCGGACTGGGAACTTAAAGTGGCCCTGTAAAAAATACTAAAAGTGGCCCCGTTTTGTAGTCAGGTCCAACAGAGTCAAATTCCACAGTCCGTTGCTAAATACTGCCACCAATAGCACAAAACACATCCCCAAAAACTTCCACTGGTCGGCCATGGGGAGGGCTCAGGCGCCCCCTGGGCATTGGCCCACTAGGAAATTTCCCTGTAAGGTCTATGGCCAATCCGCCTCTGACCGCATCTGTTTTGTGAGGATCTACGATTTGGGGACCTCAAAACGGATACGGTCGCGTGAATGGGGCCTAAAGCTGCTATATGCTTGTGTCTATGACATTATTTCTTACAGCATTGAGGCATGCATAGGGTCTGTATATCAGGACATGGCGTCCCTCTAGGTTAGGTACCTGTCAGGAGGCACCCAGTGCACCACCTAGTGGTGCCTCCGTGAGGCGCTGTATCTTCCCCTAGGAGTATTCTTGTATATTATGACATGCATGGAAAAAGATAAGTGCCTCCATATAAATGAAAGGTACCCTGTGGTACAGTGCGGGCTCATAGTAGTCTATGGGTGCTGTATGCCAGCTCTGCAACGCACAAGTGAATCAGCCCAGAAGAAAGTTTATACCTAGCACTGAAGTCCATAAAGATTTAAGAGGAAACTGAGAACCCAAAACTGTAATGTCAGGTGGAAAGAAAGAACATATGTATAGTATGAAAGTATTATTATTTTTATTGCAGTCTCTGAATTATATCAGCTACCGAGTCCAGCAAATAAAAGGGGTTGTATATTCGTAGCGTGACGCCATATACAGTGCCTAAGCACATACCTTATCTATCACCTATATAGGGCTCAAACCTGCTGATAGACTCCCTTTGCCATAACAGTCAAAAAGCTTGGCATCAAACACATAGCTTAGCTGAGCTGCTATAATACAATGGGAGAACTAGTTCTGCTTACATCAAATTACTGTACAGCGATGTTAGCTCCGAAGCTTGCGGGATGGTGAATGCAGCTCCAGACTATAGCACAGGCTGTAACTCAGGTTCTGATAAGGATTTACGTATATTTACATGCTGCATAACGGAATACTTTGAATGGAAAGTAGTTCTAGATGTAAAAAGCTTTTGAAGGGTGGAGAAGTTGGTTTATGTGATGGCTGTGTGCGGAACATTTATGTAAGAGAGCTTTTGTGTGCTTATGTAATGTAGTGTGCATAACGACTGCACTGCACAGACGAGGGTCGTTGTATTGAAGGGGGATCAGACGTCTGCCGTCACGTACAAGCCTCTGATACATATATGCTCTGTACTTCACATGCTTGAAAAGACTTACTGTTCCTCTACAATACAAAGCATTTCCTTCAAACTCGTGTGTAGTAGTAGTAACAATGTAAGGGCTCGTTCACATGAACGTGTGAAGCCTGTGCTGTGGTCCGCAAATTACGGTCCGCAATGCACCGGAACCTTCCGTGGGGCAGGCGCATGGGGATCGCAGACCCATTCACTTGAATGTGTCCGCGATCCCTCTGTTCCGCAAAAATATAGAGCAAGTTCTATCTTTTTGCGGTGCGAAAGCACGGAACGGAACCCCAGAGAGCACGCCGTAGTGTTCTGTTCCGCATCTCCGGATTTGCGGACCCATTGAAATGAATGGGTCCGCATCCATGATGCGGAATGGTGCCCGTGTATTGCAGATCCGCAAATGCGGTCTGCAATATGGCAACGGGTAGCACACGTTCGTGTGAACGAGCCCTAATGGTGCGGCCGTGCAAAATATAGGAAAAGAAGTTCAACCTTGAATTTCAGTAATGTTCTCAATAAAAGGGTCACGCACACAACCGTGTTTTTTGTCCGCATCCGATCCGCATTTTTCACTTCAATGGGGCTGTCTGCATCCATATGTCTGCTTCGCTGCACCTACACAAATAAAAATGAGTTTTTATCAGTATATTGAGTTACAGACATGCATTACTTATCATCTTTATAATTTATTATGCTTTTCCAGTTTGTCCGTAAAAAATGTTGGATGTCCGTGATTCTGGGATAAGTTGTCCAGAAAAAAAAAAAGAAAACTTCTGGTTGGCGACCCTGGCCTGTATCTGATCATGTTTCGGTCCAAAATAGTTCAGCTTGATATAACAACATAAGAGCAGAAAGGTCACGTCGATATAAGACAAACCCTGTCCTTTTTACGTCTGAGGACATATGGACATCGCAGAGGGGTCCCCCCCAATCAGAGTATGTTCACACACACCAGATTTGTTGCAGAAAATCAGTTCTGTGCATCTGAATGGTGTTGTTTTGGTGGCAATTACATGGATTTCTGCACGTTCTGTTCAGACTAGTGGAGAAATGTCTGCCATGAGTGAGTATACCCCCCCCCCCCCCCCCGGCAGTCAGGGGAGGGACAGAAGCTACTGAGCATGTCAGTCCACCTCTAAATGCAGCAGGTGGACCAAAAGGATAAACAGCAGGGGGCGCTACTAGAGAGGAAAATTGAATTTATGTAAAAACAGAATAATATTTTTTATTGCGTGTATGTTGTTGACTTATCATCAGGATAGGTGATCTATATCAGATCCGGTGGAGGAGACACCGAGCTGTTTGAGGAGGCAGTAGTGCTTGTACGAGCGCTGCTTCTGCTTCAAAATGACCTGTGCGCCGGCTCCTTTGCGATGTGCTGCCTCTACAAACAAGATGCTGCGCAGGTAGGTTTGAAGCGGAAGCGGCACACAAGCGCTGCTACCTCTCAGTTGATTGCTTCACCCACCTTGAGAGGGATTACCACACCTGTTGGATCTAGGAGAGTAGGGGCACTGTGACCAGGGAGTGGGAGTCATGACTGCCCAGGCCTTCTGGAGCAAGGGGGTTTGGTGTGATGAGAGGCTGAACGTGGTGCTGTGTGCACTCTGAAATAGCTGAGGTTGTGGCCTATGGGACCGTCGTAGACAGGACTCCAGCACCCATACAGCTTCATGGACAGACACCAGATCCATGTCTAAGACATGGACCCAAAAGGGTTTTAGGATAGCATACCCCAAATATTAGGGTGAAGAGTTCTACAGCATACCCCATATATTAAGGTGATAAGCTTTAGAGCATACCCCATATAATATAGTGAAGAGCTCTAGAGCATACCCCATATATTAGGGTGAAGAGCTCTAGAGCATACCCCATATATTACAGTGAAGATCTCTAGAGCATACCCCATATATGAGGGTGAAGAGCTCTAGAGCATACCCCATATATGAGGGTGAAGAGCTGTAGTGCATACCCCATATATTAGGGTAAACAGCTCTAGAGCATACCCCATATATTAGGGTTAACAGCTCTAGAGCATCAGAATACACCATATATTAGGGTGAAGAGCTCTAGAGCATATCCCATATATGAGGGTGAACAGCTCTAAAGCATACCCCATATATAAGGGGGGAGGGCTCTAGAGCATACCCCATAAATGAGGGTGAAGAGCTCTAGAGCAGTGTTTCCCAACCAGTGTGCCTCCAGCTGTTGCAAAACTACACTTCCCAGCATGCCCGCACAGCCAAACTACACTTCCCAGCATGCCCACATACCCCATATATTACTGTGAAGAGCTCTAGAGCATACCCCATATATGAGGGTGAACAGCTCTAGAGCATACCCCATATATTACAGTGAAGAGCTCTAGAACATACCCCATATATGAGGGTGACCAGCTCTAGAACATACCCCATATATTAGGGTGACCAGCTCTATATGTTTTTTCGGCTTTCGAGTAATATTTAAAGGTACAGGACCGATTTAACCCATTGCATACTGAGCTACCCTTAGCAGTAATGTAATGGCTGTAATGTAGCTTACAGAAGGCAGGTGGGCGTCATATAAAAGGGGATGCACATGTGGGGCAGACTAGATGGGCCAAATGGTTCTTATCTGCCGACACATTCTACGGGTTGACTACGGACAAATCCTCTGGCGGCCATTCATTGTGAATATAGGTAAATGTATAAAAGTTCCAGTCAGCATTTGCTTCCACAGCACGTGTGAGGCGAGGGCGGACATGACAGGGCTCTGTCTGCCGCACGCGATGTCAGGGGCAATTATGTATTTCTCGCTTTGTGTCAGTGACACGTCCTCCTCCACACGCTTCACACAAGAAGCCCCGGTGACCGGTGTCACCCGCGGACAGACGCCCCAGGACTGCGGCGGCAGCAGCGCGCTCCGATACACCGAGCCATACATTCACTCTACTCAAATAACAGGGACTGAATGGCGTCTACGCCTTTTTACTACGCCGCGCCACAACCAAGCTTCTGCATTTTCAGGAGAGGCGTGGCACTATAGTATAGATTGATAGATAAAACCAGCCAATGAAATGGCTGGATTGCTCCCCAACGCCTCCCGGCCGCGCCATAGTAGAAAGGTAAATCGGGGCGTGGCTTTAGGGCAGCAAGGTAGGGTGAGCCTAGCGGCGGCTTGTGTTCCACGCAGTGTGTGTGTGGTGCTGCTGCTGGAGCGTCACGTGCTGCTGTGAGGGAGAAGGAGGCGGCGGGAGCTGAGAGAGGGGGGCGGGGGCTGCGCTCCCGGGAACTCAGACACTGGCACAGCTTGTTTTGGTTTATTTCGCAAGGAGAGGTGGGGGGAGAGAGGAAGCCTGGCAGAAACTCCTGCAACTCCTGGACCTAGCTCTCCCCCTGAGCACTTATTTATCACCGCACCTCCTCCCTCCGCTGCAGCCCCGGTCCGGCCGTGCACCCCGGATTGAGGGAGGGGGGTGGAAGGACAAGTCTCCGGTTGGCAGCCGAGGTCGTGCGGATCTGGCGGGGGTGGGAGTGCGGATACCTGCCCATCAAATGCCACTTTCTGCAACGCAATGGGACTGAATGGGGACAGGCAGAGACGGTGATCCCCGCCCTGCAGTGACATTGGAGGGCTGTCTGGCCGCTGCAGCCCGCTGGGAGGACTAAGCTGAGTTCACCGTGATCGCCCAGATACCGCAGCAGTGCTTGCATCCATCCAGACCTACAGGCAAACTCTGCAGACGCACGATGGAGCTCCCCGGGCGTGGACAGGATCGCACTGGGGTTGTGGCTGATGGGCTCTGCTACTCTGTGGATTTCTTGATCCAGGGGAAACACAACTCTGCAAAGTGGACCTAATCCTGTGCTGCACGTTACTGCGGCTGCTTCTCCCCTCCACGGTGGTGCTGAATGATCTGTGAATTTGCCTAGTGACATTATTACAAGGACTCCAATATTTTTTTTATTTTTAGCTTTGAACTCTTATTTATACTTTGGTACCATGGCCAGCCCTACAGATCCTCCACCTCAAGACGGCTTCTCCGATGTCAAGAAGGTAGGCTACCTTAGGAAACCTAAGAGCATGCACAAAAGATTTTTCGTGCTCCGAGCTGCCAGCGAGTCGGGTCTAGCGCGTCTGGAGTATTATGAGAACGAGAAAAAGTGGAGGCACAAATCTGGGGCTCCGAAAAGGTCCATTCCACTGGAAAGCTGCTTTAATATCAACAAGAGGGCGGATTCAAAGAACAAACATTTAGTCGCCCTGTACACGAAAGATGAGTGCTTTGCCATTGCTGCTGACTGTGAACAAGAGCAGGAGGGATGGTATCAAGCGCTAGTGGACCTACACAACCGGGGCAAAACCCATCAGCACCACCATTACAGTGAAGGAGCCGCCAATGGGGTGCATGATGGCGTTAATGGCGAGGACGTTTATGGGGAAGTCAACCACCCTGGTCTGGCCTTTAAGGAAGTGTGGCAAGTCATTATGAAGCCGAAGGGTTTAGGGCAGCTTAAAAATCTTGTTGGAATCTACCGCTTGTGCCTGACCCACCGAACAATTAGTTTGGTTAAACTCAACTCGGATGCAGCGGCTGTAGTGTTGCAACTCATGAACATCCGTCGATGTGGACATTCAGAAAATTTCTTCTTTATTGAAGTTGGTCGCTCTGCTGTTACAGGGGCAGGAGAATTCTGGATGCAGGTGGATGACTCTGTGGTGGCGCAGAATATGCACGAGACTATCCTTGAAGCTATGAAAGCATTGAGCGATGAATTTCGACCACGTAGTAAGAGTCAGTCATCTTCTAATTGCTCCAACCCAATTTCTGTGCCTGTTAGGAGGCATCACCTTAACCATCCTCCTCCAAGCCAAGTAGGGCTAAATCGGAGGGCTCGAACCGAAAGTGTGACGGCCACGTCTCCTGCAGGAGGCATTGGTAAACATGGATCCTCATTCAGGGTTCGGGCTTCAAGCGATGGAGAGGGTACAATGTCGAGGCCTGCCTCAATGGACGGCAGTCCAGTAAGCCCCAGTGCCAGCAGGGCCCAGTCGCATCGGCATAGGGCAAGTTCTCGGCTTCACCCTCCTCTAAACCATAGTCGCTCCATTCCCATGCCAACAAGTCGTTGTTCACCCTCTGCTACAAGTCCTGTAAGTTTGTCCTCTAGCAGCACCAGTGGACATGGCTCCACATCTGACTGCTTGTGTCCTCGAAGATCCAGTGCCTCAGTTTCAGGTTCCCCTAGTGATGGTGGTTTTATTTCATCTGATGAGTATGGATCTAGTCCGTGTGATTTCAGAAGCTCCTTCCGGAGTGTGACACCAGATTCTTTAGGGCACACACCCCCAGCTCGAGAAGAAGACTTGAACAACTACATCAGCATGGGAAAAACAAACAATCTTATCCAGAGAAGCACACCGCAGAGGTACCAGTCAAGTAGGAGTGAGGAGAACTCTGACCTTGACAAAGTATTTAGAAAGAGGACTCATTCCTCAGGTACTTCCCCACCCACTATTTCCCATCAGAAGACCCCTTCACAGTCATCAATAGAGGAATACACTGAGATGATGCCTTCTTATCCTCTGCGCCTCTCATCGTTTAGGCACTCTGCTTTTGTGCCCACTTACTCATATCCAGAAGAGTGCCTAGATCTCCACCTGGAAAATAATAGACCAAACCACAGCGATGATGGCTATATGCCAATGTCACCAGGTGTTGCTCCTGTGCCTACTAAAAATGGTGACTACATGCCCATGAGTCCCAAGAGTGTGTCAGCCCCACAGCAGATTATTAACCCAAGACGACATACACAAGTGGACTCCAATGGCTATATGATGATGTCTCCCAGTGGCAGCTGCTCTCCAGACAGCTGTAACTATAGCAAAATTTGGACAAATGGTGCAAACCCAAAGTTGTCCATAGAGAGCAATGATGGCAAGTTGGTTTGCAGTGACTACATTAATATGTCACCAGCTAGTGGTTCTACTACTAGCACTCCTCCTGATTGCTATCTCAATTCTGTTGAAGAGCCATCCAAACCTGTCTATTCTTATTTTTCTTTGCCAAGGTCATTTAAGCATGTTCACAGGAAGAATGATGATGGCCTCCCGCGCACATCTGTAAGCTCAGGTCATCCACTGTACACTGAGGAATCCTCCTCTTCTTCTACAAGCAGTGATAGTCTTGGGGGACAAGAAATCCAGCAAAGCCGTACAAATGAAATGTGTCTTCAAGGAAGGAGTAGCAGATTGACCAGGCCCACACGGTTGTCTTTAGAAAGTAGTAGTAAGGCCAATACATTGCCTAGGGCTCGGGAACCTGCTTTACCTCCAGAGCCAAAGAGCCCTGGGGAGTATGTAAACATAGAGTTCAATGAAAAAATATTCTCTGGGGGGTTAATCTCTTCAGTACATTCACCATCTTATGTGCAGAGCCGAGTGGTTCCTCAGAGAGAGAACTTATCTGAATACATGAACATGGACCTCAAGCACAGGAGGGCAAAAAATGCTTATACTTCATGTAAACCTGCCAGTACTGTGTGTTCAACAGCCATATGCAGTAGTCGTCCGCCTGTTCGAGGAAAGCCCATTCAGAGGGACTATATGAGCATGCAACTTGGTTCCCTTTGTTCAGATTACAGTCAATTGCCACCTACTAGGACCACTCCCAAACCAATCTCTCCCTCTTGTAACAGCAATTATGCAGAAATGTCAATTGGTGGAGTCTCTGATAACTTGCATGCTCCCCCACCGTCTGATAACACAAGCCTTACAGAAACCTCCTGCTCTCTTCTGGGCCAGGGCTCTGGCCCCAGTGCATTTACCCGTGTTAGCCTAAGCCCAAATCGTAGCCAGAGTGCCAAAGTTGTCAGGGCAGGTGACCCACAGGGTAGGAGGCGACACAGCTCAGAGACCTTCTCTTCTACTCCTACCACCGCCCGAGTTAGTACTGGACCTGTTTCTGGAGATGATGTAAAGAGACACAGTTCTGCTTCATTTGAGAATGTCTGGCTCAGGCTTGGAGAGCCTGTTAGGAGGGAGTCACAGCAACCTTCAGATCCCCATCATAACGGCCTCAATTACATTGATTTGGATCTAGTTAAAGACTTGAATGGTCTGGAACATTGTAACCCCCATCAGACTGGGATGACCCACCCCTCGGATGATCTGAGTGCTTATGCTAGCATCACTTTCCACAAGTTGGATGAACGCAGGAGCCAGGCGGAGACAGAAGGTAGGTGACCAAATTAATCTTTGGAAAATAATCTAGAATTTTTTTGTGTGTGTTTGTGTAGGACATTCTTCTGTAAGTCAGTTTCTAATACTGTCCACTATAAAAGCAGCTGTTTACTGCAAGTGTCCATACCTCACCATGTGTGGTGGTGAGCATGGGTCAATCAGGGTGTTCAATACAAATGGTGGCTTATCTGGTTTAGTTTATGGCTTATTTTTGTGTTTAGTGTTCTTATTGCTGGTAGATGTAAAAACTTTTCGATCCTTGCACAATCCTGTGTTTTTTGTTTGTTTTTGTGTGTGTCATTCTCGCAGGTAGAATTTTGTAAGCTGATCAGTAATAGTACACGTTATGCAAGCTTCACTGTTGTACATGTGGTGACAGAGGTCAATATAGGTGGGGCATGATTGTCCAGTTTCTGCACCAATCCCTGTACCTTTATGTCTTGAGAATGAGTTATTTTTTGCTTTTGCTCATTGTTTACTCTTCTTTTTTGTGTTTGTAACAGAGCTGAACTTGTAACTTCATCATTGCTTTGTTTGTGGTGGTTGTCTTTGATCTTTAAAGGAGAAATTCTGGCGTCGTTAAGCTCCTCTCAGCCCTTACATGGGATGCTTTAGAAAGTTACTCCAGCCATGTGCTTTCTCTTGCCAGGGTGAGGCATGTGCAGCCCTGCGGAGTCCCCCATGTGTCTTCTGATGCAGCTCCTGTCTAGAGGTCAGGAATCTTGTCTGGGGGTGGCATGTTAGCCTCATGCTTTGATATCTAGAAGGCAACAGAATGAATTTGTGTTAGCAGTTTAAATGTCAGTCATATGCTGAAAGGTTTGGTGCAGTCAGTGCTCCCTTTGTTCCAAGTCTTTGTCTGGCAGAGTCGGTCCTAAAATATGAGTGTCTGTCTGCCCTTTTGATACGCTTTGGTTTTGCACCTCCTGGATACGTTGGGGACCTTTGGCTGATAACGTAAAGCCTTGGGCTGCTCTTTCACTTCCAGTCCCTTAAGATTGTGCTCTAGGAGTTTATTAAAAATTAAATCATAGCCACCCTCTAATTACACGGTGAAAAGCCAATTAGAGGAAACTCCGCTACTAATGTGATTAGTTGTCCATTATTCTCTGTAATTAATTGCAGTAAACAACTAGAATTCCCACTTTTTGTACAAAACCAAACTTTGCTTTCTGTATCATCCAATGGACTGAGCTCTTAAAGTGACAGTGTGTGTACTTTTTTTTGGGGGGAGGGGGGGACCCTTGGAAGGTAATGGGTGGATGATGATGTTGTAATCCTGCACATTTCTTTAGTGGACCAGCAGAGCTTCATGAATGAGCAAATTAGAGCGTGGGAATCTGTCATTTCATGGGCTCATTGCTCCCATCCCGCCCTCTTTTCCTTCTTATTAGCACACATCCGCTTAACCCCTGCGTAGCCTTTTGGCAGCAGCATGCTCCTCTGTGTGTCAGCTTGTTTATTCTGCCCCCTCCTGAATTGACTGCTTGTTGTTCTATGCTTTAGGTCTTGAGCAGCCACCATTTGCCATTGCTTGCTTTACCCAATGTAATCACTTTTGGCTCCACCGACAACCCGAGTTGGTGAAACAGCGCTCCGCGTCTGTCCCCACGTGCGTCTTATTGTGACTGCTCCTGGTGATCATTTTTGCAGGGACTGCGTCTATCCAGCCTCCGCTCTTAACCCCTTCACTCCCTTGCCTGCTAGGAGCCTGACACTGTTTTGCTAGATAGCACCCAAGCCCCCCCATTTTACACACTGGACGGTATAGAAAAACCTGGCGGGCCGTACAGCTGCGTGTGCTGAGGCCATCGGCAGGTGTGCGCTTTTACGGCGTGCACGCGGGAGACACCCTGTCTGCTTTTTGTGTCTGATAGGGAGGGCATGGATGTTTGCTGGTGTATGGCTCGGGCTGAAGTCCTGCACCAGCAAAGCATTCTGGCTTTTAGCTGTGACCTTTGTTTCCGTTTAGAGGACATTTTCTTGCCTTGTTGTATATTCTACGTCCAGATTATAGGTGATACTGTAACGAGTTGGCAGTAAATGGGTCATGCTTGTTGTCCCATTGTCCCATTTAAACAAAGCCGCACGCTCAGGTTGTATTGGGTTGGACCTGGCTTGTGATCTTCGAGTTTCATCTTGCTGTTAATGTGTCAGTATTTATCACGTTTGAATGGCCTTTTTATAACTATCTATATCTTATCTCAGCCCATTCTTCTTGGAAGCTGACATTGCAATCTGTGTATCCTGCAGTATAAAATAATGTGCGCCGTGGCATCGGTAAAAAGAACTAAGGTTAAGTAAGGTAATCTGATCGTAGACTGTACAGGGAGGATATTGCTGTCAGAGGACGGAAAGGGCTGCATTAAGGTTTGAAACAAATCTTTCCCCTTTAAATGTAAACTTTAGACAGAAGTGGTGCTGGAAGAGAGGGGGATTAATAATTTAGGCGCGGAGAGGTTGGCACTTTGTGAAGCAGAGCAGCATACTGTATGGAGGGGGGTGCCTGTAGAAGTAGAGACCCTGCTAATAACATACCCGCTAATGTAACTGGCCCAGGATATGCCATGCATGTGACTGATAGTGACTGTGTTATGGCAACTTTGGGCATTTATGGCATATCCACAGTACTGTAGCTCGGCGGTTTCCATAATTCCAATAGTAGTGGATGTAGATAGCCCCGCATGTGCCCTACCACCCCTCCAATCATCGCACATTCTCCACATAGTTCCAAAACCTGTGAATATGCCATAAATGTTGGTAATGTCCCCTTTTAGGCCGCATTATCACAACCGTATCCATTTTGCGGTCTGCACATTGCAGATGAGTAAAACACAGATGCCAGCCAGTACATTTTGCATTTTGTCGATCGGTTCGTCCCCCCCTTTGTTAGAAATGCCTATTCTTCTCTGCAAAACGGACAAGAATAGGACATGTTCTGTTTTTTATTTATTTTTTATTTTGCAGGGCTGCATAAGACATGCTGGCCGCATCTTTTTTAAAATGAATGGGTCTGCATCCGACCCGCAAAAAATGCGGATTGAACGTGGGCTGAAATTACAGATGTTTCAATGTGCTCTAAATGTAAGGCTGGCCAGCTTTTGGTCAAAAACTCATTCAGCTGACAGCTATGTCTCTCAAGCCCACACATACATGCTCGGCCAAGTGTACATATGTTCTGAATAGGGAAAGGGGAGAATGCTGCTGTAGACACTTCTGATGGAGCCGTAACTACCCTGAGTGAGAACTAAAGGATTTAGAATGAAATCTAACTAGACAAGTCCTTTTATTCCCCCCCCAAAAAAAATAAATAAATCTGCCATTGGGGGAGCATCAGGGGGCTCTCATACCCAGTAGATGGTTGGTGGTCCTAAGAGAATCCACAACTTCTGCCGACAATGATAAGTTTAGGGTGGCACATCTTTCCGTACTATTTTCATGCCTAAAGAAAAGTAAAATCAGGAAATCATCTGTATTTCTAGGGCAAATAACAAGTTACGGATTGTATTATCAATGTTAATTTTTGTAGTCTTTATTGCTGCCATGTGTGGCTTTTGACAAATAGTGGGTTAATGGGTCAAAGCTCCTAAACGCAATTATAGGCAATGAACTGCTGAAAATCCTAAGGGCTCATGCACACAAACTTTATTTTTTGTGGACCGTATGTGGAACTATTCATTTCAATGGGTCTGCAAAAAAAATAAAAATGGGAGGTACTCCATGTGCAGTCAGTTTCTGTATTTCCGTTCCGCAAAAAAATAGAACATGTCCTATTCTCCGCATTACGGACAAGGATAGGACTGTTCTATTAGGGGCCAGCTATTCCATTCCGCAAAATACAGATTGCACACGGACGTCCGTATTTTTTTGCAGATCCGTTTTTTGCGGACGGCAAAGTACATACGGTCATGTGCATGAACCCTAAGGCTGAGGCTACACGGTGACTTTGGTTGCCGTACACGTCATGTGGCCAGAGATCACCACTAGTGATGTAGCCTGCAAGTTTTGATGACCTGACAGTCACAAGAAATCGTTAGCTACTACGTAGCATTGGATTGCTCCGATCTTTGGCCGCATGATGTGTGTCTAAGGCCAAAGCGGCCATGTAGCCCCAGCCTTACGTTCAGGATTCTTTGTTTTGTTTGATGCTTGTTGCATTTCGTTTCCACATGATGTATTGCAGAGGACTGAGATCTGCTTGCGTTACATGGCCATGCTAGCCGAGTGTTTCCTCCACTTCTGGTGAATGTTGGAGTGATCTAAGGCTACTTTCACACTAGCGTTCGGGTTTCCGTTCGTGAGCTCCGTTTGAAGGAGCTCACGAGCGGACCCGAACGCAGCCGTCCAGCCCTGATGCAGTCTGAATGGAGGGCGGATCCGCTCAGACTGCATCAGTCTGGCGGCGTTCAGCCTCCGCTCCGCTCGCCTCCGCACGGACAGGCGGACAGCTGAACGCTGCTTGCAGCGTTCGGGTGTCCGCCTGGCCGTTCGGAGGCGTGCGGATCCGTGCGGATCCGTCCAGACTTTCAATGTAAGTCAATGGGGACGGATCCGTTTGAAGATGCCACAATGTGGCTCAATCTTCAAGCGGATCCGTCCCCCATTGACTTTACATTGAAAGTCTGGACGGATCCGTCCCAGGCTATTTTCACACTTAGCTTTTTTTTGCTAATATAATGCAGACGGATCCGTTCTGAACGGAGCCTCCGTCTGCATTATTATGAGCGGATCCGTTCAGAACGGATCCGCCCGAACGCTAGTGTGAAAGTAGCCTAAACCTGTCACATGCTTTTTTTCTTCTTGTGTTGTGAAGTTTGCATTTTTATTTATTTTGTGAAAGTAGCCTAAACCTGTCACATGCTTTTTTTCTTCTTGTGTTGTGAAGTTTGCATTTTTATTTATTTTTTTCTTATTTTTTGGAGCCTCTGTTCAAAGGCCAGACTCTCTTTCCAAAACAGCAAAAGGCTAAGGAAGTGATTGACTGCTGAGAATGGTGTATCAGTTTCCCATGTTCGGGCCAATCTACGAGAGTATTTTTTTACTTAATTAAACCACAGGAATGCCATTCCATTCCCAGACCTCTGTTATATTGTTAAAGCAACAGTGCCATGTTCACTTCTTTTGCAGACAAAGAGCTTTTGCCTTTTGTTTGTGTTGATGTCATTGCTATGTGACTTTTTTGCTTTATAACTTCATTCAGTGCAATGCTCAGGTCTGTCTTTTTCACGTTAACCGTGTAAAAATGGCTCATCTAATATGACTGTGTCCTTAAACGTGTTTTATATGTCATAGTGACATATCGGAGGCTTTGTTTGGTGGTGTCCCGGGGCTAAGACCCCCATAGATCACCAGAATGAGGAAAAACAACACGGTCAGGAACCAGTGGGTGTGAACCCACTGTGCCACGTCTCCTACCTCCTCTAAGGGCGTTGTCTAAGTGAACCCCTGGATCTTTACAGTACCCCTGATGGTGGGGATAGACTTTCCCAAGGGGAACACCAGGTTGCTATCTCCTGAGGAGGATAGGCACACGAGGCAGCTGGTCCAGGAGGTACCTCAGAGGTACAGGGGTTGTCAGCAGGCTGAGTAGTTACCAGGAGCAACAGTGCAGGAATGAAGGATGAGGCAGAGGCAAAGTCAGACAGGCAATATGTCAGGGCAGGCAGCACAGGTACAGGTCAGGCAATCCGGATTGGCAACAGGAGAGTCAAGGCAAGCAAGCAGGGAATCGGACATGTAGCGGAGTCCAGGAACACACTTACGAGTCAGGAACACAAGCGGATATCAGGAACCTTAGCAGGACATAAGGACCTTGACAGTGAGGCATCTGGGAAGGGGGTTGAGACACTTATATATGTGCAAGAGGGCTAGTATTGGTTGGCAAGGTCACATGATCCATCCCATAAAACACAGGAAGTGACGCGTTCTGGCCCTTAAAGAAATGCTGCGGGAAAAAAGCAGCAAGCATGAAAGGAAACGCTGCCAGCAGATCACCGCTGAACGCGGCGCCCGAGACTGGGGCGGTAAGCAGGGGAACATCGGCACACAGCAACTGCTGTTACAAACGCATAGTGTTTTCTATCCTAGCTGCAAGAAACTGACTTAAGACGGGCTCATAGACTTCTTATTGAGCCCGTCGTCTGCAGTGGGTAAAGAGGACACTCTGTGTGAGCTCTACTGTGGACTTAAGACTATTTTGTTTTAAAAGGGTTTTCCCATATGGCTGTGTTTCAGTTCCCCTGTACAGTGCGAGGCCAGGGCACCACGAAGCAGTGCTGCGGCACCTGAGGGTCCCTAAGGTATTAACCTGTTAACCTTCCATGTTACCTGTAAACTGGTGTTACATGATGTAGGAAGGAATATGTTGGCCAAGGTCATGAAGGAACGCAGTCCTCACTACCGCTTATCTCATAAAGATTCATTATTACATAGTCTTTCCTAGGTTGTACCAGACGGTGTGTATCCTCTGAATTATTAATGCTTTTGTGCTGTCTGGTTTCATGAATGGATTAACTCTGTTATGGGGTAAGCTGCTCTTCTCAGAAACCCAAGCAACTTGTGTGTGTGGCGCTGACAGGTGTGCATACGAGCAAAGGTCGCAATAATGTCATAGACGCCTGTTCAGGCCATTTTTCTCCCTGGAAAAAGTCTGACGTACCAATTCGCCTTAGACTTTTCCCTGCTTTTCATCAGAATATGGCGCAGTGAACGGCACATGCAGTGCAGCAATGCTGCCTGTGCCCACCGTAACCAATAGCAAAGCTTCCAACAGCAAGGAGCTTTGCTATTGGTTAGTTTAGGTGGGCGCAGCAGCGCTACAGGTCCTGCATCAGGGGAAGGAGGAGGGGCCGGCGGGTGCTGGAGGGAGGAGGGGCCGGCTCCCAGAGGATGTTTGAATATGGCGTGCCGGGCGTGCTGCACAAGGACCCTGGCGGCAGTGGAGCTAAAAACTGGGCCTTGACATGAAGATGGAAGCAGAACAAGGTGACAGCAGCGTGTAACATACCGATGTGTGTCATGTATGTAGTGCAGTGTGTGATCATCGCACACTTCACTACATACATCACACACATGTATACATCACACGCTGCACTATATACATACATCACACGTTGCACCCCACATACATCACACGCATGTATGTAGTGAATGCAGACAGGCTATTATAGCCAAGTGGTAAAGTACAGGACTGGACTTTATAACTTCGCTATAATAGCTTGATGTTATTTAGACCAGTAATGGTCCCCTGCGTAAATCCCCACCTCTTAGGCCCCGTTCACATTACCACTATTTATTTCTGTTTTTCTGCTCATCTAATAGAGCAGAACAACGAAAATAATGGAAGTGCTGCATCGGGCACGTAAGGATGGCTTTTTGTCATACGATCAACAGATGCCATTTTTTTTTAGGATTCTGCAGGATGGGAAAGGGTAGTGTACCATGTTTTTCCATCCTGCAAAGTCCAGCCAAAAAACATGTAGGCTAACGTGTGACCCCGCTTACTATGATGGAGGGGGCCGTTCAGTTTCCATTTCACAAGCCTGTCTTTTTACCAGACCAAAAAAGTGCTGCATACAAGGCATTTTTGTCTGGTCTTTAGACAGAATCTGCAACAGAGGCTCCAAACGCAGCCTCCAACACAGATGTGAGCGAGTGTGGGCAGATATATTATCTATTTGAATTACTGCAAATTTCGTTACTTTAGGCCAAGCATGCATGTGTATAAGGAGGTTATATGTACAGCTACCTTAAAGGGTTTGTCTGCAGAACCCGGACATGAGCTCCTCTTCACACATTTAGCCTGTATCAGTGGAGCATTTCTTGGCTTTTTTTTTTTTTATTTTTTTTTACTACCAATGATGTACCAGGCTTCTGATGGGTATGCTAGACGGAAGCCGGGTACGTCACCTGCAGAAAACAAGCAGCGCATGGGAGCAAGAAATACCCCGATGCTCCACTGTGATACAGGCTAAATGTATGAAAGGGAGCTTGTGTCTGGATTCAGCTCTGAACCTAGTCTGATATGAGGCTCAGTAACCAGAGTGTAAACTGCAAGATTTTAGCATTTTTTTTAAATAGTGCTCTAGTAATTAGCAAAAAAATAAAAAAAAATGTTTAAATGCAATGAACAGCTTTGGGGGCCAGATTGTATTTTTGCATTCTCCTCATTTTCAGCTAAAATTTATATATAAACTATTTCAGCAATTTCCCCTGTGCAGCTGTGGCTTTCTTTGTATTTGCAGCGCATCGCTTTTTGTTTACACTGATTCACGTCAGACAGCAGCTCTGATGGCTCCATGTGAAGCCCTTATCTCTGAACTCCTGACAGTTCATAAACACTTTTTTACGCCATATTCTTATCAGGATTGAGCTATGAGTGTATGTAAGCTGTGGGGAGTTCAGAGATTAGGGCCACACATGCAGCTATCAGAGCAGTGTAAGTAGAAAGCCCACCGCTGTAAAGGGGATAATGGCTGACATTTTTTAAATAAAGACCATCAGAAAAAAAGAAAGCTGTCCTAAAAACTTAGTTGAAACATCCAGTGCGGCATTTTCCAATAATGCATTCCCTTTAACTAATACTTGACACTTGCAGCAAATCTTCTAGTCCCTTTCCCATGGGAACCTCCTGTAACGTGACACCTTGAGCAGCTTGTAATGTGGCTCATGCTGGAGGAGGGCTGCTTGAAGTGACCTTTGGCGAAAGTGAGCAATCTGCTACACAGTTGGCTCTCTTCTAGATATCTTTGCTATATGTGGAAAGGTGGGCATCTCAAGTAGCCTTCAGCAACACAGTTTAATCTTTTTTTTTTTTTTCATGATAATGGCAGGGTTTGTTAGGCTACTTTCGCATTCGCGTTTGGTGCAGATCCGTCATGGATGTGCACAGACGAATACTGTTCAGAACGGATCAGTTTGTATTATCTTCAACATAGCCAAGACGGATACATCTTGAACATCATTGAAAGTCAATGGAGGACGGATCCGTTTTCTATTGTGTCATAGAAAATGGATCCATCCCCATTGACTTACATTGTGTGCCAGGACGGATCCGTTTGTCTCCGCTTCGTCAGCGGACAGCAAAACGCTGCAGGCAGTGTTTTGGTGCCCGCCTCCAGAGCGGAATGGAGACTGATCGGAGGCAAACTGATGCATTCTGAGCGGATCCTTTTCCATTCAGAATGCATTAGGGCAAAACTGATCCGTTTTGGACCGTTTGTGAGAGCCCTGAACGGATCTCGCAAACGGAAAGCCAAAACGCCAGTGTGAAAGTAGCCTTATGTGGAAGGATCATTCCCAGCTTCCCAACTGGACTGACTTCAACTTCTGCATCGGGGTCACATATATCACCGCAGCCAATGGCCTCAGCAGTGATGTGTCATGTGATCCAGCAGTTACAGGCCTCTTGGGGACACGCCACCGCTGAGACCAATCGTTGTGACCTTCCATACCGAAGATGACAGCCCAGGAGCAGGAGGGAGAAGGTCGCTGTAGATTCCCTCACAGGTACAGCTGGGTGTGGGTATTTAAAATTAAAAATCCTGGACAATGCCTTTAAAGAAAAAAGGCATATGCTATTTGGTTGTATGGATATTTTTCAGAACACATTACAATGTCTGCACCATTCTTGGCTCAGTGGTATCAGTGAGTGGTCCTTTTAAGATCCAAGTTTCAGCGTGTTAAAAAGGGAGTAGAATGCAAATTGTTTCGATTAAAGTCATGTCTCTGGAAAGTGCCCTCTGCTACATAAATCTCTAATTTCTTGTGAGACGGGAATGAGCGTTTCATTTGTTGACTTTATTTGCTGGGGAACGCTGGAGATGTATTGACGTGCAGTTTTCTGATGAAATGTGACAGATCTAGGTCACCAACTGAGAAGATGTCTTTAGAGATTTATCCTTAAAGTGGCTGGGAGACGTTCCCGTTTTGTGTTATTTTTCTCGCATCGCTTTGCCATTATGAAAATCTGTGTTCTAGTATAATTTTATACGGGAAAGATGTGGGCATTTATTTATTTTTTTTTTCCTTTAATGGTCTGTACATTATTTGGTTTGTGGTCCCTGTTCTGTGTTTTCCCACTTTCCTGGCTGGGTCATATCCGTTCCCTTTCTAGGAGTCCAAAGTAAAAACATTCATAGCAAATAGATTATTGTACATAACACGGTCTTTGGTCAATATTGAGGATTTCTGATCGTTCTCCTTTCCCGACTCAAGTCTAGAATTATATATGGGAAACCATAGCCTCCATAAAATGAAATGAACCCATGTATGAGCCCATGTTCGGCTCATCTTGCCATCTAATACTGTACGTTGGAATGAAGCCTGTGCAAGTCAACAGGTCAGATTTGCCGGGTGGTTGTGCTTGTCTGTTCTTGCTACACGTGTGCCAGGCTTCACTGGTTTTATAAGCGCTTCCCTATGCTGACAGCCAGCTGCAGATTTGCATCCCACCTGCAGTTACCTAATTAGCGCAATGCCGGAGAAAATCCCTCATTGCTACAAAGGGTTCGTCAGGAAGACAGCAGCAGAACCTACTGCCTCAGATATGAAAAGATTTAATCTTTTAATAATTAATCTGTAGGGAGGATCACTTAAGGTCTGTTCTTGGAGTCTGCAACCGTGCACCTTCAGACGGAACATCCTCTACGAATTGTTCCCTCTCAGGAAAAGCAAATTAAGGAAAGGAGCTCTGAGCTAGAGCAACCGAGATCATCCTCTTCTGAAAGTTCTCATGATCTCCCTAGAGGCATCTAATGTATATTGGGATGTCTTGATTGCAGACATCTGAACGATGTCAGGAGAAGGATTGGACATGTTGGATTCAACATTTCTGATCCTTTGTACTTGACGGAGATATGCACACTGCTACTCATGTCAGGCTGCGGCCTTTCTCCGCACCCTATGGCGGAGCGTGCATGTGTATTTTGGGGGTCTGGAGGGAACAGCAGTTTGGGCAAGAATGGCAAAATAATGAATAAACGTTGTGGAGTGTCCTGCGGTTCAAGAAGCCATGGTTCCAGCTCTTCCGCTAAGGCAATATGGCAGCGCCAAAGTCACCTATGACTGGTCTTGTGATCTAATATCACTTCATAATCTTAATCCCCAATACACAAAATGTATATACTGCACCTGTTCCTAATATTTTATATAGTACAGAAAAGAAGCTGGTTGACATGCTCCCCCCCCCCCCCTTTATTCAAAATACAAAATTATTTGGGGATTACATGTATACCTCCACATTTTGTAGCTAAAAGTTCCACCACACAATGTGGCATTTTGTCTGTCATAACATCTCTCCACCCATTGTTGGTGGAGAATGACCTCAGCCCATGTTGTGTGCGATCTTCAGACTCGTTAGCTGGATCTCTGCAGTCAGCATTGCTTGTACTACTACCACGTGGCCCCCAGTGCTGTCACTGTAGGGGAGATCATCGTGGTCAAGCGAAATATATGTCTTGTGATCACAAGACGACTGCAGCTGACTTTGCAGTGATGTCATGGGCAGAAAATGTTCCATGGTTTGCCGTTTTGGCCTATAAATACCAAGTCCCTTTCTGGAATGTGCGTAAAATGTGATTGTGGCTATAAATGTTCATTAGTTGTTACGCTCTGTAGTTTTGGAGTAGTAGTAGGCTAAGGCTCAGTTTCTGATATTTAGTAGGTTAGAGGGATATGGTGCGGTCTTGAAAAGGTTAATCTTCCGGCAGAAAGGTGCAGCTCTGGCATGCTATCTTGCAGGCCTTTGAATCTCTGGTTTAGGAATGTGCTTCAATACGGAAGAGCGAGTGGCTGTTTTTGGCGCTGCTGAGCCCGTGGGGCTTGAAGCTCAGCAGAGGAATGTTATTGTGTCTTCAAAGCTTGTTTCACACAGGCCTTTGTTGGGCCGGATCTCTGGGGCAGAAGCTTGCTATTATCAGGCGCACACAAAGCCCCTCCAGCCTTCCCATTCTGATCTAATTGGGTGGCAATGTCTATTCATCCTCTGGGCTTCAGGGTTTTATTCAGTAGGACATTGCATTGGAATCTGGTTTTAGTGAATCCTCTCTGAATAGCGCTGGACTTTTGGGAATTTGCTCTTTACATGTATTATGCAATGTATTATTAATATTATTATTATTTTTTTTTTACATGTCATTGGGTAAAACCTGTAAATGAAGTGTGATCTCCTCTCCTACCTGCAAAGATAGTTGGTTTCCCACAAAAGCTTCCAGGCCTAGCCAACGTACTTTTTTTTATCTGAGCCTGTGGTAACGGAGATCTGGTGCTCGGATAATTACAAGGGAAATATAACTTTAGTCTCAGCCCGTAAAGGTAACGTGTAGGCTTTCTTGTAAGTTTTAGTTGGACATTGCTAAAGACGGGAGTATAAGTCTATAACGGCAGTAGTGAGTGACTGCAGAAATGGCGTCCAGCCAGCTCGCCATAGATGTGTTCCAGCATCTATTGTCCTGCTGTTCTAGTATTCAGAATATGTAGTAACTGCACAGGGCCTCTGCCTCCTAGCAATGCGAGTACATACACAGCTTGTCTTCTCAGAATTCTGCTAAAGACATCTTGGGGAATTAGTACTAGACTCCAAAAGTATATATTTTTTTTGGACAGTTGTGTAAAGCCGTTGTCTCACTTCAGCAAATGGCATTTATTATGTAGAGAAAGTTAAAACAAGGCACTTACTAATGTATTGTGATTGTCCATATTGCTTCCTTTGCTGGCTTGATTCATTCTTCCATCACATTATACACTGCTCGTATCCAGGGGTTACGACCACCCTGCAATCCAGAAGCGGTGGCCGTGCTTGCACACTATAGTAGAAGGCCTCCCTGGTGGTCGGGACCACGGACTTGCACATAAGCCGGCGCTTTGTCCTATAGTTTGCAAGCACAGCCACTGGTGCTGCATTGCAGGGTGGTCGTAAACCCTGGCTATGGCACCTGGCTTTCTGGTAACTGCACCTAGGCCAACATATAGTGTGCAAGCACGTCCACTGCTGCTGGATTGTAAGGTGGTCGTAACCCTTGGATACGAGCAGTGCATAATGTGATGAAAAAAATGAATCAAGACAGCAAAGGAGGCAATATGAAAAATCACAGTACATTAGTAAGGTCTGGTAATAAATTTGTCTACATAATAAATGCCATTTGCTTGAGTGAGACAACCCCTTTTAGGAAATTGTGAGACTAGTAAGGTTTATTAACATGCTTTGTGGTCTAACTGTCATGCGTGCCTCAGGGATTATTCACACAGAGGATTTTGATGCGTTTTTCTAGCCATTCATGTCACTTTACGGAAAAAAAAGGTGACATGAAATGCCAGGAAGCTGCACACTGAAATGGGCCTATATCCACATGCAGACAGGCATTGTGATGAACTGCAGAAACCTGGGGGTCAGACATGGGTTCAACCACGTGAAATACTGCCCCATGACCATGCCCTTATCTAAATCTTGTTCCTCTGTGTAGACGCTATGTCCATTCTATGCCTCTCCCTTAGCCCCATCGTCCTACACTATGTACTTGTCATTTGAGGGATAGTATCTTTGTGAAAACCCTTCTGTCCATGACCGTTTCCTTTTAAAGCACTGGTGTTTGTGTGGTCTTGTTACAGATTTCTGATGGGGTTAAACTTAGAAGTTTTAGGATTCCTAAGCTGCTGGCGTGACTCATGTATTTTGTTTAAACAGCCTCACTTTTTTTTTTTTTCTTCTTAAATTCTCATTTTGTATGAAAACACGAAGTATTTTACTACCCTCCACCCTTTCTAAACAGTCTGACCTTGAATTCCTAGACGGTATTCCACATTTTCTGTGATTCGTGTCCTCAATTCATCTCGACCCTAAACCTTGGCAGAAAGCATACTGTTTGCCGGCCAACTTAGACACACAAGGCCGAGATTAAGTTAGGGATATTGTGATGAAATTAATGGTGTATCTACCTGACTCGTTGACTTTGCAGACCCTAGAAACTGATCTTAAATTTACTGCTATCTTATCCTTCCCTGCTAAATAAAAAAAATTCATCCAGGTGTGTTGGCGGTTTGAATACTACCATCTTTATGTATCTTAAAGCGCCACAAAATGGCACACTTAAAATCTATATTTATGCATCTAAAGTTAGAATTTTTTCCTCAACTTGTATAGGCTGGAGGGGAGAGTTCTGTGGGCACTGTAGTCACTCTGAGACTGGATGAATCTGTGGTTAGGAGACCTCTCACCTGGTAGGACTGCCACCCATTACACACTTGTGACATAATCTGTGGAAGTACACATTAAATTCTTGATAAGTGATTAGTTTAAGGGGACGATGATCGGAAATATCACTTGTTGGCGATCATTGCCCATGTGAACATGCCGCAATACCTGACCAGTGAGGAAGTGGTCATTTATCTGGTGGTCGAATCTTCTATGTGGTACCAAAAAACTATTGTTTGTCCACAGCTCATCATCTCATGTAATCTGGGATCTTCTGCCAATAAATGAAAACTGCATGGGGATGAACAATCGTATTTCCATGGTTCCTCCCGATATTAGAGAGAATTTGTGCATGTAAATACCGGCAGCGAGCGATGTGCTGTTATCAATAACCTGGCAGATTACAAGGACTGGAATCTGCTAACATTCAGCCTTCAATGCACGTGATTAGGGGTTTGGTTTCTGTATTCGTTGCTTCAGAAAAAGAAGTCCTCGGCAGTGAGATCGAGCATGTCTAAAAAATATAATTGTGGAAAAGCTGCAAATTAGCTCAGTTGAATGAGGTTAAACCTGCGGCCCATCCTCTGCACATTTGCAGTAAAACTGAGTGTCAGCCTTGGACTTCTGACTCTGGTCTTCTTTTAAGTCAGGTTAGCCACTGGCAAATCCGTGACGCGTGAAGATCCCCTTAGAAGGTAACAATTGCAAGGATCACAGTGACGGATAATAATGGTGGCATGTCCTCTACTATGCTCTGCTGTAGCTCTTTTTATTTTACTTTATACTTTTTTATTATATATTTCTTGGACTACATGAGATGTGTATTGCAGCTGCTTAACAGATTGATGTAATATCCATTTATGCAATTCAGTTACCAATATAGCAGCTCCAAGGGTCCAGATTATGTGATGAATGTGGATCGTGCGCTATTCTGAGCAGGTTATGCCAAATTCTTCTTGTATAAATAAGTGGCTGTAGCCGCCCCGTTACAGTGTTTTCGGCTGTTTAGGAGCGCCTGCAACGCCTGCCATATTCTCACCTACAAAGTAGTTAAAGGGGGCAATACCTTTTTTTTTTTTTTTGTCACAACTGTTTTTATATGTCATAGAGACATACCAAATTTTAGATCTGTGTGGCTCTGAGTACTGAGATCCCTAGAGGGGAGAGAAGCTCGCCAATATCGCGCTCTCTCTTCTCACTGTCGAGGACGGAATTGAGATGAGCCCATAGACTTCTTTTGAGCCGCCAGAAGGGAGATCCCTCATTCTAGGGATCGATGAGGGTCTCCGCACCCAGCGATCATGACTTTTTATATGCGTCTATGACCTCCACAGTTTTCTGAAACCATAGTGACCCTTTAAACAGCTTTAAATAGCTGAGGATTGTTCACCCCGATACAAGACATAATGACCGCATGGTGCCGGCTACTAGCGTTGCACCGGTGCCAGCATTTCTGCTCACTTTTTACAAGTATTATTTCGACTTAATGAGGATTATAATGATCACTTTTTTGTCCTAGGCCATGGTTTTAGTAATGAGCCCCCAATCCGTGTGTGAGACCATGGACAGAGGTAGACAGCCTGTGTCTGGCCAGCAGTTGAAAACAACAAGCTCCAGGGAGTCACCATGTATGTGGGTAAAGTCAAAGGGCAATGCCGCATATGGCGGGGAGAAATCTGGAGCCTGTACAGTAGCAGCAATGGATGAGATTGTCAATTTATGTCATAGGTTTCACCCTTTGCACTGCAGAGGTTGAGATGCCCAACCAAATCCGCATTATAGAGAAACATAGAATGTGTCGGCAGATAAGAACCATTTGGCCCATCTACTCTGCCCAAATAGATCCTCATACAGATTTTGGCGCAGGTTGTGGGTTTTCCGCACCCTAATAAGTCTAATGTGAATGTACTTTTACGGTATCCTGACAGTTCTTTCGACGCGGATTCTGTGCCCAAAGACTGTCCTGAAGGCGCTTGTATTTCATCTCTATTGAATCAAATGGGAAAACAGCTTGTTAATAGATATGACACCTTTTTTTTTTTTTCCCCCTGCTTGTGGTTTTAAAAACCATGCCACAAAAAAAGTGACGTCCATTCTTGAATTCGTGCCCAGAGTTCCCATTAAAATGGGCAGTATGAAAAAACATTTTAAAACCGTATTTAAAAAAACCATGAAATTACATGTCAGTATGTTTTTCTTTTTAAATTTACCGTATTTAATGCACTTATATAGCGCTACTAGGTCTATTCAGCAGCACTTTACAACCATTAGCATCACTCTGTCCTCACAATCTAAGTTCCCTATCAGCATGTCTTTGGAGTGTGGGAGGAAACCCAAGCAAACCCCGCGTTGTCTTTGATTCAAACCTAGGACCCTAGTGCTGCGAGGCACCAGTGCAAACCACAGAGCCACCGTGCTGCCCATAAAAATCCTAGTTTTTTTCCTGTATACAGAAAACACATGTGAATGGTAAGGAGGAGTCATTTTGTTTTCTAACATAGATGAGTGGAGGTGGAGCGTCTCCGGGGAGGGAGGTAAGTCTAGCAGGATGTATTAATGGGGACACTCTTCAGACTGGGGGCTGTTTTTTCCCTTCTTGCCTAGTAACTTGTGATCAGAATTGAGCATAATGTAATACAGTTGAACTGTACTGGAATTTAGACTGTAAACATCTTTCTGGAGCGCACATGTTTGGCTCACTTTGTAGCCACGATGGCTGTGAGCTGGAAACCCCAAGAGGGCTTTACTTTCAAAATGTGTCCTCAAACGTGAGGTCACGCAGCTGATGGAAGCTCTGTGCGATCGGAAAACGATACGCAGGCAAAGCAGGGAGCAGCAAAGAATTTAATGGCTTTGGGCCACGGCTCACAGCTATCCGATAGCTCGCTCTCCGCCCCCACAAAGCTGGAGGTTTTAACCTAAACTGGATCTTCTGGAGAAAGAGAGCTTTGTCAGTAGGGGTTCCCATCTCCCTCATAGCCAATCGCTCTTTACGGCTATACTTATCGCATCTTTAACCCTTTTAAGGAAAACAAGGCTTTTCAAAGCTGTCCTTGTAGCTGACCAGTTGGGTATTGCCATCCACTTGTCTTTACCATTTGCTAAGCTGGAAATACCCGTTTACGCATTGTAAATATGCTACCTATTAGCCTGGAGAGCTTTAAGTCTTCAGGCAGCTGATCCTTGATGTTTGCAGGAGTATTTTGGGAGCTCTACTTTGCTACACTATTGCCTCATTCACTTTTATAGCCTGTGTGTTCATTTTAATCACTATTTATGTTGCATACTTTATACAGTCATGCATTTCGATGTTGGAGTGAATCTGTCAGCAGTTTTGATTGTGCTAAACTGCCAACAGCCCTAGGTAAGAGCTGAGGATAAAAGAGCAAACATACCTTTTGTGGAGTTTTTATTAGGAGTAGTGAGAACGCATGGCTTTTCCACACAGGTTCCCATGGGGGGGAAATGCAACACAATACAGTACCAGCAAAGTCTGAGATTAAGCAAATCTCATGTAGACTTTGCTGATATCTTCCACGTGGTAATTGCTCTGCCGTATGGATTTTGAAATCCACAGCATGTCAGTTGTTCGGTTCTTTTGTGCAGAATTTCCAAATCCACACGGCGATTTCATGATTATTTTTTTTTTGCTTGTGTACCTGCAGTACGCCAGACCTTCGGGGGGGGGGGGGGGGGGGAGCGAATATGAGGTCACAGAAGTCAGTTAACAGACCAAGGGTTGCTTTTGGTACTCAAAATTTGTAGGATACCCTGGGCAGGCGTACAGCAGTGATAGAGAGGCTGGCACATGGATCCTCTGGGGCACTCTCTGTATATAGGGACCAGGCCGGGTGGTAGGTGAGGTGCCCTGGGTGTTGCAGGTTTAGTGTGCCTGTCGCAAGATCCCTTATAGTTCGTGACGCCAGTGCCGGTAACGGTGGCACACCGACTTATTGTAGGAATAATTGAGGTACACACAGTTGTAGTGAACCAGAACACCTTTTTACTGAACAGTTCAACTATATACAGGCTTCAGTTAGTTCCATATGAAAGATTCTGGTAACAGGCAGGCTTCACATAAATGGCAGGCAAAATTCTTGCAAGATACTCAGAGGGAATAACACTCACAGATCAGGCTGTACTTTCTTAAAATCCTGTCTGGCTCTCTCCAAGGCCAGTATGCCCTATAACTGGCTTTATCCTTGGGTAGGGAAAACCTTCCTCTGGTATAAATCCTCTTGCTGTAAATATCCTTCTGCCTTTCAGTTTTCTACTTGGCTGGATAAAATTGGCTCTGCTCTGTACTTTACAAGGTGCTAGATATCTTCAGGAGGCAACTTCTTCTCCTAGATGCAACTTCTGAGCTTCACTTGCTCAGCACTTCAGGCAGGCTAGACTGGACTGCCCCTTTCCTGTCTGGGCCTAACTATATATACTAGGGGGTTCCCTAGCTCCCTCTACAGCTTGGAGGAGGAAACTACACCCCTAACAGGCCTGGTACACAGGAGAGAACATGACAATATACATTATAATGCAATACAAAATACCAATCTCCCACAGGAGGTGGGGGCAACATGACCCTTAGTAGTGCCCACCTTTACGTAGTGGGACACTACATACCCTCAAGTAGCCTTATTCTGCTGGGGTGTGCTCCTGCAGGTGCCAAGGAGGCGAGGCTTCACAGTAAGATGCTCTGTGCATTGAGCCTCTTCACAGACCCTCCCCTCTGCTGAGTGACAGCTGTAGTGGTCTCCTGGTTGGATGCTGCAGCTGTCACTCAAAGCAGAGGGGGGGGGGGCTGTGAAAATGCTTAATGTAGAGGGCACTTCACTGTGAAGCTCCACCTCTAGTGCACTTAGAGCTTGTGGACAGGAACAACATTGTTTTTGAGAGAAAAGTAATATTTTTTTTTTCTAAGGGCTCATTCAGACAACCGTATGTTTGTGTCCGCATCCGTTCCACAATTGTGCAGAATGAATGCTGACCCATTCATTTCAGCGGGGCATTTGTCTGTTTTTGCAGACAAGAATAGGCATTTCTATCATAGGGCTGGCTGTTCCATTCCGCAAAATGCGGAAAGTACACGGCTGGTAACTGTGTTTTGCCGATACGCAATTTGCGTACGCAAAACGGATGTGGTTGTCTGAACGAGCCCTAATGCTGTACAACCCCTTTATTAAAAAGCTTGTAGAAGTGTTTAAAACTGATGCCACGCAATTGAGAAGTCCATGTGTAATGCCAGCCATGCCCACTAGTTTCCATTGGTTAGTTCTGGATTTGTTCGCACTGCACATTCAGCATATGCATCTGCTGTGCCAGTGCTGTTGTCTAGACCAGGGGTGCACAATCTTTTCTGATCCGAAGGTCACATTATCAGATTGAACCAATCCCAAGGGATATTATGATATGAGACATGTATGACATCAAAAATCTGTAATGTCTCATATGTGGCAGTTGCATTTCTAGGACTCCCACCTTTCTTGAGAGTTTCCTTCTTTCCTGCTCCCTCTGCAGAAAGGGAGAGAGCATGCATGAATTGATGCTCTCCTTTGTGTAATGTATGTGAGGTGCTAAAATCGGAAAGTGTTTCAGTGCCCCCTTAACTGCACACAAAGGGGCCAGGAGACACCTACTATGCAAATAAATGGGGGGCCCCAGAGATGGCAGTACAACTCGATGACTATAAAGTGGGTACAGTTCTCATTTACTCGTTCCCACTCTCAAAAGCTTCTGCAGGGTCCATGCCGGACGATATTTCCAGGTTCATGGTAGATTTGCACATATATTCTTTGGTTATTACATAGAACCCCACTATATTTAGCACTGATGAGTCTCATAGAGCGCCTGCTTTTTACTTCTGTCCTGAAGCTCTGTAACTTGACGCGTGGCACAAACGGTGCTTTTCTGCGGTTTTGCTTGTAATGTTTTTGGCACCGCTTTGTGCTCCATTCTTCCCAGGGAAAATAAAGTGCTCAGTGCTCTGCATACTTCTAAAGACTGGAAAACCACAAGATGATATAAAAGGAAGGCACTGAGAAAATGCAGCAATCTCAATAAAGAGACTAAAAATAGGCCAAAGAAGAGCAAAACAAGCAGCTTGAGAACGTTATTTGACCGGCCTTGTGTTTTAGAGGAAACTTATCACGTTCATATATTGCAGTTGCGCCTTCTTTCGGAGGGAATTTTTTCTTTTCCTTTTTAGTAGTTAAAATAAATTGACTCCACTTAGCGATGGTGCAGGGTAACGAATATTGACTTGTGTGCCATGTTGGGTCAATGGCTGGATTCTCTTTCCTTTTTACTATGAAGATGAAGTAATCCCATTCTGACAGGGATCAGCAACCTTCGGCACACCAGCTGTTGTGAAACTACTGCTCCCAACATGCACACTTGCTTAGCTGTTCACAGAACTCCCATAGAAGTGAATGGAGCATGCTGGGAGTTTCACCATCACTTGAGTGCCAGAGGTTACCGATCCCCAGTTTAGACAAATACCTGAAGAAAAACCAGCGGATCGGCTCCACTGTTCCCATATCACTTTTATAGCCCATGTCCAGGATCTCAATGACATTGGTCCTGGTACATTTTTACACCGTAAGGTTTACTGTATTATTTGTGGAGACTTCGGGAACATGGAATGACCAGAGGCCTGCATACCAACATGTACATAGCAAAAATTTGAACATTTATGTCAATCCCCCAGGACTGCTCAGGAACATACCAGAAACGCCTCCAAAACTTTCAGTTCCTGGGATCGCTCCTATAGGAGCATTCAATGATGCCCCAGTGTCCATACCTCCTTCCCATTGCTTCAATGGGTTCAGCTAGGGATTTGTGTGTCGATGTACAACACAGATTCCGATTTTACTGCTAGGCCATTAGCAGCTTGACCTCCCCCATGTTGATGGCCGGATATCCACTCCATCCAACCAGTGTGTCACATTTTTCGAAATGACAAAGACTCCTAAGCATTGCTGAACAGGCCGTAGAGCTTCTCAGGTAGGTCTGTGGTGAGAAAGCACTTGTGCTAATATCATCCACGATCTGCACATATTTACCAGAATACGTAATGCAAGTTCTGCTATTAATGTGCCTCAGAGGACTCTGCCTAGAAGTTTCCCACGAAGCAAACGCTAAACTCTTTATTCCTTCTTATGTAAGGACGCGCTTGGATGTATTTGATGAATTGAAGACTTTGTACCTAATGCAGCTGCAACAATATCCCATGCAGCGTGTAATGTGCCTTCGTTGGCTGGACGGGCTGCCTTTTTTCCACGTTACTCCTGTTTCCAGCTTCATGCCTCTCTTCAGAACATATCTATATCATATCTGTGCGCAATTTTGATTTATTTGCCACGGTGCCTGTTTCAGCTACTAACTTTAGCTTGACATAAACAACACACATTGCAGGGCGGAGGTATTGGTTTTCATGGAGGCAGCAAGCGCAGGCAGCCCTGACTGTCCTATTCTATTAGCCGGTGGCAGCAAAGCTGCCTGGATCCCTCTTTACAGTTGCTGTGTGGCATTGTGAGATGGCAACTTTTCTGGGTTGGTGCTAATGAAGCATGGCATCCATCAGAAACTCTCTAAGGCTATGTTAACATGTGTCAGATTCATCAGATTAGAAATCTGAGAGATTACAGTCTGATGGATTATAGATCTGGTTATATTACACTAGCACAGGGATCAGCAACCTTCGGCACACCAGCTGTGGTGAAACTACAACTCCCAGCATGCACACTTGCTAAGCTGTTTTTCAAGCTCCCTTAGAAATTATTGGAACAAGTTGGGAGTCGTAGTTTCACCACATCTGGGGTGCCAAAGGTTGCTGACCCCTGCGCTAGCAGATAATCATGGAGATCATTGCTAGCAAGCATTCACAGGCACGCCCGTTAGTGATGATCTGCCTGTGTAATACCGTCTAAAACGCCGATCTTAATAAATGACCCCCATTGTTTGCCGCCAGCAGATCGTGCCATCTAACGACTAGTCAGTAGGAGGATGAGCGATGTCATTAGTGATCGCTCCTCTCCATACTGAGGAGGAGATCGCTGCATGTAATAGCAGTTTCTTCTGCACTATTGAGCAGGCGATTTTCGGAAAGGAACGCCTCCCGCCTGCCTGATTGTTTAATGTAATATAAGCCTACGAGACTGATGGATATCTCCGACATATTAGCTTTATTAATATGGCTAATCCTTTCCAGAACAGCACTTCACTACTTGTGTGAACATAGCCTTAGGCTACATGCACACGATGTCTGTTAAAACGGACATTTTTTAACTGGCAATTTTTCACTGATTCTTTTCTGAGAAACAGACGTTAAAAATGGACCCATTCAATTGTATGGGGGCAGTCAGTCTGAAAAACGGACAAGATAGAGCATGTTTTTTTGCGTCCGTTTTTCACTGACAGTCAAAAAAAACTGCTGTGTGAACAACCCCATAGACTACCATTGGTCTTAAAACGGACATGTGATGGCCTTTAAAAAGAATTTACAACACACGTCCGTTTTTCACTGTTGTGTGCATATGTAGCCTTAGGGTACTTCTGGTGAGCATCATGACCTCCTCGCAGCTCATCATTGGATGGCAACTCAGCGATGGCGCTGTGCCAAGGCCATATGACAGGCGAACATGTCACTGGCCTAGGAAGAGACCACCGCTGATTGGCGGCGGTGCTGGGAGTCGGACACTCACCGATCAGACAATGATGACCTATTCTGAGGATAGGTTGTCAGTATTAAACACCCGACACCCCCTTTAAACCTTTAACATATTCTTACATATGGCAATGTTCACATTAGCGTCATGGCTTCCATATACTGCAAACTACACTATTCCTCCAGTCCTGTGCAATCGTTGCTCTGCATGTGTCCGGCAGTGTGGTTACCTGTGTGTTAATAAATTCACAGCCTGATGAATGTTTAAAAATAAAAAACAAAACCTTTATTTCAAGTTCGTTTAAAAAGGGGCAAAAAGCCTATATGTGGTGGGTAGTAGACTTGGCAGATGTCCACATCCCTCCCTGTGTGGTGGCAGCTCTGAAGTGACGGCTCCTTTTGAAGCATGCAGCACCTCTCGGCAGAGACTTCTGGGCACGTGCCTGCCTGTTCTTGTGATCTCCCATTCATGATGGCTTTAGCTATAAAACGATCACATGCCACAACTGTGTAGACCTGGGACGGTGCTGGCCGTGTTCTTGGCACAATAGGAGACGTCTGTTAATTAGTGTTTAATGTCTCAGAACATGGAGCGGCTGCTGTGATGAGGGGCTGCATGCATGTTCCTCATTACAGGGCTTGCCATCCTACGTGGAGGAGTCTCCTTCTAGATCATGCTTGTCACATTACATGATCTTCATGCGCCAATTGTTCCGAATGTTAAGAGCCTTTCTGACTACATAAGTGAAGGTTTCATCGTCTTCGTCCTTTCACTGCTTCACGGATTACGTGTAAAGCAGTTCCCTATGGAAAAAGGCATTGCCAGTGTATTAAACGGTCGTCTGTTTGCTCTTCGGTAAAAGTTCTCCTCTTGCATGAAGTCCGATTATCTTCTATGTGGTCTTTTCAACATTAGTTTGGATTAACTAGATTTGAAGAGTGACAATGTAGGATGTTTCCTGGATGCCCTAGAAATTGGCGTTGTAGTGTACATTCCCTTCCTGCCCAACAATGCTACCTGCAAGTGTCAGTTTTTACCGCAGTTCTGGAATTCTATTCGTAGACAAGGACTCTGACAGCAGAGGGTACATCCAAGTGAGAATGACCCAGACTTTTTTTTTTTTTTTTTTTTCCATTGATATCCTTAGGATGTCTGTAGGAAATGTTCCCTTGCCTGTCAGCTGAGGTTCAGTGGATTCGGTAATGTCACTATGAAGTAGGCCTATCCCCTGCATGTTACATAATAGGTAACTGGGTCGCACCACTGCTGCTCCTTATATGTTCCACACTGCTTCTTTTTTGTTCCTGAACATAATTAATGGATGTTTTTTTAGGATATTCCCCCCTTCCTCCCCCCACTATGCTTATGGGAAGGTTAAAAATAATGCACCTGTCATCCTTGCGAGGCCACATACGTTCTGGTGCTCGGGAGTGCGTCATGGTCCTCCAGCTGGCAGCATTCCAGGAGTAGAGCTCTTTGAAAGAGAGCGGTCACAATCCCGGGAAGCGTCGGCTGGTGCATTCCCACTCTGCCCCTGCCTGCCTTTGTGCGTAAACTAATCCTAAGAGCACTTCAGCACCATTCATAGTAAGACGTAGGAAGACACACTCTTGTGATGCCCAAGTGCTATACAACTTTCTAAGTATTCAGCACTAATGGCCTCCTTAGTGATTATATACTGATATAACACCGAGACTGTCAGCACGGATTGGACAGGCAGTCAGTGTATGGGGACACACCCTCAAAGTCAACCATTTATTCATTTCTTTCTAGGAGGGATTGCAGTGGGACAGCACAATGTGGAGATCAACGAAAAGATGCTCCAGAATAGTTTTTTCCTTAAGAATACAAGCAATACACCCTTCCTTCTCCTACTTTCTCTGCCATCCCCTCACTCTCCTTGAGGGACATGTCCAGGTTACTGCATAGTCATGTCTCCAATAAATAAGGAGAGGGAAGGAGGAGCAAGGGTGCAATCATACAAACATGGTGCAACATTTTTGGATAAAGTAAGTTTTGAGTCAGCAGCTGGTCATATATATAAAGTAAGTTATGTTATGTCCCAAAAGCTGTGATCTCCTGTACAGAGAATGGGCACTGTCTGAAGAATACTCCAGCATGCTGATCCCGAGTGCCACAGTTCTACTGGAAGATCAGAGGGCATGTAAACGTGTACTACATTTAAACGTAGTAACCGTCATAAAGTGAGGGAACAAACAATCATTAGTGTGATCATTCGACCACATGCCCTTTGTACATATTGTTTACTCAGGGCAATGTGCTGCTGACAGTTGTGATTTTTTTTTTTTTTTTGAGGCCAGGAAATGAGATGAGATCAGCATTTGTCAGCTGATCACTGGACATATTTATACAGGGGAGTAATTGGGTACGAATATCCATGCGAACGTTTGCCTGACCAATCATCAACCCTGAATACAAGGGGCTTAGAGTACGGCTTCGCTGTCAGGTTTCCTGATGTAGTTTTGAAAGCCAAAACCAGGAGTGAATATGTCTGTGTATACTTTCTCTCCTTTTATGATCCGCTTCTGATTTTGTCCTCCAAAACTGCATCAGTAAACCTGACCGTGTGGCCGTACCCTTAAAGGTTAGGGCTTGGTACTACGTTCCACTTTATATAATGACAAAATGAGTGAACCTAGAATCCTATTTTACAAGGCTTTTAGCCATAAAATGCGAACAAAAACCTACCCTAAAGTCGTGATCGGTCTGCTTTTAGTTGCTTTTCTGGTGTTTAGCAGCTTCTTCTCCAGTAATGGGCATGGGTGGGCCACCACCTCCAACCAGTTCTTCCCCGGTTGGAAGCAGTCACATGCCTTCTTCAGTACATCGGTGTATACACCTGCCCCGAGGACAGTTGTTTCCCATTGATTTGTGGCTAAACAGAGCTGCTCTTGAATACAGAGTACAGTCTTGGCACATTAACTTTTATTAGTAAGGTGCTTTCTCCATCACGAGGCCCCGTAAGTGGCTGCTTAGCCTTTCTCGCTTCCTTGTGTATGGAAACTTTATATATTTGGGCCATGAGAACATTTTGCTGTTGATGATAAATGCAGTGTTTTGCTGCAGTTGTTTCAGACCTCGGAGTAATCTGAGTCTCTCATGATGTACTTTTCCTTCGCATATTTTGGTCTCGGTACAAATACTTTTCAGATGTGAGTTACGACGCCAGATGGCATTCAGGGACGCTTAACGCAGGTCACTTTTGAGATTGTTCTGTATAAAGGGACACATTACTGTACACTTGAGGAGCCGATTAGATTATTTCAGGAACCAGAGAGTTGAAAAACATGGCTCCCTTCTTTCAGAAACGGCACCACACCTGGTTGTGTGTGGTATTGCAGCTCAGTCTCATTCACGTTAGTAGCAAACGCAACCCATGAACAGGTGTGGTGCGGTTTCTGGAAGAAAGCGGCCACGTTCTTCTGATCCATGGCCATTTCCGTAAAAAATAAAATAAAAATTTGAATGCATTTTTCTACTTGGTATTGGGATTTGTCCAGCTAGTTTTTCTCTATATGTGGTAGGATAGCTACATTTAGCTCTATAGACATGCTTTCCTCCCTCCGCCAGGATCCCAGGGGTCAGCATCCTTGTTAGCTAGACCTTTCACCTAGTCCCGGGAATCCTATTATACCGTTCACCTGTAGATGTCATATTCAGGATTACACTGACCTATTCTCGCTGCCCCTGGACAGGCATGCTGTATGGGAAGCACAGTCATCTTGTTAGGTGCAGAGATCTGACGCCTCTGATTTTACTTCTTAGCACCAAAGGGGGAGAAATTATTAATCCTTCAGGGTGATTAGTGGGAACGCCCGGTGCTGTAGATAATGAACTGGAGCGACATTGAATTTGGATGCTTTACCCTTCTTGTTTAGTGTTGTTTACCCTGCATCGCTCGGCCAGATATTCCTCTGGGGGTTTATCCTGGCATTTGCTGGCACTGACGATGAAGCATGTTACAAAGCTTTGGTGCTGAGGCATCACTTCTATATATAGAGAGCTTCAGCTTCTAGTATAAACTGGCAGGACGGCTTTCATCGGAGGAGCGTGTGATTGCTCTTCGCTTTGTAGAAACAGCACACTGACCCCTTTCCTAATGTAGATCACCATCCACGTACCGCCAACACTCGTGAATAGGAAAATTAGCTTATGTCAGTTGAGCAAAAATGAAGGACTCCTCTGTAGACATCATGAAAAATTCCCTGTAAGCTCCTACCTGCCCAGACCATTGGACAATCACCAATGCAGTACAGCCTTTTGGGGTGGCATGGTTGCATGCACTTTGATGGGCACTAACTGGTTTAACCCCCTTAAGGGTGTGTCCACACATGACTGAAATCCGCAGCTGGAACACCACACCAAACCATTTACGTAAAATCTGCACAGCAGGTCAATTTCTGCTGCAAAAAAGAATCAAAATTGTTTAAAACTCATTCACTTTGCTGGTGCTGTGCAATTCTACGGATTTGCTGCAGGCAAATCCACGGTGGCAAATCTGTAGCTCTTCAGACTTGCGCAGGCGTTCCTTAAGGCTAACAGCACGTGATATAGATTACATGTGATTGTTCCATTTAAAAAAACGCAGCGTAATACAGTATGTGGTTTTACAGGGCGGCCTTTAAACGGATTGTCTGAGAATTCAAATGCCCCTGAACGTTGTAAAAAAAATAAGAATTACATCTTCCTCTGGCAGCGTTTGCTGCGCCAACTGTTCAGTCCCTGTAGCAGTAATGTGCCGGTAACTGGCACGTGGCTTCTATAGCCAGTCGCTGTCCTCGCCAGTATAACGTGATTGGCTCGTCACCGCCGAGGGAGAGAGACTGAACTGGCAGTGACGAGAATGGCGCCAGAAAAAGAGGGGAGTATGTATTTTTCTAGACAATCCCTTTAAGATAAATGGCCGCCCATGTTATACAAGGATGGTTAAAGTCAGCCATCAAGGGGGTCTCTGCTCTGGCTCATGGAGGGGGTTGTGAGTGTGGAACTGCCCCTATATGACCTGATAGGACATATGGACAAGGGTTGTCATCTTCATGGGGCTCTAACCCCTTTAATTACAAAGAAGATGCAGTTTTCTATCGTGTAAACCCGAAATCATGTGAGAGGCATTGTCTGGCAGATTCATAACCAAGACCCTAATTGTACTCATTAGAAGTCAATGCTGTAATGCCCAGAACAAGGCTTCCCACATATGGAAAGGCAACTTTAATGATCACTTTTGCAAGACTTTTAAAGATGGCTAGATGAAACCAGACATGACGTCTTTTCTCGGTCTCATTAGTTGTTTCTCTGAATTGTGGGACATAACCGGGATCTGGATTAAACGTGTGCGTCTGCCGAACGCATTCTTGCTAAAAAACGACGAGCTGCCAGCCTGAGCATTGACTTGTGCCCGAGACTCCATCAGACTCGCGGAGGTTAAGAACTGGAGTGAAGCAGAAAGAGTGTCGTCTGATGGGGTGCAGCCACACGGAGTCATTTTCAGGTGGATTTTGATGTGTGTTCAGTGGTGTATACCATGATTGTGCACAAGGCATGTGGTGATGTGACAGACCTTTCATTTTTGAAAAGTGGCAGCATAGACATATTAGTGAGGTTGTGCTGAGATTTTGCAGCAGTTTTGTGAAACTGCAATAACCTCACAGCATTTTTTGGAATTTCTGGAAAACTACATCAAACGCATTGTGTCGTAACGTGTAAACACAGCCTAAGGGTGCCCGAGTGCATTGCTGATCAAGTGTGTGTCCCCCCCCCCCCCCCTTTATGCAGGAAAACCACAGCGTAAGGATACATTCACAAAACCGTAGTGTTTTGCAGATCCTCAAAACTGGATAGTGTGCACTGGATACTGGACCGTGTGCGTTCTGCAAATTGCGTTCCGCACATGGCTGCCGCTCCATAGAAAATGCCTATTCTTGACCGCAATTGAGGACAGGAATAGGACATGCTTTATCTTTTTTTGCGAGGCTGCGGAATGGAACTACAGATGCGGACAGCACATAAACGCATAAAAAAAAGTTGCAAAAAATGCACCAAAACTGTAATAAACAGCACAGACTTTTTTTTGTTTCTTTTCTTCATGCGGATTTCTGCATACAAATCTGCACCTTGTGCAGGTGCCCTAAGAGCTCTCACATTGAGATTGTCCATTGCGAGCAGTGTTGAGCTATCGCCTGCGGTCTCGAGGAGCCTTGGCACCTTTGAGGAGGCGCCCGCTATTTTTGTGCAGCCGTGCTTTAAACGCTTTGTTTGCCTATACTATTTCAGACATTTCGGGATTGTTTTTATGTTTGCATGTCGTCACAGGATATGGTAAATCATTTGAGGGTCTGGCAAGCGTTCCTTGTGCTTTTTCCAGAAATGCATACCGAGAGCATTACATGGGAGTTTCAGCCCGTCTGGGATCCGGCGCTCCTAATGGAAAAAAAATGCATTGACATATTTCCTATATGGTGTGAATGAGCGCAGCCCAGACGACTTTTAGGGCTGCAGGCCAGCGCCTGTAGGATAAATGTTCTTCTCTCATACGGTCTTTGAGTGCGTTTGCTTATTAGATTTGCTTTAGCGTTTGAACTGCAAACCAAGCAGCAGAGACCTTGTTTAGCGTTTGAGAAGCTTAAAAGATTTAGTAGATTCCTCCTTTGATGCAGCAGGTTTGTCTGCGACCTTACACACGGACCACCTAGGGTGGTTAGGAGGTGCTGGAGCCATGTGAACTTAGCAGCGATGAATTAATCTGGTTCTGGATTGCAGCCTATCTCGCCTTGCCTGTTGTTTCCAGCTTGGCGATAACTTGTAGAATGCACAGAATTGTCAAATTTCTTATTCTGTAATGGCAATATTTTAACATTGAAGTGAAATACTCTTGGTCTTCGTAAAATGCACCTTGGAGCAGATGTGAAACCTCAGACGAATGCATAAAACGCTCCCCTTTTGTAACCTTCAGTCACGTCTTCCTCTTGCCAGGAAGGCTTGAGTAAGCCAGCCCAACCACAAAGCTGTATTATCGGGGACTCCAGCTATTGCTGGCGGTAAGTAGGAAATAGATTAAACACAGGTTTCCCCTGTTCCTAAGCTGCCAGCAGTGATGTCAGTGACATTAAATGATCCTACGCTGAGCTCACTGTAGCCCGAGATCCCCTGCACTAAGCCATTTGTGCCGAGCCTTGTTTCACAGGTTGTTAAGGAAACGCTGAAAAACAATGGCGAGTCCAGACGCAGAGAACGCCCCCCCGTCCCCAAAATGATCAGTGCAGACTGCATTGCATCTTGTGGAAATCTTGAGTTTACTTGTAACCCAGATATGGCATAGATGTTTTTGAAGGCGTGCATTAATCTATATATTATAGACATGTCGTAGCGCTGTGTGATGGATACCATGATGTAAAACTTCTTTATCAGTTTTAAACCACAAAGCATTGTCTTAAAGAGGACCAGCTGGCTGACTGGAGACGTCTGTCTTAGTAAGAACTGTATGTTCCCCACAAAATAATTGTGGAGCATTGTGCTGTTCCTCAGTTATTCCCGCTAGAAATGTCAGGTTAAGTTGACTACTGGGTGTCACCAGTTGTGGGGGTGGCTGACACTGTACAATCAATGCTGATACTGCCCGAATGTGTAGGGACACGCCCAATTGACAAAGGCAATGGTAACGCCCAGTTGGTAATTTTATTTATATATTTCTAGGAAGAATAACGGAGGTACAGCACAACTGAGTTATGAGAAAAGATGCTCTAGAATTGTTATTTCGCCGGGGGTGCAAACATTTACTAAAAGAGACATGTCAGGAGAGGCGAGAGAGCTTGATGGTCTTCAGTGTATGAGGTGTTGCCAAAATCTCTTCAGCATCCACTTACGGGGAAGCACTTGCTTGTTTTTGTATGCAATGTTTTTAGCCCCCGAAGAAACGGGTGCGAGAATTGTCAGACAGCTGCGCCCCTGCCGTGACCGTGGAAATTAAAGACGATTATGACCTATTGATAGGATAGGCCATAAATATCTGATAGGCGTGGGTCCTACTTCTGGGACCAGCACGTCTCAAAAATGAGACCCTGCTGTGAACATAGAGAACATGGCGCTTGTGCGGCTTTCTCCATTCACTTTACTGCTGTGGTGCTTCCGAAAATAGCTGAGCCAGCGCTTGCTGTGCCATAGCGGTGAAGGGCACTTATGTATGGTATATAGATACATGGCAACCCATCAGATTTCACCTTTCATTTTTCACAGCTTCTTTGGAAAATGAAAGGTGGAATCTGATTGGTTGCTATGGGCAACTAAGCTGGTTCTACTTTACACCTGTTTGATAAATCTCCCCCAGGGTGTCCAGATGGAACAACCCTTTAGTATCTCTGATTGTGTTAAACATGTTAAAGGGGTTCTCTAGTAGTTTTCTAGTCTGATGTGCGACAGTGAAGGTCAAATATATTAATGTTTGTTTTTTATTTTTTGCTCTCCAGAATAACAACCTCTACAACCTCAGCAAGATACCTGTTCAATCTCAAGGGATTATGGACTCTCAGTAACCTCCACACATCACAACCAGGACCTCACAATCCTCCTCTTCAATAGATGGTACGCTGCATCCACTTCACCTTGTTTACTTCACACGCAAACCTCAGGAGTCAGCTGACTAAACCGCACCTTGTCTGTTGTGCCAAGCAAAACGCACTGTGACGCCTGGACAGAAGCAATCTGCTCCTTCTTCATCTTTGGAGACAACCTCAGTGATCCCCCCAGCACCAGCTCGCGGTGCACATGGACTTTCTTCTTCGCACATTGTACTCAACTCATTCAATTTAAGTTGCTGCTGAAAATTTTCAAGAAAGAAAAAAAAAAAAACTGTATTACAAATCATTGGTGTAAATTATTATAAGTACAAAAGAACTGTTAATAATATTGATTGAGAATTAAATATTTAACATAGGTTTTTGATTTATACAATTTATTTTTTTTTCTCTTAGAGCCCATTTTTTATGTGGGAATTTGAGGTATACTGTTGTAAAAAGACTTTGGATAATTGCTAAAATATGGCTAATAAAAGACGTAGAGTACTATCCTCCTTTCTAAGAAACAAATCCGGTCCTAGATTGCTAGGACTCCTTATTTTGGGTCCTATTTAGTGAGACTTGTAATATAAGCGTATGTCAGAATACATCTGCACTCCCGGCAGTGATGTGCTTTAACTCCTTCGGTGCCAGATGGGGCTGCAGTTTATCAGAACCAATGACCATACCCACGCTAGTCACAGGTTTAAAAGATAAAAAAAAAAAACACTGACTTTTTTTTTTTTTTTTTTCATTGCACAGGTACAAGAAAATAAAAAATAATAAAGAGTCTTCCATTGTATATAGTTATAAAAGAAAGAAGTAAAAATAAAAAAATAATAATAATAATAAAATTTAAAAAAAAAATAAAAAAAGGGAAAAAAAGTGAAACTTGGCTGAATTCTTTAAATGAAACTCCCTGGAATGAGCAATGTGGTTGTTTGTAAATTCTGGAAAATCTTTCTATATGTAATAAACTAGATACTGTTTAATTTTTTTTCTGGTAAATGTGGTGTAATTTGTTGTCCTTTACTAACATATAAGTGATATATATATTCTAACGGTGGAAGGTTTCATGGCCACACAAAGACACAGGTCTATAGATGTCCGTCATACAGGTGTGTTAAAGGGAATCTGTCACCAGTTTTATGCTGCCATACAAGAGCAGCGGTGACTGGGGATGAGCGACCCGCTGCGCAGAATGCTGGGTCAACTTACTCCAAATGATCCAGTAAATTTGCTAAATGATCCAAGCAGTGGAGTCCACCCAATACAGTGCGCGCCAAGGAGTCCTGATATTCATCTTTCCATGACGTCCTGCTGCTGATAGGAAGAAAGATGTCAGTCATCAGCAGGGAGAGAGGAAGCTCATGAGTATGAGAACTCTCTAGCATGTGCTGTGTACTGAGTGGACCCCAATGGTCGGCACACACGAAAGCTAAGTGGGTTACTTCACATATCTGTCACTAGTTTATGCTGCCCTCAGAGAGGGAAGCGTAAAACTGGTGACATATTCCCTTTAAACATGCTATTTCCTTTGATGCATTTGTATAATTATCTACTTTATCTAGAATGATCTGGTAGCATACAAGCTAACAATGGCAAACAGTGATTCTGTATGGGGATGAGCTATGGCAGGCATCCTCAAACTGTGGCCCTCCAGCTGTTGCAAAACTATAACTCCCAGCATGCCTGAACAGTCTACAGCATGGATGTCAAACTCGTGGCCCTCCTGATGTTGCAAAACTACAACTCCCATCATTCCCTGATAGCTGTAGTATGTCCAGGCATGAAGGGAGTTGTAGTTTTGCAACAGCTGGAGGGCCACGAGTTTGACATCCCTGGCCTACAGCTATCAGCCTTCAGCAGGGCATTGTGGGAGTTGTAGTTTTACAACAGCTGGAGGGCCGCAGTTAGAGGATGCCTGAGCTATGGCATCCCATACTGTGGAGGAGATCACTGCATGTAAATGCAGTTTTCTCCTCTGACTAGCAGGCGATTGTCAGGAAGCAACGCTTCCTCCCTGACAATCGCCTTCTACATCGGCCCATGTAAAGGGACCTTAATTTGGATGTAGTCTTGACCCGTTATTCTTTTAACACCACCTACATCAGCTCTAGTTTAAAACTCACGACAATCCAATGTTTTTATGCTTAGTGCCCACAGCAAGCCAAACATATGACGCCTCGCAAATTATTCTTATAGTCTGATTATGACATTGTAGTACTTAAACAGTGGTGCCACCTTCGAGCTCTGAGCTGCAAGTAGGGGCAGCACAGTAAAAATGTTAACACGGTTGAATATACCATTGTGCGGTTACTAAGCATCTCGTAGCAGTTTCCACAGAGTACTTTGTGCCAAAGCAGATACCCATCCAATTGTGTCCAGGGCAATGACCATTCTATTGGGCCCTCCAAAGCAGTGCCCATATAGATGAGCCAGGCACAGCAGCACTCCTATAACTTATTTCTCCATGATGGCCTTGCACTTATCACGCTTGTTGATCAATCTGTCACATCGTTAGACTATCCACTCTAAGATCACACCACCTATTTGTTGATTTGGTGTCTCATTTTAAGGGTTCATGCACACAACCATATGTATTTTGCGATCTGGAGGAAAAAAAAGGGCCCCAAAAAAACAAACTGACAGACAAAAAATACATTTGTGTGCATGAGCCCCTAAGCCTTGCCAATTTCCCACTAGGTCATGGTCCATTTTTGGACAAGGTGTACAAAGTGTAAGAAAGTGTTTAAAATACTTAAATATGGTGCAAAGCCCAAATTCTGGCAGCAACTGGACAGTGTCTGCCCCCCAACGCTGCCATTCCCACAGCCGTCGGCTCAAAGCCATGACTGTGCCAAGAATGGACACGAGGCTGAACCGCTTGTGGGTCTGTGACGTCCAAAGTGAAAAACTGGGGTGGATTTGGGAGTGAAAAACCGCTGTGTGAGTGTATGCCAGGCATCCTCAAACTGTGGCCCTCCAGCTGTTGCAAAACTACAACTCCCAGCATGCCTGATCAGCCTACAGCAGGGCATTGTGGGAGTTGTAGTTTTACAACAGCTGGGGAGCCGCAGTTTGAGGATGCCTGGTGTATGCGAAGAATAGTTTTAGTTAAAAGTAGGGAACTGTAATTAGAACCAATACACATATATATATATATATATATATATATATATTATTTATATATTTTTTTTTATGTTAAGGTGAGTTAATAGGCCTTTCTAATTCTGTAAAAAAAAAGAAATAAATAAAAAAAATTAGAAAGAGTTCGGCTACATGGTGATCCTGGACTTGCCCAAGTCTGTCGCGCCCAAGAGTTGCAGTGGGATGGCAGTGTAGCGGTACTAGCATAGAAATAGATGGCATCACAGTGCGACTGCATGTGTGCCGCAAGCTCAGACACTGCTGAATGTTTTGCGATTCTGGGGTTGTGGTCATGGTAAATGAGCGTTACCCCATTCACTTCTATGCTAATACTGCTACACTGTGATCTTTGGGAGCAACAGGTGTCTCCCGACCGAGAACACCTTATAGCCGAACCCTGTTTTCATTAAGATGTATTCGTGTAAATATGGGGGGACATTTAGCAAATCAGATACATCTATTTTGTGGCTTAAAAATGATTGCAGTGTTTTTTTTTTTTTTGGTAAGATTTTACGACGTGGTGACCCTTGCCACTTTTCCAAGATCTAAAAGTGAGATTAGACCTGGGTTATGGCACATTACTATGTACGACTTTTGCAAAAGCCGTAAAAAGGTCATAACTCTACGCCAGGCACCCGCCTGATGTACGTTAACACAATATATTATTGAGCCATTTCATAAATTTGGCACAGACAGACTTAAAAAGGACACAAAAACAACTGCAAATGATAAATGTCTCCAGTCTGGAGGTTCAAAAGAATTTGGCATTTCAGTTAGCATGCCTAACATAAAGCTTGATTTTTGGCTTTAGCTATGCGCTCCCGTCAAAGCTTGTGCATGTGCATTATGATCTACTATTACTCAAGCAGAATGATGGGAGATCTGACTCATCCTATGACCATTAGATCATACATGCCTGTAGTAAATCACAGCAACTTCCCAACCACAGAGGAGGATGTTAATGTGAAAACGTAACTTGGATCTTTACTGTTGGAGGGGACATTCCTATTTCCCCCAAATCTATTCTGTTGTGGTGCGGTGGTACACCATGTTCAAGTGTCATTTACCCAATAAGGCACACTTATGGTCTATGGATTATGGGAGTCATTTACAATCAGAAATAAGTCTATATTAGGCGTATTGCTGGTGCAGATTGCGACGCAAAGGTTATTTGCACCACAATCTGTGACTTCTCCCCGCTCACGCCAGGTCTAAAATAGTGGGCGCGGCATGGGCAGGGATGGGCTGCTAGGCATGTCTAATTCATCATTTTCTACGTATGTTTTAGGTGTAGAAAGTGGTCTAAATGTAAGCAAGGAAGCTGGATATGTTGAAGTTATGTAGAAGCTGACGCCTCTACATAACTTCGGCGGATCAACCTCCAGCTATGGGGGCTATTAAGACCGGCGTCTAAAAACTGTGACGCGTGACTAGTGAGTTAGTGCCGAGTAAGCACTGGTCATAACGTAGTGTCCCTGCAATCCCTTTAATAAAAATATATATATATCCCGAGTTAGATATTACACCTATCAGCTCTGTAGCTTTCAGTTAGAGGTCTATTTCTTATCTTGGACAGAATGTAGCTTGATGCCCCTTGTGATTAACTAATTGAGTAATTGTAGGGATCTCTAAACAGCCCTAATTGTGTCCAGTCGTCTTTTTCTCCCCATTTGGTGTTCAGAGCTGTCTGCCGGAGAGAAAATCACGCTGTACATGATCAACAGCAAGACTAGATATTCAAGAGAGGCCCATGCGTGGGGAGCCACATCCGTCGGACCAGGCTGAAAACATGCCTGCAGTAACTAGTGGAATTGTTCCATGTTGTTTTTCCTGCTCCTCAAACCTCGTCCTGATGAATACTGACCATATTATAGTAACAAAGTGCTCATTCATTAAACTCTTCATGGAGTCGATTCTGTCTTTCCTTTTCACAGTTCCCAGGATAAAATAATGTAAACCCTTAAAGCCACATATATCTTTTCCTCAAACTTTCAGGATGCTTTGATATTGATTCCTACAGCATGTCATTTCCATCAATATTCAGATGATGCATTTAGAAAATGGTTCCTCTAGAAACCTTGTAGCGGTATACATGGCATTAGAGCCTGCAGTCGGGTGATGGATGCCTTTCAGTTTTGTTCTTGTGGTGGCCCTCTGTATAGGAAAGCACACCCTGCTACGCTTTTTCATACAGCTGAAGAAAACGGTATGATGGTACCAGCCAGGTGATGCCAAAAGAACTCTCTCAGCCCGGGGCGGATTGGCCATAAACCTTTAAGGGAAATTTCCCAGTGGGCCGATACACACGGGGCCACCTGAGCCCTCCTCATGGCCGGCCAGTGGAAGTTTTTGGGGATGTGTTTTGTGCTGCTGGCAGTATTTTATGTAGGACTGTGGTATTTGGCTCTGTTGGAGTGGTATAATGTGCCACAATATGGTACAGGTGGCCCTGCCTTCCATCAATTTGGACCCGACGATAAAATGGGGTCATTTTAAAGAGGACCTTTCACCTGGGTATCCTTAATCTAATTATTATCCTACCTTATAGTGCGGCCCCCACTGATGTCTTGACACTTTTTTCTCTCTAAAGAACCCCCCGTTCGTCCACTGTGGTCCCGTATCTTTTGGCGCCTCATATGCTAATGAGGCGACTCGGTTATACTAGGCGTGGACTTGTATTTCTCCTGGGCGCAGTTATCTTATCCCTGTATGCGAGCGCATCCAATCAGAGCGCCCCGCTCTTAGCCAGGGAGAAGGAGCTGCGATTCAGTGGGGGCCGCACTATAAGGTAGGATAATTAGATTAAGGATATCCAGGTGAAAGGTCCTCTTTAAGTTCCCAGTCCGCCCCTGCTTTAAGCTTTCTGATAAATGGGGGCTTATGGAAACTAGGGAAACACAACGGTGCGCCACTGTAAAGAATATTTCCTTTGTTTTCAACACTTTCTCACACTTATGAGAACAGTGATCTTACTGCACCATGCCCTCTGACTGCACTGACATTAAAGGGGTATTCCGATTTGTAAGTAAGGCTACTTTCACATCTGCATTTTGCTGTGTGTGGTTTTGAGATCTGTCACAGAATCTCAAAACCGCAGCAAAAGGCTTCCGTTTTCTCCCCATTCATTTTCAATGGGGACAAAACTGAATAAACTTGAACGGAGTGCAGAATGCTCCCCGTTCCGTTGCGTTCCCATGACGCACACAAAAACAATGCAAGCAGCGTTTTTGTGTGCATTATGGGATACTGAGCAAGATGGATCCAGCATGAAACACAATGTAAGGCCAAATGCACATGGCCGTGTCCGCGGCCGAGAGCGGTCCATGGTATGCCGGGCTAGATTCCTGTTCAGAGCAGGAGTGCACGGCGTCATTGGTTGCCAAGACACCGTGCGCTTTATGTCGCCGCTGCACTACAGTAATACACACTCGTATAGTGTATTACTGTAGTGCAGCGGCGACATGAAGCGCACGGCGTCATAGCAACCAATGACTCCGTGCGCTCCTGCTCTGAACAGGAATCCAGCCCGGCATACCACGGACCGCTCTCGGCCGTGTGCATTCAGCCTTAGTCAGTGGTGCCGAATCTGTTTTTTCAGACACGAAAAAAAATGGATCCGGCACCCGTTGACTTACAATGGATCTGTCTTGTTCATGTTGGAGATAATGCAACCGGATCTGTTGTGAACAGATGCAAACGGTTGTATTGTTGAACGGATGCGTTTTTGCTGATCCCCTGTGAAAGTAGCCTAAAAGTGGGGTTGGAGAAGGCAAAAATAACAAATGGTAAGTTCTCACTGGTCTCCATGCGCAGCCAATCACTGGCTGCAGAGTTGACCTACCTCAGCCGTTAATTGTCTGAATGGGCAGTCCAAGCCGATTCCAGTGTGTCGAGCCTGAGAAGAGGAGGTTGAAAAGAGTGGAGATTGGAGCAGTGGTCAAACAGCAGCGACTGGGGATCGGTAAGGTGAGCAAATAGTTCACTCTTATTTTTGCCCTCACTGACCCTATTATTATTTAAAATGATTGCATCGGAACACACGTTGAAGATGCATTTATGAGACTTAAAGGGAGCCTGTCACCAGGAAATTGACTATTAAACCAGGCACAAGGTCTTGTATAACTAGCTGAGCTGAATGGAATGATATATTTCATTTAGTGACCTGTTGCTTCATTTAGGAGGAATAGTATGTTTAGTTCATGTGCAAATTAGCAGTTAAGTGCACTGAGGGCAGATCTGAGTCACTAGGTGCACCCTTTCCCTCCTGCTTCCTCTGCTAGCCCCTCCATCTCCTTCTTGATTGACAGGGGCACGTTCATGCTGTGGCTTGGGACCACCCACAGTGCACTTAAAGGGGTTATCCCATGACTAATGTAAAAAATGATAATCAGACATCATATAGGACATGACGGTCTCTTTCTAACAAAGCTAGAACCAGCCCTGTACCTCAAATGGATCCCGAGATCTCCACATTCATTGTTCTGCTAGATTTATATCAAGGTGAAAGCTCAAGGGGAGTGTCTTTTCTGCTGCAGCTAAGGGGGCGTGTCCATGCTCTCCCTATCACAGCTCAGGGTCGTGTCTCAGCTCTCCCTATCACAGCTCAGGAGGCAGTTGAAGGATGAAACTGAGCATGTGCGGCCATCTCAGTGAGCAGGACAAAGAAATAAGGGAAAAAAACAGCAGGTGGCGCTATACAGTCATATTTTATTGAATAAATGGGTATACAAAATTTTTAATTACATACAATTTCTAAAGTATTCAGATACAGGGGCTGGTTTAAAAACTATAGAATATTTTTTGTGGGACAACTGCTTTAACTTCTCATTTGCATACGGTATAAAATCTATTTTTCTCCAAAATGCAGCCTCGGATAAAGGTAACATTGCATTCAGCTGAGATAGTTCTACAGAGCATCATGCCTGGTTTGATAGTGAGTTTCCTGGAGACTCCCTTTAAATGGTTATGACCTAAAGCTTAGGATAGGCCACCAATATAAAACCGGTGGGGAAACGACTCTTGCCACCCCTTGCAATTAGCTGATTGGGCCTGTGATATCGCATTCATTATTGACATGGCCTTTCTGCAGCTCATTCTCATTCAAGTGAATGGCATTAAGCTACATTTGTGGGCACAGCAGAATGTACGCTGCAGTGCTTGGTATACAATGAAGAGACTGCATCTCCTGGTCCAGTGCAGGAACCCATTCAAATAGCTGATTGGCAGGGGGAGTCGGACACCCACTGATGTGATATTGATGACCTCTATTAAAAATAGGTCACCAATATTTTAGCCTGGTAAACCCCTTTAACTCATTTACAGAGTGGTATGCACTTGGCATTGTGAGGCAGGACGGTATGAACTCAGAAATGCACCAAAAACACAGAAAGGCACCCAATATCCCTTACTAAGAATCACCTGCTGATAATGAGAAATGATATGCTGTTAAAAAAAAAAAAAATTTTGGGGCTTTTCGCTGATATCTCGGATTCCAGCTGAATCCGGGGGAAAAAATGTCGTACTTCATATGAAATACAGTATGGGCTCATACACGTCTATGGGGGAAACTCATACCTTATGAATAATCAATCCATATCTTTGCTGCAACCCTCACTAATACACTCCGTAACGCGTATTATATCACTTTAATCATTTTGATGTACATGTGTGATTGTCGTATCATGTGAGTACATAGCCAACACTGGATAAATGTATGTGGGAAATGAGCAAAGATGTGTACTATTAGAAAGCCCAGCGTGACCTAATTCTTAAGCATTCAGTGACATAATCCTATAGTGATGTGTGTCCTATATATGAAGAATATGAATTATGTTTGTAAGACTCTTAAGCAGGCCAGACACACAGTAGTTGCTGCCAATAAGATCTTTTTTTAAAGAGCAAAATCGTGCAAATTTGGCTTAGTGTCGCTTTTATTTTTATGGAAACCTTAGGCTGTTCTCACATCTCCGGCCGTCCGCTCTGGCAGGCTGTTCCGACATAGAACAGCCTACCGGACTTCTCTGGATCCAGCATCGCTGGATACTACGGTCTGCCCACCGGACCGCATTAACTGTAATGGGGTTTGGCAGAGATCCAGCTGCTACCCGAAAAATATGCAGGAGATCGGCTGGACAGATAGGGAACTGCGGGAATGGGAACTGATAGGATAGTCAGTCAGGAATTGCTATTACTGGGGTTAATTACTGGCTCACAATAACTGATGGAAATAACTGACCAAATAACTGAAGGGTGAACTTGGCCTCAGTGGGTTGTTTCCCTATCTTGGTCAATTTGATGTCTGGCGGCTTTTACCATGAGCTGTATCATGGTGTTAGGGGAGTGTATTGTGTGCCTCCTGTACCTGTTTCTGGGGGGTTAGTGGTCTGTGGGGTGTGTTTTCTATCCTGAATAGCACTTTGGGGTACCATCAAGTTATGGTTAACATGATAAAACTGTCTGAGAAGTAATAACGTGATATTAGTAATAATTGCCTATTATTAGTATTATACTGTGTTATTACATCACAGACCATTTTATCAGCTTTATATCCTGACAGCATATAATAGGAGAAAATGGTTGCTATGAGGTAATAACATAATATATTACTGATCATACATTAGGGCCCTCAGACATGCCAAGTGTGCCCCTGCATACATCTCTGACCTAATCTTCATAACCTGTCTCCTCCATACATCTTAGCTCTAATCTCTCAGTACATCTCCACATATAATGTCCAATCTATCCAAGACCTCCTTATTTGCTCTCTTCTTGTCTATTCAGTTGTCTCCAACATTTCTTCCATACATTCCCCATCCTCTGGAACTTGCTACCCCAGTATATCAAGCTCTTTCCCACCTTCAGTTTTTTCAAGAGCACCATGAAAATTCATCACTTTAGGAAAACGTATAACCTACATGAAAAGGGTTGTCCAAGTTATATGCTGTGAATATACGAGATGTGCAGCACCTGAAACTACGGATACTGGAAGCCTGTGCTAGCATTTCTCCTGCGGTGTTGCTATCAGTGTGTGAAGAGTGGGAGAAGAGGGTTGCATTGACAATCCAACACAATGGGCGGCACATTGAACACATTTTATAAGTGGTCAGAAACTTGTAAATAACTCATGAAAGAATAAAGTTATGTTAAAACCAAGCACACCATTGTTTTTCTTGTGAAAGTCCCAATAAGTTTGATGTGTCACATGACCCTCTTCCTATTGAAAAAACAAACGTTGGATTCAAAATGGCCGACTTCAAAATGGCCGCCATGGTCACCACCCATCTTGAAAAGTTTTCCCCCTCACATATACTAATGTGCCACAAACAGGAAGTTAATATCACCAACCATTCCCATTTTATTAAGGTGTATCCATATAAATGGCCCACCCTGTAGATTACCTTACACAGAGCATGCTACAGAGCGGATATATTTGAATAAGTTCTTATGTGCTTTTATCTACTTTTTTTTTCTACCCATTGTTTCAGTCCCTCAGGTCTACTCACAGATATGTGCCTCCTCACAGTAGATATGCCAAGATATGTGTCCCCTCACAGTAGATATGCCAAGATATGTGCCCACCTCAAAGTAGATAAGCCAAGATATGTGCCCCCATCACAGTAGATACCCCAAAATATTTGCCCCCTCGCAGTAGATATTCCAAGATATGTGCACCCTCACAGTAGATATCCCAAAATATGTGCCCCCTCACAGTAGATATGCCAAGATGTGTGCCCCCTTCACAGTAGATATGCCAAGATATGTGCCCTCTTATGGTGGATATGCCAAGATATGTGCACCCTCACAGTAGATATCCCAAAATATGTGCCCCCTCACAGTAGATATGCCAAGATGTGTGCCCCCTTCACAGTAGATATGCCAAGATATGTGCCCTCTTATGGTGGATATGCCAAGATATGTGCCCAGTGCCCCCTTTACAGTGGTTATGGCCAGATGTACCCCCTTCACAGGAAGTGAAAAAATAAAAAATAAAAATACTCCTGGCCTCAGTCACCTGGCTCCTCCCATGATCTGCGCTCCCCATCAGCAGCAGGAGGATACTGTGACACATCGCACTGCTGTGTAGGAGGAGCAGAGGCTGATTTCTAGCCTTTGCCGCTCCTCCTCATACACAGATCAGCAGGATTATGTGTAAGGACATCGTGCTGTTGCTGCTGTGGAGCAATGGCAGCTCAATGGTGGAGTGGGGAGAAAATAGTTTCTTGCTTCAGTGGCGTGCCGACGGTGTTTGGCACCTGGGGTGGGTCCTTTCTCTGGCACCCCCCAATAAAAAATGTTTACCCCTCACAGTAATATTGCCCTCATTGTACAACCTTCACAGTAGTTTTGTACAGATGTGTGCCCCTTCACAGTAGTTATGCCCACATTGTGCCCTCTCACAGTAGTAATGCTGTATCTGTGCCCCTTCACAGTAATAATCCCCATTGTGCCCCCTTCATAGTAATAATCCCCATTGTGCCCCCTTCATTGTAGTAATGCCCTTTGGCTCTGTGCCCCCTCCATAGTAGAAATGTCAATTGTGCCCCCTTCACATTAGTAATGCCCTCGGTGCCCCCTCCAGAGTAGTAATGCCCTCTGTGCCCCCTCCAGAGTAGTAATGCCCTCTGTGCCCCCTCCATAGTAGAAATGCCCTCTGTGCCCCCTCCATAGTAGAAATGCCCTCTGTGCCCCCTCCATAGTAATAAAGACCTCTGTGCCCCCTCCATAGTAATAAAGACCACTGTGCCGCCTCCATATTAATAAAGTCCTCTGTGCCCCCTCCATAGTAATAAAGTTCTCTGTGCCCCCTCCATAGTAATAAAGTCCTCTGTGACCCCTCTATATTAAAAACAAAAAAACACAGTAACTACTCACCTTGTCCCGCTCCTAAAGCTCACAGTCCTCTCTTCCCTGCAGGAACAGATCGCTCTGCAGCACTGTGTGGGTGGAGCTTATGCCGATTTCCCCGCCTGATGGCTCCGCCCACACATGCTGGCAGCGCGATCCGTGCCTACAGGCTGAATGGTGAAGCTGGGAGAAGTCTTCCTGCTTCACCAGTCAGAGCGCAGCTGCCCTGAAGAAGGGGAGGAGCAGGGGGAGCTGAGCGGTGAATGACAGGACCTCAGCTCCCAGCGATCCAGCAATGAGCTCTTCCATCTGTATAGATGGCAGCACTCATTGCTTCTGGCCTCTGGCCTCTGGCAGCTGTGCTGTGGGCCCCGGCATTTGCCCGGGTATGCCGGGTGCTGACACCGGCCTTGGTGGTGACCTCTGCATGGAAAGTCACCCTTCAGCCAAGAGAATAACCTCAGCAGCTGGAGGACCACAATGAGGCGCTTCTTGAAAATCTTGCTGTTTGCTAACCTGTGGAGGGAAGATAGTCTGCTCACTACTTACCCCACTGCCGATGATGTCATCTCCATGATGCTTACACCACTGCTGGCTCTCCAACCAGTTGTGTTCCTGAGTCTTCCTCTTCAGCTGCATATACTGTACAGGGAGTGCAGAATTATTAGGCAAGTTGTATTTTTGAGGATTAATTTTATTATTGAACAACAACCATGTTCTCAATGAACCCAAAAAACTCATTAATATCAAAGCTGAATATTTTTGGAAGTAGTTTTTAGTTTGTTTTTAGTTTTAGCTATTTTAGGGGGATATCTGTGTGTGCAGGTGACTATTACTGTGCATAATTATTAGGCAACTTAACAAAAAACAAATATATACCCATTTCAATTATTTATTTTTACCAATGAAACCAATATAACATCTCAACATTCACAAATATACATTTCTGACATTCAAAAACAAAACAAAAAAAAATCAGTGACCAATATAGCCACCTTTCTTTGCAAGGACACTCAAAAGCCTGCCATCCATGGATTCTGTCAGTGTTTTGATCTGTTCACCATCAACATTGCGTGCAGCAGCAACCACAGCCTCCCAGACACTGTTCAGAGAGGTGTACTGTTTTCCCTCCTTGTAAATCTCACATTTGATGATGGACCACAGGTTCTCAATGGGGTTCAGATCAGGTGAACAAGGAGGCCATGTCATTAGATTTTCTTCTTTTATACCCTTTCTTGCCAGCCACGTTGTGGAGTACTTGGACGCGTGTGATGGAGCATTGTCCTGCATGAAAATCATGTTTTTCTTACCTTGCAGACTTCTTCCTGTACCACTGCTTGAAGAAGGTGTCTTCCAGAAACTGGCAGTAGGACTGGGAGTTGAGCTTGACTCCATCCTCAACCCGAAAAGGCCCCACAAGCTCATCTTTGATGATACCAGCCCAAACCAGTATTCCACCTCCACCTTGCTGGCGTCTGAGTCGGACTGGAGCTCTCTGCCCTTTACCAATCCAGCCACGGGCCCATCCATCTGGCCCATCAAGACTCACTCTCATTTCATCAGTCCATAAAACCTTAGAAAAATCAGTCTTGAGATATTTCTTGGCCCAGTCTTGACGTTTCAGCTTGTGTGTCTTGTTCAGTGGTGGTCGTCTTTCAGCCTTTCTTACCTTGGCCATGTCTCTGAGTATTGCACACCTTGTGCTTTTGGGCACTCCAGTGATGTTGCAGCTCTGAAATATGGCCAAACTGGTGGCAAGTGGCATCTTGGCAGCTGCACGCTTGACTTTTCTCAGTTCATGGGCAGTTATTTTGCGCCTTGGTTTTTCCACACGCTTCTTGCGACCCTGTTGACTATTTTGAATGAAACGCTTGATTGTTCGATGATCACACTTCAGAAGCTTTGCAATTTTAAGAGTGCTGCATCCCTCTGCAAGATATCTCACTATTTTTGACTTTTCTGAGCCTGTCAAGTCCTTCTTTTGACCCATTTTGCCAAAGGAAAGGAAGTTGCCTAATAATTATGCACACCTGATATAGGGTGTTGATGTCATTAGACCACACCCCTTCTCATTACAGAGATGCACATCACCTAATATGCTTAATTGGTAGTAGGCTTTCGAGCCTATACAGCTTGGAGTAAGACAACATGCATAAAGAGGATGATGTGGTCAAAATACTCATTTGCCCAATAATTCTGCACGTAGTGTATTTGTAGCCGAATAGGAAGACTAAGGCTAGTTCCTCAATAGCCTGCTGGAGCTCCCTGGATCCAGCATATCCTGATGTTACCACATATAGCATGCAGAATATGCCAGGATTTGGCTGGACAAAAAACGTTGTGTGCAGCATTCTCTGCTTGAACCGTTCTTTGCCAGAACAGCCTGCCGGAGTGCTAATGCAATGGGAAAGAATAATAAGGAATCCGGCTGGGACCTGAGCATAACAGCCCTCATCCTGTCCTGGAGGTCACATGAAAGCAGAAGAGACGGTGGCGTAAGCCGCATGATGAAGAGGTAAGTACTGAGACTATCTTCCCTCCACAGGTCAGAACACAGTAATCACCTACCCCCCCCCCCCCCTTTTTATACATGGCTTTAACATACATTTAGACCCCAGTGGCCAAATCGGGGGTGGGGGGGGAGGGGGAGGTGTCAGTATATCCGATCAATAATTTGTTTTCTATTTGGAGAAAATTTGACAAGAACCTGAACATTGGCAGATTCTTCAGAACTTCTTAGAGTCAGTATTTTTATGGTGTTGGTCTGAGCCAGTGGCTTGGCAAAGCTTAAGATCAGGGAGATGTTACCACATTATTCCATCAGCTCAGCTGTTAATATCATCATTGATCTCATTATAAGTGAGCCAAACAAACCATTGGTCTAAATTTACACAACGGTTTAGCAATCTGTGTTAAATGACGACCAACATACCATGTGCACTGTGGACAGCAGGGCTGTCAAGATAATACATGTGCCCTCTCCATGTTCGCACTACAACCCTATGTCTATGCAGAGGGTTCAGTACGCTGGCTTTGGCACGTTGGCATAACTGTATGGAGAGTATGGTGGACTATCCTGCTTGTAAACATGCCCCTGCAAGTTTTTGCCAGAGCAAAGGCCAAATTACGAAATGAACCTATCTGCTCTGATATCATCTGTATTATCTGCAGAACATGAGCTTCCGTTAAACATAATTTACTGCTACAGGAAACTATGTTGTGACACTGTAAATGTAGCCGAGGGCTGAGATATTTTACTGTATCCATCCTAGCAGCTGCTGCCTTCATAGCCTGGGAACAGTTGCAAAAAATTGTAAAGACTTGTGCGTTCTTGATATCGGAAGTATTTTATAATAGTAATCCTTCCCATCAGCGGGCTTTTTTTTTTTTACTACTATTGTAACAGGGACTATTATTTCACAAGTAGAACCTATAGTATTCTGAAATCAAGAAACTACCAGAAAAGAAGTCATTTTCAAGTGTTAAATACTTTAACCCCTTCAGGACCAAGTCAAGCCTTTTTCAGTTTCTTCTCTTACTCTAAGAACCAAAAACCAAATTTTGCGTTGACATAGCCATACAAGGGTTGGTTTTTGTAGGGTGAGATGTATTTTCTAATGGCACCTTTTCAATATAATATATCATATCATAAAATAGCTATTTCTGGTGTGAAAAAGCAATTCCACCTTTGTTTTTTGAATTTGGTTTTTACAGGGTTCACATTGTAGTAGGTGATAAATTCATATAGTTTTCATTAGGTTTATGTTTTACTAGTTTTAAAAAATTGATTCAGGCATCCATAACCTTTTGTCGGTGTAGCTTTGTTTTGAGTGGGAAGATCTGTAGTTCTACTGCTACGATTTTGGGATGTAGACAACTTTTTCATCAGTTTTTTAGGGGGAAGGAAGTTTAGGGAACTGAAATATGAAATTAGTAGATTGCTTATACAATACACTGTAATACTCCCATACTGCAGTGTATTGTGAGTTTTCTGATATCCTATTACCCCCTGCTAGAGGCAGGGTTTAATAGCAGTCTTCATGGGGTTGTCTTAGTTATTTGCCTTATGGCAGTATAAGCTAGAACATAAAAAAATCATCCTATATCCCCTTTTTTCCCCCTTGCGGTTCTCAGTGCCACAGATCCAGTCCTCTTCCCAGTGTTTGGCTGTAGTAGTGACATAGAGGTTGATGGCACATGACTGCTGCAGCCAATCACTGGCCGCACACACTTTCACAAGGCCCCTGGCTGCTATGACAACAAGTGGAGCACAATTGGAGGAGAGAGGGTGTCCTCTCCCTATGTCTAATCATCAGATGTTGCGGTCGCTATTCGCTGCATCCTCTGAGGGGTTAAATGGCTAGGATCTGAGATATCTCTGATCCCTGCCGCTGCAGGCAGATGTCAGCTGTGTAACCATGTGCTCAACTACTGAGTTTTCTCTGTACACTCATCGCGCACGTGTGGAGCAAAGGTGCTCAAAGGGGTTAATATATTCATCCAGCTCTGAGACACCTTAATCTCCTATACAGGCAAAAAATGCAATTCTTACGAAGCTCATAAGAGTTGTCACACGATTTTCCATGATCAGGCAGATTTATATACCATTTAGAATCAATGGAAAGTATACGCTTACACAAATTTGTCATCCGTCACGTTGACAAATGTGTGAAAGACTGATGACTATTGTCATCAATTGCATTAGTTCCATTCACTTTAAAGGATGGAAAAACTTCACTTATTTCGTTATTTAAGTCAATGGGAGAATGCTAGTTTTTCCATTTGTATTTTTATTTTAAAATCTGAGAGACAATGGATGGAAAAAAAAACTCCTATTATCTACATCCAATGTTCAAAGCAGAAGCCAGCCAAACATGATATGTGTGAGAAGATCAAGTGAAGGAGCCTTAGCTCTCTACAGAGCTGTAATGTTACTGTGTATTTCTGACCCATGGCTACCTTTAAGGAATTATTTAGCTGGTTCTTGAGCTTCAGAGGAGCATAAAAAATAATAATAAAATAAGCCATACTCATCTTCACCCACACCCCACCCCTACTGTTCAAATGTACAGGAAATGCCTACTTAGCCAATCATTGGCAACAATGTTGACCCATCTACGCTAGTGATTGGCGATTGGCTGAGCAGACACTTCCTGTGTGCTCAGAGGTACCAGGAAGCAGAGACCAACAGGGTCCTAGTGAGCATAAGAACAAGTGGAGGTGAGTGTGACTTATTTGTGTTTATGCCACTTTAAGGCCTCTTTCACACTACCGTTTTTTTTTTCCGTTTTGCGGTCCGTTTTTTGCGTTCCGTATACGGTCCGTATACGGAACCATTCATTTCAATGGTTCCGCAAAAAAACGGAATGTGTTCCGTATGCATTCCGTTTCCGTATTTCCGTTTTTCCGTTCCGTTGAAAAGATAGAACATGTCCTATATTTGGCCGCAAATCACGGTCCGTGGCTCCATTCAAGTCAATGGGTCCGCAAAAAAAACGGAACACATACGGAAATGCATCCGTATGTCTTCCGTATCCGTTCCGTTTTTTGCGGAACCATCTATTGAAAATGTTATGCCCAGCCCAATTTTTTCTATGTAATTACTGTATACTGTATATGCCATACGGAAAAACGGAACGGAACAACGGAACGGAAACGGAACCACAACGGAAGCAAAAAAACGGAACAACGGATCCGTGAAAAACGGAACGCAAAACACTGAATTCAACATACTGTAGTGTGAAAGAGGCCTAAGTCATAAAAAATAAATAAAACAGACAACCCCTTTAAGGGTTTTTGCACACTACCACAATGCCTGGAGCAGTGCAGCATCTATACAGTCTGTATATACAGAGTCTGCTGGAACATGCTGTCATTTTTTCTTCTGTCAGATTCAGAGGAAGGAAGAAAACAACTCTGTATAACATATAACGGGTGCAGGTACAGTAGAGGGCTCATGCTTCTCTACGGCCGCCAGATTGTGGTGCTGTATAAAGCTGAGCCCTAATGTAGTCATGTTCATGAACGCTTAGAATGTCGTGTCAGCCTCTAAACTGATGGCGATCCAAGCGGACAAACTAAGATCATCTGACATCTATCGCTAATGAGTAAGAAGATCTCTTCTATGCAAATTTCAGGCAATGCTCCACTGGAAAGAGGTATACAAATGAGCTCATACCAGCCAAACTCGAGACACACAGGTAGACAGCTTTATTGGGGTTCTTGCACCTCATCAGCACAGAGCTTATAGTCGTACTTTTTTCGGATTTAGAGTTGCCTGAAACTCTCCATACACCGCTGTGTTTCTTCAGTGATAAACGGCACCCCAATATCCCCCAATCTGCATCTAAGATCACTGGTATCACACAGTTTTCTGAGCCAATGCCAGAAGAAGATCCCGCAGGAAGAAGATGTATAAACCCTTCCTTTAGGTCTCATTCACACGACCATATGAATGGGTCCGCATCCGTTCTGCAATTTTGCGGGATGGGTGCGGACCCATTAATTTCAATGGGGCCGCAAAAGATGCGGACAGCACACGATTTTCCTTCCATAGACCTCCATTTTTTTTGCAGCTTCAAAAACTTGCATCTGCTATGTGTGTTGGTGTTTTTAATGGCATGGGGGGGGGGCACATACTTAAAAAAACTAAACGGTGAGCCATGCAAAAAACACCAGGTGTTAAACCATTCTATATGTGCAAAATGAGAATGCTATTAAAATGCTGACGAATGCTGCTTGTGCATGCGATATATTCCTTTTCATTGTAAATGATGTCCATCACAATCATGAAATAGATCACTTTTACTATAGCTAGAAATGATTTAGATATATCAACCACATTACAAGATATAACAGTACAAACTGGGGATACAATGTGTCCCGCTTCTCCTAGGCGTGTTACACAGTATGTTAAGGGTACTTTCACGCTACCGTTTTTGTTTTCTGGTATTGAGTTCCGTCCTCAATACCGGAAAAGAACTGATCAGTTTCATCCCCATGCATTCTGAATGGGGAGCATTCTGTTCAGGATGCATCAGTTCAGTCCCACTTACGTTTTTTGGCTGGAGAAAATACTGTAGCATGCTGCAGTTTTCTCTCCGGCCAAAAATCCTGAACACTTGCCGGAATGCTGGATCCATTGAAATGCCTTAATACCGGATCCGGCCCCTAGTGTTTTGGCAAAACGTATCCAGTTTTGCGGTCTGCGCATGAGAAAAAATAAATATCGGATCAGTTTTTTCGGATGACAATGCAATTCATTCGTGAGACGTATCCGCATCCGGATCTGTCTGACAAAAACATCAGTTTGCGTCCTGATTTCCGCATCCGGCATCTTCTGCCGCAAGTGTGAAAGTACCCTAAGACATAAAAAAAAATGATAACCTTACATGTGTCCACCCATCTTCTTTCCTGTCCCTCCACAAAACTCCACCAGTACCGAGTATCAAATAGAAATAGCACTGCTTGCTTCCCCTCCAGTGAGTGTTTAGTAAGAATGAAGTTCGAATGGATCCTATTACTTTAAAGAATTGTTAACACATGTAGTCATTACTTCAGAGTCCGCAGAGCTGTCACCTTGGATTTAGTGCATTATTGATGGAGAACACTGGTCTAAGATAATGAAAACTGATTATATAGTGCCAATTGTTACATGTCGTTATCGTGGTGGAATTTGTACCAGTTCTTGCAGTGAATCAGTGTCCTTGCCTCATTGCGTCTTACGTTAAATTAACATAAAATAGACGTATATAACACAAGATTTCTTAAATGACCAGTCCCAGAAATGTTCTTGGTGGGAAACCTCTGTTATAATTCACATATTAATATAATAATAATAATAGAATGGTATACGTTACCTATTTATCTATCTGACCGACGTCCATCTGTCCATTCATTTCATTATATTGATATACTAGTATTATTTAGTGTCATAATTAGGGATGAGCGAATCGACTTCGGATGAAACATCTGAAGTTGATTCGCATAAAACTTCATTCTAATACGGTGCAGAGCAGGAGCTCCGTAAAGTATTAGAATGTATTAGCTCCGATGAGCTGAAGTTATTGCTACGCGAAGTCTCGTGAGAATTTGCGCAATAACTTCATAAAATAGTTTGTACTATAAAAAAACATTTTCCGAACTCGGGTTCGGTTCCAAGTGGTACCTTGGAACCGAACCCGAGTTCGGGAAATGGTTTTTTACAGTACAAATTAATTTATGAAGTTATTGCGCAAAGTCTCAGGAGACTTCGGGAAGCAATAACATTAGCTCATCGGAGCCAATACATTCTAATACTTTACGGAGCTCCTGCTTCATACAGTATTAGAACGAAGTTTTATGCAAATCGACTTCAGATGTTTCATCCAAAGTCGATTCGCTCCTCCTTACCCTGGGTTCACACCTGAGCGTTCTGAAAGGAGCGCTCTGTATGCGCGATTGCACCGGCGTTTACAATCGCGCATACAGAGACAAGCGAACGCCGATTGTCGCGCGTTCCCGAAAGTCTATGTACGGGAACGCGCGACAAGACGCCCCAAAGAAGCTCATGTACTTCTTGGGGCGTAAAACGCCCAGGTGAGAACCATGCCCATAGGGAATCATTGGTTTCTCCTTGTTGAGCGTTTTACAGCACGTAGGAACGCGCTGTAAAACGCTCAGGTGTGAACCCAGCCTAAGTGATAATGAAGTGCCACTACCTGTGCTTAGGCTACGTTCACATCAGTGCTATCGATTTGGTTTCTTCTGCTCTGTTATAGGAGCAGAAGAACGGAAATGCCGGATTCGGCAAATAACTGACACGAATGGAACCTAACAAATCCTATTGTCTTCCGTTCGGGAGAACATTTTTTAGCAGAGAAAAAAATCCTGCATGCAGGACTTTTCTCTTCACTATTTTTGATCAATTCTGTGCTTCCAATGCAGATGTGAACAGAGCCTAACCTTGCAAATTTCCAGACGGTAGAACTTCATGTACCGACTCTATCTGTATCTAGTGGACGCCGGCCTATCTGTTTTATACATATGCAGGTAAATAGATAAATATGCATTTACTGAGACCTTTGTACTTCTCCCTTTTATTCACTGATTACCTAGAACATTACGCAGAACCCGGAGTGAGTCATTTTCTTAGAACTGTTACATGGTTTAAACCTAGACTGTTTTATGATAGTTGAGGGGCTAATTTCTTAGGCAGTATATATATATATATTATTTTTTTTCAAAGCACTTATGAAACATTGCTTCCTGTAAGAATTCCAGTCTTGTCATTACTTGTATCAATGATGAAAACGTTACTCACTGCTAAATGTTTGTGGAGTCGAAGGGCAAAACCATTGACGCACCAAGCGGAGACTTTACGCCATATATTACAGTCCATGAGGAGGACATGAAAGATCATTCATGTTACCAGTAAGTGTTTAGTATAAACTGTTACTCTATGTATCTGGGTCCTATCAATTGCTGTATGATTTTGTCAGCAATGAATGCATTTCTGATCGGACCATCAACCTCGAACATTATGATATAACTCTTTACCTCTGACTTTAACACAGACATTTTCTTTCAGTCAGATGATTTAATATTCAGGCATTTAAGAATGTTTAGCAAATAATAGGTTAAAAACATTGATCTGAAATAAAAATATTGAACAGAGATGAAAACATTTCTTAAAATTCGATTTGTGTTTGGCTCATTCGGTCCGAGTCGATTCTACCCCCGATTTTCTATATCCTCTTTCTCAAAAAATTATCGCAAATGGAATCACATAGTTTTCTAATTCCATAGAATCCAAAGTTTGGATCAAATTTTGATTCTATAGAATCAGTTCGTTCTATTTTTGAAGTTTAGTAATGTTCTGGCCAGGGGTTGAACTGGGAACTGGGAAGTTAAAGTGGCTCTGGAAAAATACTAAAATCGGTCCCTTGTTGTAGGCAGGCCCAAATTGACAGAAGGCAGGTTCAACACAAGTAAGCGGAGCCAGCAATACCATATTGCTGCACAAAATACCGCACCAGCAGAATCAAATGCCACAGTGCAATATACTGCCCCAGTAGAAGGAAATATCACAATGCATCACAAAATACTTCCCCAGCAGCACAAAATACCTCCCCAGATGCTGCCCTTCTGTGGGGACCAGCGACAGATGCCATGCTCTTCCCTCCTACGCCAGTACAGTTGAATTTAGGAGTCAAAAGGGCACCTGTGGCCACCGGCCAGGTGCATAACTACTTGACGCTCCTACCGTTAAGGCCTCATGCACACGACCGTTGTGTGCATCCGTGGCCGTTGTGCCGTTTTCCGTTTTTTTTCACGGACCCATTGACTTTCAATGGGTCCGTGGAAAAATCGGAAAATGCACCGTTTGGCAGCCGCATCCGTGAGCCGTGTTTCCTGGCCGTGAAAAAAATAGGACCTGTCCTATTTTTTTCACGGCCAACGGTTCACGGACCCATTCAAGTCAATGGGTCCGTGAAAGAACACGGATGCACACAAGATTGGCATCCGTGTCCGTGATCAGTGGCTGTAGGTTAGTTTCATACAGACGGATCCGAAGATCCGTCTGCATAAAAGCTTTTTCAGAGCTGAGTTTTCACTTCGTGAAAACTCAGATCCGACAGTATATTCTAACACAGAGGCGTTCCCATGGTGATGGGACGCTTCTAGTTAGAATACACTACAAACTGTGTACAAGACTGCCCCCTGCTGCCTGGCAGCACCCGATCTCTTACAGGGGGATATGATAGTACAATTAACCCCATCATATCCCCCTGTAAGAGATCAGGGCTGCCAGGCAGCAGGGGGCAGACCCCCCCCCTCCCCAGTTTGAATATCACTGTGCGGCCCCCCCCTCCCCTGTTGTTAACTGTTGGTGGCACAGTGTGCGCACCCCCCTCCCTCCCTCTATTGTTTTAATACATTGGGGCCAGTGTGCGCGCGCCCCCCAACCCCCCCTCCCTCCCTCTATTGTTTTAATACATTGGGGCCAGTGTGCGCGCGCCCCCCCAACCCCCCCTCCCTCCCTCTATTGTTTTAATACATTGGGGCCAGTGTGCGCACCCCCCCCAACCCCCCCCCCCCCCCCCCTCCCTCCCTCTATTGTAATCATCATCGGTGGCAGCGGAGTAGAAGATTTTCATACTTACCTGGCTGCTGGCTGCTGCGATGTCTGCGTCCGGCCGGGAGCTCCTCCTACTGGTAAGTGACAGGTCTGTGCGGCGCATTGCTGTCACTTACCAGTAGGAGGAGCTCCCGGCCGGACGCAGACATCGCAGCAGCCAGCAGCCAGGTAAGTATGAAAATCTTCTACTCCGCTGCCACCGATGATGATTACAATGGGGGGAGGGAGGGGGGTGGGGGGGTGCGCACACTGGCCCCAATGTATTAAAACAATAGAGGGAGGGAGGGGGGGTTGGGGGGGCGCGCGCACTGGCCCCAATGTATTAAAACAATAGAGGGAGGGAGGGAGGGGGGTGCGCACACTGGCCACCAACGAGTTAACAACAGGGGAGGGGGGGCCCACTGGCCACCAATGAGTTAAAAACAGGGGGGGGGTCTGCCCCCTGCTGCCTGGCAGCACCTGCCAGGCAGCAGGGGGCAGTCATGTACACAGTTTTTTTGTATATTCAAACCTGAAGCGTCTCCATCACCATGGGAACGCCTCTGTGTTAGAATATACTGTCGGAAATGAGTTTCACGATGTAGCTCATATCCGACAGTATATTCTAACATAGAGGCGTTCCCATGGTGATGGGGACGCTACAAGTTAAAATATACCATCGGATTGGAGAAAACTCCAATCCGATGGTATAACAGAACTCCAGACTTTACATTGAAAGTCAATGGGGACGGATCCGTTTGAAATGGCACCATATTGTGTCAACATCAAACGGATCCGTCCCCATTGACTTGCATTGTAATTCAGGACGGATCCGTTTGGCTCCGCACGGCCAGGCGGACACCAAAATGACTTTTTTTTCATGTCCGTGGATCCTCCAAAAATCAAGGAAGACCCACGGACGGAAAAACGGTCACGGATCACGGACCAACGGAACCCCGTTTTGCGGACCGTGAAAAAAAACGTCCGTGTGCATGAGGCCTAAGGCTAAGTCCACATCAGTGTTCAGCCTTTCCAAAGGACGGATTCGGCACAAAACTGAGCCGAACGGAGCCTACGGACTGTAATGTGGTCCGTTAGGTTTCCGCTCAGAGGAAGATTTTTGAAGCAGAGACAAAAGTCCTGCATGCACGTTCCGTTCGGCTCAGTTATGTGCCGAGTCCTTCCTTTCCATTCTCTTATTCCTATAACGGAGCTGAAGAACGCAAAGGCTGATGTTTCAGTTCACACGACCGTGGTTTGGTTCCGCATCTGAACCGCATTTTTTGCGGCTCGTGTGCGGACCCATTCACTTCAATAGGGCCGCAAAAGATGCGGACAGCACTCCGTGTACTGTCCGCATCCATTGCTCTGTTCCGTGGCCCAGCCAAAAAAATATAGCATGTCCTATTCTTGTCCATTTTGCGGACAAGAATAGGCATTTCTATAAGGGGCCGTCAGTTCTGTTCTGCAAATTGCGGAAGGCACACGGGAGGCATCCGTATTTTTTGCGGATCCGCAATTTGCGGACAGCAAAACACGGCATGGTCGTGTGAACAAGCCCTAACTCTGGGAATGTCAGATCATTACTTGACTAGCTGGCGGCAGTGAGGAGGGCCTCAGGCGGCCCCCTGAACATCGGCCCACTGCACAGTTTCCCTGTAGAGTCTATGGCCAGTCCGCCCCTGGTTGTGACATGCTGTTATGAACATTCTTGCGTGCAGACTGATGTCCACCTACGAGCCTGAACAGAAGAGGGTTTTTTGTTTCAGCACTGATCCAGATTGCTAACTTTCTGATCTCCTATCCTGACCTTTAGTATTATTTATTTCATTTTCGTGAATTACCTTTTTCTCTTCTAGTTTTGCAGTTATTTTATTTGCTATTTATTTGTTATTTTTAAAACCGTTGGATGGAAAAGGAACCGCCGCTGTTTACTGGACTTCAAAAGAGCAAGTTCTGTTCCCAGATGTGATTTCCATAGGTTCATACCCTTGTGTAAGGTAAATATTTGCCTTAAACAGCTGCATCCAAAAGCAGGTATTTGTTTAGGTGGGATTAACTGTGCTCGTGGCTGATCTCGTTCCAGGTAGTGCCAAAGGCTAATTGCTGGGGCACTAGCAGTTGTCGCTTGGTGAGAACTTTTCTGGTAGCTATATATCAGCAATCATATCACACACAGTCGCAAGCAAATATATTCTATATAGAGGAAATGACTACCTCACATGCACTAACTGCAAAGTATCACTATGTACTGTATATAACTCTAAGAAGTAGTTGTTAGAATGAATGAAACTTCTTATGTGTGAATGTATTGATGATATGTGTAAGTGATTACGGTGTTACAGGGAAAGGATACGTTTATTGGGGAAAACTGTACAATTGAGACGATGCTCTAGTGCTCTGCTGGGCGCCTCTAGCTTGGATACAAGATGAGATACGGTTGGGCATGGAGGCATACAGGTTCCGTATGGCATCCTGCGGCACATTTCCTGTTGAAGCCGGGCCTGTAGATTCTGCACACTTAGGCTTCTTGCCCACGAACGTAAGGGCTCCGTGCCCGTGCTGCGGACCGCAAAGCACGGGCACCGACCGCGGGGCAGCCGCATGCAGATCGCAGACCCATTCACTTAAATGGGGTCCCCGATCCGTCCATTCCGCAAAAAGATAGAACAAGTTCTATTTTTTTGCGCAACGGAAGCACGGAACGGAACACCGCCAAAGCACTCCGTAGTTAATGGGTCCGCATCCGTGATGCAGAATGCACACGGCCGGTGCCCCGTGTATGGCGGAAATCCATATCCGACCCGCAATACGGTTGCTGACACTGGTGACCCAGCTAGTCCCGTAAATACTCGATTGGTAATAAATCTGCTGGCCAAGCAGGCCAAAGAAGTGTTGTGTTCTGGTGGAGACATTTTGGTGCATTGTAAAGGCATGTCTAGCACTCAACAATCTGTCATCTAGAGTTACACTACCCAAAAGTAGTCTCTGAGAAACCTTTTATAGGTCAGCAGGTAAAGCGCTTTTTATGCCCTCTAATCAGACCACACCTGTAATCATATACATATCTGCCTGAGACATAACTCCATGCTGAGGTTTGCAGCGATCTGACGTTTTTATCTGGGTGCACTTTTTTTTGTCAGTGAATAGAGTGAATATCAGCTACTCTGTAACACCAGAAGAGTGTCTAAAATTCTGTAAGTGTATTCCTTTAGACTGACCTAACTTTATTTGTTTTATGAATAGTATTCCATATTTTACATAATTCTGAACATAAACGAAAGCAGTAATCACTCTATAGTGCCCCATAGAAATGAATGGGTCCGCAATTCCGTTCGGCAAAATGCGGAACGAAATTGCGGACGTGTGAATGGAGCCTTATCTGTGTTTTTTATTACTATATAGACTAAAGTGTAGTATAACAACCATGGCAGCCAGTACAGCTCCTGATGGGCTTTTCTTCTCATTCTGTACCTAGTTAGAAGCCAATTTTCCTCACTTTAGGGAAAAATAATTCCTTCCCGACTCCAATCAGGCAATCAGAATAACTCCCTGGATCAACGACCCCTCTCTAGTAGCTATAGCCTGTAATATTACGCTCTTGAATTCCTTTATTGTACTCACCATCACCACCTCCTCAGGCAGAGGGTTCCGTAGTCTCACTGCTCTTACCATAAAGAATCCTCTTCTATGTTTGTGTACAAACCTTCTTTCCTCCAGACGCAGAGGATGTCCCCTCGTCACAGTCACAGTCCTGGGAATGAATAGATGATGGGATAGATCTCTGTACTGACCCCTGATATATTTATACATAGTAATTAGATCTCCCCTCAGTCGTCTTTTTTTAAACTGAATAACCCTAATTTTGATAATCTTTCAGGGTACTGTAGTTGCCCCATTCCAGTTATTACTTTAGTTGCCCTCCTCTGTACCCTCTCCAGGTCTGCTATGTCTGCCTTGTTCACAGGAGCCCAGAACTGTACACAGTTCTCCATGTGTGGTCTGACTAGTGATTTGTGAAGTGGTAGGACTATGTTCTCATCACGGGCATCTATGCCCCTTTTGATGCAACCCATTATCTTATTGCCCTTGGCGGCAGCTGCCTGACACTGGTTTTTACTGCTTAGTTTGCTGTTCATGAAGGCTACTTTCACACCAGCGTGTTTGCTGGACCCGTCATGAAGGGATCCGGTTGTATTATCTTTAAAATAGCCAAGACGGATCCATCATGAACACCATTGAAAGTCAATGGGGGACGGATCCGTTTTCATTTGTGTCTGAGAAAATTGATCCGTCCCCATTGACTTACATCCGTCTTGCTCCGCAGCCCAGGACACACTTGCAGCCCTTTTGTGTACGCCATGGGATCACAACCAAACGGAACGGAATGCATTCTGTCGCATTCCGTTTTGTTCAGCTCCTCAGTTTTGTCCCCAACAGATAATCCTACCAACTCCTGTAAAATGGCTGGGCAAAGCGTTCATCCCTTTTCAACACAGAGAGGGAGACCAACATTTGCTAAACTCCAATGATAGCAGAGTTATTTAGCCGATTAGTCGATCTGATTCAGGTCTGAATAAATTCTACCTGCTCCAATTGCCTTGACATGTTGCTGATGACATTCTGGCGTTCACAAGGTCTGTGGAGGCTCCGATCCTGGTTTTGGAGGCTTTAATCACTGACGTGTGAATGAGGCATAAAGCCTAGACAGCACTAGTAATGCCAAAGTGTCAGTAACATCTATGGCTCTGGGTGAATGTTAAAGACGCACTGCACCGGACATGTAATCCTCCTTCATCTTTCTTGTCTTCTGATCTGAAAAATGGCTGTCTCCTTTTTGAGAAATTCACCTGAATTGAATCGCCTAAAAAAATTCAGTTTCAACCCAAATTTTGGGAAAATTAGGATCCAATTTGAACAGAACTGAATCTATTCGCTTCTCTCTATTTCTTAATTATTTACATATTATTTCTGATAATACAGCTGCAATATTAACCCTTGTTAATACAGTGGACACACATAGATCACAGATAGAGTCAGTAATAATTTGACATGTTGAAAATGTTTAGGAAGAGAATTTGTAGATGTTATAAATCATCATTTACTGTCATGCAAAGCAAAAGGTTGTCCAAAGGCCTCTAATCGCGTAGCTGACCTATGACTTGCTGCTAAGATTCTACTGGAAATTAAAGGATTACTGACCAGACTGAAGTCATCTTACACCATGTGTCTCTTTGACATCAGTGGTCGCTAAAGCGGGTCATGAGCAGCTAGGCTTTCACTATATGTCTCTGCCTATATCCCAAAACTGCTTATCATAGCATCTTTCATTTCTTCTTCTGCAGCTGCCAATTATTAGATTAGGGTTTCTTTTATGCTCGTCTTACTGCATATGACTCATTGCACTTTGCACATTATATACTAAAATAGGCAGCCTTTCAGAAGCAGAACAGCAAAGAATTCGCATACAGGATGTAAATAATAAATGATGATGTAATTTAGGCTAAGGCTACATGGCGACTTTGGCCGTACAAAGCGTCGCACACCAAGAGGAAGCTGTATAGCATTACCTGTATTGCATGGAATGTAAGTGAATTGGGCTCATGACTACTTGCAGTTGACAATAAGACTCCATTCACTTACATTACTTTAAATACAGGTAGTGCCACGGTACATAGCAATCTTTAGTTGTGCTTGTTTCGGCCAAAGTTCCCTTGTAGCCCCGGTCTTATTGTACTTTTACATGTACACGCTAAATGATATTCATTGGAGGAAATTTGTGTAAGTTGTACACCTGTTTTCTGGTATGCAAAGGGTGTGGCTTCATCTGGCCGACATATTTCTAATAATTTATGGCAGAAATCTGGTGTAAATTATGGCTGAAATCTAAGTCGAGCTTTAGTGATCGTACATTTAAAGTTGTGGTGAGCTCAAAGCCCAAGATGGTACAGATTTAGGCCTCTTTCACACGGGCGTATGTGCCCCGTGGTCGTGCTGCGGCCCGCATTTTGCACGAGAACAGTCCGTGGGGCAGACGCAGCGGATCGCGGACCCATTCACTTAAATGGGTCAGCGATCCGGCCGTTTCGCAAAAAGATAAGACATGTTCTATCTTTTTGCAGAACGGAAGTACAGGACGAAACCCCAAGGAAGCAATCTGTAGTGCTTCCGTAGGGTTCCGTTCCATGCTTCCGTTCCGCACCATTCCGTCAAGTGAATGGGTCCGCACCCGTGATGCGGAATGCCCATGGAACGTCACCCGTGTATTGCGGATCCACAAATGCAGTCCGCAATACGACAACGGGGTGCACACGCCCGTGTGAAAGAGGCCTTATTAAGAGTCGTGTGCCTCTTGATTAATTTGGTGTAGCCTACCCTATTGAACTTTTGACTAAAGCTGGTATAATATTAAGGGGGCCATTTACTGTTTTGCAATACGCCAAAATTAGGCGTATTTCAGGTGCAGATGGCAGCTCAACTAACTGTCTCTATCTGCGATTTCGCCCCTCTCACACCAGGTCTAAAATTGTGGGAGGGGAAGGGGATGTGCCGGCAGGCGTAGAAAATGGTGTCTAAATGTAAGATGGCTTGGAGATGGCTTACATTTGGAACTGGTGCTGGTCGGCACCTCTTCATAACTTCACCGGATCCACGACTAGCTATGGGGCTTTATTAAGACCAGCATCTAAAACGCCGGTCTTAATAAATGTGCACCTAAATGTCTTAGTAACTCTGCCCTGTTGGAGAGATGCAGGTCTGGTACATGTGTCTCTCAGCTCTGAGGATCCACACCTACTGTATCTCCAGATCTGAACAGTGGTCCCTGGACCCCCCATCCTGGGGTGGCGGCCCTGCATTCAGATGGAGAACATAGTGCAGAGGTGGCTGTACATGTGTGCGGTCTATCTCCAACAACTTCTATGGGAGTCACGGAAGCAGACAAAAACAGCAAAGCCATACACGTGTGCGGCCACCTTTGCATTCACCCTGTGCCTGATTGCAGCGATCCTCTCACCAGGAGGGGTGCAGTACTAGTGCTCTCTCAGGCCCAGCAACCCAAAAGATAACTAGAACCTGCGAGGTGTGCATAGACCCTCTACAACAGGACCCAGTGTCACCATGGCTCTGTACTACTTCTGTAATACAGTATCAGGTGGAGCATGCCAACAGATAAAACATTCTTGTGCCACCGATTTCCCACAGTCAGGCCTATAGACTTTCACGGGTGCCGGATTACAGCTCTGAGCAACATAGTACTTTTGTAGCTCGGTACATGAGTTTTTATAGTCACATCCAAGGCAGTCAAATTCACAATGATTATTCTACCTCCCACCTTTTGGCCCAGCTCTTGTACTTCTTTCACCCCATATTGAACTTTAAAGCTTGATCCTTAGTCGAACTTGCCAGAATTCAGAGTTGTAGCTGCATAGTAATGCTCCTGAATTCATCCTGGAAAATGTTTACTAGCTGTAAGGGAAAGAAATCCTCAGTCACATCCCATTCCCCTGAGTGAGCTATAAGGTGATTTATGGAGGCATAAAGCATGACTTACAATCTAAAGCTGCTTAGCAAACATGGCCCCAAGCCTTCTGTCACAAGAACTTACCTTAAAGGGTTTAAGAGGGACTCGTATTTGACATAGAATTGCAAAACTTTTTCCCTATATATATATATATATATATATAGCCATCCGATTACCACAACTGTAAAGCGTTAAGTAACCCTATGTACTCATATTACCATCCACCATCTTTGTTGTGCCGGACAACAGCTGCCATTTAAAATACCACTATCCTTGACAGTAGCCATTGCTTTATCCTTGCTAATCACAGTGTTATATATCTGAAAATGAGCTAATGATTAGTGGCTGAGTGTTCGCTGGTTTCTATAACCAAGCCTCTTTCTTCTCATCTCCAGGCCTGGCTCCAGTTTGGAAATAAGTGAATGGATTCAGAAGTACTACGGGTTGTACTTTGAAAGACTGGATAAATAGCTGGCGTATCTCATTTCAGAGCGCGCTGAAGAGGCTGTAGAGGCTTCAAAGGACTTGTCAGCATCTATGACTTTATTGCACAATGCTAATGATCCAAGGAGTGCCACCTCTTGTTTTATGTCTAGTTTACAGCGTAACGCTCATGTTTCCTTAACCTGTACAGTGTTAGGTGGCCCGCCTCCCATGATTATCTGCTGGTCTTCTCTGTATGATTGTCAGTGAACAGGTATGCGTTGACATGACAGAGGCTCATCATTTTCTTATCTATAAATCTGTGACACACTGAACATCCCGTTACGCCACGTGCGCATCTGCCATCTTCAGGGTTTTAATGCCGGTTTCATAGTGATCATTGAAAATGACAGGAATTTAGAGTCACACTGTTAATACTCAAATAACAAAGGTGGGATATGGGATCTTGTGTGTGTGTGTGAAGTATGGGGCCACATGTGGGGGAAAAAAAGCTTCTGTCTTGGATTTTGAAAGGGGTTGTCCAAGTTATATTAATTGAGGACAAGTGTATAGGCTTGGGTGTAATTACACCTGCTCACCACTGCAGATACGACGGCGAGCAGGTAAACAATGAAGAGGAGGCAGCGCTGGCACGGCGCGCGCCTTCTCTTCAAACAGCTGATCGCTAGGAGTGCCAGGTGTTGGACCCCTGCCCATCAGATATTGATGACCTATTTAACTTGGACAACCCCATTAATAGATAATAGGTAATATGAAAGGACGAAAAGGAATCTGTCAAGTCGAACATGGTGTCTGACCGGCCAGCAGCATGTTATAGAGCAGAGGGTGTGGCAGCTGCAGAGAGAGCACAGTCTCTAGGTGTAACTGTAACACCCCCGGCCCAATCCACTCCGTGCACCCTTGCTACTCCTGCTTCTCCTGAAAGCCCCTCCCTCTCTTTCTTGATTGACAGGGCCAGGTTCCTGCATAGCAAGCTTGCCTCTCCCTGTCAATCATGAAGGAGAGGGAGGGGCTGGCAGAGGAAGCAGGCAAAGCAAGGGTGCACAAAGAGCTCTGGGCCCACCCTCAGTGCACTTAACTACTAATTTCCATATGGATTCAAATTACTTTTTTTATGGAATGGAACAACAGAGTAACTAAGTAAAAGTTATCGTTACATTCAGCTGAGACAGTGTGCCTGGTTTAACAGTGACTATCCTGAAGACATACTTGCTTTAACCCATGTGTAAACCAAGTATATAGCAAATATCCAAATTTTCTACATAAAAAACATTGATCCGGTTCTGAGGACCAGTATGAGAAGAAACACTTGTTGGCATCTACATGTCATTCTTATATCTCATGCCTTATTTCTACTATACTAAGTTATCCAGTTCATCTCTTTACTCAATATAAAGTGTTGACCAACTCATTTCTACCTCACTTCTGCCATTTGTTATATTAGCTATATGCTTCCTGTCACATATATAGTGATTGCAGCACAGTGATCCAGGAAATCACATTCTGTTCCTCAAGTGTTCAATATTTGTTCAACAATTAAAAAGTGTATTCAAAGTCTTTCTAAAACTGGGTTATTAGTGCACTAAAACAAATATCACGAGCTGTACGGAAGGTACAGTCTGTTCTGGAGAACATCTAACAGCGATAGCATCAATTGTGGTTAGTGCTGTCCTAAAAAAAGCTAAATAAAATTACCCTAAGTATACTCATGAGCAACTGAAAATGAATACACAAGCTGTGCACCCAATTTGCTTATTATATCCTGATGTGCATTCTCCAAGATGGTGGAAGATAAGAGAAAGTATATTACAAATACAAAATATTCTCATCATTTTTCACAATCTGGTTGAGCAGTCTTTTTGAGACAGTAAAGCATACCTCCAGTGATCCACCGAAAACCTATTAGGATATGGAAACTCAGTTTGTACATTGAAGTTTCTAATCTTCAAATAAAAATTGGTGGGGGGATTTATCATTTGCTGTGTTTTTGTGTCATTTTGTGTCCTTGTATTTCCTGCAGAATGTCAGTCCATCCTTGATGTTTTTCTTGGAGAGAAGTGGCTTCTTTGCTGGCCTTCTTGACACGTGGCCATCCTCCAAAAGCCTTCGCCTCACTCGGCGTGCAGATGCAGTCACACCAGCCTGCTGCCATTCCTGCAAGACTTTCTTGGGTGCTATGAAGCCTTTTCAACAGTAGTTAAACATCTCTCCATGAAGTTCTTGATGATCCGATAAATGGTTGATTTAGGTACAGTCTTAGGCCCCATGCACATAACTGTATTTTCGGTCTGCATCCGATCTGCATTTTTTGCGGATCGGATACGGACTGATTTATTTCAATGGGGCTGCAAAGAAAGCAGACAGCATACCGTGTTCTGTCCGGATCTGTATGTCCACTCTGCTGCCCCACAAAAAAGATAAAATATTTCCTATTCTTGTCTGTTTTGACAAGAATATAATATTTCTACAGGAGGTGGAAAAATGGTGGCATGCTCATGAACAGGATCCTGTCCTTTCCTGTCAAGCCCTTTTTATGAAAGGCAATGATGACTGTACATGTTTATTTAGAGGTAACCATGATTAACAGAAGAAGACAGTGATTTCACTAATTCAATCAACATGACAGCATGATATCAGCTGCCTTCTCCTTGTTAACACTTTCTCCTGAGCTAACAAGAAGATCACTGAAATGACATTAGCAGGTCATTTTGTGGCAGGACTAAAATGCTGTGAAAATTGGGTTTTTGTTATTAAGTTAAGATTGATGACAAGGAATGACTTTGCAGTTAATTGTAATTTATCTAATTGCTCTTCATAACGATCTAGAGTTAACTCAAATAGCCCCCATAAAAACTGAAGCAGCAAACTCTGTGAAAACCAATATTTGTGTGTCATTCTCCACACGTACGCTGCTTTGGATCCTTTGGGATGTATATATACTGTATTTCACCTCAAAGTGGTTGAGTTCTGCGTATTCATCATTCTTGTACAAACCTGGACTGTGTTTGTATTTTAAGAGACTCCACAGGACTGTAAAATGGTGTACATACTGTACCCTATTATTGTTATTTCCCATAAACCGCAGCAGGCACTGCTCTGCTAGTAAGAGAGTGGCCTGGTGTTTTGTGCTGAAAATGTTAAGAAAACTACACATGACTTTTTCTGATATATTCAAGAACGAGATCATAGGCAAAAACACATTAGACAAAGCATATACAGTAGAAGTCCTTACCATCACACAAACCACGCAAATGTGTGATGCCCAAGTGAACAGGGGACCCTGGCAGGGCCAAAAAATCTGGGACTTGGGTTAGGTTGTTTTGTTCAGGCCACTGAATCAAGTGCTACAGTCAATGATATCTGCATCCTCAGGATGTCGATACAATTAAATACTGCAGCAGGACACCGTAGACTATGTCTCCCTGCTCTGGTGTGCTCCATAATAGGCCATTAGGCCTGAAAAGATGTATAGGGGGCATTGTTACTACTGGGGGTGCTATAGGATATCTTATCACCATTTAGGACACTATAGGGGGCCTTCTTACTACCCGGGAAACTATAGGGTACATAAATACTACTGGTGTGCTATAAGAACCATTATTATTACTGGGCTATATGGGAGCTTAATTATTATCAGAGGCACCATTGGGGGACTTAATATTACTGGGGCACCATAGGAGGCCATTATTATTACTAGGGACACTATTGGGGCGGAGGTTAGTGGGATGACAGGAGCAGAGCAATGGAGTCAAGCTTAGCTATACAATGGGGGGCCCCCAAACATATCTTGGCTTGAAACCAGAAATGTCACATCCGCCCGTAGTATAAAGTGTGTTGATTAGTGCTAGTAAGGTGTTTTGAAACCATTATTATTCCAGTCTTTAGAAGGCTAGATAGATAAGTCCCAAGAAAGGTGAGACACCTCAGGTTGCATAACAAGGAGGGTCAAATTACATAGGTAAGTAGTATTGTAAGAGTACCATACAGTCCATTTGAATCTCACTGCTTAAAGGAAACCTGTCACCTCTAAAAAGAATCTGAAGCTGACAGCAGTACCTGAGAGTAGCGAGCAGTGTGTTTCTGACAATTGTTTTGTTCCTGAAGGCAGATGCGGCAAAAGCTCTGAAAACGTTCCTTTATCCCCTGCCGGCGCGCTTCTCTAGACATGCTTGAAGTCAAGGGGGCAGCAGTCTCCTTGCTTCAAGTCAAGGTAACCACGCCCCCTTCCCTGCCCCTTTGCTGTGACTGACAACCGGCTGTTTGGCTGGCTTCGCCAAACTCTCTGCATAAGCGCCGTCAGTCACTGCGAAGGGGGCAGGGAAGGGGGCTTGCAAGGAATACCCTGTGGGCAAGGGGACAGAGCAAAGGAAGAAAAAGAGAACAGACAAACCGGGATGAATAACCTATATACACAATACTTGAATCCAAATAAAAAGATGAAACCCTAAATTTATCATGTATTAATATAGGGTTTCATCTTTTTATTTGGATTCAAGTATTGTGTAGATAGGTTATTCATCCCGGTTTGTCTGTTCTCTTTTTCTTTTTCTTCCTTTGCTCTGTCCCCTCACCCACAGGGTATTCCTTGCAAGCGCAGATAGCGCTTCCACCTGGATGTGTAGCTTCCGGCAATTTGCACACAGTCAGTACTCTCTGAGCCTGCACACTCTGCGATTTCCGGTATTTGGAACTCAGGACGCGCCGGCTCGGCTGCACGCATGAGCAGACGGCACTTCCGGCCGCCGTCTGCTCTGGGTGTTCATCAGTAGCCAAGCCGGAGTTCCATCAAAGGTATATACCTTCCTCTCCTCGTTCCTCCTCCTCTCCTCCCCCCAGAGGGTGAGCAGGTAAAAGGGGGGAGGGGTCATTAGCTTACCACAGCACATGGAACGCCTATGACACAGGTGATAATGAATACTCTGGATTATCATGCATATATATATATTAGTCTATGTGGCATTTAGGAACAGGTACCCCTGAGGAAGCCAGCAGAGCCTGGTGATACGCGTTGGGCTTTCTTCCTGACCACCACGCATACCCCCACTATCTAACTGATAAGTATTTTAGTCCTCCATCTTTGTTGATGGATTTCATGCACTTTAATTCACAGTATAATTATTTATGAGGGGGAATGTTCATGTTGTTGTGGTGAGCCGGGGTGTCATGTGTATATGATTGTTTCACATGGCCTTGATTTATTGTATACAATGTTTTAAAAATTTATTCCTGTTGTGTCTGTTGCTTTAAATAAATTTTATATATTTTTTAGATGTGCGGCTCTTATCTCGGTATTCTTTAGTTTTTTTTTAGCTATATTGTGTATTTAATGCCGTGTGCCGGCACTCTCATTCGATTTTTGATGTTCCCCCGTTCTTTGAATTATACTATTGGAATACTCTGGCATGCAAAAATAATTGACCCAAAAGAGATTGTGACTGTCTTAGAGTGACCTTCCTTGCTAGAACCACCTGATCTATACAAGCAACAAAACGCTCCAATTTTTTAGTTGGAAGGCGAAAGACCTTTGCAAAGGAATCAAGTTCAATTCATAAGAAAGACAAGCTGGTACAAGGACCCACAGTCTTGTCCTTCACAACAGGAGCGCTAAAACAAGACATCAACCAATGAAAAACCCTCAACACCCATGCACATAGATCATAATCCCGCAGGCCTACAACAAACAAAAAATCATCCAAGTAATGGATAATTGAATGGACTCCCCATTTGCAAAGAACAATCCATTACAAAGAACTACTGAAAACTTCCACCCCAATCCTGCAACAGACTAAACAGAAAACCAGGTGGGCGCCACCAGTGTAAATGTGCGATCCAAAAGAACCCCTTGTAATGCTGGCCACCCGCAATGCAAGTGACAAATCACAAACAGACAGGCATGTGCAACGGATCGGGCCGGAACAGAGGCAGAATCCGAAACTGCAATAAGATGCATGGCTGCATGCACTGCCTGTGTACGAGCTCCTACCTACATCCTGTGTGTTATGTCCTCAACGAGTGAGCAGGTTTTGCATGATGCTTAGGGAGAAGAGCAGGCTGGCGCTGAGGCGGGAAGGAGGACGGGAAGAAGCAGTGGAAGGAGTGTGCTGACACCAGCGATAACGCCCTGCAACCTTGCCATGCCTTCTGCTGCCACCTGCTGAACCAGGCCTGCTGAACCACTGGTCTCAAGAGGTCATCTGCCATTACGCTGGTCTCACTCTGCTCCTCAGCTGAAGGTCTGCTCCTGGAAGGTTTGTGCCTCATGCTGGACTTGGGTAAGAGGGGCCAAACTGCCTCGAACACCTTAATTTAAACCCCATGCAAAATTCCACCCCCAAATACAAATACATCAATCCAGCTCCTGTATTCTCCCGCCAGGTATATCCCCAAGTCATGATTAACCCCTGAAGTCTCTGCTATCTTCCCTACACCTTTCTATGGGCACAATATAGTGCTTGCCACTTCTTTGTGGTCACTGCAGTTAAGTGCAAAGATTTCATCACTTGCTAATGCAAATGATTTTCCATTTGCAAGCCGCACTGAGAGTAGTTGTGAAGGCAGTCCTTTTTGGTTTCTGCAGATGATCCTACAGGCTCCAGTTTTAACAGCATAATGTCTTTTGGCTAGTGGCACACTGTGGTAAAAGGTTTCCATGTACAGCCTGTGGCCGCTTTAGGTCCCAGGTAATTTTCCCCCTTGCACCAAGGTTTTCTGGGCATCCTAGGATATTTATGTCATGGTCCTTGTCCTCATAAACAATGAAGCTGCACATGTGACATGTAACTATTCTCACAATCTTTGTATAAATTAACGCCATATCTGGATCTCTTTGATGGGATATACTGTCTAAATGACAGCCGCCCCACAAGTTTACAAGGGATTTGTCCACACACAAGTTCACATCATGAGTGTAGAATTTTAGGAATGTCTCTTTTAGTGTGGTTAATGATCAGTGGCCTCTGTTTGTGAAGGCGATCATGCCCTGAAACGCTTCTTGGAGGATTTTCTTAATTGTTATTTTAGTAATCTCTTTAAAGGATAACTGTCACATTTAGACCCTAATTTCAGTTTTCATATATGTAGTTACTAATAACAGGATATTCCAGAATCAGTTACTATTAGACTGACTTACCCCATATTTAATAAGATTCAGCCCTTAGCAACCAGTCTGCATAAAACTGCAATTTCACTATTTAGTTAAGATGGCCGCCACTGCCCTCACCCTGAGGCTAATCCTGCCTGCCCTCACTAGCCAGTAACAATAGCCCCCCACAAGTGTCAGTAACCAGAGCCCTGCCCCCTAAAGGGTTAATCTCCTGCAGCACGAAGGGGTCCTCTTACCACATGTTGCTTTCATTTATACGCTGAGCAGACGGCAGATCTCCCTTCCCTGGCCTGCGCTGCTCCAACTCTGCATTCTCCAGCTCTGCTGAGTGAGGGAGCGTCTGCCAAGCACAGGGAGCACAGGTGTTTTTTTTTTTTTTTTTGCAAGGGCCATTTTCAAAATGAGCCCTAAAAACTTTTTAATTTCACAGAGATTTGTGGGAGCCCAGACACTTGATATAACTTGCAGGTTTCTGATAGAGGTTAGCCTGATCTACAGTAGATTGTAAAAGCTTATTTTAAAACTAGCTGAAGGACCCGGCTTCGCTCGGGTATATTTAATCTATTTCATTTCATGTTTGTGTGTGTCGTTAAAAGATATTAACACTATTCACTATAACAGTGACATCTACAGCACCCCGCCCCCAAAGCAGTGACCTCCACAGCCCCCCATCCCTTAACACTGACCCCCCCCCCCACAGTGCCCCATCCCTTGAAATTTGACCTCCACAGCAGCCCACCCCTTTAACTTTGACTTTTACAGCAGCCTTCCCCTTTAACAGTGACTTTTACAGCATACCACCACTTGACAGCGACCTCCACAGGGGCCCGCTCCTTAACAGTGGCCTTTACTGGATCGGGGGCGTGTCCTTTTGAACAGCTCGCTCTAAGACAGCAGCACTGTATTGTCTAAATTGGGGAACCTGAGAATAAAAAAATTGCTGCAGTATCCCCAAAAATATTTTTTTCACATTTGCGCCTTCTCCATTGGACTATGGAATGTTGCGATAGAAGCTTCAGACAAAGTACTTGAGGTGTTTGTTTCAATGTTGCTATACCAGATATATCAGAAATATCAGAAACAATATAATAAGCTTGCTCTGAACTGTTCTATGCACCATTGTAATATTTTATAACAGCAAAAATAAAACAATAAATGTAAAATGCTATTTTTCTGTAGTTTCTTTTTAGATTTCTTTTACACTTACGCCAGTTTCCCTATCTCTTTATAAAATAGGTGCATCGTCCAGGCAATGCAGGGGGTCTCATAGACCGACGTAAATTGCCAATCTATGATAAATTCCCCTCCATATGTATAAATTAAAAATAAATATAAATAATAAATATAAATAACTACTAATATAAATAAAACATTTTATTATGTGAACATCTTATTGAGCAGTAAGGTAGTGTTTCAAAAGTGTCTATTTGCTATATTCTATGGTTATGCTTCTAGTCCATATGTCCAACATAATGTCCCTCTGCTTCTTTCAGGCTGGAGTACATAAGCCTACTTTTTTTTTACTGTATTAAAATAGTGTAGTCTGCTGCGCTATTCTATATAGAAAAAAAAAAAAATATATATATATATATATATAAAAACTAGTAGAAATTCTATGGAGCAGGCAGAGTTAAAGCAACAGGAGTCAAAGAAGCTTCCACAGTATAAAAACAGACCTCAGATCAGACAGACCCCTAATGGTAATCCTCCAGCAGTTTACCAGTGAAAATGAAACAGATCACCAAGAAATTAACCCCCAGTGGGGCCAAGATGTTTATCTTCTGTTTACTTTTATTTTTTATTTCTAGGTTTAGTTTTTCATATAATAAATGCATCCTTGGTATTACTTACTCCCTAGGGTATAGAGAGGTAATACAGGAGAGAGTGACATTAGAAGACAGGGGCGGACTGGGAACCTAAAGTGGCCCTGGAAAAAAACTAAAAGTAGGCTAGATGAACACAAGTAGATGTGGCCAGCAATACCATTGTGCAGCGTAAATTAACGACCCAGTAGAACCAAATGCCACAGTGCAGCACAATATACTGTCCCAGTAGAACCAAATGCTACAGTGCAGCACAAAATATTCCCCCAGCAACAGAGAGAAGCTGCCCATCTGTTGTGGCCTGAGGTGCCATGTTCTATCCTCCTCCTCCAGTTATTGGTAAGATATGGAGAAGAGGGCTGATGGGGAGAGACATGGTCATGTTATTCAGACATCAGATCAGACTCAAAATCAGACCCCCAATGTTATTCAGGCCCCCATACAGACCTCAGCTCCGACCCCCAATATCAGATCAGATCCTCAATGTGAATTAGACCTCAGCTCAGACCCCCAATATTCATCAGATCCCCAAACAGACCTAAGGTCAGACCCCTAATGGTAATTAGACCACAGCTAAGATTCCCTATGCTAATTAGACTGCAACTGAGACCCCTAATCAGACTTCATTTAGACATCCATAGTTAATTAGATCTCAGATCAGGCAAAAAGAATCATCTCCCCTCTTCTGTTGCAGCCGCCACCACTCCCGATAGCCAGTGCTGTTCCTGCCGTGCTGTGACCAGAGTCACATAGCATGTGGTCCCAGAGCATGCCTATGTCCTCAGCTGTATGCAGGTTACAGCACAGCATGTGGCACTTGCAGGAGAAAATGAGGAAGTGGTTATTACAGAGCTCTCACAGGGAGCGCTGTAGTCACTGCTTCCTGGTTCTGCTGTACTAATGAGCACTTCTATAAAACAGGAAGTAGTGAGGAAGCATTGAAAAAATAGAATATGTAAAAGACACAAAAGCAGCCACGCTGGAGACAGAGTGATTCCTTGCCAAAGAGAGTAAAACTTACCCTAAAATATTCTTCAATTATAAAATTGGTAAAAAAGTTTCAACTTGAAAGTGTTGGCCCCTTACAGAGTGATAAGGGAAGAGTTATAGAGAACAATGAATAGAAAAAGAGTCTATTAAATACTTTTTTCTCTCCACTGTATTAACTGAGGAAAATGAACTGTCAGATAAAATGCAGAGTGTCAAAGTAAATGCCCCATTAAAAGTGGCCTATTTGACCCAGGAAGAAGTACAGCGGTGTCTTAAAAAGATTAAAATAGACAAATCACTGGATTCAAATGGCATACATCACCGTGTCCTAAGAGAACCGGGGCTTTTTTTCTCAGAGAAAAGGGTCTGGAACTCCCCCCCGGCCACGCCCCTACCCACCCCTAGGACCGCCCCTCCTAAAACTGCCCCTTTAGAGAACAGGGATGCAAGTAAAATTGGCAGTGACGGTCGTGACAGCCAGACTGCCAGTGCCCACGGCCGCCGTCGCCCTAGTCAACACATCGGCAGCGCAGCCTGGCTTGGCCCCTTCCTTCCCTGTTCCTGTTCCCCTAATTGGCCAATTCAATATTTTTTCATTTAAAAATGAAATAAACGAAAAATTACCTTTTTTCTTTTGTTTCCTTTTCCTGCCTGGTGCCGCTCTGCCTCCTGACTCCTGCTCGTGCCGACACCCACGACACTAAACTGCCGCCCGTGCCTCCAGCAGCCTCCCTGTCTGCTGTGCGGGCCTGTCAGTGGAGCCGGAGGCGGGGGGTCCCGGGTCTGGGGCCGCAGACAGCAATGGAGTCTGCATGGGGGCGGGGTTTGGGGCCACAGAATCGGCGTCTCCTCTCTCACTCTCTCCGCCGCTGTCAGTGGTGGGCGGGATCTGGCCGGGCCTGAGCCAGTGGAGAGCCGGAGGTGTCGGAGGCTGCAGGGACTGAGCAATCATGTAAACTGTAAGTAAGCAGCCTAAGCAGGGCCGGTGCAAGGATTTTTGCCGCCCTAGGCAAGATAAAAATTGCAAAACGCACATTGCCGCTGTCCGTGTTTTGTGGATCCGCAAAACACACACGGATGTGTGAATGGACCCTAAATGTGAGGTAAATTAGTTTCCAATGTAGTATTAATAACTAAACAATTACATAATAAACATATTGCATTGTCTACTTACCACCAGGACAATAAGATGATCTGGTCTCTGGCTGTAGTCTGGCTCTTGGTCTGGCTCTGGGGACTCCCTTGTCACTCTCTTCTCCCCCCCTCCCTTGTCACTCTCATTCTACCCCCCTCCCTTGTCACTCTCATTTCCCCCCTCCCTTGTCACTCTCATTCTACCCCCTCTCCCTTGTCACTCTCATTTCCTCCCCCCCTTGTCACACTCATTTCTATTCCCCCCTCCCTTGTCGCTCTCATTTCCATTCCCCCCTCCCTTGTCGCTCTCATTTCCATTCCCCCCTCCCTTGTCACTCTCATTTCCATTCCCTCCTCCCTTGTCACTCTCATTTCCTCCCCCCCCTTGTCACTCTAATTTCCATTCCCCCCCCTTGTCACACTGATTTCCATTCATTCCCCCCCATGTCACACTGATTTCCATTCCCCCCTCCCTTGTCGCTCTCATTTCCATTCCCCCCTCCCTTGTCACTCTAATTTCCATTCCCCCCTCCCTTGTCACTCTCATTTCCATTCCCCGCCCCTTGTCACTCTCATTTCCATCCCCCCCTTGTCACATTCATTTCCATCCCCCCCTTGTCACTCTCATTCCCCCCCCCTTGTCACTCTCATTTCCTCCACCCCCCTTGTCACTCTCATTTCCATTCCCCCCTGTTGTCACTCTCATTTCCATTCCCCCCCGTCACTCTCATTTCCATTCACCCCCCTTGTCACTCTCATTTCCATCCCCCCCGTCACTCTCATTTCCATTCCCCCCCTTGTCACTCTCATTTCCATTCCCCCCCTTGTCACTCTCATTTCCATTCCCCCCCTTGTCACTCTCATTTCCATTCCCCCCTTGTCACTCTCATTTCCATTCCCCCCCTTGTCACTCTCATTTCCATTCCCCCCCCTTGTCACTCATTTCCATTCCCCCCCTTGTCACTCTTATTTCCATTCCTCCCCCCTTCCTCCTGTGACCTCTAGTGTATCGTGTCCGAGCTCTGTTCGGTCCGCGGTACAGGAGCATTTGTTTCCTGTACCCGGCCGGACTGAAAGGAAGTGCACACTAAGTGAGCACTTCCTGTCAGTTCGGCCGGTTACAGGAAACAAAAGCTCCTGTACCGCGGACCGAACAGAGCTCGGCCATGCAACATTAACAACAGCACACAGCAGACACAGCAGGCGCAGGCAGGCTGCGCACCACTGAGCCGGCAGCCGGAGAGTCTTTAGAGCGGCAAGCGCTGAGCCGCTCAGGAGGCGCAGCATGAGGGGCGCCGCCGGCTGGCCGAACTTATATAACCAACTTCTTTTTATTTTTAATTTTTTACACCACACCGCAACGGGCGCCCAATAGGTGGTGGAACGCCATTTCGGGGCGTTCCGCCAGAAAAAAGTCCTGAAGAGAACTAAGTAATGCCATAGACACACCCTTATCTAATATACAGTATAAAGCTGAGTGTATGTGTGTGTATGTCCGCTAAAGGAATCCGCACTGTCGCATTTAAAATCACGAAATTTGGCACACAGGTACATCATGTGTCCGGAAAGGTTTTAGACCAGGTCTCAGCCCTCTAGGATGTACCGTTCCTGAGATATTCTCATAAAATGCATTAGCCAGTAGAAGCTTGGTCCTATGACCCTTATCAGCAAATAGAAGCTTGCAGGCCGTTAGCCATCACATACACAGTTTTACTCCAGGATTCCATAACAACCCAGCCATTTATCCTGACTGCTGTAGGAGAGCTTTAAAGTAAATCTGTCACCAGGATAATTGCTATTGAAATAAAGCCATGGTCTAATAGCACTTAGTACCTTATTTCTAGATGTGCCTTTGTTCCAGCAATAGATGTTTTTATCCTCTGAACATCCAGTTTATTTGGTATGCAAATGAGCCAGTAAGGTGCCCAGAGGGGCGTCACTCTTGCAAGAAGGAGCCCAGACATGCCCCCTGCCACAATATGTCCACACTCAAAAGACTTAAAACCCCGCCCCCAGGTACCACTAAGCCATGCCCCTTATCTAGTTAGGCCACACCTTCCCCCACTCCTGAGCTGACAGGGATTGAAAAAAATGAAGGTAAAAATCAACTTCTGTCAGCTGCAGGGGTGGGAGGGAGGGAGGGTGACTTTCTCACAGCAGCTCACACTCAGACAGCACAGTGCTGCTGTCTTAGAGTGAGCTGTTCAGAAGACATACCCCCTATCTGGTTAGGCCACGCCCCCCTCAGCTGACTGAGATTTAAAAAATGAAGTTAAAAATCCACTCCTAGGTCCCACTAAGCCACGCCCCAAGCTGATTAGGCCATGCCCCTCCAGTCCTGAGCCGACGAGGATTGAATGAAAAAATGAAGGCAAATATCAACTTCTGTCACCTGCAGAGGTGGGAGGGTGACTTTCTCCCTGCAGCTCACACTTATAAGTACTGTGCTGCTGTCTTAGAGTTGTCCAAAAGGACACGCCCCCGATCCAGTAAAGGCCACTGTTAAGGGGGTGGGCCCCTGTGGAGGTCACTGTCAAGGGGGTGGTATGCTATGAAAGTCACTTTTAAAGGTGAAGGCTACGATAAAGGTCAAAGTTAAGGGGGTGGGCTGCTGTGGAGGTCCAATTTTAAGGGACGGCACACTGTGGGGGGTCAATGTTGAGGGGTGGGTGGCGGTAGAGGTCACTGTTTTGGGGGGCGGGGTGCTGTAGATGTGACTGTTATAGTGGATAGTGTTGATATCTTTTAATGACACACACAAACATTAAATGAAATAGATTAAATATACCTGAGCGAAGCCGGGTCCTTCAGCTAGTTTCTGATATTTAAAGACTCTATAATGACAGGGATGTTCCACAGGATTGGCGTTTAGCAAATATTGTGCCAATATTCAAAATGGGGTCAAAAACAGAGTCCGGAAACTATAGGCCGGTAAGTCTAACATCTGTCGTGGGTTTTCTAAGGCCTCTTTCACACGGGCATCCTGGATTTGCTCCGGATGCGTTGCGGAAAACCCGCGAGTAGGCACGCAATTGCAGTCAGTTTTGACTGCGATTTCGTTCCGATGTTCAGTTTTTTCCAGGCGAGTGCAATGTGTTTTGCACGAGCGTGAGAAAAAACTCAATGTGGTACCAAGACCCGAAACTGGACTTCTTAACTGAAGTTCAGGTTTGGGTTAGGTGTTCTATTCATTTTATTATTTTCCCTTATAACATGATTATAACGGAAAATAATAGCATTCTTAATACAGAATGCTTACTAAAATGTGGCTTGAGGGGTTAAAAAATAAAATCACCACTCATCTGAACAGCCCCATTGAAGTAAATGGGTCCAGATTCAGTGCGGGTGCAATGTGTTCATCTCACGCATTGCACCCGCACTGAATTCTCGCCCATTTGTTTGACAAGACCGTTCCCTCATGAAGCCATGTTGACACAGTGTTTTTGACTTTTTTTGTTTCATTAAAATACATCAGAATGGCATCCCTTAGGCCCCCTAAGGGATGCCATTCTGATGTATTTTAATGAAACAAAAAAAGTCAAAAACACTGTGTCAACATGGCTTCATGAGGGAACGGTCTTGTCAAACAAATTTAATCAGTTGCTATGAGGAGGTAATTTCTAGACTTCTCCAACGCATTTGACACTATACCGCATGAAAGGTTAGTTAGCTTGGACCGGAAGAAAACGTCTGTAAGTGGGTAAGTAACTGGCTGAGTGATAGAAAACAGAGGGTGGTTATTAACGGTACACACTCAGATTGGGTCACTGTCACTAGTGGGGTACCTCAGGGGTCAGTATTAGGGCCCTATTCTCTTCAATATATTTATTAATGATCTTGTAGAAGGCTTGCATAGTAAAATATCAATTTTCGCAGATGACACTAAACTGTGTAAAGTAATTTACACTGATGAGGACAGTATACTACTACAGAGCGTTCTGGAGAGACTGGAGGCTTGGGCAGATAAGTGGCAGATGAGGTTTAAAACTACCAAGCTATCCTCAGGACTGCATGCAAAGTCCTCTGAACATAAGGGAGCATGCAGTTGGTAGGAATCGGCAGATGGAGCTCACTGTACAAATTCAATAGGTCAGGGTCACAGAGGTGGGTCAAATGTTAAAAACAGAAATACCACTTTAAAGGTCCTTACATGAATTTGCTTTTTTTTTTTTTTTTTGAGGGGGAAGGGGGTGGTGGTAAAAACTCCAGAGTAACTGCATTTATTATCTCAGAGCACCAGCATTTTTTGCCACATTTTTTGTGGTGTTATGTTGGTCATTTTTATGCATTTTATCCACTAGAGCTTTAGTCATAGCATATTTTCCCCTGTAGAGAAGTTGATGTAAAAATGCCTGAAAAAAATGACAGTGTTTTTTCGAATAGAAGCCAGAAAGACAAAAAAAAAAAAAAGGCACCTAATGAACAAAAACCCCAGTAGAATTTTTTTTTTGTGGTGTCCTGCTTTTTTATATTTCCAATAGAGCTGGGTTTTATCATTAGAATAAATGCACCAAAAATGCAGGTGCAAAAAACACCACTTGAAAGTGCAGAAAAACACCAGCAAAAACCTATGTGTGAAAGCAGCCTTAGGCCTCATGCACACGACCGTTGTTGTGTTCCGTTCCGCAAAATGGGGTTCCGTTGTTCCGTGATCCGTTTCCGTTTTTGTTTCCGTGTGTCTTCCTTTATTTTTGGAGGACCACCAGATAAAAAGGAAAGTAAAAAAAGTCAGGTTTGCCATGCAAATGAAAAAAACGGGCGCGGACGCACGGACGCGCATGACAATCTTGTGTGCCTCCGCGTTTTTTTGCTGTCAGATTGACTTGAATGGGGCCGCAACCGTGTTCCGCGAAAATAATAGGACAGGTTATATTTTTCTTGACGGACTGGAACCACGGATCACGGACGCGGATGGCAAACGGTGCATTAGCCGAGTTTTCCCCGAACCCATTGAAAATCAATGGGTCCGCAGAAAATCACAAAAAACGGAGCAACGGACACGGAATAAAACAACAGTCATGTGCATGAGGCCTTATGCAACCAAATTTTGCCAGGAGAAGTCTGGATTTGAAGAGTATTAGGACTGTGATCACCTAAGCATCATATGAAGCAAGAACGATTTATTTATTATTTATCATGATTTGTGGGTAACAATATTTGTGGTCAGAAGAACTCCTGAGAATAAATATCACCTTATTACTTATGCAGTGCGTGCATTCATGGCGCCCTGGTTATGCACATACATTAATGCATACACTGCATAAGATGTTTTTCTGCATATCCTTGGTTAACCATTGCAGAGTACAACCTAATTATAAATAGCAGACATTGCTTCCTTCATGCTAACTGCTGCTTTCTAGATGAGGTGTATGTGAGAGCAGGGGCTAGGCCGGCGTGGGTAATGGAAATCTGTGCATGTTTCAGGCATGTGACTTCATTGTGTAAGCCCTTTAGTATCCCTTTTTTGGCCCCTTGCAGTGTGGCGCAAACTAAAACAAGAAACATAGCAGGAAGCTCTCAGGAAAGAGGGATCGTTGTTATTGCAAGTGTTTAACTGCCACGTCTTTAAGTAGAGAACAGAGTAAAGGGAAGTTGTTCTAGACAAATATGTGACACTTCCTGCACTGATGAATGCTTAGGACAAGATATAATACTCATTAAAACAGTGATGTATCTCAGGGAGAGATCAGAGGAGACTGGAAATGCTAAGGTATAACCCTGCACCTACAGTTACTGCCCGAAAATAAAACATCAGCTCTGTGATACATATTACAGCTGTACTATTATTACTATTTATCCCCAGGACTGTGACTGTGACGAGGGGACATTCCTCTGAGTCTGGAGGAAAGAAGGTTTGTACACAAACATAGAAGAGGATTCTTTACGGTAAGAGCAGTGAGACTATGGAACTCTCTGCCTGAGGAGGTGGTGATGGTGAGTACAATAAAGGAATTCAAGAGGGGCCTGGATGTATTTCTGGAGCGTAATAATATTACAGGCTATAGCTACTAGAGAGGGGTCGTTGATCCAGGGAGTTATTCTGATTGCCTGATTGGAGTCGGGAAGGAATTTTTTATTCCCCTAAAGTGAGGAAAATTGGCTTCTACCTCACAGTTTTTTTTTGCCTTCCTCTGGATCAACTTGCGGGATAACAGGCCGAACTGGATGGACAGATGTCTTTTTTCGGCCTTATGTACTATGTTACTATTTCTATATTACACTCTTGGACCGAAGTAGCTGATGGATCAATGAACTAGGTTTTTATCAAAATAAGGTATTAATTTGTAAAATAATAAGGACCCATTCACTATGTTCTAGTACAGGGAACGAATTATCTTTGATATCTTTAATTGCCCTTTGTAAACTTATAAGAACACAGAAAATGCACAAACATTTAATAAATGATGTCTTTCTTTTGATGCCATTCTGTCTCTTGTTACAATTAAAACAAATCTTTTCTGTGTGTCCAGGAGCACGGACCTGTCCCTGCCTCCTCGTCCCTGTAAGATAACTGAGATGTAAGATAGCTGGCTACAGCATGGACCCCCCTCCCTTTTCTGCAGTAGGATAAAAAATATTAAACCTATTAAAACGGTTAAGCTGTCATTTCTCGTGGATGCCTTTCTGAAAACTGGGCATTAAAAACGGTCCACTTCAATTGTACGGGGGCCATTGGCAGGGAAAAAAATACAAAATAGGACATGTCCTATTTTTGATGGCCAGTTGATGGTCTGTTAATAAAACATGTGTGACTACACCCATAGACTGCCATTTTTGTGTGAATGTAGCCTAAATCACACTTCCCCCTGCAGTTCACCAGTGAAAATGAAACAGATCAGCAAGAAATGAACCCCCAGTGGGGCCAATATGTTTATCTCCTGTTTAGGCCGCATGCACATGACGCTGGTGTGTTTTGCGGTCTGCAAATCGCGGATCCACAAAACACGGATGGCGTCCGTGCGCGTTCTGCAATTTGCAGAACAGCACGGACAGCCTTCACATATAACTGCCTATTCTTGTCCGCAAAGTGCGGACAAGAATAGGACATGTTATATTTTTTTTTGCAGGGCCACAGAATGGAGCAACGGACGCAGACAGCAAGTGGAGTGCTGTCCGCATCTTTTGCGGCCCCATTGAAGTGAAAAGGTCCGTATCTGAGCCACCAAAATGGCGGTTCGGATGCGGACCAAAACAACGCCCGTGTGCATGAGGCCTAACTTTTATTTTGTATTTCTAGGTTTAGTGTTTCATATAATAAATGCATCCTTGGTATTACTTACTCCCTAGGGTATAGAGAGGTAATACAGGAGAGAGTGACATTAGAAGACAGGGGCAGACTGGGAATTTAAAGTGGTCCAGGAAAAAAATTATAAGTAGGCTAGATGAACACAAGTAGATGTGGCCAGCAATACCATAGTGCAGTGTGAATTACCGACCCAGTAGAACCAAATGCCACAGTGCAGCACAATATACTGTCCCAGTAGAACCAAATGCTACAGTACAGCACCAAATATTCCCCCAGCAACAGAGAGAAGCTGCCCATGTGTTGTGGCCTGAGCTGCCATGTTCTATCCTCCTCCTCCAGTTATTGCTAAGATATGGAGAAGAGGGCTGATGGGGAGAGACATGGGCCACAGCACCAAGCAAACTCTATCCTCAGAATGCTTTCTGGTCTTTCAGCACTACCAAACATGCAGGACAATACAGCACTAAATACCTATTACATCCAGTGACATCCCCTCTGTGTAGATGTCGTCTTTCCTTATCTGCTCCATTCAGTCCAGACCTGCATGATGAATTTTTTCAGTCACCCTTCGTCTCTGCAGACTTTGCAACCCTGACATCTTAGATTCCTCACTGTTCCATCATTCCATCTTGGTGCTCCAATAGTATTATCATGTTACCATCTTAAATAATGTGCCCACTGTGCTTCCTGATACCACCACATACTGTTGTGCAGATAAAATAATTCTCCCAGTAGTAATAATGCCCCTACAGTCCCCCCCCCAGTAATAATAATGCACCCTATAGTGACCTAGTAATAATAATACCCCTGTAGCTCCCCTGTATTAATAATGCCCCTATAATGTCTCCAGCAATAAAAATGCCCCCCATTGTGCCCCCAGTAATAATAATATCCCCATTGTGCCCCCATTAATGCCCCTACAGTGCCTATGACCAATCAAACAAATTATCTTATGCTCACCTGAGTCCCCTTCCAAGCCACTGTCTGCAGCACAGGCCACAGACCTTCAGCCACCAGGTGCCTGAGATGCCTGCACCCCAGCACAGGTAGTCGAAGTAATGTCATCGCGTCTTGTCTACCTGCACAGTTCTAATGACTAGAAAAACATGGCTTCATTATTCCAAAAACAGCCCTACACCTGTTCATGGGTTGTGCCTGGTATTGTAGCTCAGCTCCATTGAAGTGAATGGGGTTGAGCTGCAATAACACATCCAACCTGTGGACAGGTGTGGTGCTGTTTATGGAAGAAAGCAGTCATGTTTTTCAGCAACCCCTTTAATTAACACTGGGAGCATCAGATCATTATGTACTTGGCCATGAGGAGGGCTTGGGTGTCTCAACGGGCATAGGCCCGCCAGGAAGTCTTCCCAGTTGGGTCTCTGGCTAGGCCACCCCTTTAGTATTTTTATGCAAATAACAAACTAGATGGACATGCATTAATGTAATTTTCTTCAGTGCATTGTCTATAAATTAATGCTCCTATATATTTAATGTTTGGCCATCAAAGATATAGGATAGAAACTTCAAAGGTAATAGAGAATATAATTAAGAACTGTTGTACAGTGCAAATGGGCTTCGGAACAATGATTGACTTAAGGTGGATGTTGACGAACCAATAATCGACCAGATTATCGTGAACGACTGTTCCTGCGAAAGCATGTTTCCAATAATCTAGCCATCTAGATGTGCCGCCGATTAATGAGCTAAACGCTCATTCATCGAGTGATCCTGTCGTTCATGCAGGCACAAGAATCATCATTTCTGGGCAGCAGATTGTGCTGTCTAAGCAGCGATCTGTTGCAAACAATGATTCTTGTATGGGGATGAAGTATCGCTATAACGATCCCTTATCCTCATACAGGGAAGGACATCGCTGCATGTAAAATGCAATGGTCTCCTTCACTGAGTGAATAACCAACTGTCAGGAAGGAATGATTCCTTCCCAACAATCGGCCGCTCCATCGGCCCATCTAAACCCGCCTTTAGGAACCCAGATGTGCAGCCCCCAGGCAAAATCATACGGTTGTGTATGAGTATGTATATGTTAAAATCTTTAGCTACCAAAAACATGTGAATGTGACTGATTGTAATGTGTGACCCTTTTATGGGGTTATTCTAGGCCCCCATTATATGTATGGTGACCACCAGTGCCCTGGAGCATCCTGACTAATGCGTCCTGCCCTATTCATTTACTTCATTAGAGTAACCTTGTCTGGCCAAACCTTGATCTTACATTTGGTTTAACTTTTTAAGGAACTTTCAAGTGTTATGGAAATTGTTCAATGTTACTAATCCGGTCACAAATTGAAGAAAAAAAATAAACCTCAAAGTGTCCTCAGAGATCCACATAGGCCTGCCTGGAAGTTTTCCCAGTTGGATCTCTTGGCTTGGCCGCCCCTTTAGTATTTTTATGTAAATAACAATCTAGATGGACATGCATTAATGTAATTTTCTTCAGCGCATTGTCTATAAATGAATGCTCCTATATCTTTGATGTTTGGGCAGGGCCAGTCGCATTAGTTAGGATGCTCCAGGGCACTGGTGGTTAACCATACATATAATGGGGGCCTGCAATAAACCCATAAAAGGGTCACACGTTACAATCAGTCATTTACTTCATTAGAGTAACCTTGTCTGGCCAAACCTTGATCTTACATTTGGTTGAACTTTTTGTGGAAATTGCAAGTGTTCAATGCAAATTGTTTAATGTGACTAATCTGGTCACTAATTGAAGAAAACAAAGTACTTCAAAGTGTCCTCTCATGAGATCCACAGTGTAGTATGTAAAATCTATCTCTACATGGGTTATATATTTGATATATCTGTAAAGAATAAATCTAGGCAACTGGACGTACTGTAGATTTCTTGAAAACATTTCACTCGTTCTTCCAACGAGCTTTCTCAATTCTGAGTGACTGTACAAAAATTCTGGGAATAAATATGTAACTGAATCAGCATCTGGTAATTATACCCAGCATTGGGTCAAAGGTGTTGATCCCATTATCCTAATTGGAGTCAGTAGGTGATAAAGACTTCCCAGAAAAAGGTGTCAAGACAGCATTGTATGTGGCAGACGATAGATGTCTAACCCCCCCCCCCCCGCCTCTATTCAAGCTTGGCTTCTCCATTTTTACGTAGATGGCCTCCTTCACGCCTCGTTTGTACCAATCGACCTCCTTATCCAAAACACGTACTTGACTGTCTTCAAAGGTGTTAGAGAAAAGAGGTTCTGCGTCGGCGCAAAATCACTAGTGGAAGCGGTCTTATAAATGTATTCTTCTTTTAATCAGAAACAACGCGTTTCGGGGATCAAAGACTCCCCTTCATCAGGTTTCCGGAAGTGTTTGCTGCCTCAGTGCCGCTCTCATCTAGCTAACAGGAGGGCGGGCGGAAGCAGCAATGCTAGGATCATCCTGGCAGCGCATGCTCACACAAACGGTCTGAGCCGGCGGCTGGAGTCCATAGCAGGGGGTATCACATGATCGCAATTATGCGGTCATGTGACCTGTCATCTTGCAACACGGCACTGTAGATCTGTATGTTTTCCATAGACACAGGGTTAGTTTTAAACCTATTTAGAACGATCCTTATTATCTATGTATATGGAGCTCATATAAAGAAAGGGAAAAAGTATATATAAGGCAACCTATTTTATAGGTCATACCATATTTTCTATAGGTATAAGGCTAATTTCCAACCTATTTTGAGCGCTATGTATATAGTATATCATATATAGAAAAATATATAGCAAAAGGAAGAGTGTATATAGCAACCAATAGATCATAAAATATTTCATAAAATTCTAATGACTCATATAAAATTGTAATAGTAAAAAAGACACATTCGATAGATATATAATAAAAAAGGGGGGGGGGGGGAGTTTAAGTCCATATATATCTGTAGTACAGACAGTAAAAAATAGTGATAAATCTAGTGATAAATCTGCATTGAGAAAATAAAAGCATATTAGAAAAAAACTAGATTTAATATTTGGTGACACATTTCCTTTAACCCCTTTAGGACACAGCCTTATTTCACCTTAAGGACCAGGCCATTTTTTGCAAAGCTGACCAGTGTTACTTTAAGTGGTTATAACTTTAAAACGCTTTGACTCATCCAAGCCATCCTGAGATCGTTTTTTCCGTCACATATTGTACTTCATGACACTGGTAAAATGAAGTTAAAAAATTCATTTTTGTTTATAAAAAATACCAAATTTACCCAAAATTTGTAAAAAATAGCAAATTTTCAAGTTTCAATTTCTCTACTTCTATAATACATAGTAATACCTCCAAAAATAGTTATTCATTTACATTCCCCATATGTCTACTTCATGTTTTGGCTCATTTTTGGGAATATTTTATATTTTGGGGATGTTACAAGGCTTAGAAGTTTAGAAGCAAATTTTTAGGGCCCAGTTCAGGTCTGAAGTCACTTTGTGAGGCTTACATAATAGAAACCACCCAAAAATGACCCCCTTCTAGAAACTACACCCCTCAAGCTATTTAAAACTGATTTTTACAAACGTTGTTAACCCTTTAGATGTTCCACAAGAGTTAATGGCAAACAGAGATAAAATTTCAGAATTTAGATTTTTTGGCAAATTTTCCATTTTAATCACATTTTTTCCAGTAACAAAGCAAGGGTTAACAGCCAAACAAAACTCAATATTTATTGCCCCGATTCTGTAGTTCAAGAAACACTCCATATGTGGCCATAAACTACTGTACGGGCACACAGTAGGGCGTAGAGGGAAAGGGGCGCCATATGGTTTCTCGAAGGCAGATTTTGCTGGACTGGTTTATTTACACCATGTCCCATTTGAAGTCCCCCTGATGCATCCCTAGAGTAGAAACTCCATAAAAGTGACCCACATCTAAGAAACTACACCCCTCAAGGTATTCAAAACTGATTTTACGAACTTTGTTAACCCTTTAGGTGTTGCACAAGAGTTATTGGCAAATGGGGATGAAATTTGAGAATTAAATTTTTTTGCAAAATTTTCAATTTTAACCCATTTTTTTCTACTAACAAAGCAAGGATTAACAGCCAAACGACTGTATCTTTATTACCCTGACTCTGCCGTTTACAGAAACACCCCATATGTGGCCATACACTACTATACGGCCACATATCACAGCTTGAATAATTCGGGGTTCCAGCTCTCTGGTGGCGTCCCATCTCTTTATGAGCTGTACTACTCCCTTACCTCCAAAGCGAAGTATGGCTTTTTTTATTCTGGTCTCAGTTGTTTTAGCGTCTCTCGTGCTCAAATCCTGGGTTGCTCCAATCAAGGTGGAGTGGAACAATATGACTCCAGGCAGTTCTTTAGCAGGCACACGACAAATCTGTTCTCAACCAGCAGATGGAAAAGAGGTACTAATCCTGGTAGTCTGTAGCGTACGCAGAAATGGTGGTATCGGGGGGGGGGGGGGGGGGGGTCCAGATCCAGATTACTCCCATGTTGAGGAATACCTAATAAAGTTTGTAAAATCAGTTTTGAATATCTTGAGGGGTGTAGTTTCTTAGATGGGGTCACCCCTGTCGCACAGGGACAGGGGTGATGCCGTTACCATGAATTGTGGACAGTACAAGGACATCCCTCTTGTCCTTATATCTGACCAGCAACAGGTTTCCAGTGGTAAGGGCACTGGTCTCACCCCTGGGGATAGGTACCTGGAGGGGGTGGGCAGGGAGTCCGCATTGATTTTTCCGCACGGTCCCACAAGCGGACGTGGATCTGGTGGCAAGGGACTGGAACAAGGGGATACTAGTATAACAGTTATCCACGTACAGGTGGTAACCCTTATCTAGCAGTGGGTGCATAAGGACCCACACAAGTTTCCCGCTAACACCCAGAGTGGGGGGACATTCTGGGGGTTGAATACGGGAATCTCGCCCCTCGTACACACAAAACTTGTAAGTTTACCCTGAGGTACTCTCACAAAGTTTGTACAGCTTCACGCCATACCTTGTCCACTTTGAGGGAACATACTGGTGGAAAATGAGTCTCCCCTTGAATGTAATGAGAGACTCATCCACCGTGACCTCCCTTCCAGGTACATAGGCCTGTACAAACTTGGCCCCAAAGTGATCGATGACCTGCCTGATTTTGTACAAGCGGTCATAGGCAGGATCACCTTGGGGGGGGGACATGCTGCATTATCTGAATAATGCAGGCATTTCCGGATGGCCTAAAACCGGGAGCGTGTCATGGCCATACTGTAAAGTGGGGTCTGGTAGAGGACGTCCCCACTCCAGTAATGCCTGACACTAAGTTTCTTGACTAGGCCCATATCCAGCACGAGGCCCCAAAATGTCCTCATCTCGGCAAAAAAGCCATATTCAGTGAAGCCCACTGTGGAAATCTGGCTTCCTGGTTGGCCTACAAAATCAAGAATCACGGGCTCAAATCGCTCTGGGGTACACCAGACAAGTTCGACGGCAGGTGGCTCTGGTGGATTTAACTGGTGGGCCGGAAAACTAGTACGAGCCCCAGAGCTGCTCGTACTAGGGTGAGCCACAGGGTCTCTAACATGGCAGTCCCCTTGCTCCGTCTGGCGGCGTCTCCGCCGCCTTGGGGGATCATCATCATCGCTAGATGATGAGGAGTACGCGGATGACAACAGGAAAGTGGGGTCATCCTCGTCCTCACTGGGACTCTCGGACTCGGAGGCAAGCTGGGCATATGCCTCCTCGGCCGAGAACGTCCGGCGGGCCTTAAGGGAGTGTGTGTCTGCGGGTGTATGTGCGTGCATGTAAATCTTTATATGGTGTGTGTGTGGGGGCACAGGTGTTCGCTGACTTATCCCTAAAACTAACACAAAAAAAGACTAACTAAAAATAGGGCAAAAAATGTGAAAAAATAAAATAAAAAATTGAAAACCGCTGATCAACCGTCCGAAGTTGATCAGCGGTGGGGTGTGCGATGCGCTAACAGTGGCCGGACGCTAAGAGTGCCGGCCACAGTCAGCATACGCAAAAAAAAAACTGCCCGCGCCCCAAAAAAGTTGGGGGGCAGGGGGGCAAGCGGCAGCACCCCTGGGAGGTCTAGGGTCACACAGCTGTGCTGTGGACCCCAGACACCCTACTTGGGGTGATGCAATCAAACTTTTTTTTCCCACTAACTTTCCTTTTTATATCCCTGCCTAGCCCAACCTTTCCTTAGACTTTCCCTAATTACCTGGCTGATCAGATGGGGGGTGCTGGGGCACAGATCGGGTCCTGGGGCAAGGATGGGTGCTGGGGCACAGATGGGGTGATGCTGGCTGAGATCGGACGACGTGCAGGCAGTGCTCCGCTCTCCTCTGTTCCCCGAACACAAATGGAGGAGGAGAGGAGCACTGCCAAGATTTGAATCTCCCGCCCGCCCACCTACCAAAAAGAGGCGATCCTGAGAGGTGATGTCACATCACTTGTCAGGATCGCAGGATGGTAATTGGTGGTGTAAAATCACACCACCGATCAACATCCTGTTCCGGGTTATCGGGTCCTCAGAGACCCGAATAATCCGGAAACGCAGCAAACCGCAGGTCTGAATTGACCTGTGGTTTGCTGAGATTGCCGACATGTGGGGGTCACAGGACCCCCCAACGCATCTAGCCAAGGTTTCTGCTCAATGATTTGAGCAGGCACCGTGTCCCGATCACCGCCCGCCGGGCGGCGGTGATCGGAACTATACATGACGTACCAGTACGTCATGTGTCCTGAAGAGGTTAAATTACAATTCAATAATACACATTCAATAGAGCTAAGCTTCGAGCAGGTCCTCTGCATCCAAAGTGATCATCCGTGCAAAAAGCGTCAAGATCTGCTGTGGTAACCTACCTACCCGAATGGGTATAATGATACCCACCAACTATTTCATAAAACCTTCATTGGAAGGGTCGAGGAGTCTCTTTTGATATAGCAACGTGGTGAATCCCACTGGCTGGCTGAGATCGATTATGTACTTAGATCCACAATTCCTTCATAAGGCTAATTAGATCGAAGGAAGTCCTGATTTCCATCTAATGCTTTCAGACTCTGATTATTAATCTGGGGCAGCCATTTTAAAGGTTATGATTTATATTTCCTTAAATGGGTTTTCCATTTGGCATCAATATCCTTTAAAATAATCATTTTGAAGTTATTTGTAATTTGTAATGTATTTCCTTTACCTTTATTGCTCCCATCTTCCATTCTGGGCTGTGGTCCCGTGACCATGAAGCTCTTTCTTATTTCCTGTCATGTTATGTCCATAGGGGTGTCAAATCAGCAACAGGGGTAATGGGAGGGGAGTGTCTATGTAACTAGCTGGGTGGGAGGAGTTAAACTAGCTGGGCATTGTTAGTGGTGGTGCTGGAACCATGGTACAGAAAGAAGTGCATCATGGGTTTGGTTGGAGTGATGAGATCAGGAGAATGCAAATTGAGTATTGATGCCCTTTCCTCAGCAAAGGTCATCAATATCTGATCAGTGGGCTCCGACACGTATCAGTTATTTGAAGTTGCCTCCTCACAGCAAACCAAGCACAGAGCGTTACATTATATACTGGTTGTGCTAGGTATTGCAGTCCAGGCCTATTCAGTTGAATGGGACTGAGCAGCAAATAGGCCATGTAACTGATGAATGTAACGTCAATGGCCTAGGAAGAGGCTGCTGATCAGTGGAGATGTTGGCAGAGGGACCTCCACCAATTTAGATATTGAAGACCTATCCTGAGGATGGGCCATCAATTTTGTACTCCTGGAAAGCCCTTTAAACAATTGCTCTTAAGATACAGACTACCAAATGAGGAACAATACTTTAAACTGCTACTGTTAACAGTAACTTCCAGATCCATCACTAAGGTATAGTACTGTATCTTAATCTAGAGGTAAGTATGTATGCAAGTAAGTAAAACTCTGTAACTGTTGTCTCACACTGAGCGCATGCTGTGCACCAGTAGAAAGATTACAGCTCTAATATGGAACAGATGAGAAACTTCTAAAGCGCACATGCTATAAGTATAATGAAAGCAAAAACTTCTAATAGGATTTGTATATGTCTTGCATACTAATGCAGACAGAAGCAGTGAATTCACACAGGGAAAGACCTAGATGAGAAAAATTGTGAAGAACAATTAGCATTCAAGTTCTATCATTAATGACCGTGTCCTTAGATGAACTGCGTTCTTTCATATGGCATACGGGAAACCTGCTATAATTTAAAGGGCCCCTCCGCCCATCTGTATTTTGACATCTGTTCTGAACTTAGTAGCCTAAGGCTCTGGCTGTCTGAACACTTCCGTTCCTAAAAATTGTAAAGTCTGTGTTTTTTCTTTAATTATTTAAAGGTATAGACTTTTTTGTGGCCATGGCATGAACAAAGCTTTCTTTATTTTGTACGGCATTCTCAGCATACATACAGTTTTCCATATTCTGTGTTAAAAACTTAAATACATAAATGTATAAATGCACTTTATTATCTTACACAACCCAGATGTTTCATACCGTGTCATATAGTAACATAGTAACATAGTTTATATGACCGAAAAAAGACATCTGTCCATCCAGTTTGGCCTGTCACCCTGCAAGTTGATCCAGAGGAAGCCAATTTTCCCCACTTAAGGTGAAAAAAATTCCTTCCCGACTCCAATCAGGCAATCAGAATAACTCCCTGGATCAACGACCCCTCTCTAGTAGCTATAGCCTGTAATATTATTGCACTCCAGAAATACATCCAGGCCCCTCTTGAATTCCTTTATTGTACTCACCATCACCACCTCCTCAGGCAGAGAGTTCCATAGTCTCACTGCTCTTACTGTAAAGAATCCTTTTCTATGTTTGTGTACAAACCTTCTTTCCTCCAGATGCAGAGGATGTCCCCTCGTCACAGTCCTGGGAATAAACAGATGATGGGATAGATCTCTGTACTGACCCCTGATATTTTTATACATAGTTATTAGATGTCCCCTTTTTGTACTTTTTTCTAAAGTGAATAACCCTAATTTTGATAATCTCTCAGGGTACTGTAGTCCCCCCATTCCAGTTATTACTTTAGTTACCCTCCTCTGAACCCTCTCCATCTCTGCTATGTCGCCTTGGTCACAGGAGCCCAGAACTGTCCACAGTCCTCCATGTGTGGTCTGACTAGTGATTTGTAAAGTGGTAGGACTGTGTTCTCATCACAGGCATCTATGCCCCTTTTGATGCAATCCATTATCTTATTGGCCTTGGCAGCAGCTGCCTGACACTTTGTTTCTGCAGCTTAGTTTGCTGTTCACTAAAATTCCTAGATCCTTTTCCATGTCAGTGTTGCCCAGTGTTTTACCATTTAGTATGTACGGGTGACTTGCATTATTCCTTCCCATGTGCATAACCTTACATTTGGTAGTTTTAAACCTCATCTGCCACTTATCTGCCCAAGCCTCCAATCTATCCAGAACGCTCTGTAGTAGTATACTGTCCTCTTCTGTGTTAATTACGTTACACAGTTTAGTGTCATCCGCAAAATTGATATTTTACTGTGCAAACCTTATACAAGATCATTAGTAAATATATTGAAGAGAATAGGGCCCAATACTGACCCCTGAGGTACTCCACTAGTGACTGTGACCCAATCTGAGTGTGTACCATTAATAACCACCCTCTGTTTTCTATCACTGAGCCAGTTACTTACCCACATACAGACATTTTCTCCCAGTCCAGGCATTCTCATTTTATATACTAACCGTTCATGCGGTACAGTGTCAAATGCTTTGGAGAAGTCCAGATGTGACATCCATTGATTCGCTGCTGTCAAGTCTAGAACTTACCTCCTCATAGAAACTGATTAAATTAGTTTTACATGACTGATCCTTCATGAAGCCATGCTGACATGGCGTTATTTGCTTATTTTCATTGAGGTACCTCGAGATAGCATCTCTTATAAAACCAGCCTATAGTTTCTGGCCTCTGTTTTTTGATCCTTATTGAATATTGGCACCACATTTGCTATGCCTCAATCCTGTGGAACACTCCCTGTTAGTATAGAGTCCTTAAATATCATAAATAAGGGTCTGGCTATGACATTACTTAATTCTCTTAGGATACGGGGGGGGGGGGGGGGGGGGTGTATGCCATCTGGTCCTACCAATTTGTCTGTTTTAATCTTTTTAAGACGCCGTAAGAAATCATTGAGAGACTGCAAAAATAACTTTGATTAAAGAGAACTACACATTGTATCATTATATATACTTTTAACTACAGTACTATTTCAAAAAGAAAACTGATATAAATTATAGTAATAAATGACATTAAAGATTTTTTCCAGACCAAACTAGTAAAATAAGAGATGTAATTTGTTTACAGTCCGGCTTTTGTTACACAATTGTAGGGTCTTCTGCTCAGTGGGGACCATCTCTCAGTTTTGTTTGGCCAACCATTAGTCCTTCAGTTCTTATTAGTGCTTCAAATGTACTATAGACCAATGACATACATAAAGGAAAAATGACCCAATGTACAAATGGGGAACCAGAATGGTCTGGTGTTTGTTTCTTCTACTATGCCTTTTCCATGACCCTTAGGTCATTTCCCCACCCCTTGTTTGCTAACAATGCAGTTCCTCTGGAGAGGGGAGTCTGGCACAGGTTCTCCCTACCCAATAATAATGTGGATGAGATTAGCCATGACTGGCCTCAGCTCCATGGGTGCCCACATATTCTATCTGTATGGTATTAATGCTCTTGCTAGTCTATGCCTTTAATTTTGTACGACTAATAAGTATAAAATATCCAAAGTTTATTAATACAGAATATCAAAAATAATAAAAGTAATGGTGAAGACATTAGTTGGAAGTCCCAACAAAAGAGAGACACCAACAAAGAAACCCCTGTGTATCAGAGACCAACCAGGTAAGTCACCGGATGACATGCCTAGCATGGAGTTGCATAACCATAAATAACATATAAAGTGTCTAGCCTCAGGGCAGTATACTGTAAACTGTGCAGGTCACATTTCTAATTGAAATACAAAGCCTAATAAAATATCCAAAGCACAGATAATGAAGCCCAAAAAAGGGACACAACGGAAGCAATGATGAAAGATAACTAATAGTAATTACCCATGGTAGGCTGGTAACCCGGTGCTACTGTCGCAGAGCGCTACCTCGATGCACGTTTTACCAAACCCACTGGCTTCGTCAGGAGGCTGAATCAGGGGTCATATATATATTGGAAAACACCTGTGGACTTTTATGTTCGCATACCTCGCATGATGAGAGTGCCCACATAATCATGGTGCGCCGCTCGGTCCCATGCGACCTGCGCTAAGCGAGTCATCATGCTGTGCACTGTAGCGCAACACGTGAGTAAAGATGCCACCCACTACCGGTCACCATGGGAGCGAGCTGAGAGAAGCACCACGTGATGCGCCAGACCAGCACATGCGCGGGATGCGTGCCAGTCCGATGCATAGGAGACGCTGAACTACACTATAAATACAATGTGAGACCCTAAAGTGCATAGATAAATATTCACAGACCATCAGGGCTATCCCTATTGGACAGTTCCTGAGGCTTCGTCGGATCTGCTCCGGTAAAGAGCGCTTTGAGCCCCGGTCAGAAGATCTTTTTAATAGTAACAGAGGATACAACCGACGTGACATTAGAAGGGGCTACCTGAGAGTGAAATCATCCTCACGCGATTCTCTTTTGGTGAATAGACCGAAAATCAATGATGATAAATCCCGTTTTATTGCCCCCTTTAACACTCAATGGGGTAAAAACCATGAAATTATGACAAAATATTGGCCTATCTTGTTATCTGATAGGGATTTGAAGGATGCTCTTTTGGATTACCCCTTGATCACATGGAAAAAGGCAAAAAATTTGGGTGACATTCTAACTAGAAGTCACTATAGTCTACCGAACACATAGTACATCTTTAGGAATAAAGGCCCAAGATGGGGTTATTTCTCGTGTGGTAATTACATAGAAACATAGAATGTGTCGGCAGATAAGAACCATTTGGGCCGTCTAGTCTGCCCAATATACTAAATACTATGGATAGCCCCTGGCCCTATCTTATATGAAGGATGACCTTATGCCTATCCCATGCATGCTTAAACTCCTCCACTGTATTTGCAGCTACCACTTCTGCAGGAAGGCTATTCCATGCATCCACTACTCTCTCAGTAAAGTAATACTTCCTGATATTACTTTTAAACCTTTGCCCCTCTAATTTAAAACTATGTCCTCTTGTAGCAGTTTTTCTTCTTTTAAATATTCTCTCCTCTTTTACCTTGTTGATTCCCTTTTATGTATTTAAAAGTTTCTATCATATCCCCTCTCGTTTTTCTTCCAAGCTATACATGTTAAGGTCCTTTAATCTTTCCTGGTAAGTTTTATCCTGCAATCCATGTACCAGTTTAGTAGCTCTTCTCTGAACTCTCTCCAAAGTATCAATATCCTTCTGGAGATATGGTCTCCAGTACTGAGCACAATACTCCAAATTAGGTCTCACTAGTGCTCTGTAGAGCGACATGAGCACCTCCCTCTTTCTACTGGTAATCCCTATACACCCAAGCATTCTGCTAGCATGTCCTGCTGCTCTATGACATTGTCTGCCTACCTTTAAGTCTTCTGAAATAATGATCCCTAAATCCCTTTCCTCAGATACTGAGGTTAGGACTGTATCACTGATTTTATATTCTGCTCTTGGGTTTTTACACCCCAGGTGCATTATCTTGCACTTATCAACATTAAATTTTAGTTGCCACATTTTTGTGACCATTCCTCTAGTTTTCCTAAGTCCTTTTCCATTTGGTGTATCCCTCCAGGTACATCAACCCTGTTACAAATCTTTGTGTCGTCAGCAAAAAGACACACCTTACCATCGAGGCCTTCTGCAATTTCGCTGATAAAGATATTAAACAATATGGGTCCTAGAACAGATCCCTGAGGTACCCCACTGGTAACAAGACCTTGGTCTGAATATACTCCATTGACTACAACCCTGTCAGTGCCTGTCCCTCAGCCACTGCCTAATCCATTCAACAATATGGGAGTCCAAGCCCAAAGACTGCACTTTATTGATAAGCCTTCTATGTGGGACAGTATCAAAAGCCTTACTAAAGTCTAGATAAGCGATGCACCTCCTCCATCTATTATTTTAGTCACCCAATCAAAAAAATCTATAAGATTAGTTTGACATTAGTTTGATTCCTCCCTACTACCTTTCTTGTGAATGGGCACAACATTTGCTAATTTCCAATCTTCTGGGACAACTCCTGTTGCCAGTGATTGGTTAAATAAATCTGTTAATGGTTTTGCTAGTTCACCGCTGAGCTCTTTTAATAGCTTTGGGTGTATCCCATCAGGCCCCTGTGACTTATTTGTATTAAGTTTAGACAGTTGACTTAGAACCTCTTCCTCTGTAAAGACACATGCATCAATAGATTCATTAGTCTTCTTTCCTAACTGAGGTCCTTCTCCTTCATTTTCTTTTGTAAAAACTGAACAGAAGTATTCATTGAGGCAGTCAGCTAGTTCTTTATCTTCTTCCATATACCTTCCTTCTTTTGTTTTTAATTTGGTAATTCCTTGTTTTAGTTTCCTTTTTTCATTTATGTATCTGAAGAATGCCTTATCGCCTTTTTTCCCTGACTGAGCTAATTTCTCTTCTGCCTGTGCTTTAGAAGCTCTTATAACTTGTTTGGCCTCTCTCTGCCTAATCTTATAAATTTGTCTGTCATCCTGTTTTTTTTTTTTCTAATTCCTAAATGCTATCTTTTTGTTTTTAATGATTTTGGCCACTTCGGCCATTAAGGATCCGTCGTCTATCCCTGCTAGCGGTAGCACCAGGGAGACATCTCACAAAACCATTCTCCTCAAACTTCACACCTCTTATGATGGAATCGCCCACCAACAGCTGCTTACTATCAATCCTCACCTTCTCGCTTTTGTCTTTGGCTGCAGTCTTACATACTTTAGGCATGGGAGATGATTGTTTCTCACCCACTGTGCTTGAGCCATCCTCCATGTTGCTCTTGCACTCTGAAAGTGCTGCAAATAAATTATGGAGAGCCACAGACTGTGGGACATGCCTTCTATCCACAACTCTCAGTCTACCAGAACCTACAGTAACCCATCTTCCATTTCTAGGGGGCCTCTGTGGCAGTGGCATTGCAATGTTCTCAGCCTGAGTTTGTTTAGTGGTTAATTTAAAAATCTCATATTTCAAAAAGGTAATTTCCTGCTGCATTATAGAGAGCTGTCTACAGATCAGACTGTATAGAACCAGGTCTGCCATTGTAAAGAGGGGAAAGATTTCAAACAAACAAATCTTACTTGTTTAGATTGTATCCACCTCCAGATTACCTCCTGAGAATTGTCAGTTCTGTAGATATGTAATGAGAACAACAACTTTTCAAGACTCAGATGGGGCCAAACAATATCAGATTGTTCATCATATCACTTGCAGATCCATGGCAGTTATTTATCTTGCGACATGTCCTTGTGGTTTGTGCTACATTGGCATGACGACTAGGGAGCTCCGGATACGAATTTTGGAGCATGCCAGCAAAATTAGACTGGCAAGTAATATGAAGGCTGAGGATTTGGATAAATGACAACGCATAGCCTTACATTTTAAGGAACACCATAATTGTGACCCAAGAGGCCTGATAAGATCATTTTGGGTAACTGAGGAGGAACTATCAAAAAATCACTCCTACAAAGGGAGACCAGATGGATCACTATTTTGAAAACTGAGATCCCTCAGGGTCTAAATGAAAAGGTTAGTTTGGGGTCCTTTTTATGAAAGCGCTTTTTTTTTCTTGTTTCTTTTTACTTGGGGTAATTATATTTTTATTGTGTCTAACATATACTCCTTTTATCCCAATTTTCCTTAAAGTACATATGAGACCGATACTTTGAGATGCATTGGTTCAATTTCACCTTGATAGCTCAAGACATATAGACGCTGCTCTACCATGCACGATTCACTTTATCACGATTGCGATCATATTTAGGATATATATATTTTTATGTTTTCTTTCATTTTTATATATTTTTTTATGTATCACTTATTTATATGTTTATGAATTTATGTATTTGTATTTAATTGTATCATTCACTTATTAGCTCATTTTCTTTTTATTATATTTAGACAAATTGCATATATTATGTATTTTATAATCATGTACTATCATATGTCTGTGATACTATTGGATCATGTCATTGGTTATCACTTTTTACACTAATCGTGTGCACTAGTTTGATTATTGCGTTTGCACTAGTTATTGTGTTTTTTATATAATAATTGTATTATTTCACAGTTTTAACATGCAAATTTATTTATGCATTATGCACTTTAGGATCTCACATTGTATTTATAGAGTAGTTCAGTGTCTCCTATGCATCGGACTGTCATGCATCCCACGCATGCGCTGGTCTGGCAGAGGGCGGCGTCTTTACTCACGTGTTGCGCTACAGTGCGCAGTGTGATGTCGCGCCTGGCGCGGGTCACATGGGACCGAGCGGCGTGCCATGATGATGTGGCGACTCTCATCATACGAGCTATGTGACCGTAATAGTCCACAGGTGTTTTCCAATATATATACAGTACAGACCAAAAGTTTGGCACACCTTCTCATTCAAAGAGTTTTCTTTATTTTCATGACTATGAAAATTGTAGAGTCACACTGAAGGCATCACAACTATGAATTAACACATGTGGATTTATATACATAACAAAAAAGTGTGAAACAACTGAAAATATGTCATATTCTAGGTTCTTCAAAGTAGCCACCTTTTGCTTTGATTACTGCTTTGCACAGTCTTGGCATTCTTTTGATGAGCTTCAAGAGGTAGTCACCTGAAATGGTCTTCCAACAGTCTTGAAAGAGTTCCCAGAGATGCTTAGCACTTGTTGGCCCTTTTGCCTTCACTCTGCGGTCCAGCTCACCCCAAACCATCTCGATTGGGTTCAGGTCCAGTGACTGTGGAGGCCAGGTCATCTGGCGCAGCACCCCATCACTCTCCTTCATGGTCAAATAGCCCTTACACAGCCTGGAGGTGAGTTTGGGGTCATTGTCCTGTTGAAAAATAAACAATGGTCCAACTAAACGCAAACCAGATGGAATAGCATGCCGCTGCAAGATGCTGTGGTAGCCATGCTGGTTCAGTATGCCTTCAATTTTGAATAAATCCCCAACAGTGTCATCAGAAAGCACCCCCACACCATCACACCTCCTCCTCCATGCTTCACGGTGGGAACCAGGCATGTAGAGTCCATCCGTTCACCTTTTCTGCGTCGCACAAAGACACGGTGGTTGGAACCAAAGATCTCAAATTTGGACTCATCAGACCAAAGCACAGATCTCCACTGGTCTAATGTCCATTCCTTGTGTTCTTTAGCCCAAACAAGTCTCTTCTGCTTGTTGCCTGTCCTTAGCAGTGGTTTCCTAGGAGATATTCTACCATGAAGGCCTGATTCACACAGTCTCCTCTTAACAGTTGTTCTAGAGATGTGTCTGCTGCTAGAACTCTGTGTGGCATTGACCTGGTCTCTAATCTGAGCTGCTGTTAACCTGCGATTTCTGAGGCTGGTGACTCGGATGAACTTATCCTCCACAGCAGAGGTGACTCTTGGTCTTCCTTTCCTGGGGCGGTCTGCATGTGAGCCAGTTTCTTTGTAGCTCTTGATGGTTTTTGTGACTGCACTTGGGGACATTTTCAAAGTTTTCCCATTTTTTCGGACTGACTGACCTTCATTTCTTAAAGTAATGATGGCCACTCGTTTTTCTTTACTTAGCTGCTTTTTTCTTGCCATAATACAAATTCCAACAGTCTATTCAGTAGGACTATCAGCTGTGTATCCACCTGACTTCTCCGCAATGCAACTGATGGTCCCAACCCCATTTATAAGGCAAGCAATCCCACTTATTAAACCTACAGGGCACACCTGTGAAGTGAAAACCATTTCAGGTGAATACCTCTTGGCATTCAAGAGAATGCCAAGAGTGTGCAAAGCGGTAATCAAAGCAAAAGGCGGCTACTTTGAAGAACCTAGAATATGACATCTTTTCAGTTGTTTCACACTTTTTAGTTATGTATATAATTCCACATGTGTTAATTCATAGTTTTGATGCCTTCAGTGTGAATCTGCAATTTTCATAGTCATGAAAATAAAGAAAACTCTTTGAATGAGAAGGTGTGTCCAAACTTTTGGTCTGTACTGTATGCCCCATCAATGCCTAATAGGTCAGATAAAGTAACAATTGCTGTTACCGGGATACTCAAAAATATCAATAATCACTTCACTGAATGAGTACAAAAAGTCCCAAAGAATTTAAAAATATATAATCTTTATTAAACAATCACAATGTAAATATGATTCCACCTCTATAACATTTAATAATACTAATGATAATAATTAAGCCATTATAGTGGATGTATCCAATAACTACTACGCCTATTCTGTATGAGACAATCCTCATACATGGAAAGGAATTGTCAGTGGTGAATACCAAAAAAGAAGGTGGGCTCTATAGTACTATTTAACTGGGGTGCAGTAAGGAAATATCCTAAATGCAATCACTAAATGCAAATATCCTAAATGTAAAAAATATGAGACTATCACCATTCAAAAATGTATGGCATGAACTGCTCAGTGAGATAAACTAATATCCTAACAGCAGACCAAAGACAGATTATAAACATACCAGTGAGGGTCAGGATAGGCGCTTGATCTCCCCGACGTACGTTTCGCCGTGCTGCCTCCTCAGGAGGATATTGTTTGGCCCCATCTGAGGCCTGAAAAGTTGTTCTCATTACATATCTACCGAACTGACAATTCTCAGGAGGTAATCTGGAGGTGGGTACAATCTAAACAAGTAAGATTTGTTTGTTTGAAATCTTTCCCCTCTCTCTATTATTTGATTCAACCTCCTGACGAAGCTAGTGGGTTTGGTGAAACACGTGTCGAGGCAGAGTTTTGCGCCGGTAGCATCAGGTTACCAGCCTTCCATGGGTAATTACTATTAGTTATCTTTCATCATTTCTTCCGTTGTGTCCCTTTTTGGGCTTCATTATCTGTGCTTTGGGTATTTTATTAGGCTTTGTCTTTCTATTAGAAATGTGACCTGCACAGTTTACAGTATACTGCCCTGAGGATAGACACTTTATGTTATTTATAGTTATGTAACTCCATGCTAGGCATGTCATCCGGTGACTTACCTGGTTGGTCTCTGATACACAGGGGTTTCTTTGTTGGTGTCTCTCTTTTGTTGGGACTTCCAACTAATGTCTTCACCATTACTTTTATTATTATTTTTGATATTTTGTATTAATAAACTTTGGATATGTCATACTTATTAATAGTACTTTATTTTTGGGATATAGGTTCAGTTCAGTATAGGTGGTGTTTAAGCAGTACTAGGCCCAAATGTAATTGTTTATATCATTTCCCAAGGTACGGGTTGGTTTACATTTTGACCATTTGTCTTGTCTTGTGCCTGTGACTATGATCTTGTTTTTCCAGGGTTGTAAATAACTTGAGCACTCCAGAATGAAGTTAGTGCATCTTTTTATAGGAATTTATAGTAAGGCAATCAACATATTTGATGTTTGGTTGGTTATATGAACTTTGTCAAATAACTTTGTACAATAAAATAAATATAAATCATAGAAATATAGAAGATTGACAGCAGAAGACCACAAGGTCCATCTATTCTGCGCTGTATCTTAGGGTTACATTTACTTACTGTCGATTTCCCAACCACATCTGCTGTTCCAAGCCTGAACTACTCTTTTGGTGTAAAAATAATGTTTTCTGACATTGTTTCTGATCTTTCCCCCAACTAATTTTAGATTGTGCCCCCTTGTTCTTGTGTTGAGTTTTTTATTAAAGGGGTTTTCCAAGATATATTAACTGATGACTAGTGTTGAGCAAACCGAACTTTACGATTTTTAGTACCCGGAGCCGAACCCGAACTTTGCTGCAAAAGTTCGGGTTCGAGTTTGGTGTTCGGGCATGGCTGTGATTGGCCGGTGCATCATGTGACCCAGTCTCTATATAAGCTGGATCACGTGTAGCACCGCCCATCAGCTCTCAGTAGTGAAGGGTCAGAAAGCAGGCAGCTGAAGTAAGGGACAGTGTAAGGCTCCATTCACACGTCTGCAAGTGTGGTCGGCATCCGTTCAGCAATCGTGCGGAACGGGTACGGACCCATTCATTCTCTATGGGGACAGAATGGATGCGGAGAGCACACTATGTGCTCTCCGTATCTACATTTCCGCAGAGCGGACCGAACTTCCAGTCTGCAAGAAAATAGAGCATGTCTTATTCTTAGAAAAAAAAAAATACAAAAAATTCCAAGACCGCTTATAAATAAATATCACTTAATTACATAATTACATGTGACTTACAAACATAATTAAAAGACAAAGATGCAGGGAAAAGAAGGCGGCATCAACTGGAGGGAAACAACAGCTGATAACACGTTCACAAATCGCCCATCAATATAAACATCATTTAATTAAAGGGCAAGTGCAAACTAAATCATTTACAATCAAAAGGACAAAGAACGTTTACCCATGCTGTGTCTCCTCCAGGATGGCGCCAACCCTGACGAGTGTTTCAGCGGACCTTCGTCTGAGTAAAGGTGTGCACTGCGCAACGCCATCTGTGGCAAGGTCCACATAACCACCGATACGTGGAAACAGTAAGCACGGGCAGTGATGTTATATTTCCCTAACTGCACACTGGGTAAATGCAGTGGCGGCTGGGCCTGAGTTGGATAGCAGTTTGGCACTTGTCCTTCCGCCACCGAGGATTGCAGGACTTTTCTCTTTCCCTTCTGTTGCCTCTTCCTCCTACACTGCTTCCTCCTCTACCGCCTCCTCATCTGGTCAGTGTAACACCTTCACCACCAACTTCAGCACAGCCAGGGGGAAACGACAGCAGGCTGTTTTAAAACTCATCTGTTTGGAGGAAAAAACACACACAGCGCAGGAGCTGTGGACGTTCATGGAACAACAGACTGATGAGTGGTTGGTGCCACTGAGCCTCAAGCCTGGCCTGGTGGTGTATCTCGTAATAGGTGAAATCTCGTACCAGCTCTGGGCCTAGCTGCACATCCCTTGCCTGGCGCATGTGCTGAATTTGGTGGTGCAAATGTTCCTGAAAAATTACCCCGATATGTCAGGGCTGCTGCAGAAAGTGAGTATCCGCTTTCGGTGTTCTCACTCTGCTGCTGCTCACCTGTCTGCGCTGCAGCATAACTTCGGCCTTCCCGCTCCCCGGCTCATATGCGACGTGACCACAAGGTGGAACTCCACCTTGCACATGCTTGAGAGACTGGGCGAGCATTTCCATAGTTATCAGGCCAGTCATTCACAAGTGGCTTGGAGGGTGGATTCCTGCACCAATAGAGGCTGGGTACACAATTGTCCAGCCACTGCACAGTTTTGGAGGATGAGGAGAAGTAGGATGATGATGAGGAGGAACCGTGATCACAGCAGGGTGGTACCCAAAGCAGCTCATTGACATCACTGGAGCATGGCTGGGGGGATACAGAGGACACAGACGATACACCTCCCACAGAGGACAGCTTGTCATTGCCTCTGGGCAGCCTGGCACACATAAGCGACTACATGCTGCAGTGCCTGTGCAACGACCACCAAGTTGCCCACATTCTAACCAGTGCTGATTACTGGGTGGCCACTCTGCTGGATCCCCGCTACAAGGACAATGTGCCGTCCTTAATTCCGTCGCTGGAGAGTGATCGGAAGATGCGCGAGTACAAGCACACGCTGGTAGATGTGCTGCTGGTGACATTCCCACCTGACACCGGGGGCTCAGTGTAAGCACAAGGCGAAGGCAGAGGAGGAGCAAGAAGTCACCAACGCAGCGGGAGCACCGCCAGCACCTCAGAAGGGGAGGGTTAGCATGGCCGAAATGTGGAAAAGCTTTGTCAGCATGCCACAACAACCAGCACCACCAGCTGATATTGAACGTCTTAGCAGGAGGCAGCATTTCAGCAACATGGTGGAACAGTACGTGTGCACATGCCTACACGTACTGACTGATGGGTCTGCCCCATTCAACTGCTGGGTCTGAAAATTGGGCACATGGCCTGAGGTTGCCCTTTACACCTTGGAGGTGCGGGCCTGCCATGCGGCCAGTGTATTGTCCAAACGTGTAATCAGCACAGCAGGGGGGTGGATCACAGACAAGCGCAGCCGCCTGTCCACAGCCACTGCGGACAAGCTCACGTTCATTGAAATGAACCAGGCATGGATCCCACAGGACTTGTCCGTACCTTGTGCAGAATAGACAAGCATACCAGCCGCACCCGGCCATTGTTATACTCCAGTGCACTTTCTCTTTGTTTTCTTTTTTATATTTCCCAATGTTTTGGGGTCTTCCCAAATTTATAAAAAATAAAAATAAAAAAAATTACAAAAATCCTCCTCCGCCACCGCTTTCACATCCATTGCCTCAACCTACTACTCCACTTTGACCTTCGCCTCATAGTTCAAGATCATTATTTTTAACTTTTTATTAAATTCTATGTTACTTTAATTAATTTTCCTATCCACATTTGTTTACAGGGCAATTGTCCTGCTCTTACCCCCGTTTTGCTTGCTTTTGCAGCCCTCTAGACCTTTCTATGACTTTTTTAGAGCCATTTAGTGCCCCAAAGTTCAGGTCCCCATTGACTCCAATGGGGTTCAGGTTCGGGTCAAGTTCGGGTCCTGAACCCGAACTTTGCAGCGAAGTTCGGCCGAGCCCAGCAAACCTGAACTTTCAGGTGTTTGCTCAACCCTACTGATGACCTATCCTCTGGATAGGTCATCAGCATCCGATTGGTGCGGATCTAACACCCAGGACCCCTGTTGATCAGCTGTTTGAGAAGGCACCGACTCTCGCAAACATGCATGTTTTTTTGTCATCACGCTAGTTCCTGTGTGACTTGGTGTCTTCCTTCGGATTCACAGCTTCTGATGCTCTTTGCTACTGTTGGTTAGCTAGTAGAATTGAATTAGCAAACTGTCCAGTTCTGATGTCAGTTGTAAAATCTGTCTTGAAAATTTTGTTTCCATCATAAAAGGGACAAAAATAACCATAAAACTGCAGAGATTTATTAAAGTACGATCCATGAACGGCTTTAATGGAAAAACTGTCACATCATGTTCATGTGTTATGAGCTGGCATAGATTTTGGCTATAATTTACACTAGTCTTTTGGGTGTCAGGAGGAGGAGGTCCCTCCCCTTTTGCTAAGCCACATCCAATTTTTTTTTGTAAAGTTTAGTACAAGTTTTCTGTGTGCCAGAAAACACAGTTTTGATATATACTGCCCCGATGTGTAATTGTCACGTCTGCAATTTTTACAATCGTGGATCTCAACTGCGGAGTAATAGGATCAATCAGATATGAATCTCAGGCGTCACTCACAACCTCAACGGTGAGTTTGAGATTCTACCATCACGTGATCATAGGAGATACAACACAATTCAGCACAGTACTATTGCTTCATAGACTGTGGGTTGGTAGTTGAAACACTAGAATGCAGTGGCTGCGGCAGGGTTAAGAGCGGGTACTCAGTAAGAGTCATACACAGTTATATCAGCCTGCATGCAGGTAAAGGAGAGGTGCTCTCTCACGGATAGGGTACTTGCGATTGGCAGTAGCTGTGAGATGGCTGAGACTCCCAGGTGACTCCAATATCAGGACTGAGCGGATCCGTCTTCCAGATGGCAGCAGGGGAATGAGAAGGGTCCGGTTGGTGATAGTCCCATACACGGGTTCGTGAGGCAGCAGGCGTTCCGACAACAATCACAGCACGCCATGCTGCCTCATCAGTGCCCTTAAATGGAACCAGGAAGTGAGTAGGGATTGCTGATTGGTCCGGACGACTTCCGCGTTCCACCGTGGAACGCAGCCGCCGCGTCACAACCCGGAGTTCGTGCGTCTTCCGCGTTCCACGGTGGGACGCAGAGGACCGCGGCAGACAAACAAAAGGCCGCCCCGTCGGTGGCATTACAGTATCCCCCCCCTCAAAGGAACACCTCCGGAGTTCCCCCTGGGAGTAGGCCGATCAGGATACCTACGATGGAACAAACGGGTCAACCTAGGAGCATGTACATCCCGTGAGTCTTCCCAAGAGTCATCCGCAGGAGCATAACCCTTCCATCGTATGAGATACTGTATAGATGATCCCCTTTTTCGGGAGTCGAGTATTTTGTCGACTTCGTACTCAACCTCACCCTGGACCTCAATTGGGGGGGCAGGGGGAGAGGCCCTAAGAGGGAGCCGGTTAGGTTTGTACGGTTTGAGCAAGGACACATGGAAGGAGGGATGGATTCTCCAGTCGGGAGGAAGAGTTAGGCGTACCGCATTTTGATTCAGGACTTTCTCGATGGGAAATGGGCCGATGTACTGGCGACAGAGTTTCCTAGCGGGCACGTTAAGGCAGAGATTTCTCGTAGACAACCACACCATGTCTCCTACACAGTATGTAGGGGGACTAGAGTGTCGAGTGTCATAATGTCTTTTTTGTCGCTCTTTCGCGGTCTTTAGGTTGTCTTGTATTGCGAGGGAAGTTTCTCTTAGACATTCGAGGTAGTTCTGAACTGCAGGAACGTTACCGGGTAAGTAATCAGGTGGCAGGTTGGTGGGGTGGAAACCGTAGTTTGCATAGAAAGGAGAGTATTGAGTGGAGGAATTCATTGAATTGTTGTATGCAAACTCGGCTAGAGGCAGTAGATCAAACCAGTCATCTTGGAGATGGCTGCAATAGCATCGAATGTACTGTTCTAAACACTGATTTACTCGCTCTGTCTGGCCGTTAGTTTGTGGATGATATGCGGTCGACATCCTGTGGTCAATTTGGAGGGCTGTGCAAAGTGCCTTCCAAAATTTTGATACAAATTGACTGCCCCTGTCGGAAATAATCCTGGAGGGTAAACCGTGTAATCGGAGGACTTGGCTGAGGAAGGTTTGGGCGGTTTCTTTTGATGATGGTAATTTTTTAAGTGGGGAGAAGTGAGCCATTTTGGTTAGTAGGTCGACAGTAACCATGATGGTGTTGCAACCCTCTGAGCGAGGGAGGTCGACTATAAAATCGACAGAGACAATCTCCCAAGGTCTGGTGGGTGTTTCTAATGACATCAGTAACCCATAGGGAGGCTTTCTATCAGTTTTGGTAGAGGCACAGATATCACAGGTGGAGACATATTCGTGGATTGATTTGGTCATGTTTGGCCACCAGAATTTTCTGCGTACAAGCTCCAACGTTTTGGTGATGCCCGGGTGGCCCGCTAGGGGTGTGTCATGCATGAGTCGAATGACAGAAGGTTGCATTCTAGGAGGGATGTAAAGTTTGTCGTATTTGAAAAGGAATCCTTCGGTTGGTGTCAACCCAGGAGGAACAGGAGGATCCCCTTCAGAGGGAGCATGTTTTAAGAGCTCCTTGAATCCCGTGGCGAGTCCCACGAACCGGTTTGCCGGGAGCAGTAAGGCAGGAGACTCTGCGTCAGCGCTCTCCTCGTATAACCGGGAGAGGGAATCAGCCTTTGTATTTTTGGAACCTGGTCTATAGGATATGTGAAAGTCAAAACGATAAAAAAAAAGGCTCCACCGTACTTGCCTTGCGGACATGGTTTTACAAGTTTTGAGGAACTGTAAATTACGGTGGTCAGTGAAAATCATAATGGGATGTTTGGCTCCTTCCAAAAGATGTCTCCAGTTGCCCAGAGCATCCCTAATAGCTAACAGCTCTTTTTCCCCAATGGGGTAGTTCTTTTCAGCAGTATTAAGAGTCCGGGAGTAGTATGCAACTGGGTGCAGGGGTTCAGAAGAGGATGGTTGTTGTGATAGAACTGCCCCTATGGCGTGGTGGGAAGCATCAACCTCTAGAACAAAATGGAATTCGGGGTTGGGCAATTGGAGTATGGGAGCTGAGGTATATCTCTGTTTGAGTATTTCGAAAGCCTTTTGGGCCTCGGAGGACCATGTATAGGGTATTTTAGTACTGGTTAGTCTTGTCAAGGGTTTTACTATCGCCGAGAAATTTTTTGTGAATTTCCGGTAATAGTTGGAGAAGCCTAAAAATCGCTGGAGTGCTTTGCGTGTGTGAGGCACAGGCCAAACCTGGATGCATTCCACTTTGGACTGATCCATCTGAATCCCCTGGGGGGAGATGTTATATCCCAGGAAGGAAATGGAAGGCTGTTCGAAGATGCATTAAAGGGAGTGGACCCGAAGACGGGACAACACCCATCTCAGGTGCCTCCTGTGGTCGGTAGGACTGTCCGAGTACACCAAAATGTCGTCCAAATAGACCACCACGCAGACGTCCAGCAGATCTCGAAAAATATTGTTAACGAAATGCTGGAATGTCGCCGGGGCATTGCACAACCCGAAAGGCATTACCATGTACTCGGACAGTCCGTATCTGGTTCTGAATGCCGTCTTCCACTCATCCCCTTCCCGGATCCTGATCAAGTTATATGCGCTTCTGAGGTCAAGTTTGGTGAAAATACGGGATGATTGTAACCTCTCGATCAGTTCGGGGATAAGTGGAAGTGGGTAGCGGTTTTTTACGGTAATTTTGTTGAGTCCTCTATAGTCAATTATTGGCCTTAATCCGCCATCTTTGTTTTTTACAAAGAACATCCCTGCGCTAGCAGGCGAGGTTGACGGCCTTATGAATCCCTTTTTTAAGTTCTCGTCTAAGTAACCCTTCAGGTGGGCTAATTCAGGTTGGGAAAGCGGATAGATACGCCCCGTAGGAACAGGACTGCCCGGAATAAGATCAATAGGGCAGTCAAAAGGTCTATGTGGGGGGAGTGTGGCTGCTCCACATTGGCTGAAAACGTCTTCGAATTCAACAAGATGGGGAGGTAGCCCTGTGGGAGCGATCTGCATGAGTGCAGTGTTAGGATAACAAGTGGTGGTACAGTAGTGGGAATCCAACTGTACCTCCCCTTTAGGCCAGAGGAGAGAAGGTTGGTGAAGTCTGATCCAGGGAAGCCCCAGCACTACAGGGAACATGGAAGAGGAAATGACATCAAACATAAGGTGTTCGATGTGACCCTCTCCACAGGCCACCAGCAGTGGTTGGGTGTGGTGAGAGATTGGGCCTGAAGGGGATGTGGACCCATCTAAAAAAGTTATTTAGACCGGTTTTTGCTTCAATGTGTGGGGTATTTTATTGGACTTAACCAGCTGTGAATCTATAAAGTTGCCACAGGCTCCGGTGTCTATCATGGCCTTAGCGATGATCCTCTCGGTATCCCACTGTAAGCTGAGAGAAATGTATATGTAAGAATTGCGGTGGCAGAGACTATGGGTCAATTTGCAGATATGCATTTCCCTACCTCCTGTCTTCTTTTTAACCGCCGGGCAGACGTCCACTACGTGGTCAGGGGAGGCACAGTAGAGACATAGGTTCAACGTGCGTCTCCTGGCCTTTTCAGTCGGCGTGAGGGGTCCCCGCATGGTTCCTAGCTCCATTGGCTCCTCCTTAGGGGAAGGTCTGGCTCCTCTTGAGGCTGGTGTGGGGGTGAAGACCCTTTCTGCTCTCCGTTCACGGAGGCGGCGGTCAATCGTGACAGAGTGTTGGATTAGCTCATCTAAGGTGGAAGGTAATTCATCACGGGCAATTTCATCTTTCAAGGCCTCCGAAAGGCCGAGGCGGAATTGGTTACGAAGACTGAGATTATTCCACTCCGTCTCCCTAGCCCACCGTTTAAATTCGGCAATATAATCTTCGACTGGTCGTCGGCCTTGTTTGAGTCCTCTGATGGCAGTCTCAGCGGTCAATTGTTTACTAGAGTCATCATAGAGGAGTGCCATGGCCTCCATGAATCTGGGGAAAGAATCTAGGACCTCATCCTCTTCATCAAAGTAGGTCTCGGCCCAGGCTCGGGGTTCCCCTTTAAGGTAGGAGATGAGTGTGAGTACCTTTATACGGTCATTGTAATAAGTGCGTGGGCGTAGGTCGAACATGAGTCTACACGAACTCATGAATTGGCGAAAGATTTTTCTATCCCCGGAAAAGGGTTCGGGGGCACAGACCTTGGGTTCAGGTCCCTCTCTGGGAGGTGCAGCTCCTGTGTTTTGGTTAACCAAAGTACGCAATCTTTGGTTCTCTACCTGCAGGTCCTGCATAGAGGTGGATAGGGTCTCGACTCTCTGGGATAAAGAAACCATATGTCTAGCGAGTTCCGCTGGATCCATCTTACTGGTGCTGTGATACTGTCACGTCTGCAATTTTTACAATCGTGGATCTCAACTGCGGAGTAATAGGATCAATCAGATATGAATCTCAGGCGTCACTCACAACCTCAACGGTGAGTTTGAGATTCTACCATCACGTGATCATAGGAGATACAACACAATTCAGCACAGTACTATTGCTTCATAGACTGTGGGTTGGTAGTTGAAACACTAGAATGCAGTGGCTGCGGCAGGGTTAAGAGCGGGTACTCAGTAAGAGTCATACACAGTTATATCAGCCTGCATGCAGGTAAAGGAGAGGTGCTCTCTCACGGATAGGGTACTTGCGATTGGCAGTAGCTGTGAGATGGCTGAGACTCCCAGGTGACTCCAATATCAGGACTGAGCGGATCCGTCTTCCAGATGGCAGCAGGGGAATGAGAAGGGTCCGGTTGGTGATAGTCCCATACACGGGTTCGTGAGGCAGCAGGCGTTCCGACAACAATCACAGCACGCCATGCTGCCTCATCAGTGCCCTTAAATGGAACCAGGAAGTGAGTAGGGATTGCTGATTGGTCCGGACGACTTCCGCGTTCCACCGTGGAACGCAGCCGCCGCGTCACAACCCGGAGTTCGTGCGTCTTCCGCGTTCCACGGTGGGACGCAGAGGACTGCGGCAGACAAACAAAAGGCCGCCCCGTCGGTGGCATTACAGTAATCACTGGCAAGTATCCTTTTGATTTTGATATGTGTCTCCCCAATAAGGTAAGCAATGTCTATGTAGTCTGCTTCTGCCATCATACGGCCATCTGGTTCTGCCATCATACTCTCTTCAATATGTGTCCTACCTCTTGCTAACATATCAATTGTACTTTTGCACACAGTAGGATACTACTATGGACTATGACTACCGGATCAGGCTACACAGGATGTGTTTGTAGTCTGCTACCATAGAGACACATAAGTCTGCATAGAAACTACAGACCCAAACCAATAGGACCCATTGCTTCATTTTTGTTAATTTTTTGATTAAAAAATTGGTTATTTCCATTGAGTTGAAAAAAAAGAAGAAAAACAACAAAAAAAAAAAGAACTTGCAGCCAGTGTTAGCTGCCTATAAGCACGGGCCTACTGTGCAATGTGATAAATCTGGCTGTGGGGAATAAGTACTACTATTTTTCACTTCTGCTTTCTGTGCAATAAATGAATAGCAGTTTAGTTAGAGCGGCTTGCAGGAAAGCCTGCAGGTAATCAGTCAGTACTCTAGTTACCATGTGGCCTTGTTTAACACGTCTGTCAGGGATGGATAGCGGAGTACTTTGTATTTGCTGGGAAGCCTTCTGGGTGGTAAATTTCCTTTTATATTAGAGTAGAAAGAAGTATCCAGAGCCTTGCATCTTTAAACAGTTACTTCTCACCGCTCATAGTTTTCATACGCTTATGGAAAGAAACACATTCGTTTTCTATGCACAGGTGCAGGGAATATCTTGGCTTCAAAAGAACTTTTATGATTCACTTGGCTGAGCTTCCACTGTTTCCAATGTTTGAAATAATGTTTCATACTCCAAGGAAGAGATCAGCTTGACCTTCTGTGGAAATAATATGTAAGGTGAAAGATTGTAAGGTGCCTGTGCTTCCTAACCATTTTAGCAGTCATTTAGCTAATGCTAAATCTGTAAACATGTCGTCATTTTATACTGCACGTGTATGTTCTATTAGACACAGAGCAGAAAAAACATTCAGGAGAGTGAATGCCCTCTTACACAAGGCAACTGACCGGGCAATTATCAGGAACGATTCGTTCATTCCTGATAATTACCTGATCGCGAGCGGAGCGGGGGTGACATTTACATGTAGCAATCACCTCCAGTGTATGAGGGCAAGCGATTGCTACTGTGATCACTCGTCTACATACATCTACATTGTTTGGGGGGGTATATCCCTTTTTACACAAGGTACTGCCCAGAGATGACTTTTCATATTTTTTTTACAAGAATTCAGGTTTTGTTTGGTTCACATTATCATCTAGAGAATATATACCATATTTTTCACCCTATAAGACGCACCTAAGTTTTAGAGGAGGACAATGAGAAAAGATTATTTTTTATTAGACCTAAGGTCAGACTACCAATCAGACTTCCCAATGTTAATAAGACCCCAATAAGACCTCAAATCAGACCCCCAATCAGATCTCAACTCAGACCCCAAAGTAAATGACCCCCAATTAGACTTCAGATAAGAGCCCCAATATAAATGAGGCCCCCATTCAGACCTCAGATCAGCTCCCTTGCCTCTTATCATCAGACCCCTAGCCTCTTATCAGCCCCCATGCCTCTCATCAGCCCCCAGCCTCTCATCAGCCCCTTAGCCTCTTATCAGCCCCCAGCCTCTTATTAGCCCCCAGCCTCTCATCAGCCCCCAGCCTCTCATCAGCCCCCTAGCCTCTCATCAGCCCCCTAGCCTCTCATCAGCCCCCTAGCCTCTCATCAGCCCCTATGCCTCTCATCAGCCCCTATGCCTCTCATCAGCCCCTATGCCTCTCATCAGCCCCAGGCCTCTCATCAGCCCCCCAGTCTCTCATCACCCCTCATCTGCCTGCTCCCGTGCTCTCACCAACATTCTCACTGTAAATCTGCCAGACGGTCCCTATGAACCAGAACCAGATAGGGCCGGCCTACCACCCAGTGCCCACCGCAGCAGACCTTTCCCTACCACCCAGTGCGCGCCGTGGCCTGTCCCCATCAGCAAGCACGCGCTGCGCTCGCTGGGCTCTCCCTCTTCAGGTATGTCTGGTACATCGCTGCTGTTCCTATGCAGCGCAGCTTGCGATGTACCGAGCATAATCAATGTGCCGCACATTTTATATTTCTTTGCCCTGTATTCCCCCCTTAAGACGCACTAGCATTTCCCCCCCCCATTTTAAGTGCATCTGATGGAACAAAAAATACGGTATTCTACTTACATAATTTTCCTGAAGAATACATTGCTCTTCATCATGGCTTTCCAACCTTTTTCTTCTACAACACTGTCAAACTTGGACCTCAGACATGAACCCCCACCGATGACAAGACTGCTCTTATGCCCCCCCCCCCCATATGAATGAAAAGATGCTACCTCCCCAACAACTGTATTAAATTCTTTAAAGGGAACCTGTCACCATGAAAATGCAAGGTAATCTGCAGGCAGCATGTTCTAGAGCAGGAGGAGCTGAGCACATAGGTATATCGTTTTGTTGGAAACGATTCAGTAAAACTAGTATTCATACATTTATATTCCTGCTTATTCTGGGCTTTGACGTCAAGGAGGAGGTCCTATCAGTGATTGACAGCTGTCTCTGTATACATAGTCATAGAGAGAAGGTTGTCAGTCACTGATAGGACCATCTCCTTGACTTCAAAGTCCAGAAGAAGCAGGAATTTAAATTAATGGAATATAATCTTTTCCTATATAACATTATATCAATCTGCTCAGCTCCTTCTGACCATTGGAGATATTGTGACCCAGCAAGGAACTGTACTTGCAGGAAACGTAAAGTTTGTCTCTATATTAGTGCTTTCTTTGGTAGAAGACATTATTCTCTTCTTTCACAATGGTTGTATATTTTCCTCCATAGTGGGAAGCCCTGTTATTACTATCTCATCAATATGCATAATTTCAGAATTGATGGATGCAATATAAAAGAATTTATCATCACCTTTCTAACTATATTAATATGAATTCATAGAAGAAACATTTGCTTGTTCCAGGGAGCTCTTCTTTTAACAATGAACATGATTCACCCAAGATCCTGGCATAGTAATGGAAATCAACCACCAAATTTGAAGCTAACTACTATAATTCCTTTCATGATTCGTCTCTTTTGGGACCACTTTGTACCAGCAGTAAATGTCTTGGAATTCCATGATCTATTGTGCATATACAATTTGGGCGTCATTTACTAACAGATATATGCAATTTTTTGGCATTTATCTATTGCAGATTGTGGCTCCAGCCGCGCCGCTGCCTTCTCACTGTTTACAGCTGGCCCAGTGACGTCACAACTAGTATCAACTAGCGTGGGTGGGGCTAAGCTCCACGCTAGTTGATACTAGTCATGACGTCACTGGGCCAGCGGTAAACAGCTGCTACAGCGCCGCTGCCTTCTCAAACAGCTGATCGCCAGGGGTCCCGGGTGTCGGACTCCCACCAATCAGATGCTGATGATCTATCCAGAAGATAGATCATCAGTTAAAACAAACTGCAGAACCCCTTTAAGTGAGTTTCCCAAAATTCTGATATCGATGACCTATCCTCAGCTTCAACAGTTGGGACCCCTGACGATAGGCTGTTTGAGGGGGCCACAACACTTCTTGTAGCTTACCAAGCACAGTGCCATCCATTGTATAGTGGCTGTGCTTGGTATCGCAGCTCAGCCCCATTCACTTAAATGGGACTGAGCTGCACCTAGGCCACTTGATTGATGAATGTGATATCACTGGCCTAAGAAGAGGCCAGGCACTTACTGGAGCGCCATGGCCTCTTCAAACACCTGATTGGCGGGGGTGCCAGGAGTTGAATCCCCACCAATATGATATTGCTGTCCTTTCCTGAGGATAAGCCGTCAGTATTAAAATCTTGGACAACCCCTTTAATGCATCCAATTGAAATAAAGAAATACAGATTTCATTTGATCGCTGTTGGCTGCAAGATTAAGTAGGAAGTGCAGGATTTGATGGATCATTAATGGGCACAGCATGCAGAACTTCTAGACTGGAAAGATTTCCATTAGAAAAGAGAATATTTCAGCATGCCCATTGAGTCACTGTATGTTCATACAATTTCCTTTCATTTCACCTGAAAAAAAAAGCTGCAAAGTCATGGCCACTACTGAGCTCACTTCCACCTAAATTGCAGTCCACTGCCTGTTGTCAGGCAAGATCCGTCCCTGATAACAGAGATTCAGAAGACAGCTATGAGGAAGTGGTTCATGTCAGAGCTAGATGAGATCATAAGCCTGATAAAACAACTGCTTCTACGCAGCTTCTAAACATCATAGAAGACTCCTGTGTTTCTGTAAGTGTGATTTATCCCTCCTTATCTGTTCTGTGAGCTCCAGAGCTGAAAACAAACATAGCGGGGAATAAGGGAAAGGATGTCACAGTAATACAGTGCTGGCAGAAAGGAGACACCCCCTGCTTCTGAGAGAAATGCATCTAGCTGTGCAACTGAAACAGGGAATAATGTGGCTGAAAAAAACTTTAGGGAAGCCCAAATATAACTGCTACTTTACAGTTATGATTGTACAAAGAAGCACAGATATAAAACTCAGGTGCACTTTAAAATGATGCAAAATCCAATACTCAAATAATCCATGTGAACCATTGTACATTAACCCTCAATAAAATATTACAACTATTCATAGGCAAGAAGAAAACTTTGCTTACCCGTTTTAAACCACAGTTTCCTTAGTCATCGCTATTTTTACATAGATTAAGAAAATATCATTTTATTACATAAGGACTTGATCTTGCATTTATTTAACAACTGTCTTGCTAGCGACAGGGCCATTAGCTTGCCATCCATGTCTTTAATCTTTCCTGATGCTGATGTTGGAAGATTTCTGGAGAATGTACATAAGCTGAAGATGGTGAGTTGATCTCAACATGTACATCTTTTACTGTCTAAAATTAGTAATGGGAATCTCCAAGACAGTATGTTGCTTTCAGATGATTACATAATTATCTTTATTAGAAGGTGTTGAGTTGAAATGTGATCAGCGGTAACAATCCCCTGAAACTGTGTTAAGCATGACCTAGTTCTAGATTACGCCGTCATTAATAAAACATGTAATCTATATACGGATGCTAGCATAAAGCCTAGATTTGTTTAATTATTTATGAAGGTTAAGGTTGACGTTTCTGTAAGAAATATAAAATTCTATGAGTTAGCTGACATATGGACCTGTGATTTGAAGTATAAATCCTGTCACTATACCATTACTTCAAAGTATGTCAACATCCATAACAACAGAATATTGTAAGTGTGTTACAACAAAAAGTTGTCCCCTGAAAAACATTCAACATTTTTCGAACCAGCACCTGGATCTAAACACTTTTGCAATTGTATGTAATTAAACATTTAGTATAACCACTGAGCTATACAATAAAATGCATCGTATTTTTCACCATATAAGACACACCTAATGGTTGTCTGTGGATGAGACTATTATGGGGGGATCTGTGGATGACGCACTGTTATGGGGATCTGTGGATGACGCACTGTTACGGGGGATCTGTGGATGCCAGTGTTATGGGGGCATCTGTGGATGTTACTGTTATGGGGGCATCTGTGGATGTCACTGGTATGGGGGCATCTGTGGATGGCACTGGTATGGGGCAGGGCATCTGTGGATGGCACTGGTATGGGGGATCTGTGGATGGCACTGTTATGGGGGCATCTGCGGATGGCACTGTTATGGGGGCATCTGTGGATGACACTGTTATGGGGGCATCTGTGGATGACACTGTTATAGAGGGAATCTGTGGATGACACATACCGTATATAGCACTCTATGCTATATATGTGTCATCCACAGATATCCCCCATAACAGTGTCCCTATGTACGATAAATAGTGACCCCAATACAGGGGGTGGAGACAGGCAACTGGTGTTGAAATCTCGGCGGGGCCCGGTGCAGTCATTGTACTCTATTACACCAGGCCCCGCACACACCAGTATTCATATGTAAACTGTAGGAAATCGATATGTAAACTGTAGGCAATCCATTTGTAAACTTCACGGTAGCGCAACCCACATAGTACTCACTATGAAACTCTTGTACTAGCAGGCACTACAGGCTGGCCGGTCACTCACTTCCTCACGTGCCTGCTCCGCCTACTTCATTAATAAAGTGGGAGGAGCATGCGCGTGAGGAAGTGAGTGATTGTCCAGCGAGACTGACAGCTAGTACGGGCGTTTCATAGTGAGTACTATGTGGATTGCGCTACCTTGCAGTTTACATATGGATTGCCTACAGTTTACATATAAATACTGGTATGTGCGGGTCCCGATGTATTAGAGTACAGTGATTGCACCAGGATCTGCCGCGAGTTGCCGTCCTCATGCCCCTCTTCACTGATACATCGCAGCCGGCGATGTATCAGTGTTAGCGGAGTAAAAATGTCAGCATTCACCCCATAATACGCAGGGGCATTTTCCCCCCACTTTTGGGGGAAAAAGTGCGTCTTATGGGGCAAAAAATACAGTATCTGTATAGCGACACCTGCTATTTGTTCTTTTCTGTATTTGTTTGTCCACCTCAGTCACATTGCTGGGGTGGTCGCAGATGCTCAGTTCCATTCTTCAACTACCACCAGCCATATCTACTGTTAGAAGCTGTGATAGTTGCAGGGAGAGAGCTGCAGCAGAAAAGACGCACCCTCTGAGAAAGAACGCATCTCCTGAAAAAGGACACCCACCTGAGCTGCCAGCTTGAACTAAATCTAGCTGAACAATGAATGGGGAGATCTCTGGATCCATGTGAGGTACAGTGCTGGTTCTAGCTTTGTTAGGGATTGTCATGTACTGCATGATGTTCGATTTTCATTTTTTTTCATGAATCATGGGATAACCCCTGTAATATAAGGCTGACATGCTTAAACATATTCTCTGCCATGGAATTAAAGAGGCACTTCAGCAGGATAAACCCTATTAAACAAATCATACTGCCTGGTAGGGCTCATCATGCTGATTAAAACAATACCTTTCTTTTGTCTGTATGCTAAACAGCGGCAGACCTTTATGCATTATTATTCATATGCACATGAGCAAGTTCAATCACCAGGAGGCAGGGGTGAATCTTTAGAGCAGTGCTCTGTAACCCCCTGTGTTCTGCACACTACCACTCCCCCTTGATTGACAGGATTAGCATGCTGAGGGCAGAACGGTCTCCTGGCATGTAATTTCATATACATTATATACTATAGCCGTCATGGCTTGGTGGTAGTTTGTCGTGACACTTTCGCCGCACATGACACTTTCGCCGTGTTGTTTGTTATGCATGCGTGTGCACTTCCCCTTTATGGCTGTTTCCCTTCCCATTTCTAATGTGTATGGGGTTAAGGTGTGTGCAAGGTCGAGCTTGGTGTGGCCTCTTATTGTTCTGAGTTGTGAGCCTGAGGTCAGATTGTCTTCAGTGTCTTGAGGAGCTGGTGCTTTTCCATCTGCCAGGGTCCTTGAGGGCCACCTTATGGAACATCGATATCACCTGATGTCTTCTTATGTCACCACTTTGTGTCTGTTGCTGATACTCTACGTCACTGGTTGTCTGTTTGGTCTGGGTTTACTTTTGGGGTTTGTTATTATGTCTTGTTTGGTGTTTCATGTCTGGCCTGTTTGGTGTTTGAGGTCAGCATGGGTGCCAGACATGTCCTTTCCTCTGGAAGGGGGTCCCTGGAGTTCCCTCAAAGGGGGAACTACAAGCAGCTTGGCCTCATGGTGTTCCAGGTTGTTTCTACTGGATTCTGTGTTTATCAATAGATATGACACTGCTGCTCTTCCCAGCCTCTACCAACCCACTATCACACACTGAAGGTGTCATACGACTTTTCTAGGAGGGCAATCATAAAAAGAAAATCCAGACTCATGAATATTATTAAAGACATCCGTGAATTATTTGAAAAATTAAGGCCCTGGAAAGATTATATTAATATATAACCTCTAATAAACAATATAAGAAGAAGAATACAAATGAAAAAGGATGAAATAAAGGGGAATAATTTAGGAAATTTAAAAGAGATTCCTTGCCAATGGATAACAGAATTATTGAATCTGAACTACTGCTGGAAACTGATGAGAATGAAATATTGAACAGCGGGCATTCATTTGAAACTATAGATAAATGTACTTTTAATGATCATGAGGGTAAAAGTTCAGTATTTACCACATACAGTGAACATAATACAACAACAGAATCAAATACACGCGTTCCACTAACCCCTGTAGTGGTACTACAAAAAATAAGGAAAGAACGGGGTAATGAGGGTCTTTCTGCTAACAACCGGTACAGCCCCCTGAGTCAATTTACCGAAGACCAGGTGGGAATAGATGAGGAGGAACTAATAGAAACCCCAGTTATTCAAACAAATAAGGAAGGAACAAGAAGAACCATAAACAAAGAACAACATAAAAGAGAGGAAGAAGTATAAAATACAGATACTAGCGAAAATGAAAACAAAAATAAAAATTAAACTAAAAGACAGAATAGGAACGGGAACCAGTCAATAAGTGTGCAGGAAACCCATAGCAACATAAAAAGAAAACCAACCATCAAAAAAACAGTAAGACAGGATTTATTTCAGGTAAGAAAAAACTGAAACAAAAAAGAGGGTGTAAAGGGGGGCAATTCACCAAAAAGAAAAAATGTAATAGTAAAAATAATAAAAACACTAAGGAGGGCAATATTCAAAAATATACAATTTGAGTCAATATCAACTCACTGAAGTAGAACATAAAATACAGGATAAAGGGTTAAAATTTCCCCTATGACATTTTTCAATAAGTTCAAACCATTCATAGGGTTAAGAAAATTTATGAAAAAACTAGCCCTAAAAAAACATAAAAAAAGGCTAATCCCTTAGAGTAGGGAAGGAGAGGATGAGACACCACAAACACATGAAAATGTGAGAGAAAAACCCCAGATGGAGACCCAATTCATAAACACAAATGTAAGAAGCAAATCCAAATACCATCCTCTACAAGAATATTCAGCAGCATTTAATATGTTCATGACATCAGTCACGAAGGAAATATGGAAAGTAAATAAACCAAAACATCCCAAGTACCTTAGTAATATTACAATGGGGGAAAGAAAAGCAATTAAATCCATGCAAGATAATAACAATATTGTGATCCGCCCAGCGCATAAAGGAGGGGGAATTGTTATAATGTCTAAAGAAGATTACCACAAGGAGGCAAAGAATATCCTGAATGATAGTAAGACATACTAACAACTGAAGAGAGATCCAACTGAAGTCTATAAAAAGGAGTTAAAAGAACTAGTACAAAGAGGGAAGAATCAGGGCATTTTAAGAAAAGAAGAGGCTATGTTTGTTTACTTGCCATACCCTAGAATAGCAGCATTTTACCACAATCCGAAAATTCATAAGGATACAGAAAAACCACCAGGCAGGCCCATTGTGTCGGGCATAGAGTGACTCACTAGCGCCCTCTCCAAATATGTGGACGAACTGCTACAACCGCTTGCACAATCCCTCCCCACATATTTTAAGGACACCACACATGTCTTACAAATTTTAAATGAGATCAAGTGGGAAGAGGGATATATACTAGGAATGCTGGATATTAAATCATTGTATACAGTTATTGAGAACCAAAGACGTTGTGAGGCGGCAAAATTATTTCTCGAAAGAAAAGGAGATATGTCAGAAGCCCAAATTTAATTTCTGGGGGATTGCATTATGTTTATTTTACAAAGGAATTATTTCACTTATGATGAGAGATTCTACCTCCAGACATGGGGGACCGCGATGGGGACGAGGTTCGCACCGGGGTTTGCTAATTTATATGTGGGGCGGTGGGAACGTCTAGCCATACACCCCAAGGGCAGGCTCTGGGCGAACCTCGTCCTCTGGCGGCGTTTTATATATGACGTGATTTTTATATGGAAGGGAGGGGAAAATCAACTACGGGAGTTTTTTAATGACATTAATAAAATGATTTGTATCTGGAATTTACAATGGCTTTTAGTAAAACTGAAATACATTTTTTAGATTTAACTATCTTTATTGAGGATAATAAAATATGTACAAAAACTTTTAATAAACCAACAGACGCACAGTTTTATCTCTAAAGACAGTTGTCACCTTCCACTGTGGTTAGAGAATATCCCGAAGAGTCAATTCCTGCAGGGGCGTAGCTAGAAATGACTGGGCCCCATAGCAAAAAAAATGTATGGCCCCCCCCTCCCGGATCTCCCACCCCCACATACCTCTCGGACCTCGCTGCCACATCCGCAGTGACTCATGCACTTGCGACTGTTACGCGTAGGACTGAGCACAGACAGTTGGTCACTGGCAACGCATTTGTGGCAGTGTAGGAAATGTATGAATCGAAATGTCTGTGTATTAAAGAAGATTGTTAAATTGTACAGGGGTCTGTAACACAAGAAGGTGAAAGTACATATCGTGGGGTGTGTATGTGTATTAGACAGAAGGTAGGAATATGTATCTTGTGTAGTTTGGGTATTAGGGAGAGTAAGGGGTATATATCTAGTGCTGATACACGTATCAGAAAATTCAGTGCAACATAAAAACATAAAACGTAAACAAAAACTGGAATTTGCGCTATATGTCTGTTCAGACATAATTCATCTCTTATAAATAATTTACTTACAGTTCTGAAGACTCAGGGGTGCTGGCTGGCTTAGCCTCAGGGGTGCTGGATGGCTTGGCCTCAGGGGTGCTGGGGTGCTGGCAGGCTTGGCCTCAGGGGTGCTGGCTGGCTTGGCCTCAGGGGTGCTGGCTGGCTTGGCCTCAGGGGTGCTGGCTGGCTTGGCCTCAGGGGTGCTGGCTCGCTTGGCCGAGCAGAAGGAGTGTGGGAGACTGTGAAGCCTTTTTTCTCCAAGCTGCTCCGGAAAAATAAATTTCATTACACCTCAGGTCAGTCCACCAATCAGACCCCCAATGTTAATCAGACCTCAGCTAACAGCCCCAATAAGATCCCCAATGTTAATAAGACCCCAATAAGACCTCAGATAACACCTCAGCTCAGACCCCAATATGAATGACCCCCAATAAGACCTCAGATAAGAGCCACATGCCTCATAGCAGCCCCCAGTAGCCTCATAGCAGCCCCCAGTAGCCTCATAGCAGCCCTCAGTGCCTCTCCTTCAGCCCCCCAGTACCTCTCACCAGCCCTCAGTACCTCTCACCAGCCCTCAGTACCTCTCACCAGCCCTCAGTACCTCTCACCAGCCCTCAGTGCCTCTCACCAGCCCTCAGTGCCTCTCAATCAGCCCCCAGTGCCTCTCCATCAGCTCCTAGTGCCTCTCACCAGCGGCCCCCCACTGCCTCTTCATCAGCCCCTAGTCAGTGCATCTCCATCAGCCCCCAGTGCCTCTCACCAGCCCCCAGTACCCTCTCCATCAGCCCCCAGTGCCTCTCCATCAGCCCGCCCAGGGCACCCTCCCCAGTATTAAAACCATTGGTGGGCAGTGCACCCTCCCCACGGTATTAAAATTAAGGGTGGGCAATGCGCCCTTCCTGGTATTAAAATTATTGGTGGGCAGTGCACCCTCCCCCCCTCCCCGGTATCAAAATCATTGGTGGGCAGTGCACCCTCCCCCCCCTCCCCTGTATTAAAATCATTGGTAGGCAGTGCACCCTCCCCCTTCCCCTCCCAAGTATTAAAATCATTGGTGGGCAGTGCGCCCTCCCCGATATTAAAATCATTGACGGGCAGTGTGCCCCCTCCATCAGTATTAAAATCATTGGTGGGCAGTGCACCCTCCCCAGTATTAAAATCATTAGTGGGCAGTGCGCTTTGCTCCCCCCCAGTATTAAAATCATCGCTGGGCAGTGCGCCCTCCCCCTCCCCCCCATCATTAGGTGGCAGCGGGAGTTCTAATCGGAGTCCCAGCAGTGTAATCCTGGGGCTCCGATCGGTTACCATGGCAGCCAGGACGCTACTGAAGTCCTGTCTGGCTGCCATGGTCAGTTAGTCAGCAGCATACTTACATGCACTGTGACCGCCCGGCGCTCCTTCTTCTTGTAACTCAGTTAGTTGGTTACCAGCTCCCTTTTCCCTGTTTCCAGGCCTAGCTGCTACCTTATAATCCCCACATTGTACGGTGGGGGGTTTCCACCACTCCCCACCGTGATAATAGCATTACCACCTTGAGATCTGCTTAGAAATGTAATATACATATTTCTGCTTTATTCACAGGCAGAATATATGATTATAAAGACACTGGTTATATATATTAGCTTTTTGAACAAAAACCAATTGTCTCTATGTGATAATACTATAGTTTAGTAAGTGGTCAGCTTTGCATGTAGAGATCCTAAGTTCAAATCCCCGAAGAAACTTGCATGTTTTTCCTGGTATTATTTTTTATTTAGCTAATCAATATTAAAAGATATACTTTAATAATAAATAATATTAATAATTATTATAATAAAATAACAGGCCTTTCTATATTGAGAATAGTCTTTCTTCATGATTAGAAACCTAAAACCTACAGTTTTTTTTTCACAGGCACAATATGATTATAAAGAAACTAGCAATATGCATAAAAAACATTGGATTTATGCTTACGCTCGGTCTAGCGTGGTAAGCATGGTGTGGGCAGGAAAGGGGAGGGGCTGGTAGACCCATCTCATTTACAATTTTCATCAAATTCCGAATAATAGGGAAGATTTATTAAACTGGTGTAAAGTAGAACTGGCGTTTTAGACGCTGGTCTTAATAACCCCAATACCTGCCGAGGTGCTGGGCTCTTCAAAACTTCCACGTATTCACCGCAGCTTCAAGATATAAGACAGTTTCCTAGCTATCTTACAGTTAGACCATTTTCTAAGCCTAAAACAGGCCACCTGTCCCCTTCCCTCCCATGCCCACTTTTTTAGACCAGGTGTGAGCAGGGAGAAGTCGCAGACTGCGGTGCAAAGGACCTTTACACTGCAATCTGCGCCAGAACTATGCACTAATTTTAGGCGTATTTCTGTTTAATAAATTACTCCCCATAGACTTTTATTATGGATTAAATGAGGGAGAAAAAAATATCTGAAGAAAGACATCTAAAAATCTATAACGCTATCACACAGAGAAAGATGTTTTTTTCTATGCTTATAAGCTGACACATATTACTGGTGTCTTCATAATCATACATTGAGCCTGTAAATAAAGCAGAAATATGTATATTACCTTTCTAAGTAGATATCAAGGTGGTAATGCTATAGTATGTAATGTATATGATATGTAGATGTACGACACAGCTCTGCCCTCAGCATGTCTAGCCCTGTCAATCAAGGGGAGGGGGAGTGTGCAAAGCACTGGGGGTGTTACAAAGCAGTGCTCCAAGTATTCAGCCCCCCCTCCTGGTGCTCTAACTTGTTCATTTGCATATGAATAAAAACACAGATATCTCTGCAGCGGTTTAGCATACAGACAAAAGAAAGGTATAGTTTTAATCAGCATGATTAACCATAGCAGACAGTATGCCTGGTTTAATAGGGTTGATCATACTGACAGAGCCTCTTTAACAATTAGTTTATAACATGGATGAACATTTCTGTTATTTCTGTTATATTCTGCTATAACTTTATCAAGATCATAGGTATGGACGCACATCTTGCATTTTTAATGATCAGACACTGCTCTAAAGTATAAAGGAAAGGGGGTGTGGCTTATAGGAGGGGGTGGAGCCTGCCATGACCCTCTGGATTTACTATAAACTGGCATAATTTATAGATGAAGTCTATGTCAGCCCCTACCTGGCATAGATTTGCAATTCTGGCACATAAAGGACCAGAAATGCACCTAATTTATTAAGAGGCATCTCACTCTTGCGCACAGGAGATATTGGAATGCCGGATTTGATAAATCTCCCTCTATATGCTTGAAATAGCCTCTGCATATGCAAATTGTTATATCTGTGCTTTATGTATTCTGCTGCTGTAGTGTAAGCAGTGGACACATTCACAAGAGTGCTCTATGCCGCAATAAATAACACTCTATTGATCAGATTATGCTAATGAGAAAGGTTAAGGAGATGGAGGACATGGAGGGAAGCAGAGATTTATTGTGCTATAATGGAGAAGTCTTGGGACACGTGTTTTAGTTAAGTATTTGAAGCTTAATTAGAGACAATACTTATTATTAAGCAAAGTGGGACCTTAAGGCCCAGCTCACACTTATTCACACATTTTGTCATAGCAAAATGGGGAAATGGATCATAAAGTGAGGAGGATTATTAAACTTTTACATATAATTCTCATAAAAGTGACTTGCTAAATTTTTACATATGTAATTTTTTCATCCTTTTCAATGTAGTTGGTAGAGATGAGCTATTGAAAATGAGTTATTGAAAATTTTATTTGGCTGATGAATGAATTAGTCAAAAAGAGCATTTCTTTGTATGTAGTGGGCGTAATAATGGGGAACAGAGATGGTGCCGCCCTCGTCATTGAACCCCTCAGATGCCGTGTTCATCGCTGATCACGGCCTCTGAGATTAACATTGAGGACTTTCAGGGGTTAATCCTATAAAAAAAAAATAATAATACTCAGCTTATCCATTTGATCGCGTAGAGGCTGCTGCAACCATCTTCATTGAAGACATGTGCTCAATCTCACGCGGTGACATGATGAGGTCATCACGCCGACTGGTGTGGTGATGTCATTAGTCACTGTGCGAGAGATTTCACCCAATATCTTCAATCAAAATGGCTGAGGTGAGTATGCATTTTATTTGTTTTTACCACCATTTCAGGGAAATTGATTCGTTTTCATGAAGTGCAATGAAATTCGGCTTAGCAGCAAATCTTATTTTTCCTGAAATTCGGATCGAATTCCACTTCTGATACTTCTGTTCGCTCAACACTAGTAGTCATCCTAATAAATTATGATTGTTCATATTTTTAACGCAATACATAGGTACACACAGAAGGTATAGGTTTATTACACAGTGGGAAAATAGTGCTTGATCTAGCCAATGAAGCAGGTGCTCAAAAAATCATTAAATCATTATACAATATGTTGTTAAGACCCTTTAATTTGACAGTGGGTCCATTAATTCCTCTAATAGTATATATTAGATGTTCACAATAGGAACGACTACGCAGTGTTTCCCAACCAGTGTGCCTCCAGCTGTTGCAAAACTACAACTCCCAGCATGCCCGGACAGCCTTTGGCTGTGCGGGCATGCTGGGAGTTGTAGTTTTGCAACAGCTGGAGGCACACTGGTTGGGAAACACTGGACTAAAGAATATGATACTACAATTGAGGAAAGAGGGTAAAAGGCTAAAATCTAAACTTTATATAACTATTGTCTTGAACTAGAATGTGCTCCCTTTTGAGGATTGCCTGTTTTTCTGCTGGTTTTCTGCATATTCTGCTGTGTATTCTTGGCTAGAGGAATCATAGTCTCAAAATATTTGCCCTGTGGAACAAGCTGCATATGCACCTGCCAAAAGCCACCTAGATGGCACCAAAATGCCAAAGAATGCTTTTTCACATACAATTAATATGCAAGGGTTGATGATGCTGGCATATTTCTGTGCCACAATGTATCATCTGCTCTGTATTCTTTGGCTGGAACAAGTTGAAGTGCCACCACTAAAATAATGACAAACGTAATGTGGAAAATGGCACCAGAGCTGCTGAAGCCATCTCTCTGCTTTCCCATGCTGCAAAGGAAGGCAAAATATTGTCTACTACATACAAGAAATACAAAATGTGTTCAGTCTCCCACCTATAACTTGATGAGGTAGTCACAACAAATATTTTAATTTGAAATTGTTCCCCTCCCTGACAACAAAAACCCCTAACCCCAACATAAACTGTAAAACTCCTACTACAAAGGAAATATTCCAGGACATAAAAGCAAAATACCTGGAATACAAGGCAAAACATAGCCTGAAAGAGAAAATGGAGGATTCCATTAATCTTCTACATCTTACCCCAGACAAAAGCACAGACACCACGATACCCAATAAGTCACCAATAGTACTCAATTTTTCCCTCCACCTATCACCTACACCAGATCATGTAGTTGAACCACTTAGGGAGGACATCTTAACCATCGATAATACAAAGGCAGGAGCAGAAGGCCTCGTCCTCTTCCTAAATCAAATCCCCAAATCTACATCTAGGGAATCATTTTTTTCAGGGGTATCAAAAAACAAAGACCCCATCCCGAAGAGTTTCCCACCAATCACGAGATTCTTCAAACCAACACCACTAAAAAGAAAACTAGAGCAAGGAGAAAGAGAGGAGGAACAGACAAAAAGGAAAATTAATAAAAAAAAAATGTAAAATAGAAAAGGCCGTTTACCACAGAAAGAACAAACACATGACAACTGTAGCATGGACAAAACAGTAAACACTTTCAACCTCTCTACACACCAACTAAACAACCAGGAAAATAACCTGTTACAAAAAGGTTTGTCCTTTTGTCCTTATAGCAGAGTAAATCCTTTTGAGCTATTGGTTGACATCCAAAAATTTTGAAGAAACCTCACAATAAAAAGACACTTTGAAATCGAGACCCAGATACCCCAGACCGAGGGACTCCCCCCTCCTCCGACTAAAAATGTAGAGCTCTCTACACCTACCGATGGTTTTATACACCAAGATGTACGTCCCAAATCAAATTTTTTCCATCTCATAGCCAAGGTATTCCAACATATTTTGGTCTAATTTCTATAGACCTGAAAAAAGCCATAACTGAACCAAATACACTGAACCACAAAGGTAATTTAACCAAAGCTGAATAAAAAGCACTCAACAACCTGAAAAATAAAAAAGATATAATCATCCGTCCAGCAGACAAGGGGGAGCCATAGTTATTCAAAACTATACAGATTATAAAATGGAAGCCCAGAAAATTCTCAGCGACACCAACTACTACACAGAAATCAGCTATGACCCCTTTCCAAAAATAAATAAAGATCTCTGCATCCTAATCAAAGACGGACATGAAAAAGTATATATAAAGAAAAAAGAAAAAAATTTCTGTTAACTAATACTCCATGTAACCCTTGCTTCTATCATCTTCCCAAAATTCATTAGCGTTTAGAGAACCCCCCTGGTAGACCCATAATTTCCAATATTAAATGTGCAACAAGCAACCTGTCACAATATATGGATCTACACCTTACGACCTTATGTGAAAAACCTAACTAGTTATCTTCATGATTCCTGCCAACTTATTTGTGACCTCAAAACAGTTGAGTGGCAGGAAACATATGCATTCCTTACTATGGATGTTACAGTCTTTTATTCAAATATACAACCCGATCTAGGCCTTCAATGCATTACAACAGTTTTAGAAAGGGACCCCAACCTCAAACCCCCACAAATACAATTTCTGTTGGATAACCTACGATTCATACTCGAGAACAACTACTTCATATACCATGGGACAACATACCGCCAATGTAAAGGGACCGCGATGGGGACAAGAGTGGCGGCCGTAATTCGCAAATCTATTTATTTGAAAGAACAAACAATGCCAACCATCCCATCTAAAAAGATCATATTTTATACTTTAAAAGATATATTGATGAAATATTCATCATAAGGGATGGAGACGAAACATCCACCAAATCCTTCAGCCAATCCCTAAATTGCACCGATTGGGGCATCGCGTTTAGCTCCAACTTCAGTAGAACAGAAATAGAATTTTTAGCCATCATTGTCTCTAGCCAGAACAATACCATTTCCACAAAAATCTATTTCAAGCCTGTCGACACAAATAGCTATATCCATTATTCCAGCTTCCACCATAAAAGATGGCTACAGAACATACCCTACAGCCAATGCAAACGCATAAGACGAAATTGCAGCAACAAAGGTGACTTCATACAGCAAAGCCAGGTGATCAAAAAAAGACTAGTAGATAAAGGCTACCCCACCGGCATTATAAAAAATGCTATAAAAAAGAGTCTGCTATCATCACATCTAACGAAAACAACACAAAACAAGAGAGACCAGACTATGTAAATTTCATCACACAGTATAGCACCTCAAATACATCAGAAAAACACTAGCAAAACACTGGCATATACTGCTTCAGGATCCTCACCTGGCAAAATACCTTTCACACACCCCACACGAGCCCCAACTCTTAGGAGCATCCTCGCCCCTAATAAACCAAAACAACACAACACTAAGATAAACAGGTCCAATACTACCACCTGGGAAGTTTCATTTCAATTATTACTCATGAACAAACCTCTGTTACTTCGAAACACAATGGCATGACCTTTGAGATAAAACACATGACTTGCCAATCTATGTATGTTATATACCTCACAGAATGCGGGTGCGGCCTACAATATGTGTGGTGTACCACTCAGGCATTACATTGTTGCATGAACCAGCACAGGCACAATATTCAACGCCACTATCAGAAACATAGCCTCTCTAGATATTGCGCTACTACAATAGAGAAAGAAAAACACCCCTTTAAGGTTACTACCTTATAGCACATACCTGAAAACCCTTATAACTGATTCGATCACCTACAGAAACGAGACGTCTTCTGGATTTATCAGCTCGACACTCTAACGCCCCATGGTCTAAACAAGATGAATTAAACAATTATATAATCGCCAATATAAAACATCTACATATATATTATACAGAATGCCACCCACTGGGCAATGAGTCCCACCTATCCCCTTTATACTCTGAAGACGAGGATATATGAATGCACGTACCTGCATACATAGACTGACATGGATGGATGCATGTCAGCCATGCATACGGACAAGGGTCCAACTATAGACATATACCCCCTACTAATTCCAACACGACTATTGATGATGTGGGAATGCACATATCTGCACACATGGATGCACATGAATGGATGCATGTGCAACTATAGATGCATACCCTCTACTAATACCAGAGGGTAGAGACATACCCTCTACTAATACCACCATAACTATTAAAGAAGTGGGGATACACGTTATCTGTAAACATATGGATGCAAGTCAGCCAGGCATGTAAGTGCGCATCTACCTATAGATCCATTCCCTGCACTAACACTATCATGTGCTTCAGTTACATTAAACTGGGTACTACTAACAATCCAGCACATCAATCCTGTAACCCCCTTTTTTCAATATATATTTCCTATATATACATATTTTTTATGAGTAATACTTTTAATAACCCTTTTTACTCTCTATGATTCTATTATTGTGTAGCACATTTGTATTGTTTGACCTTTATGCTCAATATATCGATTTAATAAGAGAATCCCTCTTTCCCCTCCCCCTCCCCTTTTTGGGGGGGCCACGCCCCCTGCAATAGCGCGCCCAAACTAGATTTAAATATATGTGCTTTTTAAATTGTTGTATGTGAATATTGTCCTTAAGAAGGGCTGCAAGCCCTTGAAACGAGTTGACCAAAATAAACCTTGTGTGAAAAGACAAGTCCTGCCTACAACATCCTGCTTGACAGCGCCGAAACAAGTGGTTCCAATACCTCCGGATTTATCTCCTTCTCTTTATACTTTCTCGCCTTTTATGATCCACTCCTTGTTTTGGTTTCCAAAACTGCATCTAGAAACCTGAATGTTTGGCCATAGCCTGATGTATACTTTATTCATAAAAGACAAATATTGACTTGGTGTTAGTGAAGCTGAGTCAGAATGATTGAACAATTGATCAATTTTTGGGATCATCAGGATAATTAATTGTTTTACAGTGTTTGCTAGGTGACGTTGCTTGGAGATTTACCGTGGAAGTCAGCTGAGGCAGAAAATGCCATGACATAGAATTTAATGCAGTAACGGCAGTTGTCTAAAGTCATAATCCAATGTGACTGCACAGTTATGTAACTGTATACTACTTTGTTACTTGCCTTTTAGGAAAAAGGCTAATGGAATTAGATAACATACGGTATATCATGACTAGAGATGAGCGAATTGAAGCTGACAAAGTGGAATTTGATCCGAATTTCAGGAAAAATTAGATTTGCAACGAATGCGAATTTCCTCGGGCTTCGTGGTAACGAATGGCAATTTTTCTTAAAATGGCGTCTACATTTGAGTACATGGGGCAAGGAACTCTGGAAAGGCGGGCTGACCCATAATGCTATGCATGCAGCGAATCAGCAGCCAGCCAGCCCTGTGATGTCACAACCCTATAAATACCTGCAGCCATCTTGTATTCAGACATTTTCCAGCATTCTGAGTGCAGGAACAGACGTTGCAGGTGATAGGGAGAGTTATACTGAAAACCTCATTGTGAAATAAAAAGCGATTTACAAGTGCAGGGAAACATTATTCAAATTGCAGGGAAACGATAGTGAGGAATCATTTCACAGCATCTTAGTGCAGGGAGAGACGCCTGAAGTCGCTAGGGACAGAGCTAGAAAAACCTCATTGTGAAAAAAAAAAGAGATTTACAAGTGCAGGGAAACATTATTTGGGGATCCAAATAGCCATTATACAGCTCTGGCATTCCAGCAATTTGTTCTTGTTATTGGGGTGTAAGTGCTATGTTGAAAAGCCTTTAGTGGCTTATATCTGTGGAAAAAGAAAAATATATATGCATTTCACTTCTGCAGTTATTTGTGTTGAAAGAGTTTAGTGGCCTATTTCAGTACAAAAAGGAAAAATATAGACGCATTTCACTTCTGCAGTTATATGTAGTGAAAGCGTTCAGTGTCCTATTTCAGTACAAAAAGGAAAAAAATATACACACTTCACTGTTGCATTTATATGTGGTGAAAGAGTTTAGTGGCCTATTTCAGTACAAAAAGGAAAAATATATACGCATTTTAGTTCTGCAGTTATATGTGGTGAAAGCATTCAGTGTCCTATTTCAGTACAAAAAGGAAAAAAAATATACGAACTTCACTAGTGCATTTATTTCTGCTAAATCATTTAGTGGCCTATTTCAGTACAAAAAAATATATATATTCTCAGTTCACTTTTGCAGTTATATGTGTTGAAAGCATTTAATGGCCTATTTTAGTACAGAAAGAAAAATATATATGCTTTTCACTGGTGCAGTTATTTGTGACAACAGCCTTTAGTGGCCTATTTTAGTACAGAAAGAAAAATATATTCTCAGTTCACGTCGGTGGTTATATGTGTTGAAAGTATTTAGTGACCTTTTTCAGAACAAAAAGAAAAATAAATTCTCAGTTCACATTGGCGGTTATATGTGTTGAAAGCATGGCTGGGAGTCAGCAGGGTGGCAGCAGTGGGAGGTCGGGATCCAAACATGCCCGTGGTAGACCACCTGCTTCGCAGCAGCCTACCTGCCCAGGAAGTTGTGGTGCAGGGGTTCACAGAAGCAGCAGCTGTAGCAGTCAGTCAGTGTGGACTGTTGGGGATCAAATCACCTACTCAGTGATGTGGCAGTTTTTTGTTAAGCCGCCGGAGGAGGTTAACATGGTCATATGTAGAATATGTGGTCAGAAGGTGAAGCGTGGTCAGGGTGCCAATTTTGGCACCACAGCCCTGCGTCAACATATGCAGCGTCACCATATATGGTATCCTTATGCTGCTGCTGCCATGTCCACACTATGTCACCATGCCACTATGTGGTATCCTCCTGCTGCTGCTGCTACTGCCACCTACACACTATGTCACCTTGCCACTCTGTGGTATCCTGATGCTACTGCCATCTCTACACTATGTCACCTTGCCACTCTGTGGTATCCTGCTGCTGCTGCTCCTACTGCCATCTCCACACTATGTCACCTTGCCACTCTATGGTATCCTCCTGATGCTGCTGCTACTGCCATCTCCACACTATCTCAACTTGCCACTATGTGGTATCCTCCTGATGCTGCTGCTGCCGCCAACTCCTCACTCTGTCATTGGGCCACTCTGTGGTCTCCTCATGATGCTGCCAACTCCAGACTCTGTCTGTGTACCACTCGGTTGCCTCCTCATACTGCTGACACCTCCACACTTTGTCGTGGTGCCACTCTGTGGCCTCCTCATGCTGCTGCCACCTCCACAATCTCTCGTCGTCATGCTACTTTGGCCTCCTTATGCTGCTGACACCTCCACACTTTGTCTTCATGCCACTCTGTGGCCTTCTCATGCTGCTGCCACCCCCACAATCTCTCGTCATCGTGCTACTCCGTGGCCCCCTCATACTGTTGCCAACTCCAGACTTGGTCATCGTACCACTCGGTGGCCTCCTCATACTGCTGCTAACTCCAGACTCAGTCCTTGTGCCACTCAGTGGCCTCCTCATACTTCTGCCAACTCCAGACTCTGTCAGTGTGCCACTCTGTGGCATCCTCATACTACTGACACCTCCACACTTTGTCATGGTGCCACTCTGTGGCCTCCTCATGCTGCTGCCACCTCCACAATCTCTTGTTGTCGTGCTACTTTGGCCTGCTTATGCTGCTGCCACTACCTCCAGACTCGGTCATTGTGCCATTCGGTGGTCTCCTCATACTGCTGCCAACTCCAGACTTGGTCATTGTACCACTCGGTGGCCTCTTCATACTGCTGCCAACTCCAGACTCTGTCAGTGTGCCACTCGGTGGCCTCCTGATGCTGCCGCCACCTCAAACTCTGTCATTGTGCCACTCTGTGGCCTCTTAATGCTGCTGCCACCTCCAGACTCGGTCATTGGGCCACTCTGTGGTCTCCTCATGCTGCTTCCACCTCACCACTATGTCATAGGTCCACTCTGTGGACTTCTCATGCTGTTTCCATCCTCCCCACTTCATGATTGGGCCACTATTTTGCCTTTCGGCCTGGCTGACATCATGATTTATTTGACCTTTCTTCTGATCTGTCAGAAGTAAGGAAAAATAAGATGCACAACGGATCCTGTCTGTGTAGCAGCTGTAAGGCCTGTATGGTCCCATCAATATTGGCTTATAATTTGGTAGCCAAAAGCAGGAGTGGGTACAAAACACAAAAGACATCAAATATTCCATTCATGTGTCATCTCAGTTTTAGATCCACAGACAGGATCCGATTTTTTTGGGTTATTGTTCTGACGGATCGGAGGAAGGGCAAATTAATCAGTGATGTCAACACAAACTTACTGCTGACACCCTCTCCACTCTGTCCGGGGGGCTCTACTTGTATATGCGTTTAATAGAACAGGTTCTGTAGACATCTATGTGGAATTAGCTGGCGACGGTGTAAAAGGAGTGTGCTTTTTCTTGGCGCTAACATCGACCTGTAAGGCTGAATTCATACTTGAGTTATTTGGCCAGTTTTTGCCCCGTGACTGCCCTAATAAATGAAGTGTGCAGTGATTCTAAGAGCTACGCCTATCATATGCATGTCATACACACTCACAGTATTATTTCACTACCAAAGCAGACTTCCTATGTGTGTTACTACAGGACACAGTGTTTTACACCACTAGAAAGGCTCTCAGCAGCCAGGAAATAGCTGTTTTTTTAACATAATTCGCCGCAAATATATTTGGATCAAACCGAATCTTTCCCGAAAAATTTGGCAAACCAGCAAATCGAATTTTTAAAAAATTAGCTCATCTCTAATGAGGACTGGTCTTGAAAGGTAGAAGTCATATTTATTTTTTGTAAGATTAACTGCATATCAGTAAAATACTGCATTCTTTCACTTTCATATCCACTACTAGACCTTCTGATATATAACTTGTAAGACCTCAAAGTTAATGGTATGTACAGTTCAAACCAGAGTTTACATACACTATATAAAAAGATACATATGCATGTTTTTCTCAATATCTGACATGAAATCTGAATACACCTTTCCTGTTTTTGGTCAATTAGGATTACCATAATTATTATTATTATTTGCCAAATGCCAGAATAATGAGAGAGAGAATGTTTTAAGGCATTTTTATTTCTTTCTGCAATGTCAAAAGTTTACATACACTAAGATCACTATGCCTTTAAACAATTCTTGACTAATGATGACGTCATGTGTTTGGAAGCTTCTGTCAGGTTTGTTGGCAACATCTTAATTAGAAACACACCTATGGGTGTATTTAACTGCCCCTGAAACACACTGCGTCTTTGTGTAGCATCATATGAAAGTCTAAAGAAATCAGCCAAGATATCAGGAAGAGAATTGTGGACTTGCACAAGTCTGGCTCAACCTTGGATGCAATTTCAAGATACCTGAAGGTGCCTCGTTCATCTGTACAAACAATTATACGCAAGTACAAACAAGATGGGAATGTCCAGCCATTATACTGCTCAGGAAGGAGACGGGTTTTGTGTCCCAGAGATGAACGTGCTTTGGTCCGACATGTGCATATCAACCCAAGAACAAAAGCAAAAGACCTTATGAAGATGATGTGCGGAAGCTGGTAAGATTGTGTCAATATCCACAGTGAAATGGGTACTGTATCAACATGGGCTCAAAGATCACTCTGCCAGGAAGAAGCCATTACAAAAGAAACATAAAAAGCCAGATGAATGTTTGCAAATGAACACAGGAACAAAGACCTACATTTTGAGAGACATGTCCTGTGATGTGACGAAACTAAAATTGAACTTTTTGGCCATAATGACCATCATTACGTTTGTAGGAAAAAGGGAGAAGCTTGGAAGCCTAAGAACACCATCCCAACTGTGAAACATCATGTTGTGGGGTTGTTTTGCTTCAGGAGGGACTGGTGCACTTCACAAAATAAATGACATCATGAGGAAAGAAGATGAAATACTGAAGCAACATCTCAAGACATCAGCCAGGAAGTTAAAGCTTGGGCTGAAATGGGTGTTCCAAATGGACAATGACCCAAAGCATACTGCCAAACTGGTTACAAAGTGGCTTAAGGATAACAAAGTCAATGTTTTGGAGTGGCCATCACAACACCCTGATCTCAATCCTATTGAAAATGTATGGGCAAAGCTGAAAAGGCAGGTGCGTGCAAGGCGACCAACAAATATGGCTCAGTTACACCAGTTTTGTCAGGAGGATTGGGCCCAAATTCCGACCAACTATTGTGAGCAACTTGTGGAAGGATATCCAAAACGTTTGACCCAAGTCGTACAGTTTCAGGGCAATGGTACTCATTATTAATGAAATGTACAGTATGTAAACTTTTGACTTTGCAGAAAGTAATAAAAAATGCCTTAAAACATTCTCTCTCTCTCTCATTATTCTGGCATTTGGCAAATAATAATAATAATGGTAATCCTAATTCACCAAAACAGGAAAGGTTTATTTTCATGTCAGATATTGAGAAAAACATGCATATGTATCTTTTTATATAGTGTATGTAAACTTCTGGTTTCAACTGTATATATACCTATATATACACTCACCTAAAGAATTATTAGGAAGATCATACTAATACGGTGTTGGACCCCCTTTTGCCTTCAGAACTGCCTTAATTCTACGTGGCATTGATTCAACAAGGTGCTGATAGCATTCTTTAGAAATGTTGGCCCATATTGATAGGATAGCATCTTGGAGTTCATGGAGATTTGAGGGATGCACATCCAGGGCACAAAGCTCCCGTTCCACCACATCCCAAAGATGCTCTATTGGGTTGAGATCTGGTGACAGTGGGGGCCATTTTAGTACAGTGAACTCATTGTCATGTTCAAGAAACCAATTTGAAATGATTCGAGCTTTGTGACATGATGCATTATCCTGCTGGAAGTAGCCATCAGAGGATCATGAAGGGATGGACATGGTCAGAAACAATGCTCAGGTAGCCCGTGGCATTTAAAAGATGGCCAATTGGCACTAAGGGGCCTAAAGTGTGCCCAGAAAACATCCCCCACACCATTACACCACCACCACCAGCCTGTACAGTGGTAACAAGGCATGATGGATACATGTTCTCATTCTGTTAACGCCAAATTCGGACTCTACCATTTGAATGTCTCAACAGAAATCGAGACTCATCAGACCAGGCAACATTTTTCCAGTCTTCAACAGTTCAATTTTGGTGAGCTCGTGCAAATTGTAGCCTCTTTTTCCTATTTGTAGTAGAGATGAGTGGTACCCGGTGGGGTCTTCTGCTGTTGTAGCCCATCCGCCTCAAGGTTGTGCGTGTTGTGGCTTCACAAATGCTTTCCTGCATACCTCGGTTGTAACGAGTGGTTATTTCAGTCAACGTTGCTCTTCTATCAGCTTGAATCAGTCGGCCCATTCTCCTCTGACCTCTAGCATCAACAAGGCATTTTCGCCCACAGGACTGCCGCATACTGGATGTTTTTCCCTTTTCACACCATTCTTTGTAAACCCTAAAAATGGTTGTGCGTGAAAATCCCAGTAGCTGAGCAGATTGTGAAATACTCAGACCGGCCCGTCTGGCACCAACAACCATGCCACGCTCAAAATTGCTTAAATCACCTTTCTTTCCCATTCTGACATTCAGTTTGGAGTTCAGGAGATTGTCTTGACCAGGACCACAACCCTACATGCATTGAAGCAACTGCCATGTGATTGGTTGACTAGATAATCGCATTAATGAGAAATAGAACAGGTGTTCCTAATAATTTTTTAGGTGAGTGTATATACATCAGATGGTGCACATGTTTTTGGCATTTTCTGCTTTGGAAGGGGTTGCTGAAGGGCATTTTTGCATGTCTCTTTTTTGCTAATATATTAAAAGTTATGTTTTATGATTAATACTGCTCACCTTTCATATTACTTGTAATTTAGCGGTAGACTGTGAAATCTTCATCATTACTTCTACAGTTCGGCACTTATTCAATGTTTGTAATAACAAGCAATTCAAAAGTCATATGCACCCTAAAATAATACCAATCAAACCGTCATCTCATCCCACAAACAATGAGAACCTACCTAAGACAATCACCCAAAAAATAAAAAAAATAACTATGGCTCTCAGAATATGGAGACACTAAAAAATGTTTTTTTTTTGTTTCAAAAATGCTGTTATTGTGTAAAACTTAAATACATAAAAAAGTATACATATTAGGTATTACCGTATACATAACAACCTGCTCTATAAAAATATTACATGACCTAACCCCTCAGTGGAACACCGAAAAAAACAACAACAAAAAACGGTGTCCAAAAAGCAATTTTTTTGTCACCTTACATCACAAAAAGTGAAATACCAAGCAATCAAAAAGTCAGATGGACCCCAAAATATTACCAATTAAACTTTCATCTCATCCCGCAAAAAATTAGTTCCTACCTAAGACAATCGCCCCAAAAAAAAACTATGGCTTTCAGAATATGGAGACACTAAAACATGATTTTATTTGTTTCAAAAATACATTTATTGTGTAAAACCTAAATAAATTGAAAAAAGTATACATATTAGGTATTGCCACATCCATAACAACTTGCTGTATAAAAATATTACATGACCTAACCCCTCAGGTGAACACCGTAAAAAATACAAATAAAAACTGTGTCAAAAAGCCATTTTTTATCACCTTACATCACAAAAAGTGAAATACCAAGCAATCAAAAAGTCATAAGAACCCCAAAATAGTACCCATCAAACCGTCATCTCAAGACAATCGCCCCAAAAAAAAAAAAAATGTGGCTCTCAGAATATGGAGACACTAAAACATGATTTTTTTTGTTTCAAAAATGTATTTATTGTGTAAAACTTAAATAAATAAAAAAGTATACATATTAGGTATTGCCGTGTCCGTAAGATCCTGCTGTATAAAAGTATCAAAATATCAAACTGCCACCTGGTTAAAGGGGATATTAATTATTAATATTTTGATTAATACTAATAATTAATATTCATAAATAGGCGTGAGTCGTCTCTTGATGACTCCACCTATTTATAATATACAATACTAAGGCCTCTTTCACACGGGCGTCATGTTTTTTGCCCGGATAAGAGGCGGGTGCGTTGCGGGAAAATGCGCGATTTTTCCGCGCAAGTGCAAAACATTGTCATGCGTTTTGCACTCGCGTGAGAAAAATCGCGCATGTTTGGTACCCAGACCCGAACTTCTTCACAGAAGTTCGGGCTTGGGATTGATGTTCTGAAGATTGTATTATTTTCCCTTATAACATGGTTATAAGGGAAAATAATAGCATTCTGAATACAGAATGCTTAGTATAATAGTGCTGGAAGGGTTAAAAATAATAAAAAAGTTAACTCACCTTCTCCTCTTGTTCGCGTAGATGCCGGTCTGTTCTTTAGCTGTGGGCTGAATGACCTGAGGTGATGTCAGATCACATGCTCCAATCACATGGTCCATCACCATGGTGATGGAGCATGTGATCTGACATCACCACAGGTCCTTCAGCCCACAGCTAAAGAACAGACCGGCATCTAGGCGAACAAGAGGAGAAGGTGAGTTAACTTTTTTATTATTTTTAACCCTTCCAGCACTATTATACTAAGCATTCTGTATTCAGAATGCTATTATTTTCCCTTATAACCATGTTATAAGGGAAAATAATACAGTGAATAGACTGTCACCTAGAACCCATGCGTGAAAATCGCACCGCATCCGCACTTGCTTGCGGATGCATGCGATTTTCACGCAACCCCATTCATTTCTATAGGGCGTTACGTGAAAAACGCACAAAGAGGAGCATGCTGCGATTTTCACGCAACGCACAAGTGATGCGTGAAAATCACCGCTCGTGTGCACAGTCCCATAGAAATGAATGGGTCAGGATTCAGTGCGGGTGCAGTGCGTTCACCGCACGCATCGCACCCGCACGGAAAACTCGCCCATGTGAAAGGGGCCTAACTTCCTTCCTTGTTGCACTTACTTTGAACTGAACTACATGCAAATTACTACTACGGCAGGACTACTACAATAAATAACTATACCCTGTAGTATGAATAATAACGTATTTATTACACAATAACAAGTCTACAGTCTAATTATTGCTATAACTATATATATTTATATCAATGGACATATATATATATATATATATATATATATATACTTATAATCGCACACAGTAATATATAAACAACACTACAATATACCTAACTACACTAAACACAATACAATATCTTACACAACTCCACCCCAAACTCGACCTAAAAATACACTTACTAACACACGTTATTTAGCAGCTCCCACCCACCTGGCTATACACTGTCCCAGCGGAAAACAAGGGGTTAAATGCAATCAGGGGTTGCAGGAGTGGTCCTGCAAGGGTTAATGCAGGGTTGGTGAAAAGGGTTAACCCAGGGTTGGTGAAAAGGCTAACCCAAGGTATTGGTAGAAAATGCGTTGGTGGCTAATGATCAGGGCAATGCATTAATATTGCAGGAGTTAATGCAATGCCAGGAATTGTAGGGGTTAATGTGTGATAGTGGACTGGGTATGGAAGCAGTGAAGGGGTTAATATATTGGTGGCAGTGGATTATAATATTGTAGGGGTTAGTTGGTAGTATAGGGTATGGATTGGTGGTTCAGGAGTTCAGGGGTTTATGGATTGGTGGTTCAGGGGTTAATGCAGGGCAAGGGTTATAGCAGGGGTTAATCGTTGGTGGTATAGGGTACTCAGCCATCCAGGGGTTAATTGCTCGTCTCCAGGGGTTGCATGTCGTCCTGGGGATGATTCTCTTCCACTGGGCTGCTTGGCTCAACTTAACTTCTGAGCGCAGCGCCATCGGGTTATTTAAACCCCGCACCTACAGCGCTGCAGGTGTGGGCGCACGCCTGCAGCCCAGTACACGCGGGCCGGAACGATGATATGATGCTTTGATCCTCCCGCCTGTGAAGAGACCGGATACCTCTGGCTCTGTAATTACAACGCCAGAGGTACGCAGCATACAGAGGCAGGGGAGCTCTTTGTTCTCCTTTCCCTGCCGGAGATGTTATCAAAATGCAGAGGATCTCTTTTGATCCTCTGTCTTTTGACGTGACTGCAACTGGACATAATTGTCCAGTCATCTAGACGGCATCAGCTGGGGGGTCACCCGTGCTTGGGGGAAATTATTTGCCATATTTAGGTTATAAATATATATATATATATATATATATATATATGTATAGCCATACAACTAACAGGGGCATGTATGCATACCTATATATACACACACTTGGGCCCATACAATATATCCACAACCTGGGGGATACAGGGGACATAAATATCTATCCCTACATATATACTAGGCCCAAACAGGCATATATATATATATATATATATATATATATAACCTGGGGCAAATACTAGGACCCATACAAATATATACACAGTGGATATATGTATATACTACTTAACAGATATCTCCACTGGCCATTCAGGGCTAATATATATGTATATATGCATATTTAAATGGAGACATATACATATATACAGTACAGACCAAAAGTTTGGACACACCTTCTAATTCAAAGAGTTTTCTTTATTTTCATGACTATGAAAATTGTAGATTCACACTGAAGGCATCAAAACTATGAACTAACACATGTGGAATTATATACATAACAAAAAAGTGTGAAACAACTGAAAATATGTCATATTCTAGGTTCTTCAAAGTAGCCACCTTTTGCTTTGATTACTGCTTTGCACACTCTTGGCATTCTCTTGATGAGCTTCAAGAGGTAGTCAACTGAAATGGTTTTCACTTCACAGGTGTGCCCTGTCAGGTTTAATAAGTGGGATTTCTTGCCTTATAAATGGGGTTGGGACCATCAGTTGCATTGTGGAGAAGTCAGGTGGATACACAGCTGATAGTCCTACTGAATAGACTGTTAGAATTTGTATTATGGCAAGAAAAAAGCAGCTAAGTAAAGAAAAACGAATGGCCATCATTACTTTAAGAAATGAAGGTCAGTCAGTCCAAAAAAATGGGAAAACTTTGAAAGTGTCCCAAAGTGCAGTCACAAAAACCATCAAGCGCTACAAAAAAACAGGAAAGGAAGACCAAGAGTCACCTCTGCTGCGGAGGATAAGTTCATCCGAGTCACCAGCCTCAGAAATCGCAGGTTAACAGCAGCTCAGATTAGAGACCGGGTCAATGCCACACAGAGTTCTAGCAGCAGACACATCTCTAGAACAACTGTTAAGAGGAGACTGTGTGAATCAGACCTACATGGTAGAATATCTGCTAGGAAACCACTGATAAGGACAGGCAACAAGCAGAAGAGACTTGTTTGGGCTAAAGAACACAAGGAATGGACATTAGACCAGTGGAAATCTGTGCTTTGGTCTGATGAGTCCAAATTTGAGATCTTTGGTTCCAACCAGCGTGTCTTTGTGCGACGCAGAAAAGGTGAACGGATGGACTCTACATGCCTGGTTCCCACCGTGAAGCATGGAGGAGGAGGTGTGATGGTGTGGGGGTGCTTTTCTGGTGACACTGTTGGGGATTTATTAAAAATTGAAGGCATACTGAACCAGCATGGCTACCACAGCATCTTGCAGCGGCATGCTATTCCATCCGGTTTGTGTTTAATTGGACCATCATTTATTTTTCAACAGGACAATGACCCCAAACACACCTCCAGGCTGTGTAAGGGCTATTTGACCATGAAGAAGAGTGATGGGGTGCTGCGCCAGATGACCTGGCCTCCACAGTCACCGGACCTGGACCCAATCGAGATGGTTTGGGGTGAGCTGGACCGCAGAGTGAAGGCAAAAGGGCCAACAAGTGCTAAGCATCTCTGGGAACTCCTTCAAGACTGTTGGAAGACCATTTAAGGTGACTACCTCTTGAAGCTCATCAAGAGAATGCCAAGAGTGTGCAAAGCAGTAATCAAAGCAAAAGGTGGCTACTTTGAAGAACCTAGAATATGACATATTTTCAGCTGTTTAACACTTTTTTGTTATGTATATAATTCCACATGTGTTAATTCATAGTTTTGATGCCCTCAGTGTGAATCTACAATTTTTATAGTCATGAAAATAAAGAAAACTCTTTGAATTAGAAGGTGTGTCCAAACTTTTGGTCTGTACTGTATATATATCAGGAAAATATATATATATCTCCCCCTTCCCTCTATACACCTTATCCCGTAGTTTTCAAAATGGGGTCCCTTTTTTGGAGTTTCTACTCTATGGGTGCACCTACTCTATGGGTTCAAATGTGACATGGCAACTTAAAATTATCCCAGTGAAATCTGCCCTCCAAAAACCACATGGCGCTCCTTCCCTTCTGCGCCCTGCCATGCCCCGTACAGTAGTTTACAATCACAAATGGGGTGTTTATTTAAACTACAGAATCAGGGTAATAAATATTGAGTTTTGTTTGGCTGTTAACCCTTGCTTTGTTACTGGAAAAAATTGATTAAAATGGAAAATCTGCCCAAAAAGTGAAATTCTGAAATTTCATCTACATGTTCCTTTAATTCTTGTGGAACACCTAAAGGGTTAACAAGGTTTGTAAAGTTAGTTTTGAATACCTTGAGGGGTGTAGTTTCCAAAATGGGGTTCCTTTTCTGTTTCTACTCTAGGGGTGCACCAGGGGGTCTTCAAATGTAACATGGCAACTTAAAATTATCCCAGTGAAATCTGCCCTCCAAAAACCATATGGTTTTCCTTTCTTTCTGTGCTCTGCCGTGTGCCCATACAGCAGTTTACAACAACATATGGGGTGTTTCTGTAAACTACAGAATCAGGGTACTAAATATTGAGTTTTGTTTGGCTGTTAACCCTTGCTTTGTTATGGAAAAAAAATGGATTAAAATGGAAAATCTGCCCAAAAAGTGAAATTCTGAAATGTCATCTACATTTTCCTTTAATTCTTGTGGAACAACTAAAGGGTTAGCACCTTGAGGAGTATAGTTTCTAAAATGGGGCCATTTATGGGTGGTTTCTATTATGTAAGCCCCACAAAGTGACTTCAGACCTGAACTGGTCCTTAAAATTTGGGTTTTGGAAATTTTCTTAAAAATTTTAAGATTTGCTTCTAAACTTCTAAGCCTTCTAACGTCCCCCAAAAATAAGATGTCATTTACAAAATGATCCAAACATGAAGTAGACATATAGGAAATGTAAAGTAATAACTATTTTAGGAGGTATCACCATCTGTTTTAAAAGCAGAGAAATCGAAATTTTGAAAATTGCAAAATTTTCCAAATTTTTGATAAATAAAAATGAAATATTTTGACTCAAATTTACCACTGTCATGAAGTACAAGATGTGACGACAAACCAATCTCAGAATGGCTTGGATAAGTAAAAGCATTTTAAAGTTATCAATAAAATGACACATGTCAGGTTTGCAAAAAATGGCCTGGTCCTTAAGGTGAAAAATGGCAGGGTTCTGAAAGGGTTAATGGAATGTACTCTTTAGTTCATGGGAAGATTTATGATATTTTGCTCCACTTTTCACAACAAGGTATCTGTTTCTAGCTTGGCTCACTAGGATGATAATATAATCCCCCAAACCACATGATACTGACTCTAATGAGCTGAATCCATCCATTCTCTGTTTGGTCCTACAAGATGGGATAGAGCATGCACTGCAACGATTTATAGAGAGTAATTTGAACTCTACAGTAAGTGTCTACTTGAAAGAGAATTACTGCGTATTTGTAGCCAATGCTACATTTCCTCTCTATTAATACTGTATGACACTGTGTATAAATGACTTTAACTCCTGTATGACATATTGCAAAAAAGGAACTATCATACCAAGCACGTTATGGGCAACATATTTTCTAATTAAGTCTTTTGCTCTGTTTGATTCATTGTAATTTTCTCATTGTCAGACTGAAAGAGGTGATGATTTTCATCTAGCAAGTTTAATTATGACATTCATCAGTGTGAAATATAGCAACCATGATTCATGTTGGCAGAAGGCGTGAAGAGGCACTACCATAATGTCTCTCATCATTTGATATACTAACATCTTTTAGCCATAGTCCCTTGACCTCCTAAACTAAGATATCCGATGACATGCAACAACTCCAAAAATATCATTTCTAGACAGCAACAGAACCTTTCATTTAGACGTGTTCACTATAATTTAAGGCAAAATATTACAATTATTATTAATATTATTATTTGTATTATTATTTATATGCTACAAAAATATTATACTTTATTTGTAACTAGCTGAAAGACCCGGCTTCGCATGGTATGATTTCATCTATTTTATTTAAAGTTTATGTGTGTCGTTAAAAGATATCGACAGTATCCACTATAACCATGACATCTACAGTACCCAGCCCCCTTAACAGTGACCTCCACAGACCCCCACCCCTTAACACTGATCCCCCCAGCCACAGTGCCCCATCTCCTTAAAATGCACGCCAGCCCATCCTCTTAACTTTGACCTTCACAACAGCCTGCCCCTTTAACATTGAGTTCCACAGCACCCCACGACCTTTAACAGTGACCTCCACAGCAGCCACCCCTTTATTAGTGACCTCCACAGTACCCCCTCTCCAAAACAGTGATTTCAACAATGTACTGCCCCATTAATAGTGGCCTCCAGAGAGCTCCGTTCCCTTAAAATGTGACCTCCACAACACCCCGCCCCTTAACAGTGACCTCTACAGCACCCCACCCCTTAACCCTGACGTCTATAGTGGATTGTCCCCTTAACTGTGACCTCCACAGCATCCTGCCCCCTTAACAGAGACCTCCACAGCATCCTGCCCCCTTAACAGTGACCTCCACTGCGGCCCACCCCTTTAACAGTAACTTCCACAGCAGCAACCCCTTTATTAGTGACCTCCACAATACCCCGTCTCCTTAACAGTGATTTCCACAACACTTCACCCCCTTAACAGTGGCTTCTACAGCAATCTGCCTCTTAACACTGACCTCCATAGCCCCTAGGGTAGCTAGAGGTCCAGTTTTAGGGCGGACAGTCCATCTTTAAGACTCCCTGTCCTCCATCCAGTGGAGGGCCTGGACAGACACAGGGATGTCCTTTTCAACAGCTCACTCTCAGACAGCAGCACCGTGCTGTCTGAGTGTAAGCTGCAGGGAGAAAGTCACCCTCCCTCCCACCCCTGCAGCTGACAGAAGTTGATTTTTACCTTCATTTTTTCAATCCCTGTCAGCTGCGGAGTGGGAGGGGGGTCGGCCTAACCAGGTTAGGGCGTTGCTTAGTGAGCCTGCGAGCAGGGTCCATCTTTTGAGGGTGGCCTGAATGGCCACTCTACCTGCCCCCAAACTGTGACCTCCACAGCACTCCGCTCCCTTAACAGTGTCATCCACAGCACCCTGTCCCTTTAAAGCTGACCTACAGCAGTGAAGAAAAATGGCTCGGTTGTTATGGAAACCTGGTTTAAAGCTGTGTGTATGTGGAGACTAAAGACCTGCTTGATTCTATTGGCTGATAAGGGTCATGTGACAGGCTTCTATTGGCTAATGCATTTTTTAGAATATTTCAGGAACAGTACATGCTAGAGAGCTGGGACCCTTTCTAAAACCTTTCCGGTCACCTGATGTACCTGTGTACCAAATTTCATGATGTGTTGTGGGACTATTTGTGCATTTCTAGTAATTATTTCTTGGCTGCAAATATGAGCTGAAGGTTTTTCAGGTTCGCCTGCCATTAAAATGAATGGGACCCGCCGCGAACTTCCGGACATTTGATCGTGTTCGTGCGATCGCATTCGCGAACCATCCCGGCAGATGTTCGCCCATCTCTACTTATGACGTTGTTGAGGTAGTTGCTGGGCAAATGCCTCTTAGCCGAGTCATCACTTAGGTCCCATGGCTTACTTTGGTTTTGTCTCTGGGTCTTAGTATCCTCCTGTTTGGGTTAGGGTCAGTTTGGCATTACAGTTTCTATTAGAGACATCTTTAGGGACAGTGGTATCTGGATTTAGAGTTAGCAGGATCTCACACAGTTGATACTGCTGGATAGGACTTGTTTTTCTTTATTACTATTACTAAATGATCAAAGCTATAAAAACACCTTAAAACTGTATATATACATCCACATTGGAAATCCATTACACTAACTAATTTGGACCCTTACTTTCTAACTGTTTAAACCCAAACCCCAGATTTGTATTTGACCATCTGGATATAGTTTTAAGATGAGCTCAAGTTTACATGGACAACTCTTCTTAATAGGTCATTGAGACAGTTGGCCATAGATGACAATAAATTGGCCCTATTGCCGTTTACCCATTCACATAAGCCAGGTTGCCATCCAGATTGAAATCACTGTCTCACAGAGTGAGAAAAATGCAGCAAAGCAATAATGCTTTCAACACAGAAGTGTTAATAGTCTAAATTTAAATGGATTCTGCAGCAGGACAACTTCCCCAAACAAACAGTCAATGTGATTAAGAACTATCTTCAGCGTGAAGAAGAACAAGGAGTCCCAGAAGTGATGATATGGCTCCCACATAGCCCTGATGTCAATATCATCCATTCTGCTTGGGATTGCATAAAGAGACAGAAGGATTTGAGGAAGCCTACTTCCACAGATGATCTGTGGTACGTTTTCCTAGATCTTTGGAACATCTTCCCTGCCAAGTTCCTTAAAAAAAAACTGTCTGCAAGTGTGCCAAGAAGAATTGATGCTGTTATGAAGCCAAAGGATGGTCACACCAAATACTGATTTTGATTTACATTACTCTTTTGTTCACTCACATTTATTAATTGATGAAAATAAATAATTGACACTTCTATTTTTAAAAGCATTCTTACTTTGCAGCGTTTTTCCCACACCTCCCTAAAACGTTTGCATAGTATTGTGGATTGGTCACAAAATAGCACAGAATAGCTTCTACTTTATTATGTAACTTCTTTACAAGTTTACCCACAATTGTTGATTTGAACGCAGTCAACCTAGACTAAATAGACCTAAATAGAGCCGGTTACTTTAAGGAGAATATGGAATTCTGGGTTGCTCCATAATGGCCAATTTATTGTTTCCCTCTGCATCAGATTTTGCACAATAGATTTCCCACCATATTAGATTCAGAGCTTAATATAGTTTTAATTTGATATTAATCTGAATTAACACAGTATTATTGAGAACATCTCATTAACTAAGGAAAATTACATGATGCTATCACAGAATAATGACCCGTGAACGATGTTGCTTTGGAAAAGAAATTGAGAATGATTAGCGTAAATAAAATACAAATGATATGCTAATGAGTCCTATTCACATATCCCAGCAAAGAGCTCGATTAGGCAGGATTGGTATTTTGGGAGCAATGTCTTTATAGAAAGAAAGTCTTTATAGAAGACCCATCAGAAAAATCTTACTTTTATGGCTATAATAAAGTGATACATTTCAGCACAAACCAGAAGCTCTGGTGCAGGCTTGAATTTCCAGAAAAATTATTAAAGGGTGGCTAAAAGTATGTGACAAATTAATGAAAGTATATTTTTCACACTTATTAAGCTAGCTTTCTGCCTTTATGTGTATATGTTTGAGATAGGGACATTAGAATGTAAAACCTATTTGATATATGGAATAATGTGAATGGTGAGAATATGTAGGCACCAGGCTCATGGGCCCTGATGCAAAAGTTCAGCTTGGACCCTCCTTCCCTCAATGCTTTGTGGCCAGGGCCAGGGAAGCACATAACCTTCATGCTGCCTGAGGCAAAAATTGAAACGGCACCCCCCATGCCAAATTCTTGACCTAACCCCTTCCCTCCAGCCAGAGGTCTAACTTGACCAGATTGCACTTTCTATAATACTACTGTCTTGTTATGTGGCACAAGGGTCATTAGGCCCCCCTCAGGCTCCTGAGCCCAGTAGCGACTGCTACTTTGGCACCCCCTATAGCCAAGGGTGCACCTAGCCTTTCTGCTACCTGAGGCAAAAACTGAAATGGTGCCCCTTCCTCCCCAATGCCAATTGCTTAACCTAACCCCTTCTCTTCAGCCCATGGCCCTTCGGCTTCCCCTCTCTTGCCCCTACCTGGTGCTGCCTGAGGCGATCGCCTCATCTGGCCTCATTGGTGGTGCACCCCTGCCTATAGCTACTCGTTTTGCAAAGAATTCACTCTGTCTATAGGTCTATATACATTACCACAAAAATTTGCAGAATATAAAAATGTTCGAGGTCCAAACCCAACATGATGCCCACTATATATGTCTAATGAGAATTTAAATTTCTCTGCAGCTGTTTTTCTTCTAGCGTTGCAAATACATTTCTTTATATACATTGCTCCACCTGTTCCAGCTTCCATGGGGCGTTTCAAGATCTGAGACCCTTAAAGGGATGCCTTGTTAAAACATGATCCAAAACTTTAAAGTTCCTGGCGGTCACCGAACACTTAAAATGCATCTATCATGTTCAATATCAGCTGTATTTTTCTGCCAATTTTGTAAGATTTTAAACCAAAATTTATCAAAATGTCATAAAATTTGGATAGGGCTCCTTAAAAAAGCATCTGTCATCAGGACAACCCTATTAAACCAGGCATATTTTCAGGCAGTGTTGATCATGCTGATGAAAACAATACCTTATTTATGTTCGTAGCTTGCAGCGTTTCCGAGATATCAGCAGTTTTATTATTATGTAACTTAGCTGGTTTGAGCACAAAGGTGCTGGCCAGAAGCCTTGGAGGACCGCTGTTACACTCCCTTCTTCTCTGTGATTGACAGGACTAGGGTACATCTTGTCTTTATTAGCCCCTCAGTACAAAAAATATATAAATAACAAAAAATAAAACCAGAAAACACTTGCCCACATTGATGACCAGTGTTCTTGTAATTGTAATAAATGGTCATTGGTGGTCCTGTGGTGTGGAACCACTAATAATGCCGAACTAATCCTTGGTGTCAGCGTGTTTGCAAAATCAATGCTTTCTTCTAGGAATGCATGATTTGCTAATGTCCTGCAGATAGATTACATGCAGTTCTGACATGTGAAGCATCAGGACAAGGGAGAGAGGCTTGTGGGGGAGGCGAGCATACTCACTTCACAATCCTTCCAGCAGCTGCGCTCTTCGCGAGTAGCACAGATTCTTTCTGCGCATGCGCCAGCTTCTCCAACTGAAGAAGAGAGCAGCTGCTGGGAATCATAATTTTTATTATGCCAGTAATATTTGTATATTTGCAGTCTCTGGGTCTGGATTCCAAGGCAAATGCATTGTTTATGACTGCGTTTACGTTTAACCCATGAGTGACTGCTCATATGTACTTTTACAGTGGTCACTAACAGGCTTTAAACCTGTACATTTGCCTTTATTATGGTGGTGCAGCTTTAGCCTGCAACGGGTGTCTCATGCATGGTGGAGTAAGTATCCATTGTCTAGTGACATCTGGGCACCCGCTCTAACAGCTAGAATCAAATAAGCCTCCAATCCTGGACGTTTAACCTCTAACATGCCATGGTCAACGTACCCCAGGGAGCAATGGCCTGAGGTAGGACACTGTGACACCACATCACTACATCAGGGCCACTACCACTCCTACCTTCTATACTGGCTCCTCAGGGGCTTGCTACACATCTTTCCCTTCTCCAAAAAAGTGAAAATGAGTTAGGGTATGTGTACCCCAAAATGGTTCAGCAAAACTCAAGCCATCATATGACTACATTGATGAAGACATTCAAAAGTTAAAGCACTTGTAATGGGACAATAAAAAACTTGGCCACTAAGGTCCAAAACAGGCTAGTCACTAAGAGGTTAAGGGGAAAGGACTGTCCATTCACACGTCCGCAAAATGGGTCCACATCCGTTCCGCAGTTTTGCGGAACGGGTGCAGACCCATTCATTTTCAATGGGGCCGGAATGATCTGTCCACATCCGCATTTGCAGATCCGCATTTGCGGATGCACACTTCCGCATCCGTGCTTCCGTTTCCGCAAAAAAATAGAACCTGTCCTATTCTTGTCCGCAATTTCGGACAAGATTAGGCATTTTCTATTATGGTGCCGGCGATGTGCGGTCCGCAAATTGCGGTATGCACATTGCCGGTGTCCGTATTTTGCGGATCCGCAGAACACTTACGGACGTGTGAATGGACCCTTAAATGTTTCATTGACCCTCAATTCACAAGGAAAGATATGTCCCTCTGAATTGGTGATGGAGAACCCATGGTGACATTGGACCGGCTTTAATATAAAAGGAGTTTGATGTTATTAGTGTAGAGCGAAACGAGCTTCAGATCATAGATCCAAAGTCGCTTTGGTCAAAACTTCATTTGAATGCTGTATGGAGATCCGTCCGAATGTATACGCTTCGGGGAATTTCACCTTTCCGGTGTCTATACATTAGAATGCTGTACAGAGACAGATTTCCGTACAGCACTCTATGATCCCAAGCTCGCTTCGCTCCACTACTTGTGGTGAAACAATCCATTTAAATAGAAAACTGGCTTGTTCCTCAAGAAGTTATTACTATTCCGCCATTTACTATTATTTAGCCTGATTTAGCTTTGCTAAAGAAATCTAAATCCGAAACTTGTGGTTTTGCTATGATGTCTGCGTCCTATCTGAATTCCCAAAGCAGGATTATATTTCTTCTCAAGTGTCAGCTGTCTCTCCAGTCATGTAAAGGTTTCCGTACGATTTCACGGCGTGGTTAGAAAGCCAATTTCATTATTGGTTGGGGGTGTGCACATGAGGCTTATTCTTAAATGGTCTCCTGTGCGCCGTCTCCTGCGGATGGATGGATTTTCCACTTAAATGACAACATAATTATTCTAATAACATTTAACTAATATTTGAAACAATTAGAAGCCCCTGTCTGTCCTTTTAATAGAGCAATTTACCTGCTATTCACTGACAGCTATAAGATATATGCCATAGTACCAGAGATATCAGATATCCTCTATAATTACATACTGCTACTATAAGCTGGTTTTATACTCTGAGGTGGTTTCTGTTGTTTTAGTTAACGCATAAGGCGAGGTTAAAGGGAACCAGTCTATGTCGGTTTTAGTAACTACTTACATTCCCCATGTAATAACTATTCTGGAGCATCTGTTCTTATGACTCTAGGATGTGCCATTCCTTTATTATTCCTAAGAAATATATATACAAGACTGGACACACCTAGGATAATGGGTCACTAAGTTTAATAGAGTTAGATGCAATACTATAAAATATATCCAAAAGCATATATAACTGAAAATGAATCGGACAATTCTGGAGAACAATCACGCAACAATAATAGCAAAACTGTACAATTGAAACGGGATGTCACCTATAAATAACATCCCCTTTCAATTGTAAAGTTTTGCTATTATTGTTGCGTGATTGTTCTCCAGAATTGTCCGATTCATTTTCAGTTATATATGCTTTTGGATATATTTTATAGTATTGCATCTAACTCTATTAAACTTAGTGACCCATTATCCTAGGTGTGCCCAGTCTTTTATATATATTTCTTAAGCACTTTTCGAGTAGTGGGGTGATACTACTGGACTGTGAGCACCCTGGTCGGTGGACCAGCAACCCTGTGCGTCCTACTATTATATAATATGCTTTATTATTCCTGCTAGAAGTTATGAACAAATTACTAGCAGTTTGTCTTGAAGGTCCAGCTGGGTGTTACCAGTGCATGTCCCTGACAATTTCCATTCAGTGCTGCCATTGTCAGACTGTGCACACCCCCAACTGGTAACACACTGATCAGACAGGTCAGTAGAGGTCACAGGTCCTTCACATGCAGAGTGCCTTCACATGCGGCAGAAATTTTCTGCAACTGAAAATCAGTTCTGTTTACCTGAACGAGGGTTGCAGAAATTTGTTGTGCTAGCCACCAAAACAACCCCATTAAATTCACTGGAAAAAAATTCAGTTTGCAGAGAATTTCTGCAACAAAACCAGTAGCTGGTTTTGTTGCAGAAATTCTCTGCGAACAATTTTTTTTTCCAGTGTACTTAATGGGGTTGTTTTGGTGGCTTGTCAATTTGGTAGCATGTCAATTTCTGCATGTGGCACGTGAAGGCATCCTTATGAAGCTGTCTAAAAAAAAACTGTCTTTGTTGCCCATAACAACCAATCACAGTGCAGCTTTAATTTCTTACAGCATGCTTAAGAAAATAAAAGATGTACTGTAATTGGTTGCTATGGGCAAGAGAGTTTTTCTTTTAGAGAGATTCATAAATCTGCCCTTTAGTCTTCTGGTTGTGGTCTGGTAAAATCTACTTTGTATTACAGTTTTGGATTATCAGATACTGGATGAGAAGGATGGCAGTGCAGTGATATATCTGGTAGGAGCGTTGGTAATTGTTATGCCTTCAAAAAACAGCATCAACTTCTGCCCCAACTAGCGACAATGGCTGAACTGAGATCCAGAGTTGTTAGCTATATATAGTGTGACAAAGTGCACGGTGGAGGTATGGTGGGGGGTGTATTTCACCCGGTGGTTCAGTTTAACTAGGTGAGATAACTGAAATCCAAAAATAGTGCTGCTTCAGCAAAGCATAGCTTGCTGGAGATTGTTTTGTTTAAAGTTGTATCGGCTGAACTTCTTTGGACTGGGAGACAGGTTGGTAGTGGGAATCTCTCAGTCCACACCTCTAGTCCACTACAGGTATTCCCTTTAGCTGATGAGATCATAGGTGAGGTCAGCTGGGCTGTAATCAAGGAGGGATAAGACAACCCTCTGTGTATGACTGAGGGAGGAAGTGATCCTACAGAAAGGCTTGGAGCCTGAGATGCTGTGACTAGAGGTGAGTCAGCGAAAACTACTGTGTATTAGTTAGAGCCCAGACGGGCAGGTGTTTATTTCATTTTGATGCTTATGTTTGTGCGGGTGATGAAGTGCCACAATAAAGCACCAGTTTGGACATTAAATCAGGTAATTTGAGAAGAAGTCTGCGGCTGTGACCCCCTGAGAGAGAACGATCCCTTACAATAGCTATATCATTAAAACTACCGACAGGTGAAGTGAATGCATTGGTTATCTTGTGACTATGGTACCTCGATGTATACATTAAACCCTTCCCGTAATAGTACGCCATGGAGGTAGATGCGTTCCCGCATTTTGACGTACTATTATGTCATGGTGATCGGGCGGGCACCGGAACGGCAGCCCGATGCCATACGGTTGCCCAGGAGATTCAGCCTCAGGCTGGGTCTCCTAGGCATATAAACCTATAGTGTTGTTAAACAAACAACAAAAGAACGCCCAATGTATTAAAAAAGATTATATTTTATTTAATTATAATAAACATATCATGATTTATAAAATATTCAAGATAACAAGAAAAAAGTATGAAGAGTCAGCAGGAAACCGGATGCCGTAATCCATTGGCCGGTGTCGCTGCTACTCGCCAGAAGATGAAAAACATGTCAAGTATGCCAGTAGTATGCACTGGGGTGATTCACAGCATAATAGCCCATATAATATGACTATTCTAAATGGTAATCATATGATTATCACCCTGGTGCATAGCCACCAGATGAATCTCAGCTCAACTCAGAGTGTAATTAAGGAGAAATAATCAAGCAACCGCTAGAATCTAGCAATAAAGGGGAAACAAGATGAAGCCCTCACATAAATGAGACAGTACACACAGAACCTTATGATAAAGGATATAGAGGAGCTCATCTGTGGATATCAGATAGAGAGTTAAAGCATACCATGAGACATGATGGAGGGTAAGGCAGCAGGCATGGGACAGGCTAGGAACCTCGACGCGCATTTTTAATAAAAAAAATAACATTTCAAGTAAAAAAAGAAAAAAACACTCCTTTCCTCTGATTTTATATATAAAAAATAAATAAATAACACACACACATATTAGGTATTGCCGCGTCCGTAACGACTGGCTCTATAAATATATCACATGATCCACCCCGTCCGATAAACACCGTAAAACAGAACATGGAGACACTAAAACACTGCTTCAAAAATGCAATTATTGTGGTAAAGTGAAAAATTGATTAAAATTGATAAAAAAATTGAGTAAAATGGAAAAACTGCCCAACTCCCCATTTTCCTTTAATTCTTCTTCTTCTAATTTAGTTTCTACATAGGGGTCATTTATGGGTGTTTACACTATGTAAGCCCCACATAGTGACTTCAGACCTGAACTGGTCCTTAAAAGGTGGGTTTTGGAAATATTCTTAAAATATTCTTAAACATTTTAAGAATTGCTTCTAAAATTCTGAGCCTTCTAACGTCCCCAAAAAATAAAATTACATTTACAAAATTATGCAAACATAAAGTAGACATATGGGGAATGTTAAGTAATGCATATTTTATGAGGTATCGCTTTCTGTTTTAAAAGCAGAGAAATTGAAATTTTGAAAATTGCAAATTTTCCAAAATTTTGGGTAAATTTGGGATTTTTTCATAAATAAAGATGAAATATATTGACTAAAATTTATGACTGTCATAAAGTACAATGTGTCACGACAAAACATCTCAGAATGGCTTGGATAAATAAAAGCGTTCCAAAGTTATTACCACGTCAGATTTGCAAAAAATGGCCTGGGCAGGAAGGTGAAAACTGGCCTGGGGTAGAAGGGGTTAAGCAGAAAGTGAACAGTCAGAGGGAGACTGGTGTGAAGGAAAACTGGTTTAGTTGACCATGGCAACTAATCAGATTGCACTTTTCATTTTCCAAAGGAGCTCTGAAAAATGTTAGGTGGAATCTGATTAATTGTTATGGGCAACTAAGTCACTTTTCCTTTACACCAGTTTTGGCAAATCTCCCCCTCAGTTGATGTATTGGAAGCAGGTAAAATGGGCAAGTGTAAGGATCAGAATGATTTTTGACAAGGGCCACATGGTCATTGCTGGGTCAAAGTATCTTTAAAATGGCAGCCATTGAGGGGTATTCCTGGTATGCAGTGATTAGTATCCACCAAAAATGGTCCAAGGATGTGCAATACCAAAAACCATTGACAAGAGTTATGGGGACCTGATGGGCATGTAGCCGGCAAAGGCTAGCCCTTCTGGTCCAGTCCCACCTTTTAACACTTGGTCATTTTTAGGTTCCAGATTATGTGCTGGTTCACATCATAATATATCTTTATAACAATGAGATCTCCATTTTATTTATTTATTTTATGCACTTATATAGCGCTACTATATATTGCAGCGAATACAGGAGTGTGGGGTGGCTCATCTGTCGTGGCAAATGGATAAGGTGCTCTGCCAAAAAAGGTTTCCCTGAAAAGCCTCACAGAATAAATATGAATAATTATAAATAAAAAACAGGCACTCTATCATTCAGAACTGCATCGAGTGTCTGTGCACACAGTGATACAGAGATAGTGTAGATGATGTATATTTTGTATGTGACCGCCCTCCTAAGCTCTCAATATCACAGAAATAAGTACCGGTATAATATAATAAAGGGTATCTGCCACACCAATTAATTGTATAAAATATTATATAGATTAAAGCATATAACTAAATTATTAATAACACAATTTTAATAAGACGGTAGAGTTAATAATATTAAAGGGGTTGTATATAACAAAGAAGAAAAATTTTGAAAATGTATATATAAAAATATTAAAAATGTATAAATGATAAATATTAAGCACAATTATGTATTTACAGTTGCAAGAAAAAGTATGTGAACCCTTTGGAATTATATGGATTTCTGCACAAATTTGTTATGAAATGTGATCTGATCTTCATCTAAGTCACAACAATAGAGAATCACAGTCTGCTTAAATTAATAACACACAAAAAATTTAATGTCACCATGTTTTTATTGAACACACCATGTAAACATTCACAATGCAGGTGGAAAAAGTATGTGAACCCCTAGACTAATGATATCTCCAAGAGCTAATCGGAGTGAGGTGTCAGCCAACTAGAGTCCAATCAATGAGATGAGATTGGAGGTCTTGTTTACAGCTGCCCTGCCCTATAAAAAACACACACCAGTTCTGGGTTTGCTTTTCACAAGAAGCATTGCCTGATGTGAATGATGTCTCGCACAAAAGAGCTCTCAGTCCTACGATTAAGAATTGTTGACTTGCATAAAGCTGGAAAGGGTTATAAAAGTATCTCCAAAAGCCTTGCTGTTCATCAGTCCACGGTAAGACAAATTGTCTATAAATGGAGAAAGTTCAGCACTGCTGCTACTCTCTCTAGGAGTGGCCATCCTGTAAAGAAGACTGCAAGAGCACAGCGCAGACTGCTCAATGAGGTGAAGAAGAATCCTAGAGTGTCAGCTAAAGACTTAAGTCTCTGGCATATGCTAACATCCCTGTTAGCAAATCTACGATACATAAAACACTAAACAAGAATGGATTTCATGGGAGGATACCACAGAGGAAGCCAATGCTGTCCCCAAAAAATATTGCTGCACGTTTACAGTTTGCACAAGAGCACCTGGATGTTCCACAGCAATACTGGCGAAATATTCTGTGGACAGATGAAACCAAAGTTGAGTTGTTTGGAAGAAACACACAACACTATGTGTGGAGAAAAAGAGGCACAGTACACCAACATCAAATCCTCATCCCAACTGTGAAGTATGGTGGTGGGGGAATCATGGTTTGTGGCTGCTTTGCTGCGTCAGGGCCTAGACGGGTTGCTATCATCGAAGGAAAAATGAATTCCCAAGTTTATCAAGACATTTTGCAGGAGAACTTAAGGCCATCTGTCCACCAGCTGAAGCTGAACAGAAGATGGGTGTTCCAACAGGACAACGACCCAAAGCATAGAAGTAAATCAACAACAGAATGGCTTAAACAGAAGAAAATACGCCTACTGGAGTGGCCCAGTCAGAGTCCTGACCTCAACCCGATTGAGATGCTGTGGCATGACCTCAAGAAAGCGATTCACACCAGACATCCTAAGAATATTGCTGAACTGAAACATTTCTGTAAAGAGGAATGGTCAAGAATTACTCCTGACCGTTGTGCACATCTGATCTGCAACTACAGAAAACGTTTGGTTGAAGTTATTGCTGCCAAAGGAGGCTCAACCAGTTATTAAATCCAAGGGTTCACATACTTTTTCCACCTGCACTGTGAATGTTTACATGGTGTGTTCAATAAAAACATGGTAACATTTAATTCTTTGTGTGTTATTAGTTTAAGAAGACTGTGATTGTCTATTGTTGTGATCAGATCACATTTTATGACCAATTTGTGAAGAAATCCATATCATTCCCAAGGGTTCACATACTTTTTCTTGCAACTGTAGTCCAGAGCATTAATATCCTTCTATGGTTCAACTTAATTCAATGTCTCCATATTCGTTATCAAGTTTAACCTAAGAGGTAAAAATTTTCAGTGTCCAGTGATTGTGATGATAAAATAGTGAGAAAATGTATATATATGTATATATATATATATATATAAAAATGAAAAAATATAGAAAAAGTAAAAAAATTAAAATATAAAAATAAAAGGTTGTATGAAAATGAGTATACAATAAATATAGATATAAATATTAGGTCATGGTCATGGTCGAGACTTCTGAACCGCAGGCTGTTGCCTGCGGTTTGGTTTTTCAACCACAGGTGAGGGCCGCTAGTATGTTTCCTCACTTGTGGTTGCCGCGGACAACAAGTTGTTATTTTGTATGTCGCAGTATAGCAGCCTGAGCTGGTGCTAGGCAGCTTGCTGCAATGTGCATGCGGTTGCACCTGGCAACCTGTCTTTGTTAGGTGTGTCTTTTGTATGTCTGGTGTGCACAGGGTTTTAGTTATGTGTGCACTTTCCCCTTCAAGTGGCTTCCATCCCTTGCCTGGTGTAGGAAGGGTTAACTCCCTCTTTGTGTGAACACTGGGTATGTCTGTGTGTGGGTGTGGCTACATGGGCTATTTAGCCTCAGTTGAGAGCAGAGGTCTGAGGGGGTACTCCAGGCATGTTGCTGGAGTCATCCTCCTGGTTTGCATACCATCTGCCAGTGAGGGCCACCCTTGTGGTCATAAATGTTATATGTGATGTTTAGTTGATGTTGCTTTTCTTTCTATGTTTTATGCAGCTATGGATCTGGGTTCCTGTGTGTATATGTGTGTGTGCTGTGTCCATGTATGTTTGGTGTGGACATCAGCTTGTGTGCATGGGATCCAGTAAGCAAGGCTATGGCAGGTGGGTTTAGAACTAGTGTAGTTAACCTGCTCTATCCATATGTCTGTTTGTGTTCTCCTTTTCCTTGCAGCTTGGCCAGTGAGACTCCTGTTCCTCCGTGCCTAGGAGGAACAGGTCGTCTTACCCTGCTCCTTGTTCCAGGGTAATCCTGAGGGCTAGCAGGGATTATAGGTTCCGGTGTATGAGCTCTCCCACCATCAGGGTTGGCTCATATGGTTAGGAGTCAGGGTCAGATTAGGGACGCGATAGGAGGTGACCTGGTCCCTAATTCTGTTGTCCTGGCTGAGCAGCCACTAACATCTTCTGGCATCGCACGACTGAGGGTTTTCCCCATCCTCAGCCATGACAGTATGACCACAAAGGCTCCTCACGTGGTTACCCTCGGAAGAGGGTGCAGCATGCATCGCCATATGTTTGTGGGGTGCATGCGCGTTCTCCGGAGGGAGAGCGTTTTGGGGATTACCGTTGACGGCGCGGTGAGTGGCTAGTCCCCGCCATTCCTTCACCGTTGCCTGTTTTGGTGTCCCCTTACTTTTTATTCCTTCACCGTGGTTTGTTTGGTGTACGGTTGCACACCTTCGAAAGAGGGTGCAGCATGCTGGGTAGGAGTGTCTGTTGGCTGCGACTGGAGTGGGGACGTTAATAGAGAGTGGACGCAGTGTCAGTGCGGTCTCCTCGGGCTGTTTCTTTGCTGGTCTCTGGTTCCTGTGTGTTGCTCCAGAGGCTGGCAGTCGGATCCTGGTTCCTGTGTGTTGCTCCAGGGTCTGGCAGCAGTCCTGGGGAGACTCGCATGTACTGACGCTGGTTCCCTTATTTTCCCCTTCTCCTATCCCCTTGTTGGGTCCCTCACCAATTTCCCTTTTTTTTTTTTTTTTTTGGTGGGGGGGGGGGCTTTGAGGGGTGGGAGTGCCACGACCATGGTCATGATCGTGACTCCTGCTCCCTTATTCTGTTGTCCTGGCCGAGCAGCGACTAACATCTCATGGCATCGCACGGCTGAGGGTTTCTCCCATCCTCAGCCATGACAATCTCACCCCGATTAGGTTTCTGCCACACTGTGTTACACGGCTTGCAGTAATATTATTTCCTTTAGGACTCTTTCACACGGGCGTGTTTGCTCCGTGGTCGTGCTGTGGCTGCAAAATGCGGGCCGCAATGCACGAGCACAGTCCGTGGGGCAGCCGCATCAGATCGCAGACCCATTCCCTTGAATGGGTCTGCGATCCGTCCGTTTCGCAAAAAGATAGGACATGTTCTATCTTTTTGCGGAACGGAAGTACGGGACGAAACCCCACGGAAGCACTCCGTAGTGCTTCCGTAGGGTCCCGCTCCGTGCTTCCGTTCCGCGCCATTTTGCATCTCCGGATTTGATGTGGAATGCCCACGGAACGGCACCCGTGTATTGCGGATCCGCAAATGCGGTCTGCAATATGGCAACGGGGCGCACACGCCCATGTGAAAGAGGCCTTAGTGGATGATCTTTGCCGCGTACTGTGTGAACTTTTAGTATACGAGAAGCTTCTTTAAAATTACCTCTTATTTTCTATATATGTTTATTAGTTGTCTAAAAAAGGGGACTTTGTATTTCTTGTTCATTTGTTTTCTGATAGTGATGAACATTGAAGTTAAGTATTAGGGGCGGGGGCGCTTTATAGACATTAACATCCAACTGTCCCCAATGGGGCTCACAATCTAAGGTCCCTATCAGTATGTCTTTGGAGTGTGGGAGGAAACCGGAGTACTCAGAGTAAACCCACACAAACACAGGGAAGACATACAAACTCCATGCAAATGTTGTCCTTGGTCAGATTCAAACCTAAGACCTCAGCACCGCAAGGCACCAGTGATAACCACTGAGCCACCATGCTGCTCATTTTAGATGCAGAGCTTCAATCCCCCTGTGTAACTGATAACATTCTGATTCCTAGATACAGTCTTTCTATTGAGTTCAATGTATAAACAGTATGCAAGTAGCTCCTAAGCTCCCTGTAAGGGTTCTTCCAGACCAGCCATGGTTAATCTTATCTATGCTCTGGTTTGTATTGTGCACCATGCATGGTCTATTATGAAAATTAGATCTGGATGGTGCACCCTGGGATTTTCTCTGCATGGCCAATAGTCTATGCAGAAAATGTAACGGGTGAATTGCCCCATTGACTATAATGGGTCAATGTTCAGTCTGGGTGTTGACGTTCTTCACTCGGATATCACCAAGACATGAACTTCGTCCATCTGAATATGTTTGAGATATCACTTTTTAATATAAAAATTAGCCTTTTTCTGCAATGAGGGAGTCACCATTGCTCTTGTTGCCCCCAAGCCCCCCTCCCTGGCAGTGTCAATGGAAGCAGGGAGGGACGGGCTGGCTACAGAAATGGGTGGAGCTTGGGTACAGCAAAGACAATGGTGATGCCCTCATTGCACCAAAGGTCTACCTTTCATGTCAAGTATCAAAACGGAGCCTCAGATCAACAAAAGAGAAGCAGGATTTTAGTCAGTTGAACTACAGCTATGTGTCTATGCAAGCAGTTTGACAGGAGGTTCCCTTTAATTGTTGCTGCATGTAGCAAGAATTTTTTAATTTTTAAAATGCTCACGTTATACATAGCTATGTTTTATATTCTTGTCTCAAATTATAGCAGCTAACCCCTTAGTGTACCTATTAGGAATTAGAAGCCCACCACTGGCACATTTCACCTCTTTGAGTAACCTGCAGTAGACAACTATTGCTATGCTAAAGATACGGAGATGTGCATTTACTTTCCTTCCTTGACACAAAGGGCTTTTTGACAGTCAGGGATTTCCAGACAGCTGGTCCTCTTAATTTCAGCAAATGACTAATATTCATTTTGTTAGCTCATCACTGGGAAGTTATTTTCATTTTACTTTTTCATTGTTATTTTAATTACATAATAGTGTAATGTATAGTGCCCTAAATAAAATTAAAAAGATCCTTGGTGAGTGTGAATTACCGTGTGGGGGTCATCACATGAGTAGCAGGAAGAGAAGAATGATTATTATTACAGTAAGTATTCATCTGCTGGTGTTTATTTCTATTTCTATGTCATTATAATGTCTCTGATGCGATTTTGCACAAAGGGATTAACTAATGCTGGTAATAATAATCATTACAAATCATCAGCATACGAGCGGTAGCGGAGGTAATAGTCTAATTTCACTATTGTTTCCTAAACCAGAGCCAATGACTCGCATTGCAGATCCCAGCAAAACGGCATGGGAGAATAATCTATATAGTAAATACGTAGTATGCCATACTTCCACCTACATAATGCTTAATGGAGTTGTGCCACCATTAAATGTTATTTTAATATAATTCAGCATGAAAAACTAGTTACTTTTGTAATTTACTTTCTGTTATAAAAATGCTCCATTTATGAGTTATTCTCTGTACTTTATTGTAATGGCACCCCCTGGTGTTTAATCTTTATAGTTATGTGCACATCCACCTGCTGAGGTGGTTGAACACTCTCAGTTCCATCCTTCAACTGCCACCAGCTGTATTTACTGTTAGAAGCTTTGACAGTTACAGAGATAGAGAGTGTAGTGCCCTGGATCAAGGGTACTTTGGAGTGTGGACATTTGTCGACATTCACCCTTATTGCTGCTATTCAAAGCCATCAAATCCCTACTTTATTACACTTTGAAGGGTTAACTTTCACTATGATTTATGCTGCTGTTTACACTTATACAATTTTATATAGTTGAACTGCGTTTATATGTTGATTGTAATACATTCTGTGCATTTTCACTGTTATTGCTCTGTATTGGCACTGCACTGTGGAAAGGGTTAATGCACAGCCAGTTAATTCTGAGAGACTTTGGGACTTTCCAGTCTGTACACTGAGAAGCTAGTAATTTTACACAATTACCATAAGGGACTCTGCAGAATTATTGCTTGGGAAGAAAAAAACAGACACAATTAACTTGTAGCTGTATCAGACATTTGTTTACATCTGAAAACTGCTTAGTCGTTCCCATTGACTTGTATTGAGACTGTATTTTCAGTTTTGGCCCTGACCCCGTATTCTGTCTGACAGTCATGGGGCTTGAAGATTGTGGTGTTTAATGTTGTGGAAAGATGTCCCATCTGCCATCATGTGGTCCTTCCTCCAGCTTGTCTCGCCCTTTAGACAGAACATCATCAATGACATAGAGTTGAATAATGAATGCAGCATTGGCCATTTAGACACATTACCTGCCCATTTCTTCAGTACAAGTGACCTGCATGTCTCAGCGCTGGACCACACCTAAGCATTGTATTTGTCTGTTAGCTTAATAAATGGGACACTTCTGTCATGAAGGGGTATTTCAGGTTTTTCAACTCAGTATTCATGGAAAACACTTTTTTTTAGCACAACTTTGGCTGTTTTTCATTTTGGCAGCACCATGCTATTGAAAATTTAATACACAATATTATCATGCCTTAGAAGTCAACCCAAGTAGTAAGACCTGTTATATAGATAGGTAATCCATTTTTAGTTTACAGATCTGAGGAGAAGATGTAATATGAAGGGTAAAACAAATGATAATTGTAGGTGTAGAATTGGGATAACAGTATTACACCTCTGTTCTCTTTATAGGCCTTGATAAAGGTGCCCACAGAAGCATTTAACTTTTTAATGTAACATATGCTGATCCAGTACAGTCACTCACCCCTCCTTTCCATTTTGGTCGCAGTGAATGATCTGCCTGAAAAATTTAAGTGAGGCTGTTTGCTGTACTAAAAGTCCAAACAAAGAGGAAGTTAAGAGGCAGGACAGAAATTACCGTAGAATATATGGAGTGAATTCAAAAAATTACTTCTAGAAAACCATCCATGAGTCTTTTTTTATTTAAAAAAAATTAAAATATTCACATACACTCACCTAAAGAATTATTAGGAACACCATACTAATACGGTGTTGGACCCCCTTTTGCCTTCAGAACTGCTCAGGTAGTCAGTGGCATTTAAACGATGGCCAATTGGCACTAAGGGGCCTAAAGTGTGCCCAGAAAACATCCCCCACACCATTACACCACCACCACCAGCCTTCACAATGGCAACAAGGCATGATGGATACATGTTCTCATTCTGTTTACGCCAAATTCGGACTCTATCATTTGAATGTCTCAACAGAAATCGAGACTCACCAGGCCAGGCAACATTTTTCCAGTCTTCAACAGTCCAATTTTGGTGAGCTCGTGCAAATTGTAGCCTCTTTTTCCTATTTGTAGTGGAGATGAGTGGTACCCCGTGGGGTCTTCTGCTGTTGTAGCCCATCCGCCTCAAGGTTGTGCGTGTTGTGGCTTCACAAATGCTTTGCTGCATACCTCGGTTGTAACGAGTGGTTATTTCAGTCAACATTGCTCTTCCATCAGCTTGAATCAGTCGGCCCATTCTCCTCTGACCTCTAGCATCAACAAGGCATTTTCGCCCACAGGACTGCCGCATACTGGATGTTTTTCCCTTTTCACACCATTCTTTGTAAACCCTAGAAATGGTTGTGCATGAAAATCCCAATAACTGAGCAGATTGTGAAATACTCAGACCGGCCCGTCTGGCACCAACAACCATGCCACGCTCAAAATTGCTTAAATCACCTTTCTTTCCCATTCTGACATTCAGTTTGGAGTTCAGGAGATTGTCTTGACCAGGACCACAACCCTACATGCATTGAAGCAACTGCCATGTGATTGGTTGACTAGATAATCGCATTAATGAGAAATAGAACAGGTTTCCTTAATAATTCTTTAGATGAGTGTATATGCTGTTAATATGCGATAGAAAATGTTCATGTGTCACTTTAAGATACAATAAAGTTTATTACGTGATTGGCAGGCAGTATGTCTTTCCACAATATTGGACTTCACATTCTTCCAGTCATGAAACCATCGAGCAGAACAGGGGTCAGAGCCAAAATGGGTCTGATGGGTATGTTACTTACAATGCTCTATCTTTTTAGCTCAGTGGTCAACCCCTTTAAGGCTACTTTCACAATTCCGGTATTGAGATGCGACATTGGATCTCAATACCGGAATTAAACTAATCTGTTTTGATTTTGCACATCAGGATGCAGCCATTCCGTTAGGATACGATTGTGATAAATCATAACGGAAAACAACAAATCTGTCACAAATTACATTGAAAGTCAATGGGTGACCAATCAGTTTTTTTTTTTGTAACAGGCACTATTGACTTAGGCTACTTTCACAGTTGCACTGTTAATTCTGGTATTAAGATCCGGCAGAGGATCTCAATACCGGAATTAAACGGATCCGTTTTGATTTTGCACATCAGGATACATCCGTTTTGTTAGGATGCGGTTGTGTGAAATCAAAGTGGAAAGCAACGGATCCATGACTACTAAAAAAACGGATCCGTCACTATTGACTTACATTGTTTTCAGTGCCAGATCGTTTTTTTTTTTCTGTTTTTATGACCGGACACAAAACCGCAGCTTGCAGCGGTTTTGTGTCCGGTCACAAAACGGAATGCTGCTGGAACGGAAGACATCATGATGCATCCTGAACGGATTTCTTTCCATTTAGAATGCATGAGGACTAAACAGAAACTTTTTTCCTCCGGTATCGAGTTCCTCTGCCGGATCTCAATACCGGAAAACAACAACGCAAGCGTGGAAGTAACCTAAGCTCCAGTGGTAACAAAAGTAATAAGGAAGCTGTAACGAGACCAATCTCGCCACATTGCATTGGAGAAGCCTATTTGCCCACCTGCTTCCTTTAGACTATGGCCCCATGTTGAAACGCTTGATTTTCCCCTGCAAAGATATGAAAGCCGGGTCATTTGGTACTTGCCCTATGTGAACAGTGATACCCCAGATAGCTATGCCATGGAGACCATTCAGATAACAAAAGACTATGTGAAAGACTTTGGCTCCATGGCGATTCTATTGTATTGATGTAGTCTGAGTGCCATTCACCTAATAATATGCACTCAGACCTGAGCTATCTGGGGATATGTTAAATGTCTATGTTTTATGCAATAGCTGCACAGTTAAATATTCTTATGTCTTTGATTGTCTTTTGCTACCATGTGGTTAATGAAGTTTTGCCTCTGCCCTTGGAGATAAATTGGATTACTTCCCAATTGTCTCCAGGACAGAAGACATTGTGTAAAACTGTGTATTCTCCTGCCTGTGATAATTACATTAACCCATTGTGTAAGGTAATTGTATCACAGGCAGAGGGGAGGATTTTGTGTGGGAGTGTCCGAGTGTATTGTACGTGGTTACTGGTTGTTTTACAAAACCCTGTGGGGGGTACTAATGTGTAAGAATGTGTATATAAGATCAATAAACACACAGCTCTGGCTGCCCACTGCTTTACCCTCAACACAGAGCTTGGTCTCGTTCTTGGGGGGATTCACTGTATGCTGTTAGAGACTGATTGCTAAGAGTGTAAGCCGCTTTGGTGAGTTTCCTAATAGTCTGCTAGCAGCTATTCGTGAGGTTCCGTTCAGGAGTTTGGTGTTCTGTAAGTAGCTGTGCCTGTAGCTCTGGAAGGGGAAGATTGCCTAAACAGTTTTAACCCCTTTTATGCCCGGGGTGTCATTACAGAAGCATTGTATAATCATAGATAAATATCAACGACATAAAAGCAAAAGGAAATAACCTCTGCTTTTCTGATACATAAATGAGCCCCATTAGCTTTCTGGATTAAACTGACCAGTACAGAATGTGAAACGCAACTGTGGTTATTAAACCTCGACAGCAGCCGGAATTCCGAGCAGTAAACTAAATGCATAAAGACACCCATGTATGGCCATGTGTTGTTAATATTTTATCCATTAGTATCAGACAGGAGGTTGAGAAAACCCTGAAACAGAACATTATTGACTATAAAAGTTCAAAGAAGGATAAAGTTAAAGACAAGTTTAGACACAATTTCCATTTATCTTCTTCAGCCGAGCATTCCCCATGGTAACTGTGCAAACATCATCGACATACTACCGCCTGCTAGTAGTGTGCAAGAATGACATGGCTGCAATAAAAATGACATCAGGTAATTGTGAGGTAAAAGCTTGAGAAGGAGAAATATATTAGAAGGAGATCCCTGCCTGAAAACCAGTGTAAAGTGCATTGTGTTTTCCAATGACCTCATCCATAATTATACATTTCTAAGCTTCCATGTATAGTAGATGTTTCAGAGCACATAATTGCACATGGATCATCTCAGCTTTTCTTGTGAAAGCACAGATTTACTTGTTTGGGAATAGAATTTCTTATCATGTGGCTGTCACACCGAGCTGAGAAAAAAAAGCAAACAATAGGCAGTTCTAGAAGTGTTGGCGTACTGATTTCCTTGCATCTTTAAAGAGGAACTTTCACAGGAACTTTCTAGTTTATTTAAATACTTTTCCTTGCGGGGTACTGATTTCCTTGCGGGGTACTCTTACGCCCCCCCCCCCAGTTTTCCCGTGCAGTATGTTACTCCTGAGCATCTGTACAGGGAGGAGGAGAAAAAACAGCTCACCTCCTCTCTGGCTATGATGCTCTCCGCTGTGACTGGACCGCTGCACAGCCAGAAAGAAGGAGACGCCTATTTAGAAACCCTGGCGTCTCCTCCTCCCTGTACCGATGCTCAGGATTAACATACAGAGCGGGAAAACTTCAGGGGGCCACAGCGGGGCGTACAAGAGGTATTTAAAAAAAATCAATCAGGGTGTTAGCATCAGCGGGGGGTACCCCGCAAGGAAAGGTGTTTAATTAAACTAGCAAATTCTCGTGACAGGTCCTCTTTAAATGGATTTTTTACTAATTAAAACTATACATATTGAATTCTCTTTCTATATTCCAATCTGCCTCTATATTATTTATGATTTCATGTGTGTATATACACTCATTGACAAAAACATTATGCACTCACAGAGAAATATCAGAGAAATGCTGCAAAACTCAGCATGCAGTTATGTCTCAGGCAGTTATGTGGTGTGGTCTGATTAGACACTGAGTCTTGTCACAGGAGGGCGTAAAAGTGCTTCCCCCGCTGCCTTATAAAAAAGGCTCCAAGAGGCTACTTTTGGGTAGTGTACCTCTTGGAAAGAGATCATTGACTGATAGACATGCCTCTACGATGCACTAGAAGACATTTTTCCCAGTTTACACGCTTTGAAAAGAGGTGCATCATTGGACTAATTAAACCAGGTGGTCAGTTTGATGAATTGCCTGCCATCTAGGTCGTACTAATCTAGCTGTTAGGTGCAGTAGTTACATGAGGACACACAAACATGATAAACAGGCTCCGGACAGCCTAGACAGACTACCAGTGGAGAGGATTGTTTAATCCATTGACAAGCTTGAGCAGCTCCAACAGTTTTGTTGCCCATAATCCAGACAGCGGTGGCAGGTCAATTGCCCCCGTGCCCCCGAGTCCTTAGGGGCCCCCAAGCCCACCACCCGACACGGTCCCGAGCCTTTTTTTTTTTTTTGTGAGGTCTCGCGCTGGTGGGGGTCTCGCTCTGGCTCTGGGAAGGGGGCCTGCTGCGGCGGTGGTGGCAGGTCACAGGGAGATGAACGCTTTGTGGAAGCGTTCATCTCCATAGTCATCTGTATTGCCGTCAACAGGACGGCGATACAGATGTCTGTGCTGTGAGGCAGGGGAGGGCCTGCAGCCTATCAGAGGCCAGGGCAGGCGGCACAATGACATCATTGCGCCGCCTGAGCCGGGACACGGGCCGGAAGAGGCCTGCATCGCATCGCTGTGTGATTAGGTAAGTATAAGTGTTTTTTTTGTTTTTTTATATACTAGACCAGGGGTACTCAACTAGTTTTATTAAAGGTCCACATACCTGGGTCTGCAGTCAGGTGAAGGTCCGAGCTGAACGCCAACAGTAAAGATGCCCCATGCGATCATGTGATCCATGCGCGTGGGGCGCTCTGACGTTACAGTGGAGCGCCCCGGGTAAGTCCCAGAATTAGTAATGGCCACATTACTGTAGTGCCCCAGTAAGAATAATGCCCCCAGTAAGAATAATGTCCCCATTAGTGCCCCCAGTAAGAGTAATGCCCCCATTAGTGCCCCCCTTCTCTGCTTTTGCAAAAAAAATAAAAAATAATTTGCATTCACCTGGCTGCAGTGAACATTCGCTGCTGACTGCAAGCTCAGGACCGGTGCTCCAACGTGATGACGTCTTGTAGGTCCTGTCCTGAGCTTCTAGTCAGGGGGTGTTCTCCACAGCGTGAGCAAATGGAGGTGAAGGCACCGTAATTTTATTTTAATTTTTACTAGCACAAGTAGCGGTGGAGGTAAAGGCTGTACTAATGGGTGTTCCATGATGGAAGCGCTCATTAGTAAGGGTACTTTCACACTTGCAGCAGGACGGATCCGACAGGCTGCTCAACCTGTCAGATCCATCTTGCCACTACTTTGCCGTGCCACTGCTCTGTGCCCATCGACTATAATGGGGATGGGGGCAGAGCTGCGGTGCAGCATGGTGAAAGGCTGCCAGACTAAAAGTACGTGCCATGCTGTGCCCTAGCTCCACTCCCGCTATAGTCAATGGGGAGTGGCAGTCCGACGAAATAGTGGCAGGACGTATCTGACAGGGTGAACAGCCTGTCGGATCCGTCCTGCCGCAAGTGTGAAAGTACCCTAACAGTCCTTACAGGAAAATTCTGGCACCGGCAAGGGAACTAGAATAGCAGCCTTGCTGGTGAACTACTGGCCTGGTGGCAACCCAAGCCACAGAACAGACATATGATAGTTTTGTTCCGCATCCAATTCCCATTATTGGGGGATTGGATGCGGCCCCTTAATTACAATGGGGCCACAAGAGATGCAGACAGCACACTGTGTGCTGTCTGCATCTTTTTCCACTCCATTGAAACTAAGGGGTCCGCATCCAATCCCCCAATAATGGGAATTGGATGCGGAACAAAACTATCATGGTTTGATGGGGCTTTATCACTCCATTTAATCAGTTTACCTTTAATTTTAAAGAAGATGGCCCAGGAGAGATAGGAATACTACACTGACTGGAGTCCTTTCCTGCAGTCAGTGACGTGTTCCCGCCTCTTTGTAGCCCTCTCCACGCCCCCCTTCCTTCCCAAATGGGACATTTATTTAATTGGTGGCAGTGGTGATATCCCTCCCCTCTCCAGCAGCACGTAAGTGTCCTTTGGAGCTTGAAGCTCCCTTACGTGCTGCCGCTGCTGCAGGGGAGGAGGGACCTGTGAGCGCACTGAGGGAGAAAGCTCCCTCCACCTGCAGGTGACGGATGAAAGCGCTGGTGCCTGCATGTGGAGGGAGCCATCTCTCACTGCGCCCCTGGAGCAGGAAGAAGTGCGCTGGTAAGCTCCTCCTCCTGCACGATACAGTGTGCAGGAGAGGAGGAGTGCTCTGAAGGATGGCCGGGGTCCGGTCAACTGGCGGCCGCGGTCCGTATTAGGACCGCGGTCCGCCAGTTGAGTACCCTTGTACTAGACTTTTACTGGCACATAGGGGGAGCGGGAAGCACTTGATACTGGCACATGGGGGGGTTGACACTTGATACTGGCACATAGGTGGAGCGGGAGGCACTTGATACTGGCACATGGGGGTAGCATGGTTTGGCACTTGATACTGGCACATGGGGGTTGGCACTTGATACTGGCACATGGCGGGTTTGGTACTTGATACTTGCACATGGGGGTTGGCACTTGATACTGGCACATGGGGGGTTTGGCACTTATTACTGGCACATGGGGGGGAGAGGCACTTGATACTGGCACATTATTATGGGGCATTATGGGGGCTTCTACTGAGGCCACAAAGAAGAGGTATTTTATATGGGAGGCTCTATGTGGTGCTAGTATTATCAGGGGTATTATCTGTTTCTGCAGTATAGTATTGGGGAGCACAGCGGCACAGTATTGGGGGTAGTAGGATGATTTGTCCAGAAGATGAGAGGATGACGGAAAAGTAGTAAACTACTTGTTGTCAAACTGCAGAGATGGAAAATGACGACAAAATGGTGGTCTGGTCTGAAAGGAGAAGACGAGGACAGAGAACATCTACATCAAAGGAGACGTCACTGTATGTAAGAGGTATGGGTCGCTGTATTTCTGTAGTGATGGGGGGACGTTAAAGTCAGCCAGGGCCCCATTTCACCTAGAACCGGCCCTGACCAGTGACACCTTCATTTCACATTACTGTCTCTGTCCAGACCATTTCCAGGCATCTAGCAGAAATAAATTTGATGTCATGGTGCTCTTTGTGTGTCCAGCCATCGACAGCTAGCCACCATCACCTTTGTTTGCAGTGGGGTAATGAACAAGAAAACTGGACTGCTCTGGACTGGAACCGTATAGTTTCTAACATTGAATCCAGGTTCTGTTAAGGATCCGACAACAGTCAGGTTCCAGTATGGAGGCCTCATGGTGAGCACTTCAATCCTGCTCTTGATGTGGAGGGACACACTGCCCCAGCTACTGGTGTGATGATCTTGGGACCGAAATAGATTAAACAATTCCTTTATTCATAAATCCATTTGATATTCCATAAAAAAATGTAATTCAGTAATACGTGACATATTCCTTTTTGCCATGTTCAGACTGCTGTGTCTCTGTCCATTACAATCCATGTGCACTCAGGCAGTGTTTCCATACAGCAACATCCACAAGAGCTGGAGCAGCAATTTTGTACACAGCTGAAGAGCAATGGTTCTGGGAACATGCCCACTTTGTCAAGCCCCCCCTCTATGCTTGCGAAAATGGGGCGTGTCCCTAAAATGTTGCTCCTCACTACATAATATGCAGTATTAAATAGTGCCAGATGAGGACTGGGAATTAAAAGTGGCCCTGGAAAAAAAGTTAAAAGTGCCCCATGTTGGCAGAAGGTGGGACAACAGAAGTAGGCAGGGCCAGCAATACATTTGTGCAGGGTAATTTACTGGCCCAACTGAACCAAATATCACAGTACAGCAGAAAATACTGCCACCTGTGCCAGAGGATTCAACTGTAACGCTGTCCTGAGGGCATTGATACAGTTAAATTCAGGAGGGCACCTGTGGCTGTTGACCAGGTGTGTAAGAATGAGATCATTATGAACCTGGCTGTCGAATGTGAGGAGGGCTTGGGTGGCCTCCTAGGCATCGGCCCACCAGGAAATTTCCCTATTAGGGTCTATGACCAATCTGCCCCTGAATAGTACCAAAATACAACTTGCCCCGCAAAAAATAAGCCATCATACAGCTATGTGAACAGAAAAATAAGAAAAAGTTATGGCCCTGGGAAGCCGGATAGTGAAAATGCAAAAAATGATAATTGCAAGATCCTCTATGGGTTAATGAAATTTTCTGTATGTTTGAGGTGGTTGTACAATAAATTAAAATGTAAACTATTAGCACTTCTATGTTTGAAAGCATTCTTACGTTGCAGCATTTTCTACACTTGCCTAAAACTTTTGAACTGCATGTTTAAAACTATTGGGGTCATTTATCAAACTGGTGTAAAGTAGGACTGACTTAGTTGCCCATAGCAACCAATCAGATTCCTCCTTTCATTTTTGACAGCTTGTTTGGAAAATTAAAGGTAGAATCTGATTGGTTGCTATGGGCAACTAAGCTAATTCTACTTTACACAAGTTTGATAAATGACCCCATATGTCTAAAAACTTGGTGTACATTTTTGTCCCTATAGATCTGCAGTACTCCCTAGTTTACAGGCAGAAATAATTCTTATGGTTCTTGTTCTCTGAATGATCCAAACAGTTGTCATTAAAGAAGAAAACTGTTGTTGATTATAATTCATTCTGCTATCCTTAGCAGCATTACTAAATGTAATTGACACTTATTTACTTTGGAAAAGCTTAGGTCATTATGATTATTATCAGCATCATCCACCATGGAGCTGTGCAATTTTGGCACCCACTTATGACACTGAAGCTAAATGAAACAGCTGCTCATTGGGGGTGCCGAGTGTCAGACCCCTGCCAATCTGATACGGATTGTCTCTCCTGAACATAGGTTATCAATTTCAAAATTCGGGGTATCCCTTTTAAGGACAAAGTTTGCTATGTGAACATCAGCACTTAGAGCATAACTGAGTTTTCAAAAAAAGTTTGTATAATGGCTGTGCTTCTTTGTACAATCATAACGGTGAAGGAACAGTCATATTTGGGCTTCCCTAATATTTGTTTTTAGCCATATTAGTTCCTGTTTCAGTTGCACAGCTGGATGCATTTCACTCAGAAACAGATGGCATCTCCGTTCTACCAGCACTGTACTGCTGTGACATCCTTTCCCTTAGATCCCACAATGTTTTGTTTTCATCTAGGGAGCACATAGAACAGACAATGAGAGATAAATCACAAATAAAGGCAGGAGGCGCCTGTGATGTTCAGAAACAGTGTGGAACACACCCCACTTCCTCTCAGCTGTATTAGGAGTCTCTGTTACTTAGATTGAATTGAGACTCCTGGTGGCCATAACTTTCCAGCTTTTTTTCAGGTGGATGCAAAATTATTTTTTTAAATGAAGTGATTTAGAAATTTGCTAATTACATGAGTCTCTATTGAATGAAATTGTGTGAAAGTACAGTGACTCCTTAAGCAATTGGCCTCCAATTAAATCACTTTTTAAGTGTTAATAAGCGAACATGTTAGGCTTTTTAAGATTTTTTTTTATGATTTTCCTAAATTGGAGGAACTATAACTTCTTGTAGGGGGATCTTTAAACATGATTGTTAAGTACTTTATGTTAGAAAGCCTGGGTTACCTTTGCCTATTGATTTACTCAATTAAACATGTTTTCCAAGAGGTTAAAGAGGTTTTCCAAGCTGTAAAAGTCTGCAAGTGTTCTGAATATTGAAGGAAAATATTCTATTAAATTAAGCTTTTAAATTCTTGTGCCACTGTTCATAGGAGTACAGGATCGTTTCTTCTTGTCATTCCACATTTACAGTGTGTTGTCATACATCACATATCATCAGTGAAATCACAAGCGTTTTTTTAATGGACAAAAAGTTTTTAATTAGATGCATTGTTATCCCACAGTAAAAGCTGATCTAGTGCACGGGCTAGACTATGAGTCTGTAATAAGAATCCTGTTTGCCATGGCATTGTGTTTCTATGAGTCACTGTGTTCTCCCCATATGCAACACTTGTAGGGTAGAATACCTCCATGATACCGTAATAGTGCCGAATAGAGTATTGACTGTAATGGGGTTGATTGGTTTTCTGTTATGTTGTCTGTCACTTGCTCAACAAAATAGTGCAGCATGCAAATTATGTAAACTAGCCTTAGTTTACGTAATTTGTTTCCATTTTTCCAGTGCTTCATGGGGTGTAAATGACAGAGATATATTTCCACATGTCAACTAAGCAAGCTAAGTAACACAAATGTTGCCTATGTTATTTCTGTACTAGGCTCACAGATATTATTTGGAAACAGCTTAGGTTACAAGACGATGAAATATACCTTGCTGGTTCTAACTAAGATTGCTCTAGTTTGTAGTAATACTAATAAGGTGCCAAAATGAACACGATTCAACTCTACCAAGTGGATCTACTTAAAAGGAACTTTGTTGCTATGATTTACAATATTAATGGGCAGCTGAGTTTCAAGGTCAACAAGTGTGTCCCTAAAATAGACCTCTCACTATCTCTAACTGCATCATCATGGCACTTGAATACATATCCAGTTATGATTATGAATGTTAAAGATTCAATTGAAATATTATTCATATCCAGTGTGTATGTATGTGTGTGTGTGTGTGTGTGTGTGTGTGTGTGTATCTGGTGTGACCAGATAAACTGGGGATTTTGCAATGTTATTTTCTGGATTTGATATCCAGAAAATCGCATTGTATGATTTTTAAATAATTAATTTGCATTTTATTGCATGAAATGAGTATTTGATCACCTACCAACTAGCATGAATTCTGGCTCTCACAGGCTTGAATTGTTACCTGTAGAAAAGACTCCTGTCCACACACTCAATCAATCACACTCCAATTTCTCCACCATGGCCAAGACCAAAGAGCTGTCTAAGGACACCAGGGACAAAATTTGAGACCTGCACAAGGCTGAGATGGGATACAGGACAATAGGCAAGCAGCTTGGTGAGAAGGCAGCAACTGTTGGCGCAATTATTTGAAAATGGAAGAAACACATGATGACTGTCACTCTTCTTTAGTCTAGGGCTCCATGCAAAATCTCGCCTCGTAGAGTAAGGATGACTCTGAGAAAGGTCAGGAAATATCCCAGAACTACATTGGATGACCTTGTCAATAAGCTGAAGAGAGCTGGGACCACAGTTTCAAAGATTACCATTAGTAACACACTACTCCGTCATGGATTAAAATCCTGCAGGGCACACAAGATGCCCCTGCTCACGTCAGCACATGTCCAGGCCTGTTTGAAGTTTGCCAATGAAAATCTGGATGAACCAGAGGAGGCATAGGAGAAGGTTATGTGGTCAGATGTGACCAAAATAGAACTTTATGGTATCAACTCTACTCGCTGTGTTTGGAGAAAGAAGAAGGATGAGTACAACCCCAAGAACACTGTCCCAACCGTGGAGCATGGGGGTGGAAACATCATACTTTGGGGGTGCTTTTCTGCAAAGTGGACAGGAAGACTAGACCGTATTCAAAGGGAGAATGGATGGGGCCATGTATCACTAGATTTTGGCCAACAACCTCCTTCCCTCATTAAGAGCATTAAAGATGGGTCATGGCTGGGTCTTCCAGCATGACAATGACCCAAAACACACAGCCAGGGCAACTAGGGAGTGGCTCTGTAAGAAGCATTTCAAGGTCCTGGAGTGGCCTAGCCATTTTCCAGACCTGAACCCAATCAAAAATCTTTGGAGGGAGCTGAAACTCAATGTTGCCCAGCGACAGCCCCAAAACCTGAAATATCTGGAGAAGTTCTGTATGGAGGAGTGGGCCAAAATCCCTGCTGCAGTCTGTGAAAACTTGGTCAATAACCAGAGGAAACGTCTGACCTTTGTAATTGCAAACAAAGGTTTCTGTACCAAATATTATGTTCTGTTTTTCTATTGTATCAAATACTTATTTCATGGAATAAAATACAAATGAACTATAAAAAAATCACATAATGTGATTTTCTGGATTTTATTTTTTACATTCTGTCTCTCACATTTGAAGTGTGCCTACCATAAAAATTACAGACCTCTCCATTCTTTGTAGGTGGGAAAACTTGCAAAATCACCAGTGTATAAAATACTTATTTTTGCCACTGTATAACTGATATTAAACGTTTCTGGTAATTGTTGCTTAGTCCTGCACATCGGCTTGGAGGAATTTTAGTCCATTCCCCCGTACAAAACAGCTTAATTTTTGTTATGTTGGTGGGCTTTCTCCCATGAACTGCTTGATTCAGGGCATTTCACAACATCTCTATTGGCTTAAGATCAGGTCATTAGAAACCATGAACTTTTTTTTTTTTTTACCATTTTTGGGTATAACGAATTGTGTGCTTAGGGTCGTTTTCTTCCTGCATGACTCAAAATCTATTGAGACTCAGCTTATGCACAAATGCCCTGACATTTTCCTTCAAAATTTGGTGGTATAATTCAGGATTCATTGTTCCATCAATGATGGCAAGCCATCCTGGTCCAGATGCGGCAAAGCAGGCTGAAACCATGGTACTATCAGGTTTGAGGTTTGTATTCTAGAATGCAGTATTTTCTTTTTTTTTAAACATAACGATTCTCATTCAAACAGAAAGCTCTATTGTTCCAATATCCCCCTGGCTTGTCCAGGTAATTTTTACTTACGAAACTGTAGAAGGGCAGCAATGTTCTTTTTGGAGAGCAGCCTCTTTCTTCTTGTAGTTCTGCTATGTACATCATTGTTGTTCAGTATTCTCCTGATCATGGACTAATGAACATTAACATTAGCTAATATGAGAAATGCCTTTTGTTGCTTAGAAGTTACCTTGGGTTCCTTGTAGACAACTGCCTGCCTTTTTATTGGTGTGATATTCACCCTATTTGTAATCAGTCTGACTGTGGATTGGAGGATCCAAACTCTTTAGAGGTGGTTTTGTAACTTTTTCCTGGCTGATGGGCATCAACAACTCTTCTTCTGAGGTCCTCAGAAATCTCCTTTGTTCATGGTATTATACACTTATGGAACCTCAGACTCTGATAGGTCTTTAAATAAAACATGTCGCTCACTCACACCTGATTTAATTGATTGAAAACACCTAACTATAATTCCACTTTCAAATACATTTGCCACCCACAGACATGTGATACTGAACCATTTTACTCAATAAATAAAGTTAAATATTTTTGCCTCATTTGTTTGATTTGTTTATCTTTATCTACCTTTAGAACTTGTGTGAAAATCTCATGTACTATTAGGTTAAATTTTTGCAGAAATATAGAATATTCTGGAGGGTTCACAAACTTTCAAGTACCCATGTATCTATACAGGAAGAGCGGAACCATTAAAAGTTGATTTATAAATGTGGAACTTCTCAGCCACTAATACATTTTGGTACGATATAAATACTTCAGTGTACGTTTCTTGATAGTGACTGATCGGTAAATAGAGCAGGAAAGCCAGAGGAATTCCACATTTTTAGAAGCTTTTCTTCTCTCCATCAAAAGACTAGGCTGCTTTGTTTATGTCAGTCTATGTCCAATTTTCAGATTATAGACTGTCAATAGCTTGCTGATAGAAAAGTTCTCAAGGCTAACTTGCTTTTGATGTGCAAATTAATTGGGGGGGGGGGGGGAGGGGGTTATTTTGCACAACAGTCTGAAAGAAAGCCACATTCCTATGCCCCCCCATACTAGCCTTTACCTTTCATAATAACGTGATTCACATCAGATTATATACCAGTATTTAAAGTCTTTACTTTACAAGGCCTAAATAAGTAATACTATATGTAGATGGAAGGGTTAAAAAGACAGTATCGGGACAGAGTAGAGATTTTGTAGGATTTTAATAGGGTGAGATTACTGTGTGGGGCAGACACCGTGTGATATCAGGGCATCTAGGGGCTGGTGAAGGGAAAAGGGGTTCTTCCCACCCTCCTGTTCCCCTAGATTTGCATTATTGCTATCGCTAGAGATGAATGAATTTTTTAAAAATTTGATTCGGCTGGTTTGCCGAATTTTCTGAAAAGATCTGGAGGAGCGCTGATTCCACATAGATGTATACAGAACCTGTTCTATTAAACGCTTATATAAGTAGAGCCCCCTGACAGAGTGGAGAGGGTGACAGCAGTAAGTTTGTATTGACGTCACTTATTATTTTTCCCTTCCTCTGATCCATCAGAACAATAACCGCCAAAAAACGGATCCTGTCTGTGGAGCATCCGCCTTCATTCGGTCAGCATTTGGTCAGTAATCCATCAGTATTGCTAATGCTAAAAAAAAACAGGAATGGATCCAAAACAGAGATGACACGTCACTTCTCTGTCTGACATACTATTAGATCAAATAAATAAAGGAAATTAAAACACCCCCAAAAAGTCTATAATTTACTCACCACACAATGGCTAATAAGCCCTTTTTTCATACTATATTTGCCATTCAGGTTATATGTTCTAAAGCCTTTTCTGGCATGTATAAGTGGAAAATAAAATTATATTTGCTGTTCAGCGGTGCAGTTATATGTTCTAAAGCCTTTTGTGACATGTATTAGTGGCAAAGGAAAAATATATTTGCCTTTCAGCTGTGCAGTTATATGTTCTAAAGCCTTTTGTGGCATGTATTAGTGGCAAAAGTAAAATATATTTGCAGTTTAGTGGTGCAGTTATATGTTCTAAAGCCTTTTGTGGCGTGTATTAGTGGCAAAAGAAATATATATTTGCTGTTCAGTGGTGCAGTTATATGTTATAAAGCCCTTTTTGTCAGGTAATAGTGGCAAAATAAAAATATATTTGCTGCTCAGCGGTATAGTTATATGTTCTAAAGCCTTTTGTGGCGTGTATTAGTGGCAAAAGAAAAATATATTTGCCGTTCAGCGGTGCAGTTATATGTTCTAAAAACCTTTTTTGTGTGTATTAGTGTGAAAAAAGTGATTTTTAGCCGTCGTGTGGTTAATAGTGTTGATCGAGCATAGTGCTTGGGTGCTCGGGGGCTCGGACCGAACACAACAGGATGTTCGGGTGCTCAGTCGAATATAATGGAAGTCAATGGGAGAACCTGAGCATTAAACCAGGTACCCACTGCTCTGAAGAGGGGAGGGTGCCTGGTTCATAGGAAAATGTCAGAAATTGATGGAAACACCACCAAAATAGTCCTGGAACAGCATGGGGAGGATGTCTGGATGCATCTTGGACTCGCAGGTCGCTGCTGGGAATGATGTTGTCCGAATAGTACTCCACTTTTACAGACTGACAATAATACGCACAAAACCGAAGGAAAAAAATTTTTTTTAGAGGAAAGATTGATAGGAAACATTCTTTCATGTATATTTGCTTGTATAAAAAGTGCAAGTGCTGCCAAAAATTACAAGGAAGAGGCACTCCGATACAACCTGTATATCACATAAAGGAGGGACTCATTCAGGTAGTGGGACTTCTACACTCATAAAGCCTATGCACTAAGGGAAAGGGCTGCCAAAAATTACAAGGAACCGGCAGGGAATACACCCTTTATTACACATAAAGGAGGGCATCATACACAGCCTTAAACAATTATGATTGATGGCCTGCTGGTGACTCTCAAAAACATTTGGATCAAGGGCCTGCTGATCTGACCATCTAAAACATTATGGGTGAGGGCCTGCTGCCACTTTGGTGACTCTAGTTAACCTGGGGATGATCGCACGTCCCCGTGACAGGGACGATCCATTCGGATGTCTGGCTTATCAACTTTTGATGTTATTATCAGAGCAAACCATTGTAACTACGGGTAACGGGGAATCAGTGCTTGATTCCGGAGAGGGAGCCTGAGAAACGGCTATGGCTACCACATCCAAGCAAGGCAGGATGCGCGCAAATTACCTATTAGGTATAATTAGGTGAGGGCCTGCAGGTGAGCTGACCCAGTAAAAGATTTTAAGTGCGGGCCTCCAGGTGAGCTGACCCTATAAAAGATTTTAGGTGCGGGCCTGCAGGTGAACTGATCCTGTAAAATATTTTAGGTGCGGGCCTGCAGGTGAGCTGACCCTCTAAAAAATTAAATGCGAGGGCCTTCAGGTGAGCTGACCCTGTAAAAGATTTGAGCTGAGGGTCTGCTGGTGAGCTGACCTTGTAAAAGATTTGAGGTACAGGCCTGCTAGTGAGCTGACCCAGTAAAAGACTGTAGGTGAAGGCCTGCTGGTGAGTTGACCATCTCAAAAAATTTATGAGGGGGCCTGCAGCTGAGCTGACCCTCTAAAAAATTATATGTGAGGGCCTGCAGCTGAGCTGACCCTCTAAAAAAGTATATGCGAGGTGCTGCAGCTGAGCTGACCCTCTAAAAAATTATATGCGAGGGCCTGCAGGTGAGCTGACCCTGTAAAACATTATATTTAAAGGGCATATATGCAAGGGAATTACGGTATATGTGACGATAAGCATGTTGATATGATGGAAGAGGAGCAGGAGGATAAGAAAAGTAAGATTCAACCATATAGCCTTGTTTGTTGTGAAAGGGGTGCATGGGAATACAGTGTATTCAGTACATTATAAAAAAAACACATTTAAAGTGCCTTTATGTTCAGCCGCTTTCCTCTGGTGGAGTTGAGAAGTCATGGTCAATCCAGGCCTTGGTTATTTTTATAAGGGTCACCCTGTCAGCATTTTCAGTTGACAGGCGGATACGCTTATCTGTTATAATGCCACCTGCAGCACTAAATACCCACTCTGACAAAACGCTGGTGGCAGGGCATGCCAGCACCTCCAAAGCGTAGAGCGCCATTTCGTGCAACATGTCCAGCTTGGACACCCAGTAGTTGTAAGGCACCGAGGGATCATTGATGACACTGACACAGTCTGCTATGAACTCCTTTACCATCTTCCAAAATGTTTCTCTCCTTGTGACAGTAGGGTGCGCATCAGGGTGAGGGTGCTGGTGGGGTGTCATAAAACTGTCCCAGGCTTTGGAGAGTGTTGTATATATATATCCAGCATGTTATTAATTAGACCCCTAAAATAATATTTTATTTGGTATACGTTAAAAAATCCCTAAGGGATTCGCTTATAATCTATAGGACATACATACAAAAAGTGACCATAAACCACATCCAAAGAAGATATATCGTTATTTGGGGTAAGGGGAAATCGCTGTCCCTAAATCTACCCCTGTCCTAAAGCCCTTTGCCCAGGGAAGGCTCCTGATGGTGGAGACCCCCTGTCCACGTGCCTATGCTGCTAGCCCTTCCTACTCCCTATAAGAGGTGAAGAGAGGCATGTGGACTGGTTTTGAAGGTAAGGGATTAGGATGTCGTATTGGTCAGCTATATAGATAGACTGGATGGGAATTAAACAATTAAAGACACACTGGTGATACGGACAGACACAAAAGAAACACGAATATACGAACATACACTTATTTAGTATTGGTGTTATAACCATATACTATCTAGGGTTGACGTGGTAGTCAAACTCCTCGCTTGCCTCGACGCGTTTCACCCACGTGTAGATTGTGGGATCATCAGGAGGTGTAATTATATATTACATATTACATGTGCAAGCCATTGTATGTGACTCAAAAGTTGCCAGTATAGGGCTGGGTCACATGAAATCAGTGCTCAAAACCAAATGCCGGCTTAGAGGCCTGAGTGCACCAAAGAAGAAAAGACGCTCTACCAGGGGTGGGGACATAAAGATATATCGATAATGATACTTATGCCTGTTTAGGACTCCGTCACGTGTGATCCACATCTATATCCACATCCTATAAGGGACAGGAAACAGATGTATTCCACAGTCAAAATCAATGTATACATATCTAGATATAAGCGCATTCACTGGTAAGTGTAAACTCACGGTTTGGTGGGTATAATTGACCTCTGTTGGTCTCCTGTCATGGTAGCTTGGCAAGGCATACACTATAGATAAAGTGCATCATTAATGGTGGGCATTGTTGCCAGTGCTCACAGAATATATATGGAGTTCGTGAGTCCTATAGTTTCAAGTATATCCTACTTACATTGTGGAGTCTCTGCTGTGATCCATGTCCCCCCTGGTAGGCGAATTTCCACTGGTGCATCGGCTGTATTTAAAAGAGCCGCCACATCACGTCACTAATAGCTAAGTGGACGCAGGCTCTGCTCCATTTCCTGCTTATGGAACGCACGTGCGTTCCAAGCACCGGAAGTGCTCGCTCCTATGGGCTGATTAACTCAAACTCAGCCAGCAGCTCCTTCCTGGATGGTGGAACGCACATGCGTCCCAAACACCGGAAGTGCTCGCTCCTATGGGCTGATTGACTCAAGCTCAGCCAGCAGCTCCTTCCTGGATGGTGGAGCGCACGTGCGTTCCACGGGGCTACTTCCGGTCCTACAATCTTGCGATCTAATTCCCTACAGTTTCTTTAAAAATGGATGGGTATGTAATCAAGCAAGATAAACTATTTATCATATGATATTCAATCCCTGATGGCTCAGTCCCACCTAGTTTTTAATCAAGTTCAAATATATGACTAATTACCCCATCATGGCTCTGATGGGACTTGGCAGGTATATACTGCTGTCATTAACATACACTTGGCCATGGTATATGACCCCAGCATATAGAGACTGTTAATCATATCGGGGAAGGTGCAAATTTTGGGCACCCAAATCAAATGATACCTCTTAACAGTATGGAGCACATGATTTAAACACTGAAAAGTATGTATTCCGGCATATGGTAAAATAGATTTTATATGTGCATCCTATATAGGTAACCAGAGTGCGTGGTTAACCTATGGACAGTGACCCGATATTGCGTCACTAATACTAATGTCCAATCTGATATGTTATTTTCATGCTTCACGCATGTGGTCTAATCTTCGGTACATTCCTTATCTTCACATGAAGCTAGGCTTTTTAAAGAACAGAAATAGGGAAATTACGGGCACTGTCATATCTCATAGAAAACAGGAAAATGTCAACCTTTCATTGATGCCAGTGGGTGCCTGAGAATGAAATCTGTGTATCCACACACATTCCTTCTGCAGGATTTTCTTATCCCAATTACCGCCTCTGGGTGAAGGTGGTATGAGCTCCAGAACGGAGAATTTTAGACAGAGAGGGTCCCCTCCATGTACATCATTAACATGAGAAGCCACTGGAGTGATTTTTTTATTATTGACATCATTTATGTGTTCACAGACCCTCCTGCGTAGTTCCCGTATCGTTTTCCCTATGTAGTCTTTCGGGCAGGGGCATTGGCAGATATAGATAGCCCCTTTACTGCGACAGTTGCAGAAGTCCCTGATGTCAATTGTCAGTCCTGTGGCACTGCAAGTTATAGCCTTAGCCGTAGATATATACTGGCAGGCTTTACATGCGCCACATCTGAACATCCCAAGGGGTTTACGTTCCAGCCAAGTACCCTCCCTGGCAGGTGGAACGTAGTGACTATGCACCAGGCGATCTTTAAGGCTTTTGCCCCGCCTGTAACAGACACCCGGTTTTTGGGTTAGGACGTCCGACAGGTCCTGGTCCATCCGTAAAATGGGCCAGTATCTGTCAAGTATTCTCCTCACCTCCTGATTCGCAGAGTCATAGGTGGAAACAATACGGGGTGGTTGCACGGTATCTCCATCTCTTAATTTTGGGACTAATAATTTACTACGATCCTGGGATACTGCATGTTTAAATGCCAGGTTCAACGGTTGCTGTGGGTAGCCTCTTTCTCTGAACCTGGATTGTAATTTCCTGGCTTCGTTGAAGAAGGCTTGATTATCCGAACAATTCCTCCTTGCACGGAGATATTGTCCCCTCGGTATCCCTCGTTTAAGGGGAACCGGGTGGTGACTATCCCAGTGCAAGAGGGAATTGGTTGCGGTCGTCTTCCTAAACATGTTTGCAGTAAGCCTATCACCCTCAATCGTGATACGTACATCCAGGAAGGCAATTGATTTAGAGTCAATTTCTGATGTAAAATGGAGGCCCACATTATTAACATTAATGTCAGTGATGAACCTATTGAATTCATCCGATCCACCCTTCCAGACCAGGAACACGTCATCGATATATCGTGTCCAGACCAATATCTTGTCTGTCCACCACATGTCCTGGTCTGGAAAGATATGGGTGTCCTCCCACCAGCCCAGGAAGAGATTGGCATATGAGGGGGCACAGGGACTCCCCATTGCCGTCCCCCTGAGCTGGTGGAAGAACCGCCCATTAAATAGAAAATAGTTGTGGGTCAGAACAAACTCAAGCAGCCTGAGTACAAAGGCATTATGTTCCCTACAGAATATCCCCCTAGTCGCTAGGAAGTATTCCACGGCGTGGAGTCCTCTATCATGAGGTATTGAACTATATAGGGACTCCACGTCAATACTGGCGAGTAGGCATCCCGGGTCCAAATTGATGGTGTCAATTTTATTGAGGAAGTCCATCGTGTCCCTAGTGTATGCCGGTAGGGACACGACGAACTGACTCAGGACACGATCAATGTAGATTCCACTGTTTTGAGTGAGTGAATCCACCCCTGAGATAATTGGTCTACCTTTTAGTGGATTCGTACCCTTATGGACCTTGGGGAGGCCATAGAAAGTCGCTGTACTTGGGAACATTGGTAGGAGAAAGTCATATTCCGTGGAGAGTGTTGCCCTACCTCTGTTGGAACTGCTGTGTGTTCACCTTGTCTCCCCTCCTTGGTTGGCCAAGGAACTACGGACTCTGCCGCCAGTGTTGTTGGATGGATATTTTTGGAGCAATTTTTCAACAAGGATCTTCTGGTATTCCACCATTTTGGTCGTCCTCTCCACCAAAGGAATGAGAGATGAGAAGTTCTCTTTGTAGCGGGGGTCGAGAAGGGTTGACAACCAGTAATCCGTGTTATCTAAAATGCGTATAATGCGCGGGTCGTAGGAAAGGCAGCATAACATGTCGTCATCAGGAGGCTCACTCTCAATCTCCTCATCCTCTTCCTCCTCTTCTTCCCACCCACACTGAACAGATGGAATTAAACTTCCATGGGTACTACCCTCTGTAGCGAACGCAACCGTCTCCTGCTCCTCCTCCTCTTCATCGTCCAATTTGTGCTGAGAAGACGAACTGAGGGTGGTCTGGCTATCACCCAGTGTAATGTTTTCCCCATTTCCACCTCTTCCACATGCAAAGCGTCCTCCTTAATTGTGAGCGAGCGTTTGAATTGACACAGAAGTGGGATGGTTACGCTTATAATAGTGTTATCGTCGCTCACCATCTGTGTTGATTCCTCAAAGTTTCTTAAAACCTTCACAGAGGTCAGACATCCCCACTCCTCGCTTGTGAATAGCGTAAGATGACTAGAAAGCTGGTATTCCACTACTGCCCTTTGCTGCTCACAAAGCCTGGCCAACATGTGGAATGTGAAGTTCCAGCTCGTGCTCACGTCACATAACAGGCTGAAGCTGTTGGTGACTTTCTGAAATGTGCACACACGTGGCGCACCTTCACCAGTAGCTCAGGCAAATTGGGATAGGTTTTGAGAAACCGCTGAACCACAAGGTTGAAGATGTGTCTAAGCTTGCCGAGCTCCAAAGCCGCCACCAAGTTACAGCCATTATCAGACATAACCATGCCTGGTTCTAGGTTCAGTGGCGAGAGCCACAGCTCAGTCTGGTCTCTTATCCCCTGCCACAGCTCTGCTGCGGTGTGCTGTTTGTCCCCTAAGCATATCAGCTTCAGCTCGGCCTGTTGCTGCTTCCCTACTGCAGTGCTACACTGCTTCCAGCTACTGACTGATGACTGACTGGTGCTGCACGTGGATAATTCGGAGGTGGAAGTGGAGGATAAGGTGGAGGAGAAGTGGGGGTTGGAGCCACTATCGTAAGTACTGGCGGAAACCCTGATCGGTGTAGGGCCCGCAATCCTTGGTGTCGGTAGCACCAGTGTCATCCCAGGGTACGACTTGCTCCCAGCCTCCACAACATTCACCCAGTGGGCCATCAGGGAAATGTAGCGTCCCTGGCCAAATGCACTTGTCCTTGTGTCTGTGGTTAAGTGGACCTTCCCAGTAATTGCATTGGTCAGGGCACGTGTGATGTTACGGGACATATGTTGGCGTAAGGCGGCTACGGCACACCTTAAAAAATAGTGGCGGCTGGGGACTGCAGAACAAGGGACGGCCGCTGACATCAGGCTGCAGAGGCCTCAGTGTCTAGTAGCCTAAATGGCAACATTTCCAGGGCCAGTAATTTGAAAAGCTGCGCATTTAGTGCTATGGCATGTGGGTGGGTGGCTGGGTATTTTCGCTTGCGTTCAAAAGCCTGGGGTAATGACATTTGGATACTGTGCTGGAACACGGAAGTGGATGTGGTCGCTGATGGTGCTTGTGACGGTCCAGGTGCAGGACGGGAGGCGTCCAGACCTGCATCTTCGACAGGGGATTGGCCAGCACATACCATAGGGGAAGACGACGCAGTGGTGTGACCCGCAGACCCAGATTTTGGACCCAGGCGTTCGTCGTATTACGGTGCTTGGATGCCATGTGGCTATTCATGGTGGTGGTGAGGTTGCAGTGTTCACGCCCGGCTCATTTTCATATGGCACAGGTTGCAAACTACTATTCTTTTGTCATCCGCACTTTCTTCAAAAAAGCGCCAGACTGCGGAACATCTACCCCTTGGCAAGGGAGATTGCCGCAAGGGGGTGCTCTGTGGAACAGTTATGGGCCTATTTGGTGTGGCTCGCCTTCTCCCTTTTGCCACGCCACTGCCTCTTCCAGCCTGTTGCGGTGCTGCAGATCCCTCCCCCTCTGTACTGCTCTACTCGCTTGGCTTGCCTCCTTCCCAGGTTGGGTTAGTGACCTCATCGTCCACCACCTCCTCTTCCACTTCCTCACTCTGATTATCCTCCTGATTTGCTGACCTAACCACAAGCTCAGTGATTGCCAACTGTTTCTCATCCTCTTCATCAACCTCTTGAGACAGTAATTGCGGTTGACTCATTGGCAACTGTGTCTCATCATCATCCACCTCATTAAACTCTAATTGCCATTCATTACCGTCATGTTCATGTGACTGTGGATGCTCCAGAGTTTGGGAATCAGGGCACAAGATCTCATGTCCCTCTTCAAGCATGCTTGGCGAGAGGGTCAAATCAAGTAATGGCGCTGAAAAGAGCTCCTCGGAATATCAGAGTGTGGGATCACTTTGATGGCCACACTGTAAATGGTAGGAGGAAGGAGGATCAGGTTGTGGATTGTGTGGACCAGACTCCTGGCTACTGAGACTGGACTTGGTGGAAGACAGGATGGTGCTTTACCGACTGGAAACATTATCTGCTGCAATCCAACTGACCACCTACTCGCACTGGGCTGACTTCAAGAGTGGTGTCCTGCGCAGCCCTTCAAACTGGGAGATGAAGCTAGGTATCTTGGATGATTGTTTTTCTTGTGCTCTGGCAGCAGGCACAGTTTCTCAGAAAATGTGTACTGGATGTCACTGTTATTTTAGGGATGCGCACACTTTAAACAGGAGATGTGTCGTGGATAATTTAACAGTCCGCAGCGGGCTATTACACCGTATTTAGCGTAGGATGCGCTAAAAATATATATTGCTGCTGTCACACACAATAGTCCTTAAAAGGACTTTTGGGTCTCTGAAAAGTTTTTTGTATAAAAATCTTCCTATTACACTCCCTACACTGTCTGTCCCTTCCTATGCACAGCTCTCCCTAACACTGAGCAATTTAGCACAAGTTGCGCTACAAAGATATATCGCTGCTGTCACACACAATAGTCCTTACAAGGACTTCTGGGTCTCTTAAACATTTTTGTACACTTGCAATATTTAATTACACTCTCTACACTCTTTCCCTTCCTATCCTCATCTCTCCCTGACTTAGAATGAACGAAGGACGCGTCATCGGGTGCTATATAGCACCCGATGACGTGTTCCGGTCAGCCAATCACTGTAATGGCAGTAGCCAACATGGCTACTGGTATTACAGTGAGGGCAGTACTTACCTGCATGTTTATTGGCTGCTTAGCAGCCACGAAACATGAGGGGAGGAGAATCGAGCATTGCGCTCGAGCACATGCGATACTCGGCCGAGTATCGCCATGTGCCGAGCATAGCAATGCTCGAGCCGAACTGGTATTCAGCCGAGCATGCTCGCTCAGCACTAGTGGTGAAGTGAGAAAATTACAGACTTTTTTGGGGTGTTTTAATTTCCTTTTTATTTATTTATTTGATCTAACAGTATGATCTTAATGAAAACCTGATGGAGTGTGCTATGCAAGAAAGGTTTGCCTTCTAACAAGACAGTGACCATAAGCACACAGCCAAGACAACACAGGAGTGGCTTAGGGACAACTCTGTGAATGTCCTTGAGTGACCCAGCCAGAGCCCTGACTTGAACATCTATAGAGAGACCTGAAAATGGCTGTCCACCAATAGTCCCCATCCATCCTGACAAAGCTTGAGAGAATATGCCGAGAACAATGGCAGAAAATCCCCAAATCCAGGTGCAAACCTTGTGGCATCATACCCAAGAGGACTGGAGGCTGGAAGCCCTGCCAAAAGTGCTTACTGAGAAAAGGGTCTTAATACTTATGTCAATGCAAGTTTTTAGTTTTTCTTTTCAATAAATTAGCAACGATTTTGAACCTTCTGGGGGAAATTTATCAAAACTGGTGTAAATGAAAACTGGCTTGATCAGAGATCAATAACAAATATGTGAAAAAAGTGAATGAGTCTGAAGACTTTCTGAATTAACTGTATGTTTTCTTGTAGGATATATACAGTAGATTCGGGGTTAGACTGGCCATAAACCCTACAGGGAAAATTCCCAGTAGGCCAATGCTCAGAGGGCCGCCGTAACCCTACTCATTGCCACCAACCATGGTAAGTAATGATCTGACACTCCCCTCCTCACTTCTGAATTCAACTGTATTGCCATTCTGAGGTAACTGGAGTAGGTGGACAGAACATGGCAGGTGGCACTGATTTGCAGTTTTTGGGGAAATATTTTGCTGCTGGGGTGATATAATGTGCTGCAATATGGTATTGCTGGCCCGCAGACTTTTCTTTGCCCTGTCTTCTGTCAATTTTGAACCGACTACAAAATAAGTTTGCAGTCCACCCCTGTGTAGATCTCATATATGTGGGATCAGGGGTGTAGCTAAAGGCTCATGGGCCCCGGTGAAAGTGTTCAGCTTGGGCCCCCCTTCCCTCAGTGCTTTGTGGCCATGGGCAGGGAAGCACAAAGCGTTTCTGATGCCTGAGGCAAAAATTTAAACGGCACACTAGCCCCCCCCCCCCATAACAAATTTTTGACCTTACCCCTTCCCTCCAGCCAGAGGTGTAACTTGACCAGCATGCACTTTCTATAATACCGGTGTCTTCTTATGCACCTCAAGGGTGTTTGGGCCCCTCAGGCTCCTGGGCCTGGAGACTGCTACCTCTGCACCTCCTATAGCTACGCCCCTGTGTGGGATCACCTATATCAGGACCCCCCTTCCCGTTAGCCAGATTATAGAGTCACTGCAGAGCAATTATCGCTTTAGAGGAATTTGAGAAATATTTGAACTTTGTTCAATTATGTTTCCCATTTCCCCTGCAGCAAAATATGCAGGTGGGAATAATTTCCTCTAGAAAAAACATTTGAACACCAATGATTTCATCCTATAAATGTTAGGTAACTTTAGCTGGATGGCTTCAGCAGGATCAACCTTATTAAACCAGTCACTGGCAGGGGTGATCCTACTGATAAAGATGAACTTGAGAAAATCAGTTGCTGTGTTCTCAAGGGCCAGGCAGTGGCAAATCAGTGAGGGAAGCACTGCCCACAGAAATGACTGGAGCTTGGGTGCAACAAGAGCAATGGTGACACGCTCATTGCACCAAAGGCCTAATTTGCATTTAAGAAAAAATATCATAACTCGGGAATGTAGCCTCAGATTAACAAAATAAAAACAGATTTTTAATTAGGAGAACCACAGCTATGTGTCTATGCAGTTGTACTGTATATGGAGGTCAATAGTGACAGATTACCTTTAAGCATTATTTACATACTGCTTCTTTAGATTTTATAGTTATATTAGCCACTCTCAGAATGTATATGCACTCACTACTCCTGTAATATATTCACACAGGTATATATTTCCTTGTACCTCACTAACAGACCTTTTAGCGTTTCCCATTCATACACTACCTCCTCATCACGTCCTCTCTCTCTCTGTTGGTATCAGCCAAGGAGGGGCTCTGTTTATTCTCTATTTATACATATGGCCTGGGACAGCTCATAGAGTCCCAATACCACCTCTATGCTGATGACACGCAAATCTACATGTCTGGCCCAGATGTCTCTTGCTTTCTATCTAGAATCCCAAAGTGTCTATCAGTTATGTCTTCATTATTCTCTTCCTGCATGTTAAAAGTCAACATGAAGCGAACAGAATTCATAATTAGAGGTGAGCGGACACCTGGATGTTCGGCAGGTTTGGCCGAACTTGAAAAAAAAAATCGGGTTCGGGACCCAAACTTGACCCGAACTTGCCCTCGAACCCCATTGAAGTCAATGGGGACCCCAAACTTTTGAGCACTAAAATGGCTGTAAAAATTTCATGGAAAGAGCTAGAGGGCTGCAAAAGGCAGCAACATGTGCTTAAGAGCATGGCAAATGCTCTGCAAACAAATGTGGATAGGGAAATGTCTATTCTGCACAAGGTACAGACAAGTCCTAAGGATCCAAGCCTGGTTAATTTTAATGAATGTGAGCTTATCCACGTTGGCTGTGGACAGGCGGCTGAGTTCAGAGAGTACACTGGCTGCAGGGCAGGCCAGCACCTCCAAGGCATACAGGGCAAGCTCTGGCCATGTCGACAATTTGGAGACCCAGAAGTTGAATGGGGCAGAACCATCAGTCAGTACGTGTAGGTGTGTGCACAGGTACTGTTCCACCATGTTGTTCAAATGCTGCCTCCTGCTAACACGCTCCATATCAGCAGTTGGGGCCGGTTGTTGCGGCGAGATGACAAAGCTTTTCCACATGCGCCAGCGCCTTCTGAGGTGCTGGCGCTGACACAGCTGCATTGGCGACCTCTTCCTCCTCTCCTACCTTCGCCTTGTGCTTCCACTTGTCACCCGACGTCAGTTGGGTATGCTCTCAGAAGCGCGTCTACCAGCGCGCGCCTGTAGTCGCGCATCTTCCGATCACGCTCCAGTGAGGGAATTAAGGATGGCAGCATGTAAACGCTCATGTGTGCCAGGCTGCGCAGAGGTTAGGACAAGCTGTCCTCTGTGGGAGGCGTATCGTCTGCGTCCTCCGTATCCCCCCAGACACGCACCAGTGATGGGCCCGAGCTGTGTTGGATGCCACCCTGCTGTGAACATGCTTCATCCCCATCCTTCTCCTCCTCGTCCTCCAGTAGTGGGCCCCGGCTGTCCAAATTTGTGGCTGTTGCAAAAATCCTCTTTCTGAGACAATTCTAAAAGACTGGCCTTAAAGTGTTAGAGATTAGAGTTGAGCGGACACCTGGATGTTCGGGTTCGAGAAGTTCGGCCGAGCTTCCCGAAAATTCCGAACTTCGTCCCGAACCCGAACCCCATTGAACTCAATGGGGACCCGAACTTTTCGGCACTAAAAAGGCTGTAAAACAGCCCAGGAAAGGGCTAGAGGGCTGCAAAATTTGGGTCAATTTAGAGACCCAGAAGTTGAATGGGGCCGAACCATCAGTCAGTACGTGGAGGGGTGTGCACACGTACTGTTCCACCATGTTAGTGAAATGTTGCCTCCTGCTAACACGTTGCGTATCAGGTGGTGGTGCAGTTAGCTGTGGCGTGTTGACAAAACTTTTCCACATCTCTGCCATGCTAACCCTGCCCTCAGAGGAGCTGGCCGTGACACAGCTGCCTTGGTGACCTCTTGCTCCTCCTCTGCCTTGGCCTTGGGCTTCCAATTGTTCCCCTGTGACATTTGGGAATGCTCTAAGTAGCGCGTCTACCAACGTGCGCTTATACTCGCGCATCTTCCTATCACGCTCCAGTGCAGGAAGTAAGGTGGGCACATTGTCTTTGTAGCGTGGATCCAGCAGGGTGGCAACCCAATAGTCCGCACAGGTTAAAATGTGGGCAACTCTGCTGTCGTTGCGCAGGCACTGCAGCATGTAGTCGCTCATGTGTGCCAGGCTGCCCAGGGGTAAGGACAAGCTGTCCTCTGTGGGAGGTGTATCGTCATCGTCCTGCCTTTCCCCCCAGCCACGCACCAGTGATGGGCCCGAGCTGCGTTGGGTGCCACCCCGCTGTGACCATGCTTCATCGTCATCCTCCTCCACCTCCTCCTCATCCTCGTCCTCCTCGTCCTCCAGTAGTGGGCCCTGGCTGGCCACATTTGTACCTGGCCTCTGCTGTTGCAAAAAACCTCCCTCTGAGTCACTTCGAAGAGACTGGCCTGAAAGTGCTAAAAATGACCCCTCTTCCTCCTCCTCCTCCTCCTCCTGGGCCACCTCCTCTTCCATCATCGCCCTAAGTGTTTTCTCAAGGAGACATAGAAGTGGTATTGTAACGCTGATAACGGCGTCATCGCCACTGGCCATGTTGGTGGAGTACTCGAAACAGCGCAACAGGGCACACAGGTCTCGCATGGAGGCCCAGTCATTGGTGGTGAAGTGGTGCTGTTCCGCAGTGCGACTGACCCGTGCGTGCTGCAGCTGAAACTCCACTATGGCCTGCTGCTGCTCGCACAGTCTGTCCAGAATGTGCAAGGTGGAGTTCCACCTGGTGGGCACGTCGCATATGAGGCGGTGAGCGGGAAGGCCGAAGTTACGCTGTAGCGCAGACAGGCGAGCAGCGGCAGGATGTGAACGCCGGAAGTGCGAACAGACGGCCCGCACTTTATGCAGCAGCTCTGACATGTCGGGGTAGTTGTGAATGAACTTCTGTACCACCAAATTCAGCACATGCCCCAGGCAAGGGATGTGCGTCAAACTGGCTAGTCCCAGAGCTGCAACAAGATTTCGCCCATTATCGCACACCACCAGGCCGGGCTTGAGGCTCACCGGCAGCAACCACTCGTCGGTCTGTTGTTCTATACCCCGCCACAACTCCTGTGCGGTGTGGGGCCTGTCCCCCAAACATATGAGTTTCAGAATGGCCTGCTGACGTTTACCCCGGGCTGTGCTGAAGTTGGTGGTGAAGGTGTGTGGCTGACTGGATGAGCAGGTGGAAGAAGAGGAGGAGGAAGCCGAGAAGGAGGAGGTGGCAACAGGAGGCAAAGAATGTTGCCCTGCGATCCTTGGCGGCGGAAGGACGTGCGCCAAACAGCTCTCCGCCTGGGGCCCAGCTGCCACTACATTTACCCAGTGTGCAGTTAGGGAGATATAGCGTCCCTGGCCGTGCTTACTGGTCCACGTCTCTGTGGTTAGGTGGACCTTGCTACAGATGGCGTTGCGCAGTGCACACTTGATTTTATCGGATACTTGGTTGTGCAGGGAAGGCACGGCTCTCTTGGAGAAGTAGTGCCGGCTGGGAACAACATACTGTGGGACAGCAAGCGACATGAGCTGTTTGAAGCTGTCTGTGTCCACCAGCCTAAATGACAGCATTTCATAGGCCAGTAGTTTAGAAATGCTGGCATTCAGGGCCAGGGATCGAGGGTGGCTAGGTGGGAATTTACGCTTTCTCTCAAATGTTTGTGAGATGGAGAGCTGAACGCTGCCGTGTGACATGGTCGAGACGCTTGGTGACGGAGGTGGTGGTGGTGTTGGTGGTACATCCCCTGTTTGCTGGGCGGCAGGTGCCAACGTTCCTCCAGAGGCGGAGGAAGAGGCCGAGGCGGCAGCAGCAGAAGAGGCCGAGGCGGCAGCAGCAGAAGAGGTAGCAGGGGGAGCCTGAGCGACTTCCTTGTTTTTAAGGCGTTTACTCCACTGCAGTTCATGCTTTGCATGCAGGTGCCTGGTCATGCAGGTTGTGCTAAGGTTCAGAACGTTAATGCCTCGCTTCAGGCTCTGATGGCACAGCGTGCAAACCACTCGGGTCTTGTCGTCAGCACATTGTTTGAAGAAGTGCCATGCCAGGGAACTCCTTGAAGCTGCCTTTGGGGTGCTCGGTCCCAGATGGCGGCGGTCAGTAGCAGGTGGAGTCTCTTGGCGGCGGGTGTTCTGCTTTTGCCCACTGCTCCCTCTTTTGCTACGCTGTTGGCTCGGTCTCACCACTGCCTCTTCCTCCGAACTGTGAAAGTCAGTGGCACGACCTTCATTCCATGTGGGGTCTAGGACCTCATCGTCCCCTGCATCGTCTTCCACCCAGTCTTGATCCCTGACCTCCTGTTCAGTCTGCACACTGCAGAAAGACGCAGCAGTTGGCACCTGTGTTTCGTCATCATCAGAGACATGCTGAGGTGGTATTCCCATGTCCTCATCATCAGGAAACATAAGTGGTTGTGCGTCAGTGCAGTCTATGTCTTCCACCGCTGGGGAAGGGCTAGGTGGATGCCCTTGGGAAACCCTGCCAGCAGAGTCTTCAAACAGCATAAGAGACTGCTGCATAACTTTAGGCTCAGACAGTTTCCCTGATATGCATGGGGGTGATGTGACAGACTGATGGGGTTGGTTTTCAGGCGCTATCTGTGCGCTTTCTGCAGAAGACTGGGTGGGAGATAATGTGAACGTGCTGGATCCACTGTCGGCCACCCAATTGACTAATGCCTGTACCTGCTCAGGCCTTACCATCCTTAGAACGACATTGGGCCCCACCATATATCGCTGTAAATTCTGGCAGCTACTGGGACCTGAGGTAGTTGGTACACTAGGACGTGTGGATGTGGCAGAACGGCCACGTCCTCTCCCAGCACCAGAGGGTCCACTAACACCACCACGACCATGTCCACGTCCGCGTCCCTTACTAGATGTTTTCCTCATTGTTATCGTTCACCACAACAACAAAAATATTATTTGGCCCAATGTGTTGTATTCAAATTCAGCTGAATATAAATTTGAGGCCTAGTATTTAGGCGCTGGGTGACAGGTATAGATTTACTGACAGAATTAGACTTGGAAATGCACAGTAGCGTGTGTGTGAAGTTATTCTGAATGACCCTATGTGCACCTTGAATATTATATACCCTTTTAGGGATGTATTTAAAGTAGGCCTGATACAGCAGAAACCACAAAATTAGGAAATTGCTAAATTGGGAATTGTATTTCAACCCAGAACAAAAAATGTGCTTTGACGGACACTAAATAACTTGCCCAGCCAGAACAGTACACCAGTAATGACAGATTTAGCGGGATATAAATTTGAGGCCTAGTATTTAGGCGCTGGGTGACAGGTATAAATTTACTGACAGAATTAGACTTGGAAATGCACAGTAGCGTGTGTGTGAAGTTATTCTGAATGACCCTATGTGCACCTTGAATATTATATACCCTTTTAGGGATAGATTTCAAATAGCTCTGATACAGCAGAAACCACTAAATTAGGAAATTGCTAAATTGGGAATTGTATTTCAACCCAGAACAAAAAATGTGCTTTGACGGACACTAAATGACTTGCCCAGCCACAACAGTACAGCGGTAACGACAGATTTAGCGGGATATAAATTTGAGGCCTAGTATTTAGGCGCTGGGTGACAGGTATAGATTTACTGACAGAATTAGACTTGGAAATGCACAGTAGCGTGTGTGTGAAGTTATTCTGAATGACCCTATGTGCACCTTGAATATTATATACCCTTTTAGGGATAGATTTCAAATAGCTCTGATACAGCAGAAACCACTAAATTAGGAAATTGCTAAATTGGGAATTGTATTTCAACCCAGAACAAAAAATGTGCTTTGACGGACACTAAATAACTTGCCCAGCCAGAACAGTACAACAGTAACGACAGATTTAGCGGGATATAAATTTGAGGCCTAGTATTTAGGCGCTGATGTAGTATATGGCCAAAAAATAAACAGACTATTGCTGGTTAAATGCACTTGGTGTGACAGCTTCACCCTGATGTAGGCTTTAGCCAAAAAACAACCACACCATTGAGGGTTAAATTCACTTGGTGACAGGCGCAGCTTGCCCCTGATGTAGTATATGGCCAAAAAATAAACAGACTATTGCTGGTTAAATGCACTTGGTGTGACAGCTTCACCCTGATGTAGGCTTTAGCCAAAAAACAACCACACCATTGAGGGTTAAATGCACTTGGTCGCAGCTTGTGCTGGCGCACCACAAGACACAAAATGGCCGCCGATCACCCCAGAAAAAAGTGACTGACAAATGGTCTGGGCAGCCTAAAAACAGTGAGCAATTGAGTATCAGCAGCTCAATGACCCACAGCTGCAGATTGATCAATAATCAAGTCCTTTGGAGGAGTTAATCAGCCTAATCTCGCCCTACTGTCGCAGCCGCAACCTCTCCCTACGCTAATCAGAGCAGAGTGACGGGCGGCGCTATGTGACTCCAGCTTAAATAGAGGCTGGGTCACATGGTGCTCTGGCCAATCACAGCTATGCCAATAGTAGGCATGGCTGTGATGGCCTCTTGGGGCAAGTAGTATGACGCTTGTTGATTGGCTGCTTTGCAGCCTTTCAAAAAGCGCCAAGAAAGCGTCAAAAAGCGCCAAGAAAGCGACGAACACCGAACCCGAACTTTTACGAAAATGTCCGGGTTCGGGTCCGTGTCACGGACACCCCAAAATTCGGTACGAACCCGAACTATACAGTTCGAGTTCGCTCATCCCTATTAGAGATGACTCCTCTTCCTCCTCCTCGGCCACATCCTCTTCCATCATCGCCCTAACCCTGGGTTCAGACCTGAGCGTTCTGAAAGGAGCGCTCTGTATGCGCGATTGTACCGGCGTTTACAATCGCGCATACAGAGACAAGCGAACGCCCATTGTCGCGCGTTCCCGAATATCTATGTACGGGAACGCGCAACAAAACGCCCCAAAAAAGCTCAAGAACTTGTTTGAGCGTTGGGCGTTTTACAGCGCGATCGTACGCGCTGTAAAACGCCCAGATGAGAACCATTCCCATAGGGAAGCATTGGTTTCTCCTTGTTGAGTGTTTTACAGAGCGTAGGAACGCGCTGTAAAACGCTCAGGTGTGAACTTAGGGTTAGTGTTTTCTCAAGGTGACATAGAAGTGGTATTGTAACGCTGATAACGGCGTCATCGCCACTGGCCATTTTGGTGGAGTACTCGAAACAGCGCAACAGGGCACACAGGTCTCGCATAGAGGCCCAGTCATTGGTGGTGAAGTGGTGCTGTTCTGCAGTGCGACTCACCCGTGCATGCTGCAGCTGAAACTCCACTATGACCTGCTGCTGCTCGCACAGTCTCTCCAGCATGTGCTAGGTGGAGTTCCACCTGGTGGGCACGTCGCATATGAGGCGGTGAGCGGGAAGGCCAAAGTTACACTGTAGAGCAGACAGCCAAGCGGCGGCAGAATGAGAACGTTATGCAGCAGTTCTGACATGTCAGGGTAGTTGTGAATGAATTTCTGCACCACCAAATTCTGCACATGCGCCAGGCAAGGGATGTGCGTCAAACCGGCTAGTCTCAGAGCTGCAACGAGATTTCGCTCATTATCGCACACCACGAGCCCGGGCTTGAGGCTTACTGGCAGCAACCACTCGTCGGTCTGTTGTTCTATACCCCGCCACAACTCCTGGGGGGTGTGGGGCCTGTCCCCCAAACACATCAGTTTCAGAACGGCGTGCTAACGTTTACCCCTGGCTGTGCTGAAGTTGGTGGTGAAGGTCTGTCGCTGACCGGATGAGAAGGTGGTAGAGGAGGAGGAAGCCGAGTGCATGGAGAAGAGAAGAGGAGTCCAGAAGATCCTGGACTCTAGAATTTGTCAAAGAAAACTGCAGTATTTGATCCGTTGTAAGGGTTATGGTCCTGATGAGGACTCGTGGGAACCCAAGGAGAATGTACACGCTCCCAGACTGGTCAGTGAGTTTCTTGGAGATGCCCGGCGGTCATAGTGGGGGAGGGGGAGTACTGTCAGGGGTCCTAGGCTGTAGCCTTGCTCACTAGACCACAGAGCTTCCTCTACAAGCAATTGTGCAGATAACCTTAACACAGATGTGCAGTATATCAGAGGGTTTTTTCACCCCAGTAATCAAAAAGCCGTATTTCTGGCCTAAATGTGACAGTCACTTATAAGTAACATAGTAACATAGTAGATAAGGCCGAAAAAAGACATTTGTCCATCCAGTTCGGCCTGTTATCCTGCAAGTTGATCCAGAGGAAGGCAAAAAAAAAAAGAAACTGTGAGGTAGAAGCCAATTTTCCCCACTTTAGGGGAATAAAAAAAACTAGATCAGAATAACTCCCTGGATCAACGACCTTTCTCTAGAAGCTATAGCCTGTAATATTATTACACTCCAGAAATACATCCAGGCCCCTCTTGAATTCCTTTATTGTACTCACCATCACCACCTCCTCAGGCAGATAGTTCCATAGTCTCACTGCTCTTACCGTAAAGAATCCTTTTCTATGTTTGTGTACAAACCGTCACAGTCACAGTCCTGGGGATAAATAGATGATGGGATAGATCTCTGTACTGACCCCTGATATATTTATACATATTAATTAGATCTCCCCTCAGTCGTCTTTTTTCTAAAGTGAATAGCCCTAATTTTGATATTCTTTCAGGGTACTGTAGTTGCCCCATTCCAGTTATTACTTTAGTTGCCCTCCTCTGGACCTTCTCCAGCTCTGCTATGTCTGCCTTGTTCACAGGAGCCCAGAACTGTACACAGTACTCCATGTGTGGTCAGAATAATGATTTGTAAAGTGGTAGGACTATGTTCTTATCACGGGCATCTATGCCCCTTCTGATGCAACCCATTATCTTATTGGCCCTGGCAGCAGCTGCCTGGCACTGGTTTTTGCAGCTTAGTTTTCTGTTTATTAAAATTCCTAGATCTTTTTCCATGTCAGTCTTACCGAGTGTTTTACCATTTAGTATGTATGGGTGACTTGCATTATTCCTTCCCATGTGCATAACTTGTCAGTGTTAAACCTCATCTGCCATTTATCTGCCCAAGCCTCCAATCTATCCAGATCCCTCTGTAGTAGTATACTGTCCTCATCAGTGTAAATTACTTTACACAGTTTAGTGTCATCTGCGAAAATTGATACTTTACTATGCAAGCCTTCTACAAGATCATGAATAAATATATTGAAGAGAATAGGGCCCAATACAGACTCCTGAGGTACCCCACTAGTGACAGTGACCACCCTCTGTTTTCTATCATTGAGCCAGTTACTTAAGCACGTCTAATCCCAGATGTGCAGTATATTAGAGTTTTTTTTCACCCCAGTAAGCAAAAAGATGTATTTCTGGCCTAACTGTGACACTCACTTATGCACGTCTTATCCCAGATGTGCAGTATATTAGAGGGTTTTTTTCACCCCAGTAAGCAAAAAGCTGTATTTCTGGACTTGCAGACATGCAGTTATCCTGTGCTGGTGCACTATCTTTGCATAAAATGCCTGCCGATTATGTATTGGTATTGACAAACTAAAGTAAAAAAAGTTCGTTTTCAGCAGTAGTTGGCCCAGGGCAGGCTTAAAAAAATTGTGCACTGCACCCACAAAACACATTCGCTGCAGATCGCTGAGGAAATAAAGCAGTTCTTGATAAGAGTTCTCCCTGATCTCTCCCTCACAGCAGCTGCAGCCTATCCCTACACTAATCCGAGCAAAGTGACGGGCGGCGATATGTGACTCCAGCTTAAATAGAGGATGGGTCACATGCTGCAGTTGGCCAATCACAGCCATGCCAATAGTAGGCATGGCTGTGATGGCCTTTTGGGGCAAGTAGTATGACGCTTGTTGATTGGCTGCTGTGCGGCCTTTCAAAAAGCGCCAAGAAAGTGCCGACCACCGAACCCGGACTTTTACGTAAAGGTTCGGGTCCGGGTGCCGAAAAACCTAAACTTCCCCCTCCCTTGTAGATTGTAAGGTCTCGTGGACAGGGTCCTCTCATGCTTATTGCACAATTTTCTAGAGAGGGTATTTGCAAATAGTTTGCTTTATAATGGTATAGTGCTGTTTTACCCATGTACTGTTACACCAGAAGAAGGTATATGAGTGGCAATGGGAATTGAGTAAACCAATCCATTTCCCTCATCTGGATAGGAGTGGGCTTCTCGGGGGGCTCGCTGCACTTGTACTTGTGTTGTTTTATATTATGTACAATATGTATAATCTCTCTTAGATGTACAGTGCCATTGAATTAATAGCTCTTTCAAAATAATAATAATAATAATAATAATAATAATAATTAATAATAATAATAAACCAGTTAGCATTTACATATATATATTTCTTCACACAAAATGATCTGCTACCATATAGACAAGTTTCCAACATGGGTTTGGAATCCAAAAACATTTTTTTTTTTAAATGTTCACTGATTTTGTAATAAAGACATAAATACTTTTTAATCCTTTAAAATAAAGTGTTAATATGACATCAGTTTTTAAAGAAGGTTACATCCTAAAATACACCTGAATTTGCTTTCACACATATAAGAAAGAAACCATTGATACTGCTACCTTTAAGCAGTTTTTTTTGTTACTAGATGAGATGTACAGTACATGTGGCAAGGCTTTTCTTGTAATATGATGGGATCATCTTGCTTTAAAATTGCTCTTTCAACTTCAGCCATTTCCTATGTTTTTGTATTTACATTAGAAGGATGTATTTCTTCCCTGACAGTGTATATTGATAGGATTACAGCATCAAAGGAAATGTCCTTTTCCTTTCTCACTGTGCCATGCTCTATTCTATTGCAGAAAGGGGGTCACACTAGTCTCTGGAGTGCTTTAATGTAATTTACAAGCAAACAAAATGGAACATATGCTTTCATTTTTAGTAATGGCATCACATAGTAAATATTTAAGTGTCCTTTGGGTGATTCTAATGCCCATGCATCAAAATACGTGCAACAGTTAAGTGTCCTTCTGCATTTAATATATTGTTGTGCGTAAATATGGATCTCCGGAACATTCATCAAAACAACATTATTGATTTAGATGGTAGAATTTGTAAGCTGGCAGTCCATCTATACAGAGCACAAGTGTGAAAAATGTCAATTTATTTATTCTACTCACTTATATAGCGCTGACATATTCCACAGCACTTTACAGACATTAGCATCATGCTTTCCCCACTGGAGCTCACAATCTAAGTTTCCTATCAGTATGTCTTTGGAATGTGGGCGGAAACCCACACAAACACGGGGAGAACATATGAACTCCATGCAGATGTTGTCCTTGGTCGGATTCAAACCTAGGACCCCAGCGCTACAAGGCACCAGTGCTAACCACTGAGCCACCATACTGTCAATCAATGGAAAAAAAATGACTGGTGTCATAGGATATAAACTCTTAGAGTCATTTACGAACTGATATACGTTAGTTTTCTGGCGCATATCTGTTGCAGATTGCGGAGCAAAGGTTATTTGCGCCACAATATGTGACTATTGGCTGCTCACGGCAGGTCTAAATAAGGGGGCGTGGTGTCGGAGGGAAGGGGTCGAGCCACCAGGCCCATTTAATTCATCATTTTCCATGCCTGTTTTAGGTGTAGAAATTGTTCTAAATCTATGCCAGCTTCCTTGCTGGTGTGGATTTAGACAGGTGGTGGATGCGCCAAAGTTATGTAGAGGCCGGTGCTGCTATATAACTTTAGCAGATCCACTACCAGTGCAGGGGTTATTAAAACCGGCTTCTAAAATGCCTATCTTAATAAGTGACCCCCTTAGTTTTCTATGGCTATTCGAGTCTCAACAATGACAATGCTATAGGCAATGGGGTGGAATTGTGGATAATCATGGACAAAGACTGGGAATAGGGATAACAGAAATGTATGCATTCTAAAGGTTGCCTGTGACAAACTTGAACCATACACAAAGGTGTCTTACAATTGAACTCGTACATCTCATAAAAATGATTATCCTCCTTGACAGAAAGGGTAAGATTAATGCCACCTTAGATGTAATGGGAAACTGCACCTGGAGATCTTCATTAGCAGCAATACATCTAAAAAAAAGGTTTGGGCAATCGCAACAAAAGGCTGTAAAAGGTAAATGGAGGAAAAATGTGCAAGTCACATGACTGGGTAGAGCTGGTTACAGAGGTAGAGTCTCTTGGAAGCAAAGATAGGCAGAGGTTCACCATTCTGCAAAAAACTACATCTCAAAATAGTGGAACAATTTCAGAGAAAATGTTCATCAACGTAAAAATTGTGAAGTCCATATATAGTGAAAATATTCAGTTACCGGTGTGAATACCAGTCAATACAGTGTCCATAATATGGTACCCATAGGTATTGAAAATGATAACTAGAAATAGTGGGGTAACCTTAAAAAGTAACTTTTAATAGTCAATAGTAAAATAATAGGCCCAAAAATACTTGTCAATTTAAAACATGCATGCATCAGTCATCACGCGCCACCAAATAGTGAAAGGTAAAGGCAAATGTAAGATATACACACTTGCTTAGAGTGTGAGATTTAGAAACATAGGGATAAAGTTTAAGAGGGAGACAGATACTGGGTCTCTTCCCTATATCTCACTATGTTCTAGCTCAAATTGAAACCCTCACTATATGTCCCTGGGTGTCTCTTAATTGCAGTAGCAATGACTGCCCAGCTTCGTCAGAACACAAAGGCGGCACACACAAGGGTACACACAGAAAGTACTGAAACAGAAACGTCCCAACGTGTTTCACCGGCAATCAGCCAGATCATCAGGGGACTGGTAACACCAAAAGTACTAACAATAGTCAGGCAGTACAGGAATCCAAGTCACTTCCTCAATAAATGAAGCGAACAAGAAATTGTCAGTATTGCATTGCTTTAACCCCTTAAGGACACAGGGCGTACAGGTACGCCCTTGTGCCCTGGTACTTAAGGACACAGGGCGTACATGTACGCCCTGTGCATTTTTCGATCACTGCCGTGCGGCTGGCAGTGATCGGAACCCGGTGCCTGCTCAAATCATTGAGCAGGCACCTAGGCTAAATGCGCGGGGGGGTCCCGTGACCCCCCCATGTCGGCGATCGCGGCAAACCGCAGGTCAATTCAGACCTGCGGTTTGCTGCGATATCTGCAGTTTATGATCAGAAACTTTAGGATTCAAAACTTTGTCCAGTATTCCTCCCCCTGCACCCCTGAGTTATTTGGGCACGGTGGGAGGTGCAGGGGGAGGGTTGCGGGCGGTGCGGGCGGTGCGGGAGGCGGGCGGTGCGGCAGGCGGGATCGCGATCCCCCGCCCGCCTCCCATTGCGTAATCGTTGGCGTCTAGTCGGTATACCAGGATGCCAGCACATTGCTGGCACCCTGGTATAAACGGCTGACATCGGTGATGCGATGTCAGCCGTTTAACCCTTTCCATACAGCGGTCCGTACGGACCGCTGTATGGAAAAGGTTAACAGTAAGAGGGAGCTCCCTCCCTCTCCCATCGGGGGGCTGCTGTGCCTTTGCAGTCCCCCGAATGGAGAGGGAGAGAGCTCCCAGGCAGCCCCCCCAAGCCCCGTCCTTACCCTTCCCCGTCTGCGCAGCTCTGGCCACTACTGAGCAGACGGGGAAGGTTCCCATGACAACAGGACGCCTGCTCAGGCGTCCTGCTGTCCATGGTGCTGAACAGATCTATGCTGAAAGGCATAGATCTGTTCAGACAAAGTGTAAAATACAGTATAGTACTATATATTGTACTGTACTGTATTATGTAGACATCAGACCCACTGGATCTTCAAGAACCAAGTGGGTCTGGGTCAAAAAAAAAGTGAAAAAAGTGAAAAATAAAGTATACAATTAAACTTCTAAGCCTTGTAACATCCCCAAAAAATAAAATATCATTCCCAAAATAATTCAAACATGAAGTAGACATATGGGGAATGTTAAGTCATCACAATTTTTGGGGGTATTACTATGTATTACAGAAGTAGAGAAACTGAAACTTTGAAATTTGCAAATTTTTCCCAATTTTTGGTAAATTTGACTTTTTTTTATGCAAAAAAAAATATTTTTTTAACTTTATTTTACCAGTGTCATGAAGTACAATATGTGACGAAAAAACAATCTCAGAAAGGCCTGGATAAGTCAAAGCGTTTTAAAGTTATCAGCACTTAAAGTGACACTGGTCAGATTTTCAAAAAATGGCCTGGTCCTAAGGTGTAAAAAGGCTGTGTCCCTAAGGGGTTAAGCAGATACTTAGCTCTCCATGTGTTCGATGTCCATGGTCCGGCTACACTCCTCTCCTGCGTATGGCAGTGACGGAAATGAATGCCCGCGCTGGCGTTCTATAGTGCATATATATTCAAAAGAATCATGAAAACTACAGAAATCCATATTCGCAAGGGACATGGCTGATGGTCAGCATTGGATACTCGTGATCTACAGGCCCTCAGATGGCACTGCATTAAAAACAGGCATGATTCCTTACTGGAAATCACTGCATGGGCTCAGGAACACTCAGAAATAATTGTCTAAATTACATTTTTTTATGAAACGGTAAAACATCTTACATCTGATATGTGTTCTTTGTTCTATTGTGAATAAAATATGGGTCTACTACATTTGCAAATCATTGCATTGTGCTTTTATTTACATTTATTTACATTTTACATAGCGTCCCAAATGTTTTTATTTATTGGGGTTGCAAATGTAGTTTTCTGATGAGATACCGTACATGCCTTCAAACATATGAAAATTGACAAAATATACAGTATATGTGGTTCCCATCCCATTGTCTATGAACAAGCCTTCAAATGTCCGTCACATTTTTTTTACCACTGCACATTATCTCATCTACTCATTCATTCATGGATCATTTTTGTCCGGATGGACTCATCCTTGGTGCTTTTGTGCTTCCAAATCACAACCTGGTGATTAAAACTGCACTACTGTTGATCACTCTGTATTCTTTTAATCATTGACTGCAAAATATATTGGCTCTGCATAAACTAAATATGTTCTAAACTGCTCTAGATGCTTCTCTGTGTATATCTTGCATGTACACAGTAGATAAAAAAAATGGATGGATATGACTTCCTATAGAAAATTTACATGCAGTTTTAACAGTAAATTTGCCTATTTACATGGAATATTTGACAGCATTGCTAGTACTTTTGACTTGCATTCTGTTCACATGTATAGATCAATGTCAGTGCATTCTATTTACAGATAGGGATTGATGTGAGCTCCTTCTATTTACAGATAGGGATTGAAGTGAGCTCCTTCTGTGTACAGATAGGGATGGATGTAAGCTTGTTTTATTTGCAGATTGTTTTGAGCGCATTTTAATTACAGATAGGGATTGATTTGAGTGCATTCTAGTTACATATAGGTATAGCAGTGAGGGCATTCTAAATACTGATAGTCAGTGATGTTAATGCATTGTTATTGCAGATAAGAATTAACGTGAATGCATTCTAATTACAGATAGGGGTAAATGTGAGTGCATTCTATTTACTCATAGTAAGTGATGCATTGTAATTATAAATAGGGATTGATGTGAGTGCATTCTATTTACAGATAGTCATTGATGTGAGTGCATTCTATTTACAGATAGTCATTGATGTGAGTGCATTCTATTTACAGTTAGGGATTCATGTGTTTGGCATTCTATTTGCAAACAGGGATTGAAGAAAGTACATTCTATTTGCTCTCTCTTCTGTCATTTTTCTATCTTCTTTTAAAATTTTTGTTATAGCTTTACTACTAAAAAGTACATCTTTTGACCTGACCTGTGCTGCTAACTACTATCCTGTCTCTAATCTTCACTTTATCTCTACACTCCTTGAATGTCTTGTCTACTGTTCTTTAATAAGTTGCCTCCCTGATAACTCTTTTTTTGACGCTATGCAATCTGGCTTTTGTTCTCTGTACTCTTCAGAAACTTCCTATACCAAAGTGTCTAATAATCTCCTTACAGCAAAAAAGAATGGCAACTACTCTCTACTGATTCAACTGAATCTCTCCGCAGCATTTAAAACAGTAGGTCACCAGCTTCTCCTTAGTGTGATCTACTCTATTGGTCTTAAGGACACTGCTTTCTTTTGGTATTCTATCTTTGGCCGCTTTTTCAGTGTATAATTTGCCGATTCTACCTCTTTTTCTCTTCTTCTTGATGTTGGGGGTCCTCAGGGTTCAGTTCTAGATCCTCTCTATGACACCTAGTCATATACCTCTTCCTGTGATATCATTCCAGCCGAACTACAAAACACCAATAATTGTCTGGCAACTTCTCTAACATCATGTCCTCTCTCTGAATCTCTAGAAAAAAACTGATCTTCTTGCCTTTCCCCCATCTACTAACCTACCTAAGCCTGATATTTCAATTTCAATCTGTGGGCTGCACTGTCTTGGTGTTATTGTCACGAGTTAGAGATCCAGCAAAAGACCTCTGCGTTTTCAAGCAATAAACAAATGGAAATCAGGTACAGACACACAAGAGTTTATTCCACAAACAAAAACCAGGGAAGGCAGCACAGACAAAAAATGAGCTCTATGTACCACTAGTATTCACTAGGGCCCGAGATGGTAGGGTTAGACTTTGCTGCAAAAAGTTGCCAGGGTCCACTCCAGAGCGTGAACTAGACAGTGACAGCAAGAACGACCGGACAACAGGTACCTGAAGGTACTGGCGATACATAGGCAAACATAACATAGACAGGCAAATACAAAGAGGGCAACTAATAACACAAGCAGGAGTACATAGCAAGGAAACAGGAGTGACAATGGGCAGAGGAGGACTTGCTCCACCAGAAGTAAACTGCATGACCTTGCCCATGGCACTCTGCTGCAAAGAAAGGTGCAGCAAGGGCTTGCTGAACAGAATATCCCTTAAAGCAGGGACAGAACCATCCATACGGAGGAATGAATATGAAATGGGGGAAGACAGGCACAATACAAGATAGGCAAGACAAATAAGGGCAGAGGCATAAAGACATAATAATAAATACAGGGGAACTCAAACATAACTGGCAACCCTGATAACAGAAACACTGGAGAAAGGACGACAATGAACAAGAAGGCGAACTTACAGAACATCAACAGACACAGATCTCATGGGTCAGCAGCATGGGAGACAAAATTCAAACCAAGAGAAGGACAGGACAAACACATACAAGAAGAGCTGACCCAGAACTAATTAAAAAGCAGTCTTATATACAGATTTTGTGAGTGCAGCAGAGAGGCCACACCCATGGAGGAGACAGAGAGGATTAACTCCTAATAGGCACACAGGGGAGTTAACCCATAAAGAACCACAAACAACACACAGGAGCGGAGCTGCAGCGAGAGCATAGACAGAAGGTCACAGCCAGAGGTAACGACTGTGACAGTTATGTTTGACTCAAAAGTTCCTCAGTACCTACCTACCTTCCCTCCCTCATTTCTGTGTACCTACCTACGCGCACTGTCCATTCTGTCAATGATCTAAGATTGACATCCTCCATAATGCAAATCTCTCACTATCGTTTTTTCATGAAATTTCTTGAACTGCACCAGCTCCCTGGAATACACTTCTCTGGACAATCAGGTTAATTCTTAACTTCCTTAGCTTTAAACATGCCTTCAAACATATTTTTTTAGGCAGGCTTATCATTTTCCTTTAACTGACTCTTCCCCGACCTTTATACTTCAGAACCGAATGTCATAATTCAACATTAATTTCCACACTCAATTCACTGGTTTATACAACTCGGTCTGCCCTACTCTGTTTAGTACAAAGATGGCTGGACCACCTTAGAAAATAATGAATTGTACCCTTTGTGTTACCCCTACTTCCTTGCAAGCTCTTGCACTCAAGGCTGTAATTCTGTGATGTCTTATTTTGATTTGTATATGTACGCTCTGAACTGTAAAAGCACTGCGAATTATGGTGGCGCTATATAAATAAAGATTCATATTTACAGAAAGGAATGGATGGATGTGACTGAATTATATATACAGATAGGGATGTATACTGGTGCCTACTGTTTAAACATAGTGATGTGAAAGCATTCTAATTACAGATAGGGATTAATGCGAGTGCATACTAATTACAGATAAGGATTGATATGAGTGAATTCTATATACAGAGTGGGGTTTCGCACTGGTAGACAGGATTAGCGGATGCAGTATAGAGTCAACAACAAGTTCTTTGGATTATACAGTTCAGTGTTTTATTCACACTTTAGGCAACTGACAAAACAAGCAGTCATAAACAAGCAAAATGTCACCTTGTGGTGTTGGTGGTAATTCACACCATGTGGCAATTCTTCCTCAAAGAATCCTTGAGCATAGCAGCACCAACCTGTTTTCATGCCAAACAGGTAGCAAGTCTTCATCCAGACACAAGGCTCCCAGATCCCAATACAGAGATATGGCTTCTGAGCCCAGCTGCCTATTTAAAGACAGCCAGGTGCTGCTATAACAGATAGGGATGTACAGTGGGGAAAAAAAGTATTTAGTCAGCCACCAATTGTGTGTATTTAGTCAGCCACCAATTTTACGTTCTCTCACTTAGAAAGATGAGAGAGGCCTGTAATTTTCATCATAGGTACACTTCAACTATGAGAGACAGAATGGGGGGAAAGAATACAGGAAATCACACTGTAGGACTTCTAATGAATTAATTGGTAAATTCATCGGTAAAAAAAGTATTTAGTCACCTACAAACAAGCAAGATTTCTGGCTCTCACAGACCTGCAACTTCTTTTTTAAGAGGCTCCTCTGTCCTCCCCTCGTTACCTGTATTAATGGCACCTATTTGAACTTGTTATCAGTATAAAAGACACCTGTCCACAACCTCAAACAGTCATACGACAAACTGCACTATGGCCAAGACCAAAGAGCTGTCGAAGAAAACCAGAAATAAAATTGTAGACCTGCACCATGCTGGGAAGACTGAATCTGCAATAGGCAAGCAGCTTGATGTAAAGAAATCAACTGTGAGAGCAATTATTAGAAAATGGAAGACATACAAGACCACTGATAATCTTCCTTGATCTGGGGCTCCACGCAAGATCTCACCCCATGGGGTCAAAATGATCACAAGAATGGTGAGCTAAAATCCCAGAACCACACGGGGAGACCTAGTGAAAGACCTGCAGAGAGCTGGGACCAAAGTAACAAAGGCTACCATCAGTAACACACTACACCGCCAGGGACTCAAATCCTGCAGTGCCAGACGTGTCTCCCTGCTTAAGCCAGTACATGTCCGGGTCCGTCTGAAGTTTGCTAGAGAGCATTTGGATGATCCAGAAGAGGTTTGGGAGAATGTCATATGGTCAGATGAAACCAAAGTAGAACTTTTGGTAAAAACTCAACTCGTCGTGTTTGGAGGAGAAAGAATGCTGAGTTGCATCCAAAGAACACCATACCTTCTGTGAAGCATGGGGGTGGAAACATCATGTTTTTGGGCTGTTGTTCTGCAAAGGGACCAGGAGGACTGATCCGTGTAAAGGAAAGAATGAATGGGGCCATGTATCGTGAGATTTTGAGTGAAAACCACCTTCCATCAGCGAGGGCATTGAAGATGAAACGTGGCTGGTTCTTTCAGCATGACAATGATCCCAAACACACCGCCCGGGCAACAAAGGAGTGGCTTCGTAAGAAGCATTTCAAGGTCTTGGAGTGGCCTAGCCAGTCTCCAGATCTAAACCTCATAGAAAACCTTTGGAGGGAGTTGAAAGTCTGTGTTGCCCAGCGACAGCCCCAGAACATCACTGCTCTAGAGGTGATCTGCATGGAGGAATGGGCCAAAATACCAGCAACAATGTGTGAAAACCTTGTGAAGACTTACAGAAAACTTTTGACCTCTGTCATTGTCAATAAATATTATATTATATAACAAAGTATTGAGATGAATTTTTTGTTGTTGACCAAATACTTATTTTCCACCATAATTTGCAAATAAATTCTTTAAAAATCAGACAATGTGATTTTCTGGATTTGTTTTTCCCATTATTTCTCTCAAAATCGAGGTATACCTATGTTGAAAATTACAGTCCTCTCTCAACTTTTTAAGTGGGAGAACTTTTGGTCAATTGGTGGCTGACTAAATATGTTTTTGCCCCTTTGTATATGGTCACAGACAGGGTGAAAAGCAAGTGCATTCTATTAACAGATAGCAATTGATGTGAACACATTTAATTTACAGGTAGGGATTGATGTGAGTGCATTCTAATTATCGATTATCGTCTGTATACAGATAGGCATGTATATGGACGCATTCTGTTTACAGATAGGGATTGATCAGAACGCATCCATTTACATATAGAGATCAATGTAAGTGCACAGATTGTGATAATGTGACCACATTCTTGCTACAAACGGAGTGATGTGACTGCATTACTTTTATAGAGCAGGATTTAGGTAAGTTTATTTACAGTGTTTTGGAATGTATTGCAGATTTGCAATAAGTGAATAGTGCCTAATTTACATGTAGATGTAACAATGTGGCTGAAGCTCTGATTTGTTCAATTTTATGTAATCTGTACAGGAGGTTATGCATGGCCAGCAATATAGAAATCCCTATCTACATATGTTAGTGTTTATTTCCAATAATATGGCAAGTACTTAAAATTCTTAGAACATATTGAGGCCTTATGTGACACACGACTACATTTTCACACAAATGATTGAACTTTTACATCAATAACTCTATATACATCTGCTGTTGGTGTCTTTGTATTGTATAATCAATCTAAGGATTTACTTGCGTTGCATTTTTATAAATCGCTCATAAAAAGATATTGTTTTCTATAAGCTATGTTGCAGGGAAATGAAAGAAGTTTAAAAAGTCTCCAGCAGGGACAATATTAAAATATACATGTATAGTAGTAGCATAAATACTTTAATAAATGCTGTTCCTTTCAACTTTAGGTTTGATTTTAATCAGTAAATCCTGTCCCTAAGCTAAAAATCACCCTAGGGCATTACACCTAGTGACCCCTGGATCCTGAATTAATGACAAAACAAAAGTTCACATAGGTTGAAAGAGTTGGAAATGGAAAAAGAAAACATATACTGTATGTTGAATAACAGGAACACAAAAATTAAGAGCTGGGATGAAACATCCGAAGTCAATTCATGTAAAACTTCGTTCTAATACTGTATGGAGTGAGTGCTCCGCATAGTATTAGAATGAATGTCTCAGATGAGCCAAAGTTATTGCTTTGCGAAGTATCGCGAGACTTTGCGCAAATAACTTTATAAATTAATTTGTACTGTAAAAAAACATTTCCCGAACTCGGGTTCGGTTCCAAGATACCACTTGGAACCGAACCCGAGTTCGGGAAATGTTTTTTTATAGTAAAAGTTAATTTATGAAGTTATTGCGCAAAGCAATAACTTTGGCTCATGGGAGACAATACATTCGATACTGTATGGAGCTCCTGCTCTGTACAGTATTAGAACAAAGTTTTATGCAAATCGACTTTGGATCTTTCATCCGAAGTCGATTCGCTCATCCCTACTCTTAACCATATCTGCTGACATAACATAACTTGCATTTTGCTGTTCACTTGTGATAGCATGCTAGAAAAAAGCACGTTTACAACAAAGCTGCAGAAAAAGTGAAAGTGAAGATAGGAATTATGAAAGATATACATTGATTAAAAACAATGGTCTGCTCCAAAAGTCTGTCTAAAGATTGACACAATTTGTCACATCTAGGGTTTCTACTCATGTTTCCGACATGCTCGACAAAGGGCTGGGCTTAGCATAAAGGGGGTGCGGTTTCTGATGAAAAAATCTGTCTCAAAGTAAGTCAACCAATAGTTGGTATAGAGAAAATTGCACCACATTTACCATTAAATATATAATCCCACCTGAGCCCCTGTGATAAATCTGGTGCAGGTCTGGATAGCCTGTTTAAGTTTACACCCTCTGTAGGATTAGTAAATCTGGGTCAATGTCTACTAATACACATGGGCATTCCTCTTTCAATAACCTGTCCTCTTGGACAAGGGGGTGGTGCTATACAGTTTTCAGAGGAAAAGGTTAATTAGGGTGGTTTTTAGTTTTATTTTCTTTAATTTTGTAGTTTTTTTGTCAGCGTTTTTTTAAGAGCAGAAAGTGCTGTGGCCATATGTGACATGTTGGCCTATAGGAAATTACAAAGGAAGTGTATACAGTTTTTTTTACTGTGCAAGGGCTGAACTCGCAGGGACTGATGTCAGTTGATTCCTGTGACACTTCCGCTCACTGCGCATTTTAGGATCACGGCAGCGCAAGTAGGTCTTCTGAGCCTGCGCAAGACTTGGCACAGCCAGGCACTGACATAAGCCAAAGGCTCCAGGAGCTACCAGTTGATGACGTTAGGTACATTTTCAAAGATGGTTTTTAACATAAATGTGCTACTTTTAATCCTTAACAAAACCAGTTTCTGAATGATGAGAGCATAAACAGTAGGAACATGTAAATAGCTCTATAGGTCAATTCAAAGTCAGATGAACTACTAGTTGAGGAAATAGCTAAAATGACATTGAAAGGGGAAGTTATCATTATGGGAGTCTTTAATTTTCCTGATGTAAACTGGAAAACCAAAATAGCTAGTTTTGCCAGGAGTACAGATATTCAAAATTCCCTACTGGGATTATCTCTACAGCAAGTATTTGAGGAGCAAATCCGGAAGGAGGCCATTTTAGATTTAGTATTCACAAATGTGAATTAGGTATCTGATATTATTGTACGGGAAAGCTTGGGCTCTAGTGATCACCAGTCAGTGTGGTTTACTGATAAGTACAGTGACTAAGTCACACCACACAAAAACTCAAGTTTTAGATTTTAGAAAAACTGACTTTTCTTAAATTAGATTAGAGGTATACGATTCCCCATTAGAATAAACAGTTTCAAGTCCGAGTCCAGGAGAAATAGGACTACTTAAAAGTGGCATTATTGAAGGCAACAGATAATTGCATTAGGCTAGTCAGTAAAAGCAAAAATAAAAAAGGAGAGACCACTGTGGTACTCAGCAGAAGTGGCCAAAATCATTAAAAACTAAAAGATAGCATTTAGTAATTATAAAACAAAAACAAAAAAAAAACGAGGATGACAGGCAAATTTATAAGATTAGGCAGAGAGAGGCCAAGCAAGTTATAAGAGCTTCTAAAGCACAGGCAGAAGAGAAATTAGCTCAGTCAGTGAAAAAATTTGATGATACATTCTTCAGATACATAAATGAAAAAAGTTAACTAAAACAAGGAATTGCCAAATTAAAAACATAAGAAGAAAGGTATATGGAAGAAGATAAAAAAAACTAGCTGACTGCCTCAATGAATACTTCTGTTCAGTTTTTACAAAGGAAAATGAAGGAAAAGGACCTCAGTTAGGAAGGAAGACTAATGGATCTTTTGATGCATGTGTCTTTACAGAGGAAGAGGTTCTAAGTCAGCTGTCTAAAATTAATACAAATAAGTCACAGGGGCCTGATGGGATACACCCAAAGCTATTAAAAGAGCTTAGCGGTATACTAGCAAAACCATTAACAGATTTATTTAACCAATCACTGGTAACAGGAGCAGTCCCAAAAGATTGGAAACTAGCAAATGTTGTGCCCATTCACAAGAAAGGTAGTAGGGAGGAATCGGGCAACTATAGGCCAGTAAGCCTGATATCAATAGTGGGGAAATTAATGGAAACCATACTTAAGGAGAGGATTGTGGAACATCTAAAATCCCATGGATTGAAAGATGAAAAACAGCATGGGTTTACTTCAGGGAGATCATGTCAAACTAATCTTATTTAATTTTTTTGATTGGGTGACTAAAATAATAGATGGCGGAGGTGCAGTAGATATCGCTTATCTAGACTTTAGTAAAGCTTTTGATACTGTCTCACATAGAAGGCTTATCAATAAATTGCAGTCTTTGAGCTTGGATTCCCATATTGTTGAATGGATTAGGCAGTGGTTGAGGGAAAGACAACAGAGGGTTGTAGTCAAGTGAGTATATTCAGACCATGGTCTTGTTACCAGTGGGGTACCTCAGGGATCTGTTCTGGGACCCATATTGTTTAATATCTTTATCAGCGAAATTGCAGAAGGCCTCAATGGTATGGTGTGTATTTTTGCTGATGACACAAAGAGTTCAGAAAAGAGCTACTAAACTAGTACATGGATTGCAGGATAAAACTTACCAGGAAATATTAAAGGACCTTAACATGTATAGCTTGGAATAAAGATGAGACAGAGGGGATATGATAGAAACTTTTAAATACATAAAGGGAATCAACAAGGTAAAGGAGGAGAGAATATTTAAAATAAGAAAAACTGCTACAAGAGGTCATAGTTTTAAATTAGAGGGGCAAAGGTTTAAAAGTAATATCAGGAAGTATTACTTTACTGAGAGAGTAGTGAATGCATGGAATAGCCTTCCTGCAGAAGTGGTAGCTGCAAATACAGTGGAGGAGTTTACGCATGCATGGGATAGGCATAAGGCCATCCTTCATATACGATAGGGACAAGGGCTATTCATAGTATTTAGTATATTGGGCAGACTAGATGGGCCAAATGGTTCTTATCTGCCAACACATTCTATGTAATTCTGATGACAGAATCCCTTTAAGCAAGGATGGGAGTTATAGCCCTCTTTTCTCTCTAGCTTGCTAAACTCTCTATGACAAGCAATAGTACTTGTGAAATAATGGCTGTAGTGCCCACTATGTCTGCTATTTGGATGTACTACAACTCCTATTTTGCACTTGAGTAAAGAGAGATGTTTATTCTTTTACCTTTGGCCTGGTTTTCCAGCTCCTACACCATACGTTAGCTACCGCACTCCACATGCCTTGCCTTGAACCCATACAAACACTTAACATCACAGGCACCCCTAGGGGAAGAAGGGGTGTGCTCACCTTTCACTTCATGGCCCAAGGGAGCAACGGTGTGGAAAAAGCCACCGTGATTGACTGTAACAGCCAGAGCCACTATCACCTATGACACATTCTCCTTTCCAGCTCCTCCTGGGTTGCTGCACATACATATAGATGGTATCAAAGATGTAACTTAACGTTTTAGCATCGGGATACAAAGTACTGTATTTAACAAGGCCCCTAATCTAGCATGTGGCATTTTGTGACAGAGATGCCTTTTGATCCTTCTCAGGCATGAAGGCTACATATGCACCCCATGCAGTTACCCCCCTGCGCCTCCAACAGCACTAAAAAGTGTATAATTGTATCACTTTACCAGGCAATAGCAGACATACAGAACCTGTCAGGAAGGGACATAAACTTACAAAGTGGTTTAGATTTAGCCGAAGTAGTAATAAAACATTTTCCTAACAGGCTGCATTATAATTCCACAATTGAAATAAACATGGTGTTGCAGTGATTTAAACTTGCAAAGTCCTAATTGCTTCCAGTCCTAAGCAGTGTGTCTGATGATAGATAGCGGTTATCTCTATAGCTTACACAGCAGCAGCTGTACACAGCAGCCGCTTATATTCAATAATGTCCATGTCATGCTGTACTAAATACTTCTTGAAGCACAAGAGTGAAATAAAAAGTCTGTGCCTCTCGGACGGTTTTGTATTTTTCTCTAAACATATGCATTAAGCAACAATTAAAAGCCATGTGAATTAAACATGTCTTAGCATGACGTGTATGACTTCACACCAGGACAACACCTGGTCCATCTAATACTATTGTAAGCCATGTAGTCTTGCAGAGTGTTAATAGACTTAACTGTGTGTTTGGGTAAATTCATTTTTTGCCTACCTTTTATGCCGGTCGGTGGTGGTAATCTCCACTGCTGCACCGCTGTAAGGTGTGGCCCTTCTTTTTACACAAATGCACACAGCAGAAAGTAAAGGGGTTGTCTGGCAAATTATTATAATTTTTAAAGGCTCAGAATGTTGTAAAATAATAAAAATAAGTCATACCCAGTTTACCCATCAATGCTTTCTTGGTTCCTCGACGATCTCTACTCCCTCGTCGCTCTCAAACGAGGAAATATGAGTGCTCAACCAATCACTGGCCGCAGAGGTGACCTGCCTCAGCGAATGTCTACTCCTATGCTAATGGAACCCTGGCATTGTCTGAATAGACATACTGGTCAAATTTAGTAATCCTACACATGGTATAAATTTAGACAGGTAGGGATGAGCGAACTTCTTATGCATAACAGAAACAGGACGAATCCGTTATGATGTCTATAGACTTTTATTATGATGGAATGCATAATGGAATGCCTCTAAAGTCATGGAATTGCATTATGGTCCGTGGTAACAGAATCCATAACGCAATTCACCATATACCCAAACCCGAACTTCAAAACTTGAAGATCGCTCATCCTTATAGACAGGCTGTGTAAACATGCATCACATTTATCACAGTGCCTCATGCTGGATGAAATAATAAGCTGCATGACTAGACACATTTATCTAACCAATTATAGGTTGGCTTACTTTGGGGCAGAATTTGATACCATAATTGTGGTCCAAAACCTGGACCAATTTTGGACCAAAATCTTGGATCTTAGCCCATGCACCTTGCCAAAAAGCCACTCCGCTTTTCAGACTAAACTTTCTCTAAAGCTAGATGCACCAAATTGCACCAATCTGACCAATTTTTTGGAATAATTTATTACAAAAGCTAGAATAACTTAGTATATGTGGGCCAATCTGTTCATTAGGGAGAATGATAAGGGAAGGGGTAAACTGGTGCAGAAAATGATAAATGTGGCCGGGCCAGCAATCTTGCCCTGATCTCGCTACGCCCCCTTTTTGGGAATGTGCCAAGGCCAGCAGAGTAACTGCACTTGTGCAAAACTTTTTGTGTAAGTGTTGTTCAAAAAATGCAGTTTATTACTTTTTCACACTACAAAAGTGGTGTATTTAAATGATCCAAAGTGTAGTCATTCTTGGCATTTGACCAGGTGAGCATAGTAGCTTTTACTTTAGGCTAATTACATCCTTCTGTCCTGGTTTACTCAAAATTGGACAACCCCTTCAGTTCTGAGAATATAAAAATAGAGATTTTAGCTTGGAATAATTTATTTAAGCTATTTATGGTTGTTGTATTATCATAATGTCTCTGAAAGGTAATGACAGGTTACTAAAATGTCATCCCAGTGGGTTAATAATGGGTACTTTTCACTGATAACTTCCAATAAGAACTTTTCCAATAATCTCCAATAATAACTTTTTACTAGGAAACTAATAGTTATGGAATTCTCTTATACTAGTATGAACCTGGCTACTGATGCTATATAGTTGTACTGTCTTTTTTAACTCTGAACTGGTTGCGATTGTGATGCTGTCCATAATGACATCACTGCAGGGGGTTATAATAGTGATCAGTGTAGTATGGAACACCTACTGAAGGTATAGCAAAGATTGATGGGCAGTGGCAGCCTTGAAGAGAAAAATAATTTTTTGAAGTGAACCTATCACCACAAAAATGCAGTACTATCTGCTGGCAGCATGCTATAGAGCAGGAGGAGCTGAGAAGATTGATATACAGTATAGTTTTATAACTTGCATTTTATTAATTTCAAAGTATGATTATACTGAGTTTAGGAGTCCAGGTGGTGGTTCTGCAATTGCTAACTATATCTATATCCACAGTTATACACAGATAGCTGTCAGTCACTGAGTAGCACCACCCACTGGACTCCAAAGCCCAGAAAGAGCAGGGATATCAATGAATAAATTACAAGTCATTCTGAATCATTTCCTGCAAAACTATGTATCAATCTGCTCAGCTCCTCCTGTCATATTGACAGGTTTGTGTTAGGGTGCATTCACACAACCGTATGCATTTTGCGGTCCACAAAATGCAAAAACTGATGATGTGCATGTGACATCCCTGTTGCATCCATTTTTGGCGGACCCATTGTAACAATGCCTATTCTTGTCCGCAAAACAGTCAAGAATAGGACATGTTCTATCTTTATTGCAGGGCTGTGGTAGGGATATATGGATGTTGGACACTGTGTGTGTCATGGTCTTACCTTCTTACTGTTCTCCTTCGTTTGACATGTGCTGGCGGCCATCTTGGTTTCTGGGTTTCTTGTAGCCTCCCACCCTGCGGCTTCTCCTTCCCACTGGGAGGAGCTGGATGCCTAGCTCATATATATAGGAGGTCTGTGGCTTCAGTTCCTCGCTTGGTCCTCCTGTGTTCACATGCTTCTAAGACTGCTGCTGCTTCTGGTTCCTGATCCTGGCCTCGTCTGACTACCCCGTTGGTTCCTGATCCTGGCTTCGTCTGACTACCCTGCTGGTTCCTGATCCAGGCTTCGTCTGACTACCCTTCTGGTTCCTGACCTCTGTCTACGCAAGACCCTGCTTCGGTTTAGCCATCCGTTTGGACTTTTGCTTACAGCTTGATTTTCAATAAAGCCTTCTTATTTCCACTTATCTCTTGTTGTACGTCTGGTTCATGGTTCCATGACATTAGGACCAAGCCATGAATTCTGACGGTACAGGGCCATCCTCGCTACCTACGCTGGTTGCCAGACTTGATCAGCAGGATCACCTGTTGGGTCGGTTCGCTGTGGCGTTGCAAACCCTGCTTGAACGCACGGCTCATTTCGCTTCCGTTGCCGATGGGTCGGTTGTCGCTCCTGGGCCCGCTCCTACTGCCGCTCCGGTTGTTGCGCCAGAGTCTACCCCGACACCTGTTGCTGCGCCTGCGGTGTCTCGGGGTATGACTGGTTCTGCCCCCCTTCCACAGCGCTTTGGGGGAGAGCCAACTCAGTGCCGAGTTTTCCTTAACCAGATGGGCATTTATTTCGAGTTGCTGCCACATGCCTTTCCTACTGAGAGATCAAAGGTGGGCTTCTTGATCTCGCTGCTCTCGGACAAGGCCTTGGCCTGGGCCAGCCCTTTATGGGAGAACAACAATCCGGTGTTTGCAGAGTTTTCCGGTTTTGTTGCTTCTCTTCGGAAGGTATTCGATGTGCCGACTCGTGCTGCCTCTGCTGCGAAGCTCCTTATGTGCATCAGACAGGGTTCACGATCCGTAGCTGAATACGCCATTGAGTTTCGTACCCTGGCAGCAGAGGTGGGCTGGAATAATGAGGCTCTGGTCGCTGCTTTCTCTCATGGTCTCTCGGATGCCTTGAAGGATGAGGTTGCAGCTAAGGACCTACCAGTGGAGCTCGAGTCTCTTATTTCTTTCCTGATTTTGATTGACACCAGACTCAGGGAGAGACCTTCCTTTAAGGAGAGCCTGCGGAGGTCTTCTAACAGATTGGCGCCTACGTTTGCTGTCCCACCCGTGCCTCCCTCTCCTCCCACGCCTCCTGGGGATGTCTTGTCTGGGGGTGAACCCATGCAGCTGGGGTTTGCTCGCCTGTCCGAGGGGGAGAGGGTACTCCGGAGACGCGAGGGCCGATGCATGTACTGTGGTCTCGGTGGGCATTTTCGGTTGGCATGTCCGAACCGTCCGGGAAACGCTCGCACCTGAGATCCTGTCGGGGGCAGATCTTGGGTGGAGTCTCCTCGTCCCCGGTTTCCCGTGTTGACAAACCACTGATCACTGTTGTCCTCTCCTGGGTCGGGGGCTCGGTGACGACCCAGGCGTTGGTGGACTCTGGTGCTGGTGGGTTGTTCATTGATAGTGTGTTCGCTGCCGCCAATTCCATTCCTCTGCAGCCTCGAGGTTCCCCACTGGCTCTTGAGGCGATAGACGGCAGACCCCTTCTGCCGCCACACGTGACTCATGAGACCCTTCCAGTGGGGATAGCCATTGGTGCTGTTCACAGAGAGTCGGTCTGTCTCCAGGTGATTTCGTCTCCACACTACTCGGTGGTCTTGGGGTACCCCTGGCTCCAGAAGCATAATCCGACTTTCGATTGGAGATCGGCCGAGATCCTCTCGTGGTCACCGCAGTGTGGGGCTAGTTGCATCCATGGGCCTGTCAAGTTGCTGTGTACTTCCTCGGACTCTCTGTTGCCTCCTGAATACGAAGAGTACCGGGATGTATTCGATAAGGTGCGCGCGGTTGCCCTACCTCTGCACCGCCCATACGATTGTGCCATAGAGTTACAATCTGGTGCCGTTCCTCCTCGTGGCAAAGTCTATCCACTGTCGGTAGCGGAGAATGAGGCCATGGAGGAGTACGTGAGGGAGGCGCTTTCACGCGGACACATTCGCAAATCCTCGTCCCCGGCAGGGGCTGGATTTTTCTTTGTGAAAAAGAAGGGCGGTGAGTTGAGGTCTTGCATCGATTACAGGGGTCTCAATCGCATCACGATCAAGAACGCTTACCCGATACCCTTGATTTCCGAGCTGTTCGATCGCCTCAAAGGGGCCACGGTCTTTACCAAACTCGACCTGAGGGCGGCATATAACCTGGTAAGGATCAAGGCGGGCGATGAGTGGAAGACCGCGTTTAACACCAGGACCGGTCATTATGAATCCTTGGTTATGCCCTTTGGGTTGTGCAATGCACCCGCAGTCTTCCAGGAATTCATCAACGATGTTTTCCGTGACCTGTTGCAGCAGTGTGTGGTGGTCTATTTGGATGACATCTTGGTATATTCTGAATCCATGGAGGCCCACATTATGGATGTCAGACGAGTGTTGCAACGGTTACGAGAGAACAGGCTGTTCGGTAAGCTTGAGAAATGCGAATTTCACCGATCCCAGGTAACCTTCTTAGGTTACATCATTTCCGCTGAGGGGTTCTCCATGGATCCTGAGAAGGTTTCGGCTGTCTTACAGTGGCCCCAGCCCAGTGGTCTCCGTGCCCTGCAGCGCTTTTTGGGCTTCGCCAATTATTATCGGAAGTTCATCAGGGACTTTTCCATGCTAGCCAAGCCTCTCACGGATCTGACCAGGAAGGGCAGTAATTTCCAGGTCTGGCCGCTCGAGGCCATCCGAGCTTTTGAGGCTCTAAAGTCCGCCTTTGTGTCGGCTCCGATTCTGTCGCATCCCAACCCTGGGTTGCCCTTTGTCCTCGAGGTGGACGCGTCTGAGACGGGAGTAGGCGCCCTTCTGTCTCAGCGTAGAACACCAGAGGGTCCTCTGCTTCCTTGTGGGTTTTACTCCCGGAAACTGTCTTCCGCGGAGTGCAACTATCAGATTGGTGACAGGGAGTTATTGGCCATCGTGCAGGCCCTTAAAGAATGGAGGCACTTGCTCGAGGGCTCGGTGGTTCCGGTTCTCATCCTGACAGACCACAAGAATCTGACCTACCTTTCTGAGGCCAAGAGATTGACACCACGTCAGGCCAGATGGGCTCTGTTCTTGTCACGTTTTAATTACGTGGTCTCCTACCTACCCGGTTCCAAGAACATCAGAGCGGATGCCTTATCACGGCAGTACTCCGAGCTGTCCGGGGAGGAGTTGATTCCGACTTCGGTCATACCTCCGAATCAGATCCTGGCCGCCATTCGCACCAGCCTGACCTCTCCCCTGGGTGAGCAGATTTTGGCGGCTCAATCTGGTGCTCCCTCTGGGAGACCCAACGGCAGGTGTTTTGTGCCTGAGGAGTTGCGCACTCGGTTGTTGCGAACCTACCATAACTCCAAGGCCGCGGGGCATCCTGGAAAGAATCAGCTGTCCTGGGCTGTTTCACGTCTGTTCTGGTGGCCTTCTCTACGTTCCGACATCGCCGCATATGTAGCGGCATGCTCCGTTTGTGCCCAGAGTAAGTCCCCTCGGCACCTTCCGTTGGGCCTTTTGCAACCCATAGCCACCGGGGAGCGCCCATGGTCACACCTGGGGATGGATTTCATTGTGGACCTCCCTGCATCCCGAGGCCATACGGTCATTCTCATGATTGTGGATCGGTTTTCCAAAATGTGCCACTGTGTTCCTCTCAAGAAGTTACCCTCTGCACAAGAGTTGGCCACGATTTTCGCCAGGGAGGTCTTCCGGTTGCACGGTTTGCCCAAGGAGATTGTTTCGGATCGGGGGAGTCAGTTTGTGTCCAGGTTCTGGCGCGCCTTTTGCTCCCAGTTGGGGATTCATCTCTCTTTCTCCTCGGCCTACCACCCTCAGTCCAATGGGGCCGCAGAACGATCCAATCAGGCCTTGGAGCAATTCCTTCGTTGCTATGTCTCCGATCACCAAGACAATTGGGTTGACCTCCTGCCTTGGGCTGAGTTTGCCAGGAACACGGCGGTGAACTCTTCCTCTGGGACGTCTCCCTTCATGGCCAATTATGGGTTCCAACCTGCCGTGTTACCGGAGGTATTCTCTCCCCAGGATATTCCGGCTGTGGAGGATCACCTTTCCGTCCTACGTGCTTCTTGGGTACAGATCCAGAGGTCCCTTGAGGTCTCTGCGCAGTGCCAGAGACTCCAGGCTGATCGCAGACGAGCGCCCGCTCCTTCCTACTAGGTCGGAGACCGTGTATGGTTGTCCACCCGCAACCTCAACCTTCGAGTGCCCACTCCCAAGCTGGCGCCTCGCTTTGTTGGTCCCTTCCGAGTGCTTCGCAGGGTAAACCCGGTAGCCTATGCCCTTGCGCTTCCTCCTGGCATGCGGATCTCCAACGTGTTTCATGTCTCCCTGTTGAAGCCATTGGTGTGTAATCGTTTCACTTCCTCGGTTCCTCGGCCCCGTCCGGTCCAAGTGGGCAATCATGAGGAATATGAGGTGAGCAATATCCTGGACTCACGCCTGGTCCGCGGTCGGTTGCAGTTTTTGGTCCATTGGCGTGGTTATGGTCCAGAGGAGCGTTCCTGGGTTCCCTCCGCAGATGTCCATGCTCCTGCTTTGCTCCGAGCCTTCCACGCACGCTTCCCTCAGAAACCGTTCCTTACTCCGTGGAGGAGGGGCCCTTGAGGGGGAGGTACTGTCATGGTCTTACCTTCTTACTGTTCTCCTTCGTTTGACATGTGCTGGCGGCCATCTTGGTTTCTGGGTTTCTTGTAGCCTCCCACCCTGCGGCTTCTCCTTCCCACTGGGAGGAGCTGGATGCCTAGCTCATATATATAGGAGGTCTGTGGCTTCAGTTCCTCGCTTGGTCCTCCTGTGTTCACATGCTTCTAAGACTGCTGCTGCTTCTGGTTCCTGATCCTGGCCTCGTCTGACTACCCCGTTGGTTCCTGATCCAGGCTTCGTCTGACTACCCTTCTGGTTCCTGACCTCTGTCTACGCAAGACCCTGCTTCGGTTTAGCCATCCGTTTGGACTTTTGCTTACAGCTTGATTTTCAATAAAGCCTTCTTATTTCCACTTATCTCTTGTTGTACGTCTGGTTCATGGTTCCATGACAGTGTGCTGTCAGCAGTTTTTGTGGCCCCATTGAAAAGAATGGGAGAGCATCCAATCCGTAAAAAATGCTGATCGGATGCAGAGCAAAAATATAGTTGTGTGAATGGGGCCTTAAGCGGAGTATATTGACAAGATTAGTTTGATAATTTTTATATTTCAGGGTGATCTAATTTTTTACATGTCATGATTGGGGGATATTGCGGATATACCTAAAGTAAATTGACTAGGAATGCTAGGGAACACTGACCTTAAGGGCAAGTGCCCTTTTTTTTTTCTTTACCCCATGCATTATTTTGATAAGATACTGGGATTGTTTCTCCCGTTGTGACAGATGCGCTTCCGTATGGTTTACTAATATTTAATATTCTGACATTGGCACTTCTATAGCATGCTGATCATTGTAGTTCTGGGTTTGGGCATATTGGTGAGTTGTTACTTTTCTCTGTTCTAGAAAGAGATTTTCTTTGTAAATATCCACTTGTAGCTATTGCTATTAGTCCATGCAGTTATATGTCACCTCGTAAAATTGTACTGACTCATGCTGCATATCCACATGGGGATCGGGGAAGTTATGCTCATTTTATTATTGTCAGATTTCTTTGTTTGTTTTGGATTTAATCTCCTACGTGAGGATGATGACATAGAGCTTTGCCTGAACCTTGTTATAAAATATAAAAATATTACATCTAAAACATATTTTTAACAGAATAAAATATGTATAGAAGTAAAAAGTGCTTCAGATGAAAAGGGTGTCAAATACTAAGACTTGGCTGACTACTAGCAATGATGAGGCCAGGCAGTGGAGGTCCAAGGCACAGCTACACATTTTTTTTTATGTGCAACTTGTCCCTGTTTCTTCTTCTTGGCCTCATTGGAATTGGCTAAGGGGAGGCTGTGTATTGATAGTAGTAAGCAGCATAAGGTAATTGCCCTGCTGGGTCACTTGAGTTGAAGGTCCAAACCACTTGGTCAGCTGTTCTCTTGGGTTGTCTGTTCTGTGGTTTTTTTTTGGACATCAGAATGAAAGAAAATGTGTATAAGTAACAGTATTGTAACATGATCTCAGTTGTCTATAACAGCTGTCAAATGGGCCCATTTATGGATCTGAGAATAATTTTGTTACAGGCAATAAATGATTTGGTTGAAGGCAATTCCTCATAACCATAGAACTGGATAGGGAAGGTTGGTGGAACTGTAAGGTGAGGGAGAGGCGAAGGAAGCACTAATACAGGAAAAAGGAAGAAGAGGGTTTGGTGGATCATGATAGAGAGTGCATTGGTGAGGTGTAGTGCGGGAAGCTGCTTGGGAACATCAGTAGCACCAAGGGACATCTCAGCAGCGGAGAAAGCAGTAGTACTAGTATTGGTATCATCTTTTGGGATACTTTAGTTTGTGGAGTTGCCATTCTCAACGCTTATTTGCAAAATTAGTGTGTTGATAATTGTCCCTTGTTCTTGGTAGAACAGGTGACTCGACAAGAAGCAATTGTTCGAGTGGGGCCTTATAAGAAAGCAAAACCTGCGAAAATGTTTGGTAATTGGCACATGTTCTGTGTCAAAGATTTCTGGAGGGGGTAATTTGAGTTCAGTTAACAAAAATGGTCAGGTTGTGAGGGATAGATGCAATCGGAGTTTGAGCTAGGGCCGATGGTTGGTCCTTTCTGAGAACCCCCTATGCAAATCTTCGGGTGTCCCCCTTGGTTTGGTCCCCAAAAAAGAGAAAGGCAAGTATAGGTTAATACACCATTTATTTTTCTAGCGGGGTGCTTGGTGAATGACAGAATATCTAAAGACTTGGTTGTGGTGTCTTACGCCTCATTCAAAATAGTGGTTCAGTTAGTTAGGAAGGCAGGGTCAAGAACTCTTTAGCAAAATCTGAAATTGAATCAGCGTTTCATTTATTGCTAGTTCACCATAGTTTATTTTCCTTGTTGGGTTGCTACCTGTACAGGAAGTGCTATGTGGACATGTGCATGCCCATAGAATGTAAAATCTCCTGTAGTTATTTTGAGTTGTTTAGCACTTTCTTGGAATAGTGGTCAAGTTCTAATCTGGGATTTATTCTGTGATAAATTATTAGGATGATTTTCTGTTCATTGGCCCCTGAGACACTGATGTCTGTTCTAGTTTTTTTAAATGCTTCCATTGAACCATGACTAATTTCAGGGTGCCGGCAGAAGACAAGACAGAAAGTCCCACCACTTATTTGTCTTACTTAGGCATAGGGATAAACTCAGAGGATATGGTTTTTAGGCTCCTGGGGGATACGCTGGCTGGTTTGGTTATATGTATAAATCAGGTAATTGCGGCTTTGAAAGTAACACTAATGCAGTTGCAGTTGTTGTTTGGTTTATTCCCATGGCCCATGTTTTTCACATCGCTTATCGTTGGCAACAAAAGTGATGAAGAGTCCACATCATTTTATAATAATTACTAGGTGCATGTGTCAGAAATGGTTAGTTTGGTGGTCCTTTTTGCATGGTTTCTCCAGACAGCCAATTTGTCAAATATCAGAGGTGTCAAGCATTGAGCTGAAGTTGTTTATGGATGCAGCAGGTGGTTTAGGTTTTGAGGTTATTTTGTGGAATATTGTGCAAGGCACCTTGTTCAGATCACTGACATTCTCTGGGGTTAACCAAGAATGTAACACTGCTGGATTTTTTCCCCCACAGTTGTGGCTATTGAGCTATGGGGTGAAAGAATGGCAAACAGGAGATTTTTTTTTGGACAGATAACATGATGGTTGTTTGTGTGGTTGACAATTTGACATCCAGTTTGTTGCTTGTTCTTGTATTGCTGCGTCAATTAGTATTAGAGGGGTTGTTTGGGTTTAGAGCTTGAACCCGGACATAATCTCATCTTCACTCATTTAGCATGTATGAGTGGAGCACTGGAGCATTTCTTTCTCCCCCTTGCCCTGCTCTGCATCGTGAAGGGAAATGTCTGTTTTATTTATTTCCTTCCTATTCTAGGTAAAGACTTCCGCCTAACAGTGATTCCTAAAAAGCCTAGGGCAGCACTATAAGACTGTGATGTCACCAGGATCACTGCTAGGTGGAAGTCTTCACCTTGCATACTCATGTAAATCCCATTACATCACCGGTAGTAAAGGAAAAACCCTTGCCCTGCGCGATGGAGCGCAAGGCAAGGGGGAGCATCGGAACAAAAAATGTCCTATGCTCCACTCACACATGCTAAATAAGTGAAGGGGGGGCTTACATCTATCCAGGTTCAGCTCTGAACTCGGACAACCCCTTTAAGGTTTTTACAGTTGCATATTAGTTTAAGGTATGGCATGTTCTGGGTGGGGAAAATTCCATGGTTGATGCAGGTCTTCTGAGAATTGTACCTAACAGCAACTCTGGAGAGAAACACAGAACAGACAAACCAAGAGAAAAGGGAGTATTGCCTTGTTCTTATAGCAGCTGGTCGAAGCCAACTAATGAATCTGGTCGTATAGGCTACGTGGCACATTCACAGTAAGACTTGGAATGGGGGGGTTGGATGTCATTGGTAAGCAGCTTCCAGTGAATAATAGTGTTTATTTGGAAGTGACATAAGATTAATTTTCATTTGAACCAGATGGGGACATAATTAAAAAAATGTGTGGGTTTCTGCAACATTATAAAGGAGATTGTATCCTGGCTGTGCAAGTGTCCAGTATCCTTCACAATATTGTAGAGACTGTTGGGAGTGGTTGCTGGTGTGTGTTCAGCTCCCAGAGAAGTAGTTTTTTTTAGGGCTGCGTTTTCATTGGCCTTTTTCACAGTGCTGCAGATCAGCAAACTGGTGACGGTTCAGCATGACGTCAAGGCAGCTTGTCGGCGGACCATGTTAAGCACCTGCATCAGGGTATGTGTCAGGCGTTCCAAAACAGATTTTCGACGAATAGGTTTGTAGATAGTAATGAATGCACACAGCAGTGCAAGTTGTCCTGTTTCCCTAGTAAAGGAGTTTTCATATGTGTGGGTTGATAATCCTCAGTTGTTAATTCACACCAATGAATCCCATTTAACTTAGTACCAGTTCTCAGCCATTTTAAAACTTGTTTCAGTCAATTGGGTCTGAACTACTCAGAGTTTGGTACCCATTCTTTTTGAACAGTAGTGGCTACAATGGCAGACTCTTTGGGTTTGGGAGAACATGATATTATTGGGGATATGGAGGTCACAAAGTTTTCAGTCTTATGTACGTCCAGATTTATTGCTTTACTAACAGGGGTTCCACTGCAACTGTTTCACTATTAATCATTGACATGTGTAGCGAGTCTTGTTTTCCAGGTCCCCCTCCTTTTGACATGTGGATAGCAGGGCATTCCTACATTTATTGGGTAGGTCAACATGTGGAGAACCCAAAACTCTAAATAAGTTCAGTCTCCAGACCAATTGTCAAAATTAATTCAGATCCCCTACTAAAAATCAACTCAGACAACATAGCAGACCCTTTGGTGCCCAGGTACAAGCCAGTACCAAAGCCCAGTTCAGATAGCTATTTGAAATTATGTTTTAATACGCAGATATGAATATAGTGGCTTCACAGAGCCAATACCTTTTAATACTGTACGGAAACAGCATTAAAATCGAAGCATTTGAACAAATCAACTTTGGATCTATGATCCGAAGGTCGATTTGCTCAAGAATACAGACTACACGTGTTAGGGGAAATGAATCCAGCATTTGCTCATCCATCACCTGACAGTAGGCTATGTATGGGAAGCTCATGTTCTGTACCTCTGCCTTCACAGCTGGGGAGTAATGCGCATTGTGCAATCACACAAGTTGCACACCCGGCTCTGTAGCAAGGGCCCATAAGCTGTCTATCTGCCCCATTGTACTGTGTATCTATCTATCTATCTATCTATCTATCTATCTCTATCTATCTTATGATTATAGATAGATAGATAAATACTTGCGTGGGAATGTAATTCAGCTCCTTTAGAGTTAAGTTATGTAAACAATTTGTCTTTGTAGGCTGTTAAAGCTTGGTGGAGAAATGCTCTTGTTTACATACAGTAAATCTTGCACATTTGATTCTAATGATGAACGGCTGCAAATAGGCAGAAACAGTAAGATAATCTTGTACTGAGGCCAAGCGATCAGATGGTTTGCATGTGTGGCTAAGAAATATAACAGGAACTGATGATGATGTTATTACATTTACTAGGCAACGTAGGCTCTTTAGAGAGCTTAACCATCCATAGAAGCCTTGTTAAAGACACAGAGAATCATAAGTGTATAAATATTCCTTGTGATCATAGATCAGATGTTTCCTACACGCCTTTTTTTGATTCAGTGTACTGTGCGATGATACAGTCAGTGGAAACATTACCCTTAATTTACTATTCTTAACAAATACATAAAATGAGGAATGTTCCATTCAAAGGTAAAGTTAGTTTCCTGCTTATTTCTAATTATCTCAGTCTTAACAGCTGTTGTACAAATCCATTTATTTGTGTATAAACATGTAAACTGTGTCTGCAAAATTTCCCAACTGTGTTGTGCATCTGAAACGGATTGGCAAGCTCTCCTGCCTGTTTTAAAGGGGTTATCCCATGATTAATCCTTTGAGAACATGGCAATTTTCCATTCTTTTTTCTTTTCCATTTTTTTTTTACTCCCTGCCTTCCCGAAGCCATAACTTTTTTTTTTTTCCCTACTGTAGCCATATGAGGATTTATTTTTTGCAGGATAAGCTGGAATTTCGAATGTCTCCATTTACGGTTGCATCCAAAAAAAAAAAATATCAATTTCCATTTATGGTTGCATAAAAAAAAAAACTCAAATTCCTCCACAGTGTTATGGTTTTTGTTTTTACAGTGTTCATTTTGCTGTAAAAGTGACCCTTCATTGTTTGGGTCAGTATGAGTCCAGCAACATTTATATACAGCCAGGTTCATAAATATTGGGAGATGGACACAATTCTTACATTTTTGGCCCTATACACCACCATAATGGATTTGAAATGAAACGAACAAGATGTGTTTACCTGCAGACTGTCAGCTTTAATTTGACGGTATTTACATCCAAATCAGGTGAATGGTGCAGGAATTACAACAGTTTGCATATGTGCCTCCCACTTGTTAAGGAACCAAAAGTAATGGGACAATTGGCTTCTCAGCTGTTCCATGGCCAGGTGTGTGTTATTCCCTCATTATCCTAATTACAACGAGCAGATAATAGGTCCAGAGTTCATTTCAAGTGTGCTATTTGCATTTCAAATCTCTTGCTGTCAACTCTCAAGATGAGATCCAAAGAGCTGTCACTATCAGTGAAGCAAGCCATCATTAGGCTGAAAAAACAAAGCAAACCCATAAGAGAAATAGCAAAAACATTAGGCATGGCCAAAACAACTGTTTGGAACATTCTTAAAAAGAAGGAACGCACCGGTGAGCTCAGCAACACCAAAAGACTACGGAAAACAACTGTGGTGGATTACAGAAGAATTCTTTCCCTGGTGAAGAAAACACCCTTCACAACAGTTGGCCAAATCAAGAACACTATCCCGGAGGTAAGTGTATGTGTGTCAAAGTCAACAATCAGGAGAAGACTTCACCAGAGTGAATACAGAGGGTTCACCACAAGATGGAAACCATTGGTGAGCCTCAAAAACAGGAAGGTCAGATTAGAGTTTGCCAAATGACATCTAAAAAAGCCTTCACAGATCTGGAACAACATCCTATGGACAGATGAGACCAAGATCAACTAGTACCAGAGTGATGGGAAGAGAAGAGTATGGAGAAGGAAAGGAACTGCTCATGATCCTAAGCATACAACCTCATCAGTGAAGCATGGTGGTGGTAGTGTCATGGCATGGACATGTATGGCTGCCAATGGAACTGCTTCTCTTGTATTTAGGGATGATGTGACTGCTGACAAAAGCAGCAGGATGAATTCTGAAGTGTTTCGGGGATATTATTTGCTCCTATTAAGCCAAATGCTTCAGAACTCATTGGACGGCGCTTCACAGTGCAGATGGACAATGACCCAAAGCATACTGCAAAAGCAACCAAAGAGTTTTTTAAGGGAAAGAAGTGGAATGTTCTGCAATGGCCAAATCAATCAGCTGCCCTAAATCCAATTGAGCATGCATTTCACTTGCTGAAGACAAAACTGAAGGGAAAATGCCCCAAGAACAAGCAGGAACTGAAGACAGTTGCAGTAGAGACCTGGCAGAGCATCACCAGGGATGAAACCCAGCATCTGGTGATGTCTATGCGTTCCAAACTTCAGGCTGTAATTAACTGCAAAGGATTTGCAACTGTGACGAAACCAACCTCGCCACGGTGTTTTGGAGGGGGCTGGTTGCTAGTCTCTTGCCTCAGGATTATGGCCCATACTAACTTTAAAGAACACAGGCCGGCCGCACAGCTTAAATCTGTCTTTGGAATTGTATTTTGTTATGTGAGGGCACCCAGATGGCTAGTTTAATTGTATTCGTGTGGTCTGAGTGCCATTCACCTAATGATATGCACTCAGACTTGAGCTATCTGGGAATATGTTAAATGTCTGTGGTTGCTGGGAGGGTGTGACATTGTGTGTTTAACTGGTGATTTCTGTCCTGTTGTCCCCGCATGTGTATTGGCGATCTCCCCTTTGTCCTGAGAGATAATTGGATTATCCCTCGGTTGTCTCTGGGGCAGAGAGGAGGAAACCATGATGCATTGTGGGGATGTGCTGTATCTGTTCGGTGTGTTGCAGTCTCCATTCTGGTCCCCTGGGGGCGTGTCCACCAGATGGAGACCTGTATAAATACGGGCGGGTAGCCCTCAATAAAGTGTTCCTGTTTTATCCTTCATCATGCTGAGACTGGTGTTTGGATAACTGATCAAACTGGGGGATTGCTATACGCTGAAGATTTGCTATACTCCCCTGGCATAACTACTAGCTCTTGTAAGAGCTGTTCCTGCTCTCTGGCTGTAGGAGAGGTTCACCCACTGGAGCCTGGAGCCTTGTCGTAGGTCCAGCGTGGGTGGAGGACGGTGAGACCCCAACCAAGCTGCGGCGGTTCGTGGGGTCTGCAGGGCGTACGGTGTCAAGTGGAGTGCTTGGAGTCCTCGGAAAGCACTAGGAGCATCTATCGATGGAGGTACCCGGTCGGGGTGCTAGGAGATCCGTTACAGCAACCAAGTATTAAAAAGTGAAAGTTTGATTTATGATTATTATTATGTCCCATTACTTTTGGTCCCTTAACAGGTGGGAAGCACATATACAAACTGTTGTAATTCCTGCACCATTCACCTGATTTGGATGTAAATACCATCAAATTAAAGCTGACAGTCTGCAGTTAAAGCACATCTTGTTCATTTAATTTCAAATCCATTGTGGTGGTGTATAGAGCCAAAAATGTTAGAATTGTGTCCATGTCCCAATATTTATGGACCTGGCTGTAGCTTTTCTTGTGTTTTAATACTTAAAATAAAAACTTTGGAAAATGTTTTTTTTTTTCTTTTCATCTCCCTATTCTGACCCCTATAACTTTCTTTATGTCTATGGAGCTGTTTGAGGGTTCATTTTTTGCAGCACAATGAGTCTGAGTTTTTGGTCACTTGTTCAAAAAAAAATTGGGGAAGGTGAAGCGAGAAGAAAAAAAGGGTGAATTGGCCATTTAGATTTTTTTCCCCCTCAGTTCCTTAGATCAGGTCTTTTGTGATGCATTTTTTAATATTTTATTAAAACTTTTTTTTATTTTTATTTGTCAGGTTCCTCTCATATTGCTTTTCTCATAGACTCCAATGCCACCAGCAGGGTCTACATAGAAACATAGCTGCCTCAGCTTTGAATCCCTTAGGGGGACTCAGGCTGCTGCAGAGAATGAACCCGGGAAGCACTGCGTTTTTCAGTGCTCAGATGACGTTTGACCACAGCATCTGAGGGGTTAAAAGTCTACGATCAGTGTTATCGACAATTACATTAGCCCCAGGTGTCTGCTGTTTGAAATAGCAGGCACCTGGTGGTTCTGCTCCTCGCTCCGCTCCAGAGCAGGCATGTACATGTATGGTGGATGTCGTCAAGGGGTTAATGTAAAAAAAAAAAAAAACAGATATCATCATATAATACGTGGCAGTCACTTTCTAACAAAGCTAGAACTTGCCATGTACAGTGGGATGCAAAAGTTTGGGCAACCTTGTTAATTGTCATGATTTTCCTGTATAAATCGTTGGTTGTTACGATAAAAAAATGTCAGTTAAATATATCATATAGGAGACACACACAGTGATATTTGAGAAGTGAAATTAAGTTTATTGGATTTACAAAAAGTGTGCTATAATTGTTTAAACAAAATTAGTCAGGTGCATAAATTTGGGCACTGGTGTTTCCCTCCTCTTTTAATTTTCTCTGAAGAGTAAAGAGTAGCAACATGGGGGTCTCAAAACAACTCTGAAATGACCTGAAGACAAAGATTGTTCACCATCATGGTTTAGGGGAAGGATACAGAAAGCTGTCTCAGAGATTTCAGCTGTCTGTTTCCACAGTTAGGAACATATTGAGGAAATGGAAGACCACAGGCTCAGTTCAAGTTAAGGCTCGAAGTGGCAGACCAAGAAAAATCCCGGATAGACAGAAGCGACGAATGGTGAGAACAGTCAGAGTCAACCCACAGACCAGCACCAAAGACCTACAACATCATCTTGCTGCAGATGGAGTCACTGTGCATCCTTCAACCATTCGGCGCACTTTACACAAGGAGATGCTGTATGCGAGAGTGATGCAGAGGAAGCCTTTTCTCCGCCCACAGCACAAAAAGTGCCGCTTGAGGTGGGCTAAAGCACATTTGGACAAGCCAGCTTCATTTTGGAATAAGGTGCTGTGGACTGATGAAACTAAAATTGAGTTATTTGGCCATAACAAGGGGCGTTATGCATGGAGGAAAAAGAACTCAGCATTCCAAGAAAAACACCTGCTACCAACAGGAAAATATGGTGGTGGTTCCATCATGCTGTGGGGCTGTGTGGCCAGTGCAGGGAACGGGAATCTTGTCAAAGTTGAGGGTTGCATGGATTCCACTCAGTATCAGCAGATTCTGGAGACCAATGTCCAGGAATCAGTGACAAAGCTGAAGCTGCGCCGGGGCTGGATCTTTCAACAAGACAATGACCCTAAACACTGCTCAAAATCCACTAAGGCATTTATGCAGAGGAACAAGTACAACGTTCTGAAATGGCCATCTCAGTCCCCAGACCTAAATATAATTGAAAATCTGTGGTGTGACTTAAAGAGAGCTGTCCATGCTCGGAAGCCATCAAACCTGAATGAACTAAAGATGTTTTGTAAAGAGGAATGGTCCAAAATACCTTCAACCAGAATCCAGACTCTCATTGGAACCTACTAAAAGCATTTAGAGGCTGTCATTTCTGCAAAAGGAGGATCTACTAAATATTGATTTCATTTCTTTTTTGTGGTGCCCAAATTTAGGCACCTGCCTAATTTTGTTTAAACAATTATAGCACACTTTCTGTAAATCCAATAAACTTCATTTCACTTCTCAAATATCACTTTGTGTGTCTCCTATATGATATATTTAACTGACATTTTTTATCGTAACAACCAACGATTTATACAGGAAAATCATGACGAATAACAAGGTTGCCCAAACTTTCGCATCCCACTGTATATAATATTTGCATCTATTGTGTTAGTGCATTATTTTCTGTGATCTGAATTTTTTTTTTATTACTTGCAATTATAGTGCTTTTTAGAAAAATTTTGAATATTTTTCATGGGACATAATTTAAAGTACAGCTTACACCATCCGGAGCCAGCAGGTAGTGGCGGAGCATGCGATCGTACGCACGCCGATGACGCGATGATGTGCGCACCCCCCTTTGGCGTTCACATTCCCAGCCTGATGCGATCCCGCTCTGAGTGAAGCCTGGAAGCCGCCACGATGTTCGTCTTGAAGCTGTCTGGGATACCGCTGTGTAACTGCCCCTCTCCAGCTCCTGCGATGGAATAGGCTATGAAGCCAGCTGACGGTGCCCGACACCGCGTGCTAGGTATCGCTTGCCTGCTGTTTGGCACACTTTCTTGCTGGCTGTCTACTGGCTGTTTGCTAACAGCCCTACGCCGAGGTCCTGCTGCCGGAAGGTCATCATCCCACTGGTGTGGGTGGTAAGCATTTGAGGGGCCCTTCGGGAAACCTCATAGGACTGTGGTGTGAAAGTGGGGGACTGGTTGGAGGGGTAGGAGCGCTCCCTTCTTCCTCTTTTGAAGCTCTAGACAGAGCGGAGAGACTTGGACACCTTGCCACAGCTTCATTGGATTAGTAGTAATTAACCGGACATAATAGCAAGGGAGAGAGAGTGCGGGCTGGAGGGGTATAGGGGGCCATAATAACAGGTTCTAAAGAACACAGGTGGAGTCTGTGTGGTCCCCCCCTCCTCAAATCCAAGCCAGCATTTAGGCCCCTGACCAAGGCAGAGGTGGAAAATCGGGCCATAAAGACCAATTAGAGGGAGGGCTACGGGTCTGGTGGCTTGCGGTCGGGAAGAATACACCTGGTGGTTGCAAGCAGCGTGCACCTATAGTGCCATTAATACTTCCCTAGATAAGATTCTGACTGCAGGCATCTAAAATGCTGACGTGGTCTCAACCCCAATTTGATTCGTTAAATGAGTCACTAAGGGGATACTGCTATTTTGTCTTAAGGCCTAATCGTTTATGGACAGGGTGGAAAAGAATCTGGAACCACTACAACAAGTTCGCACTAATAGTGAAATTAATAATTAAATGAGAAAAGTACTGGGGACTGGTAACTGTGATTTAGCAGGAACTAACCCAAATAATATAACTAATTTAGAGACTGCCTTTAATTCCTGTGACTTAACAATTGTGAACTTGCTACTAACTGGCGAGCCTCCAACCACTTAACTGTACTATATTACTAAATATTAAAGGTGGACTGCTAATAGATAACTGCCTGTGGATATATGAAACTTTTTGATTTAAGTGCATGCAATAGAGTTACTGTTACACTATTGTTACATTATTGTTGTGGGAATGTGAATGGTTTCCCCCGGTGGGTTTTATAAGGATAGAATATCTGGGTTAGTTCTGGTTAGGGGTAAAGCAGGAGAATGTCGAGACAGGGCGTAGGGAAAAAGGCAAAGGGGCAAGCAGAGTTGAATACCTCGGTCTCCCCAATGCCTAAAAGAAATGAGAGATCCAAACAGTTACTCCTAACTAGCATGCCCGGACATAGCTCTACAAAGAAAAAAAAAAAGGATGGGTTGCTAGACCAGGAGGGGGAACTAAGTTTGGAGGGAAACTCGGAGTCGGTGTTAGCTGGGGAAGGCTTTCAGTCTGGGGAGAGAGGTAGTGGACAGCCTGATGAGGCCGGGAAAAAAAGAAGTGTTTTGGAGCAGGCACCTAGCCTGCAGGATATATTTCAGGAAATAAAAAAATGTAATATGGCGATACAGGACCTCTCTCTCCAGACGGGAAATATCAGGGAATCGGTTGGACTCCTTAGGGCGGACCTACAAAACTATAAAGACAGACTGACAGAAGTGGAGAAAAGAACATCGGAAGTGGAGGATTTAGTGCAGACAGTGGTTAAAGAGAAAAAAATGCTAATGGTAGAAAATAAGGGAATGAAATACAAACTATTACAGTTGGAAAATAGGTCCAGGAGGTCAACTTTGAGATGCCTGGGGATCCCAGAGGGAGTAGAGAGGCAAGATCCCCGCATTTTTATACAGGAGTGACTGAGGGAACAATTGGGTCAGGATATTTCTGAATATAAAAACTTTGTGGAGAGTGCTTATAGAGTGCCGGCAAAGATACCTCCCCCAGGAACGAGACCGAGAGTAATGATTTTGAATCTACTTTCAGTCAGGGATAAGGAGGGGATACTGCGTAGTGCAAGGAGGAAAGGGAGACTGGATTATGTGGGTACAACAGTTATGTTATTTCCCGATTATGCAAAAGAAACGGTAAATGAAAGAAGCCGGTTTATGGATGTGAAAAAAATATTGCGGTCAAAGAATGTGAAATATTCAATGATGTTTTCGGCTAAGCTGAGGGTTGAATGGGAAAGCAAATCGTGTTTTTTTGATACAACAGAGGCGGCGGTGAATGGGTTAAGAAGATAAATGGTCAAGCGGGGGCTGGGATGGATGGGGTGCCGTAAGGGGGACTGCTAGTTTAGAGAACCAGGACTAGATTTTCTGGATCATTTGTGAGGGATGGGTGGGGTTTGTCGGTTGTCTTTTTTTATTTTTATTATTATTATTTTGCTCCTCTGTTCCCGTCGTGCCCTCCTACTCCTTCTCCTGTCTCAGGGCTTCTAACCTTTTTATAACATTAGGGGCCCTGTCACATTTCGGTAATGGATAGTATGATGAAAAAAAAAACATGAGAATTATCTCATGGAATATTAGGGGGCTGAGTAGGGGTTTAAAGAGTGTTGGCGTCTTTGATGTAATACATAGATCTCTCCCTGCAATAGTCTGTCTACAGGAAACACACCTGACGAAAGAGACGATGGACGGGATAGGTATACCATGGATGCAATATGCTTTCCACTCGGTGTATTCAGCATACGCGAGAGGAGTAAGCATATTAATACACTGGGATATAGATATAAAAATAGTGAAAGTAATTACAGATAAGGAGGGCCGCTATGTCCTGTTGGACAGGATACTGGAAGGTAGGGCGTGGTTAATAGCAAGTGTGTATATACCGCCTCCCTTTAAAATCGACATTTCTCCACAATCTCGCGGTCACATCAGATAACATGGTCACATGCTCATTGTTCTCATATGTATGAATATCATGCCTAAAGTATTATAGTTTTACTAAGGTACCTCACACACATCAACATATAAAATCATCAAAAATAAAAACTGTGGATGTACGCATGAAACTTGACACAATACACCGATTTGCAACGGCTCTACATAGAGTCCCATTGTAATCCGCACGTTACCAGTTCACATGTGTGAAACAAGGCGAATGGGTCAACGATCAATCTAGGAGATAAAGATGACTGTATAGACGGAAGTACCGTTACTATAAAGAGGGTAAAAGATATATATAATATCATATGCGGTAGTACCGCCACTATTCTTATAGGACATTGGACTCAGCATGGTAATGATCAAATAGCCCCCTAGTCTAAACGAGGATTTTAGCTTATGTGGCTCATACTGTAATCATAGAGCCACAGGCTAGACTGTCCCCCCTGTATATCGGATGCCATTCCTGGATATCAAACATGACAGACCCGGGACCACCCTCTAGATTACGGGGGCAAGCTTATAACAGTCCAATTAAAAATCTGTGGAGGGCGCTGTTATATGGGGGATCTGTGGAGGGCGCTGTTATATGGGGGATCTGTGGAGGGCGCTGTTATATGGGGGATCTGTGGAGGGCGCTGTTATATGGGGGATCTGCGGAGGGCGCTGTTATATGGGGGATCTGTGGAGGACGCTGTTATATGGGGGATCTGTGGAGGGCGCTGTTATATGGGGGATCTGTGGAGGGCGCTGTTATATGGGGGATCTGTGGAGGACGCTGTTATATGGGGGATCTGTGGAGGGCGCTGTTATATGGGGGATCTGTGGAGGGCGCTGTTATATGGGGGATCTGTGGAGGGCGCTGTTGAGGGGGAACTGTGGATGGCACTGTTATAGGGGATGTGTGGAGGACACATAGGGCCATGAGGGGGGCCAGCTTAAGACATATAGCATCTTATGCTGGTCCTCCTCATGTGTCCTAAACTGGGCACATAACTGCCTTTTGCATGTAAAGTGTTTTACTAGTGTGTGTGTGGGTGAAACAATCTCTCTCCTAACAGGTCCGGCCTCTGTACTCACTATCAATGCAATGCACTGCAGCGAGGTGCCCGGCCGGCGCGTGACTGACGTCACTTAGTAACGCTCCTGCTTCCTGAAGTGGGAGGAGCGTTACTAAGTGACGTCAGTCACGCGCCGGCCGGCCACCTCGCTGCCGCTCGCTGCAGTGCATTGCATTCATAGTGAGTACAGAGGCCGGACCTGTTAGGAGAGAGATTGTTTCACCCACACACACACTAGTAAAACACTTTACATGCAAAAGGCAGTTATGTGCGCGGGGCCCCTTTATATATAATCGCGGCATTTTCAGGTCGGCCAAATCGCCATATCGCATTTGGCGATTATCGCGATTCGATTATTTTTTCGATTTATCGTGCAGCCCTAATACAGACTTATAAAATAAAAATTTCGGGCCCCATCATGATTCGTAAGATTGACCTTCCATCGCTCACTCCTAATGTAAATGAGCCCAGTCTTCACCAATATCCTGAAGGCAATAAAAACAACATATAAGATCACCCTGTTATATAAACAAGGGGCACTACCACACATAACTCCATATAGAAACAGGCGAGCAGAATCCAAGGCACATTCACTCAGGACAATAACCAGGGCCTATAATCCACATTTAATCCCCGGGGTCTCAATGTGTTTAATTTAGCAATCCAACGGATCTCACACTTCTTAAGTAAAGCATGTCTATTGCCACCCCTACGTGGAGTGGGAATATGGTCAACCAACATACATTTCAGGTCCCTTTCTTTGTGGCCCATGTCGGTAAAGTGCTTTGGGACTGGAAGGTCCATACGTTTTTTACGAATGGTATAACGGTGCTGGTTAATTCTACTCTTAAAATCAACCGAAGTCTCACCAACGTATAATAACTGGCATGGGCACCAAAGTATATATACGACGACTGCACCTTGTTGATAGTGGTGCTGCCCACGCCATCTTTATTTATATATATATATATATATATATATAAAAAAAGTACAGCTTACACCAAATTAAAGCATCAAGTAATATAAAGCTATATAGGCTGAAGCTAAATGCTCTCCCAACCATCTACTACCATTCTCCGTTAGGACAGCATAGTAGACCTGAAAGTAACATTTTCATACTTGTAGAACCTACATGGGAAACATATTGTTTATCTAGTTGGCCCTGAACTCTACAGCGGTAAATAGAAAAGGGTCAGATTGATTTATCTTTTTCTGGATCTAAACAGGACGCCAGGAGTCATGAGAAGCCCATCTGCAAATGGAAGAATTATAAGCAAATTTGAAAATAGATGTTCATTTTCTTTCAATTTACATAATAAATTGGAATTCCTTTCTTTGTGTATATGATTTTGTGTTGACAGTTGAACTGAGGCCACGTTCCGCAAAGTTGACAACTCATGCTTTCTTCCGCCTGCCATTGACAAGATGATGGCAGGTGGGTTCTGGTGACCTATTGGCTTTTATGGTCAGAGGAGCTATTTCCAAAAGGAGACTTGCAAAGTTATAAAACTGCCTACAACCTTTGCTGTCCAGTGTGGAGGTTGTGGATAGTTGTAATGAAATAGTAATGTGTTATTCACCAAGCCAAAGTCATTTTTCTCTCGGGATTTAGTTTGATAGAAATATTATTTTTATGTTTTTGTTTTGTGTGTCTAGTAACAAGGGTGAAAGCACTTCAGGGGTCAAGCTATACTGACATAATACAGAGAATATCTAAACATACATTCTGGGAAAAATAAGTAACATACCCTGCATATTATTATCACTAGTAATGCCATTTTTATGGATAGAACTCGTTCATCAAAACTGCTTATCCTCTCTGATTAACACATGAAATTTCATTTTCTTTGCATGAAAGAAAGTAAGAATGAAAATGAGATCCAATTTACCAGAACTGCAAATGTCTTGGAAATGGCTCATAATTTGGTCTATGCTACCTATATCGATGTTGGCTCTTATTGTATTGTCTCAAGCACATGGACAGATTTTGGACTTATTTTGTACAGAGCTGCAATGGACCACTTATCCTAGTGCTTCTGTATGTCTCAGGATTTTTTACATGGCACAAAGAACTTGTGGCAGGCTCCTTCATGTGGCATATATTCAACCCTTTCCTTCTAGAGAAAACACTGCTTCTAGGGGAGAATAACTCCCTCCCTACATATGACTCCTAAGGGTACAGCTCAAGAAAAGGCAATATACTGTACACTGGAAGTCCACCAATTCATCAAGCAAGTCCATTTGGTACTCCTCAGGATAGCCGCATTATCATGCATTCATGTCCATGTGCACTCGGCCCACATTCCTTCACACAGCAAACTGCACCTCGTCACGCAATGTTTCAGGGGAACAACTCCTTTCTCAAGCAGACCTTAGGGTGCAGCTACACAGTCATGCAATTTTGGAAACCAAAACCAGAAATTAGTTAAAAAAAGAGATGAAGTCGTATCTGTCATTTATACTTTCTCTCCTTTTATTATCCACTCCTCATTTTGGCTTCCAAAACTGCATGCAGAAACCATACCCTTATGGTGTTTCTAGGCATTATTGATGGAGGCATTTTAGAGGGCATTATTACTACTGGGGCACAATTTTTTCAGCAATATAGTGTTTAAGGTGAATTGGGGAGCTCAATGAGCAAACTGTTGGAGGTAGTAGCAGGATGATATGGTTTGGATACTGGGATGGGGAGTATGTGCTGAGAAGGCAGGGAGGATGATAGAAAAGTTTGGAACCTAAGATGTGTTTATGGAAAACTCTACAGAGAGAAGATATAACTGAAAGAGTTTCAATTGGTGGTCTGTGCCAAACAGAGAGGACGAGGAAAGAGAATGTCTACATCAGAGGAAACATTTCTGAAAGAATCTGTCATTGCGGTTTGGTCTGAATGGAGAAGAATGAGAAAGAGAACGTCTACATCAGAGGAGATATCGCTGGATGTAAGAGATGTGTGGTGCTGTATTACCCTGTAAGACCAGGCAGCATGCTGACAGTAGGGCTTGCTCTGTGCTATGGCCTGCATCTAACTTCTTCAGCCCCCCTCCTCCATATCTTAATTAGAGACAACTGGACGAGGTGGCAGCTGGCTTGTGCTGCACTGTAGTACTTGGTTCTACTGGGGCAGTATAGTGTGTTGCACTGTGGCATACAGTTCTGTTGGGGCAGTATATTGTGCTGTACTTTGGTATTTGGTTCTGTTTCAGATCCAAATACCTAAGTATAGAAGAAATTACTGACCCTCTATGGTATTGCTGGCCCCATCTACATGGGTTAGTTCCACCTACATAAGCTGACTCCATGTACTCATGTTGGCCCCATCTTCTCTCAATTTGGGCTTGCCTACAACATGAGATCACTTTCACTTCACAGTGCCCATCGCAGACAGTTCCCACTCTACCTCTCCCTTCATCCTTACCCTGATAGGGATTAGGGAGAATTCAGACTTGGTGCCTAGGGTGGCCCCAGCTACAAATGCAGCCCTGGTTACATATTTTTGTATATTTGATAGCATCTCAAAAGATTGTATGTTCTGTTTCCATGGAGAAGCCTGTTCTTTCAACTGTAAGGAGGTAAGTCAGACAAAAACATTAACACAAGTCCAGTAGTGACCAGAAAAAAACTAGATTTACCTGAAAACTGACTTACTATGAGTTAGAGGATAGATATTTGAAAATACACGCAGACACTTGTAATGGAATTCCCTTTCCAGATGAAATTTGTCTTAAAAGTACAAAATTCAGCCCTTTTCTTATTTGTTTCACTTGACTGATTACAAGTAATAGAGCCTGCTTGCCTTCTATGTTTTGGACTTTATTAGCAAATTTTCCATATGTTTAAATACTTTTGTGCATGTTGCAAAGAGGGATTGCTTACCTCCTCCTCCTGACATTCCTGCCTGGTTGGTGGGGGATCTGTACCGGCCGTCCAGCATCCCGGTAGGCTTGGTGCCAAGACTGCGGTCCCATCTGCACCATCAGAGATAGGGGTGCTGTCCCCCTGTGGTTGGTGAGAGAGACAGGTTGTCTCCTCTCCCTTCAAGGTACACTGCCGCTGGGGAATGGAGACAATGCTCTTCTCTCTCTGAAAAACATAATGCCGCTGGGGAGCAGGACTGACTGTCCCTACTCCCTGAAAATCCGTCTGCCGTTGGGGATCTGGGCTGACTGCCCAGCATCCCTGTAGGGCTGGTGGAGAGATCTCGGTCCCATCTCCACCTGCCATATGGGTTTCCCCCCAGGACCAGTCTATGAGGCCCCTTACCTCCGTAGCTGGTACTGAAGCCGGGGATACTTCAGTTGGGTCTTCCCAGCTTAAGGGTTGTAGGTCTGGGACTGCCACCCAGCTCTGGGTCAGTGTATATTGGGGCCGAATTGAGCTGAAGAAGTATTGGTAATCCAGCATCTACGAACTCCGGTTCTGTGAAGGACTTAAACAACAGGCCAGGGCCATCATAATCCTCACCCTCGGGTCTGTCGTGCTCAGCCATCTAGGGGGAGTGCCGTATCACATACCACCAGAGTGCCTGGTAGGCGTCGTCTTGCCAAAGATCCTTCCATACCAGGCTCTTGAGTTCTGTCACCCACTCATCCAGGGGCTGCTCTCCCAGAAGGGGCATTCGCAGGGCCACTCGCATCCACAATTGCTGCTCCTCACTGGGGAGACTCTCGCCCCGCCGACGTTGTACCTCTTCCAGGGCCTCGTGCCAGACGCCTTTCCGGACTGCTCCCCTCCAGTCCAGGTCATCCTCCTCCTCGTAGTGGAATGCTGTCCGAAGACTAGCCAATTCCATCCTGCTGTAGCCAGGGGAGCTGTACGGATACTAGCGTTGCCCTCAATATACTCCACAAACAGTGTCTCTAAGGTGCTTCTCCTCACACATTGCTGCCACCACTGAACAGATCCCCTGGCACCCCAACTGGGTACCTCCGTTGATGGATGCTCCTAGTGCTTCCAGAGGGCTCCAAGCACTTCAACTTGACACCATAGCCATCACAGACCCCATGAACCGCTGCAGCTTGGTTGGGGTCTCACCGTCCTCCACCCACGCTGGACCCAAGACCGGGCTTCAGCTTCCAGTGAGTGAACCTCTCCTAAATCCAGAGAGCAGGAACCATGAACAAGCTCTTACAAGAGCTTATACTCAGGGGAGTATTGTAATATAGCAATCCTCAAGAGTGTAGTTATCCCATCCCCCAAACATGAGCCAAAACTGTGGTAACTGTGTAGTATAAGGCCCACACATAGCTCGGCCAAAGTCATCAGGACAGACAGCAGCAGCAGCATGTAAATGGTAATTGGGTAGTATAAGGCCTATACATAGCCTATACATAGCTTGCCCAAACTCAGTAGGACAGACAGCGGCAGCAGCATGTAAGTTGTAACGGGGTAGTATAAGGCCTACATATATCTCAGCCAAAATCATAAGGACAGACAGCAGCAGCATGTAAATGGTAATGGGGTACTATAAGGCCTACACATAGCTGAGTAAAACTCAGTCAGAATAGACAGGAGCCGGTTCTTTGTTTGTAGAAGCAATATGTTCACAGGAATTGGCCCCCACCAGACTGGGGCAACACCAAAAATAAACTTATACACCTCTGCAGCAGCAGGTTCTTTGTCTACAGCAGGAAAGTGTTCCTATGCATACAAATTGCAATATATTCCTTTGACAATTTTTATTTCAAAGGATTTTTTTAGATTGTAAAGAGTACAAGAGATAAAAAAAATATATATATATATGCCCCGGCATAGCCTCCAGAAAATGTGCGTTTATTCACCCCAAAGCGACGTTTCAGTCCACACAATGGGACCTTTCTCTAGCAGTGACAAAAGTGAATGGTGCCAAGTAAAAATACAAATACAAAGTCAGGTGATTATTTAATGAAAACTATTAATAATTGAATTACAATTAATTTGTTTAATTAGTAGTGTGTATAAAAAAAAATCCTGTTTATTTTTTTTTACATAATATACAAGTATCTATACTGTGAAGAGATTAATAACTTCAATTAAACTATGTGAATTCATAATATGTGCTTAGTTTATCAAAATTACATTAAAAAAAAATATAGTGTCCAAAACCAATTGTGTCATTACAATATCAGGTGTACCGATTTAAAACCTAAAGGAGGAGACCAAGAACTAACCAGCATGGATACGATATAGTGTCCCGTTTGGTTAACTGTGCATGTCGGCGCATTGCTCCGAATATCACATGATCACATCGAAGGAGGAACACACACAGGCCGTGAGTGTCCATAGACATGATAGCAGATCTCGTGTTCGCACCTGAAATTGAACGCAAGCTGAGCCACAAACGCTTCCTGTCTATGCAGTCACATGATAGCAACCATGGAAATGAGAAGAATACCTCCCAAACTGGTGACATGGCTTCAAGAATATTATATATACCACAGTTTATATTGCAAAGTGAAAAGCTGTGATTATATAAAAATCGCATGTGCAAATTATCATTACATAGGTGTCAAGAAGTCACATAAAATGTAAATGTATATATAGATATATACATGTGGCAATAACGCTCCATTCCCAAAACCTGATTACCACACAGGATGAGTATAACGCCAGTCACACCCAACCATGTGGAGAGGTCAAAATGGAAGTCAGGCAGATGACAGACAACACCATGTTTGAACCTAAATCCTGATTAAAACAAACAAGAAAATAATAAAATGTAATTAGGTTCCTTAATCAGTCCTGTACAATGTTAACTGCACAAGACCTTTTGACAAGGGAAGCCCACATGCGGTCCCCACCTAGCGGCTCTCTCATCCTCCTTTTGTCTGTGAAGAGGCATGGTTACCGCCTATCGCACGACCCATACATGATCAGCGCCGCACACACGCTTGGCTCCGGCCATCGGCAGCACAAAGCTGTCCTCTGCCCGTCTGAGCACAGAAGCTAGTGAGGAGCCAGCTTGCCTCGGCCCGGGACTGGAAGTATCCCCGGCTCTGCCACCGGGATCAGTTCCCCTCCCCTCGGTGATGACACAGTCACGGTCTCTGGCTGCTGGCGGGGTCCTCGGCGGCTGCACAGATCGCAGGTCAGGCTGCTGAATAAGCCTTTAGCTGCGAGGCTTGGCTACACACGTACAGTAATCCAGTCCTATACAATGCAGATGTCTTGAGGGAGAAAAAGATTTTAGGGCTTCCAGAGAGAGATGGGGTAGATAGATAGATTATAGCATGATGGACCACATGTATATATCTATCTACATTATCTCTCCCTAGAAGCCTCATGTGTGGGTCGTGCGAGCAGCGGTAAGTATGCTTCCTCACAGACAAAAGTAGGATGAGAGAGACGCAGAGACCGCAGTGTTCTTCTCCAGACTCGATGTGCCCGATATTGAATCTGAGAGCAGACCAGTGCAGGCAGAGTGTGGAGCGCTATGTGCCAATTGGTATCTGAGAGGTCTATTTTCCAGTATGGTTTATGTATGGAGGGCAGTGTCCAGACATCACACAGAGGACTATGGGTTACACTATACTAGGGCTGAAACGATTAATCAATTAAATTGAGTAATTCGACACAAAATGCAAATGTGGTCAAGTTCCCTTGCCATTTAAGAAAGACTGTTCCTACTAGTGTTTATGCAGTACTGTTCTAGCGCCTGTTATTCTAATGGGCTTAATGTGTAGTTTATATATTGTGGAGACTTACTCTGGTAGATAGGATTAGCGGATGCAGTATAGAAGCAACAACAAGTTCTGTGGATCAAACAGTTCAGTGTTTTATTCACACTTTAGGCAAGTGACAAAACAAGCAGTCATATTCAAACAAAAAGTCACCTTGCGGTATTGGTGGTAATTCACACCATGCGGCAATTCTGCCTCAAAGAGTCCTTGCTGATAGCAGCACCAACCTGTTTTCATGCCAAACAGGTAGTGAGCCTTCCTCCAGACACAAGGCTCCCAGATCCCAACACAGAGACATGGCTTCTGAGCCAGCTGTCTATTTAAGGACAGCCAGGTGCTGCCAAAACCCAGACCAGCATTTAAAATCCAGTCCGGTATTTGACCTCACCTGGCTGTAAATCAGCCCAGCAGCACACGCTGGGAGGAAAATACCTGTTTTCCTAGACCAAACCTCTCACTGTGTAACTATATATATATATATATATTTCAATAATAAAACCTCATCTCACCCATAAGATCACCTATTCAGCTGGAGCTGCTTGGGCCAGCCACCTGCTGGGAGAGATGAGCGGGGAGAACTGGAGCATGAGGCAGAGGGTTTGCCTGCTCCAGCCGGAGGAGCAGACAAGCCTGCCCGCAGGTTTTGCATAAGGGCATCCCCCCGCCTGGCTGGGATGAACTGCTCCAGTTTCCCCTTGCAGCGAGGGTCTAAAAGGGTGGCAAACCAAAAATCATCCCTCTCCTTAATTTTACTGATCCGGGGGTCCCTCCGGAGGCATCGCAGCATGTGGGCAGTCATGGGGAAGAGGAGCCCATGACATCTTGGTCCTCCTGATGCTGCTTCTGCTGCTACCTGTGGAAGACTCCCCACCCCCGGACTAACAGTGCCCCCAGCAGCGGCTCTCCCTCCTGGACGTCAGCAAACTCCTCAAAAAATTACTCCTCCTCGTCCTGGGCCTGGTCTTGGTGGAGCAGTGTTGACTCTTCTTGCTCCACCAAGGCACTCTCCCCAGCATCGAGCAGACGTTTTAGTGTCCTGTCCAACAGGAACACTATAGGGAGTACGTCACCGACATGCTCCCTGCTGACCATCTTGGTTGCCTGCTTGAATGGGGCCAACACGTGACAGACTTGGTGTATCTGCCCCCATTCCATATTGGTGATGTAGGGGAGTGGGTGTGATGGCCCAGAAGTATCTTGGTCCAGCATATACTCTTACACCGCTCCCACAACCTCTCCAGCATATGGAGGGTGGAGTTCCACCGCGTCACACTCTCCATAATCAGCCTGTGAGGTGGTAGGCTGTTGTCCTGCTGCAGTTTGGACAGGGACACGGTGGTAGTTGGGGAGCGTCGGAAGTGGCTGTCAATCCTCCATACCCTTTGCACGATGTCACTCAACTTTGGGTATGTGCGTAGGAATTTCTGTGCCACAAGGTTGAGGACATGTGCCATGCAGGGCATGTTTGTTAGACTGCCAGCATGTAGGGCGATGAGGAGTTTGCCGCCGTTGTCATAGACAACAATACCTGCTGTGAGCCTTCATAGTGCCAGCCACTTGTGGACCTGAGCCTGGAGGGCGGCCAGAACATGAGGTCCAGTGTGTCTCCATTCCCCTAAGCTCACAAGCTTGAGCACTGCCTGGCAGCGGACGTGCCCCACACTTGTGTAGCTACGGGAACGCTTGCTGGGGGGGCTCAGCAGCGATAGAGACAGTGGCTTGAGGGAGAACAGCAGTTCTCCCCTGGACACCCCGGAGCTGCACCATAAACTGAGATGCTGCCTGTGACAGAACAATCTGTCTATGGATTGCTTGTATTCTCCCTCCATTCGGCTGTTTGTTCGGCTGTTGCCTTGCCCATACAGGACCCCATGTTTTCCCTTGTTTTCTACCGAAGAACTACCGAACGGCCAGCCACCCAGCATGGAAGTGTGCTGCTTGTTAACCTCTTGGCCCCATTAGAACGTGAACTGGGTGGTCGTCGTTCACATACCAACCATAAGGCGGTGGCCATCTTGGACACATGAATGCCCAGCAACGACGATTCTATGGAACGCAAAACGGATGCTATTTTTCCCGAACACCGCTGAAAGCCGCCAGCCTCCCTTCTTGGTTTGTTACTGCATTCGAACGCGGGCCCGTCCGGTACGTACCACATGAAAGACATTACCCTCAGATAGCTGTGCCATGGAGCCGTGCATACCGAAAGACAATGTGAAAGACTTTGGCTCCCTGGCGATTGGACTATGTGTATAGGATCTGAGCCCCATTCGGTCATAATGTGCGCTCAGATCCAAGCTATCTGGAGATGTTATGTGTCACTATTCGGTTCGGTACTTGGTGGTTTTATGTATTTTTGTGCTCTTTTTCACCAACTATAAAAATGAAGTTTTATCTCTATCCTGGGAGATAATTGGATTACTTCTCAATTGTCTCCGGGATAGAGGGGATGGCTTGTGTAACTAAAGGGGAAGGGTTTATGCCTGTGTCACTGTTATTGGCTATTGTATCTCCTGTGTCCCAGTCTTCCTTCTGGGGTCCCCTAGCAGAGTGTCCACCAGGTGGGAGACCTGCATAAATACCGGGCAGGTAGCCCTCAATAAACCAGATTCCTGTTTAACCATTAATATGGAGCCTCGTATCGTACTTGGAAGGGGGGGGGGGGGGTTGCTACTTTGGAATATTCTTTTGCCTGTTCCCGGAAAGGTGGATTTCCCATGGTTCCAATTCGGTGGATTCGAGTGTTTGTGGGTTGCTGCTCTCTTCGCCAGGTGAATTGCCCGAATTGTATTAACCCTCACTATACAGGGTCATACCGTAACACCGCCACATCTGATGATCCATCCACGGCGCCTAGGAGGGACACCCAATGGACTGTACATCTGATGTATCGTCCCTTTCCATGTCTGCTGGTCCAGGCATCCATTGTCAGATACACCCTGTTGCTGACTCCGTGATCCAGCGACAGTGATTCTTTCTGCACAATGTGCTGGTGTAGGGCAGGGATGCTGGTCCTGGCAAAGAAATGGCTGCTGGGGAGATGCCATCTGGGTTGGGCCTGCTCCAACATCTGCTGGAATGGATTGCAGTCCACAATATTGAAGAACAGCAGATGTTGGGCGATAACCATTGACAGGAGCCCATTGAGTGAACGCACCCGTCGGTCCCCGGGGGCGTAAGCTGCGGTGCGTTCAAATGTGTCGACGACCGACGGCTGGAGAGGAGGGTGTAGAGGAGGCAGAGGTCTGGCTGCAGAGTGGGCAGAGGAAAGCAAACTCCACCGGGGAGCCCTGCTTCAAAGGGCGGACAGGTGTTTATCTTTCACACCCAACCATACTAGCAACTCAGCTTCTCTGGCAGGATGAATGCTGGTGAGGAGGGGGCTGAGTTGGTAAACAGAACAAAATAATCCATAATGGAACTGGGAGTTCATAAGGGATTATCATGAATTGCCAGTCCTTCACAGTAATAAACCGGTTACATATATGCGGACATGCCCCTGGTCTCCATTTGGGGGTCAGTTGCCAGGAAGAGATACCTAATAACAAGCGGAGTGTTTGATCTCCACTTGTAGCCGGAACCGAGCCGGATACGTTGCTGGCTGCCAGAACCATCTCCCTGTGATCTTCTGGTTAGGAGCTATGATCTTTAATGGGTTTTTGGTTTCTGAATTGGCTCACCAGACACAGGGGAAATGAGGTCCTCCCGGGGAGGGGGGGGGGGGGGGGAGGAAAGTGGCTGACTACAGGTAAAACGGCCAGCGTGTAATGTTTTTGGGGAGACCTGGAAACTGCTAACATCACTGCCCCCATGTGACTACAGCTAAGGATTATAGCAACCAAGAATTCATCATCATAACACAAAGGACTACTCATCCACCTGGTAACTGACTTTTGCTCTGTTTAACACTGTTTGTACCACGTCATCTGTATTTGCACATCCGACCATTGTATATCTTCTGTGTGTATATACTGTTATGTCTAGTGCACCATTAAGGCAATTAAATATATAATTTAATCTTGCACTGTTCTTGTATCACGAATCCCCACATCCGTGTTTCGGCATAGTTATAGCTACCTGGGGTTGGTTACCGACCCAATATAATTCCACTAGTGGACCGGGCTTATGTCTAACGAGGAACTGGTGGCAGTCTACCTGGCTGGCAGGGCATTGTTTCACTGGGGCAGTGAAAAGGCTCTCTCAGCTTGTCAGGGTTGTGAGTGAGTGTGAAGTCCCACCGGAGGTAGCGTGGACAGAAGGTGTCTGTGTAAACTGTGCCAAGCTGACCTTACGTACTCTGAGGGAGAGCATAACGTCACGTCTTGGTAAGCAGTGATGAAACTGTACCACGTGAGCTCAACATAGTTGAGGTCAGGCGGGGCTGCGAGATGCGGTATTCGTCACATGCATTAATACTGTTTTTTATTAAAACAACTGTTGAATGCATTTATTCGCATTTCTCCTATATAGGGTATATTTATATATACACATTTGATTAATTCACATGGTGTTTTTGTCAACATGCACTAATGCATTTTTAGCCCATAGAAGTCAACACGTTTAATTGAAAAATGCAGACAGCTATTTGCCCTGTTTTATTTTTATTGTCCATATTTTTACAACATTAAAAAAGATTATGTTAGGCCTCATGCACATGACTGTTCCATATTTTTGTGGTCCACAAACCTTGGATCCGCAAAAAACGGAAGCTGCCCATGTGGCTTACGCAATTTGCGTAACGGAGCGGCCGGCCCATTGTAGAAATGCCTATTCTTGTCCACAAAACAGACAAGAATAGGACATATTTTTTTTGCGTGGCCGTGGAATAGAGCAACGGATGCGGACAGCACAAGGAGTGCTGTCCGCATCTTTTGCGGCCCCATTAAAGTGAATGGGTCCCCACCCGAGCCGCAAAAACTGCGGCTCGGATGCGGACCCGAACAACGGTCGTGTGCATAAGGCATTATAGAAACTTTTTTTTAACTCACTTATCTTCTTATCCAAAGGACTTTCTTCTCTTTCTGTGGATGGGCATGATGGTCACTACATCAACACTGAGAGGAGGAAGAGAGCAGAGAAGCTACTCAGCTTGTCCAGTCCAGCACTAAATGCAGGGGAAGGTGGACCAACAGGATAAGGCAGGGGGCTACCAAAGAGGAAAAGGTTTTCTACATAAAAAACAAATAGGGGAGTACTTTTTCAGAATGACAATTTATATGCCGGTCTTAATCCCTGTGTCCTGCCAGTGGATACGCCTAAGTTATGTAGAGTCATCTACATAACTTTGGCGCTCGCTTGCTGTCAGCCGTGCAACATGCTTTAATCTTTGCCAGCTCCCTTGCTGGAGTAGTTTACGGCCATGTTCCATGCCAGTTTATGATGAATGAGACGGGCCAGCCGGCCCTCTTCCCAGCCCACATCACGCCCCCTTTTTTCACCACTTCGCAAAAGTGACGTGAGCGGGGTAAAGTCAGATTTTTTGCAAAGCACCTTTGCAACAAAATCTGCACGAAAAATAACACATAATAAATCACTGGCATATTCTTTTTGTTGCATGGATATTGCAATAATACTGCAACACAATACTATGGTCATCATCCAGAACCACAGCCAATAAACTCAGAACAGCTACCAGTCTTCTTAAACCACTCCAGTCATCAGAAAGTTAAGACTGCCCCTAGGCTGTTCACCTAGCTTGCCTCAAGGCCAAATGGACTGGGTAACGTCTATGGAATAAGATGGCAGAAAACTGGCACAACATCACTAGAAGCAGACCTTACCTGAAAAAAGTAGTAGACAAGCATGGTGAAAACCAGAAGAGATGGATAGGGCCTAATCGGCAGATGATTATCCAGATAATCCAGAAATTAGCCATGGTCAGAATACCAGGGGAGTTTGTAGAAGTCAATTTGGCAGACAAGGAATTAATCCAGAAACCACTCAGTACAGAAACTAGTCAGTAAACAGAGGGTTAACAAGAAGGTCTAGAGTTCAGGTTTGTAGCACAGAGGTTCAGAGCCAGCATACATATACCTAATAAACATTTCTCCCCCAAATTATTTTTATTGCTTCTAGTTTTTGTCATAAAATACCACACCGCATATGTGAATAAATAAATAGTGGCTTTGCACTTACCGTATTTTTTGCCCTATAAGACTCACCTAGGTTTTTGAGGAGGAAAATAAGAAAAAAAATATTTGAACCAAAATGTGTGCTTTCGGTGGGTTTTGAAGTAATGGTAGTCTGTGGATGACACTATTATGGGGGATCTGTGAATGACACCGTTATGAAGGGGATCTGTGGATGACATTGTTATGGGGGATCTGTGGATGGAACTGTTATGGGGAGCGGTATGGCACTGTTATGGGAAGGGAGATCTGTAGATGACACTGTTATGGGAAGGGGGATCTTTGGATGACACTGTTATGGGGAGGGGGATCTGTGGATGACACTGGTATGGGGGGGATCTGTGAATGACACCATATATAGCATCTTATGCTATATGTGTCATCCACAGATCGCCCCCCCATAACAGTGTCCCCCAATACACCGGGCCCCGCCGCTCACAGTAGTATTCATATCTAAACAGTAATCCTTAACCTTGAGTACGGCAACTTTAACTTTAAAGCAGCGCTATTCTGTTTACTGCCCTACAATCGAGCTCCGGTAACAGGAAGAACGGCGGCGGCGTAACGTCACTCACCCACGTCACACGCCTGCTCCGCCTGCTTCATTCATAAAGTGGGAGGAACAGGCGAGTGACGTGAGTAAATGACGTTACGCCACCGCCCGCTCTACCTGTTACCAGAGCTTGATTGTAAGTAGTAAACAGGATAGCGCTGCTTTAAAGTTAAAGCTACTCAAGGTTAGGGATTACTGTTTAGATATGCATACTGCTGTGAGTGGCGGGGCCCAGTGTAAGAGTACAGTTACTGCACCGGGTTCCGCTGCGAGTTGCCGGTCTCCAGCCCCTCCTCCCTCCCCGCTGATACATTGCTGCGCTGTGCAGCATCGCAGCTGGCGATGTATCAATGTTAGCGATGGATAAATGGCAGCATTTGCCCCATAAGACGCACTGCCATTTCCCCCCCACTTTTGGAGGGGGAAAAGTGTATCTTATGGGGCGAAAAATACGGTATGTATGTATGTGTTGCATGACATATGAAGCCTATACATCCACACTTCGAAAATATGTTACTTATGTATGTTAATGGACAGCACGTCTCTCAATAAATTTGGTGAATTATTATTCTGGAGAATCGCATGCCGGGCCGTTTATCGGCGCTGTGACCCTCCCTTGGGGACAGGCCCATTTCCCCATTTCTCCTTCTTCTACTCCTATTTTTGACTGATACATCTATTTTTATTGATACATCTACTTCTATTTCTATTTTTATTGACACACCTACTTTTATTAATACAGCTATATTGAAATATTTTGAATAGTGAGAAGTATAAAGAAATATATGTGAACAAGATGATGACTATGTTACGTTAGTCTTGATCAACTTTCATGATGCTGAGGATATATATGTGTATTTATGTATTTTATATATTAGACATCTATATAGGGATTTTTACATTTTATATATTTATTAATAGAAAGCAAACTGATATCAATTTTCCCTTCATTGCCAATATTGGGGATGGCAGTATGGTGATAATATAGAAAAAACGCACCTGTTGCGAAAAAAACGCATGAAAAACGCATGAAAATCGCAATATGGGAAAAAGGTATTCCAGCCCAGGTTTTAATAAGCACCTGAGGGACTATAAAAGGAAGTGATGTGGCAGAAGGGATATAGCCACTGAGGAAGGGGAGAGAAGTCCCCGAAACACGTCTGGCGTTATATCCCTGCATTTAGTGAAGTTTGGATATGAGTGAGATCTACTAAAATCATCGGATTCATTTTGGAGCGCTCCAATTTCGTATTTATAAGCGAACAGTAACTCACTGGAAGACCGCAATATAGATACTGGATCACGCGATACTTCGGGAGGAAACCACGTGACGGAGGCCGAGGAGTGAGGACGCCGGAAGTATACACAGCCAAGCGGTGCGGCAAACTGAACAACGGGACTGCCGGACAATTCTATGTCATAGCAGTAAGCGAGTACCCCTATATCAATGTGCACCTGAAGAATTAAAAGGCCCTCAATACTCCACAAAGTCTGAACTATATCTTTTGCGGCATTAGGGCAAATGATAGTTGAAACCTAGGAAATCATTGCCTGCGTTTAAAGGGACATTGCCCTAATTAACAAGTGGATATTCATATTTTGCATCTGAAAGAGACATTGCTGGAATTACCATCCCAGAATTTGCCCATACAGATTACACAGGTGCGACACATCATATTTAGGCTATGGGATTACATTGATCAAGTTGCACAATATTTAAAAGACTCTTTATATCCAGGATCCTATAATCAGTGGACTGGTATTTTTGATTTTTAATTTTAAAGTGTTTTAAGATTAGAGATTTCCGGATATTGTATTTTATGTGACCGTTTTACTATAGAGGTTTGCTGAGGTTTATTGTAGATAGCTTAACAGTACAATTTCAGTCACGCATTTTCCTTTTAGTTGAAAACATTATAGTCTTTCTTGTTTCCCGTTCAGACACTACTGGGCCTCATTTGTTTTCCTCTTGGTGAAGAGTCTGCCTTGAATTTTCCACACATACTAATGACGATGATGAATTTGTCAGCACTCACTGTGCACAAGGAAGGGTTTTCTTCTCCGAGGGCTGTATCTTTGTTATAAATAACTTAAAATAAGGATACAAAGAGAACTGTTTGACCTGTCTTTATCTGCATTCCACTTCAAGTTTGACATCACTGTTGGAAAATGCATGGAATGTGTTGTAAAGCAGCTATGGGAAGTCTTGGAAATATGATTTACAACTCTGATGGGGGGGGGGGGGCAATTTAACAAGTGCTGGCTGAATCTTCAAAGTGAAGGGGCATCACAGGTGCACCCTGGTAAGAACACCACAAAAAGAGTTGTTTTGCATAGGAATATCATGTAGATACATTAATATAAAAATAAGAATAAAACTCCTATAAAAGGAAGACGAAGACTTTTACAAGTAAATCAGACTCTGTATCTAATGACATAAATAGAGATAGTTTAGTCTGCTGCGTGAAGCTCGCTCATAAATATTTGTGTCTTAATGACTCATACTCATTTTGGATCACATGGTCATTGCCACCCTAGTTGTGTTTGGGGCCATGTAACGTCCATCAGCTCTTAATTGTCTTATGTGACATATAAATATTTTGCTTATGCCAAAAGTGAAGTTTTGTTAGACGTTGCCTCATGTATACATAGAAGGTTTTTGAGAGGGTTGAGCTACACTTTCAGACAGTTTTGACTTCCCTCACATGTCCTGTGTTTCTCCTATCACAATGGGTGTATAGATAACAAACTTACAGAGTAAAGCATGACTACAAGCAGCCTAGACCAGTCTGTAAAGAAAAATACCACGTCAGTTTAGCAAAATGAGGATGCTCTGTTATCATACATTGCACACTATATGAACAAAAGTATTGACGTATTGGGACGTTACACCTACAGGAAACATTAATATGGATTTTGTCCCCCAGCCAAAATAGTTTTACTCTTCTGGGAAGACTTTTTACAAAGATATTTGTTCATTCACCCAAAAGAGGTCAGACTATAATGTTGGATGAGAGGGCCTGACTCACAATCTTCATTCTAGTTTATACCGAAAGGTGTTCGATGGAATCGAGGTCAAGGATCTTTTTGTGCCAGTCAAGTTCTCTTACACTCACCAATGGGACACATCGATACTTCAACAGAACATGTTTCCAGTGTTTCAGAGTCCAGTGACAGCATGCTTTACACCACTCCATCTGACACTTGGCAATGTGCTTGATGATGTAAGGCTTGCATGCAGCTGCTTGGCCATGGAAATCCATTCCATGGAGCTCACAGTTTTTGTGCAAAAATTTATGCCAGAGGAGGATTAGACTCTGCAGCTATTGAGTCAGCAGTGCATTAGTGACTTTTATGCACTGTGGGCTTCAGCACTTGGTGACCCCACACTATAACTTTACATGGTCTGCCACTTCATGGCTGAGTTGCTGTGGTTCTTAAAGGCTTCCACTTTGCAATGATATCACTCACAGTTAATGGAATATAGGAGGGGAAAAAAATCCATTAAATGAGGTAGTTGAAATGGTGGCATTCTTTTATAATACCACACTGGAATTCAGTGAGCTCTTTAGAACAACTCATTTTTTCATAGGTGTTTGTAAAGCAGGCTGTGTGGCTTGGCGCTGGATTCTATACACCTGTAGCAATGGGACTGAATCAAATACTTGAATTCAATACATTTGTCTGTATAGTGTATATCACATAGCTCCCCAACTTGTGACATATGCCTGCTGTATGGCTCACTAGTTGTCACCTGAGAAGAATTTTAGAAATGTGGCCCCTGCACACTGATGTGAGAGAGGAAAGAGCCAGGAAACACTGTAATGGCACTGTGTCTGCCTTTTTATTTTCCAGTGTGAAACATCACCTTCACTGCCATGCTTAGTAGGCATTGCTCCCTGCTACACACTCCCTGCTCCATCGACTGGAGCTAGAAATAAGAGTACCTGGGACACCACAATATACAGTGCTGCCCATAATTATTCATACCCCTGGCAAATTTTGATTTAAAGTTACTTTTATTCAACCAGCAGGTAATTTTTTGACGGGAAATTACATAGGTGTCTCCCAAAAGATAATAAGACGATGTACAAGAGGCATTATTATGGGAAAAAAACATTTCTCAGCTTTTATTTGCATTTGAGCAAAAAGTGTCCAGTCCAAAATTATTCATATCCTTCTCAATAATCAATAGAAAAGCCTTTATTGGCTATTACAGCGATCAAACACTTCCTATAATTGCAGACCAGCTTTTTGCATGTCTCCACAGGTATTTTTGCCCATTCATCTTTAGCAATGAGCTCCAAATCTTTCAGATGAGCTTTTGCAAAGGCCAAGCAAGCTTTTATGTGCCTTATCTGGAGAAATGGCATCCTCCTTGGTCTGCATTGTGCAGCGTCCATTGGATTGTCTGCCTTGAGACATTGCCACCAGCAGAGCCCAGATTCACCAGGGTGGCCTTAGTGGTGATCCTTGGATTCTTTTTCGACTCTCTAACTATCCTCCTGGCCAGCACAGGTGTCACTTTTGGCTTCCGACCACGTCCTCTGAGATTTTCCACAGTGAGGAACATTTTGTATTTTTTTGCTCAAATGTAAATAAAAGCTGAGAAATGTCCCCCCCCACCCCCCCCCCCCCCCCCCCCACCATAATGCCTCTTGTACATCGTCTTATTATCATTTGGGAGACACCAATGTCATTTCCTGTCAAAAAATTGCTTGCTGGTTGAATAAAAGTAACTTTAAGTCAAAATTTGCCAGGGGTATGAATAATTATGGGCAGCATACATCACTGTCATGTTTACCCATACCATTTCTGGGACCAGTCTGTATATGTGGACATGCTCTGGAATGGGAAAACCCTAGTTCCCTGGCACATTGCCTGCCGCTCCCACCAGCAATAATGTATGCTCTACCATCTATCTGTCCATAAATAATCTATAGTGTCCATATGTTGTAGCAGTGCCAGGCAACATACCCATATAATATTATCAAAGAAACACAGGTCACTTATACTGTCTTCTACTATCTCTTTGCGTTGAATGTGGCTCAAAACAATCTCTGAATATAGCCACAAAGTATGAACGTTTGGAGCCCTCTGGTATGTAGTATTTGACCATTTCAATAAATGTAATTTTTTTTTGCAAAATGCATGACCTCGCCCACAGTTTGTAATAAATATCTGCTAACAGCAAAGTAATAAAATACCATCAGGATTTTAGCAGTCATCAATGACAGATAAAATCCTTCCCTCTTTGTACATTGTAAAATATGTTTTTTCTATGAAAGATTTTCAGTAAGGTTCTCAAACAAAAAATATGTAATCACATGGTGAAAATTGGTGACTTTTGGCCTATGCCCACACTAATAATTAGACACATCTGGATGATTTTGCGGGTTATTGTGATTGTAATTATCATCCTTACACAGTTCACGGTAAATGGTAATCACTGTAATCATTACACATACAGTATGTTACTTATAATTAGGGATGAGCGAACTCGAACTGTATAGTTCGGGTTCGTACCGAATTTTGGGGTGTCCGTGACACGGACCCGAACATTTTCGTAAAAGTCCGGGTTCGGTGTTCGTCGCTTTCTTGGCGCTTTTGTGACGCTTTCTTGGTGCTTTTTGAAAGGCTGCAAAGCAGCCAATCAACAAGCGTCATACTACTTGCCCCAAGAGGCCGTCACAGCCATGCCTACTATTGGCATGGCTGTGATTGGCCAGAGCACCATGTGACCCAGCCTCTATTTAAGCTGGAGTCACATAGCGCCGCCCGTCACTCTGCTCTGATCAGCATAGGGAGAGGTTGCGGCTGCGACAGTAGGGCGAGATTAGGCAGATTAAATCCTCCAAAGGACTTGATTAATTGATCGATCTGCAGCTGTGGATCATTGAGCTGCTGATACTCAATTGCTCACTGTTTTTAGGCTGCCCAGACCGTTTGTCAGTCACTTTTTTCTGGGGTGATCGGCGGCCATTTTGTGTCTTGTGGTGCGCCAGCACAAGCTGCGACCAAGTGCATTTAACCCTCAATGGTGTGGTTGTTTTTTGGCTAAAGCCTACATCAGGGTAAAGCTGTCACACCAAGTGCATTTAACCAGCAATAGTCTGTTTATTTTTTGGCCATATACTACATCAGGGGCAAGCTGCGCCTGTCACCAAGTGCATTTAACCCTCAATGGTGTGGTTGTTTTTTGGCTAAAGCCTACATCAGGGTGAAGCTGTCACACCAAGTGCATTTAACCAGCAATAGTCTGTTTATTTTTTGGCCATATACTACATCAGGGGCAAGCTGCGCCTGTCACCAAGTGCATTTAACCCTCAATGGTGTGGTTGTTTTTTGGCTAAAGCCTACATCAGGGTGAAGCTGTCACACCAAGTGCATTTAACCAGCAATAGTCTGTTTATTTTTTGGCCATATACTACATCAGGGGCAAGCTGCGCCTGTCACCAAGTGCATTTAGCCCTCAGTAGTGTGGTTGGTCAAGCTGTCACACCAAGTGCATTTAACCAGCAATAGTCTGTTCATTTTTTGGCCATATACTACATCGGGGGCAAGCTGCGCCCGTCACCAAGTGCATTTAACCCTCAGTAGTGTGGTTGGTCAAGCTGTCACACCAAGTGCATTTAACCAGCAATAGTGTGGTTATTTTTTGGCCATATCCCAAGATGTCTAATTCTGTCAGTAAATCCATACCGGTCACCCAGCGCCTAAATACTAGGCCTCAAATTTATATCCCGCTAAATCTGTCGTTACCGCTGTACTGTTCTGGCTGGGCAAGTTATTTAGTGTCCGTCAAAGCACATTTTTTGTTCTGGGTTGAAAAACAATTCTCAATTTAGCAATTTCATAATTTAGTGGTTTCTGCTGTATCAGAGCTATTTGAAATCTATCCCTAAATGGGTATATAATATTCAAGGTGCACATAGGGTCATTCAGAATAACTTCACACACACGCTACTGTGCATTTCCAAGTCTAATTCTGTCAGTAAATCCATACCGGTCACCCAGCGCCTAAATACTAGGCCTCAAATTTATATCCCGCTAAATCTGTCGTTACCGCTGTACTGTTCTGGCTGGGCAAGTTATTTAGTGTCCGTCAAAGCACATTTTTTGTTCTGGGTTGAAAAACAATTCCCAATTTAGCAATTTCCTAATTTAGTGGTTTCTGCTGTATCAGAGCTATTTGAAATCTATCCCTAAAAGGGTATATAATATTCAAGGTGCACATAGGGTCATTCAGAATAACTTCACACACACGTTACTGTGCATTTCCAAGTCTAATTCTGTCAGTAAATCCATACCGGTCACCCAGCGCCTAAATACTAGGCCTCAAATTTATATCCCGCTAAATCTGTCGTTACCGCTGTACTGTTCTGGCTGGGCAAGTTATTTAGTGTCCGTCAAAGCACATTTTTTGTTCTGGGTTGAAATACAATTCCCAATTTAGCAATTTCATAATTTAGTGGTTTCTGCTATATCAGAGCTATTTGAAATCTATCCCTAAAAGGGTATATAATATTCAAGGTGCACATAGGGTCATTCAGAATAACTTCACACACACGCTACTGTGCATTTCCAAGTCTAATTCTGTCAGTAAATCCATACCGGTCACCCAGCGCCTAAATACTAGGCCTCAAATTTATATCCCGCTAAATCTGTCGTTACCGCTGTACTGTTCTGGCTGGGCAAGTTATTTAGTGTCCGTCAAAGCACATTTTTTGTTCTGGGTTGAAAAACAATTCCCAATTTAGCAATTTCCTAATTTAGTGGTTTCTGCTGTATCAGAGCTATTTGAAATCTATCCCTAAAAGGGATATATAATATTCAAGGTGCACATAGGGTCATTCAGAATAACTTCACACACACGCTACTGTGCATTTCCAAGTCTAATTCTGTCAGTAAATCCATACCGGTCACCCAGCGCCTAAATACTAGGCCTCAAATTTATATCCCGCTAAATCTGTCGTTACCGCTGTACTGTTCTGGCTGGGCAAGTTATTTAGTGTCCGTCAAAGCACATTTTTTGTTCTGGGTTGAAATACAATTCCCAATTTAGCAATTTCATAATTTAGTGGTTTCTGCTGTATCAGAGCTATTTGAAATCTATCCCTAAAAGGGTATATAATATTCAAGGTGCACATAGGGTCATTCAGAATAACTTCACACACACGCTACTGTGCATTTCCAAGTCTAATTCTGTCAGTAAATCCATACCGGTCACCCAGCGCCTAAATACTAGGCCTCAAATTTATATCCCGCTAAATCTGTCGTTACCGCTGTACTGTTCTGGCTGGGCAAGTTATTTAGTGTCCGTCAAAGCACATTTTTTGTTCTGGGTTGAAAAACAATTCCCATTTTAGCAATTTCCTAATTTAGTGGTTTCTGCTGTATCAGAGCTATTTGAAATCTATCCCTAAAAGGGTATATAATATTCAAGGTGCACATAGGGTCATTCAGAATAACTTCACACACACGCTACTGTGCATTTCCAAGTCTAATTCTGTCAGTAAATCCATACCGGTCACCCAGCGCCTAAATACTAGGCCTCAAATTTATATCCCGCTAAATCTGTCGTTACCGCTGTACTGTTCTGGCTGGGCAAGTTATTTAGTGTCCGTCAAAGCACATTTTTTGTTCTGGGTTGAAATACAATTCCCAATTTAGCAATTTCATAATTTAGTGGTTTCTGCTGTATCAGAGCTATTTGAAATCTATCCCTAAAAGGGTATATAATATTCAAGGTGCACATAGGGTCATTCAGAATAACTTCACACACACGCTACTGTGCATTTCCAAGTCTAATTCTGTCAGTAAATCCATACCGGTCACCCAGCGCCTAAATACTAGGCCTCAAATTTATATTCAGCTGAATTTGAATACAATACATTGGGCCAAATAATATTTTTGTTGTTGTGGTGAACGATAACAATGAGGAAAACATCTAGTAAGGGACGCGGACGTGGACATGGTCGTGGTGGTGTTAGTGGACCCTCTGGTGCTGGGAGAGGACGTGGCCGTTCTGCCACATCCACACGTCCTAGTGTACCGACTACCTCAGGTCCCAGTAGCCGCCAGAATTTACAGCGATATATGGTGGGGCCCAATGCCGTTCTAAGGATGGTAAGGCCTGAGCAGGTACAGGCATTAGTCAATTGGGTGGCCGACAGTGGATCCAGCACGTTCACATTATCTCCCACCCAGTCTTCTGCAGAAAGCGCACAGATGGCGCCTGAAAACCAACCCCATCAGTCTGTCACATCACCCCCATGCATATCAGGGAAACTGTCTGAGCCTCAAGTTATGCAGCAGTCTCTTATGCTGTTTGAAGACTCTGCTGGCAGGGTTTCCCAAGGGCATCCACCTAGCCCTTCCCCAGCGGTGGAAGACATAGACTGCACTGACGCACAACCACTTATGTTTCCTGATGATGAGGACATGGGAATACCACCTCAGCATGTCTCTGATGATGACGAAACACAGGTGCCAACTGCTGCGTCTTTCTGCAGTGTGCAGACTGAACAGGAGGTCAGGGATCAAGACTGGGTGGAAGACGATGCAGGGGACGATGAGGTCCTAGACCCCACATGGAATGAAGGTCGTGCCACTGACTTTCACAGTTTGGAGGAAGAGGCAGTGGTGAGACCGAGCCAACAGCGTAGCAAAAGAGGGAGCAGTGGGCAAAAGCAGAACACCCGCCGCCAAGAGACTCCGCCTGCTACTGACCGCCGCCATCTGGGACCGAGCACCCCAAAGGCAGCTTCAAGGAGTTCCCTGGCATGGCACTTCTTCAAACAATGTGCTGACGACAAGACCCGAGTGGTTTGCACGCTGTGCCATCAGAGCCTGAAGCGAGGCATTAACGTTCTTAACATTAGCACAACCTGCATGACCAGGCACCTGCATGCAAAGCATGAACTGCTCCCCCTGCTACCTCTTCTGCTGCTGCCGCCTCGGCCTCTTCTGCTGCTGCCGCCTCGGCCTCTTCTGCTGCTGCCGCCTCGGCCTCTTCCTCTGCCCCTGGAGGAACGTTGGCACCTGCCGCCCAGCAAACAGGGGATGTACCACCAACACCACCACCACCTCCGTCACCAAGCGTCTCAACCATGTCACACGGCAGCGTTCAGCTCTCCATCTCACAAACATTTGAGAGAAAGCGTAAATTCCCACCTAGCCACCCTCGATCCCTGGCCCTGAATGCCAGCATTTCTAAACTACTGGCCTATGAAATGCTGTCATTTAGGCTGGTGGACACAGACAGCTTCAAACAGCTCATGTCGCTTGCTGTCCCACAGTATGTTGTTCCCAGCCGCGACTACTTCTCCAAGAGAGCCGTGCCTTCCCTGCACAACCAAGTATCCGATAAAATCAAGTGTGCACTGCGCAACGCCATCTGTGGCAAGGTCCACCTAACCACAGATACGTGGACCAGTAAGCACGGCCAGGGACGCTATATCTCCCTAACTGCACACTGGGTAAATGTAGTGGCAGCTGGGCCCCAGGTGGAGAGCTGTTTGGCGCACGTCCTTCCGCCGCCAAGGATCGCAGGGCAACATTCTTTGCCTCCTGTTGCCACCTCCTCCTACTCGACTTCCTCCTCCTCTTCTTCCACCTGCTCATCTAGTCAGCCACACACCTTCACCACCAACTTCAGCACAGCCCGGGGTAAACGTCAGCAGGCCATTCTGAAACTCATATGTTTGGGGGACAGGCCCCACACCGCACAGGAGTGGTGGCAGGGTATAGAACAACAGACCGACGAGTGGTTGCTGCCGGTGAGCCTCAAGCCCGGCCTGGTGGTGTGTGATAATGGGCGAAATCTGGTTGCAGCTCTGGGACTAGCCAGTTTGACGCACATCCCTTGCTTGGCGCATGTGCTGAATTTGGTGGTGCAGAAGTTCATTCACAACTACCCCGACATGTCAGAGCTGCTGCATAAAGTGCGGGCCGTCTGTTCGCGCTTCCGGCGTTCACATCCTGCTGCTGCTCGCCTGTCTGCGCTACAGCGTAACTTCGGCCTTCCCGCTCACCGCCTCATATGCGACGTGCCCACCAGGTGGAACTCCACCTTGCACATGCTGGACAGACTGTGCGAGCAGCAGCAGGCCATAGTGGAGTTTCAGCTGCAGCACGCACGGGTCAGTCGCACTGCGGAACAGCACCACTTCACCACCAATGACTGGGCCTCCATGCGAGACCTGTGTGCCCTGTTGCGCTGTTTCGAGTACTCCACCAACATGGCCAGTGGCGATGACGCCGTTATCAGCGTTACAATACCACTTCTATGTCTCCTTGAGAAAACACTTAGGGCGATGATGGAAGAGGAGGTGGCCCAGGAGGAGGAGGAGGAGGAGGAGGAAGAGGGGTCATTTTTAGCACTTTCAGGCCAGTCTCTTCGAAGTGACTCAGAGGGAGGTTTTTGGCAACAGCAGAGGCCAGGTACAAATGTGGCCAGCCAGGGCCCACTACTGGAGGACGAGGAGGACGAGGATGAGGAGGAGGTGGAGGAGGATGAGGATGAAGCATGGTCACAGCGGGGTGGCACCCAACGCAGCTCGGGTCCATCACTGGTGCAGTGGCTGGGGGGAAAGGCAGGACGATGACGATACGCCTCCCACAGAGGACAGCTTGTCCTTACCCCTGGGCAGCCTGGCACACATGAGCGACTACATGCTGCAGTGCCTGCGCAACGACAGCAGAGTTGCCCACATTTTAACCTGTGCGGACTACTGGGTTGCCACCCTGCTGGATCCACGCTACAAAGACAATGTGCCCACCTTACTTCCTGCACTGGAGCGTGATAGGAAGATGCGCGAGTACAAGCGCACGTTGGTAGACGCGCTACTGAGAGAATTCCCAAATGTCACAGGGGAACAAGTGGAAGCCCAAGGCCAAGGCAGAGGAGGAGCAAGAGGTCGCCAAGGCAGCTGTGTCACGGCCAGCTCCTCTGAGGGCAGGGTTAGCATGGCAGAGATGTGGAAAAGTTTTGTCAACACGCCACAGCTAACTGCACCACCACCTGATACGCAACGTGTTAGCAGGAGGCAACATTTCACTAACATGGTGGAACAGTACGTGTGCACACCCCTCCACGTACTGACTGATGGTTCGGCCCCATTCAACTACTGGGTCTCTAAAGTGTCCACGTGGCCAGAGCTAGCCTTTTATGCCTTGGAGGTAATGGCCTGCCCGGCGGCCAGCGTTTTGTCTGAACGTGTATTCAGCACGGCAGGGGGTGTCATTACAGACAAACGCAGCCGCCTGTCTACAGCCAATGTGGACAAGCTGAGGTTCATAAAAATGAACCAGGCATGGATCCCACAGGACCTGTCCGTCCCTCGTCCAGATTAGACATTAACTTCCTCCCCTTAACCATATATTATTGTACTCCAGGGCACTTCCTCATTCAATCTTATTTTTATTTTCATTTTACCATTATATTGCGAGGCTACCCAAATTTGAATGAACCTCTCCTCTGTCTGGGTGCCGGGGCCTAAATATATGCCAATGGACTGTTCCAATGTTGGGTGACGTGAAGCCTGATTCTCTGCTATGATATGAAGACTGATTCTCTGCTAACATGAAGCCAGATTGTCTGTTACGGGACCTCTCTCCTCTGCCTGGGTGCTGGGCCTAAATTTATAAAAATAGACTCTTACAGTGGTGGGTGACGTGAAGCCTGATTCTCTGCTATGACATGCAGACTGATTCTCTGCTGACATGAAGCCAGATTCTCTGTTAATGGACCTCTCTCCTCTGCCTGGGTGCTGGGCCTAAATATATGCCAATGGACTGTTGCACTGGTGGCTGACGTGAAGCCTGATTGTCTGTTACGGGACCTCTCTCCTCTGCCTGGGCGCTGGGCCTAAATATCTGACAATGGACTGTTGCATTGGTGGCTGACGTGAAGCCTGATTCTCTGCTATGATATGAAGACTGATTCTCTGCTGACCTGAAGCCAGATTGTCTGTTACGGGACCCCTCTCCTCTGCCTGGGTGCTGGGCCTAAATTTATGAAAATGGACTGTTGCAGTGGTGGCTGACGTGAAGCCTGATTCTCTGCTATGACATGCAGACTGATTCTCTGCTGACATGAAGCCAGATCCTCTGTTACGGGACCTCTCTCCTCTGCCTGGGTGCTGGGCCTAAATTTATGACAATGGACTGTTGCAGTGGTGGCTGACGTGAAGACTGATTCTCTGCTATGACATGAAGAATGATTCTCTGCTGACATGAAGCCAGATTGTCTGTTACGGGACCTCTCTCCTCTGCCTGGGTGCTGGGCCTAAATTTATGAAAATGGACTCTTACAGTGGTGGGTGACGTGAAGCCTGATTCTCTGCTATGACATGCAGACTGATTCTCTGCTGACATGAAGCCAGATTCTCTGTTAAGGGACCTCTCTCCTCTGCCTGGGTGCTGGGCCTAAATATATGCCAATGGACTGTTGCACTGGTGGCTGACGTGAATCCTGATTGTCTGTTACGGGACCTCTCTCCTCTGCCTGGGTGCTGGGCCTAAATATCTGACAATGGACTGTTGCATTGGTGGCTGACGTGAAGCCTGATTCTCTGCTATGATATGAAGACTGATTCTCTGCTGACATGAAGCCAGATTGTCTGTTACGGGACCTCTCTCCTCTGCCTGGGTGCTGGGCCTAAATTTATGAAAATGGACTGTTGCAGTGGTGGCTGACGTGAAGCCTGATTCTCTGCTATGACATGCAGACTGATTCTCTGCTGACATGAAGCCAGATTGTCTGTTACGGGACCTCTCTCCTCTGCCTGGGTGCTGGGCCTAAATTTATGAAAATGGACTCTTACAGTGGTGGGTGACGTGAAGCCTGATTCTCTGCTATGACATGCAGACTGATTCTCTGCTGACATGAAGCCAGATTCTCTGTTAAGGGACCTCTCTCCTCTGCCTGGGTGCTGGGCCTAAATATATGCCAATGGACTGTTGCACTGGTGGCTGACGTGAATCCTGATTGTCTGTTACGGGACCTCTCTCCTCTGCCTGGGTGCTGGGCCTAAATATCTGACAATGGACTGTTGCATTGGTGGCTGACGTGAAGCCTGATTCTCTGCTATGATATGAAGACTGATTCTCTGCTGACATGAAGCCAGATTGTCTGTTACGGGACCTCTCTCCTCTGCCTGGGTGCTGGGCCTAAATTTATGAAAATGGACTGTTGCAGTGGTGGCTGACGTGAAGCCTGATTCTCTGCTATGACATGCAGACTGATTCTCTGCTGACATGAAGCCAGATTGTCTGTTACGGGACCTCTCTCCTCTGCCTGGGTGCTGGGCCTAAATTTATGAAAATGGACTCTTACAGTGGTGGGTGACGTGAAGCCTGATTCTCTGCTATGATATGAAGACTGATTCTCTGCTGACATGAAGCCAGATTGTCTGTTACGCGACCTCTCTCCTCTGCCTGGGTGCTTGGCCTAAATTTATGAAAATGGACTGTTACAGTGGTGGGTGATGTGAAGCCTGATTCTCTGCTATGACATGAAGACTGATTCTCTGCTGACATGAAGCCAGATTGTCTGTTACGGGACCTCTCTCCTCTGCCTGGGTGCTGGGCCTAAATTTATGACAATGGACTGTTGCAGTGGTGGCTGATGTGAAGCCTGATTCTCTGCTATGACATGCAGACTGATTCTCTGCTGACATGAAGACAGATTCTCTGTTACGGGACCTCTCTCCTCTGCCTGGGTGCCGGGGCCTAAATATCCGAGAATGGACTGTTCCAGTGGTGGGTGACGTGAAGCCAGATTCTCTGCTATGGGACCTCTCTCCAATTGATTTTGGTTAATTTTTATTTATTAAATTTTTATTTTAATTGATTTCCCTATCCACATTTGTTTGCAGGGGATTTACCTACATGTTGCTGCCTTTTGCAGCCCTCTAGCCCTTTCCTGGGCTGTTTTACAGCCTTTTTAGTACCGAAAAGTTCGGATCCCGAACCCGAACATTTCCGGGAAGTTCGGCCGAACTTCTCGAACCCGAACATCCAGGTGTTCGCTCAACTCTACTTATAATACATGTGAGTCATTTGAGTTTGTCACTTGTGTTTATAATGTGTCAATTCATTTGTAATTTATCAGTAAAAAAAGTGTAAATTAACTGGGAACATTTTATCTGAACAATTAAATACACTCACCTAAAGAATTGTAAGGAACACCATACTAATACAGTGTTGGACCCCATTTTGTCTTCAGAACTGCCTTAATTCTATGTGGCATTGATTCAACAAGGTGCTGATAGCATTCTTTAGAAATGTTGGCCCATATTGATAGGATAGAATCTTGCAGTTGATGGAGATTTAAAGGATGCACATCCAGGGCACGAAGCTCCCGTTCCACCACATCCCAAAGATGCTCTATTGGGTTAAGATCTGGTGACTGCGGGGGCCATTTTAGTACAGTGAACTCATTGTCATGTTCAATAAACCAATTTTAAATGATTCGAGCTTTGTGACATGGTGCAGTATCCTGCTGGAAGTAGCCATCAGAGGATGGGTACATGGTGGTCATGAAGGGATGGACATGGTCAGAAACAATGCTCAGGTAGCCCGTGGCATTTAAACGATGGCCAATTGGCACTAAGGGGCCTAAAGTGTGCCCAGAAAACATCCCCCACACCATGACACCACCACCACCAGCCTGCATAGTGGTAACAAGGCATGATGGATACATGTTCTCATTCTGTTTACGCCAAATTCGGACTCTACCATTTGAATGTCTCAACAGAAATCGAGACTCATCAGACCAGGCAACATTTTTCCAGTCTTCAACAGTCCAATTTTGGTGAGCTTGTGCAAATTGTAGCCTCTTTTTCCTATTTGTAGTGGAGATGAGTGGTACCCGGTGGGGTCTTCTGCTGTTGTAGCCCATCCGCCTCAAGGTTGTGCGTGTTGTGGCTTCACAAATGCTTTGCTGCATACCTCGGTTGTAACGAGTGGTTATTTCAGTCAACGTTGTTCTTCTCTCAGCTTGAATCAGTCGGGCCATTCTCCTCTGACCTCTAGCATCAACAAGGCATTTTCACCCACAGGACTGCCGCATACTGGATGTTTTTCCCTTTTCACACCATTCTTTGTAAACCCTAGAAATGGTTGTGCGTGAAAATCCCAGTAACTGAGCAGATTGTGAAATACTCAGACCGGCCCGTCTGGCACCAACAACCATGCCACTTTCTTTCCCATTCTGACATTCAGTTTGGAGTTCAGGAGATTGTCTTGACCAGGACCACAACCCTACATGCATTGAAGCAACTGCCATGTGATTGGTTGACTAGATAATCGCATTAATGAGAAATAGAACAGGTGTTCCTAATAATTCTTTAGGTGAGTGTATATGTTGCATGCAGATTTTTTTTTGCCCCCAGGACAGTCCTGAGAAAAATCTCCAGACCTTGGCATCTGGTATTAAAATGACTCCTTAGATCAGTTAAAACAGATGGTTTTGACCGCCGGCTTCTTCACGTACATTCATCCAGATGATAATTTGTTATAACTTCAACTTCTGTGTGCTTTAGTTTAAAGTCGTTATCCTTTAATTTCATCCCACTATTGATACATATCCTGTGTCCGTAGGATAGGGGATTAGTGTTTGATTGCTGCATTGCGATGCATTGCTGCATTGATTTATGCGTACTACCGCTCCATTCACATTGGACACTCTGGGACACTTGCAGCCCCTTATTATCATTATCAGTAGGAATCCAAATGGTCGAACCACCAGTGATAAAAAAAACTAATCCCATATCGTGCAGGTAGGGAATAAGTCTTATGTGTGGGATAACCCATTGATGCATTCTTGCGCATAAGAGCAGAAGATCACATGTTCTGTTTTTGTCATAAAAGCTCCTTACATAAATAGGAGCTATTTTCTGTGATTGATTATACAATATATACACTCCTCAACACTGAAATTGCAACACCAAGACGGGCAAGTAATAAGGTTATAAAAATCGAAAAAATAGCAGCTTATCTTCAAATTTTCATGCACCTAGCTCCAATCTGTGGCACATGGGAGGGGCGTAAAAGCTAGATTATAAACAAAGATTTGTAAACAGATGAAACCTCAAAAATCAGATCTAGTCATGTGGGATTATTGTACGATGCCTCCTGTTCATCGACCTACTGGTATCGCCACTTGTCACAAACTGAAAGGGACAGAATCCTTAAGCCAAGTGACCTTGATGTATCTGTGCAACATTATGTGTCCCAGTGGTTGGAAGAACAATGACGAATTGGAATGACAGCAAATAGTGCACAGAAGTGAACATCTGCACACATGGACAGACTGGGAACTTAAAATGGCCCTGGAAAAAAAAGCCTAAAAGTGGCCCCATGTTGTAGGCGAGTCCAAATTAACAGAAAGCTGAGCAACACAAGTAGGCAGGTCCAACACAAACCACAAGTAGGCAGTGACAACAGAAGTAGGCAATCAATACAAAAGCAGGATTCATTGCTGAAGAGGATAGACCTCCTTGTGTAGACACTGTTTGCCACCATTTGACAATAGAGAATAGATAATTACTAGCCATTCTTCTAATCAGGGAAATTTCTCAGTGGGCTGATGCCGTGGGGCCTGCCTAAGCCTTCCTTACGGCCTGGTCCTTACAGCCACTGGCCTGGTACATAAGGATCTGATGCTCCCAATATTAATTAATGCATCAGATACTTATGCACCTGGTCAGCAGCCGCATGTTCCCTCCTGGATTCAACTGTATCACCATCTTCAGTATGGTAATAGGACAGTATTTTATGCTGCATCGTGGTATTTGGTTTTGCTGGGGCAGTATTTTGTGCTGCACTATTGTCTCGGATGTAACGATAGCCAGAGATTGCTCTGGAGACCATATGGGCAATGCCATGAAGAGACCTTCATAAGGCAATGTTACACTAGTCCTATTGCTGGGATTATGGTGTCAGGGGGCATAATGTACAGTAGCTGGACCCCTCCCCCAGGACAACACCAGGCCATAACCTAAACATTCTAACATGGCCTGCAGCAAAGCCGGAATTGTTTCCCATCGAGCACATCTGGGATGTCATTGGTCAGCAATTGCAAAAGGAGCTGCCAGCAGTGGATCTTGATGATTTGCGTGCCCAAGTGCATTCAGCATGGCAAAACATTCCTCAGACAACCATTCATAGCCTCATTGATAGCATGCCAAAGTGTATAAGTGTGTGTATTTTTGCTTGTGGTGCTTATACTCAGTACTGAATAAATCGAGATGTTTTGAATATTTTGTTAACATTTTTATCATTTGCATATCATTAAAATGTCTATCGATCCTGTGATTGCCATACTTTGACTGCTTTTACTTCACTGTGTTACAATTTCAATGTTGAGGAGTGAAAAAGCGTGCTGTAAATGATATGATAAAATAGTAGGAAGTATATTATTATGTGCCTTCCACTAAAATTTTACAGATAGTGATATAAGATGGATGACAGCTGGATTTATATACTCTCTTGGCTCTTAAACTTTACAATATGTTATCAACATCTGTGGCAGCTGTCAGGAATGGTTATTAAATCAATGGAAGTTAATGTCAATCTAAATTCATTAGCTACTTTTCTCATTTCTGGTAGTAAAACATTTTGAGGAGGTCCGTTTTCTCACTGGATAAAACATTGCTAAATGTTTTTTTTTTTTATTATTCAATTTGCAGATAAATGAAAGTTATCAAAACAGTGCTTGGAATTAGTGATGAGCGGAAATACCCATATTCGAATTTGCGATATTTGACAAATAATTCGCACCATATTAGTCATATATTTGAGAATTAGCAACATTCGTCATTTGGCATTCAATATCATAATTTGCAAATTATTATTCAAGATATATTTATATCTATTCGTTATTCGTAAATATGCGACAACATGTTCATATGCACGTGCGCACATAAGGGTGTGGCTTCTGCTGCAAGGCGGATCGAACAAGTTTCTAGGCCTTGTGGATTGGAAGGAATCCAGCATAAACAAAAAAGATGGTTGGAAACTTCAGCGCGGCCGAGGGCGAAATCTTGATCAAAGTAAGTTATTGTTCTAACATTACTCCTACTACATTCCTGCATGTAAATATTTACAAATGAAATGTATTTTAAACTTCGGTTTTGTTGGAATACATTTTCTCACGTGCGAATATTCCCAAAATAGTTATTCGCAGGACCTATAATTTAAATTCACACGATTAAATTATTCCATCAAAACAAAGTGTTTTAAAAAAAACACTGTTATCCTCTTAACAAACACATGTACTTTTACCCAGCATGGTTAACTTGTACTTTTAATTCCTAGGTCAATCAGTTACGCTGGAATACTACTAATGTATATATTTTTAAATATCGATTAATGGTTGTTGTGGGGGTTGCTTCAACAGGAGGCAGAGATCTGCTGCTGCTTCTGCTGCTGCTCTGGACCGGGGCTGAGGACTCCGTGGCACTGGAGTTGGCCACAAGAGTCATCACAGCCTCTGTGTCCTGGGATGTGATGGGCCTTGGACGACTGCCCATTTGGAAGAAATCACGGATCAGACGGACGCCCCTGCCACCTGCACCCGCCTGTCCGTGACTGGAGGATCGGCCCGTGCTGGCTGCGGTCCAGCGGCGGAACTGACTCCTCGATTGCCCCTACTGTGGCTGGCTGGACGGCCTGTGCCGCTCATATATATTGTTTTTGCTTAAAAAGAAAGGTTAAAGAACCAAGAAATAATATAATAAAATAAAAAATAAAAGATGTGTGATGGGACAAACTTTATTGGGGTAGGGAAAGTGTGTGTTGAAATTTAAGAGGAAAAATAATAATAATTAAGGGACCCACTAAATTAAAAAGAGAATAGAGATGCCCTTGAGTTAGATACTGAAGTTTCTTCCTCAGAGGGTGAACCAGACTCAGAGGCTACTGGTGGTAAACGAACAGGGCCCCAATCTGCAAGAAGACCATATGGTGGTAGAAATAGAGGTCGGGGTAGTAGAAGAGGACGAGGGGGTAGAGGTCAATACGGTAGGGGGGGTTTTTTAGACGATACCCCGCCGATCTCTCAATACCTACTGAGGAACAAACATTGACATCCCCCTATACGTCCCAAACAATATCCCAATTTTCATCTAGATCAGTGAGGGACGAGTTACAAGTTATCAACCTGTCTTCACGCATTCTGACCACCATGGAGACTCAAGTTCTACAAAAGGGCCTTTCATTTGTCCCGATGCGCAGATTTGATTGTTTTGGGTGGGTTAAAGACCTAAATCTATTTGCGCGCAAACTCAAGTGGCGCAAATTTTTTGTCACCAATGACCGCAGAAAATGCGAGGAATTGGGAATTGATATGTCAGATCTTCCAGATGTCCAAATTCTATCAGATCTTCTTGCTGAGGGACAAAGAGATCCAGGTGATGGTCCATTCACCAAGCTCAGATTACCCTCAACCAAAATGCCACCTATTAGTGACTGTACCCCAATTGATACGTTTGTGTCCATAGTGTCCAATAAGCTGAGTCAGATTGATACGCATGGACTTAGTAGTGACAATTTGAATGATCAAGAAAGAGGGGCCTTGTGGTTATTGCAACAGGACAAGGAAGTGGTGATTAAATCATCAGATAAGGGCGGGAATATTGTTGTTCTTGGGCACGAACAATACCGCAATATGTGTATGAGCGTGCTCAAGGATAAGCTTACATATGAATTACTCCCGTCTGATCCCACTACAGTTTATAAGATGGAACTGTCTTGTATTTTGAACCAAGCCCTAGAGAAGAAACTCATTGATAAGACTGAATTGGCTTTTTTGTTACCTGCACACCCAGTCACTGCAGCCTTTTATTGTCTCCCCAAAGTTCACAAGGGGTATGAACCTCTAAAGGGGAGGCCGATAGTGTCTGGGAATAATTGTTTGACAGCCAATATCAGTACTTACGTTGACACCATCTTGCGTCCATTTGTCAATAGTTTGCCCTCACATGTAAGGGATACTATGGATGTGCTGGGACGCTTGGATGGTGTCCAATGTGACAAGGGCACCTATCTAGCTAGTTTGGATGTGGAGGCGCTCTACAGCTCAATCCCTCATGGATTGGGCTGTGGAGCGATCCTAACGTTCCTTCAGCAGAGGGGTGAACAATACAGGGACCACAATGGCTTTGTCATGGAATTGTTGAGTTTCATACTCACGCATAACGTATTTTTGTTTGATGGCTGTATTTTCCACCAGCTCAGGGGGGTCGCAATGGGTAGTCCCTGTGCCCCGACTTTTGCGAACCTCTACCTGGGCTGGTGGGAAAGAGAGGTGGTGTTCTGTGAGGACATGGAGCGATTCACGGATGTTGTCCCCCTCTGGATCAGATACATCGACGATGTGCTGATCCTGTGGGGGGGCGACAGTGAGCTGTTCCTCGAATTCGTTGCGGTCCTCAATAATAATACAGTGGGACTGTTTTTCACCTCAGAAATTGATATGAACAATATTTCCTTCCTGGATCTGTCCATTTCATTGTCTGCTGATGGGCACATTAGTACCAACGTTTTTAGAAAGCCCACGGCTACGAAGAATCTCTTGAAATGGGAGAGCGCGCACCCTTTGGCCCTCAGGAGAGGAATTCCTAAGGGCCAATATTTGAGGGTGAGGAGGAACTGTTCCCATCTTGGTGACTTTAGGGTGGCTGCTAAAGATCTCCAACAGAGGTTTCGGTGTCGTGGTTATCCTCAGCAGTGTCTAAAACAGGCTTATCAGCACTCAATGAGCACCAACAGGGATCTGTTGTTGTCTCCGAAAAAGAGAGACACTAGCGAGAACATCGTGAGGATTATCGGGACGTTTGACAGTGCTTATGATAGGGTGCGTCATGTTCTCGCTGAGCACTGGGACATATTGAAATCTGATCCAGACATTGGTGGTTTGATTCCAGCCAACCCCTCAGTCACATATCGGCGCAACAATAATTTGCGTGATATGTTGACGCATAGCCTATACACTAGCCCCCGTCCGCAATCATAGCTACGAAACCCACTTGCAGGCACATTTCCTTGTGGATCCTGTAAATTTTGTGGGTTCATCAAAAAATCCAAAAGCTTTACCAACAGTACTGCGGACAAAACGTTCTTCATTAAGTCTTTCCATAACTGCAAGTCGGTTGGTGTTGTGTACTTAATGACATGTGTATGCAACATCAAATACGTGGGCAAAACCATCAGAGAGCTAAGAAGACGGATTGGGGAGCACATTCTGGACATTACGAATCTTAAAGATACGCCAATTGCACGCCATGTTCTTGACCTTCACAGAGGGGATACATCATCGGTCCAGTTTCAAGTGATCGACTCTGTGAAGCTATCACCTAGGGGCGGTGACTGTGATCGCATGTTGTTACAAAAAGAGGCGAGATGGATTTCTTCTCTGAACACCATTAAACCATCTGGCCTCAATGATGCGATCTTATTTGTCCCCTTCATATAGTGACAAGGCTGGCTTCTTTGTGATATTGTGCAATGTATTGTAAGAAATAGATTCATATGGGTCCCTGTGTACACATGAGCTTATGCGTCTGCTCGCTCATATACATCTCTCTGTAGTGATCCTCCTCCACTGTATACCTATAGTAAGGTGTCCATGCTGCGGTAACTATACTTAAGCCGCCTTGATAATTCCTTGTTTCTTTAATGCGGCGCTTTTTGCGCTTCCCCTGAGACCCACTGAGTTCCTCCCTCTGTCAGCCATTGGTTCGCCTCGTACCGCGCCTCCTGGCCGGATTGGCTGTGTGACGGAGGCGTGTCTAGCAGGGCGGGGTTTCACCCTGTAAAGTTCGGCGTTCTGTGGGCCGCTTTGCGGCCATCACAGTGCCGATTCACATGCACACTAGCACGCAGCACCTCAGCCTAGAGGTTGCTAGCTCAGGCAGGATAGTAACTGTTTGTTAAAGCTCCGTACCTGACACTAGAGGAATACGGCGCTAGGCAGGTATCTCTATTGCTGTCTGTTCGTCCACTACCTCGGTCAGGAAAACACAACTGAGGCTTTGGGCTCTATCTTAAATTTGGTGCACATAGCTCCTGACGAAATGCATTCTCAATGCATGGAAACGCGTTGAGCTGTTACCAATAAGGGGTATGTCAGGGCAATCCTTGCTCCTTTAATTCATCTGGAGTGATGGTGTCTGCTCTGCCATAGTCCGGCACCTGCAATTATCAGTGCAGTGAGAGTCTGCGCGCCGGCTCTCGCTGTTTGGAGTGGTGTTTGGTGTATTCCCCATACCATACATCCCCTTGATACATTTTTCACCCTGGGTCACACATCTCGAACCCTGTGGTGGATTGAGCCCCTCATGTGTTAGTGGGTTGTGAGACTGTTCTGGTATCCCAGATGGTGGCGCTGTTTGGCAGGTATCATCATTTTCTCACATATTTAGTTATAGTCAGTATTGATCACCACACTGACGGGTGATATCCTCTCTTTTAATCAGACAATTAATAAAGATATTATTATTTTGTTTTAGCGCCTATCCTCACATTATTTACCCACTAAATTAAAACCCTAAACTAAATTAATAAAAAGGCTAAATTAATTTTATTTATTTTTTTAACAGAAAACAGACACAAACACAGACAAAAACTAACACCCCCCCAAAAAAAGACAAACAGACACAAAGACAAAGAGTTAAACTACAAAGCTAGACAGAAAACATAAACTTTTTTTTTTAACTAACACAAAGACGATGAGACACACTAAGTATACAAAATAAAAGAAGGTACTAACAAAGGAGAACTCTTTTTTTTCTTTTTAAGAAATTACACTAACACAAAAAGACGCAGACAGTAAGACCCAGACAAGACAGCTAAAACTAAACAGATAACAGTAAAGTTTTTTTTTTTTATTAAACTAAAAACACTAAAGGACAAAGACAATAAGACGCGGATAGTACAGATAAAACTAACTGTCAACACTCAATTAAACTTTTTATTTATTTATTTATTAACCTAAATCAAAGACAAAGACAAGACAGACTAAACCGACAAAAACAGACAGACTATACACTAAGACCCTAAATCCCTGACTAACCTAGCGCTAACTAAGATGAGAAATTGACAGCCCTACCGCTAACCTACACTAATATTCTATGTATTTGTTATTCCCTAACACTAAAGCCCTACACTGATCCCTGCTCTAAACCTATTAGCCCTGACTAACTCTGTCTTTCACCTAATTAAACTAACCTATCACTGATAATTTTGACCCTAACAGCTAATCCCTAATCTATATCTAACAATAACTAGCTAATATTATTTCATATATCAATTGGGGATGGGGAATTAGAATATCACAAAGCACCAGCACCACCACAGCTCCTCTCTCTGCCACAAATACAACACGACAAAATGGCTGCCAGGTGTGCCTTCATTTATATAGTGAGAAGGTAGGCTTCTTTCGGATTGGTTGCTAGGTTTGTTGCTCGGCCTTCTAATTGGCTAATCTTGGTAAATTAGGGAGGGGTTAGGATCAACTCACTAAGAAAGGAAAAAATGAAAAGGAAAAAAACGAATATTCGATCTGCGAATATATATAACTCTAGTCGACATATTCAGCTATTCTTCTACTATTTCAAATAACACAAGGGCCAAATGTCGGATCGGGTAAAGAATGCTGTAATTAGACTTAGGAGACCATTTTACACGTTTAAAAACCTTTACATGTATTGAAAGCTTAAAATGGCGGGAGTCAGTTGGGCGAATGGAATGCTGCGGAAATGACATATACGATTTTTTGCAATACATGCTGTGTAGTGCTGTCTGACACAACCCGTTAACGCTTGAGAAAAGAAGGGAATACAAAACACAAATAGATTACTGCGAATAGTCAAGTGATGACTTTTCGCAGGAAAGTTTTTACGTGTAATGTCCTTACTCTAACAGGAGTATTTAAACCATTGATTGGATTTGTAGATTGATATCAGGGAAATGTTATTGAACTTGGAACATAAAATTAGCATATGCGATTATTCGGTATTTAACATTCGCACAAATCGGATTGCAATACAGCATGAGGCATTTCACAGCCTTGAAACGAGGTGGCAATAGCGTTTAGAAATTGACGAATATGGCGAATATTGTGATATATTTTAAATTGACAAATATAGCACTATCTTCGACATATTCTACTAGATTGTGCAATTGTACGTGTGTCTGCTATGGAATATGGAATTATTGGGACTTTGAGCAATTAAAAAAAAATATATACTGTATATATATATATATATAGTTAAGGCTGTGTACAGCCTGTAATTGTTGCTTGCTTGGTCAGTACCTGTTCCGTGACGCCACTTCCAGTCACTTCCTTCGTGACGCCACTTCCGGTTCGGGTCCCCGTGGTTCCAGAGCGCGGCGCCTTTGGCAAGTGTTGCTGCGCAACGGCCAGGCGGACGAGGCCTGCCGGTGGCCGCAAACGCTTCTCCCCCTGCTTCGCCTACCTCCGGTCCGGACGCTCCATGCAGGCTCCCGGCCCATCGCCGCAGGGGTCAGCGCGCGGGGGGAGGGGGGGGCAGGCTGGTTACAAGGGGCCTCAGGGCAGCAGGGCTAGCAGCACAGCCAGCCTCAGTCCTGTCAGCCAGCTGCTGCGGGCGCCGCTTCTCCGCTCCTGCGGGTCGGCGGCTATTTGTCTGCCTGTTAGCTGCTACCCTTAACTCCCGCACTGCTGGAAAAAAAAAAAAAAAGAACATTAATTGAGGTTTTGTTGGTAAAGGATCTGGTTACCCATGTGTTTTTTATGGTCATAGGTCTGGCGTTTTACGGTGCCACGCTGGTGGCATGTTCCCTGTTTGCCGCTGGCATCTTGGTTCCAGTCACAAGGTGGCTGGCATCCCCTGAATCGCTCAGGTGCCATGTCTCGCCGGGCCGCGGGTGCACGTATTCCCTGAATCGATCAGGTCCATGCACTCCCTGTTTCGCTCTGGTCCGTCATTCCATGAGTGGCGATCCTCACTCCATGTTCAGTTCCGTCCTCCCGCGGCTCTCGTTTTCTTGTTTTCCGGGGGCGGGGGGGGGGGGAAATTATATTCATCTGTGTATTTTCATACCTTCTCCATGCAGTGTAAGATGTCTCAGGCTCCGGAATCAGACGATAGTATGTCCTTACCCGGGTCTTCTGTGTCGGGGCGCGTAACCCCTCTCTGCGTAGCTGGACCATCCCGAAACTCGTCGCGGAGCTCAACAAGAGGGGAATCCGTCATCCCGCTTCTGCAAGGAAGGCGGAGCTCTACCGTCTCCTGATGACAGAACCGGAGGGTTCCAACTACCAGCCCTCTCTCTCTTCGATCCAGCTGTCCCTGCTGCAGTTGCAGTCTACCATCGACAGTCTGGCTGGTTCGGTGGCGAATATTCAAGCCAGGATGGGGGGAATTGGAGTCCTGGCCTCCGGCAGCACCGCCTTCCCCAGCCCCTCCTGCCTTTCCTTCTACTTCCCAGGACACGGCACCAGGTACGGTCCGTGCCAGCCCCCAGATTGCTCCCTCGCACTTCATCCCGGAGAATTTAAAAAGGAGTATTCTGGCAGGGAGGGATGTCAACTTGGCGTCTATTCTCATCGCGTCTCAGGACGTGTCAGAGAATAAGATAATCAATTGCGGGGAAGTCTTGGTAGTTCTCAGGGCCAAGGATGCCCGCCTGAACCATAAGCTATCAATCCCAGAGTTTGTCCTAGCTTTCAGCCTCTACCGGGACACCATCTGCGCCGTCCAGCCACACAGATGTGAGGAACTGGACTCGTACTTGTACCGAGTCACCGACTTGGGGTAGAAGTACGGTGGAACCAATTTTTACGATTATCACTGGCCCTCGCCCAGTTTCAATTCATCACGGACTGGGCGAATCTTGACATGGAGTTGTTCTGTCGCCATTTCACGGGGTTACGCGCTCCAACGTGCGCGGCTTGTCATTCCATTCAGCATACTGCTGACTGGTGTCCCAACCTGCCCACCCCGGCCCGGAAGGGTTCCCCTCCGGCGCCCAGCGGTTCGAGGCTTCTACCGATAAGCTGGGTAGGCCCATCACGTATTTGGGACAGAGTCAGGTGTGTCACGCTGGGGGTTGCGGTTTCAATAGCTGCCGAGCGCTGCACATCTGCTCCCTCTGTTTCAGGGCCCATCCCAGCCCCAGCTGCCCGAAAAAGACAGCACAAGAATCTATGACTGGCCGACATTAACATCGAGCTCTTGGGCGTCCTATTGCAAGACCATCCCGCCGGATTCGAGAGGGGTTTCCACACGGGTTTCATTGCCCTCCCTCAAGTTTCCTGGGATGGAAGGAACCTGCAGTCGGCTACCCAAGATCCGGCGGCAGTAGCCACCTTGTTGCAGGACGAGGTACGGAAGGGTTTCCTGCTAGGCCCGTTCAAGTCCATCCCCTTCGCCACTTGGAGGGTAAACCCAATTGGTCTGGTCTCCAAGCAGTCCTCCAATAAAAGGCGTTTAATTTATGACTTGTCAGGCTCCACACATGTCGCCTATCCCCAGCCTCAACTCCTTGATCCCATCAGAGGAGTTCTCCATGACATACGCATCCATTGATGAAGCCATCCAGTACGTCCTGCTGGCCGGGGAAGGGGCTTGGTTCGCGGCCATCTTCCATCCACAGTGGTTGGTCGGTAGTTGGCCGGTGGAACTTATATCCGAGGCCGGGTTCATAAATTCCTCCCCGCTATTGGAGTTGTAGCCAATAGTAGCCGCCCAGGTATGGGGTCCTCTCTGGGCAAACAAATCGGTCATCTTCAGGACGGACAGTCAGGTTCTGGTAGAGGTCATCTCCAAAGGGAGGGCCAAGTCTCTCAAAATCATGTCCCTGCTGCGTAGACTTGTTTGGCTGTCCCTAACGTTTAACTTCCATATTTTCACGTTCCATATTCAGGGGGCACAGAACGTGGCGGCCGAAGCCCTGTCTCGTTTTAATTACGATGTCTTCTTTCAGGAACTCCCAGAGGCAGACCCCGTCAGTATTCCAGCTCCGCCATTCAGCTCCCTCCTGTTGGACTAGGGCCCCTGATAGCGTCCGCGCGGACTTTAGTCCAGCATTCTCTAGCCGCCAACACCGCCAGGAATTATTACGCCGAGTTCAGAGTCTATAGGCAGTTTGTTGACACCTATCCTCGGGGGGAGGTGGACGAGGTCACGTTCATCATGGCTTTTATAGCCCATTGCCACTCCCACCGCCACCTGTCATTTAACACCATCAAACTGTATTTGGCCACATTCAGCACCATCGGATGCTCGGCGACCCCTCTGCCAAATCCATTTTTTCCAATCAGGCCATCAAAGCCACCCTTAGGCGCATTCAGAAAGTCAGCACGGCGGTCCAGGTGCGCAGGCAACCAGTCTCAGGCGAGCTTTTCCGCAGATTGTCCGTAGCCCTAGACAGTCTCCCTTTTGGGCACTCAGCGAGCATCATCAAAGCGGCCATGTACCTGGGGTTCTATGGGTTTATTAGGCCTGGGGAGTTCACCTGCTGCGCAGTCAACCGAGCGAACCTGCTCAGGCGGCATCTTGCCTGGCATTCAGACCATTTCCTTCTGTCCATCCCATCCACCAAGACAAATCAGGCAGGTCCTCCCACCGAGGTAGAGTTCTTCCCTACGTCCAACTGTTGGTGTCCTATCAAGGTGCTCAAGGAGCTTCTGGCCTCACTTCAGTCGCCCGCGCTAGACGACCCGTTGCTCCCGATAAATGGTAGGCTCCTTTCTTCTGCCCTGTTCGTCTCCAACATCCGCACGCTGGCAGCAGGGTTGGGGTACAACCCTAGCACGATATCCGGGCACTCCTTCCACATAGGGGGCACTTCCGCAGCATCCAGTCATCAGGTGCCGGCACACGTCATCTGCAAGATGGGTCGTTGGCGGTCGTCTTGCTACGCGAGGTACATTCCCAATCCGCAGGTCGAAATCTCCAGAGCCTTTTGTTCATTGGCCTTATAGGTCTCATAATGCTCCAATAAATACTTTGCACCCTACACAGTGCCAGTACTCATCTTTTGCCCACATATTTAGGCCTTACCTCGTCTCTGGCTCCGGGCACACTCCAGCCAGATAGGTCAGGGCAGTACATAGACATGCCTATTCTGTTCCTCGCTTAGCTCCTACCACAAATAGTTAAGGCTGTGTACATCCTGTAATTGTGGGAGGAGCGCCCTCCCCTATTTTAAACCCCTCGGTACAAGCAGGAGGGTGCCCGTTCCTTGCCCCTCCCTCCCGTCCCTTTTCTCATTAACTCCTCCTGGGTGGCCCACATATTTAGGCCTTACCTCGTCTCTGGCTCCAGGCACACTCCAGCCAGATAGGTCAGGGCAGTGCATAGGCATGCCTATTCTGTTCCTCGCTCAGCTCCTACCACAAATATATATATATATATATATATATATATATATATAGTATTCTGAATAGGATAGGACACACACAAAATAATAAATAATGATAGAGTTTCACTAACACTATCCGTTTTGAAAGCGAATATTCGTATTTGCGAATATTGGGTCATGTATTCGACATATTCGCAAAATCTTGAAGTGGCAATATTTGAGATAAAATTTCGCTTTGCGAATATTCACGCTCAACACTACTTGGAATCAGACTGATGTATTCATTTCATTTTATCAGAAAGAATCATACGGTATTTGCCAGAAGTCACTGAAAATGAAAAAAATTCATAGTGCTCTTAGATCCCATGTATAGAACAAAGAGATATTCCCATCACGGTCCTACGAGATGGGAAAGCCCTATGCCTCAAATATCTTCAATTTTTAATGCAGACATCTATCCTAATTGAACAAGAAGTCTTTATCATTGTCTGCCATGTTTCAGGTGGAGCTGCAGCCTGGTCCTGGTCTCATTTACTCAATGCGTAACTCAGTCCCAAGGCTGTAATCATAGAACATAACTAGTTCAATTTGCAAACATTTTGTAATTTCCTATCTATCGATCTATCTATCTATCAATCATTGTGTCTGTCTATCTGCAGTAGATATCGGCAACATAAATTGCTATGCTTCAGATTTAAAATCCAGTAGATATTGATGATAATGAGCAGATATTGATGTTGAATAGTTCTGCAACATGTGGACGAGATTTGTTTCCACTGTAAATGCCTTGGATTTTCTGCACATAACTCTGCTGTGGAAAATCTGCATGGTTTACACTATGTGTGGTCAAACACTTTAAATGACATCTGTCAGCAGATTGTAGCCTTAGGTTGATTTCACACCAGCGAGTTTTCCATCCGGATTCGGTGCGTGAAGCGAATGACTGAATCCTGACCCATTTTTTTTAAACGGGTCTGTGTACTTGATCGTCGTTGATCACTGAACATCTATATGTTCAGGAAAAATTGCAGCAAGTTCTATATTGTGCATTTTTTCATTCAGCCTTGGCTCCATAGAAATGAATGGGGCTTGCGTAAAAAATGGAAAGCATCCGGATGCAATACTTTTTTCACTGATGGTTGCTGGAGATGTTGAGTGTTACTCTTTAGTTTTTTGCAGGCAGCATGTTATAGAGCAGGAGGGGCTGAGTAGGTTTATATAGTGTTTTATGGGAAAAGATTCAGTTTAACTTATTCATTTATATTCCTGCTCTTTCTGCTCTTTGAAGTCAAGGAGGCAGTCCTATCAGTGATTGACAGCTATCTGTGTATACACAGTCATGGAGGGGAGGCTGTCAATCGTAATCATTAGGGATGAGCGAATAAAAGTTGATGAAGTGGAAGTTGATCCGAATTTCAGGAAAAATTTTATTTGCACCGAATCCGAATTTCCTCATGCTTCATGGTAACGAATCAAATTTTTTCCTAAAATGGCTGCTGCACGTGTTAGGACATGGAGCAAGAAACTCTGGGAATGAGGGATCACCCACAATGCCATGCATGCAGCCAATCAGCAGCCAGCCAGCCCTGTGATGTCACAGCCTTATAAATAGACTCAGCCATCTTGGATTCAGCCATTTTCCAGTGTACAGTGTAGGGAGAGACGTCAGCAGGTGCTAGGGACAGTGGTAGAAAAGACTTTAAAACTTTTATTTTGCTGTTTGACTCGGTCATCCACTTCGTCCCAAGTGACATCAGACACCCCCAGCCAAGAGTCGGTGGGTTCGCCAGACTCAATCCTTAGTTGGCATGGCCAGGGGACAGGCCCTGTGCCCTCAAATGTCCTCAACCTGGCTCTGTCCTTTTCTGTTCCCTCAGCCAGACAAGTATTATATGCTGTGTGCTCAGATCCACTATACAGCGAGGAAGAGGTACTAGAGGACAGTTAGCAGCTACTGGCCAGCCAAGATGTGAAGAAGACATCTGCCGCTTCCTCCAGTAGGCGGGCAAGTAGTGATGAGGAGAGTGGCGTGGAAGCTGGTGTTGCAAGCGGTCAGGCTCCTGACCCAGAGACCATTGAGGAGGACATCAGTGATGTGCAGACAGTACTCGATGATGATGATGTAGCTGATCACAATTGGGAGCCGGATGAATTAGGGGCTTCATCATCATCGGGAGAAGAGGGTGGCAGCTTGCCCGTGAGGCAGCAGCGGAGCCAGCAAGTCGCTAGCGTAGCCGGGAGTCAGCAGGTGGCAGCAGTGGGAGGTCAGGAGCCAAACGTGCCTGGGGTAGATCACCTGCTTCGCATGAGCCTACCAGCCCGGAAAGTAGTGGTGCTGCGGTTCACGGAAGCAACGACGGTAGCAGTCAGTCAGTGCGGAGTGTTGGGGGTAAAATCACCTACTCGGCGGTGTGGCCGTTTTTTGTTAAGCCCCCTGGAGAAGATGAACATGACAATTTGTAGAATCTGCAGGCAGAAGGTGAGCGTGGCCAGGGTGCCAACGTTGGCTCCATGGCCCTGCATCAACATATGCAGCATCACCATAAAGTGGCCTGGGACAACCATGGCTCCGATGTGGTGGTCCATCCTGCTGCAACAACCGCTGCATCACCCAGTGGCAGGCACCCGATTTCAGGCAGTCAAGGCTCCACCACTACATCTTAAGGGAGCTGTCTGTCCTTCCCATTATCTGCTGGTCCTGATGCTCCTGCTCCTCCTTCTACTCCTCGTTAGTGATGGGCGGCAGGGGTCATATTCGAATTCGTGATATTTCGCTAATATTTTGTTGAATATTTGTCAAATATTCGTAAAATTCATATACTCGTTATATTCTACCTTTTTTTTACGTGAAAATCTGCAAGGTAATGATTGCGTAATATGATCAATACAGGCGTGGGTCAAAAACTAATATATAGCACTATAGAATATAGTGCTATATATTCATTTTTAGAATATTCGTCATTTTTTCCATCTGAACACACGATTCCTCCCTGCTTCTTGCTTGTGGGCCAACGAGTCATTGGCCCACAAGCAACTTAAGCAGGGAGGAATCATGACTTCAGATGGAAAAAAATGACGAATATTCTAAAAAACAAATATATAGCACTATATTCTATATGGTGCTATATATTAGTTTTTTTAGAATATTCGTTTTTTTTTTTTCATCTGAAGTGAACACTATTCGTGCCAACACTACTCCTCGTCAGTTATTCCGTCAGCAATCGATCACCAAAGCGAATATCAAGAGACAACAGTCTTCCACCGGTCTGCAAGACATCCGAAAAATGGCCTGGAAACTTTGCATGCACTTCAGCCACTCCCCTGTGTAACTTCGATGTTAGCCAGTGGCAACTAATGTGTGACACCTGGCGTTTTCTCAGATCCTTTGAGGATGCCACGTTATAGCTCAGTCACCAGGACTACGGGATGAACAACGTCATTTCACTGCTTCATGTCCTGGAACAGATGCTGGTAAATCTGGCTGGTCAGGGGACTGGAGGCATGGCGACTAGATCTCATAGCCACATGGGGGGGCTGAACTGGAGGAGGAGGAGGACATTGGAGCACAAGCAATGTGTAGCGAAATGAGTGGACAGGAGAGGAAAAGCAGGAGCATCCATAGGAGCTACAGGGCGATGAGCAAGACGAGGTAGAGGACCCAGACACACCGTGGCAGTATTTAGTGGATATGGAGGCAGAGAGTCCCTCTGAGTCACTTGTACTGAATGCTATCTGAATGCTATCTTTTTTTGCGGATCTGCAAAAAAACTGATAGCATTCAGTTTTTTAGCGGACCCATAGACTTAAATGGGGCCATGTCCTGATTTTCTCGGACAAGTATAGACATGTTTTATTTGTTTTGCGGAACTATGGAATAGAAAAGGGCCCCATAGAAGTGAATGGGTCAGCATCTAATCTGAATGAGCCCTTAGTGTAAGGGATCGCTTTCTCTCAGGGGGTCACAATCACAGACAGCTCGTCAGACAGCAGATTTTAAGTCCAAAATGGTCATTTATTTTGGCACCAGCACATACAAAACAGCAAACCAAACATCTGCCTTCTGGGCTCTAAATAATACATAGTACTTTTCCCTGACTCACCTCTAGTCACAGCTTATAGACAGGGTCTAAGGCTTCAAGCCTTAGCAGGTCTGCTCATCAAACACAAGTCCATATGGGCAGGAGATCCGGCTACACGTAGCCTCGTTGCCCCTCAGGCCTTCTGGCTGAGACCACCCAGAGCCTCTGTAGGCATCTACTTCCAAGTTTCTCCTCCTCCGATGACCTCAGGTTAGGAGAAAACATGCCCTGGAATGGGGGTGGACTGGGAAGGTACCACTACCAACCCTACCTTCCCAGTCCAAATAAAATCCAGCCCTTCTACTTAACAAATAAAATAGCTTCAGCAATTATGTTTTCTGAAGCCAGTGCCATCTTCCTTGGTTTTACTTATCTCACCAAGTTGAAGAACCTGGGTGAGATATTCACCACTTCCAGGACTTTTACTGTACACATCACCACTAGAGATGAGCGAATCGAAGCTGACAAAGTCGAATTCGTTCCGAATTTCAGTAAAAATTTGATTCTGAATGAATGCGAATTTCCTAGCGCTTCATCATAGCGAATCGCTATTTTTCCTAACATGGTGGCTAGCCGGCTACAATGGTGTCTACACGTGTTAGAACATGGGGCAAGGAACTCTGGGAAGTCGGGATGACCCGTAATGCCACGCATGCAGCCAATCAGCATCCAGCCAGCCCGGTGATGTTACAGCCCTATAAATACGATCAACTGAGACTAGACGGGTATAGTAGAAAAAATATATACATATACTTTTATAAGCAATACATAAAAAATCATTATTTAATGGGTGATATATCACATCAGATAAAAAGGTGGACTACACCTGAGGGGACATAATATGATTACATACAAAGAAGGGGACAAGGAGGTCAACGTTCAGCTATACCTCAGCTAAGATTCACAAATAGCTAGAGAAAGTGCAAGTGCATATTTCAAAGCTTGTAACATATATATATATATATATATATATATATATATAGGACCTGTTTCACATGCAAAAAAGTTCTCCACATATATCACAAATAATCACAATTTATGCTGATATATATACACCTGTATCTCCACTGCCAGTGCATCAAATTAGGACATACATTTGTATAGCGCACAGACCCAGACCCACATGGGAAAAGGGGACTAGTGCCTTCAACTCAGCAAAGAAGCGCATGTGTGCATGTTATCATCTATTATAAAAAGTAGAAACAAAGTCCTATAAGGATGCATGAACGTGCATGTTGCCTCAGGGGCAGATGAAAATACCTACTGGTGCCCAAGTGGAGCAATGTAAAGACACGCACATACCAATAAATGCACCCTAGAAATCAAACTATTGAGTGACCATGTCTAAATAGATACAATCAAGATATCAGAGATAGTCACTAAGATCGATTCCTGCACTAAAAAAGACATAGCTGAATCATGCTGCAGATCATAAGCTGACAAAGCAAGGAGGAGCCTCACACTATAACATTGCGTATCCATATAGTAAAGACAGTCCAAACTCAGGAGAGCCACGTACCCCGACGCGCGTTTCGGCTAGGATGCCTTCTTGCCATTGCTCCACTTGGGCACCAGTAGGTATTTTCATCTGCCCCTGAGGCAACATGCACGTTCATGCATCCTTATAGGACTCTGTTTCTACTTTTTATAATAGATGATAACATGCACACATGCGCTTCTTTGCTGAGTTGAAGGCACTAGTCCCCTTTTCCCATGTGGGTCTGGGTCTGTGCGCTATACACATGTATGTCATAATTTGATGCACTGGCAGTGGAGATACAGGTGTATATATATCAGCATAAATTGTGATTATTTGTGAAACATGTGAAACAGGTCCTATACATATACAGACGTGGACAAAATTGTTGGTACCCTTTGGTCAATGAAAGAAAAAGTCACAATGGTCACAGAAATAACTTTAATCTGACAAAAGTAATAATAAATTAAAATTCTATAAATGTTAACCAATGAAAGTCAGACATTGTTTTTCAACCATGCTTCAACAGAATTATGTAAAAAAATAAACTCATGAAACAGGCATGGACAAAAATGATGGTACCCCTAACTTAATATTTTGTTGCGCAACCTTTTGAGGCAATCACTGCAATCAAACGCTTCCTGTAACTGTCAATGAGACATCTGCACCTCTCAGCAGGTATTTTGGCCCACTCCTCATGAGCAAACTGCTCCAGTTGTGTCCGGTTTGAAGGGTGCCTTTTCCAGACTGCATGTTTCAGCTCCTTCCAAAGATGCTCAATAGGATTGAGGTCAGGGCTCATAGAAGGCCACTTTAGAATAGTCCAATTTTTTCCTCTTAGCCATTCTTGGGTGTTTTTAGCGGTGTGTTTTGGGTCATTGTCCTGTTGCAAGACCCATGACCTGCGACTGAGACCAAGCTTTCTGACACTGGCTAGTACATTTCTCTCTAGAATTCCTTGATAGTCTTGAGATTTCATTGTACCCTGCACAGATTCAAGACACCCTGTGCCAGACGCAGCAAAGCAGCCCCAGAACATAACAGAGCCTCCTCCATGTTTCACAGTAGGGACAGTGTTCTTTTCTTGATATGCTTCATTTTTTCGTCTGTGAACATACAGCTGATGTGCCTTGGCAAAAACTTCGATTTTTGTCTCATCTGTCCACAGGACATTCTCCCAGAAGCTTTGTGGCTTGTCAACATGTAGTTTGGCATATTCCAGTCTTGCTTTTTTATGATTCGTTTTCAACAATGGTGTCCTCCTTGGTCGTCTCCCATGTAGTCCACTTTGGCTCAAACAACGACGGATGGTGCGATCTGACACTGATGTTCCTTGAGCATGAAGTTCACCTTGAATCTCTTTAGAAGTCTTTCTAGGCTCTTTTGTTACCATTCGGATTATCCGTCTCTTAGATTTGTCATCAATTTTCCTCCTGCGGCCACGTCCAGGGAGGTTGGCTACAGTCCCATGGATCTTAAACTTATGAATAATATGTGCAACTGTACTCACAGGAACATCTAGTTGCTTGGAGATGGTCTTATAGCCTTTACCTTTAACATGCTTGTCTATAATTTTCTTTCTGATCTCTTGAGACAGCTCTTTCCTTTGCTTCCTCTGGTCCATGTCGAGTGTGGTACACACCATATCACCAAACAACAAAGTGATTACCTGGAGCCATATATATAGGCCCAATGGCTGATTACAAGGTTGTAGACACCTGTGATGCTAATTAGTGGACACACCTTGAATTAACATGTCCCTTTGGTCACATTATGTTCTGTGTTTTCTAGGGGTACCATCATTTTTGTCCATGCCTGTTTCATGAGTTTATTTTTTTACATAATTCTGTTGAAGCATGGTTGAAAAACAATGTCTGACTTTCATTGGTTAACATTTATAGAATTTTAATTTATTATTACTTTTGTCAGATTAAAGTTATTTCTGTGACCATTGTGACTTTTTCTTTCATTGACCAAAGGGTACCAACAATTTTGTCCATGTCTGTATATATATATATATATATATATATATATATGTTACAAGCTTTGAAATATGCACTTGCACTTTCTCTAGCTATTTGTGAATCTTAGCTGAGGTATAGCTGAACGTTGACCTCCTTGTCCCCTTCTTTGTATGTAATCATATTATGTCCCCTCAGGTGTAGTCCACCTTTTTATCTGATGTGATATATCACCCATTAAATAATGATTTTTTATGTATTGCTTAATAAAGTATATGTATATATTTTTTCTACTATACCCGTCTAGTCTCAGTTTATCCTTTGTTCGTGTATGCCTATGTACACTGAGTGGGTATCTCACTATATAGGGTACTTCCCATCACATAGGATCACTAAATAGTGAACGCCAATATATGTGTTTTCTGTGACTGTTGTTTTCTATAAATACGATCTTAGAGGCGCTAGGGAGAGTGAAAGAAAAACTAATTGTAAAAAAAAAAGGAAAAAAGCGATTTAATAGTGCAGGCAAAGGATAGTGAGAGGAATAATTTCACAGGCAGGGAGAGACATGTGCAGATGCAAGGGAGAGTCATAGGAAAATGCTCATTGCGAAAAAAAGCGATTTACAAGTGCAGGGAAGCATTACTTGGGAATCCAGATAGTCTCATAATACAGCTCTGTCATTCCAGCAATTACAGACGTGGACAAAATTGTTGGTACCCTTTGGTCAATGAAAGAAAAAGTCACAATGGTCACAGAAATAACTTTAATCTGACAAAAGTAATAATAAATTAAAATTCTATAAATGTTAACCAATGAAAGTCAGACATTGTTTTTCAACCATGCTTCAACAGAATTATGTAAAAAAATAAACTCATGAAACAGGCATGGACAAAAATGATGGTACCCCTAGAAAACACAGAACATAATGTGACCAAAGGGACATGTTAATTCAAGGTGTGTCCACTAATTAGCATCACAGGTGTCTACAACCTTGTAATCAGCCATTGGGCCTATATATATGGCTCCAGGTAATCACTGTGTTGTTTGGTGATATGGTGTGTACCACACTCGACATGGACCAGAGGAAGCAAAGGAAAGAGCTGTCTCAAGAGATCAGAAAGAAAATTATAGACAAGCATGTTAAAGGTAAAGGCTATAAGACCATCTCCAAGCAACTAGATGTTCCTGTGAGTACAGTTGCACATATTATTCATAAGTTTAAGATCCATGGGACTGTAGCCAACCTCCCTGGACGTGGCCGCAGGAGGAAAATTGATGACAAATCTAAGAGACGGATAATCCGAATGGTAACAAAAGAGCCTAGAAAGACTTCTAAAGAGATTCAAGGTGAACTTCATGCTCAAGGAACATCAGTGTCAGATCGCACCATCCGTCGTTGTTTGAGCCAAAGTGGACTACATGGGAGACGACCAAGGAGGACACCATTGTTGAAAACGAATCATAAAAAAGCAAGACTGGAATATGCCAAACTACATGTTGACAAGCCACAAAGCTTCTGGGAGAATGTCCTGTGGACAGATGAGACAAAAATCGAAGTTTTTGCCAAGGCACATCAGCTGTATGTTCACAGACGAAAAAATGAAGCATATCAAGAAAAGAACACTGTCCCTACTGTGAAACATGGAGGAGGCTCTGTTATGTTCTGGGGCTGCTTTGCTGCGTCTGGCACAGGGTGTCTTGAATCTGTGCAGGGTACAATGAAATCTCAAGACTATCAAGGAATTCTAGAGAGAAATGTACTAGCCAGTGTCAGAAAGCTTGGTCTCAGTCGCAGGTCACATGGGTCTTGCAACAGGACAATGACCCAAAACACACCGCTAAAAACACCCAAGAATGGCTAAGAGGAAAAAATTGGACTATTCTAAAGTGGCCTTCTATGAGCCCTGACCTCAATCCTATTGAGCATCTTTGGAAGGAGCTGAAACATGCAGTCTGGAAAAGGCACCCTTCAAACCGGACACAACTGGAGCAGTTTGCTCATGAGGAGTGGGCCAAAATACCTGCTGAGAGGTGCAGATGTCTCATTGACAGTTACAGGAAGCGTTTGATTGCAGTGATTGCCTCAAAAGGTTGCGCAACAAAATATTAAGTTAGGGGTACCATCATTTTTGTCCATGCCTGTTTCATGAGTTTATTTTTTTACATAATTCTGTTGAAGCATGGTTGAAAAACAATGTCTGACTTTCATTGGTTAACATTTATAGAATTTTAATTTATTATTACTTTTGTCAGATTAAAGTTATTTCTGTGACCATTGTGACTTTTTCTTTCATTGACCAAAGGGTACCAACAATTTTGTCCACGTCTGTAGTTATTGGGGTGCAAGTGCTATGTTGAAAAGCCTTTAGTGGCTTTTATCTGTGGAAAAAGATAAATATATACACAGGTCACTTTTGCTGTTAACTGCGTTGATATTATTTAGTGGCCTATTTCAATACCAAAGGAGAAATATTTGCTCAGGTCACTTTTGTTGTTATTTGCTCTAAAAGTGTTTATTGCCATATTTCTAATGAAAAAGAGAAAAATAGACTAAGTTAATATTTGCTGTTATTTGCGCTAAAAGCGTTTCTTGCCATATTTCACTACAATACAAGCAAAATAGACTTAGTTCATATTTGGTGTTATTTGCGCTAAAAGCGTTTCTTGTCATATTTCACTACAATACGAGAAAAATAGACCCAGTTCACATTTGGTGTTATTTGCACTGAAAGCGTGTATTGTCATATTTCACTACAATACGAGAAAAATAGGCGCAGTTCGCATTTGGTGTTATTTGCGCTAAAAGCGTTTATTGTCATATTTCTAGAGAAAAAGAGAAAAATAGACTAAGTTCATATTTGTTGTTATTAGCCCTAAAAGCGTTTATTGTCATATTTCACTACAATACGAGAAAAATAGACGCAGTTCCTATTTGGTGTTATTAGCGCTGAAAGCGTTTCTTGTCATAGTTCACTATAATACGAGAAAAATAGATGCAGTTCAAATTGGTGTTATTTCCACTGAAAGCGTTTCTTGTCATATTTCACAACAATACGAGAAAGATAGACGCAGTTCACATTTGGTGTTATTTGCGATAAAAGCGTTTATTGTCATATTTCTAGAGAAAAAGAGAAAAATATTCACAGTTCACTTTTATGTTATTTACTTAGTAATCATTTAGTGGCCTATTTTAGTTCAATACAAGAAATATATACAGTACGCAGTTCACTTTTGCTGTTATTTATGCTGAAATCTTTCGTTGCCAATTTCAAATCCTCAGTAAAAAAAGAAAAATATATTTGGCGCTTTTAGTGTTTTAATTTGCTTTTAATTTAGTTAGTTCAGCTAAAAGTATGGCATAAAGAGAAGTGTAAGGCCCTGCACAAGGGAGTGTCAGAGGCGTAAATGATTCTGGCACAGGTCGCAGCAGGGGTTTCTTCCTGAGGCCTCAGGTCCACATGTTAGCCAGCGGTCATGTCTTGACCAGCAACCCAGCGGTTCTTAATTGGTTTACTGGATCTTCGACTTGGTCGCAAGTGACAGCAGCACCAGCAGCCTGAGTCTAGAGTTGCTGATGAGCAGCTTTCTTCACCCGCTTAGTGAAGAAACTACTCACCAGCAGCAGGTAGACCTGGAGTGGGACCTGAACCAGCAGGTGGTGGCATACTTTGACAGCACCCTGTCATCCGTAATAGACGGACTTCTGGGCAGCCAAAATTTGTGGCCGCAACTGGTGGAGTTTGCCCTAGAAAAGCTGTCCTGCCCGCCCAGTAGTGTGGTATCATGCTGCTGCTGTTGCTTCCATGTCCACACTATGTCACGATGCCACTCTGTGGCCTCCTGATGCTGCCATCTCCAAACTATGTCACCATGTCACTTTGTGGCCTCCTAATGCTGCCATGTCCGCACTATGTCACCCTGCCACTCTGTGGTATCATGCTGCTGCTGCTATCTCCACACTGTCACCTTGCCACTTTGTGGCCTCCTGGTGCTGCCATTTCCACACCATGTCACCATGCTACTCTGTGGTATCATGCTGCTGCAGTTGCTGCCATCTCAACATTATGTCACCTTGCCCCTCTGTGGCCTCTTGATGCTGCCATCTCTACACTATATCACCGTGCCACTCTGTGGCCAAATCATACTGCTGCTGTCACCTCCACACTTTGTCATTGTTCCACTCTGTGGCCTCCTGATGCTGCCACCGCCTCCAGACCCTGTCATTGTACCACTGAAATACAGAAATGGAAGTTATATGGAGTACTTTCAGTTTTTTTTTTTTTGCACGATCTGTATACGGAAAGCAAAAAGCAAAAGTGAAACAGAAAAAACGTTCATGTGCAAGAGGCCTAAGGCTGAGTTAATACTTGAGTAATTTGGTCAGTTTTGGCCCCGTGACTGCCAAAATAAGTATAGTGTGCAGTGATTCTAATAGTGACGCCTATCATCTGTATGTCATACTGACTGACAGTATTATTTCACTACCCCAGCACACTCCCTATGCGTGTTACTGCAAGGCACAATGTTCTACACCCATATAAAGGCTTTATGCAGTCCAGAAATAGTTGTTTTTTTATTGCAATTTGTCGCAAATATATTCAGATCAAAGCAAAAAAAAAAAGAAAATTCGTCAAACCAGCCGAATCGAATATTTGTGAAATTCACTCATCTCTAATTACTACATATCCCCCCCTTCTCCAGACCAGAGGTCTGGGTATTTCTCCACATCATACCATGCCCTATGGAAGATGTGGCCAGTGTCACATTTTTTCCTTTATTCTGCCACACCCAGGCCAGCTTAGCTCGGTTTGTCAGAAACACCAACTTTCTACCTAATATATAATACCTAAAGGACTCTTGTGCCCATCTAATGGCCCGAGGCTGCACTCTCTCACTTTTTGATCTCACGCTCTTTGTCTCATTATTTCCTCAAAATATTGCATCTTTCTTTTTCCTTTACTTTCAGCGTTTTGATCTTGGCTTTTGATACCAACAACAGGCTCTACCTCTAATTTATCTCTGCTTTCAGATTTGCTAGTTGTAGAACGATCAGAAGTTCCAATTCCATGCTCTTCCTTCTCTTCAGCAGTGGTTTCCTCAGATTTGGCAGCAGTTTCAGAGTCCTCTGCTTCTTCAGTGGCTTTTTCCACTTCGGCAGTCTCTACTTCAGACTCTTCTTTGGGCTCTGCAGCATCTGAGGATTTCTCCCACTCCAACTCATCGGTCTTAGCTTCTTCAGCATTTGTCTCTTTGAAGTCTCCATTCTCTTGGATAGCCTTCTCATCCTTCTCTGACATGGCATCATATACCTGCACTCTTACTTCCTCCTTTTCTTTCTTATCGAGGTTGGAGGCACTGGGGATATTAGGGTCCTTATCAGACTTTTCATCTTCCTATTCTGGCATTCCCTCCAGAGGGTCACCTAGGACATTGTTCTCCATTCGTGTAAGCTCCAGGAGATCCATCCCATAGTAGTAGAGAGCATCTGCATATTGGTCGTCTATCTCACTGTATCTCATCCCCATAGGGCTGCTGACTTCCTGGAAGGAATTGGTGGCTAGGGGGATGTCTTTCATGACCAGGTCCCAGTTACTCACTGCCACGAGTCTTCTGGCCTGCGCATCCGCATCAGCCATTTCAACTTGTTCAGCAGAAACTTTTCCCTTTTCTCTGTCTCGGCCGACACCTCAGCGCCACCTTCTTCAGACCCATTCTCAACAGGTCCTGGCTTGGACTTCTTAGCCTCTTCTGCCTGGCGCTTCAACTGTTCAGCATTGCGCCTTTCATCTTCCAGTTGCATTAGCACGTCCTTCAGCTTTTTCTCTGAAAGATGGATTTGTTTATTTGGAGCCTGTCTTTTTTTTGTTTCAGTATCAAGCTGTTCCTCCAGTTGTGCAACCTTTGTTTCCAAGGCCGTGATGGATGCTTTGAATTTGGTTTCAATAGAGTCTTTCAATTTAGTTTTTAACTCCTTGTTTTGTCACTTCAATTGCTGACTGGCATTAGTATTCTTCTGAGCATTGCTACGTTCTGCCTTCAGATCAGCATTCATCTGGTCAATCTGGAGAGTAGCCTTTCTCAGTCTGTCGTTGGCCAGTTCATTATAACCCTGTTGGGCTTGCCTTTTGGCCCACTCTGCCGTAGTAAGCTCCTCCTGCATATGGATCATCTCCACCTCCAGACTTTTAAGTTTCTTTTTATCTTCTTTAGACTGACTTAAAATATCATCCCTGGACGCTCTAGTGTCTTCCAACTCTCTCTGGTAATCCTTCATTTGCGCCTGCACTTTACGCAGTTGCTTGATGACTTCTCTTTTTTTTGTTTGCAGAGTAAATTTGTCCCCATAAGTCTTTTAGATCCATGTCAAGCTTTTTTTTCTGGCTGCTACAGCCAATAAACATTGCTTCCATTCATCTTCAAGCTCTACTTTTATTGCTTTTACTTGTCTCAGAAGTTGTTTCTTCTTGTCTTCACTCTGCTCCTCACATTTACAGCTGTCCTGATATGCCAGACTCCGCTGGTAGTGAGTCTCTGCCAGCAGTTGGTCATGCTCATCTACATGCTCTTTCGGGATGGTCTGACCTGCCAGGAAGTCTTCCACTGCCTGATATAGTTCTCAGACCCTATGATGACTTCTCCCCACTTAATCAGGTTCATGTCCTGAACCCGCTCTTGTCTTCACTCTGCTCCTCACATTAGGAGCTGTCCTGATATGCCAGGTAGTCCTGATATGCCGCTGGTAGTGAGTCTCTGCCAGCAGTTGGTCATGCTCGTCTATATGCTCCTTCGGGATGGTCAGACCATCCAGGTAGAGTTGAGCAGACACCTGGAAGTTCAGGTTCGACGGGTTCACAAACTTGACCCGAACTTGACTCAGAACCCGAACCCTATTGAAGTCAGTGGGAACCCAAATGTTGGAGCACTAAAATGGTTCTAAAAAAGTAATGGGAAGGGCTAGAGGGCTGCAAAAGGCAGCAAAATGTGGTTAAGAGCATGACTTCAAAAAACATAAAATACGTAAAAATAAAAAATAATAATCTTGATCTAGGAGGAGCAGGTCCATATGGAGTAGGAGGTTGAGAATGCGGTGGATGTGGCGGTGTAGATGGAAGCAGCGGTGGAGGAGGTAGCCAAAACTGGTTTTTGTTTTTGTATTTTATTTTATTATTATTATTTTTTTGTTTAAATTTGGGTAGACCCCAAAACATCGGGAAATTTTAAAAATAAAACAAAGAGAAAGTGCACTGGAGTACAACAATGTCTGGGTGAGGACGTTATACATGTCTATTCTGCACAGGGTACAGACAAGTCCCGTGGGATCCCTGCCTGGTTTATTTTACTGAAGGTGAGCTTGTCCACATTGGCTGTGGACAGGCGGCTGCGCTTGTCTGTGATAACCCCCTCCTGCTGTGCTAAACAAAGGTTCAGACAATACACAGGCTGCGAGGCAGGCCAGCACCTCCAAGGCGTAAAGGGCAAGCTCAGGCCATGTGCCCAATTTTGAGACCCAGAAGTTGAAGGGGGCAGACCTATCAGTCAGTACGTGTAGGCGTGTGCACACATACTGCTCCACCATGTCACACGTCCCCGTGACGTCCACGATCCAATTGGATATTTTCTCTATCAACTTTCAATGTTATTTTATGCGCCTACCATGGTGATAACGGGTAACAGGGAATAAGGGTTCCATGCTGGAGAGGGAGCCTGAGAAACCCCATCCAAGGGAGGTCAGTGGCTGAAATCTGATTGGGTGGAGATGTGGGACAAGTTATTAAAGTGGATGAATCGAAGGAAGGCAGGAGGCGCGTGGCAGTTACCCACTCCCAACTCAGGGAGGTATTGGCGATAAATAACAATACAGGACTCTTAAGATTCCTTGTTATTGGAATGAGTAATAGAAAATTACAGGGAATGTCACTGCGGTATTTTGGATTAGGAAACGTTATACAGGAGAGGCCGTGCTGACGCTTTGTTGACTCTAGATAACTTCTGCCTGATCCCACGTCCCTGTGACGTCCATGATCCAATTGGATATCTTTCCTATCAACTTTCAGAGTTCTTTTATGTGCCTATGATGGTGATCATGGGTAATGGGGAATCAGGGTTTCATGCTGGAGAGGGAGCCTGAGAAAGGGATACCACATCCAAGGTAGGTAAATTGCTGAAAGCTGGTTGGATGGAGAGGGTGGGTCAAGTTATTAAATTAAATTCAGCTCATGCGCCAGGCAAGGGATGTGTGTCAAACAGGCTAGGCCCAGAGCTGCTACGATATTTCGCCCATTATCGTACACCACCAGGCCGGGCTTAAGGCTCACTGGCACCAACCACTCATCAGCCTGTTGTTCTATGCCCGTTCACAGCTCCTGCGCGGTGTGGGGTTTGTCCCCCAAACAGATACATTTCTAAACTGCCTGCTGTTGTTTACCCCTGGCTGTGCTAAAGTTGGTAGTGAAGGTGTTACGCTGACCGGATAAGGAGGCGGTAGAGGATGAGGAAGCGGAGTAGGAGAAGGAAGCAACAGGATGTGAACATGGTATGAGAATGGCCCTGGGAAACCCTCCTAGCAGAGTCATAAAAAAGCAGAAGAGACTGCTGCATGACTTGGGGCTCAGACTGCTTGGCTGATTTGCAAGGGGGTGAAGTGAAAGACTAATGACCATGGGCTGCAGGTGCCAACTCTGATCTTTCAGCAGGGGACTGGGTGGGAGACAATGTGAAAGAACTGGAGGCACTGTCAGCCACCCAATCTACTTTCGCCTGTACTTGTTCTGGCCTCACCATTAGGCCCTACCAAATAACGCTGAAGGTATTGTCGCCTAATCGCACCTGAGGAAGGTGTTTCACTTGGGCGTGTAGCTGGCACAGATCGACCACGTCCTCTCCCTGCAACAGGAGCTCCACCAACACCAGCAGCACCAGGGCCACGTCCCTTGTTTGACGCTCTCCTCATTCTTTGCGTTCACCCACCAAACTAACAGATGGTTTATATCAGGCGACAATGTAACAGCCAATAGTAAACAATTAAGTTCACTGACAGTAAGGCTATGTTGGTATCATAAAGAGAAAACATTTCTTGAGGTCACACAATAGTGTGACAGACGAATTTAATACAATTACTTCACAGTCACAAAAAATTTGAATCTGTCAACTAACAATGTAACAGCAGTATTGACTGGTTTTATTGGACTGTCAGAAATGCAGTGCAGGCCACAAATGTACTATCTAGCACAAAAAGGGTTATTTTTTCAAACAACAATATACTAGCAGTATTTAACGGTTTTAGTGGACTGTCAGAAATGCAGCGCAGGCCACAAATGTACTATCTAGCACAAAAAGGGTGATTTTTTCAAACAACAATATACCAGCAGTATTTAACGGTTTTAATGGACTGTCAAAAATGCAGCGCAGGCCGCAGATGTACTATCTAGCACAAAAAGTGAGTTTTTTTCAACCGACAATGTAACAGCAGTATCATAACGGTTTTATTGGACTGTCAGATATGCAGTGCAGGCCGCAAATGTACTGTCTAGCACAAAAAGTGAGTTATTTTCAATTAGTTTCAGTATAAATCTTTGTCCTGCTCTCACTACATTCAGTGGAAGCCATCTGGCACCAGGAGAGTTATGGAGTGGGCTCGGCATGCATGTTGGTACCTGCATCCCCTGGAAGTAATGGAGACCTTTATGGCACCAAAAATGGGAAAAAGGCAGAGTGGACGCTGTAGAACCAACACTTCCTGAACTTTATGGTGGCCATTATGGCGCATAACAGGTAGTATTTAGTGTTAGGTTCCCGTCTTACAGAGATCGCCTTGAGGTTTGTCAGACGGGCTCAAATGGTTATGTACAAAATGCATTTGCAAAGCATCTCACTTTAGAAATAAGCATAAGCACTTGAATATTCTTTGTGACTATGGCATTATTGTACTTTATCTGGTTTGCAGAGTGCTGTTGCATTGTCTTTTTTCTCTATGTTTCTAGCCATGGCAGCTTGCACCTGCGCATTGGGATGTGCTGACTAGCCCCCCTTTTTTTGCACACCCTCTTACACTGCCACACGTTCCTGCACCTTTATTACAGTGGGTTCCCTCAGCTGAGTGCTACCAACATTATCAATCAGCATTGTCAAATCCAGAGGCGTTCCTAGGGTGTTTGGCACCAGGGCCCCCCCTCCCCAATACTTAAAAAAAAATGGTACCCCCTCACAGTAGTATTTCCCTCATTGTACAACCTTCACAGTAGTTTTGTACAGATGTGTGCCCTCTCACAGTAGTTATGCCCACATTGTACCCCCCTCATAGTAGTTATGCCCTCTCTGTGCCCCTTTCACAGTTGTAATGCTCTCTTTGTGCCCCCTTCATAGTAATAATTACCAGTAACAATGTCCACTGTGCCCGCTTCATAGTAATAATGCACACTGTGCTCCCTTTACAGTATTAATGCCCATTGTGCCCCCTTAATAGTAGTAATGCCCACTATGCTAGTAATGCCCTCTGTGCCCCCTCCATAGTAGAAATCCCCATTGTGCCCCCTTCACAGTAATAATGCCATCTGTGCCCCCTTCATTGTAGTAATGCCCTCTGGCTCTGTGCCCCCTCCATAGTAGAAATGCCCATTGTGCCCCTTTCACATTAGTAATGCCCTCTGTGCCCCATTCATAGTAGTAATGCTCTCTGTGCCCCTCCATAGTAATAAAGTCCTTTGTGTCCCCCCCCATAGTAATAAAGTCCTCTGTGCCCCCTCCATAGTAATAAAGTCCTCTGTGCCCCCTCTGTATAAAAAAAACACACAAAAAAAACAGTAACTACTCACCTTGTCCCGCTCCTAAAGCTAACAGTCTTCTCTTCCCTGCAGGCACAGATCACTCTGTATTACAGTGTGGGCGGATCTTATGCAGATTTCCGGGCTGAAGGCTCCGCCCACACATGCTGGCAGCGTGATCTGTGCCTGCAGGCTGAATGGTGGAGCGGGGAGAAGTCTTCCTACTTCACCATTCAGAGCGCGGCTAGCCTGATGGAGGGGAGGAGGGAAGGAGCACGGGGAGCTGAGCGGTGAATGACAGGACTGCAGCTCCCAGCGATCCAGCAATGAGATTTTCTATCTGTATTGATGGAAGCGCTCATTGCTTCTGGCACCCACCTGAGAGATGGCACCCGGGGAGGAACACCCCCCCACGCCCTCCCTTAGTACGGCACTGGTCAAATCACATACATTTTTACCATCAAGGGGGGCTTCTTCCCCTATCATAGCCTGCAAAGGAAAAGGGGTGTCATCATCATCATCACAATTACATATTTCACATAGCTTCACTTTTTCATTAGGCCCTTTCTCAGTAACCACATCTGCTTTGGATTTTACAACAGTTTTGTCAACCTCAGGTTTCACAATCCTGATTCCTCTTACATGGGTTAGCATAGCATCCCTGAGTTTAGCCATCCCAAAGTTACCTCACGCAACTGAGAATTCACTTTGCAACTTATCTGCATCATTGTTTTCTATGTTCATCTCCTTCACACCTTTATTTAAAGGGATAGGCCCATTCTGCAGAAGTTTCGTAACTTCCCCACAACTCCCAAAACAAGGGGAAATCATGGCCCAACATCACACCATGCATAAGTGTATCTGCAACTCCAAGTTAATAAGTCCCAGTTCCCACTGGAGTCTCACACTCAGTGAGGGCCATGGGATAGTCCTTGCTCTCCCCATGAATGTCCAGCACACTTAACATTTTGTCCAGCACATAGTCCTCACTACCAAGCTGGCATGTACCAAGCTCACCTGGCTCCCTGCTGCCTGCTCACACCAGTTTATGGCTTCTGAGGTAAGAGGGCACTTGACAGCAATGTGTCCCCACTCACGGCACTGTCAGCACTGGAGCATCCCTGGTCTCCTTAGTGGGAAGACCTTGCCAGGACCAGATTGCCCATGGGACTCATTCTTTAGCCCACGCCCAACCTCTAGAGCCCTGCTCACTTTGTCTGCTACACAAGTAATAACAGGAACGCTCTTACCCATTGATGTCACAGGTTCGGCACTCCCGGAAGATGAGTGTACTCCAGGAACATTTTCCTTCTCCTGGATCTTAGGAACCTCCACCCCTTGGTTCCTGGTGCCACGATCACATACAGACTCCTCAATGCAGTGGTTGCCATGGGAAATGCCTCAGCCTTTAATCCAGTCTTTTTCCAGATGGTAAGTCACTCACTCTGAAGACCTTTCCTCGGATTCTCCAGCAGCATCACTGACCCCCTGAACCTTTACAAAGTGTACCCTCAGCGCCAAAGACCCCCTTTTCAGGGTCAACTGCAGTTGCGCCTCCAAAGCCTACTGCTCTGTATCAAACCGCATTAGTTAACTTTGGATGTAACCAATCAGTGTGGCCATGTCTTCCTGCTGCTTTAGCCACCACAACCACCTGGCATGAAACCCATGGTAACAGAAAGTCCTGTAGCAACAAAAGTTTCTGCAACTTTGGCTTCTGGCCCTTTAAATTTCAGAAAATTTTCTTGCAGCACAGAAAAAAAAAATCCTCCACAGGTCAGTCCCTTTTACATGGGCTTTCAGCCCTTTAAATCACCACAGTAGCAAAGCAGCAGCTTTATCAAGACATTGGGCTTCCGGCCCTTTAAATGTCCAACTCCATTTCATGCCAAACAGCGTCCAGCAGCACCAGCTCTTTCTATCATGTCGTTGTGTAACATCCTGAAGTATGTTACCAAACTCTTTATCCCTGCTACAACATGTTAAGTGTAATTTTATTGTCCGTCTATATAATTATATTGTTATTAATGTCATTTAATGTATTTCTAGACCTGTTGTATATTATACTGTAATTTCCCTGTACACCAGCAGGTGGCAGCAATGTGTGATCAGGTCCATAGCCAGTTTAGTATTGCTAGACTGGAATAGCTCATTCCAGTTTTAGCGCCCCCTCCTCTGTGAGCAGAAGTGGGCTGGTCTCATGTCCTGTCTCAAGGGGAGGAGAAGGAAGTTTAGTTAGTGTACCAGCTACCCCCGTTTGGGGTAGGCTGTGTTAGTAGGAGCTCCCAGAAACAGGGATCCCCAGACAGGATCTTGCCTCGGCTGAGGCCCAAGATCACTCTTCCCAGCCTGAGCCATCAGCCTCAGCTGGTTGACAAGAAAAGCAGCCACCTCCAGCCTCCAGGAAGAAGCATCCCCTGTGAGCCAAGCTGTGAGTACATATCCAGAGTCCAGGAGAAGCTAAAGTCCTCCTCAGCTAGTCAGGCCCATTACAAGCAGAAGACAGACAGAGCAGAAGATAAATACCTGCCAGATTCTCCAGGCACATAGTATAGAAGCAGAAGAGATATTGATCCCTGCCATACATTGACTATACCTGCTGGGACCCAAGACTATTGCTGTAACTTGTACTTATTTCTGCTGCTATTAAGTAAAGACAAGTCGGATTATATCTCCAGTCTGGATCTCATTTACTGCTACTCAAAGTTCCTCAGTTACTCCTATTAACAACACTCAATTTATTGCAAGTGAGCCAGGATCCAGGAGTCCAGCCGTACCAAGGTAGGAGACACAGTTGACACTACCATACCTACTACACAGAGACATTATCCCCCTCTGGCATTCCTCACCTGGTACGTGAGCTATAACATCTTAAAGGGCCCTGCTACAGTACCTGCGCAAGCTGCAATTTGCGTCACGAACAAACCATAAACTTATATACACATATCCTGACCCACTGCATCATTGGCCATTGTACCAGTGTCCTGCTCATTGCAGTTGCCCCTGGTAACACTTTGTGCCCTTTTAGCATGGACACTTGCTGGAGAACTGCATCCTCCACCAATTGTAAGAGATCGCTCTCTCTCAGGGGGTCGCAAACTCCAAAATGGTCATTTATTTTGGCACCAGCACACAGAACAGCAAAACAAACACCTGCCCATCTGGGCTCTAACTAATACATAGTATTTTCCCTGACTCACCTCTAGTCACAGCTTATAGACAGGGTCTCAGTCTCTAAGCCTTATCAGGTCTGCTTACCAAACACAAGTCCATATGGGCAGGAGATCCGGCTACACGTAGCCTCGTGGCCCCTCAGGCCCCCTGGCTGAGACCACCCAGAGCCTTTGTAGGCCTCTGCTTCTAAGTTTTCTTCTCCTCCGGCTGACACACAGAGGGTTGTCTTAATGTCTCCTTGATTACAGCAGGCCTCACCTGCGATGACCTCAGGTTAGGGGAAAAACATGCCCTAGAATGGGGGTGGACTGGGAAGGTCCCACTACCAAACCTACCTTCCCAGTCCAAATAAAATCCAGCCCTTGTACTTAACAAACAAAATAGCTTCAGCAACTATGTTTGCTGAAGCCAGCGCCATCTTCCAGGTTTTTACTTATTTCACCAAGTTGAGGAACCTGGGTGAGATATACAGCCCTTCTAGGACTTTTACTTTACACATTGTCAGTTGGCCGCTACCTATCTGCGCGGTCGTCCATCCTCTTGCAGGTTTAATCGGGGATGTCCTCTATGCTCATGTTCCTCTGCCTTGGCTGCTGTGGCAGTTCCAGCTCCATCAGCAGCAACTTGAATGTAGAGTCGCTATTGAGCAGCCTAGTGAATAAACTACTCTCCAGCAACAGCTAGACCTGGAGCAGGACCTGAACCAGCAGGTAGTGGCATACTTGGACAGCACCCTGCCACCCCACATTGAAGATACGCTGGACTACAGGGCAGCCAAACTGGATTTGTGGCTGGAACTGGCAGAGTTTTCCTTGGAAAAGCTGTCCTGCCTGGCCAGTAGTGTGGAATCAGAGCGGGTGTTTAGTGCGGCGGGGGCCATAGTTACCCCAAGAAGAACTCGCCTGTCCACCCAAAATGTGGAGAGATTGACCTTTGTCAAGATGAATCAGGCATGGATTAGGCAGGATTTCCACCCAACAATGCTTGATGCATCAGACTAGATCATCCATGGTGCCACACCAACACTTTGACAAAAAAGACCGGTTTCTTCTGGCTACCTGCCTCAGCTACTATTCTGATGCTGCCACCCGCCTGATGTCACACATCTGATGCCAAGTGCTCCTTCTTTCACCCACCATCTTCATCTGGTACTATTATTGCCACTCACCTTCCCACTCTGTCATGGGGTCACTCTTTGGTCTCCTGATGCTGCTGCCACCTCCACACTATGTCACCTTGCCACTCTGTTGTCTCCTGATGCGGCTGCCACATTCACACTATGTCAACTTGCAACTCTGTGGTCTCCTGATACTGCTGCCACCTCCACACTATGTCACCTTGCCACTCTGTGGTCTCCTGATGCTGCTGCCAATTCCACACTATGTCACCTTGCCACTCTGTGGTCTCCTGATGCTGCTGCCACCTCCACACTATGTCACCTTGCTACTCCGTGGCCTCCTGATGCTGTTGCCACCTCCACACTGTCATTGTCCCACTCTGCGGCCTCCTGATGCTGCCGCCACCTACAGACTCTGTGATTGGACCTCTCTGTGGTCTTCTCATGCTGCTTCCAACTCACCACTATGGCACCTTGCTACTCTGTGGTCTCCTCATCCTGCTGGTACCTCCATACTATGTCACCTTGCCACTCCGTGGCCTCCTGATGCTGCTGCCACCGCCACACTGTCATTGTGCCACCCTGTGGCCTCCTCATGATACTGCCACCACCTCCAGACTTTGTGATTTGGCCTCTCTGTGGTCTTCTTTTGCTGCTTCCAACTCACCACTATGGCACCTTGCTACTCTGTGGTCTCCTCATCCTGCTGTCACCTCCATACTATGTCACCTTGCCACTCTGTGGCCTCCTGATGCTGCTGCCACCTCCACACTGTCATTGTGCCACCCTGTGGCCTCCTGATGCTGCTGCCACCTCCACACTGTCATTGTGCCACTCTGTGGCCTCCTCCTGATGCTGCTGCCACCTCCAGACTCTGTCATTGGCCCATTCTGTCGTCTACTCATGCTGATTTCACCTCACCACTATGTCATAGAGCCACTCTGTGGACTTCTCATGCTGTTCCCACCCTCCCCACTTCATGACTGGGCTAGCATTTTGCCTTTTGGCCTGGCTAACATCATCATTTATTTGACCCTACTTCTGATTTGTCAGAAGGAAGGAAAAATGAGACGAACAACGGATCCTGTCTATGTAACAGCTGTAACACCTGCATGACATGGTCCCTATTTTGCATCAGAATTTGCTCATGATTTTTTAGCCAAAAGCAGGAGTGGGTACAAAACACAGAAGACATGCAAATATTCAATTCACGTGTCATCTCTGTTTTGAATACACTCCTGTTTTTTTTGGCTTTAGCGATACTGATAGATTACTGACCAAATGCTGACCGAGTGAAGGCAGATGCTCCACAGACAGGATCCATTTTTTGGGGTTTATTGTTCTGACGGATCAGAGGAAGGGAAAAATAATCAGTGACGTCAACACAAACTTACTGCTGACACCCTCTCAACTCTGTCTCTACATATATAAGTGTTTAATAGAACAGGTTCTGTAGACAGCTATGTGGAATCCGCTGACGACGGTGTAAAGGGAGTGCGCTTCTTCTTGACGCTAACATTGACCTGTAAGACTGAGTTCATTCTTGAGTTTTTTGGTCAGTTTTGGCCCTGTAACTGCCCAAATAAATGAAGTGTACAGTGATTCTAAGAGCGACGCCTGTCATCTGTATGTCATACTGACTCACATTATTGTTTCACTACCACACCAGAATACCTATGGGTGTTACTGCATGGCACAGTGTTCTACACCACTATAAAGGCTCTCTGCAGCCAGGAAATATCAGTTTTTTCAGATGGAACTGATTTTTGGGAAACCGTCCAAATCTAATTTTCCGAAATTCGCTCATCTCTAATAATCATAATCCTCTCCATTAGGTTACAACAGCACAGCAGTCCGGACTGTGTATTTAAGTGCAGCTTTGAGCGCTGACAGAGGGTGAACTGGGATCAGTAGAAAAAAAAAATCACAATCTGGACTCCTTATCTGCAGTACTACTAGTGTATTACTATAGATAATAGTTCGAAATTGGGATGACAGATTATCTTTAAAACACTTTGAATAATCTGATTTTATTTTGACTGCTCAACCCCTTTAGCCCATGTCTCAAAACTTTTGGCTGTGATTTTAATAATAATAATATATCTATTACTTTCAGAGGGTCTCTATGCAAGAGCCACATATGGGCGCTTTTGTTAATTTTAAGATGGCAACGTGCTAATCATACAGCATTTCTATAGAAATCGCCTCACCAGTTTGCCAGTCTAAAGCAGTAATTATGATCCATGGGAATAATTAGCATCTGGCATATCATTTAATAGACAGCAGTAAGTGCTAGTTTTCACTTGAGGTGCCAGTTGCCTCCCTTACTTACATGGCTCCTATGCAGCTGTGCAAATTACACATACAGCACAGCACTAGCCAAGATAGTAAAAGCAAATTTATTGATTCAAAGCATAGTTATATACTAGCTACTTATTTGGCAGGGAAGGAAGGGTGAAAGCCCAACTTTAAAAGAAGCTTTAATAATAAATGGTACAGCTCCAAATGTACAATTTGCTGTTGGCTGCTTTCAGTCTCTGGGCACACTGGTGCATGGATATCTGCATTTTTGTCTGTAATGCTGGTGAACGATTTCCCAAACCAGCCCTCAAGGAACCTCAAAAGGTCATGTACTGAGTATTTTTTTGAAAATTGCACAAGGGATTTACCTAGGGTACAGCCACATGTTCACGTTTCCTTATGCAGTTTTGTAAGACAAAACCAGAAGTGAATTAAAAAAGGATTAGAAGTTGTATCTGTCCTTTATTCTTACTTTTTTATTATGAACCATACCTGATTTTGGCTTCCAAAACTGCATCAAGAAAGCTGAAGGCTGTGACCGTACCCTTAGCGAACGCATAGCACCCACACAGAATTCTGACCCATTCATTTCGAAAGGGTCTGTGTACAAGAGCGTTGCTTTTCACGCATCATTTCTGCGTTCAGGAAAAATTGCAGCATGTTCTATATTCTGCGTTTTTCACGCAGCCCTGGTCCCTTAGAAATGAATGGGGCTTCAGTGAAAAATGCATTGCATCCAGATGCAATGCGTTTTTTACTGATTGTTGCTAGGAGATGTCTGTAAAAATGCGTGTGAAAAATGCAGCAAAACTGATTAGACCCACGCGGAAAAAAATTAAACACTGAATGCCCTTGCTTGTGAAATAGTTTCACTGAACGCACCTGAGCCAATTCGAATTGTTCGTGTGAAAGAGGCCTTAGTGTCATTAAATCAATAATTAGCCACTGTTTTCTCTATCTTGAAGATGTGGTCTCCGAGAGCGGACCGTGGAAACCCGGCCGGGATTCCTGCTGACAGCATGAGTGCACGGCGTCATTGGTTGCTATAACGCCGTGCGCTTCATGCAGCTATACTAGTGAATTACTGTACAGCAGCGGCTGCATGAAGCACACGGCGTCATAGCAACCAATGACGCCGTGCGCTCATGCTGTCAGCAGGAGGCCCGGCCGGGTTTCCACGGTCCGCTCTCGGCCGCGGAACACGGCTGTGTGCATGAGGCCTTAAACTAATGCAAAGCAAATGGAGTTCAGCAGAAATGGTGTGCATTACCATAACTACTACCAACATATTTATCTTAGGACCTTCTTTATTTGTCTCGCCACGTTCAGATAAGTTGGATTAGCACCTCAATGTTGATGAAAGGGATTTTATAAAATACTGTATACTTTGTAGAAAAAATTAAAGTTGTTCCCTGTTTGTCATAGAATCAACATAGATATTTGCCACATATTTCATGTGTCGTAATTAATTTGTGGAAGATATCCAACACAATCTGCATGAAAAAGGTAGCTGGCTATATACAGTGGGATGTGAAAGTTTGGGCAACCTTGTTAATCGTCATAATTTTCTTGCATAAATCGTTGGTTGTTACGATAAACAATGTCAGTTAAATATATCATATAGGAGACACACACAGTGATATTTGAGAAGTGAAATGAAGTTTATTGGATTTACAGAAAGTGTGCTATAATTGTTTCAACAAAATTAGACAGGTGCATAAATTTGGTCACTGTTGTCATTTTATTGACTCCAAAACCTTTAGGCCTCTTTCACACGGGCGTTTTGCACTCGCGTGAGAAAAATCGCGCATGTTTGGTACCCAAACCCGAACTTCTTCACAGAAGTTCGGGCTTGGGATTGATGTTCTGAAGATTGTATTATTTTCCCTTATAACATGGTTATAAGGGAAAATAATAGCATTCTGAATACAGAATGCTTAGTATAATAGTGCTGGAAGGGTTAAAAATAATAAAAAAGTTAACTCACCTTCTCCTCTTGTTAGCGTAGATCCCGGTCTGTTCTTTAGCTGTGGACTGAATGACCTGAGGTGATGTCAGATCGCATGCTCCAATCACATGGTCCATCACCATGGTGATGGAGCATGTGATCTGACGTCATCAAAGGTCCTTCAGCCCACAGCTAAAGAACAGACCGGCCTCTACGCGAACAAGAGGAGAAGGTGAGTTAACTTTTTTATTATTTTTAACCCTTCCAGCACTATTATACTAAGCATTCTGTATTCAGAATGCTATTATTTTCCCTTATAACCATGTTATAAGGGAAAATAATACAGTGAATAGACTGTCACCTAGAACCCATGCGTGAAAATCGCACCGCATCCGCACTTGCTTGCGGATGCATGCGATTTTCACGCAACCCCATTCATTTCTATAGGGCCTGCGTTACGTGAAAAACGCACAAAGAGGAGCATGCTGCGATTTTCACGCAACGCATAAGTGATGCGTGAAAATCACCGCTCGTGTGCACAGCCCCATAGAAATGAATGGGTCAGGATTCAGTGCGGGTGCAATGCGTTCACCGCACGCATCGCACCCGCACGGAAAACTCGCCCGTGTGAAAGGGGCCTTAGAACTAATTATTGGAACTCAAATTGGCTTGGTAAGCTCAGTGACCCCTGTCCTACATACACAGGTGAATCCAATTATGAGAAAGAGTATTTAAGGGGGTCAATTGTAAGTTTCCCTCCTCTTTTAATTTTCTCTGAAGAGTAGCAACATGGGGGTCTCAAAACAACTCTCAAATGACCTGAAGACAAAGATTATTCACCATCATGGCTTAGGGGAAGGATACAGAAAGCTGTCTCAGAGATTTCAGCTGTCTGTTTCCACAGTTAGGAACATATTGAGGAAATGGAAGACCACAGGCTCAGTTCAAGTTAAGGCTCGAAGTGGGAGACCAAGAAAAATCTCGGATAGACAGAAACGACGAATGGTGAGAACAGTCAGAGTCAACCCACAGACCAGCACCAAAGACCTACAACATCAACTTTCTGCAGATGGAGACACTGTGCATCCTTTAACCATTCGGCGCACTTTACACAAGGAGATGCTGTATGCGAGAGTGATGCAGAGGAAGCCTTTTCTCCGCCTACAGCACAAAAAGTGTCGCTTGAGGTGGGATAAAGCACATTTGGACAAGCCAGCTTCATTTTGGAATAAGGTGCTGTGGACTGATGAAGCTAAAATTGAGTTATTTGGCCATAATAAGGGGTGTTATGCATGGAGGAAAAAGAACACAGCATTCCAAGAATGCTACCTACAGTAAAATATGGTGGTGGTTCCATCATGCTGTGGGGCTGTGTGGCCAGTGCAGGGACTGGGAATCATGTCAAAGTTGAGGGACGCATGGATTCCACTCAGTATCAGCAGATTCTGGAGACCAATGTCCAGGAATCAGTGACAAAGCTGAAGCTGCGCCGGGGCTGGATCTTTCCACAAGACAACGACCCTAAACACTGCTCAAAATCCACTAAGGCATTTATGCAGAGGAACAAATACAACGTTCTGGAATGGCCATCTCAGTCCCCAGACCTGAATATAATTGAAAATCTGTGGTGTGACTTAAAGAGAGCTGTCCATGCTCGGAAGCCATCAAACCTGAATGAACTAAAGATGTTTTGTAAAGAGGAATGGTCCAAAATACCTTCAACCAGAATCCAGACTCTCATTGGAACCTACAGGAAGCGTTTAGAGGCTGTAATTTCTGCAAAAGGAGGATCTACTAAATATTGATTTCATTTCTTTTTTGTGGTGCCCAAATTTATGCACCTGCCTAATTTTATTTAAACAATTATAGCACACTTTCTGTAAATCCAATAAACTTCATTTCACTTCTCAAATATCACTGTGTGTGTCTCCTATATGATATATTTAACTGACATTTTTTATCGTAACAACCAACGATTTATACAGGAAAATCATGACGATTAATAAGGTTGCCCAAACTTTCGCATCCCACTGTAAATAAACCTGTCTGTCACATCACAACAGTGGCACACTCCTGGTTACATATAAAAAGATTTTTTGAGCCAAAGCCAGAAATGGATCAACCAGGATTATTTCCCATTCAATTTCAATCAACTTCTGGCTTTGGCTAGGAAAACTACATAAACACTAGTGACATTTTTTCCAAAGATACAATGTGTGTGAAACCACCATTACTAAAATATTGATTGCAACTGTGTATATTTGGTTTTGGCTTTTGTGATATTCCATAAACCTAGTAACATAGTAACATAGTACATAAGGCCGAAAAATGACATTCGTCCATCCAGTTCGGCCTGTTATCCTGCAAGTTGATCCAGAGGAAGGCAAAAAAAACAACAACTGTGAGGTAGAAGCCAATTTTCCCCACTTTAGGGGGATAGAAAATTCCTTCCCGACTCCAATCAGGCAATCAGAATAACTCCCTGGATCAACGACCCCTCTCTAGTAGCTATAGCCTGTAATATTATTACACTACAGAAATACATCCAGGCCCCTCTTGAATTCCTTTTTTTTGTACTCACCATCACCACCTCCTCAGGCAGAGAGTTCCATAGTCTCACTGCTCTTACCGTAAAGAATCCTCTTCTATGTTTGTGTACAAACCTTCTTTCCTCCAGACGCAGAGGATGTCCCCTCGTCACAGTCACAGTCCTGGGGATAAATAGATGATGGGAGAGATCTCTGTACTGACCCCTGATATATTTATACATATTAATTAGATCAGACAGGACACTTTTAATGGGGAAGGACACTTTTAATGGGGAAGGACACTTTTAACCTAGGTCTGCAAATATCCATTGTAATTCTACTATCTTTGCTCTTAGCCTTTGTGGTCTTCCATTAATTAGTCTAATGAATGGAATTAATTTAGTCTGCGAATGCATTTATACTCCATAAAAGTATTATATATTCAGTACCCCAGAATTGTTATATGTAATGTTATGTTTTGCAATGATATGTTATGCCCAGTATTCCAGCATGCAGAATTATGGTTGGCAGGGACAACCTGTTGTTCCCGTCTTGAGTGGGCAGGTCCTGCTTACTGCCAGGAGGAATATTTCTAGCTAGGACAGTGAAGAGCACATCAAATTGCTCCTACTCCTAGAGTCTTAGGGGCCAGCAGGAGAACCAATGCTCCTGTGAGACCACTACTTCAGAGAGACTGCAAGATTACCAGGATAACTGGATAAACTACAAGTGAGAAAGCAGAGTGACCAGCAAGTCACAGATTTACAGACTCTGTTGCAGGTGAGGGAATACAGTTTGGACACCCATCACCTATCTAACAACCAGGCCAGACCAACTCAACTCATTAATTGCCATTTATACATTCACCATACCTAATCATCTGAAGAAAGAAATTGCACTTTGAACAAACTACTGCTGGATGTAATACAAGTTGTATTTTGAACTGCGTAAAGAAAGACTTATATGCTTTCACCTCTGGCCTTATTCTTCAAACCACCTTTCCACTGCACATATTCTCAGCGAACAAAAGGCTGAAGGAGTACACAGTAACACATCTCATCAGGGTTACTACCACTCCCATCCTCTACACTGGCTCCTGCATGAAATCGGCATTACAAACAGTATTGTGCCTCCGTGTCATGCTATTGTTGACCTATTTACTGTATGGACCCCAAAAGATACTTTTTTTTATCTTCCTGTAGGGAATTCATTGGATGCTTTAGCCACATCATGTTAACACAACTCTTTGTAGGTGTTTCACACTCACCACTGCTTGCTACTGCAATCATCCATTGTCTGCACTCAAGCTTAGAATCCATGCCATGTTTGCCACTCCGTCCCTCCCGAGTTGGAAATGAGAGAGAATGCTTAGTAGAGGAGCATGCAAGACATGCCTGTGGGCACTCCTTATTAATGGGTATTCGGCACCTTTAGTCAGACACCATTTTATTATTATGCCAAGAAACGTGTGCTTGGTTAGCTATCATCTGAGCCTGGGACAGAAGACAGAGTCCTGTCACCAGAAGTCCGCTGCCCCAAAGACTCTCAAGCCAGCGGCCATGGGTACCGACCCAGCCTTAAGCTTCCTCTATCATGAAATATTGGAATCCTGAGAATGTTGCAAAGAGTGAGACAGACTGGCCTCTATTTGTTTGTGTTGGGCTCTAATTATCCACCCTTCTACCTCTAAAAAAAGTGACTCCACGTCAGCAAAATCTGAGTGCCCATTTTTCTTTCACTTCTCAGGTTATGCCAATACCTAGCCTGAGATTGTGTTGAAATGTTTGATGACCCATATATAAGCAATAGACTCAAACGCACCTTAGCTCCTTGTGCCCCCCCAATGTTGTTACCGGGATTCTAAGTGGAAGAGCCCCACGTGGGGGATCCATTGTTTCCTGTTAATTATCAACATTCAAATCTGGACCTGCTACAAAGACACTAATACATCTGATTGGCAGTGTCCCTGGGTGTCTGTGATTCTGGGACTCTGTATAGTATCACAAACCCAGGATGGATTCTACTCTGTTGCAGTTAATCAGACTCAAACACAGCTGAGCCCTGCAGCCAGGGCTCTATTTAGGCTACTTTCACACTTGCGCTAGCAAGGTCCAGCAGGCTGTTCAGGCAGGGGAACAGCCTGCCTTATCCGTACTAATGCTAGCCCATATGTGCCGTGGGAGTCGGCTCCTGCCACATTCACTATAAAGGGGACAGGTCCGACTGTACCACAGCAAACATGCCGAGAGGCGGACGGACAAAACTTTCAGCATGCTACCCATTATAGTGAATGGGGCCGGAGTGTACTTCTGGTGGCACATATAGGCTAGAGTTAGAACAGATCCGGAAGACTGTTCCCCTACCGGATGAGCAGGCCGGACCCTGCTGGCACAGGTGTGAAAGTAGCATTAGTTAGTTTACATAGAGCAGCCACTACCTTACTTCCATCAAGGTCTGCCCCTCAAGACTCTTCTTTATTATATTTCCCCCTGGAAGCTAGTTTATAGTCTAGCCATTGTGAATGTGCAGCACTTCTGTCCTTAACCTTTTCTCTCCACAGTATTGGGAGGGAGAGAGACACTTTGCTCTGCGTCTTTGGGAATTTGATGCCATGTAATGTTATGCTTTGCAATAATATGTTATGCCTAGTACACCAGCATACAGAGGTATAGGTGGCAGGGACAGGGTTGACCAACCTGTTCTTCCCCTCTTGATAGAAGTGGGCTGGTTCTGCTTCCTGCCAGGAGGGGGAGTTCTAGCTCGGACAGTGAGAAGGACAAAAGGTATCTTTTTAAGGAAATCCTCCTCTCCTTAATCTGCACTTCACTAGCTGACTCTGACATAAGAATCCAGATGTGGGGTGTATATTTTAGATAATAAAATGCAACAAAAGGGTGTTTCTCCCTTATGGCAGACAAAGTCTTCTGTTCAATTCTTTGAACAGGTGGCAGTACTTACAATACACTTCCACAATGTCTACCTTGGGATGTGGAGACTCTTACAGGTGATCAAGATGCTTCAATGCATATCCAGGCACCAAAGGCTACTCCTGGAAATATGTGCCATAGAGCCTATAAGTCTATTTTAGACAGTTATCTCTAATGGACTTTCCCTACATCCCCTTCTCTCATCTGGCATACTTCTGTATGTGTTCTGGCCCTGTCCTGGGTGTACCTGTTCGAGGACAGGTGAGCTTGAGTGTCAGCTCCATGCATGAGCTTCCTTTCCCTAGCCCTAGCTAGGCTAGACTAGCTGATAAGACTAATTAGAATGCTCCAACGCTACTATTTATATAGAGGGTTACACAAGCTCCATCTAGTGGTGGCTATGAATATGGCCTGTTATTACAATGTGCATATAAGAAATACATTAAATTCATACATTACACGGAAAGTTAATTTCTTTGTAGTTGGCAGTTTACTGCGACTCTTTAAGCAGGATGCTGCATTATTTGTCATTGTAAGGCTACAGTCACACAACGCGTGATGGGTGTCTTTTTAATGGCTGTCACACGTCTGTTAAGAACAATGGTAGTCTATGGGGTTATTTACATGGCAGTTTAAAGCTAGTGAATAATGGACAAAAAAATAAATAAAACATGTTCTATCTTGCCCATTCACCTACTGACAGTCCCATACAATTGAAACTAGTTTAAAACTATGTCCTCTTGTAGCAGTTTTTCTTCTTTTAAATATTTTCTCCTCTTTTACCTTTTTACCTTGTTGATTCCCTTTATGTATTTAAAAGTTTCTATCATATCCCCCCTGTCTTGTCTTTCTTCCAAGCTATACATGTTAAGGTCCTTTAATCTTTCCTGGTAAGTTTTATCCTGCAATCCATGTACAAGTTTAGTAGCTCTTCTCTGAACTCTCTCCAAAGTATCAATATCCTTCTGGAGATATGGTCTCCAGTACTGAGCACAATACTCCAAATGAGGTCTCACTAGTGCCCTGTAGAGCGGCATGAGCACCTCCCTCTTTCTACTGGTAATGCCTCTCCCTATACACCCAAGCATTCTGCTAGCATTTCCTGCTGCTCTATGACATTGCCTGCCTACCTTTAAGTCTTCTGAAATAATGATCCCTAAATCCCTTTCCTCAGATACTGAGGTTAGGACTGTATCACTGATTTTATATTCTGCTCTTGGGTTTTTACGCCCCAGGTGCATTATCCTGCACTTATCAACATTATGTTTTAGTTGCCAGATTTTTGACCATTACTCTAGTTTTCCTAAATACTTTTCCATTTGGTGTATCCCTCCAGGAACATCAACCCTGTTACAAATCTTTGTGTCATCAGCAAAAAGACACACCTTACCATCGAGGCCTTCTGCAATTTTGCTGATAAAGATATGAAACAATATGGGTTCCAGAACAGATCCCTGAGGTACCCCACTGGTAACAAGACCATGGTCTGAATATACTCCATCGACTACAACCCTCTGTTGCCTATCCCTCAGCCACTGCCTTATCCATTCAACAATATGGGAGACCAAGCCCAAAGACTGCACTTTATTGATAAGCCTTCTATGTGGGACAGTATCAAAAGCCTTATTAAAGTCTAGATAAGCGATGTCTACTGCACCTCCGCCATCTATTATTTTAGTCACCCAATCAAAAAAATCAATAAGATAGCTACCAAAGAGTTACCTGTACAGGACAGGAAATCTAAGTATTATTAGGCCTAGTGACCAGTGTGAAAATTGCAGGATTATATGTATTTTTTAAATATAGATCAATTCTAAATAGTAGTTTTATCTCTCTTTGGTGACTGCTACAGAAGGACAATATTTTGTATTAATTTTCAATGGCTGTCGAAATTAAAAACAGCAAAGAATTAAAAAAAAATGTGTTTTCCATGAATATTGAGATAATTCCCCTTTCTGATGGAAGTGTCTTTTTAACACTTGTTTTCCAATGATCAGTGTGAACCATGATTGCTGTGTGGTCAGAGTAAAGAAAGTGAGAGGATGGGCTGGTTTGTACAGTCTCTTTTAAATTAGCTCCATTAGGTCAGCTTTTCAGTCTTATTCAGTTAGACTTGGAGAATTCAAATCAGTGGAGTGAAAGAAACTTGAAAGTTATGAGACATAAAATGCAAAAGAACTCACTTGGAAAAAAGGATTTTCTTTACTGTTTGCTAAATTAAATACAATTCAGGAGGGAAAAATTCCCCTTGTGTGGTCTGATAACGCCAAGGCTCAGTAGATCTCTGAACATTCTAATCTGTGTGGTGGCAGCATGCTTATTGCAGGTGGTAGGATTTCCTGAAAAGGTGGGTTTTCAGGTTACTTTTGAATGTTTGGATTTTCGGGGAGCATCTGATGTGCTAGGGTAGAGAGTTCCAGAGTACATGAGATGCACATATGAAGAACAGATGATAGGAGAGCAGAGGAGAAGGTCCTGTAAGGATTGGAGATTATGTCTGGGGATGTATCGAGAATCATACTGTATATATAGTTATTAGTATTTTAAACTGAATTCGCTGAGCAATGGGGAGTCAGTGAAGAGATTGGTAGAGGGAGAGGCAAAGAAGAAACAAGGGAGAGGTGGATTAACTGAGTTTTGATGTGATTGGGAGTAGTGAGATGGGGCGATAGCTGGATAAAGAGGATGGGTCCTGGGAGGGCTTCTTGAGAATGGGTGTGATGGTTTTATGTTTAAAAGAGGAAGGGAAGACACCAGTGATTAGCAATAGTTTGAAAAGGTGGGTTACGGCAGGGATAACAATAGTGGTGAGGTTGGGGATGAGGTGGGATGGGATCGGGTCAACAGCACAGGTGGTGAGGTGTGACTTAGAGATTAGGGTGGAAATGTTTTATTTTGTGACTGTGGGTAATGTATGAAGAGCACTGGACAGAAGTGTGGGAGGGAAGTGTGGGTAGTTTGAAGCTTTCACAGATTTAGTAGTTTAAGGGCTTGTTTTTTTACTGGACAATTTGTACTTTCTAATGGCACCATTTACGTTTGCAAACAATGTAATAAGAAGCTGGAACAAATTTCAAATGGCGTGGAATAATGAAAAAATTTTAAATAAAAACATCAATTCCACCACAGTTCTATGGGTTTTGTTTTCACTGTGTTTCCTATACGGTAAAACTGACATTTTACCTTCATTCTCCGGGTCAGTATAATTACAACGATACCACAGCAATATTGTTTTTCTTGTGTTTTAATACTGAAAAATATAAAAAACATTTGAAAAAAAGTTTTTTTTGCTTTGTATTGCCATATTAGGATCCCCATAACACTTTTTATTATTATGTCTATGGGGCTGTTTGAGGGCTCATTTTCTGCGGGACGATATTTAACTGTGTACGAATTTCTATTCAATTTGTTTAGGAAGGTTAAGTGACCAAAAAATTTAAGAAACGGCCATTTGGATGTTTTTTCCATTACGCCATTTGCTGTATGGGATAAATACTTTTATATTTTAATGGTACAGGCATTTTCACATACAACAATGCCTATAATATTTATTTTTTTGTTTATTTATTCTTATTTTTATTTGGGGGAAAGGGGGTGAATTGAATTTTTATATTTTTAAAAACGTATGTTCTTTCTTTTACACTTTTTAATAGCCCCCCTAGGGAACTTGAACAAGCAATCATTGGATTGCTTTTCTTATAGACTCCAATACATTAACATTGGAGTCTATAAGTATTTCACTATGTTCATATGGAGCCCTGGTTGCTGTGGCACCTGCTGTGCTTGCGAGCAGGCGTAATATATATATATATATACTTGACTTCCACCGTATATTTACAGTAGAAGGTCAGGAACGGTTTAACCCCTTCAGCCACTGTGATGTACCAGTACGTCATGGTGGCTGTGGTAATGTATGAAGTGGAATGCTGCAGTGAGCCTTCTCCATATGCGGTGGGGGACGGCTGTATCATACAGCAAACACCTGGCTGCAATGACGGGGAATGGCGCTCAACCAAACCCCTGTGAGGTAAGGCAGAGAGATGCGGCTCCCTTTGCCTTCCAAACTGAGCAGCCGCATTGACATTGTCATTACTGAAGCTCCCCAGGCCTGCCATAGTAAGCTTCCTGCTGAAGCTTTAAATCACCCCCTTTCCCAGTTTTACACATAAAAATATATGAACAATGAAAAAATAAATATATCAGGTATCACTGCATCTGAAAATGTATAAAAATATAAAAATATTTCCTGTGCAGTGAACGCCGTAACAAAAAAAGAAAAACACATGATTCACCATTTTATTTTATCACATTGTGCCCCCCAAAAAATATTGAAACACAGTACCACAAAATTGGTACCAATAAAAACTACAGTTTGCTCCACGGAAATAAGGCCTCATACAGTTCTGTACGCTGAAATTAAAGAAACGTATGGCTGTCCAAAAATGGCGATACATAGAAAATTTAGAGTTTTTTTCAAAGTTTTTTTTTTTTAAAGTAGTAAAAAAAAAACATACAAGTTTTGTATCGTTGTGTTTGTATTAAGCCACAGAATAAGGACGACATGTCATTTTTAGTGCACAGTAAAAGCTGTAATATCAAAACCCCAAAAACCTAAATTAAATGGTGTCATTAATAAAATACAACTTATCCTCCCAAAAACAAGCCTTCATATGCCTATATAAAAGGAAAATTTTAAAAGTTATGACTATTACAACGTGCTTGACTCGCACTAGACATTTTCACCAAGGATTATAATAAAACGGTTGGGTCAATAAAATATGACTCAGCTAGAAATGATCGAATTTCTCATAAATTCAATTTGGTGGGTTCACCGAATTTTCCAAAAAGATTTGATTTGATCCGAATTTATTTGTGATGAATCAGGTTAAAAAACTGTTATTTCCTGGCTGTTGAGAGCCTGTATAGTGGTGTAGAACACTGTGCCTAGCAGAAACATACATAGGGAGTCTGCTGTGATAGTTAAACAATACTGTGAGTCAGTATGACACGCAGATGACATACGTCGCTCTTAGAATCATTCCCACTTCCCTTATTTGGGCAGTTATGGGCCAAAACTGACCAAATAAGTGTGAACTCAGCCTTACAGGTCAATGTTAGTGCCAAGATTCCTTTTACACCGTCGTCAGCTGATTCCACATAGATGTCTACAGAACCTGTTCTATTAAATGCTGATAAAAGTAGAACCCCCCTGACAGAGTGGAGAGGGTGTCAGCAGAAAATTTGTGTTGACGTCACTGATTATTTTTCCTTTCCTCTGATCTGTCCTCATTTTTCCTTTCTTTTGACAGATCAAAAGAAGAGTCAAAAAATGGTAATGTAAACCAGGCCAAAAAGGCAAAATTGTGGCAAAGTCATGGAGCGGGAAGGGTGGAAATAGCATGAGACGTCCACAGAGTGATCCAGTGACACAGTGGTGTTGTGGCAACAGCATGAGGAGACCACATAGTGGCCCAGTGAAAGAGTGTTGAGGTGGCAGAAGCATGAGGAGACCACAGAGTGGTGAGGTGGCAGCAGCATGAGGACACCACAGAGTGGCCCAGTGACAGAGTGGTGAGGTGGCAGCAGCATGAGGAGACCACAGAGTGGCCCAGTGAAAGAGTGTTGAGGTGGCAGAAGCATGAGGAGACCACAGAGTGGTGAGGCGATAGCAGCATGAGGACACCACAGAGTGGCCCAGTGACAGAGTGGTGAGGTGGCAGCAGCATGAGGAGACCACAGAGTGGCCCAGTGACAGAGAGGGGAGGTGGGGGGCAAAACCAGTACCAGCTGAAGATGGTGGGTGGTAGTAGGAGCACCTGGCAGCAGGTGTGTTGCATCAGGCAGGCAGCAGCATCAGAATAGTAGCTGAAGCAGGTAGCCAGAAGAAACAGGTCTCTTTTGTCAAAGTTTAGGTGTGGCACCATGGATAATCTAGTGTCAATGGTTAATCTAAGCTGAAAGTACCTGCACTCGTCAGATCGCAGAAGATAAACAGCTTAAGGCTGGGCAAGTACCAGCTTGAGAGACTGATTGTTAATCCCTGGTTCTGTTGACTTACCGGGGGTGAGTTAATAGATCTGGGGGAGGAATGGAAGGAGGTTCTAGAACAGTTCAGAAGGAAAGGTGTAGGGTAAAAAATATACATAAACCTCTTAATTGTATGTATATTAATGCCAGAAGCCTGACTAATAAAACTGGGGAACTGGAATTAGTGATGTGTGAGGAGGACTATGACAGTGGGAATAACTGAGACATGGCTGGATGATAGCTATGACTGGGCAGTTAATGTACAGGGTTGCAGTCTATTTAGAAAGGATCACCAAAACTGGATAGGGGTCTGCCTTTATATAAAGTCCCTTCTAAAGCCCACAGTCTGAGAAAATATAAGTGAGGGACATGAACATGTGGAGTCACTGTGGGTAGAAATACATGGAGGTAAAAACAATAATAAAATACTAATAAAAGTTTATTATAAGCCACCTAATATACCAGAGTCCACAGAAAATCTACTACTAAACGAGATAGATGAGGCGGCAGATCATAATGAGGTCGTTAATAAAGGTGACTTCAACTACCCAGATATACCGTAGACTGGGAAACTGAAACCTGCACATCTCATAAATGAAACATGTTCTTGGCAACAACCAAAGACAATTACCTTTCCCAACTGGTTCAGGAACCGACTAGAGGGACGGCCATACTGGACTTAGTATTAACCAATAGACCGGACAGAACAACAGATGTGCAGGTCGGGGGACACCTGGGAAATAGTGACCATAAAGTAATAACCTTCCAATTGTCATTCAAAAGAGTGTTTCTTCAGGGAGGAACAAAACTATCAAACTTTAAAAAAGCTACATTTAGCCAACTAAGAGAGGCCATAGGCCTAATTAACTGGGGCTAAGTCCTCAAAAATAAAAATACAGCCACAAAATGGGATATTTTTAACAGCATCCTAAAATCTAATTGGGAGAGGTACATACCTTATGGGAATAAAAGATTAAGGAACAAGAAAAAACCAATGTGGATAAATAGAAATGTAATGAAAGCAATAAATGACAAAAAGAGAGCATTTAGATCACTAAAACAGGTGGGTAGCAAGGAAGCACTGAAAAACTATAAGGAAAAAAATAAAATATGTAAAAAAGCAAAGAAAAGCAGCCAAACTAGAGACCGAGATTAATTGTCAAAGAGAGCAAAACTAACCCTAAAATGTTCTTCAAATGGTAAAAAGTATAAATCTGAAGGTGTCGGCCCTTTACAGAGTAATGAGGGGGGAGTTGCAAAGAGCGATGAGGAGAAAGCAAAGCTATTAAATATTTTTTTCTCCACTGTATTCACTAAGGAAAATAAACTGTCAGATGATATGCAGAATATAAAAGTAAATTCCCCATTAAAAGTGCCCTGTCTGACCCAAGAAGAAGAACAGCGGCGTCTTAAAAAGATTAAAATAGACAAATCACCAGGACCAGATGGCATATCATAAGAGAACTAAGTAATGTCCAGACCCCTATTTCTGATATTTAAGTACTCTATACTGACAGGGAGTGTTCCACAGGATTGGCACATAGCAAATGTGGTGCCAATATTCAAAAAGGGTCCAGAAACTAGAGGCCAGTAAGTTTAACATCTGTCACGGGTAAACTGTTTGAAGGTTTTCTATGAGATGCTATCTTGGAGTACCTCAATAAAAATAAGCAAAGAACACCATATCAGCATGGATTCATGAGGGATTGGTCATGTCAAACTAATTTAATCAGTTTCTATGAGGAGGTAAGTTCTAGACTTGACAGCTGTGAATCAATGGAAGTCGTATATCTGGACTTCTCCAAAGCATTTGACACTGTAAAAAAGAGAATGCTTGGACTGGGAGAAAATGTCTGTATGTGGGTAAGTTACTGGCTCAGTGATAGAAAACAGAGGGTGGTTATTAACGGTACACACTCAGATTGGGTCACTGTCACTATACTGATGGAGTACCTCAGGGGTCAGTATTGGGCCCGATTCTCTTCAATATAATTATTAATGATCTTGTAGAAGGCTTGCACAGTAAAATATAAATTTTTGCAGATGACATTAAACTGTGTAAAGTAATTAACACGGAAGAGGACAGTATACTGCTACAGATGGATCTGGATAGATTGGAGGCTTGGGCAGAGAAGTGTAAGATGAGGTTTAACACTGACAAATGTAAGGTTATGCACATGGGAAGGAATAATGCAAGTTACCCGTACATACTAAATGGTAAAACACTGAGTAACATTGACATGGGAAAGGACCTAGAAATATTGGTGAACAGCAAACTAAGCTGTAGAAACCAGTGTCAGGCAGCTGCTGCCAAGGCCAATAAGATAATGGGTTGCATCAAAAGTGGCATAGATGCCCGTGATGAGAACATAGCGCTACCACTCTACAAATCATTAGTCAGACCACACATGGAGTACTGTGTACAGTTCTGGGCTCCTGTGAACAAGACAGACATAGCAGAGCTGAAGAGGGTTCAGAGGAGGGCAAGTGTAGCTAAAGTAATAACTGGAATGGATGGACTACAGTACCTTGAAAGATTATCAAAATTTGGGTTATTCACTTTAGAAAAAAGAGGACTAAGGGGAAATCTAATAACTACGTGTATGTATAAATAGATCAGGGGTCAGTGCACAGATCTCTCCCATCATCTATTTATCCCCAGGAGTGTGACTGTGACGATGGGACATCCTCTGCGTTTGGAGGAAAGAAGGTTTGTGCACACACATAGAAGAGGATTCTTTACGGTAAAAGCAGTGAGACTATGGAACTCTCTGCCTGAGGAGGTGGTGATGGTGATTTCGCTAGAGTTCAAGAGAGGCCTGGATGTATTTTTGGAGTGTAATAATGTTACAGGCTATAGCTTCTAGAGATGGGTCGTTGATCCAGGGAGTTATTCTGATTGCCTGATTGGATTCAGGAAGGATTTTTTTCCCCTTAAGTGGGGAAAATTGACTTCCACCTCACATTTTTTTTTTTGCCTTCCTCTGGATCAACTTGCAGGATAACAGTCTGAACTGGATAGACAGATGTCTTTTTTCGGCCTTATAAACTATGTTACTATGTTACTATGATGCATCAGGCACTAAACACCCGCTCTGATGCCACACTGCTGGCCGGGCAGGAAAGCTTGTCCAGGGCAAACTCGGCCAGTTGTGGCCACAAATTGAGTTTGGCTGCCCAGTAGTCCAGGGGATCTTCGATGTAGGGTGGCAGAGTACAGTCCAAGTATGCCACAAGCTGCTGGTTCAGGTTCTGCTCCATGTCTACCTGCTGCTGCTGGCAAGTAGTTTCTTCACTAGAGATTCTAGACTTAAGTTGCTGCGGATGGAGCTGGTACTACTTCTGCCCTCAACCACCCCCCAGAAGCTATGGCAGTGGAACGTGAGCACAGAGGGCCAGCCTGGTCAGACCTGCGTGAGCTTGGGTACACATAGGCAGTGGCCAACTGACTACATAAGATGTCTCGATATTAGTTCAGTTTGTCCTCCCTATCACCGGGTGGAAAAAAGCGATGGTCTAAAATGGTGGAGAGCCAGTAGTCATTCCTTTGCCGAATGGTGACAATTCGGCTGTCACTACGCAAGCAACTGAGGATCCATCGGGCCATTTGCGCAAGTGACTCAGAGGGACTCCTTGCCTCCATCTCCACTGCATACTGCCACAGTATGTCTGGGTCATCTGCCTTGTCTTCCTCAAAGCCCTGTATATCCTCTGGCTGCTCCTGCTCCTCCTCTCCGGTCACCTGTGTAGAAAAACCAGACATGTCTCTCTATTGCTTAGGCTTCTCCTCCTCTAGTTCAGCTCCCACAGGGTTCACGTGGCCATGAGATGTAGTCGCCACGTCTCCTGTCCCCTGGACAGCCAGATTTAGCAGCCTCTGTTCCAGGACATGAAGCAGTGGAATGACGTTGTTCATTTCATAGTCCTGGGGACTGACAAAGTGGCCTCCTCAAAGGCCCAAGCAAACGGCAGGTGTCACGCATGAACTGCCACTGGCTAAAATTGAAGTTACACAGGGGTGTACCTCTGTCCACCTGTATTATCAAGAATTCACTTATGGCCTTTCTCTGTTCATATAGTGGGTCCAACATATGGAGGGTTGAAGTTCCAATGGGTGGAAACGTTGCATATCAGCTGAATTTGGGGAATGCCATTCTGCCTTTGCAGCTCAAGGAGGGTGTGCTTTGCAGTGCAAGAGTTGCTAAAGTGCATGCACAGTTTCCTGGCCATTTTCTGGATGTCTTGCAGATGGGTGGAAGACTTCAGGAACCTCTTTGCAATCAGATTGAACACGTGCGCCATGGAGGGCGCATGGCTCAGACCTCCTTGACAAAGCGCCTACACCATGTTCTTTCCATTGTAGGTGACTATGGTTCCCATTTTGAGTTGTTGAGGAGAAAGCCAGGATTCGATTTCTTGATTAAGGGCGCAAGCAGTTCCTCCCCTGTGTGACTCTGTTCACCCAGGCAATCTAGGTGCAGAACAGCGTGGCACCGCCGTGCCCTGCACATGGGGTATGCTGGAGGAGCACTGTGAATTGTCCCTACAGTGGAGGCTGAGGACATGGTGGAGGATGAAGAGGCAGAGGTGGACATTGTCGCTGGACCAGCGGCGTGAGAATGTGGAGGCTGCAGTGGTATCACCTGGCCAAGTTGCTGATTTGGCTAGGCAGGAACCACATTTACCCAGTGGGCCGTAAAGGACATATATTGTCCTTGACCGTAGTTACATCTGCACACGTAAGCGCTGCCGTGCACTTTGGCGGACATTGACAGGCTCAAGGACTCAAGGACTGGCCCACTTTCTGTTCAACATAGGTGTGCAGGGCTGGTAGTGCCTTTTTGGCAAAGAAATGACGGCTTGAGACTCTCCACCTCAGCTCGACACAAGCCATCAGTTCTCTGAAGGGTGCAGAGTCCACCACTTGGTAAGGGAGGGACTGCAGCACCAATAACGCACGCGCACTGTTGTCTCTTGGCAATCGATTCGTTGATCGATTGCTGACAAAATGACTAATGAGTAGGAGGATAAGGAGCAGGAGCATCAGGACCAGTAGATGATGGGAAGGACAGACAGCTCCTTTCGGTGGAGGTGGTGGAGCCTACAGATTCGTCAAATGGCCATGTTGACCTCCTCCGGCTGCTTGACAAAAAACTGCCAGACCGCCGAGTATGGCATTTTCTCCCCAACACTCCACGCTGACTGCCTGCTACCGCTGCCTCCTTGAACCTCTGCACCGCTACTTTCTGGGCAGGTAGGCTCCTGCAAAACTGGCTGTCTATTCCAGACACCGATGGCTCCTGACCTTCCACTGCTGCCAGCCTGCTGACTCATGGCCACGCTACCACCTTGCTGACTCAGCTGCTGCCTCACTTGCAAGCTGAAACCCTCTTCTCTTGATGATGATGAAGCACCTTCTTCACCTGGCTCCCAAGTGCGATTGGCTACATTATCATCATCACGCTACTGTCTGGACGTCACTGATGTCCCATCATAATGGTCTCAGGGCCAGGAGCCTGACCGCTCGCAACACCAGCTCCCACGCGACTCTGATCATCACTACTTGCCCACCAACCGGAGGAAGCGGCGGATGTCTCCTACAGATCTTGGCTGGGCAGTAGCTGAAAAGTGGAGCCGGGCCTACAGCATATAATACTTCTCACACTGAGGGAACAGAAAATGACTGAGGCAGGTTGAGGACAGGTGAGGGTACAGGGCTTGCTCCTGGGCCATGTCAACTAAGCACCGTGTCAGAGGAACCCACCGACTCTTGGCTGGGGGGTGTCTGATGTCACTTGTGACGAAGTCGAAGACCGAGTCAACTATTCAAACACAGCTGGGTTGCTGGTCAACACACGACAGCTAGATGACACTGGGAGCTCAGGCCTTTCACTGAGACTCCAGCTGGCACCCCCCATCTTCTGCTGCTACCTGTGCCTGCGCCAGAAACATTTTGGTGACTGCCCGTCCCCTTTGAAAGGCCTGTCACTTGTCTGTCTGACATACTAAAAAATAAAAGAATTAAGTTAAAAGTAAATTAATACACCCCAATAATGGCAGTAGAACAATGTAGGTTCACCGCAAAACAGCTAATAAGACATACTTTTTTTTTCTTATTAATACACTACAAAAATGTCTATGAAACAATTTATGTTCACTGCTGAACGGCACTTCGAGAATTCATGAAGATTTAGAATATAGTGCTATTCATGAATATTCAAGATTTTTTTTCATCAGTAACCTCCCTGCTTGTGGGCCAAAGAGAAGGCTGCAATGTTTTGTCAGAGCTTAGCAACATCCCTAGCAACCAATAGGAAAGCTGCCTACCCCTTACTATATAAGAACCTCCCCAGCAGCGATTTTCTGTAGTTTTATGGAGTTCTGAGAGAGAAAGCAGTATCATTGCTGTGCAGTGGTGTAGCGTGGTTAGCCAGCACCCGGGGCAAGCCAAGTATTGTAACACCACAGATAACAAGGTGATAACTCTGAGTTCAGATAATGTAGTAGATGTCTCCTGCAGTCCTATGTAACACCACAGATAACACAGTGATAGCTCTCTGAGTACAGATAATGTAGTAGATGGGTGTGAGGCCCCAGAATTCAGAACACACACAGTGTGACCTCAAGTCTGGGGCCAGGCTGAGGCAGTATGGGACAAATTCTATATACCCCCTCCCCCCTACCCTACCGTGAAACAGATATTTGGATGGACATAACATACATTGCTATGAAATATACAGTAGAATACCGCACCATACCTGTTACATCCAGTGACATCTCCTGTGATATAGACTTTCCTCAACGTCTTCATTCGGAGATAGGACCGTCATGACACCTTCTTTCAGCCGTGTCTCGTCTCTGCAAAGTTTCGCAGAAAATGTTTTAGATTCCTCACTTTACTATCATCCTCAGATAACAGACGTCCCCTTCCCCCGTAGTGCCCATAAGTATAATGCTCTCTGTATAATTATAATATATAATGGCCCCCTCTGTATTATTATTATTATAATGACCACCTCTGTAGTATTATAGTAATAATTATGGCCCCCTTCAGCCCCTCCAGCATACAGTCCCGTGTAAGATACATCACTCCCCCTGCCTTCAGTCCTTCTTGCAAACAGTCCCATGTAAAATACATCACTCTCCCTTCAGCTCCTCCAGCATACAGTCCCATGTAAGATACAACCCCCAGAGGATGCCATCTGCCCATCTCTCCTGTCCATATACCAGGCCTACCAGTATTACCCCTTCAAATACCGCCTGGTCACCCCATACCTAACAGTCTGAGTCACTTGTCTCCCTGAGTGTTAGGTGGGGTGACCAGGCAGGCAGGTGGTATATCAAGTAGTGTTGAGCGCGAATATTCGAATTGCGAATTTTTTTCTCGAATATCGCAATTTCGAGATTTCGCGAATATTTAGAATATCGTTCTATATATTCGCGAATTCGAATATTCGTTTTTTGTTTTTTTTATTATTATATTTTTTTCTTTCCCACTTCTCTAAAGTTGTTCTTACCTGTCCTTTGGATTCCTGGCTGCTCCAGTCAGTGGCATTTTCAACTTACTGCTATATTCCATATTAGCTAAATTACAATCTAATTTATATGTGTATTTTACGAAATTTCGCAAATTGCGATGCGAGTAATATAACACAAAATAATCGCATGAAGATTTCAATTTAGCACTGCTATATTCCATATTCTAGCCTAATATGGAATATAGCTGTGCTAAGTTAGCACTGCTATATTCCATACTAGGCTAGAATATGGAATATAGCAGTGCTAAGTTGAAATCTTCATGCGATTATTTCGTATTATATTACTCGCATCGCAATTTCGGCTTTTGCAAATGTTCTTAATATTGCTCTAACTTCGTCTTTTAGAATATTACGAATAATCTAAAAGACGAAGTTAGAGCAATATTACGAAATTTCGTAAAATACACATATAGATTGTAATTTAGCTAATATAGTGCTATAATCCCTTTTTATGCCTCTAATTTTTTTTTGCCTCTTCTGAACTTAAGTTTTGTAAAATATGTACACTATTAAAAAATATTACTATAACAGTATATTAGCTTAAATACAATCTATGTGTATTTTACGAAATTTCGTAATATTGCTCTAACTTCGTCTTTTAGAAATTTCGTAATATTGCTCTAACTTCGTCTTTTAGAATATTCGTAATATTCTAAAAGACGAAGTTAGAGCAATATTAAGAACATTTGCAAAAGCCGAAATTGCGATGCGAGTAATATAATACGAAATAATCGCATGAAGATTTCAACTTAGCACTGCTATATTCCATATTCTAGCCTAATATGGAATATAGCTGTGCTAAGTTAGCACTGCTATATTCCATACTAGGCTAGAATATGGAATATAGCAGTGCTAAGTTGAAATCTTCATGCGATTATTTCGTATTATATTACTCGCATCGCAATTTCGGCTTTTGCAAATGTTCTTAATATTGCTCTAACTTCGTCTTTTAGAATATTACGAATAATCTAAAAGACGAAGTTAGAGCAATATTACGAAATTTCGTAAAATACACATAGATTGTATTTAAGCTAATATACTGCTATAGTAATATTTTTTAATAGTGTACATATTTTACAAAACTTAAGTTCAGAAGAGGCAAAAAAAAATTAGAGGCATAAAAAGGGATTATAGCACTATATTAGCTAAATTACAATCTATATGTGTATTTTACGAAATTTCGTAATATTGCTCTAACTTCGTCTTTTAGAATATTCGTAATATTCTAAGAGACGAAGTTAGAGCAAATCACAAAATTATGTAAAATACACATATTAGCCTAGCCATAGTCAATTAGCATAGGAACGTTGCCTTATACTATCAAGATAAATAATCGCAATACGCGGAAAAAATTATTCGTATATTATTTGCGATAATTAGAATAATTACGAATATTCGATTTCGACGAATATAACACGAATATTCATTCGAATATTCGCGAAATATCGCGAAATCGAATATGGCACCTCCCGCTCATCACTAATATCAAGGGGTAATGCTGGTAGACCTTGTATATGGACAGCAGAGATGGGCAGATGGCATCCTCTGGGCAGTACTGTCTCTCTGCTCATCCTTCACCAGCACCCTGACTGCCACGGTCCTGCTTGGCCTGGCTCTCATGGCACTTCACTGCCTGGTGCTCGGCTATCAGCACTGAGTGACTCAGTCAGTGTCGCAGTGTGACTGAGTCACTCAGTGCTGATAGCCGAGCACCAGGCAGTAAAGTGCCATGAGAGCCAGGCCAAGCAGGACTGTGGCAGTCAGGGTGCTGGTGAAGGATGACCAGAGAGACAGTACTGCCCAGAGGATGCCATCTGCCCATCTCTGCTGTCCATATACCAGGGTAGACCTGGTATATGGACAGCAGAGATGGGCAGATGGCATCATCCCCCCAGAGAGGCAGTACTGTCTCAGTGTCCCTGGTCATTCTTCACCAGCACTCTGACTGCAGTGCCATGGTGCCATCTGCTTGGCAGCCTTGGCCTGGCTCTCATGACACTGACTGGCACAGTGGCGCTTAACTCATATTATCATATATTACCCCTAAAGCCTGCCTGCCCTCAGCCCATTCCAACACAGTACACTACTGACCTAATTACACACTCAGGGTGGGACTTTGGGACTCTGGGACAGTGACACTGACTGTTACTTACTCTGTCTCAGGATCGCTTGAATCACTGTCTGTAGGCTGGACTACAGTCTACTACTGATTCAGCTGCAGCCATCTTCTGCTTCTTCTTGCTCCGGCTCCTGGCTCTGCAGTCTGCACTGTCTTTCCCGCCTGGAAGGTGGGCGGAGCCTATCGGGAACTGCCGTGCATGCCCCGCCCCCTCTTGCCTCCTCACTCTGCTCTGCAGCCGGGCGCTGTGTGATAAGAAAAAAAACCACAGTGTTGGCGATTTAACTTGTGCCAGCCCAGCGGACGGCGCCCCCCTGCAGTGTGGCGCCCGGGGCAACAGCCCCCCCGGCCCCCCCACGCTATGCCCCTGTTGCTATGCTCTGTGCTTTACTGTTTAATTACATTAGATAGTTAGTTAATTAGCTTATCTATCTTATATGTAAATGAATCCGCACCGTCGCATTTACAATCACGAAATTTGGCACACAGGTACATCAGGTGTCCGGGAAGGATTTAGACTGGGTCTCAGCTCTCTAGGATGTATCGTTCCCGAGATAGTCCCAAAAAATGCATTAGCCAATAGAAGCTTGGTCACATGACCCTTATCAGCCAATAGAAGCTCTCAGGTCCTTCAGCCTCCACATACACAGTTTTACTCCAGGTTTCCATAACAACCCAGCCATTTATTTTCACTGCTGTAGATGAGTTTTAAAGGAAATCTGTCACCAGGATAATTGCTATTAAAGTAAAGCCATGGCCTAATAGCACTTAGTGCCTTATTTCTAGATGTGCCTTTGTTCCAGCAACAGATGTTTTTATCCTCTGAAAATCCAGTTTATTTGATATGCAAATGAGTCAGTAAGGTGCCCAGAGGGGCGTCACTCTTGCAGGAACGAGCCCAGACACACCCCCTGCCACAATGTGTCCACCCTCAAAAGACTTAAAACCCTGCCCCCAGGTCCAGCTAAGCCACTAACCTTATCCGGTTAGGCCACACACCCTCACACTCCTGAGCTGACGGGGATTGAAAAAATGAAGGTAAAAATCAACTTCTGTGAGCTGCAGGGGTGGGAGGGAGGGAGACTATATCCATGCAGCTCACACTTATTTAGGCTCCACTACACTTAGGCTCCATTCAGATGTCCGTAGTGCATTGTGAATCCGCAATACACCCAGCCGGCACCCTCATAAAAATGCCTATTCTTGTCTGCAATTGCAAGCAAGAATAGGACATGTTCTATTTTTTTCCGGGGGTTCAGACTGGAAGATCGGGGGCCGCGCCTGTTCCGCATAATTGCGGAATGGATGTGGACCTATTCTACGGACGTGTGAATGGACTCTTAGAGTGAGCTGTTCAAAAGGACATGCCCCCTATCCGGTTAGGCCCCTCCCCCTCCTCAGCTGACTGAAAAAATGAAGGTAAAAATCAACTTCTGTCAGCTGCAGAGGTGGGGGGAGGGTGACTTTCTCCCTGCAGCTTACACTTAGACAGCACAGTGCTGCTGTCTTAGGGTGAGCTGTTCAAAAGGACAAGACCCTGATCCAGTAAAGGCCACTGTTAAGGGGGTGGGCCCCTGTGGAGGTCACTGTCAACGGGGTGGTATGCTGTGAAAGTCACTGTTAAAGGGGAAGGCTGCTGTAAAGGTCAAAGTTAAGGGGGTGGGCTGCTGTGGGGGTCCAATTTTAAGGGATGGGGCACTGTGGGGGGGGCAGTGTTAAGGGGTGGGGGGCTGTGGAGGTCACTGTTTTGGGGGCAGGGTGCTGTAGATGTCACTGTTATAGTGGATAGTGTTGATATCTTTTAACAACACACACAAACATGAAATGAAATAGATTAAATATACCTGAGCGAAGCCGGGTCCTTCAGCTAGTACTGTATATATAATACAGATAGTGGGAGATAGTCAGTATAGGTTAGATCGTGATAAAGTGTAGCTGATAGGTTCTGCTTTCCATACATACATGCTACAGACATACAGTGGGATGTGAAAGTTTGGGCAACCTTGTTAATCGTCATGATTTTCCTGTATAAATCGTTGGTTGTTACGACAAAAAATGTCAGTTAAATATATCATATAGGAGACACACACAGTGATATTTGAGAAGTGAAATTAAGTTTATTGGATTTACAGAAAGTGTGCTATAATTGTTTAAACAAAATTAGGCAGGTGCATAAATTTGGGCACTGTTGTCATTTTATTGATTCCAAAACCTGTGTAGATCTAATTATTGAAACTCAAATTGGCTTGGTAAGCTCAGTGACCCCTGACCTACATACACAGGTGAATCCAATTATGAGAAAGAGTATTTAAGGGGGTCAATTGTAAGTTTCCCTCCTCTTTTAATTTTCTCTGAAGAGTAGCAACATGGGGGTCTCAAAACAACTCTCAAATGACCTGAAGACAAAGATTGTTCGCCATCATGGTTTAGGGGAAGGATACAGAAAGCTGTCTCAGAGATTTCAGCTGTCTGTTTCCACAGTTAGGAACATATTGAGGAAATGGAAGACCACAGGATCAGTTCAAGTTAAGGCTCGAAGTGGCAGACCAAGAAAAATCTCGGATAGACAGAAGCGACGAATGGTGAGAAGAGTCAGAGTCAACCCACAGACCAGCACCAAAGACCTACAACATCATCTTGCTGCAGATGGAGTCACTGTGCATCGTTCAACCATTCGGCGCACTTTACACAAGGAGATGCTGTATGCGAGAGTGATGCAGAGGAAGCCTTTTCTCTGCCCACAGCACAAAAAGTGCCGCTTGAGGTGGGCTAAAGCACATTTGGACAAGCCAGCTTCATTTTGGAATAAGGTGCTGTGGACTGATGAAACTAAAATTTAGTTATTTGGCCATAACAAGGGGCGTTATGCATGGAGGAAAAAGAACACAGCATTCCAAGAAAAACACCTGCTACCTACAGTAAAATATGGTGGTGGTTCCATCATGCTGTGGGGCTGTGTGGCCAGTGCAGGGACTGGGAATCTTGTCAAAGTTGAGGGACGCATGGATTCCACTCAGTATCAGCAGATTCTGGAGACCAATGTCCAGGAATCGGCGACAAAGCTGAAGCTGAACCGGGGCAGGATCTTTCAACAAGACAACGACCCTAAACACTGCTCAAAATCCACTAAGGCATTTATACAGAGGAACAAGTACAACGTTCTGGAATGGCCATCTCAGTCCCCAGACCTGAATATAATAGAAAATCTGTGGTGTGACTTAAAGAGAGCTGTCCATGCTCGGAAGCCATCAAACCTGAATGAACTAAAGATGTTTTGTAAAGAGGAATGGATATATACTGGAACACCTTCCCAATTAAAATATACCTTTTAATAATATTCTATTAAAATCTGGCCTACAGCCGGACTACACACACAAGGAAGGTCGACAAACAATGTCCTATAATGGCAAAAAATGGCTACAGTTACACCTATATATAGGTAAAAATACACGACTGGTGAGCAATCCTGGGGATTTTGGTTACCCCCACAGACTCTCATTGGAACCTAAAGGAAGCGTTTACAGGCTGTAATTTCTGCAAAAGGAGGACCTACTAAATATTGATTTCATTTCTTTTTTGTGGTGCCCAAATTTATGCACCTGCCTAATTTTGTTTAAACATTTATAGCACACTTTCTGTAAATCCAATAAACTTCATTTCACTTCTCAAATATCACTGTGTGTGTCTCCTATATGATATATTTAACTGACATTTTTTATCGTAACAACCAACGATTTATACAGGAAAATCATGAGGATTATACAAGGTTGCCCAAACTTTCGCATCCCATTGTAGTGCTGTGATGTCAAAAGTTCACAAGAATACTTAGTGCACCAATCAGTAATATGTAGTCAGATTTTAATCATTATTAATTGCCGATTTGCGCAATCGCGAATATATTGGAGCACCCTAACTGCATATAAAGCTATTGTAATGTTCTGCTGTGCCAACCATTTTCTCTAGTCTCAGGAAACTTCTAGCAGCTTGAAAAATGCAGCAACAGTGACCCACGCCTGTATTACGCACACGAAAAAATACGCGCATATTACATTGCCGATTTTCGCGATCAAGAAAATAATCGCGAATTTGCAAATATATGACGAATATTTTCCCAAATATTAGCAAAATATTGCAAATTCAAATATTGCCCCTGCCAATCATCACTATTAATAAGACATACTTTTTTTTCTTATTAATACACTGCAAAAAGTCTATGAAACAATGTACGTTCACCGCTGAACGGCTAATAACACATACTTTTTTTTCTTATTAATACACCACAAAAATGTCTGCAAAACCCCTAATAAGACATACGTATAGTTTCTATTAATACACCCTGTAAATGGCTATATCACACAGAACTTGCACCCCAATAACAAGCATGGTTTGCTGGAATTACTGAGCTATAATATAGTGCAAACCTAAAAGTAGCAGTATAACAGTAATTTGGATCCCCAATTAGTGCAGCAAGGTGTAATAGATTTGCTCCTATTACCCAGGCTGTACACTCCCCTATTGGACCCTGTTCTCTTTTTATATCCATTCCCAATACTTGTAATAGTCTTTCCCTGAACTTCTAAATCTTTTTTTTTTTGCTGAATAAAGTCTTTCCTAGCACTCTCCCTAGTGTCTGTCACGTCTCTCCCTGCACTAAGTACACTGGAAAATGGCTAAATCCAAGATGGCTGAGGCTATTTATAGGGCTGTGACATCACAGGGAGTGGCTGGCTGCTGATTGGCTGCATGCATGGCATTGTGGGTGATCCCTTGTTCTCAGAGTTCTTAGCCCCATGTTCTAACATGTGCAGCAGCCATTTTAGGAAAAAAAAAGTATTCGTTACCATGAAGCGTGAGGAAATTCGACTTTGGTTCCTAATAATTTTTTTCCTGAATTTCGAATCGAATTCCACTTCGTCAACTTCGATTCGCTCATCTCTAGACTCAGCATTTCAATCAGAGTCTCTATCACTAGTTTATGCTGCCCTAAAATAGGACAGCATAAAATGGTGACAGATTCTCTTTAAAGGGGTTATCCCATGAGTAATGTAAACAATTAAAATCAGAAATCATATACATGACAATCTATCTCTAACAAAGCTAGAACCAGCCCTGAACCTCACATGAATCTGGGCATGTCCCCATACATTACTCCAATTGCTCTGCTAGATTTTCTGCTAGATTTTCCTCGGCTGCAGCTCAGGGAGTGTGTCCTTTCTCATGAGGCTTGTCCTTACTGCTGCAGCTCTCTTCCTGTAATTATAACAGCTTCCAACAATAGACACGACAAGTGCTGTATTTGTCCCAATTAATTCTACACAAATCAGATATGCTCCAATTGGCCTGAAAATTGGCAAATCACACAATGAGGTTTCCCAAGGACTCCAATTTTTTAAGAAAGCAACCAAAAATTAGAATGCATCCAAAATTTTTCTCTTTTTGGGAGTAGAGGGTGATTAAACATACACAGTGGCAAAATCAGTGGCTTGTGTGTGATAAGCGGCAATAAATAGTCACTATCAGCAATGTCGGATCTATTCATCGGCTTTAGCCAGAGGTGTCTTAAACTCCTCATATACCTATGCCTTGTTCATTTTGACAACTGCCATGTTGGAAACCCTCTCTAAGATGAAACTGAGAGAGAAAACCGGTTCAATTCGAGCCACTGTTCCAAGCTGCCTGCCTAGAAGTCCATGGGGTCAGGGAACATGATATGCATTGGAGGAAGGACTGAACCTGGTTGTTGAGGCAGTATGCTTTTTTTTAATGATTTGTGTCAGCCTTCTTAGATCAAGTGGTGCAATGGAAGACAGTTCTGTCCAGAAGGGAGTTCCTTGCCACATAAATGGCTGAAATATAAGGACAGTTGTTAGCCCAGCGGTCTGTGCTTTCCCTCCCACTGCCATGCATCGTGCTGACAAGTGTGGGCAGCAGGTAGCTTAACTCCTGTGTCTTTGCTCCATGCCAGAGCTTGCTTCCTGCTTGAGTCCTGTACTGGTTTGTTAGGGCTTGCATGGGTGGGTCTCTCCTCCCTTATGAGGCAGCAGGTACACGCCTTCTGTCTCCCCAGCCTATGTTTGCTGCCTGCCTCTGACTTTGGACTTCGTTTACAGACTTTGCTTGATCACTGCTTACCTTGACTTTGGACTTCCTGACCACGTACTTCCCCTCGGTGCTTACACTGGTATATTTGACCCCCTGGTCAGCTGCCACTGACTCGGGAGTGCTCTGGAGTGGCACCTGGCAATTACCCTTATGGCCCCAGCCTATCCTCATCAGAGGCTCTAGTGAATACCAGGTAGTTGCTTAGTCACACCCCTCCAGAGTATAGCCAGTCAGTTGGGCAGTGGGTCCCCACCTGCTTGCATAACAACAGTCTCCTGAACGTGGCCAGAACCCTCTGTAAGCCACAGTACTCTAAAAAGCATTGCACAACTACATTTATGCAGGGAGCATGTGTTATTTACCCCAAATGCAGCACGGCCTGCACGGTGTAGGAACAAGACTGACACAAATGTGGAGGTGTCAATAGGACCTGGACTTGTTGTGCTGCTGCACCACTGCTGCTGTGAAAAACACTGACCCATACAGCAGATCTGTGAAAGACATGCACTGTCCCTGCATGTAACAACTGCTCAAGGTATCTACAGTGGCGTGCACCTTGCAGCTCACTGACTTGCAAGAAACGGACCACATTCTCTGCCACGTGACAATATAAGGTAGGGATCTCTTTTTGGGAAAATAAGGCATCTGAGCACATGCTATTTAACATAGTACATAACATAGTACATAAGGCCGAAAAAAGACATTTGTCCATCCAGTTCGGCCTGTTATCCTGCAAGTTGATCCAGAGGAAGGCAAAAAAAAACTGTGAGGTAGAAGCCAATTTTCCCCACGTTTGGGGAATAAAAAATTCCTTCCCGACTCCAATCAGGCAATTGGAGTTTTTGTTTTCTAAAGGCAGCAGAATCCACTAAGTTTGATGGCAATGACTGCACTGCCAGAAACTTGGCCAGGTGGGAGTTAAGCTGCACACCATTGGCTTTTTCCTGGCCCCACATTCCTTTATTGATAGCTGATGACAGAACGGTGTAGGAGAAGGAGTAGTCTGAGCTGTGGAAGCAGTAACTGATGATAACAATGACAAAGTCAGTGTACTGCATGTGAACGCAACCTGTGTACCACAAAGGAGTCCAGAAGGGTTAGGACACTCATGTTCTGCTAGCTGGCAGCCAGTTCTGTTTTCCCATTGGATCACATAATGCCACTTCATGTGCTGCAATAGAGCCATGGTGCCTACGTTTGTGTTTGTGTTATTTTACTCCTACAGATCTTGCAAGCGGTAATGCGTTTGTCTTCCACCACTGTAGAGGAAAACTGCCGGATGTGACATACTCGTAGAGCCACATAGTTAGCAGCAGATGAGTGTGGCTTAGCTCTGGCACATTTTGAGCCTTCACCCACAGTATCAGCAGCATCACCAGTTCCTGAGCTGACCATAATAGAAGCAGATCTGGCCCCAGCAGTTGTTTGGAAAATTCTGGCTGTATGTTGCCTCTGAAAGAAATCACAGAAAATAATACACAGATGCAAACATTATATATGGATTAAGCCCTCACTCTGATATAATAAAATCTGAGACTCTCCGCCAATATATTTTGATAAAAACACATCTGTACCCGCCTACCTGCGCCAAGGTGGTCTTAGTCAGGAAGGTCCTACGCTAAACCTACCTATGCCGTTGGGCATCTACAGTCAGGACAGCAGACCCTGCAATATAGTGTGCTGATCCTAGTTACCTCTGTGTGCATCAAACAACCAATGAGAGGAGGAGCACACACAGTTATATGTACCATATCCAAGCCCTGGGAAGCGCTTCCAAACTCCCCTGAACCATCAGGCTGCCTCCATCCATTGACAACACCGGGAATTAAAGCGCGCGCTAAACTGTCGCACGTGGCAAGAACGCCAGACACAGCCAGCAGCCCTCTTACCAGAGGAAAAGACTGCAACATTCGCATCGACAGACCGATCCACAAACAGCAGCCCTTTGCGGTCATCGCATCCATCTGCAACCGCATTGCCGGCCCCGTCTATCCATAACTGCACTAAGCATCCACAGCACACAGAGCATCCTGTGCTGAGACACCCACATAGAAGAACCGACGAATCTCCAGAAAGGTAACAGCGACCAGATAGCCAATTTTAGGTGGGACGCCACCAGGCACTGGTTCTCTGAAAATAACTTTCGCATAGCTGTGTATACACATACATCGGATCTGGAATGCTGCTGATATATTCTTTTAAACCTGTCACAATTTAGATCTTTGTACTAACTTTTTACTTATTTTAATCAACTGAATAGATCTCAGACTATTGACTATATTTGTCTAATATTTAAAGTTCTACATACCATGATTCTGGACTTATAGCCCAATACAGGGTGCTTTATCATCACATTTTCACATAATTTTTCTTTTTCTTTATTCATTTATCCATTCATCTATTTTACACCACCCACTCCTCTCCCTCTACATCGGGAGTGACCTATATTTATAATGTTTTTATTACTACCCAAAAAAATATAGTTTTTATCATATACACACTATCCCTTGTCCTTTGTTGATATCTGCTGGTGACCTCATACAGAGTGCCTGTCTTCCTATGTTCCTATACGCCTGCCTTTTCTGACTGGGTGAGTCAGCTTAGACACGTGCACCTTGCATATTGCCCACACAGGAGAGCCACCATATTCCCTCCAAACAATTTGTCAGACTGTGATACTTCAAGGAGGGACAGTAAAGTCAGAGATGACACAACTGAGAGGTTTCTCTGGGCTTGCAGGAGGAGCAGGAAGAATGCTGTCACCCCTGGCTCCAAGGCATCATTCTGCTGTGACTGAGAGGAGGAGTAAGCCACCCCATCCACAATGTCTTCCTGTTTGTCATGAATAATAATGTGGCACCAAAACTATGGCCTATACTACTATACTACTTCTACTACTGTCCGGACGGCTGGTGCTGCTACTGCTGTTTCCACTACTATCCACATTTCGAATCTCGGATGATGGCGCACGGGTCTTTCGTTTGCCACACTTCCATTTACTAGACATTTTATTTTGAGGCCTATAAATAAAAAGTCACAGGTTTGGTACACAGATTATTAAATGGTACTAGCAAAATTGCAAGAGTGTTTTCTGTCATTTAAAGACAGAGGCACAAATAAATGTCCTATCCCTTTTACAAACACACTGCACGCTGTTATTGACAATTTACAAAGGCAATAATGCAGTTTTTGCTGTAAAATTGGTTTGCTGTAACTAAACGGTATCTTGTAGTCATGCAACACATTCACTAAAATGGGTATAATAATGGCATTATTGTAGTAAAATGTGTTTGCTGTAACACTGAACGGTATCTTACAGTAATATACAATCTGTTCAATAACATGGGTATAATAATGGTGTTATTGCAGTAAAATGCATTTGTTGTAACACTGAACGGTCTCTTACAGTAATATACACTTTCAATAACATAGGTATAATGCACTTAAATACCTAATTAAAAATGGTTAATAGAAACTGATTTTTAGAAAAAAAGAGTAAACATTCCTCAGTGTTTTTAGCAGAATATATACTATTATGGTATTGGCAATAAGCCAGTAAACTGTGGACAGTTTACTGCAAAAATAGTTTGTTGCAGGATTTTGTAATGCAGAACTTGCCAACAAGCTGTATGAAACAACTGAGACAATCAGATGGACTATCACACATTCTCTATAGCAAGCTTTTTGTTTGTTGCTTGTCCTGCTGTCCCCTGCGGGCACAGATGCCACGCTGCTGCCTCGCCTCAGCCTAGTGCTCCAGCCTCTATTCCCTTAGGGCATGTGTGCACTTATCTCCAGCCTCTCCAGGGCGCTTGTTTCCAAATATTTTTCCTGGTTATTTAAGGCACCCTCTACAGGCAGAGGTTGTATGACCAGCTAAGGTCTTGAAGTCTAGTGCTTTTGTGATTCTCCAATGTTTTTCTATAGTCCTGTACTCTCCCTGCCTGTGTCTCCTGCACTTCCAGTTTCAGTTCTGTTTGTGTTTGCTTAATCCTGTCCATCTGCCCAGATCCATGTTCCTGTCAAGTACCCTGCTTGCCTTGCCTGTGTCTTCACTTCTAACTTCCATTTTATCCTGTGTCTCCTACTAACTACACATATGTTAAAAGTGTGCTGTCTGGATCTCAAATCCTGCATTCAAACCTTAGAGACTGTTCAGACTTCTCCTGCTGTTTTCCTGCTGTTTTGCTGCATTTCCTGTATTCTGAGCCCCTGGTGCTTGCACCGGAGTTCCTGACCCCAGTGTGTCAGCTGCCATATTCACTGGGACTATCCCAGGAGGTAGCACTCAGGTTGCTTCCCTGCAGAGAAGGCCAGATCCCTGTGCAGAGCACTGGACCTTGCTCATCTGTAACACTTTTCCTGATAAAACTCTAAAATCCAATTATATTTCCATTTCTCTTCTTATAGTGCATGTATAGTGTCTTTATAGTGTCCCTAAACATCTGGCTCGTGTCTGAAATGTTTTTTTGACAGCCACAAAACATTCTATCACATCCACAAATGAGAACAGAATGGCGTCTAACTCATTATTAACATACGTACCTGGGTGAATCCTGTCTCCTGATTGGCTGATTAGGCTGTCTGTCAGCCTCTGAACCAGAACCAATCAAGGTAAGACTTCCCTGCCACCAATACCTCCCACTGTCATGTGATCCTTCATCTTCTACCTCCCTACTGTTTTCCCTGACATTTTTTACAGTAACATGGCGCTGAGCATTATTTTTACACAATTCATCCAAAACAAATTAAAAACCTTTGGATTCATTTGGCTGGTGATTTTTTTTATTGAAATTCGTAATGATTCTGCTTCATTTAGAATACAAACCGGATTCCAAAAAAGTTGGGACACTAAACAAATTGTGAATAAAAACTAAATGCAATGATGTGGAGATGGCAAATGTCAATATTATATTTGTAATAGAACGTAGATGACAGATCAAACGTTTAACCAGAGTAAATGTATCATTTTAAAGGAAAAATACGTTGATTCAAATTTTCACGGTGTCAACAAATCCCAAAAAAGTTGGGACAAGTAGCAATAAGAAGCTGGAAAAAGTAAATTTGAGCATAACGAAGAGCTGGAAGACCAATTAACACTAATTAGGTCAATTGGCAACATGATTGGGTATAAAAAGAGCTTCTCAGAGTGGCAGTGTCTCTCAGAAGCCAAGATGGGTAGAGGATCACCAATTCACACAATGTTGCGCAGAAAGATAGTGGAGCAATATCAGAAAGGTGTTACCCAGCGAAAAATTGCAAAGACTTTGCATCTATCATCATCAACTGTGCATAACATCATCCGAAGATTCAGAGAATCTTGAACAATCTCTGTGCGTAAGGGTCAAGGCCGTAAAACCATACTGGATGCCGTGATCTCCGGGCCCTTAAACGACACTGCACCACAAACAGGAATGCTACTGTAAAGGAAATCACAGAATGGGCTCAGGAATACTTCCAGAAACCATTGTCAGTGAAAACAATCCACCGTGCCATCCGCAGTTGCCAGCTGAAACTCTACAGTGCAAAGAAGAAGCCATTTCTAAGCAAGATCCACAAGCTCAGGCGTTTTCACTGGGCCAGGGATCATTTAAAATGGAGTGTGGCAAAATGGAAGACTGTTCTGTGGTCAGACGAGTCACGATTCGAAGTTCTTTTTGGAAATCTGGGACGCCATGTCATCCGGACTAAAGAGGACAAGGACAACCCAAGTTGTTATCAACGCTCAGTTCAGAAGCCTGCATCTCTGATGGTATGGGGTTGCATGAGTGCGTGTGGCATGGGCAGCTTGCATGTCTGGAAAGGCACCATCAATGTAGAAAAATATATTCAGGTTCTAGAACAACATATGCTCCCATCCAGACGTCATCTCTTTCAGGGAAGACCCTGCATTTTTCAACAAGATATTGCCAGACCACATTCTGCATCAATCACAACATCATGGCTGCGTAGGAGAAGGATCCGGGTACTGAAATGGCCAGTCTGCAGTCCAGATCTTTCACCTATAGAGAACATTTGGCGCATCATAAAGAGGAAGGTGCAACAAAGAAGGCCCAAGACGATTGAACAGTTAGAGGCCTGTATTAGACAAGAATGGGAGAGCATTCCTATTTCTAAACTTGAGAAACTGGTCTCCTCGGTCCCCAGATGTCTGTTGAGTGTTGTAAGAAGAAGGGGAGATGCCACACAGTGGTGAAAATGGCATTGTCCCAACTTTTGGGGGATTTGTTGACACCATGAAATTCTGATTCAACATATTTTTCCCTTAAAACTTTTGTTCCGTGATTTAAACTTTTGTTCTGTGATTTATGTTCTATTCTGAATAAAATATTAGAAGTTGGCACCTCCACATCATTGCATTCAGATTTTTTTCACGATTTGTATAGTGTCCCAACTTTTTTGGAATCCGGTTTGTACATTTTCTCATTTCTGTTTCAGATCCAGGTACAGTACTGGTTTGTAAAATGCAAATAAAAGATTATTCAAGGGACAACTCATTTAAAGGAAACCTGTCACCATGATTTTGCGCATAGAGCTGGGGACATGGGCTGCTAGATGGCCACTAGCATATCTGCAGTATCAAGGTCCCATAGCTCTCTGCGCTTTTATTGTGTTAAAAAACAGTTTTGAGTGATATGCAAATTACCTGATATGAGTCCTGTAGCCGGAGATGAGTCAAGCGGAAAGGAGCCCAGCACCGCCCCGCGTCCTCCGAATCTCCTCCTTGCCGGATGACGTCACATCGCTGCGATGCGCGAGCTAGCACATGCGCAGTGTCGGCATCATGTTCATTCCCTGTGCTGGCATCAGCGAGATTTTGGCGCTCCAGCTCTGTGACGTCATCCGGCAAGGAGGAGATTCGGAGGACGCGGGGCGGTGCTGGGCTCCTTTCCGATTGACTCATCTCTGGCTACAGGACTCATATCAGGTAATTTGCATATCACTCAAAACTGTTTTTTAACACAATAAAAGCGCAGAGAGCTATGGGACCTGGGTACTGCAGATGTGCTAGTGGCCATCTAGCAGCCCATGTACCCAGCTCTATGCGCAAAATCATGGTGACAGGTTCCCTTTAAGTCCTCCAACTACCGATCTTAAGCTAGCTCCTTTTGGGTTGGCATGCTGACATATAGAATTTCAGGAACATTGGATGATTAAATATGAAAAGTGTTTGGAACTATATTCTTGATAGGCTGTGGTTCTGGAGCGCTGGCTGACTGAACTGTATAATATATTGTCATTAATCTTATGCAGAAGAAAACTCAATAGAACGAGACTTCCATTTTATTGTTATTGCTTCTTTTCTATTTGCTTCATCGACATGTGCAGTAGCACTACTGGTGTGAAAAAGAGCATTAGTTAGTAGTGCCATCTTGTAAGGTGCCTTTAAATTAACTTTCATTATGCACATGATATAAAATATAAATAGCCTGTCATGTTTGGTAATAGAATAGAATTGTGTGACTGCTGCTTTTTATCCTCACTATTGTGTTAATTTCCATAGGAAATATTATGATACAATAGTATAACATATATTCCATTGCTCATGAACAATTTTCTTTATTCAAAAATACATTTCAAGCATCAACTCACAAAACCGCCGGCGCAGGCTGACCTGAAGTGAGACATCATAAACAATTAGCGGTTTCTTTTGTTTCCCTTGTGGATTACTATGTACTATTTCAGCTCATTTTCCTTTTAGTTGTTTTAAACAATTTTCTTCTGCTTGAAATAGCAGATACATTATTTTAACACTTACAAATTGCTGCATTTAAAACTTGCAACTACAAACACCTTCTTAAAGGAGTTGGCCACTTTCTGCTTACTCTTGAGAAATGTTTTTGTAAGATGATTATAAAGAACTTAAAGATATAGCCTTTGTTAAAAATTCTGCACCATTTTCTGGATATGATAAGATATACTCCCTTTTGTTCAATCCTCCCAGAGGTTTTGTCCATAAAATGGCTGCTGATGGAGGGTCATGTGACCAGACAAATCACCTCCATTTTATGTATCCTCTATTCAAGTACACTGCACCTGCCATCTGGACTTGCACTTTTGGGAGTTTGAATGAAGGAAGCTGAGTGATGTCTGGTCACATGACCCTCCATCAGCAGCCATCTTATGGACAGGACCTATCTGGGCATGGCTTATGAAGTATAGCAAACTGCACAGGATATCAACAGGATATCAATTGGTAAGTGCCAGTCATCTTACCTACACATTGGTCACAAGTAGCCAGAAAGTGGCCAGCCCCTCTAAAGAATAATGCCGCACATTATGAAAAAACATACTGCACTATGTAGGACAAGAACGCTGTGAAGGTTAGGTGATCACTCTGGGATAGAAAAGGGGTCTAAGAACTGACAGATGACCAAAATGGGTGTTAGCATCTCTACAGGGAGTGCAGAATTATTAGGCAAGTTGTATTTTTGAGGATTAATTTTATTATTGAACAACAACCATGTTCTCAATGAACCCCAAAAACTCATTAATTTCAAAGCTGAATATTTTTGGAAGTAGTTTTTAGTTTGTTTTTAGTTTTAGCTATTTTAGGGGGATATCTGTGTGTGCAGGTGACTATTACTGTACATAATTATTAGGCAACTTAACAAAAAACAAATATATACCCATTTCAATTATTTATTTTTACCAGTGAAACCAATATAACATCTCAACATTCACAAATATACATTTCTGACATTCAAAAACAAAACAAAAACAAATCAGTGACCAATATAGCCACCTTTTTTTGCAAGGACACTCAAAAGCCTGCCATCCATGGATTCTGTCAGTGTTTTGATCTGTTCACCATCAACATTGCGTGCTGCAGCAACCACAGCCTCCCAGACACTGTTCAGAGAGGTGTACTGTTTTCCCTCCTTGTAAATCTCACATTTGATGATGGACCACAGGTTCTCAATGGGGTTCAGATCAGGTGAACAAGGAGGCCATGTCATTAGATTTTCTTCTTTTATACCCTTTCTTGCCAGCCACGTTGTGGAGTACTTGGACGCGTGTGATGGAGCATTGTCCTGCATGAAAATCATGTTTTTCTTACCTTGCAGACTTCTTCCTGTACCACTGCTTGAAGAAGGTGTCTTCCAGAAACTGGCAGTAGGATTGGGAGTTGAGCTTGACTCCATCCTCAACCCAAAAAGGCCCCACAAGCTCATCTTTGATGATACCAGCCCAAACCAGTACTCCACCTCCACCTTGCTGGCGTCTGAGTCGGACTGGAGCTCTCTGCCCTTTACCAATCCAGCCATCTGGCCCATCAAGACTCACTCTTATTTCATCAGTCCATAAAACCTTAGAAAAATCAGTCTTGAGATATTTCTTGGCCCAGTCTTGACGTTTCAGCTTGTGTGTCTTGTTCAGTGGTGGTCGTCTTTCAGCCTTTCTTACCTTGGCCATGTCTCTGAGTATTGCACACCTTGTGCTTTTGGGCACTCCAGTGATGTTGCAGCTCTGAAATATGGCCAAACTGGTGGCAAGTGGCATCTTGGCAGCTGCATGCTTGACTTTTCTCAGTTCATGGGCAGTTATTTTGCGCCTTGGTTTTTCAACACGCTTCTTGCGACCCTGTTGACTATCTTGAATGAAACGCTTGATTGTTCGATGATCACGCTTCAGAAGCTTTGCAATTTTAAGAGTGCTGCATCCCTCTGCAAGATATCTCACTATTTTTGACTTTTCTGAGCCTGTCAAGTCCTTCTTTTGACCTATTTTGCAAAAAGGAAAGGAAGTTTCCTAATAATTATGCACACCTGATATAGGGTGTTGATGTCATTAGACCACACCCCTTCTCATTACAGAGATGCACATCACCTAATATGCTTAATTGGTAGTAGGCTTTCGAGCCTATACAGCTTGGAGTAAGACAACATGCATAAAGAGGATGATGTGGTCAAAATACTCATTTGCCTAATAATTCTGCACGTAGTGTATTTAGGGAGCTCATTGCCAGAAAGCGTATGATGTTGACAAATGAACTATCAGAGATGATCAGATTCTGACAAAAAGTATGAAATATTGCTTAGGGGTCAAATAGCCAATACCTAGAAAGAAGATATATGAGAATATAGAATTATTGACTAATGATAATGAATTCCACAACATTATCCAGTGTCCTTAATATTTTCTTCTTCGTTCTATGATATAATTTTTGAGGAACCACAGATTATTGCTGACATATGTTGGATAGTTGCAATACAAGAGATGGAAGGCATTTGCATCAATCACTACAGTACACCCTTTTGAACAGACTTTTCAAGGAACCTCTATAAAGATCAACAGGCCACAGTTATTAAAGTTTTGCAAAGTTAGTGAAGCCTACATATTATTACTGCTTTAATGGTACCTGTACTTTTATCACTGCAACAACACATAAGAAAAGTCAAAGCACATTATAAATGACAGAAAAACATCTGAATATGAGAAGAACAAAGGATAACTATAGAAAACACAGCTTATAATTAGGGATGAGCGAACTCGAACTGTATAGTTCTGGTTCGTACCGAATTTTGGGGTGTCCGTGACACGGACCTGAACCCGGAATTTTTCGTAAAAGTCCGGGTTCGGGTTCGGTGTTCGTCGCTTTCTTGGCGCTTTTGTGACGCTTTCTTGGCGCTTTTTGAAAGGCTGCAAAGCAGCCAATCAACAAGCGTCATACTACTTGCCCCAAGAGGCCGTCACAGCCATGCCTACTATTGGCATGGCTGTGATTGGCCAGAGCACCATGTGACCCAGCCTCTATTTAAGCTGGATTCACATAGCGCCGCCCGTCACTCTGCTCTGATTAGCGTAGGGAGAGGTTGCGGCTGCGACAGTAGGGCGAGATTAGGCAGATTAACTCCTCCAAAGGACTTGATTAATCGATCGATCTGCAGCTGTGCATCATTAAGCTGCTGAAATTCAATTGCTCACTGTTTTTAGGCTGCCCAGACCGTTTGTCAGTCACTTTTTTCTGGGGTGATCGGCGGCCATTTTGTGTCTTGTGGTGCGCCAGCACAAGCTGCGACCAAGTGCATTTAACCCTCAATGGTGTGGTTGTTTTTTGGCTAAAGCCTACATCAGGGTGAAGCTGTCACACCAAGTGCATTTAACCAGCAATAGTCTGTCTATTTTTTGGCCATATACTACATCAGGGGCAAGCTGTGCCCGTCACCAAGTGCATTTAACCCTCAGTAGTGTGGTTGGTCAAGCTGTCAAACCAAGTGCATTTAACCAGCAATAGTCTGTTCATTTTTTGGCCATATACTACATCAGGGGCAAGCTGCGCCTGTCACCAAGTGCATTTAACCCTCAATGGTGTGGTTGTTTTTTGGCTAAAGCCTACATCAGGGTGAAGCTGTCACACCAAGTGCATTTAACCAGCAATAGTCTGTTTATTTTTGGGCCATATACTACATCAGGGGCAAGCTGCGCCCGTCACCAAGTGCAATTAACCCTCAGTAGTGTGGTTGGTCAAGCTGTCAAACCAAGTGCATTTAACCAGCAATAGTCTGTTCATTTTTTGGCCATATACTACATCAGGGGCAAGCTGCGCCTGTCACCAAGTGCATTTAACCCTCAATGGTGTGGTTGTTTTTTGGCTAAAGCCTACATCAGGGTGAAGCTGTCACACCAAGTGCATTTAACCAGCAATAGTCAGTTTATTTTTGGGCCATATACTACATCAGGGGCAAGCTGCGCCCGTCACCAAGTGCATTTAACCCTCAGTAGTGTGGTTGGTCAAGCTGTCACACCAAGTGCATTTAACCAGCAATAGTCTGTTCATTTTTTGGCCATATACTACATCAGGGGCAAGCTGCGCCTGTCACCAAGTGCATTTAACCCTCAGTAGTGTGGTTGGTCAAGCTGTCACACCAAGTGCATTTAACCAGCAATAGTGTGGTTATTTTTTAGGCCATATCCCAGTCTAATTCTGTCAGTAAATCCATACCGGTCACCCAGCGCCTAAATACTAGGCCTCAAATTTATATCCCGCTAAATCTGTCGTTACCGCTGTACTGTTCTGGCTGGGCAAGTTATTTAGTGTCCATCAAAGCACATTTTTTGTTCTGGGTTGAAATACAATTCCCAATTTAGCAATTTCATAATTTAGTGGTTTCTGCTGTATCAGAGCTATTTGAAATCTATCCCTAAAAGGGTATATAATATTCAAGGTGCACATAGGGTCATTCAGAATAACTTCACACACACGCTACTGTGCATTTCCAAGTTTAATTCTGTCAGCAAATCCATACCGGTCACCCAGCGCCTAAATACTAGGCCTCAAATTTATATCCTGCTAAATCTGTCGTTACCGCTGTACTGTTCTGGCTGGGCAAGTTATTTAGTGTCCGTCAAAGCACATTTTTTGTTCTGGGTTGAAATACAATTCCCAATTTAGCAATTTCATAATTTAGTGGTTTCTGCTATATCAGAGCTATTTGAAATCTATCCCTAAAAGGGTATATAATATTCAAGGTGCACATAGGGTCATTCAGAATAACTTCACACACACGCTACTGCGCATTTCCAAGTTTAATTCTGTCAGTAAATCCATACCGGTCACCCAGCGCCTAAATACTAGGCCTCAAATTTATATCCCGCTAAATCTGTCGTTACCGCTGTACTGTTCTGGCTGGGCAATTTATTTAGTGTCCGTCAAAGCACATTTTTTGTTCTGGGTTGAAATACAATTCCCAATTTAGCAATTTCATAATTTAGTGGTTTCTGCTATATCAGAGCTATTTGGAACCTATCTCTAAAAGGGTATATAATATTCAAGGTGCACATAGGGTCATTCAGAATAACTTCACACACACGCTACTGTGCATTTCCAAGTTTAATTCTGTCAGTAAATCCATACCGGTCACCCAGCGCCTAAATACTAGGCCTCAAATTTATATCCCGCTAAATCTGTCGTTACCGCTGTACTGTTCTGGCTGGGCAAGTTATTTAGTGTCCGTCAAAGCACATTTTTTGTTCTGGGTTGAAATACAGTTCCCAATTTAGCAATTTCATAATTTAGTGGTTTCTGCTGTATCAGAGCTATTTGAAATCTATCCCTAAAAGGGTATATAATATTTAAGGTGCACATAGGGTCATTCAGAATAACTTCACACACACGCTACTGTGCATTTCCAAGTTTAATTCTGTCAGTAAATCCATACCGGTCACCCAGCGCCTAAATACTAGGCCTCAAATTTATATCCCGCTAAATCTGTCGTTACCGCTGTACTGTTCTGGCTGGGCAAGGTATTTAGTGTCCGTCAAAGCACATTTTTTGTTCTGGGTTGAAATACAATTCCCAATTTAGCAATTTCATAATTTAGTGGTTTCTGCTATATCAGAGCTATTTGAAATCTATCCCTAAAAGGGTATATAATATTCAAGGTGCACATAGGGTCATTCAGAATAAATTCACACACACGCTACTGTGCATTTCCAAGTTTAATTCTGTCAGTAAATCCATACCGGTCACCCAGCGCCTAAATACTAGGCCTCAAATTTATTTCCCGCTAAATCTGTCGTTACCGCTGTACTGTTCTGGCTGGGCAAGTTATTTAGTGTCCGTCAAAGCACATTTTTTTTTCTGGGTTGAAATACAATTCCTAATTTAGCAATTTCATAATTTAGTGGTTTCTGCTATATCAGAGCTATTTGAAATCTATCCCTAAAAGGGTATATAATATTCAAGGTGCACATAGGGTCATTCAGAATAACTTCACACACACGCTACTGTGCATTTCAAAGTCTAATTCTGTCAGTAAATCTATACCGGTCACCTAGCGCCTAAATACTAGGCCTCAAATTTATATTCAGCTGAATTTGAATACAATACATTGGGCCAAATAATATTTTTGTTGTTGTGGTGAACGATAACAATGAGGAAAACATCTATTAAGGGACGCGGACGTGGACATGGTCGTGGTGGTGTTAGTGGACCCTCTGGTGCTGGGAGAGGACGTGGCCGTTCTGCCACATCCACACATCCTAGTGTACCAACTACCTCAGGTCCCAGTAGCCGCCAGAATTTACAGCAATATATGGTGGGGCCCAATGCCGTTCTAAGGATGGTAAGGCCTGAGCAGGTACAGGCATTAGTCAATTGGGTGGCCGACAGTGGATCCAGCATGTTCACATTATCTCCCACCCAGTCTTCTGCAGAAAGCGCACAGATGGCGCCTGAAAACCAACCCCATCAGTCTGTCACATCACCCCCATGCATATCAGGGAAACTGTCTGAGCCTCAAGTTATCAGCGTTACAATACCACTTCTATGTCTCCTTGAGAAAACACTTAGGGCGATGATGGAAGAGGAGGTGGCCCAGGAGGAGGAGGAGGAGGAAGAGGGGTCATTTTTAGCACTTTCAGGCCAGTCTCTTCGAAGTGACTCAGAGGGAGATTTTTTGCAACAGCAGAGGCCAGGTACAAATGTGGCCAGCCAGGGCCCACTACTGGAGGACGAGGAGGACGAGGATGAGGAGGAGGTGGAGGAGGATGAGGATGAAGCATGGTCACAGCGGGGTGGCACCCAACGCAGCTCGGGCCCATCACTGGTGCGTGGCTGGGGGGAAAGGCAGGACGATGACGATACGCCTCCCACAGAGGACAGCTTGTCCTTACCCCTGGGCAGCCTGGCACACATGAGCGACTACATGCTGCAGTGCCTGTGCAACGACAGCAAAGTTGCCCACATTTTAACGTGTGCGGACTACTGGGTTGCCACCCTGCTGGATCCACGCTACAAAGACAATGTGCCCACCTTACTTCCTGCACTGGAACGTGATAGGAAGATGCGCGAGTACAAGCGCACATTGGTAGACGCGCTACTTAGAGCATTCCCAAATGTCACAGGGGAACAAGTGGAAGCCCAAGGCCAAGGCAGAGGAGGAGCAAGAGGTCACCAAGGCAGCTGTGTCACGGCCAGCTCCTCTGAGGGCAGGGTTAGCATGGCAGAGATGTGGAAAAGTTTTGTCAACATGCCACAGCTAACTGCACCACCACCTGATACGCAACGTGTTAGCAGGAGGCAACATTTCACTAACATGGTGGAACAGTACGTGTGCACACCCCTCCACGTACTGACTGATGGTTCGGCCCCATTCAACTTCTGGGTCTCTAAATTGTCCACGTGGCCAGAGCTAGCCTTTTATGCCTTGGAGGTGCTGGCCTGCCCGGCGGCCAGCGTTTTCTCTGAATTGTATTCAGCATGGCAGGGGGCGTCATTACAGACAAACGCAGCCGCCTGTCTACAGCCAATGTGGACAAGCTGACGTTCATAAAAATGAACCAGGCATGGATCCCACAGGACCTGTCCGTCCCTTGTCCAGATTAGACATTAACTACCTCCCCTTAACCATATATTATTGTACTCCAGGGCACTTCCTCATTCAATCCTATTTTTATTTTCATTTTACCATTATATTGCGAGGCTACCCAAAGTTGAATGAACCTCTCCTCTGTCTGGGTGCCGGGGCCTAAATATATGCCAATGGACTGTTCCAATGTTGGGTGACGTGAAGCCTGATTCTCTGCTATGACATGCAGACTAATTCTCTGCTGACATGAAGACAGATTCTCTGTTACGGGACCTCTCTCCTCTGCCTGGGTGCTGGGCCTAAATATCTGACAATGGACTGTTGCAGTGGTGGCTGACGTGAAGCCTGATTTTCTGCTATGATATGCAGACTGATTCTCTGCTGACATGAAGCCAGATCCTCTGTTACGGGACCTCTCTCCTCTGCCTGGGTGCTGGGCCTAAATATATGCCAATGGACTGTTGCACTGGTGGCTGACGTGAAGCCTGATTCTCTGCTATGACATGAAGACTGATTCTCTGCTGACATGAAGCCAGATTGTCTGTTACGGGACCTCTCTCCTCTGCCTGGGTGCTGGGCCTAAATTTATGAAAATGGACTCTTACAGTGGTGGGTGACGTGAAGCCTGATTCTCTGCTATGATATGAAGACTGATTCTCTGCTGACATGAAGCCAGATTGTCTGTTACGGGACCTCTCTCCTCTGCCTGGGTGCTGGGCCTAAATATCTGACAATGGACTGTTGCATTGGTGGCTGACGTGAAGCCTGATTCTCTGCTATGACATGCAGACTAATTCTCTGCTGACATGAAGCCAGATTGTCTGTTACGGGACCTCTCTCCTCTGCCTGGGTGCTGGGCCTAAATATATGCCAATGGACTGTTGCACTGGTGGCTGACGTGAAGCCTGATTCTCTGCTATGACATGAAGACTGATTCTCTGCTGACATGAAGCCAGATTGTCTGTTACGGGACCTCTCTCCTCTGCCTGGGTGCTGGGCCTAAATTTATGAAAATGGACTCTTACAGTGGTGGGTGACGTGAAGCCTGATTCTCTGCTATGATATGAAGACTGATTCTCTGCTGACATGAAGCCAGATTGTCTGTTACGGGACCTCTCTCCTCTGCCTGGGTGCTGGGCCTAAATTTATGACAATGGACTGTTGCAGTGGTGGCTGACGTGAAGCCTGATTCTCTGCTATGACATGAAGACTGATTCTCTGCTGACATGAAGCCAGATTGTCTGTTACGGGACCTCTCTCCTCTGCCTGGGTGCTTGGCCTAAATTTATGACAATGGACTGTTGCAGTGGTGGCTGACGTGAAGCCTGATTCTCTGCTATGACATGCAGACTGATTTTCTGCTGACATGAAGACAGATTCTGTGTTACAGGACCTCTCTCCTCTGCCTGGGTGCCGGGGCCTAAATATCTGAGAATGGACTGTTCCAGTGGTGGGTGACGTGAAGCCAGATTCTCTGCTATGGGACCTCTCTCCAATTGATTTTGGTTAATGTTTATTTATTTCATTTTTATTTTAATTCATTTCCCTATCCACATTTGTTTGCAGGGGATTTACCTACATGTTGCTGCCTTTTGCAGCCCTCTAGCCCTTTCCTGGGCTGTTTTACAGCCTTTTTAGTAACCTAAAAGTTTGGATCCCGAACCCGAACATTTCCGGGAAGTTCGGCCGAACTTCTCGAACCCGAACATCCAGGTGTTCGCTCAACTCTACTTATAATACAACTGGTCAAGAAAACATAGAAGTAGTAGACATTTTTTTGCCTACATGGATCCATTATTAAAGGGAACCTGTCACCAGGATTTTGGGTATAGAGCTGAGGACATGGGTTGCTAGATGGCCGCTAGCACATCTGCAATACCCAGTCCCCATAGCTCTGTGTGCTTTTATTGTGTATAAAAACTAATTTGAAACATATGCAAATTAACCTGAGATGAGTCAGAGTTGGAAAATATGACTCTTCTTTGGTGACACAAGTAAGATATGTTAATTTGCATATGTATCAAATCGTTTTTTTCTACACAATAAAAGCACACAGAGCTATGGGGACTGGTTATTGCGGATGTGCCAGCGGCCATCTAGCAACCCATGTCCTCAGCTCTATACACAAAATCCTGGTGACAGGTTCCCTTTAACTACAAAAAATCCCATGCAGATTGAGAGAATCAATACTGTATGTAAGAAAAAGTCTGTTGCAGAAAACATGTAGAGACATTTGTGAATACAGTGGAAAGCTGGAAAAAAGGTGAACATTTAGGGGTAGATTTAAGACCTTTAGACGCTGGTTTTAATAAAGCCCCATAGCTGGCAGACGATCTGATGAACTTATGAAGAGGAGCAGGCGCCAGTTCTAAATGTAAGCTAGCTACCTACATTTAGACTATTTTCCACACCTAAAACAGGCGTAGAAAATGATGAATGCGACAGGCCTGCTGGCCTATCCCCTTCCCCGCCCACACCACGCCCACAATTTTAGACCTGGCGTGAGCGGGGAGAAGTCACAGATAGCAGTGCAACTAGCTAGCCACTATCTGCTCTTGAAATACGCCTAATATAGGTGTATTTCAGTATAATAAATGACCCCCTTAACTTTTTGGCAAGTGACCAGGGTGAAAAGAGTAGTAGACAAGCAGGGTAGGAACCAAGAAAGATGTATAGGAACAAAGAGCAGATGAGGGGTAATCCAGAAAACAAGCTGCGGTCAATACACAGAAGGCTAAGGAACAAGTCTAGTGATAAGGTGCAAAGCACAAAGGTGTCAACTGAGCTAGGATACATACACAATCACCTGCAGCTGCCATGACTGAGTAGCACACTTAAAGGGGTTGTCCAGGTTCAGAGCTGAACCTGGACATCCCTCCATTTTCACCCCGGCAGCCCCCCTGACATGAGCATCGGAGCAGTTCATGCTCCGATGCTCTCCTTTGTCCTGCGCTAAATCGCGCAGGGCAAAGGCATTTTTCTGAGTTCCGGTGACGTACCGGGGCTCTCTATGGGGCTGACAGGAACCCCGGTGACGTCACCGGCATTGATGGGCGGGATTTGGCTCTGCCCTAGCCAGTAAAATGGCTAGGGCAGAGCTAAAGCCCGCCCCTCAGAGCCGGTGACGTCACCGAACACACTGCTGGGCGGAAGTTACCGCCCGGCAGTGTGTTATTGTAAACACAAGAGCCCGTGCCCTGCGCGATCTAGCGCAGGGCACGGGAGCGCATCGGAGCATGAGATGCTCCGATGCCAGGCTCAGGAGGGCTGCCGGGGTGAAAATAAGGGTAAGTCCGGGTTCAGCTCTGAACCCGGACAACCCCTTTAAATAACCCACCTACCTTTGGGATTGAACCCTGAGCTGATTCAAAGTGATTCCAGCCTCACTGATAGGTCTACCACCCAGAGCTTGACTGTTCAGCATGGCAACCCTCCCAGCAGAGCCTTGCACAGAATTTTGGCTGGGTAGACTCCGGACAGTTATGTTGGACATATTTTGACAAGATGCAGTAAATTGGAAAGACAATCCTACTCCATTTGAAGGAAGAGAATAACAAGTTACAACGTGAATAGATACTACAACAGAGATCATGAAGAGAAAATTATGGAGAAGCTCGGTCCAGAAGTTCAGAACTTAAAATGAATGGGGTTCAAGATATAACATTGATATTTATTTATACTAATTGTAAAAGCAATGCTTTACTTTCCTGTCACCGTTGAAAACTGCATAATCCACAATTTCTTAATATGTAATACTGCATTTATGATTATAGTTTCTATTACTACTATAACTTGAAAATGCTGTTTGCTAAAAGGTTTAAGGTGGCTCCAATGTATGTGGTTCCATCAACAATCTCAACAGCCATCTTGAATTGAGAGTAAATATCAGGCATATGGCCAGAAATAGGAATGTTTGGTTTGTGGTCTACTTCTAAAGGCCCCTTTCCATGGGCCAATTTTTCAGGCTGTTGTCGGGAAGAAATCGCCTGCTTGCAGCAGATGCTGCTTACATAGCACAATCTTCTTCCAGCAAAGTGATCTATTACCCAGTGATTATTGGTTAATCAGCGGCACTTTTACACCACCAGATAATCACTAACCATGATTCCTATGAACGATTGTTAGCGATCATCTGGCCAGGAATCTGCCCGTGTAATGGACCTCAATTCAAGACATTTTGGTCTTATCTGGTAGCACAGGGCTTTATAGAAATCTCTTTATTTGTATGGTTGCTGTTTTATATGGGATTAAGCAGTTTTTATTTTTCAGAGGCAGCACTTTATGCTCCTTAGGTCTAATACAAATTCTTTAACAGGCCCCCTCTGCCTACCGTGGGTGACTGTGTACTTTTATGAGGTTTTTAGGTTTCCTAAGGCACCAGCACGTGCTTGCCACTACTCCCTATAGCTATGTCACAGATTACCTAGCATTGATGGAGCAGTGTCATTCATGTTTAATTGGTTCTAGATTGTTATATTTTTGGAAAATGAGGTATACTTTTGCATGAGTATTTTTATGACTTTGTTTTCCTACTGGCTTTAGAAGAGAAAAATTCACTATTGAAAACTAAATGCAAAATTCTAATTTAACTAGAATTATCACAAATAAAGGACAAGGGTTGGTATGTCTTTTCAAGTAACATGTGGTGGATTCTAGAGAGCCTTATTTAATACGAGTGGTGCTCAGCTACCAACAGATCCACAGTCAATCCAGCATTGCAGAAATGAAATGTGGCACTCACCCAGGTCAAATTTCACTGGATATAATAAAGAGCACTCCATGTCTTTATCTATACTTTTTCTATGACTCCCCACCACTGTCTATTACCTTGAAGTCATCAGTTTATTGCATAATGTTTTGTCGACACATTTATTTCATCTGAACATAACATTAAATAGCTAAAATAAAAATTAAATATAGAAAATGATGTTAATCTCAGTACTATTCCTTTTAAGTAGTAATTTTGTATTTTTAGAGAAGAAATTCTATATTTTCTGTACATATCATGCAGTGAAGCTGTCTGATATGATAGACCTGGAAAGAATGACCTCAAAAAGACCGTTGTGTATGTATGGTTTCCAGAAGCATTAAAGACATCTCATCTTACTGAATTATTATGTCTATTGAAATTCAATGTGCCTTGATTTCATTCTTTTTTTTCTTTTAAATTGAGGGATTATTCCATTGCAAACGGGTAATCGAAGTTCAAAAAAGCAACTGTACGTGAAGCATGATCTATACAACCTCAGCATGAGCAGGAGAGACTTATTCACGTTGATTGTTCTTTGTGCCAAGTTTTCAAACCGCAAACTATACATTACAAATACCCCAGTTAATGCCGTCCACAGCTGGAGGGCTGCATATTTCAGCAATTGGTATAGTATAGCATTGTGTCCTCATGTGCTCCCTAAAGTCCTGAAAAAAATACAAAAAAATCTTAATGAAAGAAAGGAAACAAGGGAGGCCAATGTGGGGCGGAAAAAGGGGGCACACATAATTTAAAGCCACTATTAATGGAAATTCTCTTTCTATAGTTTATGTGATTGTTATAGAGGGGAGGAATGCATACAACTTATTAAATGATACAATTTATATCGATCCTGAGTCCCACACATAATCAAAAAACTAATTTAAAAAAAGACCCTTAAATACTAAATTTTTATTAAATGCGATTAAAAGACCTATGAACACAGGTCAAGATATATAGATATGTAAATCCTGGTAAGTAAGTCAATTCCTGGATTGTCAAATATATAAAATAGAAAAAAAGATAAACAATAGGGATGGCGAGGTTCAAAAAGAGATATCTTTCCCTATAGAGACCCTATATACCCCTCAGCCTGGAGATGTCTCCTAGTGGTGGAAACTCTCCGTCCTCGTACCTACCCTAAGACACCCTAGTGAACCCTAATAAGAAAAATGATAAGAATACACTGCATGTAGTCCCAGACGCAAATGGTGACCAGGCTCCGCACGGACGATCCCCAGCGCAACGCTAGCTCTCCTGCAGGTGCGAAATGTGTAAGGACCCAGAATGCCATTACCACTCCGCACCCCGCTACTTTTTTCCATGGGCTAACACAGTGTCATCTTATGCATTTATTTCAGTCCACTACAATGTCCATTGCTATTTCTATGCAACTGTTATTATTCATGTAATGTACCTGGATTACCAGAAGGTGGCAGCAAGCATGGCAGAGCTACATTTCTTCTCTCCCTCTTAAGAGGAGTTTAATTAGTTAGAGGTCAGTGGAGAGTACCCCCTTCTTGGGGAAGGAAGCAGGTCCACATCCCTGCTGGATGTGTCCTGCCTAAGCTATCTAGAGCACCTTCAGCTCTGATGGACACAGAGGTTAAATCCTGAAGCATCTGAAGCCAGGAGGTATAGATTCCCTGGTATTAATCTACATACAGACTAAAGAGAGAAGTTGCAGCATAAAGAAAGAAGCAAAGTTATACAGTAAGTTTGTAAGCACAGCAGAGCCAAAGAGCAACAGATGTCGCAGAGTTGTTTGCCTGCCAGAGTTAATGCTAACGCCTGCTGGGAACAAAGACAAAGCCTTAAACTGTTGGAGAAACGTTTATTCAAGTAAAGCTGTTATTGAACTTCATCACAAGGTCTGCTCTCAATTTATTTCTTCAAATCCCTCAATTATTCACCCTATTTGCTCTGCTTCGGACGACAATGCCTGGGAACCAGCATATCCAGGTAGCAGCACCGTGGCACATACACAAAACATTAAGGGATATTATAGGCTACCCTACACCACTCTGGCATTCCTACACCTTGTTACCATCTATTACATCACTAAAAAGGGGCCCTGTGCCCTTGTTGCTTCACTGCAACTGGCGTCACTAATATTTCCTTGAGAGGAACCCTTTGCCGCTGTCGTGCGTCGCAGATGGTGCAGACAGGAAGAATGCACATGCATTTTATGTTACTGTGCACATTGGTTTTATTACTAAGCAACAACCCAGAGGATAATATGGTAAATCTGTTATGCTTCCCGTGCTAACATACATAAAAAGCCAGGGTTATTACAGAATTCCTTAACTGCTTTAAACCCACTAAGAAGCTGAAGGAGTACACATTCCCAGGTCTCATTGCAGTGGCAGAGGATTTAATAGTACAGGGAACACTAAAATATTGCAGTTGGTCACATAGTAGAGCAATAGACGATTTGCATCATGTTGCTATAAAGGTATGTAAATGTATCTAGAAGAAATGATGGTCTCTTCTGTGTTTGCTTTTTTGACAGTTTAATACAAAAAGTATTAGACTAATAATTTAGTTATTTTTCTACTTACACTATATACAGCAGTATTCAGCATGTATACTTTTCATCATCACACTTATATGAGCTTATTGAATATTCCATTAAAAAACCATGGGCATTAAAGGGGTTCTCTGAAAAGATTTAAAATGGTCACCATCAAAATGAATGTGAGCAGGACTGGTTGTCTCTATTTGCAGAGCTGCCTAGGGGGGTGGGGGTAATTGCCTTACTACACACTAGCCTCTGACATTTGCATATACTACATATTGGTGAGCGTTCCTGTGAGGCTGCTCAGTCATGATAGCATATCATAGGCAGGATCACATTGTTAACGTCTATTTTAAAGCAGCATAGGCAGCTCTGTAATTGGAGGCAACCATTCTTACTCATATATTACGACAGGTTGCTGGTGACCATTTTAAATCATTCCTGGAGAAAGGACTACAGGATTATTTTTTATTTTTTTTTGAAATTCAGAAAGCTATAAATGTTTTACTTTTCTATCATATTTGTCAATGGCACAAGTTTGGGGTGCATATATGGTAATTTATTGCAAATCACTAACCACCAAATGTATACACAGTAGCCAGAAGCTATGTCAAAATAATCACTGATAATCTATTTTGATACATCTTAAAGAAATATTCCAGGATTTTAATATTGAGGCCAATCCTCAACATCTTTATTGGTGGGGGTCTGACACTCCTCACCCCCCAATAAGCTGTTGCTGGGTAGCTGCAGCACTGGAAGTCAGCTCCAACACTACACAGTATCTATTGCGTAGTGGACAGAACTGGTTATTGCAGCACTGCTCCCAGTGGAGTCTGGTTCCAATTTCTGGAACTGGAGCTACCACAGCTGATTGGCGGGGTGTGGGGTGTTGGACCCTGCCAATCACATATTGATGGTCTGTACTGAGCATAGGCCATCAATATTAAGAAAATAAATACCCATTTTACTTAGCTTAAGGTTATTGATATTAGCTTAGGCAGGGTGCGGAATCTCTTTATAGAGACCAGTCCTGTGTGGACTGGAAGTACTCCATGGTATGAAGACTTATTGGCAATGTTCCATGGGAAACAAATATGCACAGCGGTATCTCCCAAGAAAGAACCATCTCTCTAGAACCACCTATTGGAAATGTCTCCCTAAGATACCACTTTCCAACAAGCCTTGGGTTTAACCAGGGAATATAGCCAAGCCAGATATCCATCCTGAGACAGCCATTCCAGGGTGTTTGACTCATAGTGAGCCACTTCCAATAGGTGGCACTGGCGAGATGGTTCTCTTTCTTCGGGGAGACCTCTTTGCATATAGCTTAAAGGGGTTGTGTCACTTCGGTAAGTGAAATTTAAAATGTAGAGGAAGTTATTACAAGGCACTGGCTAATGTATTGTTTGTTATTATCCATATTGCCTTCTATGCTGGCTGAATAAATTTTTCCATCGCATTGTACACTGCTCATATCCATGGTTACAATCACCTTACAATCCATCAGTTGTGGCCGTGCTTGAACACTATAGGAAAAAGTGCCGGCCTCTTCGGTGGCTGGGACCATGGGAGCTCACATAGGCTGGTACTTTTTCCTATAGTGTGCAAGCACGACCACCGCTGATGAATTGCAGGGTGGTCATAACCATGGAAATGAGCAACGTATAATATGATGGAAAAATTAATCCAGCCAGCAAAGGAGGCAATATGGAGAATGATTATACATTAGTAAGTGATTTGTATTAACTTTCTTTACATAATAAATGCTATTTGCTGAAGTGGCACAATCCCTTTAAGGATAAAAAGTCACAAATTGTAAAAGCACCCCCACCGTGCAGTTTTCAGACAGATCAGAAATTGCAAAATGTGAATACAGAAGGGCAGTAAATTGAAGGTCAGAGAAAATGGCAAATAAATTGCTAAATCATTCTAATAACTTATATTTCCATAGATGCAAATGCACTGGAAATACTACACATTCAATTCTAATCATGTATAGCCAAAATAGCGTGTTAGCCAGAAAATCAATGTGATGTTAAATACTTTTGCATTAAAAAAGATAATAGTATTATAGCAGTGATATAACCAGAATTTTTTGGTTTGCCAATAAAGGTATTGCTGTCATGATACTTTTGTCTTACAAAAAAGTATTTAGTAGTGTTGAACGAATCGAAGCATCCAAAACAGAATTCAATCTGAAGTTTAGGAAAAATTTGATTAACTGTGAAGCCGAATTTCCTTGCGCTTTGTGGTAACGAATCCGATTTTTTCTCAAATGCCTCCTGCACGTGTTGCAAAGTGAAAATAAAAAACCCGGGAACGCAATATGACCCATAATGCCATGCAGATAGCCATCCCATGTGATGTCACAGCCCTATAAAACTCTCATCCAGAGCAGTCTCCACCTGTGAGCTGAGCATAGGGAGAGTGTTGAAGAAAGCTTTTAATTGTAGAATATTGTATAGAGAGAGTGCAGGGCCAGGGAAGGGAGATCATAGGGGGAGTTTTTAGACACTGTAGGGAAAGCAGAGGGAGACTGCAGGGACAGCAGGTTGAGTGTAATCGCCATGTGCATCTTGTTCACCTGCTGCCACAATCACAGTTCATTTTTTAATACATAGATTTCCTGTGCCTCAGTATAAAAGTGCGGTCTAATATATCGCCACCTGCATCTTGTTGAACTGCTGACACAATCCCTGTTATTCTCTTATTTTATATAGAGAATTACTGTGCCTCAGTATTAAAAGACAGTTTAATATATTGCCATCTGCATCCTGTTGAACTGCTGACACATTTGCAGTTAATCACTTGTTTTATATATATATATATATATATATATATATATACGATCACTGTGACGCAGTATTAAAGGGCGGTCTAGTATTGTGTCTTGTTCACAAGACCTGTTAATCTTTTAGTTTATATATAGAATTAACGTACCTCAGTTTTGAAGGATGTACTAATATATCGCCCCGTTAATCTTTTAGTTGATATATAGAATTACTGTGCCATTATAGCGAATGCATTTTGTTAGCTGTTGCGTTACATAGCACCAGTATTAAGCCATTGTTAAATATTTCGCCCTGTTCAAATGAGCAGTGGAGAAAAATTTATAATGGCAAATGCTTTCTGTCAGCTGTTGTTTTACACAGCATCAGTATTAGGCAAAAGTTAAATATTTAACTGTTCAAATGAGTAGTGGAGGGAAATTTATCATAGCGATTAGATTCTGTTAGTTATTGCTAGAGATGGCCTTGCGGTTCGCCCGGCGGTCGTTTCGCATCGAACTTTGATCGTTCGCGGTTCGCCGAACAGGCGAAAATATGGCAATGTCCGCCGGCGCCATATTCTTTGCATTGTGCAGAACTTTGACCCATAACACATCCATCAGGTGGGACAGGACAGGCAATAGAGACATTTCAGCACATGGACACACCTCCTACCCTATAAATAAACCCAATCTGGCAGCCATTTAACATTCTGTTTTTTGCCAGTGAAGGGAGATGTTGGTTTGTGGAGCAGGGACAGACTGTTAGTGACACCAAACGCTAGCTAATAGGGCCACCAAAGTCCTTTTAAGGACTGGTGTAGATGTGCAATCGATAGGTGTGACATGCAGAGGCTCCAACTCACCCCGGCCACAGCCTTTTCACTCCCCTACCCTCTGGTAGGCGTCTTAGAGCCCTACATGCCCGCACCACTAGGCTAAGATCAGCGTTTACCCCAAAGCAATCAGTCTCCTAAATGCTCAGAGACTATTGCCCCTTCCTAGGATAGAAACTGCCACGGACTGAAAGTGACTGCTGCATTCATGACCCCATGATGATCTCTTGTCTGCAGTGGTGTCTGAATCAGTGTGTATATATACTCCATAAGCACTTGCTACTTTGCTCTTGCTATATATATGCTGTGAACTGTGAATAGTAATGCTTTCTAGTGCAATGTTTTGTTTTTCTCTAGTGTAATGCTTTAGTTTAAATGTCAGTTCTTGTTCCTCTGCCCATGGCATCTAGGATTGCTCCAAACAACATTTCATTGTATTGTACATTGTATAGTGACAATAAAGGCATCTTATTTTATCTTATCAGAGGGGTGTGATATACTTATAATATACTTTCTAACATAAAAAGTATATTATAGTGCATTTGTATTGTGCAGCAGTTGTATGCGGTTCTGCTGCGATACTGCAGCTATACAGAGGGACAAACGCTATTTGAATAACTAATTGCAACTAGTCTGATATACCTGTTGTCCCCCCAAAAAAAAATGATTGAGGGGTGTGATATACCTATAATATACCTTCTAACATAAAAAGTATATTATAGTGCATTTGTATTGTGCAGCAGTTGTGTGCGGTTCTGCTGCGATACTGCAGCAAGATAGAGGGACAAACGCTATTGGAATAACTAATTGCAACTGGTGTGATATACCTGTTGCCCCCCCAAAAACTGATTTAGGGGTGCGATATACCTGCTTCCACAAAATATTGATTGAGGGGATTGATACACCAGCTTCCACCAAATATTGATTAAGGGGTTTGATTTGCCGGCTTCCAGCAAATACTCATTATTGGGTTCTATATACCTGTTTACACAAAATACTAATAGAGGGGATTGATATACCGGCTTCCACCAAATATTGATTGAGGCCTGCGATACACTAGCTTCCACAAAATATTGAGTAAGGGGTTTGATTTTACCGGCTTCCAGCAAATACTCATTATTGGGTTCTATATACCTTTTTTCACAAAATACTGATAGAGGGGATTGATATACTGGCTTCCACAAAATATTGATTGAGGCAGGCCTCAATGCGATATACCTGCTTCCACAAATACTGCTCTTCTATAGGGACTTTGTAACAGGGTCATTTTAAAAATAACAGGAAGAGGCAGGCCATTCCGCAGTGGTGGTCGGGGTCAAGCAGGTGCACCAGGCCGTAGCCTAAGTGGGAAGTTGGAGAAGGTGCATGTGATTACGTTAAAGGACGCACCAGAGTTGGTTGAGTGGCTCACTCAGCCTTCCGCTTCTGACCCTCCTCATCCTCTGTATCAGCACCCTCCTCACTCTCTGCTGTGTGCACCCCCAAAGACACCACCACCACCACCATAGCCCCTCCAGTCGAGTCAGAGGAATTATTTTCCCATCCATTCCCAGACCTTACCGATGCGCAGCCACCCAGCGGTCTGACAACAGTATCCAGATCAGATGAAGGAGGGTTTTCCCCGCTGTTGATGCCTACTCCGAGATCTTTAATGTGAATGAATGGTGAAGGTGACGATGATGACGTGTCGATGGACGTCACTTGGGTGTCCACAAGAGAGTAAGAGGAGGGGAGTTCAGAGGGAGAGACGGAGCAGCAGGCAGAACTCGCAGTGCACAGGAGGCAAAAAGCAGACTGCAAATGTATCTGGAGCGAGCCATCCACCATGCACATTCACATCTCTTGCGCTCCCATGACGCCGTCACATGGCTCCTCAGTGTGGGCTTTTTTTTTAAGTGTCAGCTGCTGATAATAGTGTTGCCATCTGCAGCCTGTTCTGTCAATGCATAAGTCATGCTAAGCCCAACATTCAACTAGTGATGACCGCTTTAAGAAGGCACCCGGCCTCCCATCACCGAGCCCAGTGGGAGAAACACTGTCAGAACCCACAAAGCCACACTCCTGGCGCTTCATGTCCTGCCTCTTCTCCTTCGATGACGCCGGATACCCTCTTGCCCAACGGCTGACCGCTGGCTTGTCGGAACTGCTAGCCTGCCAACTACTGCCATATAAACTGGTGAACTCGGAGGCCTTTAGAAAATTTGTGACCATTGGCACACCGCAATGGAAGGTCCCTGGAAATAAATATTTCTCCCAGAAGGGCATCCCAGAGCAATAGGGCCATGATCAGCGGCAAGTGAATGTATCTCTGGCACACAGTGTCAGTGCCAAGATACATTTAACCACAGACACGTGGTATAGCAAACACAAGCAGGGAAGGTACATCATTTATACTGCCCACTGATGGCTGTCAAGCATGAAACCCGTGCCACCAGTGTGGATTTGGTGTTACCACCACAGATTGCATGCAGGCCTGCCTCTTCTTCTCCTCCTACTCCATCCTCCATCTCCTCCTTGGCTGATTCCTCCTTTTCCACTGCTACCGCCTCTTCCGCTGCACCCCCCCCCCCCCAGCTCCCCAGAACCTATTCGACGTGCCAGGTGAGACTTTGCTATGCTGTGCTGCTGCTGTTGTGCCTGGATACCAAGAGCCACATCGGTCCTGCACTCCTTTCAGCTCTGCGGTCACAGGCTCATCAGTGGCTAACCCCGCTCAATTTAACAGTTGGTAAAGTGGTGTGTGACAAAGGTGCCAATCTGCTGAGCGCGCTGAAACAGGGCAAAATTACACACATGCCATGCATGGCACAGTTGTGCAGCGATTTGTTGCCAAATAGCCTGGGGTCAAGGACGTCTTGCGGCAGGCCAGAAAAATCTCTGGCCATTTTAGAAGATCTTACACGGCCATGACTCGCCTTGCTGATGTTCAGCGGCGACACCGCTTGCCTGTCAGACGTCTGATTTGTGACTCCCTGACATTATGGAACTCCACCTTGTTTATGCTTGATAGGCTGCTCAAGCAGAAAGGTGCTGTTAATGACTACCTGTACAAACTCTGCGGAAGGACAGGTTCTGGGGAGCTTGTTTTTTTTTCTACTGCGCCAGTGGCTGCTCATGAGCAACGCATGCAGACTTATGCAGCCACTTGATGAGATCACCAAACTGGTCAGTTGCAGCCAGGGCACCATCAGTGACATCGTACCTTATGCCTTCTTTCTGGAGCCTGCATTTCGTCGTGTCAAGCCAACGAGATGCAGGAGCAGGAAGATGAGGAAGTCGCAATTCCCAGGGGGGGCTACTCCATTTGAGAGAAGTCAGCAGGAGTCTGAAGAGGAGTCAGAGGAGGATGGTGCCTGAAGGAACTCTTGGCTTGCCCCTGGCAGAGTGTCCTGTCCGAAAGGACGTTCAGCGCAGCAGGGGGGATCGTGACCAATAAGCTCACTCACCTAGCTCATGACAGTGTGGACTACCTCACATTTCTAAAAATGAATGAGGCATGGATCTCGGAGGAATTCAAAGCCTGTGACGACCACGTGTAATTGAATTTCCTCATGCCAGCCCACACAAATCCACCATCACCCAGAACAAATAATGATCCCTGTCTTATGTATATACAGCAGTAGGGTTGAGCGAACCCGAACTGTAAAGTTCGGGTTTGTTCCGAACTTTAGGATTTTTGGACCTTGGACCAGAACATTTCTGTAAAAGTTTGGGTTTGGTGTTCGGCAATTTATTGGCACTCTTTGAAAGGCTGCAGAGTAGCCATTCAGCAAGCGTTTAACTCTCTGCCCTTAGAAGCCATCACAGCCGCTAATGGCATGACTGTGATTGGCCAGTGCAGCATGTGACCCAGCCTCTATATGAGCTGGAGTCACGTAGCGCTGCTCGTCACTCTGCTGTGCTTAGTGTAGGGATAGGATGCTGCTGCTGTGAGGGAGAGAATTGGAAAGAAACTTTAATCAGAACTGCAATTGAACTCAGCGGTCTACATAGAATTAGTTGTGTGGGTGCAGTGCACAATCTTTTTACCCTGCCCTGAGCCCAGTGACAAAAAAAACCAAAAACTTTTATACGTCTGTTAGTTAGGTTGGCGGCGACGGCCATTTTATTCTAGCTCAGTGCACGAGCACTGCATATGTGCTTTTGTGACATTGAAATACAAGCTTGAAATACTGCAATAATAATCTGGGTTTTTGGCAATATCCTACATCTGGTGACTTAATTTAAGCTAGAAATACAGCTATTATTTGCTGGGTTTTAAAAAACACCCTTTTTCAGCAAAATACAAAATTTTACAGCCCTTGCTGCATCTGTACGTGTGAAATTCAAGGGATATATGTCATATTCTGTTAGTAAAAAAAACACCAATTTTGGGCAAAAAAAATAATATTTCTCCCTTTGCTGCATCTGTAATTGTTAAAAACAAGCTTAAAATACTTCAGTAATTTTCTGGCTTTTAAAAAACATCCATTTTTGGCAATAACCTCCATCTTGGGCCTCTGCAGCATTAGTCAGTGTGCACTTTAAGCTAGAAATACAGCTCTAATTTTCTGGGTTTTTGGGCAAAATACTCAATTTTACAGTCCTTGCTGTGAAATTCAAGCGTTATATACTGCTGTCATATTCTGTTAGTAAAAAAAAACACCCATTTTGGGCATTGTACTTAATATTGCAGTCTTTGCAGCATCTGTTATTGTTAAAACAAGCTTGAAATACTTCAATAATTTTCTGGCTTTGAAAAAGCACCCATTTTTGGCTATACCTTCCATCTTGGGCCTCTGCCGCATAAGGCTACTTTCACACTAGCGTTCATGGGTCCGTTCGTGAGCTCCGTTTGAAGGAGCTCACGAGCGGACCCAAACGCCTCCGTCCAGCCCTGATGCAGTCTGAATGGATGCGGATCCGCTCAGACTGCATCAGTCTGGCGGCGTTCAGCCTCCGCTCCGCTCGCCTCCGCACGGACAGGCGGACAGCTGAACGCTGCTTGCAGCGTTCAGCTGTCCGCCTGGCCGTGCGGAGGCGAGCGGATCCGTTCAGACTTACAATGTAAGTCAATGGGAACGGATCCGCTTGAAGATGAGCCCATATGGCTCAATCTTCAAGCGGATCCGTCCCCCATTGACTTTACATTGAAAGTCTGAACGGATCCGCTCAGGCTACTTGCGCACTTGCGACATTTTTCTAAGTTATTAATGCAGACGGATCCGTACTGAACGGAGCCTCCGTCTGCATTAATATGATCGGATCCGTTCAGAACGGATCCGATCAAGCGCAAGTGTGAAAGTAGCCTAAGTCAGTGTGCAATTTATGCTAGAAATACAGTTTTATTTTTCTGGGTTTAAAAAAAACTAAATTTTTGGGCAAAAATACTCAACTTTACAGTCCTAGCTGCATCTGTACGTGTGAAATGCAAGCGTTATATACTGCTGTCGTATTCTGTTAGTAAAAAAAACACCCATTTTGAGCAAAATACTTAATTTGCGGCCTTGTCTGCATCTGTCAGTGTGAAATTCAAGCGTTATATACTGCTGTCATATTCGGTTATAAAAAAACACCCTTTTGGGCAAAGTATTTAATATTGCAGCCTTTGCTGCATATGTTATTGTTAAAACAAGCTTTAAATAATTAAAATATTTTCTGGGTTTTAAAAAACACAAATTTTTTGCAATACCCTCCATCTGGGGCCTCTGCGGCATTAGTCAGTGTGCAATTTAAGCTACAAATACAGCTATAATTTTCTGGGTTTTAAAAGACACCCATTTGGGGCAAAATATTGAATTTTACAGCTCTTGCTGCATCTGTACGTGTGAAATTCAAGCGTTATATACTGCTGTCATATTCTGTTAGTAAAAAAACACCCATTTTGGGCAAAATACTTAATATTGCAGCCTTTGCTGCATCTGTGATTGTTAAAAACAAGCTGGAAATACTTCTGGCTTTGAAAAAAACTAAATTTTTTGGCAATACCCTCCATCTGGGGCCTCTGCCGCATTAGTCAGTGTGCAATTTAGGCTAGAAATGCTGTTATAATTTTCTGGGTTTTAAAAAACACCCATTTAGGGCAAAATACTTAATTTGTGACCTTGTCTGCATCTGTACATGTGAAATTCAAGAGTTATATACCGCTGTCATATTCTGGTATTAAAAAACACATATTTAGGGCAAAAATCGTAATTTTGCTGCCTTGTCTGCATCTATACGTGTGAGATACACCTCTTTAGATACTGTTGTTCTATTCTGCTATTAAAAAGACACCCTTTACATACTGCTGTGCTATTCTGGTGTTAAGTAAACACCAATTGTGGGCAAAAATTTGTGGCCTTGTCTGCATCTGTACATGTGAGATACACGCTTTAGATACTGCTGTGCTATTCTGGTTTAAAAAAAAAACCTGATTTAGGGCAAAAATCTTAATTTTGCAGCCTTCGCTGCATATGTCATTGTGAGATACACCCTTTACATACTGTTGTTCTATTCTGGTATTAAGTAAACACCCATTTGGGGCAAAAAACTTAATTTTGCAGCCTTTGCTGCATCTGTCATTGTGATATAAATGCGTTAGATACTGTTGTTCTATACTGTTATTAAAAAAAGATCCTTTTGATATGAGGAGAGCGTCAAATAAGGGACGTGGCCCCAGTCGTGGTGCTACTGGTGGAGCTCCTGTTGCAGGGAGAGGATGTGGTCGATCTGTGTCAGCTACACGCACAAGTGAAACACCTTCCTCAGGTGCAAGTAGGCGACAGAACCTTCAGCGGTATTTGCTCGGACCTTATGCGACTCTACGTACGAATGGTGAGGCCAGAACAAGTACAGGCGATAGTAGATTCGGTTGCTGACAGTGCCTCCAGTTCCTTCACATTATCTCCCACCCAGTCTCCTGCTGAAAGATCAGAGTTGGAACCTGCAGCCAATGTCCATCAGTCTTTTACCTCACCCCCTTGCAAATCAGCGAAGCAGTCTGAGCCCCAAGTCATGCAGCAGTCTTTTCTGTTTTTGACGACTCTGTTAGCAGGGTTTCCCAGGGCCAACCACCTAGCCCTGCCCCAGAAGTGGAAAATATTGAGTGCACTGATGCCAAACCACTTATGTTTCAAGATGAGTACATGGGAGGACCATCGCAGCACGTCTCGGATGATGACGAAACACAGGTGCCAACTGCTGCAGACCGACAAGAAGGGCAGGGGTGAAGACTGAGTGGAAGATGATGTGGAGGACGATGAGGTCCTCAACACCACATGGAATCAAGGTTATGCGAGTGACCTGTGTAGTTTGGAGGAAGAGGTGGTGGTCGCACAGAGCCACCAGCACAGCAGAAAAGGGAGCAGGTTGCAAAAGCGGAGAGTCCGTCCCCTAGATAGTACGCCTGCTACTGCCCACCGCAGCAAGGGACCAAGCACACCAAAGCCAGCTCCATGGAGTTCCCTGGCGTGGCAGTTCTTCAGACAGTGTGCTGACGAAAAATCACGAGTGGTTTGCACGCTGTGCAATCAGAGCCTGAAGCGAGGCATAAACGTTCTCAACCTGAGCACAACCTGCATAACCAGGCATCTAAGTGCAAAGCACGAACTGCAGTGGAGTAGACACCTCAAAAACCAAGAAAGGTCTCTGGCTCCTCCTGCTTCCTCTTCTGCTGCAGTCTCGGCCTCTTCATCCACCTCTGGAGTGACAGTGCCACCTGCCAGCAACACCACAATCTGGGTCATCAAGCATCTCCACAATGTCCCACAGAAGCGTTCAGCTCTCCATATCCCAAACACTGGAGTGGAAGAGGAAGTACCCCCCTACCCACCCACGATCCCTGTCCCTGAATGCCAGCATTTAAAAATTACTGGCCTTTGAAATGCTGTCATTCCGTCTGGCGGAGACAGAGAGTTTTAAAAGCCTTATGGCAGTGGCTGTCCCACAGTACGTCGTGCCCAGCCACCACTACATTTCCAGGCGTGCCATCCCTTCCCTGCACAACCAAGTGGGGGACAAAATCAGGTGTGCACGGCGCAATGCCATCTGTGGCAAGGTGCACCTCACTACAGATACGTGGACCAGTAAGCACGGTCAGGGACGTTGTATCTCCATAACAGTACACTGGGTAAATGCAGTGGCGGCTGGGCTGAGGCGGATAGCAGTTTGTCGCATGTCCTTCCACCACCGAGGATTGCAGGGCGCTTCAGTTTGCCTCTTGTTGCCTTCCTCCTCCTACTCCGTTTCCTCATCCTCCACCGGCTCCCAATCCGGTCAGCGTAACACCTTCACCACCAACTTCAGCACAGCCAGGGGTAAACGACAGCAGGCAGTTTTAAAATGTATCTGTTTGGGGGACAAACCCACACCGCGCAGGAGCTGTGGATGGTCCTTGAACAATAGAACGATGAGTGGTTGGTGCCAGTGAGCCTCAAGCCCGGCCTGGTGATGTGTGATAATGGGCGAAATCTCGTAGCAGCTCTGGGACTAGCCGGTTTCACGCACATCCCTTGCCTGGCGCATGTGCTGAATTTGGTGAGAGATTCCTTAAAAATTACCTCGATATGTCAGAGCTGCTGCATAAAGTGCGGGACGTCTGTGTGTGCTTTCGGCGTTCTCACCCTGCTGCTGCTCGCCTGTCAGTGCTGCAGCGTAACTTCAGCCTTCCCACTCACTGCCTCATATGCGACGTGCCCACAAGGTGGAACTCCACCTTGCACATGCTGGCCAGACTGTTTGAGCAGCAGCAGGCGATATGAGCATTTCACATTTGCCTACTGAGGAAGGAACTACGGTTCCGAAACGCGTCTAGTGTAAACCAGTGTGAATTGGACCCAGCTAGTGGTGCGCTATTTCTGTCTTGGCGCAAAAAAGGACTTTTGCTCTTTTCCATCTAGAACCACCCGAAAGAGCGGATGCGGTACCGGCAGCGATCTAATTCATCAAAGGGGACTGATTCAATCACCATCTAGCAGTTCCAGTGAAGGGGAATTGAACCCCGTACCGGCGCAGCTCTGCTATACAGACCTCCGCTACTCCGATCGGCACAGGTGGATGACATCACCGACCAGTGAACCATCTCCAGGTCAGGTCACGTGAGACGCCGAGAAGGAGAAGCTGTGATACTACCTCGTGGCAGGAGGTAGGCAGCTAACACCGATACAAAAGAAAGTACAAAGTATTTTTCTGGACTGCCAGAACCACATACCGGTGACCGCAGGGTGGATACCTTCTCAGCGACTTGTATGTAGAGTATTGGCAAGTTAGTTTTAAGTATCAGAGCATTGACAAAGTTCAAATCTAATGCGCTATTGACAGACACCACGCAGTATAACCAAGTGGTCCTATTATCTTTTTGGAGTACTCCTGTGGTTTTGGTATATGCGTGAGCTCCGCATTTAAAATACCTATTCATTTATGCTATTGAGTTGATATGCTATTAGGATATGTCAATACTTAGTGGGCAATTTATTTTATAACTGTTATTGTAACTAATTGTAATTTTATTAAGTGTAATAAATGCAAAAATACTGTGAGCCAGTCTGATTGTTTTTACAAAATTCTCTTGTTTTCAGTTGGTATCTGAAAGACTGGGCTCCAGTAGGTTGCTGGTGAGCTCCTCTAAATTGTTTATTGCTATAATAGACATGTATACCGGCCTTAAACAGCTATTGTTTTACTACAGCGCAATTGCTCATTCTTGTATTTTGGATATTTCGCACTCTTTTGGACTGTACCCTAATAAAAAATAAAAATTAAAACCAAAACCAGTGTTGGCTACCTCATCCTCCTCCACCGCTGCTTCCACCTACACCACTACGTCCACTGCCTCCTCAAAATTCTACTCCATATGGACCTCCACCTCATAAATCTTTATTTTTATTTTTTTATTTGTACGTATTTTAGTTTTTGTCATTTCACCGATTTGTCTGTTAAATTTTCAGGTGAAATTCACAAATTTTTGTGTGTGATATACCACTGCTCTACCTAGTAGACAGGTAAAACAAATTCACTAATTTGTCTGTTACATTTTCGGGTGAAATTTAACAATTTTTGGCTGTGATATACCCCTGCTCTACCTAGTTGACAGCTTAATAAATTTCACTAACTTTTCTGTTAGGCTACTTTCACACTAGCGTTCTGCTGTCCGCTCGTGAGCTCCGTTTGAAAGAGCTCACGAGAGCAGAACGCTTCCGTCCAGCCCTGATGCAGTCTGAATGGATGCGGATCCGCTCAGACTGCATCAGTCTGGCGGCGTTCAGCCTCCGCTCCGCTCGCCTCCGCACGGCCAGGCGGACAGCTGAACGCTGCTTGCAGCGTTCAGCTGTCCGCCTGGCCGTGCGGAGGTGTGCGGATCCGTCCAGACTTACAATGTAAGTCAATGGGAACGGATCCGCTTGAAGATGACACCATATGGCTCAATCTTCAAGCGGATCCGTCCCCCATTGACTTTACATTGAAAGTCTGAACGGATCCGCTCAGGCTACTTTCGCACTTAGAAATTTTTCTAAGTTATTAATGCAGACGGATCCGTACTGAACGGAGCCTACGTCTGCATTAATATGATCGGATCTGTTCAGAACGGATCCGATCAAGCGCAAGTGTGAAAGTAGCCTTACATTTTCAGGTGACATTCAACAATGTTTGGCTGTGATAGACCCCTGCTCTTCCTAATAGACAGCTTAATACATTTCACAAATTTTTCTGTTACATTCTTGTGTTGACATTTTAACATTTTTGCCGTGAATAAACCCCTGCTCTGCATAGGTGACAGAGACCGAAATTTTGAAAAAAAATCTGTTCCATTGGTGGGTGACATTAACCCATTTCTGGCAATGAAAACCCCTGCATAGGTGACAGAGGCTTAAATTTCTAAAATTCATCTTTAATTGGCCCTTTCATTCGATCCTTCTGCTTTAATAACTTGTCCCACATTTCGGCTTCATCCCACTGCAGCCATTGACCTCCCTTGGATGAGGTCTCCCTTTCTCACGCTCCCTCTCCGGCGTGGAACCCTGATTTGCCGATAACCGTGATCAACATGGTAGGCTCAGAAAAGAACACCGAAAGTTGGTAGAGAAGATATCCAAATTGATGGTGGACGTCACAGGGACGTGCGATCAGGCAGAAGTTATCTAGAGTCAACAAAGCGGCAGCAGGGCCTCTCTTGGCTAACGTTTCCAAATCCAAAATACCCCAGTCACATGCCCTATAATTTTTTATTAATCATTCCAATAACAGGGCATCTTAAGAGTCCTGTATTGTTATTTTTCGTCACTACCTCCCCGAGTCGGTAGTAGGTAATTGCAGCGTGCCCCCTTCTTAACTTGGAAGCTTATGTTTCAATACTTTGTGCCACATTTCCGCTCGATTACATTTAATTTCATTCATTGACCTTCCTTGGATGTGGTATCCCTTTCTCAGGCTCCTTCTCCAGCCTGGAACCCTGATTTTCCGCCACCCGTGATCACCATGGTAGGCGCATAAAAGAACATCGAAAGTTGATAGAGAAGATATCCAAATGGATCGTGGATATCACAGGGACATGCGACATGGTGGAGCAGTATGTGTGCACACACTTACACATACTGAATGATGGGTCTGCCCCCTTCAACTTCTGGGTCTCCAAATTGGGCACATGGCCTGAGCTTGCCCTTTAAGCCTTGGAGGTGCTGGCCTGCCCTGCAGCCAGTGTATTATTTGAACGTGTGTTTAGCACGACTGGAGGGGGTTATCACAGGTTATATTTCCCAATGTTTTGAGGTGTAACCTAATTTAAAAAAATAAAAATAAATTTAAAACCAAAATGCAGAGTAGGCTACCTCCTCCTCCTCCACCGCCGCTTCCACCTACACCACCACATCCACCGCCTCCTCAACCTCCTACTCCATATGGACCTTGTCCTCCTAGATCAAGATTATATATTTTTTTTTACGTATTTTATGTTATTTAAAGTCATTTCCCTGCCACATTTGTTTGCAGAACACTTGCCACTCTCTTAAGCACATTTTTATGCAATTTGCAGCCCTCTAGCACCTTCCATATTTTTAGAGCCATTTTAGTGCGCAAAAGTTCGGGTCCCCATTGACTTCAATGGGGTTCTGGTTCGGGGTCAAGTTCGGGTCCCGAACTCAAACTTTTTTGTGAAGTTCGGCCAAACCCGTCGAACCCGAACATCCAGGTGTCCGCTCAACTCTATACAGCAGCATAAAATACCTTTTCTGTCTGTTGAATGCCTAATGTTTGGGGCCACGGAGGAATTCAACACCTGTGACGACCACGTGTTATTGATGTTCAACTATTATCATTTGGTGTTTTTTCAAGAGGGGGGATTTCTTTAGCCATGTTTTTAATCCAATTTTATATTTTTAGTTCTTTTAAACATATGTATTTGACATGTATTTGTACTGGCCTGCAGTATAATTGATATCCAATGACCGTCTAATATACCTTCAGCCACATAATCACTTGTTCTTTTCTGTATGTTGAATTAATATTTTTTGGGGCCTGTACTCCTGTAGGCAACTTTTCTATTGGTTGCTAGGGATGTTGCTAAGCTGTGACAAAGCCTTCTCATTGGCCCACAAGCTTGAAGAAGGGAGAGATGATCTCCTAAAATGTACTGTGTTAAAAAAAAATTATACGAATATTCATAATTTCGAATATATAGCACTATATTCTAAATATTCGCGAAAAAAATAGCTTTTCGAATATTCGCGCTCAGCACTAATTATCAATTTTTCTTTTCTGTACAGTGAATGAATCATTTTTGGGGCCTGTAGTCCACTGGTCTGCAGCAAAGTTGATATCCAATGACCATATAATATACCTCCAGCCACATACTCGCTTGATGTTTTCGGTCCGGTGAATGCCTAATGTTTGGGGCCTGTAGTTCACTGGCCTGCAGTAAAATTGATATCCATTGACAATCTAATATACCTTCAACCACATAATCACTTGATCTTTTCTGTACGGTGAATGCCCAATTGTTGGGGCCTCGGAGGAATTCAACACCTGTGACGACCACGTGTTATCAAATTTCACCTATTATCATTTGGGGTTTATTCAAGAGGGGGGATTTCATTAGCCATGTTTAATATAATTTTATATTTTTAGTTCTTTTAAACATATGTATTTGACATGTATTTGTACTAGCCTGCAGTAAAATTAATATCCAATGACCATCTAATATACCTGCAGCCACATAATCACTTGTTCTTTTCTGTCCAGTGAATGAATAATTTTTTGGGCCTGTAGTCCACTGGCCTGCAGTAAAATTGATATCCATTGACCGTCTAATAGACCTCCAGCCACATAATCACTTGATGTTTTCTGTACGGTGAATGCATAATTTTTGGTGCCTGTAATCTAACTGGCCAACAGTAAAATTGTTATACGGTGACTGCCTAATGTACCTCCAGCCACATTATCATTTGTTCTTTTCTGTCCGGTGAATGAATCATTTTTTGGGCCTGTAGTCCACTGGCCTGCAGTAAAATTGATATCCATTGACCGTCTAATATACCTCCAGCCACATAATCACTTGATGTTTTCTGTACGGTGAATGCATAATGTTTGAGGCCTGTACTCCACTGGCCTGCATTAAAATTGATATCCAATGACCGTATAATATACCTCTAGCCACATAATTACTTGATGTTTTCTGTACGTTGAATAAATAATTTTTAGGGCCTGTACTCCACTGGCCTACAGTAAAATTGATATCCATTGACCCTCTAATATACCTCCAGCCACATAATCACTTGATCTTATTTATATAGTGAATGCATAATTTTTGGTGCCTGTAATCTAACTGGCCACAGTAAAATTGTTATATGGTGGCCACCTACGGTACCTCCAGCCACGTTATCAATTGTTCTTTTCTGTCCAGTGAATTAATAATTTTTTGGGCCTGTAGTGCACTGGCCTGCAGTAAAATTGATATCCATTGACCATCTAATATACCTTTAGCCACATAATCACTTGATTTTTTCTGTCCGGTGAATGCCTAATGTTTGGGAGCCTCTACTCCCGTGGTCTAAAATAAAAAATTTCTAGGTTCCAGCAGGGCACAATTTTGACAGTTTCCCTTTAAGACGCATAAAAATGGCCCCTGATTAAAATACATATTTTTGGGGGGAATTTTTGCCATTGATCCCCGTCTGGTATGTAACTGTCCATGTTGTGGGACGATTTGTGCACTTTTAGTAAGTTTTTGGTGGCTGCAAATATAACTTGAAGGTTTTTCAGGCTCATCTGCCATTACAGTCAACGGGGCCCACCGCGAACTTGCGGTTCGCGAACATTTAATCGAGTTCGCGAATCGTCCCAGCCGATGTTCGTCCATCACTAGTTGTTGCATTACATAGCGTCAGTATTAGGGCACGGTTAAAGATCCAACCGTGAGCTTCTTCAGTAAGGGTACAGAGGAGTGGTAACAAGTTGGAGGTGTGTACCTGCACAGTCTGACTCTATCCAATCAGTGCTGCCATTTTCAGACTGTGCAGGTACACCCCCCTGACTTGTTACCACCCCTCTGTACCCTTGTTGAAGGCTAATAGTAATTCATTCATAACTTCTAGTAGAAATAATAAAGGAAATTGTTATTACATGGGGAATGCATGAAGCTATTAAAAAAGGCATGAGAAAGGTCCTGTTTAACTTCGTGAATCTTTAATACATGCTGGAGCTTTAATTACTGCGGCTGCAGGTGTAATATATCGCCGCGTGCATCATGTTCTACTGCACCGACATTGAGAGTTAGTCCATTATTTTAATGATACAGTCAATTAAATATTTCGCCCTCTACAAGCGTGCAGTGGACCCAAATTAATCCATATTGCAATCCCCGATCCATATGATGAATGGCATTGAGCGGGTTACCCACATCTGTTGGCGATGGAGTAGAACACAGGAATCCCTTCAGTGTAGTGTGCGTGCAGCTCCGGACATTTGAAGGCATCACAGACCTGTTATTGCTGAATGTCACTTGTCCTTCAAAGATGTTGAACACAGACTGCCTGGAGTCAAATAACTACTTAGCATGGAGGAGTCTCATTGGTTATCAGAATGAACCACACAAACTCTCCACCAACTTGACCCAAATTCCTTGTAGCTAATACGGTCCTTTAGTGAAAAAATTTGCCTGCGTTGTTATTGCAATCTTTTATCGTAGGAACTACGACGGTATTACCAAACAGATCGCTCCACCAACTGGACCCATATTCATAATTTCTAGCTACCACATTCTGTTAGCGAAACTTTTATTCTGAGTCACTCTGACAGCCACAACAAATTTTAAACAAATTCTATGTCACTGTGCAGTGCAATGAAATTTTAACTCATGTTGATTCCTCCATAAGGTCCTGGATCCCTCCATCCTATGAACCTAATGGTATTTTGCTTGCAAAATGTATTAGGGTTTAAATCAGATGGGTCAATCACGGTGGATGTATCAACCATGGCAGCTGGATTATTGACAGGAGCAGGAAAGCTAGCTGCCATATAATATGGTGACCAAACTGAGGCTGTTGCTGGTGTAGGGTAACGCCGTCTGAAGGGTTAAAAGTCTGTGACCGCCGTTATCGACGGTAGCGGAAATTAGTGCTGGGTGTCTGCTCTTTAAAACAGTAGACATCCGGCGGCCATGGCGCCTGCTGCATGTGCCAGTTGTCACCATTTTTAAATGCCCGGCCGCCAACAAAAATATGCTTTCGGAAGTTAGAAAGGGTTAACTTCCAAGCCTTCACACTGAGAGGCCTAGGTGTTTCTGATTTATAGTGATTTGTGACTAAACAAATTTTTTGTCGAAGTTCAGTGAATCGGCTGTTAATCTCTAGTAATTAACATGCCACACATTCAATTCCAAAGCAAAACAATACAATTTATCTAGTTTGTGTTAATCAATTACAGAAAGGAAATAAAAGGGAATATTAAACTGTTCAAAAAAATTAAGCAGTGCCAACATATTTCTTAACCACTTCCACACCGGGCCATTTGCCCCATTCCTGACCAGGCCTATTTTTGCAAATTTGACATATGTCACTTTATGTGGTAATAACTTTGGAATGCTTTTACTTATCCAAGCCATTCAGAGATTATTTTCGCGTGACACATTGTACATAATGTTAATGGTAAATTTTAGTTAATATATTTCACCTTTATTTATAAAAAAATCCAAGTTAACGAAAAGTTGAAAAAAATCACTGTTTTCTAAATTTGAATCTCTCTGCTTTTAAGACAGATAGTGATACTTCATAATATACTCATTAATTAACATTCCTCATATGTCTACTTTATGTTGGCATCATTTTGGTAATGTAATTAGATTTTTTTTTTTAGGACATTAGAAAATTTAGAATTTTAGAAGCAATTTTTTACATTTTTGAGAAAATTTCCTAAATCAATTTTTTAACCGCTTTAAGTCCGCCCATAGGATATAAACGTCCTATGTGTGGACCTCTATTTCTGAAAGCACGTTTTAAAACGTGCTTTCAGAAATAGCAGCTGCACGCTAATCGTGCAGCTGCTGATCGGGTTGCCCGCTGTCAGTGACAGCAGGGCAACCCAGAGATAAGGCAGGGACAGTTCCCAGGTGTCCCTGCCTTCTAGATCGCTGCAGACACAGCGCTCACCGAGCGCTGTGTCTGCAGAGCAGGAAGCGCTGTGCGCTTCCTGTTCCGGCCCGGCGGTCATGTGATTGCCGGCACCGGAGCGTGCAGGAGCTGTGTGAGGTCTCTCACAGACCTCGATCAGCCCTGCTCTGAGACTATACAGCGCCGAATCACGCTGTACAGCCTCTCTGGGGGGTGCATTTCCACTGTTACTGGGGCTACTATGTCAGCCCCAGTTACAGGAGAAATCAACAGTGAAAAAAAAAAGAAAAAGTGAAGCAAATGTCCCCCAGAGGTCTTGTATGACCTTATGGGGGACGAAAAGTGTAAAAAAAAAAAAAATAAAGGGTTGAAAAAATAAAATAAAAATAAAGTTTCACATGTAAAAAAAAAAGGTCCCCAAGTAAGGAATAAAAAAAAAAAAAAAAATTGAAAAAAATAAAATAGACATATTTGGTATTGCCACATCCGTAAAAACCAGCTCTATAAAAAAATATCACATGAGCTAACCCCTCGGGTGAACACCGTAAAAAAACCCCCCAAAAAACTGTGTCAAAACAAGCAATTTTTGTCACCTTGCATCACAAAAGGTGCAACACTAAGTGATCAAAAATGCGTATGTCCCACAAAATGGTACCAATAAAACCGTCACCTCATCCGGCAAAAAATGAGCCCCTACATAAGAAAATCTCTCAAAAAATAAAAAAACGATAGCTCTTAGAACATGGAGACACTAAAACATCATTTTTTGGTTTCAAAAATGCTATTATTGTGTTAATGTGAAACAAATAAAAAAAAGTATACATATTAGGTATTGCCGCGTCCGTAAAAACCAGCTCTATAAAAATATCACATGAGTTAACCCCTCAGATGAACACCGTAAAAAAAAAAAAAAAAACTGTATCAAAACAAGCAATTTTTGTCACCTTGCATCACAAAAGGTGCAACACCAAGTGATCAAAAACGTGTATGTCCCACAAAATGGTACCAATGAAACCGTCACCTCATCCCGCAAAAAATGAGCCCCTACATAAGAAAATCTCTCAAAAAATAAAAAAACTATAGCTATCAGAACATGGACACATTAAAACATAATTTTTTTGTTTCAAAAATGCTATTATTGTGTAAAACTTTAATAAATGAGAAAAAGTATACATATTAGGTATTGCCACGTCCGTAACAATCTGCTCTATAAAAATGTCACTTGACTTAACCCCTCAGGTGAACGCTGTAAAAATAAATAAATAGAAACTGTACTAAAACAACCAATTTTTTGGTCACCTTGCCCCATAAAGTGTTATAATGAATGATCAAAAAATCATATGTACCCAAAAATAGTACTAATAAAACTGGCACCTTATCCCCTAATTTCCAAAATGGGGTCACTTCTTGGGAGTTTCTACTGTAAGGGTGCATCAGGGGGCTTCAAATGGGACATGGCATCTAAAAACCATGTGGAGTTCCTTTTCTTCTGCGCCCTGCCGTGTGCCCATACAGCAGTTTACGACCACATGTGGGGTGTTTCTGTAAACCGCAGAATCTGGGTAATAAATATTAAGTTTTGTTTGGCTGTTAACCATCGATGTGTTAAAGAAAAAATTGAATTAAAATGGAAAATCTGCCCAAAAAGTGAAATTTAAAAATTTGATCTCAATTTGCCTTTAATTCTTGTGGAACGCATAAAGGGTTAACAAAGTTTGTAAAATCAGTTTTGAGTAACTTGATGGGTGTAGTTTCTACAATGGGGTCATTTATGGGGGTATCCACTATGTAGGCCCCACAAAGTGACTTCAGACCTGAACTGGTCCTTATAAAGTGGGTTTTGGCAATTTTCTTAAAAATTTGAAGAATTTCTTCTAAACTTCTAAGCCTTCTAACGTCCTAAAAAAATAAAATGACATTTCCAAAATGATGCAAACATAAAGTAGACATATGGGGAATGTTAAATAATAAATATTTTATGAGGTATCACTTTCTGTTTTAAAAGCAGAGAAATTGAAATTTAGAAAATTGCAAATTTTTCACATTTTTGGGTAAATTTGGGATGTTTTCATAAATAAAGGTGAAATATTTTGACTCAAATTTATGACGATCATGAAGTACAATGTGTCACGAGAAAACAATCTCTGAATGACTTGGATAAATAAAGGCGTTCCAAAGTTATTACCACATGAAGTGATATATGTCAGTTTTGCAAAATTAGGCCTGGTCAGGAAGGGGGCAAATGGCCCAGATGGGAAGTGGTTAAGGACCAGTTCAGTTCTAAAGTCATTTTGAGGAGCTCACATAATATAAACCACCTATAAATTATATCATTTTGTTTTCAATAAGTTTTTATTGAGATTTTCAAAGGTTTGATCACAGATTATGCAGAATGTCAATGACAATGACACTGATAGATGCTTAGGTGTTATCAATAAAGCAGAGGTTTAAAGGATAGACATTCATATGGCATTGAGGTACATTTTTCTATTAGGTGTAGCGTACAGCTTCTCAGTTCAGCTGATTCTATTGGTGGCTAGGTCCAGTAACCCCCACACAGCCCAATCTCTAACGAATTGCTTCATATTATGATCCTTCAAGGCTAACATTTGCTCGAAGTAGGCTGTGGTGTTCACTGAGTGGAGGACATCATTAAATGTTGGGATTTCAAAACTCTTCCAGTTTCTAGTTAAAGCAGTTTTGGTAGATAGGAACATGTATGCTGCAATTGCATGTGCACACAATGGGATGTTTACAAGATTAATAAATAGTAGGGATAGTGATGGGTCAGCTGGGATCGCTGTCCTGGCCACCGCAGAGATAAAACCAAAGATCTGAGACCAAAGAGTATCTAAATGAGGGCAAGACCACAGAATACTTAATAGTGTTTCTTTCCCACCACATTGTCTCCAGAATACTGCTAAGACACATGGGTGTATAATACCATCTCAGCACTGTTTTCATATATGCTTCATAATGAGAGGCACATCTCAAGTGGGTAACTGCAAATTGCAGTGTCTTGACCCATTGGGTGTTGGGTATCTCCCTGTCAAGCTCCTTGTCCCACATTAGGTATGGTGTTGTTTTGGTGAAGGACTCCTTTGCATTTACCATGGGGTACAGAAGCCTAATACCAGTTGTAGACTTGGTGTCGATGACCATAATTCAAAGAGGGCTTTACAAGCTTTAACTAATGGTGGTTTGTCTGACTGTATGAGGTGGCGAATACGGAGATACTGGTAGAAATCTTTATGTGGAATCTGATAGGTGTCATGTAGAGCTGAAAAGGGATGTAAAGTGTTGTTGGAGAAAAGATCAGACATGGTTTGTATGCCTTTGGTATACCACGCCTCCAATGAAGTGTTAGGAAGGAGATACTCCAAGGTTTGAATAGGAGCATAAGGTAAGAGAGAAAGGCAAGTGGATGAACTGTTTGAGTGGAATTTCTTCCAAGAATTGACTGCTGCAGAGATTGTGTTGGGTAGAATTGTAGTTGAAAAGGAGTCATTTAAGGAGGCTATTAGGATTGCTCTCAGGCTTTGTGAGGGAAGGAGAGACAGCTCTATGTGTACCCAGTGCTTCGAGACATCTCCTTTCCACCACTCCTTGAGTTGGCCAACACATGCAGCTAAATAGTAGTCTGCAATGTTGGGCAGGCCAAGGCCTCCATATCTTTTGTTTCTTTGGATAATGCTCCTGGCTATACGAGGTCTCCCTTTGTGCCAGATAAAGACATTCAGCAGGTGGTTAAGCTTATTGAAAAAGGAGCCCGGCAAGAGGATCAGCAATGTCCTGAAAAGATATAGCAATTTAGGTAATATGTGTTGTTGGAAGGCTGCAATGTGTCCTGCCCAAGATAATTCTGCTTTCTCAATTTTTTGCATATCTGCAGCCCAGGTTGTTATCATAGGAAGAAAGTTGGTTTTGTACAGAGAATTAAACGAGGCGATAACTTGGATCCCTAAGTATGTAATTTGTGCGGATTGACAATCCAGTCAAAATGTTTCTTTTAGACAGTGTAGAGTATCCTGAGGGAGGTGAAAAGGTAAAGCCTATGATTTTCCCTCATTCGCTTTATAATAGTAAAGCAATCCATAGTCATGGATTAATGACATGACTGTAGCCAGAGATGTAGTGAGGTTGGATAGGCTAAGTAGAATATCATCCATGTATAGTGATATGCAATGCTGTCTGCTGCCTATATCAATGCCTGTTAATCCAGTGGATTGTATAATTGCCTGAGCCAACGGCTCCAGTGATAATATGAAAATGAGTGGGGACAATGAACAACCCTGTCTCGTGCCATTGGTGATATAAAAGGTATCTGCTAATATCCCATTCGTTAGCACCCTGACCAAAGGATTTGTGTATGAGACCATTATTGCAGTCATTAATGGTTCTGGAAATCTGAACTTACAGAGCACCGAGAAGGCGAACAACCAATTAACTCAGTCGAGCGCCTTCTCGGCGTCCAATGTAATAAAGATTGCAGGGAGGGCGTGTTGGTTAATGTAGTGAACAAGGTTTATAACTCCTTTGCGTTGATTGGTAATTTGTCTTCCTCAAACAAAACCCACCTGATAAGGTGTCACCAAATGGGGGATAATGGGGGCCAATCTATTAGCCAGAAACTTGGCATATACCTTAAGATCAGTGTTTAATAATGAGATGGGACGTAAGTTTTGGGGGACATCAGGCGCCTTCTCAGGTTTGGGCAGGGTTACAATAGTAGCAATCAACATTTCTGCTGGAAAGTCGCCTTCGGTCATGGCATGAGACAGGGTTGCATGAAGATGAGGCAGCAGTGTGGGGAGAAATGTCTTATAGTAGGAGTTAGGAAGTCCATCTGGACCTGGGCTCTTATTGGCAGGAAGGGATATGATCGCTTTCTCATTCTGTTCTTGGGTCAGTGGCATGGCAATGGAGTTTATGGTTGATTGGTTTAAAAGGGGGAGATTCAGTTTGTCCAGAAAGACATTGTATCCTGTGAGACAGTCGTAGTGGCAGGATCATCTCTGAGATTGTATAAGGCAGAATAAAATTACATGAATCGATTTGCCAGAGGCTTGGGCTCATATATTTTACGCGTCTTAGTTGCATCATATAGAAAGTAAATACGTGAGCGTATTGTCTCTGGTTTTAACAGTTTGAGCTAGCAGTTTACCTGCCTTATTGGACTGGGAGTAATAGCATAGTTTAGGCTTTTTAAGGGAGAGCTCGTATTTATAAAGGAGACATTCCCTCAGTTTATTGCGAGTGTCCCTTAGTTTCATTGATGTATACAGTGTACCTGTAAATTTTTGGGGGGATTCTAGGGATTTCAGTTGGGCTAATAGGTCCTTCAATTCTTTTCCTCTAGTTTTATTCACCCTATGACTAGTGATGAGCGGCATAAGCAATATTCGAATTAGCAATATTTTGCAAATTTTGGCCGAATATTCGCCATAAATAGGCAAATTTGAGAATTCATGATCTCCAGTCATTGTTTACTTCATTGCGAAAATCGGCAATGTAATATATTAACGATAAATTCACGATATTCTAAATATTCGCAAATTCTCGAAGTGGCGATATTCGCGATTAAAATTCACGATTCAAATATTCGCGCTCAACACTACCTATAACTTAGCTTAATAAAAAATACCCCTTACAAATGCCTTATGGGCTAGCCAAACTGTAGAGGGGTGGGAGACTGAGGGGGCATTGAATTGGAAGTATTCTTTTAAAGAGGCATCAATCTCAGGTTGGTATCTAGTATCTGCCAAAGGGTATTAATTCATTCTCCACAGTGAGTTCCGGGGGGCATTAAATGTCTCAAGAATTGTCATTGAAATAGGAGCATGGTCGTAACCCATAATGGTTCCTATAGTGGAATCTTTGGCGGCAGGTATGATGTCTCTTTCTAAATGAAATAATCAATTCTTGAGTACAAGTTGTGTGGTGTCCAGAATAAGGAGTAATCCCTTTCAGTGCTATGGTGTATGCACCACACATCATATAGAGAGTAATACTGTAAGATAGGGATCGACCGATATTGATTTTTTAGGGCCGATACCGATAATTTGTGAACTTTCAGGCCGATAGCCGATAATTTATACCGATATTCTGGAAATTTTCATTTTTTTAAAAAAAATTAAAATTCCCACAAATCTACTGAAAATTAATGTTTATTGTTAATGTATTTTTTTTTTTGTAAAGCTTTCTTTTTCATTTATATTTAATATTTTGGTATTTTTATTTTTGTAACTTTTTTTTAAACTAACTTTTAGCCCCCTTAGGGACTAGAACCCTTGTCCTATTCACCCTGATCTATCAAGGTGAATAGGAGCTCACACTGTCCCTGCTGCTCTGTGCTTTGTGCACACAGCAGCATGGAGCTTATCATGGCAGCCAGGGCTTCAATAGCGTCCTGGCTGCCATGGTAACCGATCGGAGCCCCAGCATTACACTGCTGGGGCTCCGATCGGAGGAGCAGGGGAGAGGGGATCCTGTGGGGGGGGGGGGCGCACTGCGACTGGGGTGGGGGGCCCTATGCGCCACCACTGCTTAATACTGGGGGGGAAGGGGGGCGCACTGCGCCACCAATGCTTAATACTGGGGGGGCTTGGGGGGGAGGCGCACTGCGCCACCAATGCTTAATACTGGGGGGGGGGGGGCGCACTGCGCCACCAATGAAGCTTAATCTCTAACTTATTCATATACAGGAGGCGGGAGCTGGCTGCAGGATCACATAGCTGGCTCCCGACCTCTATGAGCAGTAGCTGCGATCCGCGGCACCTGAGGAGTTAACTACCGCAGATCGCAGCTACAGCTCATAGAGGTCGGGAGCCGGCTATGTGATTCTGCAGCTCCCGCCTCCTGTATATGAATGAGAGATTAAGCTTCATTGGTGGCGCAGTGGCCATAACTCCTCCCCTCCTCTTGTCCCCTGTCCTTTCATTGGCGGCAGCAGCAGCAGCACAGGGGGAGGAGACACTGCTCCTTCTTCCCTGTGCTGCTGCTGAGGGAACACGGAGAGCGCTGTCAGCAGCGCGATCTGTGTTCCCCATATGCTATCGGAATATCGGCAAAATAAATGCCGATACCGATAGCGTTCAAAATCCTGGATATAGGCCGATAATATCGGTAAATCCGATAATCGGTCGATCCCTACTGTAAGAAATTAGAAAGTGTGTGTTTATGATACCTTTGTGGGGCTGATGAATCCCACTTGGGATCATGGGTTGCATTGAAGTCACCACAGAGGATTAGTTTGCCCTGCTTAAGTTTTGAAACTTTCAGCATGAGACGGTTTAGAAATCTGAGAGGGCGTTTGTTTGGAGCATACACCACTACCACCGTGTAGGGGACATTATTGAAATAACCACATTGGATTATGTAGCGGACATTTGGGTCTATTTGGGAGTTGACTGGGGTGACGGCGAAAGTATTTTTTATGGCAAGCATTACTCCCCTTTTCTTTTCACTGTATGGCGAATGTATGATTGTAGGGAAGCATGCATGTTTCATCCTATGAATGTCAGGTGGAAGCAGGTGTGTTTTTTGGGAGCAGAATAGATCACATTGAAGTGCTAAAGCCTCCTTTCACGTGACATTTCACTTGTAAGGGCTATTCAAGTCCTTAACGTTCAAGGAACTAAGTTTAATTACCATGATGTAAAAACTTTGGAGCTATGCGAGGTAGAGAACCCAGGAGCCCTGTGAGTCAGCAATCAACCATAGTAGACATCTCTGCACAGGTAGAAAATTAGAAACATGAAACATAACATAGGAAGGTCCATAAAAGCAGGAATTCCTCAAAAAGTTAGGGCTAGAAATAAAAAACTGAAACAGAAACGAAAGCAGTATTAGCAGCATGAATAGCTGCCTACAGCATCTGGAGTGAAGTCGAGCGATAGTTACCGAGTCACGACGGAATGAGCAGTTCCACCGCACTGTTGGTTAAAGGGTGGGGTAACTGCAGTCTAAAACAGCATTTCACATATGCATTCTGACCGATGAATGGTTTTCCTGGTTAGCATCTATTTGGAATACACCAATTCCACGTATCACCCTTCAAGTGAACATATTGTCTCCATCTTCTTTTTCATCAATTGGTTCACACATCAGTGCCACCATAGAAGTTAGCAATATTACTATATCAACTTACCGGGCCGTTCCTCCAGCGCACCACTCTAGGCGCTTTATTGTTTTTACTATTTCCACTCTTCAGATATGCTAGTATCCCACCTGTCTATTTGATATTCTTATGATCATAGATTTATTGCATTTTACTATTTTACCACTTCTTCATTTAGTATATTGTAATCTTGGACACACTGTTTTTAATATATTTCACTATTGAATGTTATATGAATTTTATCTCAATTCTACGTGAATACATAGATTCTGTGCGACTCCATCTATCAGAGTGCCCATCCATTTTTCTGTATGTATGTATGCAGAGTTTAATTGTGTATATACTGTATATATATATGTATGTGTGTTTGTGTATGTGTATATAATATATACATACATACACGCGTGGCGTGTGTGTGTTTGTCCTTTAGGGTGCACATCCTAATGCAATAGGCTGCGCACGCCTATGCTGGTAGGATTTATTTATTTATTAGGCTATTCCTAGCCATCTGGGCAATCCCACAAATCATCCCCCAACCCCCCTTGTACTTGTTCCGCTACTTGCAGGTTGCACGGGCATGAGTTCAGAACTTCAGTCACTTCGGTCCGAAGTTCTGCAATCATGCCTGCACAGACTGCAAGTAGCGGAACAAGTACAAGGGGGGTTGATGGGTTCCAACTTCTGTGATTAGTTTATAGTTGGGGTATTGCTTCATTTTAAATTAGGCTGACCATAGGTTAAGATAATCTGTGCGGTTGCCCAGACAACTAGGCCCTTCACTGTAGGTATTAACCCCTTTAAGCAGTCCCCCATTCACTGAAGGGGTGACTGCTGAAAGGGGTTAATAACTACTGTGAAGGCCCCCGATGCTGATGAGGGTGTGGCTTCATGGAGTGGGGCATGGCTTCACGTGGGCTCGTGCCCCGGATGTCTTCAGACCCTAGCAACGCCCCTGGTATGAGCCCTCCCGCCATCAGGGTTGGCTCATATAGTCAGGAGGTCAGGGATTGTATTTAGGGATGCATAGGAGGTGACCAGCTCCCTTATCCAGGCTTCCAGGCCTAGTGGCATGGTCTACATAGTGCGGTCGGGGGTTTTCCCCCACTCCCCACTGTGACAGTTTTTATAGGATTTATAACCGTTGGCTGTGAAAATGAAAAATTGCCTTTGTTTTACAAGAAAATTGTGCTTTATGCCCAAACTTTCTTTTTCACAAAAGATAACAAGAGAATATCCCTGCACAATTTGCTGCCCATTTTCTACTGAATACAGTAACACTCCAATTGTGTTCATAAACTGTTATTTGGGGATACACTAGGGTTCAGAAGGGAAGGAGCAGCATCTGGATTTTCTAACATGTAATTTTCTGTCATGTTTTTAAGAGTGATAACTATTTATTTTTTTAGTTGTCTGAGCTGCGTGAGGTCTTATTTTTTGTGGGACAAGATGTAGTTTTTATTGCCACCATTTTGGGGTACAGTTGGCTTTCTGATAGCTTTTTATCCCATTTTTTGGGAGGTAAACTCACAAAAAAGCAGTTTGGTGTCATTTTTCTATATGTTTTGTAGGAAGGCACAAGGGACCATAGTTGATGGAAGGTATGTGTCACCGAGATTCCTGGCCTCAGTCGAGTAAGAACCAGTTTTCATGTGTAAGCAGCAGTTGCTGTTTGACACCTTGCTATTTAATATAGTTGTAATAGCTGATCCGGGGCGGCTCTTACTGGGAGTAGTCAAAGGGTTGGTGACTAATCCCCATGTTCCAGGCCGGGTCTTGACTGGCCTATATAAAAAACCAAGCCAGCAGTGTCAGCTGGTGGTAATTACCTCTCTCTCTCTGACAAAGGAACTCTGGCAATCGCTGGATTGAGATCTGAGCCATGTGCTAGGCTGGAGGCCTGAGTTTGGGAGGTCTGCTCTGTCCTGAGCAATGCCGATCGGGTGTGAACTAACACCTAGGATAACAGGTGACTGTTTTGCTGTATGAACTGTCTAGGTGTGAATAAACACCAAAACTGCAAAAGGAGTTTTGTTGCCATAAGCATAAATAAAACACTGAAGTTTTTGAGTTATAAACTGGTCTTTGCCTCTATATTGCGTCTGCTTGTTCTGTCTACCAGAGCGAATCCCCACAATTTTTATTTACACAGTTCACTTGATGGGGTACATCATGTGATATTTTCGTAGATCCGGTCGTTACAGACACAACGATACCAAATATGTAAATTTTTATTTATTTTTACGTTTTACACAGTAAGAAAAAATTTGTGTTGCCATTTTTTTTACAGCTATATTTTTTTTACATTTTTCTGGCTATGGTCTTGTGTAAGGGCTTTTTTTTAGCGGGATGAAGTGACATTTTTATTGATACCATTTTGGGCTACATAAGACTTTTGTTTGATTGATATTATGTGAGGTGAAGTGAGGTGAAACCAGTTGTTACGGACGCGGCAATACCAAACATGTCTATCAATACCAAACATGTCTATTTTTTTATTTTTTTATGTTTTACACAAGAAGAGAATAAAAATAAAAAAATCATGTTTTTGTGTTGCATGTTTTCTTAGAGCCATATTTCTTTAAATTTTTTGGCTAAGGTCTTGTGTGGGGACTCATTTTTTGCGGGAAGAGGTGACATTTTTATTGCTACCATTTTGGAGTACATATGACTTTTTGATCGATTAACTTTATGTTTTTTAAGAAGGTGAGGTAAATAAAAATTCAGTTTTGGCTAATGTTTATTTATTAATTTTTTTACAATGTTCACCTGATGGGGTAGATCATGTAATATTTTAATAGCTCTGGCCGTAACAGACGCAGCAATGCCAAATACGGTATGTCTATTTTATTTTATTTTTTCTATTTTTAAAATTTTTTAAATGACTTAATTGGGGATTTTTTTTTTACATGTGAAACTTTTTTTTACTTTTTTTAATAATACACTTTATTATTATTATTATTATTATTATTTTATTTTTATTTTACACTTTGTGTCCCCCATAAGGTCATACAAAACCTCTGGGGGATATTTAACTTCACTTTTATTTTTATTTTTTTACTATTGATTTCTCCTGTAACTGAGGCTGACATAGTAGCCTCAGTTACAGGAGAAATAGACCCCCAGGGAGGCTGCACAGCATAATGGTTTGTGGGAGACCCAGTAGCTCCTGCACTCCCCCGATCCCCGGCGGTCACATGACCCCTGGGCCCGGACAGGAAGCGGCACATCACTTCATGATCTGTATACACAGTGCTCATTCAGCAATGTGTATACAGTGATCAATGACATACAGTTGCAAGAAAAAGTATGTGAACCCTTAGGAATTATATGGATTTCTGCACAAATTGGTCATAAAATGCAATCTGATCTTCATCTAAGTCACAACAATAGACAATCACAGTCTGCTTAAACTAATAACACACAAAGAATTAAATGTTACCATGTTTTTATTGAACACACCATGTAAACATTCACAGTGCAGGTGGAAAAAGTATGTGAACCCTTGGATTTAATAACTGGTTGAACCTCCTTTGGCAGCAATAACTTCAACCAAACGTTTCCTGTAGTTGCAGATCAGACGTGCACAACGGTCAGGAGTAATTCTTGACCATTCCTCTTTACAGAACAGTTTCAGTTCAGCAATATTCTTGGGATGCCTGGTGTAAATCGCTTTCTTGAGGTCATGCCACAACATCTCAATCGGGTTGAGGTCAGGACTCTGACTGGGCCACTCCAGAAGGAGTATTTTCTTCTGTTTAAGCCATTCTGTTGCTGATTTACTTCTATGCTTTGGGTTGTTGTCCTGTTGCAACAACTATCTTATGTTGAGCTTCAGCTGGTGGACAGATGGTTTTAAGTTCTCCTGCAAAATGTCTTGATAAACTTGGGAATTCATTTTTCCTTCAATGATAGTAATCCGTCCAGGCCCTGATGCAGCAAAGCAGCCTCAAACCATGATGCCCCAGCCATCATACTTCACAGTTGGGATGAGGTTTTGATGTTGGTGTGCTGTGCCTCTTTTCTCCACACATAGTGTTGTGTGTTTCTTCCAAACAACTCAACTTTTGTTTCATCTGTCCACATAATATTTTGCCAGTACTGCTGTGGAACATCCAGGTGCTCTTGTGCAAACTGTAAATGTGCTGCAATGTTTTTTTGGGACATCAGTGGCTTCCTCTGTGGTATCCTCCCATGAAATCCATTCTTGTTTAGTGTTTTACGTATCATATATTTGCTAACAGGGATGTTAGCATATGCCAGAGACTTTTGTAAGTCTTTAGCTGACACTCTAGGATTCTTCTTTACCTCATTGAGCAGTCTGCGCTGTGCTCTTGCAGTCATCTTTACAGGACGACCACTCCTAGGGAGAGTAGCAGCAGTGCCAAACTTTCTCCATTTATAGACAATTAGTCTTACCGTGCACTGATGAACAGCAAGGCTTTCGGAGATACTTTTATAACCCTTTCCAGCTTTATGCAAATCAACAATTCTTAATCGTAGGTCTTCTGAGAGCTCTTTTATGTGATGCATCATTCACATAAGGCAATGCTTCTTGTGAAAAGCAAACCCAGAACTGGTGTGCGTTTTTATAGCGTATAGAGGCAAGTTGTTTTACTGTATAAACAGAGAAACAGGGCGCACCATAGGGTAAAAACGTTTGGAAATATAAAATGGACTCCAATATAGGAGGCTCACCTTTTAGGGTTGTGCAATGATAGGCACAACACTAATTTGGACGTGTCGGAGATGAGTTTAATCCCCAATGTGAAGGTAGGTATGCAGCCACGGATGCAGGTGTCCTCAGATAGGTGTGCCTAGGCCCACATGGAGGATTGGAATGAAGTAAAAAGGAAAGAGCATCCCTCGGAGCAAGGAACCAACCAATCACCAACCTTTTTACTGCGTTTTTTATAGGGCAGGGCAGCTGTAACCAACACCTCCAATATCATCTCATTGATTGGACTCCAGTTAGCTGACACCTCCCTCCAATCAGCTCTTGGAGATGTCCTTAGTCTATGGGTTCACATACTTTTTCCACCAGCCCTGTGAATGTTTACATGGTGTGTTCAATAAAAACATGGTAACATTTAATTCTTTGTGCGTTATTAGTTTAAGCAGATTGTGATTGTCTATTGTTGTGACTTAGATGAAGATCAGATCATATTTTATGACCAATTTGTGCAGAAATCCATATCATTCCAAAGGGTTCACATACTTTTTCTTGAAACTGTACATAGAGAAGTAAGGGCCCCATAGCAAGGATCAGACCATGCCCCCTACACAGGACAGAAGGGTTTCTGCCTAAACCCCTTTCAATAACCCATGGCCCATTTTTTTACGCTGCCTCGTTTGATAAAAGTTGTTCCTTTAGAGGGTAGGAGCTCCTTTCCTGGGGTCCCTGCTGTCACTGACAGCGAGCCCCCTGCTTGGCAGCTGCACGATTAGAGTGCAGCTGCAATCTCTGAAAGGACGCTTCAAAATGACCGATCAGTGATAAACACAATCGCCCAGGACGTTTATAGTCAATGGGCGGTTGGGAAGTGGTTGAAAAACTAAAAAATTTATAAAATGAAGAAAATATCTGAGATTTCACTTTACTTTGAATTACTGATCTATACGTATAGCCATTTTTTAAATTACTAAATTGTGGATTTTTTTTTGCTTTGCACATGAAACTTTTTTTTTACTTTTTTTTAATAATACACTTTATTATTTTTATTTTACACTTTGTGTCCCCCATAAGGTCATACAAAACCTCTGGGGGACATTTAACTTCACTTTTTTTTTTTTTTTTTTTTTTTTTTTTTTACTATTCTCCTGTAACTGACATAGTAGCCTCAATTACAGAGAAAATACACCCCCCAGGGAGGCTGCATAGCATAATACTGCACTGTACAGCCTCAGTGCAGGGCTGAACTTGGCCTATTGGAGACCCGGTAGCTCCTGCACTCCCCCGATCCCCGGCGGTCACATGACCCCTGGGCCCGGAACAGGAAGCGGCACATCACTTCATGATCTGTATACACAGCGCTCATTCAGCATTGTGTATACAGTGATCAGTGGCATACATAGAGAAGTCAGGGCCCCATAGCAAGGATCAGACCATGCCCCCCCACACAGGACAGAAGGGTTTCTGCCTAAACCCCTTTCAATGACCCATGGTCCATTTTTTTACGCTGCCTCATTTGATGAAAGTTGTTCCTTTAGAGGGTAGAGTCCTGACCACGTTTTCACCTCCAATGGAAATGGAGATAATTTCAACTAAAACTGGGCCCCCTCTTGCCCTGGGCCCCATAGCAGCCGCATGGTTTGCGGGAAGGGAAGTGGTTAAAAAACAAAAACATGTAATTTATAAAATTAAGAAAATATCTGAGATTTCACTTTACTTTGAATTACTGAATTAATATCTATCGGTATAGCCATTGTTTCTGACAACTGCTTGACATCTGTGTTGCATGGAATCGACCAACTTCTGGCACCAGTTCTTCTGCATTTTTGGGTTTTGTCTCATAAACTGCATTTTCTGATGTCACCCCATGGGACATGGGATTGAGGCCAGGGAATTGTGCTGGCCACTCCATTACCTCAATCCTGCTTGTCTATATGTCTATAGTGGTGTGTTTTGGGTCATTGTTGGCATAGAGCAACATAATCTCCTCAAGTATTTTGATATATTCAAACTGATCCATGATCCCTCGTATGGGCCCAACACCATGGTATGAGAAACTTCCCCATATCCTTATTTTTGCACCACGATGCTTTAATGTCTTCACAGTGTACTGTTGCTTGAATTCAGTGTTCGGGGGCTGTCTGACATACTGTATGTGGCCAATAGACCCTGTCACAAACAGGTAGGGATAAATGCGGCCCTAACTCCACCCACACCTCTATCCCTACCTACTTGGGGTACAAATGGACGGCAGTCCCTAGCTTACATACGTGCAGGGGCCTAAGGAAGGGGAGACACAACACAGGAAGGAAACTATACACAAATACAGACAACACGGAAGCGAGAGCTTCCCAGGCCAGCCCCAAAATAGCAATAGAATCAATGGAGCTGAGATCAAGAGCCAGGAGATAACGCAGGCACAAAAGGGGTAATACAAGATCAAAGTCAAAACAAGCCCAGGTCAAACAAACCGAAGACACACATGCAGGATACGCTAGTGAGTTGATAAGACCAATCACAGGCAACCTGTGGCCAGCAGGTTACCTGTTTAAATAGGTCCTCTTGATGGGTCACATGACGTGGCCAGCGTCATATGACCCATGTCCAGCATCTCTGTATACCTGAGTACCTGAGCGCCGACTCACTAGCACCAGCACTCAGTTCCCCACCTGGATGTTGTCTAGGAGATGGATGACGCCGGCCACACTGAGGAAGCGTGCGTGCCAGGGTCCTCCCCGTCCCCTTGTGACCATGGAGACGAGGACGCCAGCTGTGTCCTCGATCCTCCTCGCAAGCGGGATGCCGGCGGCACTGCAGAGAGAGAGCGCGTCGCCGGCTCCCCATTACAGAACTATTTTGCTTTCATCAGTCCACAAAATATTGCACCATTTCTCTTTGAGCCAGTCCTTGGCAAATTTTTCCCTATTCATTCCTATTCATATCTTTTTCTCAACAATAGGACTTTGCGGGGAGTTCTTGCTGGTATCTTGGCTACACGTAAAAATCTTCTGATTGTAGCAGTACTCACTGGTAACTTTTGATCTTCTTTGATTTTTCTGGATGTGATCATTGGCTGAGCCTTTGACATTTGAGCTATGCTTCAATCTTTTCAAACATCAGTTCCCCGCTTCCTTCAGGTTGATGTTGCCACTTCAAGGAATAAGCATTTGAGATCATTTTAGCTGAGCAGCCTATAAATTGCTGCACTTCTCTATATGTTTTCCCTCTCCAATCAAGTTTTTAATCGAGGTATGTGCTTTATCAGAACAATATCTGGAGTGACCCATTTTCCCCAGTATTTCAAAAGAAAATGAACTCAACATGTGCAACATTTACCACCTTCCTACCTTAAGGGCTAAAATTAACCCCTGTTTTTCCACAGAATGATTGACTTCACCAATTTACATATGCTGTGTCAGCGCTGGGACAATCTGACACATATATCTTTTTGAATATATTTTTTCACTGTGCTCTTACTTTGCTTACCACTAATGACACCCCTGGCATCACGATCAGTAGAAATGCATATGAAAAGCATGTGAATTCACCCTTAGCTAACTGCTGATAATGCAATTCATTTACACATATACATTTTGTTGTGTCTGTTTTTTAAAAAAAACATGCATTTTAAGCATTTTTTCATGGAGTTTTTTGTGACATTTTTACTTTGTGACATTTTTTTTCTGTAGAGAAGCTTATGGGAAAAATACCATACCTAGAACTAGTAATATGCCACAATCCACAACAAAATTACTAAAAACTAAAGGATGTGAATGCAGACTTGGATTATAGACTTTAAAAAACATGTGGCTGTAGCGTTTTTGAAAAAGACAGCGTGTGAACCCAGCCTTGTAAAGTTTTGAAGGTGGTTCCAAGTCTATGCTTTAAACAGTATATTTCTTGGAATCATTTTTTGTACATGTACTTATGTTCTAGATTATTCTAACGAGCCTGAAACATGTTGGGTTCAAGTTGCATCTCACAATCAGATGGACCATGTCAGTTCCTTTGCGTTGCTGAGAATGTTGAGAAATATAGGCATTTCTAATGCCGAAGGTTTCAGTGCACATTAAACTTCATTAAGAGTTGCTTCATGTTTGAAACATGACTTTCTATAAACAAATGCCTCCTGGATTACAGAACCAGATGCCAGTTGCCAGGAGAAAATCTCTTGAACGTTTTGCTATTTCAAAGCATTATATGTCCTCACAAGCCCTCTTTCAGTTGGGAAAGTGAATAGATTGCTTCCTGTGCCTAAAATAAAGGGTTTTATTCTTAAAGAGCAGAAAAAGGAGCTGAGAGGAAACTCTGTTCCCTAGAGATGTGGGTTTGTGCCAATTAAATGCATGTGGAATCCATACAGCAGATTTATTGGGGCATTTATCACTGCTATCAAATACTTTGAGCGCAATATGTTTGCATTTTATTCTCCTCCACATATTTATGTGATATCTTGTATTTTTATGCAGGAAAAAAGTATTCACTTTTATGGTAATCCCCAAAAAATTTTAAAGCAAAAAGAAAACTCATTTACTAACACTTAGGCTTGTTTTATATTTGTGTTAAGAAGATCCGGCTGGCTATTCAGGCCGGGAACAGCCTGTCGGATCCGTCAATACCGGGTCCTACCATTCACTGCCAAGGTTCCGTCCGGCTCTAGGCATATTTTCTGAATAGCGGCCAAATCTCCTCCGGTCCCCATTATAATGAATGTGATCGGACGGTACCTCGGCAGCGTGTGGTAGCGCCTGGCATTCACGGATCTGGCAGGCTGTTCCCTGCTGGAACACCCTACTGGATCTGTTTTAACGCAGATGTGAAACAGGCCTTACACCATTGTGACATGTGATGCACACATACAGTGGATATAAAAAGTCTACATACCCCTGTTAAAATGTCAGGTTTCTGTGCTGTAAAAAAATTAGACAAAGACCACTCAATTGAAAAACAAACTGAAATCTTTTAGGTTGAGGGAAGAAAACAAAAAAACTAAAATAATGTGGTTGCATAAGTGTGCACACACTCTTATAACTGGGAATGTAGCTGTGTTCAGAATTAAGCAATTACATTCAAAATCATGTTAAATAGGAGTTAGCATACACCTCCCATCATTTAAAGTGCCTCTGATTAACCCCAAATAAAGTTCAGCTGCTCTAGTTGGTCTTTCCTAAAATTTTCTTAGTCGCATCCCACAGCAAAAGCCATGATCCACAGTGAGCTTCCAAAGCATCAGAGGGATCTCACTGTTAAAAAGGTATCAGTCAGGAGAAGAGTACAAAAGAATTTCCAAAGCATTAGATATACCATGGAAAACAGTGAAGACAGTCATCATCAAGTGGAGAAAATATGGCACAACAGTGACATTACCAAGAACTGGACGTCCCTCCAAAATGTATGAAAAGACGAGAAAAAATGGTCTGGGAGGCTACCAAGAGGCCTACAGCAAAATTAAAGGAGCTTCAGGAATATCTGGCAAGTGCTGGCTGTGTGGTACATGTGACAACAATCTCCCATATTCTTCATATGTTTTGGCAATGGGGTAGAGTGGCAAGACGAAAGCCTTTTCTTACGGAGAAAAAGATCCAAGCCAGGCTACATTTTGCAAAAACACATCTGAAGTCTCCCAAAAGTATGTGGAAAAAGGTGTTATGGTCTGAAGAAACCAAGGTTGAACTTTTTGGCCATAATTCCAAAAGATATGTTTGGCACCAAAACAACACTGCACATCACCAAAAGAACACCATACCCACATTGAAGCATGGTTGTGGCAGCATCATGCTTTGGGGCTGTTTTTCTTCAGATGGAACTGGGGTCTTAGTTAAGCTAGAGGGAATTATGAACAGTTCCAAATACTACTTCTGCTTCTGCTAGAAGGCTGAACATGAAGAAGAACTTCATCTTTCAGCATGACAACGACCCAAAGCATATATCCAAATCAACAAAGGAATGGCTTTACCAGAAGAAGATTAAAATTTTGGAATGGCCCAGCCAGAGCCCAGACCTGAATCTGTAGGGTGATTTGAAGAGGGCTGTGCACAGGAGATGCCCTCACAATCTGACAGATTTGGAGTGTTTTTGCCAAGAAGAGTGGGCAAATCTTGCCAAGTTAAAATGTGCCATGCTGATAGACTCATATCCAAAAAGACTGCGTGCTGTAATAAAATCAAAAGGGTGCTTCAACAAAGTATTAGTTTAAGGGTGTGCACACTATATGTATATGCAACCATATTATTTTATTTTTATATTTTTTCTTCCCTCCACCTAAAAGATTTCAGTTTGTTTTTCAATTGAGTTGTACAGTTTATAGGTCACATTAAAGTTGGAAAAAGTTCTGAAATGATTTATCTTTGTCTCATTTTTTACATCACAGAAACCTGACATTTTAACAGGGGTGTGTAGACTTTATATATCCACTGTATGTTACAGGAGGACATGTGCCGTGGGCTTAGGGCTAAGCCAACTGCATACACAACAGGTGTCCGATGTGTTATACAGTTGTTCCCACCTGCAACAGCTGATATTGGAGATAAATCCAATCCCAGCTGTTTAGCCCCTTAGATGCTGAAGTTAATAGCAACTAATGCTTTTAATACCTCTTTATGCATTTTAATCATATGCTGTTTTCTTGGCACTAATATCTTATATTGCACTGGGGGGTCTGTGATCTCTTCACATGCACCTGCCCCCCTGACCCACCTATTGTATATTTATTTTTATATATCTATTTTTATTCATCTCCTAGTACCACCTAGTAACTCGCATTTACCTATGGTTTTAGGGAGTGGCGCTTTGTACTTTGTACCATTTTATGGATCTTTGCCTCCGTTGTGAATGAGACCACCGATACCATATTTCTTTTTAGCACCTTTGTCTTAGGTGTTCGACCGTGTCAAACACCCTTCTACAGCTGCCTACCCTTAACCTGTTCCTTTTTTTCCTTTTTATACCGTCCCTTATCTGTTGGCACCTCATCCTTCACTTCCTTTGGGATTTTATGTGATTCCCCCTGGATTGGAGTAACTTCCCTTTTCTTCTGTTTTCATTTGTCTGGTGTAGAAGACTCAGGTTCCAGCCACTTCAGTACAAGATGGAGGAGCTCAAACATCTGTGATCGGCCCGGCTTTTCCATGGTGTAGCTCCACGTGTGGACCCTCCGGCAACGAACAGCCAGTGTAATGCCCAAACGAGCCAGGATCTCCATTTTAATTTGGCATAGTCCAGGACATCCTGCTCCCTGAGGTCATAGTAGGCTTTTTGTGGTTCGCCAGACAAAAATGGCACAGGGACCTCTGCCCACTCTGCTACTCGCAGCCTTTATATCTCCGCCACCCTCTCAAATACGGTCAGGTAGGCCTCGATATCATCATCGGGCGTCAGTTTTTGCAAGGCCCGATGCACAGCCCTCCTTACATTCAAAGTCTCTGGGGGGCTTACCTCCACACGCGGGGTTGGAGCTACAACAGTCTCTCTCAATACAGCAATCTGCTTTAGCAGTAAGCAATTAGTTTCCTTCTGCTGTGCCATGACCTGTTGTTGCTGCGCATTAGCTTGTTGTTGGACACATAAGACTTATTTGTGTCTCTTTCTATCCTCGGCATATCTTTTCTTTTCCTCCAGACTGGCCTGCAAAAACATCTTCATCATTTCCTCCATGGTATCCGATGAACTTTGTCACGCGGCAGCAGCTTTCACCCAGGACATTAAATCACCAACTGTCACGCTGTTGCCCTTAGCAACTTGCTTTTGCCGCATCCTCCACAAATTGTAAGGGGTTGATCTCTCAAGCAGGCTGGTGGTGACAGATTCTCTTGCAGACCATAGGGTTAAAGTCAAAATGATGCTTTATTTTTTTGACACTCTGGCAATACAGGCAAACCCCAGTTATAGCTCACTGGGTAAGGTGAAGGTCCCACACCACAAAACATAAACCAAACCAAAATAAACACCTGCCTGTCTGGGCTCTAGCTAATACAGTGAAGATCCTAGCTCACCTTTTGAACACAGGTCACACAGACAATTCAGCTTCTCTAGCCCGCAGGGCAGCCAGCCTCCCAGACTTTCTCCTGGTTTTACTCTCCCCAGACTGACAGCCTGGACTGTGCTTTTTTCCCCTTAACGATCCCAGCTGGCTTCAGTTGGGAAACCCTCAGGCTAGGGGAAAACCTTCCATGGAATGGGTTGGACTGGGGAGGTCCCTCTACCAAGCCTACCTTCACCAGTCCAATAAAATCCAGTCCATAAATGTAACAAAATTGTCTCAGCAAACTACACATTGCTGAGACCATTTTAACTTTCTGAATTTCATTTGCCTCACCCAGTTGAGAAACCTTACTGCAATATATATCTCCCCTGTGTGTATATATATATATATACATATATATATATATATATATATATATATATATTTATTAGCAGAAGGACCCGGCTTCGCACCTATTTCATTTAACCCTTTCAACCCTGGGCCAGTTTTCACCTTTCTGCCCAGGTCATTTTTTGCAAATCTGACATTTGTCACTTTATGTGATAATAACTAGAGATGAGCAAATTTTTCCAAAATTCGATTCCGGGCGGCTCGCAGAATTTTTCAGAAAAATTTGTTTTGATCCAAACTTATTCACGACTGAATCGCGTAAAAAAACTGCTATTTCTGGGCTGCAGAGAGCCTTTATAGGGGTGTAGAACACTGTACCTTGGAGTAACACGCCTAGGTAATCTGCTGTGGTAGTGAAACAGTACTGTGAGTCAGTATGACAAGCACATGACAGGCGTCGCTCTTAGAATCACTGCACACTTCACTTATTTGGGCAGTCATGGGGCCAAAACTAACCAAATAACTCAAGTATGAACTCAGCCTTACAGGTCGATGTTAGCATCAAGAAGAAGCGCACTCCTTTTACACCGTCGGAAGTTGATTCCACATAGATGTCTACAGAATCTGTTCTAGTAAACTCTTATACAAGTAGAGCCCACCCGGACACAGTGGAGAGGGTGTCAGCATTAAGTTTGTGTTGACGTCACTGATTAATTTCCCCTTCCTCTGATCCGACAAAACAATAACCCACAAAAAATGGATCCAGTCTGAGGAGCATACGCCTTCACTCGGTCAGCATTTTCTCAATAATCCATCAGTATTGCTAATGCAAAAAACTAAGCAAAAACAGGAGTGGATGCAAAACAGAGATGACATGTGAATAGAATATTTGCATGTCTTCTTTGTTTTGTACCCACTCCTGCTTTTGGCTACCAAATCATAAGCCAATTCTGATGGGACCATACAGGCCTTACAGCTGCTACACAGACAGGATCCGTTGTGCGTCTTATTTTTCCTTTCTTCTGTCAGATCAGAAGAAAGGTCAAACAAATCATGATGTTAGCCAGGCCGAAAGGCAAAATAGTTGATCAGTCATGAAGTGGGGAGGGTGGAAACAGCATGAAAAGTCCACAGAGTGGCCCTATGACATAGTGGTCAGGTGGAAGCAGCATGATGAGGCCACAGAATGGCACAATGACCGAGTCTGTAGGTGGTGACAGTAACAGCATCAGGTGGATACCACAGAGTGGCAAGGTGACATAGTGTGGAGATGGCAGTAGCATAAGACCACAAAGTGGCAAGGTGACATAGTGTGGAGATGGCTGCAGCAGCAGCAGGAGACCACAGAGTGGCATGGTGACATAGTTTGGAGGTGGCGGCAGCATCAGGAGGCCAGAGTGGCAAGGTGACATAGTTTGGAGGTGGTGGCAGCATCAGGAGGCGACAGAGTTGCAAGGTGACATAGTGTGGAGATGGCAGCAGCAGCAGGATACCACAGAGTGGCAAGGTGACATAGTTTAGAGGTGGCGGCAGCATCAGGAGGCCACAGAGTTGCAAGGTGACATAGTGTGGAGTTGCCAGCAGCATAAGGAGACCACAGAGTGGCAAGTTGACATAGTGTGGAGATGGCAGCAGCAGCAGCAGCAGGAAACCACAGAGTGGCAAGGTGACATAGTTTGGAGGTGATGGCAGCATCGGGAGGCAAAAGAGTGGCAAGGTGACATAGTGTGGATATGACAGCAGCATGAGGAGACCACAGAGTGGCAAGATGACATAGTGTGTAGATGGCAGCAGCATGAGGAGACCACAGAGTAGCAAGGTGACATAATATGGAGATGGCAGCAGCAGCAGCAGGTTACCACAGAGTGGCAAGGTGACATAGTTTGGAGGTGGCGGCAGCATCAGGAGGCCACAGAGTGGCAAGATGACAGTTTGTAGATGGCAGCAGCAGCATCAGGAGGATACCACAGAGTGGCAAGGTGACATAGTGTAGAGTTGGCAGCAGCACGAGGCGACCACAGAGTGGCAATTTGACATAGTGTGGAGAGGCAGCAGCAGCATCAGGAGACCAATAGTAGCAAGATGACATAATGTGTAGATTGCAGCAGCAGCATCGGGAGGCAACAGAGTGGCAAGGTGACATAGTTTGTAGATGACAGCAGCAGCTGCATCAGGAGACCACAAAGTTACCCAGTAACAGAGTGGGGCGGTGGGTGGCAATACCAGTACCCGCTGATGAAGTTGGGTGAAATAAGGAGCGCTTGGCATCAGATGTCTGGCCTCAGGTGGGTTGCAGCATGAGATTAGTAGCTGATGCAGGTAGTCAGAAGAAACTGATCTCTTTTATCAAAGTATTGGCGTGGCACCATGGATGGTCTAGTCTGATGCATCAGGAATTGGTGGTTGGAAATCCTGGTTGATCCACACCTGATTCATCTTGACAAAGGTCAGTCTCTCCACATTTTGGGTGGACAGGCGAGTTTTCCTTGGGGAAAAGGAAAGCTCTGATGCCACACTACTGGCCGGGCAGGACAGCTTTTCCAGGGCAAATTCTGCTCGTTGCGGCCACAAATCCAGTTTGGCTACCCAGTAGTCTAGCAGATCTTCAATGTTGGGTGGCAGGGTGCTGTCAAAGTTTGCCACCACCTGCTGGTTCAGGTCCTGCTCCAGGTCCACCTGCTGCTAATGAGTAGTTTCTTCACTATGCGGGTGAAGAAAGCTACTTATCAGCGACTGTAGACTCAGGGTGCTGCTGCTGGAGCTGGTACTGCTCCTGCCACCCCACCCCTCCAAAGCAACCGTGGCAGTGGAACGTGAGCGCAGAGGGCCCCCCCCCCAGTCAGACCTGCGAGAGGATGGACTATGGCGCAGATAGGCAGCGGCCAACTGACTACATAGGATGTCTCTGTAGTAGTTCAGTTTGTCATCGCTCTCAGTGAGTGTAAAAACGGCCCCCATTCTTGACCGGTAGCGAGGGTCCAACAAGGTGGAGAGCCAGAAGTAATCCTTCTGCCAAATGGTGACAATTCGGCTGTCACTACGCAAGCAAGTGAGCATGCATAGTGCCATTTGTGCAAGTAACTCGGAGGGACTCCCTGCCTCCATCTCCACTGCATACTGCCACGGTGTGTCCAGGTCCTCTGTCTTGTCTTCCTCATCACCCTGTAGTAACTCTGGCAACTCTGGCTGCTCCTAATCCTCCTCTCCTATCAGCTGAGTAGAAAAACCACCCATTTTGCTACACTTTGCCTGTGCTCCATTGTCCTCCTTCCCCTCTTCCTCCTCTTCCAGTACAGCCGCCACAGGGCTCATGTGGCCATGAGATCGAGGCGCCACATCTCCTGTCCCCTGACCAGCCATTGTTACCAGCATCTGTTCCAGGACATGTAGCAGTGGAATGACGTTGTTCATTCCGTAGTCCTGGTGACTGACAAATTACATGGCCTCCTCAAAAGGCCTGAGCAAACGGCAGGTGTCACACATGAGCTGCCACTGGCTGACATTGAAGTTACAAAGTGGAGTACTCCTATCTACTTGTATCATCAAGAAATCATTGATTGCCTTTCTTTGTTAATATAGTCAGTCTAACATATGGAGGGTGGAATTCCAATGGGTGGAAATGTCGCATATCAGCCTATGTTGGGGGATGCCGTTCTGCTGCTGCAGCTCAAGGAGGTTGTGTTTTGTGGTGTACGAGAGGCTAAAGTGCATGCAAAATTTACTGCACATTTTTAGGATGTCTTGCAGATGGGTGGAAGATTTCAAAACCGCTTGACAATCAGATTGAACACGTGTGCCATGCAGGGTGCATGGCTCAGCCTTTCTTTGATGCAGCACTGACACCATGTTCTTTCCGTTGTCGGTCACCATGGTTCCGATTTTCAGTTGACGCAGAGAAAGCCAGGATTCAATTTCTTGATGCATCACACAGAGAAGTTCCTCCCCTGTGTGACTCCGTTCGCCAAGGCAAACCAGGTGCAATACAGCGTGACACCGCCGAGCCCTGCACATGTGGTATGCTGTAGGGGCACTGTGACTTGTTCCTGCAGTAGAGGCTGAGGACACTGTGGAGGAGTGGAGGATGAGGAGGCAGAGGCGGACATTGTCGCAAGACCAAGGGCGTGACAACGTGGAGTCGGACCTGGCGAAGTTGCTGGTGTGGCTGTGCAGGAACCACATTCACCCAGTGGGCCGTAAAGGACATGTACTGTCCCTGACCGTAGTTACAGCTCCACACGTTGGTGCTGCCATGCACTTTGTCAGGCTCAAAGACTGGCCCACCTTCTGTTAGACATATTTGTGCAGGGCTGGTACTGCCTATTTCGCAAAGAAATTACGTTTTGGGACTCTCCACCTCAGCTTGGCACAAGCCATCAGTTCTCTGGAAAGGGAGGGACTGCAGCATCAGCAACTTGGACAGGAGCACGTTCAGCTTCTGCGCCATTGGATGCTGTCTCTTGGCAAACGGTTCGGTGATCGATTGCTCACGGAATGATTGACGAGGAGTAGAAGCAGGAGCATCTGGACCAGCAGAAAATGGGAATGACAGACAGCTCCCTTCAGCTGAGGTGGTGGAGCCTTGATTAGCTGAAATTGGGTGCGTGCCACTGGGTGATGCAGAGGTAGCTGTGCCAGGCTGGACCACCACATCGGAGCCCGGTTCTCCCAGGCCACTACATGGCGATGCTGCATATGTTGATGCAGGGCCGTAGTGCCAACATTGGCATCCTGGACGCTCTTCATCTTCTGCCCACATATTCTACAAGTGGCCATGTTAACCTCCTCTGGCAGCTTAATAAAAAACTGCCACACCGCCAAGTAGGTGATTTTCCTTCCAACAGTCTGCACTGACTGACTGCTATCGTTGCTGCCTCCGTGAAACTCTGCACCACTACTTCCCGGGCAGGTAGGCTGCTGCAAGGCAGGTGGTCTACCCCGGGCACATTTGGCTCCCGACCTGCAACTGCTGCCACCCTGCTGACTCTAAGCTCAGCCGCTGCCTCACAGGCAAGCTGCCACCCTCTTCTCCTGATAATGATGAAGCCCCTTCTGCACCTAGCTCCCAAGTGCAATCGGCTTCATCATCATTAAGTAGTGTCTGCACGTCACTGATGTCCTCCTCAACGGTCTCTGGGTCAGAAGTTTGACCGCTCGCAGCACAAGCTCCTGCGCCACTCTGCTCATCCCTACTTGCCCGCTTAGCGGACAAAGGGGCAGATGTCTCCTCCAGATCTTGGCGGGGCAGTAGCTGCTGACTGTCCTCTAGCAGCTTGTCCTCGCTGTATAGTGGAGCTGAGCCCACAGCATACAATACATCTGTGGCTGAGGGAACAGCAAAAAACAGAGGCAGCTTGAGGACAGGCGAGGGCACAGGGCCTGCTCCCGGGCCATACCAACTAAGGGTTGTGTCTTAAGAACCCACCGACTGTTGGCTGTGGGTGTCTGATGTCACTTTGGATGATGTGGATGACTGAGTTAACCAATCAAGAACTGCTGGGTTGCTGGTCAAGACACGACCGCTAGATGACACCGGAAGCTCAGGCATCTCGCTGCGACTCCTGCTCCCACGCCCCCTTACTATGCTGCGACCTCTGCTTGTGCCCTAAACATTTAGGCCTCTGCCACTCCTCTGTGCATGGCCTGGCACTTCTCTGCCTGAAATACTTGTAGCTGAACGGCACAAATTAAACGGAAATTAAAACACCCTTAAAAGCAACAAATATATTTTTCTTTTTGTACTAAAATATTCCACTAAACGCTTTCACCACAATTAACTACAGAAATGCACTGAGAATATATTTTTCTAGTAGTACTGAAATACGCCCTTATACGATTTGACCAGAAATAACTGCAGAAGTGAAATACGTATATATTTTTCTTGTTGTACTGTACTACGCCCCTATACGCTTTCACTAGAAATAACTGCAACAGTGCAGTGCATATATAGTTTTCATTTTTTTTTTACTGTAATACGCCCCTATATGCTTTCACCAGAAATAACTGCAATAATGCAGTGCGTATATATTTTTCTTTTTTTACTGAAATAAGCCCCTATACGCTTTAAACAGAAATAACTGCAGCAGTGCAGTGCGTATATATTTTTCTTTTTTTAATGAAATTTGTTCCTATACGCTTTAATCAGAAATAACTGCAACAGCGCTTTCCTATCAAGGTCCCTAGCGCCTTCTGGCATCTCTCCCTGCATTAAGTTGCTGTGAAATGATTCCTCCCTATCCTTTCCTGCACTTATACTATATTTTTCGCCCTATAAGACGCACCCCCCCCCAAAAGTGGGGGGTAAATAGCAGTGCGTCTTATGGTGCGAATGCTGCGACCGTCGGAATGTATCAGCTGAGAGGGAGGAGGGGCTGTGGGCCGGCATCTGGTTCTGTAATGGCAGTGGGGCACGGTGCAGTCACTGTATTCTACTACACCGGGCCCTAGTCACTGTAGTATAATCATATCTAACTTGTGGGTATTGTTAAAATATTCAAATCATCTTAAATCCACTTTATGAATGAAACTACACAGGGACACTGTTATGGGGTATCTGTGGATGACACATTAGATAAGATGCTATATATGTGTCATCCACAGATGCCCCCATAACAGTGCAATCCACAGATGCCATTTTATTTTTGGGGGACATTAGAAGGCTTAGAAGTTTAGAAGCAAATCTTCCAAAATTTCCAAAACCCACTTTTTAAGGACCAGTACAGGTCTGAAGTCACTTTGTGAGGCTTACATAATAGAAACCACACAAAAATTACCCCATTTTAGAAACTACACCCCTCAAGGTATTCAAAACTGATTTTACAAACTTTGTTAACCCTTTAGGTGTTCCACAAGAACTGATGAAAATGGAGATAACTTTTCAGAATTTTACTTTTTTGGCAGATTTTACATTTGAATCCATCTTTTTCCGCTAACAAAGCAATGGTTAACAGCCAAACAAAACTCAATATTTATTGCCCTGATTCTGTAGTTTACAGAAACAGCCCATATGTGGTCATAAACTGCTGTACGGGCACACGGCAGGGTGCTGAAGGAAAGGAATGCCATATGGTTTTTGGAAGGCAGATTTCACTGGGATAATTTTAAGCTGCCATGTCACATTTAAAGACCCCCTGATGCACCCCTAGAGTAGAAACTTTTGTTGGTACTATTTTAGGGTACATATGATTTTTGGTTGCTCTATATTACACTTTTTTGAGGCAAGGTAACAAAAAATAGCTGTTTTGGCACTGTTTTTATTTTTTGTTATTTACAGTGTTCAGGTTGTTATGGACAAGACAATACCAAATATGACTATGATTTTTCAGTGTCTCCATATTCTGAAAGCCATAGTTTAAAAAAATAAATTGGGCGACTGTCTTATATAGGGGCTAATTTATTTCGGTATGAGATGATGGTTTGATTGGTACTATTTTAGGGTGCATATGACTTTTTGATTGCTTCGTATTACACTTTACAGTGCAGATGGACAATGACCCAAAGCATACTGCAAAAGCAACCAAAGAGTTTTTTAAGGGAAAGAAGTGAAATGTTATGCAATGGCCAAGTCAATCACCTGACCTGAATCCGATTGAGCATGCATTTCACTTGCTGAAGACAAAACTGAAGGGAAAATGTCCCAAGAACAAGCAGGAACTGAAGACAGTTGTAGTAGAGGCCTGGCAGAGCATCACCAGGGATGAAACCCAGCGTCTGGTGATGTCTATGCGTTCCACACTTCAGGCTGTAATTGACTGCAAAGGATTTGCAACCAAGTATTAAAAAGTGAAATTTTGATTTATGATTATTCTTCTGTCCCATTACTTTTGGTTCCTTAACAAGTGAGAGGCACATAAGCAAACTGTTGTAATTCCTACACCGTTCACCTGATTTGGATGTAAATACCCTCAAATTACAGCTGACAGTGTGCAGTTAAAGCACATCTTGTTTGTTTCATTTCAAATCCATTGTGGTGGTGTATAGAGCCAAAAACGTTAGAATTGTGTTGATGTCCCAATATTTATGGACCTAACTGTATCTATACTAGTGTAAATTACAGACCAAAAACTGACCACGTGTGAAAATGGTCATGTTTTTAATTGCTTTCAGCTGTAGGATCAACAACACTGCAAAAATGGTTCTTCCAAGTCATCTGTATTTTTTTTTATAAATCTCGTGAACTCCTGCTGCTCTCTGGAATCTTCATACTGTCCTATTTGTGTCTCATTTTGCCAGAGCATGTGGTTCTGTCGTCCCAGCCTGCTGCCTTGTAAGATCAATCTGTTGTGTTCAAGAAACTTCCTGGCTTGAAAAACAGAGTTATTTGAATTATTTCCTTATACATCAAAGGGAATAATTTCCAGATCACAAATAACTAGTCTGTCCAACAACAGGCCAAGTGTAGATCCATATGTGGGCTGGTATTTCCACAAACAATTTGAAGCCTATTTGCATTTCCTCTACTGGTTTTGTACCAGATGGGGAAAAAAAAAGAATTAAATTGGTATGATGTAATTTCATATGAAATATCTGATAAAGACAATTGCATATATTGGAACGCCGTTGCAATTTTCACTGAAGCATGAATTAGGCTAGGTCTACACGACGACATTTGTCACACGACATTTTGTCGCAGCAATGTCGGACGTCAATTTTCATAATGGTAGTCTATGTCGCACTGCGACATGTGACATGCTGCGACTGCGTCACGGCAGTCGCCAGAAACCCATTCAAGATGGATTTTTCTGCGACTGTCGCTTCGCAGCATGTCGCATGTCGCAGTGCGACACCATAGACTACCATTATAAAAATTGTTGTCTGACAGATGTTGCAGTGTAGTTGTGCCCTATGTGTCGCGCTACTTATTGTTGCGCGACACATGTCCTTGTGTAGACCTAGCCTTAAACTGGGAGCTTGCTGGTGACAGTTGTCTCTGTTAAGACTGTAATAATTCAGTTTAGGAAAAGTAATTTGTAGCATACAAATATTAAAAGGGCTACAGATATTGATGGATAGGTGTGGGTCCCGATGCTGGCACCACCGCCAAGCAGCTGTTTAAAGGGGCTGCACCCATGTAGCGGTCAAGCAGTGTAATTACAGCTTCCTCTCCCATTCACTTAAAACAGCTGTAATTACACTAAACCTCCTCTATAAAATAGAAGACGTGAAGGTAATCATTGAAAAGGACGCATCACTCGCACAAACTCCACAGCCCCATCAAACAGCTGATCGTCAGGGGTTCCGGCAGTCTGAACCCTGCCCATCAGATATTGGTGACCTGTCCTGAGGACCAGTTTAAATGTTGCACTCACTATGCAGTACATTGTTATATTGACTACTAAAGATGAGCGAATTTCATGTTATGAAATTCGTTCACGTTTCGTTTGGTGGTAAAAGCAGAATTGTGTTATGGATTCCGTTACCACGGACCATAACGCAATTCTATGACGGAATACATAACAGAATGCCTTTCCATTATGAAGGAGAGGACTACCCTGCATAACGGAAACTGGACAGATCTGTTTTTCAGCACATAGACTTTCTATTATGACGGAATGAATAACGGAATGCCTCTAAAGGCATTCCGTTATGCATCCCATCATAGAATTGCGTTATGGTCCGTGGTAATGGAATCCATAATGCAATTCTGCTTTTACCACCAAAGGAAGTGTGAACAAATTTAAAAATCCGAAATTCGCTGATCTCTATTGACCACAATTAAAGGTACAATTTTACATGTGACCCTTAGGCCCCTTTCACACGCGCGAGTTTTCCGCGCTGGTGCAATGCGTGATGTGAATGCATAGCACCCGCACTGAATACTGACCCATTCATTTCAATGGGTCTGTGTACATGAGCGTTGTTTTTCACGCATCAGTTCTGCGTTGCGTGAAACTCGCAGCATGTTCTATATTTTGCTTAAAAAACGCATTGCATCCACAAGCAAGTGTGGGTGCGATGCGTTTTTCACTGATGGTTGCTAAGAAATGTTGTTTCTAAACCTTCCGTTTTTTATCACGAGAGTGAAAAACGCATCAAAACGCATTGCACCCGCGCGGAAAAAACTGAACAACTATACGCAATCGCAGACAAAACTGACTGAACTTACTTGCAAAGGCTTCATTCACACAGTCAGTGTATTGGTCAGTGATTTCCATCAGTGATTGTGAGCCAAAACCAGGAGTGGATCCTACACAGACATAAGGTAGAAGCGAAAGATCTGCACCTGTTCTGTGTTTTGGACCCGCACTTGGTTTTGGCTCAAAATCACTGATGGAAATCACTGACCAAACACTGACTGTGCGAATAAGGCCAAAGTGGTGCGAGTTTCACTGAACGCACCCTGAACGCAATTGCGGATCTGCAAAACACTGATGGCATCCATGTGCGTTCTGCAATTTGCTGAACAGAACGGCCAGCCATTGATATAACTGCCTATTCTTGTCCACAAAACGGACAAGAATATGGCAGGGTATATTTTTTTTTGCGGACCACGGAACGGAGCAATGGATGCGGACAGCACACGGAGTGTCCGTATCTTTTGCGGTCCCATTGAAGTGAATGGGTCCGCATCCAAGCTGCAAAAGCTGCGGCTCGGATGCGGACCAAAACAACGGTCGTGTGCATGAGGCCTAAGGGTACTTTCACACTAATGGCAGGACGGATCTGACAAGCTGTTTACCCTGTCGGATCCATGAGAAAATAGAAATTATCATTTTTTATTGATCATTCATTATGACATCATAAAATCAATTTCTAGCAGCGGCATAGTTGATAAATGCACATCACTTAGGCTACTTTCACACTAGCGGCAGGACGGATCCGACAGGCTGTTCACCCTGTCGGATCCGTCCTGCCACTATTTTGCCGTGCCGCCGGACCACCACTCCGTCCCCATTGACTCTAATGGGGATGGGGGCGGAGCTCCCGCACAGCACGGCAGTTCGTGGTGAGAGGCCGACTAAAAAGTCAGATATGCAGTCATTTTAGTCCAGCAGCCTTTCGCTGTGCACTGCTGTGCTGCACCGGAGCTCCGTCCCCGTCGCCATTATAGTCAATGGGGACGGAGCAGCGGTCCGACGGCACGGCGAAATAGCGGCAGGACGGATCCGACAGGGTGAAACTGTGCCGCTGCTAGAAATTGATTTTATGATGTCATAATGAGTGATCAATAAAAAAATTTAATTTCTCATTCAAAGCTACACCCCTGGTGACTAAGGCCTTTTGCACACAAATGTTTTTTTTTCCCCGTTTACGTTCCATTTTTTTGTGTTTTGTTTGCAGTCCGTATGCGGAACCATTCACTCCTAAGGGTCCGCAAAAACAACGGAAGGTACTCCGTATGCATTCCATTTCTATATTTTCGTTCCATTCAAAGATAGAACATGTCCTATTATTGACCGCAAATCACATTCCGTGGCTCCATTCAAGTCAATGGTTCCGCAAAATATAAACAGAATGCATCCGTATGTCTTCCGTATCCATTCCGTTTTAGCGGGACCATCTATTGAACATTTTATGTCCAGCCCAATTTCTTAATGTACTTACTGTTTAAACATTATTCTATGCTTCCGTTTGAGTTTGCGATCCGTAAAAAACGAATGACAAACGGAAACCAAACGGAAAAACGGAATGGCAAAAATGGAACGGAAGCGGAAACACTACTGAAACAAAAAAACGGATCCGTTTAAAACGGACTGCAAAATACAGAAAAAGCCATACAGTCGTGTGCAAGAGGCTATAATTCTAAAGAAACTGCAGGGGGAATATTAGTTTTATAGCCTTCAACAGGGAATGGAAGCTAAACAGTAAAACATGCGGCACAATGTACGGATACATTTTGCCCAGAATTTGCCCTAGTCCATCCATCTTGTTTCATAACCCAAGCAATTACAGAAACTGTTTGCACTTGAATCTAATTGTGTCTTTTAAGATGCAGACAATTAAGTATTCCTTATCCTCAGCCGGCATCAGCAATAACACCTTTATTTTCTGCAAACGCGCTGGATACTTTCACAGATCTTGCAGCAAACATTTAAAAGTGTGGAGAACAATTTGCTTTCAGGAAGGAGGTGGATTTCATTATATTCGCTGTGAGACAACTGGAATGTGAAGCTGGTATAATGGAACATTTCCCCCAATAACATGATGTTAGAGTCAGGCCTCATGCACACGACCGCTGTGTGCACCCGTGGCCGTTGTTCCGTTTTCCGTGATTTTCTGCGGACCCATTGACTTTCAATGGGTCCATTGAAAACTCGGAAAATGCACAGTTTGTCATCCGCCTCCGTGATCCGTGTATCCTGTCCGTCAAAAAAATATGACCTGTCCTATTTTTTTGACGGACAACGGTTCACGGACCCATTCAAGTCAATGGGTCCGTGAAAAAACACGGATGCACACAAGATTGGCATCCGTGTCCGTGATCCCCCCCCCCCCCGATCATTGGTGGCAGCGAAGTTCCGATTGGAGTCCCAGATTAATCGCTGGGGCATCATATCTGTAAACATTGCAACCAGGACGCTACTGCAGTCCTGGTTGCCATGGTTACTTAGCAATAGTAGAAGCATCATACTTACCTGCTGGCTGCTGCGATGTCTGTGTCCGTCCGGGAGCTCCTCCTACTGGTAAGTGGTTCATTTAGCAATGCGCCGCACAGACCTGTCACTTACCAGTAGGAGCAAACTGGGAGGGGGGGGGGGGTCTGCCCCCTGCTGCCTGGCAGCCCTGATCTCTTACAGGGGGCTATGATACGCACAATTAACCCCTCCAGGTGCGGCACCTGAGGGGTTAATTGTGCTGATCACGGCCCCCTGTAAGAGATCGGGTGCTGCCAGGCAGCAGGGGGCAGTCATGTACACAGTTTGTAGTATATTCTAACTAGAAGCGTGCCCATCACCATGGGAACGCCTCTGTATTAGAATATACTGTCGGATATAAGTTTTCACGATGTAATTCATATCCGACAGTATATTCTAACATAGAGGCATTCCCATGGTGATGGGGAAGCTTCAAGTTAAAATATACCATCGGATTGGAGAAAACTCCGATCCGATGGTATAATAGGGACTCCTATATTGTGTCATATTGTGTCAATGTCAAACGGATCCGTCCCCATTGACTTGCATTGTAATTCAGGACGGATCCGTTTGGCTCTGCACGGCCAGGCGGACACCAAAACGACTTTTTTTTCATGTCCGTGGATCCTCCAAAAATCAAGGAATACCCACGGACGAAAAAACGGTCATGGATCACGGACCAACGGAACCCCGTTTTGCGGACAGTGAAAAAATACTGTTGTGTGCATGAGGCCTCACAATGAGAGCCTTTGCAATCAATCATGTATTTAAAGGGGTTATCCAGACTCAACAAAATTGGTATTTAAAGAGGCACTCCTACAAGAATGTTTATTTTCTGACCTGTTAGGCCTCTTTCACACGAGCGAGTTTTTGGAGCGGGTGCAATTCATGACGTGAATGCATAGCACCCACACTGAATCCTGACCCATTCATTTCAATGGGTCTGTGTACATGAGCGTTTTTTTTTCACGCATCAGTTCTGCGTTGCGTGAAAAACACAGCATGTTCTATATTCTGCGTTTTTCACGCAGCCCTGGCCCCATAGAAGTGAATGGGTCTTTAGTGAAAAACACATTGCATCCGCAAGCAGGTGCGGATGCAATGCATTTTTCACTGATGGTTGCTAAGAGATGTTTGTAAACCTTCAAAACGCATCAAAAAGCATTGCACTCGTGCAGAAAAAACTGAACAGCTGAACGCAATCACAGACAAAACTGACTGAACTTGCTTGCAAAATGGTGCGAGTTTTACTGAACGCATCCAGGCCTAATCCGTCACGCTCGTGTGAAAGAGGCCTTAGAAAGGTACACAATGTAAACTGTAGTGATCTTCCTATTAAACTCCCTAATCGTTCCAGAGACTGTATTTGTGTGTTATAAGCTTCCTTCTGATTCTCAGCTGTGTCATGTGACCAATACTCTGATTTCCACCTGACACAGGACAGGACTAGGGATGAGCGAACTCGAACTGTATAGTTCGGGTTCGTACCGAATTTTGGGGTGTCTGTGACACGAACTCGAACCCGGACATTTTCGTAAAAGTCTGGGTTTGGGTTCGGTGTTCGTCGCTTTCTTGGCGCTTGTGTGACGCTTTCTTGGCGCTTTTTGAAAGGCTGCAAAGCAGCCAATCAACAAGCGTCATACTACTTGCCCCAAGAGGCCGTCACAGCCATGCCTACTATTGGCATGGCTGTGATTTGGCTAAAGCCTACATCAAGGTGAAGCTGTCACACCAAGTGCATTTAACCACCAATAGTCTGTTTATTTTTTGGCCATATACTACATCAGGGGCAAGCTGCGCCTGTCACCAAGTGCATTTAACCCTCAATGGTGTGGTTGTTTTTTGGCTAAAGCCTACATCAGGGTGAAGCTGTCACACCAAGTGCATTTAACCAGCAATAGTCTGTTTATTTTTTGGCCATATACTACATCAGGGGCAAGCTGCGCCCGTCACCAAGTGCATTTAACCCTCAGTAGTGTGGTTGGTCAAGTTGTCACACCAAGTGCATTTAACCAGCAATAGTCTGTTCATTTTTTGGCCATATACTACATCAGGGGCAAGCTGCACCCATCACCAAGTGCATTTAACCCTCAGTAGTGTGGTTGGTCAAGCTGTCACACCAAGTGCATTTAACCAGCAATAGTCTGTTCATTTTTTGGCCATATACTACATCAGGGGCAAGCTGCGCCTGTCACCAAGTGCATTTAACCCTCAATGGTGTGGTTGTTTTTTGGCTAAAGCCTACATCAGGGTGAAGCTGTCACACCAAGTGCATTTAACCAGCAATAGTCTGTTTATTTTTTGGCCATATACTACATCAGGGGCAAGCTGCACCCGACACCAAGTGCATTTAACCCTCAGTAGTGTGGTTGGTCAAGCTGTCACACCAAGTGCATTTAACCAGCAATAGTCTGTTCATTTTTTGGCCATATACTACATCAGGGGCAAGCTGCGCCCGTCACCAAGTGCATTTAACCCTCAGTAGTGTGGTTGGTCAAGCTGTCACACCAAGTGCATTTAACCAGCAATAGTCTGTTCATTTTTTGGCCATATACTACATCAGGGGCAAGCTGCGCCTGTCACCAAGTGCATTTAACCCTCAGTAGTGTGGTTGGTCAAGCTGTCACACCAAGTGCATTTAACCAGCAATAGTGTGGTTATTTTTTGGCCATATCCCAGTCTAATTCTGTCAGTAAATCCATACCGGTCACCCAGCGCCTAAATACTAGGCCTCAAATTTATATCCCGCTAAATCTGTCGTTACCGCTGTACTGTTCTGGCTGGGCAAGTTATTTAGTGTCCGTCAAAGCACATTTTTTGTTCTGGGTTGAAATACAATTCCCAATTTAGCAATTTCATAATTTAGTGGTTTCTGCTATATCAGAGCTATTTGAAATCTATCCCTAAAAGGGTATATAATATTCAAGGTGCACATAGGGTCATTCAGAATAACTTCACACACACGCTACTGTGCATTTCCAAGTCTAATTCTGTCAGTAAATCCATACCGGTCACCCAGAGCTTAAATACTAGGCCTCAAATTTATATCCCGCTAAATCTGTCGTTACCGCTGTACTGTTGTGGCTGGGCAAGTTATTTAGTGTCCGTCAAAGCACATTTTTTGTTCTGGGTTGAAATACAATTCCCAATTTAGCAATTTCATAATTTAGTGGTTTCTGCTGTAGCAGAGCTATTTGAAATCTATCCCTAAAAGGGTATATAATATTCAAGGTGCACATAAGGTCATTCAGAATAACTTCACACACACGCTACTGTGCATTTCCAAGTCTAATTCTGTCAGTAAATCCATACCGGTCACCCAGCGCCTAAATACAAGGCCTCAAATTTATATCCCGCTAAATCTGTTGTTACCGCTGTACTGTTCTGGCTGGGCAAGTTATTTAGTGTCCGTCAAAGCACATTTTTTGTTCTGGGTTGAAATACAATTCCCAATTTAGCAATTTCATAATTTAGTGGTTTCTGCTATATCAGAGCTATTTGAAATCTATCCCTAAAAGGGTATATAATATTCAAGGTGCACATAGGGTCATTCAGAATAACTTCACACACACGCTACTGTGCATTTCCAAGTCTAATTCTGTCAGTAAATCCATACCGGTCACCCAGAGCCTAAATACTAGGCCTCAAATTTATATCCCGCTAAATCTGTCGTTACCGCTGTACTGTTGTGGCTGGGCAAGTTATTTAGTGTCCGTCAAAGCACATTTTTTGTTCTGGGTTGAAATACAATTCCCAATTTAGCAATTTCATAATTTAGTGGTTTCTGCTATATCAGAGCTATTTGAAATCTATCCCTAAAAGGGTATATAATATTCAAGGTGCACATAAGGTCATTCAGAATAACTTCACACACACGCTACTGTGCATTTCCAAGTCTAATTCTGTCAGTAAATCCATACCGGTCACCCAGCGCCTAAATACTAGGCCTCAAATTTATATCCCGCTAAATCTGTCGTTACCGCTGTACTGTTGTGGCTGGGCAAGTACTTATTTAGTGTCCGTCAAAGCACATTTTTTGTTCTGGGTTGAAATACAATTCCCAATTTAGCAATTTCATAATTTAGTGGTTTCTGCTATATCAGAGCTATTTGAAATCTATCCCTAAAAGGGTATATAATATTCAAGGTGCACATAGGGTCATTCAGAATAACTTCACACACACGCTACTGTGCATTTCCAAGTCTAATTCTGTCAGTAAATCCGTACCGGTCACACAGAGCCTAAATACTAGGCCTCAAATTTATATTCAGCTGAATTTGAATACAATACATTGGGCCAAATAATATTTTTGTTGTTGTGGTGAACGATAACAATGAGGAAAACATCTAGTAAGGGACGCAGACGTGGACATGGTCGTGGTGGTGTTAGTGGACCCTCTGGTGCTGGGAGAGGACGTGGCCGTTCTGCCACATCCACACGTCCTAGTGTACCAACTACCTCAGGTCCCAGTAGCCGCCAGAATTTACAGCGATATATGGTGGGGCCCAATGCCGTTCTAAGGATGGTAAGGCCTGAGCAGGTACAGGCATTAGTCAATTGGGTGGCCGACAGTGGATCCAGCACGTTCACATTATCTCCCACCCAGTCTTCTGCAGAAAGCGCACAGATGGCGCCTGAAAACCAACCCCATCAGTCTGTCACATAACCCCCATGCATACCAAGGAAACTGTCTCAGCCTCAAGTTATGCAGCAGTCTCTTATGCTGTTTGAAGACTCCGCTGGCAGGGTTTCCCAAGGGCATCCACCTAGGCCTTCCCCAGCGGTGAAAGACATAGAATGCACTGACGCACAACCACTTATGTTTCCTGATGATGAGGACATGGGAATACCACCTCAGCATGTCTCTGATGATGACGAAACACAGGTGCCAACTGCTGCGTCTTTTTGCAGTGTGCAGACTAAACAGGAGGTCAGGGATCAAGACTGGGTGGAAGACGATGCAGGGGACGATGAGGTCCTAGACCCCACATGGAATGAAGGTCGTGCCACTGACTTTCACAGTTCGGAGGAAGAGGCAGTGGTGAGAGCGAGCCAACAGCGTAGCAAAAGAGGGAGCAGTGGGCAAAAGCAGAACACCCGCCGCCAAGAGACTCCGCCTGCTACTGACCGCCGCCATCTGGGACCGAGCACCCCAAAGGCAGCTTCAAGGAGTTCCCTGGCATGGCACTTCTTCAAACAATGTGCTGACGACAAGACCCGAGTGGTTTGCACGCTGTGCCATCAGAGCCTGAAGCGAGGCATTAACGTTCTTAACCTTAGCACAACCTGCATGACCAGGCACCTGCATGCAAAGCATGAACTGCTCCCCCTGCTACCTCTTCTGCTGCTGCCGCCTCGGCCTCTTCTGCTGCTGCTGCCTCGGCCTCTTCTGCTGCTGCCGCCTCGGCCTCTTCCTCTGCCCCTGGAGGAACGTTGGCACCTGCCGCCCAGCAAACAGGGGATGTACCACCAACACCACCACCACCTCCGTCACCAAGCGTCTCAACCATGTCACACGGCAGCGTTCAGCTCTCCATCTCACAAACATTTGAGAGAAAGCGTAAATTCCCACCTAGCCACCCTCGATCCCTGGCCCTGAATGCCAGCATTTCTAAACTACTGGCCTATGAAATGCTGTCATTTAGGCTGGTGGACACAGACAGCTTCAAACAGCTCATGTCGCTTGCTGTCCCACAGTATGTTGTTCCCAGCCGGCATTACTTCTCCAAGAGAGCCGTGCCTTCCCTGCACAACCAAGTATCCGATAAAATCAAGTGTGCACTGCGCAACGCCATCTGTGGCAAGGTCCACCTAACCACAGATACGTGGACCAGTAAGCACGGCCAGGGACGCTATATCTCCCTAACTGCACACTGGGTAAATGTAGTGGCAGCTGGGCCCCAGGCGGAGAGCTGTTTGGCGCACGTCCTTCCACCGCCAAGGATCACAGGGCAACATTCTTTGCCTCCTATTGCCACCTCCTCCTACTCGACTTCCTCCTCCTCTTCTTCCACCTGCTCATCTAGTCAGCCACACACCTTCACCACCAACTTCAGCACAGCCCGGGGTAAACGTCAGCAGGCCATTCTGAAAATCATATGTTTGGGGGACAGGCCCCACACCGCACAGGAGTTGTGGCAGGGTATAGAACAACAGACCGACAAGTGGTTGCTGCCGGTGAGCCTCAAGCCCGGCCTGGTGGTGTGTGATAATGGGCGAAATCTCGTTGCAGCTCTGGGACTAGCCAGTTTGACGCACATCCCTTGCTTGGCGCATGTGCTGAATTTGGTGGTGCAGAAGTTCATTCACAACTACCCCGACATGTCAGAGCTGCTGCATAAAGTGCGGGCCGTCTGTTCGCGCTTCCGGCGTTCACATCCTGCTGCTGCTCGCCTGTCTGCGCTACAGCGTAACTTCGGCCTTCCCGCTCACCGCCTCATATGCGACGTGCCCACCAGGTGGAACTCCACCTTGCACATGCTGGACAGACTGTGCGAGCAGCAGCAGGCCATAGTGGAGTTTCAGCTGCAGCACGCACGGGTCAGTCGCACTACAGAACAGCACCACTTCACCACCAATGACTGGGCCTCCATGCGAGACCTGTGTGCCCTGTTGCGCTGTTTCGAGTACTCCACCAACATGGCCAGTGGTGATGACGCCGTTATCAGCGTTACAATACCACTTCTATGTCTCCTTGAGAAAACACTTAGGGCGATGATGGAAGAGGAGGTGGCCCAGGAGGAGGAGGAGGAGGAGGAAGAGGGGTCATTTTTAGCACTTTCAGGCCAGTCTCTTCGAAGTGACTCAGAGGGAGGTTTTTGGCAACAGCAGAGGCCAGGTACAAATGTGGCCAGCCAGGGCCCACTACTGGAGGACGAGGAGGACGAGGATGAGGAGGAGGTGGAGGAGGATGAGGATGAAGCATGGTCACAGCGGGGTGGCACCCAACGCAGCTCGGGTCCATCACTGGTGCGTGGCTGGGGGGAAAGGCAGGACGATGACGATACGCCTCCCACAGAGGACAGCTTGTCCTTACCCCTGGGCAGCCTGGCACACATGAGCGACTACATGCTGCAGTGCCTGCGCAACGACAGCAGAGTTGCCCACATTTTAACCTGTGCGGACTACTGGGTTGCCACCCTGCTGGATCCACGCTACAAAGACAATGTGCCCACCTTACTTCCTGCACTGGAGCGTGATAGGAAGATGCGCGAGTACAAGCGCACGTTGGTAGACGCGCTACTGAGAGAATTCCCAAATGTCACAGGGGAACAAGTGGAAGCCCAAGGCCAAGGCAGAGGAGGAGCAAGAGGTCGCCAAAGCAGCTGTGTCACGGCCAGCTCCTCTGAGGGCAGGGTTAGCATGGCAGAGATGTGGAAAAGTTTTGTCAACACGCCACAGCTAACTGCACCACCACCTGATACGCAACTTGTTAGCAGGAGGCAACATTTCACTAACATGGTGGAACAGTACGTGTGCACACCCCTCCACGTACTGACTGATGGTTCGGCCCCATTCAACTACTGGGTCTCTAAATTGTCCACGTGGCCAGAGCTAGCCTTTTATGCCTTGGAGGTGCTGGCCTGCCCGGCGGCCAGCGTTTTGTCTGAACGTGTATTCAGCACGGCAGGGGGTGTCATTACAGACAAACGCAGCCGCCTATCTACAGCCAATGTGGACAAGCTGACGTTCATAAAAATGAACCAGGCATGGATCCCACAGGACCTGTCTGTCCCTTGTCCAGATTAGACATTAACTACCTCCCCTTAACCATATATTATTGTACTCCAGGGCACTTCCTCATTCAATCCTATTTTTATTTTCATTTTACCTTTATATTGCGAGGCTACCCAAATTTGAATGAACCTCTCCTCTGTCTGGGTGCCGGGGCCTAAATATATGCCAATGGACTGTTCCAATGTTGGGTGACGTGAAGCCTGATTCTCTGCTATGACATGCAGACTAATTCTCTGCTGACATGAAGCCAGATTCTCTGTTACGGGACCTCTCTCCTCTGCCTGGGTGCTGGGCCTAAATATATGCCAATGGACTGTTGCACTGGTGGCTGACGTGAAGCCTGATTGTCTGTTACGGGACCTCTCTCCTCTGCCTGGGTGCTGGGCCTAAATATCTGACAATGGACTGTTGCATTGGTGGCTGACGTGAAGCCTGATTCTCTGCTATGATATGAAGACTGATTCTCTGCTGACATGAAGCCAGATTGTCTGTTACGGGACCTCTCTCCTCTGCCTGGGTGCTGGGCCTAAATATCTGACAATGGACTGTTGCATTGGTGGCTGACGTGAAGCCTGATTCTCTGCTATGATATGAGGACTGATTCTCTGCTGACATGAAGCCAGATTGTCTGTTACGGGACCTCTTTCCTCTACCTGGGTGCTGGGCCTAAATATATGCCAATGGACTGTTGCACTGGTGGCTGACGTGAAGCCTGATTGTCTGTTACGGGACCTCTCTCCTCTGCCTGGGTGCTGGGCCTAAATATCTGACAATGGACTGTTGCATTGGTTGCTGACGTGAAGCCTGATTCTCTGCTATGATATGAAGACTGATTCTCTGCTGACATGAAGCCAGATTGTCTGTTACGGGACCTCTCTCCTCTGCCTGGGTGCTTGGCCTAAATTTATGACAATGGACTGTTGCAGTGGTGGCTGACGTGAAGCCTGATTCTCTGCTATGATATGAAGACTGATTCTCTGCTGACATGAAGCCAGATTGTCTGTTACGGGACCTCTCTCTCTGCCTGGGTGCTGGGCCTAAATATCTGACAATGGACTGTTGCATTGGTGGGTGACGTGAAGCCTGATTCTCTGCTATGATATGAAGACTGATTCTCTGCTGACATGAAGCCAGATTCTCTGTTACGGGACCTCTCTCCTCTGCCTGGGTGCTTGGCCTAAATTTATGACAATGGACTGTTGCAGTGGTGGCTGACGTGAAGCCTGATTCTCTGCTATGACATGCAGACTGATTCTCTGCTGACATGAAGACAGATTCTCTGTTACGGGACCTCTCTCCTCTGCCTGGGTGCCGGGGCCTAAATACCTGAGAATGGACTGTTCCAGTGGTGGGTGACGTGAAGCCAGATTCTCTGCTATGGGACCTCTCTCAAATTGATTTTGGTTAATTTTTATTTATTTAATTTTTATTTTAATTCATTTCCCTATCCACATTTGTTTGCAGGGGATTTACCTACATGTTGCTGCCTTTTGCAGCCCTCTAGCCCTTTCCTGGGCTGTTTTACAGCCTTTTTAGTACCGAAAAGTTTGGGTCCCCATTGACTTCAATGGGGTTCGGGTTCGGGACGAAGTTCGGATCGGGTTCGGATCCCGAACCCGAACATTTCCGGGAAGTTCGGCCGAACTTCTCGAACCCGAACATCCAGGTGTTCGCTCAACTCTAGACAGGACGTAACTTCTCTATTCATTCCTATAAGACTGACATAGAGAAACTGGCTTCCTGTCCACACATAGGATGCTGTGTTAGGGCTCATGCACACAAACATATTTTTTGTCCATGTTGTTACATTTTTCTTGCGGCTTGTATGCGGAACAGAAAAGACTCCATGTGCGTTCTGTGCCCATATGTCCATTCCGAAAAAAAAAAAAAAAACATGTCCTATTATTGTCCGCTCTAGGATAGGACTGTTCTATTATGGGCTAGCCATTGCGTAAAATTAAGAATGGACACGGCCGGCATTCATGTTTCGCGGATCCACAATTTGCAGACTGCAAAACAACAATGGTCGTATACATGAGCCCTTATTTGGAAAGTCAGCGTCAGGTCACATGACACAGCTGAGGATCAGAAGGCAGGTTATAACTCACAAATACAGTCACTGGTAAGAAAACTACCTTCACTACAGTTTACATCATGCTTCTGCTCTAACAGCCTGGACTGGCAGGAATGCTGATCCAGGTTGTTTAACCCCTTACAACCCCTTGCATGTATGGGATAGGTATAAGGCCATCCTTCATATAAGATAGGGCCAGGGACTATTCATAGGATTCAGATATATTGGGCAGACTAGATGGGCCAAATGGTTCTTATCTGCCGACACATTCTATGTTTCTATGTTTCTATGCCGCGGACTCCCTCTGTCTCCCATCGGCTCCCTGCAAATGCGATGGGGTCCTGATGTGCTGGCGTATAGGCCCAAAGCTAGCCTTGAGTGTTCTCCAGCAGGCTGTGCCTCTCTGGCTCAGCCCGCTGGTCAATGTCAGTATAGCACTGAAATTAAAATGCACCAGCTGTGGTGAAACTACGACTCCCAGCATGCTCCATTCATTTCTGTGGAGTTCTTTTTTTTTTATTATTTCTTCACCCTATTTATTTATAATATCAAAAAAATAGATTAAGCATCTAATTACTAAATATAAACCCTCTCATGGGGCTGCTGCCATTTCAAAAACACAAAGCCCGTAGTCCCCCAGGTAGAGCGAGGGGAAAAAGGAAAAAAATAAAATAAAAAATACAACCATGAAGACTATAATTTACTCCACACTTCTGACTTATTTTGGGAGGCATATCTAATCTTTTCATATGCCTTCACTTTATTAACTAAGCTAAGCTAGTTGTTTATATCAGGAGCAGCTCTGGCCATCCACCCACGAGCTATAATCACTTTAGCCAACATAAAAACCATAGAAATAAGTTTAAACGTATAAGGTGAGCCTTGATCTTTCTCCATATCCCCTAATATAGCAACGTGGACATTAACAGGCGGCTCTACCCCAGTCTTGCTTTTAACAATTCCATATACACCCTGCCAAAATAAATACCTGAACATATCTGCAATGCCAACAAAGATGCCTGAAGTCAGCGAACTCGTGGTACCCCCTAGGGCAACCTGAGTTAGGCCCCCATGCATCCTTGCTATTCCAGCAGGAGATAAATATAGCCAATGTAGAAAATGAAACTGCATTACAGTGTAATTAGTATTCACTAAACATCTGCTCATATTACAATAAATCCTGTCCCAATCTTTCTGTACTAATCTGGGAACCTCTCGTCGCCATCTCCCCCAACTAGGAAATTACACTCATGTGGGTTTCCCGCAGTGAACGCGCGACACATGCAGATCTGGGACGCCCGTTTGAAAGAGGCCTTAGCAACCATCAGCAAAAAACACATCACACCCGCACTTGCTTCCGGATGCAATGTGTTTTTCACTGAAGCCCTATTCACTTCTATGGGGCCAGGGCTGCGTGAAAAATGCAGAATATAGAACATGCTGTGTTTTTCACACAACGCAGAACTGATGCGTGAATAAAAAAAACGCTCATGTACACAGACCCAATGAAATGAATGGGTCAGGATTTAGTGCGTGTGCTGTGTGTTTATGTCACGCATTGCACCCGCGCCAAAAACTCGCTCTTGTGAAATGGGCCTTATAATCCTGATATTACAATGTCTTGATCTGTCCTCTAGATTTGTAAGTTTTGCTTTTAGGGCCCCTTTTTCCTCCTTTAAGAGCTAAATATCTCGCGTTTAATGGTATCGACCCTGACCTCAAATCTGAAGTAGCAGCGTCTAATTCTTGGAGTTTGGATTGTACATTATTTAGGTCATGTCTAATAAACGATATATCAGTTTTTACTGATCCCATTTGTTTTGTTAAGTTCTCTAAAGCCTCATTAGATCTCTTGACATGTGCAAGGATTTCACCCAGGATATGCACATCTAGGTTATTTGTGTCTGACAGATTAGTGGGGATTGATGTCCCCAACTGACCTGATATCACGGCTTCACCTTCAGTAAGCTGATCATAATTATTTTCTTTGGCACCATATCCCTGCGTATTCCTAGAGTCCATCTTTGTTTTAGTCACTGGAGATCTTAAATATTTATCAATCTTAGATGGTCCCCGTTCTGATCTTCTCCCTGAGTGGCATTTTGGAGAAGACAGTTAGCCCTCTTCAAATCAAGCACCTCAGGCTTCCATTCACCACTGCACATTCCGGAGGCCTCCACTCCTCTTCCTGTATTCCTGCACCCCTCACCTGCCCCTGCCCACTTATCGACCCAATAACACAGGCAGCATAGTCAATGTCTGGATCGCAGCTGGGGTCACAGCCAAGTACCACACACAGACTAGGAGGGGGCAGTAGTTCAGTCCGGGGAAAGGAGAAAGCACAGATCTCCATCCTGCTGTGACAGGTGCTGAGTCGGTCCACGGTCCTTTTCTCCCACCGCCGACCACCAGAGCCTGGGGGTACCTCTAAGCTTCAAAGGATGCCGGATACTGGAGACAGAGACGGGCTGCAGTCCCAAACATCGCGAGCGACACGCACTCGCGAGGATAGACCATCAATATTGAACTCTCCAAAAACCCCTTTAGAGAGCTTTTTCTAAGCCCAGCTTGCCTCTAGGGATTGAAGAACCCTTTAAAGGGGCTCCAAGACACATGTTCATGGCCATACAGATCTGTAATACTGCACCCATACAAATCTCTGAGCCCATACTCAATTGAATGCTGTATTACTGAGGTGTGCATCCCTAGTAGCAATGCTTGTGCCCCATTCTCTCCTGCATTATACGATGAAGCATGCAGTGCTGCTGTACTGGTTCTGAGCACATGGCTTGTGCAGGAGAAAGGAGAATCACATTTTATAACCTAAGCTAATTAATTAATCTGTATATGCAAAATAAATGTAAAGAATTCTGGTGAACTAATGAGCGGTCTCATAAAGCTGTAGTGTATTATTACGATTGTGCAGGCTGAGAAGAGAGGGGAGATTTATGTGCACTCTGTCATCGACTTGCTCAAGGATCCATTTTCTGTAGCTGATGGTCTGATTTGGAAATTGCTAATGTAAGTAAAATGTCATCAGTATGCTGCAGCACATGAAATGCATTTGACAACAGCTGTTGCGCCTAATAACGTGCTATGCACCCGCTTTCATTTTCTTTGATTAATTGCTGTATTTTGATAGCTATGGGTGATGCCAGTAAGTAAGACTGGGGAGCGTAAAGTTACAGGAAGAAGATGATACGAGATATCTAAATGCTGGATACTCTGGTCAACTTGGACAGGTCTGGGGACACTGTAAGACTTTCATGTAAGGCAAAACAGATTAACTTGATTTTTCATATTTATTTTGACAGCCTATTAATTTAGAACAGATGATACAACAATCAGTGAAAATTATAGAAAAAAAGTCCCAATCCGTATGACAAAAATTGCTGCAGCGGTTCCCAATTGTGAAGTGGGTAAAGATCACAGTTCAGACCAGGTTTGACCTCCTGAATAGGGAATGCACGGTCCCTCAAAAAGGCATAATACAACAATCAGCCCTTAGCTTTAAGGGGGTTATGCCACTAAAAGTATTACTATGCAATGAGTAGCGCATTGCTAATGAAGTATTATTACAATACAAGGCAACTAATAGTTGTTATAGAGTTAGACAAATGTGTGCACCAGATTTATCATCCAGCCTGAACCACTGTGATAAATCTGGTGCAGGGGGTTTGGAGAGGCCTGCTTGCCAGCCTCTTGCCCTGTGACTATGGCCCCTGGGACACTATTTGGGCATATTGGATTTTAAAGGCACTGTTTATGTCCCTTGGACTTTTAACTGGAACAGATTCAAACATGTGGCGGCGACCATCTTAAATTGTCGAGCAGTGTTTTGCTGTCGAGTGTATGGAACTATTTTGGGCATGGGACCACGTGCACAGTGGGGCAAAAATAAAACTTCCAGGAAATTCCTGAACCCCTGAACCGATATGGGTGATTTTTGGATAGTTTGTTCACCCATATTGAGGCTATCAGGGGATGTGACATTTATGAGTATATGTGGTATTTTGGGGTGTTTTCTTTGGTTGGGAAAAATGTGTGTTTTCTGCCTGTGAGTGATTAAGTTAATTGTGTTTGGTAATTGTATCACAGGCAGAGTCAATTGTATTTTCTTATGTGTGTCACAGGCAATTCCCATTGTATTTTGTTAATTGTGTCTCAGGCAATGCCCATTGTATTTGTTGATTGCGTCACATACAATATCCATTGTATATTGTTAATTGTATCACAGGCTGAGGGGGTTTGTGTACATTAGCTGGGAGTGTCTAACTGTGCAATACTGTGTTGTGACTTTGTGTCCTGTGCTCCACAAGGTCCACGTTGGTGGTTACCTTGTGGGGAAAACTGTATATAAGAAATGCCTTTGTGCTCATTAAACAGTCCTGCTTTACACCTTCATGAAGTCTTGGCTCATGTTTGGGGGAAGGGATAACTACACTCTTGGGGACTGCTATATAACAATACTCCCCTGAGTATAAGCTCTTGTAAGAGATTGTTCCTGCTCTCTGGATTTAGGAGAGGTTCACCCACTGGAAGCTGTAGCCCGGTCTTGGGTCCAACGTGGGTGGAGGAAGGCGAGACCCCAACCAAGCTGCAGCGGTTCGTGGGTCTGTGGTGGTTACGGTGTCCGGTGGAGTGCTTGGAGCCCTCGTGAAGTGCTTGGAGCATCCGTCAGCAGAAAGTGCCCAGTCAGGGTGCCAGGCGTTCAGGCACAGTCTCCACATTTGATCTAAGTTTACATAAAAAGTTCCAGCACTTTGCTGTTGTTAAAATTCCATATTTTATTCCATTATTTAGCCATGACTAAGGACGTATGTTTGCCTGTCAGAAACATGTAGGAGGTTTTCTTCTCACTCTTGCGGTTATTGACTTTTTGTAAAACAATGTAATAAAATAAGGAATTTTAACTACAGGAAAGTACTGGAAGTACTGGAAGTGCTGGAACTTTCTATTTGTATTCAAGTATCTGAGGACGATTGCTTCCAGGTATCCAAGGACTGCAAGCAGATTGATCAAGTGAGGTGCTTGGTGAACTTACCAAGTTAAAATATTAGCTATACGTATCCTAGTTTATGCCATCTAGAGGAGTAATAAATCTGTCCCATAATCTTTGGGAAAAATGTTATTATCCAGAAATACACCTAATCTTTTCCCTGCTCATGCCAAATCTAAATTAGTGGGCGTAGCGTGGGTGGGGAAGGGGACGGGCTGGCAGGCCCATGTTATTCATCTTTTCTACGCCTGTTTTAGGCAAAGAAAATGGTCTTAATGTAAGCCAGCAAGGAAGCTGTCTTACATTTAGTCTGGCACTGAATGTGCCAAAGTTATGTAGAGGCCTGAGCCTCTTCATAACTTTAGCGGATCCCCCTCCACATATAGGGGTTACTAAGACTGGTGTCTAAAACACCTGTCTTAATAAATGACCCCCGTAGTGTTTTTAGTGCTGTTTTACTTGGTGCTTGGTGTTTGTTTTCTTTTATTCAAGTCTATAGTGAAATATTAAATGCACTGCAAATAATGGCGAAAATTTATCAAGCCATGTAATCCGGAATTCTGGCTTTAAGACGTCGCAACAATTTATAGGACTTTTTGGGCTTATTTGAGCATTAAATTTGTGACATCTTGCATTTTTTATACCACTCATTCCAGTTTTGAAACGTGAGTAGGAATATGGAAATGTGTAGCCTGTCCAACTGATTTAAGTCACATTTATCAATTGCTTTTTTTTTAAGTCGCAAAAATTGTTGCAATCCAGTAAAGGGGTGGCATAGAAAGTGGGGTAACATCTAAAGAGAGAAGTGGTAGACTTAAAGATGTAGCAGATTTAGTAAATATCATGCAACATTTGATAACTTCCTCTCATGATAAATCTCCCCCCAATTAATTTTTGTTGTTGTGGTTTTGTGGCATGTTTTGGCCACCTCTGCCCCACACTAGCTCACAGGTCACCCTCTCTGCTCAACTTCCCCAGCACACAGGTTGCCATCTCTGATCTCCCCAACAGAACACAGGTCACTATCTCTGCTCTCCCCAGCAAACCACCTCTTCCCAGCTATTCACAGATCAGTATGTGCTTCCAAGCAGGCACCATAACTTGAGAGGACACCTAGAGTCTGCTCCACGTGACTTGAGAATGTCATGTGACCCTGTGATGTCAAAAAGTTGTTACAGTACATGGGATTTACAGTAGCTGTGAAAGTCCTCCTGAGTCCCTGGCCATGATGCTTATCTTGTCTTCTCTGTTCAATGCAGAGCTGGATCGAGGAGGCAGACTGTAGTGTGCCTGGTCCGGGCACCCTAATGCTGCAGGTGGCATGACCTTTATGCAAATAATGAAGATACGGCTCTGTGCCTTGGTTTGCTGAGTGCTGATGCTGGCCCTGACTGTATAGGAACATAGTCAAATATGTTGCCATTGATTCCTTAAAAAATGATGCTACATTGTACCAGTATATATATTTTTTTGCAGGAGATCAAAGTGAAAAAAGAGAAGTTAAGTGTACTTTCGTATACCCTTAAAAAATTTATAGGTGCATGGCCTCTGTTGGGTGAATGGAGCCATATTATATGTTTTACAGATACGGTATGTCAGGAGCTTTTCTCTGTGTATATGCCAAACTTAGGGTTCAGACGCATTCGGTACAGAGTTCTGTTGAATTACTATTTTGTTTTTGTTTTAGCTAATTACTTTGGTTTGAAATCCCCCCTCATTCATATAGACTTTGGATATGAAATGATTACAACACTGTAATACTCTCTATGGCAGCTTCTCCGAGAAGGTTATTTGGGGGTACAGCAGGAAATGGTTTGGGATCTGCTTCTTCCATGTGGTTGATCCAAATTACCTTTTGATACCTCGTGCATAAACAATATGTTGCTTGTGAATCTTAAGACATCATTGTAATCTTGTGTCACTTTTCAAACCATTTAGTGAGAGAGAGCCAGCAATTCACTTTGCTCGCAGACCAAAATAACTGAAGCTGTGAGGATATGTTTGACTTGGCAGAGATCTGCTTTGCATTCTCAGCTCTATAGTTCCAATCAGGCTTATGGACCTCTGCCAAACTGTAATATTTCCTTTTGCTGTTGATCATAAAGGCATTCAGGAAAACAATTGAGCACAATGAGGGCCTTCCTGTTCCGGCAAGCGTGTGAACCACCCAGTAAACTTGGAATGAGTCATCCAAACAAACTGTGATTTCTTTTCATTTGCAAATGGACCCTCTCTGCGGCAGCTGCAGCTTTTTTTTTTTTTTTTTTAAACCATTGGATTCTAGAAGGTGTATCAGAGCTTAGACGACTTCAATATATTCAGCATATTTTCACAATCATTATCCTCCACATGTCAGTGGCACAAAAGGATTTCCCGGACCCAAAGAGTCTAATGCATCATTAAAATGATATTTTTAAATGTTGGAGTTATATATATATTGAGAGAGGCAATAAATAGCAAATGAGAGAAAAGAAATGATGGTACGGACTCGAAGACAGGGCACCGGTATGTCTGCGACTAAACAGGATTGTTAATGGAGAGTGCATATCTTAGAGGGTCATAGCTAGAATTCATAGGACCCCAGAGCAAAGCTTCTGCACAGTTGTTTGTTGACTGAACTCCAGTTATGTTGGCACTCCATAATTAGAATCTGTCACCAGCAACCTTCCTATCCAACTGCTGGCATAGACACATACCGTAGCTGCAGTTCAACTGATTAAAACACTATTTTTCTTTTGTTGAGCCAAGGCTAAGGGGCTAAATTATGATAATTGTCTTTTTCTTAATTTGCAGATTAGACATTTGGTGGATTCTATATAGCAACCTGAGCCATTGGAAATGGGTGGTAAAAGATAAGACTAAGGAAGCAAAAGAGAGGTGATCTACAGATCCTTCACTGGGGATTTTGGAAAAATGGGAAGAAAAGCAAAAAAAAAGTAAGGGAAATATATACTAAAAATCCCAATCTGTATTGTTTTTTCAGGGGACGAAGTTTTATGCAGAAGGAGAAAAGGTTGGAAAGATGTTAGCCAACATTATTAGAAGCCAACAGAAGAAAATCACAGATAGGGGCAATAAGAAATAATAAAGGTTAGATGTTAAAATATCCTGATCAGATAACAGACATATCCATCAAGAGTTACACAGATCCAAAATAGATTACGAAAAGGAGGAACTACTCCGATATTTGAGTAACCTTCCATTCAAGAAATTGACAAAGCCACAAAGGGAAAATTTTGAAAAAGATATACACTTGGAAGAACTAGAAAAAGTACTAGGACCTATTAAAGATAATAAAGCACCGGGAGGGGATGGACTACCATTTAAAGTATATAAAGAATTTAAACAGATATTACTTCCAGAGCTGAGGGAGACAATGTGTCAGGCTAGGAAGATAGGAAAACTGCCTGACTCAATGGAAGAGGTCCATATCACTGTTAAACACTAAAATATTAGCTAAGGTACCAGCAGATAGACTAGGGGAAATAGTAAAAACAATAAAACAGGGGTATCAAACAGGTTTTATCCCCGGGAGAACTTTACATTAAAATGTTAGAAGGGTGTTCTAATATAACGGCTGGGAGACATAAAAGTAGTGAAAAAGGCATACTATTCCTAGAGCATCCATTTGTTTGATTGTATAGAACAGGAATACCTGTGGGAAGTTCTTATGTGTTTTGGTTTTGGAGAGAGCTTTATAAGTTGGATTAACTTAACATACGCGAACCCTTAGGCGAGGGTGGCGGTGCATGGTGTAATGTCCCGGCCTTTTGCCCTTTCTAGGGGCACTAGGCAGGGATGCCCCTATGTCCACTACTCTTTGTAATAGCGATAGAGCCATTAGCTATAATAATTAGGAGAGATGGGATTTTCAATATGGGAGCATACATGAAAAAAGAGTGTTATATGTGGATGATGTGTTATTAAGGTGGATTTGGGTATTTTGATGAACACTTTTGAAAGCTTTGGATATTATTCAAGATTAAAAATAAATTGGGATAAATCACACTTGATGACACTAGGGGAGGGGAAATTGAATGGGAAATTAGATGTACACATAGTAGGTAGGGACCGTTGTTTTAAATATCTGGGAATAAACATTTTGTTAAAGTTAGAGGAATATGTTAAATGAAATGCAGCCCCCTTGATAAATGGATTGAGAAAGAAAACCAACATTTGGAAAAGACTACCACTTTCAATGATGGGTCGAATTAATCTGATCAAGCTGATCATTAAACGGGTTGTCCAAGTTATATTTATTGATGACCTATCCTCAGGATAGGTCATCAATATCAGATCAGTGGGGGTCCGACACCCGGCACCTCCGCCGATCAGCTGTTTTAAGAGAAGGCACGCTCCGTGCCAGCGCTGCCTCCTCTTCACTGTTAACCTTCTCGCCATTGCATCTGCAGTGGTGAGCAGATGTAATTACACCCAAGCCATCCCATTGTAATGAATGAGACGGCTTGGGTGTAATTACACCTGCTCACCACTGCAGATGCAACGGTGAGAAGGTAAAAAGTGAAGAGGTGGCAGCGCTAGCACGGCGTGTGCCTCTTCTTCAAACAGCTGATCGGCAGGGGTGCCGGGTGTCAGACCCCCACTAATCTGATATTGATGACCTATCCTGAGGATAGGTCATCAATAAATATAACTTGGACAACCCCTTTAATATAATGCTATTACATGCAGTGATCTCCTCTGCAGCATGGGGAGGAGTGATCACTATGCCATCGCTCCTCCCCATGCTGTATAGTGGTTTGTCCGCGGCAGATCATTATTAAACAGCACAATCTGCCGCCTGCAAACAATAACTTATTAACATGTCAAAAGATATGGATTGCCTGATGAACAAGCATTAGCGATTATCTGCCGAAAAATCGGCAGGTGTAATACAGCTTTAGTCAGCAACTGGACAGCAACACACATAGAAAGGAAAGAAAGGGTATGACCCCTGCAGTGCTGAAGCTGAGGTGAGATACACTGAACTAGTGTCCTGTTTATACATAAACACCAGACAGAGACATAGCGAGTGGAGCAGTAGATACAGACCACCAACAAAACAGTCTTCCTTTTTTTTAGCAGAATGCTATGAGCTCAATGACGGGTACAAAGAAAAGGAATATCCACAGTTCGATCTGTATGATTGAAAAAATGTCCTATAGAAAAGCCTTCAAGTTGCAACACCGAGAGGCATTGACAATTTGCAAAAGAGTTTGCTTCTCACCAAGCAAGCATTCTTTGGGGTAGATGAGGGGGAGGGTGACAGAGAGGAGGCTGAAGAAAGTGAGGTAGCTAGCTGGGTAACAGTTAGAAAGCGGGGTAGAGGGAAGAGTGCCAGGGAGGCTAGCCCTGATCTGTCACACTCCAACAAGTTTGCACGTTTGGCAGATGAGGGGGATGTCAGTCCAGGGAGGGCACTGCTGCAGCTGGACACTTCCTCTGCCAGTCAGAGGAATGTCAGCTCCGGTAAGCAGGGGACCAGGAGAGCAGGGCAGGCCAGACAGGTGCTGGTAGTGGGAGACTCCATTATTAGGGGAACAGATAGGGAAATCTGTCACAAAGACTGTGATCGCCGAACAGTGTTCTGTCTTCCTGGCGCTAGAGTTCGACACATCGCGGATCGGGTTGACAGATTACTGGGAGGGGCTGGAGAAGATCCAGCGGTCATGGTCCATATCGGAACCTAATAAACCAGAGTCCACAGAAAATCTACTACTAAATGAGATAGACAAGGTGGCAAATCATAATGAGGTGGTTATTATGGGGGACTTCAACTACCCAGATATACTGTAGACTGGGAAACTGAAACTTGTATATCTCATAAAGGAAACAGGTTCTTGGCAATAACCAAAGACAATTGAAAATGAAATTACTGGGCACTCTCACTTTATGTGGGACCATATAGTTTATTAACAAACAAAAAACAGTATTGTCGGACCATGCATATACATATAAAACATATCTATCTAAAATCGCATGAAAGTCCCACCTACACTAAAATACTTTGAATATCTGCAGATACACGTATAATAAAATGCAAATAGTTAAAATACACACTTTAAAACATAGACATATAATATATTGGGTGGTATGGGTAAAAAGCCTCCGTGCTGAGCAATAAGTCACTTTCTTTGCTCTGTATCTTATGGGACTGGTACTGTCCTGTACGGACGCAAAAATCCTCAAAGATCGCGTTTCCTCCAATTATGCTGGTAAAGCAAACTACTATGAAAAGTTTCAGTGAATTGTTTTAGCGGCGTCCCGCTATACTCACTGTTCAGCGGTGTCCCGCTGAGTTCCTTTAGCAGTAGATTTTTCTACTGGTATTGCCGTTCAATAAGATGCTGTACCGGACCCTAGTAGGTACTTCTGCCGTATCCCTTTTGGTGACTCTAGATACCGCTCCGTTGTGTATAGGATCCGGTGTCTTTGCAAGCTTGTTTCCACCGTCTTCCGCACTGCTCTTTGTTTGCACGTATGAAATAGCTTATGTAGCCGTGTGATGGTTTTGTTGCTGGCGCGTCGGGTCTTTACCTTTTTCGGGGTTGGTTTGCCACTTGGGGTCTTTCAGCAGATACTGTTATGATCCATCAGGGGAGTCCTACACCAAACGCGTTTCAGGGCTTACAATCACCCCTTCCTTCCTGAGCCACAAACAGGGCTATCTTTAAAAGGATCCTAAAATCTCATTGCGAGAGGTACATACCGTATGGGAATAAAAGGTTAAGGAACAAAAAGAAGCCAATGTGGATAAACAGAACTGTAAAGAAAGCAATAAATGACAAAAAGAAAGCATATAAAACACTAAAACAGGAGGGTAGCACGAAAGCACTAAAAAACTATAAGGAAACAAATAGAACATGTAAAAAACAAATAAAAGCCAAACTAGAGACCGAGAGATTAAGTGCCAAAGAGAGTAAAACTAACCCTAAAATGTTCTTCAATTATATAAATGTTAAAAAGTATAAATCTGAAGGTGTCGGCCCTTTAAAGAGTAATGAGGGGGGAGTCGCAGAGAGCGACGAGGAGAAAGCAAAGCTGTTAAATATTTTTTTCTCCAATGTATTCACTGAGGAAAATAAACTCAGATGATTCCAGAGGGGAAACAAACCAGGCTGGTGTAGTGAGCTGCATCTATATTTAGTTATATAAGGAGATATATAACGCGAGTTTGACCGCGACGCGTGGTTGATTTAAGTGTGGTTGCGTAAGTGTGACTTTAGATTCAGGGACTTCAGTGGGGGACTGTAATTAGCCAGTTTCTTAGTACTACATTATATTGTATTTTTTGCTTTGCTGGTGTAATCCCCATTTAGTATGTGTTGCACAATTGACAACGCAGTCCAGTGCACATCTTGCATGATGTATGCAGTCCTGGAACAGGAGTTCAAGGGTGCATATCTTTGTTCTAGATGTGAGCAAATTACCCGTTTGGAATCGCAAATCGAGTCTCTAAATGGGCAAATTGCAACACTGAGAGGCATTGACAATTTGCAAAAGAGTTTGCTTCTCACCGAGCAAGCACTCTTTGGGGTAGATGAGGGGGAGGGTGACAGAGAGGAGGCTGAGGAAAGTGAGGTAGCTAGCTGGGTAACATTAAGAAAGCGGGGTAGAGGGAAGAGTGTCAGGGAGGCTAGCCCTGATCTGACACACCCCAACAAGTTTGCACGTTTGGCAGATGAGGGGGATGTCAGTCCAGGGATGGCACTGCCGCAGCCAGACACTTCCTCTGCCAGTCAGGGGAATGTCAGCTCCGGTAAGCAGGGGCCCAGGAGAGCAGGGCAGGCCAGACAGGTGCTGGTAGTGGGAGACTCAATTATTAGGGGAACAGATAGGGAAATCTGTCACAAAGACCGTGATCGCCGAACAGTGTGCTGTCTTCCTGGCGCTAGAGTTCGACACATCGCGGATCGGGTTGACAGATTACTGGGAGGGGCTGGAGAAGATCCAGCGGTCATGGTCCATATCGGAACCAATGACAAAGTTAGGGGTAGGTGGAGAGTCCTTAAAAATGATTTCAGGGATTTAGGTCAAAAGCTGAGGGCAAGGACCTCAAAGGTAGTATTTTCCGAAATACTACCTGTACCACGGGCCACACAAGAGAGGCAGCGGGAGATTAGGGAAATTAACAAGTGGCTCAAAAACTGGTGTAGGAAGGAGGGGTTTGGGTTCCTGGAGAACTGGGCCGACTTCTCTGTCGGCTACAGGCTCTATCGTAGGGACGGGCTGCACCTCAATGGGGAAGGGGCAGCTGAGTTGGGGAGGAAGATGGCTAGAAGGTTGGAGGAGTGTTTAAACTAGGGACTGGGGGGGAGGGTAATTATGTTATAGAATGGGAAGATAGTGCAGATAGAGACCGGGGGCAAGGTAGTGAGACTGGGGGAGGAATGGAAGGAGGGACTAGAACAGTTCAGAAGGAAAGGTGTAGAGTAAAAAATATACATAAACCTCTCAAATGTATGTATACTAATGCCAGAAGCCTGACTAATAAAACTGGTGAACTGGAATTAGTGATGTGTGAGGAGGACTATGACATAGTGGGAATAACTGAGACATGGCTGGATGATAGCTATGACTGGGCGGTTAATGTGCAGGGTTACAGTCTGTTTAGAAAAGATCGTCAAAATCGGAGAGGGGGAGGGGTCTGCCTTTATGTAAAGTCCGGTCTAAAGACCACACTCCGTGAAGATATAAGTGAGGGACATGAACATGTGGAGTCACTGTGGGTAGAGATACATGGCGCTAAAAACAATAATAAATTACTAATAGGAGTTTACTATAAACCACCTAACATACCAGAGTCCACAGAAAATCTACTACTAAACGAGATAGACGAGGCGGCAAATCATAATGAGGTGGTTATTATGGGGGACTTCAACTACCCAGATATAGACTGGGAAACTGAAACTTGTATATCTCATAAAGGAAACAGGTTCTTGGCAATAACTAAAGACAATTACCTCTCCCAACTGGTTCAGGACCCGACTAGAGGGACGGCCATACTGGACTTAGTATTAACCAATAGGCCTGACAGAACAACAGACGTGCAGGTTGGGGGACACCTGGGAAATAGTGACCACAAAGTAATAACCTTGCAATTATCATTCAAAAGAATGTTTCTACAGGGAGGAACAAAAATACCAAACTTCAAAAAAGCTAAATTTAGCCAACTAAGAGAGGCCATAGGCCTAACTAAATGGGATAAAGTCCTCACAAATAAAAATACAGCCACAAAATGGGATATCTTTAAAAGCATCCTAAAATCTCATTGTGAGAGGTACATACCGTATGGGAATAAAAGGTTAAGGAACAAAAAGAAACCAATGTGGATAAACAGAACTGTAAAGAAAGCAATAAATGACAAAAAGAAAGCATATAAAACACTAAAACAGGAGGGTAGCACGGAAGCACTGAAAAACTATAAGGAAAAAAATAGAACATGCAAAAAACAAATAAAAGCGGCCAAACTAGAGACTGAGAGATTAATTGCCAAAGAGAGTAAAACTAACCCTAAAATGATTCTTCAATTATATAAATGTTAAAAAGTATAAATCTGAAGGTGTCGGCCCGTTAAAGAGTAATGAGGGGGAAGTCGCAGAGAGCGACGAGGAGAAAGCAAAGCTGTTAAATATTTTTTTCTCCAATGTATTCACTGAGGAAAATAAACTGTCAGATGACATGCCGAATGTTGAAATAAATTCCCCATTAAAAGTGTCCTGTCTGACCCAGGAAGAAGTGCAACAGCGACTTAGAAAGATTAAAATAGACAAATCGCCAGGACCGGATGGCATACACCCCCGTATCCTAAGGGAATTAAGTAATGTCATAGCCAGACCCTTATTTCTGATATTTGCAGATTCTATATTGACAGGGAATGTCCCACAGGATTGGCGCATGGCAAATGTGGTGCCAATATTCAAAAAGGGTCCAAAAACAGAGCCTGGAAACTATAGGCCGGTAAGTTTGACATCTGTTGTGGGTAAACTGTTTGAAGGTTTTCTGAGAGATGCTATGTTAGAGCATCTTAACGGAAATAAGCAAATAACGCCATATCAGCATGGCTTTGTGAGGGATCGATCATGTCAAACAAATTTAATCAGTTTCTATGAGGAGGTAAGTTCTAGACTTGACAGCGGCGAATCAATGGATGTGGTGTATCTGGACTTCTCCAAGGCATTTGACACTGTACCACATAAAAGGTTAGTATATAAAATGAGAATGCTCGGACTGGGAGAAAACGTCTGTAAGTGGGTAAGTAACTGGCTCAGTGATAGAAAACAGAGGGTGGTTATTAATGGTAAATACTCAGATTGGGTCACTGTCACTAGTGGGGTACCTCAGGGATCAGTATTAGGCCCTATTCTCTTCAATATATTTATTAATGATCTTGTAGAAGGCTTGCATAGTAAAATATCAATTTTTGCAGATGACACTAAACTGTGTAAAGTAATTAACACTGAAGAGGACAGTATACTACTACAGAGGGATCTGGATAGACTGGAGGCTTGGGCAGAGAAGTGGCAGATGAGGTTTAACACTGACAAATGTAAAGTTATGCACATGGGAAGGAATAATGCAAGTCACCCGTACTTATTAAATGCTAAAACACTCGGTAACACTGACATGGAAAAAGATCTAGGAATTTTAATAAACAGCAAACTAAGCTGCAAAAACCAGTGTCAGGCAGCTGCTGCCAAGGCCAATAAGATAATGGGTTGCATCAAAAGGGGCATAGATGCCCGTGATGAGAACATAGTCCTACCACTTTACAAATCATTAGTCAGACCACACATGGAGTACTGTGTACAGTTCTGGGCTCCAGTGAACAAAGCAGACATAGCAGAGCTGGAGAGGGTCCAGAGGAGGGCAACTAAAGTAATAACTGGAATGGGGCAACTACAGTACCCTGAAAGATTATCAAAATTAGGGTTATTCACTTTAGAAAAAAGACGACTGAGAGGAGATCTAATTAATATGTATAAATATATCAGGGGTCAGTACAGAGATCTATCCCGTCATCTATTTATTCCCAGGACGGTGACTGTAACGAGGGGACATCCTCTGCGTCTGGAGGAAAGAAGGTTTGTACACAAACATAGAAGAGGATTCTTTACAGTAAGAGCAGTGAGACTATGGAACTCTCTGCCTGAGGAGGTGGTGATGGTGAGTACAATAAAGGAATTCAAAAGGGGCCTGGATGTATTTCTGGAGCGTAATAATATTACAGGCTATAGCTACTAGAGAGATATCGTTGATCCAGGGATTTATTCTGATTGCCTGATTGGAGTCGGGAAGGAATTTTTATTCCCCTAAAGTGAGGAAAATTGGCTTCTACCTCACAGGGGTTTTTTGCCTTCCTCTGGATCAACTTGCAGGATGACAGGCCGAACTGGATGGACAAATGTCTTTTTTCGGCCTTATGTACTATGTTACTATGTTAGATGCTGAATGTAAAAATAAATTCTCCATTAAAAGTGTTCTGTCTGACCCAGGAAGAAGTACAACAGCGACTTAAAAATATTAAAATAGACAAATCGCCAGGATGGCATACACCCCCGTATCCTAAGGGAATTAAGTAATGTCATAGCCAGACCCTTATTTCTGATATTTGCAGACTCTATACTGACAGGGGATGTCCCACAAGATTGGCGCATAGCAAATGTTGCTGCGAATATTCAAAAACGGTCCAAAAACAGAGCCTGGAAACTATAGCCGATAAGTTTAACATCTGTTGTGGGTAAACTGTTTGAAGGTTTTCTGAGAGATGCTATATTAGAGCATCTTAACGGAAATAAGCAAATAACGCCATATCAGCATGGCTTCATGAGGTCATATCAAAATAATTTAATCAGTTTCTATGAGGAGGTAAGTTCTAGACTTGACAGCGGCGAATCAATGGATGTCGTATATCTGGACTTCTCCAACGCATTTGACACTGTACCAAATAAAAGGTTAGTATAGAAAATGAGAATGCTCGGACTGGGAGAAAACGTCTGTATGTGGGTAAGTAACTGGCTGAGGGATAGAAAACAGAGGGTGGTTATTAATGGTACACACCCAGATTGGGTCACTGTCACTAGTGGAGTACCTCAGGGGTCTGTAATGGGCCCTATTCTCTTCAATATATTTATTAATGATTTTGTAGAAGGCTTGCATAGTAAAGTATAAATTTTCGCAGATGACACTAAACTGTGTAAAGTAATTAACACTGAAGAGGACAGTATACTACTACAGAGCGTTCTGGAGAGACTGGAGGCTTGGGCAGATAAGTGGCAGATGAGGTTTAACTTATGACAAATGTAAAGTTTAACTCTTGACAAATGTAAAGTTATGCACATGGGAAGTAATAATGCAAGTACATACTAAATGGTAAAACACTTGGTAACACTGACATGGAAAAGGATCTAGGAATTTTATTAACCAGCAAACTAAGCTGCAAAAACCAGTGTCAGGCAGCTGCTACCAAGGCCAATAAGATAATGGGTTGCATTAAAAGGGGCATAGATGTCCGTGATGAGAACATAGTCCTACCACTTTACAAATAACTAGTCAGACCACACATGGAGTTCTGTGTACAGTTCTGGGCTCCTGTGAACAAGGCAGACATAGCAGAGCTGGAGAGGGTTCAGAGGAGGGCAACTAAAGTAATAACTGGAATGGGGCAACTACAGTACCCTGAAAGATTATCGAAATTAGGGTTATTCACTTACTATGTATAAATATATCAGGGGTCAATACAGAGATCTATCCCATCATCTATTTATCCCCAGGACTGTAACTGTGACGAGGGGACATCCTCTGCGTCTGGAGGAAAGAAGGTTTGTACACAAACATAGAAGAGGATTCTTTATGGTAAGAGCAGTGAGACTATGGAACTCTCTGCCTGAGGAGGTGGTGATGGTGAGTTCACTAAAAGAGTTCAAGAGGGGCCTGGATGTATTTCTGGAGGGTAATAATATTACAGGCTATAGCTACTAGAGAGGGGTCGTTGATTCGGGGAGTTATTCTGATGGCCTGATTGGAGTCGGGAAGTCGAGGCTTCTACCACACAGTTTTTTTGTTTTTTTTGCCTTCCTCTGGATCAACTTGCAGGATGACAGGCCGAACTGAATGGACAAATTTTCTTTTTTTGGCCTTATGTACTATGTTGCTATACCTAAAAATTGTTAAACAATTACAAAAATGATTTAAAATGTGACCCTGTTTTTCCTGAAGTTTACAGATGGGGATCAGAAGACTAGTGAAGGGAGCCAGCATGGAGTGGCATGGAGGTGGTATGATTTTTTTTTTTAATAGGAACATCAGCAGGGCATTGAAGTTTTAAAAAGTTAAAGAAATCTGGATGACTCACTTAAGGGGTTAAAGTGTTATGCTTAGGAAGACTATCTCCTCTAATTCAGTTTGTTCTGAAACAACATTAATATAGTAATATTTTGAGTAATTTCACATGCATCAAGTGTCTTTTCAACAACCAGGTACTAAGATCATAAAAAAAATAATATGTGATATAAATAATAAATGTCTTTATAATAAGCATTTCCTATACACAGAAGGGCTTCAGTTCACATTGGCTTTCATTTTTTTTGTTTAAAAGTCCTGCAGCTTCAGAAGAGAATACTGGTGATGATAGGCCTGATTGATGGTGTTCAAGCATGATGATGAAGAATGATGTGGCTGACCTCAGTTATTCCGTATCTGAGGAGCCCTGAAGCTGAAATGGGCCATTGACCCACAGACTTTTCTATAATTCTTATATTTTATGACAGATATAGAGTATAATAACACTTATCTGGTCTTTTACAATTCATGAATGTCAGTATATAATACAAATTCTATGGCATAGTATAATAAAACAATAACCTACATCTTTCTATATCATCAGACCACTCAATATTTACTCTGATGATTTATTACAGTCACATTGTACATCATGTAAAAGGAATTTTAGCCACATTTCAACCATCAATGAAACATTGTCCCGGATGTCACATGGAGTCATATGACTGGCACAGTAGAAATCAGTTCATGTGCTGTTATATATAACTAATCTGCACAATCACATTCTGAAAAGTGAAAAATGTCATACTGCAATCAGGTGATCATGATGAGATGAACAGTAATTACAAGGATAATGAAACTGCAAAGATTTGGCGGTGAAAGGAAGGGTCACTATAAGGGTCCATTCACACGTCCGTGTGTGTTTTGAGGATCCATGGATCCGTAAAACACGGACACCGCAATGTGCGTTCCACATTTTGCGGACCGCACATCGCCGGCAGTTAATAGAAAATGCCTAATCTTGTCTGCAATTGCGGACAAGAATAGGACATGTTCTATTTTTTTCGAGATCGGAATTGCAGACCCGGAAGTGCGGGTCCGCATTTCCGGATCCGGGAAGCACATCATGCGGCCCCATAGAAATGAATGGGTCCGCAATTCCGTTCTGCAAAATGCGGAACAGAATTGCGAACGTGTGAATGGACCCTAAAGTAGTATGACTGGTATGGAAAGATGCAGTGGCTTAACTAGAGTTCGATGGTCCCCAGGGCAAACTTTGAATTGGCCGCCCCCCGAACCCCCGCCCACTATAGGTTTGAATGTGTTGTAGTAGAATATTAACTCTCTCTCACCGTATATATTTTATTTTGCCCCATCTGTATATATTCCATTCCCCCACTGTATATATTTCATTTTTTGCCCCCTCTGTGTATACATCGTTTTGCACACTGTATATATTCAATGTTTTGCCCCCTCTGTATATATTCCATTTTGCCCTCTCTGTATATATTTCATTTTTTGCCCCCTCTGTATATATATTCCATTTTGCCCCCTCTGTATATATATATTCCTTTTTGCCCCCTCTGTATATATATTCCATTTTGCCCCCTCTGTATATATATATTCCTTTTTGCCCCCTCTGTATATATATTCCATTTTGCCCCCTCTGTATATATTTCATTTTTTGCCCCCTCTGTATATGTATTCCATTTTGCCCCCTCTGTATATACAGGTCCTTCTAAAAAAATTAGCATATTGTGATAAAGTTCATTATTTTCTGTAATGTACTGATAAACATTAGACTTTCATATATTTTAGATTCATTACACACCAACTGAAGTAGTTCAAGCTTTTTATTGTTTTAATATTATTGATGATTTTGGCATACAGCTCATGAAAACCCAAATTTCCTATCTAAAAAAATTAGCATATTTCATCCGACCAATAAAAGAAAAGTGTTTTTAATACAAAAAAAGTCAACCTTCAAATAATTATGTTCAGTTATGCACTCAATACTTGGTCGGCAATCCTTTTGCAGAAATGACTGCTTCAATGCGGCGAGGCATGGAGGCAATCAGCCTGTGGCACTGCTGAGGTGTTATGGAGGCCCAGGATGCTTCGATAGCGGCCTTAAGCTCATCCAGAGTGTTGGGTCTTGCGTCTCTCAACTTTCTCTTCCCAATATCCCACAGATTCTCTATGGGGTTCAGGTCAGGAGAGTTGGCAGGCAAATTAAGCACAGTAATACCATGGTCAGTAAACCATTTACCAGTGGTTTTGGCACTGTGAGCAGGTGCCAGGTCGTGCTGAAAAATGAAATCTTCATATCCATAAAGCTTTTCAGCAGATGGAAGCATGAAGTGGTCCAAAATCTCCTGATAGCTAGCTGCATTGACCCTGCCCTTGATAAAACACAGTGGACCAACACCAGCAGCTGACATGGCACCCCAGACCATCACTGACTGTGGGTACTTGACACTGGACTTCAGGCATTTTGGCATTTCCCTCTCCCCAGTCTTCCTCCAGACTCTGGCACCTTGATTTCTGAATGACATGCAAAATTTGCTTTCATCCGAAAAAAGTACTTTGGACCACTGAGCAACAGTCCAGTGCTGCTTCTCTGTAGCCCAGGTCAGGCGCTTTTGCCGCTGTTTCTGGTTCAAAAGTGGCTTGACCTGGGGAATGCGGCAGCTGTAGCCCATTTCCTGCACACGCCTGTACACGGTGGCTCTGGATGTTTCTACTCCAGACTCAGTCCACTGCTTCCGCAGGTCCCCCAATGTCTGGAATCGGTCCTTCTCCACAATCTTCCTCAGGGTCCGGTCACCTCTTCTCGTTGTGCAGCGTTTTCTGCCACACTTTTTCCTTCCCACTGAGGTGCCTTGATACAGCACTCTGGGAACAGCCTATTCGTTCAGAAATTTCTTTCTGTGTCTTACCCTCTTGCTTGAGGGTGTCAATGATGGCCTTCTGGACAGCAGTCAGGTCGGCAGTCTTACCCGTGATTGCGGTTTTCAGTAATGAACCAGGCTGGGAGTTTTTAAAAGCCTCAGGAATCTTTTGCAGGTGTTTAGAGTTAATTAGTTGATTCAGATGATTAGGTTAATAGCTCGTTTAGAGAACCTTTTCATGATATGCTAATTTTTGGAAATAGGAATTTTGGGTTTTCATGAGCTGTATGCCAAAATCATCAATATTAAAACAATAAAAGGCTTGAACTACTTCAGTTGGTGTGTAATGAATCTAAAATATATGAAAGTCTAATGTTTATCAGCACATTACAGAAAATAATGAACTTTATCACAATATGCTAATTTTTTTAGAAGGACCTGTATATCCTTTTTTGTCCCCTCTGTATATATTTCATTTATTGTCCCCTCTGTATACATTTAATTTTTTGCCCGGGGTCGGGCCCCTCAGTATGAAGGATTTGCTGTGCCCCGTCCTCATATGGCCGGCGGTGAGCTGTGGTGTTGACATTAAGTTTATTAAGTGCGTTGTGCCACTGTGCCGCCATTGCCAGGTGCCCCCTGTGAGTATGAAGCCGGCGGTGTGCACAGACATTACACATACAAAAAAAAATATACTTACCTACTCTGCTCCGCTCCGGACTTTAGTTGACGCCGTCTTGTTCTCACGCTGCCGCAATCCCCTTCACATCCGGTGTGCGCCGTGTCATCCCATGTGATCCCGCAGGACCCCGCGCTGAGGTCTTGGGTCTCACAGGATCATCACAAGAAAGTGTCTGGTGGCGCGGCACCAGAGAGGGTATGGGTGGGGGTGGGTAAGGTTAGGTACGCAGTGCTGCGCCGCCGGCCAGGCACAGATCCCCCGACTAGCCATTAAAAGCACTTGCGGCAAGTTGCGGGACTGCGGGCCCCCCTCCCGCCGGGAGCGGCAGCACCTTCTGCGACCGCCCCTGATTGGGTGTGTAATACACTATATTATATATAGAGTTAAAGGGGTTTTCTGGGACTCCTGTATTGATGACCGATCCTTGGGATAGGTGGGGTTTTGACAACTGGCATTCCCATTGAACAGCTCTTTGAAGAGGCCGCGGCACTCCAATTGAGTACTGCAGCCTCCTCACAGCTAACCAAGCTGTGATTCACTTGAATGGGACTGAGCTGCAACTGTAGTAACTCTGACCTGGGAGTACCTGCAAATGTTTTATTGTATATTATTATGCATTGTTTAGTCATGTTATGTATTTTCATGTTTTGGCCTTTATTCCAGCAGTGGAGGAAATGGTTGGCAATGATAATTAAATAGGGGCACTCACCAGGCACTAAAGCAATCACAATTCCGGAGCACTGCCTGCCTTCTACCCAAGAACATTACATAGAGTTACAACAAATAAAAAAAATGGCTGGCTCACAGTAACATATATCTATTTAATAAGATACAATAACATATAGTTCAAAAAATATAAATACATAAAATATAAATAAGCAATCTCGATCCCCTTCTTTTTTTAAAATTGCAATAACATGAGGAGCTCACGCATGTAACATTAAGACAACGAGTTAATGATCCTTTATCCACTCTTTAGATGTTAAGTCCACCCCTATTATTTGTTATGATGTACGCTGGTACCAATGTCACATTAATCCCGAGCCATTATACAATACAGGGGCTCTTTCTATAGTATACAAGATGCAGCTCACTGAATCGGCCAAATGTGTTTTTTAGTCTCACGCCGTGACCGAGTGGTATCAATGTTAATTAGTTAACACGCCTTTGGTATATACTTTACAGTTCAGTGATTGTGCCAATATTCCAAGTTGTGGTATCGTCCACTCTTACTATACTTTGAGTTATTTCACTCTTACCAGACTCGGATGTCTTCCTGTGCTTGTAGTGCGTCCTGTACCGGCTGGGATATCTTTGCACATGCGCTTTGCAACCTTATCCACGCCAGACTTCAGAGATCTTTCAGCGCTCTGTTCTTATGCTTGCAGTATACAAGGAGGGTTTTTCAAATGTATATGATCACTGTTCTTATCCTCGCCAGACGCGTTTCCGAGCTGTTCTTCCTTCCTCAGTGGCAAAAAGAGTATTTAATAATACAATTTTTTGCCCCTGAGGACGGAACAACAGTTGGCTCGGGAATAATGTGACATTGGTATCAGCTTACATCATAACAAATAATAGGGGTGGACTGAACATTTAAAGTGTGGATAAAGGATCACTAACTCATTGTCTCAATGTTGCATGTGTGAGCTCCTCATGTTAATGCATGCAGAAGGGGACTGAGACTATATGTTATTGTATCTTATTAAATAGATATATGTTACTGTGAGCAAGCCATTTTTTAAATGGTTGGCAATGGTTGGCAGGAACAGGGCTAACCACACTGTTCCTCTTGGTAGGAATAGGATGCATCTGCATGCTACCAGGAGGGGGAGGGGGGTTCTGAGAGACAGCAAAGGCAGAGCAAGCACATGCCTAAACTTCTACTCCAAGTGACCGTATCCAATTCTCTTGTGAGACTTGTCAGAATCAAGAACACTGCTTCCAAGAAGCTTCAATGTTCCTGGATAGCGGAGTCGTCAGCGAAAACACAGCTTTATAGACACTGCGGCCGGTCAGCGCAAACAGGTCAGACACCCTGTAAGCATGTATCACACAGTGGACACCTAAATCCACAAGTGCCTGCAAGTGCTATCAATTTGCCACACAACCAGCCACCTTACCTACTCATCTGGTGCCCTGGTGCCAGAAAATATACTTTGTATTTAATACTGCTAGATCTGCCACAAGTTAGATTTTGGAACTAAGTAAAGCGAGGCCTGAGTCTTCAAACTACCTTTCCACTGCACCGATCCCCAGGGAGCAATGGCCTGAGGGAGTACACATGACACAACACCTCATCAGGGCCACTACCATGCCCATCATCTGCACCGGCTCCCCAGGGGGTTGCTGTACAACTAGGCCATATGGCCACTGAATGTGACTTCAATAGCCCAGGAAGAGGCCACATCACTCACTGGAGCTAACACAGAGCTGTGTCCTCCTCATGTTCAGGATCGGTGAGGTCTCAGAGGTCAGATCCCTATGATCACAAAGTGATGGCTTATGTTAGGGCTATGTCATCACTTTTTAAGAACAAAATGACCCTTTAAAAGGAACATGTGACCCACTTCATGTTGCCCTCTTTGAGAGCAGAATTCTGTATGACAGGCACACTAATTTCAGCCAAACTTACATTTTATTTATTACAGCATCCTGCCAGAAATGTGGCCTAGGTGTTTAATATATTCATGAGCTGCTGAATCCCCTCACCCACCCATTGCTGATTGACAGATTCCTCTCTACACCTGGCTAAAATCTGTTAACCAGGAACAGGGGGAGCCTTTAGATCATGAATAAGGTGGTTCACAATGCTGGCAGCAAGCCGCAATGACTAAAACAAGAGTTTGGCCAATTTACAAAATGGCAATCCATAAAAGACCATTGAAACCAGGGAGGGCAGCCTGATGAAGGTGACAAGTTCCCTTTAAAATCACATCCATTCATTGGTCCGATCCCTTGGGATGACGACTACTGTAGGGTCACACGTGTTTTTTTTTTTAGGAAGTTTTGAGGCAAATTTTTCTTGCAGGTTTTTCAGCCAAAGCCAGAGGTGGATCCAGCAGGTAGGAGAAGTGTACACTCTTCATTTATATTTCGGATTCCTTTTGAATCCACTTCTGGCAGGAAAATCTGCCTCAAAATCTCCTCCATTTTTTTGTGAGAACCTACCCTCAGGTGCTAAATAAGAGCTTGCATGTGAAAGTGGGTCCTTGTATAGTCCTTGTGCATGGGCATAACTATAGCAGCCATATAACTTGCTAGAGGTTGGCGGTGGGGGGGGGAGCTGTCACATGCAAGAACATTGAACCTTTTTGTGGATAGCAAAAAAGTGGCTTTTTGCTATAATGTGGATTTTCTGATATATGGTACATACATACCTTTAATTACTTATGCTGCTGTTTTAATTTTCCTACACTACTTGGTGGTGCCCCATCTTATTTTGCCAAACTATAGTTGTGCCCCTTTCCTCACTGGTGCTTGTATGGACATGCAAGCCCTGGCCCCAGTACCACCTATGCTGTCCATATTGTGGACCTATATGTAGGATATGACAAACTGAATACATTTTATGTACTTTGCACAAATCTGTACTAAGACCTTCATGTCTATTTATTATTGACTTAGCAGTGATGGATCACTGGTAAAATGAATGTGTGGAACATTTCCTTTTCTTCTCGTGATGCCCAAGACCTGATAAATGCACCTTCTATTTTCCAGTCCATATTAGAACAAATATATGGCAATGTAGTAAGGATCAATTGTATTCACTTAGCGTCATTCAGCTGTGATGTAGTGCAGTTGTAATTATTTGGAAAGAAATATGATATTGCCTATGCTTCACACAGCAAATAATTGGTGCTATGTATAAGTTATGGCCCAACCTTTCACTGTGGAATATCACCGCTATATATAACCTACTTACGTCTTTACTTGCGTTTACTGTCCAGTTTTTTAAAAATAGCCCTTTCCTTTCTTTGTCATATGATAACTTGGGATACTTCTCAATGTGCACACATGGTCTTATGACATACGGTTTAAAAATGCCACACAGGCTCACGTGAAGGATTGTACTCATGGAGAGCGTAAGTAAAGACTATAAATATCACTTGTTATTAACAGCATAATAAAAGGATCTGTTCTATTAAACGCCACCATTATTGAGCACAAGCCTGAATGAAGGAAATGAAGAGTGTATGCTTGTAATATCACCCCGAAGCTGTGGCACAGTTCCAGTGAATTGCATAAGTCATTTACACCTTAGAGCTTAGAACCTAAAGTTCTTGGAAGCCAGTGCAAAATCAGAACAAGGGCCCCCCACCTACCTTGTGCTATGTATAATACTAGTGTATTCTTCTAAAGCCTCATGCACATGGCCGTTGTGCAGCCGTTCCGTGCTTGCGGTCACCAATGCAGCCAGAACGAATGGGTCCGTGATCCGTCCACACCGCAAAAAAAATAGAACATGTTCTATTTTTTTGCGTTACGGAGGTACGGACAGAAACACCACGGAAGCACTCTGTATTGTTTCCGTGGGGTTCCGTGCCTCTTTTCCGCACCACAGATCCGGATTGCGGACCCATTCAAGTAAATGGGTCCGCATCTGTGATGCGGGGAGAACGCGGCCGGTGCCCGCATATTGCAGACCCACTGTTTGCGGGCCGCAATACGGCCACGGCCGGGCAACAGCCGTGTGCATGAGGCCTAAGACAGAGGATCCATTGGGCCCCTCAGCCACTAGAGTTTGGATACAACTGCTACTTCTGCATCTCTTATAGCTGCTCCTCTGAAGGACATGCATTTAAATTCGATGTTGTGCAGCTATAGCCACATAATTTGATAATTCTTTCAAGTTCTATCCTGATCTGTTTGTTATCTATGGCTTTTTATAAGTTCTTACGCACATGGTAGAACCTTTTGATAGAGGCTTTGTGGTGGAACACACAGTCCATTATGGCTCCATATTACACAACTGAAGGGACTGCTTGTGCCGCCATATTATGTGCTGCTTGGTGCTCAACTCCAGAGAATATCTCAGTAGTATGACATGTTATGGGGTATGACACAATTATTTATTCTATCAGATTTGTAAAAGAAAAAAACACACTGTTTGCCTACATATAAGAAAAGAGACATATGATGTACAGTATGCTGTGGTATGGCCTTGCAGGAAAAGCAGCTGCTTCAGAGGTCCAAGGCATGATTAAAATAGCTACTGTAGTGTGAGGTGGGGTACTAGTTAGGGTTACCACCCGTACGAGAATGTAATCCTGTGCCCGGGTACAAGCCATTCTCAGACCCGGCCACAGCAACCAGCTGGGAGTGATGCGATGCTACCCCAGGGTGGCACTGACTTCAGACATGCCAATCCTCCCTCCCTTCTGTTCGGGATTGGCTTTAAGAAAAGGTGGCAACCCTAGTACTAGTCTTTCATTTTATGTATGTGTGTGTATATTGTGGGGATTCGCTCTGGTAGGCAGGGTGAGCAGACACAGAACAGAGGCACAGAAACAGGTCTTAATCAGACTTCAGTGTTTTATTCACACATGGCACATCAAACAACTTCATTTTAGTTGTAAGTCCTGGTGCTGCAGGTCCCGCATAAAGAGTCCAAGTCCAGGTGTGTGTTCACACCTTGCAAACAGTTCTGAACAAAAGTTCAAGTCCAGGATTTAGTCGACCTGTCCTCCCAGTCACAAGCCTGGTGGATCAATGTTTCTGTGCCTCTGTTCTGTGTCTGCTCACCCTGCCTACCAGAGCAAATCCCCGCAATATACACACACATACATAAAATGAAAGACTAGTACCCCACCTCACACTCCAGTAGCTATTTTAATCATGCCTTGGACCTTAGTAGCAGCTGCTTTTCCTGCAAGGCTATACCAAGGCAAACAGTGTGTTTTTTTTTTTCTTTTACAAATCTCATACAATAAATAATTGTGTCATACTCCATAACATGTCATACTACTGAGATATACAGTAGAGCACCAAGCAGCACATAATATGGCGGCACAAGCAGTCCCTTCAGTTGTGTAATATGGAGCCATAATGGACTATGTGTTCCACCACAAGCCTCATACAGAGACAGACCTACTACACTCCAGCTGGCTTATAAGACAGACAGGCGCCCGCAAAACCCGAATCGGTATACCGAAAATACCTCCCATTTAGCAGTCAACCTCTCACTTTGTCACAATATACAGTATCTCACAAAATTGAGTACACCCCTCACATTTTTGTAAATATGTTATTTTATCTTTTTATGGGACAACACTGAAGATATGACACAATGTAAAGTAGTCAATGTACAGCTTGTATAACTGTGTAAATTTGATGCCCTCAAAATAACTCAACACACAGCCAAACACAGGGTGTTGGCAATCTTCTTATGGCCTAGGACAGGGCTGGCCTGTGGCTCTCCAGTTGTTGCAAAACTACAACTCCCAGCATGCTCAGACAGCCTACAGGTATCTACAGCATGGCATGGTGGGAATTGTAGTTTTGCAACAGCTGGAGAGCAGCAGGTTGGCCAGCCCTGGCCTAGGAGGCCATCTTTATGTAGAGCAACAATTCTTTTTTTCAGATCCTCAGAGAGTTCTTTGCCATGAGGTGCCATGTTGAACTTCCAGTGACCAGTAAGAGAGAGTGTGAGATTAATAACACCAAATGTATCATACTTGCTCACCATTCACACCTGAGACCATGTAACACTAAAGAGTCGCATGACATCTGAGAGGAAAAATGGCTAATTGGGCACAATTTGAGCATTTTCACTTAGGGGTGTAATCACTTTTGTTGCCAGCGGTTTAGACATTAATGGCTGTGTGTTGCGTTATTTTGAGGGCACACCAAATGTACACAGTTATACAAGCCGTACACTGACTACTTTACATTGTATCAAAGTGTCAGATCTTCAGTGTTGTCCCATGAAAAGATATAATAAAATATTCACAAAAATGTGAGGGTTGTACTCACTTTAGTGAGATACTGTATATATATATATTTTAGAGATGAGCGAATTGATTTTTAAACAAATAAGATTCATTTAAAATCTTACAAAATCACGCAAGTCAATCAAATCTAAAGATTTTTTGATTTGTTTCACTTAGAGATGAGTGAACCACCCGAAATTCATTTCAGGTCCAGTTCACTGAATCGTAAAAGATTGGTTCGGACTCAAATCAATTCAGACTGAACCAAAGTTGCTCCAGTTGCCCTGAAAATTGGTATACTACACCCAGTAGTCTCCTATGAAAACTTATCTCTTTTTGTTCATTTATTTTCTATTTTTTCCTCCCTCCCCAAGCTCTCGAACTCAGTGACAGCAATAGTAAATGATGTCTAAGTGACACGGACATGCATAGCTATGGTTAAACACATGTTAGATGACGTTAACATACAGCGTGTTTAAAGACACACCAGACCAGCACATGTCTCATGCTTTTTCATTTTCCAAAGCTTTATCGGGGCAGGTGGTGTTTAACCCCTTCAGGACCCTGCCATTTTTCAACTTAAGGTGACATCTGTCAATTTATGTGGTGATAACTTCTAAACGCTTTTACTTGTCCAAGCCATTCTGAGATTGTTTTCTCGTCACATATTGTACTTCATGAAAGTGGTAGATTTTAATCAAAATATTTCATTTTTACTTATAAAAAAGATACCAAATTTATCAAAAAGTTGAAAAAATTTGCAATTTTCTAAATTTTTATTTCTCTGCTTTTAAAATACAGTTGCAAGAAAAAGTATGTGAACCCTTTGGAATGATATGGATTTTTGCACAAAATGTGATCTGATCTTCATCTAAGTCACAACAATAGACAATCACAGTCTGCTTAAACTAATAACAAACAAATAATTAAATGTTACTATGTTTTTATTGAACACATCTTGTAAACATTGACAATGCAGGTGGAAAAAGTATGTGAACCCCTAGACTAATGACATCTCCAAGAGCTAAATTAAGTGAGGTGTCAGCCAACTGGAGTCCAATCGGACACCTCCCATGAGATGAGATTGGAGGTGTTTGTTACAGCTGCCCTGCCCTATAACAAAACACACACCAGTTCTGGCTTTGCTTTTCATGAGAAGCATTGCCTGATGGGAATGATGCCTCACACAAAAGATCTCTCAGAAGACCTACGATTAAAGCTGGAAAAGGTTATAAAAGTATCTCCAAAAGCCTTGCTGTTCATCAGTCCACGGTAAGACAAATTGTCTATAAATGGAGAAAGTTCAGCACTGCTACTACTCTCCCTAGGAGTGGCTGTCCTATAAAGATGACTTCATGAGCACAGAGCAAACTGCTCTATGAGGTGAAGAAGAATCCTAGAGTGTCAGCTAAAGACTTACAAAAGTCACTGGCATATGCTAACATCCCTGTTAGGGAATCTACGATACGTAATCCACTAAACAAGAATGGATTTCATTGGAGGATACCACAGAGGAAGCCACTGCTGTCCAAAAAAAAAAAAAACATTGCTGCCTGTTTACAGTTTGTACAAGAGCACCTGGATGTTCCACAGCAGTACTGGCAAAATATTCTGTGGACAGATGAAACCAAAGTTGATTTGTTTGGAAGAAACACACAACACTATGTGTGGAGAAAAAGAGGCACAGCACACCAACATCAAAACCTCATCCCAACTGTGAAGTATGGTGGTGGGGGCATCATTGTTTGGGGCAGCTTTGCTGCATCAGGGCCTGGACGGATTGCTATCATTGAAGGAAAAATGTATTCCCAAGTTTATCAAGACATTTTGCAGGAGAACTTAAGGCCATCTGTCCACCAGCTGAAGCTCAACAGAAGATGGGTGTTGCAACAGGACAACGACCCAAAGCATAGAAGTAAATCAACAACAGAATGGCTTAAACAGAAGAAAATACGCCTTCTAGAGTGGCCCAGTCAGAGTCCTGACCTCAACTCGATTGAGATGCTGTGGCATGACCTCAAGAAAGCGATTCACACCAGACATCCCTAGAATATTGCTGAACTGAAACTTAGTTCGGTAAAGAGGAATAGTCAAGAATTACTCCTGACCGTTGTGCATGTCTGATCTGCAACTACAGGAAACATTTGGTTGAAGTTATTGCTGCCAAAGGAGGTCCAACCAGTTATTAAATCCAAGGGTTCACATACGTTTTCCACCTGCACTGTGAATGTTTACATGGTGTGTTCAATAAAAACATGGTAACATTTAATTCTTTGTGTGTTACTAGTTTAAGCAGGCTCTGATTGTCTATTGTTGTGACTTAGATGAAGATCAGATCCCATTTTATGACCAATTTGTGCAGTAATCCATATCATTCCAAAGGGTTCACATACTTTTTCTTGCAACTGTAGATAGAGATACCTCCTAAAATAGTTATTGTTTTACATTTCCCATATGTCTACTTCATGTTTGGATCATTTTGTAAATTACATTTTCTTTTTTTGACATGTTAGAAGGCTTAGAAGTTTAAAAGCAAATTTTGAAATTTTATAGAAAATTTCCAAAACCCACTTTTTAAGGACCAGTTCGGGTCTGAAGTCACTTTGTTAAGACTTACATAATAGAAACCACCCATAAATGGCCCCATTTTAGAAACTACACCCCTCAAGGCATTCAAAACTGATTTTAGTAACTTTCTTAACCCTTTAGGTGTTCCACAAGAGTTAAAGGAACATGTAGATGGAATTTCAGAATTTCACTTTTTTGGCAGATTTTTCATTTAATCATTTTTTTCCAGTAACAAAGCAAGGGTTAACAGCCAAACAAAACTCAATATTCATTGCCCTGATTCTCTAGTTTTCAGAAACACCCCATATGTGGTCGTAAACTGCTGTACGGGCACACGGCAGGATGCAGAAGGAACGCCATATGGTTTTTGGAGGGCAGATTTCACTAGGAAAATGTTAAGTTGCCATGTCACATTTGAAGACCCCCTGATGCACCCCTAGAGTAAAAAACTCCATAAAAAAGACCATTTTGAAAACTATACCCCTCAAGGTATACAAAACTGATTTTAAAAAACTTTCTTAACCGTTTAGGTGTTCCTCAAGAATTAAAGGAAAATGTAGATGAAATTTAAAAATTTCACTTTTTGGCAGATTTTTCATTTTAATAAAAAAAAATCTGCTAACAAAAGCAAGGGTTAACAGCTAAACAAAACTCTATATTTATTACACTGATTCTGTAGTTATGTAGCAGGGTTAGCACTCAAACTCTTAACTCAAATTTCTTAAATCATCGTGTTATGAGGCACCCCTAGAGTAGAAACTAAAAAAAAAAAAGAACCCCATTTTGGAGTTTTGTTGGTACTATTTTAGGGTACATATGATTTTTGATTGCTTTATATTACACTTTCTGTCAGGCAAGGTAGCCAAAAATTGCTGTTTTGGCACCGTTTTTTTTATCTTTTGTTATTTGCAATGTTCATCTTACAGGTTAGATCATGTGAAATTTCATAGAGCAGGTTGTTACGGATTCTGAAAGCCATAGTTTTTATTATTTATTGGGTGACTGTCTTATGTATGGGCTATTTTTTTTCGGTATGAGATGGCAGTTGGATTGGTACTATTTTTGGGTGCATATGACTTTTTGATTGCTTGGTATTACACGTTTTGTGATGTGAGTGTTCATCTGAGGGGTTAAGTCATGTGATATTTTTATACAGCAGGTTCTTACAGATGCGACAATACCTAATATGTATACTTTTTTAAATTTATTTAAGTTTTACACAATACCAGCATTTTTGAAACATACATTTTCTAGAGTCTCCATATTCTGAGCCATATTTTTTTTTATTTATGGAAATTATGGGCGATTGTCTTAGGTAGGGTCTAATTTTTTGCAGGATGAGATGACGGTTTGATTGGTATGATTTTGGAGTGTGTATGACTTTTTGATAGCTTGGTATTACACTTTTTGTGATGCAAGGTGACAAAAATGGCTTCTTTGGCACAGTTTTTATTTTATTTATTTTCACAGCGTTCACCTGAGGGGTTCAGTCATGCGATATTTTTATAGAGCAGGTTGTTACGGATGTGGCAATACCCAATATGTATACTTTATTTTATTTATTAAAGTTTTACACAATAATATTTTTGAAACAAACAAAAAAATCATGTTTTAGTGTCTCCATAGTCTGAGCGCCATCGTTTTTTCTTTTTTTAGGGCGACTGTCTTAGGTAAGGTATAATTTTTGAGTGATGAGATGATGTTTTGATTGGCACTATTTTGGGGTGCATATGACTTTATCGCTTGCTATTACACTTTTTGTGATGTATGGTGACAAAAATAGCTTTTTTGACACTTTCTTTTTTACAGTGTTCACCTGAAGGGTTAGGTTATGTGGTATTTTTTCAGAGCAGGTTGTTCTAAAAGAATTTTTGAAACAAAATTATAAAAAAAATTATTTTTTAGTGTCTCCATATTCTGAAAGCCATAGTTTTTATCATTTATTGGGTGACTGTCTTATGCATGGGTTCATTTTTTTCAGTATGAGATGGCGGTTTGATTGGCACTATTTTAGGGTGCTTATGACTTTTTGATTGCTTGGTATTGCACTTTTTGTGATGTAAGATGACAAAAATGACTTTTTTGACACATATTTTATTTTATTTTTTATGGTGTTCACCTGAGTGGCTAGGTCATGTGATATTTTTATACAGCAGGTTCTTATGGAAGCAATTTTGAAACAAAAAAAATCAGGTTGTAGTGTCTCTATAGTCTAAGAACCATAGTTTTTTTTATTTTTTGGGAGATTGTCTTAGGTAGGGGCTAATTTTTGGTGGGATGAGATGATGGTTAGATTGGTACTATTTTGGGGGGCATACGCCTTTTTGATCGCTTGGTGTTGCACTTTTAGTGATGTAAGGTGACAAAAAATTTGTTTTTTAGCACAGTTTTTATTTACATTTTTTGACGGTGTTCATCTGAGGGGTTAGGTCATGTGATATTTTTATAGAGCCAGTAGATACGGATGTGGTGATACCTAATATGTCTACCTTTCTTTTTTTCCCTATATTTTTACATTTATTTTTACTTTATTTTGGGAAAAGGAAAATGGCTGGTTGTGAACGAGCCTAAAAAAAATGATCTCTTTTAATTTGGGAGCGACAATAGGGCAGTGTGGATTTTGAAAGGGTATGAATATTGTGGCATGCTGCTGCAATGCCTGTCTATGGGTAGTAGTAGTATTAGTCATAGTAGTGGTAGTTGTGGCAGATGCTTTGCGTTAGTGAGGGCAGTAGGGGATTAGTGAGGAGCATCAGAAGTTGAGGCAGTGGTGGCTGTAGCAGCCATATGGTACATGTTGGCAAGCAGGCAGCAGCATGGTGGTGGCAGCAGCAGCCTTACGTAAGATGATGGTAGGCACAGGCAGCAGCAGTAGCATCAAGGCAGCAGTGGCATGATAGAGGCAGCAGCAGCCTTACAGAAGATAGTTTTAGGCACAGGCAGCAGAAGTAGTATGATGTTGGCAGTGGCATGATGGAGGTAGCAGTAGCAGCCGTACAGAACATGATGGTCAGCAGGCTGCAGCAGTGGCATGATGGTGGCAGCAACATAATGGAGGCAGGACAGCAGGCAGGCAGGCAACAACATTGGAAAGATGGGGCATCGTCAGAAAGTCCAGATCTATTCATGGGTCTTAGCTGGAGGAGTGTGAAAATCCTCCCCAATCCAAGCTTGGTACATTTTGATAAAAGTAATGTTTCGGACACTGGTGGAGGACAACTTGGTTTGGGTGTCACCCCCCCCCCCCCGCAGTGCTGAAAATCCTCCCCGAGATCACAGTGGTGGCTGGGAAAGAAAGATGAAAGAGCGTGCTGTGCCAGTTTGGGCCACTGTTCCAGTCTGCCTGCCCAGAAATCCATGGGGTCAGGGAACAGAGTATTTGCCAGAGACTAGCCAAAGAATAGGTAGGTCTGAACCTGGGCATTGAGGCGGAAGGTCTTGGCTTGCTGACTGGCCTCAGCCTTAGCACGGCACATGGAAATACTGCTCGATCATGTTGAAGAGACTGAAATGGCTGCTGCTACTGCAGCTTCTGCTGCTCGTAGAGGCGGGGGGGGGGGGTGGCTCTGCGTGGGGCAGAGAGTGGCCTCTCTTTCAGACACATTGTCGGCAGGTGGCTGCTCTCCATAAGCTGTGGCAAGCTGCATACACAGTGTTTCTTGGTAATAACGTAATTTGTCCTCCCTTTCTTCATGAAAATATTCCTCCATTTTGCTTTGATAGAGAGGGTTTAAACGTATGGCTATCCAGTAATCATTAGACTGCTTGATGTCAACGATCGGGTGTCACCATCATAATCATCATCATGATCATCATCATCCTCTTGCTCCTCCAACTCTGACTCTTCTTCCTCCTCAAGTGGCAGCACCTCCCCCTCCCCATAGTAGTTTCTGATTGTGGGTCCCTAACAGCTACAGAGTGGACAGAAGATGTGTTAGCTTTTTCTTTTTCCTTCTCCTTGGACGCCACCTGTTGCATGAGCGTCGGTGTCTCTTCAAAATAACATATGAGCGGGATGAGGGACAACTACAGCATAAACGGCATGAGCTGCAACTGCCTGACCTGGAAATAAGACATGCTCCCTGCTGAGGCTGTCTGTTGCAAGACAAAATCATTCACACCTATCTGCTGCTCGTACAGATGCTCAAGCATGTGCAGTGTTAAATTCCGGCAAGTTGGAATGTCGCAGATTAAACAGTATAGCTGCAGACCATTCTGTCACTGCAGGTCCAAGAGAGCGTTGCTCACAATGTAGAAATGGCTGAAAATAGGGATATTCTACTGGACATTGCCAGCAACCTGTGCAAGCCAGTATAGTTTTTTAAAGGCCATGCAGGGAGCATATATTGTTTTTCCCAGTTTCAGGGGTGATAGGATGTTGTCGCTGACCACCTTTTCCAGTTTGAGTCGGTGGGGTGACAGCCAGCAGGATGTTTGCTGCTTGCTGCACTTGAGAAACTGCTTGCCTGTGTGGCTACTCTCACGTAGACCGATCAGCTCCAACATGATGAGGCAATGGGTGACTTGACTCTTGATGGGAAGTAGGGTAGTGGGAGCTATGCTGTGCCTTGCTGATGTTGGGGATGGACATATTGGGATTTGATATAATAGACCAACACAAAGTGGCAAGTGGGTCTGAAGTGAAAAGAACATGATACATGGTTTTCAAATTTTTTATAAATAAAAATCTGGAAAGTGTGGTGTGCATTTGTATTCAGCCCCCCAGAGTCAATACGTTGTAGGACCACCTTTTGCTGCAATTACAGCTGCAAGTCTTTTGGGGTATGTCTTAAAGTTTTGCACATCTATAGGCTGAAATTCTTTGAAAAATGAGTCAGTCATATTGGATAGAGAACGTCTGTGAACAGCAATTTTCTAGTTTTGCCACAGATTCTCAATGGGATTTAGGTCTGAACTTTGGGACATTCTAACACATGAATATGCTTTGATCTAAACAATAGTGTTGAGCGCGAATATCGCCACTTCAAGAATTCGCAAAGATTTATCATGAAAATCTGCACTTTCCTAGCAACCAACAGGAAAGTTGCCTATAGGAGTAGTGTTGATCGCAAATTTTCGTATTGCAAATTTTTTGATTGCCGATTTTTGCAATCAAGAAAATGACTGGAGATCACGAATTCGCGAATATATGACGAATATTCGCACAAATATTAGCGAAATATTGCAAATTTGAATATTGCCCCTGCTGCTCATCACTGCTACACAATCCCATTATAGCTCTGGCTGTATGTTTATGATTGCTGTCCTGTCAGAAAGTGAACCTCCGCCCCAGTCTCAAATCTTTTGCAGCCTTTAACAGGTTTTACTTCAGGATTGTCCTGTATTTAGCTCCATCCATCTTCCCGTAAATTTTGACCAGCTTCCCTGTCCCTGCTGTGAAAAGCATCCCCACAGCATGATGCTGTCATCACATGTTTAGCAGTGGAGATGGTGTGTTCAGGGTGATGTGCAGTGTTAGTTTTCCACCACACATAGCATTTTGCATTTAGGCCAAAAAGTTCAACTTTGGTTTCATCTGACCAGAGCACCTTCTTCCACGTTTGCTGTGCAAACGCCTGAAAACACAACATCTCATGGCTTGCTTTCAAAAATGGCTTATTCCTTGTCACTCTTCCATAAAGTTCAGATTTGTGGAGTACATGACTAAGGCTACGTTCACACTTCAGTTTTTCACGGACGTAATACTGACATGGAAATGTGCACTAATAGTTGTCTTGTAGGCAGATTCTCCCACCTGAGCTGTGGATCTCTGCTGCTCCTCAAGAGTGACTATGGGCATCTTGGCTACTTCTCTAATAATGTTCTTGCCTGTGTGTCAGTTTAGGTGGGCAGCCATGTCTCGGTAGGTTTGAGATTCTGCCATACTCCTTCCAATTTCAGATGATGGAATAAATAGTGCTCCGTGAGATCTCCAGAGCCTGACATTTTTTTTTATAATCTAACCCTGCTGTCACGATCATATTGGTGTTTGACCGTGACGCGGTTGCCGTTCAGATTGGTTGCCAGGGGCAACGTATAGTTTGTGGTTTGCACGTGCACTTCCCCTTTAAGGTGTGCCTCCATGCTGTTTGGTAAGCAAGGCGTTAATCTTATGGCTAGTAGGGATTAAGGTGTTTCCGTGTTGGAGCTTTGCTCATTGCCTGGGTGGTTTCTGCCCAGTCCTTGAGGGCCACCTTATGGAACATAAATTGTCCTCCCTTTTGTTCCCTCCTTGTACCTTTACCCTTACTTGTTGTATGTGTGGTGTGGGTTGATGTTCTGGGTGTGTGTAGCGTTTTGTTGATTGTTATATATCTGGGCTTTTGTTGGTGTTGGTCCCTGCATGTATGCTATACGTCACCCGGTATGTTGATACCTCCGTGAGGGGGCTGGTTTCCCGGAGGGGTTAACCATTAGTCTGTATGCAGTGCTGCCTGGGGCTGCTGTGCTCCTTGCGGCATGGGGTCCAGGCAGTATCAGGAGTGATGGATATCTGTTTGTGTGTGTTGTCTGTACGGTGTCCTTATGTGTCACGACCCTTAGTCATGGTCGTGACTCCTTTGGAGCTGCATGCAGTTGCCCGCAGGTTTGGTGTTGTGTCAACTGCAGCTGGGGGCACTTAGTTGTTTGCCTCAAGTGCGGTTGCCGCGGACAACAGGTATGCGTGCGGTTGCCCTTGGCAACGTGTGTTTGTGTGCACTTCCCTTGTCTGGTGTGCACGGGGGTTATTGTGTGCACTTCCCCTTTAGGTTGATGTTTTCCCTTCCCTGGTGTTGGAAGGGTTAACTTCCTTCCTAGTGTGTGTGTGCACTGGGTGTGTCTGATGTTGGGTGTGGCTTCTTGGCCCTATAAAGCCTCAGTGGAAGGCAGTAGTCAGAGAGGGTGATTCAGCCATGCTTGCTGGAGACATCCTCCTGGTTATTTACCAACTGCCAGTGGGGGCCACCCTTCTGGTCATAAAATGCTACCTTGTCTTATGTGATGTTTAGGTGTATGTGGTTGCTTGTTTATTGCACCTTATGGTTTCCTGGTTTCCCGTGGGATGTATGGTGTGTGCTGTTGTCATTTCTGTTGTTTGTGGATAGCGGCACTTGCACATGGGTTCCAGGCTGTGTGTCTGTGGCAGGTAGGTGAGGTTGTAGTTTCCACGTACCTGCCACTGCCATAAGTTGTATTGGTTTCCCCTTATTTACAGCTTGGCCATTCTAGGATCCTGTTCCTCTATGTCCAGGAGGAACAGGTAGTCTACCCAGCTCCTAGCTTAAGGACCTGCGGAGGGTTAGTAGGGACCCGAGGTTCCAGAGCATGAGTCCTCCTACCTTTAAGGTCGGCTCATGCCGCTAGGAGTTAGGGTCAGATTAGGGAGGCTTTAGGAGGTGACCTGCTCCCTGATCCTGTGGTCCTGGCCAAGCAGCGACCAAACATCTACAGGTACCGCACGGCTGAGGGTTTCCCCCATCCCCAGCCGTGACATTATGCTTGGGTTCCAGTCGTGGTGGCAGCAGCAGGTAAGCGAGTTGTCTGGTGATCTTACCTGCCGATCCAGTTGCTGTATATGGTCTTTTCCCTTCTACCTGTTAACAAGGCAGCTGGAGACTCCGATTCGTCTGAGTCCTTGAGGAATCGGTTGTCTCCTATTCCTGAGCCCTATGCCAAGGACTGTCAGGGTCAGCAGGATCCAGGTTCCAGTGCATGAGCCCTCCCACCTTCTGGGTTCGTTCATGCGGTCAGGAGATCAGGGTCAGGATTAGGGTGGCTATAGGTTTTGACCTGCTCCCTTCATTTTTGTCTGGCCGAGTAACAGTTCCCATTATACGGTGGGGGGTTTCCCCCACTCCCCATCGTGACACCTGCTTTACACTTCTCAACAACTTTATCTCTCATCTATCTGGTGTGTTCCTAGTTTTTTGCGATGCTGTTTGATCACTAATGTTCTCTCACAAACCTCTAATGCCTTTAAAGAACAACTGTAGTTATACTGAGAATAAATCACACACAGGTGGACTCTATTTCCTAATGACTCGACTCCTCGTGAATCACGTTCTCCGCCATGTGAGTACAGGGCACTAATTCGATGACATGGCACGGCAGACAAGCTAATTGCTGGTGGAGGATAGTTAAACATTCCGTTATAGATGGAGCAAAGGAAGAGGAGCATTAGCAGGAGAAGAAGAAGGTGATGATGATGACAAAGATACCATATTTATTCGGGGATGCCGGTTGGCTGCCTTAAAGAGGACCAGGAGAAGGAGGACAGACTTGTTCTGATTGAGAATGCTGCCTCATGTGCTGCAATAGACCTCTGGAACCTATAATTGTGTTTGAGCGGCTTATTCTAATCCTGCATATTTTGCACAACGCTCAGTTTTTTTCTGTGCCCGCCTTGTGAAGAAAAAAACACCATATGGGAATTCATAGTACAGAGCTACAGTTGGCCGAACTTGACTTAGCTCTTGGATGTTTTGGGCCTAACCGACCAACAGTGTCAGCAGCATCACCAGATCCTGAAGCAGACATAGCCCTAGCTGTTCTTTGGGAGGTACATCGCCTCTGCTCTTTATTCCTGCCAGCACCGCCCTTCTCCACTGATGTTGTCCCCTCCTCAGCACCCTGATCCGGCTCCCAGGTTCTGTCCAGCACAATCGTCATCAGAGTCCACACTCACCCTGCCACTTTTATCAGATGGTGAGATATCATGGTTGGCTCCTGAGCTGCCCTTCCTTGCTCTGCGTTTTCCCCCACTGCCACTGTTGCTGCCCCCACTGCCAATGCCATGGCTACAGGTGACAACAGTACCACCACCATCAACACAGCTATGCATGGGGTCCCCAGCCTCCTTCCGAACATCCTCCTCATGAGAAACTAAACGTGATTGCCCTCATACAAGTCATTATCGGGGAAACTCCCTTAATTGTCTGCCATAGGGTGTGGTAGGGTTTTCTCACCACTTCTTAGGAAATAGGAAGGTGCCCCACTAGGAAGGGGCAGTGAAGACAGAGAGAACTCCACTGAAAGTCTTCTCTTTGGCTGCAAGGAGGAGGAGCAGGAGGAACACTGTGACCGCTGGCTCTAGGGCATGGTGTTAGACTCCGAAGTCGCCTCCATGTCATCTTGCTGCGATTGAGATGAGTACTGAGCCATCTCAAACATAATATCATCCTGTTTTTCCTCAATGATTATGTTGAGCCTTTACGAAGCCAGGGACACCTGCGTCTACTACTACTACTGCTTCTACTTCTGGCCGGATAGCTGCTGCTGCTGCTACTACCCACATTCTGACTCTGAGTCTTTCATTTGGAATCCTTCCTTAATACTGTGCACTACCCTGTCTATTGGTGTAGTAATCAGTATGTACTGGTTTAAATAAATTCAATAAGCCTCCAAAAATTTTTATTGGTAACGTGTGGAGACATAAATAAATGTAAGCGGATTTAGGTCTATAATCGTTATCACTCACAAATAATTTTGTGCCCTACCATGTGTATTGGTGTTGTAATCATATACTGTATTTTTCGCTTTAAAAGACGCACTTAGGTTTTTGAGAAACTAAGAAAAATAATATTTTGAACCAAAAGGTGTGCTTTTGGTGGATTTTGAACTAATGGTCGTCTGGGGATTACATTGTTATGAGGGATCCTTGGATGATGCAGTTATGGAGGAACTGTGGCTGACGCACTGTTGGGGGATCTGTGGCTGACGCACTGTTAGGCTACTTTCACACTAACGTTCGGGGCTCCGCTTGTGAGTTCTGTTTGAAGGCTCTCACAAGCTGCCCCGAACGGATCCGTCCAGCCCTAATGCATTCTGAGTGGATGCGGATCCGCTCAGAATGCATCAGTCTGGCACCATCTGTCCTCCGCTCCGCTCAGCAGGCGGACACCCGAACATTGACTTTCAATGTAAAGTCTGGATGGATCCGTCTGAATACAAATTGTACTTAGACTTTTTTAGTAAAATATAATGCAGATGGTTCCGTCTGAATGGATCCCATCGTCTGCATTATAGGAGCGGATCCGTCTGTACAAACACCAGACGGATCCGCTCCGAACGCAAGTGTGAACCTGGGGACCTGTGGATGACGCACTGTTATGGGGGATCTGTGGCTGACGCACTGTAATGGGGGACCTGTGGCTGACGCATTGTTATGGGGGATCTGTGGCTGACGCACTGTTATGAGAGATCTGTGGCTGATGCACTGTTATGGGGGATCTGTGGTTGACGCACTGTTATGGGGGATCTGTGGATGACACACTGTTATGGGGGACCTGTGGATGACACACTGTTATGGGCTATCTGTGGATGACGCACTGTTATGGGGGACCTGTGGCTGACGCACTGTTATGGGGGACCTGTGGATGTCACACTGTTATGGGGGACCTGTGGATGTCACACTGTTATGGGGATCTGTGGATGTCACACTGTTATGGGGATCTGTGGATGACACACTGTTATGGGGGATCTGTGGATGATGCACTGTTATAGGGGATGTGTGATGTGACACATAGGGCCATGAGGGGGACCAGCATAGGATGATATATGTGTGGATGACACACATATAGCATCTTATGTTGGTCCCCCTCATGGCCCTATGTTTCACAGCATTACTTTATTAATATGTGTCCCATTACACTCTGCGCACATCAGTCTCTTTGTATGTAAAGTGTATTTCTATAATGCTGAAGTAACCGCTTTCCTTTAATAAACTAGCCTAATCACCTGAAACAGTACTCACTCTATGAATGCAGCAGTCCGGCTGGTGCGTGACGTCACTCAGTCAGTCACGCTCCTCCCACTTCATTAATGAAGCAGGAGCGTGACTGACTGACGTCACGAGCCGAACAGCTGGCTGCATTCATAAAATAAGTACTGTTTCAGGCGATTAGGTTAGTTTATCAAAGGATAGCGATTGCTTCAGCATTAAAGAAATAGACTTTACATACAAAGAGACTGCTGTGCGCAGGGCCTGGTGTAATACAATGACTGCACCGGGCCCCGCCACGAGTTGTCAGTCTCCAGCCCCTCCTCCCACCCAGCATAACAGTAACTGATGTATCGCCGGCCGCGCTGTGCAGCATACTGGCCCGCGATGCATCAGTGTCAGCCATGTAAAAATGACACTGTCGCTTTATAAGACGCACTGCAATTTCCCCCCCACTTTTTTTTTGGTGGGGGAAGTGCGTCTTATAAAGCGAAAAATACGGTATATGCTGGTTTGAATAAATACAACTCCAAAAAACTAAATTAGAACTGTGTGGAGACAGAAATAAATGGAAACGGATTTAGGCTTAAATTTTGTGCGCCACTCTGTATTTTGTTGCAGTCATCGCCTGTATGCTGGTTTGAATTAATTCAATACCCTTGCCCCAAAAAATTTGGAAGTGTGTGGAGATAGAAATAGATGGACTTAGCCCTAACATTATGATATCAATCGCTGATGTTTTGTCTGCTACCCTTTGTATTTTATATGGTTTGTAAAACAATTTAAATTAACTATATGAGTTGCCCCAACACAGTTAGAACTAGTATTTCAGGTGTTTTCACTGAGATTTTAAATGCTACATCGATGGTAGACCATGTGTTGTATCGTTTTGCACATTGCTGGAAAATAAAAGCATTGTTATGTGCAAGATCTGCAGAATTAAAATAAGCCGTGGGCATTCAAGCACAAACATAGGCACCACGGCTCTATTGCAACACATGAAGCGGCATCAACTGATCCAGTGGGAAAATAGAACTAGCTGTCAGCTAGCAGAACAAGTGTCTTCTTTCTCCTGATCTCCTTTTGTGGCAGCCAAACTGCATCTACATGCAGTACAGTGTCCATGTCATCGTCATCATCAGTTACTGTCTCTCCCACTCAGACTCCTCCTCCTACTCTGTTCTGTCATCAGCCATCAGTAAGGGAATGTGTGGCCAGGAAAGAACACTATGCGCCCATCAGTCCAATGGTGTGCAAGATTAACTCCCATCTAAAATAGGTCAAATAATCCCTCAAGGCACGGATTATGTATACAGTATTTGTAGTATGACTTTAACCACCTCCCGACCGCTGTACGCACATATGCGTCCGGGAGGTGGTTGCTTTACTCCTCCTGGACGCATATACGCGTCATCTCGCGAGACGCGAGATTTCCTGTGAACGCGCGCGCTCACAGGAACGGAAGGTAAGCGAGTGGATCTCCAGCCTGCCAGCGGCGATCGTTCGCTGGCAGGCTGGAGATCCGAATTTTTTAACCCCTAACAGGTATATTAGACGCTGTTTTCATAACAGCGTCTAATATACCTCCTACCTGGTCCTCTGGTGGTCCCTTTTGTTAGGATCGACCACCAGAGGACTCAGTTAGGTCAGTACAGTCCCACCGAACACCACACTACACTACACCCCCCCCCCCCCGTCACTTATTAACCCCTTATAAACCCCTGATCACCCATGATCACCCCATATAAACTCCCTGATCACCCCCCTGTCATTGATCACCGCCCTGTCATTGATCACCCCCCTGTCAGGCTCCTGTTCAGACGTCCGTATGATTTTTACGGATCCACGGATACATGGATCGGATCCGCAAAAAGCATACGGACGTCTGAATGGAGCCTTACAGGGGGGTGATCAATGACAGGCGGGTGATCACCCATATACACTCCCTGATCACCCCTGTCATTGATAACCCCCCCTGTAAGGCTCCATTCAGACGTCCGCATGATTTTTACGGATCCGATCCATGTATCCATGGATCCGTAAAAATCATGCGGATGTCTGAATGGAGCCTTACAGGGGGGGTGATCAGTGACATGGGGGTGATCACCCTGATTACCCTGATCACCCCCTGTCATTGATAACCCCCCTGTAAGGCTCCATTCAGACGTCCGCATGCTTTCTGTGGATCCGATCCATGTATCCATGGATCCGTAAAAAATCATGCGGATGTCTGAATGGAGCCTTACAGGGGGGGTGATCAGTGACATGGGGGTGATCACCCTGATTACCCTGATCACCCCCTGTCATTGATAACCCCCCTGTAAGGCTCCATTCAGACGTCCGCATGCGTTCTGTGGATCCGATCCATGTATCCATGGATCCGTAAAAAATCATGCGGATGTCTGAATGGAGCCTTACAGGGGGGGTGATCAGTGACATGGGGGTGATCACCCTGATTACCCTGATCACCCCCTGTCATTGATAACCCCCCTGTAAGGCTCCATTCAGACGTCCGCATGCGTTCTGTGGATCCGATCCATGTATCCATGGATCCGTAAAAAATCATGCGGATGTCTGAATGGAGCCTTACAGGGGGGGTGATCAGTGACAGGGGGGTGATCACCCTGATTACCCTGATCACCCCCTGTCATTGATAACCCCCCTGTAAGGCTCCATTCAGACGTCCGCATGCGTTCTGTGGATCCGATCCATGTATCCATGGATCCGTAAAAAATCATGCGGATGTCTGAATGGAGCCTTACAGGGGGGGTGATCAGTGACAGGGGGGTGATCACCCTGATTACCCTGATCACCCCCTGTCATTGATAACCCCCCTGTAAGGCTCCATTCAGACGTCCGCATGCGTTCTGTGGATCCGATCCATGTATCCATGGATCCGTAAAAAATCATGCGGATGTCTGAATGGAGCCTTACAGGGGGGGTGATCAATGACAGGGGGGTGATCAGGGAGTCTATATGGGTGATCACCCCCCCTGTCATTGATCACCCCCCTGTCATTGATCACCCCCCTGGTAAGGCTCCATTCAGACATTTTTTTTGGCACAAGTTAGCGGAAATTTTTTGTTTGTTTTTGTTTTTGTTTTTTCTTACAAAGTCTCATATTCCACTAACTTGTGTCAAAAAATAAAATCTCACATGAACTCACCATACCCCTCACGGAATCCAAATGCGTAAACATTTTTAGACATTTATATTCCAGACTTCTTCTCACGCTTTAGGGCCCCTAAAAAGCCAGGGCAGTATAAATACCCCACATGTGACCCCATTTCGGAAAGAAGACACCCCAAGGTATTCCGTGAGGGGCATATTGAGTCCATGAAAGATTGAAATTTTTGTCCTAAGTTAGCGGAAAGTGAGACTTTGTGAGAAAAAAAACAAAAAAAAATCAATATCCGCTAACTTATGCAAAAAAAATAAAATTCTAGGAACTCGCCAGGCCCCTCATTGAATACCTTGGGGTGTCTTCTTTCCAAAGTGGGGTCACATGTGGGGTATTTATACTGCCCTGGCTTTTTAGGGGCCCGAAAGTGTGAGAAGAAGTCTGGGATCCAAATGTCTAAAAATGCCCTCCTAAAAGGAATTTGGGCACCTTTGCGCATCTAGGCTGCAAAAAAGTGTCACACATGTGGTATCGCCGTACTCAGGAGAAGTTGGGGAATGTGTTTTGGGGTGTCATTTTACATATACCCATGCTGGGTGAGAGAAATATCTTGGTCAAATGCCAACTTTGTATAAAAAAATGGGAAAAGTTGTCTTTTGCCAAGATATTTCTCTCACCCAGCATGGGTATATGTAAAATGACCCCCAAAACACATTGCCCAACTTCTCCTGAGTACGGCGATACCAGATGTGTGACACTTTTTTGCAGCCAAGGTGGGCAAAGGGGCACCTTTCGGATTTCGCAGGCCATTTTTTACACATTTTGATTGCAAGGTACTTCTTACACATTTGGGCCCCTAAATTGCCAGGGCAGTATAACTACGCCACAAGTGACCCCATTTTGGAAAGAAGACACCCCAAGGTATTCCGTGGGGGGCATGGCGAGTTCCTAGAATTTTTTTTTTTTTGTCACAATTTAGCGGAAAATTATGATTTTTCTTTTTTTTTCTTTTTTCCTTACAAAGTCTCATATTCCACTAACTTGCGACAAAAAATAAAAAATTCTAGGAACTCGCCATGCCCCTCACGGAATACCTTGGGGTGTCTTCTTTCCAAAATGGGGTCACTTGTGGGGTAGTTATACTGCCCTGGCAATTTAGGGGCCCAAATGTGTGAGAAGAACTTTGCAATCAAAATGTGTAAAAAATGCCCTGCAAAATCCGAAAGGTGCACTTTGGAATATGTGCCCCTTTGCCCACCTTGGCAGCAAAAAAGTGTGACACATCTGGTATCGCCGTACTCAGGAGAAGTTGGGCAATGTGTTTTGGGGTGTCATTTTACATATACCCATGCTGGGTGAGAAAAATATCTTGGTCAAATGCCAACTTTGTATAAAAAAATGGGAAAAGTTGTCTTTTGCCAAGATATTTCTCTCACCCAGCATGGGTATATGTAAAATGACACCCCAAATCACATTCCCCAACTTCTCCTGAGTACGGCGATACCAGATGTGTGACACTTTTTTGATGCCAAGGTGGGCAAAGGGGCACATATTCCAAAGTGCACCTTTCGGATTTCACCGGTCATTTTTTACAGATTTTGATTGCAAAGTACTTCTCACACATATGGGCCCCTAAATTGCCAGGGCAGTATAACTACCCCACAAGTGACCCCATTTTGGAAAGAAGACACCCCAAGGTATTCCGTGAGGGGCATGGCGAGTTCCTAGAATTTTTTATTTTTTGTCGCAAGTTAGTGGAATATGAGACTTTGTAAGGAAAAAAGAGAAAAAAAAAAAAATCATCATTTTCCGCTAACTTGTGACAAAAAATAAAAAATTCTAGGAACTCGCCGTGCCCCTCACGGAATACCTTGGGGTGTCTTCTTTCCAAAATGGGGTCACTTGTGGCGTAGTTATACTGCCCTGGCAATTTAGGGGCCCAAATGTGTGAGAAGTACCTTGCAATCAAAATGTGTAAAAAATGGCCTGCAAAATCTGAAAGGTGCACTTTGGAATATGTGCCCCTTTGCCCACCTTGGCTGCAAAAAAGTGTCACACATCTGGTATCGCCGTACTCAGGAGAAGTTGGGGAATGTGTTTTGGGGTGTCATTTTACATATAACCATGCTGGGTGAGAGAAATATCTTGGCAAAAGACAACTTTTCCCATTTTTTTATACAAAGTTGGCATTTGACCAAGATATTTTTCTCACCCAGCATGGGTATATGTAAAATGACACCCCAAAACACATTGCCCAACTTCTCCTGAGTACGGCGATACCAGATGTGTCACACTTTTTTGCTGCCAAGGTGGGCAAAGGGGCACATATTCCAAAGTGCACCTTTCGGATTTTGCAGGGCATTTTTTACACATTTTGATTGCAAAGTTCTTCTCACACATTTGGGCCCCTAAATTGCCAGGGCAGTATAACTACCCCACAAGTGACCCCATTTTGGAAAGAAGACACCCCAAGGTATTCCGTGAGGGGCATGGCGAGTTCCTAGAATTTTTTATTTTTTGTCGCAAGTTAGTGGAATATGAGACTTTGTAAGAAAAAAAATAAAAAATAAAATCATCATCATTTTCCGCTAACTTGTGACAAAAAATAAAAAGTTCTATGAACTCACTATGCCCATCAGCGAATACCTTAGGGTGTCTACTTTCCGAAATGGGGTCATTTGTGGGGGTTTTCTACTGTTTGGGCATTGTAGAACCTCAGGAATCATGACAGGTGCTCAGAAAGTCAGAGCTGTTTCAAAAAGCGGAAATTCACATTTTTGTACCATAGTTTGTAAATGCTATAACTTTTACCCAAACCATTATTTTTTTGCCCAAACATTTTTTTTTTATCAAAGACATGTAGAACAATAAATTTGGCGAAAAATTTATATATGGATGTCGTTTTTTTTGCAAAATTTTACAGCTGAAAGTGAAAAATGTCATTTTTTTGCAAAAAAATCGTTACATTTTGATTAATAACAAAAAAAGTAAAAATGCCAGCAGCAATGAAATACCACCAAATGAAAGCTCTATTAGTGAGAAGAAAAGGAGGTAAAATTCATTTGGGTGGTAAGTTGCATGACCGAGCGATAAACGGTGAAAGGAGTGTAGTGCCGAAGTGTAAAAAGTGGCCTGGTCATGAAGGGGGTTTCACCTAGCGGGGCTGAAGTGGTTAATAACAGTAAATAAGATTATAATAGATTTAATGTTAAAAACACAAAATAAAACACAAAATAGAATTATGCAACATAAAATTATAGAAAAATAGATATTTCCTGTAGATACCAATAAAAAGACCATATGATCTTATAAGTGGTAATTAACAAATGATTCTTCCTTAGATTATAATGATTATGTTTCCTTATTAATATATAGATTATATATTGGAACACCAATGTTAAATATCAAGGGATGAATAATACCCTATTGTTATTTGTGTTGCTTTTTTTTTTTTTTTTACATATATCTTAATTCATTAATTCATTATTCAAAAATTCTTAGATAGGCACTCGGACGTCTAGAGTACATGCAGCACACACAATTTTAATCACAATAATAAAACAATAATAAAACAACAATCTATAAAAACAATTAAAATGATGAGTAGGATATGGAATAAATTATTGTATAAATTATTGTATAAATATTGTGCAAATATAAAGAGTCCATCAAGTTATAGGTGATCCACCCTGGGATAGATAATTGCTTTCATTATTGCACATAACTCCTCTTACTATTCAGTGACTTTCATTATGTAATCCATCCACTATGTAATCGATGAAACAGTTCAATGAAATAGTTCAATTAAATAGTTCTCCTTTATGTTATATATAGTTTCAATTAATATGACCCTTTTATTTTTTCTTTAGAAGTTATAGCGTTATAGCCAAAGGGGTTAGTGGATCTTATCGATCTAACGGCATATACATAATTGGTATCACACGATTGTATTCCAGAGGTACTCACTATTCGGTCGGTCTCTGCGAGGTACATGTACAATAAAGTTTCCACACTAATTTTCAGTATGGAGTATCACCTCTATTCTTGTGTGAGCGATCGTGTTTTCAGTCGGAAATCGGCGTCCCTAGTGCTACCGACTCCTCCTCCTTCAATCGATCACGTGATGGAGATCAGCCAATTGAGAGGCTCGTTTTCCCTGCTTGCCGGCTAAGCGGGGATTTTGAATGCTAAATTGTCCATTCCAACTACTGAATCAGCTGATTGTATAGTAATTTGATGTTGTTTATTCTCTCCAGCACATACTAAGTTCAAGTGTCATGAAGCCAAGATTCCCCCCAGACGCGTTTCGAAGTCTTATTAATTTTCTGACTTATTCTTCAGGGGTAACCAACATCTTAATTAATTAATTACTTATCCAGGTCCCTGCAAGTGGCTGATATGACTGAGAGGCTAACAGACTGCCTGATCTGTATACTTTAAGTCAGTGTTTCCCAACCAGTGTGCCTCCAGCTGTTGCAAAACTACAACTCCCAGCATGCCTGGACAGCCTTTGGCTGTGCAGGCATGCTGGGAGTTGTAGTTTTGCAACAGCTGGAGGCACACTGGTTGGGAAACACTGCTTTAAGTGTTTCTGTGAGTGGTTCCTGCAAAGAAAAGGAATAGAGTTCTTATACTCACGGCAACCTAATTATGTCGCTACAGTGGGATTTACTTGCTGTTAGATATGTGGCATGCTTCAAGCCAGAGCTCTAACACTTGCTGGTCTCATATTGTTATGTTACTCTCAGCGTCCCAATATTGTTATTGTTTTAACTTACACCTGGCCACGTTGCTAGCATTGTAGTCGCTACCGTACCACTAATTGGATTCTGATGTCATGTGCTAAACCTCAATGAAAGATACCTAGCTATCATTATTTCTCCAAAAAGCCACCCCTGCCTTGTATTGTCATGTGGCAGAGAGTGTGGGCGGCTCCTTCTAATTTTTCCTTGCTTTGCAAGGTACATGCCACCTTGGATACCTGGAACAGATGTTACTGGCAGGTACACTACATGTCATTCACGGCCTACTGGGTCAATGTTTTTTGCCGTAGCAGAGACACAGCACTAAAGCAACAAGGCCAGGTCCTTTTGACACCTCCACAATTGTGCCGGTTGGTCTGGTTCCCACACCAAGAGTTTATCCACCTCGGGCACATCTTCCTCCATGGACGTACTCCAGTATTGTAGCACTGCACAACACCTTTTAGGAAGATGCAGCGCTTGCATGAGCACCTCAACCCCTTCAAACAGCTGATCAGCAGGGGTGTCGGAAGTCAGACCCTTACCAATCTGGTATTGACGATCTATCCTGAAGATAGATTGTCAATATCATGAAACTGGACGGCCCCTTTAAATGTGTTATTGTTAGGTAATTTGTGCATTCAGTAAAACATACACGCATTGAATTCTTTTTTGTGCATTAACCTTGTTCATTACTAGTTAGTGGTTAATCATAAAACTGATTCATTGAACGTTCTATATTAAGTGGAGAATATTGTCACTTTCCAAATTAGCATTTTGGATATGAAAACTATAAACTGCAACAGAATGAAAAAAAGAATTAGATTTGTTTGTATCTAAAGAACCTAACAATAATTGGTAGAAAAATGCAGTAGTCTATAAGAAAACATGCTAAGTACTTGCAAGCTGAACAGTCAGCTAGCCTTTCATTAGAGCATCCCTTACTTAAATCGGTTCAGCGTCCTGAATTTTGCATATAAATTTCATTATCTCTAATGAATTCCCTAACTAGGTGTCACATTATTTAATATTTTATGGTAGAAAAATGGAGGAAGATAATTTATAATTCAAAATACTTCAAGCTTTAAAAATGGTTATGAACTGTCTTTTTTTCTAAATCCCCATGAAGATATTAACACCGAACAAAAATAAAAAAAATGTTCTGGTTGGTGAAATATCAGATCTGGAAACTTCTAGTCATGATATATACATATACTTATGCAAGAAACAAATCAAGGAAATGTATTCAAAATAACACTGACTTGGGAAATGTGCATGGACTTGATGTTATTTTTACCTTGTGTACACAGAAGTTAAAATGTAAAAAACAAGAAAGCCTGGTAAATGCTTGGAAAACTCTACACATGTTGACATCCCTTGCACTGACATTTTTTTGTTCTGTGATAACGTCAGAATAACTGCTATGAGGCAGTGACAGGCCTCATGGCTGTTAGGGGAGGTGTATGTCAGGATTTTCCATATCTTCCCCATCAGTTGCCAGGCCTGAGGCAATACCAGGTGCCACATTCTCCTGAGAATAAAATAAACCTCAGAGTGAGAGAGGGTGGAGAGTGGGATCCTGGGAAGTGTCACAAAAATAGCTCCCTTATGTTTTTGTAAAGTATGGAGAGGCCTTCATGTTTACAGCTCAACGGAGTACATTGGAACAGGGATCAGTAACCTCTGGCACTTCAGCTGTTCCGAAACTACAATACCCACAATGATGCAGTCATTTCTATTGGAGTAAAAAGAACAGTCATGCAAGCATGCATGCTGGATCTTGGAATGATTTTGGAGTTCATAATAGGAACAAAAATGTTACATTTTAGAACACTGGTAAATACAGTAAGAGGAGGACAACCCCATAAAACTGTGCAGAATGTACATTATAAGTAATACCTTAAAGAGGTTATCCAATCCTAAAAGAAGCCCCCCCCCCCCCCATATGCCGGGCCACCCACACTGAATATACTTACTTAGCCTGTTGATCCTTCCCCGACACTGAATGTTTTCATCTAGGCACAGGGAGAAGCGACAGTGCTGGGACCAGGAGCGGCGCAGGGAGCGGGATAAGTATATTCAGCTTGGGGGCCCGGCATATGGGGGGGCTTTTTTTTAGGATTGGATAACCCCTTTAAATTGAGAACTATGAACATCATGTTGAATGTTGCTTCATTAGAAGGTAAAACACAGCAAGTATGTACATGGTCTGACTTGAAACCCCAGCCCCCCGTGTCAAATGTATGATGTATTTTACTGTTCAAACTATACAAAAAGCCCTATTGGAGATCCTCGGGATATCAATGCAAATAAACAACGGTCAATGGATGAAAAAAAAAAACTTTAGGAATCTCCACTAAATTTTATAAAATTAACTCTTTATTTCATTGTTTTAAAACATATGGTGTCAGGACAGAAAGAAAAGTTAAAACTATCAGTCCAAGATGGATTTTGTACCAATTTACCCAGTGGCTGCTAGTGATCACTAGCGGTAACTGAGATGCATGTGGCCATATGGCTGTTATATCCACATCCAAATGCTCATTATACTATGTTGGGAAATGGGCAAAACAACATGTGTGATTTAAAGTGTATGACTTGTATAGATGATAGAGACAGGCTGGTATTGTAATGGTGATTTGTTGTTCATACGTATGCACATGGAAAGCAGGCTTTTAGATGACTGAATAGTGCTAAAGTCCAACCACACAACATTTGTTGTGGTTAATTTTTGCCTGTTTATTTCACAGGTATAGCACTTTGGTCAATTGCCCTGCAATTGCTACACTCAATGGCATACATTGTTACTAAACACTATGTATATGCCGCCCCTATCTTTATCGCTCTGTACTGTGCAGTGGTAAGCCTCAATGAACGCACGTGTTGCTGACTGACTTGCCCTCAGAAAGACATCGCTCACTGTATAACACACTTGGACTGTCTAAAACTAAAGCGCAGCACGATTACACACAGAAGTGGCTTCATCAGGGGATGTGGGGTACTAGCGTGCGCGCGCTACACAATGCCGATTGATATGCATGTTTGGGATCCGCCCCCAAACGTCAGCATCCAATGATGAAGCGGTAATGCAAATTGGCTGGCGCACGTCACTAATCAGCTGGCGCATGTTGCTGACTGGAGCGGGCGCATCACTGTGAGGTATTCCTGCGTTCACTCCCATTTTAACCCTCACTGAACTCCCGTCGCCGATCTCCTCCCCATCTATGACACTCAAAATTGTGAGCTAACCCTCTGGGTGTCACTAATCTGTTTTCACCCATGCTGGGGAGAATATATAGAGAGCTAACACAGAATTGTTCTTACTGATGGCCCTCCTGTCTAGCCATGTTATACTATATACATGTGATCTTATGTATATGCACCTAAATTTAGGTCTATTGACTCTATGGTAACAGTATATAAAACCGATTACCATGCTGTAATATGGTTGCATAGTGCAACATGCATTGTATAAATACAGGGAGTGCAGAATTATTAGGCAAATTAGTATTTTGACCACATCATCCTCTTTATGCATGTTGTCTTACTCCAAGCTGTATAGGCTCGAAAGCCTACTACCAATTAAGCATATTAGGTGATGTGCATCTCTGTAATGAGAAGGGGTGTGGTCTAATGACATCAACACCCTATATCAGGTGTGCATAATTATTAGGCAACTTCCTTTCCTTTGGCAAAATGGGTCAAAAGAAGGACTTGACAGGCTCAGAAAAGTCAAAAATAGTGAGATATCTTGCAGAGGGATGCAGCACTCTTAAAATTGCAAAGCTTCTGAAGCGTGATCATCGAACAATCAAGCTTTTCATTCAAAATAGTCAACAGGGTCGCAAGAAGCGTGTGGAAAAACCAAGGCGCAAAATAACTGCCCATGAACTGAGAAAAGTCAAGCGTGCAGCTGCCAAGATGCCACTTGCCACCAGTTTGGCCATATTTCAGAGCTGCAACATCACTGGAGTGCCCAAAAGCACAAGGTGTGCAATACTCAGAGACATGGCCAAGGTAAGAAAGGCTGAAAGACGACCACCACTGAACAAGACACACAAGCTGAAACGTCAAGACTGGGCCAAGAAATATCTCAAGACTGATTTTTCTAAGGTTTTATGGACTGATGAAATGAGAGTGAGTCTTGATGGGCCAGATGGATGGGCCCGTGGCTGGATTGGTAAAGGGCAGAGAGCTCCAGTCCGACTCAGACGCCAGCAAGGTGGAGGTGGAGTACTGGTTTGGGCTGGTATCATCAAAGATGAGCTTGTGGGGCCTTTTTGGGTTGAGGATGGAGTCAAGCTCAACTCCCAGTCCTACTGTCAGTTTCTGGAAGACACCTTCTTCAAGCAGTGGTACAGGAAGAAGTCTGCATCCTTCAAGAAAAACATGATTTTCATGCAGGACAATGCTCCATCACACGTCCAAGTACTCCACAGCGTGGCTGGCAAGAAAGGGTATAAAGGGTCTTCGGATGCGATGGGTATATGGGTATAGATGACTATATGATTACCTAGTGATCCCATGACATGCAATCAATTGGGCACATCGTTCTATACCTGCCTGACTCTTGGCAGTATTCCTCATAAATAGGTGCCATGATTTTTACTATGTGAGATGTTAGATAAAGGCCGTATCCGAAAATCCTTCATTTAGGCCATTTGCCCTGAGAGTCCGCAACCTATGGATCCATCTTGCCTCTTCCTGAAGCAACTTTTGGTCCAGGTTACCACCTCTGGGGCCCAATTTGATCTTGGTCAAACCCCAGAATTTTAAGATGTCCAAATTACTGTGGTGGGCATATGTAATATGTCTATACAGTGAGGTGTCTTTTTCTGGATTAATGGCACTAATGTGTCCTGATATTCTACTGTATGCATTTATATCAGAAAACCGTCCCATGTGGTATTCACTGCACTATTAATATATACAATAAGAAATGAGCTGGCCAACTCTGTAATAAACTGTAGAAACTGAAATAAGGATGTGGGTTAAAGGTTACATAGTAGAATATGTACAAGGGATAACTTTTGTGCTGAGGAAATCCACATATATTAGTCAATGTTTTGGTAACACATCTTTTTCCTTTTTTGTGGTTTGGCTCGCAGTCAATACGTTTATGTCATGAGATACAACTGTACGCAAGCCAGAAGAGACTGAAATAACCTTCAAAGGAATGAAAGCCTAGCTATTGCTCAATTTCCATCTTTAAGAGAAAGCCTTTGGAGATGAACTATTGCAGTGATAGTCATCTGGGGAATGTGCCCAAACATCTATGTTTATGTGTCTTTTACTAAATGCTAGACATTTTTTAACTTCTCTTCATGAGTGAAATTATTTTTATGTATTTCTTTTTATGTATCTCAATTGCATTTGTTTTCTAAAAAAAAGACAACCCTATAAAAAACTGCTTAGCATGACGCCATTTGTTACAATATGATTACTGTGTCTGAATATTTTGGAAATTGTACAAACAGCGGTTCCTTAAAGGTGTATTCCAGCCTGTGACCATTATCTATGCACTGGATACAAAGCATTAGTAAATTCAGGTTCTTTTAATTTTTTCACATTTTGTTATGTTGCAGCCTTGTGCTAAGAAAATCCACTTTTTCCTCTTCATTTACACTCAATGAACAGCCATTTTCAGGTCTCACCAGAAATGTTCAAGTGGGTTCAAGTCAGTGCTCTTGCTGGGCCTCTCAAGGACTTTCACAAAGTTGTTCCTAAGGCCTTATTCACACTTCAGTGTTTTTTCAGTGATTTCCATCAGTGATTTGTGAGCCAAAACCAGAAGTGAAGCCACGGAATAATGGAAAGATCTGCACCTGTCACGGCTGTCATGGTCTGGTGGTAGTGGACTATGAGACTTTTGCCATGCATGCTTGTTGCTGGTGGCAACGTGTTGTTAGCATGATTTTACACTTCCCCTTTAAGGCTGGTGTTTCTTCCCATTTTGGTTTGTTTAGGGTCAAAGGAGTGTGCAAAGTGGAGCTGGGTGTGGCTTCATGGCTCTTCTTATACTTGAGTTGTGAGCTTGAGGTTAGTGGTATGTCTGCCTTTGTATGAGTAGGAGCTTTGGATGTGTCACCTGTCCGTGAGGGCCTCCCTGTGGAACAGCAAGGTCTTTGGCAATGTCATCCCTATATTTCCTCGTGTTCCCTTACCCTTCCTCACCTGTTTATGATGTTTGGTGTGGTTTATGTACAGGGTGTTTATTGTATGTCATTTGGTGTTCCATGTCTGGTCTATTTGGTGTTTGTAGTCCAGCATGGTTGTTTGACATTTCCCCTGTCCATCTGCGGAAGTGGGCTCCATGGTTTCCCGGAGGGGTGAACCACAAGTCAGCAAGCTGTAGTTGTTCCACCCAGTCGTTGTGGCAGGAAAGTGGTGGTTGTTCCAGTGCGTGTCGTTTGCGCTGGGCTCTTACCTACCATTATGTGTTTATGCTTGATCTCTGCTCCTTCATTGTTGCTAGGCCTGTGGGAGATTCCGGTTCTTACGTGTCTTGGAGGAATCGGTTGTCTCTTTCTCCTTGCAATACCATCAGGGATCATCAGGGCGAATTAGGGTCCTATATTCCGGGTATGAGCCATCCCACCATCAGGGTTGGCTCATACAGCCACGAGGTCGGGATTGTATTTAGGCATGCAATAGTAGTGTTGAGCATGAATATTCGAAAAGCAAATTTTTATCTCGAATATCGCCACTTCGAGATTTCGCTAATATTTAGAATATAGTGCTATATATTCGTTATATCGAATATTCGCCATTTTTTTTCCATCTGAACACATGATTCCTCCCTGCTTTTTGCTTGTGGGCCAATGAGTCATTGGCCCACAAGCAACTTAAGCAGGGAGGACTCATGACTTCAGATGGAAAAAAATTATAAATTCAAAAAAACGAATATATAGCTCTATATTCAATATAGTGCTATATATTCGTTTTTTAGAATATTCAGCATTTTTTTTCCACCTGAAGTCATGAATGATTCCTACCTGCCTAAGTTGCTTGTGTGCCAATGACTCATTGGCCAATTACTTATAATGAATATTCAAATTCGCAAATATTTGATAAATATTCTACAGTGACTCATTGGCCCACAAGCAAGAAGCAGGGAGAAATCATGTGTTCAAATGGAAAAAATTAAGAAAATTCTAAAAACAAATATATAGCACTACATACTATAGTGCTATATATTCATTTTTGACCCACGCCTGTATTGATTGCGTAATATTCACATATTATGCGATTATTACCTTGTTGATTTTCGAGCAAAAATTATATTCAAATTTGCGAATATTTGACGAATATTTGCGAAATATCACGAATTCGAATATGACCCCTGCCGCTCATCACTATACAATAGGAGGTGACCTGCTCCCTTATCCCAGCCTCTGGCCTAGTTGCTTTAACAATGGGTCCTCATTGTACGGTGGGAAGTTTTCCCTACTCCCCACCGTGACAGCACCTGTCCTGTGGTTTTGATCCACACTTGGCTTTTGCTCAGAAATCAAAGATCGTATGATGTGGGTCATTGTCCTGTTGGAAGGTGAACCTTTAGTCTAGTCTGAGATCCAGGGCACTCTGGATCTGGTTTTTATTAAGAATATCTCTGTACTTTGCTCCATTCAGCTTTCCCTCACCCCTGACCAGTCTCCCTGTCCCAGCTGCTGAAAAACATCCTTACAGCATGGTGCTGGCACCACCATGCTTTACTGTTGAGAAGGTATTGGACAGATAATGATGGCAAAAAGTTAAATACTAGTTTTATCAGACCAGATAATCTTCTTTCTCACAGTCTGATAGCCTTTTAGGTGTTTTTTTTTTTTTTTTTTTAACTCCAGGAGGGGTTTTTATGTGTCTTTTAGGCCTCATGCACATGACCACAAAAACGGGTTCCGTAGTTCCGTGATCCGTGTCCGTTTTTTCTTCCGTGGGTCTTCCTTGATTTTTGGAGGATCCACGGTCATGAAGAAAAAAGTCGTTTTGGTGTCCGCCTGGCCGTGCGGAGCCAAACGGGTCCGTCCTGACTTACAATGCAAGTCAATGGGGACGGATCCGTTTGACGTTGACACAATATGGTGCAATTGAAAACGGATCCGTCCCCCATTGACTTTCAATCTAAAGTCAGGAGTCCCTATTAATATACCATAGGATCAGAGTTTTCTCCAATACGATGGTATATTTTAACTTGAAGCGTCCCCATCACCATTGGAACTCCTCTATGTGAAAGGTCTGTGCGGCGCATTGCCTATAGCACAGACCTTTCAATTACCAGTAGGAGGAGCGCCCGGCCGGTCACAGACAGCGCAGCAGGTAAGTATAATGCTTCTAATTGCTAAGTAACCATGGAAGCCAGGACTGCAGTAGCGTCCTGGTTTCCATGGTAACCGATCGGAGCCCCAGCGATTAAACTGGGACTCCGATCGGAACTCTCCGCTGCCACCAATGATGGGGGGGATTTTAATTGGGGGGGGGGGGTGCCACCAATGAGTTAAATACAGGGGAGGGAGGGGGGGCCGCACTGGCCACCAATGAATGTAATACAGGGGGGGGAGGGGGTCTGCCCCCTCCTGCCTGGCAGCCCCTGATCTCTTACAGGGGGCTATGATATGCACAATTAACCCCTCAGGTGCGGCACCTGAGGGGTTAATTGTGCAGGTCACAGCCCCCTGTAAGAGTTTGGGTGCTGCCAGGCAGCAGGGGGCAGTCATGTACACAGTTCTCAGTATATTCTAACTTGAAGCGTCCCCATCACTATGGGAATGCCTCTGTGTTAAAATATACTGTCGGATCTGAGTTTTCACGAAGTGAAACTCAGCTCTGAAAAAGCTTTTATGCAGACGGATCTACGGATCCGTCTTTGTGAAAGTAGCCTACGGCCAAGGATCACGGACGCGGATGTCAATTTTATGTGCATCCGTGTTTTTTCACGGACCCATTGACTTGAATGGGTCCGTGAACCGTTGTCCGTCAAAAAAATAGGACAGGTCCTATTTTTTTGATGGACAGGAAACACGGATCACGGACGCGGATAAACAACGGTGCATTTTCCGAGTTTTCAACGGACCCATTGAAAGTCAATGGGTCCGCAGAAAATCACGGTAAATAGAACAACGGACACGGATGCACACAACGGTCGTGTGCATGAGGCCTAACTGAGGAGTCGCTTCTTTCTAGTCACTCTGCCTTAAAGCTCAGATTGGTGGAGCTAGCAATGATGGTTGACATTTTTGATGTTTCTCTCAGGCTTTTTGAAGCTCAGCCAGAATGGTTTTTGCTTACCCTTCTTACCAAGGCCTTTCTTCCCTAATTGCTTTATTTGGTGAGGCAGACAGATTTAGGAAGAGTACTGGTTGTTACAAAACCTGTTCCATTTAAGAACTATTAAGGCTCTTGGTAACTTTCAGTGCAGCAGACATTTTTTGTACCATTCCAAAGATCTGTGCCTCCACAAAGTTTCTGATCTCTACATGCAGTTCTTTCTTCATCAGAATGATGGGGGAAGACTTGAATATTTTATTTTAGCACAAAGCCACAACATAACAAAATGTGGAAAAAGTGAAATGGTCTGAAGACTTTCTAAGTGCATTGTAGGTGATAAATGGTAGATGGTTAAACATGCACCTTGCCTCTCCATTCATCTCCAAGGGACTGATGGAAATAGCCAAGCACCATACTCTCTTATTTTCAGTAGTCTCATAGAAAATGAATGGAGCAGTATCTTGCATACTTGATCAAAACTTGACATATATGGGACCCTAAGTTTTCATAATTGGTGGGGTTCCCCATGGTCAGGCCCCCAACAATTAGACACTATTCGTGGATAGAAAAGAAGTTTAAATCTTGGGACACCTCCATTAAGTTAAAGGGTCATTCCCCTCTTAACATTTATGGCATATCCATAGGATATTCTGCAAACATTGACATGAGAATAACCCTTTAAGATGCTGAAATGTTTTGCAGCATCTTAAGTCCTATATCTCTGAAGTTCTACATTGTTCTCTCCCCTCAATGGAAGCTAAAATGTGTAAAGGTGAATTCACATGTGGCATAATTATGCCACAGACAAATCCGCCAAAAAATTTCACTTATCTTCACTGTTTCATGGAAATCTGCAGCAAGTCTGGAGGCTCAGTGGTTAGCACTGGTGCTTTGCAGCGGTGGGGTCCTAGGTTTGAATCCAACCAAGGACAACATGGAGTTTGTATGTTTTCCCCATCTTTGTGTGGGTTTTTCCCGCACTCCAAAGATGTACTGATAGGGCCCTTAGATTGTGAGCCCCATTGGGGACAGCTTGATGCTAATGTCTGTCAAGTGCTGTGGAATAAAGCTGTGCATAAAAAAATAAAAAAATAAAGTCTGCTGCAAATCTTCATTTTAATTTGTCAGATGTGGATTTCATTGCAGATTTATCTATAACATGAAATTACACTGTGTATGATTCCACCTTAAAGTGTTTTGAAGGGTTTTAATATTAATGTTCTATTCTCAGGATAGGCTAGCAATGTCTGATTGGCTAGGGGTCCAACACCCCACAACTCCCCAACACTGGGGTTTCTTAAATGTAATCTCCTCCTATTAACTGTAGAAGTTATGTCCTAAAGCGGCAGCTGTGTTGTATATATTTCAGAGTCTAAAAGTGATATTAAAGGACAGAATTTTAGACATTCCATTGCTAGGCATATATCCACAATACTAGAGCAGAGTGTAAATCAGGTCAAATTTACCACCTGTTCGGAAATAGCTGAATAAAAGGAACTTTTCAAAGGGAAAGACATTGAGCAGAATGCACACAGTCACATATATATATATATATATATATATATATATATATATATATATTATGCTTCATCTAAAACAGATCTGCTAACCATATTTTTTATTTTTTCTGGACAACTTAGCTCAAAATCACGTACAGCCAATATGTTTTACGGAAACTTGGAAAACCATAATGAATGATAATGATTATAAGTAATACAGGTTTATAGCGCAATATACTGGGAAAAACACAATACCAGCATTTACTGTGAGTTGTCAACTGCTGATAATTACTAGCGATGATCGAAGTTTAAAAAAAAAATTGATTCGGACTCTTCCCAGAATTTTTCAATAGTTTCTGTGCGTCAGTACGACAGGCAGGTGACAAGCGTCAATCTTAGACTCAGTTCACACTTCAGTTATTTGGTCAGTTCTTGACCAGTACATGACCAAATAAGTTAAGGTTAGCATCAGGTATACTGTACTTAACCATGCAGTTTCCACTATAGAGTTAATGAGCTGTCTTCTTTTACACCGTCTGCTGATTCCACATAGATTGCTAGAGAACCTGTTCTGTTACACGCTGATACAAGTAGTGGCCCCATGGCACAGTGGACAGAGTGTCAGCAGTAAGTTTGTGTTGACGTCACTGTTTACTTTTCCCTTCTTCTGATCCATCAGAAGAACAACCGTGTCAATCATGTTGACTCCATGAGGAGTCAACATAGTGGCCCAGTCAGAGTGGGGAGGGTGGCAACAACATGAGGAGTCAACATAGTGGCCTAGTCACAGAGTGGTGAGGGTGGTAACAGAATGAGGAGTCAACATAGTGGCCCAGTCACAGAGTGGGGAAGGTGGCAACAGCATGATGAGTCAACATAGTTGCCAGTCACAAAGTGGGGATGTGGGGAAAGGGGGGGGGGCAACAGAAGTGGCAGTAACAGCACAAACTGGTGGGTGGCAGTAGAGGAAAATGGCAGCAGGTCTGTGGCACCAGGCAGGGTGGCAGCATCAGAACAGTGAAACATGTCACCAGGAGTAACTGGCCATTTTTCACACTGTTTTGATGTGGCAGCTCACTACAGTCAGAACATTACTGCCATAATGACCAGACATGCATCAGACACCAGCGTGTGGAAATCCAGGCTGATCTATGCCTAATTCATCTTTACAAATGTAATATTGGAATGAAGTGAAGAAACAAAAGGTTTTGTACCAGTGACTTGTGAGTATGACTTCTATTGCTCACTCACATACAATATTGCCACAATGAGGTAAAAAGAACACACAAGTCTGCAAGTTTGAAAGACTGTATTGCATGAGCTGCCACTGGCTAACATTGAATTTACACAGTGGAGTACCCCTGTCTTCCTGCATCATCAAGAAATCAGTCAGGACCTTCCTCTGCTCATATAGTCAGTCTAACATGTGGAGGGTAGAGTTCCAATGGGTTAAGAGTGGGTGAAGTGCATGCACAGTTTACAACCAGATTAAATATGTGTGCCATGCAGGGATTTTTCCTGAACCCTCTCTTTTCTGGACCAGTGTCCCTGACCCTTGTGGGTCCGCTGTCAATAACACAGAGACTATGCCAGAAGGTAGTGTCCTGGTAGTTTCCCTGCAGTGAAGTCTATATCCCTGTATAGGAGTAAAAACTGACCTAAATGCTTGTGAATCCATCCTTAAGCCTCTTGCACACGACCGTATGTATTTTGCGGTCCGCAAAAAAATGATCTGCTAAAAATACGGATGATGTTCGCGTGCATTCCATATTTTGCGGAATGGAACAGCTGGCCCCTAATAGAACAGTACTATCCTTGTCCATTATGCGGACAATAATAGGACAAGTTCTATCTTTTAGCGGAACGGATATACAGATATTCGGAAACTGAATGCACACGGAGTACCTTCCGTTTTTTTTGCGGACCCATTGAAATGGATGGTTCCTCATACGGTCCGCCAAAAAACTGAACGGACATGAAAAGAAAACACATTCGTGTGCAAGAGGCCTTACAGACACCTACTGGGTGTCTCCTTCAAGGACTAAGTATGAAAGGTCATTGAAAGGAACTATGTCCAATTAGATGAACATTCAGTATGAGCACATTTTCCTTTTATAAGGATCTTTTTTATACCTGCAGATAGTGCTTATAGAATCTCTAGGGAGAATAGTTAAATATATTCTGACATGATTTGAACTGCAAGTCAGTGACTGGCCTTAGTTTTCATGAAGCGTTATAAACGGTTTTGATTCTGTTTGGAATCTCACGTCTGTACATTCCCAGATGGATATGATACACATAGCAGATCTTCATGAGGTCATCATCACTGATGGGAAGCTAGCAGTCGTTAACACCACTTCCTCACTGTGCTGGGGCCTTGAGATAAATTGGAACACTATGTTCTCTTTGTGATCATATGAATTTTCTCCATGTGCTCTAGTTGCTTCCCATGGTTGGAAAATTGGATTATGACCTTCACTGGCATGGACACTGGTGTAACTAAATAAAGTATATGCTGACACCATAGACATAAAAGATGATAATAAAAATCTCCCATGAAAGGAGATCTGATAGGTATAAGGCAGACAATCGAGATCTACTGTTATTTAGATGTTTCCTTTACAACAAGGTCTGCAGCTTATGTGGTCCTGCGTGACCGGAATACTCCAAGATTTAATGCAACAACAAAAAGAAGAGTATATATAATACCTTACATATGAAATATATATTTTTATTAATGATTAAAAAAGCGTGCAATACACTGTCATGAATAACATATAGTATGAGTTTCCAAAGTTGTTAATACAACGTCTATATCGTCTAATAATAGATTTAACACATATACATGAGTTGCAATTCATTATGCAAGGGAAACACTATATGCGTGGCTTTATGTAATGCAGGATATGGTAATCTCTGCTGAACTAAAGTGCAAGTGTGTCCCAACATCTATCTCATGTAATATAAAGTGACTAGTGCATAATTGTAGGTAAGAGGGATGATCTGTCTATACCTGTAAAATGACGATATGGACGAAGGTGCCGCTCCTCGACTCGCGTTTCGTCGTCAGTGAGGACGTGTTTTTTTTTACCCGGACCCAAACACGGACATTTTCGGAAAAAATCGGGTTCGAGTTTGGCGATTTAATGGAGCTTGTTGAAAGGCTGCAGGGCAGCCAATCAACAAGTGTTTAACTTGTGTGCCCTTAGAAGACATCTGTCACGGATGATGTTGCAGATAGCTGGAACTTATAAATAAACATCCGACTGGCTTGATCCCAACTAAGGAGCATATGGGTGAGCCCTATAAAATCCTAAGAGATCTCCCTGACTGCTATGCCCATGGAAGGGTCTGAATTATAGACGATTGCATGCCCACGTACCTAAGACTGTGTGACACCTGAAGACCCTATTATAGTGAGGAGACACGACCACCAGCTCCCTGCACTTAATACGGACGGAGTCAGGGTCACCTAGAATCAAGCCAGCAAGGAAACACAAATAAAGAAAAAGACTTATTCAAGCAGTGAACACCTCATCCATAAACCGCAAAGTGAGGCAGTATGGGAGGGAATATAAAGGGAGACAATTAGTCTAAATAGGTGACACCTGGGAGAAGGAAAGGAGATGACAAAGTGAAACCAAAACAAAGAACGTCATGCAAGAGGTAGAGAAGAACGTCTGCCAGACCTTCTCACAGAACTGGCGGTGACAGTACCCCTCCTTCTACGGGTGGACACTCAGATCCCACCTTCTCAGGATGAGACCTATGGAAAGCCCTGATGAGACGAGTGGCCTTAATGTCCGCCGCTGGGACCCACACCCTCTGCTCAGGACTATAACCCTCCCAATGAACAAGGTACTGGAGAGAACTGCGGATAATGCGAGAATCCACAATCCTAGAGACCTGAAATTCAAGATTGCCATCAACAAAAATCTGAGGAGGAGGCAAAGAGGAGGGTACAGTGGGTTGGACATAAGGTTTTAATAGGGACCTGTGAAAAACATTATGGATCTTCCAAGTCTGAGGAAGACGGAAAGCAACAGGATTGATAACGGACAAGATCTTGTAAGGCCCAATAAACCTAGGATCCAACTTCCAGGAGGGAACCTTCAGTTTGATATTCTTTGTAGACAACCACACCATATCACCCACATTCAGGTCCGGACCAGGCACACAACTCTTCTCCGCCACATGCTTATATCTCTCATTCATCCTCTTCAGATTACCCTGAATCTTTTGCCAAATAAATTACAAAGATGAGGAAAATATCTCCTCATCAGGTAAACCAGAAGACCCCTCCAGAGAATGTCCTAAACTTCGGATGAAGCCCATATGCACCAAAAAATGGTGACTTATCAGAGGACTCCTGGCGACAGTTATTTAAAGCAAAACTCCGCAAGGGACAAAAAAGAATACCAATCCTCCTGATTCTCCACCACAAAACAGCGCAGATATGTCTCCAGATTCTGATTGACGCGTTCGGTCTGACCATTCGACTGCGGGTGAAAAGCAGAAGAGAACGACAACCGAATCCCCAAGCGAGAACAGAAGGCCTTCCAGAATCTGGAAACAAATTGCGTGCCCCTATCAGAAAAATACCATGCAAGTTAACAATGTGATCAACAAACGCTTGCGCCAACGTCTTAGCATTGGGTAACCCAGGAAAGGGAATGAAATGCGCCATTTTGCTAAAACAGTCCACTACCGCCAGAATCACAGTCTTCCCTGAGGAATGAGGCAGGTCCGTAATGAAGTTCATGGACAGATACATCCAAGGACGGGAAGGAATGGGTAACGGGAGGAGAGAACCTGATGGCCGTGAATGAGGGACCGGAACCGGATCCATGCTTAAGACGGTTATATCGGTTTATAATGTCACGGACAGTGTTGCAGATAGCTGAAACGTATAAATAAACATCCGACTGGCTTGATCCCAAACTAAGGAGCATATGGGTGAGCCCTATAAAACCCTAAGAGATCTCCCTGACTGCTATGCCCATGCAAGGGTCTGAATGGTAGACTATTGCATGCCCACGTACCTATGACTGTGTGACACCTGAAGACCCTATAATAGTGAGGGGACACGACCACCGGCTCCCTGCACTTAATACAGATGGAGTCAGGGTCACCTAGAATCAAGCCAGCAAGGAAACACAATAAAGAAAAATACTTATCTTAGGAAACAGCAGCAGCAGCCTCAAGCAGTGAACACCTCATCCAGTAAGTAGTATAAACCGCAAAGTGAGGCAGTATGGGAGGGAATATAAAGGGAGACAATTATTCTTTATAGGTGACACCTGGGAGAAGGAAAAGAGATGAGAAAGTGAAACCAAAACAAAGAACGTCATGCAAGAGGTAGAGAAGAACGTCCGCCAGACCTTCTCACAGAACTGGCGGTGACACCATCACAGCCATGCCTACTAATGGCATGGCTGTGATTGGCCAAGTGCAGCATGTGACCCAGCCTCTATATAAGTTGGAGTGACGTAGCCTTACACGTCACTCTGCTCTTACTAGTTGCAGGGATAGGATGCTGCTGCTGTGAGGGAGAGATTAGTAAACACTCTGATATCTGCACTTGGTGTGAAGTCTGCGATCTACAGCGTTTTTTGTTTTGGGGTGCAATGCAACATTTTTGTACCCTGTCCTGAGCCCAGTGAGCCTGAATTTTTTTTTTAATCTGTCTGTTAGTTGAGTGGGCGTCAGCGGCCATTTTGTGCAACAGCAGTGCACCAGCACTGCATATGTGCCAGGGACAATCATTTAATCCTGTTCTTGTAGTTCAGTGGCCGACATATACCCATTTTTAAAGTGCACATGCACTGCATATGTGCCAGGGGAAGGGAAAATAATACTGTCTGTGAGTTCAGGGACCTAGGGGGTGACATATCCCCATTTTGTTCTGTAAAGTAGGCGATCTTCCCCTTCCAGAGCTATAGGCACAGCTACTTACAGAACACCAAACTCCCGAACTGGAAACCATATGAATGCTGCATACAGCCGAATAGGAAAAAACATATGAAAGGTTTACACTCCTAGCAGTCGGACTGGAGCAGCATACAATCCCCCCAGGAATGAGACCACGCTCTGTGTTGAGGGTAAAGCAGTGGACAGCCAGAGCTGTGGGTTTATTGTTCTTATATACACATTCTTACACATTAGTACCACCCACAGGGTTTTTGTAAAACAATCAGTAACCCCATACAATACACTCAGACACTCCCACACAAAATCCTCCCCTCTGCCTATGATACAATTACCTTACACAATGGGTTAATGTAACTATCACAGGCAGGAGAATACACCGTTTTACACAATGTCTTCTGTCCTGGAGACAATTGGGAAGTAATCCAATTCCTCTCCAAGGGCAGAGGCAAAACTCCATTAGCCACATGGTAGCAAAAAACAATAAAAGACATAAGAATATTTAACTGTGCAGCTATTGCATAAAACATAGACATTTAACATATCCCCAGATAGCTCTGGTCTGAGTGCATTCAATTATTAGGTGAATGACACTCAGACTACACAAATACAGTTCAATTCCCATGGAGCCAAAGTCTTTCACATAGTCTTTGCAGGGGAAAATCAAGCGCTTCAACATGGGGCCATAGTCTAAAGGAAGCAGGCGGGCAACCAGGCTTCTCCAATGCAATGTGGCGAGATTGGTCTCGTCACAGCTGTATTTCTGGCAGTCAAATAAAACCAGTAAATACTGCTGTTACATTGCTGTTTGACAAATTAATTTTTTTTGGGCCATGAATAGGGATGAGCGAACTCGAACTGTATAGTTCGGGTTCGTACCGAATTTTGGGGTGTCCGTGACACGGACCCGAACCCGGACATTTTCGTAAAAGTCCGGGTTCGGGTTCGGTGTTCGTCGCTTTCTTGGCGCTTTTGTGACGCTTTCTTGGCGCTTTTTGAAAGGCTGCAAAGCAGCCAATCAACAAGCGTCATACTACTTGCCCCAAGAGGCCATCACAGCCATGCCTACTATTGGCATGGCTGTGATTGGCCAGAGCACCATGTGACCCAGCCTCTATTTAAGCTGGAGTCACATAGCGCCGCCCGTCACTCTGCTCTGATTAGCGTAGGGAGAGGTTGCGGCTGCGACAGTAGGGCGAGATTAGGCAGATTAACTCCTCCAAAGGACTTGATTAACTGATCGATCTGCAGCTGTGGATCATTGAGCTGCTGATCCTCAATTGCTCACTGTTTTTAGGCTGCACAGACCGTTTGTCAGTCTCATTTTTCTGGGGTGATCGGCGGCCATTTTGTGTCTTGTGGTGCGCCAGCACAAGCTGCGACCAAGTGCATTTAACCCTCAATGGTGTGGTTGTTTTTTGGCTAAAGCCTACATCAGGGTGAAGCTGTCACACCAAGTGCATTTAACCAGCAATAGTCTGTTCATTTTTTGGCCATATACAAAATCAGGGGCAAGCTGCGCCTGTCACCAAGTGCATTTAACCCTCAATGGTGTGGTTGTTTTTTGGCTAAAGCCTACATCAGGGTGAAGCTGTGACACCAAGTGCATTTAACCAGCAATAGTCTGTTCATTTTTTGGCCATATACAAAATCAGGGGCAAGCTGCGCCTGTCACCAAGTGCATTTAACCCTCAATGGTGTGGTTGTTTTTTGGCTAAAGCCTACATCAGGGTGAAGCTGTCACACCAAGTGCATTTAACCAGCAATAGTCTGTTCATTTTTTGGCCATATACAAAATCAGGGGCAAGCTGCGCCTGTCACCAAGTGCATTTAACCCTCAATGGTGTGGTTGTTTTTTGGCTAAAGCCTACATCAGGGTGAAGCTGTCACACCAAGTGCATTTAACCAGCAATAGTCTGTTTATTTTTTGGCCATATCCCAGTCTAATTCTGTCACTAAATCCATACCGGTCACCCAGCGCCTAAATACTAGGCCTCAAATTTATATCCAGCTAAATCTGTCCCTAGTGCTGTAGCTGGGCGAGTTATTTAGTGTCCGTTCAAGCACATTTCTTGTTCTGGGTTGAAATACAATTCCCAATTTAGCAATTTCATAATTTAGTGGTTCCTGCTATATCAGAGCTATTTGAAATCTATCCCAAAAAGGGTATATAATATTGAAGGTGCACATTGGGTCATTCAGAATAACTTCACACACACCCGCTACTGTGTATTTCCAAGTCTAATTCTGTCACTAAACCCATACCTGTCACCCAGCGCCTAAATACTAGGCCTCAAATTTAAATCCCTCTAAATCTCTCGTTACCGCTGTACTGTTGTTGCTGGGCAAGATATTTAGTGTCCGTCAAAGCACATTTTTTGTTCTGGGTTGAAGTACAATTCCCAATTTAGCAATTTCATAATTTAGTGGTTCCTGCTATATCAGAGCTATTTGGAATCTATCCCTAAAAGGGTATATAATATTGAAGGTGCACATTGGGTCATTCAGAATAACTTCACACACACCCGCTACTGTGTATTTCCAAGTCTAATTCTGTCACTAAACCCATACCTGTCACCCAGCGCCTAAATACTAGGCCTCAAATTTAAATCCCTCTAAATCTCTCGTTACCGCTGTACTGTTGTTGCTGGGCAAGATATTTAGTGTCCGTCAAAGCACATTTTTTGTTCTGGGTTGAAGTACAATTCCCAATTTAGCAATTTCATAATTTAGTGGTTTCTGCTATATCAGAGCTATTTGAAATCTATCCCTAAAAGGGTATATAATATTGAAGGTGCACATTGGGTCATTCAGAATAACTTCACACACACGCTTCTGTGCATTTCCAAGTCTAATTCTGTCACTAAATCCATACCGGTGACCCAGCGCCTAAATACTAGGCCTCAAATTTAAATCCCTCTAAATCTCTCGTTACCCACCGCTGTACTGTTGTTGCTGGGCAAGATATTTAGTGTCCGTCAAAGCACATTTTTTGTTCTGGGTTGAAGTACAATTCCCAATTTAGCAATTTCATAATTTAGTGGTTTCTGCTATATCAGAGCTATTTGAAATCTATCCCTAAAAGGGTATATAATATTGAAGGTGCACATAGGGTCATTCAGAATAACTTCACACACACGCTTCTGTGCATTTCCAAGTCTAATTCTGTCACTAAATCCATACCGGTGACCCAGCGCCTAAATACTAGGCCTCAAATTTAAATCCCTCTAAATCTCTCGTTACCCACCGCTGTACTGTTGTTGCTGGGCAAGATATTTAGTGTCCGTCAAAGCACATTTTTTGTTCTGGGTTGAAGTACAATTCCCAATTTAGCAATTTCATAATTTAGTGGTTTCTGCTATATCAGAGCTATTTGAAATCTATCCCTAAAAGGGTATATAATATTGAAGGTGCACATAGGGTCATTCAGAATAACTTCACACACACGCTTCTGTGCATTTCCAAGTCTAATTCTGTCACTAAATCCATACCGGTGACCCAGCGCCTAAATACTAGGCCTCAAATTTATATCCCGCTAAATCTCTCGTTACCGCTGTACTGTTGTTGCTGGGCAAGATATTTAGTGTCCGTCAAAGCACATTTTTTGTTCTGGGTTGAAGTACAATTCCCAATTTAGCAATTTCATAATTTAGTGGTTCCTGCTATATCAGAGCTATTTGAAATCTATCCCAAAAAGGGTATATAATATTGAAGGTGCACATTGGGTCATTCAGAATAACTTCACACACACCCGCTACTGTGTATTTCCAAGTCTAATTCTGTCACTAAACCCATACCTGTCACCCAGCGCCTAAATACTAGGCCTCAAATTTAAATCCCTCTAAATCTCTCGTTACCGCTGTACTGTTGTTGCTGGGCAAGATATTTAGTGTCCGTCAAAGCACATTTTTTGTTCTGGGTTGAAGTACAATTCCCAATTTAGCAATTTCATAATTTAGTGGTTTCTGCTATATCAGAGCTATTTGAAATCTATCCCTAAAAGGGTATATAATATTGAAGGTGCACATAGGGTCATTCAGAATAACTTCACACACACGCTTCTGTGCATTTCCAAGTCTAATTCTGTCACTAAATCCATACCGGTGACCCAGCGCCTAAATACTAGGCCTCAAATTTAAATCCCTCTAAATCTCTCGTTACCGCTGTCCTGTTGTAGCTGGGAAAGTTATTTAGTGCCCGTCAAAGCACATTTTTTGTTCTGGGTTGAAGTACAATTCCCAATTTAGCAATTTCATAATTTAGTGGTTCCTGCTATATCAGAGCTATTTGAAATCTATCCCAAAAAGGGTATATAATATTCAAGGTGCACATTGGGTCATTCAGAATAACTTCACACACACGCTTCTGTGCATTTCCAAGTCTAATTCTGTCACTAAATCCATACCGGTCACCCAGCGCCTAAATACTAGGCCTCAAATTTATATCCCGCTGAATTTGAATACAATACATTGGGCCAAATAATATATTTGTTGTTGTGGTGAACCATAACAATGAGAAAAACATCTAGTAAGGGACGCGGACGTGGACATGGTCGTGGTGGTGTTAGTGGACCCTCTGGTGCTGGGAGAGGACGTGGCCGTTCTGCCACATCCACACGTCCTAGTGTACCAACTACCTCAGGTCCCAGTAGCCGCCAGAATTTACAGCGATATATGGTGGGGCCCAATGCCGTTCTAAGGATGGTAAGGCCTGAGCAGGTACAGGCATTAGTCAATTGGGTGGCCGACAGTGGATCCAGCACGTTCACATTATCTCCCACCCAGTCTTCTGCAGAAAGCGCACAGATGGCGCCTGAAAACCAACCCCATCAGTCTGTCACATCACCCCCATGCATACCAGGGAAACTGTCTCAGCCTCAAGTTATGCAGCAGTCTCTTATGCTGTTTGAAGACTCCGCTGGCAGGGTTTCCCAAGGGCATCCACCTAGCCCTTCCCCAGCGGTGAAAGACATAGAATGCACTGACGCACAACCACTTATGTTTCCTGATGATGAGGACATGGGAATACCACCTCAGCATGTCTCTGATGATGACGAAACACAGGTGCCAACTGCTGCGTCTTTCTGCAGTGTGCAGACTGAACAGGAGGTCAGGGATCAAGACTGGGTGGAAGACGATGCAGGGGACGATGAGGTCCTAGACCCCACATGGAATGAAGGTCGTGCCACTGACTTTCACAGTTCGGAGGAAGAGGCAGTGGTGAGACCGAGCCAACAGCGTAGCAAAAGAGGGAGCAGTGGGCAAAAGCAGAACACCCGCCGCCAAGAGACTCCGCCTGCTACTGACCGCCGCCATCTGGGACCGAGCACCCCAAAGGCAGCTTCAAGGAGTTCCCTGGCATGGCACTTCTTCAAACAATGTGCTGACGACAAGACCCGAGTGGTTTGCACGCTGTGCCATCAGAGCCTGAAGCGAGGCATTAACGTTCTGAACCTGAGCACAACCTGCATGACCAGGCACCTGCATGCAAAGCATGAACTGCAGTGGAGTAAACACCTTAAAACCAAGGAAGTCACTCAGGCTCCCCCTGCTACCTCTTCTGCTGCTGCCGCCTCGGCCTATTCTGCTGCTGCCGCCTCGGCCTCTTCCTCCGCCTCTGGAGGAACGTTGGCACCTGCCGCCCAGCAAACAGGGGATGTACCACCAACACCACCACCACCACCTCCGTCACCAAGCGTCTCAACCATGTCACACGCCAGCGTTCAGCTCTCCATCTCACAAACATTTGATAGAAAGCGTAAATTCCCACCTAGCCACCCTCGATCCCTGGCCCTGAATGCCAGCATTTCTAAACTACTGGCCTATGAAATGCTGTCATTTAGGCTGGTGGACACAGACAGCTTCAAACAGCTCATGTCGCTTGCTGTCCCACAGTATGTTGTTCCCAGCCGGCACTACTTCTCCAAGAGAGCCGTGCCTTCCCTGCACAACCAAGTATCCGATAAAATCAAGTGTGCACTGCGCAACGCCATCTGTAGCAAGGTCCACCTAACCACAGATACGTGGACCAGTAAGCACGGCCAGGGACGCTATATCTCCCTAACTGCACACTGGGTAAATGTAGTGGCAGCTGGGCCCCAGGCGGAGAGCTGTTTGGCGCACGTCCTGCCGCCGCCAAGGATCGCAGGGCAACATTCTTTGCCTCCTGTTGCCACCTCCTCCTTCTCGGCTTCCTCCTCCTCTTCTTCCACCTGCTCATCCAGTCAGCCACACACCTTCACCACCAACTTCAGCACAGCCCGGGGTAAACGTCAGCAGGCCATTCTGAAACTCATATGTTTGGGGGACAGGCCCCACACCGCACAGGAGTTGTGGCGGGGTATTGAACAACAGACCGACGAGTGGTTGCTGCCGGTGAGCCTCAAGCCCGGCCTGGTGGTGTGTGATAATGGGCGAAATCTCGTTGCAGCTCTGGGACTAGCCAATTTGACGCACATCCCTTGCTTGGCGCATGTGCTGAATTTGGTGGTGCAGAAGTTCATTCACAACTACCCCGACATGTCAGAGCTGCTGCATAAAGTGCGGGCCGTCTGTTCGCGCTTCCGGCGTTCACATCCTGCCGCTGCTCGCCTGTCTGCGCTACAGCGTAACTTCGGCCTTCCCGCTCACCGCCTCATATGCGACGTGCCCACCAGGTGGAACTCCACCTTGCACATGCTGGACAGACTGTGCGAGCAGCAGCAGGCCATAGTGGAGTTTCAGCTGCAGCACGCACGGGTCAGTCGCACTACAGAACAGCACCACTTCACCACCAATGACTGGGCCTCCATGCGAGACCTGTGTGCCCTGTTGCGCTGTTTCGAGTACTCCACCAACATGGCCAGTGGCGATGACACCGTTATCAGCGTTACAATACCACTTCTATGTCTCCTTGAGAAAACACTTAGGGCGATGATGGAACAGGAGGTGGCCCAGGAGGAGGAGGAGGAGGATGAGGAAGAGGGGTCATTTTTAGCACTTTCAGGCCAGTCTCTTCGAAGTGACTCAGAGGGAGGTTTTTTGCAACAGCAGAGGCCAGGTACAAATGTGGCCAGCCAGGGCCCACTACTGGAGGACGAGGAGGACGAGGATGAGGAGGAGGTGGAGGAGGATGAGGATGAAGCATGGTCACAGCGGGGTGGCACCCAACGCAGCTCGGGTCCATCACTGGTGCGTGGCTGGGGGGAAAGGCAGGACGATGACGATACGCCTCCCACAGAGGACAGCTTGTCCTTACCCCTGGGCAGCCTGGCACACATGAGCGACTACATGCTGCAGTGCCTGCGCAACGACAGCAGAGTTGCCCACATTTTAACCTGTGAGGACTACTGGGTTGCCACCCTGCTGGATCCACGCTACAAAGACAATGTGCCCACCTTACTTCCTGCACTGGAGCGTGATAGGAAGATGCGCGAGTACAAGCGCACGTTGGTAGACGCGCTACTGAGAGCATTCCCAAATGTCACAGGGGAACAAGTGGAAGCCCAAGGCCAAGGCAGAGGAGGAGCAAGAGGTCGCCAAGGCAGCTGTGTCACGGCCAGCTCCTCTGAGGGCAGGGTTAGCATGGCAGAGATGTGGAAAACTTTTGTCAACACGCCACAGCTAACTGCACCACCACCTGATACGCAACGTGTTAGCAGGAGGCAACATTTCACTAACATGGTGGAACAGTACGTGTGCACACCCCTCCACGTACTGACTGATGGTTCGGCCCCATTCAACTTCTGGGTCTCTAAATTGTCCACGTGGCCAGAGCTAGCCTTTTATGCCTTGGAGGTGCTGGCCTGCCCGGCAGCCAGCGTTTTGTCTGAACGTGTATTCAGCACGGCAGGGGGCGTCATTACAGACAAACGCAGCCGCCTGTCTACAGCCAATGTGGACAAGCTGACGTTCATAAAAATGAACCAGGCATGGATCCCACAGGACCTGTCCGTCCCTTGTCCAGATTAGACATTAACTACCTCCCCATAACCATATATTATTGGACTCCAGGGCACTTCCTCATTCAATCCTATTTTTATTTTCATTTTACCATTATATTGCGATGCTACCCAAAGTTGAATGAACCTCTCCTCTGCCTGTGTGCTAGGCCTAAATATATGCCAATGGACTGTTGCAGTGGTGGCTGACATGAAGCCTGATTCTCTGCTATGACATGCAGACTAATTCTCTGCTGACATGAAGCCAGATTGTCTGTTACGGGACCTCTCTCCTCTGCCTGGGTGCTGGGCCTAAATTTATGACAATGGACTGTTGCAGTGGTGGCTGACGTGAAGCCTGATTCTCTGCTATGACATGCAGACTGATTCTCTGCTGACATGAAGCCAGATCCTCTGTTACGGGACCTCTCTCCTCTGCCTGGGTGATGGGCCTAAATTTATGACAATGGACTGTTGCAGTGGTGGCTGACGTGAAGCCTGATTCTCTGCTATGACATGCAGACTGATTCTCTGCTGACATGAAGCCAGATCCTCTTTTACGGGACCTCTCTCCTCTGCCTGGGTGCTGGGCCTAAATTTATGACAATGGACTGTTGCAGTGGTGGCTGACGTGAAGCCTCATTCTCTGCTATGACATGCAGACTGATTCTCTGCTGACATGAAGCCAGATCCTCTGTTACGGGACCTCTCTCCTCTGCCTGTGTGCTGGGCCTGAATATATGCCAATGGACTGTTGCAGTGGTGGGTGACGTGAAGCCTCATTCTCTGCTATGACATGCAGACTGATTCTCTGCTGACATGAAGCCAGATTGTCTGTTACGGGACCTCTCTCCTCTGCCTGTGTGTGTGCTGGGCCTAAATATATGCCAATGGACTGTTGCAGTGGTGGCTGACGTGAAGCCTCATTCTCTGCTATGACATGCAGACTGATTCTCTGCTGACATGAAGCCAGATCCTCTGTTACGGGACCTCTCTCCTCTGCCTGGGTGCTGGGCCTAAATTTATGACAATGGACTGTTGCAGTGGTGGCTGACGTGAAGCCTGATTCTCTGCTATGACATACAGACTGATTCTCTGCTGTCATGAAGCCAGATTGTCTGTTACGGGACCTTTCTCCTCTACCTGGGTTCTGGGCCTAAATTTATGAAAATTGACTCTTACAGTGGTGGGTGACGTGAAGCCTGATTCTCTGCTATGATATGAAGACTGATTCTCTGCTGACATGAAGCCAGATTGTCTGTTACGGGACCTTTCTCCTCTGCCTGGGTTCTGGGCCTAAATTTATGAAAATTGACTCTTACAGTGGTGGGTGACGTGAAGCCTGATTCTCTGCTATGATATGAAGACTGATTCTCTGCTGACATGAAGCCAGATTGTCTGTTACGGGACCTTTCTCCTCTGCCTGGGTTCTGGGCCTAAATTTATGAAAATTGACTCTTACAGTGGTGGGTGACGTGAAGCCTGATTCTCTGCTATGATATGAAGACTGATTCTCTGCTGACATGAAGCCAGATTGTCTGTTACGGGACCTTTCTCCTCTGCCTGGGTTCTGGGCCTAAATTTATGAAAATTGACTCTTACAGTGGTGGGTGACGTGAAGCCTGATTCTCTGCTATGATATGAAGACTGATTCTCTGCTGACATGAAGCCAGATTGTCTGTTACGGGACCTTTCTCCTCTGCCTGGGTTCTGGGCCTAAATTTATGAAAATTGACTCTTACAGTGGTGGGTGACGTGAAGCCTGATTCTCTGCTATGATATGAAGACTGATTCTCTGCTGACATGAAGCCAGATTGTCTGTTACGGGACCTTTCTCCTCTGCCTGGGTTCTGGGCCTAAATTTATGAAAATTGACTCTTACAGTGGTGGGTGACGTGAAGCCTGATTCTCTGCTATGATATGAAGACTGATTCTCTGCTGACATGAAGCCAGATTGTCTGTTACGGGACCTTTCTCCTCTGCCTGGGTTCTGGGCCTAAATTTATGAAAATTGACTCTTACAGTGGTGGGTGACGTGAAGCCTGATTCTCTGCTATGATATGAAGACTGATTCTCTGCTGACATGAAGCCAGATTGTCTGTTACGGGACCTTTCTCCTCTGCCTGGGTTCTGGGCCTAAATTTATGAAAATTGACTCTTACAGTGGTGGGTGACGTGAAGCCTGATTCTCTGCTATGATATGAAGACTGATTCTCTGCTGACATGAAGCCAGATTGTCTGTTACGGGACCTTTCTCCTCTGCCTGGGTTCTGGGCCTAAATTTATGAAAATTGACTCTTACAGTGGTGGGTGACGTGAAGCCTGATTCTCTGCTATGATATGAAGACTGATTCTCTGCTGACATGAAGCCAGATTCTCTGTTACGGGACCTCTCTCCTCTGCCTGGGTGCTGGGCCTAAATTTATGACAATGGACTGTTGCAGTGGTGGCTGACGTGAAGCCTGATTCTCTGCTATGACATGCAGACTGATTCTCTGCTGACATGAAGCCAGATCCTCTGTTACGGGACCTCTCTCCTCTGCCTGGGTGCTGGGCCTAAATTTATGACAATGGACTGTTGCAGTGGTGGGTGACGTGAAGCCTGATTCTCTGCTATGACATGCAGACTAATTCTCTGCTGACATGAAGACAGATTCTCTGTTACGGGACCTCTCTCCTCTGCCTGGGTGCCGGGGCCTAAATATCTGAGAATGGACTGTTCCAGTGGTGGGTGACGGGAAGCCAGATTCTCTGCTATGGAACCTCTCTCCAATTGATTTTGGTTAATTTTTATTTATTTAATTTTTATTTTAATTCATTTCCCTATCCACATTTGTTTGCAGGGGATTTACCTACATGTTGCTGCCTTTTGCAGCCCTCTAGCTCTTTCCTGGGCTGTTTTACAGCCTTTTTAGTGCCGAAAAGTTCGGGTCCCCATTGACTTCAATGGGGTTCGGGTTCGGGACGAAGTTCGGATCGGGTTCGGATCCCGAACCCGAACATTTCCGGGATGTTCGGCCGAACTTCTCGAACCCGAACATCCAGGTGTTCGCTCAACTCTAGCCATGAAGTATTTCTATTAAATTCAACTGTCACACTGTTGTGTGACCTCAAGAAAGGTTTTCTCTTTATGACACCGGCTCAGCCTTACTGTCAGTTAACTTAATTGTTGACTATTGGTGGTTACATTGTCGCCTGACATAAATCATCTGTTAGTGAACGCAAAGAATAAGGTAAGCGTCAAATAAGGGACGTGGCCCTGGTCGTGGTGCTGCTGGTGTTGGTGGAGCTCCGGTTGCAGGTAGAGGACGTGGTCAATCTGTGCAAGCTACACGCCAAAAGGGAAACACCTTCCTCAGGTGTGAGGAGGTGACAGAACCTCCAGCATTATTTGGTAGACCCAAATGCGGCTCTACGAACGGTGAGGCCAGAACAAGTACAGGCGATAGTATATTGGGTGGTTAACAGTGCCACCAGTTCCTTCACATTTTCTCCCACCCAGTCCCCTGCTGAAAGCTCAGAGTTGGCACCTACAGCCCATGGCCATCTGTCTTTTAACTCTCCCTTTTGCAAATCAGGCAAGCAGCCTGAGCCCCAAGTCATGCAGCAGTCTCTTATGCTTTTTGATGACTCTGCTGGCAGAATTTCTGTGAGCCATCCACATAGCCCTGCACCAGAAATGGAAGAGATTGTGTGCACTGATGCCCAACCACTTATGTTTCAGAATGAGGACATTGGAAGACCACCGTGATTTGGTAGCCAAAATCAGGAGTGGGTACAAAACACAGACGACATGCAAATATTCCATTTACGTGTCATCTCTGTTTTGGATCCACTCCTATTTTTTTTATTTTATTTTGGCATTAGCCATACTGATGGATTACAGACCAAATGCTGACCGAGTGAAGGCGGATGCTCAACAGACAGGATCCGTTTTTTTTTTTGCTCTGAAGGATCAGAGGAAGGGCAAAATAATCATTGAAACCCTCTCAACTCTATCAGGGTTTACTTGTTTAAGCATTTCATAGAACAGGTTCTGTAGACATCTATGTGGAATTAGCTGATGAGGGTGTAAAAGGAGTGCGCTTCTTCTTGACGCTAACATTGACCTGTAGGCTGAGTTCATATTTCAGTTATTTGCTCAATTTTGGCCCCGTGACAGCCCAAATAAGTGAAGTGTGCAGTGATTCTAAGGCCCCTTTCACACGGGCGAGTCTTCCACGCGGATGTGATGCGTGAGTTGATCGCATTGCACCCGCACTGAATACCGACCCATTCATTTCTATGGGGCTGTTCACATGAGCGGTGATTTTCACGCATAACTTGTGCGTTGCGTGAAAATCGCAGCATGCTCTATATTCTGCGTTTTTCACGTAATGCAGGCCCCATAGAAGTGAATAGGGTTGCGTGAAAATCGCAAGCATCTGCAAGCGAGTGCGGATGCGGTGCGATTTTCACACACGGTTGCTAGGAGACGATCGGGATGGAGACCCGATCATTATTATTTTCCCTTAAAAAAGGGTTTAAGGGAAAATAATAGCATTCTGAATACAGACTCTTAACTCACCTTAATCCACTTGATCACGAAGCCCGGCATCTCCTTCTGTCTTGATCTTAGCTCTGTGCAGCAACAGGACCTGTGGTGACGTCACTCCGGTCATCACATGATCCATCACCATGGTAAAAGATCACGTGATGGATTATGTGATGACCGGAGTGACGTCACCACAGGTAAACAGCCGCCCCCCTGTACAGGATTCTACTCACCTCCTCATAAAAACAAATCAGGTTAGTCTGACAATCTACAGAACACCGATCCCAAGCCCAAACTTCTGTGAAGAAGTTCGTGTTTGGGTACCAAGCATGCGCGATTTTTCTCACGCGAGTGCATAACGCATTACAATGTTTTGCACTCGCGCAGAAAAATCACGTGTGTTCCCACAACGCACCCGCACATTTTCCCGCAACGCCTGTGTGAAAGAGGCCTAAGAGTGACGCCTGTCATCTGCATGTCATACTAACTCAAAGTATAATTTCACTATCAGAGTAGACTCCCTGTGCGTGTTTCTGCAAGGCACAGTGTTCTACACCACTATAAAGGCTCTCTGCAGTCAGGAAATTGACGTTTTTTTTAAATAAAATTTGCTGCAAATAAATTTGTATCGAACCAAATTTTTTCAAACAATTCAGCGAACTGGCCGAATCGAATTTTTGAAATATTTGCTCATCTCTAGTAATATTACATCCCTGTCCTGCGAGTCCATGCCTCGTTTAATTCATGACAATATCCTGGTGGCCTTAGGAGCAGCTGATTGACATTGTATGCTGTTATTTAATCTACCATCTACAAGGACACCCAAATCCTTCTCTATAAGTCACTCTCCCAGTGTTACATCCCCTAGGACATATGAAGCACAGAGATTATTACTACCAAGATGAATAAATTTACATTTGTCCACATTAAACCTCATTTGCCAAGTTGATGCCGAATCACTTAGAGTGTTCAAGTCAGCTTGTAGTTTATGAACATCTTCCATAGACTGCACAGTACTACATAGCTTAGTGGCATCTGCAAAAATAGAATCTATCATTAATAAATAAATTAAATAATAGAGGACCCAGCACCGAACCTTGGGGTACACTACTTATAACCCGGGACCATTCTGAATAGGAATCATTGACCACAACTCTCTGGACATGGTCCTTCAGCCAGTTTTCAATCCAATTGCAAACTATACTTTCCAAGCCAATAGACCTTACTTTACCTATTAAATGTCTATAAGGGACAGTATCAAAAGCCTTTGCAAAATCCAGAAACAGTACGTCCACAGCCGCCCCTCTGTCCAGGCTACTACTCACCTCCTCAAAAAACAAATCAGGTTAGTCTGACAACTTCTGTCCTTGGTAAACCCATGTTGGTTATCACTTATATTATTTACAGTCATAAACTCCTGTATATAGTGCCTTAAGAGTCCTTTAAACTTTTTTCCCACAACAGAAGGTAAACTAACTGGTCTATAATTACCTGTGAAGGGCCTAAATCCTTTTTTGAATATGGGCACCACATTTGACTTGCGCCAATCACTTGTCACTGTACCAGTACCCAGAGAATCTTATAATTATAAACAGGGGCACAGCAATGATTGAACTGAGCTATTTAAGAACTCTTGGGTGTAATCCATCTGGACCTGGAGCCTTGTTCACATTTACCTTCAGACCTCGGTCCCATTCATTTGAGCAGGACTGAACTGCAATACCAAGCACGGCCACTACACAAGATACAAAAATGTGCCTTGCAAACAATGAAGGGGACATGGTGCTGGCTATAGCAGTGTGGACCCTTCAATGTGGATAGGTGATACGTTGTTGTATCGAGACAACCCCTTAATATTGGAACATTTTTAGGACACTTTGTGAGTGTATTGGCACCCACTGAACCCCTCACCCTAAACAATACAAAGTGGGGAACTGTACTGTATGTTATACTCATGACTGGATGAGTGAAATGTGTGACTACTTCTCAGGCCAGTGATTTCTATCGCATCCACTAGTATAGCACTGTAAGGAGAGATTGTGAGCGAGTAATTCGATTCGGCTACTTAGCCGAACTTTGACTAGAAATTTGATTTGTTACTAATTGCTTCTTAACAAATCGCATTCCATTGTATGGAGCAGGTGCAAAGATGGGGAACAGTGAAGCGCCGCCCCGCCATCATTTAACCCCTCAGATGCCGTGTTCAATGCTAGAGAGTCACATTCATCCTATCAGGGTCTTAAAACAAGAAAATACATGCCCCATTTGATCGTGGCAAGGCCATCGCAGACATCTTGATTTAAGAAAATGCGGCAATTTGGCAATTCTCACCTGTGATGACGTCATCACGCTGTAGTACATATCAGCCCTGGTACATGGATTGAATTGACATGAAAGGCACTTTTAAACATCATTGTCATTTTTTCACAATAAGTGAAAACTCACCAAACATAATTACAAACAACACTGACAGATGAAATATGGTGGGTGTAGCAAAGCCGAGATTGTGATTTAGCACAACTATTAATATTATGATTTTAATCAGGGGCAAAGCTATAATGAGCAAAGGTAGCAGTCACACACTGACCTTGGTGCTTTTATGTCAAATACGATGATACCACTTTTATGAATGGCACATGGTAGGCTGAAGGCCATGTTATTCATTTTACATTTGGGTCCATGAGCTTCAAGTTACACCTCTGTGTATAATCAAAAGTTTTGATAAGTGATTTTATTAACTTAATGAAAGTAGAAGAGTGTGAAAAGGATATCCGTAGCTGCATTGTAACAGTATATGGAGAGACTGATTCTAATGGCACAGCATGGTATGCATACCATTCAGTGCAGCACAGTGCCAACGCTGCAAGCCAGCTACTATGACACTGGATGCCTTTAATTTTAAAGTATCTTATATTACATCTCTAAAATGATGGCAAGGAAACAACTGCAGGCTACAAAAACAACATGACACAAGTTTGAGTTAGTGCTGATGGTGAGGCCAATTTAAATGTAAGCAGTACCAATTAGGCATAGGACATGTGTGTGTGCGTGTATATATATATATATATATATATATATATATATTTGGAAAAAATAACCAGCAGCACCACCAAGCCAAAAAACAAAGTAAAAAGGGTGCACTGCCCGAGTATGGTAACTGGTGCTTACCCACTAATACGGAATAAAGAAATCGGACTGCACTCCAAAAGATCTTCAGTGAAAAAGGATTTATTCACCCATGAGGTGGCGCAAGCGACGTTTCGGCTCACATATGAGCCTTTCTCAAGCATTGATAAGAGGTGAACAGGTTACATATAAAGGTGTACCAAACATAACAATTAGTGCTTCAACTTAATTGACACTTACAGACATATCAACAAAAAATGTTACAAATGAAAAAAACATACTTCCAATTTGATATAATGAATAAAGTGACACATGCGATAAGTACATAAAGTGCATAGTGCATCAAAATTACATATAATTCCTCAAAATCCATAATTATTCTCAGCTGTATTATACAAAACGTGATAATCACATAGATCATAATAATACACATGTGTGGGGGGAGGGAACCAGTTAATTGATACCTGGTATAGTGCTAGCGACCACGTAGACCATCGCGCTGTACAGCGCGTCCTTGTAATCCCTTTGCGCATGTCCCGATAGGCTCCTGCGTCATACTCAAGCGCCTGCCATGGTACGCACGTGCGTCGCAAGGTCACTTGTCAGTGACGTAAGCGGCGCACTCTGTGATAACCCACGGCATCCTATGCATCTGTCAAAGAACGGGGCGCATGCGCAACAGTCCCCAATGTACAAACCACCATATTAGATAAGGGAGCATTGCCATATTATTAACATATGTTTTTCGTTCCACATTATGTCACTCTGGGTCAATCCCTTATATCAGCAGGTTGGAAGAGTCTCCACCTTTTTCAAGTAGGAGGCTCAATTCCAATCGTTACCCAAGTTCTGTGGGCACGTCAGTGCCATCAGCACTATGGGTCCCAGACCTGCTAAACTACGTGACTAAGAGGGATTCTCCTCATTATATGCATCAGAACAATACCTAATTATAGGTCGGCAGTGAAGAATCCAACCTAGATTCAACCCTATCTAGAAATGGGAAAAGAGGGGACAAAATAAAGAGCAATTCTCTGTTATGCGCCCTCGGGACATATGCAAGAATCACAAGGAAACAGTATTCAGTATTCAATATGTGTTTTTTTTATATGTAGGCCTCTCATCCACTGTCCAGGTTCATCAATTTTACAAGATACCTTCTCCAAAAGTGTAAGTGTACCTGAAAATAAAATACATTTTTTTTTAAAGTGATGCATATTCAAAACACTATATATAAAAGTGCTGTGGTTTATTTCACATTTTTTGATTACTAATTCTTAAAAAAATATATATATATCCCTACCAATGAATCCGTCTACTACAAGTGAATTACTTCAATCAACACAATCAAAGCATACTAGGGCAAACCAACCTACTCATAACCCACCAACATATCTATAGTCAATAATCAGTCCATTGGGGTGCAGACTATTTAGGGTCTGTATCCAATACATTTCCCTTTTTTTTAAGTAGGGATACCCGATCACCACCTCTCCGTGGCATATGCACCTGATCAATAATCCAGCACATAAGATATTTTTCACTGTGCTTCTTCAAGCCAAAATGCCTAGGTACTGGAAGATCTGTGCGTCCCTTTCTAATAGTGTAACGGTGGTTATTCAATCTGGTCTTTAGATCGGTGGAGGTCTCTCCCACATAAAGAAGTTGACATGGGCATGATAAAATATATATAACGTACGAGGAGTCACATGTCAAATGGAACTTGATGGGATATATCTGTCCTGTACCAGGGTGTGTGAATACCCTTGACCTACATATTACACGACATCCTAATGTTTTTGCACCTACGGAAGGATAGCGGTAATACCCCAAATTCTGGTACCGGCGTCCGGCAACATCTTAGTATTGCCCAATGTTTTTTCAGTATTTTGTTAATAGCACTACTCTGCTCTGAATAGGTCGACACAAATGTAATTCTATTGTGGTTTTTATTCTCTTTCTTGCCCCACAACAGGGTATCCCTATCCACCACCAGTGCTTTCAACTTTTGTGCTTCAAGCAGTGTATTAGGGTACCCTCGTTGTTTGAACTTAGTAATCATACCGTCAACTGTTGCCACAATCCTTAGCTGCCACAATCCTCCTAGCCCTTTGAAATTGTGAGTAAGGCAAGTGCTTTACCATACTCCTGGGGTGACAGCTTTCATACCTTAACATCATGTTTTTGTCAGTGGGTTTTGTATAAAGTTCGGTAAACAAAACCCCATTGGACACCATTACATTAATGTCCAAAAACTGAACGGCAGTATCCGAATAAGTGACCGTGAACTGTAGTTCATCATCCACCCCATTCGGATATCTGTGGAAGTCCTGCAGTTGTTGTTCGGTCCCAGTCCAGATGAGGAAGATGTCGTCTATATACCTCCACCACCCCAGTATATACTGGGCATGGTGGGAGTCATAGACGACACCCTCCTCAAACTGGCGCATGTATATGTTGGCATAGGTTGGGGCCACGTTGGACCCCATCGCCACGCCCCGCTTCTGGACATAATACGTGTCCTGAAACAGAAAGTAATTCTGTTCCAGAACAATCGTGAGTAATTCGATGATAAAAGAGCAAGCTTCAGGTGTCAATGATGACATATCCAACATGCTTTTAACTGCAGAAATACCTTTTGTGTGGTCAATTGAAGTGTATAGGGATATGACATCAAAAGAGACCAGAATAGTTGATCTAGTTTCATCCAAATTGACTTGGATCAACTTAGTTAAAAAATCCGAAGTGTCTCTAATATAGGACCGACCACCAGTAGAAAAGACACGCAGCACCTTATCAAGGAAGATTGCCTGAAACAATGGGGTGCCTTGGTGGGTCCACCATTGTTTTGTGGACTTTTGGTAAGACATAAATTACCGGCGTGATAGGGTGAGATACCAACAAGTATTCTTTGAGCCCCTCATCTATAATACCTGCCCTCAGGGCCCCAGAAACACATTCATCAATCATTCGTGTAATATGGAATTTTGGATCGTGTGATAATGGATTATATACTTTATTGTCACTCAACTGCCTTAGAATTTCTTTTATATATTTAACAGTGTCCATCACCACAACAGCACCGCCTTTGTCGGCGGGTTTTACCGTCAGATCACTATCCCTTTTAAGCTCATTTAATGCATACACTTCTATTGCAGTGAGATTGGGATACCTGAAGCCCCCTGACTGTGTAAGAGACTTCAGCGCCCCAATCTCTGCTTTAACTGCCGAGATGTAGACCTCAATGGCTGTGTATTATTATGATCTATGTGATTATCACGTTTTGTATAATACAGCTGAGAATAATTATGGATTTTGAGGAATTATATGTAATTCTGATGCACTATGCACTTTATGTACTTATCGCACGTGTCACTTTATTCATTATATCAAATTGGAAGTATGTTTTTTTCATTTGTAACATTTTTTGTTGATATGTCTGTAAGTGTCAATTAAGTTGAAGCACTAATTGTTATGTTTGGTACACCTTTATATGTAACCTGTTCACCTCTTATCAATGCTTGAGAAAGGCTCATATGTGAGCCGAAACGTCGCTTGCGCCACCTCATGGGTGAATAAATCCTTTTTCACTGAAGATCTTTTGGAGTGCAGTCCGATTTCTTTATTCTCTCTCTCTCTCTCTCTCTCTCTCTATATATATAGTTATACCTAGATGGAAGTCCTTTGCTGTATTTGTCCAGTGATGCCAGAAGTGATTCTCTACGTCCGCATAACTCGGCTTTACCGAAGTTTTTTTTCATGATCGGCGGGACATCAGTGGTTTCATTTCTAATGTATTATTTAAATAAATGTATTTGATGGATATCTTTATAATGATTGTACTGTCTTCTTTCATAGTTTGTTAATGTGAGTGCTCATGTGTGTGCCTTCAGCACCATCTAGTGACCTTTAGCTGTAAGTGCATCTTCTGCCTTTTTATGTTATGCATATTCATTAGGTCACCTGACTTCCTGCTCACAGTGCTTTCTGGGAAAGAGACAAGCTCCTGCTTCCTTTTCTCCTCACCTCATGGAAGGAGCAGCTGCACATTGTGTGTCTCTTACTAAAGCATCGTCGGTAAGGGATTTATTTATGTTTTTGTATTGGTTTTGTGTACACTGTGCTGTATACTCAGTTATTGTATGTTCATTTTCCTAGTTTACCTTATCTACTGCCGGTTAATAAAAACCACAGACTACAGAAACAAGTCTCATCTTATTAACTAGTAGAATGGTGATATCTGCCTGTTGAACTGCATACAGACCCCGGGGGTACATGTTGTGAGAACAGGATAGTAAACGACGACTTCTAGCAAGAGAAGCACACCTGACTACACAGAAGTCTGTTACGGTCCACGCAATATCTGCAAACGGACACCACAGCGACTTCTATACAGTCCAGTGCTGCAAGGGGATAGCCGCTTCAAGCAATGTAGACACATTTGATTGCATACTGTGACCGCTCTCTAAGCACAGCGACCGGCATTCCACCGCACAGTAGTCTCCACGCGGTTAAGTGTCTTCACCAACACCATGTCGCATAGCACAGTATCAAGCTACAAGACAAGATCAGGGAAGGATGGTTCCACTAAGTCGTCTTCCGTTAGCAATGCGGCTGCCATTGCCCGCGCAAAGGCAGAAGCCGCGAAGGTCAAAGCAGCCTTTACCGAACAAGAAATGAAGATGAAAGAAGAAAAGGCACAGCTAGAGGCTGAGAAAGCAAAGCAACAGGCTTCAATAGACATGCAAAAGGTCCTCTTAGATGCAAAGCTAGAGAAACTCGCCGTAGAGAAAGAAACGGCAGCCGCCATAGCTGAAGCAGAGTTCTTGGAGGCAATGGAATTTACTGCAGCGTGCTTAGCCCAGAACTCGGCCAGCAAGATCCTGTACAACGCACTTCAGAGTACGTCCGTCAACACTCCAGACCAAACAGCAATGCTGATCCATTCCCAGGAACCGAAGATGTCACCTATGTCACAGAGCAATCATACCGTCCAAAAGAAAGAGTAACGCTCGGAACCCAGTCCTACAAACAAGAGAGCCCAGAGCCACGTGACAAAACTCCAGCTAACTTCCCTGCACACCAAGGAAGCCAGCTTCCAGTCCAGCCTGCAGAGCCACCGTATCCCATAAGACGGTATGACATGGGCTGGCCTAAGTCAGAGACTCCATACAGGTATGATCGCACACCACACTCTCACTGTGACTTTCCACCTCCAACCAACCTTAGTAGTAACCAGAGCACAATAGACTTTGCCAGGTTCTTTACTAAACGAGAGCTGGTTACAAAGGGACTTGCGAAGTTCAGTGATCGCCCTGAAAACTATAGAGCATGGCGGGCCTCCTTTTATAACATTACAAAAGACTTGGGTCTGTCATACAGTGAGGAAATAGACTTCCTTGTAGATCGGCTTGGAAAAGACTCTGTAGAACATGCCAAGAGAATCAGGGATATTAATATAAACTACCCAGAGATTGGCCTAAAAATGATCTGGGATAGACTTGATGAATGTTATGGTTCTGCAGAGGTCATAGAGGATGCGTTGTTTAAAAGAATTGACGAATTCCCTAAAATATCTAGCAAAGGGTTCCAAAAACTTAGGGATTTAAGTGATCTACTGATGGAATTACAGGTTGCCAAGGCCGACGGGGATTTACCGGGGCTTGCTTTCCTCGACACTGCCAGAGGTGTCAAACCTATTGTATTAAAGCTTCCCCACAACCTGCAGGAGAAATGGGTCTCCCACGGGTCAAGATACAAACATACCTACAATGTGCCATTTCCTCCCTTCAGTGTGTTTGTTGACTTTGTAAGGCTAGAGGCTAATACAGGTCCTTCTCAAAAAATTTGCATATTGTGATAAAGTTCATTATTTTCTGTAATGTACTGATAAACATTAGACTTTCATATATTTTAGATTCATTACACACCAACTGAAGTAGTTCAAGCCTTTTATTGTTTTAATATTGATGATTTTGGCATACAGCTCATGAAAACCCAAAATTCCTATCTAAAAAAATTAGCATATCATGAAAAGGTTCTCTAAACGAGCTATTAACCTAATCATCTGAATCAACTAATTAACTCTAAACACCTGCAAAAGATTCCTGAGGCTTTTAAAAACTCCCAGCCTGGTTCATTACTCAAAACCGCAATCATGGGTAAGACTGCCGACCTGACTGCTGTCCAGAAGGCCATCATTGACACCCTCGAGCAAGAGGGTAAGACACAGAAAGAAATTTCTGAACGAATAGGCTGTTCCCAGAGTGCTGTATCAAGGCACCTCAGTGGGAAGTTGTCACAACCAGACAGCTGAGAAGCTCTGACAGAGGCCTTTCAGAACCTCCTCTTTGAGTTTCTGTGTTGTGGTATTCAGCTCCTCCTCTCCTTAGCCTCTCTCAGCTGTCATGTGTTGGACTAATTGCTTCCCTTTAAATTCTTCCCCAGAAGGCTTTTCTGGGCGGCTTATATTTCTTCCTGGAGTATGTGTGCATGCCCATCTGGTTCTCCTCTCCTCTACAAAGTTAAGTGTTAAACTGTTATCTGTTATTTTCTGTTTGCTGGATCCCAGGTGACCCTGACTCCCTCCGTGTCTGGTGTAGGGAGCCGGTGGTCGTGTCCCCTCACTATTGTAGGGTGCTCAGGGGTTATATAGTCAAGGTACGTGGATATGCATACCTCCACCATTCGGATCTATGCATAGGCTAAGCAGCCAGGGAAAGTGCCAGGTCTTCTACAGGGGTCTCCCTTTTGTTCCTTAGCTGTTGGATCCAGCGAGTCATTTATGCATGTTGTTTTGCCTTGTTACCTGTACACATTCCGTGACATTATAAGCCGCCAAAACCGTTTTAAGCATGGATCCGGTTTCACTTTTGGCTGAACGCTTCCAGGGTCTTTCATTGGAGGTAGCTGACCTCCGTAAGACTTTTTCTCAGCTTCAAGTGACCGGTTCAGCTTGCGTTCATGGAGCTTGTTCTGAGCCCAAGATCTCGCTCCCGGATACGTTCTCCGGGGGTAGTGAGAATTTTGTGCGTTTTAGAGAGGCTTGCAAACTCCATTTTCGCCTTCTTCCCCTTTCCTCTGGAGATGAGGAACGGAGGGTGGGGATCATTATATCGCTGCTCAGAGGTAACGCTCAGTCCTGGGCCTTTTCGCTGCCGGAGGGGGCACGGCCTCTCCGTTCAGTGGATGAATTCTTTTTAGCCCTGGGTCAGATATATGATGATCCGGATCGTATTGCTCTGGCGGAGTCTAGACTACGTCTCTTATGCCAGGGTAAACAATCCGCAGAAATATACTGCTCAGATTTTCGGAGATGGGCAGCTGATACTGGTTGGAATGATGCTGCACTCCGAAGTCAATTTTGCCATGGTCTTTCAGAGGGATTGAAAGATGCATTTGCCTTTCATGAAAGGCCTATTTCTTTGGACTCTGCTATGTCTCAGGCCGTTCGTATTGACAGGCGTCTTAGAGAGAGAGGAGAGATCTCTCCTTCATGTCATACTCGGTCCCAGGACTGTGCAGCGGTCCCATTCTGTGCGCAGGGGTCTCAGTCGCTGTCAGCCCCTTCTGAGCAGGAGCCCATGCAGCTGGGGTTGATTGCTTCTGACAATAGAAGATTCAGCCCGCATGGGACGGTTTGTTTTTGTTGTGGAGGTATTAATCATTTGGCAAATATTTGTCCCTCTAGGAGATTCAGGCAGTTCTCTGGGTATAATAAAGAAACAAAGAGGAAAAAATCTTTGAAAAATGTTCCGTCTGTTACTATTGGCAGGGTTGAGGCGGAAATTGAATGTTTTCCGTTTGCTTGTAGTTCCCGTTTTGTCCTGCCGGCTAGGGTGGCGCTAGAGAGCAAGAACATTTTGTGAGATTTTTGTGGATAGTGGAGCAGCGTTCAATCTCATTGATAATCAATTTGCGATAACTCATGGTTTCCAGGTGTGCGCTTTGAGAAAGGATATTCCGGTTTTTGCTATCGATTCCGCTCCACTTTCTCAGAAATCATTAAAGGGCATAGTTCACAATATCCGTTTGATTGTGAGTGATGCTCATGTTGAGGATGTGTCATGTTTCGTCCTTAGCGGTTTGCCCACCCCTCTGGTGTTGGGGCTGCCCTGGCTCACTAAGCATAACCCCACCATTGATTGGCAAGCGAAGCAAATAAATGGTTGGAGTGACTTTTGCAGAGAGAATTGCCTCATGACATCTGTTTCTGAGGTTGCTACTAAGACTATACCATCTTTTCTCTCTGAATTTTCGGATGTCTTCTCTGAGAGTGGAGTTCAGGATTTGCCCCCGCACAGGGAGTACGATTGCCCTATTAATCTCATCCCAGATGCCAAGCTGCCTAAATCTCGTTTATACAATCTTTCCCAACCTGAGAGGATCGCTATGCGTGCTTATATCTCTGAGAGTCTGAGAAAGGGACACATACGACCCTCGAAGTCACCTGTTGCCGCTGGTTTTTTCTTTGTTAAGAAAAAAGATGGTTCTTTAAGACCTTGTCTGGATTTCAGGGAGCTGAACAATATCACAATTCGTGACCCTCTCCGCTTCCTCTGATCCCGGACCTATTTAACCAGGTTGTTGGGGCTAAAGTCTTTTCCAAATTAGATTTAAGAGGGGCATACAACCTGGTCAGGGTCAGAGAAGGGGACAAATAAAAGACGGCCTTCAATACCCCTGAGGGCCATTTTGAAAACTTGGTTATGCCTTTTGGTTTGATGAATGCCCCAGCCGTTTTTCAGCATTTCGTGAACAGCATTTTTTATCATTTGATGGGAAAATTTGTATTGGTGTATTTGGATGACATTTTGATTTTTTCTCCCGATTTCAAAACTCATAAGGAACATTTACGTCAGGTCTTGCTCATTCTGCGGGAGAATAAATTATATGCGAAACTGGAAAAATGTGTGTTTGCGGTTCCAGAAATTCAATTTCTGGGGTTTCTTCTCTCCGCTTCTGGTTTTCGCATGGACCCCGAGAAGGTCCGCGCTGTGCTTGAGTGGGAGCTTCCTGAGAATCAAAAGGCGCTGATGCGTTTTTTGGGCTTTGCCAATTATTACAGGAAGTTCATTTTGAATTATTCTTCTATTGTTAAACCACTCACTGATATGACCAGAAAGGGGGTAGATTTTTCTTCTTGGTCAGTAGAGGCACGTAAGGCTTTTTCTGATATCAAGGAGAGTTTTGCTTCCGCTCCCATCTTGGTGCAACCTGATGTTTCGTTACCCTTCATAGTTGAGGTTGATGCTTCTGAGGTGGGTGTGGGGGCGGTATTGTCTCAGGGTTCCTCTCCTGCCAATTGGCGACCGTGTGCCTTTTTCTCAAGAAAACTCTCCTCCGCAGAGAGAAATTACGATGTGGGAGATAGGGAATTGTTGGCCATCAAGTTGGCTTTTGAGGAATGGCGCCATTGGCTAGAGGGAGCCAGACACCCTATTACCGTATTTACTGACCATAAAAATCTGGCCTACTTGGAGTCAGCCAAGCGTCTGAACCCGAGACAGGCCAGATGGTCGTTGTTCTTTTCTAGGTTTAATTTTGTTGTCACGTTCCGCCCTGGAGTTAAGAATGTGAAGGCAGATGCCCTGTCACGTTGTTTTCCGGGAGGCGGGAATTTTGAAGACCCGGGTCCCATTTTGGCTGAAGGTGTGGTGGTCTCTGCTCTTTTTCCTGAATTGGAGGCAGAGGTGCAGGCAGCCCAGTCAGAGGCTCCTGATCTTTGTCCTCTTGGGAGGTTGTTTGTGCCTCTCGCTTTAAGACACAAGATTTTTAAAGAACACCACGATACGGTCCTTGCTGGGCACCCGGGGGTAAGAGCCACACTGGATCTCATCGCTCGGAGATTCTGGTGGCCTGCGCTTCGTAAGTCGGTTGAGGGTTTTGTGGCAGCCTGCGAGACTTGCGCTCGTGCCAAAGTCCCTCATTCACGGCCATCAGGTCCTCTCCTTCCCTTACCCATTCCTTCCCGTCCTTGGACACATCTGTCCATGGACTTCATAACGGACCTGCCTCGTTCCTCGGGGAAGACTGTGATTCTGGTGGTGGTGGACCGTTTTAGCAAAATGGTGCATTTCATCCCTTTTCCTGGTTTGCCCAATGCTAAGACGCTGGCGCAGGCATTTGTTGATCACATTGTCAAATTGCACGGTATTCCTTCAGACATAGTCTCTGATAGGGGCACGCAGTTTGTTTCCAGATTCTGGAAGGCTTTCTGTTCTCGCTTGGGGGTTCGGTTGTCATTCTCTTCTGCTTTCCACCCGCAGTCGAATGGTCAGACAGAGCGCGTCAATCAGAATCTGGAGACATATCTGCGTTGTTTTGTGGCGGAGAATCAAGAGGATTGGTGTTCTTTTTTGTCCCTTGCTGAGTTTGCTTTAAATAACCGTCGTCAGGAGTCCTCTGATAAGTCACCATTTTTTGGTGCATATGGGTTTCATGCACAGTTTGGGACTTTCTCGGGAGAGGGGTCTTCTGGTTTACCTGATGAGGACAGATTCTCCTCGTCTTTGTCATCTATTTGGCAAAAGATTCAAGATAATCTAAAGAGCATGAGTGAGAGATATAAGCGTGTGGCTGATAAGAGACGTGTGCTTGGTCCGGACCTGAATGTTGGTGATCTGGTGTGGTTGTCTACCAAGAATATCAAATTGAAGGTTCCCTCCTGGAAGTTGGGTCCTAGGTTTATTGGGCCTTACAAAATCCTGTCTGTCATCAATCCTGTTGCATACCGTCTTGATCTTCCTCAGACTTGGAAGATCCATAATGTTTTTCATAAGTCCTTATTGAAACCTTATGTTCAACCCATTGTACCCTCGCCTTTGCCTCCTCCTCCGATTATGGTTGATGGGAATCTTGAATTTCAGGTCTCTGGGATTGTGGATTCTCGTCTTGTCCGCGGTTCTCTTCAGTACCTTGTTCACTGGGAGGGGTATGGTCCTGAGGAGAGGATGTGGGTCCCAGTGACGGACATTAAAGCCTCTCGTCTCATCAGGGCTTTCCATAGGTCCCATCCTGAGAAGGTGGGTTCTGAGTGTCCGGAGTCCACTCGTAGAGGGAGGGGTACTGTCACAACCAGACAGCTGAGAAGCTCTGACAGAGGCCTTTCAGAACCTCCTCTTTGAGTTTCTGTGTTGTGGTATTCAGCTCCTCCTCTCCTTAGCCTCTCTCAGCTGTCATGTGTTGGACTAATTGCTTCCCTTTAAATTCTTCCCCAGAAGGCTTTTCTGGGCGGCTTATATTTCTTCCTGGAGTATGTGTGCATGCCCATCTGGTTCTCCTCTCCTCTACAAAGTTAAGTGTTAAACTGTTATCTGTTATTTTCTGTTTGCTGGATCCCAGGTGACCCTGACTCCCTCCGTGTCTGGTGTAGGGAGCCGGTGGTCGTGTCCCCTCACTATTGTAGGGTGCTCAGGGGTTATATAGTCAAGGTACGTGGATATGCATACCTCCACCATTCGGATCTATGCATAGGCTAAGCAGCCAGGGAAAGTGCCAGGTCTTCTACAGGGGTCTCCCTTTTGTTCCTTAGCTGTTGGATCCAGCGAGTCATTTATGCATGTTGTTTTGCCTTGTTACCTGTACACATTCCGTGACAGAAGTCTGTGGGAAGGAAAAAGTGTGGCAGAAAACGCTGCACAACGAGAAGAGGTGACCGGACCCTGAGGAAGATTGTGGAGAAGGACCGATTCCAGACCTTGGGGGACCTGCGGAAGCAGTGGACTGAGTCTGGAGTAGAATCATCCAGAGCCACCGTGTACAGGCATGTGCAGAAAATGGGCTACAGGTGCCGCATTCCCCAGGTCAAGCCACTTTTGAACCAGAAACAGCGGCAGAAGCGCCTGACCTGGGCTACAGAGAAGCAGCACTGGACTGTTGCATGTCATTCGGAAATCAAGGTGCCAGAGTCTGGAGGAAGACTGGGGAGAGGGAAATGCCAAAATGCCTGAAGTCCAGTGTCAAGTACCCACAGTCAGTGATGGTCTGGGGTGCCATGTCAGCTGCTGGTGTTGGTCCACTGTGTTTTATCAAGGGCAGGGTCAATGCAGCTAGCTATCATGAGATTTTGGAGCACTTCATGCTTCCATCTGCTGAAAAGCTTTATGGAGATGAAGATTTCATTTTTCAGCACGACCTGGCACCTGCTCACAGTGCCAAAACCACTGGTAAATGGTTTACTGACCATGGTATTACTGTGCTCAATTGGCCTGCCAACTCTCCTGACCTGAACCCCATAGAGAATCTGTGGGATATTGTGAAGAGAAAGTTGAGAGACGCAAGACCCAACACTCTGGATGAGCTTAAGGCCGCTATCGAAGCATCCTGGGCCTCCATAACACCTCAGCAGTGCCACAGGCTGATTGCCTCCATGCCACGCCGCATTGAAGCAGTCATTTCTGCAAAAGGATTCCCGACCAAGTATTGAGTGCATAACTGAACATAATTATTTGAAGGTTGACTTTTTTTGTATTAAAAACACTTTTCTTTTATTGGTCGGATGAAATATGCTAATTTTTTGAGATAGGAAATTTGGGTTTTCATGAGCTGTATGCCAAAATCATCAATATTAAAACAATAAAAGGCTTGAACTACTTCAGTTGGTGTGTAATGAATCTAAAATATATGAAAGTCTAATGTTTATCAGTACATTACAGAAAATAATGAACTTTATCACAATATGCAAATTTTTTGAGAAGGACCTGTATTCGTAATGACCCTAGCTTTGATCTATCACAGTCTTGTGCCACTCCCTATGACCACAGACCACACAAAGGATCAGTGGCAGTGCACAAAACTAACATTTCACCTGCAGATTCTTACAGGCATTACGGCTCCGCCAGCCGCGAAACAGTCAAAGATCCTGGTAAGCAGTGCCCTCTACACAAGAAGCCTCATCCTCTTCTGAAGTACAGAGCCTTTAGAGAAATGTCCATAGGAGATCGCAAAGCCTTCCTCAAGGAGAACCGCATTTGCTACAAGTGCTGCTCATCTACATCACATATTGCCAAAGACTGTCAGGTTAGTGTAAAATGCACAGAATGCAACAACTCCGATCACAACACGGCCCTACATCCTGGGCCTTCCCCATGGACCTCATCACAAAGTAACAGTGCCAGAGAGCATGGCGGGGAGGAAAGTACCTCTGAAGCTAACCCACCAGCAGTTACTTCACAATGCACTGAAGTCTGTATAGGTCTCATAGGCGGCAGGTCCTGCTCAAAAATCTGCCTAACAAAAATATACCCAAAGGGCTGCAGAGACAAAGCCATCAATGTTTACGCCATCCTAGATGACCAAAGTAATGCGTCCCTAGCCAAATCTACTTTCTTTGACATTTTCAACATCAAAGGGCCCAACACTCCTTATTCCCTAAAGACCTGTGCAGGTACTGTAGAAACAGCGGGGAGGAGAGCTAGTGGCTATCTAATCGAATCCATAGATGGTAAAACGTGTCTTTCCTTACCAACTATTACTGAATGTAACCAAATTCCTGATAATAGACACGAGATCCCTACACCAGAGGTAGCCATACATCACCCCCATTTACAGCGTATAGCCCATCTCTTACCAAAACTCGATCCTAACGCTCAGATAATCCTACTCCTAGGGAGAGATATCTTACAAGTTCATAAAACTAGAGAGCAGATTAATGGCCCACATCATGCTCCTTATGCCCAAAGGCATGACCTAGGATGGGTCATAGTAGGAGATGTCTGCTTAGGAAGCGTACACAAACCAACTTCCATTAATAGCATACTTACTAGCACATTAGATAATGGACGTCCCTTTATCTTCCAACCATGTAAAAACAACTTCCTCATAAAGGAATTGCCACATAGCACTCAACTACCTTGTTCTTTCATAGACTCTGTAGACCACGACATAGCTTGTGACAGTGACAAAGACCACCTAGGTTGCTCAGTGTTCCAAAGGACCAAGGAGGACAATCAGGTAGCAATGTCCCACGAAGACAGATTGTTTTTAGAAACCATGCAAAAGGAAATCACTAAGGATGAAACAAATAGTTGGGTAGCACCCCTTCCCTTCAGGCCTCAAAGGCAACGTTTGCCTAACAACAGAGAGCAAGTCTACAGACGTTTTGTCTCTCTAAGGCGTAGCTTCCATAAGAAGCCAGAAATGAAAGATCACTTCTTTACTTTCATGAGGAAAATATTTGAGAATGGTCATGCCGAGGTAGCTCCTACCCTTAAAAACTCAGAAGAATGTTGGTATTTACCCATATTCGGGGTTTACCACCCAAAGAAATCTGGCCAAATTAGAGTAGTGTTTGACTCTAGTGCAAAATATGAAGGCGTCTCCTTAAACGACGTCCTGCTCTCAGGTCCAGATCTTAACAACAAGCTCCTAGGAGTACTGCTTCGTTTTCGCAAAGACTCTGTTGCCTTCATGGCGGACATTCAGCAGATGTTTCATTGCTTTCTCGTTAAAGAGGAACACAGAAACTTTTTAAGATTTCTTTGGTTTGTTAACAATGACCCCACAAAAGATATTGCGGAGTACCGCATGCGGGTACATATCTTTGGTAACAGCCCCTCCCCTGCAGTTGCAACTTATGGTCTCAGACACTCTGCTCAGGAAGGCGAACTAGAATATGGGTCAGATGTCAGACAATTCGTAGAAAGAGACTTTTATGTAGATGACTGTCTAAAATCACTACCCACTGTTAAGGGTGCAATAAGTCTCCTTAAGAGAGCTCAAGAAATGCTTGCATGCTCAAACCTGAGACTCCACAAAATAGCCTCCAATAGTAAGCAGCTGATAGAAGCATTTCCCTCTCAAGACCATTCAAATGACCTACAGAGCTTAGACTTAGGGACTGACTCCCTTCCTATACAACGTAGCCTTGGTCTCCTCTGGGATCTAAAATCAGATACGTTTACCTTCCAAGTCAGCCAGGAAGAGAAGCCCTTTACCCGTAGAGGTGTCCTGTCTGCCATAAACAGTCTTTATGATCCCTTAGGATTCACGGCCCCTGTTACAATCCAGGGCAAATCACTACTCAGAGACTTAACTCAGGAAACATTGGATTGGGATCACCCACTATCCCCTGAAAAAAGAAACCTATGGATAGAGTGGAGAAACTCCCTAAAGACTTTATCTAGTCTGCATGTTCCACGTTCTTACGCTCCCGTGCCATCCACAGAAGTAAAAACACAAAAACTCTATGTATTCTCTGATGCGTCCATCAAAGCAATTGCCGCTGTAGCGTATCTTAAAACTATAGACAACAAAGGTCAGTGCCACACAGGGTTTGTCATGGGCAAAGCAAAACTCGCACCACTTCTCGAACATACAATACCCAGGCTAGAGCTCTGTGCCGCTGTACTAGCCGTTGAACTAGCGGAATTAATTACATCAGAGATAAACCTAGAGATTCGAGACACCGAGTTTTATACAGACAGTAAAGTGGTCCTGGGCTACATTTATAACCAAACTAGGCGTTTTTACGTTTACGTTAACAACCGAGTGTTAAGAATCAGGAGGTCCACTATCCCAAAGCAATGGCACTTTGTACCTACTGACCATAACCCAGCAGACTTAGCAACCAGGTCAGTTGCTGCCAGTCACCTTAAGGACACAGTCTGGTTCACGGGTCCTGCCTTTCTATACAACTCAGAACATTCTTCTGCCTGTGACTAATATGAGCTGTTAGATGCAGATTCTGACAAAGAAATCCACCCCCAGGTATCTGTACTACTCACTGTAAATTCGTACAATCAGCTCGGTAGTCACCGTTTCATCAGGTTTTCCACCTGGAAGTCACTTGTGCGAGCTATCACCTGCTTAGCACACATAGCCCGCAGAATCTTGAACTCTATTATCCTACAAGTGGGTAATGCTAGACTCTCTCATGAATGCCTTACAACCTTTATGGCCGAAGTCTCAGCCATTATCAATGCCAGACCCTTGGCTCCGATATCAAATGACCCAGGAGATCCAGTACTGCTTACGCCTGCCTCTCTACTTACCCAAAAGACTGGTATAGTGAGTGCTCCTTCTGGAGAGTTTGGCACCAAAGATCTCTACAAACGCCAATGGAGACAAGTGCAAGGCCTTGCCGATACCTTCTGGAATAGGTGGAAGAAGCAATATCTTCCCACCTTACAGACAAGAACCAAATGGCACACAGTTAAGCCCAACCTAAAACCTGATGACATTGTTCTTGGTAAAGACTCTCAGGCTCAAAGAAATCATTGGCCTTTGGGCCTCATTACTAAAGTGTTCCCAAGTGAAGACGGACATGTCAGTAAAGTAGAGGTCAAGATTTTCAAACAAAATGAGACCAAACTGTTTATCAGACCTACTTCCGAACTAATCCTACTGTTACCTGTTGAGGACTCTAATGGTGACATCGGCTGATGTCAAGTGGGGAGTGTACTGTCTTCTTTCATAGTTTGTTAATGTGAGTGCTCATGTGTGTGCCTTCAGCACCATCTAGTGACCTTTAGCTGTAAGTGCATCTTCTGCCTTTTTATGTTATGCATATTCATTAGGTCACCTGACTTCCTGCTCACAGTGCTTTCTGGGAAAGAGACAAGCTCCTGCTTCCTTTTCTCCTCACCTCATGGAAGGAGCAGCTGCACATTGTGTGTCTCTTACTAAAGCATCGTCGGTAAGGGATTTATTTATGTTTTTGTATTGGTTTTGTGTACACTGTGCTGTATACTCAGTTATTGTATGTTCATTTTCCTAGTTTACCTTATCTACTGCCGGTTAATAAAAACCACAGACTACAGAAACAAGTCTCATCTTATTAACTAGTAGAATGGTGATATCTGCCTGTTGAACTGCATACAGACCCTGGGGGTACATGTTGTGAGAACAGGACAATGATCTGTACTCTAGTGACTGGTTTACCCCTTGCGGTCGTGGTGTAAATCCGCCAACCGGAGCGGAACACAGACATTCCCTCTGGATGACATTAAGGCATGGGACAAGGGGTCCACCACAGGGGTCCCTGTCCCATGCTGTACCTTTAGCACTGCAATACCCAGTCATTAGGAAGTAATCTCAGACTTCAAATGTCATTGTGCTATGTGGGCTGTTTTGACGCGTATGGATGGGCGCTCTATTTTGAAGCGTGCCGCTTGACACTGACGTGTTGACTGACACGCTGCATAATTTTGCTGCGGGGTCACCTTCATTGGATGCCGCCACGGCAATTGGAACGCCGCCTGTATGTGCTCAATGGATCCACTATCTCCTTTATACTACCAGTTTTTCTCTTTTTTTAGTTATAATAATCAAATGACCCCACTGATGCCCTGTATTGATTGCAAGATCGCTACCTTTTGACTGTAGGTAAACAAACTACAGGGTTACCATAGTGATCACACACGCCACTGGTGCTGATTGGCCAAGGTGGAGTCACATGGTCCACCCCTCTCTCCTTTTGCTGCGATCTCCATCAGCACATCCGTCACATGGACGGTGGCTGGGAGGAGCGTCGCTCACGCAGGAATGGTGGAGCAGACTGTCTGGCCCCGCGCTTGCGTGGTTCACACAAGGGAACGCCGTCTACACGCAAAAACACTGAACCACCAATGGTATGCTGGTTTTTATATATGTAATAGTGAAATATAGGTCAGCTGTGTATTAACTAGATAGACTAGATTTTTTTTTTACCATTCACTAGCACAATGCACTTGCACTATATTAATATGATAGCTATTCACATATACATTTTTTGAGTATGTGTCCTTTTTAGATATTTGTGTTCAGAGTTTTATTAGTCCCTTTAGTAATTATTGATAATCATGCACTTATTTTGTATTTTTTGATTCTGTGTATCAATCACATGACCAATTGATTTGATGTATCATGTGATCAATTTTGGGTATATATACCCACTTGTGACACTATTGCTTTGCTTGACAAATGCCTCATTGAGTGGGCTGAAATGTTGCCTGGGGATAAATTGGTCCTCACCTTTACTTTTATCTGGAGTGCTGCCTCATTTTTGGGAAATATTGCACCCTATTTACTTTTTTTTCTAACTGTGCTGCTGTTGTATTTTTAATATATATATATATATATATATATATATATATATATATATACACACACACATACAGTGGATATAAAAAGTCTACACACCCCTGTTTAAATGTCAGGTTTCTGTGATATAAAAAAATTAGGCAAAGATAAATAATTTCAGAACTTTTTCTAACTTTAATGTGACCTATAAACTGTACCACTCAACTGAAAAACAAACTGAAATCTTTTAGGTGGATGGAAAAAAACTACAATAATGTGGTTGCATAAGTGTGCACACCTCTTATAACTGGGGATGTAGCTGTGTTCAGAATAAAGCAATCACATTCAAAATCATGTTAAATCGGAGTCAGCATACACCTGCCATCATTTAAAATTGCCTCTGATTAACCTCAAATAAAATTCAGCTGCTCTAGTTGGTCTTTCCTGAAATTTTCTTTGTCGCATCCCACAGCAAAAGCCATGGTCCACAGAGAGCTTCCAAAGCATCAGAGGGATCTCATTGTTAAAAGGTTTCAGTCAGGAGAAGGGTACAAAAGAATTACCAGGGCATTAGATATACCATGGAACAGAAGACATTCATCATCAAGTGGAGAAAATATGGCACAACAGTGACATTACCAAGAACTGTACGTCCCTCCAAAATTGATGACAAGACGAGAAGAAAACTGGTCTGGGAGGCTACCAAGAGGCCTACAGCAACATTAAAGGAACTACAGGAATATCATGCAAGTACTGGCTGTGTGGTATATGTGACAACAATCTCCCATATTCTTCATATGTCTGGACTATTGGGTAGAGTGGCAAGACGAAAGCCTTTTCTTACGAAGAAAAACATCCAAGCCAGGCTACATTTTGAAAAAACACATCTGAAGTCTCCCAAAAGCATGTGGGAAAAGGTGTTATGGTCAGATGAAACAAAGGTTGAACTTTTTGGCCATAATTCCAAAAGATATGTTTGGTGGAACAATGCACATCACCAAAAGAACACCATACAGACAGTGAAGCATGGTGGTGGCAGCATCATGCTTTGGGGCTGTTTTTCTTCAGCTGGAACTGGGGCCTTAGTTAAGCTAGAGGGAATTCTGAACAGTTCCAAATACCAGTCAATATTGGCACAAATCATTCAGGCTTCTGCTAGAAAGCTGAATATGAAGAGGAACTTAATCTTTCAACATAACAACGACCCAAAGCATACAACCAAATCAACAAAGGAATGGCTTCACTAGAAGATTAAAGTTTTGGAATGGCCCAGCCAGAGCCCAGACCTGAATCCGATTGAAAATCTGTTGGGTGAGCTGTAGAGGGCTGTGCACAGGAGATGCCTTCGCAATCTGACAGATTTGGAGTGTTTTTGCCAAGAAAAGTGGGGAAATCTTGGCAAGTCAAAATGTGCCATGCTGATAGACTCATCCCCAAAAAGACTGTGTGCTGTAATAAAATCAAAAGGTGCTTCAACAAAGTATTAGTTTAAGGGTGTGCACACTTATGCAACCATATTATTTTATATGTTTTCTTCCCTCTGCCTAAAAGATTTACACATTAAAGGTGGAAAAAGTTCTGAAATTATTTATCTTTGTCTTATTTTTTTTGTAGACTTTTTATATTCACTGTATGTAGTATATCTACACTGCTGGAAAAAAATAAGGGAACATTTAAATCCCATTTCGGGTCTGGATGCACAAAAGATTCAAGCTGGAAACCATAATTGACAGCTGGATTTCAAATCATCCTAAAAATCTAAGTAACCAAAGGCAGATATAATTTACATCAATTTTATCATGACAACTCAAAAAATGTATGGCCCTCCTTACAATGTCTGGGTATGCTCCTGTTGAGACGGCAGATGTTGTCCTGGTGGTATATTCCCCTAGTGCAGCACAGTGCCAACGCTGCAAGCCAGCTACTATGACACTGGATGCCTTTAATTTAAAAGTTTCTTATATTACATCTCTAAAATGATTGCAAGGAAACAACTGCAGGCTACAAAAACAACATGACATAAGTTTGAGTTAGTGCTGATGGTGAGGCAAATTTAAATGTAAGCAGTACCAATTAGGCATAGGACATGTGTGTACGTATATATATATATATATATATATATATACACACACACACACACTCACCTAAAGAATTATTAGGAATACCTGTTCTATTTCTCATTAATGCGATTATCTAGTCAACCAATCACATGGCAGTTGCTTCAATGCATGTAGGGTTGTGGTCCTGGTCAAGACAATCTCCTGAACTCCAAACTGAATGTCAGAATGGGAAAGAAAAGGTGGGCTACAACAGCAGAAGACCCCATCGGGTACCACTCATCTCCACTACAAATAGGAAAAAGAGGCTACAATTTGCACAAGCTCACCAAAATTGGACTGTTGAAGACTGGAAAAATGTTGCCTGGTCTGATGAGTCTCGAATTCTGTTGAGACATTCAAATGGTAGAGTCAGAATTTGGCGGAAACAGAATGAGAACATGTATCCATCATGCCTTGTTACCACTGTGCAGGCTGGTGGTGGTGTAATGGTGTGGGGGATGTTTTCTGGGCACACTTTAGGCCCCTTAGTGCCAATTGGCCATCGTTTAAATGCCACGGGCTACCTGAGCATGGTTTCTGACCATGTCCATCCCTTCATGAACACCATGTAGCCATCCTCTGATGGCCACTTCCAGCAGGATAATGCACCATGTCACAAAGCTCGAATCATTTCAAATTGGTTTCTTGAACATGACAATGAGTTCACTGTACTAAAATGGCCCCCACAGTCACCAGATCTTAACCCAATAGAGCATCTTTGGGATGTGGTGGAACAGGAGCTTCGCGCCCTGGATGTGCATCCCTCAAATCTCCATCAACTGCAAGATGCTATCCTATCAATATGGGCCAACATTTCTAAAGAATGCTATCAGCACCTTGTTGAATCAATGCCCCGTAGAATTAAGGCAGTTCTGAAGGCAAAGGGGGGATTAGTATGGTGTTCCTAATAATTCCTTAGGTGAGTGTATATATATATATACAGGGAGTGCAGAATTATTAGGCAAGTTGTATTTTTGAGGATTAATTTTATTATTGAGCAACAACCATGTTCTCATTGAACCCAAAAAACTCATTAATATCAAAGCTGAATATTTTTGGAAGTAGTTTTTAGTTTGTTTTTAGTTTTAGCTATTTTAGGGGGATATCTGTGTGTGCAGGTGACTATTACTGTGCATAATTATTAGGCAACTTAACAAAAAACAAATATATACCCATTTCAATTATTTATTTTTACCAGTGAAACCAATATAACATCTCAACATTCACAAATATACATTTCTGACATTCAAAAACAAAACAAAAACAAATCAGTGACCAATATAGCCACCTTTCTTTGCAAGGACACTCAAAAGCCTGCCATCCATGGATTCTGTCAGTGTTTTGATCTGTTCACCATCAACATTGCGTGCAGCAGCAACCACAGCCTCCCAGACACTGTTTAGAGAGGTGTACTGTTTTCCCTCCTTGTAAATCTCACATTTGATGATGGACCACAGGTTCTCAATGGGGTTCAGATCAGGTGAACAAGGAGGCCATGTCATTTGATTTTCTTCTTTTATACCCTTTCTTGCCAGCCACGCTGTGGAGTACTTGGACGCGTGTGATGGAGCATTGTCCTGCATGAAAATCATGTTTTTCTTGAAGGATGCAGACTTCTTCCTGTACCACTGCTTGAAGAAGGTGTCTTCCAGAAACTGGCAGTAGGACTGGGAGTTGAGCTTGACTCCATCCTCAACCAGAAAAGGCCCCACAAGCTCATCTTTGATGATACCAGCCCAAACCAATACTCCACCTCCAACTTGCTGGCGTCTGAGTCGGACTGGAGCTCTCTGCCCTTTACCAATCCAGCCACGGGCCCATCCATCTGGCCCATCAAGACTCACTCTCATTTCATCAGTCCATAAAACCTTAGAAAAATCAGTCTTGAGATATTTCTTGGCCCAGTCTTGACGTTTCAGCTTGTGTGTCTTGTTCAGTGGTGGTCGTCTTTCAGCCTTTCTTACCTTGGCCATGTCTCTGAGTATTGCACACCTTGTGCTTTTGGGCACTCCAGTGATGTTGCAGCTCTGAAATATGGCCAAACTGGTGGCAAGTGGCATCTTGGCAGCTGCACGCTTGACTTTTCTCAGTTCATGGGCAGTTATTTTGCGCCTTGGTTTTTCCACACGCTTCTTGCGACCCTGTTGACTATTTTGAATGAAACGCTTGATTGTTTGATGATCACGCTTCAGAAGCTTTGCAATTTTAAGAGTGCTGCATCCCTCTGCAAGATATCTCACTATTTTTGACTTTTCTGAGCCTGTCAAGTCCTTCTTTTGACCCACTTTGCCAAAGGAAAGGAAGTTGCCTAATAAATATGCACACCTGATATAGGGTGTTGATGTCATTAGACCACACCCCTTCTCATTACAGAGATGCACATCACCTAATATGCTTAATTGGTAGTAGGCTTTCGAGCCTATACAGCTTGGAGTAAGACAACATGCATAAAGAGGATGATGTGGTCAAAATACTCATTTGCCTAATAATTCTGCACTCCCTGTATGTATATATATATATATATATATATATATAAAAAACAAAGTAGCAGCATACTACTAAATGCACTAAGAATGGGTGAACAGGTGAATGTGTGAACAGGGTCAAATACATGACTCCAATACTTACTATTAAGCAGGGAAGAAGCTTTTAGCGCATAAAATTGATCAAAAATATGCCGGGCCCATCTACCAGACGTCAAGGTGGATTCTCGTCAGAAAAAAAGAAATAAAAAATTATTTGGCCGGAAAATACCTTTGCGGCTTGTGCTGCAAAGGCAAATAAATTCGCTAAATTCATCTGTTGGATTGTGGGGTGGCATATTCACAGTTTGGTCTTTTAACTAACCCTGCGGCATGCACTGCATATGTGACAGCCAGGCCAATACATTTAGCAAATCCATTTGTTTGCGTGTGGGTGACATTTCCACGGTTATCAGGCCAGTCATTCACAAGTTGCTCGGATGGTGGGTTCCTGCACCAACATAGGCCAGGTACACAATTGTACAGTGTTAAAGAGGATATTAATTATTGATATTTATGCAAATCTCAATAATTAATATTCATAAATAGGCGTGAATAGTCTAGTGATGACTCCACCTATTTATGCCTAAATCATACATATATATATATATATATATATATATATATACCTAGCTAGGTTAACTAGCTAACTATCTCTGTTACCTATTCACTCCACTGAACTACACTACATGCGACTATTGCTGCGGCGCCTTACTACTACAAAAGACTACACACTGTGCTTAAATAAAAGGTATTTATTAACACACTATACGTCGCAGTCTAATATTTGCTTATAATTATATATATCTATATCAATGGAATAGATATATATATTTATAGCAGCACACAGCAATATAAGTAAACAAACACACTAATACGGTCCTAACTACACTAACACAGTCCCAAGTCCTCCCTAGGATCTAACTACAATTACAATAAACACTTACATACACACAAATATCGGTAACCCACCCGCCTGGCTACTCACTGTCCCTACTGGGTACAAGGGGTTAAACACAATTGTGGCACTGCAGGGGTAAATACATGCAGGCCAAGGAACACAGAGTTTTGGGCAAGGCGGGGCAAGGGGTAACTCAGGAAAGGGTTAACACCTGGTATCGCAGGGGTTATCAGGGCAGCAGATCAGGCAGTGTAAGGGGTTAATGGTCAGGGCTCTGCAGGGAAAGGGCAATGCAGAGGTTAATGCTCTGCAGGGCAGGGGATGCAGGGATAAAGGATACAGGGGAGCTACAGGGGTAACTGGGGCTGCCTCAAGGGTACAGGGCTGAGGTTAATGCTGCAGGTCAGCAGCAGGGGTATTCTGACTGCAGGAGTTTAGCAGCCAGGGTTAGGGAATGGTTGGTGGAGCTAGAGTTAATGCAGGGCACAGTACAGGGCCTGCAGGGTCTATTGTTGGGGATATAGGGGGTATGGTAGGTGCTAGACAGGTGGGGTTAATACTTAGTCCTTCCAGGGTTACTAGGCCTTCTCCAGGTGCACGTCATGGAGCTGCTCTCTCCCATGTGTCCGCGCCTTTGTCCTGCTTGGGCTAATATAGCCCAAAAGCAGCCCCCTCCTCCTTCAACGGGAGGGTGATGACATCATCATGGGCGTGTGACGGAATGCTTGAACTGAAACAAAGGACTTCCTGCCCAAGCTGTAAATGAGAGCATCCCCCCCCCCCCCCAGCAGCTACACCATAACATCACAGACTCCCACGTCATAACAGAACCAGGCTGAGCAATATATATATATATATATATATATGTGTGTGTACACATATACACACTACACAACCTGGGGATCATATCAGTATATACATATATATCCACCCAACCTGGGGGCACTTAGGTATACATGTATATACATACACACAACCTGGACAAATCTATATACTGGGCCAACATTTAGGTATATACATCCATATACAGTAGATGTTTGGGGCACATCTACCTGCATGTACATATACACAATATAATTCTGGGGCATAAATGGGCAGTAATAAGCCCACCTGCCTATGGATATATTATACATAGAGATGTATGCTGACAAGGGGGCATACATATATCTCCATGTATACACCCATACCACCTGGACCGGCCCATGCAAAAGGGACAATATATATGCATATATGTAAGGGCATATATACATATATATTTAAATCCAACACTTCCCTCAACATACAGCCAGGGCACATACCATTTTTACACCCCTGACAAAGAAAGATAATTTATCTGTATGTTCAATCTGTGGCTGACCTTCCTACAGCAATTTTTTGTTGGGTGCAATGCAACATGTAAAATAAATATTAATAATTTCATACTTAATCCGTCTGATAGTTTGGTGGGTGACAAAACAATTTTGGTGCTCAGCCATTTGCAGCAGGGTGAGTCATGTGACGCTGGCCACGTCACATGACCTCTGCTAGTCAGTATTCAAAAATGAAGCCTGCTGGCTACAAGTTGCTTGTTATTTAGGTTCCACCTGTAATTTTTGTCTGACCTGGCGGGCGTACTCACCTTCTGCTGATTTCCTGACGATCCTCTACCTGCTCCTTGTGTCCTTTGCTGCTCTCCTGGTATTCTGACTCCGGCTTCCTCCTGACAATCCTCTGCCGACTCCTTTGGTACTTCACGACTCTCCTGGTATTTATGACCCCGGCTTTTCCTGACTATTCTCTGCTTGCTCCATTTGTACTTCATTGCTCTCCTGGTATTGACTCGGTCCGTTCACGTTCTGTTGTTTGTCTGGTCTGTCCTGCCTGCACTTATTCCAAGCTGGGGATTTCCTCCCAGTTGTCACATGTCATTAGGACTTGCGAGGCAAGTAGGCAGGGCCAGGGGCGAGGGTGGAGTGCAGTGGTCACTTCCCTCCCCCCTGTGTGTGTGTGTGTGTGTGTGTGTATGCGACCGTTACAGAATAACAAGCCCTATCAAACCACTGTATCATGAATCTTCTGGTGACCCTGACAGATCACGTTTCTAACCAGACGCAGATGGTGCAGGAGCTAGGGGAAAAAAACTCTGTTCCTTTGAGTTAGGACAAGGCTCTTCCACTCCTTGCGCCTCCAGTCCGCATTTGGAGCCGCAGATTAAGCTTCTAGAACCCTTCTCTGGAGACCGGAGGAAGTTTCATTCTTTTAAGGAGAATTGTAAACTTTATTTCTGTTTGCTCCCCTTGTCCTCCGGCTCTGAGAGTCAACGCGTGGGCATTGTCATTTCTCGATTACAGGGTGATCCCCAGGAGTGGGCGTTCTTTTTACCAGCTGACGCCAGTTGTTTAGCATCAGTGAAGGTTTTTTTCAGGCCCTGGGTACCCTGTATGATGAACCGGACAGGGCCCTGGTAGCCGAGACCGCTATTAAGGCACTGGTTCAGGGCGATCAACCCACGTAGGAGTATTGCACCCAATTTAGAAGGTGGTGTGTTCCCTCAGGTTGGAATGAACCAGCCCTTAAGAGTCAGTTCAGGTCAGGTCTGTCTGATAACCTGAAAGACCTTCAAGTGAGTTATCAGCTTCCAGAGGAGATGATGACCCTAGCTGTTCGACTCGACCGACTGGTTAGAGAGAGAGACGACAGGAACGACAGTTCTCTTCTCAGGTGGTGGTCCAGCCTGAGGTCTGTCCCAGGAACGGAGCTGAGGTCTCTTTCGAAGAACCCAAGCAGGTCGGCATGACCCGAGGGGATCAGCGCCGCAGACGTGGAGTTTGTTTTTACTGCGGAGATCCTGACCATTGGATTAACCAGTGTCCTAAGAAGATCCTCTCTGTGAAATATCCCAAGGCAAGGCAACCTAAAGACCAGGTGAACACTGATATTACGAAAAAGTAAGCTTTTAGTACCTATAAAGATATCTCTGGGTGTAAATAGGTGGTCGGGTAAGGCCTTTATTGACTGTGGCTCAGCGGCCAGCTTTATTGATTGTGAGTATGCAATAAGACTGGGTATTCCAATTTTTGCTCTACCTACGCCTATCCACATCATGGCTATCGACTCCACTACCCTGATGGGTGGTACGATGAGGTTGCGTACCTCAGAGATTTCTTTAACTGTGGGGGTGTGCCACAGTTAGGGAGACGGGGACCTAAGTGCGACTCGTGCTTGTCTGTGGTACAGGTTTGGGTCTCAGTAGAATCCGATACATTGCTTGAAGTCATTAAGGAATATACAGATGTGTTCTCATCATCGACCCCAGAGGCTCTACCACCCCATAGACCTTATGATTGTGCCATAGAATTAGTAGAGGGTGCCAGGTTTCCAAAGGGGCGTATTTAAAATATTTTCTAAGCCCGAACGCAAGGCCATGGAGGATTATATTAGAGAAAGTCTCATTAAGGGGCACATTAGACCCTCTGTCTCTCCGATGGGGGCAGGGTTTTATTTGTTAAGAAGAAGGATGTTGGTCACATATAGGGATGAGCGAACTCGAACTGTATAGTTCGGGTTCGTACCGAATTTTGGGGTGTCCGTGACACGGACCCGAACCCGGACATTTTCGTAAAAGTCCGGGTTCGGGTTCGGTGTTCGTCGCTTTCTTGGCGCTTTTGTGACGCTTTCTTGGCGCTTTTTGAAAGGCTGCAAAGCAGCCAATCAACAAGCGTCATACTACTTGCCCCAAGAGGCCATCACAGCCATGCCTACTATTGGCATGGCTGTGATTGGCCAGAGCACCATGTGACCCAGCCTCTATTTAAGCTGGAGTCACATAGCGCCGCCCGTCACTCTGCTCTGATTAGCGTAGGGAGAGGTTGCGGCTGCGACAGTAGGGCGAGATTAGGCAGATTAACTCCTCCAAAGGACTTGATTAACTGATCGATCTGCAGCTGTGGATCATTGAGCTGCTGATCCTCAATTGCTCACTGTTTTTAGGCTGCCCAGACCGTTTGTCAGTCACATTTTTCTGGGGTGATCGGCGGCCATTTTGTGTCTTGTGGTGCGCCAGCACAAGCTGCGACCAAGTGCATTTAACCCTCAATGGTGTGGTTGTTTTTTGGCTAAAGCCTACATCAGGGTGAAGCTGTCACACCAAGTGCATTTAACCAGCAATAGTCTGTTCATTTTTTGGCCATATACAAAATCAGGGGCAAGCTGCGCCTGTCACCAAGTGCATTTAACCCTCAATGGTGTGGTTGTTTTTTGGCTAAAGCCTACATCAGGGTGAAGCTGTCACACCAAGTGCATTTAACCAGCAATAGTCTGTTCATTTTTTGGCCATATACAAAATCAGGGGCAAGCTGCGCCTGTCACCAAGTGCATTTAACCCTCAATGGTGTGGTTGTTTTTTGGCTAAAGCCTACATCAGGGTGAAGCTGTCACACCAAGTGCATTTAACCAGCAATAGTCTGTTCATTTTTTGGCCATATACTACATCAGGGGCAAGCTGCGCCCGTCACCAAGTGCATTTAACCCTCAGTAGTGTGGTTGGTCAAGCTGTGACACCAAGTGCATTTAACCAGCAATAGTCTGTTCATTTTTTGGCCATATACTACATCAGGGGCAAGCTGCGCCCGTCACCAAGTGCATTTAACCAGCAATAGTGTGGTTATTTTTTGGCCATATCCCAGTCTAATTCTGTCACTAAATCCATACCGGTCACCCAGCGCCTAAATACTAGGCCTCAAATTTATATCCCGCTAAATCTCTCGTTACCGCTGTCCTGTTGTAGCTGGGAAAGTTATTTAGTGTCCGTCAAAGCACATTTTTTGTTCTGGGTTGAAGTACAATTCCCAATTTAGCAATTTCATAATTTAGTGGTTTCTGCTATATCAGAGCTATTTGAAATCTATCCCTAAAAGGGTATATAATATTCAAGGTGCACATTGGGTCATTCAGAATAACTTCACACACACCCGCTACTGTGTATTTTCAAGTCTAATTCTGTCACTAAACCCATACCTGTCACCCAGCGCCTAAATACTAGGCCTCAAATTTATATCCTGCTAAATCTCTCGTTACCGCTGTCCTGTTGTAGCTGGGAAAGTTATTTAGTGTCCGTCAAAGCACATTTTTTGTTCTGGGTTGAAGTACAATTCCCAATTTAGCAATTTCATAATTTAGTGGTTTCTGCTATATCAGAGCTATTTGAAATCTATCCCTAAAAGGGTATATAATATTCAAGGTGCACATTGGGTCATTCAGAATAACTTCACACACACCCGCTACTGTGTATTTCCAAGTCTAATTCTGTCACTAAACCCATACCTGTCACCCAGCGCCTAAATACTAGGCCTCAAATTTATATCCTGCTAAATCTCTCGTTACCGCTGTCCTGTTGTAGCTGGGAAAGTTATTTAGTGTCCGTCAAAGCACATTTTTTGTTCTGGGTTGAAATACAATTCCCAATTTAGCAATTTCATAATTTAGTGGTTTCTGCTATATCAGAGCTATTTGAAATCTATCCCTAAAAGGGTAGATCATATTGAAGGTGCACATAGGGTCATTCAGAATAACTTCACACACACCCGCTACTGTGTATTTCCAAGTCTAATTCTGTCACTAAACCCATACCTGTCACCCAGCGCCTAAATACTAGGCCTCAAATTTATATCCCGCTAAATCTCTCGTTACCGCTGTCCTGTTGTAGCTGGGAAAGTTATTTAGTGTCCGTCAAAGCACATTTTTTGTTCTGGGTTGAAGTACAATTCCCAATTTAGCAATTTCATAATTTAGTGGTTTCTGCTATATCAGAGCTATTTGAAATCTATCCCTAAAAGGGTATATAATATTCAAGGTGCACATTGGGTCATTCAGAATAACTTCACACACACCCGCTACTGTGTATTTCCAAGTCTAATTCTGTCACTAAACCCATACCTGTCACCCAGCGCCTAAATACTAGGCCTCAAATTTATATCCTGCTAAATCTCTCGTTACCGCTGTCCTGTTGTAGCTGGGAAAGTTATTTAGTGTCCGTCAAAGCACATTTTTTGTTCTGGGTTGAAGTACAATTCCCAATTTAGCAATTTCATAATTTAGTGGTTTCTGCTATATCAGAGCTATTTGAAATCTATCCCTAAAAGGGTATATAATATTCAAGGTGCACATTGGGTCATTCAGAATAACTTCACACACACCCGCTACTGTGTATTTCCAAGTCTAATTCTGTCACTAAACCCATACCTGTCACCCAGCGCCTAAATACTAGGCCTCAAATTTATATCCTGCTAAATCTCTCGTTACCGCTGTCCTGTTGTAGCTGGGAAAGATATTTAGTGTCCGTCAAAGCACATTTTTTGTTCTGGGTTGAAATACAATTCCCAATTTAGCAATTTCATAATTTAGTGGTTTCTGCTATATCAGAGCTATTTGAAATCTATCCCTAAAAGGGTATATAATATTCAAGGTGCACATTGGGTCATTCAGAATAACTTCACACACACCCGCTACTGTGTATTTCCAAGTCTAATTCTGTCACTAAACCCATACCTGTCACCCAGCGCCTAAATACTAGGCCTCAAATTTATATCCTGCTAAATCTCTCGTTACCGCTGTACTGTTGTTGCTGGGCAAGATATTTAGTGTCCGTCAAAGCACATTTTTTGTTCTGGGTTGAAATACAATTCCCAATTTAGCAATTTCATAATTTAGTGGTTCCTGCTATATCAGAGCTATTTGAAATCTATCCCAAAAAGGGTATATAATATTCAAGGTGCACATAGGGTCATTCAGAATAACTTCACACACACGCTTCTGTGCATTTCCAAGTCTAATTCTGTCACTAAATCCATACCGGTCACCCAGCGCCTAAATACTAGGCCTCAAATTTATATCCCGCTGAATTTGAATACAATACATTGGGCCAAATAATATATTTGTTGTTGTGGTGAACCATAACAATGAGAAAAACATCTAGTAAGGGACGCGGACGTGGACATGGTCGTGGTGGTGTTAGTGGACCCTCTGGTGCTGGGAGAGGACGTGGCCGTTCTGCCACATCCACACGTCCTAGTGTACCAACTACCTCAGGTCCCAGTAGCCGCCAGAATTTACAGCGATATATGGTGGGGCCCAATGCCGTTCTAAGGATGGTAAGGCCTGAGCAGGTACAGGCATTAGTCAATTGGGTGGCCGACAGTGGATCCAGCACGTTCACATTATCTCCCACCCAGTCTTCTGCAGAAAGCGCACAGATGGCGCCTGAAAACCAACCCCATCAGTCTGTCACATCACCCCCATGCATACCAGGGAAACTGTCTCAGCCTCAAGTTATGCAGCAGTCTCTTATGCTGTTTGAAGACTCCGCTGGCAGGGTTTCCCAAGGGCATCCACCTAGCCCTTCCCCAGCGGTGAAAGACATAGAATGCACTGACGCACAACCACTTATGTTTCCTGATGATGAGGACATGGGAATACCACCTCAGCATGTCTCTGATGATGACGAAACACAGGTGCCAACTGCTGCGTCTTTCTGCAGTGTGCAGACTGAACAGGAGGTCAGGGATCAAGACTGGGTGGAAGACGATGCAGGGGACGATGAGGTCCTAGACCCCACATGGAATGAAGGTCGTGCCACTGACTTTCACAGTTCGGAGGAAGAGGCAGTGGTGAGACCGAGCCAACAGCGTAGCAAAAGAGGGAGCAGTGGGCAAAAGCAGAACACCCGCCGCCAAGAGACTCCGCCTGCTACTGACCGCCGCCATCTGGGACCGAGCACCCCAAAGGCAGCTTCAAGGAGTTCCCTGGCATGGCACTTCTTCAAACAATGTGCTGACGACAAGACCCGAGTGGTTTGCACGCTGTGCCATCAGAGCCTGAAGCGAGGCATTAACGTTCTGAACCTGAGCACAACCTGCATGACCAGGCACCTGCATGCAAAGCATGAACTGCAGTGGAGTAAACACCTTAAAACCAAGGAAGTCACTCAGGCTCCCCCTGCTACCTCTTCTGCTGCTGCCGCCTCGGCCTATTCTGCTGCTGCCGCCTCGGCCTCTTCCTCCGCCTCTGGAGGAACGTTGGCACCTGCCGCCCAGCAAACAGGGGATGTACCACCAACACCACCACCACCACCTCCGTCACCAAGCGTCTCAACCATGTCACACGCCAGCGTTCAGCTCTCCATCTCACAAACATTTGATAGAAAGCGTAAATTCCCACCTAGCCACCCTCGATCCCTGGCCCTGAATGCCAGCATTTCTAAACTACTGGCCTATGAAATGCTGTCATTTAGGCTGGTGGACACAGACAGCTTCAAACAGCTCATGTCGCTTGCTGTCCCACAGTATGTTGTTCCCAGCCGGCACTACTTCTCCAAGAGAGCCGTGCCTTCCCTGCACAACCAAGTATCCGATAAAATCAAGTGTGCACTGCGCAACGCCATCTGTAGCAAGGTCCACCTAACCACAGATACGTGGACCAGTAAGCACGGCCAGGGACGCTATATCTCCCTAACTGCACACTGGGTAAATGTAGTGGCAGCTGGGCCCCAGGCGGAGAGCTGTTTGGCGCACGTCCTTCCGCCGCCAAGGATCGCAGGGCAACATTCTTTGCCTCCTGTTGCCACCTCCTCCTTCTCGGCTTCCTCCTCCTCTTCTTCCACCTGCTCATCCAGTCAGCCACACACCTTCACCACCAACTTCAGCACAGCCCGGGGTAAACGTCAGCAGGCCATTCTGAAACTCATATGTTTGGGGGACAGGCCCCACACCGCACAGGAGTTGTGGCGGGGTATTGAACAACAGACCGACGAGTGGTTGCTGCCGGTGAGCCTCAAGCCCGGCCTGGTGGTGTGTGATAATGGGCGAAATCTCGTTGCAGCTCTGGGACTAGCCAATTTGACGCACATCCCTTGCTTGGCGCATGTGCTGAATTTGGTGGTGCAGAAGTTCATTCACAACTACCCCGACATGTCAGAGCTGCTGCATAAAGTGCGGGCCGTCTGTTCGCGCTTCCGGCGTTCACATCCTGCCGCTGCTCGCCTGTCTGCGCTACAGCGTAACTTCGGCCTTCCCGCTCACCGCCTCATATGCGACGTGCCCACCAGGTGGAACTCCACCTTGCACATGCTGGACAGACTGTGCGAGCAGCAGCAGGCCATAGTGGAGTTTCAGCTGCAGCACGCACGGGTCAGTCGCACTACAGAACAGCACCACTTCACCACCAATGACTGGGCCTCCATGCGAGACCTGTGTGCCCTGTTGCGCTGTTTCGAGTACTCCACCAACATGGCCAGTGGCGATGACACCGTTATCAGCGTTACAATACCACTTCTATGTCTCCTTGAGAAAACACTTAGGGCGATGATGGAAGAGGAGGTGGCCCAGGAGGAGGAGGAGGAGGAGGAGGAAGAGGGGTCATTTTTAGCACTTTCAGGCCAGTCTCTTCGAAGTGACTCAGAGGGAGGTTTTTGGCAACAGCAGAGGCCAGGTACAAATGTGGCCAGCCAGGGCCCACTACTGGAGGACGAGGAGGACGAGGATGAGGAGGAGGTGGAGGAGGATGAGGATGAAGCATGGTCACAGCGGGGTGGCACCCAACGCAGCTCGGGTCCATCACTGGTGCGTGGCTGGGGGGAAAGGCAGGACGATGACGATACGCCTCCCACAGAGGACAGCTTGTCCTTACCCCTGGGCAGCCTGGCACACATGAGCGACTACATGCTGCAGTGCCTGCGCAACGACAGCAGAGTTGCCCACATTTTAACCTGTGCGGACTACTGGGTTGCCACCCTGCTGGATCCACGCTACAAAGACAATGTGCCCACCTTACTTCCTGCACTGGAGCGTGATAGGAAGATGCGCGAGTACAAGCGCACGTTGGTAGACGCGCTACTGAGAGCATTCCCAAATGTCACAGGGGAACAAGTGGAAGCCCAAGGCCAAGGCAGAGGAGGAGCAAGAGGTCGCCAAGGCAGCTGTGTCACGGCCAGCTCCTCTGAGGGCAGGGTTAGCATGGCAGAGATGTGGAAAACTTTTGTCAACACGCCACAGCTAACTGCACCACCACCTGATACGCAACGTGTTAGCAGGAGGCAACATTTCACTAACATGGTGGAACAGTACGTGTGCACACCCCTCCACGTACTGACTGATGGTTCGGCCCCATTCAACTTCTGGGTCTCTAAATTGTCCACGTGGCCAGAGCTAGCCTTTTATGCCTTGGAGGTGCTGGCCTGCCCGGCAGCCAGCGTTTTGTCTGAACGTGTATTCAGCACGGCAGGGGGCGTCATTACAGACAAACGCAGCCGCCTGTCTACAGCCAATGTGGACAAGCTGACGTTCATAAAAATGAACCAGGCATGGATCCCACAGGACCTGTCCGTCCCTTGTCCAGATTAGACATTAACTACCTCCCCATAACCATATATTATTGGACTCCAGGGCACTTCCTCATTCAATCCTATTTTTATTTTCATTTTACCATTATATTGCAAGGCTACCCAAAGTTGAATGAACCTCTCCTCTGCCTGTGTGCTAGGCCTAAATATATGCCAATGGATTGTTGCAGTGGTGGCTGACGTGAAGCCTCATTCTCTGCTATGACATGCAGACTGATTCTCTGGTGACATGAAGCCAGATTGTCTGTTACGGGACCTCTCTCCTCTGCCTGGGTGCTGGGCCTGAATTTATGACAATGGACTGTTGCAGTGGTGGCTGACGTGAAGCCTGATTCTCTGCTATGACATGCAGACTGATTCTCTGCTGACATGAAGCCAGATCCTCTGTTGCGGGACCTCTCTCCTCTGCCTGGGTGCTGGGCCTAAATTTATGAAAATGGACTGTTGCAGTGGTGGGTGACGTGAAGCCTCATTCTCTGCTATGACATGCAGACTGATTCTCTGCTGACATGAAGCCAGATTGTCTGTTACGGGACCTCTCTCCTCTGCCTGGGTGCTGGGCCTAAATATCTGACAATGGACTGTTGCATTGGTGGCTGACGTGAAGCCTGATTCTCTGCTATGATATGAAGACTGATTCTCTGCTGACATGAAGCCAGATTGTCTGTTACGGGACCTCTCTCCTCTGCCTGTGTGCTAGGCCTAAATATATGCCAATGGATTGTTGCAGTGGTGGCTGACGTGAAGCCTGATTCTCTGCTATGACATGCAGACTAATTCTCTGCTGACATGAAGCCAGATTGTCTGTTACGGGACCTCTCTCCTCTGCCTGGGTGCTGGGCCTAAATTTATGACAATGGACTGTTGCAGTGGTGGCTGACGTGAAGCCTGATTCTCTGCTATGACATGCAGACTGATTCTCTGCTGACATGAAGCCAGATCCTCTGTTACGGGACCTCTCTCCTCTGCCTGGGTGCTGGGCCTAAATTTATGAAAATGGACTGTTGCAGTGGTGGGTGACGTGAAGCCTCATTCTCTGCTATGACATGCAGACTGATTCTCTGCTGACATGAAGCCAGATTGTCTGTTACGGGACCTCTCTCCTCTGCCTGGGTGCTGGGCCTGAATTTATGACAATGGACTGTTGCAGTGGTGGCTGACGTGAAGCCTGATTCTCTGCTATGACATGCAGACTAATTCTCTGCTGACATGAAGCCAGATTGTCTGTTACGGGACCTCTCTCCTCTGCCTGGGTGCTGGGCCTGAATTTATGACAATGGACTGTTGCAGTGGTGGCTGACGTGAAGCCTGATTCTCTGCTATGATATGAAGACTGATTCTCTGCTGACATGAAGCCAGATTGTCTGTTACGGGACCTCTCTCCTCTGCCTGGGTGCCGGGGCCTAAATATCTGAGAATGGACTGTTCCAGTGGTGGGTAACGGGAAGCCAGATTCTCTGCTATGATATGAAGACTGATTCTCTGCTGACATGAAGCCAGATTGTCTGTTACGGGACCTCTCTCCTCTGCCTGGGTGCTGGGCCTAAATTTATGAAAATGGACTCTTACAGTGGTGGGTGACGTGAAGCCTGATTCTCTGCTATGACATGAAGACTGATTCTCTGCTGACATGAAGCCAGATTGTCTGTTACGGGACCTCTCTCCTCTGCCTGGGTGCCGGGGCCTAAATATCTGAGAATGGACTGTTCCAGTGGTGGGTGACGGGAAGCCAGATTCTCTGCTATGGAACCTCTCTCCAATTGATTTTGGTTAATTTTTATTTATTTAATTTTTATTTTAATTAATTTCCCTATCCACATTTGTTTGCAGGGGATTTACCTACATGTTGCTGCCTTTTGCAGCCCTCTAGCCCTTTCCTGGGCTGTTTTACAGCCGTTTTAGTGCCGAAAAGTTCGGGTCCCCATTGACTTCAATGGGGTTCGGGTTCGGGACGAAGTTCGGATCGGGTTCGGATCCCGAACCCGAACATTTCCGGGATGTTCGGCCGAACTTCTCGAACCCGAACATCCAGGTGTTCGCTCAACTCTAGTCACATACCTTGGATTGATTACCGGAAATGAAATAAGATTACTATCAAGAATAGCTACTCCCTCCCATTTATTCCTGATATGTTTAACTAGGTACTAGGGGCGGCCTGGTTTTCTAAGATTGACCTGAAAGGGGCATATAAATTAATACGAATCAAGGAGGGAGACAAATGGAAGACAGTGTTCAATACATCGGCTGGACACTTTGAATATCTGGTTATGCCTTTTGGTCTCAGCAATGCCCCAGCTGTGTTCCAAAACTTTATGAACAATATTCTCAGGGAGTTCTTGGGTAAATTTGTCATTGTCTACCTTAACGACATTTTGTTTTTTCCCCCCTGATTTTGAATCTCATGTGTTTCATGTTAGACAAGTGTTGGAGGTATTGAAGGAGAATCAGTTATCCGCCAAAAAAAGAGAAATGCATCTTTGGGGTACAGGAGATACTATTTCTAGGTCATGTTCTGACTCCTCACGCCTTCAAAATGGATCCTAGTAAGGTACTAGCGATTAAGGAATGGGTAAGACCATCATCCGTAAATGCCTTACAACGTTTTCTAGGGTTTGCCAATTACTACCGTAAATTCATAAAGAATTTTTCGGTAATTGCTAAACTGTTGACCGACCTCACTAAGAGAGGGGCGGATTTGGAGGATTGCTCTACTGAGGCCTTAACTTCATTTGAAACCCTAAAGAAGGCATTCAGTAGTGCTCCCATTCTGATCCGGCCAGATCAGGAGAAACCTTTTATTGTGGAGGTGGATGCATCCAAGGACGGAGCAGGGGCGGTCCTCTCTCAAGGTCCCGCTAGCCTTACTAACCTGGGGCCTTGTGCCTTCTTCTCCAGAAAATGTGTATCCACGGCGCATGCGCGAGATTATGGCTCAGCGAACGCATTCCGTGGATACACGTCAGTGCCTGGAATCGGCCTCACATGACGCACTGCACATGCGCCAGCCGGCAATGAGGAGTGAATAAATTAGCAGTTGGGCAGTGCTGGGCTCCAGGTGAAGGGGTGCATCTGGGCTGCAACGGCCGGAGGGACAGCCCCTTGGGCTCCTTACTAAGGTAATTACCATATTAATAAAAGCGATTTTCTAGACCGAGCATGCTCAACCTGCGGCCCTCCAGCTGTTGTAAAACTACAACTCCCACAATGCCCAGCTGTAGGCTGTTCGGGCATGCTGGGAGTTGTAGTTTTGCAACAGCTGGAGGGCCGCAGGTTGAGCATGCCTGTTCTAGACAAATGACAACACTTAGGCCCCTTTCACACGAGCGAGTATTCCGCGCGGGTGCGATGCGTGAGTTGAATGCATTGCACCCGCACTGAATCCTGACCCATTCATTTCTATGGGGCTGTTCACATGAGCGGTGATTTTCACGCATCACTTATGCGTTGCGTGAAAATCGCAGCATGCTCCTCTTTATGCGTTGCGGTCCGATAATCCACGCAATGCAGGCCCCATAGAAGTGAATGGGGTTGCGTGAAAATCGCAAGCATCCGCAAGCAAGTGCGGATGCGGTGCGATTTTCACGCATGGGTTCTAGGTGACAGTCTATTCACTGTATTATTTTCCCTTATAACCATGTTATAAGGGAAAATAATACAATCTTCAGAACATCAATCCCAAGCCCGAACTTCTGTGAAGAAGTTCGGGTTTGGGTACCAAACATGCGCGATTTTTCTCACGCGAGTGCAAAACGCATTACAATGTTTTGCACTCGCGTGGAAAAATCGCGCATTTTCCCGCAACGCACCCGCCTTTTATCCGGGCAAAAAACATGACGCCCGTGTGAAAGAGGCCTTAGGGTAGTAATACTAGTATATTTTAATACAAAACAAGCAGACTGATGTGATGATGTTTAAAGCTCTGTCACTAAAATCGAGGTGACAGAATCCCTTTAAACAATTTTTGTCTGTGATATACCCCTGCTCTACATAGTGGACAGGGAAACAAATTTCACAAATTCGTCTGTTACATTGTTGGGTGACATTCACCAATTTTTGGCTGTGATATACCCCTGCTCTACATAGCGGACAGGGAAATAAATTTCACTAATTTGTCTGTTACATTGTTGGATAACATTCACCATTTTTTGGCTGTGATATACCCCTTCTCTAGATAGTGGACAGGGAAATAAATTTCTATAATTCGTCTGTTACATTGTTTGGTGACAAATTCTCATCTTTTGTGCTAGAAAGAACATTTGCGGCCTACGCTCCATTTATGACAGTCCAATAAAACCATTAAATACTGATCTTACATTGTTGGTTGAAGAAATAACACTTTTTGTTCTAGATAGTACATTTGCAGCCTGCGCTGCATTTCTGGCAGTCAAATAAAACCAGTAAATACTGCTGTTACATTGCTGTTTGACAAATTTCCCAAATTTTTTTTACAGTTAAGTATTTGTATTAAATTCAACTGTCACACTGTTGTGTCACTTCAATAAATTTTTTCTCTTTATGACACCGGCTCAGCCTTACTGTTAGTGAACTTGATTGTTGACTATTGGCTGTTACATTGTCGCCTGACATAAACCATCTGTTAGTTTAGTGGATAAACGCAAAGAATGAGCAGAGCGTCAAATAAGGGACATGGCCCTGGTCGTGGTGCTGCTGGTGTTGGTGGAGCTCCTGTTGCAGGTAGAGGACAAGGTCGATCTGTGCAAGCTACACGCCCAAGTGAAACACCTTCCTCAGGTGCCAGAACCTTCAGCATTATTTGGTAGGCCCAAATGCGGCTCTACGAATGGTGAGGCCAGAACAAGTAGAGGCGATAGTAGATTGGGTAGCTAACAGTGCCTCCAGATCCTTCACAATTTCTCCCACCCAGTCCCCTGCTGAAAGATCAGAGTTGGCAACTACAGCCCATGTCCATCTGTCTTTCAACTTACCCCCCTTGCAAATCAGGCAAGCAGTCTGAGCCCCAAGTCATGCAGCAGTCTCCTATGCTTTTTGATGACTCTGCTGGCAGGGTTTCCGTGAGCCATCCACATAGCCCTGCCCTAGAAATGGAAGAGATTGAGTGCACTGATGCCCAACCACTTATATTTCAGGATGAGGACATGGGAAGACCACCGCAGCACGTCTCTGATGATGATGAAATACAAGTGCCAACTGCTGCGGCTTTCTGCAGTCTGCAGACCGACAAGGAGGGCAGGGGTAAAGAGTGGGTGGAAGATGATGTGGAGGATGATGAGGTACTAGACTCAACATGGAAACAAGGTCATGCGAGTGACAAGTGCAGTTTGGAGGAAGAGGCGGTGGTCGCACAGAGGCACCTGCACAGGAAAAGAGGGAGCAGGGAGCAAAAGCGTCTGTTACATTCTTGGGTGACATTTTACAATTTTAGCCGTGAATTCGTCTGTTACATTGATTGTTGACATTAACCCATTTTTGCCAGTGAAAAACCCCTGCTCTGCATTGCTGACAGGGAACTAAATTTAGTAAAAACGTCTGTTACTGATCGGAAGATGCACGACTACAAGTGCACACTGGTAGACGCGCTGCTGGTGGTATTCTCACCTGACAGCGGGGGCTTAGTGGAAGCACAAGGCGAAGGCTGAGGGGGAAGAGGTCGCCAATGCAGCTGGGGCACCGCCAGCACCTCAGAAGGCAGGGTTAGCATGGCCGAAATGTAGAAAAGCTTTGTCAGCACGCCACAACAACCAACACCACCAGCTGATATGGAACGTCTTAGGAGGTAGCATTTCAGGAACATGGTGGAGCAGTATGTGTTGCCACACCTACACGTACTGACTGATAGGTCTGCCCCCTTCAACTTCTGGGTCTCCAAATTGGGCACATGGCATTAGCTTGCTCTTTATGACATGGAGGTGCTGGCCTGCCCTGCAACCAGTGTATTGTCTGAACGTTGGTTTAGCATGGCAGGAGGAGGTTACCATGCTCTTAACCACATTTTGCTGCCTTTTGCAGCCCTCTAGCCCTTTCTATGACTTTTTTAGAGCCATTTTTGTGCTCCAGAGTTCGGGTCCCGATTGACTTCAGTGGGGTTCAGGTTCGTGGTCTAGTTACGGTCAAGTTCGGGTCCCGATTTTTTGTGAAGTTCAGCCGAACCCGTCGAACCAGAACTTCCAGGTGTCCGCTCAACTTTACTTGAGGGTTATATACCTGCTTCAAGTAACAACTGATTGAGGCCTGCCATATATCAGCTTCCATAAAATTGTGATAGAGGTTTTCCATATACCTGCATCCACAAAATTACTGCTTGAGGGTGATATACTGGCTTCATCTAACAACTAATTGAAGCCTGCCATATATCAGCTTCCATAAATACTGCTTTTCTCTAGGGACTTTGGCACAGGATCATTTCGAAAATGACAGGCAGAGGAAGATGCAGGGCATTCCGCAGGGGTGGTATGGGTCGGGCAGGTGCATAAGGCCGGAGTCTATGTGGGAAGTTGGAGAAGGTGCGTGCGATTATGTCAAAGGACTCACTGCACCCTCCACATCCTCTGTATCTGCACCCTCCTCACTCTGTGCTGTGTGCACCCTCAAAGACACCACCACCACCACCATAGCCCCTCCACTCAAGTCAGAGGAATTATTTTCCCATCCATTCCCAGACCTTACCGATGTGCAGCCATTCTTGGCATTGGATGAGGAAGAGGAGGTAGCAACAGCCGCCACCCAGCGGTCTGACGACAGTACCCAGATCAGCCCAAGGAGGGTGGTCCCTACTGTTGCTGCCTACTCAGAGATCTCTAATGTCAGTGGTGGTGAAGGTGACGATGATGACGTGTCGATGGATGTCACGTGGGTGCCCAAAAGAGAGGAAGAGGAGGGGAGTTCAGAGGGAGAGACGTAGCAGCATATAGGGAGTAAAAGGAGGAGAAGAAGGCAGAACTCACAGTGCACAGGAGCCAAAAAGCAGACTGCAAATGTATCTGGAGCTAGTCATCCACCATGCACGGTCACATCTTGAGCTCCCAGGATGCCGGCACATGGCTCTGCAGTGTGGGCTTTTTTTAACGTGTCAGCTGCTGACGATAGTGTTGCCATCTGCAGCCTGTGCTGTCAGCGCATAAGTCGCGGTAAGCCCAACACTCACCTAGGGATGACCGCCTTACGAAGTCACCTGGCCTCCCATCACTGATCCCAGTGGGAGCAATGCCGTCAGAACCCACAAAGCCACATTCCCGCCGCTCCACATCCTGCCTCTTCTCCTTCTCCTCTCTCCTCCCATTTTTCCTCCACTCCACCTTCGTCGCATTCATCTGGCACAAGGCGGGCTTCCGAGCGTAAAAAAATTATGACGCCAGATAAAACTCTTGCCCAACGGCTGACTGCTGGCTTGTTGGAACTGCTAGCCCGCCAACTACTGCCAGATAAATTGGTGGACTCGGAGGCCTTTAGAAAATTTGTGGCCATTGGCACACCGCAATGGAAGATCCCCGGAAGGAAATATTTCTCCCAGAAGGGCATCCCTGAACTATATGGCCACGTTCAGCAGCAAGTTAATATATCTCTGGCACAGTGTCAGCAAATATGAGCAGGGAAGGTACATAACTTTTACTGCCCACTGGGTGAACCTTCTGACGGCCATCAAGCATGTAAGCCGTGGCACCCGTGTGCATTTGGTGTTACTGCCAATGATTACATGCAGGCCTGCCTCTTCTTCTCCTCCTCCTACTCCATTCTCTGTCTCCTCCTTGGCTGACTCCTCCTTTCCCACTGCTACCGCCTCTTCTGCTGCACCCCCCCAAGCTCCCTAGAACCTATTTGACGTGCCTATTGAGACGTTGTCATGCTGTGCTGCGGTTTTTGTGCCTGGAAGCCACACCGGTCCTGCGCTGCTTTCAGCTCTGCGGTCACAGGCCGATCAGTGGCTAACCCCACTCAATTTGACAGTTGGCAAAGTAGTGTGTGACAACGGTGCCAATCTGCTGAGCACGCTGAAACAGTGTATGGCACACATCCTGAAATTAGTCGTGCAGCGATTCATTGCTAAATACCCTGGGGTCCAGGACATCTTGCGGCAGGCCATTAAAATCTCTGGCCATTTTAGAGGATCTTACACAGCCATGGCTCTCCTTGCTGACGTTCAGCTGCAACACCACTTGCCCGTCAGACATCTGATTTGTCACTGCATGACGTGCTGGAACTTCACCTCGTATATGCTTGATAGGCTGCGCCACCAGAAACGTGCTGTTATCGACTACCTGTACGAACTCTGCGGCATGACTGTGCCAGTGGCTGCTCATGTGCAACGCATGCAGACTTCTGTGGCCATTTGATGAGATCACAAAACTGGTCAGTCGCAGCCAGTGCGTTACCAGTGACATCGTACCTTACGCCTTCTTTCTGGAGCGTGCATTGTGTCATGTCATTGATCAAGCCGTCGAGGAGCAGGAGCTGGAAGATGAGGAAGTCGCAATGCTGAATGAATTCCCGGGAGTGGCTACTCCATCTGAGACAAGTCAGAAGGAGTCTGAAGAAGAGTCAGAGGAGGATGGTGGCTGGGGGGAGGAGGAGGAGGAGGAGGAGCAAGAAGATCAGGCTTTAAGCTTTTCATGGATCCCTGGTGTTGTCTGTGGCTGGGGAGAGGAGACCGTGGACAACATTCTCCTGGGCGATGAGCAGGAGTCAGGGTGCTCTACCACTTCCAATTTAGTGCACATGGGGGCCTTCATGCTCCAGTGTTTGAAGAGGGACCCCGTATAAAAAGCCTAAAGGTCTAGGACCTGTACTGGGTGGCAACCTACTTAGAGCCCCGGTACAAACACAAAATGGCGGACATGTTACCAGCATCACAGAGAGGTTTCAGAATGCAGCATTTCCAAGCCTTGCTGCGAGAGATGCTGCATTCTGCTGTTGCGGGCACTGGCAGAGGAATCTCCACCCACAGAGAAACAGTTGAGGGTACCAATCCTACCGTGCCTGCAAAAAGAGGGCGGTTTGAAGATGTGTTGGTCACTTCAGATATGAGATCATTCTTGCAAGCAACCCATCGACAGCCGCCCTAAAATCCAGCCTCAGGGAACGCTTAGACCGACAAGTGTCCGACTACACTGTACGAATGAGAAGCAAGGAACCCCTTGACTACTGAGTATGCAGGCTTGACCTGTGGCCAGATCTGGCACAATTTGCCATGAAACTCTTGGCTTGCCCCTCGTCGAGTGTCCTGTCCGAAAGGACTTTCTGTGCAGCAGGGGAGATCATGACCAATAAGCTCACTCGCCTAGCTCAGGACAGTGTGGACTACCTCACATTTTTAAAAATGAGTGAGGCATGGATCTCAGAGGATTTCAACACCTGTGATGACCACGTGTAATAGAATTTTCTCATGCTAGCCCACACATATCCGCCACCACCCAGAACAAAGAATGGTCCTTGCCTTATGTATATACAGCGGCATAAAAGGCCTTTTATATCAGGTGAATGCCTAATTTTTGGGGCCTGTACTGGCCGACAGTTACATATTTTGTGACCGCCTAATGTACCTCCAGCCACAGAATCCAAAGTTCTTTGCTGTCAGATGAATGCCTATAGCCTAATTTTTGGGGCCTGTACTGGCCGACCATTACATTTTTATCTTGTGACCGCCTAATGTACCTCCAGCCACAGAATCCAAAGTTCTTTTCTGTCAGGTGAATGCCTATTGCCTAATTTTTGGGGCCTGTACTGGCCGACAGTTACATTTTTTTATCTCTAGCCACATGATCACAACCTTGTCTCACTCCTCTGCCTCTCATTATGGTGGCATATGAATATGGACCTGGAGGATGCAAAAACGTGGAGTGCTGCACATTTGTATACATCAAACTGATTTTTGAGAGTTTCCCTTTAATATGCATAAAAATGGCCCCTGATTAAAATACATATTTTTTGTGGGAATTTTTGCCAATGACCCCCCTCTGGTATATCACTGTCCATGTTGGAAGAATATTTGTGTACTTCTAGTAAATGTTTGCTGGCTGCAAATATGACCTGAAGGTTTTTCAGGTTCGCCTGCCATTAAAGTGAAGGGGGCCCGCCGCGAATGCGCAGTTCGCGAACATTTGATCTCGTTCCCAAATCGGCCCAGCCAATGTTCGTCCATATGCTTGAGGGTCTATATCAATGTAAGGTCTTACCCTTTGGTCTGCATGGCTCCCCCGCTACTTTTTAGTGACTAATAGACATTGTGCTTCATCCACATCGTCGGTACTCTTCGGCATACCTGGACGATTTTGTCATCCACTGTACCGACTGGGAATGTCACCGACCCAAAGTGCAGGCTGTAGTGGACTCCCTTCGAAAAGCTGGCCTAACCGCTAAACCAATAAAATGCGCAATAGGGTTAGAAGAGACTAAGTACCTGGGGTGTGTAATTGGGCGCAGAGTCATCAAAACCCAAGTGAACAAAATAGAGGCGATACAGAATTGGCCCCGACCTGTCACCACTAGTCAAATAAAAAGTAATTCCTGGGAATGGTGAGCTATTACATGATGTTTGTTCCCCACTTTGCTACTCTAGCAACGCCCTTGACAGGGCTCTTGAAGGGACGAAAGTCAGTGATGGTTCGCTTGGTTGATCGGGCGGAAAAGTCTTTTGCCGCTTTGAAGTCGGCCCTGTATGGGTTACCAGTTTTGGTGACACCCGAATTTAAGAGGGAGTTTGTGGTACAAACTGATGCCTCTGAAGTAGGCTTCAGTGCTCCTGTTTCAGGAAGTCAACGGGGAGGAGCATCCTGTTGTCTTACTAAGCTGCAAGCTCACCCTAGCCAAAACCAGGTACAGTATAATGGAGAGAGAGTGCCTGGCTATCAAGTGGGTATTTGAGTCTCTCCGCTACTATTTTTTGGGGAGAAAGTTCCACCTGCTGACCGACCACTCCCCTCTCAAGTGGATGAGGCAGGCCAAATACAAGAATGCCCGGGTCACCATATGTTTTTTGTCTCTGCAGAACTTTAAGTTCTTGGTAGAACACAGAGCAGGCCGGTTTCAGGGAAACGCAGATGCCCTGTCCCGGGTGCATTGTCTGGCATGCATCCACCCCCTCAGGGTTGAACAAAGGGGGGGGGGGTATGTGTCACAGTGAGGGGTTGTGTCTGGAAAGGCAGGTATTTTCCTCCCAGCATGTGTGGCTGCCAGGTGAGGTCAAATACCAGACTGGAGTTTAAGTGCCGGTCCGGGTTATGGCAGCACATGGCTGTCCTTTAAATAGGCAGCTGGGCTCAGCAGAGATGTCTCTGTTTTTAGGATCTGAGGCTTTGTGCCGTGCTGGAGGGCTGACAGCCGCACGCTGCGGAAACAGGCCCCCTAAAGCCTGCTGTGGACTACTGGAGGCAGAACTGCCAGCAAGGTGACTTATGTTATATGAACTTTCCATTGTGTGTGAATTAAAACCAAGACTGCAAAGTTATGTGCTGTGTTGTGCAATTGCCTCAAGTGTGAATAAACACTGACTGTGCCCAATTACCCTATCTACCAGACCGAACCCCTACAATATATACAGTATATATACACTGCTGGAAAAAAAAAATAAGCGAACATTTAAATCCCATTTTGGATCTGGATGCACAAAAGATTCTAGCTGGAAACCATAATTGATAGTTGGATTCCAAATCATCCTAAAATGTAACCAGAGACAACTCAAAATGTGTATGGCCCTCCTAACAACATCTGGGTATGCTCCTGATGAGACGGCAGATATTGTCCTGGTGGTATATTCCCCTAGACCTAGATCAGGGCATCGGTGAGCTCCTGGACAGTCTGTTGTACTACATACTTGGTAGCATTGTATGTACTGATAGAGTCTCAAAAGTTCTCATTTGGATTCTGAGGAATGTGTGGGCCAGCCAGTCAACATTAACCACAGCATCTCCATACTTTTGCATGCCTGTCACATGTGCTCAATATGAACCTGCTCTCATTTGTGAAGAGAATGGGGTGCTAATGGCAGGCCTTCTAATTTTAGTTTTCTCTGGTAAATGCCAGTTGAGCTACAAGGGGCTGGGCTGTTAGTACAAGTCTCACTATAGGATGCTGCGCCCTCATGCCACCCTCATCGATTCTATATCTGACAGTTTGATCAGAGACATGCAGACTGGTATGCAGCTGGAATTTTTTTTTAAGGCTCTGGCAATGCTCCCCTAGTCCTCCTTGCACAAAGGAGCAGATAACAGTCCTGATGCTGCATTTATGCTCTTCTAGGGCCCTATCCGTCTCTTCTTGTGTAATGACCCATATTCAGGTATAGTCTCTACTGTTGGGCTTGAATATTCAAATAGCGAATATTAATCGCAAATACCGGCACTTCGAGTAACCCGCCTTCTTGCTTGTGGGCCAATGATGAGGCTGCAATGTCTTTGTCTGAGCTTAGCAACATCCCTAGCAACCAATAGGAAAGTTGCCTACCCCTTACTATATAAGAACCTTCCCAGCAGCCCTTGTATGCAGTATTTTGCAGATCTGAGAGAGACAGCAGTGTTATTACTGTGCTCTCTGTTTTCCTGTGTCATTACAATAGATAGTTACTTAGCTTTTATATATATATATATATATATATATATATATATACAAACCGGATTCCCAAAAAGTTGGGACACTATACAAATCGTGAATAAAAACTGAATGCAATGATGTGGAGGTGCCAACTTCTAATATTTTATTCAGAATAGAACATAAATCACGGAACAAAAGTTTAAACTGAGAAAATGTACCATTTTAAGGGAAAAATATGTTGAATCAGAATTTCATGGTGTCAACAAATCCCCAAAAAGTTGGGACAAGGCCATTTTCACCACTGTGTGGCATCTCCCCTTCTTCTTACAACACTCAACAGACGTCTGGGTACCAAGGAGACTAGTTTCTCAAGTTTAGAAATAGGAATGCTCTCCCATTCTTGTCTAATACAGGCCTCTAACTGTTCAATCGTCTTGGGCCTTCTTTGTTGCGGCTTCCTCTTTATGATGCGCGAAATGTTCTCTATAGGTGAAAGATCTGGACTGCAGACTGGCCATTTTAGTACCCGGATCCTTCTCCTACGCAGCCACGATGTTGTGATTGATACAGAATGTGGTCTGGCATTATCTTGTTGAAAAATGCAGGGTCTTCCCTGAAAGAGATGACGTCTGGATGGGAGCATATGTTGTTCTAGAACCTGAATACATTTTTCTGCATTGATGGTGCCTTTCCAGACATGCAAGCTGCCCATGCCACACGTACTCATGCAACCCCATACCATCAGAGATGCAGGCTTCTGAACTGATCGTTGATAACAACTTGGGTTGTCCTTGTCCTCTTTGGTCCGGATGACATGGCGTCCCAGATTTCCAAAAAGAACTTCGAATCGTCTGACCACAGAACAGTCTTCCATTTTGCCACACTCCATTTTAAATGATCCCTGGCCCAGTGAAAACGCCTGAGCTTGTGGATCTTGCTTAGAAATGGCTTCTTCTTTGCACTGTAGAGTTTCAGCTGGCAACGGCGGATGGCACGGTGGATTGTGTTCACTGACAATGGTTTCTGGAAGTATTCCTGAGCCCATTCTGTGATTTCCTTTACAGTAGCATTCCTGTTTGTGGCGCAGTGTCGTTTAAGGGCCCGGAGATCACGGCATCCAGTATGGTTTTACGGCCTTGACCCTTACGCACAGAGATTGTTCCAGATTCTCTGAATCTTCGGATTATGTTATGCACAGTTGATGATGATAGAAGCAAAGTCTTTGCAATTTTTCGCTGGATAACACCTTTCTGATATTGCTCCACTATCTTTCTGCGCAACATTGTGGGAATTGGTGATCCTCTACCCATCTTGGCTTCTGAGAGACACTGCCACTCTGAGAAGCTCTTTTTATACCCAATCATGTTGCCAATTGACCTAATTAGTGTTAATTGGTCTTCCAGCTCTTCGTTATGCTCAAATTTACTTTTTCCAGCCTCTTATTGCTACTTGTCCCAACTTTTTGGGGATTTGTTGACACCGTGAAAATTTGAATCAATGTATTTTTCCTTTAAAATGATACATTTACTCGGATTAAACGTTTGATCTGTCATCTACGTTCTATTACAAATAAAATATTGACATTTGCCATCTCCACATCATTGCATTCAGTTTTTATTCACAATTTGTTTAGTGTCCCAACTTTTTTGGTATCCGGTTTGTATATATATATGTATGATGCAGATCGTCAGTGTAGGTGATGTAGTGTAGCTGATAGTTTCTGCTGTCCATACATGCATGCTACATACATAGTGCTGTATGTATGTATGCTACTGTCACAAGTTAGGGAGAAGGGAAAACACCAAATACACACCACAACGAAAAGACAACAATCTAGGCCTCAAAAGCTAAGGAAGAGGAATGGTGACCTCCTAGTAATCCCTAGGCCTTTCCCTAACTTCTGCAGGATGAACAGATCCTGATGGTGGAAATACTCATACACTGGATACCTAAAGCCCTGCAAAAACTGACGAGCCCTAGGATAGGTAGCAGGGGATGAGACAGCTGGTTTCTTCCAGAATGAAGGAACCTGCATCCCCATGAGCCCTAGAAACAACACTCCAGATAACAGAAAACAGCGAAGGCAACAAGTACTTAGCTTAGATGTATGGAGAAGCGGGAGATACAAGACAAACCAGCACTAGGAACTCCAAGCAGAAACTATCAACCGCATGGTCAGCAGTGTGAGGCAGATCTAAATAGACTCTTATTACTGATAACAAGCGGCACCTGAGGAAATGTGAGATCCTGCCAAATAACTACATACATAGAAGAAAACAGAGATATCCAGTCTTCTCACCTCTCATCTCTCTCACAGGAGGGACTGTGACAGTACCCCCAGCCTCCGAACACCCAGGACCGACTTTATCAGGATGCGCCCTATGAAAGACCCTCACAAGGGGACTGGCATTCACGTCAGTCGCAGAAACCCATATTCTTTCCTCAGGACAGTAACCCTTCCAGTGCACGAGGTACTGAATAGATCCACAAAGAATACATGAGTTCACAATCCTGGCAATCTGAAACTCAAGATTACCATCCACCATGACAGGAGGTGGTGGCAGGAAGGACGGTTCAGCAGGTTCGAGATATCATTTCAACAATGACTTGTGAAATACATTATGAATCTTCAAAGCCTGAGGAAACTCAAGACGAAAAGCAACCGGATTAATAATCGCAGAGATATTGTATGGCCCAATAAACCTTGGCGCCAACTTCCAAGAGGGTTCCTTCAACTTAATGTTTCTTGTGGACAGCCACACAATATCTCCCACTTTCAGGTCCGGACCACTCACACGTCTCTTGTCAGTCATACGTTTATACTTTTTGCCCATTTTATTTAAATTGTTTTGAATCTTCCGCCAAATAGATGACAACAAAGAGGAGAATCTTTCCTCTTCAGGTATATCAGACGTCTCACTACCAGAAAATGTGCCTAACTGCGGATGGAACCCATATGCATCAAAAAATGGCGACTTATCAGTGGACTCCTGTTTACGGTTATTTATGGCAAACTCGACCAATGACAAAAATGAAGACCACTCCTTTTGATTCTCAGAGACATAAATCTCCAGATTCTGGTTAGTGCGCTCAGTCTGCCCATTAGACTGAGGATGAAAGGCCAAAGAGAAGGAGAATTGGATCCCCAGACGAGTACAGAACACCTTTCAGAATCTGGAAACAAATTGAGTCCCTCTATCAGACACCACATCAGAGGGAATGCTGTGTAGTTTCACAATGTTATCAATAAACATTTGAGCGAGAGTTTTGGCATTAGGTAAACCTGATAATGGTAAAAAGTGGGCCATCTTGCTGAAGTAGTCAACCATCAGAATCACAATTTTCCCAGAAGAATTAGGCAAATCTGTGATAAAGTCCATGGAAAAATGAGTCCAGGGTTGGGATGGGATAGACAAGAGAAGTAGAGATCCTGAAGGCCGAATATGAGCCACCTTAGCACGCGCACAAGTCTCACAAGCTGCCACATAGCCCTCAACACATTTACGTAACCCTGGCCACCAGAGTCTTTGAGAAATGAGATCCACAGTGGATCTGCTCCCAGGATGTCCTGTAAGAACAGTATCGTGATGTTCCTTAAACACCTTGCGTTGTAGTTCCGAAGGGACAAACAACTTCCCTGGAGGACAGGAATCGGGTGTCTCTCCCTGGGCCTCCAACACCTCTGCCTCAAGTTCAGGATAAAGGGCGGATACAACCACCCCATCAGCCAATATCGGAGCAGGATCTCCCCTGGGAAAGCTACGCAGCAAGGCATCCGCCTTGACATTTTGAATCCCAGGATGATAAGTGACAATGAAATTAAATCTAGTAAAAAACAACGACCATCTGGCCTGTCTTGGGTTCAGACGTTTAGCCGACTGCAGGTAGGCCAGATTTTTGTGATCAGTAAATATCAGCCAATTTAATGTCCAACAACTCTATTACCTACATCATAATTTATTTCGGCAGAAGAGAGTTTTTTAGAGGAAAAAAGCACAAAGGCGCCATTTGCTAGGAGAAGACCCTGTGACAAGACTGCTCCACCCCCTACCTCTGATGCGTTAACTTCCACAATAAATGGTTGTGACACATTCGGTTGCACCAGAATAGGAGCAGAAGCAAAACATTCCTTTATTGCTGAAAAAGCATGCAATGCTTATTCAGACCAGACTGAGAAATCTTTGCCTTTCTTAATCATATCAGTTAATGGTTTAACAACAGTTAAGTAATTCAAGAAAAAATGTACGGTAGTAGTTGGTGAACCCCAAAAATCGCATGAGTGCCTTCAGATCTTCGGGTCGATCCCAGTCCAACACAGCACAGACTTTTTTCCGGATCCATATGAAAACCCAAAGATGAGAGTAGGTACCCCAGGAATTACACTTCAGGGACCGCAAATACACACTTCTCCATTTTGGCATACAATTTATCCTCTCTTAGGATCTGTAAGACCTGTCTCACGTGATCTTTATGCATCTCCATATCAGCGGAATAAATTAAAATATCATCTAGATAAACCACCACAAACCTGCCCACCACATGATTAAAGATGTCATTGATGAAGTGTTGAAAAACCACAGGAGCATTTGACAAACCAAAAGGCATGACCAGATTTTCAAAATGACCCTCAGGAGTATTAAAGGCCTTTTTCCATTCGTCCCCTTCCTTGACTCTCATCACATTATATGCCCCCCTCAAGTCCAATTTAGAGAACACCATAGCGCCAACAATCTGATTAAATAAATCTGAGAACAAAGGAAGGGGATAGGGATCACGGATAGTGATGGGATTAAGCTCACGGAAGTCCAAACATGGCATAAGAGTTCCATCCTTTTTTTTAACAAAGAAAAACACCGCCGCCATTGGTGATTTGGATGGTCTAAAATGACCTTTAGCCAAACTCTTGGTGATATACTCTAGCATGGCTACTCTTTCGGGTTCAGAAAGATTATACAACGGAGACTTTGGCAATCTAGCTCCGGGAATAAGGTTGACAAGGCAATCATACTCCTGATGAGGAGGCAACTCCTGGTCTCCATCCTTAGAGAATACATCAAACAAATCTGAAAGGAGAGGAGGTAACATTTTAGTAGTTCTGCACCATTTGAGACAGACACTTTTTAGAGAGAGGGGCAGAATAAATCGCAAACAGAAATATTTTTGTCTAATGCGCTTGTTGTCAAACCATGCATACGGACAAACTGGCCATCCACTAAGTTAACCCCTGCCCCACTGTCAATAAATACTTCCATTTCCACATTTTTGGAATCTAGCGACACCTTGGCAGGCAGGAGAAATCGGGTACTACCGGTAAAAGTCAAAAGTACATTCTCAACTTCCCCATCCACACTACCAAGAGTGAGAAGAGGACTAGACACATTAGGACTTTTTGTTCCCTTTTCACCTTGATGTTTAACATAAGGACATATGTTAACAAAATGTCCTCCTTGACCACGTAAAAAGTCTTTTCTTAACCCTTAAGTTTTTATCACCTGGTCCAGGTCCAGGTGTGACCTCACCCAATTGCATTGGCTCATCACCAGACACTAGCTCGAGTGTTTCTTTACCCAGAGTGTCAGAAGAGACCGCTTCCCTGTATGATAATACGTCCCGAGGAAGAGGAACTTTAGATCTCTCCCTCAGGCGTCTATCAATATGCACTGCCAGAGACATGGCTGCCTCCAATGACTCTGGATTTGCGTGAAATGCCAAGGCGTCCTTCAGGTTCTCAGACAGTCCTTGACAAAATTGACTATGGAGAGCTGTGTAATTCCACTTCGTATCAGTTGCCCACCTCCTAAATTCAGAGCAATAGGACTCTTATCTACCGACTGGAGTGATTGAGAACCAGTCGGCAAAGAGAAAGCCCAAGTGTCACGATAGGTAGGTAAGCGGGGAAATAACCAAACATGGGAAAACAAACAGGACAAGCGACTAGGCCCAAAAGCTAGGGAGAAAACGGTCACCTCCTAGCGATCTCCCTAAACTGCTGTGCCCAGCTGTGGTCCTTAGGATAGATATGCACATGCCCTCGTGCCTAAACCTAAACACCCTGGGCAAACCCTAAGCAGCAGGGAAAAGGGAAGAGGCAACCTGCTTCTTCAAACCGGGAAGAAGCAAGCGTCTCCCTAGAGGCCTAGAAAAAACACACAAAGGGAAATGAAGGAGAGGACTTATCTTGAGCAGAGCTGGAGCAGACGATCCACCACAAATCAAGAGCTCCCAGGAAAGAACTATAACCCGCACAGGCCACTGGGGGGGAAAGAGGGATAAATAGCCTCACTAACAATGAAACCCAGTACACCTGAGGGAAGGTGGTGGATCCAGCTCAAACTCAAATCAAAACAAAGAAGTCAGACATGTGCAGCCAGTCTGACAGATCTCCGCACATTCACAGGGCAAGTCGTGACACCAAGACTGAGCGTCACCTTTCATCAACAAAATAATAATCCCCACTCTCTGACTCTCGTCCCCAGAAGAGCTAGGATGCAGTCTGAAATATAATTTGCACGATTGCCTGAACCAAACAAAGTTTTCACTTCCCCCAGAAAACCTATTTGGGAGAGCAACCTTCGGTTCAGGGCAGGCCGTAATCCATCGCCTCTGGTCTCTAAAATGTGCAACGGCCGTGCGGAGGTCAGCCACATCCAAAGACAGCCCCTGCATACGATCGACCAGTGCAAAAACAGTATCCCTAGCTGCGCTGATAAAACAAAGGATAACGGTTTAGGCGGTTGATAATGTTAAGAGGAAGGGAAAACACCAAATACATACCACAACGAATAGACAACAATCTAGACCTCAAAAGCTAAGGAAGAGGAATGGTGACCTCCTAGTAATCCCTAGGCCTTTCCCTAACTCCTGCCAGTATGAGCAGATCCTGATGGTGGAAATACTCATTAGCCCTGCTATAACTGACGAGCTCTAGGATAGGTAGCAGGGGATAAGACAGCTGGTTTCTTCCAGAATGAAGGAACCTGCGTGTCCATGAGGCCTAGAAACAAGACTCCAGATAATAAAAAAAACTGCGAAAGCAACAAGTACTTAGCTTACAGATGTATGGAGAAGCAGGAGATCCAAGACAAATCAGCACTAGCAACTCCAAGCAGAAACTATCAACCGCATGGTCAGCAGTGTGAGGCGGATCTAAATAGAGCCTCATCACTGATAACGAGCGGCACCTGAGGAGAGGTGAGAGCCTGTCAAACAACATACATAGAGGAAAACAGAGAGACCTTTCAGATAGCCTGATGTGCAGAAAGTCTATCTGATCTTCTTACCTCTCTCACAGGAGGGACCGTGACAGCTACATACATACATACATAGTGCTGTGATGTCACAAGTTCACGACCATACTTAACAATGTTAATACAAGGCACTTACTAATGTATTGTGATTGTCATAATGCTTCCTTTGCTGACTTGATTCATTTTTCTATCACACTAGACATTGCTTGTTTCCAGAGATTACGACTACCCTGCCATCCAGCAGTGGTGGTCGTGCTTGCACACTATTAAAAAAAAGCTCTATCTTCTCTGTTGGCTGCAACGTATGTGCAGCATCTCCTGTCCTGGCCACCTCGTATCTGTGCTGCAGTGGTGGCCATAACCCCTGCAAACAAGCAGTATATAATGTAATGGAAATATGTATCAAGCCAGCATAGGAGGCAACAGGGACGTAACTACCATAGCGGCAGACCATGCGACTGCTATGGGGCCCAGGACCAGAGGGGGTTGGGATCATCTCATCTTCTACTGGGTATGAAAACTTGGTCAGGACTCTACCCTCTAAATAAACAACTTTTAGCAAAGGTGGAAAAAATGGCCCAAGGGTCATTGAAAGGGGTTTAGGTGGAAACCCTTCTGTCCGGGCCTGGTTTGGTTTGATCCTTGCTATGGGGCCCTTACCTCTCTATGTACGTCACGGCAATATAGAAAATCACAATACATTAGTAAGTGCCTTCTATTAACCTTCTCTACATAATAAATGCCATTTGCTGAAGAGAGACAACTTGTGTGTTCCCTTCAGTTTTTTGAGTAGTGTATATATGGATCACATGTCATCTTGTTGCATTGTGTTATCAGCAGGTATCACGCATTGTTGATGCAGCTTCCAACTGTGTAAAATCAATAATTAGAAAGTGAGAGTCATGTCGACTTGTAATTGCTAATTATCTTCAGTGTTCTAAAGTGACAAATTGGTACATCTGCTTAATGTGTGTAAAATCACTCTCTTTCTATTACAAGCATAGCTTCACCAACTAATAATAAAATGTGAGAAGTTTCTTTCTATAGTGCTATTTTTAACAAAGATGTAAAAAATGTAGTCATTAGTGATGAGCAGCAGGGGAAATATTCGAACATTGTGATATTTTGCGAACATTCGTCACACGCAAATTCGAGAACTCGCCATTATTTTCTTGATTACGAAAATCGGCAATGTAATATGCGCGTATTGCGCACGCAATACAGGCGCGTGCCACTTTTGCTAGATTTTTCAAGCTGCTAGAAGTTTCCTGAGACTGGAGTAAAAGGTTGGCATGGAAGAACATTACAATAGCTTTATATGCAGATAGAGTGCTCCAATATATTCGCGATTGCGCAAATCAGGAATTAATGATGCGCATATTTTTGCGCAATACGTGCAACTTTACATTTTAGCAGGTCTGACTACATATAACTGATTGGTGCGCTATGTATTGTTGTGAACTTGTGACATCACAGCACTATGTCTGTAGCATGTATGTATGGACAGCAGAACCTATCAGCTACACTATATTACTATCTAACCTACACTGACTATCTCCCCCTATCTGTATTATTTATATAAACTAACTAACTATCTAATGTAAAGACACAGCAAAGCACAGAGCACAGCAATGACACTGCTGTCTGTCTCAGAACTCCATAAAACTACAGAAAATGGCTGCTGGGGAGGTTCTTATATAGTAAGGGGTAGGCAACTTTCCTATTGGTTGCTAGGGATGTTGCTAAGCTCAGACAAAGACATTGCAGCCTTCTCATTGGCCCACAAGCAAGAAGCAGGGAGGGATCATGGGTTCAGATGAAAAAAAATCTAGAATATTCGCAAATACGAATATATAGCACTATATTAAAAAAATTTCGCAAATTATTGAAGTGGTGATATTCGCGATTAAACTTTGCTAATTGAATATTCGCACTCAACACTAGTAGTCATATGTAATATCTTAAAACAACTAAAATAATACAGCCTACTTGCTACAAAGATGAACGACAAAAGCACGTCCAAACCAAGCCCTGGGGTAGGAGAAAAAACTGCCAGCCTCCAGGACTAGCATGCGCATTTCTGGATTTCATTTTAAAGGAGAACTGTCATAAGATTGTTTGTTTTTGTGATTAAAGGGGTTATCCAAGACTATTAAATGCCCCCTATATGCTGGGGCCCCTCACAATGAATATACTTACCTTGCTTTCTGCTCCCTGCACTGCTCCTGGTCCCCGCACCACCACTGCTGCTTCTCCCCGTACGTGGATGAAAACATTCAGTGTCGGGGGTGAGCAGCCAATGGCAGGCAGGGACGGGGAGGAGCCTCTCTAGTATCGTCTATTGGCTGCTCCCCCCGACACCGGATGTTTTCATTCGCGCATGGGGAGAAGCAGCAACAGTGGTGCAGGGACCAGGAGCAGCGCAGTGAGCGGGGAGCAAGGTAAGTATATTCATTGTGAGGGACCCAGGCATATGGGGGGAATTTAATAGTCTTGGATAACCCCTTTAAACCCAGTGCAATGTGACTTCTAACAGTACTTCAACTATACCACCAGAAAAAGCAGGGTCAGGGCAAAGTTTGTTGATTGGCAAGTTTAACCTCTATTGTTGGTAAATTGTCTGAAGATTTCCTAACAGGTGGTATCTTTGAGTATCGCAATAAAATGCATTAGCATTGGTACTGTCAAGCTAATCTTATCAGTTTCTATGAAGAAGTAAGTTGCAGAGTGGACCTGGGTGAGTTTTCAGATGTAATATATCTTGGGTTTTCCAAATTGTTTAATACTGTGCCACATAAAAGGTTGGTATAAAGTTAGAATACTTGGACTGAGAAAAATATGTATAAATTACTGGCTTTGTAACAGAGGAAAGAGGGTCGTTATCAATGTTCTATACACAGATTGGGTCACTGTTAACAGTAACTTGTCACCCTTACTAGTGAGGTACCATAGGAGCCAGTATCGGAGGGGCCACTGTCACTAGTGGGGTACCTCAGGGATCAGTTTTGGGCCCTATTCTTTTCAATATTTTTAGGTTTCCTATAGGATTGCACAGTAAATATAATTTTTTGCAGAAAATACTAAACTGTGTAAAGTATTTAACATGGAAGAGGACAGTATACTGCTACAGATGAATCTGGATAGATTGGAGACTTGGGCAGAGAAGTGGAAAAGGAGGTTTAACACTGATAAATGTAAAGTTATGAATTTTTGTTAACAGTAAACTTAAAAAAGACCTGTCACCACTCCTGACATGCCTGTTTTAATAGCTACATGCATTCCTCATGTAATACGAATTCTGGAACATCTATTCTTATGGCTCTATGTTGTGCCATTCCTTTATTATTTCAACCAGAAGTTATGAATGAATTGCTAGCAGTCTGCAGTAAGGGTACAGAGGGGATGTAACCAGTTGGGGGGTGTACCTGCACTGACTCACTCTATCCAATAAGTGCTGTCATTTTCAGACTGTGCAGGCACACCCCCCCCAACTTGTTACCACCCCTCTGTACCCTTACTGGAGACTGCTAGCAATTCACTTCTAGTAGAAATAATACAGGAATGGCACAACATAGAGCCATAAGAATAGATGCTCCAGAATTGTTATTACATTGGGAATGCATGAAGCTATTAAAACAGGCATGTCAGGAGAGGTTAAAGGTCCTCTTTAAGTATAGCAACCAGTGTCAGGCAGCTGCTGCCAAGGCAAACAAGGTCATAAGGTGCATTAAAAGGGGCATAGATGCACGTGACGAGAACATAAATCACTAGTGAGACCACACATGGAGTACTGTGTAAAGTTCTGGGCTCCTGTGAACAAGGCAGTGTGGGGATTTGCTCTGGTAGTTGGGATAAGCAGGTGCAGCACAGAGGCAAAGTACAAGTTCGTAATTCAAATATCCGTGTTTATTCACACATAAGGTCAAGCACAAACTACTCTTTGCAGGGTTGGTGTTTATTCACACCGAGTAGAAAGTTCATGTATAACAAAAAAAGTCTGGTTCTGCCTCCAGCAGTCTAAATGCAGGCTTTAGGTGGCCTGCTCTCTCAACACAAGGGTCTATCCATTTGAGAGGGGAGTGGTCAGTCACCAGGCGGAACTTTTTCCCTCAAAATAGTAGCGGAGAGATTCTAGTGCCCACTTGATAGCCAGGCACTCGCTCTCTCCACTACACTGTACCGGGTCCCGCCTGGGGTAAGCTTACGGTTGAGGAAGACAATGGGATGCTCCTCCCTGTTGACTTACTGAGACCGTACAGCACCGAGGCCTACTTTAGAGGCATCAGTCTATACTATAAACTCCCTTTTGAAGTTGGGCGTCACCAAAATCGGGGACCTACACAAGACCAACTTCAAAGCGGAGAAAGCCTGATCATCCCAGTGAACCATCACTGACTTGTGTCCTTTCAAGAGCCCTGTCAACGGTGTGTCCACCGTAGCAAAGTGGGGGACAAATCTCATATAATATCCCACTATTCCCAGGAATGATTTTATTTGCCTTGTCCAATGGGATTTATCTACACTTTTAGGGAAATTTCAACAGGGCAATTTCCATATACATCACAATGTGACTATAGAAAAAAGAAGTGCCCTATCCCAGTTAGTGGAAGATAAATCCCTTGTCTTCAAACCTGCAGATAAAGTGGGAGCCCTGGTGGTCCTTGAAAAATGTTATTATGTCTCAGAGTTCACGGGACAGCTGCAGGACACGGAAACATACCGTGTACTGCAACCAGACTCCACAGGTTACATTAAACAAATGCTATTAACCTTGGTTGAACAATACAAAGAGAATGGAACGATAGACGCCAAGTTAGGCGACTTTTTGATCAATCAGCACCCCATTATACCTGTGTTTTACACCTTACCGAAGGCGCATAAATCTATGATTCCACTTCATGGTCGTCCCATGGTGGCTGCTATCGATTCCATTCTCTCTCCTCCTGCAATACTTCTAAAAAAAAAAATATTAACTCCACTCACGAGGTTAGCTCCATCTTATCTTAGAGATACTTAGCATTTTTTGAATGAAGTTAAATCTATGCAACTTGAATCAGAATGTATCTTGGTGCCATTTGATGTCTGCAGCCTCTATATTTCAATTACACACATAAAAGGGCTGGAGGTCGTGAGAAGTCTGCTCGATAGGAGTTAATATAAGGAGGAAGAAAAAAAACTTATTTGTCTGTTTCCTAACCATTGTGTTGGAACAGAATAATTTTTTGTTTCAGGACTAGAGTTAAGCGAACACCTGGATGTTCGGGTTCGACGGGTTCGGCCGAACTTCAGAAAAAAGTTAGAATTTGGGACCCGAACTTGACCCCGAACCCAAACCCTATTGAAGTCAATGGGGACCCGAACTTTTGAGCACTAAAATGGCTGTAAAAATGTCATGGAAAAGCAAATGTCGTCAAAATGTGGTTAAGAGCATGGCAAGTGCTCTGCAAGCAAATGTGGATAGGGAAATGACTTAAAATAACATAAAATAGGGAAAAGCTATTGAGGCGCAAATGTTGGACAAAAGAGTATAGCGGAAATGTGGGACAAATTATTGAAGTGCAAATGTGGTACAACTTGTTTAAGTTTAACCTCTTAAGGACACATGACTTAACGGTATGGCATGTTGTCCTGGTACTTAAGGACACATGACGTACCGGTACGTCATGTATAGTTCCAATCACCGCCGCCCGGCGGGCGGTGATCGGAACCCAATGCCTGCTAAAATCGTTGAGCAGGCACCTTGGCTAAATGCGCGGGGGGTCCCTTAACCCCCCCGTGTCGGCTTTTACCTGTGCTTGCGGCAGTGATCGGGCGTGCCATCGGGTCCCCATGCGGCTATAGGGGGGACCCGATGGCATGGAAGGCAGCGCGATGCCTCAGGAAGGCATCGGGCTGCCTTCCGGTGACAAGCCTGTGAGATGCAGCCCCCTGGATTTCACAGGCCAGAAGCTGTATGAGTAATACTCACTGTATTACTCATACAGCCAATGCATTTCAATACAGAAGTATTGAAATGCATTGTAAAGGGATTAGACCCCCAAAAGTTGAAGTCCCAAAGTGGGACAAAAAATAATGTAAAAAGTAGGGTGAAAAATTATTGCCGCGTCCGTATCGACCGGCTCTATAAACATATCACATGACCTAACCCCTCAGATGAACACCGTAAAAAATAAAAACTGTGCTAAATAAACCATTTTTTTGTCACCTTACATCACGAAAAGTACAACAGCAAGCAATCAAAAAGGCGTTTGCCCACCAAAATAGTACCAATTTAACCGTCACCTCATCCCGCAAAAAATTAGCCCCTACCTGAGACAATCAACCAAAAAATTAAAAAACTATGGCTCAGAATATGGAGACACTAAGACATCATTTTTTTGGTTTAAAAAAAGCTGTTATTGTGTAAAATAACATAAATAAAAAAAAAGTATACATATTAGGCATCGCTGCGTCCGTATCGACCGGCTATATAAAAATATCACATGACCTAACCCCTCAGATGAACACTGCAAAAATAAAAACTGTGCTAAATAAACCATTTTTTGTCACCTTACATCACAAAAAGTGTAATAGCAAGCTATCAAAAAGTCATATGCACCCCAAAATAGTGGCAATCAAACCGTCATCTCATCCCACAAAAAATGAAACCCTACCTAAGATAATTCTCCAAAAACTGAAAAAACTATGGCTCTCAGAATGTGGAGACACTAAAACATGATTTTTTTTGGTTTCAAAAATGATATTATTGTGTAAAAATTACATAAATAAAAAAAGTTTACATATTAGGTATCGCCGCGTCCGTATTGAGCGGCTCTATAGAAATATCACATGACCTAACCCCTCAGATGAACACCGTAAAATAAATAAAATCAAAACTGTGCTAAATAAAAAAAAAATTGTCACCTTACATCACAAAAAGTGTAATAGCAAGCAATCAAAAAGTCACAACTTGGTTAGAGGAGGGGTATATTACACCCCAAAATGTGTGAATTTCACCCAAAAATGTAACAGACAATTTTTTTTTTACTGTCTACTCCGTATAGCAGTATATACTCCGTATAGCAGTTAAAAAATTTTGGCTGGCTGTGATCATCACACCCAAAAATTTTTGAATTTCAACTGAAAATATAACTGACAATTTTTTTTTTTACCTGTCTACTAGGTATAGCAGTGGTAAATCACACCCAAAAATTGGTGAATTTCACCAGAAAAAGTAACTGACAATTTTTTTTATTTTTTTAACCGGCCTACTAGGTAAAGCAGTGGTACATCACACCCAAAAATTTGTGAATTTCACCCGAAAAACTAAATGACAATTAAAAAAAAATAATTGCCGGCCTGTCTACTTAGTATAGCAGTGGTACTATACACCCAAAAATTGCTAAATTTCACCAGAAAATGTAACTGACAAAATAGTGAAATGATATAAAATAAAATACAATTTATGAGGTGGCGTTCCATATGGAGTAGGAGTTTGAGGAGGCGGTGGACGTAGCGGTGTAGGTGGATGCTGCGGTGAAGGAGGACGAGGTAGCCAACACAGGATTTTGGCTTAAATTGTGGGAAGTTTCCAAAATACAAGAATGAGCAATTGCGCTGCAGTATAACAATGGCTGGTTAGTGCCGGTATACATGTCTATTCTGCACAAGGTACGGACAAGTCCTGGGGGGATCCATGCCTGGTTCATTTTAATGAACGTGAGCTTGTCACATTGGCTGTGCTAAACACACGTTCAGATAACACACTGGCTGCAGGGCAGGCCAGCACCTCCAAGGCGTAAAGGGCAAGCTCAGGCCATGTGCCCAATTTGCAGATGTAGAAGTTGAAGGGTCCAGACCCGTCATTCAGTATGTGTAGGCATGTGTACACGTACTGCTCCACCATGTTGGTGAAATGCTGTCTCCTGCTAAGACGTTCCATATCAGCTGGTGGTGCTGGTTGTTGTGGCGTACTGACAAAGCCTTTTCACATTTTGGCCATGCTAACCCTGCCTTCTGAGGTGCTGGCGGTGCCCCAACTGCGTTGGCGACCTCTTCCTTGTCCTCTGCCTTCACCTTGTGCTTCCACTGTGTCTACGCTGTCAGGTGGGAATGCCACCAGCAGCGCATCTACCAGCATGCGCTTGTACTCGCACATGTTATGATTACGATCCAGTGACGGAATTAAGGACGGTACGTTGTCCTTGTAACGGGGATCCAGCAGCATGGCCACCCAGTAATCAGCACAAGTTAGAATGTGCGCAACTCAGCGGTCGTTGCGGAGAAACTCGAAACAGCGCAACAAGGAACACAGGTCTCGCATGAAGGCCCACTCATTGGTGGTGAAGTGGTGCTGTTCTGCCGAGCGACTCACCCGTGCATGCTGCAGCTGAAACTCCACTATCGTCTGCTGCTGCTCGCACATTCTGGCCAGCATGTGCAAGGTGGAGTTCCACCTTGTGGGCACGTCATATATGAGGCGGTGAGCGGGAAGGCCAAAGTAACCTTCAGCGCTGACAGACGAGCAGCAACAGGGTGAGAACGCCGAAGGCGCGCACAGACAGCCCGCACCTTCTGCAGCAGCTCTGACATATCGGGGTAATTTTTAAGGAATCTCTGCACCACCAAATTCAGCACATGCGCCAGGCAAGGGATGTGCGTCAAACCGGCTAGTCCCAGAGCTCCTACGAGATTTCGCCCATTATCGCACACTGGCACCAATCAGTCATCGGTCTGTTGTTCAAGACCCATCCACAGCTCCTGCACGGTGTGGGTTTTTTCCCCCAAACGGATACGTCTTAAAACTGCCTGCTGTTATTTACCCCTGGCTGTGCTGAAGTTGGTGGTGAAGGTGTTATGCTGACCGGATGAGGAGGCGGTAGAGAATGAGGAAGCGGAGTAGGATGAGGAAGCAACAGGAGGCAAAGAGAAGCGCCCTGCAATCCTTGGTGGTGAAAGGAAATGCGCCAAACTTCTATCCGCCTCAGGCCCAGCCGCCACTGCATTTACCCAGTGTGCTGTTAGGGAGAAATAACATCCCTGACTGTGCTTACTGGTCCAAATATCCGTAGTTAGGTGGACCTTGCCACAGATGGCTTTGCGCAGTGCATGCCTGATTTTGTCCCCCACTTGGTTGTGCAGGGAAGGGATGGCTCGCCTGGAAAAGTAGTGGCGGCTGGGCACAACGTACTGTGGGACAACCACCGCCATAAGGCTTTTAAAACTCTCCGTCTCCACCAGACGGAATGACAGCATTTCAAAGATCAGTAATTTTGAAATGCTGGCATTCAGGGCTAGGGATCGTGGGTGGGTAGGGGGGTACTTCCTCTTCCACTTCAGTGTTTGGGAGATGGAGAGCTGAACGCTTCCATGGGACATTGTGGAGATGCTTGGTGACCCAGGTGGTGGTGTTGCTGGCAGATCCTCTGTTTGCGGGGTGGCAGGTACCACTGTTACTCCATAGGTGGATGTAGAGGCCAAGACTGCAGCAGAAGAGGAAGCAGGAGGAGCCAGAGACCTTTCTTGGTTTTTGAGGTGTCTACTCCACTGCAGCCAGTGCACTTAGATGCCTGGTCATGCAGGTTGTGCTCAGGTTGAGAACGTTTATGCCTCACTTCAGGCTCTAATTGCACAGCATGCAAACCACTCGTGTCTTGTCGTCAGCACATTGTCTGAAGAACTGCCACGCCAGGGAGCTCCTTGGAGCTGGCTTTGGTGTGCTCGGTCCCTTGGTGCAGTGGGCAGTAGCAGGCGTACTGTTTAGGGGACGGCTGCTCTGCTTTTGCACCCTGCTCCCTCTTCTGCTGTGCTGGTGGCTCTGTGCGACCACCGCATCTTCCTCCAAACTACACAGGTCACTCGCATGACCTTTATTCCATGTGGGGTCGAGGACCTCATCGTCCTCCACATTAATCTTCGACCCAACACCCTCCTCACTCTCTGCTGTGTGCATCCCCAAAGACACCACCACCACAATAGCCCCTCCACTTGGGTCAGAGGAAATATTTTCCCATCCATTCACAGACCTTACCGATGCACAGCCATTCTTGGCATCGGATCAGGAAGAGGAGGTAGCAACGGCCGCCACCCAGCAGTCTGACAACAGTACTCAGATCAGCCCAAGGAGGGTGGTCCCCGCTGTTGCTGCCTTCTCCGAGATCTCTAATGTCAGTGGTGGTAAAGGCGACGATGATGACGTGTCGATGGGCGTCACGTGGGTGCCCACACGAGAGGAAGAGGAGGGGAATTCAGAGGGAGAGACAGTGCAGCAGATAAGGAGGAAAGGAGGTAAAGCTGGCAGAACTCGCAGTGCACAAGAGGCAAAAAGCAGACTGCAAATGTATCTAGAGTGATCCATCCACCATGCATGGTCAAATCTGGTCCTCCTCGGACACCGGCACATGGCTCCGCAGTGTCGGCTTTCTTTAATGTGTCAGCTGCTGACAATAGTGTTGCCATCTGCAGCCTGTGCTGTCAACGCTTAAGTCGCGGTAAGCCCAACACTCACCTAGGGGCAACCGACTTATGAAGGCACCTGGCCTCCCATCACCAAGCCCAGTGGGAGCAACACCATCAGAACCCACTATGCCACACTCCCGGTGCTCCACGTCCTGCCTCTTTGTCCTACACTCCACCTTACATCGTGCCGTTGTCGGGTTCATCTGGCACAAGGCAGGCTTCCGTGGGTTAAATGTTCGAATGTAAAAAAAGTTGATGACGCCGGATAACCCTCTTGCCCAACGGCTGACCGCCGGCTTGTTGGATCTCCTAGCCCGCCAACTACTGCCATATGAAATAGTGGACTCGGAGCCCTTTAGAAAATTTGTGGCCATTGGCACACCGCAATGGAAGGTCCCTGGAAGAAAATATTTCTCCCAGAAGGGCATCCTAGAGATATATGGCCACGTTCAGCTGCAAGTGAATATATCTCTGGCACACAGTGTCGGTGCCAAGATACATCTGACAACAGACACGTGGTCTAGCAAACACGGGCAGGGAAGGTACTTAACTTTTACTGCCCACTCGGTGAACCTTCTGACGGCCGTCAAGCATGTAACACATGGCACCCGTGTGGATTTTGTGTTACCGCCACGGATTGCATGCAGGCCTGCCTCTTCTTCTCTTCCTCCTACTCCATTCTCCGTCTCCTCCTCGGATGACTCCTCCTTTTCCACTGCTACCGCCTCTTCCGCTGAACTCCCCCAAGCTCCCCAGAACCTATTTGATGTACCAGGTGAGACGTTGTCATGTTGTGCTGCGGCTGTTGTGTCTTGAAGCCAAGAGTCACACCGTTCCTGCACTGCTTTCAGCTCTGTGGTCACAGGCCCGCTCAATTTGACAGTTGGTAAAGTGGTGTGCGACAACGGTGCCAATCTGCTGAGCACACTGAAACAGGGCAAAATGACACACGTGCCGTGCATGGCACACATCCTCATCTTAGTTGTGCAGCAGTTCATTGCCAAATACCCCGGGGACCAGGACGTCTTGCCGCAGGCCAGGGAAATCTCTGGACATTTTAGAAGATTTTACACGGCCATGTCTCGCCTTACTGACGTTCAGCGGCGAGACCACCTGCCCGTCAGGTGGTTTGTGACTGATTTGTGACAGCCCGACACGCTGGAACTCTACCTTGTATATTCTTGATAGGCTTCTCCAGCAGCAATGTGCTGTTAAAGACTACCTGTACGAGCTCCGCAGCAGGACAGGTTCTGGGGAGATTGGTTTCTTTTCACCGTGCCAGTGGCTGCTAATGCGCGATGCATGCAGACTTCTGTGGCAATTTGATGAGATCACCAAACTAGTCAGTCGCAGCCATGGCGCCATCAGTGACATCGTACCTTACGCCATCTTTCTGGAGCGTGCATTGCATCGTGTCATTGATTAAGCCGTCGAAGAGCAGGAGCTGGAAGATGAGTAAGTCGCAATGCTGAATCAATTCCCAGGGTCGGCTACTCCATCTGAGACATGTCAGCAGGAGTCTGAAGAGGAGACAGAGGAGGAAGGTGGCTGGGGGGAGGAGGAAGAGGAGGAGCAAGAAGAGCTGGCTTTGAGGGAGACTTTAATCTTTTCGGGGATCCCTGGTGCTGTATGTGGCTGGGGGGGAGGAAACCGAGGACGACATTCTTCTGGCCGATGAGCAGGAGCCAGGGCGCTCCACTGCTTCCAATTTAGTGCAAATGGGTGCTTTCATGCTCCAGTGTTTGAAGGGGGGCCCCCATATAAAAAGCATAAAGGGCAAGGGCAAGTATTGGGTGGCAACGTACTTAGACCCCCGGAACAAACACAAAATGGCAGACATGTTACCAGTATCACAGAGGGCTGTTAGAATACAGCATTTCCAGGCCTTGCTGCGAGAGATGCTGCATTCTGCTGTTGCGGGCGCTAGCAGTGGAATGTCCACCCACCGCAAAACAGGTGCGAGTACCAATTTTACTGCGCCTGCAAGAAGAGGGCGGTTTGAAGATATCTTGGTCACTTCATTTTTGCGGCCAACCCATCGAGAGACACCCTCCGGATCCAGCATCAGGGAACGCCTAGACCAACAGGTGTCCGACTACATCGAGTTAACGGCCGATGTGGATGCTCTGAGAAGCGAGGAACCCCTGGACTACTGGGTGTGCAGGCTTGACCAGTGGCCAGAGCTGGCACAATTTGCCATGGAACTCTTGGCTTGCCTCTCGTCTAGTGTCCTGTCCGAAAGGACGTTCAGTGCAGCAGGGGGGATCGTGACCGATAAGCACACTCACCTAGCTCACGACAGTGTGGACTACCTCACATTTCTAAAAATTAATGAAGCATGGATCTCTGAGGAATTTAACACCTGTAACGACCATGTGTAATTGAATTTCCTCATACCAGCTCACACATATCCGCCACCACCCAGATAAAAAAATGGTCCTTGTCTTATGTATATCAATATCAATATCTTATATATGTCGGGTGAATGCCTAATTTTTGGGGCTTGTACTGGCTTACAGTAAAATTGTTATTCAGTGACCGCCTAATTTACCTCCAGCCACATAATCACTTGTTATTTCTGTCTGGTGAATGCCTAATTTTTGGGGCCTGTACTCCACTGGCCTGCAGTAAAATTGATATCCACTGACCGCCTAATATACCTCCAACCACATAATCACTTGTTCTTTTCTGTCCAGTGAATGCATAATTTTTGGGGCCTGTACTCCACTTGCTTACAGTATAATTTTTATCCACTGACCATCTAATATACCTCCAGCCACATAATTACTTCTTCTTTTCTGTCAGGTGAATGCCTAATTTTTTGGGGCCCGTACTCCTGTGGCCTAAAATAAAATCTATCTAGGCTCCAGCAGGGCACATTTTGAGAGTTTCCCTTTAAGATGCATAAAACTGGCCCCTGATTAAAATACATATTTTTTGTGGGAATTTTTGCCATTGATCCCCCTCTGGTATGTTACTGTCCATGTTGTCAGACTATTTGTGCACTTCTAGTAAGTATTTGGTGGCTGCAAATATGACCTGAAGGTTTTTAAGGTTCGCTTGCCATTAAAGTGAATGGGGCCCACCATAAACCAGCAGTTCGTGAACATATGATCGCAAACGAGTGTTCGAGAAATGTCTCGGCTGTTGTCTGTCCATCACTAGTGGCAGATGGGGATTATCAGTGACAGCTGCAGCAGACATATGGTACAAGTCCAACCAAATAGAGAATCCCAGCAGACGCGACTTTGATCTTCAAGGAATTTTATTTTCACAAATCAATATGTCCCATCATCTAGGACGCGTTTCGGCAACTGCCTTTTTCAACAAAAAGTTGAAAAAGGCAGTTGCCGAAACGCATCCTAGATGATGGGACATATTGATTTGTGAAAATAAAATTCCTTGAAGATCAAAGTCGCGTCTGCTGGGATTCTCTATTTGGTTGCACGTGGAATCGGTCCTATCCCGCGCGGCGTGCATCCTAGCGAGTGCTGGTCGACTCACTGCCACATATTGTACAAGTTGGCAGAAAGGCAGCAGTATGATGGAGGCAGCAGCAGCCTTGCAGAAGATGATGGTCGACAGATCGCAGCAGTGGCATGATGGCAGTGGTGGCATGATGGAGGCAGTGGCAGCAGCAGCTGTACAGAACGTGAATGTAGGCAGATCACAGCAGTGGGATGATGGAGGCAGCAGTCATAAGGAAAGTGATGGTTGGCAGATTGCATTTGTGGCATGAAGAGGGTGGCAGCAGCACCCATACAGAACGTGATGGCAGTCAGGCCGCAGCACTGGCATTATGCAGGCAGCAGCAGCATCTGTACAGAATGTAATGGTTGGGAGGTTGCATTAGTGGCATGATGGAGGCAGCAGCAGCTGCTGTACAGAAAGTTATTGTAAACAGCCAGACAGCAGTGGCATGATGGAGGCAGCAGCAGCCATACAGAACATGATGGTTAGCAGGTCGCATTAGTGGAATAATGGAAGGGGCAGCAGCAGCTGTACAGAGCATAATTGTTGGCAGGTCACGTTAGTAGCATGATGGAGGTGGCAGCAGCAGCCGCACAGAACGTGATGGTTGGCAGGTTACATTAGTGTCATCATGCAGGCAGAAGGCTGCAGCTATACAGAAAGTGATAGTACTCAGACAGACAGCAGTGGCATGATGGAGGCGGCAGCAGCAGCTGTACAGAACTTAATGTTTGGGTGGTTGCCTTAGTGGCATGATGGAGGCAGCAGCAGCAAAACAGAATGTTAAGCTTGGCATGTCAAATTAGAGGCATGATGCAGGTGGTAGCAGCAGCAGTACAGAAAGACGTGGTAAACAGAAAGCAGTGGCATGATGGAGGCAGCAGCTCTACAGAATATGATTGCTTGAAGGTTGCATTAGTGGCATGATGGAGACAGTAGCAGCAGCTGTACTGAAAGTGAGGCTAAACAGACAGACAGCAGTGGCATGATTCAGGTGGCAGCAGCAGCTGTACAGAACGTGATGGTTGGAAGATCACATTAGTGGCATGATGGAGGCAGCAGCAGCCATACAGAAAGTGATGGAAAACAGACACCAGTGGCATGATGGAGACGGCAGCAACCATCCATAACAGGATGTTTGGCAGGTCGCATTAGTGGCCTGATAAAGGCACCAGCTGCAGCTGTACCGAATGTGCTGGTAGGCAGGCCGCATTAGTGGCATGATGGAGGCAGCAATACAGAATATGATGGTTGACAGGTCGCATTAGTGGCATGATGGAGGTGGCAGCAGCATCCCTTACGAACATAATGGTAGGCAGGTTGCTACTTTGCCTTGGTAGCCAGGGTCTAAAAGCTTGGCTATCCAGTAATCATCAGACTGCTTGATGTCAACCATATGCCTGTCACTGCATAAGCAAGTGAGCATACAGGTTGCCATTCTGGCCAGCATGTCGTGGAGCCAGTTCTTGACACTCAATGTTATCTTAACACTCACAGGTAGATTGTGGCTATACCGTGTGTATTGCTGTAGTAATCACATATATCTGCTGGTTAATTAAATTTAATCCCTTCCCTAAATAAATATTTCAACCATATGGGAACTGAATAAATGTAAATGAATGATTGAGGCTTGATGCTCAATTTCCCATTAACACTAATAGTTATATTGCTCCTGTACCTTGTGTATTGCTGCAGTAATCATGTATGTATGCTGGTTAGTTAAATTGAACACGTTCCAAAAAAAAATATTATTCATTTCCAACAGTGTGGAAACGGAATATCCAGAAATGGATGATTGAGGCTTGACCCAGGTACATTGTTACCCTAGCCTCTGCACTGGTACACTGATCATTTATATGCTGGTTCAATTAAATTGAACAAGTCCCAAAAAATAAAATGTCAATTGTGTGAAAACTTAATAAACATAAACAGACAATTGAGGCTTAACGCTCAGTTTCACATTAACACTAACAGGTGGATTGCTGCCCTATCCTGTGTATGGCTGCAGTAACATATATATGCTGGTTAATAAAACTGAACAATAAAAAAAAATGCAATTACCACCGCGCGCAAAGGGAAGACTTGACACTCATAGTAGTATAGGTAGATTACTGCCCTAAACTGTGCATTGGTGTTCTGATCATATACGGTATATGCTGGTTAATTAAATTTAACCCCCCCAAAAAAATAAAAAATAAAAATATAAATTTAACTGTGTGGAAACTGAAAAAACATAAATGGGCGATTGAGGCTTGACGATCAATTTCTTGTTAACACTCACAGGTAGATTTCTGCTATATCTTGTTTATTGCTGCAGTAATCACATATCTATGATGCTTAATTAAATTGAACTTCTGCGAAGATGGGGAAAAAGGAAAGTATTTCCTTTTAGGTAGCTTCTTTTCAGGTCTGCACTGCAGCAGCTGCAGTTCTGCTAGGAGGCAAAGCAGCCACAGCTTTTGTCTTCTCTCTACCTGGCTGTCAGCTTACCTCCCTATTCAGCTGTCAGCTTCTCTCCCTATTCTACACACACAATTTTTCTTCTTCTTTGTAATCCTAGCCTTTCCCTTCACTCTCCCTGGCAATAGAATACAATCTTGATTGATTTCTGACTGTTCCTGATTGATTTCTCATTGTCCCTGACTTCCGGACAGATCCCCATATTCAGCCAGGAAGCCCCTCTGATATAGAAACATAGAAACATAGAATGTGTCGGCAGATAAGAACCATTTGGCCCATTTAGTCTGCCCAATATACTAAATACTATGGATAGCCCCTGGCCCTATCTTATATGAAGGATGGCCTTATGCCTATCCCATGCATGCTTAAACTCCTCCACTGTATTTGCAGCTACCACTTCTGCAGGAAGGCTATTCCATGCATCCACTACTCTCTCAGTAAAGTAATACTTCCTGATAATACTTTTAAACCTTTGCCCCTCTAATTTAATACTATGTCCTCTTGTAGCAGTTTTTCTTCTTTTAAATATTTTTTCCTCTTTTACCTTGTTGATTCCCTTTATGTATTTAAAAGTTTCTATCATATCCCCTCTGTCTCGTCTTTCTTCCAAGCTATACATGTTAAGGTCCTTTAATATGAGCATCCAATGCTCTCCCTTGCCCTGTGCTGCATTGCCCATGGCATGGGCTGTTTGTTTATATTTTTCACACTGCTAGGTGGAGGTTTCCACCCTAAGGCTACTTTCACACTAGCGTTTTTGCTGGATCCGGCAGGTTTCAGCAAAACGCTTCCATTACTGATAATACAATCATCTTATGAACGGATCCGGTTGTATTATCTTTAACATACCCAAGACGGATCTGTCAGGAACTCCATTGAAAGTCAAGGGGTCAGATTGTGTCAGAAAAAAAACGTTTTGCTCCGCATCCCAGGACAGAAAGCAAACCGCTCTCCACTATGAGAATGGAACGGAATGCATTTTGGAGCATTCCATTCTGTTCAGTTATGTTTTCTCCCCATTGACAATGATTGGGGACTAAACAGAAGCGTTTTTTTCCCAGTATTGAGACCCTATGACTGATATCAATACCGCAAAATATTAACGCTAGTGTGAAAGTAGCCTAACCATGCTTGCCGTAGACGTCACCGGCACTGATGGGCGGGCTTTAGTGCTGCCCTATCCATTTTACAGGTATGTCACTAGTTCTCAAAAAAAAAGCCTTTGCCCTGTGCGATACAGTACTATACAGCACAGGGCAAGGGAGAGCATTAGAGCATGAAATGCTCCAATGCTTATGTCAGGGGGCTGCCTGGGTGAAGATCACAATCCAGCACAGAATGGTGTTCTGCTAGGGCACCTCACTGTCAGCTGCAGCATTAATTGGCTCATCCAGGCTGTTTGCCAGCCTGGGAGCCAATCAGGGCAAGCCCCCCACTTCCTCTCAGGGTCTTTTGAGAGCCCTTCTTTATTCCTAGTTTTGGTTGATTCCTCCGAAGCGAACCAGAAAAGATTTAGGTTCGTCTGTCGTCCAAAAAATAGCACAAAGTTCGTACCAAACCCGATTTGGTCTGAACTTGTTCGCTCATCCCTACCATGTAACATTTTCTTTTCACTTCACACATGCTTGTGTTGGTCTATGAAAGTCATGGCGAACCTATGGCACAGGTGCTAGAGGCGGCACTCAGAGCCCTCTCTGTGGGCACCTGTACCCTGGAAAAAGTCTATGGTGTACCAATATGCCTTAGACTTTACCTGCCATTGATCAGTGCAGGGTGCAGTATGAACAGCACAGGCAGTGCATTGAATGTAGGCAGGTTTTTATAGCGAAATGATAAAGTACATGGAAGATATACTATATTGGATTGTAGCATTCAGGGTAAATTGCTGTGTTGGCAAGAAGGTTCAAGAGGTGTTAATACTGTACCTGGCAATTTATCCCCAAAAGTCATCTGAAAAACCAGGCATGTTTTACATACTTACTGAAAGCATTTAAATAAATCCTGGTATGCTTACTTTATGCACATATTTGAATTCAATGTTTTAGCTTCTCACTTAGTGTCAACAGAATTTATTACCCATATTGTGTGACTAGAAAAAAAGAGAGGGGCTTTTGCAATGATCTGGCAATTGGATTTTTACATTCCCTGTTAGAGGAATTATTTCAGAATAGGACTAATGAAGGGATAATGAAGTTCCTTAGGGCAGCGAGCCTGGTATAGAGATGCAGATGATAGGTGTGGTAGTGTAGATGGGAGTTGTAATAGCCATGGTGGTTGTCCTCTTCAGCACTTCCTGGGGTCATGCAACAAAATTAATTGAGTAAACTGTAGTGTGATGCTATAATAACGGTATGGTGGAATAATGAGGAGACTAGGTTTCTGTGTAACAGATCCACAGTACTATACTAAAGCCAGTTAAAAGCAGTCTTCACGGTTGATTCAAGTAATTACCAAAAATTGAATATGCAGGCTGGTTTCTCTCTTTTACAATTACACTGTTCAATCTCTCCTTTTTCCCACATGAAGGATAAAATTTCTCTATCATCAGATATACAGTACAGACCAAAAGTTTGGACACACCAAAGAGTTTTCTTTATTTTCATGACTATGAAAATTGTAGATTCACACTGAAGGCATCAAAACTATGAATTAACACATGTGGAATTATATACATAACAAAAAAGTGTGAAACAACTGAAAATATGTCATATTCTAGGTTCTTCAAAGTAGCCACCTTTTGCTTTGATTACTGCTTTGCACACTCTTGGCATTTTCTTGATGAGCTTCAAGAGGTAGTCACCTGAAATGGTCTTCCAACAGTCTTGAAGGAGTTCCCAGAGATGCCTAGCACTTGTTCACTCTGCGGTCCAGCTCACCCCAAACCATCTCGATTGGGTTCAGGTCCGGTGACTGTGGAGGCCAGGTCATCTGGCGCAGCACCTCATCACTCTCCTTCATGGTCAAATAGCCCTTACACAGCCTGGAGGTGTGTTTGGGGTCATTGTCCTGTTGAAAAATAAATGATGGTCCAACTAAACGCAAACCGGATGGAATAGCATGCCGCTGCAAGATGCTGTGGTAGCCATGCTGGTTCAGTATGCCTTCAATTTTGAATAAATCCCCAACAGTGTCACCAGCAAAGCACCCCCACACCAGCACACCTCCTCCTCCATGCTTCACAGTGGGAACCAGGCATGTTGAGTCAATCCGTTCACCTTTTCTGCGTCGCACAAAGACACGGTGGTTGGAACCAAAGATCTCAAATTTGGACTCACCAGACCAAAGCACAGATTTCCACTGGTCTAATGTCTATTCCTTGTGTTCTTTAGCCCAAACAAGTCTCTTCTGCTTATTGCCTGTCCTTAGCAGTGGTTTCCTAGCAGATATTCTACCATGAAGGCCTGATTCACACAGTCTCCTCTTAACAGTTGTTCTAGAGATGTGTCTGCTGCTAGAACTCTGTGTGGCATTGACCTGGTCTCTAATCTGAGCTGCTGTTAACCTGCGATTTCTGAGGCTGGTGATTCGGATGAACTTATCCTCCGCAGCAGAGGTGACTCTTTGTCTTCCTATCCTGGGGCGGTCCGCATGTGAGCCAGTTTATTTGTAGTGCTTGATGGTTTTTGTGACTGCACTTGGGGACACTTTCAAAGTTTTCCCAATTTTTCAGACTGACTGACCTTCATTTCTTAAAGTAATGATGGCCACTCGTTATTAAAATTCATAAATGGTTAAGGAGGTCAGATCGAGATGTATCTGCCTTCTGGATTATCCGGGATATAATTGTCACTCTGGAGGAATAATCTTAAAACATAACATTTAATGTCTTTGCTAATAAAAAATCCTTGATACTATGTGCGAAAAAGAAAATTAAATATAATGAGATGAACACGGTGTAGGACCATTAATGGCTAAGGCCCATGTTCATCTCAGTATATTGATAATAAATTGAAGTGCGCGGCGGCACTGAGTGGGTAACCAGTGTGTCCTACCGGTACCCAGGGAAGGTTGTCGGCTGCTTCAGCACATGATATTCCGGTAGTCGTTCTTCCTGTATGGATGGTCGGATGAATCAATAGGGAGATAGCAACCGGCTGACAGTCTCACACGTGTGTAGGGTCCCTAGGGAAATCCTATGGCTGTCTAACCAACACCCTAAAAACTAGATGTGTGGTAGCGACCTGACCACAGGGCACTCGTCCTTGATAGGACGACCCTGTCTGGAACCTTTCCCTGACTCTAATAACTATATGTCCCTAATTATGCATGAGCATTGTCCCTACACGCATGTTTCACTGCCAGGACATTAGGCAGTTCATCAGGGGAGATGATATAATAGTAAAGCAGGTCAATCCCAGATAAAGTGGTAAAACCTGATGACCAGAAATGACACAGTCAGTCAAAGTGGTCAGTAGGTGCACGAGGATGGTCGGCTCCTATGTGGGCTACCCCATAGATAGGGGGTTAGGAATAATGCAGTAAACCGATGTGTGTAGCTGCATATGGGACGCCAACTAACCTGGCGTTCACTCCTTATTTAAATAGCCCGGTTCCCGCTGCTGATGACGTCAGTAACAGACGTCAGGTGGCGCAGCGCTCGCCCGCACGTAAGCGTCGCGCATGCGCACAACACAGAGTTGAAACGAGGCTTGGGGCGCAGGACAAGTGCCTGATGCGAAATGCACTTCTGCGCATGCACGAACTCGCATCAGATATCGCGAGATCGCGGAAGCTAATGCCAACAACGAGAGAAGTTGGAGGCGACTCAGGTATTTGATGCTTCACAGTCTGCATATGATGTACCTACGATCGGACAATCATAGGTACAACCAAGCATATTAAACCACAATCGGCTCTAATTTATAGATATTTGGGGTTATTCTTCTCATGTGGGATCGGAACAGCTGACGGATAGTAAAAAAGCACAGTAACTGGTCATAGAGGATGGTCACAGGAGATAAGATAGTATCTCATATAGGCTCTTGGTCAATATAAGTAAATGACCTATAACCTAATATTACAAGATTATGGTACAGTTGATTGTTATCGAATGGGTGTTTAACCTATACACATAAGTTAGAAAGTGGTGTCTCAGGTATTTCTAAGAAAACAGAAGGTGGCAAGAATAAGTGGATAATGGCTAGTACATTGTCGCTGCTGTCAAAGAGGCGGTGGTAACAGTGGCATGGACCCTCAAAAAATGTCAGTCTACAAAAAACAGCTGTAATTCAACTGTTCATTGAGACCGTTAGGTGTGACCGTTTTTAAGAGAAATATCCACCGTGTCTCACGCTGTAGAAGGATTTTATCCCAATCGCCGCCTCTTTTGGGGGGGCTGACGGTCTCAATGCCCATAACCTTAATGACCTTGGGATTGCCTTGGTGTAGGTCACAGACATGTCGTGCCACTGGAGTATCGCGACGCTTATCAATATCTAGGAGATGCTCACCAATGCGTCTACGCAACTCGCGCTTTGTTTTTCCAATATACTCCATGTGGCAAACACAAGTGATTTTATATATCACCCCAACAGTTCTACATGAGATGAAGTCTTTGATCTCAAAGTTACGTTTAAGGTTTGTACTGTAAAAAGTTTTTCCTGGGCTGATATTACCACAGGCCACACACCCACTGCATCTGAAACAGCCCACAGGCCGACGTCCAAGCCACATATTGGGCTTTACCGGTGGTGCAAGATGGCTATGCACCAATAGATCTTTGAGACTTTGTCCCTTTCTAAAAGTCACCTGTGGGTGTTCATGCAGGACTTCACGGACATCCGGGTCCATAAGTAAAATGGGCCAGTGTCGTTTTAAAATCTCTTTTGATTCCTTTGCGGAACCGTCAAAAGTTGTAATGAACCTCACTTTTCTGTCACTTTCTTGTTTAGTCTTTGGAGTAAGTAGTGTCTCTCTTAGGGTATTTTTCGCCCTCTGAAATGCTCCTCTCAGTACCTTATCAGGGTAACCCCTGGCCCTAAATCTTTGCCGGAGGTCTGCTGCCTGTCGTAGGAACTCTTGTTCCTCAGAACAGTTTCTGCGCAAGCGCAGGTACTGACCGTAAGGTATTCCTCTCTTTAGTGGCAGAGGGTGGCTACTCTGCCAGTGTAGGACTGAGTTTGTAGCAGTTGTCTTGCGAAAAACGGTTGTAGAGAGCTCACCGCCAGGGTTCTTGGAAATGCGGACATCCAGAAAAGGTAGTGAACTCTCACCAATCTCGTAGGTAAAACGGAGGCCAATACTGTTAAAGTTAAGAGAGTCCACAAACTTTTTGAAATCACTTTATGGGCCCGGTACATCGATGACATTTTGATTGTCTGGAATGCGGGCACCCAGGATTTCAAAAAGTTTGTGGACTCTCTTAACTTTAACAGTATTGGCCTCCGTTTTACCTACGAGATTGGTGAGAGTTCACTACCTTTTCTGGATGTCCGCATTTCCAAGAACCCTGGCGGTGAGCTCTCTACAACCGTTTTTCGCAAGACAACTGCTACAAACTCAGTCCTACACTGGCAGAGTAGCCACCCTCTGCCACTAAAGAGAGGAATACCTTACGGTCAGTACCTGCGCTTGCGCAGAAACTGTTCTGAGGAACAAGAGTTCCTACGACAGGCAGCAGACCTCCGGCAAAGATTTAGGGCCAGGGGTTACCCTGATAAGGTACTGAGAGGAGCATTTCAGAGGGCGAAAAATACCCTAAGAGAGACACTACTTACCCCAAAGACTAAACAAGAAAGTGACAGAAAAGTGAGGTTCATTACAACTTTTGACGGTTCCGCAAAGGAATCAAAAGAGATTTTAAAACGACACTGGCCCATTTTACTTATGGACCCGGATGTCCGTGAAGTCCTGCATGAACACCCACAGGTGACTTTTAGAAAGGGACAAAGTCTCAAAGATCTATTGGTGCATAGCCATCTTGCACCACCGGTAAAGCCCAATATGTGGCTTGGACGTCGGCCTGTGGGCTGTTTCAGATGCAGTGGGTGTGTGGCCTGTGGTAATATCAGCCCAGGAAAAACTTTTTACAGTACAAACCTTAAACGTAACTTTGAGATCAAAGACTTCATCTCATGCAGAACTGTTGGGGTGATATATAAAATCACTTGTGTTTGCCACATGGAGTATATTGGAAAAACAAAGCACGAGTTGCGTAGACGCATTGGTGAGCATCTCCTAGATATTGATAAGCGTCGCGATACTCCAGTGGCACGACATGTCTGTGACCTACACCAAGGCAATCCCAAGGTCATTAAGGTTATGGGCATTGAGACCGTCAGCCCCCCCAAAAGAGGCGGCGATTGGGATAAAATCCTTCTACAGCGTGAGACACGGTGGATATTTCTCTTAAAAACTGTCACACCTAACGGTCTCAATGAACAGTTGAATTACAGCTGTTTTTTGTAGACTGACATTTTTTGAGGGTCCATGCCACTGTTACCACCGCCTCTTTGACAGCAGCGACAATGTACTAGCCATTATCCACTTATTCTTGCCACCTTCTGTTATCTTAGAAATACCTGAGACACCACTTTCTAACTTATGTGTATAGGTTAAACACCCATTCGATAACAATCAACTGTACCATAATCTTGTAATATTAGGTTATAGGTCATTTACTTATATTGACCAAGAGCCTATATGAGATACTATCTTATCTCCTGTGACCATCCTCTATGACCAGTTACTGTGCTTTTTTACTATCCGTCAGCTGTTCCGATCCCACATGGGAAGAATAGCCCCAAATATCTATAAATTAGAGCCGATTGTGGTTTAATATGCTTGGTTGTACCTATGATTGTCCGATCGTAGGTACATCATATGCAGACTGTGAAGCATCAAATACCTGAGTCGCCTCCAACTTCTCTCGTTGTTGGCATTAGCTTCCGCGATCTCGCGATATCTGATGCGAGTTCGCGCATGCGCAGAAGTGCATTTCGCATCGGGCATCCTGCGCCCCAAGCCTCGTTTCAACTCTGTGTTGTGCGCATGCGCGACGCTTACGTGCGGGCGAGCGCTGCGCCACCTGACGTCTGTTACTGACGTCATCAGCAGCGGGAACCGGGCTATTTAAATAAGGAGTGAACGCCAGGTTAGTTGGCGTCCCATATGCAGCTACACACATCGGTTTACTGCATTATTCCTAACCCCCTATCTATGGGGTAGCCCACATAGGAGCCGACCATCCTCGTGCACCTACTGACCACTTTGACTGACTGTGTCATTTCTGGTCATCAGGTTTTACCACTTTATCTGGGATTGACCTGCTTTACTATTATATCATCTCCCCTGATGAACTGCCTAATGTCCTGGCAGTGAAACATGCGTGTAGGGACAATGCTCATGCATAATTAGGGACATATAGTTATTAGAGTCAGGGAAAGGTTCCAGACAGGGTCGTCCTTTCAAGGACGAGTGCCCTGTGGTCAGGTCGCTACCACACATCTAGTTTTTAGGGTGTTGGTTAGACAGCCATAGGATTTCCCTAGGGACCCTACACACATGTGTGAGACTGTCAGCCGGTTGCTATCTCCCTATTGATTCATCCGACCATCCATACAGGAAGAACGACTACCGGAATATCGTGTGCTGAAGCAGCCGACAACCTTCCCTGGGTACCGGTAGGACACACTGGTTACCCACTCAGTGCCGCCGCGCACTTCAATTTATTATCAATATACTGAGATGAACATGGGCCTTAGCCATTAATGGTCCTACACCGTGTTCATCTTATTATATTTAATTTTCTTTTTCGCACATAGTATCAAGGATTTTTTATTAGCAAAGACATTAAATGTTATGTTTTAAGATTATTCCTCCAGAGTGACCACTCGTTATTAATACAAATTCTAACAGTCTATTCAGTAGGACTATTGGCTGTGTATCCACCTGACTTCTCCACAACGCAACATATGGTCCCAACCCCATTTATAAGGCAAGAAATCCCACTTATTAAACCTGACAGGGCACACCTGTGAAGTGAAAACCATTTCAGGTGACTACCTCTTGAAGTTCATCAAGAGAATGCCAAGAGTGTGCAAAGCAGTAATCAAAGCAAAAGGTGGCTACTTTGAAGAACCTAGAAAATGACATATTTTCAGTTGTTTCGCACTTTTTTGTTATGTATATAATTCCACATGTGTTAATTCATAGTTTTGATGCCTTCATTGTGAATCTACAATTTCCATAGTCATGAAAATAAAGAAAACTCTTTGAATGAGAAGGTGTGTCCAAACTTTTGTTCTGTACTGTATATATATATATATATATATATATATATATATATAAACATATGATATCCACAATATCCTGAACAGGGTCTCCTTCCTGTTCTTTGGTTATGGTGGGCAGCTTGTAGCTTATAGTGTTCCCACCACATGCAGAGGAGGCTATAACCAGATTTGCATCAGATACTTTATTTGCCAAAGGAAGTCTGCAATCCCTTTGTGTCATCTAAACTGTCTGTACCTCTTTTCTCTTCTAAGGGCGGACACATAAACTGATCATATTTATGAACACAATGATCAAGTACCAAAATACCCACCAAAAGATCAAAATTTATTATTTTCGCATAAAAAAAAACATATATACATACATACAGACATGTGGAAACAAAATAAAGTGCCAACAAGTGACAGCTCACATTTATCCTGAAACACCACAGTATGATGTTTTACATGGACTAACATCTGAAGTACGTTATAAATATGGGCATATATCTATACAAGCCAGTTCACTCCTCCTGAAGAAGCTAACGCGAAATGCGCATAGAGGGGCATGCCAGCTAGCGATCGAACCAGGCATGTAGAGTCCATCCGTTCACCTTTTCTGCGTCGCACAAATACACGGTGGTTAGAACCAAAGATCTCAAATTTGGACTCATCAGACCAAAGCACAGATTTCCACTGGTCTAATGTCCATTCCTTGTGTTCTTTAGCCCAAACAAGTTTTTTCTGCTTGTTGCCTGTCCTTAGCAGTGGTTTCCTAGCAGATATTCTACCATGAAGGCCTGATTCACACAGTCTCCTCTTAACAGTTGTTCTAGATATGTGTCTGCTGCTAGAACTCTGTGTGGCATTGACCTGGTCTCTAATCTGAGCTGCTGTTAACCTGCGATTTCTGAGGCTGGTGACTCGGATGAACTTACCCTCCGCAGCAGAGGTGACTCTTGGTCTTCCTTTCCTTGGGCGGTCTGCATGTGAGCCAGTTTCTTTGTAGCGCTTGATGGTTTTTGTGACTGCACTTGGGGACACTTTCAAAGTTTTCCCAATTTTTCTGACTGACTGACCCTCATTTCTTAAAGTAATGATGGCCACTAGTTTTTCTTTACTTAGCTGCTTTTTTCTTGCCATAATACAAATTCTAACAGTCTATTCAGTAGGACTATCAGTTGTGTATCCACCTGACTTCTCCACAACGCAACTGATGGTCCCAACCCCATTTATAAGGCAAGAAATCCCACTTATTAAACCTGACAGGGCACACCTGTGAAGTGAAAACCATTTCAGGTGACTACCCCTTGAAGCTCATCAAGAGAATGCCAAGACTGTGCAAAGCAGTAATCAAAGCAAAAGGTGGCTACTTTGAAGAACCTAGAATATGACATATTTTCAGTTGTTTCATACTTTTTTGTTATGTATATAATTCCACATGTTAATTCATAGTTTTGATGCCTTCAGTGTGAATCTACAATTTTCATAGTCATGAAAATAAAGAAAACTCTTTGAATGAGAAGGCATGTCCAAACTTTTGGTCTGTACTGTAGATATATGCCCATTTTCATGACGTACTTCAGATGCTAGTCCATGTAAAACATCATACTGTGGTGTTTCAGGATAAATGTGAGCTGTCGCTCGTTTGCACTTTATTGAATAAAAAAAAAAAATATATGGTGTTCGGAAAATGGAGACACAAAAACGTTATTATGTAAAACTGAAACAAACAAAGAAAGTAGACATATTTGATATCACCGCATCCGTAACAACCTGCTCTATAAAAATAGCACATGATCTAACCTGTCAGATGGACGTTGTAAAAAAATAAAAATAAAAACTGTGCCAAAACAGGCATTTTTGGTTACCTTGCTTCACGAAAAACCTAATATAGAGCGATTAAAAATCATATGTAACCCAAAATAGTACCAATAAAACTGTCACCTCATTCCCTAGTTTCCAAAAAGGGGTCACTAGTGGGAGTTTCTACTGTAGGGGTGCCTCAGGGGGGGCTTCAAATGGGACATGGTGTCTAAAAACCAGTCCAGCAAAATCTGCCTTCCAAAAACCATGCGGCAGACCTCCCCTTCTGCGCCCTGCCGTGCGCCCCTTACATCAGTTTACGATCACATGTGGGGTGTTTCTGTAAACCGCAGAATCAGGGTAATAAATGTTGAGTTTTGTTTGGCTGTTAACTCTCAATGTGTTAAAGAAAAAAATGGATTAAAATGAAAAATCTGCCAAAAAAGTGAAATTTTGAAATTTCATTTCCATTTTCCTTTAATTCTTGTGGAACACCTAAAGGGTTAACAACATTTGAAAAATCAGTTTTGAGTAACTTAAGGGGTGTAGTTTCTACAATTGGGTCATTTATGGGGCGTTTCTATGATGTATTATGTTAGCCCCACAAAGTGATTTCAGACCTGAACTGGTCCTTAAAAAGTGGGTTTGGGAAATTTTCTTAATTTTTTTTAGAATTGCTTCTAAAATTCTAAGCCTTCTAACATTTACAAAGTGATGCAAACATGAAGTAAACATATGGGGAATGTTAAGTAATAAATATTTTATGAGGTATCACTTTCTGTTTTAAAAACAGAGAAATCAAAATTTTGAAAATTGCAATTTTTTCAAAGTTTTGGGTCAATTTGGGATTTTTTCATAAATAAAGGTGAAATATATTGACTGAAAATTTATGACTGTAATGAAGTACAATGTGTCATGAGAAAACAGTATCAGAATGGCTTGGATAAATAAAAGCTTTCCAAAGTTATTACCAAATAGTGACCCATGTCAGATTTGCAAAAAATGGCCTGGGCAGGAAAGTGAAAACTGGCCCGGGGTAGAAGGGGTTAAAAAGCAGTATTTCTATTTTGTACAGAATTGGCTAATTTGAGAAATGTTATTGTGTGATATTATGTAAAATTATTATAATTGCAATAGGTGAAAACAACACATTGCAATGTGTTAGTGGTGTTGAACATCACTTTGTAACCATGAATAGATGATGCACTTAGACATTAAAAGCATGGATTAAATATAGACTAATACAGTATTAAGCCGTTTGTATGGCAGATTTCATATTTTTACCACTTATTCCTAATATAATATATACCACATGCATACTTTACAACTGACATGAAAGAAATGGAAATAATTATTTTGATATAGTATTATGCCCTGAAGCAGCCATTTGATACATTCCCAGCTATAAATAATATATTCAGAGCAAATTGAATGACAACTTCTTTTTCATTTCGACATTTTTTTTGCGTAAAACAGTTAAGAAAACAGACATTAAGAATGTAAGTACACCCTTTAGAAAGTATTCAGAAAGCATGTGCACACTGACCCCAAGAGACAGCTCCACACTTTTCTTGATATTGATACATTGTAATTGATTTTTACAGAGATTTTTCATGGATTCCATGTGAGAAATACACCATTTATTGCTTCCTTACCCTTTTCTATTGGGATCTGTAAAGTGGTGCTATTTACCACAAGAGATAAAGATTGATTTTATTATAATGCAATCACATCCATTATATATTAAAGGGGTTATTCATCTTCTGAGGTTTTTTGGCAGACACCTCTCGTGACTGGACTGGTGGAGGGAAGTATACTTACCTGTAGTGTTGGGCACGAATATTCAAAAAGCAAATTTTTATCTCGAATATCGCAACTTCGAGAATTTGCGAATATTTTGAATATAGTGCTATATATTTGTTTTTTGAATATTCGTCATTTTTTCCATCTGAACACATGATTCCTCCCTGCTTCTTGCTTGTGGGCCAATGAGTCATTGGCCCACAAGCAACTTAAGCAGGGTAGAATCATGACTTCAGATGGAAACAAAATGCAGAATATTCTAAAAAACAAATATATAGCACTATATTGAATATAGTGTTATATATTCAATTTTTAGAATATTCGTCATTTTTTTGCGCTGAATGGTTGAACGATGCATCTGCAGCAAGATGATGTTGTAGGTCTTTGGTGCTGGTCTGTGGGTTGACTCTGTTCTCACCATTCGTCGCTTCTGTCTATCCGAGATCTTTCTTGGTCTGCCACTTCGAGCCTTAACTTGAACTGAGCCTGTGGTCTTCCATTTCCTCAATATGTTCCTAACTGTGGAAACAGACAGCTGAAATTTCTGAGACAGCTTTCTGTATCCTTCCCCTAAACCATGATGGTGAACAATCTTTGTCTTCAGGTCATTTGACCACTCTTGTTCACTCTTTATAGAAAATTAAAAGAGGAGGGAAACTTACAATTGACCCCCTTAAATACTCTTTCTCATAATTGGATTCACCTGTGTATGTAGATCAGGGGTCACTGAGCTTACCAAGCCAATTTGAGTTCCAATAATTAGATCTACACAGGTTTTGGAATCAATAAAATGACAACAGTGCCCAAATTTATGCACCTGCCTAATTTTGTTTAAACAATTATAGCACACTTTCTGTAAATCCAATAAACTCCATTTCACTTCTCAAATATCACTGTGTGTGTCTCCTATATAATATATTTAACAGAAAATTTTTATCGTAACAACCAACGATTTATACAGGAAAATCATGACGATTAACAAGGTTGCCCAAACTTTTGCATCCCACTGTATAGCACTATATTGAATATATTGTTATATATTCGTTTTTTAGAATATTCGTCATTTTTTCCGATCTGAAGTCATGATTCCTCCCTGCTTAAATTGCTTTTGGGCCAATGACTCATTGGCCCACAAGCAAGGAGCAGAGATAAATCATGTGTTCAAATGGAAATAATGATGAATATTCTAAAAACTAATATATAGCACTATATTCTATAGTGATATATATTAGTTTTTGACCCACGCCTGTATAGATTGCCTAATTGTCACATATTACATGATCATTACCTTGCTAATTTTCGAGTGAAAAAAAAAAGAATGTAGAATATAACGAATATTTGAATCTGCGAATATTCGACGAATATTCTACAAAATATTTGTGAAATATCGCAAATTTAAATATTGCCCCTGCCGCTTATCACTACTTACCTGCTCAACACTTCTGGGTCATGGCTCCTTTGATCCCCCACCGCTACTGCAGCATTCGGGTCCCCCAATGGCAACATCCAGATTGACAACACAGCCAATGAATGGCAGCAGCTGTGACCAGCAGTCCCCCTTTTGTCACGTGACCATTTGACTTGAAGCAAGGGGAGCAGGTCACTGCTGTGTCCTGTCATTAGCAGCATCAAACCAGAGGTTGACAGCTGGGTGCCAAGAGTTGCAGCAGTGGCAGGGGAGCATAGGAGCTAGGACCCAGTAAGCATGCTTTCCTCTGCAGGTCTAGCCACAAGGGAACGTCTGCCCCAAAAAATTTCAGAAGATGAACAATCCCTTTATTGTCAGCATAGCTGCAAAAGGGTATTTAGTGGTTGGATTTATTGGAAATAAAATAACAACTTAAATGCTACAAGACTACTAGGTTGCTTTACCTGCTTTCTGTGTATGAGTAAATGGAATTTGAGCTTTAAAAAAAAAATGAATTATTATACTGATGTTGAGATAAAATAAAACAAAAGTTGGAAATAACATTGAAAACTCTTGGCCTTGATATGATTTTCCTACTTTTCTTTAAAGAGGACCTCTCAATACAAAATACAATGCAATCTACAAGCAGCATGCTATAGAGAATAAGCATAAGAAGATTGATATATAGTTCTTCTAATTTATATATTTTGATGTCACATATAACATGCTGCCGCCAGCTTGCACTGCATTTTGTAGTGACAGGTTCTCTTTAAATTGATAAGGGTAAAAAACAAAACAAAAATTATGTCACAAATAGTTACATTCGAATGGAAGTTACCAATTCTGTAAAATCTCTATAGGGGTTGTGATTAGAGTTGAGCAGACGCCTGGATGTGAACTTTGCAAAAAAGTCCGAACTTGACCCGAACTTGAACCCTAAGTCAATGGGGACCCGAACTTTGGAGCACTAAAATGGCTCTAAAAAAGTCATGGAAAGGGCTAGAGGGCTGCAAATGGCAGCAACATATGGTTAAGAGCATGGCAAGTGCTTTGCAAACAAATGTGGATAGGGAAATGACTTCAAATAACATAAAATACGTACAAATAAAAAATAATAATCTTGATCTAGGAGGAGGAGGTCCATATGGAGTAGGTGGTTGAGGAGGCGGTGGATGTGGCTGCGCAGGTGGTAGCGGTGGTGGAGGAGGAGGTAGCCAATTATTTAAAATTTTTTGTTCAAATTTGGGTACACCCCAAAACATTGGGAAATATAAAAAATAAAACAAAGAGAAAGTGCGCTGGAGTACAACAATGGCTGTCCTCATCCTGACACATAAGTGGGTGGGCATCAGTGCACTCAATCTTTTTAACTTCTGGTGCAGGGCTATGTGGATGGCCCAGGGAAATCCTGCCTGAAGAGTCATTAAAAAGCATAAGAGACTGCTGCATGACATGGGGCTAAGACTGCTTGCCTGATTTGCAAGGGGGTGAGTTGAAAGACAGATGGCCATGGGCTGTAGGTGACAACTGTGATCTTTCAGCAGGGGACTGGGTGGGAGACAGTGTGAAGGAACTATAGGCACTGTCAGTCCCCCAATCTACTATAGTCTGTACTTGTTCTGGCCTCACCATTCGTACTGTCCTAAATGCAGTGTAGGATGCAAATGTACTTTCTAGCGTAAAAGATGGGCATTTGTCACCCAACCATGTAGCAGATGAATTAGTGAAATGTATTTCCCTGTCCACTAGGTAGAGCTGGGGTATATCACAGCCACAAATTGGTGAATGTCACCCAACAATGTAACAGAAAAATTAGTGAAATGTATTTCCCTGTCCACTCTGTAGAGCAGGGGTATATCACAGCCAAAAATTGGTGAATTTCACCTGACAATGTAACAAACAAATTAGTGAAATGTATTTCCCTGTCTACTAGGTAGAGCAGGGGTATATCATAGCCAAAAATTTGGGACATGTCACCCAACAATGTATCAGACAAATTAGTGAAATGACTTAGGCTAGTTTCACACTTGCGGCAGGACGGATCCGACAGGCTGTTCACCATGTCGGATCCGTCCTGCGGCTATTTTGCCGAGCCCACGGACCGCCGCTCCGTCCCCATTGACTATAATGGGGGTGGAGCTCCGGTGCAGCACGGCGGTGCACGGAGAAAGCTGCCGGACTAAAAAGCCTGACATGCAGTAATTTTAGTCCGGCGGCCTTTCTCCGTGCACCGCCGTGCTGCGCCGGAGCTCCGCCCCCGTCCCCATTGTAGTCAATGGGGACGGAGCGGCGGTCCGCTGGCACGGCGAAATAGCCGCAGGACGGATCCGACATGGTGAACAGCCTGTCAGATCCGTCCTGCCGCAAGTGTGAAAGTACCCTTAAAAGAACATACGTAAAAATAAAAAATAATAATCTATTCTCTTTTAAAAATATTTTATTATTTCCAAATGACAAAATGACAAAACATACATTGCTGAAGCAGCTTACATAGCATAATTTTTTTTTTTTTGTTGTGGCTCTGTCTTACACTAAAGCAATTACAAATATATGGTATGTCTACAAATAGGTCAAGAATCAAGTACTTTCCTAAAAGATCCGCTCTTCTTAAATTTGCAAGACAAAATGTTGGCATTATGAGCAATAAAAAAAAATTATAATCTATGTTAAGGTATTTTAAGAATTCAGAACATTTAACAATGAGAGAAACAAGGGAAGAGGGGGAAAGAAGAGTAAGTATGGGGGGGGGGGGCGGGGGAATTATCTTCTGTAGAGGTCTCTGGGCTAAAAGGATGTGAACAGCTGTCGACGTGCCACTTCCTGAGGATCTGCCATTCAGAAGGTAAATGAGATTAAAAAGAATTAAAGCATTCTATTCACTCATGATAGGTGTATAATCTTAATCTAGGAGGTAGAGGTCCATATGGAGTAGGAGGTTGAAGAGTCGGTGGACATAGCGGTGTAGGTGGAAGCGGAGGTTGAGGAGGACGAGGTAGCCAACACTGGTTTTTGGTTTTTATTTTATTTTTCAAATTAGGGTACACACCAAAACATTGGGAAATATTAAAAATACAACAATGAGAAAGTGCACCGGAGTAAACCAATGGCTGGGTAAGGCCGGTATACATGTCTATTCTGCACAAGGTACGGACAAGTCCTGTGGGATCCATGCCTGGTTCATTTTAATGAACGTGAGCTTGTCCACATTGGCTGTGGACAGGTGGCTGCGCTTGTCTGTGATAACGCCCCCTGCCGTGCTAAACACACGTTCAGACAATACATTGGCTGCAGGGCAGGTGTGGCCACCCAGTAATCGGCACAAGTTAGAATGACGCCAACTCGGCTGTCGTTGCAGAGACACTGCAGCATGTAATCGCTCATGTGTGCCAGGCTGCCCAGAGGCAACGACAAGCTGTTCTCTGTGGGAGGTGTATCGTCTGTGTCCTCTGTATCCCCCCAGCCATGCACCAATAATGGCCATGAGCTGGTTTGGGTGCCACCCTGCTGTGAACACGGTTCCTCCTCCATCTCCTCCTCCTAACCATCTACCTCGTCATCCTCCAGAACTGTGCCCTGGCTGAACAATTGTGTATGGCCTGAAACCCTTGGAAATGATACCTCTTCCTTCTCCTCCTGTGACACATACTCTTCCATCATCGCCCAAAGCATTTTTTCAAGGAGGCATAGAACTGGGATAGTAACGCTGAGAACGACGTCATCGGCACTGGCCATGTTGGTGGAGTACTCAAAACAGCGCAACAAAGCACACAGGTCTCACATGGAGGCCCACTCATTGGTGGTGAAGTGGTGCTGTTCCGCAGAGCGACTCACCCGTGTGTGCTGCAGCTGAAACACCACTATCGCCTGCTGCTGCTCACACAGTCTGGCCAGCATTTGCAAGGTGGAGTTCCACCTTGTGGGCATGTCACAGCCGAAGTTACGCTGCAGCGCTGACAGGCGAGCAGCAGCAGGGTGAGAACGCCGAAAGCGCGCACAGATGGCCCGCACTTTCTGCAGCAGCTCTGACATATCGGGGGAATTTTTAAGGAATTTCTGCACCACCAAATTCAAATAGTGTCTTGCACAAAATGTTTTTTTAAAACCAGAATATAACAGCAGTATCTAACATTTGTATTGGACTGTCACAAATGCAGTGCTGGGCGCAAAGGTACTTTTTAGCAAAAAAATTATAATTTGTCCCCACAGAATCTAACAGATGGATTTACTTGGATTGTACTTTACAGAAAAAAAATTGAATATGTCACCCCCTGGGTCCCTGAACTCACAGAACGATTCCCTATATTATTTTCCCTTCCCCTGGCACATATGCAGTGCAGGTGCACTTAAAAAATGGGTATATGTGGCCCACTGAACTAAAAGAACAGGGTAAAATTATTGTCCCTGGCACATATGCTGTGCTGGTACACTAAACTTGCACAAAATGGCCGCAGACGCCCACCTAACTAAGAGACGGATAAAAGTTATTTTTCTGTGCCACTGGACTCAGGGCAAGGTAAGAAAATGTTGCACTGCACCCACAAAACAAAATCGCTGTAGATCGCAGAGTTAACAAGTTCTGATAAAAGATTCTTTCCTATTCTCTCCCTCACCACATCCTATCCCTACACTAGTAACAGCAGAGTAACGTTCAGCGCTACGTGACTCCAGCTTATATAGAGGCTGGCTCACATGCTGCACTGGCCAATCACAGCCATGCCATTAGTAGGCATGGCTGTGATGGCTTCTAAGGGCACAACAGTTAAACACTTGTTGATTGGCTGCTCTGCAGCCTTTTTAAAAAGTGCCATTAAATCGCCGAACACTGAACTCTTACTGAAAAGTTTGGGTTCGAGGTCCAAAAATCCTAAAATTCGGTACCCTAGTTGTGATGTCTGTCGATAACATTTTATCTTCTTATCTGCCTGTTCCTACAATTGTCCCTAGTGATCAGTGGTAAAGGGGTGTGTACTCAGTCTTCCAACAGCCATACTATTGCTCAAAACATGCATGCTAGCGGAAGCTGTTTTTATTAATCAATCAATAATCAATGACAAAAATGAAATTTTTATTAGTTGCAACTTTAATGTACGGTAATCATTTGTGCACATTTCCCAAAATATTGATGAATGATGCAAATGTTTGTAGATTTATTATATATATTCTATTTAAACACTAATGTGTGAAACTTTGGAATCAAGAAGAAAGTTATTTGCAAGTGAAAGAACTGGCACTGTGAAAGAGGATGTCCTGTGACAACAACTTATCCTCTATCTACAGGGTAGGGCATAAGTGCCTGTATGCTGGAGCCTCCAATGATCACTACTGTTGCCCATTTGAATGGAGCAGCAGACACGCATGTGTATCTACCTCTCCATTCAACTCTATGGAGCTGCAAGAGATAAATGAACATTTTGTACACTGCTCATGTGCATCTGCTGCATTCAAACAGGGAATATAGGTCCTGTTCTAGTGATTGGTGGGGCCCCAAAGGACAGACCCCTACTAATCTGAAACTTATCCCCTATCCTGTGGATAGAGATTAATTTGTTGTCAAAAGACATCACCTTTAATTAAATTGACCAACAATGATTGCTATTACAATTAAAAAAACATAAAATACTTGAAAACATTCAGCAAAAAAATCTACAATTTTACATTTGCAAATGTTTAACATTCTATCAGGTTACGAAAGTAGGTGAAATTTCAACCCAAGACTATTTCCTTTTCCAACCATACAGTGATGAATATCTTACAAGTACTCACTAGTAGTGTTGAGCGAACCCGAACTGTAAAAGTTCGGGTCCTTACTGAACTTTATGATTTTTGGTATCTGGACCCAATCAGCAAGCAGGGCAGCCAATCAACAAGCTTTTAAGCTGTGTTCCCCTAGATGCCATCAAAGCCATGCCTACTAATAGCAGAGGAGGAGGAAGAAGTCGCCAATGCAGCTGGGGCACCGCCAGCACCTCAGAAAGTAGGGTTAGCATGGCCGAAATGTGGAAAAGCTTTGTCAGCATGCAACAACAACCAACACCACCAGCTGATATGGAACGTCTTAGCAGGAGGCAGCATTTCAGCAACATGATGGAATAGTACATGTGCACATGCCTACACGTACTGTCTGCCCTATTAAACTTCTGTGTCTCCAAATTGGGCACATGGCCTGAGCTTGTTCTTTACGCCTTGGAGGTGCTAGCTAGTGATGAGCGGGAGGTGCCATATTCGATTTCGCGATATTTCGCGAATATTCGATTGAATATTCGTGTTATATTCGTCGAAATCGAATATTCGTAATTATTCCAATTATCGCGAATAATATGCGATTTAATTAATCGCGTATTGCGATTTTTCTTTTACTAGTATAAGGCAACGGTATTTTACGAAATTTCGTAATATTGCTCTAACTTCGTCTTTTAGAATATGACGAATATTCTAAAAGATGAAGTTAGAGCAATATTACGAAATTTCGTAAAATACACATATAGATTGTAATTTAGCTAATATAGTGCTATAATAATTTTTTTTTCTCCATTTTTTTTGCCTCTTCTGAACTTAAGTTTTGTAAAATATGTACACTGTTAAAAAAACTTACTATAGCAGTATATTAGCTAAATTACAATCTATATGTGTATTTTACGAAATTTTGTAATATTGCTCTAACTTTGTCTTTTAGGGGCGTGGCTAGGCTGCTGAACGAGATGGCTGCCTGAGTACAGAGCTCCTGCACCTCAGCGACTATAATCTTGCATGCCTGTCTTTGATCACACTGCAGAGCCACCTAACTGCTCCCACAGATGAACAATACCCCCGGTGACATTATGGAGAAAACAAAAAAGCATCTGCAGAAGTAACCTGGAGAGATACTTTGACTGGGAAAAGTTTAAAGATGGCGCCGACGATACATACAGAGCGGCACTAAGATCGCCTATAAGTGCAATGTCTCCAGCACTTGCTGCTTGATCGCCCTCCCCACCGGACATCTCCGACAGCGCTGTCCTTGTGCATCATTCACCTCCGTCTCTTCCACCGACACCGGAGGAGGCCAGGGCTGCAGGACAAGCTCACCATAGGATCCAAGATGGCGTCCGTCCTCCTGCTCAACAGGACCAGCTGCCTGGATTTCCTCAGCCCCAACTGATTGCGGGACACACTGGGAGCAGAACCCAGCTGAGTGAGTACACCTCATGTGCTAGTGCCACCCCAGATCCCTTCCAACTGCTCCCCACCTCTGACAAGCCGGTCACTGAGGATTCCCTGAAGAATATGCTGCTAGCTTTAAAGTCCTCTTTGCAGACGGACATTGCAGGGCTGATTAACCCTCTCTCTGCTAGATTGCAGACTGCAGAGGAGAAAATCCATCATGTGGAAACAAAGATGGGTGATTTTGCCTTGTCCCAGAATACTATTATCGATGCCCACTACACCTTGGCTGATGAGCTAGAAGCTGTCAAATAAAAAATGGCGGACCTAGAAGACCGCTCTAGGCGCAATAATGTAAAGTTCAGGGGTATTCCTGAAGAAGTTGCCCCTCAAGAGCTGCAAACCTATTTAAAGGGATTAATAAAAGCACTCCTACCACAGATTCCAACACCAGATATGATTATTGACAGAGCCCACAGGCTTCCTAAACCCCCACATTTGGGTCCGAATGTCCCACGTGACACTTTGGCGCGAATTCATTTCTTTCACAGTAAAGAGGCACTTATGGCTGCAGCGTGCAACAAGAACCACTACCTGCTCCGTATCAGAAAATCAAACTTTTCACGGACCTCTCTATGGTCACCCTTCGTTGGCGCAGAACGCTGCTGCCCATTACGACGGCCCTCCGGGACAATGATTTCCCCTACAAATGGGGTTACCCCCTGAAGATTCTTGTCCGGAAAAATGGACAGACCCATGCCATCAAGACCCCGGAAGAAGGGAAACATCTGCTTCAGCTGTGGCAAATTCCGCTGCCTTCCAGTAAGGCGGATACTGACCCTACCTCCATGACCTCCAGTGCTGCCCTAGACACCCCCGCAACAGATGACATCTCCTATACCAGGACTGCCACAGGGGCGAAGCTTTGTTTACTCTTCCCCCTTGGTTTCTCTGTGACATCCTATTTGGGCATTTTAAAAGCATCCAGTTGTTATGGTGCAGGCCCTCGGATACCTCTTTTTTTTTTTTGCTTAGTTTATTTTGATTCTAGCACCGAACTCTCGCCTTACCTATACTTAGACGGTTACCACCGTCTCGTTTATTGCCTACTGAGATTTGGACGGCGACCTCCGTCTTATCTGTCTTGTTTGTTATTTCTCCCACCCTCCCTCTTTCCTCCCTCTCTTACCCTCGATAGTGCCTTAGTAATTGTAATCTTACATATTGATATTGCGTACTTTTACTGTGTTTTCTTCTTCTTAGCAGGAGCTAGGATAACTATACTCTTTTAACATCATGGGTCTCAAGATTATGTCCCTTAATGTTAAAGGCCTTAATTGTCCTCAGAAAAGATCTTACATGTGGAAAGAAGCTTTGTCAGCTAATGTTGATGTTTTATGTATTCAGGAGACTCACCTACTACAAGCAGACGCCGATAGAGTACGCCACGGCCTGTTTCCTAATATTCTGCACTCCCACTGTGACAGGAAGAAAAGAGGTACCCTGATCACTGTCAAAAACATTGTTGCCTATACTCCCATCAAAACCAGACTTGACCCGAACGGTCGCTATATTATTCTAGTTTGCTCCATCAATAACATTACATATACACTAGTTAACTTGTATGCCCCCAACTCCCGACAACTGGCCTTCCTACACTAACTGATGCGCAATGTGAATAAGCTCAAACAGGGGAAAGTAATCCTCTGTGGGGATTTTAATACCGCTTTACAGCCTGACATTGAATCCACATCCCCTGCAAGGAGACTTGATAGAGGGGTTGCTTCCTTCCTGTGTTCTGAAGGCCTAACGGACATATGGAGGGCCCAACATAGCCTGGAGAGGAACTATACCTTCTTCTCCCCGGTACATATGACATACTCAAGGATAGATATGTTTATGGTGGACCATCCTTCCCTACTCCACCCACTGAGATTGGTCTTATCAAATGGTCGGACCATGCCCCGATCGCTATCACCCTTGAGGAACGGTTTCAATCTTCAAGAGCCCCTATTTGGAGGAATAATGCATTTCTCTATAATAACCCGAAGCATGTTTTGGAACTTTCCGCACACCTGACTGAATACTTTCATTTTAACAGTTGATCAGTTTCAAACCAGTTTGTCTTGTGGCAAGCCCACAAAGCGTTTATACGGGGATCTATAATTAAGCTGAACTCCACAGTAAAGAAACTCAGAGAGCGAGATATTACACAAACCTTAGAACACATTGCTGACCTAGAAGCCGTAAATAAACCCTCCCCCACCCCACAGACTTCTAATGAACTTAGACTTGCACGGAATAAACTTAGCAGCCTACTACTCCAAAACTACCACAAATCCCTTCTAAGGCTCCAATCCAAATTTTACTCCCAAGGGAACAAAGCGGGCAGACTTTTGGCACAACAGCTGAAAGCCCAACAGTCAAAGTGAAAAATCTCCCATCTGGTACATCCCACCACTAAGATGAAATTAATTGATCCCAGAGACATTGCCAACCAATTCAAAGCATACTATCAAGCACTATACAATCTAAGAGATGACACTCCACTACCTGAAAACTACTCGGCCTTAGTAGAGGAGTTCCTCCTGCAAGCGTCCCTTCCTACCCTTTCCCAGTCACAATTATAGTCACTAAATGCTCCATTTTCAACCACAGAAATAAAGAAAGTGATCACATCACTCCCATTAGGCAAATCCCCTGGCCCTGACGGACTATCTAATGAGTACTTTCGCCAATTCCAGCATATCTTGGCTCCTTACATGTTGGAAATGTTTAATGCAATACAGGAGGGACACTCTTTCCCCCCATACATGCTAGAGGCACTAATTGTCACCATCCCAAAACCTGGCAAAACACCTGATTAGGGATGAGCGAACCCGAACTGTATAGTTCGGGTTCGTACCGAATTTTGGGGTGTCCGTGACACGGACCCGAACATTTTCGTAAAAGTCCGGGTTCGGGTTCGGTGTTTGTCGCTTTCTTGGTGCTTTTTGAAAGGCTGCAAAGCAGCCAATCAACAAGCGTCATACTACTTGCCCCAAGAGGCCATCACAGCCATGCCTACTATTGGCATGGCTGTGATTGGCCAGTGCAGCATGTGACCCAGCCTCTATTTAAGCTGGAGTCACGTAGCGCCGCACGTCACTCTGCTCTGATCGGTGTAGGGAGAGGTTGCAGCTGCGACGTTATGGCAAGATTAGGCAGTGATTAACTCCTCCAAAAGACTTCATTCATTGATCGATCTGCAGCTGTGGATCATTGAACTGCTGATATTCAATTGCTCACTGTTTTTAGGCTGCCCAGAGCGTTTTTCATTCACTTTTTTCTGGGGTGAACGGTGGCCATTTTGTGTCTTCTGGTGCGCCAGCACAAGCTGCCAACAAGTACATTTAACCCTCAATAGTGTGGTTGTTTTTTGGCTATATCCTACATCGGTCAAGCTGTCACACCAAGTGCATTTAACCATCAATAGTGTGGTTATTTTTTGGCCATATACTACATCAGAGGCAAGCTGAGCCTGTCACCAAGTGCATTTAACCCTCAATAGTGTGGTTGTTTTTTGGCTATATCCTACATCAGGGTCAAGCTGTCACACCAAGTGCATTTAACCATCAATAGTGTGGTTATTTTTTGGCCATATCCCAGTCTAATTCTGACTGTAAACGTATACCTGTCACCCAGCGCCTAAATAATAGGCCTCAAATTTATAGTCAGCTAAATCTGTGGTTACTGCTGTGGCTGGGCAAGTTATTTAGTGTCCGTCAAAGCACAGTTTTTGTTCTGGGTTGAAATACAATTCCCAATTTAGCAATTCTCTAAATTAGTGGTTTCTGCTGTATCAGGCCTACTTTAAATTTATCCCTAAAAAGGAATATTAGATTCAAGGTGCTGATAGGGTCATTCTCAATAACTTGACACACACGCTACTGTGCATATCCCAGTCTAATTCTGTCCGTAAACGTACACCTGTCACCCAGCGCCTAAATAATAGGCCTCAAATTTATAGTCAGCTAAATCTGTGGTTATTGCTGTGGCTGGGCAAGTTATTTAGTGTCCGTCAAAGCACAGTTTTTGTTCTGGGTTGAAATACAATTCCCAATTTAGCAATTCTCTAAATTAGTGTTTCTGCTGTATCAGGCCTACTTTAAATCCATCCCTAAAAGGGTATATTAGAATCAAGGTGCTGATAGGGTCATTCTCAATAACTTGACACACACGCTACTGTGCATATCCCAGTCTAATTCTGTCGTAAACGTACACCTGTCACCCAGCGCCTAAATAATAGGCCTCAAATTTATAGTCAGCTAAATCTGTGGTTATTGCTGTGGCTGGGCAAGTTATTTAGTGTCCGTCAAAGCACAGTTTTTGTTCTGGGTTGAAATACAATTCCCAATTTAGCAATTCTTTAAATTAGTGGTTTCTGCTGTATCAGGCCTACTTTAAATCCATCCCTAAAAGGGTATATTAGAATCAAGGTGCTGATAGGGTCATTCTCAATAACTTGACACACACGCTACTCTGCATATCCCAGTCTAAATCTGTCCGTAAACGTACACCTGTCACCCAGCGCCTAAATAATAGGCCTCAAATTTATAGTCAGCTAAATCTGTGGTTATTACTGTAGCTGGTCAAGTTATTTAGTGTCCGTCAAAGCACAGTTTTTGTTCTGGGTTGAAATACAATTCCCAATTTAGCAATTCTCTAAATTAGTGGTTTCTGCTGTATCAAGCCTACTTAAAATGTATCCCTAAAAGGGAATATTAGATTCAAGGTGCTGATAGGGTCATTCTCAATAACTTCACACACACGCTACTGTGCATATCCCAGTCTAATTCTGTCCGTAAACGTATACCTGTCACCCAGCGCCTAAATAATAGGCCTCAAATTTGTAGTCAGCTAAATCTGTGGTTATTGCTGTGGCTGGGCTAGTTATTTAGTGTCCGTCAAAGCACAGTTTTTGTTCTGGGTTGAAATACAATTTCCAATTTAGCAATTCTCTAAATTAGTGGTTTCTGCTGTATCAGGCCTACTTTAAATCCATCCCTAAAAGGGTATATTAGATTCAAGGTGCTGATAGGGTCATTCTCAATAACTTCACACACACGCTACTGTGCATATCCCAGTCTAATTCTGTCCGTAAACGTACACCTGTCACCCAGCGCCTAAATAATAGGCCTCAAATTTATAGTCAGCTAAATCTGTGGTTATTGCTGTGGCTGGGCAAGTTATTTAGTGTCCGTCAAAGCACAGTTTTTGTTCTGGGTTGAAATACAATTCCCAATTTAGCAATTCTCTAAATTAGTGGTTTCTGCTGTATCAGGCCTACTTTAAATCCATCCCTAAAAGGGTATATTAGAATCAAGGTGCTGATAGGGTCATTCTCAATAACTTGACACACACGCTACTCTGCATATCCCAGTCTAAATCTGTCCGTAAACGTACACCTGTCACCCAGCGCCTAAATAATAGGCTTCAAATTTGTAGTCAGCTAAATCTGTGGTTATTGCTGTGGCTGGGCAAGTTATTTAGTGTCCGTCAAAGCACAGTTTTTGTGCTCGGTTGAAATACAATTCCCAATTTAGCAATTCTCTAAATTAGTGGTTTCTGCTGTATCAGGCCTACTTTAAATTTATCCCTGAAAGGGAATATTAGATTCAAGGTGCTGATAGGGTCATTCTCAATAACTTCACACACACGCTACTGTGCATATCCTAGTCTAATTCTGTCCGTAAATGTATACCTGTCACCCAGCGCCTAAATACTAGGCCTCAAATTCATAGTCAGCTAAATCTGTGGTTACTGCTGTGCCTGTATTAGTGTAATATGATACCTAAATAGATAGCCAGATAGTGTTAGGTGTCTGTAAAAAAAGGCCTGAATTTGAATTCAATACATTGGGCCAAATAACCCAAAGGCAACCCAAAGTTGAATGAACCTCTCCTCTGTCTGGGTTCCGGGGCCTAAATATATGACAATGGACTGTTCCAATGTTGGGTGACGTGAAGCCTGATTCTCTGCTATGACATGCAGACTGATTCTCTGCTGACATGAAGCCAGATTCTCTGTTACGGGACCTCTCTCCTCTGCCTGGGTGCCTGGGCCTAAATATATGACAATGGACTGTTCCAGTGTTGGGTGACGTAAAGCATGATTCTCTGCTATGACATGCAGACTGATTCTCTGCTGACATGAAGCCAGATTATCTGTTACAGGACCTCTCCCCTCTGCCTGGGTGCCTGGGCCTAAATATCTGACAATGGACTGTTCCAGTGTTGGGTGACGTAAAGCATGATTCTCTGCCATGACATGCAGACTGATTCTCTGCTGACATGAAGCCAGATTCTCTGTTACAGGACCTTTCCCCTCTGCCTGGGCCTAAATATCTGACAATGGACTGTTCCAGTGTTGGGTGACGTAAAGCATGATTCTCTGCTATGACATGCAGACTGATTCTCTGCTGACATGAAGCCAGATTCTCTGTTATGGGACCTCTCTCCTCTGCCTGGGTGCCTGGGCCTAAATATATGACAATGGACTGTTACAGTGGTGGCTGACGTGAAGCCTGATTCTCTGCTATGACATGCAGACTGATTCTCTGCTGACATGAAGCCAGATTCTCTGTTACGGGACCTCTCTCCTCTGCCTGGGCCTAAATATATGACAATGGACTGTTCCAGTGGTGGGTGACATGAAGCCTGATTCTCTGCTATGACATGCAGACTGATTCTCTGCTGACATGAAGCCAGATTCTCTGTTACGGGACCTCTCTCCTCTGCCTGGGTGCCTGGGCCTAAATATCTGACAATGGACTGTTCCAGTGTTGGGTGACGTAAAGCATGATTCTCTGCTATGACATGCAGACTGATTCTCTGCTGACATGAAGCCAGATTCTCTGTTATGGGACCTCTCTCCTCTGCCTGGGTGCCTGGGCCTAAATATATGACAATGGACTGTTACAGTGGTGGCTGACGTGAAGCCTGATTCTCTGCTATGACATGCAGACTGATTCTCTGCTGACATGAAGACAGATTCTCTGTTACGGGACCTCTCTCCTCTGCGTGGGTGCCTGGGCCTAAATATATGACAATGGACTGTTCCAGTGGTGGGTGACGTGAAGCCTGATTCTCTGCTATGAAATGCAGACTGATTCTCTGCTGACATGAAGCCAGATTCTCTTTTAAGGGACCTCTCTCCTCTGCCTGGGTGCCTGGGACTAAATATCTGACAATGGACTGTTACAGTGGTGGGTGGCGTGAAGCCAGATTCTCTGCTATGGAACCTCTCTCCAATTGATATTGGTTAATTTTTATTTATTTTATTTTTATTTTTATTCATTTCCCTATCCACATTTGTTTGCAGGGGATTTACCTACATGTTGCTGCATTTTGCAGCCCTCTAGCTCTTTCCTGGGCTGTTTTACAGCCTTTTTAGTGCCGAAAAGTTTGGGTCCCCATTGACGTCAATGGGGTTCGGGTTCGGGACGAAGTTCGGGTCGGGTTCGGATCCCGAACCCGAACATTTCCGGGAAGTTCGGCCGAACTTCTCGAACCCGAACATCCAGGTGTTTGCTCAACTCTACACCTGATGTACCCCAGAATTTCCGACCTATCTCACTGCTTAACTCTGACGTTAAAATTTTTGCCAAATTTATTGCTAACAGATTAGCTCCACTCCTCCCATCACTAATCCACCCGGACCAAACCGGGTTTGTGCCAGGCCGACAAGCTTCTGACAATACCAGGCGAATCGTGGACTTATTCAATTATGCTGAGGTGCGTGGTCTCCCAATGCTCGCGATCACATTAGATGCGGAAAAGGCGTTTGATCGCCTGCATTGGGACTACGCATTTTCGACACTCCAGGCCATCCACTGCCTATATTCCTCTCCCTCCGCGAAAGTATGGGTCAATGGAGTACTGTCGGATTCGTTTGGAATCACCAACGGATCTAGACAGGGGTGCCCCCTATCACCCCTATTATTTATCTTAGCATTAGAGCCCTTAGCACAGACTATAAGAAACTCACCTTCAATAGCGGGGATGGAGATAGGGGGAAGATCCCATAAAATGACACTTTATGCGGATGACATAATTCTCACTCTAACCGACCCCATCAACTCGTTAGGAACTGCCCTTAGAATGATCTCACATTATGGCTCCCTCTCCTACTATAAGATTAACAGCACTAAATCTCAAGCATTACCCATTAACATACCCACGAAGGAGAAGGCCACCCTACAATCTTTTCACTAGACTGGCAAACGTCAGAAATCCCCTATCTAGGAGTAAAGATTACTTCACCTTGCTCCCTTCTTTATGATAGGAACTATCACCCCCTTCTAGCCACTCTATCGCGTGACTTGACTAGCTTCGCCATGAGGGCACTGTCCTGGGTGGGTAGAGTAGCTTCTTTCCAGATGATGACCCTCCCCATGCTTATATATATATTCCGTGCCCTACCAATCCCGGTCCCTGCAACATTCTTCAAAAAGGCACAGTCGATTTTGGGCAAGTATGTCTGGGGTCCGACCAAGCCCAGAGTAGCTCGAGCATTATTGACTAAGAAAAAACACGCTGGAGGATTAGGCCTCCCTGACATTAAAGACTACTTCCGAGCCATAACACTCTCATTTGCTCGGGAATGGTGGATCCCTGACAATACAAAAGCCTGGATTCAGATTGAGTCCCATACAATCAAACATGCTACTTTGAAAGATTACCTGATCCATTCATTATGGAACCCTTCCCAATCGCACAATGAATTACTGACAGTACAGCATGTCGGCAACCTATGGTCCACAATTCACAGAGCGCAGGCGGACTCCAAATCCACCCTGCTACCTCAAGCAGACATAAGCGCACTGGAACTCAGCATTACTGACATTAACCTGACAAATTGGCGTGGAAAGGGGATCGTCTCCATATCCCAAATAATGCCAGATGGCCGCCTTCTCCCCTTTGATTCACTTCACAGCTTATTAGCATTGCCGCACACAGAATTCTATAACTATTTGCGAATACGACATTTTATCGCAAATATTAAACAATCTCCACCCTCAATAAACTCTTGCATACTAAGACTGTTTCAATTCCCATCCCTCTTCAGAAAACATACCACACAATACGTATATGACGTGTTAGGAGACAAAGCCACATTCACCAAGACCTTACCCATAAAAAAATGGGAACGAGAGTTGGGGAAGACTTTCTTAGATGAAGATTGGATTTTGGCTATTAGGTTTTTGGCTTCTAATTTTAAATGTGTCACCCATTACGAGGCAGGGCTTAAGATCCTATTACAATGGTACCTTACTCCACAGAGGCTAAACATAATCTACCCCTCATCCTCCCCACATTGTTGGCGAGGATGCGGCGCTAAAGGCTCTCTACTTCACATTCTATGGGACTGCCCAATACTCACCCCTTATTGGCACAGTGTTTTCGACTTGATATCAGGGTTGGCAGCCCAGAATATTAAACCTATCCCGGAGCTGGCTCTTTTGTTTCTGGGTATACACACTATCCCTCCAGTACATAGGAATATCACAGGACATGTTTTACTTAGTGCTAAGCTAATTATTACACGTCACTGGAAGCAACCAACCTCGCCGTCCTTGGCTGAGGTCATACAAGAGATTAACACGTCTTGTAGGTATGAACATTCCATACCTTGCACGACTATCTCTTCTAAATCCAAGCAACTTACCTGGGGTCCTTGGCTCCACAATCCTAATTACTCACCCTAAATTTTTAATAACTATGTACTATTCAATGCTGTTGGACAATACCAAATATTACTTAAAGGCCCTTCCTTCCCATCCCCCCTTTTTTCCTTCCCCTCATTCCCCTTGATTGGTATGGTCCTTTTGTTGTAGACCTTAATGTACTCTGTTCTTACTATGCAAACCATCTACGTATTACACTCTAGAAGCAAGCCTATTGTATAAGCGTTTACACATGCTATTTTGATCAAGAATTTCCGGATGTACGGCTTGATCTCTATGCTTTACTAAAATGCCAATAAAAATGATTTACTCTAACTTCGTCTTTTAGAATATTCGTCATATTCTAAAAGACGAAGTTAGAGCAATATTACGAATATTCTAAAAGACGAAGTTAGAGCAATATTAAGAATATACTTAAAAAGTTGAAATCGCAATTCGATTATTATAACTTGAATTAATCGAATTGCGATTTCAACTTAGCACTGCTATATTCCATAGGCTAGGATTAACGAATATGGAATATAGCAGTACTAAGTTGAAATCGCGATGCGATTACTTCAAGTTATATTAATCGCATTGCGATTTCAACTTGCTGCTGCTGGGTCTCAACTAAACCAGGTCCAAGTTGAAATCGCAATCTGATTAATTCAAGTTATAATAATCGAATTGCGATTTCAACTTAAGCACTGCTATATTCCATATTCGTTAATTCTAGCCTAATATGGAATATAGCAGTGCTAAGTTGAAATCGCCATGCGATTACTTCGAGTTATATTAATCGCATTGTGATTTCAACTTGGACCTGGTTTACTGTGGTTAGCTTCAATGGCTTGGTAGAATTAGCGAATATGACGAATGTATTCGTCATATTCCACAAAACGAAGATATTCTCCATCTTCGTTTTAGCTACCTATTCATCAACTTCGCGAATTCTAGCAATCATATAGGAAAGTTGACTATAGAGACAGCTAAGTTTAATTCGCTATGCGATTATATTACTTAGCTTTTTTTTATAAATAGAATAATTATAATAATTATCAGGTATTATAATTATTCTATTTATTTTTTAAAAAAGCTAAGTAATATAATCGCATAGCGAATTAAACTTAGCTGTCTCTATAGTAAACTTTCCTATATGATTGCTAGAATTCGCGAAGTTGATGAATAGGTAGCTGAAACGAAGATGGAGAATATCTTCGTTTTGTGGAATATGACGAATTCATTCGTATATTCGTTTTGTGGAATATGACGAATACATTCGTCATATTCGCTAATTCTACCAAGCCATTGAAGCCAACCACAGTAAACCAGGTCCAAGTTGAAATCGCAATGCGATTAATATAACTCGAAGTAATCGCATGGCGATTTCAACTTAGCACTGCTATATTCCATATTAGGCTAGAATTAACGAATATGGAATATAGCAGTGCTTAAGTTGAAATCGCAATTTGATTATTATAGCTTGAAATAATCGAATTGCGATTTCAACGTAATTCTCAAAACCGACAGTACATTCTAGTATATGGAGACGTTCCCATGGTGATGGGGACGCTCCATGAGCACGGAAGGCGGCAGAAGCGGCAACGGGCACTGACTGGAGCATTAAAAAAAAACAAAAAAAAAGAATATTCGATTTCACGAATATATAGCACTATATTCTAAATATTCGCAAAATCTCGAAATCTCGATATTCGAGAAAAAATTTGCAATTAGAATATTCGCGCTCAACACTAGTGCTAGCCTGCCCAGTTTATTGTCTGAACGTGTGTTCAGCACAGCAGGGAGGGTGATCACAGACAAGTGCAGCTGCCTGTCCACAGCCAAGTGGACAAGCTCCCATTCATTAAAATGAACCAGGCATGGATCCCACAGGACTCGTCCGTACCTTGTGCAGAATAATTATACTGGCCGCACCCAGCCATTGTTATACTCCAGCGCACTTTCTCTTTGTTTTCTTTATATATTTCCCAATGTTTTGGGGTCTTTCCAAATTTATAAAAAAATAAACAAAAATAAACAAACTAAAAAAATAGTGTTGGCTACCTCCTCCTCCACCACCGCTTCCACCTACACCTCCACGTCCACTGCCTCCTCAACCTCTTACTACACTTTGACCTCCGCCTCCTAGTTTAAGATCGTTATTTTTTTTTTTTATTCTATGTTATTTTTATTTATTTCCCTATCCACATTTGTTTGCAGGGCAATAGTCCTGCTCTCATCCCTATGTTGCTTCCTTTTGCAGCCCTCTAGCCCTTTCTATGACTTTTTTAGAGCCATTTTAGTGGCCCAAAGTTCAGGACCACATTGACTTCAATGGGGTCAGGTTCGGGTCAAGTTCGGGTCCCGAACCCGAACTTTGCGTCGAAGTTAAGCCTAACCCGGCGAACCCGAACTTCCAGGTGTTTGCTCAACCCTACTCACTAGCGTTTAGATCTAACAGTTGTACCAGTCAGTCCATGAAATGCAGGACTGCAAGTACATTTTTTGTATGGAGTTATAATAAAACACTCATAGCACTATTCCACTATTAGAATAGGGTTAAGGTGTATATACACTGTCAGTAGCTGTTGAATATTGGCCGATGGCTCTCTCTCCTAGTTTCCTCCTGACTCCCCATACACATACATGTTCAGTTTGTTCAAGCGTGTCTGTGTTGTGATTGTTGAGAGAACTGCTGCGACACCCCTAGTAGCGGCTTATCTCCTGGAAGAAGATAAGGATTACGCAAAAAAAAAATCTGTTTGCTCAATCCTTCTCTCCCAAAATCATCTGTCAGTTAAAATTGGCAGCAATCCATAGACATTATATTGTTGGTTAAATCATTGTTCTCGGGGGGCCTTTAAAAGTTTATTTTACTCTGGACCAAAAGAAAGATAAGTACAATTATGTGATGTCTACAGTTACTTATTCTATACCTATTGTGTAATGAATTCAATGCGAGAAAAGTGATTGCAGAGAACAATTTAAGAGTTCATTCCAAAGACAGTTAATAAGCTCTTCCCTTCTAACTAAACTCACTGCTACCTTGGTTCCATGCATTGGTGTGTACAGTTCATCTGCACATCAGCTGTTACTAATGGAGATTACACCAGAGATATCAACCTGGGTAATCCCCCATCCATACCTTCTTGCAGGGATCCTAGGCTGAAGAACTCACAATATCTTAACCACTTCACATCCAAGCCATTTACCCCCTTCCTGACAGAGCCTAATTTAGAAAATCTGACCTGTGTCACTTTATGTGGTAATAACTTTGGAACGCTTTTAATTATCCAAGCCATTCTGAGAATGTTTTCTCGTGACACATTATACTTCATGACAGTGGTAAATTTAAGTTGATATATGTCACCTTTATTTATAAAATAATCCAAAATTTATAAAACATTAAAAAAAATTATCAATTTTTAAAATGTCAATTTCTCTGCTTTTAAAACAGAAAGTGATACCTCATAAAATATTTATTACTTAACAGTCCCCATATGTCTACTTTATGTTGGCCTCATTTTGTAAATGCCAATTTATGTTTTTTAAGACGTTAGAAGGCTTAGAATTTTGAAAGCAACTCTTAAAAGTATTAAGAAAATTTCTAAAACCCACTTTTTAAGGACCAGTTCAGGTTTGAAGTCACTTTGTGGGGCTTCACTTTAACACAATCATGTTTTAATATCTCCATGTTCTGAGAGCTTTTTTTTTTTTTTTTGACCGATTGTCTTAGGTAGCATCTAATTTTTTGCAGGATGAGGTGATTGTTTGATTAGATTGTTTGATTAATTAATACTATTTTGGGGTCACACATCTTTTTGATCGCTTTGGCTTTTTGTACAGTTTTTTTATTTTTTATTACGATGTTCACCTGAGGGGTTAGGTCATGTGATATTTCTATAGAGCTGGTTGTTACGGATGCGGCAATACCTAATATGTATACTTTTTTATGTATTTCACTTTAACACAATAATAGAATTCTTTAAACAAAAAAAATATGTTTTAATATCTCCATGTTCTGAGAGCTATATTTATTTTTATTTTTTGAGCAATTTTCTTATGTAAGGGCTAATTTTTTGTGGGAGGAGTTGACTGTTCCATTTTGTGGGCCATATGTCTTTTTTTGGCACAGTTTTTATTTAAATTTTATTATGGTGTTTATCAGACAGGGTGGATTTTTTTAAACACGTGAAACCTTAAATTTTGAATTTTTTAATTTTATACTTTGCGTCCCGAATAAGGTCATACAAGACCTCTGGGGGACATTTAACAAACTTTTTTTTCCACTATTGATTTCTCCTATAACTGGGGCTGACATACAGTAGTAGCCCCAGTTACAGGGGAAATACAGCCCCCAGAGAGGCTGTACAGCAGAATACAGTGCAGGGCTGATCAAGGTCTATGGAAGACCCGCATAGCGCTTCCTGATCTGTATACACAGCACTCGTTGAGCGCTGTGTATACAGCGATCTAGAAGGCAGGGACACCTGGGAACTGTCTCTTTCTTGCTGGGTTGCCCTGCTGTCACTGACAGCGGGCCCCCCGCTCGGCAGCTGCACGATTAGTGTGCAGCTGCCATCTCTGAATGGACGTTTCAGAACGTCCAATACAGAGATAAACATCCACCCATAGGATGCTTATATCCTATGGGTGAGTGTTAAGTGGTTAAAGTCCCTTTAAACTGGTAGATTCAGCAGGTGATTGTTGGGAAGGAAGTGTTCCTTCCCGACAATCGCCTGCTTGTCAGTAAAGGAGAGTGGTGCATTTACATACAGTAACCCCCTCTGCAATATTGAGACAAATGATGGCTAGAGATGAGACAATTTCTCAAAAATTCGATTTGGTCGGTTCATCGAATTTCGGAAAAAATTTGATTCGATCCGAATTTTTTGTGACTAATTGTGTTAAAAAACAGCTACTAGTATTTCCTGGCTGCAGAGAGCCTGTATAGTGATATTGCGGGATGAGGTAGTCCACATTGTCATGAGCTAGGCGAGTGTGCTTATCAGTCACGATCCCCCCTGCTGCGCTGAACATCCTTTCGGACAGGACACTCGACGTGTGGCAAGCCCAGAGTTCCATGGCAAATTGTGCCAGCTCTGGCCACAGGTCAAGCCTGCACACCCAGTGGTTCCTCGCTTCTCAGAGCGTCCCCATCGGCCGTGAACCCGATGTAGTCGGACACCTGCCGGTCTAGGCATTCCCTGAGGCTGGATCCGGAAGGCGTCTCTCGATGGGTTGGCTGCAAGAATGATCTCATACCCGAAGTGACCAACACATCTTCAAACCTCCCTCTTCTTGCAGGCTCAGTAGGATTGGTACCTGCATCTGTTTTTTGCGGTGGGTGGAAATTCCTCTGCCAGCGCCCACAACAGCAGAATGTAGCATCTATCACAGCAAGGCCTGGAAATGCTGTATTCTGACGGCCTCTGTGATGCTGGTAACATGTCTGCCATTTTGTGTTTGTACCGGGGGTCTAAGTACGTTGCCACCCAGTAATGGTCCTTTCCCTTTATGCTTTTTATACGGGGGTCCCTCTTCAAACACTGGAGCATGAAGGCCCCCATTTGCACATAATTGGCAGCGGTGGAGCGCCCTGGCTCCTGCTCATCGCCCAGGAGAATGTCGTCCTCGGTCTCCTCCCCCCACAACACCAGGGATCCCAGAAAAGTTTAAAGCCTGCTCTTCTTGCTCCTCCTCCCTCCAGCCACCATCCTCCTCTGACTCCTCTTCAGACTCCTGCTGACTTGTCTCAGATGGAGTAGCCCCCCCTGGGAATTTATTGAGCATTGCAACTTCCTCATCTTCTTGCACCTTCTCCTTGACGGCTTGACCAATGACACGATGCAATGCTTCCTCCAGAAGGAAGCGTCAGGTACGATATCACTGATGGCGCCATGGGTGTGACTGACCAGATTGGTGATCTCATCAAATGGCCGCAGAAGTCTGCATGCGTCGCGCATGAGAAGCCACTGGCACGATGAAAAAATTCGTGGCGGTAACACCAAATCAACACGGGTGCCACGAGTTGCATGCTTGACGGCCGTCAGAAGCTTCACCCAGTGGGCAGTAAAAGTTATGTACCTTCCCTGCCCGTGTTTGCTAGACCACGTGTCTGTGTTCAAATGTATCTTTGCACCGACACTGTGTGCCAGAGATATATTTGCTTCTGAATGTGGTCATATAGCGCTGGGATACCCTTCTTGGAGAAATATTTCCTTCAGGGGACCTTCCATTGCGGTGTGCCAATGGCCACAAATTTTCTAAAGGCCTCTGAGTCCAACAATTTATATGGCAGTATTTGGCGGGCTAGGAGTTCTGACAATCCAGCGGTCAGCCATTGGGCAAGAGGATTATCCGGTAAAATCATTTTTCTACTGTTGTGGTAAAAATATTAATAGTTGTGATCAGCCCGCATCATAGTTAGTGTAAGGAAAAGGCAACTCCATCTTCCCTTATCCGCAGCCAGAGAACCACACAAAATGCTACATCTTCCTTCAGTTCTGAGCAACTCCCCCTCCTCCTTGCCCAGTATCCGTCTTTTATTGACTAAAACAAAAGGTGTAAAAGGGGCTGGCCCAAGACAAGGATACAGGAAGTGATGACATATCAAAGGACAGGGAGGGGCAGCCAATGTGGCTGTGCAGACACACCCCATACAAACACATGTATACAATAATCTACCATTACCACTGAGAGACATGATGACAATCTATAAAACACACACACATCCTAAGATAAAATGTCCGCATAATAAAATTTCCACAACAGTCCCTCCTCTTTGTCATATGCTCCCCAGTGTCCCTTGACAAATCTTGATCTTCTTCTTTGCAAAAAAAAACTGTCTTGTCTACGAAAAGTCCTGAATCCATAAAACAAATAGAAAACAGAAAGTCAATCTTGACACGTAGCTTCTTTTCTTCGGGAGGTGACGTTTCGCGTTGGTCGCCGGCTGGTTTGGAATCCTCTGCATCTGGTCCATGGTTTGGTCTTCAGGGCATCTTGTCTGTTCGGGCTTCGGTATATCAGTCGATTAGACATCAGGAACATCTCACTCCGGCGTATAGAAGGAATGGAGACAAAAAACATAAGTATATGTCCTATTTCCTTTCGCCCGGATCCAATGGAAAACCAGTGAGCCCCAAGACCTCCCAAAGTTTTAAAAAGGATTCCGACTCTCACTAATCATAGCTCCGCCCCTGCCCTGCTCCTGTCAGTATGGGCCTGACCCTTGTCAATGGTGTCTGCTAGCCTGGCATAACCATATACCTTCCTCACAACTGGAGGATCCCAAATCTACTGGTCGCTTAGCTGCCCGGACACCCATACAGGATTAACAAGCGAGGAGCAGGAGCCAGAGCTAATATTAATATCGTCTATCAACAAATGCCTCCTTGTAACAAATAAACAAAAGTGATACTCTGCATTCTTTGACTTAGTTGAGCAGCTTCTTGCAGTGACCGGTGTGGATCCAGTTGTCTCGTCCCTCGAACTTCAGAGAGGTTGGCGTCATCAGCAGCACCTGGAATGGCCCAAGATATCTCGGCTCTAGTCCCGTCCTCGGATGTTTCTTTAGCACGACCCAATCACCTGGTTGGCTAGAATGAACACTGGTTATTGAGTCTGGGTCCGGGAGCAATTCCCGAACCTGGTGGTGGACATCGGGTGATAACCCGTGGGGCTGCCTGGAGGCATACCTGATGGAATAAAAGGGTTACAGCGGAACATTCAGTCCATGGATCGGCCGTGATTTTTACCTACTTTGCAAAAATCTGACCCAAGTACCAGCAAAGAAAAGGCAGTTGTGATTGATTGACATTTGAGAGGTAAGAAAGTTTGAAGATCGTTGATTTCTGCACCACTTTCCCCCCTTCTCATCGGCCTTAAAACCAGGACGAAGAGAAGCTGGATTAGCATGGTGCATCGTCTCAAGGTTAGATGGAGAGATGACGGAGGGATGAGAGAGATAGAGAAAGAGAAAAAGAAAAGCGCTTCTCTTGGACTCTGCAGTCTTAGCGGGATGGGAGTACATGAGAGTGTTAGTTCGCACTGTCTGGGACTTTTGAATGTCCTGTTGCTGGAGATCGATGGATTCGTGCAGCCACAGTTCTGCTTTCTGGAGGGAACCATGGCTTTGGAGTCTAGTGGGGAATTTACGGACGAACTTTTTCCCAATCCAGACCTCAAAGGTCCCTTCTTTGGGGATGATCCACTCTGAACCTACAGTCCCTTGGTGCCAATCTTTGAGGGGCTTAACAACTCCTCCTCTATATATGGATTTCATGTACTGCTTGGCTGTCCTATAGTAGTCAGAAGTGGTACCCTTCTGATCCCTAATTTTCCCTAAACACATGCTCGAGCATAAATTTTCCTGCGACCTACGCAAGGAATTTTCTAAAAGTAGGTGCGTCCACCTCCAGTGTCCTGCAACAAACGCCTGGACGACTGCTACTCCTCTTCGTTCGCCTCTGAGTTGCCCTAGGGTTTCTGGCACCGACACACGGACTCCGTTCACCCTAGATAGACCTCAGGAAAAGGAGTAATCAGTGTGAGGAAAAGGGCTCTCGCCGACACACAGCGGCCCTCTGAGTCTCCTAATGAGATATACCAGCCTCGGTTTTGGCTCTGAATAGTGACCTGACCACAGGATAGGGCTTCCAATTGACCTGGAGTGGAAAAGGGGGGTGCACAGAGAACACACAGTGCCTTCTGTGGGGATGAGGGGTGCACAGGAAACAAACACACAGTACTCCTGTGGGGAATGGGGTTACTCACATAGCTATTGGTATGCCCAGGTGATATACATCACCTTGTCTCCTTAAAAAAATGCTCATCAACTCACTTTCCTTTGCCGATATGATTCTATATAGTCAAGCTGAACAGCACACGAAGCCCTTTTTGCAGTGACTGATCAGAAACCTCTCACTCAGCAGCAACCCTTGAATTCAGACAGTAGTTCCCACACAATATCATGAGACCCCCAGTACTCCTAACCAAATCTACAGAGAAAAGAGAGGGAGAGAGAGAAAAGCCGCAAATATGCAATAAAAACCTAAAAAATAAAAATGAGTAAAAGAAGAAAAATGTAAATATGCAATAAAAACCTAAAAAATAAAAATGAGTAAAAGAAGAAAAATGTAAATATACAATAAAAACCTAAAAAATAAAAATTAGTAAAAGAAGAAAAATGTAAATATAAATTAATCAAAGAAATACCCACACAAAAATAGACAAATATAACTGAAAAATAAAAAAAGGAAAAAACACTTGATTATCTACATTGAGCTTCAGTAAAAAATTAATTTTACCTTAAAACCCAAAACTCATGCAAAAACTAAACCCTTAGGAACACATACAATTGTATAGGACTGAATTAACAAATCAATGTCCTGGAGGGTTCCCCTGAAACCGTACAGGAGAAATTCCTACCCACCCAGTAATTGAAATGCTAATTTTTCCCCAGCCCCAAACAGCTTCAGATTCATTTGACCAGAGAAGCAGGATTTAACATCACAAGGTCCCAAAACCGGTTTCTTTCACATTTTAACCGTTCATATTGTGATTTAAAATCCGCTTCACTGATCCAAGATCTTGGCTGTCCCTGCGTTCTCTGCCTTTGCAAAGAAGCATCTCTGGGACCACTACCCCACCTTGCCGAATAAGCCACTTTAGTTCTAGGTGTGGTTCTGGGGTACCTAACATATCTGTGTCTGTTGCCATTAGCAACATTACAATATCGTGCAATGTGACCGTATTCCCTGCATGAGAAACAAAGGATAGCTTGCCTCCCTCCACAATAACTTGCACATGGCGATTTGAATTGGTGCACAACATTAACCATCCTAGCATGAGTAGCTCCCACATTACGATCTGTATTGAGTCCACTTACCACGGACTCATCTGAGGAATATTCTGGCCTTGTGTTAACACTTCCAGCTCCAGGGTCAGACAAATTGTCCATCTCTATCCCTGAATCGGTTCCACTATCTGAACCACAGTCCTCAGACTTCTCCGTGCTTACAGCCCATACATTTCCTCTAATCCCAGACATTACTCTCCAACGGTTGTTTCAATATCTCTGGCAATTCCCTTACAGCACCCTGTGCATGCATCAGGCTTCCAGATAAACCTTCATTCTCCTTGCACCAGAAAACAAACACCACAATGGTTGCTACAAAAAACAAAACACTAGTACTAGTTGTCCCAATACTTTTGGCACAGAACTACAAGTACCTCCTTTCTACACTGTAATACCCACATTAATTATGCCAAATAAGTCTACAATTCAGTGTAACAGCCACAGATACACAAACATTAAGCAGCTCGCCATCTGTTGTGGTAAAAATATTAATAGTTGTGATCAGCCCGCATCATAGTTAGTGTAAGGAAAAGGCAACTCCATCTTCCCTTATCCGCAGCCAGAGAACCACACAAAATGCTACATCTTCCTTCAGTTCTGAGCAACTCCCCCTCCTCCTTGCCCAGTATCCGTCTTTTATTGACTAAAACAAAAGGTGTAAAAGGGGCTGGCCCAAGACAAGGATACAGGAAGTGATGACATATCAAAGGACAGGGAGGGGCAGCCAATGTGGCTGTGCAGACACACCCCATACAAACACATGTATACAATAATCTACCATTACCACTGAGAGACATGATGACAATCTATAAAACACACACACATCCTAAGATAAAATGTCCGCATAATAAAATTTCCACAACACTACGCTTGAACATTTGGGCCACGGAAGCCTGCCTTGTGCCAGATGAACGTGACGACGGCATGATGGAAGGTGGAGTGGAGGACAAATGGGAGGAGAGAGGAGAAGGAGAAAAGGCAGGACATGGAGCACCAGGAGTGTGGCTTTGCGGGTTCTGACGGCGTTGCTCCCACTGGGCTCGGTGATGGGAGGCCAGGTGCCTTCTTAAGGCGGTCGTCCCTAGGTAAGTGTTGGGCTTACCGCGACTTATGCATTGACAGCACTGGCTGCAGATCAGCAGCTGACAAGTAAAAAAAAAGCCCACAATGCGGATCCATGTGCCGGTGTCCTGGGAGCGCAAGATGTGACCGTGCATGGTGGATGGCTCGCTTCAGATACATTTGCAGTCTGCTTTTTGCCTTCTGTGCACTGCTGCTCCATCTCTCCCTCTGAACTCCCCTCCTCTTCCTCTCTTGTGGGCACCCACGTGACATCTATCGACACGTCATCATCATCACCTTTACCACTACTGACTTTAGAGATCTCGGAGTAGGAAGCAACAGCGGGGACCACCCTCCTTGGGCTGATCTGGGTACTGTCGTCAGACCGCTGGGTGGCAGCTGTTGCTACCTCCTCTTCCTCATCCAATGCCAAGAATGGCTGCGCATCGGTAAGGTCTGGGAATGGATGGAAAAATAATTCCTCTGACTCGAGTGGAGGGGCTATGGTGGTAGTGGTGGTGTCTTTTGGGGGTGCACACAGCAGAGAGTGAGGAGGCTACTGAAGAGAAATGTGACTCTATTTTCTCTGTTCTTACAATATGTATTGTGATAGCATCTTGTTTATGCACTGTTTCAAGTTCCCCCACTGGAATTTAGGTTTCTTTCCCTGTCCTTGGACAGTTTCTTGAAATTCCTAAATTTTAGTGAAGACAGTCACGCTTTACAAGGACATTCCGGCTTAATGTTTACCGGCCTATATGTGTCTACATATGATTGGTTAATGCTGTTACTATGTAAATTATATTCTCTGCCTAATACATGGCTGAACTGTTGGACAATAAAATCAGAGTGTTTCTCAGTGATACCCGTATGCGTGTCAGTCCTTTGCTGCTGAGGAATACTCTCCTGACGTCAGTAGGGTCAAATCAAGGTATCCCTAGAGGTCCAGAAAGATCCGAATCCTTTCAGCTACAGATACAGAGGATGAGGAGGGTGCAGAAGCGGAAGGCTGAGTGAGCCACTCAACCAACTCTGGTGCTTCCTTTGACATAATCACACGCATCTTCTCCAACTTCACACTTAGGATCCGGTGCACCTCCCCGACCCCTACCACCCCTGTGGAATGGCCTGTCTCTTTCTCTGCCTGTCATTTCCAAAATGACCCTGTGACAAAGTCCCTATAGAAGAGCAATATTTGTGGAAGCAGGTATAAAGAACCCCTTAATAAGATTTATTTGGGGGCAACTGTTATATCACACCAGTTGCAATTAGTTGTTCCAATGTCGTTTGTACCTCTGTATAGCTGCTGTATCTCAGCAGAACCGCACACAAATGCTGCACAATACAAATGCACTATATAGAAATTATATTCTAGGTATATTGCACCCCAGTTGCAATTAGTTGTTCCAATGTCGTTTGTCCCTCTGCAGGGCTGGCGGTTCCATATATGCAAGAGTGGCAATTTCCCCCAGGCCCCCGAGTCCTTAGGGGCCCCAAGCCCACCGCCCAACACCGGCCAGTTCCGAGCCTTTTTTTTTTCTTTGTGAGGCCTCACGCTGGTGGGGGCCTCGCTATGGCTCCGAGAAGGGGGCCCGCGGTGGCAGGTCACAGGGAGATGAACGCTTCCATTGTGGAAGCGTTCATCTCCATAGTCATCTGTATTGCCATCCTCAGGACAGCGATACAGAAGCCTGTGCTGTGGAGCAGGGGAGGGAGAGGCGTCTCCCTTCCCTGTACCTCTGATAGGCTGTGGGCCTTGTGCTGGCAGCCTATCAGAGGCTGGTGCAGGTGGCCCAATGACGTCATTGCGCCGCCTGAGCCATTCAGCGCGGGACACAGGCCGGAAGAGGCCTGCATCGCTGTGTGATGGAGGTAAGTATACGTTTTTTTTTTTAAATACCGGACTTTTACTGCCACATGGGGGGAGCGGGAAGCACTTGATACTGGCTGGCACATGGGGGTGGGGGGGTTTGGCACTTGATACTGGCACATGGGGGTGGGAATGGGGGTTTGGCACTTGATACTGGCACATGGGAGGAGTGGGAGGCACTTGATACTGGCACATGTGGGTGGAAGGTTGGCACTTGATACTGGCACATGGGGGGTTTGGCACTTGATACTAGCACATGGGGGTTTGGCACTTGATACTGGCACATGGGGTGTTGGCACTTGATACTGGCACATGGGGGGTTGGCACTTGATACTGGAACATGGGGTGGTTGGCACTTGATACTGGCACATATGGGGTTTGGCACTTGATACTGGCACATATGGGGTTTGGCTCTTGATACTGGCATGTGGGGGGATTGGCACTTAATACTGGCACATGGGGGAGCGGGAGTCATTCGATACTGGCACATGGGTGGGTGGGGGGTTTTGGCACTTGATACTGGCACATGGGGGGTTTGGCACTTGACACTGGCACATGGGGGGTTTGACACTAGTGTTGATCACGAATATTCGAATTTTAAATTTTTTATTGCGAATATAGGTACTTCGAAATTTCGCGAATATTTCGACTATAGTGATATATATTTGTAATTTCGAATATTCAAATTTTTTAATCAGTACACATGATCCCTTCCTGCTTCTAGCTTGTGGGCCAATGAGAAGGCTGCAGTATATTTGACTTTAGGAGTAGTGTTGTTTGCAAAATTTCGTAATGCGAATATTCGTAATATAAATTTTTTATTGCAAATTTTTCAACTTACAATTATTAGTCAAAGAAGATTATAGCACTATATTAGCTAAATTGCTCTATATTCGATTTTTTTTTGAATATTCGCTATATTGCTATAACTTCGTTTTTTCGAATATTCGTAATATTCTAAAACAAGAATATATAGCAATGTAGCGAATATTTGAAAAAAATAAGATTATAGAGCAATTTAGCTAATATAGTGCTATAATCTTCTTTGTCTAATAGTTGTAATTTTTTTCTCATCTGAAGTTTAGATTGGAAAAAAATTACAACTATATTAGCTAAATTGCTCTATATTTGTTTTTTCGAATATTCGCTATATTGCTATTTATTCTTGTTTTGGAATATTACTGAATATTTGAAAAAACGAAGTTATAGCAATACAGAAAATATTCAAAAAAACGAATATAGAGAAATTTAGCTAATATAGTGCTATAATCTTTTTTTTATAGTTGTAATTTTTTTCCAATCTGAACTTCAGATGAGAAAAAAAATTGCAACGATTAGACGAAGAAGATTATAGCACTATATTAGCTAAATTGCTCTATATTTGTTTTTTTCGAATATTCGCTATATTGCTATAGATTCTTGTTTTAGAATATTATGAATATTCGAAAAAACAAAGTTATAGCAATATAGCGAATATTCAAAAAAAAAAAAAAGAATATAGAGAAATTTTGCTAATATAGTGCTATAATCTTTTTTTTTATAGTTGTAATTTTTTTCCAATCTGAACTTCAGATGAGAAAAAAATTACAACTATTAGACAAAGAAGATTATAGCACTATATTAGCAAAATTGCTCTATATTTGTTTTTTTTTTCGAATATTCGCTATATTGCTATATATTCTTGTTTTAGAATATTACGAATATTCAAAAAAACTAAGTTATAGCAATATAGCGAATATAAAAAAAACGAATATAGAGCAATTTAGCTAATATAGTGCTATAATCTTCTTTGTCTAATAGTTGTAAGTTGAAAAATTCACAATAAAAAAATCAGTATTACGAAAGTTCGTATTTTACACAATCATTACCTTGCCGATTTTTCGAGTAAAAAAATCGTAGAATATAACGATTATTCGAATTTGCGAATATTTGACGAGTATTCTACAAAATATTAGTGAAATATTGCAAATTCGAATATGACCCCTGCCGCTCATCACTATTTGGCGCTTGATACTGGCACATGGGGGTGGCACTTGATACTGGCACATGGGGTGGTTGGCACTTGATACTGGCACATATGGGGTTTGGCACTTGATACTTGCACATGGGGGTTGGCACTTGATACTGGCACGTGAGCGGATTGGCACTTGATACTGGCACATGGGGGAGCGGGAGTCACTTTATACTGGCACATGGGGTGGGTGGGGGTGTTTGGCACTTGATACTGGCACATGGGGGGTTTGGCACTTGATACTGGTACATGGGGGGTTTGGCACTTGATACTGGCACATGGGGGTTTGACACTTGATACTGGCACATGGGGGGTTGGCACTTGACACTGGCACATTGGGGTTGGCACTTGATACTGGCACATGGAGGCGTTGGCACTTTATACTGGCACATGTTGGTTGTCACTTGATCCTGGCACATGGGGGGTTTGACACTTGACACTGGCACATGGGGGGTTGGCACTTGATACTGGCACAATAATATTGGGCACTATGGGGGCTTCTTCTGAGGCCACAAAGAAGGGGTATTTTATATGGGGGGGCTCTGTGTGGTACTAGTGCAATGAGCAGGACACTGGGTCAGTGGGGTTGCTATGCAGTGGGTCAGATTATATGTGTAAAAGTTTGTGATGCCAATTGCAGCTTGCGCAGGTACTGTAGCAGGGCCCTTTAAGATGTTATAACTCACGTACCAGGTGAGGAATGCCAGAGGGGCATAATGTCTCTGTGTAGTGTCAACGGTGTCTCCTACCTTGGTACGGCTGGACTCCTGAATCCTGGCTCACTTGCAAAAAAATTGAGTGTGGTTAGCAGGAGTTTTGAAGAAATAATTGAGATCCAGACAGATAATAAAGTCCAACTTGAGTTTACCGAATGGCAGCTTTGATCCGTACAAGATACAGCATAAGTATTGGGTCCCAGCAGGTTTTGGCAATAAGTGGCAGGAATTTATCTATTCTGCTTCTGGTACATTCGCCTAGTAGAATCTGGCAGGTATCTATCTTCTGCTCTGTCTTTAGTCTGCTTAGTTTGGGCCTGACTAGCTGAGGAGGTACTTAGCTTCTCCTGGTCTTGGAATCTGTACTCACAGGACTGCTCGCAGGGTATGATGGGGTCTTCCTGGAGATCTATTGTTCTGTGGATGCTGCTTCTCTGGTCGTCCAGCTAAAGTAGATGACTCAGGCTGGGAAGATGGATCCTCACCTCTGCCGAGGCGAGATCCAGGGATGGGATCCCTGTTTCTGGGAGCTCCTACTAACACAGCCTTCCCCAGCAGGGGGCTGGTACACACTGACTAAAACTTTCCTTCCTCCCCATGAGGTAGGAAGTGGGAACATTCCACTCCTCCTCAGAAAGGGGAGAGCTAACCTGGAATGGACTATTCCAGGCTAGAGATACAAACTAAAATCTGCTACATGCTGCTGCCACCTGCTGGTGTACATGGGAAATCACAGCAATCATATAAAACAGACATAGACAATATGTATAAGGAACAATGCAAAGCAAGATTTCACTGGATCATAATAAATATACATTTAACTTTATGTAGCCGGGTGACAGTAGTTTTAGTGACATACTTCAGGATGTTACACTAGTATTATCAGGGGTATTATCTGTTTCTGAGGTATAGTATTTGGGAGCACAGCAGCACAGTATTGGGGGTAGTAGGATGATGGAAACGTAGTAAATAGGGATGAGCGAACCCGAACTGTATAGTTCGGGTTCGTACCGAATTTTGGGGTGTACGTGACATGGACCCGAACCCGGACATTTTCGTAAAAGTCCGGGTTCGGGTTCGGTGTTCGTCGCTTTCTTGGTGCTTTTTGAAAGGCTGCAAAGCAGCCAATCAACAAGCGTCATACTACTTGCCCCAAGAGGCCGTCACAGCAGTGCCTACTATTGGCATGGCTGTGATTGGCCAAAGCACCATGTGACACAGCCTCTATTTAAGCTGGAGTCACATAGCGCCGCCCGTCACTCTGCTCTGATCAGCATAGGGAGAGGTTGCAGCTGTGACGTTAGGGCGAGATTAGGCAGTGATTAACTCCTCCAAAAGACTTCATTCAGAGATCGATCTGCAGCTGTGGATGATTGAACTGCTGCTATTGAATTGCTCACTGTTTTTAGGCTGCCCAGAGCGTTTTTCAGACACTTTTTTCTGGGGTGATCGGCGGACATTTTATGTCTTGTGGTGTGCCAGCACAAGCTGCCACCAAGTGCATTTAACCCTCAATGGTGTGGTTGTTTTTTGGCTAAATCCTACATCAGGTTCAAGCTGTCACACCAAATGCATTTAACCAGCAATAGTGTGGTTATTTTTTGGCCATATACTACATCAGGGGCAAGCTGAGCCTGTCACCAAGTGCATTTAACCCTCAATGGTGTGGTTGTTTTTTGGCTAAATCCTACATCAGGGTCAAGCTGTCACACCAAGTGCATTTAACCAGCAATAGTGTGGTTATTTTTTGGCCATATACTACATCAGGGGCAAGCTGAGCCTGTCACCAAGTGCATTTAACCCTCAATGGTGTGGTTGTTTTTTGGCTAAATCCTACATCAGGGTCAAGCTGTCACACCAAGTGCAATTAACCATCAATAGTCTGGTTATTTTTTGGCCATATACTACATCAGGGGCAAGCTGTCACCAAGTGCATTTAACCCTCAATAGTGTGGTTGGTCAAGCTGTCACACCAAGTGCATTTAACCATCAATAGTGTGGTTATTTTTGGGCCATATCCCAGTCTAATTCTGTCAGTAAACCTATAAATGTCACCCAGCGCCTAAATACTAGGCCTCAAATTTATATCCAGCTAAATCTGTTGTTACTGCTGTACTGCTGTGGCTGGACAAGTTATTTAGTGTCCGTCAAAGGACATTTTTTGTTCTGGGTTGAAATACAATTCCCAATTTAGCAATTTCCTAATTTAGTGGTTTCTGCTGTATCAGAGCTATTTTAAATCTATCCCTAAAAGGGTATATAAGAATCAAGGTGCACATAGGGTCATTCTGAATAACTTCATACACACACGCTACTGTGCATTTCCAAGTCTAATTCTGTCAGTAAACCTATACCTGTCACCCAGCGCCTAAATACTAGGCCTCAAATTTATATCCAGCTAAATCTGTCGTTACTGCTGTACTGCTGTGGCTGGTCAAGTTATTTAGTGTCCGTCAAAGCACATTTTTTGTTCTGGGTTGAAATACAATTCCCAATTTAGCATTTTCCTAATTTAGTGGTTTCTGCTGTATCAGAGCTTTTTTAAATCTATCCCTAAAAGGGTATATAAGATTCAAGGTGCACATAGGGTCATTCTGAATAACTTCACACACACACACACGCTACTGTGCATTTCCAAGTCTAATTCTGTCAGTAAACCTATACCTGTCACCCAGCGCCTAAATAATAGGCCTCAAATTTATATCCAGCTAAATCTGTGGTTACTGCTGTGCCTGTATTAATGTAATACGGTACCTAAATAGATAGGCAGATAGTGTTAGGTGTCTGTAAAAAAAGGCCTGAATTTGAATTCAATACATTGGGCCAAATAATATTTTTCTTATTGTGGTGAACGGTAACAATGAGGAAAACATCTAGTAAGGGACGCGGACGCGGACATGGTCGTGGTGGTGTTAGTGGAGCCTCTGGTGCTGGGAGAGGACGTGGCCGTTCTGCCACAGCCACACGTCCTAGTGTACCAACTACCTCAGGTCCCAGTAGCCGCCATAATTTACAGCGATATTTGGTGGGGCCCAATGCCGTTCTAAGGATGGTAAGGCCTGAGCAGGTACAGGCATTAGTCAATTGGGTGGTCGACAGTGGATCCAGCAGGTTCACATTATCTCCCACCCAGTCTTCTGCAGAAAGCGCACAGATGGCGCCTGAAAACCAAGCCCATCAGTCTGTCACATCACCCCCATGCATACCAGGGAAACTGTCTGAGCCGCAAGTTATGCAGCAGTCTCTTATGCTGTTTGAAGACTCCGCTGGCAGGGTTTCCCAAGGGCATCCACCTAGCCCTTCCCCAGCGGTGGAAGACATAGAATGCACTGACGCACAACCACTTATGTTTCCTGATGATGAGGACATGGGAATACCACCTCAGCATGTCTCTGATGATGACGAAACACAGGTGCCAACTGCTGCGTCTTTCTGCAGTGTGCAGACTGAACAGGAGGTCAGGGATCAAAACTGGGTGGAAGACGATGCAGGGGACGATGAGGTCCTAGACCCCACATGGAATGAAGGTCGTGCCACTGACTTTCACAGTTCGGAGGAAGAGGCAGTGGTGAGACCGAGCCAACAGCGTAGCAAAAGAGGGAGCAGTGGGCAAAAGCAGAACACCCGCCACCAAGAGACTCCGCCTGCTACTGACCGCCGCCATCAGGTACCGAGCACCCCAAAGGCAGCTTCAAGGAGTTCCCTGGCATGGCACTTCTTCAAACAATGTGCTGACGACAAGACCCGAGTGGTTTGCACGCTGTGCCATCAGAGCCTGAAGCGAGGCATTAACGTTCTGAACCTTAGCACAACCTGCATGACCAGGCACCTGCATGCAAAGCATGAACTGCAGGGGAGTAAACACCTAAAAAACAAGGAAGTCACTCAGGCTCCCCCTGCTACCTCTTCTGCTGCTGCCGCCTCGGCCTCTTCTGCTGCTGCCACCTCGGCCTCTTCCTCCGCCTCTGGAGGAACGTTGGCACCTGCCACCCAGCAAACAGGGGATGTACCACCAACACCACCACCTCCGTCACCAAGCATCTCAACCATGTCACACGGCAGCGTTCAGCTCTCCATCTCACAAACATTTGAGAGAAAGCGTAAATTCTCACCTAGCCACCCTCGATCCCTGGCCCTGAATGCCAGCATTTCTAAACTACTGGCCTATGAAATGCTGTCATTTAGGCTGGTGGACACAGACAGCTTCAAACAGCTCATGTCGCTTGCTGTCCCACAGTATGTTGTTCCTAGCCGGCACTACTTCTCCAAGAGAGCCGTCCCTTCCCTGCACAACCAAGTATCCGATAAAATCAAGTGTGCACTGCGTAACGCTATCTGTAGCAAGGTACACCTAACCACAAATACGTGGACCAGTAAGCACGGCCAGGAACGCTATATCTCCCTAACTGCACACTGGGTAAATGTAGTGGCAGCTGGGCCCCAGGCGGAGAGCTGTTTGGCGCACGTCCTTCCGCCGCCAAGGATCGCAGGGCAACATTCTTTGCCTCCTGTTGCCACCTCCTCCTACTCGACTTCCTCCTCCTCTTCTTCCACCTGCTCATCCAGTCAGCCACACACCTTCACCACCAACTTCAGCACAGCCAGGGGTAAACGTCAGCAGGCCATTCTGAAACTCATATGTTTTGGGGACAGGCCCCACACCGCACAGGAGTTGTGGCGGGGTATAGAACAACAGACCGACGAGTGGTTGCTGTCGGTGAGCCTCAAGCCCGGCCTGGTGGTGTGCGATAATGGTCGAAATCTCGTTACAGCTCTGGGACTAGCCGGTTTGACGCACATCCCTCACTTGGCGGATGTGCTGAATTTGGTGGTGCAGAAGTTCATTCACAACTACCCCGACATGTCAGAGCTACTGCATAAAGTGCGGGCCGTCTGTTTGCGCTTCCGGCATTCACATCCTGCCGCTGCTCGCCTGTCTGCGCTACAGCCAGGGGTCGAGTGGAGGGGGAACGCATGGGAACGGCGTTCCTGCACTTTTTTCATGGCAGGAACGCCGTTCCCTTTCAGCCTCTAGCCAGGAGAACGCGGCTGAATCAGAATCAGATGGAGACGGAGCGCACTGTGCAGGGCAGGCTAAGGGAGGAGGGGCAGCTTCAGTTGAGAGGAAGCTGTCTGTGCGGTGCTGCTGCCTCACTGTGACTCCTCTCATGATGTGTAGAGGTCATGAGTTCGAATCCCAGCACAAACTTTTGTAAAAGTGTTTTTTTTTTTTTTTATAAGACTTCTACTGATACCTAGTTTACTGATACCTAGTGTACAACCATACACATGACAGCTGCCCACTGTGTATGGATGTAGCAGAGCTGGGTGTGTTGGGGCAGCTGTCATGTGTATGGTTGTACACTAGGTTTCAGTACACTAGGTATAAGTAGAAGTCTTATATTTTTTTTTTTTTAAGCAACTACCTAGATAGCTTTTTTGGCTGTGAGGGTAAATGCCTTGCCTCTGATGTGTAGAGGTCATGAGTTCGAATCCCAGGATAAACTTTTCTAAAAGTGTTTTTTTTTTTTTTTTATAAGACTTCTACTGATACCTAGTTTACTGATACCTAGTGTACAACCATACACATGACAGCTGCCCACTGTGTATGGATGTAGCAGAGCTGGGTGTGTTGGGGCAGCTGTCATGTGTATGGTTGTACACTAGGTATAAGTAGAAGTCTTATATTTTTTTTTTTTTAAGCAACTACCTAGGTAGCTTTTATGGCTGTGAGGGTAAATGCCTTGCCTCTAATGTGTAGAGGTCATGAGTTCGAATCCTAGAACAAACTTTTCTAAAAGTGTTTTTTTTTTTTTTGCTGATACTTCTACTGATACCTAGTTTACTGATACCTAGTGCACAACCATACACATGACAGCTGCCCCAACACACCCAGCTCTGCTACATCTATAAACAGTGGGCAAAGTTACCTACAGTAGAAGTCTTATATATTTTTTTTTTAGGTAACTAGCTAGACAGATTTCATAGCTGTGAGGGCTTATGCCTTGCCACTGATGTGTAGAAGTCATGAGATCGAATCCCAGGACAAACTTTTCTAAAAGTGTTTTTTTTTTTTTTTTTTTTTAGTCCGCAGCTACACAAATTACAGCATGCTAGATTTTCTGTGCTTTTTTATTTTTTGGAGGGGGGGGGGGGGGGGTTGCAGTGGATCTTGGGTGAGTTCCCACACTTTTTTTCCCAGGACTTGACCCCTGGCTACAGCGTAACTTCGGCCTTCCCGCTCACCGCCTCATATGCAACGTGCCCACCAGGTGGAACTCCACCTTGCACATGCTGGACAGACTGTGCGAGCAGCAGCAGGCCATAGTGGAGTTTCAGCTGCAGCACGCACGGGTCAGTCGCACTACGGAACAGCACCACTTCACCACCAATGACTGGGCCTCCATGCGAGACCTGTGTGCCCTGTTGCGCTGTTTCGTGTACTCCACCAACATGGCCAGTGGCGATGACGCCGTTATCAGCATTACAATACCACTTCTATGTCTCCTTGAGAAAACACTTAGGGCGATGATGGAAGAGGAGGTGGCCCAGGAGGAGGAGGAGGAGGAAGAGGGGTCATTTTTAGCACTTTCAGGCCAGTCTCTTCGAAATGACTCAGAGGGAGGTTTTTTGCTACAGCAGAGGCCAGGTACAAATGTGGCCAGCCAGGGCCCACTACTGGAGGACGAGGAGGACGAGGATGAGGAGGAGGTGGAGGAGGATGAGGATGAAGCATGGTCACAGCAGGGTGGCACCCAACGCAGCTCGGGCCCAGCACAGGTGCGTGGCTGGGGGGAAAGGCAGGACAATGACGATACGCCTCCCACAGAGGACAGCTTTTCCTTACCCCTGGGCAGCCTGACACACATGAGCGACTACATGCTGCAGTGCCTGCGCAACGACAGCAGAGTTGCCCACATTTTAACGTGTGCGGACTACTGGGTTGCCACCCTGCTGGATCCACGGTACAAAGACAATGTGCCCACCTTACTTCCTGCACTGGAGCGTGATAGGAAGATGCACGAGTACAAGCGCATGTTGGTAGACGCGCTACTGAGAACATTCCCAAATGTCACAGGGGAACAAGTGGAAGCCCAAGGCCAAGGCAGAGGAGGAGCAAGAGGTCGCCAAGGCAGCTGTGTCACGGCCAGCTCCTCTGAGGGCAGGGTTAGCATGGCAGAGATGTGATAAAGTTTTGTCAACACGCCACAGCTAACTGCACCACCACCTGATACGCAACGTGTTAGCAGGAGGCAACATTTCACTAACATGGTGGAACAGTACATGTGCACACCCCTCCACGTACTGACTGATGGTTCGGCCCCATTCAACTTCTGGGTCTCTAAATTGTCCACGTGGCCAGAGCTAGCCTTTTATGCCTTTGGAGGTGCTGGCCTGCACGGCGGCCAGCGTTTTGTCTGAACGTGTATTCAGCACGGCAGGGGGCGTCATTACAGACAAACGCAGCCGCCTGTCTACAGCAAATGTGGACAAGCTGACGTTCATAAAAATGAACCAGGCATGGATCCCACAGGACCTGTCCATCCCTTGTGCAGATTAGACATTAACTACCTCCCCTTAACCATATATTATTGTACTCCAGGGCACTTCCTCATTCAATCCTATTTTTATTTTCATTTTACCATTATATTGCGAGGCTACCCAAAGTTGAATGAACCTCTCCTCTGTCTGGGTGCCGGGGCCTAAATATATGCCAATGGACTGTTCCAATGTTGGGTGACGTGAAGCCTGATTCTCTGCTATGACATGCAGACTAATTCTCTGCTGACATGAAGCCAGATTCTCTGTTACGGGACCTTTCTCCTCTGCCTGGGTGCTGGGCCTAAATATATGCCAATGGACTGTTCCAATGTTGGGTGACGTGAAGCCTGATTCTCTGCTATGACATGCAGACTGATTCTCTGCTGACATGAAGCCAGATTCTCTGTTACGGGACCTCTCTCCTCTGCCTGTGTGCTGGGCCTAAATATCTGACAATGGACTGTTACAGTAGTGGCTGACGTGAAGCCTGATTCTCTGCTATGACATGCAGACTGATTCTCTGCTGACATGAAGCCAGATTCTCTGTTACGGGACCTCTCTCCTCTGCCTGTGTGCTGGGCCTAAATATATGACAATGGACTGTTACAGTGGTGGCTGACGTGAAGCCTGATTCTCTGCTATGACATGCAGACTGATTCACTGCTGACATGAAGCCCGATTTTCTGTTACGGGACCTCTCTCCTCTGCCTGGGTGCCTGGGCCTAAATATATGACAATGGACTGTTAGAGTGGTGGCTGACGTGAAGCCTGATTCTCTGCTATGACATGCAGACTGATTCTCTGCTGACATGAAGCCAGATTCTCTGTTACGGGACCTCTCTCCTCTGCCTGGGTGCTGGGCCTAAATATATGACAATGGACTGTTGCAGTGGTGGCTGATGTGAAGCCTGATTCTCTGCTATGACATGCAGACTGATTCTCTGCTGACATGAAGATAGATTCTCTGTTACGGGACCTCTCTCCTCTGCCTGGGTGCCTGGGCCTAAATATATGCCAATGGACTGTTCCAATGTTGGGTGACGTGAAGCCTGAATCTCTGCTATGACATGCAGACTGATTCTCTGCTGACATGAAGCCAGATTCTCTGTTACGGGACCTCTCTCCTCTGTCTGGGTGCCTGGGCCTAAATATATGACAATGGACTGTTACAGTGGAGGCTGACGTGAAGCCTGATTCTCTGCTATGACATGCAGACTGATTCTCTGCTGACATGAAGCCAGATTCTCTGTTACTGGACCTCTCTCCTCTGCCTGGGTGCTGGGCCTAAATATATGACAATGGACTGTTGCAGTGGTGGCTGACGTGAAGCCTGATTCTCTGCTATGACATGCAGACTGATTCTCTGCTGACATGAAGACAGATTCTCTGTTACGGGACCTCTCTCCTCTGCCTGGGTGCCTGGGCCTAAATATATGCCAGAGGACTGTTCCAATGTTGGGTGACGTGAAGCCTGATTCTCTGCTATGACATGCAGACTGATTCTCTGCTAACATGAAGCCAGATTCTCTGTTACGGGACCTCTCTCCTCTGCCTAGGTGCTGGGCCTAAATATATGACAATGGACTGTTGCAGTGGTGGCTGACGTGAAGCCTGATTCTCTGCTATGACATGCAGACTGATTCTCTGCTGACATGAAGACAGATTCTCTGTTACGGGACCTCTCTCCTCTGCCTGGGTGCTGGGCCTAAATATATGCCAGAGGACTGTTCCAATGTTTGGTGACGTGAAGCCTGATTCTCTGCTATGACATGCAGACTGATTCTCTGCTGACATGAAGACAGATTCTCTGTTACGGGACCTCTCTCCTCTGCCTGGGTGCTGGGCCTAAATATATGACAATGGACTGTTGCAGTGGTGGCTGACGTGAAGCCTGATTCTCTGCTATGACATGCAGACTGATTCTCTGCTGACATGAAGACAGAGTCTCTGTTACGGGACCTCTCTCCTCTGCCTGGGTGCTGGGCCTAAATATTTGACAATGGACTGTTGCAGTGGTGGCTGACGTGAAGCCTGATTCTCTGCTATGGGACCTCTCTCCAATTGATATTGGTTAATTTATATTTATTTTATTTTTATTTTTATTCATTTCCCTATCCACATTTGTTTGCAGGGGATTTACCTACATGTTGCTGCCTTTTGCAGCCTTCTAGCTCTTTCCTGGGCTGTTGTACAGCCTTTTTAGTGCCGAAAAGTTCGGGTCCCCATTGACTTCAATGGGGTTCGGGTTCCGGACGAAGTTCAGATCGGGTTCAGATCCCGAACCCGAACATTTTCGGGAAGTTTGGACGAACTTCTCGAACCCGAACATCCAGGTGTCCGCTCAACTCTAGTAGTAAACTAAGATTATTTTTTTTGTTGTCTAACTGCAGAGACGGAAAATGGCGAAAAAAGTGGTGGTCTGGTCTGAAGGTCTGAAAGGAGAAGACAAGGACAAAGAACATCTACATCAAAGGAGACGTCACTGGATGTAAGAGGTATGGGGCGCTGTATTTCTGTAGTGATGGGGGGACGTTAAAGTCAGCAAGTTTCGTGTGGGGGGGCCCTTATTGTTTTTCGCCCCAGGGCCCCATTTCACCTAGAACCGGCCCTGTCCCTCTGTATAGCTACGGTATCTCAGCAGAACCGCACATAAATGCTGCACAATACAAATGTACTATATAGAAATTATATTATAGGTATATCACACCCCTGCCTTAATCATATTTTTTGGGGGCAAATGGTATATCACACCAGTTGTAATTAGTTGTTCCAATATCGTTTGTCCCTCTGTATAGCTACGGTTTCTCAGCAGAACCGCACACAAATGCTGCACAATACAAATGCACTATATAGAAATTGTATTATAGGTATATCGCACATCAGCCGCAATCAGATTTTTTTGGGTGCAACTGATATATCACACCAGTTGCTATTAGTTGTTCCAATGACGTTTGTCCCTCTGTATAGCTACAATATCTCAGCAGAACCGCACACAAATGCTGCACAATACAAATGCACTATATAGAAATTATATTATAGGTATATCACACCCCTGCCTCAATCAGATTTTTTTTGTGGGCAACTGGTATATCACACCAGTGGCAATTTGTTGTTCCAATGTTGTTTGTCCCTCTGTATAGCTAAGGTGTCTCAGCAGAACCGCACACAAATGCTGCACTATACAAATGCACTATATAGAAATTATATTCTAGGTATATCGCACCCCTGCCTCAATTAGATTTTTTGGGGGGCAACTGGTATATTACACCAGTTGCAATTAGTTCTTTCTTTGTCGTTTGTCCCTCTGTATGGCTACAGTTTCTCAGCAGAACCGAACACAAATGCTGCTCTATACAAATGCACTCTATAGAAATGATATTCTAGGTATATCGCACCCCTGCCTCAATCAGTTTTTTGGGGGGCAACTGGTATATTACACCAGTTGCAAATAGCTGTTCCAATAGCGTTTTTCCTTCTGTATAGCTGCAGGTGAACCACAAGGCCATCTCTACTGTAGAACTTTGTGCCTTGCAGAAACATGCAGGGAGACTGCTGTGGTAGTGAAACAGTACTGTGAGTCACTATGACACACAGATGACAGACGTCACTCTTAGAAACACTTCACACTTCAGTTATTTGGTCAGTGATGGTGCCAAAACTGATCAAATAATACAAGTGTGAACTCAGCTTTACAGGGCAATGTCAGCGTCAGGTATGAAGAACCATGCAGCAGCCCAAGATCCTACTATTGTGTGAAAGAGCACACTCCTCTTACACCTTCAGCTGATTCCACATACATTTCTACAGAACCTGTTCTGTTAAACACTGATACAAGTTGAGCCCCCTCCCCCCAGCAGACTGGAGAGGGCGTCAGCAGTAAGTTTGTGTGGACGTCACTGATTATTTTGCCCTTCTTCTCATCCATCAGAAGAACAACCAGCAAAAAACGGATCCTGTCTGTTGAGCATCCACTTTCACTTGGTCAGCATTTGGCCAGTAATTCATTAGTATTTCTACTGACCAAAAAAATAAATAACAGGAGTGGATCTAAAACACAGATGACATTTGAATAGAATATTTGCATACCTTCTGTGTTTTGTACCTACTCCTGCTTTTGGCTACCAATTCATGAGCATATCCTGATGCAAAATAGGGACCATGTGATACTGGCCTCACGGCTGCTCCAAATACGGGATCCGATCAGAAGAAGGGTAAACTAAATGGTGATGTCAACAAGGTCAAAAAGAGAAACTGGTGGCCCTGTATATAGGGTGTAGAGGGTGAGAACAGCATGAGAAGTCCACAGAGTGGCCCAGTGACAGAGTAATGAGTTAGCAGCAGTATGAGGAGACCACACAGTGGTGAGTTGGCAGGCTGGCAGCAGCATAAGGAGACCACAGAGTATTGAAGTGGCAGCAGCATGAGGAGACCACAGTGTAGCCCAGTGACAGAGTGGTGAGTTGGCAGCATGAGGAGACCACAGAGTGGTGAGTTGGCAGCAGCATGCGGAGACTACAGAGTGTTGAGTTAGCAGCAGCATGAGGAGAACACAGAGTGGGCCAGTGACAGAGTGTTGAGGTAGCAGCAGCATGAGGAGACCACAGAGTGTTGTGTTCGCAGCAGCATTAGGAGACCAAAGAGTGGCCCAGTGAGTGGGAAGTTGGGGGGCAAAAGCATAGCCAGTACCAGCACAAGATGTTGGGTGGTGGTAGGATCACCAGGCAGCAGGTGTGTGGCATCAGGCGGGTGGCAGCATCAGAATAGTAGCTGAAGAAAGTAGCCAGAACAAACAGGTCTCTTTTGTCAAAGTTTGGGTGTGGCATGAAATATCTAGTCTGATGCATCAGGCACTGGTGTGTGGAAATCCTGGTTGATCCATGCCTGATTTATCTTCACAAAGGTCAGTTTCTCCCGCTGCACTAAACATCTGCTCTGATTCCACACTGGTCGGGCAGGAAAGATTGTCCATGGCAAACTCGGCCAGTTGTGGCCATAAATCAAGTTTGACTGCCCAGAAATCCAGGGGATCTTCAATGTGTGGTAGCAGGATGCAGTCCAAGTATGCCACTACCTGCTTCTTCAGGTTCTGCTCTATGTCTAACTGCTGCTGCTTGTGAGTAGTTTCTTCACTAGGCGGGTGAAGAAAACTGCTCATCAGTAACTCTAGACTCAGGTTGTTTCTGATGGAGCTGGTAATACTCATTCCTTCCCCAGCAGCCTTGGCAGTGGAACGTGAGCGCAGAGGGCCCCCCCGGTCAGACCTTCATGAGGATGGGCGATGGCGCACATAGGTAGCTGCCAACTGACGACATAGGATGTCTCGATAATAGTTGAATTTGTCCTCCCTCTCAGTGGGTGTAAAAAAAAGTCCCCCATTTTAGTCATCCCTCTGCCGAATGGTGACAATTGCCCAAGCAACTGAGCACTGCCTACATCTCCACTGCATACTTCCATGATGTGTCTAGGTCATCTGTCTCATCTTCCTCATCATCCTGTAGCTCATCTGGCTGCTCCTGCTCCTCATCTCCTGTCATCTGAGCAGAAAAATCACACATTTCTCTAGAAATTGCTTGTGCATGAATTTCCTGCTCCTCCTCCTCCAGTTCAGCTCCCACAAGGCTCATGTGGCGGTGAGATGTAAGTGCCACGGTCTCCAGTCTGTAGTTGACCTGTCCTAGCTTGCTAGTATAGCTTGTGTGTTTATACAGCTAAACCTGCCAATAACCTTAATACAGTTCCTATGTTTGTGTTAAAGACAAAAAAAATATATAGATAAAAAGGAACTTGAGTGACATGGTAGAGACGGTAGAAGAATCTGAATCAGAGCTTATGGCAGCATATGTCAACCTGCGGTCATCTACGACACCTTCCCTGGATATTGTAAGGAACATGGACACATGTACTGCGGTCACTAAAGATTTAGTAAAGCTCATGAGAGAACTTTCATCTGCAGCAAACTATGATGAAGTTAAAGCAAGAAAGAGAATGAACAAGCTTTTTATGAGAGACTATGCTAGGTCCTTAGGGGGAACCAAAATCTCAAGTGTGACTTCCTTTGCTAGCAGAAGTGCCACCCTCATATCAGAGTCCTCAAGTACTTCAGCCAAAAGAAAGGAATTAGCTGAACAACTTGCTGTAAAGAGAGCAGAAATTGAGATGGAAGCTGCCATCGAGGCACAGCACTATCAAATGGAGACACAGAGCCAACAAATGGAATCTGAAATGGAGGCACAGCACCAACAGATGAAAAGTCTGGAAAGGCAGAAAGAAGTTAAGATCATAGAAGCCAGACTCAGAGTACATGAAGAAGATATGAATCAGGGTAGTCATAGGTTCAAATATGTATCAAGTGAAGAAACAGACTCCTACTTTCCTTCATACGCCCAGGAGGATGGAGGGGAGTCTCCAGCATGTAGTGAAGAAATAAGTTATTATCCTTCCATTCCTGCTCAGAAAAACAAAGAGAGGCCTAGTCCAGTGTCAGGAAAAAGGTGTGTGAATTTACCCTCTATCTCTACCAGAAAAGATAAAGAAAGGGACTCACCTAATTCAGAACTAAGTGAGAAAATAGAACAGGATGATTCTATTCCTAGATGTCATGGCAATGCTTAGGAGAGTGTTACAACCATTGTCCCAGCAAAACAACAGAGAGCAGTCCTAGCTCTTCCTGTTCCGGAACCTACTGTATTTTCAGGAGAAGTACTGAAGTTCATAGAGTGGAAGCCAAGCTTTGAAATGATCATTGAGCATCATTGCTTCAGTCCAGTTGACAAGTTATCCTACCTTCAGAGATATTTTGGTGGGGAAGCAAAGGAAGTTCTTGAAGGTAACTTCTTTAGAAGAGACGAGGAAGCCTACAAGCAAGTTTGGGAAAAAAAATGTATGCAAGATATGGTCATCCTTTCTTAGTACAATAAGAGAGCCTTTAGAGAGAAACTGAATAACTGGCCTAAAATAGGTTCTAAAGAGCACCTCAGACTCCAAAAGTATGGCGACTTCCTGCAAGCATGCAGCAATGTCATCCCACATGTTCAAGGACTGGAAGTACTGAATGACTATCTAGAAAACCACAGGATGCTAACTTAGCTAGATAAATCCTCAATACCTAAAGATACTGAGGAAGGAAAGAAAGTATCGGTATCCTCTTCCAGAGTGAGGGAAGGAGAAAGCAATGGCACATCAATGGTTGTACCAGTGTGCATTTTAAATCCTAAAAGGAGGAACAGTACCTATGCGCTACTGGATTCCTAAAGTGATGTCACCTTCATTGATCAAGAAATCTGCAAGAAATTACAAGTTGCTACAGAACCAGTAAAGCTCAAACTCACCACAATGACGGGGAGACATTAATAAACAGTGAAAGGGTCAAAGGACTGAAAGTTAGAGGACTTCATTCAAAATTCACATTAGATCTAACTCCAGCTTATACAAAAGACGATATACCTCTAGATTGAGATTGCATACCTACCTGTGAAACAGCCAATGAATGGGAGCACCTATCTGTCATATCTCATGAAATGTCCCCGCTGAAGGAGTTTGGTGTTGGAATGTTGATAGGCTACGATTGTCCTGAAGCTTTGGTACCACGAAAGGTAATCACAGGAGAAAAGGGTGAACCCTACGCTGTTCAAACTGATCTAGGATGGGGTGTTGGAGGAAAACAGCAGATCGTAAACTCAAGACAGGTGACAGGATTGTGTCATTGAATATCTGTCCAAGAGTTACCAACTGTAAGTCCAGCAAAAGTAATCAAGATCCTTGAATCCGACTTTGCAGACATAAGTTCTAAAGAAAAGAGTGTATCCCAAGAAGACATAAAGTTCGTACACACTCTAGAAGAAAGTATTCAGCATAATCAACAAGGACATCTTGAAATGCCCTTACCTTTTAGAGGACTAACTTGTCGGCCAAATAACAGAAATCGCCATAGCAAGATTGAAATGTTTGAAGAAAAGGATGGTAAGAGATCCCAAACTGAATTTTTTTTATTTGAAATTCATGGAAGGCATCCTGGAAGAAGGAAATGCAGAGAAAATTAATAATCAGCCTAAAGAAGGAGAAGAGTGGTACATCCCACATCAAGGTGTCTACCACTCAAAGAAACCAGATAAGATTAGAGTGGTATTTGATTGCTCAGCAAAGTACAATGGTGTTGCATTGAACAATCATCTACTAAAAGGACCAGTACACTCTGCCTGGAGTACTCTCTGTATTCATAAAGTATCCCGTAGCAGTCATGTGTGACGTTGAAAAGATGTTCCACCAGTTTCATGTGAAAAATGAAGATAGAGACTTCCTGTGGATCTTATGGTTCGAGGACGGAGATATAGATACAGAGCCAGCAGAATACAGAATGAAAGTACACTTTTGGAGCACCATCATCTCCAGATTACGCCAATTATGGTATGAAGTACCCGACCAATCAGAATATAAAGGATTGTCCATCAGCAGCAAATTTTCTGAAGAAAAACTTTTATGTAGATGATGGTCTTATAAGTCTAGAGTCCACAGAATCTGCAATCAAACTAGTGAAAGAAAGCCAAGAGTTATGCACAAGAGGAAACCTGCGCCTTCATAAATTTATCTCAAACAACAGAGAGGTACTGGAATCCATCAGTGACTCTGAACGTGCAGCAGCAATGAAGAATGTAGATCTCAATTATGATCATCTTCCAGTTCAGAACATACTTGGATAGGGATGGAATGTAGAGAATGACAAGTTCTTCTTTAAAGTATCTATTGAAGAGAAAGTTGCCACTAGATGCACCATTCTTTCCACAGTGGCTTCTATATATGATCCATTGGTATTCTTGGCCCCAGTAATCCTCAGAGCAATAGAAATACTAAAATAATTATGTAGACAGAAGTTGGGATGAGACAAGCCCATACCTGAAAATTTGAGGCTAATGTGGGAGAGTTGGATAAGAGACTTGCAAAACTTGAGAGAAGTTCGGATACCCAGATGTTTTGTACCTCATCACTTTTCATATGACAGTAGTTATGGTTATGGTCAGTGCTCCTACATCAGAGAGATAGGAGAAGAAAAGATACACTGTGCCCTGGTTATGGGGAATGTCCAAGTTGGTGACATAGTGTTAGTAAAAGAAAAATATTTACCTAGTCAATGGAAATTGGCCAAAGTTCTAGAAGTTCAAAAGGATTAAGACAGTTCAGTAAGAAGAGTGTTGTTACAAGTAGGAGACTCAAAACTTGACAAAAAGGGAAAACGTCTCACTACTCCACTCAAGTTGGAACGTCCTATACAGAAGTTAGTTGTTCTACTTGAGAGTGATAAAAGACACTTGAGAGTTGAGAACATTATGGAAAGTTCCTCAAATTCATGTTTAAGTCTTACCACTAAGAACATAGAATTATAGGTAATGTTGGTGGGAGTGTAGCTGGCCAGCTAAGGCCTGTCCTAGCTCGCTAATATAGCTTGTGTGTTTATACAGCTAGACCTGCCAATAACCTTAATACAGTTCCTATGTTTGTGTGTTAAAGACAAAAGCAGAGTTATTTACAGTGACTTCATGTTTGGATGTCATGTAATAGTTATATTTTGTGTTCACAGAAGCAGAAAAAATAGCATGCCTTCAAGATTCATGATATAATGTAAGGCAAGCTCAATGACACAGAAGAAACAACAGGAGTCTTGACCAATCACAGCCAGCCTCACACACAGGAGGAGATTTGACCAATCACAGCCAGCCTCACACACTGCCTGTGTGGGAAATTCCTCCATCAGGAGATGCTAGAATCATTACTCCAGAGGAGAGGAGCTAAACAGACATTCACTCCACTAAGAGCTGTGTTTTATGGAAGCAGAGAGGCCAAAATAGGTATTTAGAACAGCTATATAATGTTCCTATTGTTAGTATTGTGATTAGAATTGTATACTGAACCAGTTATTTATGTTTACTTACAGTTCCACCATACAAATTACAACTATACAATTATACAATCCCAAAAAATTGCATACAAATGCGAACTGCTCAGACCAGACCGTAAGCAATTGTATAGAGCAAACTGCAATCCAAGTAGAGCAAGTGATCTATTGGTTAACCTCAGATATACCTCTCAGAGAGATCATAAAGTGCTTAAATAACTTAAAGTGAGAGTACAGATACTCAAGAGAGAAATATATCCACCATTTTATATTGAATGACAAGATTGAACAGTTGAACCACCATCCTATGCATAGCCACCATTTTATGATACTTTATTCAACGCGTGTTTTGCACATGGACTATCTGCTGCAGAGGAGGCACTGTTATATATGAAGAAAAGTTGAAGTTAATAAAGAAGTTATTTCAAGCTTTTGGTGTGCTCTTTAAACCTACTGTTTCCATAGAACGGCGCTAGAGAAATTACAGAGTAATAGACAGTCTGGTTAGACTAAAAGGTCAGAAATATCAAAACTCTTCTAATGCCACAGCGCAAAAGGCACTTCATAGTGCTGCGCCTGACACACAGTCCCCTGGCCAGCCATATTTAGCAGAATCTGTTCCAGGACATGAAGCAGTGGAATGACATTGTTAATCCCGTAGTCCTGGCGACTGACAATTAAAATGGCCTCCTCAAAGGGCCCGAGCAAACGACAGGTGTCACGAATGTGCTTCCACTGGCTAACATCAAAATTACACAGGGGAGCACCTCTGTCTGGCTGTATAATCAAGAAATCATTTACGTCCTTTCTCTGTTCATATAGTCACTCCAACATATGAAGGGTGGAGTTCCAATGGGTGGAATAGTTGCAAATCAGCCTATGTTGGGGAACGCCATTCTGCCTTTGCAGCTCAAGGAGGGTGTGATTTGCAGTATAAGAGTGGCTGAAGTGCATGCAAAGTTTCCTGGCCACTTTACAATCAGATTAAACACGTGCACCATGCAGGGCGCATGGCTCAGCCATCCTTGACACAGTGCCGGCACCATGTTCTTCCCATTGTTGGTGACCATGGTTCCGATTTTGAGTTGGCGAGGAGAAAGCCAGGATTAAATTTACTGATGGCGGACTTGGAGCAGTTCCTCCCCTGTATGACTCCATTTGCCCAGGCAAACTAGGTGCAGAACAGCGTGACACCACCATGCCCTGCACATGTGGCATGCTGGAGGAGCACTCTGAATTGTCCCTGCAGTGGAGGCTGAGGGCACGGTGAAGGATGAGCAGGCAGAGCCCACAGCTTGAGAACGTGGAGGTCACCTGGACAAGTTAATGGTGTGGCTGGGCAGGAACAACATTTACCCAGTGGGCCATAAAGGATATGTATTGTCCTTAACCGTAGTTATAGCTCCACACTTCGGTGCTGTCGTGCAGTTTGGCAGACAACGACAGGCTCAAGGACTGACCCACCTTCTGTTCAACTTACTGTGCAGGGCTGGTACTGCTTTTTTCACAAAGAATGATGGCTTGGGACTCACCACCTTGGCTCGGCACAATCAATGAGTTCTCTGAAAGGTGCAGCGTCCAAACATTTGGAAAGGGAGGGACTGCAGTACCAGCTACTTGGCCAGGAGCACGTTCAGCTTCTGCACCGTTGGATGAGTGCACGCGTACCGCTATCTTTTTGCAATCGCTTCGGTGATCGATTGTTGACGAAATGACTGACGGGGAGTAGGAGCAGGAGCATTAGGACCAGTAGATCTTGGGAAGGACAGACAGCTCCCTTCGGCTGAGGTGGTGGAGCCTTGACTGCAGGAAAAGGGGTGCGGGCTACTGGGTGATGCAGCGGTTGCTGTGGCAGGCTGGACCACTACATTGGAGCCACTGTTCTCCCAGGCCACTCTATGGTGATGCTGCATGTGTTGACCCAGGGCCGTGGTGCCAACATTGGCACCCTGGCCACGATTCACCTTCTGCCCACAGATTAGGCAAATGGTCATGTTCACCTCCTCCAGCGGCTTGATGAAAAACTGCCACATCGCCGAGTATGGCATTTTCCCCCCAACACTCCTAGCTGACTGCCTGCTACCAGTGCCTCCATGAACCCCTGCACCCCTGTACCACTACTTTTATGAGCAGGTAGGCTCCTGCAAAGCGGGTGGTCTACCCCTGGCATGTTTGGCTCCTGACATCGCACTGCTGCCACCCTGCTGACTCACGGCCACGCTAACACCCTGCTGGCTCAGCCACTGCCTCACACGCAAGCTGCCACCCTTTTCTCCTGATGATGATGACGAAGTCCCTTCTTCCCCCTTTGCCAAGTGCGATCGGCTACATCATTATCCACTACTGTCTGCACGTCACTGATGTCCCCCTCAACAGCCTCGGGGCCAGGAGCCTGACCGCTCACAAGACCAGCTTCCATTCGACTCTCATCATCACTACTTACCCGCATACCGGAGGAAGCGGCGGATCTCTTCTCCAGATCTTGGCTGGGCAGCAGCTGCTGACTGTCCTCTAGAAGCTCGTCCTTGCTGAAAAGTGGAGCCGAGCCTACAGCATATAATACTTCTAGAGCTGAGGGAACTGAAAATGACAGAGGAAGGTTGAGAACAGGTGGTGACACAGGGCCTGCTACCGGGCCATGCCAACTAAGCATCGTGTCAGAGGAACCCACTGACACTTGGCTGTGGGTGTCTGATGTCAAACGCGATGAAGAAGAAGACCGAGTCAACCATTCAAGCATCCCTGGGTTGCTGGTTTAGACACAACAGCTAGATGACACTGGGAGCTGAGGCAATAATGTGGAGGTGCCAACTTCTAATATTTTATTCAGAATAGAACATACATCACGGAACAAAAGTTAAAACTGAGAAAATGTACCATTTTAAGGGAAAAATATGTTTAATCAGAATTTCATGGTGTCAACAAATCCCCAAAAAGGTGGGACAAGGCCATTTTCACCACTGTGTGGGATCTCCCCTTCTTCTTACAACACTCAACAGACGTCTGGGGACCGAGGAGACCAGTTTCTCAAGTTTAGAAATAGGAATGCTCTCCCATTCTTGTCTAATACAGGCCTCTAACTGTTCAATCGTCTTGGGCCTTCTTTGTTGCACCTTCCTCTTTATGATGCGCCAAATATTCTCTATAGGTGAAAGATCTGGACTGCAGACTGGCCATTTCAGTACCCGGATCCTTCTCCTATGCAGCCATGATGTTGTGATTGATGCAGAATGTGGTCTGGCATTATCTTGTTGAAAAATGCAGGGTCTTCCCTGAAAGAGATGACATCTGGATGGGAGCATATGTTGTTCTAGAACCTGAATATATTTTTCTGCATTGATGGTGCCTTTCCAGACATGCAAGCTGCCCATGCCACACGCACTCATGCAACCCCATACCATCAGAGATGCAGGCTTCTGAACTGAGCGTTGATAACAACTTGGGTTGTCCTTGTCCTCTTTGGTCCGGATGACATGGCGTCCCATATTTCCAAAAAGAACTTTGAATCATGACTCCTCTGACCACAGAACAGTCTTCCATTTTGCCACACTCCATTTTAAATGATCCCTGGCCCAGTGAAAATGCCTGAGCTTGTGGATCTTGCTTAGAAATGGCTTCTTCTTTGCACTGTAGAGTTTCAGCTGGCAACGGCAGATGGCACGGTGGATTGTGTTCACTGACAATGGTTTCTGGAAGTATTCCTGAGCCCATTCTGTGATTTCCTTTACAGTAGCATTCCTGTTTGTGGTGCAGTGTCGTTTAAGGGCCCGGAGATCACGGGCATCCAGTATGGTTTTACGGCCTTGACCCTTACGCACAGAGATTGTTCCAGATTCTCTGAATCTTCGGATGATGTTATGCACAGTTGATGATGATAGATGCAAAGTCTTTGCAATTTTTCGCTGGGTAACACCTTTCTGATATTGCTCCACTATCTTTCTGCGCAACATTGTGGGAATTGGTGATCCTCTACCCATCTTGGCTTCTGAGAGACACTGCCACTCTGAGAAGCTCTTTTTATACCCAATCATGTTGCCAATTGACCTAATTAGTGTTAATTGGTCTTCCAGCTCTTCGTTATGCCCAAATTTACTTTTTCCAGCGTCTTATTGCTCCTTGTCCCAACTTTTTGGGGATTTGTTGACACCGTGAAAATTTGAATCAACGTATTTTTCCTTTAAAATGATACATTTACTCGGATTAAACATTTGATCTGTCATCTACGTTCTATTACAAATAAAATATTGACATTTGCCATCTCCACATCATTGCATTCAGTTTTTATTCACAATTTGTTTAGTGTCCCAACTTTTTTGGAATCCGGTTTGTATTTCCTATTAATACACCCGAAAACTGACTGCATCACACAGAACTTTCACCCCAATAACAAGCAAGGTTTGCTGGAATTATTGAGCTATCATATAATGCAATTTGGATACCAAATTAGTGCAGCAAGGTGTAATATTAATCCCTTCTATTACCTGGGCTGTACACTCACCTATGGCACCCTGTTCTCCTTTTATAGTGTAGATGATGCCTCCCTATAATTTCCCAACACTTTGAATGATCTTTCCCTAAACTTCTAAATTTTTTATTTATTTTTGCTGAATAAAGCTTTTCTAACACTGTCCCTAGTGCCTGTCACATCTCTCCCTGTACTAAGTACGCTGAAAAATGGCAGCAACCAAGATGGCTGAGGCCATTTATAGGGCTGTGACATCGCAGGGGCTGGCTGCTGATTGGCTGCATGCATGGCATTGGGGGTGATCCCTCGTTCCCAGAGTTCTTAGCTCCATTTTCTAACATATGCAGCAGCCATTGTAGGTAAAAATGTGATTCGTTACCATGAAGCGTGAGAAAATTCGACTTCGGTGCAAATCAAATTTTTGCTGAAATTCGGATCGAATTCCACTTTGTCAACTTCGATTCGCTCATCTCTAGTGATGGCATTAGTATCAAATTAGAATCATTGTTTGCTGCTGGCAGAAAAAAGATTTTAGTAACTGCGCAATGATTCTCGTTCATCATATGGCAGCACCTTTACCCCGGTAGATCATCGCAACCTCTTGTTAACAATTATCTGGCTGATGCTCAGCTAGTACCAGCACAATACACTGTAATTTGATTGTAAGACACAAGGAAAATTTCCATGATTAATTTTGGCTGATTCTTTAACTATTGTAATCACCTTCAACATAGAGGCAAGCAAATCTCTATTTCCCTAATCCCTAATCCCTATGTGATCGAGCACAGTTATTAATCTATTTACTTCACTTTTCTGTAATAAGTATAGCAGTTGGACTGGGAAAGATATTTCTGAAACTGCTGCTCCACCTCTTGCGTTTAGTGTTTAATCATTTATACCTAGGGTTCCTTCATACCGGCAGATTTTGTGGCAGAAAATTCTGCAACTGAAAATCAGTTCCATTCACCTGAATGAGGCTTGCATAAATCCACGTGCTTGCTACTCCATTCAAATGAATGGAACTGATTTTCAGTCACAGAATTTTCTGCCACAAAATCTGCCGCATCTGAATAATTGATTCACATGTTCAGTGTGTATATTCCTGTTGTCACTTTCTAATCTATATTTCTATTACATGACATTGTGTATGACTGTATCGGTGCACTGGAGGTTGTGTGACATGTCTGAACTGTGCAATACAAGGAAATATTACAGGGCTGTTGTTTTTGATGTTATCTTCACAGCACTTTTGTAGAAGGAATGACACAGTTAATAACCACATTACAAATAGTTTCCTTTGCATGTTCACTTCCAGTATAAGGTATGAAACTTGCTTTGATCTTCTGTTGCCTGGGTTTTCTTCTGTGTAATTGCCTGCAGGAAGCCTTGTTAGGAAAAGACTAGGATTTGAGAAGTTCTGCTTACATTTACAGATACAAAACCAGATGGCTTCTGGCTGAGATTACATGATGTTTCTAAAGGTTTGGAATGCATCAGATATAATACAAATGCAAAATGTGGTTTGTAATGAAAAAACATTTAGTTTCCTTTTATTTTGTGAATACAATAAAATAGTGCAAATTTGCTGCTGAAGGGCTCCTATGATATTAACATCACTCAGATAGCACTAGGCTTGGTTACATATACCCTACAGACAGGGGCATAGCTATAGGGGGTGCAGAGGTAGCAGTCACTACCAGGCCCAGGAGCCTTTAGAGGGCCCAAAGACCCTTGTTGTGCATAAGAAGACACCAGTATTATGGAAAGTGCATGCTGGTCAAGTTACACCTCTGGCTCAAGGGAAGGGGGTTAAATCAAGAATTTGGCATGGGAGCGAGGGTGCTGTTTCAAATTTTGCCTCGGGCAGCATGAAGGCTATGTGCTTCCTGCACCTGGCCACAAAGCACTGAGGGAAGGGGGGCCCCAAGCTGAACTCTTGCACCAGGGCCCATGAGCCATTAGCTACACTCCTGCCTACAGATACATATACTTAAACCCATTTCCGGCTGCAATCCGTTTATATACGTGATAGCTGCACATACCCCGTGCAGCTATCACGTCTATAAACATCAAACCAGCTCTTTAATCCAAGCGCTGCAAAGCGCTTGGATTAAAGCTTCTGCCCCTGCCCTGTATGCTGTCACGGACAGCATACAGTGCAGTAATGCCGGCAAGGGACCAATCAGAGTGGTCCCTTCCCGGCAATCGATCAGATTGGTTAGTCTGTGCAGACTAACCAATCGGATCGCGGCAGTGAAAAAAATGCCGGCTTCAGATGCAGTGCAGATCAGAGCCTGAAATCAGGTAGTGTCTCTGTGCCCCCCCATCTTGCGCCTCCAACACCCCCCCTGTCCGCGCCTTCCCCTGATGCAGTGCAGTTCCCCCGCCCCATCCATATTCAAGTAGTCTGCCCGGGCTGCCCCTGATGCAGTCCGCCCCCTCCATTCTCCCCGCCCCTCCTGCTCCAGCCTCCCCCAATGTTGGCGCCCGTACCCCCCACCCCCCCTTTCCAGTGCTGCCCCCGGTCCCCCTTGCCGTGTGGTCCCCCTGCTGTGTGTGATGGCGGCGGCTCCATTCCTGAGCTGCCGCCATCAGCAGCGAGTGTCAGCTCTATGCTGACACTCTGCTGTAACCCCATAGATGCCGCGGTTGTGGCATCCATGGGGTTAATAGAGGGAGGGAGCTCCCTCTCTCAACCATCGGGGCTGCTGTGCTGCGATGGCAGCACCTGATGGTTGCCGTGGCAACTGGACGCTTTGCAAAAGCATCCGCTGTTGCCACCTACAGGGCATCTAATAGTATTATACATTGCAATGCAAGAGCATTGCAAAGTATAGTACAGCCATCAGCCCCACTGTATCTTCATGATCCAAGAGGGACTTGATAAAAAAAGAAAGTGAAAATAAGAAAAATGAAAAATAAAAAAATAAATAAAAATGGAAATTAAAAAAAAGAAATAGCCTTTTCCTATAAAAAAATGAAAAAATAAAATAAAACACACATATTAGGTGTCACCACGTCCGTAACAACCGTCTCTATAAATATATTACATGATAGACTCCGTCCGATAAACACCATAAAAAAAAGAAAACTGCTCCAAAAAGCTATTTTTGTCACCTTACATCACAAAAAGTGCAACACCAAGCGATCAAAAAGGCTTATGACCCCCAACATAGTACCAATCAAACCGTCACCTCATCCCACAAAAAACAATACCCTATTTAAGATAATCGCCCCAAAAAATAAAAAAGCTCAGACTATGGAGACACTAAAACATCATTTTTTTGGTTTCAGAAATGCTATTATTGTGTAAAACTTAAATAAATAAGAAAAAGTATACATATTGGGTATTGCCACGTCGTAATGATCTGTTCTATAAAACTATTATCTATGACCTAACTCATCAGATGAACGCTGTAAAAATAAATAAATGAAAACTGTTCCAAAACAGCCCACTTTTTGGTCACCTTGCACCATAAAGTGTAATAATGATTCTGAATGATCAAAAAATACTATATACCCAAAAATGGTACCAATAAAAACCTCAACACTTTCTGCAAAAAATGAGCCTCTGCACAAGACGATCGGCAGAAAAATAAAAAACGTATGGCGTTCAGAAAACCAATCCAGCAAAATCTGCCTTCCAAAAAACATATAGCATTCCTTTCCTTCTGCGCCCTGCCGTGTGCCCGTACAGCAGTTTACGACCACATGTGGGGTGTTTCTGTAAACCACGGAATCGGGGTAATAAATATTGAGTTTTGTTTGGCTGTTAACCCTCAATGTGTTAAAGAAAAAAAATTAATAAAATGGAAAATCTGCCAAAAAATGGAAATTTAGAAATTTCATCTCCATTTTCCTTTAATTCTTGTGGAACATCTAATGGATTAACCAAGTTTGTAAAATCAGTTTTGAGTAACTTGAGGGGCTGTAGTTTCTACAATGGGGTCATTTATGGGGGTATCCACTATGTAGGCCCCACAAAGTGACTTCAGACCTGAACTGGTCCTTAAAAAGTGGGTTTTGGGATTTTAAGAATTTTAAGAATTGCTTCTAAACTTCTAAGCCTTCTAACGTCCTAAAAAAATAAAATGACATTTCCAAAATTATGCCAACATAAAGTATACATATGGGGAATGTTAGGTAATAAATATTTTATTAGGTATCACTTTCTGTTTTAGAAGCAGAGGAATTGAAATTTTGAAAATTTGAAAAATTGATTTTGGATTTTTTCATAAGTAAAGGTGAAATATATTGACTCAACTATATGACATGAAGTACAATGTGTCATGAGAAAACAATCTCAGAATAGCTTGGATAAGTAAAAGTGTTCCAAAGCTATTACCACATAAACTGACGCATGTCAGATTTGTACATTTTGACCTGGACACTGGGGCATCAATGACCCTTGGTCATGAAAGGGTTAATTACCAGCAGCTGTCCATGAATGATTAGCAGACTTAAAAACCCACCTAGAACTGGGATTGGACATTGAACCAGGAGCCAGGAGCTAGGTCAACTAGTGGGGACTTAACTGATCAGCATGACCACACTCCCAGCACAGCCATGCACAAAATTTTGGCTGGGTAAACTCCTGACAGTAGTCATCACTTTGCTTGATGCTAATGATACACTTAATGATATACTAGGTCGGGCACACTTGTAGACATGTATATGTTTTATTCAATGCATGTTTAACTTTTCAATTTGTGAGTATAATAATTCTCCTTTTATATGGTCTATCTGGCGGTACTTCACTATGTACATCAATCTTTAAACTCCCACAGAAGGTCTTGCTCTGGCGAGGATTTCCAAACTGCGGGGGATTCTGATGTTTGGTGGTGCCAAAGCTAACTGTGATTGGTCGGCAACTCTCTTTCATTGAGGCGAAATTTGGCAGCGTGATCACCTTTATTTTATATTGACTTTGGCAATAGGATTGGTACCCGCACCTGTTTTACTGTGGGTGGAAATTCCTCTGCCAGTGCCCGCAACAGCAAAATGTAACATCTCTCACAGCAAGGCCCGGAAAGGCTGCATTCTGACAGCCCTCTGTGATGCTGGTAACATGTCTGCCGTTTTGTGTTTGTACGGGGGTCTCAGTGCGTTGCCACCCAGTACTGGCCCTTGACCTTTGTTCTTTTTATACGGGGGTCCCTCCTCAAACATTGGAGCATAAAGGCCCCCATTTGCACTAAATTGGAAGTGGTGGAGCGCCCTGGCTCCTGGTCATCGCCCAGGAGAATGTCGTCCTTGGTCTCCTCCCCCCAGCCACGGACAACACCAGGGATCCTCGAAAAGTTTAAAGCCTGCTCTTCTTGCTCCTCCTCCTGCCCCCAGCCACCACCCTCCTCTGACTCCTCTTCAGACTCCTGCTGATTTGTCTCAGATGGAGTAGCCCCCCCGGGAATTAATTTAGCATTGCGACTTCCTCATCTTCTAGCTCCTGCTCCTCGACGGCTTGATCAATGACATGACGCAACGCATGCTCCAAAAAGAAGGCGTAAGGTATGATGTCACTGATGGTGCCCTGGTTGCGACTGACCAGTTTGGTGATCTCATCAAATGGCCACAAAAGTCTGCATGCGTCGCGCATAAGCAGCCACTGGCGCAGTGAAAAGAAACCAAGCTCCCCAGAACCTGTCCTGCCACAGAGTTCATACAGGTAGTCGTTAATGGCTCGTTTCTGCTGGAGCAGCCTATCAAGCATATACAAGGTGGAGTTCCAGTGCATTGGGCAGTCACAAATCAGACATCTGACAGGCAAGTAGTGTCATAGCTGAACGAGCCATGGCTATGTAAGATCTTCTAAAATGGCCAGAGATTTTCCTGGCCTGCCGCAAGACATCCTGGACCCCGGGGTATTTGGCAACAAATCACTGCACGACTAAGTTCAAGACGTGTGCCATTTTGCCCTGTTTCGGTGCACCATTGTCGCACACCACTTTACCAACTGTCAAATTGAGTGGGGTTAGACACTGATCGGCCTGTGACCGCAGAGCTGAAAGCGGTGCAGGAATGGTGTGGCTCTTGGCTTCCAGGCACAACAGCCGCAGCACAGCATGGCAAAGTCTCACCTGGCACGTCGAATAGGTTTTGGGGAGCTTGGGGGGTGCAGCGGAAGAGGCAGTAGCAGTTGTAGGAAGGCGCATGGGGCCATCATTGATGGAAGGTATGTGTCACCGAGTTTCCTGGCCTCGGTGAAATAAGAGCCGGTAGTTTTAAGTGTCAGCGGCAGCTAATGCTGATTGACACTGTTTGTTGTTAGTATGGCTGTAAAGCCTATCCGGGCTGGCTCTTACTGGGAGTAGCCAAAGTGCTTGGTGGGTGGCTGCTCCCCACGCTTCAGGCCGGGTCTTTATTGGCCTATCAAAAACCCAGCCAGCAGTCTCAGCTGGGTGTGGATGATCCTCCATCTGACAGGGAAGCTGTGGAGACTCTGTTTTGGGATCTGTGCCGCGCTAGTGGATTGAAAGCCGCATGCTGGAAAACAGGCACCTAAAGCCTGCTGTGGATGGCTGGGGGAAAGACAGCTAACCAGGTGAAGATTTTGTCCAATGGAAATTGCATGGTGTGAACAAACACCAAGACTGTAAACGGTCATTTTGTGTTTCCTTATGCATGAATAAATACCGAACTGTTTAAGTTAAAGACTTTGTGATTGCCTCTATACTGCGTCCGCTAGCCTGTCTACCAGAGCAAAACCCCACAATTGGTGTCAGATGCGGGAAAATGCAGTGAGGCAGGCCAGAAGGCTGAAAAGTTTTTGTTTTTCCTGGGAACAAATGTCCTATATTAAGCCGGCAAGGTTATGACCCGTGTCCTCTGACAAAATGGAGGCGGTCGTAAAATCCCTCTTGGAGGCTAACTTGCAGCAGCGGGAGGCTAACATGCAGCAGCAGGAAACTAACCACTAATGGCATTGCAAGCGGCCGGAGCATCCAAGAACGTCCACGATGCCCGGAAAGCTGTCCGTGTGGCGATCCCTAAGATGTCCACCTCGGATAACGTTGAGACCTATCTGGCGATGTTTGAAAAGGTGGCCGTGAAGGAGAAGTTACCCGGAGACCAGTGGGCTGAGGTCGTCGCTCCGTTCCTGGCGTCTGGATCCCAGCAAGTGTCTTTTGATCTTCCCAATGATCAAGCGTCCGACTACCCGACTGTAAAAGGTGAGATCCTGGCGAGACTGGGGGTGAATGTATTAGTCCGGTCTCAGCGGGTGCACCAGTGGGAATTTAACTCAGCTGAACCCGCCAGACCACAATATTATGACCATGCAGAAATTGCTGCAGCCTGACATATTGACTCCCACTGCTATGCTGGACCGTCTGTTGGCAGATGTGTTTTGGAGGGCTTTGTCGTACCCTCTCCAGCACTGGATTGGCCAGGTGTCTCCTGGTAATGCCTTAGAGATGGTTGACCTGGTGGAGCACTACAAGGCCACCAGAAATCTGCAGGGGGGTTCTTGTGGGAGGGAGACAGTCAAACCCCGGAAATCTCCACCCCGGACCTCTGGTGCCAGCCAAACCTGCCCCAGATGTATCCGCTGCAGACCCAGCCCCGGTGGTTTGCTGGTGGTGTCACGAGTCGGAACACATAAGGACCCCTCTGTCTGAAGCAAGGGAAGCGGTTGCCACAGTGAAAACTGCTGACAGCCTCTCCTCTAAACAGGCTCAGGAAGCCAGGGAGTTCATTAGTCGGAACATCGATGTGTTCTCGGACCTTCCTGGATGCACTTCCATAGTCCGACATGAAATTATCACTGAGCCTGAGACAAAAGTCTGGTTAAAACCATACTGGGTACCCGAGGCTCAGCGACAAGCCATCGCAGAGGAAGTGCAGCTAATGCTCCACCTAGGTGTCATCGAGGAGTCAAAAAGTGAATGGGCCAGTCCGATAGTCTTGATACCCAAGCCGGATGGGACATTGCGGTTCTGTAATGACTTCCACCAACTGAATGAGGTGTCCAAGTTTGACGCGTATCCCATGCCCCGAGTGGATGAGCTTATTGAGAAGTTGGGCCAAGCCCGGTATTTTTCTGTGTTGGACCTCAACAAAGGGTACTGGCAGGTACCCTTAACGGAGGCTGCCAAGGAAAAAATTACTTTCATCACGGTAGAGGGGCTGTATCAGTACAAGGTGTTACCCTTAAGTCTACATGGCGCTCCCGCCACGTTTCAAAGGCCAATGGACATTGTACTCCATCCACATCGTTGATACGCTTTGGTGTACCTGGACAATATCGTTATCCACAGCACCGACTGGGAAAGTCACCTACCTAAAGTACAGGCTGTAGTGGACTCCCTTTAGAAGGCCAGATTAACCGCTAATCCAAAAAAGTGCGCAATAAGGTTAGAAGAGACCAAGTACCTGGGGTATGTAATTGGGCATGGAATTATCAAGCCTCAGGTGAACAAAATTGAGGCAATTAGGAATTGGCCCCAGACCTGTCACTACTCGGTAAGGAAAGTCGGTCCTGGGTATGGTGGGGTACTATATGAGGTTTGTCCCCAATTGCCCCACTATTGACAGGCCTTTTGAAGGGATGCAAGTCAGTGACGGTTCAGTGGAATGAGCAGGTGGAAAATGCTTTCTCCGCTTTGAAGTCTTCTCTGTTTGGGTCCCTGGTATTGGTGACGCCTGACTTCAAGAGGGAGTTTGTGGTACAGACCGATGCCTCGGAGCTGTACTCTCTCAGGACATCAATGGGGAGGCACACCCTGTTTTCCTGAGCTGAAAGCTCACCCCAGCTGAGACTAGGTACAGTATAGTGGAGAGAGAGTGCCTGGCCATCAAATGGGCACTCAAGTCTCTCCGCTATTATCTGTTGGGGACAAAGTTCCATCGGGTGACCGATCACTCCCCTCTCAAGTGTGTGAGACAGGCCAAAGAGAGGAATGCTTGGGTCACCAGGTGGTTCTTGTCATTACAAAACTTTAACTTTTCCGTGGAACATAGGGCAGGCAGGTTACAGGGAAACACAGATGCCCTGTCCCGGGTATACTGTCTGGCAGGTGTTCACTAGTGTTGAGCACGAATATTCTAATTGCAAATTTTAATCGATAATATTGCCATTTTGAGAATTCATGAATATTTTAAATATAGTGATATATTCGTATTCGCAAATATTCTAATCGCTAATTTATCGCGAATATCGGCACTTAGCAACATCCCTAGCAACCAATAGGAAAGTTGCCTACCCCTTAGTGTTGATCGCGAATATTCTAATCGCAAATTTTTATCGCAAATATATTACATTGCCGATTTTCGCAATCAAGTAAATAATTACTGGAAATCACGAATTCTCGAATTTGCAAATTTATGGTGAATATTCGGCCAAAAATTTGCAAAATATAGCAAATTTGAATATTGCCTATGCCACTTATCACTATCCAGCAGCAGTTGTCGTGTTTGCACACTATAGGAAAAAGTGCTAGCTTATGCACCACCACAGAGGTCAGGGCCTTTTCCTTTAGTTTGCAAGCAATGCTACCTCTGCTGGATTGCAGGGTGGTCGTGACCCCTGGAAACAATAGTGCATTGGAAAAATGAATCAAGCCAGCAAAGAAGGCAATATGGACAATCTTAATACATTAGCGTGCTTCTTGACCTCACGCTGTGCGAAGTCAGGTCACAGCACAGCGCGGCAGGAAGAACAGGAAAAGGCCTGGATTTAAGGAATGGTGGCTTCGTCCAGAGCAGGAGAGGTAAGTTTTTTTTTTTTTTCTGCTCTGAGGTCTGATTAATATGGGGGGTCTAATTTACATGGGGGTCTTATCTGAGGTCTAAATAGGGGTTTTATTCACACTGAGGGGTGTGATCTGAGGTCTGATCTGAAGTCTGAATTGGGGTCTTATTCACATTCAATGTGAATAAGGAGTCTGATCTGAGGTCTGATTTAGGGTCTGACCTGAGGTCTGAATGGGGTCTTATTAACATTACGGGTCTGATCTGAGGTCTGATCTGGGGGTTTGTTTGGGGCTCTAGGCTGATGTCTAATTAACATTGAGGGTCTGATTGGTGGTCTTATCCGAGGTCTAATGAAAAATATTCCTCCTCTAAAACTTAGGTGTATCTTATGGACAGGTGCATCTTGTAGGGTGAAAAATACAGTAGTTTTAGGTTGCCATTTTCTCAGTTTGAAATGTACTTAAGAAATAGCAGTTAACAAGTACAGTGGAGGTAAAATTTTCACAGACATCTGCTCATAGAATTGCTAGAAAGTCAAATCAGAAACCCTGCTTGACTGCAAAAGACCTTCAGGTAGACTTAGCAGACTCTGGAGTTGTAGTACAGCAACACCTGCACAAATATGGTCTTCATGGAAGAGTCACAGGAAGTAAACCTCTCCTGCGTCTTCACCACAAAATTCTATGTCAGAAGTTTTCAATAGAACATCTAAATGATGTATTTTGGAGACAAGTCCAATTAGGTTAAAATAGAACTCTTTTGTCATATGTTTGAAGAAAAAAGGGCACAGAATGTCATGAAAAGAACACCCTGTTTGATCATTAATCATGGGCAGGGGTGTAGTTAAAGGCTCATGAGCCCTGCTGCAAGACTTCAGCTTGGGCCCCCCTTCCCTCAGTGCTTTGTGGCCAGGGGCAGTGAAGCAGATAACCTTTGTGCTGCCTTAGGCAAAAATTGAAACGGTACACCCGCATGCCAAATTCTTGACCTAAGCCCTTCCCTCCAGCCAGAGGTGTAACTTGACCAGCATGCACTTTCTATAATGCCAGTGTCTTCTTATGCGGCATAATTGTATTTGGGCCCCCTCAGGCTTCTGGGCCCGGTAGCGACTGCTACCTCTGCATCCCCTATAGCTACGCCCCTGATCATACTTTGGGGATGTGTTGCAGCCAGTGGCACAGGGAATATTTCATGGGTGGAGAATTAAATGAAATTCCAAATTGCAAATTCTGTAAGCAAACTTAAACTGTAAAAAAGCTGAAGTTGAAAAAAGGATGGCTTCTACAAATAGATAATGATCCTTAACAAACCTCATAATTCACAATAGACTATCTCAAAAGGCACAAGCTGAAGGTTTTACCATGGCCCTCACAGTCCCCTGATGTGAACATCATTGAAAATCTGTGGAAAGACCTCAAAAGTGCAGTGTATGCAAAATGGCCCAGAAATCTCATAGAACTAGAAGACTTATGTAAGGAAGAATGGATGAACATTCCACAAACAAGAATTTAAAGACTCTTGGCTGGCTACAAAAAGAGTTTACAAGAAGTGTTAACCGGGTCTTTGCAGGGAAGTTTTGATTTGGGTCTAATTTATTCAGACCTAAATCAAATCTGCAGACCAATTCATTCAACCCAAACCCAAAACGAATTTCAAGAAATTTGCTCATCTGTGTATTCATTGATTCAAACAATGCTAAAATGTATGGTATAAATAATGGTATATAGTTAAATGATGTGGACTATTGGATTGCCTATTACATAGAAATGTACATCTTTCTAATCTATATTCATAATACATATACAGTATATCTATTTTTTATTAGTGAAGTAGAATTATGGTGTAACATTCTGTTCATGTGGTTGTAAGAATGTAATTGTATCTTGGGAGAGGCATTTTTTTTCCAAGACCAAGCTTCATTAACTACTTTGTACTTCAAATATGGATGTTTCTAGGGATTGTCCATTGGTAAGCAAATGTTCTTGGCAAATTGGAAAATGGCTGCTTTAATGATGAAGATGGGAATAAAATGGCAATTTGCATGCTACTTTAAAGCAACTTAATTACTGTACTAATCCCCATGTCATTAACCCACTTGAGCTATATAACCAATCATGTGCAATGTGATTTCCATACACTGAAGAGGAGAAGTTAATCGTTTAATCTAGGGTTCATGCATTATACATGTAGCAATGCTTAGTGTTTTACACCATGCTAAAATATTTTATTAAAAGAACATATATATATATATATATATAATAAATATATATATATATATATAAAATATATATATATATATATATATATATAAAAATATATTATATATATATATATATATATAAAAATATATTATATATATATATATATATATATAAATATATTATATATATATATATATATATATATATAAAAAATATAAAAATATAATATATATATATATATATATATAAAAAAATATATATACAGTATATATATAATCAGTTTATTTGTGCATGCATAATAATATGCAATATATATAGCATAATGTACTCTGTGGTGATTCGCTCTGGTAGTTAGGACTAGCAGATGTAGTATAGAGTATAGAGGTAAAGTACACAGTTCTTGAATCAAACAGCGGTGTTTATTCACAGATTAGTGTATAACAATATGCAGATAAGGTGTATCACAAAACGCAGGTGTTTTGGTGTTTGTTCAGACACAAGGAAAGCCCATTAACAATAAAAGTCACCCAGCACATTGACTACTCCCAGTAAGAGCCGTCCCGGCTCAGCTATGACAGCCATGTTAAATCTCAAGGTGTCAATTAGCAATAGCTGCTGCTGACACATAAAATACTGGCTCTTACTTCACCGAGGCCAGGAACCTCGGTGACACATACCTTCCACCCACAATGATTCCAGGTACCTTCTTACTTACCCCCCCCCCCTTTGTTCAACCCTGAGGGAGTGAACACCTGCCATACAGTATACCCAGGACAGGGCATCCGCATTTCCCTGTAACCGGTCTGCCCTGTGTTCCATGGAGAACTTAAAGTTCTGTAAGGACAGAAAACACCTGGTGACTCAGTCATTTTTCTCTTTGATCTGACTCATCCACTTAAGAGGAGAGTGGTCAGTCACCAGGCAGAACTTTCTCCCCAACAAATAGTAGCGGAGAGACTCGAGTGCCCACTTGATTGCCAGGCACTCTCTCTCCACTATACTATACCTGGTTTCGGCTGGGGCGAGTTTGCGGCTTAAAAAGACAACGGAATGCTCCTCCCCATTGACTTCCTGAAAGTACAGAACTAAGGCCTACTTCTGAGGTATCTGTCTGTACCACAAACTCCCTATAGAAGTCGGGCATCACCTAAATCGGTGACCCGCACAGGGCCGACTTCAAAAGCCTCTTTCACCCGCTCATCCCAGCGAACTATCACTGATTTTCTTCCTTTCAAGAGCTCTGTCAAGGGCGCGGCTATAGTGGCAAAGTGGGGAACAAATCTCATGTAATAGCCTATCATTCCTAGGAATGACTTTACTTGTTTAGTGGTGACAGGTCGGGGCCAATTTCTTATCGCCTCTATTTTGTTTACTTGGTGTTTGATCAGTCCACGCCCAATGTCTCCTTTAACCCTATCATTTTTTTGGGTTAGCGGTTAGTCCAGCTTTTTGAAGGGAGCCTACTACAGCCTGCACTTTGGGCAGGTGATGTTCCCAGTTGGTACTGTGGATGACAATATCGTCCAGGTAAGCCAAAGTGTACTGACGATGTGGTCACAGCACAAAGTCCATTAACCTTTGGAAAGTGGCGGGGGCGCCATGCAGACCAAAGGTTAACACCTTATATTGGTACAGCCCCTCCGGTGTGATGAAGGCCGTTTTCTCTTTGGCAGCCTCCATTAAGGGTACCTGCCAGTACCCTTTGGTGAGGTCCTAAACAGAAAAATACTGGGCTTGTCCTAACCTCTCAATCAGCTTGTCTACCAGGGGCATGCGATACGCTTCGAACTTACAGTATATACCTAGATTAATTTTCGAAACTTTTTACAAAACCACAACGTCCCGTCCGGTTTGGGTATCAGTACTATAGGGCTGGCCCACTCACTTCTAGATTCCTCGATGACGTCTAGTTGCAGCATTAGTTGTACTTTCTCAGAGATAGCCTGTCGCAGAGCCTCGGGTACACGGTATTGTTTCAACCAGATTTTGGCCTGAGGCTCAGTGACAATATCATGCTGGATTATGGAAGTGCATCCAGGGAGGTCTGAGAACACATCCGTGTTCCTGCTGACGACCTCCCTGGCCTCCTGAGTCTGTTTAGAGGAGAGGCTGTCAGCAATCTTCACTGTGGTAACCGCTTCCCTTACATAAGACTTAGGGGCCAGAACCTCTCCCCCTAGAAAAGTCAGCTGCAGGCTATCGTCAGTACTGGTCTCCCTATCCTTCCACGGTTTGAGTAAATTCACATGGTACACTTGCTCCGGCTTCTGCCGCCCTGGCTGGTGTACCTTGTAGTTTACTTCTCCAACCGTTTCGAGTACCTCGCAGGGTCCCTGCCACCTAGCCAGTAACTTACTGTCCACTGTCGGTACCAGAATCAAAACCCGATCTTCCGGGTTAAAGATCCGGACCCGAGCCTGCCGATTATACACCCGACTTTGAGCTCGCTGAGCTGCCTCCATATGTTCCTTTACCAGCGGCAAAACGGTTTCCATACATTCCTGCTTCTGGGTGACGTATTCAGCAACACTTTTATATGGTGTCACTTGTTGCTCCCACACCTCTTTGGCTATGTCCAACAGACCACGTGGATGTCTGCCATATAGTGGTTCGAAGGGCGAGAACCCAGTAGAGGCCTGGGGCACTTCTCGCACTGTGAACATAAGATAGGGCAGAAGGAGGTCCCAGTCCTTTCCATCCTTAGCTACTACTCATTTTAACATAGTTTCTAACGTTTGATTAAACCTTTCTACTAGGCCGTCAGTTTGTGGGTGATAGACGGATTTCCGTATCTGTTTGATATTCAGCAACTTACAGAGCTCCCGCATGACCCTGGACATAAAAGGAGTCCCCTGGTCAGTGAGAACCTCTTTGGGTATCTCCACTCGGTAAAACATCTCCATTAACTCTTTTGCTATGAGTTTGGCCGATGTATGTCACAGTGGCACTGCCTCCAGGTACCGAGTGGCGTAGTCCAGAACCAAGATGCGTTGGTGCCCCCTTGCAGACTTCGGTACAGGGCCTACGAAATCCATAGCGATTCTCTCAAATGGTACCTCAATAATCAGGAGGGGCACTAAGGGACTGCAGATCAGGTGCTGGGGGGCAAGTGGTTTGGCAGGTCTGGCAAGACTTACAAAAGTCATCCACCTCTCTGTAGAATTTGGCCAGTAAAACTGTTGTAGTATCCGGTTCTGTGTCTTCTGCAGTCCCAGATGACCCCCAAGAACATGTTGGTGGGCTCTACTCTAACATGAGTTTTCTATAGGCCCCGGGCACCACCAACTGTTCAACAGGTTCACCCCGCAGCTGGTTTAGCCGATATAGCATATTCTGCTGGACCACAAAACGGGGGAAACATTGATTTAGCCCCAGGTTGTTGGGGTACACCATCAAGTATTACCACATTCTTCCAAGCCCGGGATAGGGTTGGGTCTCGGCGTTGGTCTGTACCGAAATTCTCCCAGGACCCAGTGGCAACACCTCCACGTCTCCCACCATTACCCTATGCGGTGTTGTCTCCCCCTCTTCCACCAAAGTGGCGGTCACCCCTACTGCTGGCCCTTCGGCCTCAGGCTCCCAGGGTTCTGGCCGTTCCCCTAAACAAGGCGAATCTCCTGGGCTTATTCCTGCCTCAGGGGTATCCTTAACTCTCACAACTGGCCAAAGGGCAGGGAAACCTGGAAAGTCTCTCCCTTTTATGAGTTCATAGTGGACATTTGAGGCAAATGCCACTTCTTGGGTTCACCTGCCGGCCACCAAGGTTAGAGACACCAGCGTGGTGGGGTAGTCTTTCAAGTCTCCATAAATGCACATCACCCCAACTTTACGGAGAGTATACTCAGCAGACCGCAACAGGGTAGCCCTTACCAGGTTCACCGAGCTCCCTGAGTCCTGCAGCGCCTCAGCTTGAGTGTCTCCCACTTCCATCTGGCACAAGTGGTCTAGAGCCTCCGGTGTTCCAGTGGCACACAGTTTACAAGCATATTACGATTGTCGGTAACCACAATTAGTGTCCATGGGTTCAACCCGATGAGGACACTCAGCCCTGGTGTGGCCAGATTCCTGATACCGCCAGCAGATTAACTAGGTCCGACCCATAGGGGGAACCTCCCAAGGGGTTTTAATTGGCTCTTACCGGTGGGCCTGGGGTGGGGAGTTCTGGAGTTTGCCTGCCCTCCTCCCAAAAGAAACCCCCTTGAGATTCTTGGTGGCCTCATAGCGTTCCACCAGGTCCACCATTTCCAGGGTATTTCCAGGAAATACCTGGCCAAATACAGTGATGGAGAGGGGGTGGCAGCACCCTCCAGAATATTTCAGCCAATAGTCTATCCAGCATAGCCATGGGACTTAGCACATCAGGCTGTAGCAACTTTTGCAAAAGGTGGAGTAAGTCATAGTGCTGGGGCGAGCATGCTCGGCTGAACACAAATTTTACTCGAGCATCGCGATGCTCGAGTCTCCTCCCCGCACATTTGTTGGCTGCTACGCAGCTAATAAACGTGCAGGTAGGTAAGTACTGCATTCACTCTAATGCCGTAGCTATGTTTGCTGCTGGCATTACAGTGATTGGCTGGCCGGAACTCGTCATCGGGTGCTATATAGCACCCGATGACACGTGATTGGCTCAGTCTTAGTCAAGGAGAGCTGGAGAGCAGAAGGAAGAGATAGTGTAGGGATTGAAATAGGAATATTTTAGCTTTTATACTTGTTATACACCCAAAAGTCCTTTTAAGGACTATTGTATCTGGCAGCAATATATATTTTTTGTGCAAACTGCGCAAAATAGCTTGCAATTGTTTGGTCGCTGCAGACAGCAACATTATCTGCGCTACATCTCCTGTCTAACGAGTGCACAGCCTAAAAATATCTGTGACATCCAGTGTACTTTTCCCGTAGACGGTGTCCGCTGCGGATAGTTACATTACCTGCATTATATCTCCTGTATAATGTTTGTGTATCCGAAATATCAGTGATATTCAGTAAAAAAATATTTGCTGCTGGTGGCAGTGACATTACCTGCGCTACATCTCTGTATAACGTTAGTATAGCGCATCCGAAATATCAGTGACATTCAGTGTAATTTTTTTTGCCGCTGTTTACAGCGACATTATCTACGCTACATCTCCTGTGTAACGTGTGCAAAGCCTAAACATATCTGTGACATCCAATGTACTTTTTCTGTAGAATGTGTCCGCTGCGGACAGTTACATTACCTGCGCTACATCTCCTGTATAACGTTTGCCCATCCTAAATATCAGTGACATTAATTCAGTGTAATTTTTTATTAGCCGCTGGTGACAGCAACATTACTTCCACTATACCTCCTGTTTAACGTGTGCGCATCCTAAATATCAGTGCCATTCATTCAGTGTCATTTTTTTATTAGGCGGTGGTGACAGTGGCATTACTTGCGCTTTACTTCCTGTTAAATGTGTGTGCATCCTAAATATCAATGACATTCATTCAGTGTCATTTTTTATTAGGCGATGGTGACAGAGACATTACTTGCGCTATACCTCCTGTTTAACGTGTGCGCATCCTAAATATAAGTGACATTCATTCAGTGTAATTTTTTTATTAGGCGGTGGTGACAGCAACATTACTTGCGCTATACCTCATGTTTAACGTGTGCGCATCCCAAAAATATCTGTGATACAATGATACAAAACATGCGCTACTGTGCCTGTGACATACTTGCAAGCATATATACCATTTAATATGCGCAAGGCGAGCAGTAAGGGACGGGGAAGTGGTTGTGTTGCTGATGGTGCACGCAGAGGCCATGGCCCTGGGAACGGTGAAACTGTGCCTGCTGCCAGAGCACAAGAAACACACTCATCCACAATACTTAGCTTGATGTCCCAGTTTGCAGGGTGGCGGAGGACACCACTCTCCAAATCAGACCAGTGCGACCAGGTGGTCGGTTGGATTGCAGCAGATAATGCTTCCAGTCAGTTAAGCACCACCCTGTCTTCCACAAAGTCCAGTCTCAGTATCCAAGAGTCTGATCAACAGAATCCTTACCCTGATACTCCTTTCACCCATCACGGAGAGTCTTGGAAAACAAGTGATCCCACACTCGGATATTCCTAAGAGCTGTTTTTATCAACATTCCTTAATTTGGGCTTCTCGCCAAGCCCGCTTGAAGAGGGACATGAGGAGATCTTGTGCCCTGATTCCCAAACTCTGAAGCATCCACAGTCAGAAGAAGATGATGGTGGGTAACGGCAATCAATGTTTCATGAGGTGGATGATGATGATGAGACACAGTTGCTAAAAAGTCAACCGCAATTAGTGTCCCGAGAGGTTCATGATGAAGATGATAATGTTTCACATGACCCTCTGAACCCAGGAGGTCAAATTTAGTATTTCAATAGTCAACGACTATAAATTCCTGTTTCTGGTCTTATCATTAAAAATATCTGCAGTGAAACATGTCGGGGGAGCTGCATCCTTAACACTTTTTTAAAAATTATGGCAGGGCAAAAAATTGAATAGGAATAAGGCGATCTGCAGGCGCCGAATGCACCTGAGGGGCAGTGTAGATAGAAAAGTACAATTAGTACAGCCACCAAGAGACTCATAGAAAGGGGTGATCAGCCAACAGAGTGCGGTTTAAATGACAGAATGCCTGGTGTCGGCCGACATTGCAGACATCAAAGTATAGTGATATAGATTATATAATTAACTAGCCTGCACGCAGCCTCAGCGAGATATGGAGTAATATCCCTCTGACTCACCCAAAAAGTTGAGACACTGCACCCTCAGCCCCAAATATAGTAGCCCTCCATATGTATTTTTAACAATTTCACTTTATGTTTTCGTGGTAATGTATTGTTTAATAAAGAAAGAATAAAAGTTATATTTTAAATGATAAGACCAGAAACAGGAATTTATAGTCGTTGACCATTGAAATACTAAATAATGAGGATGAGACACAGTTGTCAATAATTGAGGTTGTTGTTAGATCAACAAGTCAGGAGGATGACTAGAGTGAGGAAGTGGAAGAGGAGGTGCAAGACGATGAAGTCACTGACCCAACCTGGAAAAGTGGCAAGCCGAGCGAGAACAGCAGTACAGAGGGGAAGGGATCCGCAGCACCGCAACAGACTGAAAGTGGCAAAAGGGAGAAGGCGGGCCACACCTAACAGGCCCGCAACTGGTCCCTGAAGCACCCCATTGCGGCAATCTCCCTTGCCAAGGGGTAGGTGTTCCACAGTCTGGCGTTTTTTTGAGGAAAGTGCAGATGATAAAAGAATTGTCTTTTGCAATCTGTGCCGTAGCAAAATGAGCAGGGGTGTGAACATTAGCAACCTCACCAGCACCAGCATGATCTGCCACATGGCATCAAAGCACCCAAAAATGCGCACCTTTCCAAATTTTTGGCCCTGGAAATGTTGCCATTTAGGCTTGTGGACACTGACGGCACACTGGGTGAACATTGTGGAGGCCTGGAGCGAGTCGTACACTGAGATGGCACAGGTGCTACCAACGCCAAGGATTGTGGGCCCTACTTACATCAGGGTTTCCACCGCCACCTACGTTAGTAGCTGCAACCCCCCCTTCTCCTCCTTTGCCTCCTCCTCCACTTACACCTCTGAATTATCAATTTGCAGCACCAGTCAGCCATCAGTCAGTCACTGGAAGCAGTGTAGTACTGCAGTGGGGAAGCGGCAACAGGCCCTGCTTAAACTGATCTGCTTAGGTGACAAACAGCACACCACCGCAGAGCTGTGGCAGGGGATAAGGGACCAGACTGAGCTGTGGCTCTCGCCACTCAACCTACAACGATGCATGGTTGTGTCTGATAAATGCCTTAACTTGGTGGCGGCTTTGGAGCTTGGCAAGCTCACACACATACCATGCCTAGCCCACGTGTTCAACCTAGTGGTTCAGCGGTTTCTCAAAACCTACCCCAATTTGCCTGAGCTACTGTTGAAGGTACTCCGCGTGTGTGCCCATTTCCGCAAGTCATCGACAGTTTCTGCTTGTCTGGCAACGCTGCAGCAACGCTTGAAATTGCCAGCTCACCGACTGACTTCCACGTTCCACATGTTGGCCAGGTTGCAACATGGTTGTCGCCTTTCCAGTCATCTTCCGCTCTTTACAAGCGACAAGTGGGCGTTGATGTCTGACCTCTGTGAAGTTTTACGCAACTTTGAGGAATCAACACAGATGGTGAGCAGCGATAACGCTATTATCAGCTTCACCATCCCACTTCTGTGTCTACTCAAACGCTTGCTGCTCACAATTAAGGCCGACGCTTTGCATGTGGAAGAGGTGAAAACGGGGGAAGAAAGTACACAGGGTGAAATACAGACAACCCTCAGTTCGTCTTCTCAGCGCGAATTGGATGATGATGATGAGGTGGAGGAGGCGCTTGCCACCGCTACAGAGGGTAGTAACCATGGAAGTTTATTCCATCTGTTCAGCATGGATGGTTAGAAGAGGATGAGGAGATTGAGAGTGATCCTCCTGATGAGGACAGCAAAGTCTTGTCTGTTGGGACTCTGGCACACATGGCTGACTTTATGTTAGGCTGCTTTTCCCGTGACCCTCGCGTTGTACACATTTTGACCAACATTGATTATTGGTTGTTCACACTTTTCGACCCCAGCTACAAAGCGAACTTCTCATCTCTCATTCCTGTGGTGGAGAGAACGAGCAAAATGGTGCAATACCAGAAGGTCTTGTAGAAAAATTGCTCCAACAATTTCCAGCTGAGTACCTAGTTCCTTGGCCAGAGAAGGGGAGACAAGGGGAACACACAGCAGTTCCAACAGAGTCAGGGAAACACTCTCCAAGGCCTGGGACAGTTTTATGACACTCCGCCAGCACCCTCAACCTGATGCGTGGCCTAGTGTCACAAGGAGGGAATATTTTTGGAAGATGGTGAAGGAGTACATAGCAGACCGTGTCACCGCCCTCAGTGATCCCTCTGTGCCTTACAACTATTGGGTGTCCAAGCTGGACACTTGACATGAACTGGCGCTCTACTTCTTGGAGATGCTGGCCTGCCCCGCCGCCAGCGTTTTGTCAGAGCGTGTATTTAGTGCTGCTGGGGGCATAATAACTGATAAGTGCATCTGCCTGTAAACTGAAAATGCTGACTGGTTGACTCATAAAAATGAACAAGGCCTGGCTTGCCCCTGACTTCTCTACTCCACCAGAGGAAAGCGGCTGAACATAAAGGCATTCTAAATGTGGCTTTTATGGTGTATTGAATACACTGTATTCCCATGCACCCCTTCCACCACTAAAAAGGGCATATGGTTCAATTTCCCTTTTCTCGTCCTCCTCCTCCATCATATCAACATGCTTGTTAGGCTGCCCTCGCTCCTAATGTTTTAGAGGGTCAGCTCAGCAGCGGGCCCTCACCCATAATGTTTTTGAGGATCACCAGCAGGCCCTCAATGATAATGTTTTAGAAGGTCATCTCAGAAGCAGACCCTCATCCCTACATTTTTAGATAGTCAGTTCGGCAGCAGGCCCTCGCCAACAAATTTTTTTAGATGGTCAGCTCGGCAGCACTCCGTCTCCCACAAATTTTTTTAGAAGTCAGCTCGGCAGCAGGAACTCACCCATAATGTTTTAGATGGTCAACTCGGAAGCAGGCCCTCGCCCCCACAACATTTTTTTGATGGTCAGCTCGGCAGTAGGCCCTCGCCCACAAAATTTTTTAGATGGTCAGCTCTTCAGCAGAATCTCACCTCTAATGTTTTAGATGGTCAGATCAGCAGCAATCCCTCGCCACTATTGTTTTAGATGGTCATATCAGCAGCAGGCCCTTGCCCCTAATGTTTTAGATGGTAGGATCAGCAGCAGGCCCTCGCCCTTAATGTTTTAGAGGGTCACCAGCAGGCCCTTGCTCCTAATGTTTTTGAAGGTCCCCAGCAGGCCATCAATCATAATTTTTCAAGGGTGTGTATGATGCCTTCCTTTATGTATAATAAAGGGTGTATTGGAGTGCCGATGCCTTGTAATTTTTGGCAGCCCTTTCACGTAGTGCATAGACTTTATGAGTGTAGGAGTCCCACTACCTAAACAATTGTACCATAATGTGAATGAGGCCCTCCTTTATGTGATATACAGGTTGTAAATGAATGACTATTCCTTGTAATTTTTGGCAGCACTTGCACTTTATATACAAGTAAATATACAGGAAAGAATGTTTCCTAATATTTTTTCCTCTAAAATTGATTTTATCTTCGGTTTGGTACGTATTATTGTCAGTCTGTAAAAGTGGCGTACTACTCGGACAACATCATTCCCAGCAGCGACCTGGGAGTCCAAGATGCATCCAGACAGCTTCCCCATGCTGTTCCTGAATAATTTCAGTGGTGTTTCTATCAATTTCTGACCTTTTCATGTGAACCAGACACCCTCCCCTCTTCAGAGCAGATGGTGCCTGGTTTAATGCTCGGGTTCTCCCATTGACTTCCATTGTGCTCGGTAGAACACCCGAGCATCCCGAGGTGTTCTACTCGAGCACCTGAGCACTTTGGTGCTCAACCAACACTAGTCATGATACTAGGGTCTCGCAGGCCTCAGCTGGCTTACACCCCCACTGATGTACCTGCTGGGCCTGGACCAACACATTCACCCCCAGTCTTGCCAAAATCTCACCCTTTACCGTCGGGTAGTTGGCAGATTGATCGTCCGGAAAGTCAAAATACATCCGCTGGGACTTTTCCCTGGTAGCCACTTTCTCCTACATCGCCAGGTAGGTTTTGATGTTGTCTGGTGTCATCTTAGGGATCGCTGCATGGACTGCTTTCCAGGCATCGCGGAAACTTGGGGTTGACATGGTTTCTGCAAAGCCATCACGTGTTGATCTCTTGCTGCTGCTTATTAGCCTCCCTTTGGTGCAGGTTGGTCTCTCACTGCTGAAAATTATCCTCCATGAGGGCCTTCACAACAGCCTCTATTTTGTTGTGGGGCACGGGTTGAAATACAGCTGGTTTGGTGTACGACATACAACTGTGCCCAAAAATGCAAACCCAAAAATATATCGGCATTCACGCCAGACTTACTGCACTTGCCCCATCCTCCGCCAATTATGGGAATTCGCTCTGGTAGTTAGGACTAGCGGATGTAGTATAGAGGTAAAGTACGCAGTTTTTGAGACAAACAGCAGTGTTTATTCACACATTGGTGTATAACAAAATGCACAAGGAAAGTCCATAAACAATAAAAGTCTCCTTTTCTCCTGGGTGTTAATTCACACCCTGTTAGCATTTCAGCCTCATCAAGTCCATAGGTGGCCTGTTCGCCTTTAGAGGGGCCTGAGTCCTCCAGCCCGGCTTAAACCTCAAATCCTAGCACAGCCCTCAGTTCACAGCATACAGACTCCTGAGCTCCACTGTCAGAGGGAGGTAAATCCACCCACCTGGCAGTGCTGGCTGGTTTTTATGCCTGGCAAAACCCGGATTAGAACATGGGGAGTAGTCACCACCCAGCACTTTGACTACTCCCAGTAAGAGCCGTGCCGGATCAGCTATAACAGCCATGCTAAACCTCAAGGTGTCAATTAGCGATAGCTGCTGCTGACACATAAAATACTTACTTCACTGAGGCCAGGAACCTCAGTGACACATACCTTCCATCCACGATGATTCCAGGCACCTTATTACAACTCCTACACTAAATGATAAGAATATTAGACAACAAATAGTTCTGCCATCATAAAAAGCACAAGAGTGCTCTGTTTGCTTGTGACGGGTCTGCCACCATCTTGCTTGAATATCTTGGCCGTAATCCTGTGCGGCGCAAGATTACTGGCGGCTGGTGTGGTGACGTTTGATATCATCACGTCGGCTGGCGTGAAGATGTAATTTCGCACTGCACGAGATTTTGGTAGAGATCTTCAAGCAAGATGGAGGCTGGCGGCCCGTCACAAGCAAACGAAGGAGGTAAGTTTGAATTTTTTTGTTTTTTATACAATTTCAGGTTAAATCGATTCACTGATGCAAAGCACGAGAAAATTGGGCTTTTAGACAAATCAAATTTATCCAGAAATTCAGGTCGAATTCCACTTCGTGAGATTCACTTTGCTCATCTCTAATTATTTTTATGATTCTCCTATTTACTAGAGTAAGAAAAACTGGTTTTAGAAATAATACATGCATTATATTGCATTATATTGTACAAACCGGATTCCAAAAAAGTTAGGACACTATACAAATCGTGAATAAAAACTGAATGCAATGATGTGGAGGTGCCAACTTCTAATATTTTATTCAGAATAGAACATAAATCACGGAACAAAAGTTTAAACTGAGAAAATGTACCATTTTATGGGAAAAATATGTTGAATCAGAATTTCACGGTGTCAACAAATCATAGAAAAGTTGGGACAAGGCCATTTTCACCACTGTGTGGCATCTCCCCTTCTTCTTACAACACTCAACAGACGTCTGGGGACCGAGGAGACCAGTTTCTGAAGTTTAGAAATAGGAATGCTCTCCCATTCTTGTCTAATACAGGCCTCTAACTGTTCAATCATCTTGGGCCTTCTTTGTTGCACCTTCCTCTTTATGATGCACCAAATGTTCTCTATAGGTGAAAGATCTGGACTGCAGACTGGCCATTTCAGTACCCGGATCCTTCTCCTACGCAGCCATGATGTGGTGATTGATGCAGAATGTGGTCTGGCATCATCTTGTTGATGAATGAAATGCAGGGTCTTCCCTGAAAGAGATGACATCTGGATGGGAGCATATGTTGTTCTAGAACCTGAATATATTTTTCTGCATTGATGGTGCCTTTCCAGACATGCAAGCTGCCCATGCCACACGCAGTCATGCAACCCCATACCATCAGAGATGCAGGCTTCTGAACTGAGCATTGATAACAACTTGGGTTGTCCTTGTCCTCTTTGGTCTGGATGACATGGCATTCTAGATTTCCAAAAAGAACTTTGAATCGTGACTCGTCTGACCACAGAACAGTCTTCCATTTTGCCACACTCCATTTTAAATGATCCCTGGCCCAGTGAAAATGCCTGAGCTTGTGGATCTTGCTTAGAAATGGCTTCTTCTTTGCACTATAGAGTTTCAGCTGGCAATGGCGGATGGCACGGTGGATTGTGTTCACTGACAATGGTTTCTGGAAGTATTCCTGAGCCCATTCTGTGATTTCCTTTGCAGTAGCATTCCTGTTTGTGGTGCAGTGTCGTTTAAGGGCCCGGAGATCACAGGCATCCAGTATGGTTTTACGGCCTTGACCCTTACACACAGAGATTGTTCCAGATTCTCTAAATCTTTGGATGATGTTATGCACAGTTGATGATGATAGATGCAAAGTCTTTGCAATTTTTCGCTGGGTAACACCTTTCTGATATTGCTCCACTATCTTTCTGCGCAACATTGTGGGAATTGGTGATCCTCTACCCATCTTGGCTTCTGAGTCACACTGCCACTCTGAGAAGCTCTTTTTATACCCAATCATGTTGCCAATTGACCAAATTAGTGTTAATTGGTCTTCCAGATCTTTGTTATGCTCAAATTTACTTTTTCCAGCTTCTTATTGCTACTTGTCCCTTTTTGGGGATTTGTTGACACTGTGCAAATTTGAATTAATGTATTTTTCCTTTAAAACGATAATTTACTCGGATTAAACGTTTGATCTGTCATCTACGTTCTATTACAAATAAAATATTGACATTTGCCATCTCCACATCATTGCATTCAGTTTTTATTCACGATTTGTATAGTGTCCCAACTTTTTTGGAATCCGGTTTGTATATATTATGAGGGATTTATTTGTGTGAATCAGAGACAGAGGTAGATGACTGTATGTCTAAATGGTGTACATACAGTGGATATAGTCTACACACCCCTGTTAAAATGCCAGGTTTCTGTGATGATTTTTTTTTTGGACAAAGATAAATCATTTCAGAACTTTTTCCACCTTTAATGTGACCTACAACCTGTACAACTCAATTGAAAAACAAACTGAAGTCTTTTAGGTAGAGGGAAGAAAGGATATAAAAATAAAATAATATAAGTGTGCACACCCTTAAACTAATAGTTTGTTTAAGCACCTTTTGATTTTATTACAGCATTCAGTCTTTTTGGGTATGAGTCTATCAGCATGGCACATTTTGACTTGGCTAAATTTGCCCACTCTTCTTTGCAAAAACACTCCAAATCTGTCAGATTGTGGGGGAATCTCCTGTGCACAGCCCTCTTCAGATCACCACACAGATTTTCAATCGGATTCAGGTCTGGGCTCTGGTTGGGCCATTCCAAAACTTTAATCTTCTTCTGGTGAAGCCATTCCTTTGTTGATTTGGATGTATTCTTTGGGTCGTTGTCATGTTGAAAGATAAAGTTCCTCTTCATGTTCAGCTTTTTTAGCAAAAGCCTGAAGGTTTTGTGCCAATATTGACTAGTATTTGGAACTGTTCATAATTCCCTCTAGCTTAACTAAGGCCCCAGTTCCAGATGAAGAAAAACAGCCCCAAAGCCTGATGCTGCCACCACCATTCTTCACTGTGGGTATGGTGTTCTTTTGGTGATGTGCAGTGTTGTTTTTGCACCAAATATATTTTTTGGAATTATGGCCAAAACGTTCAACCTTGGTTTTATCAGACCATAACACCTTTTCCCACATGCTTTTGGGAGACTTCATATGTGTTTTTGCAAAATGTAGCCTGGCTTGGATGTTTTTTCTTTGTAAGAAAAGGCTTTCAACTTGCCACTCTACCCCATATCCCAGACATATGAAGAATACAGGAGATTGCTGTCACATGTACCACACAGCCAGTACTTGCCAGATATTCCTGCAGCTCCTTTAATGTTGCTGTAGGCCTCTTGGCAGCCTCCCAGACCAGTTTTCTTCTCATCTTTTCATCAATTTTGGAGGGACGTCCAGTTCTTGGTAATGCCACTTGATGATGACTGTCTTCACTGTGTTCAATGGTATATCTAATGCCTTGGAAATTCTTTTGTACCCTTCTCCGGACTGATACCTTTTAACAATGAGATCCCTTTGATGCTTTGGAAGCTCTCTGTGGACCATGGCTTTTGCTGTGGGATGCGACTAAATCTAGTGCCTTAGGCTCCTTTCACACTAGCATTCGCTGGTCCGCTCGTGAGCTCCGTTTGAAGGAGCTCACGAGCGGACCCGAACGCAGCCGTCCAGCCCTGATGCAGTCTGAATGGAGCGGATCCGCTCAGACTGCATCAGTCTGGCGGCGTTCAGCCTCCGCTCCGCTCGCCTCCGCACGGACAGGCGGACAGCTGAACGCTGCTTGCAGCGTTCGGGTGTCCGCCTGGCCGTGCGGAGGCGTGCGGATCCGTCCAGACTTACAATGTAAGTCAATGGGGACGGATCCGTTTGAAGATGCCACAATATGGCTCAATCTTCAAGCGGATCCGTCCCCCATTGACTTTACATTGAAAGTCTGGACGGATCCGTCCGAGGCTATTTTCACACTTAGCTTTTTTTAGCTAATATAATGCAGACGGATCCGTTCTGAACGGAGCCTCCGTCTGCATTATTACGATCGGATCCGTTCAGAACGGATCCGATCGAACGCTAGTGTGAAAGTAGCCTAAGAAAATTTTAGGAAAGATCAACTAGAGCAGCTGAACTATATTTGGGGTTAATCAGAGGCACTTTAATCAATGGCAGGTGTATGCTGACTCCTATTTAACATGATTTTGATTGTGATTGCTTAATTCTGAACACAGCTACATCCCCAGTTATGAGAGGGTGTGCACACTTATTTAACCTCAAGTTTTTTCTAGCTTCTCCTCCTTCCAGCCCCTCAAGATCTTACAGCTCCCCTCAAGTTTCTTCCAGCTCCTCTTCCAGTTCCTTCTCCAGCTCCCCTCAAATTCCTTCCAGCTCCCTCCTATATGCCCAAAGCATGGATCTTTTATCCCTTGAAAACTATCAACCTCCCTTCCTGTCAACGCCCCATATGAGTGGGCCTTTCCATAATCAATAATTTACCATTCTGCTGTGAATTGTGATTGTTATATTTCTTTTTAAGTCTGTTAATAAGTCTTAATTGCCGTTCTGCGGTGAAGTTACATTGTACTACAGCCATTTATATGGTGTATTAAAAGGAAATATACATACGTCCTATTAGCCGTTCTGCAGTGAATTGTGATTGTTATACTTCTTTTTTTGGGGTGTATTAATAGGGAAAAAAATGAAAAAAAATATGTCATAATTGCCATTCAGAGGTGAAGTTAAATTGTACTACAGCCATTTACGGGGTGTATTAATAGGAAAGATACATACATCCTATTTGCCGTTCTGCAGTGAATTATGATTGTTATATTTCTTTTCTGGAGGTGTAGTAATTAGAAAAAGAATACATCTTAATTGCTGTTCTGCAGTGAAGTTACATTGCACTACAGCCATTTACGTGGTGTATTAAAAGGAAATATACATATGTACCATTAGCCGTTCTGCAGTGAATTGTGATTGTTATATTTATTTTTTGGGTGTCTATTGATAGAAAAAAAAAAGGAAAAAAATATATGTCATAATTGCCATTCAGAGGTGAAGTTAAATTGTACTATAGCCAATTACGGGTTGTATTAATAGGAAAGATACGTACATCCTATTTGCCGTTCTGCAGTGAATTATGATTGTTATATTTCTTTTTTGGGGGTGTAGTAATTGGAAAAAGAATGTGTCTCAATTGCTGCTCTGCGGTGAAGTTACATTGTACTACAGCCATTTACGTGGTGTATTAAAAGGAAATATATTTACGGTACGTCCCATTAACCGCTCTGTGGTGAATTGTGATTTTTATATTAATTTTTTGGGGGTGTATTAATAGAAAAAAAAAAATATATATATGTCATAATTGCCATTCAGAGGAGAAGTTAAATTGTACTACAGCCATTTGCGGGGTGTATTAATAGGAAAGATACGTACATACTATTTGTCGTTCTGCGGTGAATTGTGATTGGGTGTGTAGTAATAGGAAAAATAATACGTCTTAATTGCCGTTCTGCGGTAAAGTTACATTTTACTACAGCTATTTATGGGAAGCATTGAAGGGAAATAAACCTACTTCCTATTATCTGTTCTGCAGTAAATTGTGATTGTCATTTTATTTTTTGGGAAGAGTTTATTAATCAGAAAAATAAATATATGTCTTAAATGCTGTTTAGCGTTGAAGTTACATTGTACTACAGCCTTTTTTGGGGGGGAGGGATTATATTATTTTTAATTTCATTCTTTTATTATACAGTATGTCAGATAGACAGGTGACAGGCCCTTCAAAGGTAATGGGCAGTGGCCAAAATGTTTCTGTTGCAGGCAGCAGAAGAAGGGGGGTGGCAGCAGGAGTTGCAGCGAGAGGCCTAAGCTCCCGGTGTCATTTAGCAGTCATGTCTTGACCAGCAACCCAGCGATATTTGAAGGGTTGACTCGATCTTCGGCTTTGTTGAAAGTGACATCAGTGACCCTCAGCCAAGAGTTGGTGGGTTCCTCTGACACGACGCTTAGTTGGCATGGCCCGGGAGCAGGTCCTGTGCCCCCACCTGTTCTCAACCTTCCTCTGTCATTTTCATTTCCCTCCGCGTGAAAAGTATTATATTCTGTAGGCTTGGCTCCACTTCTCAGTGAGGAGGAGCTACTAGAGGACAGTCAACAGCTACAGCTTGCTCTGGTAGGCGGGCAAGTAGTGATGATGAGAGTTGCGTGGGAGCAGGTGGCCTTGAGACCGTTGAGTGGGACATCAGTGACGTGCAGACAGTAGCGGATGATGATAATGTCTCACACTTCGGAGCTTTATGAAGAAGGGACTTCATCATTATCATCAGGAGAAGAGGGTGGCAGCTTGTACGCAGCAATGACTTGTAGAGCTGTAACTACAGTCAAGGACAATATATGTCCTTTACGGCCCACTGGGTAAATGTGGTTCCCGCCCAGCCTCACCAGCAACGTGGCCAGGTGACGCCACTTCTGCCTCCACGTTCTCACGCCGTTGGTCCTGCGACAATGTCCGGCTCTGCCTCCTCATCCTTCACATGTCCTCAGCCTCCACTGCATAGACAATTCACAGTGCTCCTCCAGCATACAACATGTGCAGGGCACAGCAGTGTCAAGCTGATCTGCACCTAGTTTTCCTGGGCAAATGGAGTCACACCAGGGAGGAACTGCTACGGGTACTATATTGTGATGTTGTGATAGATCACTGTGACCTTTACCCTTTTTCTCCTGATGCATGATGGGGGAGGAGGAGCTGTACCAGGAAGTCAGACAGTGTGTGTGAGGGGAACTGGAAGCAGACACATGAGGCTGAGAAGGGATTACATCTGATAAGGACAGAAGCTGTTGGAATAAGACTCCTCCATGTAAGAATGCAATAATGTTCTGAGTAATAAACCTTGCTCTGGTTAAGTAGTACATCGGCCTGTGTGCGTAACTTGCTGAGCAGATACCGGCAGCATTGCCAGCAGCACCTGAGAGACACAGAGTGTCCAGGGGACATAACAGTGGCGACGAGGATTGTGGATTTTAGCACACATGGCCTTCATAGGGTTTATTCAACCATTTGATCCTGCAGCTGAGTCATGGACCTCCTGGGTGGAGAGGCTGGAACAGTATATGGAAGCGAATAATGTGACTGTTGAAAAGAGAAGTGCAGTTTTTCTCACTGCATTGGGTCAAGCTGCATATGGAACCCTCAGAGACCTTGTTTCTCCAGACAAGCCAGCCTCTAAGTCCCTGCCTGAGTTAATTCAGACGCTACATACACACTACAACCCGAAGCCGTTGGAAATCGCGGAGCGGTTTAAATTCTACGGTAGAAGGCAGCAGGCCGGGGAGGATGTAAAGACATATATCATTGCTTTACGTAAACTGGCTGCCACTTGTCAGTTTGGAGACTACCTACAGACGGCTCTCCGTGACATGTTCGTCATGGGACTCTGCGACCCAGCCATACAGAAACGTTTACTCACAGAACCCGACTTGACTCTGACGAAAGCCACTGACCTTGCTACGGTCATGGAGTTGGCAACACGGGACGCCACCCTACTGAAGGCACCACCTACAACTCCTGCAAGCCAGGGTGAGGAAATATTCCACACTGCTATCACTCAACGCTCGAGACGCCCGTCCCCTGCCACTCAGCTTAAACCTCGCCACCCTAATTCTTCTGTCTCTGGGACCCCGACTTGCTACCGTTGTGGTAACAATACTCACAGTGCGCCTGCTTGCAAGTTCAAGGATGTTGTTTGTTTTCGCTGTGGGAAGACTGGTCATATTGGGCGCGTTTGTCGCAGTCCCCGAACACTACCACAAAAGATAGACGTAAACAGACATTCCGTGTGGATATGGACAATAACGGTTTTAGCTCTGATGAGGAGACATGTGTCCAGCATGTTGGACTGTTTCGAGTAGCTGGGAGTACTCCGGCGATTAAAGTGGATGTCACACTCAATGGCTGTCCTGTCTCCATGGATGTTGATACAGGGGCAGCTGTGTCTGTCATTTCATGGACTGATTTAAAGGCATCGGGTCTGTCCCTGCCGCTAAAACCTACAAAGCTCACGCTACAAACCTACAGCAAGGAACTACTACAGCCCTTGGGTTATGTAAAGCCCCTTGTTACATTAGGCAACCACAGTCAAAGTCTACGCCTTTATGTTGTAAGGAATGGAGGTCCTCCGCTGTATGGAAGGGACTGGATCAAAGCCCTGGGCATGCCTCCTTTTACCATTGCCCAATGTACATTGCTTTCTAACGTAGACCATTGGGTGGAATCCCTGAAGTCACGTTTTAAAGAGGTTTTTGAGGACTCTTTGGGCACCGTAAAAGGAAAGATGGCCCACCTCCTCTTGAAGCCTGGTGCTACACCTCATTTTTGTAAGGCAAGATCAGTACCTTTTGCCTTGCGGAAAAAAGTGGAAGCAGAGCTGGACCACCTATTGGCTGAAAAGATCATAACGAAAGTGGATAGAAGTGAATGGGCATCACCAATTGTGCCTGTCAAGAAAAAGAATGGAGACATTAGGATTTGTGGTGATTTCAGGGTAGCTCTGAACAACCAACTTCTTGTGGATCAATACCCATTGCCTCGACTTGAAGATTTATTTGGCTCACTGGCTGGGGGGCAAAAGTTTACAAAAATAGACTTAAAGCAAGCTTACCTGCAACTGCAAGTACACCCAGATTCACGCCATCTGTTGACCATTAACACTCATAAAGGATTATTCCAGTATAACCGCATGGTTTTTGGCATAGCCCCAGCTCCAGCCATCTGGCAGCGGATCATGGATGAGGTACTGGCAGGAATACCTTTCACCCAATGTCTACTGGATGACATGCTCATCACTGGTCCCACTGATGAAGAACACAGAAAGAATGTTGAAGCTGTGCTAGGGAGACTCCAAAAGTATGGGTTACGTGTTAATCTGTCAAAATGCGAATTTCTCAAGTCTCAACTGGAGTTTTGTGCCCACACGGTGGACCGTCATGGGTTACACACTACTGAAGAAAAGGTTAAAGCCCTTACCCATGCCCCTACCCCCCGGAATGTCACCCAGCTCAGGTCCTACCTTGGCCTCCTAAATTACTACCACCGTTTCTTGCCGAACCTAGCGCACCAGCTCTACCCATTACATCGCTTACTGGATGCAAGAGCTAAATGGATATGGACAGACAAATGTGAAGAAGCTTTTCGGCTTTCTAAAGAACTCATTCTGTCTTCTCGAGTTCTGGTCCACTATGATTTAAAGAAACCCGTCATCCTGGCTTGTGATGCCTCGCCTTATGGACTGGGTGCAGTGCTTTCCCATGTCATGCCGGATGGCACGGAGCGCCCCATTTCTTTTGCCTCCAGGTCTTTAACCTCAGCAGAACAAAACTACTCCCAGATTGACAAGGAAGCTTTGGCCATTGTATGGGCCACAAAAAAATTTCACGCGTACGTCTATGGTCGGGAGTTCACACTTATCACTGACCACAAACCTCTGTTGTCAATACTGAACCCTCAGAAAGGAATTTCTACAACAACCGCATCTCGCTTACAAAGGTACGCTTTATTTTTAGGAGCTTATGCTTATTCGATCAGATACCGCTCCCATGATACCCATGGCAATGCAGATGCATTTTCCAGATTGCCACTAAGAGATGACCACCCACTAAGAGAGGTACGTGTAGTGGAAGTACACAGGCCACAATCTTGCATGTCCACCTCCCTGATTGCCAGACATACAGCCACAGATCCTTTCCTGTCTCAGATATTCTCTTATGTTCAGACTGGATGGCCAGAGAGTGTTTCAGGTGACTTTCGTCCGTACTTTGCCAGAAAATGTGAGCTTGTGACTAATGCTGGTTGCCTACAATGGGGCAATAGAGTGATTGTACCCCAGTACTTGCAATCAACCATGCTAAGGATACTGCATGAAGGCCATCCTGGTGTGGTGCGCATGAAGCAGCGGGCCCGGAGCTATGTTTGGTGGCCACAAATGGATACAGCAATTGAAGATTATGTTGCTCAATGTCCTGGGTGCTGTCAAGCCCAGCGACCCCAAAAGAGAGGAACCCTGCAACCTTGGCCATGGCCAACAGAACCGTGGTCCAGACTCCATCTTGATTTTGCTGGCCCCATCCAGGGTAAAATGTATTTGATCGTGGTAGATGCACATTCCAAATGGCCGGAGGTTTTTCAAATGCCTTCTATTACCTCAGCTGCTACCATTCTAGTCTTAAGGAAGCTCTTTGCTCAATTTGGCTTGCCTACAGCCATAGTCTCCGACAATGGAACTCAATTTACATCGCATAAGTTTCAATCCTTCCTTAGTGGTTTGGGTGTCCAACACTACAAAACGGCTCCTTATCATCCAGCTTCAAATGGGCTGGCAGAACGATTTGTGGAGTCATTTAAGAAGCACTTACTGTCCACTCTGGACCAGGTTGGACTGTCAGAAGAGAAGCTGCTGGAATTCTTGATCATGTACCGTAACACGAAACACGCTACTACTGGGCTGTCACCGGCTTTTCTTATGTTTGGCAGGCATCTCCGCACCAAACTTGATTTATTTCGTCCGCAGGAGCAGTCACCAACACCTCCGCCGCCGGGCCGTCTGGGATTCCGTGCCGGTGATCTTGTATGGTCTCAGAATTACAGAGCTTTGCCTCCTTGGCTTCCTGGTGTTATTGATGGAACTCTTGGCAGAAGAATGTACCTTGTCCGCCTGGAGGAAGGCATTTGTGTTCGGCGACACCTTTCACAATTGAGGAAACGCATTTGCCGGCCACTAGTGACAAAACCGACCCTTCTTTCTGACCACCCACCAGAGTCTACTCTGAACTCTGCTGGTGACATATGGCATGGTGTCTGGCATGATCCCACAAGTTTACACCCAAACCCTGAACCGGTTGGTGACCATATTCCTGAGGAGCCCGGACATGTGCCTGAAGTTGCAGAGCCTGATTTGTCTGTGGGACGCCCACTGACCTCTCCAGTACCTTTGACTGACTTTATTCCTCCCGGTGCTGTACCTCTGCGTAGGTCTACCCGTCAAAGACGTCAAACGCCTCGCTGGCAAAGTGCTGAAATCTTACGGGACACATTGGAGGTCAGGGAACAGAGACAAAGGGCTCATGAAGTGCTGCGGAAATCACAGAACTGAGTTGGAGATACTACTTGCTGAACTGATCTCGCTTGCCTTGTTATGTTATGTGTTCAACATTTTGTTCTCTTGTTATGTTTTTTTTTTTTTTTTTGGGGGAGGAAAGGAGGTGTGATGTTGTGATAGATCACTGTGACCTTTACCCTTTTTCTCCTGATGCATGATGGGGGAGGAGGAGCTGTACCAGGAAGTCAGACAGTGTGTGTGAGGGGAACTGGAAGCAGACACATGAGGCTGAGAAGGGATTACATCTGATAAGGACAGAAGCTGTTGGAATAAGACTCCTCCATGTAAGAATGCCATAATGTTCTGAGTAATAAACCTTGCTCTGGTTAAGTAGTACATCGGCCTGTGTGCGTAACTTGCTGAGCAGATACCGGCAGCATTGCCAGCAGCACCTGAGAGACACAGAGTGTCCAGGGGACATAACATATATCAAGAAATTTTATCCTGGCTTTCTCCTCGACAACTCAAAATCGGAACTATGGTGACCAACAACCGGGAAGAAAATGGTGTCAGCGCTGCATCAAGGAGGGCTGAGCCATGCTCCCTGCATGGCGCAAGTGCTCAATCTGGTTGTAAAGTGGGTCCTGAAGTTTTCACCTTCTGCACGACACCCTGAAACCGGCCAGGAAACTTTGCATGTACTTCAGTCACTCGTGGACTGCAAAGCACACCCTCCTTGAGCTGCAGCGGCAAAAAGGCGTCCCCCAACTTAGGCTGAGATGCAACGTTTTCTACCCGTTGGAATTAGAGATGAGAAAATCAGTGGAATTCAATCTGAATTTCAGGAAAAATTCGATTTGCACCGAATACGAATTTCCTCATGCTTAGTAGTAACGAATCACAATTTTTCCTAAAATGGCCGCTGCACGTGTTAGGAGATGGATAACCCACAATGCCGTGCTTGGAGCCAATCAGCAGCCAGCCCTGTGATGTCACAGCCCTATAAATAGCTTCAGACATTATGGATTTAGCCATTTTCCAGTGTACTTAGTGCAGGGAGAGACATCAGCAGGCGCTAGGGACAGTGGTAGAAAAGAATTTAAAACTTTTATTTTGCTGTATAGAAGTTAAGGGAAAGGATAGGGAGGAATCATTCCACAGTATTGAAGCAGAACAGGGTTCAGTAGGGGAGTTTACAGCCAGGGTAATAGGAACAGTCCTATTACACCTTGCTGCACTGACTGGGGATCCAAATTGCCATAATACAGCTCTGTAATTCCAGCAAACCGTTCTTGCTATTGGGGTGCAAGTGCTGTTTGATACAGCCATTAACAGGGTTTATTAAAAGAAAATATTTCTACGTCTTTTTTTAACTTGTGCGGTGCATTTCTATGTTCTAAAGCATTTTTTGGCTTGTATTAGTGGGGAAAAAAGTGCTTATTAGCGGTTGTATGGTGAAGTGAGAAAATTACAGCCCTTTTTGGCGTGTATTAGTGACAAAAAATATATATTATTTGTCGTTCAGTAGTGCAGTTTTATATTCTAAAGCCCTTTTTGGTGTGTATTAGTGGCACACAAATATAAATTATTTGCCATTCAGAGTTGCATTTATATGTTCTAAAGCTTTTTGTAGTGTGTTTAAAGAGGACCTTTCACTCGTATACAAACTAAAAACTAACTATATCAGTGGGCAGAGCGGCGCCCAGGGGTCCCCCTGCACTTACTAGTATGCCTGGGTGCCGCTCCGTTCACCCGGTATAGGCTCCGGTGTCTCAGCTCCATCTGTTGTACTGGACTGATTTTTTGTAGGAGGCGTGTCCCTTGCTGCAGTGCTGGCCAATCACAGCACACAGCTCATAGCCTGGCTATGAGCTGTGCGCTGCGATTGGCCAGTGCTGCAGCAAGGGACACGCCTCCTACAAAAAATCAGTCCAATACAACAGACGGAGCTGAGACACCGGAGCCTATACCCGGCGAACGGAGCGGCGCCCAGGCATACTAGTAAGTGCAGGGGGACCCCTGGGCGCCGCTCTGCCCACAGATAGAGTTCGTTTTTAGTTTGTATACGAGTGAAAGGTCCTCTTTAAGTGGAAAAAAGAAAGGGCCTATTTGGCGTTCAGCAATGCAGTAATATGTTCTAAAGCCCTTTTTGGCATGTATACAGTAAGTGGAAAAAAGTAAGGGTCTATTTGCCGTTCAGCGGTGCAGTTATATGTTATTAAGCCCTTTTTGGCGTGTATTACTGGCAAAAAAATATATATTATTTGCCGTTCTGAGGTGCAGTTACATGTGCTTAAAGGGACACTGACAGGCCAAATCAGCATATTTAGTTATATATATGACATTACAGGTCTTATAAAGTCTATCAAAAGCATCTAAGTATCCCCCCTGTCCACCTTATAAATACCGAAAACTAAAGTTTTATAACCTGCTTGTCTCGTCACCAATCTGCCCAAGGGGCGGCGTTTAATCTCAAATTGCGCCCAGCCAACCGCTCCCAACTGCCGTTCTGAAGCCCCGCCCAGCTCATCAATATTTACTTCGCTGGGCGGCGGCTACAACTCTCCGCAGTCAAGATCCTGCGCATGGCCAATTGAATCCTCTGGGCATCGTCCTCGTCTAATCTTCTGCACTTGCGCCTGGCCGGGGTTACATCGCGCCTGTGTACAGACCCAGCCTGTGTCTTCAAGGCCGCTGCAGCCTCTGCTTCATGTGCATGCGCCGGGCACTGTTCAGAGCAGCGCTTCAGAGCGCTGCTCACTTACATCTCGCAGGATCTTGACTGGGGAGAGTTGTAGCCGCCGCCCAGCGAAGTGAATATTGATGAGCTGGGCGGGGCTTCATAACGGCAGTTGGGAGCGGCTGGCTGGGCGCAATTTGAGATTAAACGCCGCCCCATGGTCAGATTGGTGACGAGACAAGCAGGTTATAAAACTTTAGTTTTCGGTATTTATAAGGTGGACAGGGGGGATACTTAGATGCTTTTAATAGACTTTATAAGACCTGTAATGTCATATATATAACTAACTATGCTGATCTGGCCTGTCAGAGTCCCTTTAAGCTTTTTGTGGCGTGTATAAGTGGAAAAAAATAAGGGCATATTTGCCGTTCAGCAGTGCAGTTATATGTTCTAAAGCCCTTTTTGGTGTGTATTAGTGGAACAGAAGAAAGTATTTACCGTTGTGTGGTAAAGTGAGAAAATTACAGGCCAAAAAATTAATATTATTTGCAGTTCAGCGGTGCAGTTATATGTTCTAAAGCTTTTTGTGGCGTGTATAAGTGGAAAAAATAAGTGCCTATTTGCTGTTCAGCGGTGCAGTTATATGTTCATAAGCCCTTTTTGACGTGTATTAGTGGCACTCAAAAAAGTATTTGCCGTTGTGTGGTGAAGTGAGGAAATGACAGCCCTTTTTTGGCGTGTATTAGTGGCCAAAAAATATATTTGCAGTTCAGTGGTGCAGTTATATGTTCTGAAACACTTTTTTGCATGTATTAGTGGCACAAAAAAAAGTATTTGCCGTTGTGTTGTGAAGTGAGAAAATACAGCCCTTTTTGGAGTGTATTAGTGGTGAAAAAATATATATTTGCCCTTCAGCGGTGCAGTAATATGTTCTAAAGCCCTTTTTGCCGTGTATTAGTGGCAATATATATATATATATATATATATATATATATATATATACAGTTGCAAGAAAAAGTATGTGAACCCTTTGGATTTCTGCACAAATTGGTCATAAAATGTAATCTGATCTTCATCTAAGTCGCAACAATAGACATTCACAGTCTGCTTAAACTAATAACACGCAAATAATTAAATGTTACCATGTTTTTATTGAACACACCATGTAAACATTCACAATCCAGGTGTCACGGACGGTGTACAGGAAACAAGACAATGCAACATGCATATATGACTCACTGGATCCAAAGCTAAGGAACCAAAAGGGAGACCCCTGCACAAGAACTGGCACTTTCCCTGGCTGCTCAGCCTATGCAAAGATCCCAAAGGTGGATGGTTGCATATCCACGTACCTCGACTATATAACCCCTGAACACCCTACAATAGTGAGGGGACACGACCACCGGCTCCCTACACCAGACACGGAGGGAGTCAGGGTTACCTGGGATCCAGCAAACAGAAAATAACAGATAAATGTACAGCACTTAACTTTGTAGCAGACTGGGAAACAGGATCAGCATGAACACACACTCCAGGAAGTAGTATAAGCCACCCAGTAATGCATTATGGGGCGGAATTTAAAGGGATGCAATCAGTCCAACTACATGACAGCTGAGAGAGGCTAACGAGATGAGGAACTGAACACCACAACAAAGAAAACTCAAGGATGAGGTTCTGAAAGGCTTCTGTCAGAGCTTCTCAGCTGTCTTGTTGTGACAGTACCCCTCCCTCTACGAGTGGACTCCGGACACTCGGAGCCCACCTTCTCAGGATGGGACCTATGGAAAGCCCTGATGAGACGAGTGGCCTTAATGTCTGTCACTGGGACCCACATCCTCTCCTCAGGACCATAACCCTCCCAATGAACAAGGTACTGGAGAGAACCGCAGACAACACGAGAATCCACAATCCTAGAGACCTGAAATTCAAGATTCCCATCAACCATAATCAGAGGAGGAGGCAAAGGCGAGGGTACAATGGGTTGAACATAAGGTTTTATGAAAAACATTATGGATCTTCCAAGTCTGAGGAAGATCAAGACGGTAGGCAACAGGATTGATTACAGACAGGATTTTGTAAGGCCCAATAAACCTAGGACCCAACTTCCAGGAGGGAACCTTCAATTTGATATTCTTGGTAGACAACCACACCAGATCACCGACATTCAGGTCCGGACCAAGCACACGTCTCTTATCTGCCACACGCTTATATCTCTCACTCATGCTCTTTAGATTATCCTGAATCTTTTGCCAAATAGATGACAAAGATGAGGAGAATCTGTCCTCATCAGGTAAACCAGAAGACCCCTCTCCCGAGAAAGTCCCAAACTGCGGATGAAACCCATATGCACCAAAAAATGGTGATTTATCAGAGGATTCCTGACGACGGTTATTTAAAGCAAACTCAGCAAGGGACAAAAAAGAACACCAATCCTCCTGATTCTCCGCCACAAAACAGCGCAGATATGTCTCCAGATTCTGATTGACGCGCTCCGTCTGGCCATTCGACTGCGAGTGGAAAGCAGAAGAGAATGACAACCGAACCCCCAAGCGAGAACAGAAAGCCTTCCAGAATCTGGAAACAAACTGCGTGCCCCTATCAGAGACTATGTCTTAAGGAATACCGTGCAATTTGACAATGTGATCAATAAATGCCTGCGCCAGCGTCTTAGCATTGGGCAAACCAGGAAAAGGGATGAAATGCACCATTTTGCTAAAACGGTCCACCACCACCAGAATCACAGTCTTCCCCGAGGAACGAGGCAGGTCCGTTATGAAGTCCATGGACAGATGTGTCCAAGGGCGGGAAGGAATGGGTAAGGGAAGGAGAGGACCTGACGGCCGTGAATGAGGGGCTTTGGCACGAGCGCAAGTCTTGCAGGCTGCCACAAAACCCTCAACCGACTTACGAAGCGCAGGCCACCAGAATCTCCAAGCGATGAGATCCAGTGTGGCTCTTGCCCCCGGGTGCCCAGCAAGGACCGTATCGTGGTGTTCCTTAAAAATCTTGTGTCTTAAAGCGAGAGGCACAAACAACCTCCCAGGAGGACAAAGATCAGGAGCCTCTGACTGAGCTGCCTGCACCTCTGCCTCCAATTCAGAAAAAAGAGCAGAGACCACCACACCTTCGGCCAAAATGGGACGCGGGTCTTCAAAATTCCCGCCTCCCGGTAAACAACGTGACAGGGCATCTGCCTTCACATTCTTAACCCCAGGGCGGAACGTGACAACAAAATTAAATCTTGAAAAGAACAAAGACCATCTGGCCTGTCTCGGGTTCAGACGCTTGGCTGACTCCAAGTAGGCCAGATTTTTATGATCAGTAAACACGGTAATAGGGTGTCTGGCTCCCTCTAGCCAATGGCGCCATTCCTCAAAAGCCAACTTGATGGCCAACAATTCCCTATCTCCCACATCGTAATTTCTCTCTGCGGAGGAGAGTTTTTTCGAGAAAAAGGCACACAGTCGCCATTTGGCAGGAGAGGAACCCTGAGACAAGACCGCACCCACACCCACCTCAGAAGCATCAACCTCAACTATGAAGGGTAAAGAAATATCAGGTTGCACCAAGATGGGAGCGGAAGCAAAACTCTCCTTGATATTAGAAAAAGCCTTACGCGCCTCTACTGACCAAGAAGAAAAATCTACCCCATTTCTGGTCATATCAGTGAGTGGTTTAACAATAGAGGAATAATTCAAAATAAACTTCCTGTAATAATTGGCAAAGCCCAAAAAACGCATCAGCGCCTTCTGATTCTCAGGAAGCTCCCACTCAAGCACAGCGCGGACCTTCTCGGGGTCCATGCGAAAACCAGAAGCGGAGAGAAGAAACCCCAGAAATTGAATTTCTGGAACCGCAAACACACATTTTTCCAGTTTCGCATTAAATTTATTCTCCCGCAGGATGAGCAAGACCTGACGTAAATGTTCCTTATGAGTTTTGAAGTCAGGAGAAAAAATCAAAATGTCATCCAAATACACTAATACAAATTTTCTCATCAAATGATAAAAAATGCTGTTCACGAAATGCCGTCTTCCATTCGTCTCCTTCTCTGACCCTGACCAGGTTGTATGCCCCTCTTAGATCTAATTTGGAAAAGACTTTAGCCCCAACAACCTGGTTAAACAGGTCCGGGATCAGAGGAAGCGGATAAGGGTCATGAATAGTGATACTGTTCAGCTCCTTGAAATCCAGACAAGGTCTTAAAGAACCATCTTTTTTCTTAACAAAGAAAAAACCAGCGGCAACAGGTGACTTCGAGGGTCGTATGTGTCCTTTTCTCAGACTCTCAGAGATATAAGCACGCATAGCGATCCTTTCAGGTTGGGAAAGATTGTATAAACGAGATTTAGGCAGCTTGGCGCCTGGGATGAGATTAATAGGGCAATCGTACTCCCTGTGCGGGGGCAAATCCTGAACTCCACTCTCAGAGAAGACATCCGAAAATTCAGAGAGAAAAGATGGTACAGTCTTAGTAGCAACCTCCGAAACAGATGTCGTGAGGCAATTCTCTCTGCAAAAGTCACTCCAACCATTTATTTGCCTCGCTTGCCAATCAATGGTGGGTTTATGTTTAGTGAGCCAGGGTAGCCCCAACACTAGAGGAGTAGGCAAACCACTAAGGACGAAACATGACACATCCTCAACATGAGCATCACTCACAATTAAACGGATATTGTGAACTATGCCCTTTAATGATTTCTGAGAAAGTGGAGCGGAATCAATAGCAAAAACAGGAATATCCTTTCCCAAAGTGCACACCTGGAAACCATGAGTTATTGCAAATTGATTATCAATGAGATTGACCGCTGCTCCACTATCCACAAAAATCTCACAAGAAATGCTCTTGCTCTCTAGCGCCATCCTAGCAGGCTGGACAAAACGGGAACTACAAGCAAACGGAAAACCTTCAATTTCCGCCTCAACCCTGCCAATAGTAACAGACGGAACATTTTTAAAAGATTTTTTCCTCTTTGTTTCTTTATTACTCCCAGAGAACTGCCTGAATCTCCTAGAGGGACAAACATTTGCCAAATGATTTATACCTCCACAACAAAAACAAACCCTCCCATGCGGGCTGAATCTTCTATTGTCAGAAGCAATCAACCCCAGCTGCATGGGCTCCTGCTCAGAAGGGGCTGACAGCGACTGAGACCCCTGCGCACAGAATGGGACCGCTGCACTGTCCTGGGACTGAGTATGACAGGAAGGAGAGATCTCTCCTCTCTCTCTAAGACGCCTGTCAGTACGAACGGCCTGAGACATAGCAGAGTCCAAGGAAATAGGCCTTTCATGAAAGGCAAATGCATCTTTCAATCCCTCTGAAAGACCATGGCAAAATTGACTTCGGAGTGCAGCATCAATCCAACCAGTATCAGCTGCCCATCTCCGAAATTCTGAGCAGTATATCTCTGCGGATTGTTTACCCTGGCATAATAGACGTAGTCTAGACTCAGCCAGAGCAATACGATCCGGATCATCATATATCTGATCCAGGGCTAAAAAGAATTCATCCACTGAACGGAGGGGCCGTGCCCCCTCCGGCAGCGAAAAGGCCCAGGACTGAGCGTTACCCCTGAGCAGCGATATAATGATCCCCACCCTCCGTTCCTCATCACCAGAGGAATGGGGAAGAAGGTGAAAATGGAGTTTGCAAGCCTCTCTAAAACGCACAAAATTCTCATTACCCCCGGAAAACGTATCCGGGAGCGAGATCTTAGTCCCAGAACAAACTCCATGAACGCCAGCTGAACCGGTCACTTGAAGCTGAGAAAAAGTCCTGCGGAGATCAGCTACCTCCAATGAAAGACCCTGAAGGCGTTCAGCCAAAAGTGAAACCGGATCCATGCTTGAGACGGTTTTGGCAGCTTATAATGTCACGGACGGTGTACAGGAAACAAGACAATGCAACATGCATATATGACTCACTGGATCCAAAGCTAAGGAACCAAAAGGGAGACCCCTGCACAAGACCTGGCACTTTCCCTGGCTGCTCAGCCTATGCAAAGATCCCAAAGGTGGATGGTTGCATATCCACGTACCTCGACTATATAACCCCTGAACACCCTACAATAGTGAGGGGACACGACCACCGGCTCCCTACACCAGACACGGAGGGAGTCAGGGTCACTTGGGATCCAGCAAACAGAAAATAACAGATAAACGTACAGCACTTAACTTTGTAGCAGACTGGGAAACAGGATCAGCATGCACACACACTCCAGGAAGTAGTATAAGCCGCCCAGTAATGCATTATGGGGCGGAATTTAAAGGGATGCAATCAGTCCAACTACATGACAGCTGAGAGAGGCTAACGAGATGAGGAACTGAACACCACAACAAAGAAAACTCAAGGAGGAGGTTCTGAAAGGCTTCTGTCAGAGCTTCTCAGCTGTCTGGTTGTGACAGCAGGTGGAAAAAGTATGTGAACCCCTAGACTAATGACATCTCCAAGAGCTAATTGTAGGGAGGTGTCAGCCAACTGGAGTCCAATCAATGAGATGAGATTGGAGGTGTTGCTTACAGCTGCCCTGACCTATAAAAAACACACACCAGTTCTGGGTTTGCTTTTCACAAGAAGCATTGCCGAGATGTGAATGATACCTTGCACAAAAGAGCTCTCAGAAGACCTACGATTAAGAATTGTTGACTTGCATAAAGCTGGAAAGGGTTATAAAAGTATAATCAAAAGCCTTGCTGTTTATCAGTCCACGGTAAGACAATTTGTTTATAAATGGAGAAAGTTCAACACTGCTGCTACTCTCCCTAGGAGTGGCCGTCCTGTAAAGATAACTGCAAGAGCACAGCGCAGACTGCTCAATGAGGTGAAACAGAATCCTTGAGTGTCAGCTAAATACTTACAAAAGTGTCTGGCATATGCTAGCATCCCTGTTAGCGAATCTACAATACGTAAAACACTAAACAAGAATGGATTTCATGGGAGGATACCACAGAGGAAGCCACTGCTGTCCAAAAAAAACATTGCTGCATGTTTACAGTTTGCACAAGAGCACCTGGATGTTCCACAGCAGTACTGGCAAAATATTCTGTGGACAGATGAAACCAAAGTTGAGTTGTTTGGAAGAAACACACAACACTATGTGTGGAGAAAAAGAGGCACAGCACACCAACATCAAAACCTCATCCCAACTGTGAAGTATGGTGGTGGGGGCATCATGGTTTGGGGCTGCTTTGCTGCGTCAGGGCCTGGACGGATTGCTATCATCGAAGGAAAAATGAATTCCCAAGTTTATCATGACATTTTGCAGGAGAACTTAAGGCCATCTGTCCACCAGCTGAAGCTCAACAGAAGATGGGTGTTGCAACAGGACAACGACCCAAAGCATAGAAGTAAATCAACAACAGAATGGCTTAAACAGAAGAAAATACTCCTTCTGGAGTGGCCCAGTCAGAGTCCTGACCTCAACCCGATTGAGATGCTGTGGCATGACCTCAAGAAAGCGATTCACACCAGACATCACAAGAATATTGCTGAACTGAAACATTTCTGTAAAGAGAAATGGCCAAGAATTACTCCTGACCATTGTGCACGTCTGATCTGCAACTACAGGAAACGTTTGGTTGAAGTTATTGCTGCCGAAGGAGGTTCAACCAGTTATTAAATCCAAGGGTTCACATACTTTTTCCACCTGCACTGTGAATGTTTACATGGTGTGTTCAATAAAAACATGGTAACATTTAATTCTTTGTGTGTTATTAGTTTAAGCAGACTGTGATTGTCTATTGTTGTGACTTAGATGAAGATCAGATCACATTTTATGACCAATTTGTGCAGAAATTCATATAATTCAAAAGGGTTCACATACTTTTTCTTGCAACTGTATATATATTTGCCATTCAGAGGTGCCATTATATGTTATAAAGTCTGTTAGGCGTGTATTAGTGGCATAAAAAAATATATTTGCTATTTAGTAGTTATATGTAGAGTTGAGCGAACACCTGGATGTTCGGGTTCGAGAAGTTCGGCCGAACTTCCCGGAAATGTTCGGGTTCGGGATCCGAACCCGATCCGAACTTCGTCCCGAACCCGAACCCCATTGAAGTCAATGGGGACCCGAACTTTTCGGCACTAAAAAGGCTGTAAAAAAGCTCAGGAAAGAGCTAGAGGGCTGCAAAAGGCAGCAACATGTAGGTAAATCCCCTGCAAACAAATGTGGATAGGGAAATGAATAAAAATAAAATAAATAAAAATTAACCAATATCAATTGGAGAGAGGTCCCATAGCAGAGAATCTGGCTTCACGTCACCCACCACTGTAACAGTCCATTGTCAGATATTTAGTCCCAGGCACCCAGGCAGAGGAGAGAGGTCCCTTAACAGAGAATCTGGCTTCATGTCAGCAGAGAATCAGTCTTCATGTCATAGCAGAGAATCATGCTTCACGTCACCCACCACTGTAACAGTCCATTGTCATATATTTAGGCCCAGGCACCCAGGCAGAGGAGAGAGGTCCCGTAACAGAGAATCTGTCTTCATGTCAGCAGAGAATCAGTCTGCATGTCATAGCAGAGAATCAGGCTTCACGTCAGCCACCATTGCAACAGTCCATTGGCATATATTTAGGCCCAGCACACAGGCAGAGGAGAGAGGTCCCGTAACAGAGAATATGTCTTCATGTCAGCAGAGAATTAGTCTGCATGTCATAGCAGAAAATCAGGCTTCACGTCAGCCACCACTGCAACAGTCCATTGTCAGATATTTAGGCCCAGCACCCAGGCAGAGAAGAGAGGTCCCGTAACAGAGAATCTGGCTTCATGTCAGCAGAGAATTAGTCTGCATGCCATAGCAGAAAATCAGGCTTCAGGTCAGCCACCACTGCAACAGTCCATTGGCATATATTTAGGCCCAGCACCCAGGCAGAGGAGAGAGGTCCCGTAACAGAGGATCTGGCTTCATGTCAGCAGAGAATCAGTCTGCATGTCATAGCAGAGAATCATGCTTCACGTCAGCCACCACTGCAACAGTCCATTGGCATATAATTAGGCCCAGCACCCAGGCAGAGGAGAGAGGTCCCGTAACAGAGACTCTGGCTTCATGTCAGCAGAGAATCAGTCTGCATGTCATAGCAGAGAATCAGGCTTCACGTCAGCCACCACTGCAACAGTCCATTGTCATATATTTAGGCCCAGCACACAGGCAGAGGAGAGAGGTCCCGTAACAGAGGATCTGGCTTCATGTCAGCAGAGAATCAGTCTGCATGTCATAGCAGAGAATCAGGCTTCACGTCAGCCACCACTGCAACAGTCCATTGTCATATATTTAGGCCCAGCACACAGGCAGAGGAGAGATGTCCCGTAACAGAGAATCTGTCTTCATGTCAGCAGAGAATTTGTCTGTATGTCATAGCAGAAAATCAGGCGTCACGACAGCCACCACTGCAACAGTCCATTGTCAGATATTTAGGCCCAGCACCCAGGCAGAGGAGAGAGGTCCCGTAACAGAGAATCTGGCTTCATGTCAGCAGAGAATTAGTCTGCATGTCATAGCAGAAAATCAGGCTTCACGTCAGCCACCACTGCAACAGTCCATTGTCAGATATTTAGGCCCAGCACCCAGGCAGAGGAGAGAGGTCCCGTAACAGAGAATCTGGCTTCATGTCAGCAGAGAATTCGTCTGCATGTCATAGCAGAGAATCAGGCTTCACGTCACCCAACATTGGAACAGTCCATTGGCATATATTTAGGCCCCGGCACCCAGACAGAGGAGAGGTTCATTTAACTTTGGGTAGCCTCGCAATATAATGGTAAAATGAAAATAAAAATAGGATTGAATGAGGAAGTGCCCTGGAGTACAATAATATATGGTTAAGGGGAGGTAGTTAATGTCTAATCTGCACAAGGGATGGACAGGTCCTTTGGGATCCATGCCTGGTTCATTTTTATGAACGTCAGTTTGTCCACATTGGCTGTAGACAGGCGGCTGCGTTTGTCTGTAATGACGCCCCCTGCCGTGCTGAATACACGTTCAGACAAAACGCTGGCCGCCAGGCAGGCCAGCACCTCCAAGGCATAAAAGGCTAGCTCTGGCCACGTGGACAATTTAGAGACCCAGACGTTGAATGGGGCCGAACCATCAGTCAGTACGTGGAGGGGTGTGCACACGTACTGTTCCACCATGTTAGTGAAATGTTGCCTCCTGCTAACACGTTGCGTATCAGGTGGTGGTGCAGTTAGCTGTGGCGTGTTGACAAAACTTTTCCACATCTCTGACATGCTAACCCTGCCCTCAGAGGAGCTGGCCGTGACACAGCTGCCTTGGCGACCTCTTGCTCCTCCTCTGCCTTGGCCTTGGGCTTCCACTAGTTCCCCTGTGACATTTGGGAATGCTCTCAGTAGCGCGTCTACCAACGTGCGCTTGTACTCGCGCGTCTTACTATCACGCTCCAGTGCAGGAAGTAAGGTGGGCACATTGTCTTTGTACCGTGGATCCAGCAGGGTGGCAACCCAGTAGTCCGCACAGGTTAAAATGTGGGCAACTCTGCTGTCGTTGCGCAGGCACTGCAGCATGTAGTCGCTCATGTGTGCCAGGCTGCCCAGGGGTAAGGACAAGCTGTCCTCTGTGGGAGGCGTATCGTCATCGTCCTGCCTTTGCCCCCAGCCACGCACCAGTGATGGGCCCGAGCTGCCTTGGGTGCCACCCCGCTGTGACCATGCTTCATCCTCATCCTCCTCCACCTCCTCCTCATCCTCGTCCTCCTCGTCCTCCAGTAGTGGGCCCTGGCTGGCCACATTTGTACCTGGCCTCTGCTGTTGCAATTAACCTCCCTCTGAGTCACTTCGAAGAGACTGGCCTGAAAGTGCTAAAAATGACCCCTCTTCCTCCTCCTCCTCCTCCTCCTGGGCCACCTCCTCTTCCATCATCGCCCTAAGTGTTTTCTCAAGGAGACATAGAAGTGGTATTGTAACGCTGATAATGGCGTCATCGCCACTGGCCATGTTGGTGGAGTACTCGAAACAGCGCAACAGGGCACACAGGTCTCGCATGGAGGCCCAGTCATTGGTGGTGAAGTGGTGCTGTTCCGTAGTGCGACTGACCCGTGCGTGCTGCAGCTGAAACTCCACTATGGCCTGCTGCTGCTCGCACAGTCTGTCCAGCATGTGCAAGATGGAGTTCCACCTGGTGGGCACGTCGCATATGAGGCGGTGAGCGGGAAGGCCGAAGTTACGCTGTAGCGCAGACAGGCGAGCAGCGGCAGGATGTGAACGCCGGAAGCGCGAACAGACGGCCCGCACTTTATGCAGCAGCTCTGACATGTCGGGGTAGTTGTGAATGAACTTCTGCACCACCAAATTCAGCACATGCGCCAAGCAAGGGATGTGCGTCAAACCGGCTAGTCCCAGAGCTGCAACGAGATTTCGCCCATTATCGCACACCACCAGGCCGGGCTTGAGGCTCACCGTCAGCAACCACTCGTCGGTCTGTTGTTCTATACCCCACCACAACTCCTGTGCGGTGTGGGGCCTGTCCCCCAAACATATGAGTTTCAGAATGGCCTGCTGACGTTTACCCCGGGCTGTGCTGAAGTTGGTAATGAAGGTGTGTGGCTGACTGGATGAGCAGGTGGAAAAAGAGGAGGAGGAAGCCAAGAAGGAGGAGGTGGCAACAGGAGGCAAAGAATGTTGCCCTGCGATCCTTGGCGGCGGAAGGACGTGCGCCAAACAGCTCTCCGCCTGGGGCCCAGCTGCCACTACATTTACCCAGTGTGCAGTTAGGGAGATATAGCGTCCCTGGCCGTGCTTACTGGTCCACGTATCTGTGGTTAGGTGGACCTTGCCACAGATGGCGTTGAGCAGTGCACACTTGATTTTATCGGATACTTGGTTGTGCAGGGAAGGCACGGCTCTCTTGGAGAAGTAGTGCCGGCTAGGAACAACATACTGTGGGACAGCAAGCGACATGAGCTGTTTGAAATCTAGGCGCTGGGTGACAGGTATAGGTTTACTGACAGAATTAGACTTGGAAATGCACAGTAACGGGTGTGTGAAGTTATTCTGAATGACCCTATGTGCACCTTAAATATGATATACCCTTTTAGGGATAGATTTCAAATAGCTCTGATACAGCAGAAACCACTAAATTATGAAATTGCTAAATTGGGAATTGTATATCAACCCAGAACAAAAAAATGTGCTTTGATGGACACTAAATAACTTGACCAGCCACACCAGTAACGACAGATTTAGCTGGATATAAACTTGAGGCCTAGTATTTAGGCGCTGGGTGACAGGTATACGTTTACTGACAGAATTAGACTGGGATATGGCCAAAAAATAACAGCTTCACCCTGATGTAGGCTTTAGCCAAAAAACAACCACACCATTGAGGGTTAAATGCACTTGGTGACAGGCGCAGCTTGCCCCTGATGTAGTATATGGCCAAAAAATAAACAGACTATTGCTGGTTAAATGCACTTGGTGTGACAGCTTCACCCTGATGTAGGCTTTAGCCAAAAAACAACCACACCATTGAGGGTTAAATGCACTTGGTGACAGGCGCAGCTTGCCCCTGATGTAGTATATGGCCAAAAAATAAACAGACTATTGCTGGTTAAATGCACTTGGTGTGACAGCTTCACCCTGATGTAGGCTTTAGCCAAAAAACAACCACACCATTGAGGGTTAAATGCACTTGGTGACAGGCGCAGCTTGCCCCTGATGTAGTATATGGCCAAAAAATAAACAGACTATTGCTGGTTAAATGCACTTGGTGTGACAGCTTCACCCTGATGTAGGCTTTAGCCAAAAAACAACCACACCATTGAGGGTTAAATGCACTTGGTGACAGGCGCAGCTTGCCCCTGATGTAGTATATGGCCAAAAAATAAACAGACTATTGCTGGTTAAATGCACTTGGTGTGACAGCTTCACCCTGATGTAGGCTTTAGCCAAAAAACAACCACACCATTGAGGGTTAAATGCACTTGGTGACAGGCGCAGCTTGCCCCTGATGTAGTATATGGCCAAAAAATAAACAGACTATTGCTGGTTAAATGCACTTGGTGTGACAGCTTCACCCTGATGTAGGCTTTAGCCAAAAAACAACCACACCATTGAGGGTTAAATGCACTTGGTGACAGGCGCAGCTTGCCCCTGATGTAGTATATGGCCAAAAAATAAACAGACTATTGCTGGTTAAATGCACTTGGTGTGACAGCTTCACCCTGATGTAGGCTTTAGCCAAAAAACAACCACACCATTGAGGGTTAAATGCACTTGGTGACAGGCGCAGCTTGCCCCTGATGTAGTATATGGCCAAAAAATAAACAGACTATTGCTGGTTAAATGCACTTGGTGTGACAGCTTCACCCTGATGTAGGCTTTAGCCAAAAAACAACCACACCATTGAGGGTTAAATGCACTTGGTGACAGGCGCAGCTTGCCCCTGATGTAGTATATGGCCAAAAAATAAACAGACTATTGCTGGTTAAATGCACTTGGTGTGACAGCTTCACCCTGATGTAGGCTTTAGCCAAAAAACAACCACACCATTGAGGGTTAAATGCACTTGGTGACAGGCGCAGCTTGCCCCTGATGTAGTATATGGCCAAAAAATAAACAGACTATTGCTGGTTAAATGCACTTGGTGTGACAGCTTCACCCTGATGTAGGCTTTAGCCAAAAAACAACCACACCATTGAGGGTTAAATGCACTTGGTGACAGGCGCAGCTTGCCCCTGATGTAGTATATGGCCAAAAAATAAACAGACTATTGCTGGTTAAATGCACTTGGTGTGACAGCTTCACCCTGATGTAGGCTTTAGCCAAAAAACAACCACACCATTGAGGGTTAAATGCACCTGGTCGCAGCTTGTGCTGGCGCACCACAAGACACAAAATGGCCGCCGATCACCCCAGAAAAAAGTGACTGACAAACGGTCTGGGCAGCCTAAAAACAGTGATCAATTGAATTTCAGCAGCTCAATGATGCACAGCTGCAGATCGATCGATTAATCAAGTCCTTTGGAGGAGTTAATCTGCCTAATCTCGCCCTACTGTCGCAGCCGCAACCTCTCCCTACGCTAATCAGAGCAGAGTGACGGGCGGCGCTATGTGACTCCAGCTTAAATAGAGGCTGGGTCACATGGTGCTCTGGCCAATCACAGCCATGCCAATAGTAGGCATGGCTGTGACGGCCTCTTGGGGCAAGTAGTATGACGCTTGTTGATTGGCTGCTTTGCAGCCTTTCAAAAAGCGCCAAGAAACCGTCACAAAAGCGCCAAGAAAGCGACGAACACCGAACCCGGACTTTTACGAAAATGTCCGGGTTCGGGTCCGTGTCACGGACACCCCAAAATTCGGTACGAACCCGAACTATACAGTTCGAGTTCGCTCATCCCTACTCAGAACCAGTGCCTTGAGCTTGATAATACGTATACGTTTCCCGTCTACTGCCCCAAGACAGTTTTTAAACTCGCACACCCAATATTTTTCTGAAATTTCAATCCACTGTTGCCTATTTGGATGTGGCATAAATTCTGCATGCAACTGCTCCCACAAAACACGGCACGTATCCTTAACAATCAAGAAAACTGGATATTCCAAGATGAAACTGATAATGGAGTGATGTCAAACTTTCCCCTGTTGCCAGAAATCTATCAGAAGAAAAAAAAAATAAGTGTAAATAAAGATCAGCAAATATGTAAAAAAAAACAAAAAAAACACAATACAGGCTATATTATTTGGATGGCCTTGTTTGGGACCTTAACCCCTTAGGGACCAGGCTCATTTACACCTCAAGGACCAGGCCATTTTTTGCAAATCTGACCAGTGTCACTTTATGTGTGAATAACTTTAAAACGCTTTGACTTATCCAGGCCATTCTGAAATCGTTTTTCCGTCACATATTGTACTTTATGAAACTGGTAAAATGGAGTAAAAAAAAAATCTTTTTTATTTATAAAAAAATACAAAATTTGCCAAAAATTTGGAAAAATTTGCACATTTCCAAGTTTCATTTTCTCTACTTCTATAATACATAGTAATACCTACAAAAATAGTTATTACTTTACATTCCCCATATGTCTACTTAATGTTTGAATCATTTTGGGAATGCCATTTTTTTTTTGGGGGGGGGGGGGGGATGTTACAAGGCTTAGAAGTTTAAAAGCAAATCTTGAAATTTTTCAGAAATGTTCAAAACCCACTTTTCAAGTACCAGTTCAGGTCTGAAGTCACTTTCTGAGGCTTACATAATAGAAACCACCCAAAAATGACCCCATTCTAGAAACTACACCCCTCATGGTATTCAAAACTGATTTTACAAACTTTGTTTACCCTTTAGGTGTTCCACAAGAATTAATGGAAAATAGAGATACAATTTCAAAATTTCACTTTTTTTGGCGGATTTTTCATTTTAATAATTTTTTTCCAGTTACAATGCAAGGGTTAACAGTCAAACAAAACTCAATATTTATGGCTCTGAATCTGTAGTTTACAGAAACACCCCATATGTGGTCATAAACCGCTGTACGGGCACAAGGCATGGCGCAGAAGGAAAAGAATGCCATACGGTTTTTGGAAGGTAGATTTTGCTGGACTGTTTTTTTTTACACCATGTCCCATTTGAAGATACCCTGATGCAGCCCTAGAGTAGAAACTCCAAAAAAGTTACCCCATTCTAGAAACTACACCCCTCAAAGTATTCAAAACTGATTTTAGAAACTCTGTTAACCCTTTAGATGTTCCACAAGAATTAATGGAAAATAGAGATACAATTTGAAAATTTCACTTTTTTGGCAGATTTTACATTTGAATAATTTTTTTCCAGTTACAAAGCAAGGGTTAACAGCCAAACAAAACTCAATATTTATGGGTCTGATTCTGTAGTTTACAGAAACACCCCATATGTGGTCGGAAACTGCTGTACGGGCACACGGCAGGGCGCAGAAGGAAAGGAATGCCATATGGTTTTTGGAAGGCAGATTTTGCTGGACTGTGTTTTTGACACCATGTCCCATTTGAAGCCCCCCTGATGCACCCCTAGAGTAGAAACTACAAAAAAGTGACCCCATTTTAGAAACTATAGAGTGGCAGTTTTGTTGGTACTATTTTAGGGTGCATATGAATTTTGGTTGCTCTATATTACACTTTTTGTGAGGCAAGGTAACAAGAAATAGCTGTTTTGGCACCGTTTTTATTTTTTGTTATTTACAACATTCATCTGACAGGTTAGATCATGTGGTATTTTCATAGACCAGGTTGTCACGGAAGCGGCGATACCTAATATGTATACATTTTTTTATTTATGTAGGTTTTACACAATGATTTCATTTTTGAAACAAAATAAATCATGTTTTAGTGTTTCCAAAGTCTGAGAGCCATAGTTTTTTCAATTTTTGAGCGATTATCTTGGGTAGGGTTTGTTTTTTGTGGGATGAGATGACGGTTTGATTGGCACTATTATGGGGTGTGTATGACTTTTTGTTCGCTTGTTATTACACTTCTTGTGATGTAAGGTTACATAAAAGCTTTTTTTACACCGTTTAAATTTTTTTTATTTTTTACGGTATTCAGCTTAGGGGTTAGGTCATGTGATATTTTTATAGAGCAAGTTATTACAGACGCAGCGATACCTAACATGTATACTTTTTTTATTTATGTAAGTTTTACACAATAATATCATTGAAACAAAAAAAAAATATCATGTTTTAGTATCTCCAGATTCTGTGAGCCATAGCTTTTTCAGTTTTTGGGCGATTATATTGGAGTGCATATGACTTTTTGATCGCTTGCTATTACACTTTTTGTGATGTAAGGTGACAAAAAATGGTTAATTTAGCACAGTTTTTCTTTTACATTTTTTACGGTGTTCATCTGAGGGGTTAAGTCATGTGATATTTTTATAGAGCTGGTCGATATGGACGCAGCAATACCTAATATGTATACTTTTTTAGATAAGTTTTACACAATAATATAATTTTTGAAACAAAAAAAATTATGTTTTAGTGTCTTCATGTTCTGAGAGCCATAGTTTTTTCAGTTTTTGGCAAATATCTTACATAGGGTCTTATTTTTTTGCGGGATGAGATGAAGGTTTGGCACTATTTTGGGGTGCATTTGACTTTTTCATCACTTGCTATTGCACTTTTTGTGATGTAAGGTGACAAAAAATGTTTTATTTAGCACAGTTTTTTTGTTTGTTTTTTACAGTGTTCATCTGAGGGGTTAGGTCATGTGATATGTTTATAGAGCCAGTCATTACGGACGTAATGCATTGGCTGTATGAGTAATACAGTGAGTATTACTCATACAGCTTCCGGCCTGTGAGATCCGGGCGGCAGTGATCGGAAATACACATGACGTAACGGTACGTAATGTGTCCTTAAGTATCGGGACAACATGCCGTACAGGTACGTCATGTGTCCCAAACAGGTTAAACTGGACCACCGTTAAATGCTCAAATGCTTTCCTTTGTTCTGTGGTCATTTCACAGGGCAAAGGACATTGTTTTGGAAATCCAGTGCAACGGGCTCTCCATTGGGAACCATAGGCGTATGCTTCTGGCTAGCATTGCTCACAGTGCTGTCAACGTCTCTAATGGTTGAGATATGGGTAAATCCTGACCATAGAAACTGGTGAAGTCACAGTGAACAATACTAATACAGAGCATCCAAAGCCCTTGGCCTGCGCAATCAAAAGCTGCGCTAGGTAGAGTACAGTATCAAATAAAGAAATTTTTCATACCATGAGGGTTAAAAAATTATACAAAAATAGCAGTTAATATCAAAATATAAAAATGTTAAAAATTACCTTATGGTAACGCTAATTTCACACTAGCGTTTTTTGTGGATCCATTATGGATCTGTAAAAACACTTCCGTTACAATAATACAACCGCATCCGTCTTCTATAGCCATGACGGATCCGTCTTGAACACCATTGAAAGTCAATGGGGGACGGATCCATTTTCTATTGTGCCAGATTGTGTCAGAGAAAATGGATCCATCCCCATTGATTTACATTGTGTGCCAGGACGGATCCGTTTGGCTCCGCTTCGTCAGGCGGACAGCAAAATGCTGCAGGCAGCGTTTTGATGTCCGCCTCCAGAACGGAATGGTGACTGAACGGAGGCAAACTGATACATTCTGAGCGGATCCTTTTCCATTCAAAATGCATTAGGGCAAAACTGATCCGTTTTGGACCGCTTGTGAGAGCCCTGAATGGATCTCGCAAACGGAAAGCCAAAACGCTAGTGTGAAAGTAGCCTCAGCATTAAGCGTTCTGCAGGTGAAACACTTCGTCGGAAAGTGGTGTCCTGTCTTTCGATGCGATGAGACACTATTTGTAGCAGATCATCAAAACTGTCGAACGCTCATCCGTAAGTAGTTATTTAACGTGTCCGGATAATTCTGCAGTTCGGGAAACAGAACTTCAAATGCTGCCCTTCTCATTCTGGCAGAAGTAATCATATGCACCCAATAGCGACGGCGCCGTCAGGCTCGACGACATGTTCTCCAGCAGGAAACAAGGATTACAGCCTGAAATCCAAAGTGAATGTGGTCCGGCTTCATCTTTGCTATCTTCTGAGGCAGCATCTGAGGGGTACAGTGCCTTGCAAAAGTATTCACCCCCCTTGACTTTTTTTTGTGTTGTGGTGCCTCGCAACATGGATTGTTTGAGGATTTGCATAATTTAATTTACAGAACATGCCCACAACTTTGAAGATGTTTGCTTTTTTTTTATTGTGAAGCAAACAACAAATAGTACAAAATAACAGAAATAATCAATGTGCATAACTATTCACCCCTATAAAGTCAATACTTTGTAGAGCCACCTTTTGCGGCAATCACAGCTCCAAGTCACTTTGGATAAGTTTCTATGAGCTGGCCACATCATACCACTGGGGTTTTTGCCCATTCCTCCTTGCAAAACTGTTCCAGCTCCTTCAAGTTGGATGGTTTGCGCTTGTGAACAGCAATCTTTAAGTCTAACCACAGATTTTCTATTGGATTGAGATCTAGGCTTTGACTAGGCCATTCCAACTCATTTACACGTTTCCCCTTAAATCACTCAAGTGTTGCTTTAGCAGTGTGTTTGGGGTCATTGTCCTGCTGGAAGGTGAACCTCCGTCCTAGCCTCAAATCTCGCACAGAGTGGTACAGGTTTTGCTCAAGAATATCCCTGTATTTAGCACCATCCATCTTTCCCTCAACTCTGACCAGTTTCCCAGTCCCGGCTGCTGAAAAACATTCCCACAGCATGATGCTGCCACCACCATGTTTCACTGTCGGGATGGTGTTCTTTGGGTAATGTGATGTGTTGGGTTTGCGCCAGACATAGCGTTTTCTATGATGGACGAAAAGTTCAATTTTAGTCTCTTTAGACCAGAGCACATTCCTCCATACATTTTGGGAGTCTCCCACATGCCTTTTCGCAAACTCACAACGTGCCTTTTTGTTTTTAGCTGAAAGTAATGGCTTTCTTCGGGCCACTCTGCCATAAAGCCCAACTCTATGGAGTGTACTGCTTATTGTCGTCCTATGTACAGATACTCCAGTCTCTGTTGTGGAACTCTGCAGCTCCTCCAGGGTTTACCTTAGGTCTCTGTGCTGTCTCTCTGATTAATGCCCATCTTGCCCGATCCGTGAGTTTTGGTGGGCGGCCGTATCTTAGCAGGTTTGATATTGTGCCATGTTCTTTCTATTTGGCTATGATAGTTTTGATGGTGCTCCTGGGGATCATCAAAGATTTGGATATTTTTTATAACCTAACCCTGACTTGTACTTCTCAACAACGTTGCCACTTACTTGTTTGGAGAGTTCCTTGGTCTTAATGGCAGTGTTTGGTTAGTGATGCCTCTTGCTTAGGTGTTGCAGCCTCTGGGGCCTTTCAAAAAAGGTGTGTATATGTAATGAAAGATATTGTGACACTTAGATTGCACACAGGTGGACAACATTTCACTAATTATGTCACTTCTCAAGGTAATTGGTTGCACCAGAGTTTTTTTTGGGCTTCCTAAAAAAGGGGGTGAATAAATACGCACATGCCAATTTTCTGTTTTCTATTCTAAACAATAGTTTTATTTATATATTTTTCTCATTTCACTTTACCAACTTAGACTATTGTGTTCTGATCCATCACATACAATTCAGATTAACAAAACATTGAACTTAAGGCTGTAATATAACAAACTATGAAAAAAGTCAATGGGGGGGTGAATACTTTTGCAAGGTGCTGTATGTGACCTTTGTTTGTCTTTTATAGCCACTGTACAATTTGCATGTGAAATTGGTTCTTTTGATGTTTGAAAATTTAAATACCGGATCTGTTATTCCGTCTGAAACCGGATGATAACAGATCTCTGGCAAAAATTTCCGGCAACGGACTAACGGATTCGGGGGGGGGGGGACTATCCGTTTGCATGCGGTTTGACGGATCCGGCAGGCATTTCCGGCAACGGAATTGCCTGCCCGAATCCAACAACGCTAGTGTGAAAGTACCCTTACTGTTCACATTACCACAATATCTACTTGCTGGAAGGGTCCATATACCATTATAAGCCGATTCATAAACAGAATTTAGGGCCAATTAATATATAACATGTACTTATCAATTACTTGTCTTTTGATCTTTTTTTTACAAGAAAAATGTATTTCAATAAATGTATCCCAAATATGGATATGTGGATTTTTAGGCACACAATGAGGCAATGTCCCCTCAAAAGACTTCAAAGGCTCCTAAGACGAGATTTAGCTTCTTCTGTGAACCACAAGTGGGATGACATCTCCAAATCTTCTTATACTTTGTTGCCATCTGAGAAGTGAATGATGGTGTGGTGGAGCCTCAGACGTTCTCTGTAGACTCTTGGTCTCAAAGATATTTATTATAGACAACACTCAAACAGTGTTAACCTTATTTGTCTAAACATCTAGTGGTTATTTATTAAAGGCAGATTTTATGGAAGACTGTTGGAGATATGTTTTTGGCAGAGTGGAGACCCGTGAAGAAATGTGTCTGTATTAACACTAACCACTGGTGTGGTGTTCTTTATGGCTCCTAGTCAAATGTATCTTTTACTTTCAGCTCTTGGCATTCAGTGCAATTTACTCTGTGATAGAGAAATCAAATTACATATTCATTACATTATATAATGCAGTTATTTTTGCTTTCTTCTCTAAATATGCAATAAACATAGATCTCTGAGACTAAATTAAAGTGCACCCTATCTACTGATAATTTTTGTCTGGATTTGCAGAACATTCAATCTATTGCTATTCTTTGCACTGAACTGCTTCTTAGCTCCTCCCCTCTGCCCTGAGTGATAACTGTAGTGATCTCCTGGTTGGATGCTACAGCTGTCAGTCAACGCAGAAAGGGGGGCTGTGAAGTTGCACAATACAAAGAGCACTTCAGAGTAAAGCTCCACCTCCATAGTGCTTAAAGGGGTTGTGCAGTATCAGGATATTGATGACCTATCGAGTGCTGCATACTCTTTAGTTTTTACCTGAATGCAGTTTCAGTCTAGATTCTATCAGTAGTGCAGTGTAATTACAGCTTCCTTTCCTGTTCAAGTGAATAGGAGAGGAGGCTGTAATTATCCTACACCATTGCTAAAATCTAGATGGAATGTGGGTAAACATTATAAAGGACGCAGCACTCACAAGAGCACCATGGCGTCTTAATCCTTTCCGGGCTTTAACTACTTTCTGACGGCCCAACATAAATATACATCGGGTATTTAAAGGTGGCACCTGTTCGTGATCCCAGCGAGTGCCAAAGCCGCTAGGTGCCTGCTGTTTTAAACATCAGACACCCGGGTTAATGTATGCAATCGACGATGACGTTGTGGTCAAAAGTGACCATGGCATCTGGGAGTGCATGTTCCCGGCCATGCAACTGCACCCTCTAGCAGGGATAGAGGGAGTCGGGTGGTGTCTGTGTGGCAGCCTCGGTCCTATTGAAAGAAGATTGGAGGCAGTCGCAACTATGTTCCTATGAAGTCCCAGACTGGGGAAGATCGAGGAAGGCTAGTAATAGGCTTAAGCCTATAATATAGTAATAGGCTTAAGCCTAAAATACTGAATTCAGCATTCTATATAGCATAGATAGGCAGTACAGAATACAAGATGCAATCCAGTGATTGCATATTATAGTCATTGAGAGTGACTAAACAAAATATAAATAAATATAAATGTTCAAATCACCCCCCTTTCCCTAGAATAAAAAACTAAATACATAAACAATTAAAAAAAACGAATCATATCTGAAAATACGCAGAATATTAAAACATAAATATATTTATCCTATATGATGAACTGTGCAATGGAAAAAAAAATATCTAAATGGCCTATTCATAATTTTTTTGTCACTTCACCTCCCAAAAATAAAAGTGATCAAAAATTTGTACATACTCCAAAATCATATCAATAAAAACTACAGATCGTCCTACAAAAAAACTAGCCCACAGCTTGGTAAACATAACTAAAAAGTCATGGAGGTCAGAATATGGCTATGAAAAGAAAAAAATTTCCAAAGTAAAAATTTTTGGGGTATTAAAACACAAGAAAAATTATATAAATTTGGTATCGCTGTGATTATACTGACCTGGAGAATGAAAGTAACAGCTAAGTTTTACGTCGTAAAAATAAAACCCATATAATTGTGGCATAATTGCATTTTTATTCCAATTCCACCCTATTTGGAATATTTTTCCAGCTTCCCACTACATTGTATGCTATAGTAAATGGTGCCATTAAAAAGTGCAACTTGCAGAAAAGAAACCCTCATACTGCTATGTGAACGGAAAAATAAAAATATGGCTCTGGGAAGACGGAGTGAAAAAATGAACACGCAATAACGGAAAAAATGCATGATCCTGAAGGGGCTAAACCAGCTGGTTGCTGGAGGTGTTGGGAGTCAGACCCCTGCTGATCTGATATTGATTACCTGTCCTAAGGATTAGTGATAAGCGGCGGGGCAATACTCGAATTCGCTATATTTCGCGAATATTTTGTAGAATATTCGTCATATATTTGCGAATTCGAGATTATATTCTTGATTGCTAAAATCGGCAATGTATCATTCACGAAATGCGTGCGAAATAAAGGCGAAATACAGGCGTGGGTCCCTTATTCTACATTTTTCCAGCTGGTGTAAGTTTCCTGAGACTGGAGAAAATGGTTGGCATGGCAGAACATTAGAATAGCTTTAGATAGAGTTCAAATCAGCAATTAATGATGCACATATTTTTGTGCAATACGTGCAACTTGTGACATCACAGCACTATGTCTGTAGCATGTATGTATGGATAGCAGAACCCATCAGCTACACTATATCACTATCTAACCTACACTGACTAAGTTAGCTGTCTAATGTAATAACACAAAGCACAGAGCACAGCAATGTCACTGATGTCTCTTTCATAACTGCAATAAATTTTAGAAAATGGCTGCTAGGGAGGTTCGTATATATTAGGGGTATGCAACTTTCCTATTGGTTGCTAGGGATGTTGCTAAGCTGCGACAAAGCCTTCCCATTGGCCCACAAGCAAGAAGAAGGGAGGGATGATCACCTGATGTGTACTGTGTTAAAAAACAACAAATATTTGTCATTACGAATATTTAGCACTATATTCTAAATATTTGCAAATAAATCGTGCCGATATTCGCAATAAAAATTAGTAATACGAATATTCGCGCTTAACACTACTAAGGATAGATTATTAATATTCTAATACTGCTTAACCCCCTTAAGGAGCAGAATCTGGGAGAATAAAAGTTCATCATCTCCTGCTTGATGATTAAAGATTCACAAAAGGTATGTTTATCTTGCTCTCCTCAGCCCCTTCCTAGTGCTGTCAACAGTTAAACATTGTTAAAACTGCTGACAGATTTTCCCACAAGTGAAAAAAGTAATGAATTAGGCTACAGAGATTTTTAGATTGAAGATGGCTTACCCCGTCCGGTGGCCTGGACCCAGATCTAGCTGTCTTCTTGCCAGAGGGATTCGGCAGCCGGGTCTGCTCTGTCCCTTCACCCAGGCTGTCGCCAGCAATGGCCTGCATTCGCTGCGCAAAAGGCTCACATTACTTCCAGCCTTAAAGGGATAGTGCCCTAATCTTCACAAGCCATTGGTTGGCAACCGTGGGGTACTTAAGGCACCTTTGTGGGAGGTTTCCTGAGCAATAGGTGTTCTAGCATGCTCATGTCCTGCTAAAGTGTCTGTTCTGTTGTCTACCTGTTCACTGGATTCTGTCTCTCCGCTGCCTGACACAACCTTTTTCTGACCTTTGTACTGATCCTTTGCTGCCTTTTCTGCCCCTAGTATCTTCGGGTACTTTCACACTAGCGTTTTTCTTTTCCGGCATTGAGTTCCGTCCTAGGGGCTCAATACCAGAAAAGAACTGATCAGTTTTATCCTAATGCATTCTAAATGGAGAGCAATCCGTTCAGGATGTCTTCAGTTCAGTCTTTTTGACTTTTCAGGATGGAGTTAATATCGCAGTATGCTGCGGTTTTATCTCTGTCCAAAATGCTAGGAACACTTGCCTTTTTTCCCATTGAAATGCTTTAATGTTCTGGCTAAATGGATCGGGTATTGCGGTCTGCGCATGTTAAGACCGCAAAAAATGTGAAAAAAATAAACACCGGAGAGGCGGATCCGGCATTTCAATGCATTTGTCATACGGATCAGGATCCTGATCCATCTGACAAATGCCATCAATTTGCATGCGTTTTGACGGACCCGGCAGGCAGTTCTGGCAACGGAAGGAGTCAGTGTGATTCTCCTCTCCTTCCAACTCTAGACTAGACTGCACTGAAAACTTCCTGCAGTCCCTCCCTTGGTAAAAAACGGGATTGGCCCTCTTAAGCCCAAAAGGGGGAGAATGGAAAAGAAAGTCCCATTCTATCTAAAGATCTCTCTGCCATATACACTGCCACCTGCTGGTGAACCAGGCATATAACATGTAATACAACAAATAACAGTTACATAGCAATAATAGGAATGCACAATGTAGGAGGACCAGGAATAAATACACAGATGGCATAATGGTTGATTATTAAAGACAGTAGCAGGGTGTGGGAATGGTAATACCACTCTGGAGTATTACACAAGCTGATTAGAAATAAAGGACTCAGATGGGACTGTTAAACTGCCAATCCTCCTATACACACAACCCTGGTGAAAATTGTCTAAAGCCACTTGTGAAGACCTCGCTTGGATTTCAGAGTGCCTGTGTAAATCATCTACCTAACTGCCTTAGTAACATACATATACATATGGTTTGCACTGGCGACATCATTGTGTGCATTAACAACTGCATTATTACAGTAATACCTTGTACAGCACTTGGATCCCTGCCTTGCTCCTCAAAAGAAGAAGCACATTTTGGCATAACAGCAGCAATCACATTCACAACAGGAGCAAAAATAACAGTAATTAGAAATTAAAGAGTAAAATACAAGAAAAACATAACACAGAATTTACTTAAAAAATTCACTACTGGGTTTTTGGGAACAGTGGTGGTTATAAATCCTAACCGCTGCTGGGAGGAAGGACCTCCGATAACGTTCCTTCGTGCACCTAGGATGCGGCAGTCTGTCACTAAAGGAGCTCTCCATACCCACAACTACTTCGTGCATGGGGTGGGAGACATTGTCTAACAGTGATGTTAATTTTGCTAGAGTTCTTCTGTCACCCACCCTCCTACACTGGATCAAGGGGACAACCTAGGACAGAGCTGTCTATGTAACAGCTGTAAGGCATCCATAACATAGTCCCTATTTTGAATCAGAATTTGCTCATGATGTGGTAGCCAAAAGCAGGAGTGGGTACAAAACACAGAAGACATGAAAATATTTCATTCACGTTTTACTTGTATATAAAGTGCAAGTGCTACCAAAGTCTATGCACTAAGTGAATCGGCTGCCAAAAATTACAAGGAACCGGCACTCCAATACACCCTTTATTACACATAAAGGAGGGCATCATACACAGCCTTGAAAAATTATGATTAATGGCCTGCTGGTGAACCTCAAAAACATTTGGAGCAAGCGCCTGCTGATCTGACGATCCAAAACATTATGGATGAGGGCCTGCTGCCGCTTTGGTGACTCTAGATAACCTGGGGCCTATCGCACGTTCCCGTGACAGCGACAATCCATTTGGATATCTGCCCTATCAACTTTCGATGTTATTTTCAGCGCCAACCACTGTGACCATGGGTAAGGGGGAATCAGTGTTCGATTCCGGAGAGGGAGCCTGAGAAACAGCTGCGGCTACCACATCCAAGCAAGGCAGCATGCGTGCAAATTACCTATAAATTAGGCGAGGGCCTGCAAGTGAGCTGACCATGTACAAGATTGTAGGTGAGGGCCTGCTGGTGAGTTGACCCTCTAAAACATTATATGCGAGGGCCTGCAGGTGATCTGACCCTCTAAAACATTATAGTTAAGGTCTTGCTGCTGAGCTGACCATTTAAAAAAAAGTTATGGGAGAGTGCCTGCTGCTTAGCTGGCCATTGGAAAAAATTACAGTGTTCAAAGCAGACCGGGTCGCCTGAATACTTTAGCTAGGAATAATGGAAAAGGACTCCGGTTCTATTTTGTTGGTTTTCGGAACTGGGGCCATAATTAAGTGGGACGGCCGGGGGCATCCATATTGCGCCACTAGAGGTGAAATTCTTGGACCGGCGCAAGACGAACCATAATGAAAGCATTTGCCAAGAATGTTTTCAATAATCAAAAAAGAAAGTCAGAGGTTCGAAAACGATCAGATAACGTCGTAGTTGCGACCAATAACGATGACGACCGGCGATCCGGCGGCGTTATTCCCATGAACCGTTGAGTTGCTTCCGGGAAACCAAAATCTATGGGTTCTGGGTGAGTATGGTTTCAAACTGATAAAATACACTGTATGTCACAGATAAATTTTTGAAGCGCACACGTTACACGGCAAATGTGGCCCTGGTAAAGTCACTGTCCGCAGCGGACACCGTCTATTGAAAAAGTACACTGGATGTCACAGATATTTTTTGGATGCGCACACTTTACACAGGAGATGTGGCACGGATAGTTTAACTGTCCACAGCGGACACCGTTTACGGATACGTTTACTGGATGTCACTGATATTTTAGGGATGCGCACAGTTTACACAGGAGATGTGGTGCGGATAATTTAACTGTCTACAGTGGACACCCTCTACGGAAAAAGTGCACTGGATGTCACTGATATTTTAGGGATGCGAACACTTTAAACAGGAGATGTGGCGCGGATAATTTAACTGTCAGCAGTCGCCCATTACACAGTATTTAGCGCAGGATGCACTAAAAATATGCAGTCAGGTCCATAAATATTGGGACAGCGACCCAATTCTAACATTTTTGGCTCTATACACCACCACAATGGATTTGAAATGAAACAAACAAGATGCGCTTTAACTGCAGACTGTCAGCTTTAATTTGAGGGTATTTGGCATTACAGTGATTGAATGGCCGGAACGCGTCATATAGCATATATAGCACCCGATGACGCATGTTCGGCTCATTTGTAGTCAGGGAGAGCTGAGCATAGGATGGGACAGAGAGTGTAGGGAGTGTAATTGAATATTTTTTGGGTACCAAAATGTTTCAGAGACCCAAAAGTCCTTGTAAGGACAATTGTGTGTGACAGCAGCAATATATGTTTGTAGCGCAACATGCGCTAAATTGCTCAGTGTTAGGGAGAGTTGTGCATAGGAAGGGACAGAGAGTTTAGGGAGTGTAATAGGAAGATTTTTATACAAAAAACTTTTCAGAGACCCAAAAGTCCTTTTAAGGACTATTGTGTGTGACAGCAGCAATATACAGTCAGGTCCATAAATATTGGGACATCAACACAATTCTAATATTTTTGGCTCTATACACCACCGCAATGGATTTGAAAGGAAACAAACAAGATGTGCTTTAACTGCAGACTGCCAGCTTTAATTTGAGGGTATTTACATCTAAATCAGGTGAACGGTGTAGGAATTACAATAGTTTGCATATGTGCCTCCCATTTGTTAAGGGACCAAAAGTAATGGGACAGAATATTATTCAAAATTTAACTTTTTAATACTTGGTTGCAAATCCTTTGCAGTCAATTACAGCCTGAAGTCTGGAACGCATAGACATCACCAGATGCTGGGCTTCATCCCTGGTGATGCTCTACTGGCCTCTACTCCAGGCCTCTACTGCAACTGTCTTCAGTTCCTGCTTGTTCTTGGGACTTTTTCCCTTCAGTTTTGTCTTCAGCAAGTGAAATGCATGCTGAATCGGATTCAGGACAGGTGATTGACTTGGCCATTGCATAAAATTGCACTTCTTTCCCTTAAAAAACTCTTTGGTTGCTTTTGCAGTATGCTTTGGGTCATTGTCCATCTGTACTGTGAAGCGCCATCCAATGAGTTCTGAAGCATTTGGCTGAAAATTAGCAGATAATATTGCCTGAAACACTTCAGAATTCATCCTGCTGCTTTTGTCAGCAGTCACATAATCAATAAATACAAGAGAACCAGTTCCATTGGCAACCATACATGCCCACACCATTACACTACCACCACCATGCTTCACTGATGAGGTGCTATGCTTAGGATCATGAGCAGTTCCTTTCCTTCTCCATCCTCTTCTCTTCCCATCACTCTGGTACAAGTTGATCTTGGTCTCATTTGTCCATAGGATGTTGTTCCAGGACTGTGAAGGCTTTTTTAGATGTCGTTTGGCAAACTCTAATCTGGCCTTCCTGTTTTTGAGGCTCACCAATGGTTTACATCTTGTGGTGATGAACCCTTTGTATTTACTCTGATGAAGTCTTCTCTTGATTGTTGACTTTGACACACATACACCTACCTCCTGGAGAGTGTTCTTGATCTGGCCAACTGTTGCGAAGGGTGTTTTCTTCACCAGGGAAAGAATTCTTCGGTCATCCACTACAGTTGTTTTCCCTGGTCTTCCGGGTCTTGGTGTTGCTGAGCTCACCGAAGCGTTCCTTCTTTTTAAGAATGTTTCAAACGGTTGTTTTGGCCACACGTAATATTTTTGCTATCTCTATGATGGGTTTGTTGTGTTTTTTCAGCCTAATGATGGCTTAATTCACTGATAGTGACAGCTCTTTGGATCTCATATTGAGAGTTGACAGCAACAGATTTCAAATGCAGATAGCACACTTGACATGAATACTGGACCTTTTATCTGCTCATTGTAATTGGGATAATGAGGGAATAACACACACCTGGCCATGGAACAGCGGAGAAGCCAATTGTCCCATTACTTTTGGTCCCTTAACAAGTGGGAGGCACATATGCAAACTGTTGTAATTCATACAGCATTCACCTGATTTGGATGTAAATACCCTCAAATTAAAGCTGACAGTCTGCAGTTAAAGCACATCTTGTTTGTTTCCTTTCAAATACATTGCGGTGGTGTATAGAGCCAAAAATGTTAAAATTGTGTTGATGTCCCAATATTTATGGACCTGGCTGTATATTGCTGCTGTCACACACAATGGTCCTTAAAAGGACTTTTGGGTCTCTGAAAAGTTTTTTGTATAAAAATCTTCCTATTACACTCCCTAAACTCTCTGTCCCTTCCTATGCACAACTCTCCATAACACTGAGCAATTTAGCGCAGGTTGCGCTACAAACATATATTGCTAGTGTCACACACAATTGTCCTTACAAGGACTTTTGGGTCTCTGAAACATTTTGGTACCCAAAAAATATTCAATTACACTCCCTACACTCTCTGTCCCATCCTATGCTCAGCTCTCCCTGACTACAAATGAACCGAACATGCGTCATCGGGTGCTATATATGCTATATGACGCGTACCGGCCATTCAATCACTGTAATGCCAGTAGCCAACATGGCTACTGGCATTACAGTGACGGCAGTACTTACCTGCACGTTTATTGGCTGCATAGCAGCCAAGAAACATGCGGGGAGGAGACTCGAGCATGGCGCTAGAGCTCATGAGGTACTCGGCCGAGTACCGCCATGTGCCGAGCATAGAGATGCTCGAGCCGAACAGGTGTTCAGCTGAGCATGCTCGATCATCACTAATGCAAAGAGCAACGCTTGTCATCTACATATCATACTAACTCACAATATTGTTTCAATACCACAGCAGACTGCCTATGTGTGTTACTGCAAGGCAAAGTGTTCTACACCACTATAAAGGCTCTCTGCAGCCAGGAAATAGACGTTTTTTAACGTGATTCGCCACAAATTAATTCGTATCGAACCAAATTTTGGGGAAAATTCGGCAAACCGGCCGAATCGAATTTTGGAGAAATTCGCTCATCTCTAAATGTGTCCATACAGCAGTTTACAGGAATAAAATGGGTAACAAATTGTGTGGTGATTTTTCTCCTGTTATTCCTTAAACATTTGGTGCTAAAGAAACATTTACTGGAAGAAATTCAATTTAGCATTTTTACAGTCAGTCTTTCTAAATTCTATGAATCGCCTGTGGTGTCAAAGCGCTTACTACATCCCTAAAAAAATTCCTTGAGGGGTGTGGTTTCAAAATTGGGGTCAATTTCTTTTGTCTTTCTGTTAAGGGGGATATTAATTATTGGTATTTATGCCAATCTCAATAATTAATATTCATAGATAGGCGTAATCGTCTTGTGATGACTCCGCCTATTTATGCCTTGATGAACAGCAAATCGCTACTGATTGCCCTACACTAATCACCAAACTAGCTGCACGCGCCTTACTGACTACCACTAGTAATCACACAATACACAATAGGGATAAATGACACGGTATTTATTAATAATACAGTAGTAATACAATGTCAACAATATACTAACTCTATTGTGGCGATACTTTACAACCAAAAAAGGTATTAGGTTTATAACTATATATATCTATAACAAGGGGATAGATATATATTGTTATAACCGCACACTACTAATATAAATACACACCCTAATACAATATACTAACACGGTTCTGACTACACTACACAGTACATTCCCAAATTCCACCCACAATCTAACTACACAATACACACATACAGTTATAACAGCCCTCCCGCCTGGATCTATACTATCCCTATGGGGTAATAGGGGTGAGGTACCTGGGGGATGTCACGACAGGGCTGCCACACACTAAGGGTTGAACACAGCAAGGGTCACTATAGCGGGGAATAGGAGGGATCCTGGGGGAGACACAGGGGGTGGGGGCTCAGGACCTGGGGAAGGTAAGGGTAGGCCAAGGTTATGGGGGGGGGGGAAACAGGGGCTATAGGGGAACACAGAGGGTTAGGGGTTAACCAGGGGAATGCAGGGAATCGTTTAGTGGTATCAGGGGGGTATATCCAGGGGGTACTAGATATATAGCAGCAGGGGGGTATATAGATCAGCAGGGGGGTATATATCAGGGGGGTAGATATCAGCAGGGGGGTATATTTCAGGGGGGTTAATGATACTTAATGCTCGTTGTCCAGGGGGGGCTCGTCCGTCCAGGGGGGCTCGTCAGTCCAGGGGATGATCGCTTGGTGGTGTACTTACCTGACTGCTGAGCGGAGCGCCGCCTGTCTATTTAAACTTGGCGGCGCCCGCTCGCAGTCTCCCCATTCGCGCCGCGCGCATGCGCACCGCCGGCCTCAATCCGTGGGCCGGCCCGGTGATATGACGTCACCGCGCCGGCCCGAGGATCTCGGAGCGCGCTTCCAGGGGGGGGATCCTTTGATCCTCCCGCCTGTGAAGCGGACGCTTACCTCCGGCGCTGTAATTACAGCGCCGGAGGTCAGCCACTCGCAGGGGCATGGGAACTCTTTGTACCCATGTCTCTGTTAGGAGCATCATCCCCGGCGTGGCCGGAGATGGTGACAAAGGGCAGAGGATCTATTGATCCTCTGTCCTTTGTAGAGGCCGACGCTGGACATGATTGTCCAACTGTCGGTCTCCTCCCAGCAAGCGGCATGATTCCGGCCATATATGCCTATAGATGCGTGGGGCACATCCATAGGCATATAGGAACGGACATTACACATGGGGGCATGATATATATATCAAGGGGGCACATTAAAGGGGGCACATTACTATAAAGGGGGCACATTACTATAAAGGGGGCACATTACTCCCATTAATACATATACACAGAGATGCATGTTGCCAAGGGGCCTACATACATCTCTGTGCATATCCACAGATCCCACCTGGAGGAGCCCATATACAAGGGCTAATATATATGTATATATGTCACGGCATACATACATATATATTTAAATATGACCCTTCCTTCAACACTTTCCATTGTAGCGGCCACTCAGGTTCTCTTCAATTGTGACATGGTGCCCAAAAACCATTCCAGCAAAATCTTCCCTTCTGACCCCTGTTCATGCGGTCATACAGCAGTTTACGACCACATAAGAGGTGTTTTTGAAAATGATGGAATCAGAGTAATAAATATTGAGGTTTGTTTTAATGTAAACCCTCACAGTGTTACAGGAAAAAATAGATTAAAATGGAAAATCTGCCATTTATGTAAGCCCTCAATGCCATTTCTGAACTGAATTGATCCTTAAAAAGTCAGTTTAAATTTTTTTTTTTAAATGTTAAAAATTAGATTAATAATATACCCCATTTGGCCAAAACACGAATTCCAAAGAGAATTCCACCCCTGTATTTTCAGACAATAGCAATAGTTACCTTTATATACCTATTATAATATCTACTGAAATATTAGACAGTACTACAATGAAAATGGCCAAATCCATTATTTGCATGATTCTTACACTTTTGACTATAACATCCCATGTACAGTATGCTCAAACCTGATGACAAAATATGACGACAAGGGTTTAACAATAGAGATGGCCTTGCGGTTCGCCCGGTGGTCATTTCGCTGCGAACTTTGCTTGTTCGCGATTAGCTGAATGGCGAACATATAGCGATGTCCGCCGGCGCCATATTCTTTAACAATGTGAAGAACTTTGAGCCATGACACATCCATCAGATGGTACAGGACAGCCAATTGAGATGTTTCAGCACATGGACATACCCCCTACCTTATAAATAAACCTGATCTGGCCGTCATTTTACATTCAGTATTTTGCCAGTGTAGGGAGAGGTTGCTGTGTGGAGTAGGGACAGACTGTTAGGGACACCAAACGCTAGCTAATAGGGCCACAAAAGTCATTTTAAGGACTGGTATAGGTGTGCTACTGATAGGTGTGCTATACTGAGGGGTGTAATATACTTATAATATACTTTCTAACATAGAAAGTATATTATAGTGCATTTGTATTGTTCAGCAGTTGTGTGCGGTTCTGCTGCGATACTGCAGCTACAGAGTGCCAAATGCTATAGTAACAAAAAGTTTATACTGGTGTGATTTACCAGTAGCCCCTGAAAAAAAAATTATTGAAGCAGGGTGTGATATACCAATAATATACTTTATATATAGTGCCTTTGGGTAGTGCAGCATTTGTTTGCGGTTTTGCTGCGTTACCTCAGGTACAGATAGTGACAAACGCCATTGGAACAAATAATTTCTACTGGTGTGATATACCAGTTGCCCCCCCAAAAAACTGATTGAAGCAGGTGTGTTATATACCTTCTTCCACAAATACTGCTCTTCTATAGGGACTTTTGTCACAGGGTCATTTTGAAAATGAAAGTGAGAGGAAGAGGCAGGCCATTCCGCAGGGGTGGTAGGGGTCGGGCAGGTGCACCTCTATATCTGCACCCTCTTCACTCTCTGCTGTGTGCACCCCAAAGACACCACCACCACCACCTTAGCCTCTCCACTCGAGTCAGAGGAATTATTTTCCCATCAATTCCCAGACCTTACCGATGCGCAGCCATTCTTTTCATCGGATGAGGAAGAAGAGGTAGCAAAGGCTGCCACACCGCTGACGACAGTACCCAGGTCAGCCCAAGCAGTGTGGTCTCCTACTCCAAGATCTCTAATGTCAGTGGTGGTGAAGGTGACGATGATGATGTGTCTATGAACGTCATGTGGGTGCTCACAAGAGAGGAAGAGGAGGGGAGTTCAGAGGGAGAGACAGAGCAGCAAAGACGCAGGAGAAGCAGGCATAACTTACAGTGCACAGGAGGCAAAAAGTAGACTGCTAGTGTATCTGGAACGAGCCATCCACCATGCACGGTCACATCTGTCGCTCCCAGGACGCCAGCACAAGGCTCCACAGTGTGGGCTTTTTTTAGCCTGTCAGCTGCTGATAATAGTGTTGCCATCTGAAGCCTGTGCTGTCAACGTATAAGTCGCGGTAAGCCCAACACTCACCTAGGGACGACCGCCTTAATAAGGCACCTGGCCTCCCATCACCGAGCCCAGTGGGAGAAACGCCGTCAGAACCCACAAAGCCACACTCACGGCGCTTCACGTCCTGCCTATTCTCCCTTTCCTCTCTCCTACCATTTGTCCTCCACTCCACCTTCCATTGTGCCGTTGTCGTGTTCATCTGGCACAAGGCCCACATGTTTAAGTGTAAAAAAATTATGATGTTGACCAACGGCTGACCACTGGCTTCTCGGAACTGCTAGCCCGCCAACTACTGCCATATAAATTGATGGACTAGGAGGCCTATAGAAAATCTGTGGCCATTGGCAAATTGCAATGGAAGGTCCCCGGAAGGAAATATTCTCCCAGAAGGGCATCCCGAAGCTATATGGCCACATTCAGCACCAAGTGAATATATCTGTGGCACACAGTGTTGGTGCCAAGATACATGTGACCACAGACACGTTGTCTAGCAAACACGGGCAGGGAAGATACATAACTTTTACTGCCCACTGGGTGAACCTTCTGACGGCTGTCAAGCATGCAACCCGTGGCACCAGTGTGGATTTGGTGTTATTGCCACGGATTGCATGCAGGCCTGCCTCTTCTTCTCCTCCTCCTACCGCCTCTTTTGCTGCGCCCCACAAGCTCCCCAGAACCTATTTGATGTGCCACGTGAGACTTTGCCATGCTGTGCTGCGGCTATTGTGCCTGGAAGCCAAGAGCTACACCGGTCCTGCACTCCTTTCAGCTTTGCAGTCACACTGCCGATCAGTGGCTAATCCCGCTCAATTTGACAGTTGGTAAAGTGGTGTGCGACAACAGTGCAAATCTGCCGAGCGCGCTGAAACAGGGAAAAATGACACACGTGCCTTGCATGGCACATGTCCTGAACTTAGTCGTGCAGCGATTCGTTGCCAAATACCCCGGGGTCCAGAACGTCTTGCGGCAGGCCAGGAAAATCTCTGGCCAATTTTGAAGATCTTTCACGGCCATGGCTCGCCTTGCTGACATTCAGCGGAGAGACCACCTGCCTGTCAGACGTCTGATTTGTGACTGCCCGACGCGCTGGAATTCCAACTTGAATATGATTTATAGGCTGCTCCAGCAGAAACGTGCAGTTAACTACTACCTGTACGAACTCTGCGGCAGGACAGGTTCTGGGGAGCTTGTTTTTTTTCCATCAAGATGCAGGAGCAGGAAGATGAGGAAGTCACAATGCTGAATGAATTCCCAGGGGTTACTACTCCATCTGAGACAAGTCAACAGGAGTCTGAAGAGGAATCGGAGGAGGATGGTGTCGGGGCAGAGGAGGAGCAAGAAAAGCAGGCTTTAAACATTTCTGGGATCCCTGGGAGGAGACCGAGGATGACATTATCCTGGACGATGAGCAGGAGCCAGGCCACTCCACCACTTCCAGTTTAGTGCAAATGGGGTCCTTCATGCTCCAGTGTTTGAAGAGGGACCCCCATATAAAAAGCATAAAGGGCAAGGACCAGTACTGGGTGGCAACGTACTTAGACCCCCAGTACAAACACAAAATGGCGGACATGTTACAAGCATCACAGAAGGCTGTGAGAATGCAGCACTTCCAGGCCTTGCTTTGATAAATGCTGCATTCTGCTTTTGCGGGCGCTAGCAGAGGAATTTCCACTCACAGAAAACAGTGGCGGGTACCAATCCAACAGCGCATGCAAGAAGAGGGCGGTTTGAAGATGTGTTGGTCACTTCAGATATGAGATCATTCTTGCAACCCATCGACAGCCGCCCTCCGGACCCAGCCTCAGGGAATGCCTAGACCGACAGGTGTCCGACTACATCTGGTTAACGGCTGATGTGGATGCTCTGAGAAGAGAGGAACTCCTGGACTACTGGGTGTGCAGGCTTGACCTGTGGCCAGAGCTGGCACAATTTTCCATGGAACTGTTGGCTTGCCCCTTGTCCAGTGTCCTGTCTGAAAGGATGTTCAGCGCAGCAGGGGGGATCGTGACCGATTAGCACACTCGCCTAGCTCATGACAGTGTGGATTACCTTGCATTTCTAAAAATGAATGAGGCATGGATCCCAGAGGAATTCAACACCTGTGACGACCACATTTAATTTAATTTCCTCATGCCAATCCACAAATATCCGCCACCACCCAGAGAAAATATTTGTCCCTGTCTTAGGTAAATACAGTGGCATAAAATGCCTTTTCTGTCCGTTGAATGCCTAATGTTTTGGGCCTCGGAGGAATTCAACACCTGTGACGGCCACGTGTTTAAACTATTATCATTAGGGTTTTTTTTCAGGAGGGGGGATTTCGTTAGCCATGTTTTTAATCCAATTTTAAATTTTTTAGTTCTTTTAAACATACCAAATGCATTTGACCTGTATTTGTACTGGCCTGCTGATTGATATCCAATGACCGTGTAATTTACCTTCAGCCACATACTTACTTGTTCTTTTATGTACGCTGAATGTATAATTTTTGGGACCTGTAGTACACTGGCCTGCTGGAAAATTGATATCCAATGACCGTGTAATCTACCTTCAGCCACATACTTACTTGTTCTTTTATGTACGCTGAATGCATAATTTTTGGGACCTATAGCACACTGACCTGCTGGAAAATTGATATCCAATGACTGTGTAATCTACCTCCAGCCACATACTTACCTGTTCTTTTATGTACGCTGAATGCATAATTTTTGAGACCTGTAGTACACTGGCCTGCTGGAAAACTGATATCCAATAACCGTGTAATCTACCCATCAGCCACATACTTACTTGTTCTTTTATGTAAGCTGAATGAATAATTGTGGCTGCCTCAGAGGAATTCAACACCAGTGACAACCACGTGTTATTGAATTTCAACTATTATCATTAGTTTTTTTTTCAAGAGGGGGGGATTTCGTTAGCCATGTTTTTAATCCAATTTTATATTTTTAGTTCTTTTAAACATATGTATTTGACCTGTATTTGTACTGGCCTGCAGTAAAATTAATATCCATTGATCGTGTAATATATCTCTGGCCACATAATCATTTGATCTTTTCTGTCCGGTGAATGCCTAATGTTTGGGGCCTGTAGTCCAGTGGTCTACAGTAAAATTTGTATCCATTGACCGCATAATGTACCTTTAGACATATAATCTGAATTTCTTTTATGTCAGGTGAATGCCTAATTTTTAAGGCCCGTACTCCAGTGGCCTAAAATAAAAATTTTCTAGGCTCCAACAGGGCACATTCCAGAGAATTTCCCTTCAAGACGCATACAAATGTCCCCTGATGATTTTTTTCATTGATCCCCCTCTAGTATGTCACTGTCTATGTTGTGGGACTAATTTTGCACTTTTACTAAGTATTTTGTGGCTGCAAATATAAGCTGAAGGTTTTTCAAGTTCGCCTGTCATTAAAGTGAATGGGACCCACCGCAAACTTGCAGTTCGTGAACATTTGCGAGTTCACGAACCATCCCGGCTGATGTTCGTCCATCACTATTTAACAACCACTACAAGGAACTGCTACAACTAACAATGTCTTGTATCCCTATAAATAGGTTAATGTATAGTAAGATAGTCATTAAGACATAACATGCTTTAAGGACGTGGCGATACCAATTATGTTTATTTTTGTTGTTTATTTTTATGTTTATAGTTGTTAAAAGGGTGACTAGAATTTTTTTTATTTTTTGTGGTTTTAATATTTAACAAATATATATATTTTTTTACTATCATTTTAGTTTCTTTAGTGGATTTGAATTTGCTATCCTCTGATCACTAGTATATAATTGCAGTCTATGAAATGTTTACTTACTAATGATTAAGCCCTGTCCCAGGCAGTTTACTATGACAGGCTTGGGAGCCTTCACAAGGCCCAAGGTTGCAATAGCATCTGATCAGAACCCAGACATTTTGCCTCAGGAGCTTCAATTGGATGACAGAGGGAGCTACCAGGACACCATTGTTGCTATTGATTGTGGCACCTAATAGGTTTAATGACTGGGTCAGAGTTATCTCTGATCCTGGTCATTGCAGCTAGGCACCCTCCATGTACAGTATGGAGTTGGCTCAGCCACTCCACAATTCCTCACTGACAAGTGATGTACTCATTTTGCATTAAGGAATTAATTACCTGTTCTTAGAATTGATTATCGATGACCATCCGCCATCTGTCAGCAAAATGAAGGGGCCTTGGTACTTCTGCGAGCAAAGGCTTATGTATAATAGCAGCTGGACTTGGCAATGTAGCTGAGTTCCATTAAATAGGATAAGCTGCAGTACTAGGTACAGTATTAACGGGTGTTGCTATTATTGTCTTGATTGGTGGGGGTTCTACGAGATCAGACTCTTGTGATCAAACATTGATGGCCTATCCAATGTTTGACGGGTCACTGAGTTATCAAAAAACTTTTGATATATCATAGAGACATAATAAAAGTTTGATCGGTGGTAGTCTGAACACAGAGAGAGAGAGAATCGCTTTGATGTCACATTCTCCTCGCTTCAGGAGAGGAAGCTAGATGGACTCAATAGAAAGTCTATGGGCCTATCTAGATTCCGTATGACATATAAAAAGTTTTCTGAAAACTTAGTGGTCTTTTAATTCCTGAATTATCTCTTTACAAGGATTATCCAGCTTCTAAAGCAAAACACCAATATGGCTGCTGAAGTTCTTTTTAAAGAGTAACCACTGGCCAGTGGCCACATGTCTTCATTCCATGTCACGACTTATGTACATAGAGGGATATGCCTAATCAAGGGCTTCAGGAGCTAGAACTTGACAATCAGTTGATCTCTAGGGCAGTTTTCTTTTTATCAAGTAGGGTCCATTTGGAATTATGGAATGGTTCTGCAATGGTTCTGGAATGCAGCCTTTGTTATTTATCCATGAGAAATATTTCATTTTTCTCCCTAATTATCATTAGCTCAAGCTTGTCTATACATCTCTGTAAGTTACATATAGTAGCTACTAGTCAAACTTGGTGATTGCTTTGGTGTAAAGAACAAAATAATAGAAGATGTAGTGTAATTTATAGCATAATAGTTGTGCGGACATAGATACAGTGTTTTAAATGTTCTATTATAACCAGTTTTGATGCCAATTTGAAGATTTTCATTCAATTTCCAATGAGTGCTGTCTGTAACTCCCATACTTAAACATCAAAGGTTCTTCAAAGTTTTTTGCACAACTACTTCAAGATGTGTAAAGCATGCTAGGCACGTTTCAGGCGTTAATTACCTTTCATATGAAAATAAGTCTTGGTAATTCCATAAATGGATGCACATAGAATGTAATGAGACAAAAATATGGAACATCTTAAGAGAAAATAGGGCACCTGGTTCAAAAGTGTTATTAAACCATAAATGACTTGTCTTTTCCAGGATGATTTATCTTGTAGTGCCTCTGATGTAGACAAAATAGCTTAAGGAAGGAATTCAATTTTATATATAAGTGGGTTAGCTAATGTCCAGTGGTTACTGTGGCACAATATTAATGACCTAGGATAGGTCATCAATGTCAGATTAGCTGGAATCTGACTCCCAAAACCCCCACTGATCAGCTGTTTGAAGGGGTTGCAGTACTCTTCAAAGTTTAACTGCACACTGCATCCCTTGGTGGCACAGTTTACCTACAAGTAGTGATGGTTGAACATCGGCAGGACTATTCGCGAACGCGTGTTCGCGATCAAATGTACTCAAACCGGGCGTTCGCGGCGGGCCTCATTCACTTTAATGGCAGGCAAACCTGAAAAACCTTCAGGTCATATTTGCAGCCAGCAAACACTTACTAGATGTACACACATAGTCACACAACATGGGCAGGGATATACCAGAGGGGGATCATTGGCAAAAATTCCCACAAAAAATATGTATTTTAATCAGGGGCCATTCTCTCAAAATGTGCCCTGTTGGAGCCTAGAAAATGTTTATTTCCTATTGGTTTGATTTATACAAATGTGCAGCACTCCACGTTTTTGTATCCTGCAGAGTCCATAAAAAAATGCATACGTTTATCGTGAACGGACGCCACTGTACCGCATCAGTCTGAGGCATCTGTTAACGCATACATTTTTGGTATGCATTACATGGATGGCAAAAATAAGATGTGAACCCAGCCCTAGTGTCAGAATAAGCACCAGTACACAGCAGAGCAGCATGGCGGAGAGGGGAGGCCGCCATGTACTGACAGAGCGCTATCTGGTCCTGGTGATCAGGGATGAGGACTGTGTTTCCCAAGGATCATTTTCTACTGGGAAATACAGGGCACAGTATAATACACTAGAATCTACAGTATATAATATAAAGATATTAGCCCTACCCCGAATATTAATACAATTAGGTGGTCATTTATTATATAAAAATACGTCTATGTTAGGCGTATTTCTGACACAGATAGTGGCGCAAAGGTCCTTAGCACCGCAATCTGCATATTTTTCCCGCTCATGCCAGGTCTAAAAAAATTTAACTGTCGGCCAGTATAGGCCCCAAAAATTAGCCAATAGGCATTCACCTGACAGCACAGAACTTTGGATTCTGTGGCTGGAGGTGCATTAGTGTCACGAGGGTGTCAAGAACCACGCCTGACTCTGTTATACCCGGGGTCAGGAAGTCGCAGCGGTTGGCTGTGCGCTCTATGTAGTAAGATAGGGCTGTTTTCCTTATGGTAGCTTTCTGGGTTTGCTTTGCAACCCTTTTTGGCTCACTCAGGGATCCGTAGCTCCTTCTCCTCAGCTGTTCCTTGTCCAGCACTCCCAACCTCCTTATATTCCCCTCTCACACTTCTCTGGTTGTCAGATATAGATCATCCTGCCTGGACTTCTATACTGACCCACTGGAGCTGTGTTGCTGCATTCTCTGGTTGTTGGTCCAGAACGTTTCCCTCCGGATCCCTGTTGGACCTTTGTGGTCTGCTGTGGTTGCCCACCTGGGTTTATGTGTTTGTCTGTATTGTCTGTCCTCTCCCTGGTGTTTTCATCTTAGTGTCAGTGGTGCGGACTAGCGATCCCACCGGCCCGTTCGCTATCTAGGGCTCATTTTAGGGAAAGCCTAGGGTTTAGGCACGGGTGAGGAACCCGTCTAGGGACGTCAGGGCAGTCAGGTGCCAGCCGCAAGGTGAGTCAGGGGTCACCACCTTTCCCTCTCCCTTGGGCAGGGCTTTCCCTTTTCCCTCCCTGTGCGTGACGCCGGTCATTACATTATATCTGGCCTACTGTCACGAGGGTGTCAAGAACCACGCCTGACTCTGTTATACCCGGGGTCAGGAAGTCGCAGCGGTTGGCTGCGTGCTCTATGTAGTAAGATAGGGCTGTTTTCCTTATGGTAGCTTTCTGGGTTTGCTTTGCAACCCTTTTTGGCTCGCTCAGGGATCCGTAGCTCCTTCTCCTCAGCTGTTCCTTGTCCAGCACTCCCAACCTCCTTATATTCCCCTCAGAGAAATTGTTTGTACCGTTGAACCTGCGTTTCGAATTATTAAAGGAACATCATAATTCGGCACTTGCTGGGCACCCGGGTAGTAAAGCAACCTTGGAGCTATTGTCTCATCGTTTTTGGTGGCCAAGGTTGCGTCAGGATGTATTGGATTTTGTGTCTTCTTGTTCTACCTGTGTGCGCGTAAAAGTTTTGCATACATGTCCTGCAGGGTCTCTATTACCACTCATCATTCCCAATAGACCATGGACACATCTGTCAATGGATTTTTTCACTGACTTATCTTTATCTGCGGGTAAAACAGTTATTTTGGTAGTAGTGGACAGGTTAGCAAAATGGTACACTTCATTGCGTTACCCGCACTACCTAATGCTAAGACTCTTGCTCAGGTATTCATCAGTGAAATCGGGAAGCTTCACGGGGTCCCTTCCGATGTTGTTTCGGATCAGGGTACCCAGTTTATTTCTAAATTTTGGAAAGCTTTTTGTTCCCGATTTGGGGTACACTTGTCATTTTCCTCAGCTTTCCATCCTCAGTCGAATGGACAGACTGAGCGTACCAACCAAAACCTTGAGACATATCTAAGATGTTTTGTGTCTGAAAACCAAGAGTTGTGGTCATCATATTTACCGTTAGCTGAGTTTGCCATAAATAATCGTCGTCAGGAATCCACTGGCAAGTCACCATTTCTTGGTGCATATGGTTTTCATCCCCAATTCTGTACTTTCAAAGACGGGGGGTCTTCTGGGGTTCCCGAAGAGGAACGGTTTTCGTCATCTCTTTCATTGGTATGGCAGAAGGTGCAAGCTAACTTGAAAAATATGGGAGGTAAATACAAATGCATGGCTGATAAGAGACGGTCGCCAAGGTCCGGACCTAGGAGTGAATGACTCTGTGTTGTTGTCTACTAGGAATATTAAATTAAAGGTTCCCTCTTGGAAACTGGGTCCTAGGTTCATTGGCCCTTACAAAATTGTAGCCATCATCAACCCCGTGGCTTTTCGCCTGGAGCTACCTCAGACTTTTAAAATCCATAATGTCTTTCATAAGTCGTTACTCAAAAAATATGTTCCACCTCTAGAACCGTCACTGCTGCCACCCCCTCCTGTTGTTGTGGATGGTAATCTAGAGTTTCAGATATCCAAAAATGTTAATTCTCGTCGGGTTCGCCGCTCTCTTTAATATCTGGTGCATTGGAGAGGTTACGGTCCAGAGGAAATAATGTGGGTTCCTGCGTCTGAGGTAAACGCCGACAGGCTAGTTCGGGCTTTTTATGCCTCTCATCCTGAGAGACCTGGTCCTGAGTGTCCGGAGGCCCCTCGTAGAGAGGGGGGTACTGTCACGAGGGTGTCAAAAACCACGCCTGACTCTGTTATACCCGGGGTCAGGAAGTCGCAGCGGTTGGCTGCACGCTCTATGTAGTAAGATAGGGCTGTTTTGCTTATGGTAGCTTTCTGGGTTTGCTTTGCAACCCTTTTTGGCTCACTCAGGGATCCGTAGCTCCTTCTCCTCAGCTGTTTCTTGTCCAGCACTCCCAACCTCCTTATATTCCCCTCTCACACTTCTCTGGACGCCAGATATAGAGCTTCCTGCCTGGACTTCTATACTGACCCACTGGAGCTGTGTTGCTGCGTTCTCTGGTTGTTGGTCCAGAACGTTTCCCTCCGGATCCCTGTTGGACCTTTGTGGTCTGCTGTGGTCGCCCACCTGGGTTTATGTGTTTGTCTGTATTGTCTGTCCTCTCCCTGGTGTTTTCCTCTTAGTGTCAGTGGTGCGGACTAGCGATCCCACCGGCCCGTTCACTATCTAGGGCTCATTTTAGGGAAAGCCAGGGTTTAGGCACGTGATCGCCGCACGGGTGAGGAACCCGTCTATGGACACCAGGGCAGTCAGGTGCCAGCCGCAAGGTGAGTCAGGGGTCACCACCTTTCCCTCTCCCTTGGGCAGGGCTTTCCCTTTTCCTTCCCTGTGCGTGACGCCGGTCATTACAATTAGGCAGTCACAGGATAAATATTTAACTGTCGGCCAGTACAGGCCCCAAAAATTAGGCATTCACCTGACATAAAAGGCCTTTTATTCTGGTGTATATACAAGGCAAGGACCATTCTTTGTTAACTACATTTTGCTGCCTTTTGCAGCCCTCTAGCCCTTTCCTGGGCTGTTTTACAGCCTTTTTAGTGTCGAAAAGTTCGGGTCCCCATTGACTTCAATGGGGTTCGGGTTCGGGACGAAGTTCGGGTCGGGTTCGGATCCCGAACCCGAACATTTCCAGGAGCTTCTCGAACCCGAACATCCAAGTGTTCGCTCAACTCTAGCCTCCACTGTGCCGTGGGTAACTGGCAGCAGCAACAGAGGACCAAAACAACAAAGGACTCCTGTCCTGGAAGGGTTAATCCACTTTGATAGGGTCCCTTGGTAAAAAGAAATAAAATCAATGACCTAGCAGGCCAACTCACAGGGGCATGTCAAATCCACTTGGCATCACAGTGGTGCTCCCTGGCTCCATTTGTAGATTGGGCCTGTAGTGAGAGTCAACAGGCGGATGTGCCCACAACACAGTATTGGGGGGCAACTGCAGCATGAAAGGACCCCTAATATGTATTGGCCCCATAGGCCTAGGGGTAATCGCTGTTGCTGACCGCACTGGTGCAGGCATGACAATTGTGGGCTGCTGCACTGGCCTGGGTACCTCTGCTGCAAGCGGTCCGGTGGGTTCCGGGACAACTGGCTCTGCGCGTTGGTGCACAGCATAGGAGGACCTCACCGCAGGTGCGGACACTAAAGATGGCCGGCTGGAAGGGACAGGTACTCTCACCTCAGACCCGGAGACGTCCGAGTCCTCAAGTCCTTTTTCCTTCTGGTCAGGTGGAGTCTGGATCCTGGCGGAGGCAATCTGGCGCAGCTCACGTAACTGCTTCTCCAGCCGCACGATCTGGTCGTCCAGGCTTTCGGTCTCGGGATCGCTGTCCTCCAATGTCGCCGCCGGCACTTGTGAAGTAGATGGCGCGTCCTGCACAGCCGCCGCAGGTTCAGGTGAGGCGTCCGCTCTCTTTCCTTTTCGGATGTTGTCCAGGGCAGCATGGAATCTTTCCACATCTTCTAATTCGCTGATGGTCTTCTCCCTGTGAGGCAGCTCAGGTGAGGGCCATGGGCTCACCCTCTTTTCCACCACTGTAGGTTGCCAAAAGACGTTCGGGCCGATAAAGGAGCCCCGTTCTTGAAAGGCATGATGGGCCGGTTCTGGAGAGCGCGCTGGTTCGCGCTCGCAGCCAGTATAGTCCTCGTTGATTTCCCAGTCCTCTGATTTCTTTCTTGGAAGGGACACAGCATAGGGGCCCTCGCAGGCCCTTGGCAGGGGTGAATTCTACTTCCTCTCCCTCGCGGAGGTTGTGCAGGTGTTCTGGGAGGTAGCTCTGCTTGACGGACCTCCGATTAACATATAAGTCTCTGCCGGTAATATAGTCCTTAATAAAACCGAAGCCTCGGTCCTTGTCAAATGCCACAACCAACCCCATTCTCCTTTCCAGGCGGTGTGGCGCTCATGAACGGTCTTTGCCAGTTCCTCATAGTAGATTTTAGTCTTGGTAGTTTTCTTGATTGCGGCCTCCCGTATCTCTGCCATTAATGCTGACCACTTAAATGAGGGCTGGAAAAAGTCTCTCCATGAACCATAGTAGGTCTCAGGTGGCATCCTCGGTGGTGGGCAGGTGGGTCTCTCCGGTCCCGGAGAGTAGGCCGGTGGAGCGTCCTCTTGCTCTACACCAATAAAGTCCATTTTCAGAAGGTCAGACGAGGACATCCCAGCAGAGCAGTCTTCACTCTTCAACATGCTCGATCCTTCTCTGGAGAGCGACAGGGTGGCGCCAATAATTGCAGACAGATCCTTCCATCGCTCTGGGAGGCCGCCCCCCAGGTGCTCCAGTATAGGGGAGGCGGAGTCCACTTCTGCAGACATGCAAATGTCCAGACAGGGCGGTGGCGCGGACATATAGCCTTTCCCGCACTTTCCAGCAGAAGGCGCCAATTTTTACCGCCAATTTAGTATGAAGATGACGCAGCAAATAAATCCAGTTAGGTTAAGCGGCCATCTTTGAGCAAAATCGCTGTCTATTCACTGACAGCAAGCGGTGGCTTAAGAAAATGGCAAACAGTTTATACAATTTAATCTTCACACCGCAAATTATTATAGTTCTCTTTGGCCCAGCAATTTTTAATAAAGCAATTAGGGCTTGGTCACTTTAAGGCAAATAACGGCACACAGTTTTTGTATCCGCAATGGCGCAGGAATGATCGTATCCTGTTCGTGACACCAATTTATGCAGCACGCCAGACCCGCAGGGTTTTGCGATAGTGAGGTCACGGTTATGGGCAATCAAGGGTTACTCACTTTTCTGAGGAGAACCCTGGGCAGGCATGCGGCAGTGAAGGAGAGGTAGACACAAGTTCCTCTGGGGCACACTCTGGATGTAGGGACCAGGCCTGATGGTGTGTGAGGTGCCCTGGATGTTGCAAGTATTTTGAGTGCCTGAGGCAAGGTCCCTTTAAGGATCGTGGCGCCAGTGCTTGTAACGGTGGCACACCGATTTGTAGGAGTATTAATAGAGTACACAGATGGTAAACCAAACGTTGCTTTACTTTGGAAAACAGTCCAACTTTGTACAGGCAGTTACAGTAGATGATGATGCAGTCCTTTACAGCACAAACGCACAGCAGGTTCACTTTACAATACGGCAGGTTTAAATCTGGCAAGATACTTGGAGGGTAAACAGTTAATGCTTTGCAGTACAACGCTGCTCTATCCCCTCAGCTATTCTATCTGGCTGGATCCGAAGGCCCGGATGCCTAATTGCTGGCTTGAATCCTTGGTGTATAAAATCTTCCTCCAGTATTGAAACTTGCTCTATATAGCACAGTACCTCTGCCTCTCAGCTTACTTCTCTGCTGGGTTGGAAGGTGACTGCAGGTTTCTCCCAGGAGGTCCACTCCTACTACTGGGGTGTCTTATCTGAGTTTGCTGGATTACTGGTCTCCATGCAGGCTGTACTCCTTCTAGCCTCCTGGTGCAACTAGAAACCAGGACTATCTAGCTGCATGTCAGGAGGAGGCCCTCAGCATATCTCAGGCTGGTGCCTTCTCACTTCTGTCTCCACAGACTCCTGACTATGACCTAACCCCTCCTTGTCTGAGCCTGGACATTTATACTAGGGGCTCCCTATCTCCCTCTAGTGTCTGGGATGTCTAACTACACCCAAATAGGCCTGCTGAATAGCTAACAGGGGAACCATACAAATGTAAAAACACACAGAAAATACATTACAATGCATGGATAAATATAATATCACTGTTCCTTTTGAGCAGAAGTAACACGTTACCCAATTGACCCTTGTGTAGTGCCCACTCCTACCTAGTGGGACACTACAATATGTGATAGACTCATTACATGCAAAGCGAGATATTTCAAGCCTTTATTTGTTATAATTTAATTGATTATGACTTACAGCTTATGAAACCCCAAAGTCACAATTTTAAGGTACCCTTTGCTCAGGGGGTATGGATTAATTAGCTGACTAGAGTGTGACACTTTGAGCCTAGAATATTGAACATTTTCACAAAATTCTAATTTTAAGCTGCATTAATGCAGTTCCTTTTAATTAGCATTACTGAAATATATGCACTTTTGCACAATATTCAAATTTTTTTACTTTCACTTTTATATTTCTGCCACACACAATAGTCCTTAAAAGGACTTTTGGGTCTATAACAAGTATAAAAGCTAAAATATTCCTATTTAACTTGCTAAACTATCTCTCCCTTCTGCTCTCCAGCGGTCATGGTGGAGAGTGAGGGAAACCCCCCACCGTGCTGTGTCAAAGGGTAAAAGGGAATCAGCCTGGCCAAAAGGAGTAATAAGGGAACAGGTCACCTCCCACAGCTTCCCTAATCCTCTCCCTGACTCTTCACCGTATGAGCGGACCCCGATGGTAGGACGACTCATACTCAGGATTCCTAGAGACCCTAAGTTGCCCTGGTAATCCCTCACCAAGGAGCAAGGAAGAGATGACCTGTTCAAACCAGTAATGGAGGAATAGGAGTCTCAATCTGAGGCCAGGCTGCAAGGAGAGGAGAACACATACAGCATAAGGAGATGGCAGGTAAGCAAAACTAATAACACACTTACCTGCCACAGCAAAACTGACTGGAACCCATGCACTAGTGCTGCTGTCCACACCAACATTAAAGGACACAGCACACACCACAAAACCACACAGGAACCCAAAACAACCATAGCTGCAATAAACATGAGACAGGGGAATGTCTAGTAAACATGTTGGACACCAAACACCACCAGACATGTAACACCAAACTAGACATACAAACACCCTGAACATAATCCACTCCATACAAAAAGGGACAGGAAGGGAAGGAGACACCGGGATAACATTGATGACCACAAGGGTAGCCCTCACTGGAAAGATAGAACATCCTGGACTGGAGCAGAGCTCCAGCACCAACAATAGCTGAAGTACAACTGACTCCAGCCAGGAAACCACAGAAGATATGAGCTAAGTGACCACACCCAGTCAGGGAGTTAACCCTTATAGCACCAGACAGAGGGAGGCTACAACTTATAGGGGAAGTGCACACACAAGCATACCAAACACTTAACCACCGGCAACAGCATGCATGGTAACCATGTCACGGCAGTCACCCAGAAGGCCGAGACACTGCCACCGCATGCTCTCACAGCAACACGTTGCCGCGGGCAACCGCAAGTGTGGCAACAGTGTCACAGCGTACACCATAGGCCGTGACACTCCAACCACTCAAAGCCCCCCCCCAAAAAGGGGAACTAAACAGAACACCCAAAAAACAACAGGACGGGAGGGGGGGTACGGGAAAGTAACAGGATCGGCGTCAATGCAAGCAAGTCTCTAAAAGCCTGCTTCCAGCCTCTGGAACCACCAATAAACCAGGCAGCCAGCAGCTATACAGCTAAGAGAGACCACACTGAACACTGTGTCCACCTCAGACCCAGTTTACACAAGGTCGCTGCCAGCAAGCATTCCCAACCAGCACACAGCCAGTACACCAAAGGAATGCAGCCAGCACACAACACAAGCACCTGAACCACTGAGAAATGGACGAGGAGAAACGCAAACACAAGTGACGGTTCACACCTACCGCAACCAACAGCCACAGGGAACTGCACTGTTAACAGCATCTAACCTTTCACCCTCCCTCTGGAGGATAAGCATGTGCGCCAGAAAAATGGCAGGCGACACATACTGGGCCCTCTTCCGAAGGCTCCAAGCAAGGGACCTTTGTGGTCATACTGTCAGGGTGGAGAGTGGGGGAAACCCCCCACCATGCGGTGTCAAAGGGTAAAAGGGAATCAGCCTGGCCAAAAGGAATAATAAGGGAGCAGGTCACCTCCTACAGCATCCCTAATCCTCTCCTTGACTCCTCACCGTTTGAGCGGACCCCGATGGTAGGACAACTCATACTCAGGATTGCTAGAGACCCTAAGTCACCCAAAAGGCCGAGACACTGCCACCTCATGCTCTCACAGCAACACATTGCCGCGGGCAACCGCCAGTGTGGCAACAGTGTCACAGTGTACACCATAGGCCGTGACACCAGCTCTCCCTGACTAAGACTGAGCCGAACACTCGTTCCGGCCAGCCAATCTATGTAATGCCAGTAGCCAACATTGTTATGGCATTAGCAGCCAACAAACGTGCGGGGAGGAGACTCGAGCATCGCGCTCGAGCACACGCGTTATTCGGCCAAACACCACGATGTGCTGAGCATCGCGCTCGAGTACACGCGGTATTCGGCCGAACACCACGATGTGCTGAGCATCACGATGCTCGAATAAAATTAGTGTTCGGCCGAGCATGCTCGCCCAACACTAGTTTTCATATACTGTATACTTAGACCAATACAGTATAGTTAAAGAAAATAGAATAAAACAATATACTCATAATGAACTGTGTGGAAAACAATGTACTTTTGAAGGGGTATGCCAGCTTTTAGATATTGATGACATAGTCTCCAGATAGGTCACCAATATCGGATTGATGTGAGTTCAACACCTGACACCTTAATTGACCAGCTGTTTTGAGCAGCCGCCAGAGACACAACAGTGGATGGAGCCATAAGCAGAAGGCTTTGTCCATTGTGTAGTGGCCATGCAGGTGTACTGCTGCTCAGTTCCCATTCACTTTAGGATAGGTAATCAATATGTAAAAGCTGCAATACCCCTTTAACCGCCTCCGGACCGCCTAATGCAGGATCACGGTCCGGAGGCGGCAGCTCTGCGCAAAGTGACGCATATACGCGTCATCTCGCGTGAGCCGAGATTTCCTGTGAACGCACGCACACAGGCGCGCACGTTCACAGGATTGGAAGGTAAGCGAGTGGATCTCCAGCCTGCCAGCGGCGATCGTTCGCTGGCAGGCTGGAGATGCGATTTTTTTTAACCCCTAACAGGTATATTAGACGCTGTTTTGATAACAGCATCTAATATACCTGCTACCTGGTGGTCCCTTTTGTTTGGATCGACCACCAGAGGACACAGGTAGCTGTGTAAAGTAGCACCAAACACCACTACACTACACTACACCCCCCCCTGTCACTTATTAACCCCTTATGAAACCCTGATCACTTCATATAGACTCCCTGATCACCCCCCTGTCATTGATCACCCCCCTGTAAGGCTCCATTCAGACGTCCGTGTGATTTTTACGGATCCACGGATACATGGATCGGATCCGCAAAACACATACGGACGTCTGAATGGAGCCTTACAGGGGGGTGATCAATGACGAGGGGGTGATCACCCATATAGACTCCCTGATCACCCCCCTGTCATTGATCACCCCCCTGTAAGGCTCCATTTAGACGTCCGTATGATTTTTATTGATCAACGGATTCATGGATCGGATCCGCAAAACACATATGGAGGTCTGAATGGAGCCTTACAGGGGGGTGATCAATTACAAGGGGGTGATCACCCATATAGACTCCCTGATCACCCCCCTGTCATTGATCACCCCCCTGTAAGGCTCCATTTAGACGTCCGTATGATTTTTACGGATCAACGGATACATGGATCGGATCCGCAAAACACATATGGACGTCTGAATGGAGCCTTACAGGGGGGTGATCAATGACAAGGGGGTGATCACCCATATAGACTCCCTGATCACCCCCCTGTCATTGATCACCCCCCTGTAAGGCTCCATTCAGACGTCCGTATGATTTTTACGGATCCACAGATACATGGATCGGATCCGCAAAACACATACGGACATCTGAATGGAGCCTTACAGGGGGGTGATCAATGACAAGGGGGTGATCACCCCATATAGACTCCCTGATCACCCCCCTGTCATTGATCACCCCCCTGTAAGGCTCCATTCAGACATTTTTTTGGCCCAAGTTAGCGGAAATTGTTTTGTTTTTTTGTTTTTGTTTTTTCTTACTAAGTCTCATATTCCACTAACTTGTGTCAAAAAATAAAATCTCACATGAACTCACCATACCCCTCACGGAATTCAAATGAGTAAAATTTTTTAGACATTTATATTCCAGACTTCTTCTCACGCTTTAGGGCCCCTAAAATGCCAGGGCAGTATAAATACCCCACATGTGACCCCATTTCGGAAAGAAGACACCCCAAGGTATTCCGTGAGGGGCATATTGAGTCCATGAAAGATTGAAATTTTTGTCCCAAGTTAGCGGAAAGGGAGACTTTGTGAGAAAATACAAAAAAAAAATCAATTTCCGCTAACTTGTGCCCAAAAAAGAAATTTCTATGAACTCCCATTCCCCTCATTGAATACCTTGGGGTGTCTTCTTTCCAAAATGGGGTCACATGTGGGGTATTTATACTGCCCTGGCATTTTAGGGTCCCGAAAGCGTGAGAAGAAGTCTGGGATCCAAATGTCTAAAAATGCCCTCCTAAAAGGAATTTGGGCCGCTTTGCGCATCTAGGCTGCAAAAAAGTGTCACACATGTGGTATCGCCGTACTCAGGAGAAGTTGGGGAATGTGTTTTTGGGTGTCATTTTACATATACCCATGCTGGGTGAGATATATATCTTGGTCAAATGCCAACTTTTTATAAAAAAATGGGAAAAGTTGTCTTTTGCCAAGATATTTCTCTCACCCAGCATGGGTATATGTAAAATGACACCCCAAAACACATTCCCCAACTTCTCCTGAGTACGGCGATATCACATGTGTGACACTTTTTTGCTGCCTAGGTGGGCAAAAGGGCCCACATTCCAAAGAGCACCTTTAGGATTTCACAGGTCATTTTTTACACATTTTGATTTCAAACTACTTACCACACATTAGGGCCCCTAAAATGCCAGGGCAGTATAACTACCATACAAGTGACCCCATTTTGGAAATAAGACACCCCAAGGTATTCTGTGAGGGGCATGGCGAGTTCCTAGAATTATTTATTTTTTGTCACAAGTTAGTGGAAAATGATGATTTTTTTTTTCTTACAAAGTCTCACATTCCACTAACTTGTGACAAAAAATAAAAAATTCTAGGAACTCGCCATGCCCCTCACGGAATACCTTGGGGTGTCTTCTTTCCAAAATGGAGTCACTTGTGGGGTAGTTATACTGCCCTGGCAATTTAGGGGCCCTAATGTGTGCAAAGTAGTTTGAAATCAAAATCTGTAAAAAATGGCTGGTGAAATCCTAAAGGTGCTCTTTGGAATGTGGGCCCCTTTTCCCACCTTGGCTGCAAAAAAGTGTCACACATGTGGTATCGCCGTACTCAGGAGAAGTTGGGCAATGTGTTTTGTGGTGTCATTTTACATATACCCATGCTGGATGAGATAAATATCTTGGTCAAATGCCAATTTCGTATAAAAAAATGGGAAAAGTTGTTTTTTTTTCCAAGATATTTCTCTCACCCAGCATGGGTATATGTAAAATGATACCCCAAAACACATTCCCCAACTTCTCCTGAGTACGGCGATACCAGATATGTGACACTTTTTTGCAGCCTAGGTGGGCAAAGGGGCACACATTCCAAAGAGCACCTTTCGGATTTCACCGGTCATTTTTTACAGATTTTGATTTCAAACTACTTCTCACGCATCTGGGCCCCTAAAATGCCAGGGCAGTATAACTACCCCACAAGTGACCCAATTTTGGAAAGAAGATACCCCAAGGTATTTTGTGATGGGCATAGTGAGTTCATGGAAGTTTTAATTTTTTGTCACAAGTTAGTGGAATATGAGACTTTGTAAGAAAAAATAAAAATACAAAATAAATCATCATTTCCGCTAACTTGTGACAAAAAATTAAAAGTTCTATGAACTCACTATGCCCATCAGTGAATACCTTAGGGTGTCTACTTTCCGAAATGGGGTCATTTGTGCAGTGTTTGTACTGTCTGGGCATTGTAGAACCTCATGAACCATGACAGGTGCGCAGAAAGTCAGAGCTGCTTCAAAAAGCGTAAATTCACATTTTTGTACCATAGTTTGTAAACGCTGTAACTTTTACCCAAACCATTTTTTTTTTTACCCAAACATTTTTTTTTTAATCAAAGACATGTAGAACAATAAATTTAGCGAAACATTTATATATGGATGTCGGTTTTTTTGCAACATTTTACAACTGAAAGTCAAAAATTTCATTTTTTTGCAAAAAAATCGTTAAATTTCGATTAATGACAAAAAAAGTTAAAATGTCAGCAGCAATGAAATACCACCAAATGAAAGCTCTATTAGTGAGAAGAAAAGGAGGTAAAATTCATTTGGGTGGTAAGTTGCATGACCGAGCAATAAACGGTGAAAGTAGTGTAGTGCAGAAGTGTAAAAAGTGGCCTGGTCATTAAGGGTGTTTCAGCTAGGGGGGTTGAAGTGGTTAAAGGGCTTCTGTCACCCCATTAAACCGTTTTTTTTTTTTTCTTTACTAATAATCCCTACACAGTGATCTCATCATACATAAGCTAATTAATGATTTTCGTTCAGTAGAATTTGTTAAAAATCGCAGCCGCATCCTCCGATGGTAATGACGCCCCCTCTGCTTGTTGATTGACAGGGCCAGCGGACGGGATCTTTCTCTGCTGGCCCTGGCTGTTTTGATTCAATATCTGGCGCCTGCGCCGCAGCCGTACCTCTCTTCAATCTGCGCAGGCGCACTGAGAGGCGGCCACTCGCTCGGCCGCTCCATCCTCAATGCGCCTGCGCCGATGACATCACATCTACACCCGGCGCAGGCGCATTGAGGAGCGAGTGGCCGCCTCTCAGTGCGCCTGCGCAGATTGAAGAGAGGTACGGCCGCGGCGCAGGCGCCAGATATTGAATCAAAACAGGCAGGGCCAGCAGAGAAAGATCCCGTCCGCTGGCCCTTTCAATCAACAAGCAGAGGGGGCGTCATTACCATCGGAGGATGCGGCTGCTACCAGCAAGTAGCCGCCCTACTTGCTGGTAGCAAGGTAATTTACATATTTCAAAAATCGATTTTTAACAAATTCTACTGAACGAAAATCATTAATTAGCTTATGTATGATGAGATCGCAGTGTAGGGATTATTAGTAAAGAAAAAAAAAAAAAAACGGTTTAATGGGGTGACAGAAGCCCTTTAAGATGATATAACTTTTGTTTTGTACAGTATTTCACATGATTTAATAGCCGTAAATGGAGTAATAGATAATAGTAGAAGGGCTACAATTTAGAAAAGTCACAAACTTGTATATACTCAAATAAGAACACGAAGTTTCAGGTAACTAGTTTCTGTATGTCCACTTGCTGATGTCTCAAACACTTTTCAATTACTAGACTGTGGCTTTACCTGGTATGGTAGCTCCAATTTGCTTTGCTGAACATTGGTTAAATTCCCACCAATAAAACATTCATGGCCTATCCTAGTTAAGAAAAAAATATATATATAGCAAATGGAACTACCAGTATTTCATACTCATATAATACTCATAATATATTTACTATTATACTTCATATAATAGTAAATGCTTATTAATAAACACTTTGTAAAACAAAACTTTGCTGATGGAAAAAAAAATGGTCAAATTAGTATTCCAGGACTTTAAAGTATTTGTGAAAAAGAAGCATTTTACATTCTGGGCTGGGGCAGATGTTTCTGAAAAGCAACATAATCAGATAAAAAAGAAAATTGAGAGAACATGTTATAAACACTTATAGACCATGTTTCCAATGCAGCTGCAGTTAACATCTTTCTATCATTCCATGCAATTTAGATGACAACAGAAAATATGAACAGAAAAATAGCTGAAGAGCTGGGAGTATTTGTGGATCTTTGTGATGTGTTTCAAGACAAGCTTCTTAAGTGTCAGAAAACATTTTCAAGATCTGATGTTTCTGAACCTTCCAGCCCTTATGCGCAATTACTTTGCTTTCATGTGTCTGTATGATGAGGATAAATATACTATTCTAACAGAATACAGATGTACAATTTTTACCAGATTTTAAAACTTTTATGTTTTTAATTTCATCCAACTTACTCCATAATAAATAAAATATAGTATTCAAAGCACCTACAACGTCCTCAATGTGTAAAGACACAAATGCAAATATTAGATAAAGTTTATTAATTATACACACTATCCAGAAAATGATAAAAAAACAATTAAAAGCAATTAAGTCAGACAAGGAAGAGCAAGCTTTAAACATGGTTTTTACCCCTGGGAACCTTTTCTGCAGAACCCCTCTCCCCCAGCCAGGCCAGACTTATGGTTGGAATTATACTTACTTGGCTCCCACTGTGGGTCCGGCCAGGCTGGAGGCCCTGCAGAAAAGGCCCTGCTGGGTTTCGTCTCCCTTGCCCCCTCACCTCTGCTGCAGTTCCTGGGTCTCCCCACATCAAAATTAGCAGCTGCAGCCAATGATGTGTCAACCATGCATCATGTCACTGGGTCATGTGATGCATGGGTGATATGTCACTACTGTGAATAGTCATTGGCTGCAATGTCCACATGACCTGCATCAAACCAGATGTTGACATGGAGCGACCCACGAGCTTCATCAGAGCTGAGGGAGCAAAGGAGCCAGAAACCAGCAGGGACGTCATTTTGTTTTGCAAACTCTGGCTGGACCCTCAGTGAGAATATCTTACCTGGTTCCTGCTGCTGGGTTCCAGCTTATTCAATCGCCTGGCTCCATTGCAGCTCCTGGGTTTCTTCATGTCAACATCTAGTTTGAAGTGGTTCACATGATGTATGGGTGACCTGTCACCGCATCAAACCAAATCTTTGCATAGTGAGACTCAAGCTGTGGCAGAGCTGGGGATTGAAGCTGAAACCCAGCAGCAGGTACCAGGTAAGTATGATTCCCACACTGGGGGTCTGCAGAAAAGGTCCCCTATTGTGAACAACCTCTTTAAAATCAATAAACACTAATATCCGCATGCTATTTACTCCCATGTATGTGTACAGTATACCAAATACTCCATGTAGCTTTACAAAATAAATTATAAACTATGTAGGTAAAACAGAGAGACCAATGCCCTCTATCCCAAGATCAAAACTGATAGATAAATGAATAAAGTGCTGTGTTCCAGAGAGCCCAGAAAGAAGCCAGGGGGAAAATTCACGAGTATCAATGGCGTTGTGAGGAGAGTGCAGCAGGTGCGGGCCGCACCGGGTGACACCAGTCTGATGGGGTGTCACCCACCGGACCCAGTGGCGGATTATAATAGGGGCGTTCGGGTCGGTAGCCCCGGACCCGGCATCCCTGGGGGGCCCAACACCAACCTGAACTCCCACATACTGCAGTGGGGCACAGGAGCAAATAGTTCCCTGCCCCGCCACCGATCACCGCCATAGGCTTCAGGCCTAGTAGTTCTGAGGCCTATGCGGTAGTGAAATCCCGACGCAGGCGTGCATGATGATGTCATCGCACGCCTGCACCGGAAGGGATACAGGACAATGAAGAATGCGCGCCTGTCTCACCATGCTGGACACAGGTAAGTATTAGCTTTTAATTCTTTTTTTTCTGTGTGTGCTAACTTTGGGGGGACAGAAGAGGACATGGGGCAGTGTGGTAGCAAATCAGTTCGGGGGGGCAGATTATTAATTGGGGCAAATCACTTCATGTGGGGCAGTGTGGGGACAAATTACTTTAACCCCTTAAGGACACAGCCTTTTTACACCTTAGGACCAGGCCATTTTTTGCAAATCTGACCAGTGTCACTATAAGTGCTGATAACTTTAAAACGCTTTGACTTATCCAGGCCGTTCTGAGATTGTTTTTTCGTCACATATTGTACTTCATGACACTGGTAAAATGAAGTTAAAAAAAAAAAATATTTTCCACCAAAAAATACCTAATTTAACAAAAATTTGGAAAAATTTGCAAATTTCAAAGTTTCAGTTTCTCTACTTCTGTAATACATAGTAATACCCCTAAAAATTTTGATGCCTTTACATTCCCCATATGTCTACTTCATGTTTGAATTATTTTGGGAATGATATTTTATTTTTTGGGGATGTTACAAGGCTTAGAAGTTTAGATGCAAATCTTGAAATTTTTCAGAAATTTACAAAAACCCAATTTTTAGGGACCACTACAGCTCTGAAGTCACTTTGCGAGGCTTACATAATAGAAACCACCCAAAAATGACCCCATTCTATAAACTACACCCCTCAAGGTATTCAAAACTGATTTTACAAACTTAGTTAACCCTTTAGGTGTTGCACAAGAGTTATTGGCAAATGGGGATGAAATTTGAGAATTTCATTTTCTTGGCTAATTTTCCATTTTAACCCATTTTTTCCACTAACAAAGCAAGGGTTAACAGCCAAACAAGACTGTATCTTTATTGCCCTGACTCTGCCGTTTACAGAAACACCCAATATGTGGCCGTAAACTACTGTACGGCCACACAGCGGGGCGTAGAGTGAAAGGTGCGCCATATGGTTTTTGGAAGGCAGGTTTTGCTGGACTGTTTTTTTGACTCCATGTCCCATTTGAAGCCCCCTGATGCACCCCTAGAGTAGAAACTCCATAAAAGTGACCCCATCTAAGAAACTACACCCCTCAAGGTATTCAAAACTGATTTTACTAACTTCATTAACCCTTTAGGTGTTGCACAAGAGTTATTGGCAAATGGGGATGAAATTTGAGAATTTCATTTTTTTGCCTAATTTTCCATTTTAACCCATTTTTTCCACTAACAAAGCAAGGGTTAACAGCCAAACAAGACTGTATCTTTATTGCCCTGACTCTGCCGTTTACAGAAACACCCCATATGTGGCCAGTAAACTACTGTACGGCCACACAGCGGGGCGTAGAGTGAAAGGTGCGCCGTATGGTTTTTGGAAGGCAGGTTTTGCTGGACAGTTTTTTTGACACCATGTCCCATTTGAAGCCCCCCTGATGCACCCCTAGAGTAGAAACTCCATAAAAGTGACCCCATCTAAGAAACTACACCCCTCAAGGTATTCAAAACTGATTTTACAAAGTTTGTTAACCCTTTAGGTGTTGCACAAGATTTAATGGAAAATAGAGATACAATTTCAAAATTTCACTTTTTTGTCAGATTTTCCATTTTAATATTTTTTTTTCCAGTTACAAAGCAAGGGTTAACAGCCAAACAAAACTCATTATTTATGGCCCTGATTCTGTAGTTTACAGAAACACCCCATATGTGGTCGTAAACTGCTGTACGGGCACACGACAGGGCGCAGAAGGAAAGGAATGCCATACGGTTTTTGGAAGGCAGATTTTGCTGGACTGGTTTTATTGACACCATGTCCCATTTGAAGCCCCCCTGATGCACCCCTAGAGTAGAAACTCCATAAAAGTGACCCCATCTAAGAAACTAAACCCCTCAAGGTATTCAAAACTGATTTTACAAAGTTTGTTAACCCTTTAGGTGTTGCACAAGATTTAATGGAAAATAGAGATACAATTTCAAAATTTCACTTTTTTGGCAGATTTTCCATTTTAATATTTTTTTTCCAGTTACAAAGCAAGCGTTAACAGCCAAACAAAACTCATTATTTATGGCCCTGATTCTGTAGTTTACAGAAACACCCCATATGTGGTCATAAACTGCTGTACGGGCACACGACAGGGCGCAGAAGGAAAGGAATGCCATACGGTTTTTGGAAGGCAGATTTTGCTGGACTGGTTTTATTGACACCATGTCCCATTTGAAGCCCCCCTGATGCACCCCTAGAGTAGAAACTCCATAAAAGTGACCCCATCTAAGAAACTAAACCTCTCAAGGTATTCAAAACTGATTTTACAAAGTTTGTTAACCCTTTAGGTGTTGCACAAGATTTAATGGAAAATAGAGATACAATTTCAAAATTTCACTTTTTTGGCAGATTTTCCATTTTAATATTTTTTTTCCAGTTACAAAGCAAGGGTTAACAGCCAAACAAAACTCATTATTTATGGCCCTGATTCTGTAGTTTACAGAAACACCCCATATGTGGTCATAAACTGCTGTACGGGCACACGACAGGGCGCAGAAGGAAAGGAATGCCATACGGTTTTTGGAAGGCAGATTTTGCTGGACTGGTTTTATTGACACCATGTCCCATTTGAAGCCCCCCTGATGCACCCCTAGAGTAGAAACTCCAAAAAAGTGACCCCATTTTAGAAACTACGGGATAAGGTGGCAGTTTTGTTGGTACTAGTTTAGGGTACATATGATTTTTGGTTGCTCTATATTACACTTTTTGTGCGGCAAGGTAACAAGAAATAGCTTTTTTGGCACCATTTTTTTTTTGTTATTTACAACATTCATCTGACAGGTTAGATCATGTGGTAATTTTATAGAGCAGGTTGTCACGGACGCGGCGATACCTAATATGTATACAATTTTTTTTATTTATGTAAGTTTTACACAATGAATTAATTTTTAAAACAAAAAAAAGTTTTAGTGTCTCCATAGTCTAAGAGCCATAGTTTTTTTTAGTTTTTGGGCGATTATCTCAAGTAGGGTCTCATTTTTTGCGGGATGAGATTACGGTTTTATTGGCACTATCTTGGGGTGCATATGACTTTTTGATCGCTTGCTGTTACACTTTTTGTGAAGTAAGATGACAAAAAATTGCTTTTTTTACACCGTTTCTTTTTTTTTTTTTTTTTACGGTGGTCACCTGAGGGGTTAGGTCATGTGATATTTTTATAGAGCCGGTCGATACGGACGCGGCGATACCAAATATGTATACTTTTTTTATTTATGTAAGTTTTACACAATGATTTCATTTTTGAAACAAATAAAATCATGTTTTAGTGTTTCCATAGTCTAAGAGCCATAGTTTTTTCAGTTTTGGGGCGATTATCTTGGGTAGGGTATGATTTTTGCGGGATGAGATGACGGTTTGATTGTTACAATTTTGGAGTACATACAACTTTTTTGATCACTTTTATTAACTTTTTGGGGAAGTAAGGTGGGCAAAATTTCAATTTCATCATAGTTTTTAATTTTTTATTTTTATGGCGTTCACCATTTGGGTAAAGTAACATGACCGTTTTATAGATCAGGTCGTTACGGACGCGGCGATACCAAACATGTGTAGGGAATTTAATTTTTTTTATTTTTAATCAGTGATAAATGTGTTTTTTGATTTTTACTTTATTTTCACTTTTTTTCACTTTCTTTTTGACCCAGACCCACTTGGTTCTTGAAGATCCAGTGGGTCTGATGTCTGTATAATACAGTACAGTACAATATATAGTACTGTACTGTATTTTACACTTTGTCTGAACAGATCTATGCCTTTCAGCACAGATCTGTTCAGCACCATGGACAGCAGGACGCCTGAGAAGGCGTCCTGTTGCCATGGGAACCTTCCCCGTCTGCTCAGTTATGGTCAGAACTGCGCAGACGGGGAAGGGTAAGGACGGGGCTTGGGGGGCTGCCTGGGAGCTCTCTCCCTCTCCATTCGGAGGGGCTGCAAAGGCACAGCAGCCCCCCGATGGGAGAGGGAGGGAGCTCCCTGCGCTGTTAACCTTTTCCATACAGCGGTCCGTACGGACCGCTGTATGGAAAGGGTTAAACGGCTGACATCGCATCACCGATGTCAGCCGTTTATACCAGGGTGCCAGCAATGTGCTGGCACCCTGGTATACCCACTAGACACCAACGATTACGCAATGGGAGGCGGGCGGGGGATCGCGATCCCGCCTGCCGCACCGCCCGCCTCCCGCACCGCCCGCACCGCCCGCAACCCTCCCCCTGCACCTCCCACCCGGCAAAAATCACTAAGGGGTGCAGGTGGGGGGGATACAGATGCATTTTAGGAATGCTAAAGTTTCTGATCCCCGCGGTCAGGGACCTGCGGTTTGCCGCGATCGCCGACATGGGGGGGTCACGGGACCCCCCGGCGCATTTAGCCTAGGTGCCTGCTCAATGATTTGAGCAGGCGCCGGGTTCCGATCACTGCCAGCCGCACGGCAGTGATCAGAAATACACAGGGCGTACATGTACGCCCTGTGTCCTTAAGTACCAGGGCACAAGGGCGTACCTGTACGCCCTATGTCCTTAAGAGGTTAAGGGAGCAGTGTGGGGGCAAATCACTTCAAGGGGTGCAGTGTGGGGGCAAATTCTTCATGGTGGGCAGTTTGGGTCCAAATAACTTCAGGGGTTGCAGTGTGGGGCAAATTACTTCATGGGGAAGTGTGGGGGCAAATTACTTCAGGGGGTGCAGTGTGGGGACAAATTACTTAATGGGAGTGCAGGGTGGAGGCAAATTGCTTTATGGGCGCCAGTGTGGGGGGAAATTATTTCATGGGAGTGCAGTGTGGGGGAAAATTACTTCATGGCGGCAGTGTGGGGAAAATTACTTCATGGCGGCAGTGTGGGGGAAATTACTATATGGGGCAGTGTGGGGGAAATTACTATATGGGGCAGTGTGGGGGAAATTACTATATGGGGCAGTGTGGGGGAAATTATTATATGGGGCAGTGTGGGGGAATTTACTATATGGTGGCAGTGTGGGGGAATTTACTATATGGTGGCAGTGTTGGGGAAATTACTACATGGGGACAGTGTGGGGGAATTTACTATATGGTGGCAGTGTTGGGGAAATTACTACATGGGGACAGTGTGAGGGAAATTTCTATATGGGGCAGTGTGGGGTAAATTACTATTTGGGGCAGTGTGGGGAAAATTACAATATGGAGGACTGTGGGGGAAATTACTATTAGGGAACATTATTTTTGGGGATACTATGCAGACATTATTACCTGGAGCAAAATACAGGGTGTTATTATTACTGGGGGCACTCTAGAGGACATTATAACTGCTGTAGACACTATAGGGACCTTTGGGATAATTTATCAAACTGGTGTAAAGTAGAACTGGTTAAGTAGCCCATAGCAATCAATCAGATTCCACCTTTCATTTTTGACAGCTTCTTTGGAAAATGAAAGGTGGAATCTGATTGGTTGCTGTGGGCTACTTAACCAGTTCTACTTTACACCAGTTTGATAAATGACCCCAATTATGAGAACTCTAACGTGTCTGTGTAACAAACTCTGCAGAAACGAGATGCGGCTGAAATAATTTGTCATGGTGGTCTGGGTCAAACGGAGGAGAAGAGGAAAGAGAAGGTCTACATGACAGGAGATGTCACTGGAAGTAAGAGGAATGTGGTGCTGCATTCTCCAATATGTAGAGCAGGCTAAAATTTTAATTTGTAGATGTCCCCTGCAGTCCTATATAACAGCCCAGATAACAGTGCTAACTTTCTGTGTGCAGATAATACAGTAGATGTTCCCTGCAGTCCTATGTAACATCCCACATAACACAATAATTCACTGTGTTATGTGGGGTGTTACATAGGACTGCAGGTAACATCTATGACATCTGCACACAGAGAGTTAGGAGATTGGTGGGGGTCGGACTCCTGGCACCCCTGACAATCAGCCGTTTGAGGAGACCGCAATGTTCCAGTGAGCGCCGCAGCCTCTTTGCTTCTTACCAAGCACAGTTCTGTCCATTTGATAGCACTGTGCTTGGTATTGCAGCTCAACTCCAATCACTCAGATGGGATTGAGCTGCACCTAGACCACGTGAACAATGAATATGATGTCATATAGCCTAGGAAGAGACTGTGACGTTCACAAAGCACCGCAGCCTCTTCATACATAAAAAAATTAAACTAAAATGGAGGGAGGGGCCTGTGTGGAGTAGACAGCCCAGGCCCTCACATGCACTTAATCCGCCCCTGGCCGGACCCAACACCACTAGCACACCTTCCCCCCACCCACCTGTAAGCGATGACACCATTTTCTACCACATCAGGTGACACCAGCCCTGGCAATGCCACTGGTGAGTATGTAGTGGGAATGAAGTCCACAGAGTCTGACATTTCCAGTGCTGGTTTGAATTAACATGGTTTATTGGAACATAACATTTTGTTCTGTTATTTAGCAACTTTGATCTAGAGAAATCCCTGAGCATTGGTTTCTTTGTATTGCCTACACTGTATATTATATATTTTTATACTGTACTGAATATGTAAATGTGTGTAAATGTCATGCGGTGATTGTTGTTTATCAGAGTCGATCACGAATATTCGAATTGCAAATTTTTATCGTGAATATCGGCATTTTGAGAATTTGCGAATATTTAGAATATAGTGATATATTTTTTTTAATCAGTACACATGATCCCTCCCTGCTTCTAGCTTGTGGGCCAATGAGAAGGGTGCAATGTCTGACTTTAGGAGTAGTGTTGATTGCGAATTTTCGTAATGCAAATTTTTTGTAATGAGGATAAATGAGGTCGTGAAAACTCAGATCCGATGGTATATTCTATCCCCCAGGCATTCCCATGGTGACAGGGACTCTTGTCGGGGAGGATTATGCCAAAGTGGAACAACTGTACAGATTTGAAAAAAAAAGATGAATATTCTAAAAAACAAATATATTCGTTTTTCAGAATATTTGTAATATTCAAAAACAAGAATATATAGCAATATAGCGAATATTTAGGGGAAAAAACGAATATAGAGCAATTTAGCTAATATAGTGCTATAATCTTTGTCTAATAGTTGTAATTTTTTTCTCATATAAAGTTCAGATTGGAAAAAACTATTAAAAAAAATTATAGCACTATATTAGCTACATTGTTCTATATTCCTTTCCCACGAATATTCACTATATTGCTATATATTCTTGTTTTAGAATATTACGAATATTCGAAAAATGAATATATAGCACTATATTGAATATATTCGTTTTTTTAAATACCACTCGTCTGTACCCTTATTGCAGACTGCTAGCAATTCCTTCATAACTTCTAGTTTAAATAATACAGGAATGACACAACCTAGAATCATAAGAATAGATGCTCCAGAATTGTTATTACATCAGGAATGCATGTAGCTATTAAAACAAGCATGTCAGGACTGGTGAAAGGTCCTCTTTATAGAGGAAATCACAGTTTGACTATATTAAAATCCAAAAGAAATGCTACAGAGAGTAATTGAAAGGAAAAAAAAAGAATGAAAACATTACAGAAATGGATAGATGGAGATACTGATAAAACAGTAAATTTAATTTAAAGGAATATGGAAAATAAGTATACAATACAATGCATTGAGAAAGTCTTAAGACCCTTTCACTTTTTTCCCTATTTTGTTATGTTGTGGCCTTGTGCTTAAATCAAAAATGTCAAGCTTTTCTCCATCAGTCTGCACTCAATGCCCCTTAATAAGAAACTGAAAACCGAATTTTAGAAATGTATGCAAATTTATCACTACAATTTTGTATGGACATAAGTATTCAGAGGCCCTATGTTATGGCTCTTGAAGTTTAGCTCTGTGCCTCACATTTCCCTTGATCACCTTTGAAATGTTTCTACATCTTGATTTGAGTCCACCTGGGGTAATTTCAGTTGACTGGACATGATTTGGAAAAACACACCCCTATACAAGGTCTCCCCGCTGACAATGCATATGAGAACAACCAAGCTATAAGTAGGAGAGAACTGCCTGTAGAGCTCAGACATGAGATTGTGTGGAGAAAGGCATAAAATATTTCTGCTGCACTGATAGTTTCCAAAAGCATAGTGACCTCCATAATTCTTAAATTGAAGAAGTTTGGAATAACCAGGACTCTTCCTAGAACTGGTAGCCCTACCAAACTAAGTAATCAGGGGACAAGGGCCTTGGTAAGAGTGACCAAGAACCCAATGGTCTCTCTGCCTTATCTTCCAAGGTCCTGTGTGCAGGTCTAAATGGTCAACTATCACTGCAGCAACCACTAATCTGGGGTTTATGATTGATTGACCAGAAAGAAGACTCCTTCAGTAAAAGAAACATGAAAGCCCCCATGGAGTTTACAAAAAAAACTCCTAATGGTCTCTCGGACTGTGCAAAACAAAATTCTCTCGTCTGATAAAAACTAAGATTGAACTTGTAGGGTCATGTCTAGAGGAAACCAGGTATCTGCCCAATGCCACCCCTACAGTGCAAAATGATGGTGGATGACTGACAGGATTTAGTAAAAGCTGAATGGAGCCAAGTACAGAAATATCCTTAATGAAAACCTGACCCAGAATGCTCTTTACCTCACACTCGGTCAAAGGTTTACCTTCCAACAAGGTAATGACCCTAGGCCTACAGCCAGGACAACACAGGAGTGGCTTAGGGACAACTCTGGGAATGTCCATGAGTGACTCAGCCAGAGCTCTGACTTGAACCTAATCAAACATCTCTGGAGAGACCAGAAAATTACTGTCCAGCAACAGTCTCCGTCCAACCTGACAGAGCTTGAGAGGATCTGCACAGAAGAATAGCAGAAAATGCCCAATCCAGGTTTGCAAACCTTGTAGCATCATACCCAGGAAGAGTTGCGGCCAGGTGCTATTCTCTTCGCCGGCTGGCGAAGCGCATAAGAAGCCCGTACCCCCTTGCGAACCCGTTTTCGAACGTATATGCGTATGCACGACAGGCTCTGCGAGAGTGCGCGAGCACGTCGACATGAACACCGGAATGGAATCCGCAATAGGCACCGGAGACAAGGTCGGTTGCAGGACACTGCCACTAGCCCGGCCAAGCTGTCCCCGAAAGCCATGCGGTCTTCCCCTCCGGCGCACATGCGAGCGCATTCCTGCATCGGTTCCCAAAGGGGTTGATGCTGGTGTATCAATGGAGACACGTGTAACCTGTCCTGCAGCTCTACAAGGACTTTCCTGCCTTGGTTACAGTGAAGCAGGGTATCAATACTAAATATATATTAAAAGAGTGACTCCAAAATTTCATTCACCTTAAAGGGGTTGTCCGGGTTCAGAGCTGAACCTGGACATACCCTTATTTTCACCCCGGCAGCCCCCCTGAGCCTAGCATCGGAGCATCTCATGTGATCGCGCAGGGCACAGGCTCTTTTAATTTTAATAACACACTGCTGGGCGGTAACTTCCGCCCAGCAGTGTGTTCGGTGACGTCACCGGCTCTGAGGGGCGGGCTTTAGCTCTGCCCTAGCCGTTTTACTGGCTAGGGCAGAGCCAAATCCCGCCCATCAGTGCCGGTGACGTCACCGGGGTTCCTGTCAGCCCCATGGAGAGCCCGGTACGTCACCGGAACTCTGAAAAATGCCTTTGCCCTGCGCGATTTAGGGCAAAGGAGAGCATCGGAGCATGAACTGCTCCGATGCTCATGTCAGGGGGGCTGCCGGGGTGAAAGTGGAGGGCTGTCCAGGTTCAGCTCTGAACCTGGACAACCCCTTTAATGGAGTCATTACATACATTCCCTGCCCTCCCCTAATAGGCCACAGCTGAAGTCTGCTCTGTCTTAAAGGGGTTATCCACAATAAAAATAAAAAAAATTCCCCAAAACAGTGACAATTCTAAAAATATTTCTACCCGGCCAGTGCTGTGCTCTCTGCGTTCCTCAGTGTACCGTAATTAGGTTGCAGGCACTTCCTGGATCATATGCTGTAATGTTTGTGGGTTGTGCCTGTGCAGACAGCCTCAGGTACTGACTGCTCACAGTGTCCAAAGCTGCCTGACTGCGCAGGTGTAGCTCACAGAGGAGCTCACTGCTAGCCTGGTAGGGATAGTTTAAAGTGTTGAATCAGATGAAGGCAGGGCCTTATAAAAATAAATACAGATAAGGGTCCATTCACACGTCCGCAATTCTGTTCCGCATTTTGCGGAACGGAATTGGGGACCCATTCATTTCTATGGGGCCGCAAGATGTGCGGCCCGGATCCGGGAATGCGAACCTGCTCTTCCAGGTTCGCATCTCCGTTCCCGAAAAAATAGAACATGCCCGATTCTTGTCCACGGACAAGAATAGGCATATTCAATTAGTGTCGGCGATGTACGGCCCGCAAAATACTGAACGCACATTGCGGATCCGTGGATATGCAAAACATACACGGACGTGTGAATGGACCCTTAGGCCTTTAATAACAGATCAGTGCTGTCATAAGAGAGTAGAATAATATACACAGACCCCCCCCTGCAGGTTGCATTACATTTTTTCTGTAAGTGTAAAAATAATCCTCTTTGCATTTTTAAGGAGTATTTTTAGCCTAGGAGGAGTATGAAAGTTGCAGTAATTGAAATAAATAAATTGACAGCCGGTGTGGCCTAGGCCTAATGCAGTGGACACACACAATCTGGGAGCTCCGCCAGAATCCTAGTAAGATTATTCCATCCGTCGACCTAACGTTCCTAAACTGACCTGACGAGCACACTGACTCCTTTGGTCTTGGTTGCCGTGGTCCTGAGAAGCCCTGACATGCTCTGTAGTGGTGTCTGCAGCTTGGATACACAGCAGGCGCATTGCAGCCGACCACTTGAAGGAGGTCCAGGTGTCTCTGCTTACCCCTATATTGTCTTTTAGCGGTGACTACTTGCTCTAGCTCTCGATTACGCTCTGAGATTAGTGTTGAGCAAGAATATTCGAATAGCAAATTTTTATCGTAAATATCGCCACTTCGAGAATTTACGAATATTTAGAATATAGTGCTATATATTCGTTATATCGAATATTCAGCATTTTTTTCTATCTGAACACTTGATTCCTCTCTGCTTCTTGCTTGTGGGCAAATGAGCAGGAAGCAATGTCAAGTTCACAACAATACTTAGTGCACCAATAAGTAATCTGTAGTCAAACCCGCTAAAATGTAAAGTTGCACGTAGTGCGAAAAAATATTCTAATCGCTGCCGATTAGCGTAATCGCGAATGTATTGGAGCACTTGACTCTATCTGCATATAAAGCTATTCTAATGTTATGCCGTACCAATTATTTTCTCCAGTCTCAGGAAACTTTTACCAGCTTGAAAAATATAGCCAAAGTGACCCAATCCTGTATTACGAATTCGCATTAGGCAATTTTACATTGTCGATTTATTGCATTCAATAAAATCTCGAATTCTCAAAATTCGCGAATATATGATGAATATTCTACAAAATATTCATGAAGTATCGCAAATTCGAATATAGCCCAGGCTCATCACTATCTGACATATTTGTCCTCTGGACTTGCTCCAAATTACACATTTTTAGATACCTGACCAGTGGATATGCTCTAAATTACACTTTGCTATACTTGCCATCATTATTGGCTGTGTGGGATAGTGCTGTAACATTACTTTATCCAAAACTACATGACCTCTGTATTATTTATTGCTATATCTTTTAGAACTCTCACAAAACCTAGACCCTGCTGTATGGGCCGTAAAACTAGCTTGGCATGCACTCCTGCTAGTGGTAAGGCCTTGGTGGACACCATGGGGGTCATTTATTAAAGAAAAATATGCCTAACTTAGGCATATTCCTGGCGCAGATTACGGTGCGAAGGTCCTTCGCGCCACAAACTGCAAATTCTCCCTGGTCACACCAGGTCTAAAAAAGGCGTGAACACTAAACTTTCCTTTTATCTGAATTTACTGCCAACATTCAGAGAAAAAAGAGGCAATTTATCAAATTGCAAGCTCAGCTCAGGGAAAAAGGCATTAAGTATGCAATGCTGTACTCTACAAAATTACTGCTGCAGAATAGAGAAATGACAAGATTCTTCACTAGAGATAGCCTTGCGGTTCGCCCGGCGGTCGTTTCGCTGTGAACTTTGCTGGTTCGCCGAACATATGGCGATGTCCGCTGGCGCAATATTCTTTTGCATTGTGAAGAACTTTGACCCATGACACATCCATCAGGTGGTACAGGACAGACAATTGAGACATTTCAGCACATGGACATACCCCCTAACTTACAAATAAACCCGATCTGGCCGCCATTTTACATTCAGTCTTTTGCCAGTGTAGGGAGAGGTTGCTGTGTGGAGCAGGGACAGGCTGTTAGGGACACCAAATGCTAGCTAATAGGGCCACAAAAGACCTTTTAATGACTGGTATAGGTGTTCTATCGATAGTTGTGACTTACAGAGGGGTGTGATATACTTGTAATATACATTTTTATTGTGCAGCAGTTGCGTGTGGTTCTGCTGCGATACTGCAGCTATACAGAGGGGCAAATGCTCTTAGAACAGATAATTTCTACTGGTGTGATATACCAGTTGCCCCCCAAAAAACTGAAAAACTGATTAAAGCACAGGTAATATACTTTCTATATAGTGCATTTGGGTAGTGCAGCATTTGTTTGCGGTTTTGCTGCGTTACCGCAGCTACACAGAGTGACAAACGCTATTGGAAAAAATAATTTCAACTGGTGTGATATACCAGTTGCCCCCCAAAAAACTGATTGAGGCAGGGGTGTGATATACCAATAATATACTTTTTATATAGTGCATTTGGGTAGTGCAGCATTTGTTTGCGGTTATGCTGCGTTACCGCAGAGTGACAAACGCTATTGGAACAAATAATTTTAACTGGTGTGATATACCAGTTGCCCCCCCCCCAAAAAAAAACTATTGAGGCAGGGGTGTGATATACCAATAATATACTTTCTATAAATTGCATTTGGGTACTGCAGCATTTGTTTGCGGTTCTGCTGCTTTACCGCAGCTACACAGAGTGACAAACGCTATTGGAACAAATAATTTCCGTGATATACCAGTTGCCCCCCCAAAAAAACGATTGAGGCAGGGGTGTGATATACTAATAATATACTTTCTATATAGTGCATTTGGACTGCTGGAAAATTGATATCCAATGACCGTGTAATCTACCTTCAGCAACATACTTACTTGTTCTTTTCTGTACAGTGAATTAATAATTGTTGGGGGGAATTCAACACCAGTGACGACCACGTGTTATTGAATTTCAACTAATATCATTATTTTTCTTTTTCAAGAGGGGGTATACAATTTATATTTTTAGTTATTTTAAACATATGTATTTGACCTGTATTTGTACTGGCCTGCAGTAAAATTGATATCCATTGACCTTGTAATATACCTCCAGCCACATAACATAGAAACATAGAATGTGTCGGCAGATAAGAACCATTTGGCCCATCTAGTCTTCCTAATATATTGAATACTATGAATAGCCCCTGGCCCTATCTTATATGAAGGATGGCCTTATGCCTATCCCATGCATGCTTAAACTCCTTCACTGTATTTGCAGCTGCCACTTCTGCAGGAAGGCTATTCCATGCATCCTCTACTCTCTTAGTGAAGTAATACTTCCTGATATTACTTTTAAACCTTTGCCTCTCTAATTTAAAACTATGTCCTCCTTGTAGCAGTTTTTCTTCTTTTAAATATTCTCTCCTCTTTTACCTTGATTCCCCTCTGTCTCGTCTTTCTTCTAAGCTATACATGTTAAGTTCCTTTAACCTTTCTGGTAAGTTTTATCCTGCAATCCATGTACTAATTTAGTAGCTCTTCTCTGAACCCTCTCCAAAGTATCAATATCCTTCTGGAGATATGGTGTCCAGTACTGCGCACAATACTCCAAATGAGGTCTCACTAGTGCTCTGTAGAGCGGCATGAGCACCTCCCTCTTTCTACTGTTAATGCCTCTCCCAAGCATTCTGCTAGCATTTCCTGCTGCTCTATGACATTGTCTGCCTACCTTTTAAGTCTTCTGAAATAATGACCCCTAAATCCCTTTCCTCAGATACTGAGGTTAGGACTGTATCACTGATTTTATATTCTGCTCTTGGGTTTTTACACCCCAGGTGCAATATCTATATATAGAAATCGGGGTCATTCTAGATAAAAGTGGTACAATACCGACTATAAATGAGTATAAATGAGTAATGGAAGCTCTTAGCGCACATACAGTACAGACCAAAAGTTTGGACACACCTTCTCATTCAAAGAGTTTTCTTTATTTTCATGACTATGAAAATTGTAGATTCACACTGAAGGCATCAAAACTATGAATTAACACATGTGGAATTATATACATAACAAAAAAGTGTGAAACAACTGAAAATATGTCATATTCTAGGTTCTTCAAAGTAGCCACCTTTTGCTTTGATTACTGCTTTGCACACTCTTGGCATTCTCTTGATGAGCTTCAAGAGGTAGTCACCTGAAATGGTTTTCACTTCATAGGTGTGCCCTGTCAGGTTTAATAAGTGGGATTTCTTGCCTTATAAATGGGGTTGGGACCGACAGTTGCGTTGTGGAGAAGTCAGGTGGATACACAGATCATAGATTGTTAGAATTTGTATTATGGCAAGAAAAAAGCAGCTAAGTAAAAATAAATGTGTGGCCATCATTACTTTAAGAAATGAAGGTCAGTCAGTCTGAAAAATTGGGAAAACTTTGAAAGTGTCCCCAAGTGCAGTCACAAAAACCATCAAGCGCTACAAAGAAACTGGCTCACATGCGGACCGCCCCAGCAAAGGAAGACCAAGAGTCACTTCTGCTGTAGAGGATAAGTTCATCTGAGTCACCAGCCTCAGAAATCGCAGGTTAACAGCAGCTCAGATTAGAGACCAGGTCAATGCCACACAGAGTTCTAGCAGCAGACACATCTCTAGAACAACTGTTAAGAGGAGACTGTGTGAATCAGGTCTTCATGGTAGAATATCTGCTAGGAAACCATTGCTAAGGACAGGCAACAAGCAGAAGAGACTTGTTTGGGCTAAAGAACACAAGGAATGGACATTAGACCAGTGGAAATCTGTGCTTTGGTCTGATGAGTCCAAATTTGAGATCTTTGGTTCCAACCACTGCGTCTTTGTGCGATGCAGAAAAGGTGAACGGATGGACTCTACATGCCTGGTTCCCACCGTGAAGCATGGAGGAGAAGGTGTGATGGTGTGGGGGTGCTTTGCTGGTGACACTGTTTGGGATTTATTCAAAATTGAAGGCATACTGAACCAGCATGGCTACCACAGCATCTTGCAGCGGCATGCTATTCCATCCGGTTTGCGTTTAGTTGGACCATAATTTATTTTTCAACAGGACAATGACCCCAAACACACCTCCAGGCTGTGTAAGGGCTAGTTGACCATGAAGGAGAGTGATGGGGTGCTGAGCCAGATGACCTGGCCTCCACAGTCACCGGACCTGAACCCAATCGATATAGTTTGGGGTGAGCTAGACCGCAGAGTGAAGGCAAAAGGGCCAACAAGTGCTAAGCATCTCTGGGAACACCTTCAAGACTGTTGGAAGACCATTTCAGGTAACTACCTCTTGAAGCTCATCAAGAGAATGCCAAGAGTGTGCAAAGCAGTAATCAAAGCAAAAGGTGGCTACTTTGAAGAACCTAGAATATGACATATTTTCAGTTGTTTCACACTTGTTTGTTATGTATATAATTCCACATGTGTTAATTCATAGTTTTGATGCCTTCAGTGTGAATCTACAATTTTCATAGTCATGAAAATAAAGAAAACTCTTTGAATGAGAAAGTGTGTCCAACCTTTTGGTCTGTACTGTACGTGTTGGGCCCATCTACCAGGCGTCAAGGTGGCTTCCGCAGATGGGTCCCTATCACTAAAGATACTACCTCGCTTTGGACTTCCTTAAGCCTACAATATTCAGGGCAGTGTAGGAACCAGCTACAAATGTACTCTGCTCAGAAGTCCCAGGTAGAGGGGCGGGTCCAGTCTAAAAGGGGTCCTACCCCCAATATATTGCAAGAAAATTTTGACTAAAACCTTCAGAATCACAGGTGCATATCCATGATGCAAACATAATTACAAATAACAAAATGGCTGCACACCATTATATATAAACAATAGAGCTAAGAAATGGGGGTCATTCTAGATAAAAGTGGTACAATACCGACTATAAATGAGTATAAATGAATAATAGAATCTCTTAGCGCACATACGTGGCAGGCCCATCTACCAGGCGTCAAGGTGGCTTCCGCAGATGGGTCCCTATCACTAAAGATACTGCTTCACTTTGGACTTACTTAAGCCTACAATATTCAGGGCAGTGTAGGAACCAGCTACAAACATACTCTGCTCAGAAGTCCCAGGTAGATGGGCGTGTCCAGTCTAAAAGGGGTGCACCTGTGATTCTGAAGGTTTTAGTCTAAATTTTCTTGCAATATAGAGGAAAGCTAGCCACTATCCTCTTTTCCCCAGGACCTGCCTTCTCAAAGTTGCTGCAGGGACCCCCATATTTAATAGTCTGGTAGCATCTTGCTGCTGTGTGAGCAGGTAATATTTGAATGTATCTGTACGGTGGGCTCCCAAAATAAATTTTACTGGAGGGCTCTAGGCACCCCAATCCAACACTGAATGTTCCTATTGGTTCTGTATGTGTATGCGCGAGAGAATTGTACTTCCACTAGAAATATAGTTCACTATCATTGCATTAAAGAGCTTAACGGGGGTGGAGGACAAAGAGAGCAAACACTTGACATACATATAAAAAAGAAAGAAAGACAAAAAAGGAAAACAAAATCATAGGATATCCAGAGACCTCAAATGCCTCGTTTCCACTGAGCGGACAGGTTTGGGTCGGTACAGTACAGTTCGCTATTTTGGGTGTTTCCACAATAAAAGCGATCCATACAAGCGAACCGTACCGCACCATTCAGGGTCCTGCTTCAGATGTAGGGCCATAGAAAAATGGAACGGTTCGGTTAGGGCGGAGCTACTTGTGTCACACAATACATTCTCCTGATTGGCGGCCTGAATTACGTCAATCGTAAGCGCAGCATAAACAGCACGCCGCGATTAGTACAGATAATAGGAGGATGCCTGAAAACAACAGCAAGCTGTGGTCGTCTCAGGAACTATCCACTTTTTTAACTATTCTTGGGGATGGCGCTATTCAGAGTGAGTTTGATGGATCAGTGAGAAATGAAAAGGTGTTCCAAGATATTTCTCAGCGGATGGCGGCCGAAGGATTTGAACGGACGTCGGGTCAGTGTAGGGCAAAGCTTAAGAAGCTTAAAATACAATATAAAAAAATTAAGGATGCCAACGGCCGTAGTGGAAACAGTCGCAGTACCTGGAAGTGGTACGATGCCATGGACGCCATTTACGGTCATAGGCCGGCAAACCAAGGCAGGGAGGGAGGTCTGGACTCTGCTACTGCACTTCTCGAGTCCATGATAGAACCTGTTGGTAAGTGTTTTCTTGGGGGATTCTGCATATCATTTCGCTCTGCTAACCTTAGGCTACGTTCACATCACCGTTCAGCCTTTACGTTCTTCTGCTCCTTTTAGGGGCAGGAGAACGGAAAGGACGGATAAGCACATAACTGACACCAAACTGAGTCAAACGGAGCTTGAGAAACCCATAGACTATAATGGGGTCCGTTATGTTTCTGCTCAGAAGATGATTTTTAAGCGGAGACCAAAGTTGTGCATGCAGGACTTTTGTCTCTGCTTAAAAATCATCTTCTGAGCATAAACATATCGGACCCCATTATAGTCTATGGGGTCCTCAGGCTCCGTTTGACTCAGTTTGGCGTCAGTTATGTGCTTATCCGTCCTTTCCGTTCTTCTGCCCCTAAACCAGGCATGTCCAAACTGCGGCCCTCCAGCTGTTGCAAAACTACAACTCCCAGCATGCCATAATAGCTGTAAGCTATCCAGGCATGCTGGGAGTTGTAGTTTTGCAACAGCTGGAGGGCCGCAGTTTGGACATGCCTGCCCTAAACGGAGCAGGAGAACGGAAAGGCTGAACGGTGATGTGAACGAAGCCTCTAAAATATATATATATATATATATATAACCATATTTGCATTTTCAGATACAGTTGAAGGACTCTCCAATGATGCGTCAAACTTGTCTGATGATAGTCCGTCAATGTCGTTCAGCAGCACCGGCACTATTGCATCACCACCTTCCAGCCAACCACCTAGTACGCCCAATGCACCCCGGCAAACAGGTAAGACATGATCAGGTTTTTTTCTTATTTTTTAATTTGTGCATATATTTTGTCCACTCACATTTGAAAGAGTACATAGCAAGATTACTTGTGAACTTGTTTCTGTCTGTACGTTTCATATGTGTTAAATCAGTTTTTTATTATCTAATATTAGACATACCAATTTCTAACAAAAACTCTATTCTGTTCTGTTGTATATTCCAGTTGAAAGGAGACGTTCGCAGCTGGATCTGCGCACAGTCATGGAGGATATGCGGGCAGCTGAGGAAAGGCAGCTGGAAAGGCTGGATAACCTTTCTGAGCGGAGGTTTCAGGCACTGCGTCAAGATGCCCAGGAAGCTATGCGCCAGGAGGCTGAAATTGCACGGCAACAGATGTAGCAGTTGGCTACATTCAACCAGGCCTTCCTGGGTGTCCTTGGGCAGCTTGTTCAAGTACTAGGAGCCAGTCGTGATCCCAGACCACCACCAAGGGAGTAGTCCCTCTCTGCCAGCACTGTTCTGATGTAAAGATGTGATGTAAATTTGTATATTTTTTAGTATATAGCAAGATTACTTTTTGTTTTGAAAATGCAAGACATGAGAGACCCTGGTTGTGTCTGATGTAAGGTAAACTTTATTTGACCAATAAAAAATTAATACAACAATAAAAATTAAGCGTTAAGGTGTCGCATCAGAGCCTGATGTACCTCATTGCACTCTTCCTCCATATCCTGTGCTACTACCCGTACTGGCTCTTCTGCATTCGTATTCCAGTCCTGGTAGAAGTCTTCTCCATGTCTTTCACAAATATTGTGAAGAGCACAGCAAGTAAGCACCATGGCTTTTGCAAGTTCAATGTCACTGTCATTCCTTTTCATAAGACACCGCCATCTACCCTTTAGTCTTCCAAATGCATTCTCCACAACCACCCTTGCCCTGGATGTTTTCCTGTTGTAGATTTGCTGTTCTGGTGTCAGGCGGCCATTGTCAGCAAATGGTTTCAGGAGCCAATTTTGTAAAGGGCATGCAGAATCCCCGAGCACATAATAGCCAACATTCACCCCTGAAATGTTCCTAGTGTGACCAGAGTACAGGCCTCCCTGGCCAACCCAGTCCCAAAATGTTGACAATCTTAGAACTCGAGCATCATGCAAACTTCCAGGTTTTCCCACATTCACACTCCAGAATAGTCCTTTTCCATCCACTACTCCCTGGAGGATGATGGAATGCCAGCCTTTGCGGTTAAAATAGTCAGTGTGGTATATTTGTGGTGCTATTATTGGTATGTGTGAACCATCAATAGCGCCAACACACTGTGGAAGGCCCCACCTGTCCTCAAAGTAGTTAGCCATGTCTTTTAGCTTTTCACTGTCTGGAAAATGAACAATCTCAGGAGCTAGCAATGTGCAGACAGCCTTACAGAAGTCCTGCACACACCGGCACACTGTTGATTTGCTCACACCGAAAAGGTGGCCTATACTTCGGTATTCACCAAAATGCAAGTAGTGAAAACACGAGCTGCTGGATGACCTCCATTTTTGTTGTTTGTAGCGTTGCGTTTGTTGTCGCACTAGTGTGACGTCACGCTACGCATTTTTTTTCTAAACCACGTATGGACCCGGCGGCCCGAGTTGCAGTGGAGACGCTCACCTAAATAGACCGGACCATTACAAAAGTGTCATGTATGCCAATTTTCAGACCATTTGGAGCGCTTTGGATTGGAGTAGAATTGATTAGGCCACAAATCAAATTTTTTACCAATTTGTTTAAATCAGACCTGAAATGAAATCAAGAAATTCTATCATCTCTAGTCTAAATACATTGGCAATAAATTCTATATCATTTTAATGATTAACTGAAACAGTATTATGCCTAATTTAAAAATTTATAATAGTTCTGAAAATGATTTTTTAATTTATTTCATTCTAAATTATTCTAATGATTTTCCTGGAAGCTTTTCAGAAATTTATTTAACAAGCCATCAAAATGATTTCTGTGTTAGCCCAGGACCATAAGTGTACACATTCGCAGTTATTGCAACTTGACCCTGATTCATGAGTTCTTCAGGCTTTTAACACCTTACCAAGTCAGGAATCTGAGACATCATTAGTCTGCACTTCAAGAAAAGAGGGTCAAAGTTATTCTGTGGCAATGTCAAGGTGAACTGACATTATAGTAGATATAACTAATAGAATGGTTATACCTTCTGTCACTGGATTCTCTTTTTTCTGTATTTGAATGTACTGTATGATATTGGTATACAAAACATGGAAGTGCAAAGAGAACATAACTCAAACCAGCCCTCTTTCCATTAAGCCTGTTGCTAGAGTTCTGCTTGGGAGGAACTGTTATGTGGTTAAAGGAATTTAAAAAACAAATACAATAAACAGATATTTTCTAAGGAAATCATTATACTGAATAAACGTTTTGAAACTGTAAAACTGTACAAATATGTAACTTGCAATTTTTTTGTCAAAATAAGAAACTAACGTTATTTTGTCAAAGGGGTTGTTCAGGATTTTACTATTGATTGTCAGTAGTATTTGGAGGAAGCGCCTCCCCCCTGGTCCCTTTAAGAGGAAAAAATACTTGTTTTTGTGACGCCAGTTGCAATGAAGCAACAAGGGCACAGGGCCCCTTTTAGTGATAATGTGGATGGTACCTAGGTGTTGGAATTCCAGAGTGGTGTAGGGTGGCCTAAATGTCCCTTAATATAAGTGCACGTGTCATGGTGCTCCTACCTTGATACGCTGGACCCTAGGCTCTACAGCAATGAAAAAGGGTGATTTGTTGATGAAGGGGATAAGGAAATAAATTGAGTCCAGACCTTGTGATGAAGTTAATAGCTTTACTTTGCATAAACGTTTCTCCAAACAGTTTCAGGCTTTATCTTGGTTCCCAGCAGGCTTTGGCATTAACTGTGGCAGGCAAACTCCTCTCTGCTACATCTGTTGCTCTCTGGCTCCGCTCTGCTGACAAGCTCAGATAGAATCTCTGCAGGCTGCTGCAACTTGTCTCTTGTAGTCTGACTCTAAACGGGTCCAGCGAACTATATTTCCTGGCTTCAAAAGCTTTGAGCTTCTGCCTCCATGTCCAGCTGAGCTTAGGGTGCTCTAGCTGGCCTAAACAAGGCTCGTCCAACAGGGATGTGCTCCTGCAGGGGATAAGCTAGACTAACTCTCACTAGTCCCCACCCTTCCTGCAGGAAATGGGATACGCCCACCACACCACAGCAGGGGTGTTACAATGGAAGGGAAAGCTTCATTCTCTCTACCTGTAGCTATTCCATTGATGCTGCCACTTGCTGGTGAGCCAGGCATACTACAATTGAACAGTTACATAACAAGATTATGAATGGCCATTGTACAGGACCTGTAAATAAATACATAAACGACATGACACTAGCCCATTAGAGATAATAGCAGGGTGAAGAAGTGGTAATGTACCTCTAGGGCGTTATTTACTCAGGATAAGCCATTAATATCTGATTGGCAGATGTCTGACAACGTGCTGATTAGCTGTTTTAGAGTGACTCCAGCTCCAGAAGCTGGAATGTCACAACCCCATGTATTATGTAGAGGATAGAGCTGGTAACTGCAGTGCTGCTTCCAATAAAGTGTTTTGTCTGTAGAAAATATTTAATCATGGAACAATCCCTTCAGGAATGAATATTTTATTTTACCCCTTTAACCTGTTCCGGACACATGACGTACCAGTATGGCATGTTGTCCAGGTACACTTAAGGACACATGACGTACCGATACGTCATGTGTAGTTCCAATCACTGCCGCGAGGCAGGCGGTGATCGTAACTGGGTGCGTGCTCAAATCATTGAGTAGGCACCCTGGGACAATGCGCCGGGGGGTCCTGTGACCCCCCCCCCCCCCCCGTGTCGGCGATTTCAGCAAACCGCAGGTCAATTCAGACCTGCGGTTTGCTGCGTTTCTGGGTTATTCGGGTCTCTGGGGACCCGATAACCCGTAACAGGATGGTGATCGGTGGTGAGATAATACACCACCAATCACCATCCTGCGATTTTTCTTTTTTCTGTGTACACTGACTGTGGCCGGCACTCTTTGCGTCCGGCCACTGTTATCGCATCGCACACCCCGAGAAATAATTAGTTTTTAGTTTTTTTACATTTTTTTTACATTATTATTTAATTTTTTTGTCTGTTAGGTTTAGGGTAAGTTCGTGAACACCTGTGCCCCCACACACATGCACACCAAATTAAGTTTAACATGCACACACACACACGCACACACACACTCCCCTATGGCCCGCCGGATGTTCTCGGCCGAGGAGGCATACACCCAGCTTGTCTCCGAGTCCGAGAGCCCCAGTGAGGATGAGGATGACCCCACTTTTTGTCATCCCCGTCCCCAAGGCGGCGGAGACGCCACCAGGCGGAGCAAGGGGACCGCCATGCTAGGGACCCTGTAGCGCACACTAGTATGAGCAGCTCTGGGGCTCGTACAAGTTTTCCGGCCCACCAGTTAAGTCCACCTGAGCCGCCTGTCGGTGAACTTGTCTGGTGTACTCCAGAGCATTTTGAGGCCCGCGATTCCTGATTTTGTAGGCCAACCAGGAATCCAGATTTCTACAGTGGGCTTCACTGAATATGACTATTTTAGTCTTTTCTTCAGTGACCACTTTGTAAATCTGATGGTTCCGATTTTGAGTTGTCGAGTAGAAAGCCAGGATTCGATTTCTTGATGAAGGACGCGGAGCAGTTCGACTCTGTTCGCCCAGGCAAACCAAGTACAGAACAGCTTGACACTGCCATGCCCTGCACATGCAGTTTGCTGGTGGGGCACTGTGAATTGTCCCTGCACTGATGGCTGAGGACATGGTGGATGATGAGGAGGCAGAGACGGACATTGTCGCAGGAACAGCGGCGTGAGAACCGTGGAGGCAGAACTAGCATCACCTGGCCAAGTTGCTGTTGTGGCTGGGCAGGAACCACATTCACCGATTGGGCCATAAAGGACATGTATTATCCTTGTCCGTAGTTACAGCTCCACACGTCGGCGCTGCCGTGCACTTTGGCAGACACTGACAGGCTCGAGGACTGGCCCACCTTTTCTTCTACATATGTGTGCAGTGCTGGTACTGCCTTTTTGGCAAAGAAATGCCGGCTTAAAACTCTCCACCTCGGAATGGTACAAGCCATCAGTTTTCTGAAAGGTGCAGAGTCCACGACTTGGAAAGGGAGGGACTGCAGCACCAGCAACTTGGCCACGAGCACATTCAGCTTCTGCACCATTGGATGAGTGCACGCATACTGTTAATAGTGACCATAAAAATTGGTCCTTTAGACCTGGCTATGTCTTTTTTCATGTGCTGTTTTTTAAAACTTCACTTTCACTGAAGTTTTAAAAATCAGCAGAAGTTTTAAAAATCAGCACAGAAGTTTTAAAAAAAAAGACGTAGCCAGGTCTGAAGGACCAATTGTTATAGTTAGAGTTGAGCGAACACCTGGATGTTCGGGTTCGAGAAGTTCGGCCGAACATCCCGGAAATGTTCGGGTTCGGGATCCGAACCCGATCCGAACTTCGTCCCGAACCCGAACCCCATTGAAGTCAATGGGGACCCGAACTTTTCGGCACTAAAACGGCTGTAAAACAGCCCAGGAAAGGGCTAGAGGGCTGCAAAAGGCAGCAACATGTAGGTAAATCCCCTGCAAACAAATGTGGATAGGGAAATTAATTAAAATAAAAATTAAATAAATAAAAATTAACCAAAATCAATTGGAGAGAGGTTCCATAGCAGAGAATCTGGCTTCCCGTCACCCACCACTGGAACAGTCCATTCTCAGATATTTAGGCCCCGGCACCCAGGCAGAGGAGAGAGGTCCCGTAACAGACAATCTGGCTTCATGTCAGCAGAGAATCAGTCTTCATGTCATAGCAGAGAATCAGGCTTCACGTCACCCACCACTGTAAGAGTCCATTTTCATAAATTTAGGCCCAGCACCCAGGCAGAGGAGAGAGGTCCCGTAACAGAGGATCTGGCTTCATGTCAGCAGAGAATCAGTCTGCATGTCATAGCAGAGAATCAGGCTTCACGTCAGCCACCACTGCAACAGTCCATTGTCATAAATTTAGGCCCAGCACCCAGGCAGAGGAGAGAGGTCCCGTAACAGAGGATCTGGCTTCATGTCAGCAGAGAATCAGTCTGCATGTCATAGCAGAGAATCAGGCTTCACGTCAGCCACCACTGCAACAGTCCATTGTCATAAATTTAGGCCCAGCACCCAGGCAGAGGAGAGAGGTCCCGTAACAGAGGATCTGGCTTCATGTCAGCAGAGAATCAGTCTGCATGTCATAGCAGAGAATCAGGCTTCACGTCAGCCACCACTGCAACAGTCCATTGTCATAAATTTAGGCCCAGCACCCAGGCAGAGGAGAGAGGTCCCGTAACAGACAATCTGGCTTCATGTCAGCAGAGAATTAGTCTGCATGTCATAGCAGAGAATGAGGCTTCACGTCAGCCACCACTGCAACAGTCCATTGGCATATATTTAGGCCTAGCACACAGGCAGAGGAGAGAGGTCCCGTAACAGACAATCTGGCTTCATGTCAGCAGAGAATCAGTCTGCATGTCATAGCAGAGAATGAGGCTTCACGTCACCCACCACTGCAACAGTCCATTGGCATATATTTAGGCCTAGCACACAGGCAGAGCAGAGAGGTCCCGTAACAGACAATCTGGCTTCATGACAGCAGAGAATCAGTCTGCATGTCATAGCAGAGAATGAGGCTTCACGTCACCCACCATGTCCGACCATGTCCACGACCATGTCCACGTCCGCGTCCCTTACTAGATGTTTTTCTCATTGTTATGGTTCACCACAACAACAAATATATTATTTGGCCCAATGTATTGTATTCAAATTCAGCGGGATATAAATTTGAGGCCTAGTATTTAGGCGCTGGGTGACCGGTATGGATTTAGTGACAGAATTAGACTTGGAAATGCACAGAAGCGTGTGTGTGTGAAGTTATTCTGAATGACCCAATGTGCACCTTGAATATTATATACCCTTTTAGGGATAGATTTCAAATAGCTCTGATATAGCAGAAACCACTAAATTATGAAATTGCTAAATTGGGAATTGTATTTCAACCCAGAACAAAAAATGTGCTTTGACGGACACTAAATAACTTTCCCAGCCACAACAGGACAGCGGTAACGAGAGATTTAGCAGGATATAAATTTGAGGCCTAGTATTTAGGCGCTGGGTGACAGGTATGGGTTTAGTGACAGAATTAGACTTGGAAATACACAGTAGCGGGTGTGTGTGAAGTTATTCTGAATGACCCAATGTGCACCTTGAATATTATATACCCTTTTAGGGATAGATTTCAAATAGCTCTGATATAGCAGAAACCACTAAATTATGAAATTGCTAAATTGGGAATTGTATTTCAACCCAGAACAAGAAATGTGCTTGAACGGACACTAAATAACTCGCCCAGCTACAGCACTAAGGACAGATTTAGCGGGATATAAATTTGAGGCCTAGTATTTAGGCGCTGGGTGACAGGTATGGGTTTAGTGCCAGAATTAGACTTGGAAATACACAGTAGCGGGTGTGTGTGAAGTTATTCTGAATGACCCAATGTGCACCTTGAATATTATATACCCTTTTAGGGATAGATTTCAAATAGCTCTGATATAGCAGAAACCACTAAATTATGAAATTGCTAAATTGGGAATTGTATTTCAACCCAGAACAAGAAATGTGCTTGAACGGACACTAAATAACTCGCCCAGCTACAGCACTAAGGACAGATTTAGCGGGATATAAATTTGAGGCCTAGTATTTAGGCGCTGGGTGACCGGTATGGATTTAGTGACAGAATTAGACTGGGATATGGCCAAAAAATAAACAGACTATTGCTGGTTAAATGCACTTGGTGTGACAGCTTCACCCTGATGTAGGCTTTAGCCAAAAAACAACCACACCATTGAGGGTTAAATGCACTTGGTGACAGGCGCAGCTTGCCCCTGATTTAGTATATGGCCAAAAAATGAACAGACTATTGCTGGTTAAATGCACTTGGTGTGACAGCTTCACCCTGATGTAGGCTTTAGCCAAAAAACAACCACACCATTGAGGGTTAAATGCACTTGGTGACAGGCGCAGCTTGCCCCTGATTTTGTATATGGCCAAAAAATGAACAGACTATTGCTGGTTAAATGCACTTGGTGTGACAGCTTCACCCTGATGTAGGCTTTAGCCAAAAAACAACCACACCATTGAGGGTTAAATGCACTTGGTCGCAGCTTGTGCTGGCGCACCACAAGACACAAAATGGCCGCCGATCACCCCAGAAAAATGTGACTGACAAACGGTCTGGGCAGCCTAAAAACAGTGAGCAATTGAGGATCAGCAGCTCAATGATCCACAGCTGCAGATCGATCAGTTAATCAAGTCCTTTGGAGGAGTTAATCTGCCTAATCTCGCCCTACTGTCGCAGCCGCAACCTCTCCCTACGCTAATCAGAGCAGAGTGACGGGCGGCGCTATGTGACTCCAGCTTAAATAGAGGCTGGGTCACATGGTGCTCTGGCCAATCACAGCCATGCCAATAGTAGGCATGGCTGTGATGGCCTCTTGGGGCAAGTAGTATGACGCTTGTTGATTGGCTGCTTTGCAGCCTTTCAAAAAGCGCCAAGAAAGCGTCACAAAAGCGCGAAGAAAGCGACGAACACCGAACCCGAACCCGGACTTTTACGAAAATGTCCGGGTTCGGGTCCGTGTCACGGACACCCCAAAATTCGGTACGAACCCGAACTATACAGTTCGAGTTCGCTCATCCCTAGTTATAGTCACTATTAAAATAAATGTCTTACATGTGCTGTGAGGTCCGATTTAGTCTGTATACTAATTCACCCATACTGTAGTCTCTTGGCAATCGCTTCGGTGATCGATTGCTGACGGAATGACTGACAAGAAGTAGGAGGGGGAGCAGAAGCATCAGGACCAGCAGATGATGGGAAGGACAGACAGCTCCCTTCGGCTGAGGTGGTGGAGCCTTGACAGCCTGAAATTGGCTGCGTGCCACTGGGTGATGCAGCGGTTGCTGCGGCAGGCAGGACCACCACATCAGAGCCACGGTTCTCCCAGGCCACTTTATGGTGACACTGCATATGTTGACGCAGGACCGTAGTGCCAACATTGGCAACCTGCCATGCTTCACCTTCTGCCCACAGATTCTACAAATGGCTATGTTCATCTCCTCCGGCGGCCTAACAAAAAATTTCCACATCGTTGAGTATGACATTTTTCCTACCAACACTCAATGCTGACTGCCTTCTACCACTGCCTCTGTGAACCCCTGCACCACTACTTTCCGGGCCAGTAGGCTCCTGCAAAGTGGGTAGTCTACTCCGGGCATGTTTGGCTTCCGGTCTCCCACTGCTGCCACCCTGCTGACTCACAGCCACAGTGCCACCCTGATGGCTCTGCCGCTGGCTCACGGGCAAGCTGCCACAATCTTCTCCCGATAATCATGAAGCCCCTAATTCACCCGGCTCCCAAGTGCGATCAGCTACATTAGCACACCGCCGCAGAGCTGTGGCAGGGGATAAGAGACCAGAATGAGCTGTGGCTCTCACCACTCTACCTACAACCAGGCATGGTTGTGTCTGATAATGGCAGTAACTTGGTGGTGGCTTTTGAGCTTTGCAAGCTCACGCACATCCCATGCCTAGCCCACGTATTAAACTTAGTGGTTCAAAAGTTTCTCAAAACCTACCCCGATTTGCCTGAGCTACTGGTGAAGGTGCGCCATGTGTGTGCACATTTCCGCAAGTCATCGACAGCTTCAGCTGGTTTGTCAACGCTGCAGCAGCTCTTGAAATTGCCAGCTCACTGGCTGTTGTGTGACGTGAGAACGCACTGGAACTCGACGTTCCAAATGTTGGCCAGGCTTTGTGAGCAGCAGAGGGCCGTAGTGGAATACCAGCTGCAATATGGTCGTCGCCTTTCCAGTCAGCTTCCGCTATTCACAAGCAAGGAGTGGGCATGGATGTCTGACCTCTGTGAGGTTTTAAGAAACTTTGAGGAATCAACACAGGTGGTGAGCGGCGATAACATTTTATCAGTGTAACCATCCCACTTCTGTGTCTACTCAAACGCTCGCTGCTCACAATTAAGGACAACGCTTTGCATGTGGAAGAGGTGGAAATGGGGGAAGACATTACAAAGAGTGATAGCCAGATCACCCTCAGTTCGTCTTCTCAGCGCGAATTGGACGATGAAGAGGAGGAGCAGGAGACGGTTGCCTCCGCTACAGAGGGTAGTACCCATGGAAGTTTAATTCCATCTGTTCTGTGTGGGTGGGCAGAAGAATAGGATGAGGAGATTGAGATTTATTCTCCTGATGACGACTGCGAAATCTTGCCTGTTGGTACTCTGGCACACATGGCTGACTTCATGTTAGGCTGCCTTTCCAGCGCCCCGCGCGTTATACGCATTTTAGACAACACGTATTACTGGTTGTTCACCCTTCTTGACCCCTGCTACAAAGAGAAATTCTCATCTCTAATTTCCCTGGTGGAGAGGACGAGCAAAACGGTGCAATACCAGAAGGTCCTTGCTCCAAAAATTTCCATCTGACAACGCTGGCGGCAGAATCCGTAGTTCCTTGGCAACCGAGGATGGGAGACAAGGGGAACACACAGCAGTTCCAACAGTCTCCAAAGCCTGGGACAGTTTCATGACACCCCACCAGCACTCTCACCCTGATGCATGGCCTAGTGTTACAAGGAGGGAAACATTTTGGAAGATGGTGAAGGAGTGCATAGCAGACCGTGTCAGCGTCCTCAATGATCCCTCAGTGCCTTACAACTACTGGATGTCTAAGCTAGACATGTGGCACAAACTGGCGCTCTACGCCTTGTAGGTGTTGGCCTTCCCTGCCACCAGCGTTTTGTCTGAGCGGGTATTTAGTGCAGATAGGCATAGCCGCCTGTAAACTGAAAATGCTGACAGGTTGACTATTATAAAAATGAACAAGCCCTGGATTGACCATGTTTTCTCGACTCCAACAGAGGGAAGCTGATGAACATAAAGGCACTTTAAATGTGTTGTTTATAATGTACTAAATACACTGTATTCTCATGAACCTCTTCCACCACAAACAAGAGTATATGGTTGAATCTTCCTTTTCTCATCCTCCTCCTCCTCTTCCATCATATCAACATGCTTATTCGTCGCATATAATGCCCTCGCATATATGCCCTCACATAAAATGTTTTACAGGGCCCTCCTTTATGTTATATTCAGGTTGTATCGGAGTGCCTGTTCCTTGTAATTTTTGGCAGCACTTGCACTTTATATACAAGTAAATATACAGGAAAGAATGTTTTTTTTCCTTTGGTTTTGTGCGTATTATTGTCAATCTGTAAAGTGGCGTACTACTCGGACAACATCATACCCAGCAGCGACCATGGAGTCCAAGATGCATCCAGACATCCTTCCCATGCTTTTCCTGAACCATTTTAGTGGTGTTTCAATCAGAGGAGGGGGTGCCTGCTTTCATGCTCGGGTTCTCCCATTGACTTCCATTGTGCTCTGGTGCTCGGTAAAGCACCCAAGCATCCTGAGGTGTTCGGCCCGAGCACCCGAGCACTTTGGTGCTCGATCAACACTAGTGGTTACCTGCACTAGTTTAGTGCAGGACAGTGGATTCATCTCACCAAACAGCAATAACCCATTCTGTATGGGAATAATGGATTGTTAGTACAATTGTTCATCCCCAAATAGTTTCATTGCTTGTCAGCAGCAAATGCCTGTGTACCAAGTTATGTACTACTATCAGCAATCAGATCACCCTTAGAAAATATAGTTTGTAACTGGATTTAAAACTGGCTAAAGAAACGTGGCCAAAGAGTTGTAGTCAATGATTCCTTTTTGGAATGATCCTCAGTTATACGTTGTGTACTCCAAGGTTCAGTGCAGGGTCTGCTAATATTTAACTTAATGTTTAATGATATAGAGGGTGGGATTGTAGCACTGTATTTGATATGAGCACACGGCTTGAAATTCATTTCAGGTCTGATTAGTTAAATTTTTGAAAAAGTTCTATTCAGGTATGAATCGATTCTACTATAATCAAATATTTGCCAATTGCATTGAAAGTTGGTATATAACAGCCTCTGGTCTCCTAGGACATATTTTGGTAGAAAGACCCTAGGAACAGAGAGAGAGAGAGAGAGAGAGAGAGAGAGAGAGAGACAGAGAGAGACAGAGAGAGACAGAGAGAGACAGAGATAGCCTATTATGCTACTCTGGGTTTCTGAGTAATATTTATCCATTGTCTGAGTGGTACTCTTTCTCATTATGGAGACCATCTAGTGTGCATAGTATGTGGCAGAGTTTTGAAGGCCAGGCAACACCCCTCTTGGTTTCTGGGAAAGATATTCAAGTTAGATAGATTTCTTAGGTTATCTCATGCCACAAGTAAGATGTGCTACTTTTCATATATTTTCCCCAGAAACCCAGAACAGCATTGACTCGATTGTGATGATACTTCTCATCCATAATCGGCACCTTTCATAATAGTACCCCAATCAAGGCATCTCAGGCAGCCAAGCTAATTTTCTTTGCTCAGCTCTGTCAATAGGTTGTTTCCCAGAAAGAGCTGGGTTCCTGGTATACAACACCGTTTTTCTTTTTAGAAATGAGACTAACGTAGCTTGCATGTCTCTTTTCCAGAAAGGGTTCTCACATAATGCTTCTCTGGAAAAGAAACATACAAGCTAGTGTCCTTTCCAAAAGGAAATGAAAACTGTGTCATACCAGGAATCCAGTTATTTCTGGGTAACTACCCTTTAACAAAGCTTAACAATAAAAACTTTGCTTTGCTGCCTGAGAGGCCTTTGTTCGGGCACTATTTCTTCCTATGGAGAATAATAAGTACACATGAGGACTATCATAAGCCAGACAACCTTCCTCTGCGTTTCTGGGAATATATTAAAATTAGCACATCCTAAATCAGCTACCATCAAATAGGCTTAGGAAAGCGTACTATGCATACTAGCAGCTCCTTATAGTAAGAAACAATATCCTCCCTTCCCCCAGAAAACACATATATTGCAAAGAAACAAGAATAGCATACTAGGCTCTCTCTTTCTCTTTCTATCACTCTCTCTCTGATTCACCTAAAATAAATCACAAAAATTGTGGGTTCATTAGAAATTGAACTTTTGCGGAAATTCGGTACAAATTCAGATCTGGTAGAATCTATTTGTTAATCCTTACACAGTATCAGTTTGTAGATGATGCAAGTTATGTACTCCTGTGCGGTCTATGCATGCCTCTCATTGGATGCTTGACCTCACACAAAGGTAACAAGTAGGAGCACATTATATGAACAGAGTCTGCTCTCCTGAATGTAGAAGCCCAACATCATAGATACAGGGTTAGCACTCCAGCTCTTAGCTCAAATTTCTTAACTCATCGTGTTATCTTGAGACAAAAGCGATTGAAAAGCAATTGAAGGTGTTTGCTAAGATTAGATAACACAAATCATAAATCTCAGAAAACAGGAGTGTTAACTGTGCTCCATCTGTAGGTTCACAGTAGGTTCTATCTGACTGAGATCACCTTGTCGCTGGTAGGAGGGCACAGATGTGTTTTGATCAAAATATATTGGCTAAGAATCTCAAATTCTATCATATAAGAATAATGGCTTTGTTTATATTTAATATTTGCATCCACTGTGTGCATTATTTTCAGTGTTTTTTCTTTTATAAATATAACCATATACAGCTGTATATTTATCTCATTGTGCAGGATGTTTTTTTTAAATCTTTTTCAGTGATTTTTGTTTAAGATGTCTATAAACTACAAGCCGAATTTGTCACGCTGAGTGTTTGGGCATCCGCTTAGCAAATGATATTCAAATTGAATAAATGTAAAGTTATGCATCTGGGTGCATCATATGTCCTAAGGGAGGGGGTAGCACTGGGAGAGTCACTTGTATATATGTTTTGGACACTTGCACAGGACAATTTTGCCCACTTGGGTGTGCAGATGCCACCTGCCACACAGAAAACCCTCTCTGAGATGACACTGGAGGATGGACAAGACAATACAGAGAAAGAAAACTGGGCCAGTTCCAGCCACTGTTCCAATCTGCCTCCCCAGAAGTTCATGGGATCAGGGAATAGGGTACTGTATGTGTAGGAGAAAGGGCATAGTCCAAGTGCGACTGAACCTAGTTGTTCAGATGGTGCAGTGAGCCTCTGAGGAGCCATTGCAGAGGATGGGAGAAATAGTGGCCCTGATGAGGTGTCTTTTCACTGCTACTCCCTAGGGATTGGTGCAGTGGAAAGGTAGTTTGAAGAATTAAGCCATAAGTAAGTGCATAAAAGTCACTCTTTACTTAGTGCAAAATATAACTTGAGGCACATCCAACAGTATTAAATACAAAGTGCAGTTTCTGGCACCAGATGAGGAGGTATGGTGGCTGGTTGGATGGCAATTGATTGGCAACAGCAGGCACTTGAAGAGATAGGTGCCCATTGTGTTACAGGCTTGATGTTTGTCTTGCCTAGTGGTGGTTTTAGTTATGGTTGCCTGAGCTGTAGCCCCTAACATTGCAGCAGTATTTGTAAAACTATATTTTGCTGAACACTCTGCTGTCTTTTCGCACAGATGCTTTCTGGAAGCAGTATTCTTTATTTTGCTGTTCCCTCTGCAGTGTTGGTCCCACAGGAGAAACTAGATTCGGTTCCGAGGAGTAGGAGCTCTCTCATGTGATTCCTCTCCTCTCTCTAGCTAGACTGGAATTCCCTCTCCTAGCAGGAAGCAGGACACAAGTATCACTACTACTACTACCACCACCACCACCAAAACAGATATGCATTGGATCCCCCACCTCCGCCTGAACCTCTAACGCATGGAAGTCCAAACGCTGACGCTTTTCACACAAGTCATTAACAAGAAGACTATCTTGAATATGTTGTCTCTTCTTAGGAAAAAGGAAGATGCCCCACATGGGAACAGGTATAATGCAACTTGGCTAAGAGTAGGAGGAACAGGAGGAATTCACTAAGCCCTGGCTCAAAGTGTGTCAGACTCAGAAGTGACATCAACATCATCCTGCTGTGACTGAGAGGATGAGTAAGCCATCCTGTCCACACAATGTCATCCTCTTTGTCCTCAATAATAACCTGGAACCTACCAGAAGCATGGGAGAATTGTGGCTCGCTGCCACTTCTACTGCTGCCTGGACAATTGGTGTTGACTGTGCTGCTACTGCAAACATTTGCACTACTACAGCCACGCACATTCTCAGTCGGGGTCTTTCATTTTCCACTCTGTCAGACATTTTATTATGAGGCCTCTTTAAACAATGACAAGTCACAGGTTTGGCACAATGATTATTACATGGTTTTCAACAATTCACAAATAGAGGCACAATTAAATACACCCACCCTTTTATGAATGCAAATCACAGGTGTATTTAAAATTTACAATGGCATATTGATGCAGCACAAAGTTTTGAATGGAACTGTTATACTAACACAGTACAATGTATTACATTTAAACTGTTATGCCAACACAGTACGATGTTTTTTTTTCTCGATAATTCACAGGCAGAGGTGAATGCATGACAAGAAAGCACAAAAATGTAAACTGTTATATTAATGCAGTGCAATGCATTGAACCGCACAGTTTTAAACAGAAGCAAAATTGGAACTAGAAATAAAAAGACACAAAAATTTATGCTGCTGGGGATGCTTCGAATATGCATGTAAAACACTTATGAACTGTAGAAGCTTGAAGGTGTTTTTTATTCTTTAAAGGCTGGCTGCAGATGCACAGGAAAAAATGATGTTACAGGCAATGCAAGATTTTTGTAATTGCAGACTGTACAATAACATACAACTCTGACCCTATGCTTTCCCTCTCTGATAAAGCCCTGACTTTTCTACCTATTAATTCAACTGAGCTAACTAAATGTATTTCTAAACTATATCTGCAACACCCTAATATGGCTGGACACACATCCTTTCAAAATGGCTTCTGTGCTTTACACATTGGCTCTCTGTACACAGAGACTGTCAGCCAATCAGGTCAAGCTCCACCTCCCTCCAAGGGTCATGTGATCCTTCATCTTCACCCTTGCTGCTCTTTTTCCATATAATTTTCAAAGTAAAATGGTGGGGCCCATTTTTAACGATTCATCCAAAGTGAATTGTCAAAATTTCGGATTTCATTTGCAGAAGTATTTTTGTGAAATTCGTAACAAGTCTGATTCATTTATAATCAATTCACTCAATGCTACATGATAAGTGTATATATATATATATATATATATATATATATTGAAGTAGTGATGATTCCATTGATAATAATGTATCCATCGTTAGTCATTATTAACATCCATTTACGTAAGAAGCCAAAAAACATAAGACCATCAGCAGCAGTAAGAGCAGCAGCAGAAGCAGGAGCAGTTTTTTTTTAGGAGCCTATTGTAAACAACTGTAAAAATAGGAAAGTGAGATTTACAGATAGTAATAGCAACTAAAATTGATTCACCAAAGGTGAACCACTTTCCATATTTTTTCATTTTATGTTTTGGTATTTGTTCTTACTATACCAATAAACATGTATCAATTAAATTACTAAAATCAGAGGCAAGTAATCAATGCTTATTTATAAAATTACAGTGTTTGATACTATTGGACATTGCCTTAAATTCTATAGTGGAGTCAAGAAAAAAAAAAATACATTCACGTTTCAGAGCTTGGGCAATGCGGAGAAAAAGCCAGCAGTCTTTCCTTGGATATACAGTAGTAATCTTATTTTTTAATTAGTTAAATTGAGCTTCTGCATTTATCTAATTAAAATCTATAAATTAGTCATGCTGGGATGCTGTGCTGTATAGCAATGCAATAGAGAAAGACACTGGGTCATTAGTATGTAGCTCATGAGGCTACTGAATGACTGACGCTGTGGAAATAATATACAACTCAATCCATATCAGTTCTACTGAGTGATAAACGAGAATATATTTCTACTATTAAGAATTCAGAATAGGTTAATTGGTTCAGATATGCTTTTAATCGCTCTTGTGTGCATATTACAAAGAAATAAATGATGATAGCTCCACTGAGGATTTGCCTTTTCTCCACACATGCTGCTTATGAGGGAGATGGAAATGTTCACATCAGTTGGGGGCATGTTTTTTTAACTGACTGAGCATTAACTGGAAACAAACGACTACTAAAAGCTGATAAGGAAATTTAAGAAATTTGGTTAAGTCTTCTGGAGATTCCTAGAGGATACATTATCCTATAAAGAAAATTTTCATTCTTCAAACACTTGTCAGAGAAAAGTGCCTCTTGAGAAATAATGCAGTATTTCTTTTCATGTATATCTGTTGTTATAAAACGATATACAGTATTGGGTATTTCTGCCCGCATCACTTCATCTACATACAATAAGAATCCTTCTTTCATGGAAGTAGTTATTCATGATTTCCTTGTACGGTTTCATTCATAAAGGGTTCTTTTATTAAATAATAAAAATCTGAAATTGTTAAAAAGATTTGGTAACATGAATTTATGGTATTTCTCCTACATACACTATAAGTCCATGACAATGAAGGCTTAGGATCATGTCTATTATGTGTAGGTGTAATGATACCAAAGATGTGATTCCCTCAACTAACAGTACTCAGTGAAGTATCAATTGTTTGAATGTCCAACTAGACATACAAAGACACTTAAATTCCAAGCAGTATTTTATTTTTAACATCATAATATTTTGTCAACCAGCTGCCTACTCTGCCTGCCTCTTGTCCTTCACTTGGATAATGATGTTCTATTGTGAATAGTTTTGAACAAATCAAAGTCCACAAAGTGGACTTCGATACGAATTCCTTTTTAAAGGGACTATGTTATATTTGCCTGTTACCACCTAAAGAGACAGTGTAACTAGTTGACCTATTGCCTCTAGACAAGCATTTGCACTCATTGAGATACTGTAACCACTATATCTGTTGCCTGTAAAAAGACTGTTGTAACCACCAAGTTTGTTGCTCCCACATGAATCAAGTGAAATTCGCTTTGTTTAGGTCACAACTGTGTCCTCCTGATTCCTTCCACCATCATAGAGTGTGGAACCATGCATACCAGTCAGCAGGGGTGGATTGGGAACTTAAAGTGGCCGCCAAAAAAAAAAAAAAAAACATGGCCACAATGTTGTAGGTGGGTCCAAATCAACAATAGGTGATACTCAAAACACCATCCCACAGAACCAAATACCTAAGTGCGAGACAAAATACCTCTTCAGAGGCTGTCCCTTTGTGGTGGCCATCAATAGCTGCCATATTCTGTCCATCTTCTCCAATTGTCTCTAATATGAATATGGAGCAGGGTGCTGGGAGGTGAGATGTGGGTCACAACATCAGGCCAGTCCTACCTTCAGCATGCTGCCTGGACTTCCTCTAATAATGACCTCTATTGTTTCCCTAGTAGTATGTACCCAGCCAGCAGCAGTGAGGAGGGCTAGGGTGGCCCTATGGGCATCAGCCCACCTGGAAAATTCCCTGTAGGGTCTATGGCCAATCCGCCCTTGCCAGTCAGTACCATAAAGATTCTGTCTGCAAATTCTGACTTCCTTACAGGGTCTTTGCTCGTGATCCCCCCTTCCTCTAATTGCAAGACTAATAGAAGCCCTTCAAGGAGCACCTTTCACTTTCTAACCTTCTAATGTAAGAGCATGTATACTAACCGTGAGAAAGTGAAGAATATCTTCACTGAAATTAGAACAAAATAGTTTAAAGGGAATATCACCATGAAAAAAATTCCCAAACTATTATGATGCATAAATAGCCGAAGAGGTGCAGATTTTGGGCATGCAATAATTATCTCTGAGCTGACTTTCACTCCTCTGCAAACAGCTCATGCCCTGCATGCTAACGAAAACTCTCAGAACCATTTCTCACAGCGTAGGAGTGCAGCAGAGCAAGGGCCATTTGCCATCTTACTGCAGGTTCAGTTCAGTGATTATCTATTGAAAAGTGCATTGTACGGTACGTGCACATCCAGGTTTCTGAGCTTGTATTTTTTCTTCAGACTCTCTAATAAATAATCTATGTGTAGTTTCAAACTTAATAGCTAGCACTCAAAAAAGTTTGGGGTTCTCATGGAAACAGTTAACCATGTTACAACGCCATCATATTTTGGAAAACAGTCCTTATAGTGAGTATTGTGGGCAACAAATCTTTGTCCCTCTCTATTTTGCAGAGCATGGTTGCCATGGTTGGGAGTATGCCTGCCTGACTTCCTCAACAAGAAGATTATTTTTACATATATACATTCCAAATAAATCACTTAAGAGGTTGCCCCAAGATATAAACATATTTCTATCCACTGATCATGAGATTGAGGGTCCTGTGTCTCCCCTTTTACATGGAGTAGTGGTCAAACATGCACTATGCCCCTTCATTTACTCTCCATGGGACTGCTTGAGATAGATGAGTACTGCGCTCCACCATAGCCTTCAGGTCAGTAGAGATGAATGGAGCGGCAGTGATTATGCTTCACCACCATTCCATTCCTACAGGGGACACAGGATCCCTATTCTTCTGATCGGCGTGGGTCCCAACAGCTGGACCCCAACTGTTCACTTATTCTCTTTCCTGTGGATAGGTGATAAGCTTAACTTTTGGGACAATCCCTTTAAAACCTAAGAAGTCACTTGTAAGTTTGTTCCCTTTATTGAAAATTCACCATCATTTATTAATTTGATGGTCCTTGTACTTTGATTTTTGAGGCACATGTCCCAGGTGCACCTGAATAAAGTAAGAGCATCAGGAACAAATTTCTCTAGGGTTTTAGAAAATGTTTATACATTGTACAATGATCATTAGAAAGCTCAAGCTGATTAACTCCAATGCAAGTAAATGAACAATATAGGAGCACACCAGATATAATGGAAACATTGTGTGCATTTGCTATATGCTCCGGTATTATATACCACAATGATGCATGTGGGTTTACAGTGTTTGGTTTAAAATCAATGACCTTGACTGTTCATGTTAACAGCATAATAACATTTACATGTAAAAGAAACTCCACAGGACTGTAAACATCAAGTGATTTATCTTCACTTATAATGTCAGCAGCTTATTGAAAACAGAAAAATCTGCCCATAGGAATGGTGGAAATAAATATGGAAGATTCAAAACTCTGTTCACTTTACTTTTGACCTATATTATTTTGTTATGATATCCACTTTGCATGGATGGACAATGTTCGGTCTTTATACAGGGGGCCCACTCAGGAGCTGAACTACTGTTTTACACAAAATATACCCAGATATAGTAGTCACAGTAGTACGGTAAGTGAAATTTAGATGATAAATAGGTAGATAGATAGAGTATCCCTCACAGAACATGAAGAAGCAATCACTCACAAAATATACAGTCATGTGAAAAAATTAGGACACCCTTTGAAAGCATGTGGTTTTTTGTAACATTTTTAATAAAAGGTTATTTCATCTCCGTTTCAACAATACAGAGAGATTAAAGTAATCCAACTAAACAAAGAAAACTGAAGAAAAGTCTTTTCAAGATCTTCTGTAAATGTCATTCTACAAAAATGCCTATTCTAACTGAGGAAAAAGATAGGACACCCTCACATGTATTCCCTCTTAAATTGGCTCAGATCTCACACAGGTATATCACACCAGGTGCACATAATTAGTAGATCGTTACTCTGCATGTTGAATGAGGCTTGCCCTATTTAAACCTCAGACATTTAGTTTGGTGTGCTCCTGACTGTTGAAGTGAGAGTGAGCACCATGGTGAGAGCAAAAGAGCTGTCAGAGGACTTCAGAAAAAAGATTGTAGCAGCCTATGAGTCTGGGAAGGGATTTAAAAAGATCTCAAAAGATTTTGAAATCAGCCATTCCACTGTCCGGAAGATAGTCTACAAGTGGAGGGCTTTCAAAACAACTGCCAACATGCCCAGGACTGGTCGCCCCAGCAAGTTCACCCCAAGAGCAGACCGCAAGATGCTAAAAGAGGTCTCCAAAAACCCTAAAGTGTCATCTCGAGAACTACAGCAGGCTCTGGCTACTGTTGATGTAGAAGTACATGCCTCTACAATCAGAAAGAGACTGTACAAGTTTAACTTGCATGGGAGGTGTGCAAGGAGGAAACCTTTGCTTTCCAAGAGAAACATCGAGGCCAGACTGACATTTGCCAGAGATAAAGTTGACAAAGACCAGGACTTCTGGAATAATGTTCTTTGGACAGATGAGTCCAAAATTGAATTATTTGGACACAACAGCAGAGGACATGTTTGGCGTAAACCAAACACAGCATTCCAAGAAAAGAACCTCATACCAACTGTGAAGCATGGAGGTGGAAGTGTCATGGTTTGGGGCTGCTTTGCTGCAGCAGGACCTGGTCAGCTCACCATCATAGAATCCACGATGAATTCTACTGTGTATCATAAGGTGCTTGAAGAACATGTGAGACCATCAGTTAGAAAATTAAAGCTGAAGCGGAACTGGACCATGCAACATGACAATGACCCAAAACATACTAGTAAATCAACCAAAGATTGGCTGAAAAAGAAGAAATGGAGAGTCCTGGAATGGCCAAGTCAAAGTCCAGATTTGAATCCCATTGAGATGCTGTGGGGTGACTTGAAAAGGGCTGTACGTGCAAGAAACCCCTCAAACATCTCACAGCTGAAAAAGTTCTGCATTGAGGAGTGGGGTAAAATTTCCTCAGACCGATGTCGAAGACTGGTAGATGGCTACAAGAACCGTCTCACTGCAGTTATTTCAGCCAAAGGAGGTAACACTCGCTATTAGGGGCAAGGGTGTCCTATCTTTTTCCTCAGTTAGAATAGGCATTTTTGTAGAATGACATTTACAGAAGATCTTGAAAAGACTTTTCTTCAGTTTTCTTTGTTTAGTTGGATTACTTTAATCTCTCTGTATTGTTGAAACGGAGATGAAATAACCTTTTATTAAAAATGTTACAAAAAACCACATGCTTTCAAAGGGTGTCCTAATTTTTTCACATGACTGTATATATACAGTATATATATATATATATATATATATATATAAAAATGCAGGTTGAAGTGGTTATTAAATACTTTATGCAGCAGTTATTTATTCACAATCGACATTGTCATAATATTTAAAATTTCCCTTTCCTTCTTTGTGCTATATAAATTGCAGGCCTAAAATCTAAGACTGCACTATTGGCAGGTTCTGTTCCCTTTTGATTTATGTCCAGTGCAGAGTTGTCAGCAAAAATACAGAGAAAATGGCCTAAATAAAGCTTAAGGGTCCTTTCAGATGGCCCGATGTTGGAATGATTGACGATATAGTCTTTCAGCGTTTGTTTAAATGACCTTTTATGATTGTTAGTTCCTTGTAATCTGACATTATTTGAATATGTAGACAGGTGATGTGCTGCTGACCTGCAAGCAAGGAATACATCACCTTCATATTTTAATTTTACTAATTAAAATCTCTACTGAAACATACTGTATATTTCCTTGTAATCTGTTTTTGTTTTTCTGAATGTATATTCTTTATTCTGTTTTCTTTACATGATCTCAAAAGCTGCATTTTGGTTTGTAGTCTTTTAATGGAGTTAGAGAAATTGTTATCACAGCATGTTATTCCCAGAGAGTCCGGTGTTTTCCCAGATATTTTCCCCATAGGCTTTTTTAGTAGAACTTCAAATACACTTAGAAAAAGACACATGAAAAAATACATAAAAAATGCCACTGAATAAATTGCAGGCTTTTTTTATTCCTTTTGGAAATAATAAAAAAAAACTGTGTGAAGGAGGCCCAATGAAGTCTTACATTTCATTCCAATCTGTCTGATAATGAGAAGACTACTGAGAAGTGATCTCCACAGAACCACAAATATCAACTTATTGTGAGGTTCAGTGATCCGTTTGAAAACTGCAATATTCCAGGATTTGTTTCAATATACATTATGACATTGAAGGTTAGGGAAAAAAAAACTATATAATATTTGCTTTATTTACTTTTTAATTTATAGTTATCATTAAAGGGGTTATCTGAGACCTAAAACATTAGTTAGATAGCCTTAATATAGCCCCCCCCCCAAACAACTTTGCAATTTATTTACATTTTGAATTCTGCCCCATTCCCGCTCTGTAAATTGAATTGAAATGCCCCCCTTGCTGGCCCTCTCCGTCAACCTCCCTTGGATACGCCCACTGTTCCCAGCTCCTCCCTGTCAACCTTTATTCTCTTATGCTCTGTATGTCACATCAACGGGGAGTATCAAAGTTTACCACAGCCTCCCCTCTCCCAGACCAATTGGTTCCCTGCACACACACAGCCTTCCCATGTCTCTGACATACCGCTACTTCACTGTGCGCAAGACTCCCCATATACACTACATGCACCCTGCTGCCTGATTGTAATGGTAAAGTGTCAAGAGCTGTCCTCACTAGAGATGTCGTGAACATAAAATTTTCCGTTCGCGAACGGCGAACGCGAATTTCTACAAATGTTCGCGAGCGGGCGAACCGCCATTGACTTCTATAGGCAGGCGAATTTTAAAACCCACAGGGACTCTTTCTGGCCACAATAGTGATGGAAAAGTTGTTTCAAGGGGACTTACACCTGGACTGTATAGGGGATAATGAGATCCGCACACCCTGTTTTGGTATTGGGTGCCCACACCTGGACTGTGGCATGCCGGAGGGAGATCCATGGCAAAACTCCCATGGAAAATTACATAGTTGACGCAGAGTTGGATTTTAATCCAAAAAAAAGTATAAATCACCTAACAATCCAATTTTTTTTTAACAACGTGGTTTAAAACATCCAGTGTGTGTATATGATCAGGTATGATGTTGTATCGATCAGGTAGTGTAAGGGTTACGCCCGCTTCACAGACATTGACAGACCAAACTCCCCTTTTAATGCACCGCAAACAACCGCAAACAGTCTATTTGCCCAACCGCAAACTTCCCATTTGCACAAGGTTGAATACCAAGCTAGCCATGTCCCGTTGATGTCATTGAAGATTTCTTCCTCCACCCAGCCACGTACAACACCAAGGGTCCCCGAAAGGTGAATTGAATTAATTTTTCGAATGGGGAGATGGTTAAAAAAACGCTGGCTCCCTCCCCTTTGTTTGAATCCACGGTCACTGCGTCTGTGCCGTGCAATTTACTGTCCCACCCGATATGAGTGCTATTTTCTATAGTTCTCTCTTCTCATCAGTTTAATCCCTGTTATGTCCCCATTCTGGGGTCCATTTATTAAATAGATTTTTTGATCGGGGAGATGGTTAAAAAATTGCTGGCTCCCTCCCCTTTGTTTGAATCCACGCCACGGTCACTGCGTCTGCGCCGTGCAATTTACTGTCCCACGCGATATGAGTGGTATTTCCTGTAGTTCTCTCTTCTCATCAGTTTAATCCCTGTTACGTCCCCAATCTGGGGTCCATTTATTAAATAGATTTTTCGAACGGGGAGATGGTTAAAGAATTGCTGGCTCCCTCCCCTTTGTTTGAATCCACGCCACGGTCACTGCGTCTGCACTGTGCAATTTACTGTCACACCCGATATGAGTGCTAATTTCTGTAGAACTATTCTCATCAGTTTAATCCCTGTTACGTCCCATATCAGGGTGGGATTGCCTTTTGTTAAAAAAAATTTAGGCCGGGTGCCTTCGACTGCCTTCACAGTGACAGACCAAACTCTGATACACCAAACTGAATAGATTTTAGGAACCGGGAGATGGAAAAAGCAGCTTGGTCGGTCCTCTTACTCCCAAGTTGGGGCACTGCACATGCGCGGAGCAATGTGCTGTGACACCATATATGAGTGGTGTCTTAACTAGTACTATTCCTATCAGTTTAATCCCTGTTATGTCCCCTATCCAGGGACGTGTGTCGAGTTGATTAACCATTGTCGAATTAACGAACCATTACGCCATCCTGGAATAATTTAGTTCTGAGCTTTGTACTTGATTTTTATTGGAATTGTTGGGGATTTTTTAAATTGTCTGCATTATTTCTAATAAACTATTAAGAGACTTTATTATGATTTTTTTATTTTATGTATTAACCCCTTAAGGACACAGGGCGTACCGGTACGCCCTATTTCCCGAGTCCTTAAGGACCAAGGGCGTACCGGTACGTCCTGACTTAAAATCGGCATTCCGGCGCCGCGGGGGTTAATCGGAACGGGATTTCGGCTGAAATCATTCAGCCGGCATCCCGTAACAACGCAGGGGGGGGTCATTTGACCCCCCCCGTATCGGCGATCGCAGAAAACCGCAGGTCAATTCAGACCTGCGGTTTTCTGCGTTTCCGGTCCATTCGGGTGTCCGGTGACCCGATGAACCGGAAAAAGACTGCGATCGGTGGCGTAATTATACACCACCAATCGCAGTCCGAGGATTTGAGGAGGCGGTGCTGGCCCTGGTGCTGAACACTGCTGTCCAGGGTGCTGATTGGTGCAGGGGAGAGAGGCGCGAGATTCAAACTTCCTGCGCTCCTCTCTCCCCTCCTCTTCCTGTTCTGCACGAGCACCCGGCAGCATCGTCCAGCACCAGCTCCTGTGTCCCCCTAATCGCCATCCATCACCCTCCTGCACCCATCGCCACCCAGGTAGGTTAGGGTCAGTGAGGGAGAGGCATCGTTAGGCAGGGAAAGAAGGGAAAAGTTAGTTAGGAAAAAAAAAAAAAAAAAAAAACTTTTAACTTTTACACAAAACTATTTTTTGATCCATCTATCAGACCCCAGACCCCCCCTGCCACTTGCCCCCCCTACCAGCCCCCCACCACCACCAGCCCCCCCACCCCCTCCACCCATCCCCCCACCACTCCCCCCAACCCCCCCCCCCCCCACCACCACCACTAGCCCCCTCACCACCACTTTTTTTTCTGCGTTCGCTGACTGGTCGGCACTTTTTAGCGTCCGTCCACTGTTAGCGCATCGCCTGCCCCACCGCTGATCAGCGTTGTACCGCTAATCAGCAACTTTTTTTTTTTCCTAACACTTGCCCTTTTTTCCTTTTTTTAGTACGCGAACACCCGTTGCCCCCACACACACGCACATATAATAAAGTTTTACACACACGCACACCTACACGCACACACACCCATGGCCCGCCGGGTGTTCTCGGCCGAGGAGGCATATGCCCAGATTGCCTCCGACTCCGAGAGCCCCAGTGAGGATGAGGATGACCCCACATTCCTCTTATTATCAGCATCCTCCTCATCATCATCGGATGACGATGAGCCACCAAGGCGGCGGAGACGCCGCCAGGCGGAGCCAGGGGCTGCACATGCTAGGGATCCTGTGGCCCACCCTAGTACGAGCCGCCCTGGGGTTCGTACTGGTTTCCCGGCCCACCAAATAAGTTCACCGGAGACCCCTGCCGATGAACTTAGCTGGTGTCCCCCAGTGGACTTTGAGCCTGAGATTCCGGATTTCGCTGGCAATCCTGGAATCCAGATTCCCACAGTGGGGTTTACTGAAATTGACTATTTTAGTTTTTTTTTCAGTAACCCACTGGTGAATTTGATGGTGGAGCAGACGAATCTGTACGCCCAACAGTTCGTCGCTCAAAACCCAGGCTCAGTTTTGGCTAGACCCGGTGGCTGGACGCCGGTCAGTGCAGCCGAAATGAGGACATTTTGGGGCCTCGTGCTGCATATGGGTCTAGTCCAAAAACCCAGTGTCAGGCAATACTGGAGTGGGGACGTCCTGTACCAGACCCCACTGTACAGTATGGTCATGACACGCTCCCGGTTTGAGGCCATCCGGAAATGTCTGCATTATTCCGATAATGCAGCATGTCCACCCCGAGGTGATCCTGCCTATGACCGGCTGTATAAGATACGGCCTGTCATCGATCACTTTGGGGCCACATTTCAGCAGGCCTACGTACCTGGAAGGGAGGTCGCGGTTGATGAGTCGCTCATTGCGTTCAAGGGGAGACTCAGTTTCCGCCAATATATTCCCACAAAGCGAGCGAGGTATGGCGTGAAGCTATACAAAATTTGTGAGAGTACCTCAGGGTACACTTACAAATTTCGTGTGTACGAGGGGTGAGATTCCCGTATTCAACCCCCAGAATGTCCCCCCACTCTGGGTGTTAGCGGGAAACTCGTGTGGGACCTTATGTACCCACTGCTGGATAATGGTTACCACTTGTACGTGGATAACTTTTATACCAGCATTCCCTTGTTCAGGTCCCTTGCCGCCAGATCTACGTTCGCTTGTGGGACCGTGCGGAAAAATCAGCGCGGCCTCCCTGCCTACCCCCTCCAGGTACCTATCCCCAGGGGTGAGACCCGTGCACTTACCAGTGGAAACCTGTTGCTGGTCAGGTATAAGGACAAGAGGGATGTCCTTATGCTGTCCACAATCCACGGTAACGGCACCACCCCAGTCCCTGTGCGAGGTACCGCGGCAACGGTCCTCAAGCCCGATTGTATCGTCGACTACAATCGGTATATGGGAGGAGTTGATCTCTCGGATCAAGTCCTCACGCCATATAACGCCATGCGCAAAACCCGGGCATGGTACAAAAAAGTTGCGGTCTACTTGGTGCAGGTTGCCATGTACAACTCTTTTGTACTATCCCGAAGCGCTGGCAGCACAGGGACATTCCTCCAATTCTATGAGGCAGTCCTCAAGGACCTGATCTTTTCGGACCGGGAAAGAGCAGGCCGGAGTACCTCGGGAACTGGAGGCGCCCGGATCGTCCCTGGCCAACACTTTCCAGGTGTGGTCCCCCATACTGGAAAGAAGGGACGAACCCAAAAAAAGTGCAGAGTGTGTCGCAGGAGGGGGATACGGAAGGACACCACCACTCAGTGCGACACGTGCCCCGATCATCCGGGCCTCTGCGTTATCGATTGCTTCAGGGAGTATCACACTTCCATGGAGTACTAAATTTTTATAATCCCCAACAGTTCACTAGAGAACATAAAACACTATGGCTCTCAGACTTTGGAGACACGAAAACTATTTTTCTTTCCCCCAAAAATATTAGTTTTAGTGCAGGCATCCTCAAACTGCGGCCCTCCAGATGTTGTAAAACTATAACTCCCAGCATGCCCAGACAACCTACAGCCATCAGCAGGGCATGGTGGGAATTGTAGTTTTACAACATCTGGAGGGCCGCAGTTTTAGGATGCCTGCTTAGTGTCTCCAAAGTCTGAGAGCCATACATATTGGGCATCGTCGCGTGCGTAAAAGTCGTCGCTATAAAAATAACTTTTGACCAAACGCCTCGGATGAACGGTGTTAAAAATATAAAATAAAAACGGTGCCAAAACACCTATTTTTGGGCAAAATTTCAATTTAAATCCATTTTGCCGGTAATAAAGCAAGGGTTAACAGCCAAACAAAACTAAATATTTATTGCCCCGATTCTGTCGTTTGCAGAAACACCCCATATGTGGTCGTAAATGGCTATATAGCCGCACGGCAGGGCATAGAACGAAGGGAACGCCATACGGTTTCTGGAAGGCAGATTTTGATGGACAGTTTTTTTTTTTGACACCATGTCCCATTAGAAGCCCCCCCTGATGTAGCCCAGACTAGAAACTCCAAAAAAGTGACCCCATCTAAGAAACTACACCCCTCAAGGTATTCAAAAGTTACTTTACAAACTATGTTAACCCTTTAGGTGTTCCACAAAACTAAATAGCGAATGTAGAAACAATTTTAGATTTTAATTTTTTTGTTACATTGCCTCAAAAAAGAGTAATATAGAGCAACCAAATATCAAATTTACCCCAAAAATAGTCCCAAAACAACAACCACCTTATCCCGTAGTTTCCTAGATGGGGTCACTTTTATGGAGTTTCTACTCTAGGGGTGCATCAGGGGGCTTGAAAGGGTACATGGTGTAAATAAACCAGTCCAGCAAAATCTGCCTTCCAAAAACCATATGGCGTTCCCCTTCTTCTATGTCCTGCCGTTTAGCCAAATAGTAGTTTACCACCACATATGGGGTGTTTCTGCAAACTACAGAATCAGGGCAACCCATTTTGAGTGTTGTTTGGCAGTTAACCCTTGTTTTACTCCTAGAAAAAATTGATTATATTGGAAAATTTTCCAAAAAATTGAAATTTCATAATTGTTTCTCCATCTGCCATTAACTCTTGTGGAACACCTAAAGGGTTAACAAAGTTTGTAAACCCAGTTTTGAATACCTTGAGGGGTGTACTTTCTTAGATGGAGTCACTTTTTTGAAATTTCTATTCTAGGGGTGCAACAGGGGGCTTCAAATGGGACATGGTATAAACAAAACCAGTCCTGCAAAATCTGCCTTCCAAAACCCATATGGTGTTCCCCTCCTTCTATGTGCTACCGTTCGGCCAAACAGTAGTTTACGACCACATATGGGGTGTTTTTGCAAACTACAGAATCAGGGCAACCCATTTTGAGTGTTGTTTGGCAGTTAACCCTTGTTTTACTCCTAGAAAAAATTGATTATATTGGAAAATTTTCCAAAAAATTGAAATTTCATAATTGTTTCTCCATCTGCCATTAACTCTTGTGGAACACCTAAAGGGTTAACAAAGTTTGTAAACCCAGTTTTGAATACCTTGAGGGGTGTACTTTCTTAGATGGAGTCACTTTTTTGAAATTTCTATTCTAGGGGTGCAACAGGGGGCTTCAAATGGGACATGGTATAAACAAAACCAGTCCTGCAAAATCTGCCTTCCAAAACCCATATGGTGTTCCCCTCCTTCTATGTCCTCCCGTTCGGCCAAACAGTAGTTTACGACCACATATGGGGTGTTTTTGCAAACTACAGAATCAGGGCAACCCATTTTGAGTGTTGTTTGGCAGTTAACCCTTGTTTTACTCCTGGAAAAAATTGATTATATTGGAAAATTTTCCAAAAAATAGAAATTTCAAAATTGTTTCTCCATCTGCCATTAACTCTTGTGGAACACCTAAAGGGTTAATAAAGTTTGAAAAAACAGTTTTGAATACCTTGAGGGGTGTAGTTTCTAGAATGGGGTCATTTTTGGGAGGTTTCTATTATCTAAGCCTCACAATATGACTTCAAACCTGAACTGGTCCATAAAAAGTGGGATTTTGAAGATTTCTCAAAAATTTCAAAATTTGCTTCTAAACTTCTAAGCCTTGTAACATCCCCAAAAAATAAAATATCATTCCCAAAATGCTACAAACATGAAGTAGACATATGGGGAATGTAAAGTCATCACAATTTTTGGGGGTATTACTATGTATTACAGAAGTAGAGAAACTGAAACTTTGAAATTTGCTAATTTTTCAAAATTTTTGGTAAAAAATGTATTTTTTTATGCAAAAAAAATAACTTTTTTGACCCAATTTTAGCAGTGTCATGAAGTACAATATGTGACGAAAAAACAATCTCAGAACGGCCTGGGTAAGTCAAAGCGTTTGAAAGTTATGAGCACTTAAAGTGACACTGGTCAGATTTGCAAAAAATGGCCCGGTCCTTAAGGTGAAAATGAGCCCGGTCCTTAAGGGGTTAAAAACCCACCCATACAACTAAAAAAAAAATTAAAAAAAATTATGTTTTTTTCTATGAAAAAACATCCAGCCGTCCCGATCGCTTTTGGTCTGATCATAATGAAGCAACAGCCTTATCATCTGGGGTGTGGCAACATTGCCAACACACTCATAGAGGTGATGATCGCTTCATTGTGATACGCAAGCCCCTTCACCACAACAAGGTAACGATCACGAAAGGGGAATTGACACTTGTATGTGCCTTTTTTTTGTTTTGTTTTTGCAGCACCAGAGGCCAAAAAAATTAGGCATGTACACATGCCTGAAAAACAATGTTATTGTTTCAGCCGCTGTTATAGCAGCGGCTGGAAAAAATCATGTTTTCAAGTCAGAAAGGTGACTAAAACATTGCGGCTTCCGGTATGCAGACATTAATGCAGTCATCCGGTATGCAGACATTAAATACAGCAGCGTGGGGACCATTTTGAGGCCAAGGCATGTCATCAGGCCTTTTGTTAGTTAAACGTATCCCCTACTGTCAGTCCCTTCGGCATCTATGCCTCATTCATCTTAATGAAGGTGAGATAAACAACACTTTTTAGACCGAGGCGACTTCTTTTGTCAGTGACAATGCCTCCTGCTGCACTGAAGGTCCTTTCTGACAGGACACTTGAAGCGGGGCAGGCCAGAAGTTCTATCGCAAACTGGGATAGCTCAGGCCACAGGTCAAGCCTGCACACCCAGTAGTCAAGGGGTTCATCGCTCCTCAGAGTGTTGATATCTGCAGTTAAGGCGAGGTAGTCTGCCACCTGTAGGTCGAGTCGTTCTCTAAGGCTGGATCCCGAAGGGCTGTGGCGATGTGTAGGACTGAAAAAGCTCTGCATGTCCTCCATCAACAACACATCTGTAAAGCGCCCTATCCTTGCCGCCGTGGTCGTGGTAGGAGGAGGATTACTTTGACCTCTTCCCCAGTTAGATTCCCGTTGTGCAGTGACATCCACCTTATAAGCTGTGTAAAGCATATTTTTTAGTTTGGTTTTGAACTGCTGCATCCTTTCTGACTTCCAGTAATTTGGTAACATTTTCGCCACTTTCTGCTTATACCGGGGGTCTAGTAGCGTGGCCACCCAGTACAAGTCATTCTCCTTCATCCTTTTTATACGAGGGTCCCTGAACTGACATGATAGCATGAAAGACCCCATTTGCACAAGGTTGGATGCCAAGCTACTCATTTCCCGTTCCTCCTCCTAATTGATGTCATTGACGGTCTGTTCTTCCCCCCAGCCACGTACAAGACCACGGGTCCCAGATAGGTGACAACAACGAGCACCCTGGGATGCCTGCTGTGGTTGGTCTTCCTCCTCCTCAAAGCCACATTCCTCCTCTGACTCCTCTTCCTCATACTCCTCTTGCAGCATTGCCGCAGGTCCGGCAAGCGATGATGACAAGGCTGTTCCTGGTGGTGATGGTGACCACAACTCTTCCTCTTCCCGCTCATCTACAGCCTGATCCAGCACTCTTCGCAGGGCACGCTCCAGGAAGAAAATAAATGGGATGAGGTCGCTGATGGTGCCTTCGGTGCGACTGACTAGGTTTGTCACCTCCTCAAAAGGACACATGAGCCTACAGGCTTTGCGCATGAGCGTCCAGTAACATGGCAAAAAAATTCCCAGCTCCGCAGAGGCTGTCCTAGCACCCCGGTCATACAAATACTCGTTGATGGCTTTTTCTTGTTGGAGCAGGCGGTCGAACATTAGGAGTGTTGAATTCCAACGTGTCGGGCTGTCGCAAATCAAGCGCCTCACTGGCATGTTGTTTCAGCGCTGAATGTCTGCAAAGTGCGCCATGGACGTGTAGGAACGCCTGAAATGGCCACACACCTTCCTGGCCTGCTTGAGGATGTCCTGTAAGCCTGGGCACTTAGACACAAAGCGTTGTATGATGAGATTCAACACATGTGCCATGCATGGCACATGTGACAACTTGCCCAAATTCAATGCCGCCAACAAATTGCTTCCATTGTCACACACCACTTTGCCGATCTCCAGTTGGTGTGAAGTCAGCCACTGATCCACCTGTGCGTTCAGGGCGGACAGGAGTGCTGGTCCGGTTCGGCTCTCTGCTTTCAGGCAAGTCAACCCCAAGACAGCGTGACACTGTCGTATCCGGGATGTGGAATAGCCCCTGGGGAGCTGGGGGAGTTCAGTTAATGTGCAGCCAGATGCTGCAGCAGAAGAGGACTCAGCCGAGGAGTTTATGGAAGAGGATGGAGTAGGAGGAGTAGAGGAGGTGGCAGTAGGCCTGCCTGCAAGTCGTGGTGGTGTCACCAACTCCGCTGCAGAGCCACGCATTCCATGCTTGGCAGCCGTCAGAAGGTTGACCCAATGTGCAGGTGATATACCTGCCCTGACCGTGCTTTGCAGTCGAGGTATCAGTGGTCAGATAGACCCTTGCCCCAACACTGTATGCCAGAGATGCCATGACTTCCTTTTCAATCACCGAGTAGAGGTTTGGGATTGCCTTATTAGAAAAAAAAATTTGTCCGGGTACCTTCCACTGTGGTGTCCCAATAGCGACAAATTTTTTGAAGGCCTCAGACTCCACCAGCTGATATGGTAAAAGCTGGTGGGCTAAGAGTTCCGTCAAGCCAGCTGTCAGACGCCGGGCAAGGGGGTTACTCTGTGACATTGGCTTCTTACGCTCAAACATTTCCTTTACAGACACCTGACTGTGGGCAGATGAGATGGAACTGCTCAAGGTGAGAGGCGGAGTGGCGGGTGGTTGAGAGGGGCAAGGAGGACAGCAGTGGTTGACGTGGCTGAAGATGCTGGACTAGGAGGAGGATGGTGGCTTTGAGCTGTGTGCTGCTTCTACTCGTCATCATGTGTTGATCCCATAGGCGTTTGTGATGTGCGATCATGTGCCTTCGCAAAGCAGTTGCACCTAGGTGGGTGTAGGATTTCCCACTACTCAGTTTCTTTTGGCACAGGTTGCAAATGGCATCGCTGTTGTCAGAGGCAGACACACAAAAAAAAAACGCCCCACTGCTGAGCTTTGCAATGATGGCATTCTGGTGGTGGCAACAGCATGCGTTGATTGGCATGCTGTCTGGCTGACCCCGGGTGCCGATACATGCTGTCAGATTCCTCCTCCCCCTGCTTGCAACTCGTCTCCTCCTTCTCTCTGTCTCCCCTTCTGAACTTTCCCCCTCTTTTTCTTCTCTTCGAGCAGGCACCCACGTGGCATCCACGGACACATCGTGATCATCAACCGCTTCACTTGTATCTGACATCTCAGCAAAGGAAGCAGCAGCGGGTACAACATCATCATCATCATCATCATCACACTGTACGTCCATGTGTGTAATGCTGCCTGACTGAGACATATCCCTGTTATCTACATCCCCTGGCAATAATGGTTGCGCATCACTAATTTCATCCAACTGATGTGTAAATAACTCCTCTGAGGGATCAAGTGAAGCGGCTGTGGTGGTAGTGGTGGTGGTGGCGGCAGGCGGGAGAGTGGTGACCAAAGGTGAAAGGTATTTGAGTGAATGACACCCAGTAACGGTATGAGTGCAGGCCTAGCCACTAGCCAGTGGACATAATACAGTATGTGTGGGGGCCTGACACACACGGGCTTGCAAATATGATCAGATCACAGTTACATTTTTAATTTAAAAAAAAATTCTGCAAGGTATTTGAGTGAATGACACCCTGTAACGGTATAATTGCAGGCCTAGCCAGCCACTAGCCAGTGGCCACAATACAGTATGTGTGGGGGCCTGACACACACGGGCTTGCAAATGTGATTAGATTATAGTTAAATTTTAAATATAATTTTTTTTTCTGCAAGGTATTTGAGTGAATGACACCCTGTAACGGTATGAGTGCAGGCCTAGCCACTAGCCAGTGGACATAATACAGTATGTGTGGGGGCCTGACACACATGGGCTTGCAAATGTGATTAGATCACAGTTAAATTTTAAATATAATTTATTTTCTGCAAGGTATTTGAGTGAATGACACCCTGTAACGGTATGAGTGCAGGCCTAGCCAGCCACTAGCCAGTGGCCACAATACAGTATGTGTGGGGGCCTGACACACACGGGCTTGCAAATGTGATTAGATTATAGTTAAATTTTAAATATAATTTATTTTCTGCAAGGTATTTGAGTGAATGACACCCTGTAACGGTATGAGTGCAGGCCTAGCCAACCACTAGCCAGTGGCCACAATACAGTATGTGTGGGGGCCTGACACACACGGGCTTGCAAATGTGATTAGATCACAGTTCAATTTTAAATATAATTATTTTTTTCTGAAAGGTATTTGGGTGAATGACACCCTGTAACGGTATGAGTGCAGGCCTAGCCAGCCACTAGCCAGTGGCCACAATACAGTATGTGTGGGGGCCTGACACACACAAGCTTGCAAATGTGATTAGATCACAGTTACATTTTAAATAGATGTAGTTTTATCTGAAAGGTATTGGAGTGAATGACACCCTATAACGGTATGAGTGCAGGCCTAGCCACTAGCCAGTGGCCACAATACAGTATGTTTGGGCGCCTGACACACATGGGCTTGCAAATGTGATTAGATCACAGTTAAATTTTAAATATATATTTTTTTTCTGCAATGTATTTGAGTGAATGACACCCTGTAACGGTATGAGTGCAGGCCTAGCCAGCCACTAGCCAGTGGCCACAATACAGTATGTGTGGGCTCCTGACACACACGGGCTTGCAAAAAATGTGATTAGATCACAGAAAAATATTAAATAGAATTTTTTTTATCTGCAAGGTATTTTCTGTCACACCCTGCATGAATGGTGTGCACTGTGCACACAGTGCTGTCTATGACTGAGCCTGCAGCCTCTTACACACGGGCAACCAGGCAACTGCAATATATATATATATGAAAAAAAAAAAGCAGACTGATGTACCAGCCCTGAAAAGGGCTTTTTGGGATGCTGTCTGGATGCTGTCCTTACGGCAGATGAGTCTGTGGATACAGAACAATGCTGTGGACACAGAACAATGCCCTAGCTAACGCTTTCCCTATTGAATCAGCAGCAGCTACACTCTCTCTCCTCTCACTGTGAATGCAGATTCCGAATGAATCTAAAATGGATGCTGTCCTGGAGGTGGGAGGGTCTGGGAGGTCTGCTGCTGATTGGCTGGAATGTGTCTGCTGACTGTGAGGTAGAGGGTCAAAGTTTACTCAATGATGATGTATAGGGGGCGGACCGAACATCGCATATGTTCGCCCGCAGCGGCAAACGCGAACAAGCTATGTTCGCCGGGAACTATTCGCCGGCGAACTATTTAGGACATCACTAGTCCTCACCCTGCTTCACCATTCCTCTCAGCTGCCTGCGCTCCCAGCAGCACAAAGTACCGTTACACATCACGCTGCTGGTCTGTGTCGGAGGAGAAATGGAATCAGCTGTGCGGAACAAAGCAAATTTCCTTTGTCCCGAATTAATTTGTCGCAAAATGCATTAAATCAGCTATATCCCGGCCTGCAGAGATAGGCCGGTCATAATACTTCCACGCCATGCATAGCTAGTCTTGTCTGTTAGTGAAACTGTTACTGTGAAAGGCAGGTGGAAACCCCAATAACTGGAAAATTAGACAGCTTATTCACCTCAATTTGAGAATCAAGGCATAATAGAATTGATTATCTATTAAACAAGGTGGACACCCCAATAACAGTAGAAATTGACAGCTTATTCACCTCAATTTGAAAATCAAGGCATAATAGAATTGCTTATCTATTATACAAGGTGGACATCGCAATAACAGTTAAATTAGAAAGCTTACTCACTCCAAGTTGAGAATCAAGGCCTAATAGAATTGGTTATGTATTATACAAGGAGGACACTGTTCAATTAGCTCTATGCCCTACTCAGGGATTGATGCAAACTATGCTGTCTCCTATAGATCTCTCTTTAGCTTCAGATTACAGTCCCTGCACTGTCCCTGCAGTCTCCCTATGCTCTCCCTATACTCTCCCTACAGTGTGTAAAAACTCTCCATACATTCTCCCTACATTGTCCCTGCAGTCTCCCTGTCCAATATTCCATAATTAAAAGTGTTTAGCAACACTGTCCCTAGCACTTGTCATGTCTCTCCCTATGCTCAATGCAAAGTGAAATGGCTGAGACTATGCGGGGTGAGGCTTTTAATGGGCTGTGAAATCACAGGGGTGACTAGTTGCTGATTGGCTGTCTGCATGGCATTATGGGTGATCTCACATTCCCGGGCTTCTTACTGTCACTTTGTAACTTATGTAGCCGCCATTTTAGGAAAAAACACAATTGTCACCATGAAACACAAGGAAATTAGGATTTGTTGCAATTCAAATTTTTCCAAAACATAGGGTCGAAGTCCACTTCTGATGCTTTGATTCGCTCAACACTAGTGATCAATATGAGGTTATTGTTTAATAAATTGTGATTACAAAACATCACATATTTTCATTGCATTTTATCTTTAAAAATTCAATTCCATCAGTCTAGCCCTAGAACTCTAGGCAATTATGAGTCAGTTCCCTGTGTCCTTCCATTCAAGCCCATCAGCAAAAAGGATGAGCAGTTAGATATTAGAGGCTATACTAAAAGAAGAAACCCCTCCAATTTCTATAGGTGCCAATCTTTGCATAGCTAACCCTTTTCCCCAGCAGTCATGGCAGTCTTCCGCACTTCCTCATTGTGATCACTAGAGAAGGCCTTGCGGTTCGCCCGGCGGTCGTTTCGCGGCAAACTTTGCTCCTTTGCCGAACGGGCGAACATCACTATATGCCATATTCTTTTACATTTTGAAGAACTTTGACCCATGACACATCCATCAGGTGGTACTGGACAGCCAATTGAGATGTTTCAGCACATGGACATACCCCCTACCTTATAAATAAACCTGATCTGGCCGCCATTTTTACATTCAGTCTTTTGCCAGTGTAGGGAGAGGTTGCTGTGTGGAGCAGGGACAGACTGTTAGGGACACCAAACGCTAGCTAATAGGGCCACAAAAGTCCTTTTAAGGACTGGTATAGGTGTGCTATCGATAGGTGAAAAAATAAAAAATAAAAATAGGATAGCACCACTTACTGACTATTAAAAGTCCAATCTGAGCGGCGGTGCTCGCGGTGTCAGGCCCCGGCCCTAAGGGCCCTACAATCACAAAGGTAAGTATAAGAAAAAACCATGGCCCTCAAATCCTCAATCCAGTCGTATATCTATTGACTCAGAACCAAAGCAACGTTTCGACTAAACAAGTCTTTTTCAAGCTATACTTATAGCTTGAAAAATACTTTTTTAGTCGAAATGTTGCTTTGGTTCGGAGTCAATAAATATACGACTGGATTGAGGATTGGAGTGCCGTGGTTTTTTCCTATACTTACCTATCGATAGGTGTGACATACTTAGGGGTGTAATATACTTATAATATATTTTCTAACATAGAAAGCATATTATAGTGCATTTGTATTGTGCAGCAGTTGTATGCGGTTCTGCTGCGTTACAGCAGCTACACAGAGGGACAAACGCTATTGGAACAAATAATTTCTACTGGTGTGATATACCAGTTGCTCCCCCAAAAAACTGATTGAAGCAGGCGTGTTATATACCAATAATATACTTTCTATATAGTTAATTTAGGTAGTGCAGCATTTGTTTGCGGTTTTTCTGCATTACCGCAGCTACAGATACTGACAAACGCCATTGGAACAAATAATTTCTACTGATGTGATATACCAGTTGCCCCACGAAAAAAATGATTGAAGCAGGGGTGTCATATACTAATTACATACTTTCTATAACAGGCATCCTCAAACTGCGGCCCTCCAGCTGTTGTAAAACTACAACTCCCACAATGCCCTGCTGTAGTCTGATACCTGTAGGCTGTTCGGGCATGCTGGGAGTTGTAGTTTTGCAACAGCTGGTGGGCCGCAGTTAGAGGATGCCTGTTCTATAAAGTGCATTTGGGTAGTGCAGCATTTATTTGCGGTTTTGCTGAGTTACCTCAGCTACAGATAGTGACAAACGCTATTGGAACAAATAATTTCTACTGGTGTGGAATACCAGTTGCCCCCCCAAAAAACTGATTGAAGCAGGGGTGTGATATACCAATAATATACTTTATATATAGTGCATTTGGGTAGTGCAGCATTTGTTTGTGGTTTAGCTGCGTTACCTCAGCTACACAGAGTGACAAACGCCATTGGAACTAATAAAAACAGGTGTGATATACCAGTTGCCCCCCCAAAAAAGTGATTAAAGCAAGGGTATGATATATCTTCTTCCACAAATACTGCTCTTCTTTAGGGACTTAGGCAAAGGGTCATTTTGAAAATGATATGCAGAGGAAGAGGCAGGCCATTTTGCAATGGTGGTAGGGGTCGGGCAGGTGCACCAGGCCAGAGCATATGTGGGAAGTTGCAGAAGGTGCGTGCAATTTCATCAAAGGACGCACCAGACTTGGTTGAATGGCTCACTCAGCCTTCCGCTTCTGCACCCTCCTCATCCTCTCTATCTGCACCCTCTTCACTCTCTGCTGTGTGCACCCCCAAAGATGCCCCCAACACCGTATTCCCTTATTTTCACATCAATTACAATACCTTATCGATGCGCAGCCATTCTTGGCATCGGATAAGAAAGAGGAGGTATCAACGGTCAGCCCAAGGAGGGTGGTCCCCACTGTGGCTGCCTACCCTGAGATCTCTAACATCAGTGGTGGTGTAGTACACTGGCAAGCTGGAAAATTGATATCCAATGACTGTGTAATCTACCTTCAGCCACTTACTTACTTGTTCTTTTATGTACGCTGAATACATAATTTTTGGAGCCTGTAGTACACTGGCCTGCTGTAAAATTGACAAAAATTCCCACAAAATATATGTATTTTAATCAGGGACCATTTTTATGCTTCTTAAAGGGAAACTCTCAAAAATGTTCCCTGCTGGAGCCTAGAGAGAGTTTATTTTAGGCCACGGGAGTACAGGCCCTAAAAATTAGGTATTCACCTGACATAAATTAACTTGGATTAGTAGAACTACAAGTAACATCACACTGCTAGTCAATTGCACAAAGATATAAGCAAACACTGAATAAAAAATAGCTGCTTGTTGGCCATACTTACTGCAAAGACAGTTAGAAGCTCTTTGCGCATATAATTAATCAAAAATATGTTGGGCCAATCTACCAGACGAGAAGGTGGCTTCTAATCAGATGGGGCCTACTCTAACATGCCTCTCCTGGGCTTACAGCCTACAATCTGGCAATGTGCTCCTGCGGTTTGGGATGTGCTGACTGACCCCCTTTTTTTCTTTCTTTGCAGTTTGTACTGGAGGTGTGGCTGCCTCCTCAGTCATGCACTCCTGACCACCTTGTCTGCCGTATAGGCTGATTTTAATTAGTGTGAGTATATAGTCTGGCCTGCTCCCCCTCACTCACTGAAGCCATTTGGCACCAGGAGTGGGATAGTTTGTGGACTCTCACTGCAATCTTTGGTGGCCATTTGGCACCGGGAGTGTTGTGGAGTGGGCCGGCATGCATGTTGGTACCTGCACTCATTGGATACAGTGGAGGCCATTTTGGCACCCGAAATGACAGTTATTAAAGCAGACCCAGCATGCATGTGAAACCTACACTCCCTGAAGTGTATGGTAGCCGTCAGGTAGAATTTAGTGTTAGGAACCCGTCTAACAGGGATCGCCTTGACGTGCGGTATACGGGCTCAAATTATTTTGTACAAAACGATTTGCCAAGTATCTCTCACTTATAGTGTAGCACTTGTAATTATTATGCAATTTTGTACTTTATATTGCAGTGAGTTGTCGAATTGCGTGTTTTGTCTTTTAGTGTTGTTCCCTGCCATAGCAATGTGCTCCTGCGGTTTGGGATGTGCTGACTGACCCCCTTTTTTTCTTTCTTTACAATCTGGGCAAAGTAGCACCCAGCTATATCCTACACATGCCTCTCCCAGGCTGTCAGCTTGCAATATGGGCAAAGTAGAATACAGCTGTACAATCTATCTAATTAAAAGCACATAGTAAATGGGCGGTGGTGCACAGTTCAAACTCACCCCCCCCCCCCCCCCAGTGGCAGTGACAATGACAATAGGGAAGAAAAACAAACGAACCAATAACGAAAATAACTTGTGATGATGTGGCTGGAGGTACATTAGGCGGTTACTGGATAACATTTTTAATGTAGGCCAGTACAGGCCCAAAAAATTAGGCATTCATCTGACAGAAAAGAACTTGTGATGATGTGGCTGGAGGTACATTAGATGGTAACTGGCTAAAATTTTTATTAAAGGCCAGTACAGGCCCCAAAAATTAGGCATTCACTTGACAGAAAAGAACTTGTGATAATGTGGCTGTGTCTGTCACGGACGGTGTACAGGAAACAAGGCAAAGCAACATGTATAAATGACTCGCTGGATCCAAAAGCTAAGGAACCAAGGGAGACCCCTGCAGAAGACCTGGCACTTTCCCTGGCTGCTCAGCCTATGCAAAGATCCGAATGGTGGAGGTTTGCATATCCATGAACCTTGACTATAAAGCCCTGAGCACCCTACAATAGTGAGGGGACACGACCACCGGCTCACTACACAAGATACGGAGGGAGTCAGGGTCACCTGGGATCCAGCAAACAGTAAATAACAGATAACGGTACAACACTTAGCTTTGTAGCAGACAGGAGAACAAGGTCAGCATGCACACACACTCCAGGAAGAAGTATAAGCCGCCCAGAAAAGCATTCTGGGGAGGAATTTAAAGGGAAGCAATTAGTCCAACACATGACAGCTGAGAGAGGCTAACGAGAGGAGGAACTGAATACCACAACACAGAAACTCAAGGAGGAGGTTCTGAAAGGCCTCTGTCAGAGCTTCTCAGCTGTCTGGTTGTGACAGTGTCATGGCTGAGGATGGGGAAAACCCTCAGCCGTGCGATGCCCGAAGATGTTAAGCGCTGCTTGGCCAGGACGACAGTATTAGGGAGCAGGTCACCTCCTATCACGTCCCTAAACTGACCCTGACTCCTAACCATATGAGTCAACCCTGAAGGTGGGAGGACTTATACATCAGATGCCTTGGGGTCCCTGCTAGCCCTCAGGATTGCCCTGGAACAAGGAGCAGGGTAAGACGACCTGTTCTTCCTAGGCACGGAGGAACAGGAGTCTCACTAGCCAAGCTGCAAAGGGAAGAGAACATAAACGGCCTATGGATATGGCAGGAGGAAGAAAAGCACTTCCACACCTACCTGCCACAGACACACAGACTGGATCCCGTGCAATACAGCAAGTGTCCACACCCAAACACCAGTGGACACAGCACACACACAAACACACAGGAACCCAGATCCGTAGGTGCATAACATCACAAAGGAAAACATCGACAGAACATCGTGTATAAAAATATATAACAATAATTTTATGACCACAAGGGTGGCCCCCCCTGGCAGGTGGAATTACCAGGAAGGTGTCTCCAGCAAAGCATGGCTGAAGAACCCCTCAGCTACTGAACTCCAAAGAGGCTTTATAGCCCAAAGTGGCCACACCCACACAGACACACAAGGAGAGGGAATTAACCCTTCCAAAACTTACAGGGAGTGAAACCACTTAAAGGGGAAGTGTCCAAATGCACATCACACTGCGGCTGTTACCACTGGCAACGACATGGGTGGCAACCATGTCCTGGGAGTCAGCCAGAAGGCCGAGACACTGCCACCACATGTACATCATACCAAACGTTGCCACGGGCAGCCACAGTGAAGGGAAGTGTCACAGTGCACACCTAACATAAGACCAAGTGCACACCAGACATACAAAGTGCATAACATAAACACACACCTAACAGAGAGGTTGCTAGGTGTAACCGCAAGCCATTGCAGCAAGCTGCCTAGCACCAGCTCAGGCTGCTATACTGCGACAATACAACACTTGTTGCCCGCGGCAACCACAAGTGAGGCAGCACACTAGCGGCCCTCACCTGTGGTTGAACAACCAAACCAAAACCGCAGGCAACCGCATGCGGATCAGGAGTCTCGACCATGACCATGGCCGTGACAGGCTGGGGGTACATTAGGCAGTCACTGGCTAAAAATTTTACTGTAGGCCACAGGAGTAGAGGCCCCAAAAATTAGGCATTAACCTGACAGAAAAGAACTTGTGATGATGTGGCTGGAAGTACATTAGGCAGTCAACGGATACAATTTTTAATGTAGGCCAGTAGAGGCCCTAAAAATTAGGCATTCACCTGACAGAAAAGATCTTGTGATTATGTGGCTCGTGGTACATTAGGCTCTCACGGATAAAAATTTTACTTTAGGCCAGTACAGGCCCCAAAAATTTGACATTTACCTGACAGAAAAGATCTTGTGATTATGTGGCTGGATGTACATTAGGCGGTCACTGGATAACAATTTTACTGTAGGGAAGTACAGACTGGGGGTCTAAGTACGTTGCTACCCAGTACTTGTCCTTGCCCTTTATGCTTTTTATACGTGTGTCCCTCATCAAACACTGGAGCATGAAAGCACCCATTTGCACCATATTGGATGCGGTGGAGCGCCGTGGCTCCTGCTCATCGCCTAGGAAAATGTCGTCCTTGGTCTCCTTCCCCCAGTCACGGACAACACCAGGGATCCCCGAAAAGTTTAAAGTCCCACTCAAAGCCTGCTCTTCTTGCTCCTCCTCCTCCCCCCAGCCACCATCCTCCTCTGACTTCTCTTCAGACTCCTGTTGACTTGTCTCAGATGGAGTAGACCCCCTGGGAATTCATTCAGCATTGTGACTTCCTCATCTTCCAGCTCCTGCTCCTCAACGGCTTGATCAATGACACGAGGCAATGCACGCTCCAGAAAGAAGGCGTAAGGTACGATTTCACTGATGTCACCCTGGCTGCGACTGACCAGTTTGGTGATCTCATCAAATGGCCGCTGAAGTCTGCATGCGTCGCGCATGAGAAGCCACTGGCGCAGTAAAAAGAAACCAAGCTCCCCAGAACCTGTCCTGCTGCAGAGTTTGTCCAAGTAGTCCGTAACAGCATGTTGCTGCTGGAGCAGCCTATGAAGCATTTACAAAGTGGAGTTTCAGCGTGTCAGGCTGTTACAAATCATACGTCTGATGGGCAGGTGGTGTCGCCGCTGAACGTCAGCGAGCCATGGCCGTGTCAGATCTTCTAAAATGGCCAGAGATTCTCCAGGAGTGGGGCTTTGTGGGTTTTGACAGTGTTGCTCCCACTGGGCTTGGTGATGGGAGGCCAGGTGCCATCTTAAGGCGGTTGTCCCTAGGTGAGTGTTACGACAGGCTTACCACGACTTATGCGTTGACAGCACAGGCTGCAGGTGGCAACACAATTGTCAGCAGCTGACACGTTAAAAAAATCCCACACTGCAGAGCCATGTGCCGGCGTCCTGGGAAGTGACTTTGCATAGTGGATGGCTCGCTCCAGATACATTTGAGGTCTGCCTTTTGCCTCCTGTGCCCTGCGAGCTCTGCCTTCTTCTCCTCTTTCTCCTCCCTCTCTGCTACTCCGTCTCTCCCTCTGAACTCCCCTCCTCTTCCTCTCTTGTGGGCACCCACTTGACGTCCATCGACACGTCATCATCGTCACCTTCACCACCACTGACATTTTAGATCTCGGAGTAGTGATCTGGGTACTGTCGTCAGACCGCTGGGTGGCAGCCATTTCTACCTCCTCTTCCTCATCCAATGTCAAGAATGGCTGTGCATTGGTAAGGTCTGTGAATGGATGGGAAAATAATCAATCCCCTTAATCAGTATTTTGTGGAAGAAGGTATATCGCTGCCCTCAATCAGTATATTGTGGAAGCAGTTATATAAATCCCCTTAATCAGTATATTGTGGAAGGAGGTGTATGGCAGCCCTCAATCAATATTTGGTGGAAGCAGGTATATCAAACCCCATAATCAGTATTTTGTGGAAGCAGGTATATCGCAGGCCTCAATCAATATTTGGTGGAAGCACGTATATCGAACCCCTTAATCAGTATTTTGTGGAAGCAGGTATATCACACTCCTCCATTATTTTTTTTGCCACAACAGTTATATCGCACCACCCTGTTCATTTGGGGCAACAGATATATCGCAGCCCTCAATCACTTTTTTGTGGAAGAAGGTATATCATGCCCCTCAATCAGTTTTTTGGGGGGCAACAGGTATATCACACCCATTGCAATTTGTTGTTCCAATAGCGTTTGTCCCTCTATATAGCTGCGGTATCGCAGCAGAACTGCACACAACTGCTGCACAATACAAATGCACTATAATATACTTTCTATGCAAGAAAGTATATTATAAGTATATCTCATCCCTCAGTATATCACACCTATCGATAGCACACCTATACCAGTCCTCAAAAGGACTTTTGTGTCCCTATAGCTAGCATTTGGTGTCCCTAACAGCCAGTCCCTGCTCCACAAAGCAACCTCTCCCTACACTGGCAAAACATAGAATGTAAAATGGCTGCCAGATCGGTTTCTGTTATAGGGTGGGGGTGTGTCCATATGCTGAAATGTCTCAATTGGCAATCATATCCCACCTGATGGATGTGTCATGGTTAAAAGTTTATCGCAATGCAAAAGAATATGGCGCCGAAGGACATCGCCATATGTTTGCATGTTCGGCTAATCGTGAACGCGCAAAGTTTGCCGCAAAAAGACCACCAGGCGAACCGCAAGGCCATCTTCTGCTATCAGTGACAACCAGACTCCTTATGATCCTCAGCAGGTGAAAGCACCCAGTGGCTGAATGTATGTAAGGAAAGGAACAAAACCTAGTCAACCAGGACTTATTTTCTAATAGGCATGGTGACCCGGTGGAAGCATTTGGAAGTATATTCTATTTGTATCAGGCACATAGTAGATGGTTTTAAATAGGGAGGGTTCAATTGAGGAATAAATAATTAGGTAAATTCACTTCTGCTTCACTTATGTATATATGTATAAAGAAGTGCATTATAATTATATTTAACTGCCAGGTACAGGATAGCAATTGAATATCATGCACAATAAATGCATTTAAATGTAAAGTATTACAGCTAAACCTTCTTTCTATACATAGGACAAGACCTGTAAATTTAATAAATGTAGACTTTATAAGAAAAGAAAAGACTAATGCTGTTTAATGAAGTGCAACATCTTGCAGTTCATCTGTTTTATCTGTCATAGGCTGACATAGTAAATAATGCAAGAAAAATGTTTCTATTACCACATTCTGGTTTATTCTCAGCGAATTTACCCTGGGGATTCTTAAGTGAAATAAACAGCCGCAGCTATGATAACAGAGGCATCTCTTCATTATTTACATCCCTGTATCAGCAATACAGAGCTTGCTGTTTTATGCTTACCTGCTCTACCAAAGTAAAGGGGTATGACTAGTGTTCCCTCTAAGCCTTGGCAGCTGCTGAGTGAGGTTGGCTCAGACCTGGCACAGCGCCATCAAAGGTAGGCGATAGGAAAACCTTAGATAATTGTCACATCAAAGAGCATACAGTGTAACCCCTGCACCATCCCGTACAATACAGTATAATCCCTGCACCATGCTGTTTAATATACAGTATAATCCCTATACCATGCTGTACAGAACACATTATAATCCCTGCACCATGCCGTACAATATATAGTATAGTTAATACACCATGATGTACAATATACAGTATAACCCCTACACCATGCTGTGTAATATATATTATAATCCCTGCCCTATGTCGTACAATATACAGTATAGTTCCTACTGCTGTACAATGTTCATGCTGTACACTATACAATATAACTAGAGATGAGTGAATTTTATTTTATGAAATTCGTTTACGCTTAATTTGTTGGTAAAAGCAGAATTGTGTTATGGATTCCGTTACAACGAACCATAACGCAATTCTACAACGAATGATGGAATGCATAACGGAATGCCTTTAGAGGCATTCTATTATTCATTCCGTCATAATAGAAGTCTATGGCCTGCATAACAGATCCGCCTCGATTCCGTTATGCATTCCATCATAGAAATGCGTTATGGTCCGTGGTAACGGAATCCATAACGCAATTCTGCTTTTAACACCAAACGAAGCGTGAATGAATTTCAAAATAAGAAATTTGCTCATCTCTAAATATAACCCCTACACCATGCAATACGATGTACATTATAATCCATACACCATGCCGTACAATATACAGTATAGTTCATACACCATGCTTTACAGTATACAGCATAATCCCTACACCATGCCGTATAATATGTGATACATTATAATCAATACACCATACTGTACAATATACATTATAATCCCTGCACCATGCTGTATAATACACAATATAGACCATGCTGGACAGTATACATTATAATCACTGCACCACACTGTACATTATACAGTATAATCCATACACCATGCTGTATAATATACATTATAATCAATACACCATACCATAAAATATACAGTATAATCAATACACCATGCTGTACAGTATACATTATAATACCTCAAAATTTTTGGAGGAATTTTTCAACAAGGACCTTCTGGTATTGCACCGTTTTGCTCGTCCTCTCCACCAGAGGAATAAGAGATGAGAAGTTCTATTTGTAGCGGTTGTCGAGAAGGGTTAACAACCAGTAATCTGTGTTGTCTAAAATGCTTATAACGTGCGGGTTGCGGGAAAGGTAGCCTAACATGAAGTCAGCCATGTGTGCCAGAATACCAACAGACAAGAATTTGCTGTCGTCATCAGGATGATATCTCCCAATCTCCTCATTCTCTTCCTCCTCTTCTGCCCACCCATGCAGAACATATAGAATTAAACTTCCATGGGTACTACCCTCTTTAGCGCAGGCAACCGTCTCCTGCTCCTCCTCCTCTTCATCGTCCAATTCACGCTAAGAAGACGAACTGAGGGTGGTCTGGCTATCACCCTGTGTAATGTCTTCCCCCATTTCCACCTCTTCCACATGCAAAGCGTTGTCCTTAATTGTGAGCAGCGAGCGTTTGAGTAGACACAGAAGTGGGATGGTGACGCTGATAATAGATTTATCGACACTCACCATCTGTGTTGATTCCTCAAAGCTTCTGAAAACTTCAGAGGTCAGACATCCATGCCCACTCCTTGCTTGTAAATAGCGGAAGCTGACTAGAAAGGCGACGACCATGTTACAGTTGGTATTCCACTACTGCCCTCTGCTGCTCACAAAGCCTGGCCAACATGTGGAGCGTCGAGTTCAAGTGTGTGCTCATGTCACACAACAGCTGGTGAGCTGGTAATTTCAAGCGCTGCTGCAACGTTGACAGACCGGCTGAAGCTGTCGATGACTTGCGGAAATGTGCACACACGTGGCGCACCTTAACCAGTAGCTCAGGGAAATTGGGATAGGTTTTGAGAAACTGCTGAACCACTAAGTTTAAGATGTGGGCAAGGCATGCGTTGTGTGTCAGCTTGCTGAGCTCTAAAGCTGCCACCAAGTTACTGCCATGATCAGACACAATCATGCCTGGTTGTAGGTTGAGTGGCGAGAGCCACACCTCAGTCTGGTCTCTCATCCCCTGCCACAACTCTGTGGTGGTGTGCTATTTGTTCACTAAGCATATCAGCTTCAGAGCGGCCTGTTGCCGCTTCTCCACTGCAGTGCTACATTGCTTCCAGCTACTGACTTATGGCTGACTGGTGCTGCACACGGATAATTCGGAGGTGGAAGTAGAGGATTGGAGCCACTAATGTCTGGGTGTTGGAGCCACTAATGTAGGTGCTGGCAGAAACCCTGACTGACGTAGGGCCTGCAATCCTTGGCGTCGGTAGCACCTGTGCCATCCCAGGGTACGACTTGCTCCAGGCCTCCACAACATTCACCCAGTGTGCCGTCAGGAAAATTTAGTGTCCCTGGCCAAAAGCACTTGTCCATGTGTCAGTCGTTAAGTGGACCATCCCAGTAACTGCATTGGTCAGGGCACGTGTGATGTTACTGGACACATGTTGGTGTAAGGCGGGCACGGCACACCTTTAAAAATAGTGGCAGCTGGGGACTGCGTAACGCAGGACGGCCGCTGACATCAGGCTGTGAAAGGCCTCAGTGTTCACAAGCCTAAATGGCAACATTTCCAGTGTGAGTAATTTGGAAAGTTGCTCATTTAGTGCCTTGGCCTGCGGGTGGATGGTTGGGTGCTTGCACTTGCGTTCAAATGCCTGGGGTAAGGACATTTGGATGCTGCGCTGGGACACAGAAGTGGATGTGGTCGCTGATGGTGCTTGCGAAGGTGCAGGGCTGGAAGCATCCAGGCCTGTGCCTTTGACAGGGGATTGGCCAGCACGTAACATAGTGGAAGAGGAGGCAGTGGTGTGACCCGCAGACACCGATTGTGGACCCAGGCGTTCATCCCACTTATTACGGTGCTTGGATGTTATGTGGTGGATCATACTGGTGTTGGTGAGGTTGCTAGTGTTCACGCCACAGCTTATTTTGGTACGGCACAGGTTGCAAACTACTATTCTTTTGTCATCCGCACTTTCCTCAAGAAAGCGCCATACTGCTGAACACCTACCCCTTTGGCAAGGGAGATTTCCGCAAGGGATGCTCTGTAGAACAGTTGCGGGCCTGTTTGGTGTGGCTCACCTTCTCCCTTTTCCACCCCACTTCCTCTTCCAGCCTGTTGTGGTGCTGCAGATCCGCCCCCCTCTGTACTGCTGTCCTCGCTCGGCTTTCCACCTTCCCAGGTTGGGTCAGTGACTTCATAGTCCACCACCTCCTCTTCTACTTCCTCACTCTGCTAATCCGCCTGACTTGTTGACCTAACTACGACCTCAATGATTGACAACTGTGTCTCATCCTCTTCCATAACCTCCTGAGACAGTAATTGCTGTTGAGTGCTGGTTGGTGCTTAACCGACAGGAATCTGCTGCAATGCAACCGAGCACCTGGTCGCACTGGTCTGACTTCAAGAGTGGTGTCCTGCGCCGCCCTGCAATCTGGGACATGAAGCAAGGTATCTTGGATGACTGTTTTTCTTGTGCTCTGGCAGCAGGAACAGTTTTAACGCACCCAGGACCACGTCCCCTGCATTCACCATCATGCCACGTCCTTACTGCTCGCCTTCTTCCTGCTGAAAGTATGTCACACGTACAGTAGCATAGGATTTGAAAGTATGTCACATGTACAGTAGCGTAGGATTTGGAAGTGAATGCACAAAAAGTTTAAAAAGGTATTTGTATAAAAATTACAGGGAATGTCACAGGTATTTGGGATGAGGAAATCTTTTACAGGAGAGCTACCACCGGTAATGTCACTGTCCAAGGCGTCTATGTAAAAAGTACACTGTATGTCACAGATAAAAATTTTAGGCGCACAGTCTATTGAAAAAGTTCCCTGGATGTCACAGATATTTTTTGGATGCGAACACACTTTACACTGGAGATGTGGCACAGCTAATCTCACTGTCCGCAGCGGCCGCCATCTGGATGTCACAGGTAGAGATGGACTGGCTGTTCGCCCGGCGGTCGTTTTGCAGCAAATTTTGCGTGTTCGCGATTCGCCGAACATGCGAACATATGGTGATAGTCGTGCCTGCCATATTCTTTTACATTGTGAAGAACTTTGACCCATGACACATCCATCAGGTGGTACAGGACAGCCAATTGAAAAGTGTCAGCACATGGACATACCCCCTACCTTCGGCGCCATATTCTTTTGCATTGCGATAAACTTTTAACCATGACACATCCATCAGGTGGGATATGATTGCCAATTGAGACATTTCAGCATATGGACACACCCCCACCCTATAACAGAAACCGATCTGTCTGCCATTTTACATTCAGTGTTTTACCAGTGTAGGGAGAGGTTGCTGTGTGGAGCAGGGACAGGCTGTTAGGGACACCAAACGCTAGCTAATAGGGTCGCAAAAGTCTTTTTAAGGACTGGTATAGGTGTGCTATCGATAGGTGTGATACACAGAGGGGTGCGATATACTTATAATATACTTTTATAATGAGTCAAAAACACATAGATAGATCTATATAGTGATCACCTGGAAGTTAGGGGCTTAGGGGCTAGGGGCTTACTAGGGCCATTTTTATATAGGGAAAGGTTCCGGACGGGGTCACTCTTATCAGGGCGGGTGCTCTGTGGTTAGGCTATCAGGGCCAGAATAGCACCCCCCTGTAGGGCAATATTAGTGACAGTTCTTTGCCCACCCTGTCCTTCAATACCACATCATCATCTAGCCCAGGGATAGATGTGTTTTGCTTTCACTCCAGGATTCATCGATGTGCACTGGAACCCCCTGAATTGTGGTAGGACATATGGTTTCTGATTTGGTGTCGCCGAGCACCTGAATTAGTGCCGCCGACCACTTGTTATTGCCTACTATGCTTTTTGCTCAACTTTAAGGGTCCATTCACACGTCCGCAAAATGGGTCCGCATCCGTTCCGCAATTTCAATGGGGCCGGAATGTGCTGTCCGCAACCTCATTTGCGGATCCGTACTTTCGCATCCGTGCTTCCGTTTCCGCAAGAAAATAGAACATGTCCCATTCTTGTCTGCAATTGCTTACAAGATTAGGCATTTTCTATTATCTTGCCGGCAATGTGTGGTCCGGAAATTGCGAAATGTACATTGCCAGTGTCCGTGTTTTGCATGGACGTGTGAATGGACCCTAATAATTTAATTTATTTTCATTTTGAGGGATATCTTTTAGTGCTCATTCAGACGGCCGTATGCTGCTTGCAAAACTGCAGATCCGTTTTTTTGCAGACAGTTCAGCATGTCCATAAAAAAAACGGATAGCATTCAGTATTTTTGCAGACCCATAGACTTCAATGGGGCTATGTCCTGATTTTCATGGACAAGTATAGGACATGTTTTATTTGTTTTGCATAACCGTGGAATAGAAAAGGCCCCCAAAGTGAATGGGTCAGCATCTAATCCGCAAAAAAACGGATCTGCATTTTTGCGGATAGCATATGGCCGACTGAATGAGCCCTTAATAGTAACATTATTAAAGGTTACGTTTTATCTTTATGTATATTTTAATAGATCGTCTTCCTTGTACAATGTTATAATATACTTTTCTATGTTAGAAAGTATATTATAGTGCATTTGTATTGGGCGGCAGTTGTGTGCGGTTCTGCTGCGATACCGCAGGTATATAGAGGGACAAGCGTTAATGGAACAAATAATTTCTACTGGTGTGATATACCAGTTGCCCCCCAAAAAAAGTGATTGAAGCAGGGGTGGTATATACCAATAATATACTTTCTATATAGTGCATTTAGGTAGTGCAACAGGGCACATTTAAGAGAATTTCCCTTTAAGATGCATAAAAATGTTCCCTGATTAAGACACATATTTTTTGTTGGAATTATTATCATTGATCCCCCTCTAGTATGTCACTGTCCGTGTTGTGGGACTATTTATGCACTTCTACTAAGTATTTGGCGATATGAGCTGAAGGTTTTTCAGGTTCGCCTGCCATTAAAGTGAATGGAGCCCCCTGAAACTTTCGGTTCGCGAACATTTGATCGCGTTCGCGAACCATCCTGGTTGATGTTCATCCATCACTAGAGATGTAGCACAGCTAATCTCACTGTCCGCAGCAGACACCGTCTATTTAAAAAGTACACTGGATGTCACAGATAGTTTTTAGATGCGCACACTTTACACTGGAGATGCGGCACAGCTAATCTCACTGTCTGCAGCAGACGCCATTTATGGAAAAAGTACACTGGATGTCACTGATATTTTAGGGATGCGCACACTTTCCACAGGAGATGTAACTTGGAGAATTTAACTGTCCGCAGCAGACACAGTCTACGGAAAAAGTACACTGGATGTCACTGATATTTTAGGGATGCGCACATTTTACACAGGAGATGTGGCACGGATAATTTAACTGTCTGCAGCGGACGCCATCTACTGAAAAAGTACACTGGATGTCACAGATATTTTTTGGATGCTCATACCTTACACTGGAGATGTGGCGCAGCTAATCTCACTGTCTGCAGCAGACACCGTCTATGGAAAAAGTACACTGGATGTCACTGATATTTTAGGGATGCGCACACTTTACACAGGAAATGTGGCGTGGATAATTTAACTGTCGGCAGCGGTGTCGACACGACTATGGAAAAAGTACACTGGATGTCACTGCCTTTTGAGTCTCTTAAATGTTTTTGCAATAAAAATCTTCCAATAACACTCCCTACACTGTATTTCCCTTCCTGTGCTCATCTCTCCCTGACTAAGACTTCAGGTGCTTTATAGCAGTGTTCCTCAACTCCAGTCCTCAGGTCCCACCTACCAGTCATGTTTTTAGGATTTCCGTAGTATTGAGCAGGTGATATAATTAGTGTAAATGCCTTAGGACTTACCACAGGTGTTCATTCTGTGGGATATTCTCAAATCCTGACTGGTAGATGGGCCCTGAGGACTGGAGTTGGGGAACTCTGCTTTATAGCACCCGATGACGCGGTCCGGCCAGCCAATCACTGTAATGCCAGTAGCCAACATGGCTATGGCATTACAGTGCGTGCCAGTACCTGCTTGCATGTACAGACAAAAGTTCCTCCTTTTTGATTTATCTACCTCGACTTATCTATTGTTATATGTGTATGAATATGTTAAAGTGTAGTGATTTTCACTTTTAAAATATAAATTTTTATATTCATTTATATATTTTAACTCATGTGAATTTTAATCTTATGTTATTGTGAATAATGATAAAAAGAAAGTAAATAATATCAAACTCTTTATCCAAAAGATTAAGGGTGAAGTTTCAGCAGCTTTTCCGAAAAAAACGCATCGGTAAATAAAAACCGCATGAAAACCGCACCATTACCGCACATGCGTTTTTTTCAAAAATAGTAAGATCTTGATATAATATATCTATGGAAGAAACAGAGGTGCCATATTTTTGATTAATTCCATTTTATTATTAATTATACCACATTGTTATAATCCAGGCCAGATTTTTGATACTGTGGGACCTGGATCTTGGTCCAGGACTGGCTTTTGGGACATCTGGAACCAATTAAGAAAGAGGATATAAAAAGGTGGTTTAGGGGGAGCCAGGTTACCACTGAGGAAGAAGTCAGTACCCTTTGGGACTTCGAAACGCGTCTGGGAGGAATCTGGACCCCACATTACCACCATTCTGGCATACGCAAGGACATCTACAGTTTTACCTCCTTATTAATAACCTCTCAAGCGACTGACTCGTCCAATATAAGAATTTATGCTCGAAAACTTCCTGGAGTGCTACAGTTCTACTTTCAACTTAATCGAAATTAAGGAGAAGTTGAGCACGTGGGACGCTGAGGAAACGGCGATCAAACAAGTCGCATTCAGAGGTTGGAGGTAAGGGAATAAGACAACTTGAAAATAGGTGGGACGCCACCTAGAGCTAATAACTCACAAATTTTTACAATTCGATAAGCTTAAAGAACTGTGACATAAGAATTACTGTGACTCTTCCAAACATTCGAAATAAGAGTTCATAATAAAACCGAAAAGTCTATAATTGCGTTACAGTAATAAGAATCAACGATTTTACTAACCGAAGAATTGGTGACTATCGAAAAAAAATTCGGAGAATTATTGATAAACAGCTTATGCAGCTTATGTAAATTATCGACAATTAATCTTTCTGTGGTGAACCAATCAGAAATTTAGAAAGCACCTATATGCTGTCTGACACATACATTTATACCTCGAGTGATTTTTACCTTATCGTCATTTGTGATGTTTTATCCTTTTGTCATTTAATTTCTGTACAATTTACGTATCTTGTATGACATTTAAATTTTTTAATATGATAATTGCATCAATAAAGTAATTTGTTTTGAGCAGTCCTTGTGCCATATCTCCACTATTACAATGCAAATACACAAGCCTTTTCTGCCTTCATACTGAGCTGCTTGCAGTCCGGCTCACGTGACCGCATTGATGATGATGTCATTGAGTTACGTGAGTCAGCCTCTGATAAGCTTCAGGCCTAGTGGCCTGTAGCTTATCAGACTGAACCACGGGGCAGGGAGAGATCGGCTCTCATGCCCTGCTGAAGCATTTAACTGTATTGCTGTCCTGAGGAGGGAGATACAGTTGAAAGTCGAGATGCTCTAGCAACCAGCAATGAAACTGTAATGCAAGGCACCAACGAAACAGACCAGTGAGGATGAAGTCAAAGGGGTTTATTAAAAAAATAAACCAAGTCCAGGTAAACTTCACTGGGCAAATATCAGGCAGACAAAAAACAAAGGAAATCCAGGAGTAGTCCCGATCCGTGCATAAGTCTCTGTGCAACTTGGCAGGTAAACGGATGCGTCACGGAAAGTCCCGGGTACTGGGTCCCACTGGAACGGATTGAGTCCCAGCAAACTTCAGCCAGTAGCTAGCAGTACTGACCTGCACCTAGATAAGGAAGGATAACAGTGGGCACTTACCGACCTGGGAGGCCACCTTTTATGTGCCTGCTAACAAATCCCAGGGTGCCAAGTGTCCACTGCCCATAGGTCATAATCCTGCCCTACACCGGTGTACAAGGCTTTGGTCGGTCATTAGTCAATTAGACCAATGCCAGCCCCTTAATCTGCTTTGAACTTGTGGCCAGGTGGTATTCCCTTCACTGGTCGACGAAGCGCATAAGAAGCACGTACGTGCGACCGCGTATACCCTTGCAAACCCGTTTTTGAACGTAAATGTGGATGCGAGACAGGCTCTGCGAGAGTGCGAGAGCGCGTCGACATGGACACCGGATTGGAATCCGCAATAGGCACTTGAGACAAGCTCGGCCGCAGCATACTGCCACAAGCCCGGCCAAGCTGTACCCGAAAGCCATGTGGTCTTCCCCTCCAGTGCACATACGAACGCATCCCTGCGTCGGTTCGCAAAGGGGTCGGAGCTGGTGTATCAACGCGTAACCTGTCCCGCAGCTCCACGAGGACCCTTTTTGGTCACACTGGAGTGTGATACAGGTGAGGAGGTGAGGATCTTACAGAAACATTGCTGGCTCCTGGGGCAGTCCCGCGTACCCCCTCAACCAGGGGTGGGATTCAAATTTTTAACAACAGGTTCCCTACTCAGCGGTGGATACGCAGCGCGTCACGAGTCATGACACATATTTACATACACCATATATATGCAACACAGTCACGACATATTTACATACACCATATATACACTACACACAAATACACTATATATACACTACACACATACCACTCAACTTTTAAAAAGCCTTAGGCCCCCTCTTTGTTATTACTGTAATGGCCCCCTCTTTATTATTATTAGAATGGCCCACTCTTTATTTTTAATGTAATGGCCCCCACTTTATTATTAATATAATGACCCCCTCTTTTTTATTAATATAATGGCCCCCTCTTTATTGATAATATAATGGCCCCCTCTTTATTATTAATATAATGGCCCCCTCTTTATTATTAATATAATGGCCCCCTCTTTATTATTACTGTAACGGCCCCTTCTTTGTTATTACTGTAACGGCCCCCTCTTTGTTATTACTGTAACGGCCCCCTCTTTATTATTATTATAATGGCCCACTCTTTATTTTTAATGTAATGGCCCCCACTTTATTATTAATATAATGGCCCCCACTTTGTTATTAATATAATGGCCCCCTCTTTATTATTAATATAATGGCCCCCTCTTTATTATTAATATAATGGCCCCCTCTTTATTATTAATATAATGGCCCCCACTTTATTATTAATATAATGGCCCCCTCTTTATTATTAATATAATGGCCCCCTCTTTATTGATAATATAATGGCCCCCTCTTTATTATTAATGTAATGCCCCCTCTTTATTATTAATATAATGGCCCCCTCTTTATTATTACTGTAACGGCCCCTTCTTTGTTATTACTGTAACGGCCCCCTCTTTGTTATTACTGTAACGGCCCCCTCTTTATTATTATTATAATGGCCCACTCTTTATTTTTAATGTAATGGCCCCCACTTTATTATTAATATAATGGCCCCCACTTTGTTATTAATATAATGGCCCCCTCTTTATTATTAATATAATGGCCCCCACTTTATTATTAATATAATGGCCCCCTCTTTATTATTAATATAATGGCCCCCACTTTATTATTAATATAATGGCCCCCTCTTTATTATTATTATAATGGCCCACTCTTTATTTTTAATGTAATGGCCCCCACTTTATTATTAATATAATGACCACCTCTTTATTATTAATATAATGGCCCCCACTTTAATAACAAAGAGGGGGCCATTACATTAATAATAAAGAGGGAGCCATTACATTAATAATAAAGAGGGAGCCATTACATTAATAATAAAGAGGGGGCCATTACATTAATAACAAAGAGGGGGCCATTACATTAATAATAAAGAGGGGGCCATTATATTAATAATAAAGAGGGGGCCATTACATAGTGGAGTACCGCTTAAAAAAGCTGCTCTTACTCTGTGGGCAAAATAGATGTGTTTCCCTGTGTGTGGCCACCTTAAATATTGTCATCAACCCCATCCATAACTCTTGTTTGGCTAAAAGAATCTAAACATTGGGTCAGGATGAGGGGAAGGTGGAGTAGGCACCTGCTTAGGAGAAATAATTATTACTTACCTCTCTCTCCTTCACAGCTTGTGGCATCCTGGTACAGGCGGTCACCAATGCCTCGCTCACTGTGCCTTCCCGCGCCGCGTCATCGCGTCATCTCGCGAGATCCGCCGCAGGAGGTCACAGTGAGGTACGTGACTAAGTCCTGCGTCGCACCTCAACTGAAGCCGCTCCCCCGGCCCCTCCTCACTTCGCCTGCCCAGCTGCCCTGCACAGTGCGCGTCACACAGGGCCTCTCCTCTCGGCTTCCGCTCCGCCCCCACCCCTATAGCTACGCCACTGGTGCAGGCGCAGCTGCAGGACCGGGTCGGGATCCCTGCTTCTCACCGGTCCTGCGAACCGCCTGTAATTTTAACAAACGGTTCGGCAGAACCGGAGAGAACCGGCTGGATCCCATGCCTGCCCTCAACGTGTAAATGTAAATCTTGAGGTATTGTACTACCGTTTAGAATGACTGTTCTATCAGATATCCTAAATGCCGTAGGCCCTTGAATACTGTAGTTTTTTTTATTTTTCATTTTTCTTCCTTAACTTTTGGTACAAGTTGTATTTTCAAATGCCACCATTTATTATGGCATACAATGTAGGGGGAAGTGGGAGAAAAATTCAAAATGGGGTGGAATTGGAAGAAAAAAGCTTTGCAATTTCACCATAGTTTTGCGGGTTTTGTCTCTATGGCATTCCCTATGCGGTAAAACTGACCTGTGCCCTTCATTCTTGGGGTTAGTACGAATACATTTTGTAAACTAGGGATCATTAAAACGTAACCTTTACTCGGTCATTTAAAATAATATTTCACACTGGGTGAGAGACGACAATAACAACAAATAACCTCCACTATATCACATCAGTTACTAGTGAATACATGAAAAAAAGGGTGGATCTCACCTCATCCGAGCAGGATCCACGACCGTGGAAGAAGGTCCTGGCAGTTGGTGATGCCTGTGACCGGTGTGACCAGGGTGCTGATGTCGTGATGGCAGTATATCCACTCCTACTGTACCCTATTATGGCTTTCCTGCCTTCCTAGGGGTAAGGGGCTGTTCTTATAGCCTGCCTACCACACATGGAGCTCCTGCCCCGACAGGGGTGACCCCACACCGAACCTTTCCCTTGGTATGGGTCTAGTATTCTATAAAGCCCTATTACAACGCCCTACATGCCATGTTTCTGTCTTTCGTTACAGACATCATCAGGGGACTTCACACATGTATTCAAGGGCAACTACAAATAAAAATTACAGACATACACTCAATATAGGTCACATATACTTCTGAGTACTGCATATACAATCACTTGTAAACCAGCTCAGTGTACTTACTCAAGATCAAGGTGGTATTAGCCTCGTATCATCAGGATAGTAGGTGAATCTTATCCTCTCTGTATCATGGGAAGTGTCCCATGTCAGTCAGTGTCTCACCACAAATAACTGTGATTTGGGTGAGCAATGAATAGTTGTTACCTGCCTCCTCTTATACCTCTCCTCCCGGTGAGTGTACGCCCCCCTTGATTATTTGCCTCACCTGTCCGAATCCATTGGAAATCACGTTGCTCCATGTGGAACGCATGCCGCTCGCGTGCATTCCACCGGACTGGAAGCTCAAATCACATGGTGCGGGCTAACCGGAAGTGAGGTAAGAGCCGACGCCTGAGCGTTGCTCGTTGCATGGCAACCTCTATGCTCATAGCGCACGGCCTGTTCACAGGGCAATTGATGACTTGCCTTCTCTTTGAATATGCACAATCGCATTCCGGATTTAAAATTAGCAGGACCGCCAAGCACACGCCACAGTACTCAAATCGCCTGATGACAATTAGGCCATGGAAATCTATGTATATTTGCTGGAGTAAGGGTTCCAGCATATTGGATACAGTTATCCCCGTTAATGTTCTAGCCGGGTCCACCATCAGATCCTGCACGCTCATGTTTGAGAGCACATAAGATCCAAGGGGGGACCCCGCCAGACTACGGCATCACTGTTTAGGTTCTAACCAGGTCCACCGTCAGGTCACACACGCTCACATTTGTGGACGGGAGCACATGAGATCCAAGGGGGGACCCAGCCAGACTACATCCTTTTATTGCGACTTGAATCATAGAAAGCAGCAAAAATTCTGTTGTTCATTTAAACCAGATGGGTGAACCGTTCTAAGATAGAAGATCCATTTCGCTTCACATTGCAGGATCCTCCTATCGAAGTCACCCCGTCTCATTCCTGGTTTGATTTGTTCAATTCCCAGAAAGGAAAGGCAGTCAAGTCTACCATCATGTTCGGTGTTCACATGTCGTGCCACCGATGTATCTCTGCCGTTCCTTACATCACATGGGACTGACATGGGACACTTCCTATGATACAGAGAGGATAAGATTCACCTACTATCCTGATTATACGAGGCTAATACCACCTTGATCTTGAGTAAGTACACTGAGCTGGTTTACAAGTGATTGTATATGCAGTACTCAGAAGTATATGTGACCTATATTGAGTGTATGTCTGAAGTTTTTATTTGTAGTTGCCCTTGAATACATGTGTGAAGTCCCCTGATGATGTCTGTAACGAAAGACAGAAACATGGCATGTAGGGCGTTGTAATAGGGCTTTATAGAATACTAGACCCATACCAAGGGAAAGGTTCGGTGTGGGGTCGCCCCTGTCGGGGCGGGTGCTCCATGTGTGGTAGGCAGGCTATAAGAACAGCCCCTTACCCCTAGGAAGGCAGGAAAGCCATAATAGGGTACAGTAGGAGTGGATATACTGCCATCACGACATCAGCACCCTGGTCACACCGGTCACAGGCATCACCAACTGCCAGGACCTTCTTCCACGGTCGTGGATCCTGCTCGGATGAGGTGAGATCCACCCTTTTTTTCATGTATTCACTAGTAACTGATGTGATATGGTGGAGGTTGTTTGTTGTTATTGTCGTCTCTCACCCAGTGTGAAATATTATTTTAAATGACCGAGTAAAGGTTACGTTTTAATGAATCCTAGTTTACAAAATGTATCCGTTATATTTGGGTGTAAACAGATACCACTGCACATGTACTTGAAGTGGTGGTATAATTAATTCTAGTATATTAATTAGTACGAATACAACAATAACACATGTACAGTACAGACCAAAAGTTTGGACACACCTTCTCATTCAAAGAGTTTTCTTTATTTTCATGACTATGAAAATTGTAGATTCACACTGAAGGCATCAAAACTATGAATTAACACATATGGAATTATATACATAGCAAAAAAGTGTGAAATAACTGAAAATATGTCATATTCTAGATTATTCAAAGTAGCCACCTTTTGCTTTGATTACTGCTTTGCACACTCTTGGCATTCTCTTGATGAGCTTCAAGAGGTAGTCACCTGAAATAGTTTTCACTTCACAGGTGTGCCCTGTCAGTTTTAATAAGTGGGATTTCTTGCCTTATAAATGGGTTTGGGACCATCAGTTGCGTTGTGGAGAAGTCAGGTGGATACACAGCTGATAGTCCTACTGAATAGACTGTTATATTTTGTATTATGGCAACAAAAAAGCAGCTAAGTAAAGAAAAACGAGTGGCCATCATTACTTTAAGAAATGAAGGTCAGTCAGTCCGAAAAAGTGGGAAAACTTTGAAAGTGTCCCCAAGTGCAGTCACAAAAACCATCAATTGCTACAAAGAAACTGGCTCACATGCGGATCGCCCCAGGAAAGGAAGCTCAAGAGTCACCTCTGCTGCGGAGGATAAGTTCATCCGAGTCACCAGCCTCAGAAATCGCAGGTTAACATCAGCTCAGATTGGAGACCAGGTCAATGCCACACAGAGTTCTAGCAGCAGACATATCTCTAGAACAACTGTTAAGAGGAGACTGTGTGAATCAGGCCTTCTTCATGGTAGAATATCTGCTAGGAAACCACTGCTAAGTACAGGCAACAAGCAGAAGAGACTTGTTTGGGCTAAAGAACACAATGAATGGACATTAGACCAGTGGAAATCTGTGCTTTGGTCTGATGAGTCGAAATTTGAGATCATTGGTTCCAACCACCGTGTCTTTGTGCGACGCAGAAAAGGTGAACGGATGGACTCTACATGCCTGGTTCCCACCATGAAGCATGGAGGAGGAGGTGTGATGGTGTGGGAGTGCTTTGCTGGTGACACTGTTGGGGATTTATTCAGAATTGAAGGCATACTGAACCAGCATGGCTACCACAGCATATTGCAGCGGCATGCTATTCCATCCGGTTTGCGTTTAGTTGGACCATCATTTATTTTTCAACAGGAAAATGACCCCAAACACACCTCCAGGCTCTGTAAGGGCTATTTGAACATGAAGGAGAGTGATGGGGTGCTGCGCCAGATGACCTGGCCTCCACAGTCACCGGACCTGAACCCAATCGAGATGGTTTGGGGTGAGCTGGACCGCAGAGTGAAGGCAAAAGGGCCAACAAGTGCTAAGCATCTCTGGGAACTCCTTCAAGACTGTTGGAAGACCATTTCAGGTGACTACCTCTTGAAGCTCATCAAGAGAATGCCAAGAGTGTGCAAAGCAGTAATCAAAGCAAAAGGTGGCTACTTTGAAGAACCTAGAATATGACATATTTTCAGTTGTTTCACACTTTTTTGTTATGTATATAATTCCACATGTGTTAATTCATAGTTTTGATGCCTTCAGTGTGAATCTACAATTTTCATAGTAGAATGAGAAGGTGTGTCCAAACTTTTGGTCTGTACTGTATATAGTTTTTCTTGTATTTTAATAAGGAATATTACTGAAAATCTTTTCTTTTTGTCTTTATTATTTTTTGTATTTCATGTTCTAAATTTTTTATAATTATGTCTACAGCACTGTGTAGGGGTTAATGTTTTGTGGGGCAATCTGTAGTTATTATTTATACCATTTTGGAGTGTGTATGACTCTTTGATCACATATTATTCAATTTGTTGGGTAAGTGAAGCAATGAGAAAAAGTTTAATTAGCCTTTTTGATGTTTGTTTTTCCATTCCGCCATTTGCCGTATGGGATAAATATTTTTATATTTTAATTGTACAGATTTTTTAGGACACGGTAATGCTTATGATCATTATACTTTTTTATTTAAATTCTAGGGAAAGGGGGTGATTACAATTTTTAGATATTTTTTTTAAGCCCCTGCCCCCAGAAGGCTAACATGAACAAAAACAAACAGGCAAAAACCATGAATGAAAAAAAACAACAAATGCTGTCACAAATGAAAGATTCACTTTTTAATAATTGCATATGTGGCAAATTATTAGACTCAAATTTTGCGTTTAGGACATTTATTAAGACCAGTGTTTTCCACACAGATCTTAAGTCTGTCTGTGCTACTGGACGAAGTGTAGAAGTTATGTGGAGGCACAGGCCATGCAATAGCAGGCCATGCAATAGACTTAAAACTTAAATTTACACAAGCACCCTTGGTAGCGTAGATTTAAGCCATTTTCTGTGACAAAAAGGACTGTCTGTGTGACGGACCTGCGAGCCCACCCACTTCACCACCCACACCATGTGCCTTTTCTTGATCTGTTGGAAAAGTGAAGTATATCAGTTAATAAATGAGTCCCTTTGATCTTAAAAGTAAGTTTTATAAGTATAACTTTTCCAAAAAATAAATTTACACAAAATAATTTTTGCAGATTTCTGCTGAAATACTCAGGTTCCAACTAGTATGAGCTTTAGGAAACTCCCACAGCAAAAAAAAGATATTAGCCTTATAAACACCAGAATATTAGAATATATCAATAGAGGCAATATTAAAGTAAAGCTTTTCTACTATAAGACTTCCAAAATGGCAGTCTTGTTTATTGGTTCTTCCAAGTTAAATTAACTTGCATCTCTTGTATATTTAAGCAGGATCACAGATTCTCACCACCAGTTGTTGGACTGGACACCTGGAAAGAGAGAGAGTGCTTCTGAGAAGATGTTGAAATTTTTATTAATTTGGAGAATGCCCAGGACTTGCGTTCCCAGAAGTGTTGTAAGATGTTTTCATAAACTCTGCATGATTTACTACTGTAAATCTGGACTGGATACTTTTATAACTTACTCTTTACTTTATCATCCTTAGCGGAGGTCTCATATTTGTAGCCATTTGACATATGTACACTGCATGGACAAATATACTAGGACACACATCTTAATCATTGAATTCAGGTGTTTTATTGAGTTTCATTGCCACAAGTATATAAAACAATGCTCCTTGCCATGGAGTCTTCCTCTACAAACATTTGTGAAAGAATAAGTTATTCTAAAGAGTTCACTGAATTCCAGTGTGGTACTGTAATAAGATACAACTGTTTGCAAAATTTCTTCTCTCCTACAGTTGTGTTCAAAATTATTCAACCCCCAATGCTGTAAAGGGTTTTAGGGAATTTAGTGTACATTTGTAATTGTGTTCAGAATGAAATATTACAAGGACTTTTTAAAGAACCAAATGCAACTAAAATGACATCAATTGTTTTTGTAATACAGTATTAAATGTTTTTTTTTTGTGATTTCTTCATTGACACAATTATTCAACCCCTTAAAGACTACCACTCTTAAGAACAGAGGTTCATTCAAGTGTTTTCGATCAGGTATTGAAAACACCTGTGGATGTCAAGGAGCAGCAATCAAGCATAATAAGCACCAATTAGGCAGATGTGATACTCAGCTCCTTCTAGACATTTACTGGTGTGTTTACAAACATGGTGAAGTCAAGAGAAGGGTCCAGGAAGAAAAGAGAAGAGGTGATTTCTCTTCACAGGAAGGGCAATGGCTATAAGAAGATTGCAAAGATGTTAAACATACCAAGAGACACCATAGAAAGCATCATTCGCAAATTCAAGGGAAAGGGCACTGTTGAAACGCTACCTGGTCGTGGCAGAAAGAAGATGCTGACTTCGATTGCTGTGCGCTACCTGAAGCGCAAAGTGGAGAAAAGTCCCCGTGTGACTGCTGAGGAACTGAAAAAAAGATTTGTCAGATGTGGGTACTGAAGTTTCAGCTCAGACAATAAGGTGCACACTGCGTAATGAAGGCCTCCATGCCAGAACGCCCTGGCACACCCCCTTGCTGTCTCCAAAGAATAAGAAGAGTCGACTGCAGTATGCCAAAAGTCATGTGGACAAACCACTAAAGTTTTGGGATAGTGTTCTGTGGACTGATGAAACAAAATTAGAACTGTTTGGGCCCAGGGATCAATGCTATGTTTGGAGGAGGAAGAACAAGGCCTATGAAGAAAAGAAGACCTTGCCTGCTGTAAAGCATGGCAGGGGGTCAATCATGCTTTGGGGCTGTTTTGCTTCTACAGGTACAGGGAAGCTTCAGCGTGTGCAAGGTACCATGAATTCTCTTCAGTACCAGGAGATATTGGATGAAAATGTGATGCAGTCCGTCACAAACCTGAGGCTTGGAAAACGTTGAACCTTTCAACAGGACAATGATCCCAAGCATACCTCCAAGTCCACTAAAGCATGGTTGCAGATTAAAGGCTGGAACATTTTGAAGTGGCCATCGCAGTCACCAGACTAAAATCCGATTGAGAACCTCTGGTGGGACTGCAGTTGCAGCGCGCGAGCCTAAGAATGTGACTGAACTGGAGGCTTTTGCCCATGAAGAATGGGCGAAGATACCCGTAGATCGCTGCAAGACACTTGTGTCAAGCTATGCTTCACGTTTAAAAGCTGTTATAACTGGAAAAGGATGTTGTACTAAGTACTAAGATTGAATGTCACTTGGGGGTTGAATAAAACTGATAATAATGTGAGCACAGAAAAGACATTTGTGGTTATTTTATTATAAATGTTATGTTATATTGGTCTGACTTACAAGTGCCTCTTTGATTTAATTGTAAACAAGATGACTGAAATGATCAAAATCAATGTCAAACTGGCCAAAACACTCAATTTCAGTGGGGGTTGAATAATTTTGAACACAACTGTAGGTATTTCATGATCAGCTATAAGAGGTATTATTGCAAAGTGGAAGTGTTAAGGCACCACACCAAGTCAGTCACAAAATGGCAGACCACGTCAAGTTACAGAACGGGGTCGCTAAATGTTGAGGTGCATTTTGCATAAAACTGTCTAATGCTCTGCTGATTCAGTAACTGCAGAGCTTCAAACCTCATCCTACCTTAACATCAGCACAAAAACTTTGTGCCAGTAGATCATGGAAGGGAGTTTGTACGAATTACTGGATGTGCCACCATTCGTTTTTGCACTCAGTAAACTAAGGGCTCTTTCACACTTGCGTTGTCCGGATCCGGCGTGTACTCCATGTGCCGGAATTACACGCCGGATCCGGAAAAACGCAAGTGAACTGAAAGCATTTGAAGACGGATCCGTCTTCAAAATGCGTTCAGTGTTACTATGGCAGCCAGGATGCTATTAAAGTCCTGGTTGCCATAGTAGTAGTGGGGAGCAGGGGAGAAGTATACTTACAGTCCGTGCGGCTCCCGGGGCGCTCCAGAATGACGTCAGAGCGCCCCATGCGCATGGATGACGTGCCATGCGATCACGTCATCCATGCGCCCCGGGAGCTGCACGGACGGTAAGTATACTGCTCCCCCGCTCCCCACTACACTTTACCATGGCTGCCAGGACTTTAGTGTCCCGGCAGCCATGGTAACCATTCAGAAAAAGCTAAACGTCGTATCCGGCAATGCGCCGAAACGACGTTTAACTTAAGGCCGGATCCGGATCAATGCCTTTCAATGGGCATTAATTCCGGATCCGTCCTTGCGCCAAGTGTTCAGTAGTTTTGGCCGGAGCAAAAAGCGCAGCATGCTGCGGTATTTTCTCCGGCCAAGAAACGTTCCGGTCCTGAACTGAAGACATCCTGGATTCCTGATGCATCCTGAACGGATTTCTCTCCATTCAGAATGCATTGGGATAATCCTGATCAGGATTCTTCCGGCTTAGAGCCCTGACGACGGACCTCTATGCCGGAAGAAAAGAACGCAAGTGTGAAAGAGCCCTAAGACATTATTTGTTCAGCCATCTCTGCCTGATTTATTTCATCATCACATTTTACATTGCATCGAACCCAAGAGAACAATGGCAAGATGAAAGGAAAACCGTGACACACAGCACATCTTCATCAGGGCCACTACCACTCCCATCCTCTACACTGGCTCCTCAGGAACTCGCTGCATATGCAGGAGATCTACTATACTGTATATATAGTAGATCTCCTGAAGATAGTGCATATATAGTAGATAGTGCATATATACTTTATAGTAGATCTCCTGTGTATAGTGAATAGATTATATATGCATTTGCACTATATGTAGGGGATCTGCTATATATACACTACATGCAGTAGTATGGTATATATAGTAGTATATATAGTATATTGTATAAATAGATAAATAGTACAGATTAATCAGCATTTTTTGTGCAGTTTTGGTGCATATTTCTTGTGGATTTTCGGCACACAAATACGTGTACAGGCACCCTAATGCAGGAGAAGAAAGATCTGATGTATTGTCGGTATCTGGTCGATATAATATAGGAGAAGCAGACTCTGGTGTATTGTCTATGTCTGGTCATTATATTATAGGAGGAGCAAACTTTGGTGTACTTTATGCATCTGGTCGCTATCATACAACACATTCTATCACAACCCCAGCTACACACACACAAGCATTTCTGCTTTCTGTGCAGAAGGACCAGGCTGAAAAGTGTACCCTGATTGGCTAAACATTCAGTCTGTCAGCTTCTGAGCACTTTCCCCCCTTCCCCACATCCCCTGTTGTTATTACTGTACCCCGCGCTTATCCCATTCCTGACAGCGATACCGTGACTCTGATCCTGCAAGTCCGCACTGTGGAGGTGATTTGTGTAGATATTTTGTAGGGTTGTGACTGGGGAATTGACCTTGGACCTGGTAACGAGCATTACGACTTATACGCATTATTAGAACATAACGGTATAGTCATCCCGCAGTACCCGCTGCCATGGTAACATCACGTGACCCAGGAGGACGGATCATGATGATGCAATGTGGGATGGCTCCAACTTACTGGTATGGACCTTCCTGCTGGTGCTATGGGCGGAAGTGACAATTTGAACTGGCTTCCTGCCTGGGGTATGGGCAGATGTGACGTTACGCTACCAGGCTGAGTGCACAGCAGATGGAGTGATCCAGGCAGAGGTGAAGTCAGGGCTCTTACAGCTGGGTTCTTGTACGGGCGGAGGTGATGTAGGATGTCAATTAGTGTAGCAGATCGTGATAGGTGATTGGTGTATTCTCTCAGCTGCGGCTGGATTTAAAGCGGAGTATGTTGGCCGAATAGACACGCCCCTTCTGAAGAAGCTGAGCGAAACGCGCGTCAGGGGTGCGCTCACCAAGGTTCCAAGGTTGGTTCCCCTTCATTGTATCTTATACAGTCATGTGAAAAAATTAGGACACCCTTTGAAAGCATGTGGTTTTTGTAACATTTTTAATAAAAGGTTATTTCATCTCCGTTTCAACAATACAGAGAGATTAAAGTAATCCGACTAAACAAAGAAAACTGAAGAAAAGTCTTTTCAAGATCTTCTGTAAATGTCATTCTACAAAAATGCCTATTCTAACTGAGGAAAAAGATAGGACACCCTTGCCCCTAATAGCGAGTGTTACCTCCTTTGGCTGAAATAACTGCAGTGAGACGGTTCTTGTAGCCATCTACCAGTCTTCGACATCGGTCTGAGGAAATTTTACCCCACTCCTCAATGCAGAACTTTTTCAGCTGTGAGATGTTTGAGGGGTTTCTTGCACGTACAGCCCTTTTCAAGTCACCCCACAGCATCTCAATGGGATTCAAATCTGGACTTTGACTTGGCCATTACAGGACTCTCCATTTCTTCTTTTTCAGCCAATCTTTGGTTGATTTACTAGTATGTTTTGGGTCATTGTCATGTTGCATGGTCCAGTTCCGCTTCAGCTTTAATTTTCTAACTGATGGTCTCACATGTTCTTCAAGCACCTTCTGATACACAGTAGAATTCATCGTGGATTCTATGATGGTGAGCTGACCAGGTCCTGCTGCAGCAAAGCAGCCCCAAACCATGACACTTCCACCTCCATGCTTCACAGTTGGTATGAGGTTCTTTTCTTGGAATGCTGTGTTTGGTTTACGCCAAACATGTCCTCTGCTGTTGTGTCCAAATAATTCAATTTTGGACTCATCTGTCCAAAGAACATTATTCCAGAAGTCCTGGTCTTTGTCAACTTTATCTCTGGCAAATGTCAGTCTGGCCTCGATGTTTCTCTTGGAAAGCAAAGGTTTCCTCCTTGCACACCTCCCATGCAAGTTAAACTTGTACAGTCTCTTTCTGATTGTAGAGGCATGTACTTCTACATCAACAGTAGCCAGAGCCTGCTGTAGTTCTCGAGATGACACTTTAGGGTTTTTGGAGACCTCTTTTAGCATCTTGCGGTCTGCTCTTGGGGTGAACTTGCTGGGGCGACCAGTCCTGGGCATGTTGGCAGTTGTTTTGAAAGCCCTCCACTTGTAGACTATCTTCCGGACAGTGGAATGGCTGATTTCAAAATCTTTTGAGATCTTTTTAAATCCCTTCCCAGACTCATAGGCTGCTACAATCTTTTTTCTGAAGTCCTCTGACAGCTCTTTTGCTCTCACCATGGTGCTCACTCTCACTTCAACAGTCAGGAGCACACCAAACTAAATGTCTGAGGTTTAAATAGGGCAAGCCTCATTCAACATGCAGAGTAACGATCTACTAATTATGTGCACCTGGTGTGATATACCTGTGTGAGATCTGAGCCAATTTAAGAGGGAATACATGTGAGGGTGTCCTATCTTTTTCTTCAGTTAGAATAGGCATTTTTGTAGAATGACATTTACAGAAGATCTTGAAAATACTTTTCTTCAGTTTTCTTTGTTTAGTTGGATTACTTTAATCTCTCTGTATTGTTGAAACGGAGATGAAATAACCTTTTATTAAAAATGTTACAAAAAACCACATGCTTTCAAAGGGTGTCCTAATTTTTTCACATGACTGTATATGTGTTTTACATGCTGGTTGTGATCCTTTATGTGTTGGATGCATGTGGCATTTAATTTAGTCCGTTGGTGTGGATATGTTATCCATACACTGCGTCCATTTACACTTATGATGCGGCTGGCATGCTAACACTTGTATCATCACTTAAGCCCACGTTTCCCTCTGGCCTGTGGATGAGACAATTTATCTCGATTTAGCCATTTAAGCTGACTGAGGCTAGCAGGTGACGTGTGATCCACTTTGTGTAACCTAGGTGGGGCACTGATTCGCAGTGCCGCCACATTACTGCTGTTACTCATTATATTTAATATTGTCTACTTTGTTGTCCTTTATGTGACTAATTAATAAAATATTTTGTGATTTACGTACATGTGTGTTCTTGTTTATCGGATCTATAGCCTCTGAGCACTGCAAGCTCTCCCTCCCAGTGAAATGTCATCCTTAATCTTCTTCCTTGCTATCATTTTCCCCACCAATTAAAATGGCGCTGGGCACCTTTTTCACGTGATTTATCAGAAATGAATCACCACAACTTCAATTCGTTTGGCAGATAAATTTTAGCGAGATTCATAACAAATCCAATTAGTTTAGAATTGATTTTTTTATATCTAGTCTTGATTATATTCTCTGTAATCCCTAGACAGGGAATTCACAGGAAATAATTGCATTTGTGTTTTTTTTTTTGGGCTGTATAGAATAAGTGCATGCATTTTAGGATACCTGTGTTTTATGCTTTTTTTCTTGGGCAATTTTTGCAAATAGCAGTTGTGGTTTTTGTATGTCATTTTTGTGTGTGTGTTTTAGATCAATTTCTTTGCAAGATTAAATATTACTAGTGATAAAGATGCCCCTAATCAGGGCCAATCACGTTTGTTCTGCTGCTCCTAATTAATAGTAACCCAAGGGTTTTACGTGCACGGAAGAAAATAACTGTGACACACACACTGGGGTCAAAGAAATTTTTTGGTTTATTACAGGAAGTACAGCAGTTTATATAGATATCAGAGAGGCATTCCCCCTGAGGCATGTGGTATTGTTACATTGGCTGAAATATGAAAATAAGAAAAGAGATAACACTTAGCATCTGCCGATTGTGCATTGTTTTAATAACTGTGGTATGTGAACTATGTAAATATCTAGCTGTAAGCGCCATCTTGTAATGGAGTTTTCACTAACAGAAGAAAAAGCATATATGACGTAGCAAGAAGGAGTGTTTTCTTCAGCAGGATGTAACCTTTGTGCTCTGGAGAAGATAAGGTGTTGCCTGAGAGCAAAAGTATGTGGGAGCTTTCTTAGCTAATTCAAAGAATGTAGTCCATATATCTATCAGTCCCCCCTTAGACCTCATTTTTTCCCTAATGAAAGCCTAGCACATCTGTCCTGATGCTCCTAATTCTCTTTGCCAGCTTCCATGACAAACAATTAATGCAAATAGCAGAATTAAAGATAAAATTCAGGAATAGGAAGTAAGTCCTTTTAGAGCATTCATGACCTGGTCATTGATTAGTGTGAACATAAGAACTACCAATACTGGGAGTCTTTGGGCTATACTATTAATGGGTCACTGGACTAGAAGTATTGCACTGTAACAACTTTGTTCTTCCTTTTACACGACTCTTCCCCAGCCCAGAAACCTATTTTTACTATCTCAATAAGAATTCATATTCTTTTAGTCAGGATCGGCAGTTGCACAAGGGGGAACAAGAAACATCCTTTCAAGTCTCCCAACTCAATACTTTCTTGAAATGACTCGAATTAGGGTTTCCTTCAAGCTTCACTGATGTGCTTGTGGTCAAGAACACTTGGAATGGGCCATCAAACCAGGATTTGAGGACAAGACTTTTCTAACGTGTCTTTTTACTACCCCCCAATCTTCAGACACAAGTGGGTGGGTTCCTGGTGCTTTATCAACATCTGGAAGTGAAGCAAAAACTTGAGAATGTATTTTAGTCAAATGCTTGTGCAAACTGATCGTATAATCTGTCAGACAACCATGTTGCATCTGGAGCCACTGTGGGAAATACAATCCTGTCCTAGGGCCTGACCCAAAAAGGACCTTATAGTGACTAATGCCTGTCTCACGGTTAGGGGTATACCTTACTGAAAAGACAGCTACCAGCAGGCACTCTGTTCATGACTTACCAGTCTCTGCCTTGGCTTTTTTAATCTTTAATTATAGATCGAGCAGGCATACCTCCTTCTGGTATGGAAGAGATAGAATTTGTATAAGAATGAATAAACATTTATTTGGTCAAATACATATCAAATACAGGAATATTAAAAGAACTAAAAATAGAAAATTGCCGTGTGAGCCCGTCCATACCAAGGATTTTTTAATCTTTACCTTTAGTGTCCCGTTCAGTTCCTTTTTTCCCTACTCTACCGCTGCATTGTGGATGGTACGAAGCATGTAAGGCCTATTCTACACCCAAAACCTTCATTATCTTCTGCATCATTTCACCTGTGAAGTGAACACCTGTCTCACTTTCAATGGTCTCAGGTACCCCATACCTGCATACAACTTCGACCATAATCTTCTTTGCTGTGGTCTTAGCTACCAGGTATGCTTCTGGCCATCCTGAAAACAAGTCATCACACACCAATACATACCCATACATGCCTACCTTGGGTAGTTGAAGGTAGTCTGCAAGCGTTGAAACTGATAAAAAGGGCAAGACGTGTGTTTCTGGGGTAACTTAACCACCTTGTCTCACGTTGTTCTGGGCAAAAATCATACATCCTTGAGTATATCTAAACCCTAGGGCGTTTCATACGCTATGTATTAAATCACACACAGCAGTTTCTAACTGGTGTGTCACTCCATGAGTTGCCTGTGCCATTGTGTATTAGAGGGACCTGGGAAGGCAGAGTTTCCCTTGGAACTGTGTTAAGCCTTCCTCATTCGCAGTCCCCCCTTTTTACATCCACTGGTCCCTTTCCTCCTTCCCCACCTGGTTTTGTAAGGTCTTAAGAACTTCCAGCGAGACAGGAGGAGTTATTTCAGGGACTTGAGCTGTGTTCACTAAGGCAGGGGTCTGCCTAGGCAATTTGGCAGCCATTGTTGCCGCCTGATCTGCCTTGGCTTTTCCCTTTGCCTCCTCTGAGTGTGTTTTACACTAACCTTTGTTTTTATCACCGCCACTCAAGTTGGCAACATGAGGGCTTCTATAAGAGACCTCACTGCTTCCCCATTTTGATGGGTACCCCTGAAGCGGTCAGGAAGTCTCTGTCTTTCCAAATGGGCCCATAGTCATGGGGTGTACCTGAAATAAGCATAAATGTTGGCTGATTTTCCATCTGCATATCTGCAAGCCATCTCCAGAGCCCTTAGCTCTGCTTCTTGGGCAGACATGTGCGGTGGTAAGGACTCTGCTTGTTAGTATTATGTTTAATCACCACTGCCCAACCTATGAAGTAACTGCCATCCTTGCCATACCTCGATCCATCCACAAAGAGCACATGATCTGAATTATCTAATAGCTGATTTACCAAATCCCGCTGTCCCTTGTGACATTTATCTTCAAACAGTCATGAGCCTCTTCCTCTGGATCTGGAAGTCTGGAAGAAAAGTTTAAGTGCCCTAACTCTTCCCTCCCCTCTTGCTCCAGAGGCAACAGGGTGGCTGGACCCAAAATATTACATCTTTGAACATTTCAGGCATCATATTAATACCCTTTGTCAACGAAAACACATTACATTAATCAAATAAAGTGGATGATCATACATCAACACAATAATATCCCTGATAGTCACAATATTTTGATGAATCGATTGATGGAAAAAGTTGCAATAGCTGGAATTCTGTGATAGAAAAAAAAAGTCTATAAAGATAATATTATCTAGAATGGTCCCATATATTAGTAATTAGGACAAATAATCAACATGATGAATCCATAATAGTACTTTAACCACTTCAGCCCCGCTAGGTGAAACCCCCTTCATGACCAGAGCACTTTTTACACTTCGGCACTACACTACTTTCACCGTTTATCGCTCGGTCATGCAACTTACCACCCAAATGAATTTTACCTCCTTTTCTTCTCACTAATAGAGCTTTCATTTGGTGGTATTTCATTGCTGCTGGGATTTTTACTTTTTTTGTTATTAATCAAAATGTAACGATTTTTTTGCAAAAAAAATGACATTTTTCACTTTCAGCTGTAAAATTTTGCAAAAAGAACGACATCCATATATAAATTTTTCGCCAAATTTATTGTTCTACATGTCCTTGATAAAAAAAAAATGTTTGGGCAAAAAAAAAATGGTTTGGGTAAAAGTTATAGCATTTACAAACTATGGTACAAAAATGTGAATTTCCGCTTTTTGAAACAGCTCTGACTTTCTGAGCACCTGTCATGTTTCCTGAGGTTCTACAATGCCCAAACAGTAGAAAACCCCCACAAATGACCCCATTTCGGAAAGTAGACACCCTAAGGTATTCGCTGATGGGCATAGTGAGTTCATAGAACTTTTTATTTTTTGTCACAAGTTAGCGGAAAATGATGATGATTTTATTTTTTTTTATTTTTTCTTACAAAGTCTCATATTCCACTAACTTGCGACAAAAAATAAAAAATTCTAGGAACTCACCATGCCCCTCACAAAATACCTTGGGGTGTCTTCTTTCCAAAATGGGGTCACTTGTGGGGTAGTTATACTGCCCTGGCAATTTAGGGGCCCAAATGTGTGAGAAGAACTTTGCAATCAAAATGTGTAAAAAATGACCGGTGAAATCCAAAAGGTGCACTTTGGAATATGCGCCCCTTTGCCCACCTTGGCAGCAAAAAAGTGTGACACATCTGGTATCGCCGTACTCAGGAGAAGTTGGGGAATGTGTTTTGGGGTGTCATTTTACATATACCCATGCTGGGTGAGAAAAATATCTTGGTCAAATGCCAACTTTGTATAAAAAAATGGGAAAAGTTGTCTTTTGCCAAGATATTTCTCTCATCCAGCATGGGTATATGTAAATTGACACCCCAAAACACATTCCCCAACTTCTCCTGAGTACGGCGATACCAGATGTGTCACACTTTTTTGCTGCCAAGGTGGGCAAAGGGGCACATATTCCAAAGTGCACCTTTCAGATTTTGCAGGCCATTTTTTACACATTTTGATTGCAAGGTACTTCTCACACATTTGGGCCCCTAAATTGCCAGGGCAGTATAACTACGCCACAAGTGACCCCATTTTGGAAAGAAGACACCCCAAGGTATTCCGTGAGGGGCATGGCGAGTTCCTAGAATTTTTTATTTTTTGTCACAAGTTAGCGGAAAATTATGATTTTTTTTTTTCTCTTTTTTCCTTACAAAGTCTCATATTCCACTAACTTGCGACAAAAAATAAAAAATTCTAGGAACTCGCCATGCCCCTCACGGAATACCTTGGGGTGTCTTCTTTCCAAAATGGGGTCACTTGTGGCGTAGTTATACTGCCCTGGCAATTTAGGGGCCCATATGTGTGAGAAGTAGTTTGCAATCAAAATGTGTAAAAAATGACCGGTGAAATCCGAAAGGTGCACTTTGGAATATGTGCCCCTTTGCCCACCTTGGCATCAAAAAAGTGTCACACATCTGGTATCGCCGTACTCAGGAGAAGTTGGGGAATGTGATTTGGGGTTTCATTTTACATATACCCATGCTGGGTGAGAGAAATATCTTGGCAAAAGACAACTTTTCCCATTTTTTTATACAAAGTTGGCATTTGACCAAGATATTTTTCTCACCCAGCATGGGTATATGTAAAATGACACCCCAAAACACATTGCCCAACTTCTCCTGAGTACGTTGATACCAGATGTGTCACACTTTTTTGCTGCCAAGGTGGGCAAAGGGGCACATATTCCAAAGTGCACCTTTCGGATTTTGCAGGGCATTTTTTACACATTTTGATTGCAAAGTTCTTCTCACACATTTGGGCCCCTAAATTGCCAGGGCAGTATAACTACCCCACAAGTGACCCCATTTTGGAAAGAAGACACCCCAAGGTATTCCGTGAGGGGCATGGCGAGTTCCTAGAATTTTTTATTTTTTGTCGCAAGTTAGTGGAATATGAGACTTTGTAAGGAAAAAAGAAAAAAAAAGAAAAATCATCATTTTCCGCTAAATTGTGACAAAAAATAAAAAATTCTAGGAACTCGCCGTGCCCCCCACGGAATACCTTGGGGTGTCTTCTTTCCAAAATGGGGTCACTTGTGGCATAGTTATACTGCCCTGGCAATTTAGGGGCCCAAATGTGTAAGAATTACCTTGCAATCAAAATGTGTAAAAAATGGCCTGCGAAATCCGAAAGGTGCCCCTTTGCCCACCTTGGCTGCAAAAAAGTGTCACACATGTGGTATCGCCGTACTCAGGAGAAGTTGGGCAATGTGTTTTGGGGGGGTCATTTTACATATACCCATGCTGGGTGAGAGAAATATCTTGGCAAAAGACAACTTTTCCCATTTTTTTATACAAAGTTGGCATTTGACCAAGATATTTTTCTCACCCAGCATGGGTATATGTAAAATGACACCCCAAAACACATTCCCCAACTTCTCCCGAGTACGGAGATACCACATGTGTGACACTTTTTTGCAGCCTAGATGCGCAAAGGGGCCCAAATTCCTTTTAGGAGGGCATTTTTAGACATTTGGATCCCAGACTTCTTCTCACACTTTCGGGCCCCTAAAAAGCCAGGGCAGTATAAATACCCCACATGTGACCCCACTTTGGAAAGAAGACACCCCAAGGTATTCAATGAGGGGCATGGCGAGTTCCTAGAATTTTTTGTTTTTTTTGCATAAGTTAGCGGATATTGATTTTTTTTTGTTTTTTTCTCACAAAGTCTCACTTTCCGCTAACTTAGGACAAAAATTTTAATCTTTCATGGACTCAATATGCCCCTCACGGAATACCTTGGGGTGTCTTCTTTCCGAAATGGGGTCACATGTGGGGTATTTATACTGCCCTGGCTTTTTAGGGGCCCTAAAGCGTGAGAAGAAGTCTGGAATATAAATGTCTAAAAATGTTTACGCATTTGGATTCCGTGAGGGGTATGGTGCGTCCATGTGAGATTTTATTTTTTGACACAAGTTAGTGGAATATGAGACTTTGTAAGAAAAAACAAAAACAAACAAAAAATTTCCGCTAACTTGTGCCAAAAAAAATGTCTGAATGGAGCCTTACCAGGGGGGGGGGGGGGGTGATCAATGACAGGGGGGTGATCACCCATATAGACTCCCTGATCACCCCCCTGTCATTGATCACCCCCCCTGTAAGGCTCCATTCAGACATCCGCATGATTTTTTACGGATCCATGGATACATGGATCGGATCCACAGAACGCATGCGGACGTCTGAATGGAGCCTTACAGGGGGGTTATCAATGACAGGGGGTGATCAGGGTAATCAGGGTGATCACCCCCCTGTCACTGATCACCCCCCCTGTAAGGCTCCATTCAGACATCCGCATGATTTTTTACGGATCCATGGATACATGGATCGGATCCACAGAACGCATGCGGACGTCTGAATGGAGCCTTACAGGGGGGTTATCAATGACAGGGAGTGATCAGGGTAATCAGGGTGATCACCCCCCTGTCACTGATCACCCCCCCTGTAAGGCTCCATTCAGACATCCGCATGATTTTTTACGGATCCATGGATACATGGATCGGATCCACAAAACGCATGCGGACGTCTGAATGGAGCCCTACAGGGGGGGTTATCAATGACAGGGGGTGATCAGGGTGATCACCCCCCTGTCACTGATCACCCCCCCTGTAAGGCTCCATTCAGACGTCCGCATGATTTTTACGGATACATGGATACATGGATCGGATCCGTAAAAATCATGCGGACGTCTGAATGGAGCCTTACAGGGGGTGATCAATGACAGGGGGGTGATCAATGACAGGGGGTGATCAGGGAGTGTATATGGGTGATCACCCGCCTGTCATTGATCACCCCCCTGTAAGGCTCCATTCAGACGTCCGTATGCTTTTTGCGGATCCGATCCATGTATCCGTGGATCCGTAAAAATCATACGGACGTCTGAACGGAGCCTGACAGGGGGGTGATCAATGACAGGGCGGTGATCAATGACAGGGGGGTGATCAGGGAGTTTATATGGGGTGATCATGGGTGATCAGGGGTTTATAAGGGGTTAATAAGTGACGGGGGGGGTGTAGTGTAGTGTAGTGTGGTGTTTGGTGCGACTGTACTGACCTACCTGAGTCCTCTGGTGGTCGATCCTAACAAAAGGGACCACCAGAGGACCAGGTAGGAGGTATATTAGACGCTGTTATGAAAACAGCGTCTAATATACCTGTTAGGGGTTAAAAAATTCGGATCTCCAGCCTGCCAGCGAGCGATCGCCGCTGGCAGGCTGGAGATCCACTCGCTTACCTTCCGTTCCTGTGAGCGCGCGCGCCTGTGAGCGCGCGTTCACAGGAAATCTCGCGTCTCGCGAGAAGACGCGTATATGCGTCCAGGAGGAATAAAGCAACCACCTCCCGGACGCATATACGCGTACAGCGGTCGGGAGGTGGTTAAACACTTGATCTATAAGCTTCAGGAAATAAGTTTGTAATACGTCATGATCGTCAGTAACACTGTCAATTGTGAGAAGCCAAGAAAGGTAATACAATCTAGAATGAAAGTCAATGACAAGATCTTATGTGTTAGTAGTAGGTTAAAAAATCGACACAATAAACATATGGTTGGGATCAGTTATTAACTGTTAATTTAGTAACTTTTAGGTGTACTAAAACACATATTCCGTTGAGAAACAAACATTTGTGTACTAGTTGTTGTCTCTCCCTTTCCTTTTTGAGAAATTTGGACTGAATTCCTAAGCTGAGCTGGATGGGCATATGTCTTTTCTTAGTCCTATAAAACTATGTAAGAACCAATTCGCTTATCCTTAGTCAGGATGAATATGAACATTCAAATCAGCAAACAGAGATATACCGAGGTTCAGTCCTAACCGGACTGTCGCCTTCTTCCAGCACACTTCTTAAGTTACCACATCTAACTCTATGGGCAACAAAAAGGTTCTTGGGTTGTACTTTCATGAGAAAAGAAGTAATATCACTGTCACTTTGTGGTTCAGGACTATCTCAGAGCCTTTATCAAGCATGGTTTGTACAACTGCTACAGCTCTGATGCAGAAAGGGGCACCTCGGGCAAAGGGGTCAAGTCTGGCTGAATAATATGCCACAGGGCGTTGTTACTGGCCATGCAGTTGGGTGAGGACAGCTGAGGCATGGCCATTCACTTCTGTACAATACAATTTCAATGTGATAATCTCATAGACCCAGTGCGGGATAGCACAAACTTGTCATCTTTAGGCAAAAAAGGCATCTACCACCTCATCTGTAAGGTGGAAAGGACTAAAAGACAAAAAATCATAAAGAAATCTGCATTAAACTTGCGTATCCACGCTCTGCAATAAGAAATAGGGCCTAAAAATGATGTCCTCAGTGCATTCATGTTTCTGGGCAAAGGGATGTCCTCCACAGTCTTCTTACATTCAGGGATGAGATGTTTCACCCCAGGAAGGCAACAGTAATGGAACAAAACTGAAATTTTTCATTTTTTTTCTCTCACTTGCAGCCATGTTGTAAAAAAGGACAGGAGTGACATGGCTGCAGTATACATACTAGGTGAGTTCTAGGCTCCCTGCGGCACCATCCAGGTATACTGTTTCCCCTCATGTGTGAAAGCAAACAACTACCAACTGTCTGAATCTAGTGGTACTCAAAATAAAACATTTGTTCTATCAATCACAATGGAGTGGGTAGGGAAAATGGGAACCTGAGCCAACAAGGTGTGTATTGGGCACAATGGGGCTGTTACAAACTGTGGCATCATTGACAGCATGTAGAGTACAGACCAAAAGTTTGGACACACCTTCTCATTCATAGAGTTTTCTTTATTTTCATGACTATGAAAATTGTAGGTTCACACTGAAGGCATCAAAACTATGAACTAACACATGTGGAATTATATACATAACAAAAAAGTGTGAAACAACTGAAAATATGTCATATTCTAGGTTCTTCAAAGTAGCCACCTTTTGCTTTGATTACTGCTTTGCACACTCTTGGCATTCTCTTGATGAGCTTCAAGAGGTAGTCACCTGAAATGGTTTTCACTTCACAGGTGGGCCCTGTCAGGTTTAATAAGTGGGATTTCTTGCCTTATAAATGGGGTTGGGACTATCAGTTGCGTTGTGGAGAAGTCAGGTGGATACACAGCTGATAGTCCTACTGAATAGACTGTTAGAATTTGTATTATGGCAAGAAAAAAGCAGAAAAGAAAAAAATTACTTTAAGAAATGAAGGTCAGTCAGTCCGAAAAATTGGGAAAACTTTGAAAGTGTCCCCAAGTGCAGTCACAAAAGCCATCAAGCGCTACAAAGAAACTGGCTCACATGCGGACCGCCCCAGGAAAGGAAGACCAAGAGTCATCTCTGCTGCGGACGATAAGTTCATACGAGTCACCAGAAATTTGATATCTTTTGTTCCTACCACCGTGTCTTTGTGCGATGCAGAAAAGGTGAACGGATGGACTCTACATGCCTGGTTCCCACCGTGAAGCATGGAGGAGGAGGTGTGATGGTGTGGGGGTGCTTTGCTGGTGACACTGTTGGGGATTTATTCAAAATTGAAGGCATACTGAACCAGCATGGCTACCACAGCATCTTGCAGCGGCATGCTATTCCATCCGGTTTGCTTTTAGTTGGACCATAATTTATTTTTCAACAGGACAATGACCCCAAACACACCTCCAGGCTGTGTAAGGGATATTTGACCATTAAGGAGAGTGATGGGGAGCTGCGCCATATGACCTGCCCTCCACAGTCACCGGACCTGAACCCAGTTGAGATGGTTTGGGGTGAGCTGGACCGCAGAGTGAAGGCAAAAGAGCCAACAAGTGCTAAGCATCTCTGGGAACACCTTCAAGACTGTTGGAAGACAATTTCAGGGGACTACCTCTTGAAGCTCATCAAGAGAATGCCAAGATTGTGCAAAGCAGTAATCAAAGCAAAAGGTGGCTACTTTGAAGAACCTAGAATATGACATATTTTCAGTTGTTTCACACTTGTTTGTTATGTATATAATTCCACATGTGTTAATTCATAGTTTTGATGCCTTCAGTGTGAATCTACAATTTTCATAGTCATGAAAATAAAGAAAACTCTTTGAATGAGAAGGTGTGTCCAAACTTTTGGTCTGTACTGTAGGTCACATACCATCTAGTATCGGGTTTGTTTGCCCTTCTCACTTTTCTTTTTCACAGGGTACAAAAGAGTGTTAAAAGGGGATACAATCTCCTTGATAACCCTTTTTACTTTCAAAAAGTCTCGGACTGTATGAGATATGACATCTGACTGAGCCATACTCAAGAGATACTGCATCATCCTGTGGAAGTGGGGCACCAGGTTTCATCACCACTTCCACAGGAGGAACTGGGAGCTTGCCAACATCTGTGGGTCCAATAGCCACATTCCTGCAAGCAGGGCTTCCTTCTCATCTTCCAGGAGTACTGACAAAAAGATGGACCAGGGAGTTTTATAACGACTAATAGACAAAGTTCCTGGACATTGAGGGTGCCTGTGAGCTTCACAGTGCCATCCTCCTGGTGTGAGATGCTGGCACGTACTTTTGCAAGCAAGTCTGCACCCAGGAGGCAACAGGGGGCGTTATCACTGACCAGCAATCGGGCAAGTACTTCTTGGGTAAGGACAAATCTAACACAGATGGGTTCTGTTAAAAAAGGGGAGTGTACTAATTTCCCATTCACTTCTATCCAAGGACTGATGTTCTTGGAGATTGAGTCGGGGAAGGGCATATTTGCTGTGCACAATTGTCTTGGCTGCTCCAGTATCAATCAAAAACGGGACTACGTCTTCATCACCCAGAGTGAGAGATATCACTGGGGCCGGACTTGAATCTGCTAAATGTTTAAAAGCACTGCCGATACTGGAGGTACTGGATTGCCTGTTTCCTAATTTTTGTCTAACTGCCCCCCTTCATCTGTGTCATCCTAATGACAAAAACATGGGTGTCTGTGGGGACAGACAGTAATCCAGGCAACACGCAATAATCCTCTGGTGTGGTGTGGACGAGGAGTACCACACACAGCACAACGCTCTCTCCCATCTGGGTTCTGGGTCCTGCAGACTCTGCAGGTCCATCTCCTAGGACCATTATAGGGTGACAGACCTACTGTCTATACACTTGAAGGAAGACTTCTGTCTGTTCTGTGAGCTTTTTATCTTTCAGCCACCCTATATCTCCCTACATGCTTTTCTCACTACTACTCTCAGTTTACCATCGGGGAAGGGGGCATGTCTACACCTTTCATTAGCTTCCTATTGTTTTTCACTGCCTGTCTACATTCTTTACTACTTCTGCAGTATCTTATCTCAAGGTTAGCATTTTTCAGCAACATCATATGAAAGACAGAAAAAAACAGAACCTGTCCAGGCTTAAAACTACAGTTTACCACGGTTGAGACCATCTACTTCACAATCCCTCCTTTTGCGGTTCTAGCAAATATGCAGGAGGGGGGAGCTTCACTTTACTTTACTTGAAATACAAAAACATAGAAGTTAAAACATTTCATCTAAATAAACAATTAAACAATACTAACAGTCATGACTAATTATAGGTATATGTGTATCCTTCACTTACTGAATCAAGTGAGTACCCCTTGTTGTGCTACTTGGATCTATGTGTATTGTTTCACAATGGTAGCTGTATCCGGAAAAATACCAGTATCTAAGATGGCTGCCGGGCAGTAAGTTCCCTCAGTTAACCCCTTAAGGACTGGGCTCATTTTCACCTTCAGGATCAGGCCATTTTTTGCAAATCTGACCAGTGTCACTTTATGTGGTGATAACTTTACAACGCTTTGACTTATCCAGGCCATTCTGGAGACAGTTTTTTCGACACATATTGTACTTCATGACACTGGTAAAATGGTGTCCAAAAAATTCATTTTTATTTATAAAAAAATACCAAATTTACCCAAAACTTTGAAAAATGTTCAAATTTTAAGTTTCAATTTATCTACTTCTATAATACATAGCAATACCTCCAAAAATAGTTATTACTTTACATTCCCCATATGTCTACTTCATGTTTGGATCATTTTGGGAATTATATTTTATTTTTTGCGGATGTTACAAGGCTTAGAAGTTTAGAAGTAAATCTTGAAATTTCTCAGAAATTTTCAAAAACAAACTTTTTAAGGACCAGTTCAGGTCTAAAGTCACTTTGTGAAGCTTACATGATAGAAACCACCCAAAAATGACCCCATCTAAGAAACTACACCCCTCAAGGTATTCAAAACTGATTTTACAAACATTGTTAACCCTTTAGGTGTTCCACAAGAGTTATTGGCAAATAGAGAAGACATTTCAGAATTACATTTTTTGGGCAAATTTTCCATTTTACAATTTTTTTTCCAGTTACAAAGCAAGGGTAAACAGCCAAACAAAACTCATTATTTATGGCCCTGATTCTGTAGTATACAGAAACACCCCATATGTGGTCGTAAACTGCTGTACAGGCACACGGCAAGGCGCAGAAGGAAAGGAATGCCATACGGTTTTTGGAAGGCAGATTTTGCTAGACTGTTTTTTTGGACACCATGTCCTATTTGAAGCCCCCCCTGATGCACCCCTAGAGTAGAAACTCCAAAAAAGTGACCCCGTTTTAGAAACTACGGGATAGGGTGGAAGTTTTGTTGGTACTAGTTTAGGGTACATATGATTTTTGGTTGCTCTATATTACACTTTTTGTGAGGCAAGGTAACAAGAAATAGCTTTTTTGGCACCATTTTTTTTGTTTTTTACAACATTCATCTGACAGGTTAGGTCATGTGGTATTTTTATAGAGCAGGTTGTCACGGACACGGCGATACCTAATATGTATACAATTTTTTTATTTATGTAAGTCTGTATGGACCGCAGTATGGAAAGGGTTAAACGGCTGACATCGCAGCACAGATGTCAGCCGTTTATACCAGAGTGTCAGCAATGTGCTGACACTCTGGTATATATCCACTGAACACCAATGAATATTCAAGCGGAGGCAGGCGGGGGATCGCCATCCCGCCTGCCACACCGCCCACCTCCCGCACCACCCGCACCACCCGCACCACCCGCAACCACCCACCGCATAAAATCATTTAGGGGTGCAGGGTGGGTGAAAAATCTTTAGTTTGGGGATTTTCAAATTTCTGATCCCCGCGGTCCCTGATCAGAAACTGCAGAAAGCGCTGCAAAACGCAGGTCTGAATTGACCTGTGGTTTGCAGTGATCGCCAATACGGGAGGGGGTCACAGGACCCCCCTTGGCATTGACCCTGGGTGCCTGGCTGTGTGTAACAGCCGGCACTCAGAGCTGTCACCATGTCTGCAGACATGGTGACAGTTTAATGCCATGACGAGTAGCAGTGCTCCATGGCGAGTATACTCATCATAGGTCCTTAACGTGTTAAGATGGCCACTGGGCCGGCCGGAAGTTACAGGAGTTAAGATGGCAGCCAGGCCGGAAATTGGATTAGTTAAGATGTCCGCTGGTGAGGAAGTTACCTCAGTTAAGATGGCTGCTGTGTGGTGTGGTAGGGTCTCACAGCGCCATCTTGGAGGGTAGGGTCAGTGGCATCATACATTTCTGTCCAGCCTAATATATTATACTTCATTATTTTCATGTTGACGCTTGCATTTGTTTTTATAATATCAAGAATAGAATGTTCTAAATTCAAGGCCGAATGTCCTGTATTTACTCCTGTGAGTAACTATAATAATTTGGCTCCTTTTTGGCCTAAAGCCAGAACACACATCCCTCCCTGTGTGATGATCTCTTTCATTCTCGACTTAACTCTTAATTTGGCCTCATCATCACATCAGTAGAGCTGATTTCACTCACAGTAAACTTGGCTGCGTGACCTTCCTCTACTAATCAGTTTTCTAGTTGGCAACACCCAAGGTCAAATTTCAGGTCCACACAGACATAACATTCAATGTCGAACAGACATAGAAACAGACATATAGAACCCTTTCTCATACTTTTACAGACAAAAGTCTTTGAACTTATTAACAAATAACATACATACGTGCTCCATACACACACACACTCAGTACCTCACGCACATTTTCTTTTGATTATATCTAATATATCTTAGTATTGCAGTGTTCTCACTATCACACATTCCAATGTCATGACGTCACTCCCCCAGTGCAGCTACAGCCCCCTGTCTCTGTTCTCGATCTCAGCAAACAGAGTGCTGCCACAGTAATTCTTGCATTTACATTTAACCCAGACACCTTACACTCCCTGAAGTTAGAGGACACATTTACCCGGCAACAGAGACACGCATGGTGCGGGGTACACAGATACACAGACAGACAAGACACAATACTTCATCAGCACTGCATCATCACTCAACTTTCCAGAATGCTTAGTATTGCTTACCGTATTTTTCGCCCCATAAGACGCACTTTTCCCCCCCAAAAAAATGGGCGGGGAATGGCCCTGTGTCTTATGGGGCGAATGCTGACAGTTTAACATCACTGGATGCGATGTAGAGCGAGCGGGGGTCGGGGGAGGGACTGGGAGGAGGAGCTGGGGGCTGGGAATAGCGGCGGGGCGGTGCAGTCAGTGTACTATAGCCCCGCCCCGCCGCTCCGGTATAGGAATATTAAATGTCGTATTCAATTAAAATGTATTACAAATGCCCCCTCACTCCTAAATTCCTAATAGTACCTTACATCCTATTCCTAAAAGGTTCTGTATAATGCCGGCAGGCCGGGCGGGCGGCAGCATAACTTCCTGATGTCAAGTGCCTGCGCCGCCTACTTTATGAATTAAGCAGGCGGCGCAGGCAAGTGACGTCAGCGAGTAGCGCGATGGCCGCCCGGCCTGCCTGCCGCAATTGTACAGAACCTATTAGGAATAGGATGTAAGGTACTATTAGGAATTTAGGAGTGAGGGGGCATATGTAATACATTTTAATTGAATAAGACATTTGTATACTGGGGGGGCGCGGCGGGGGGCGGGGCTGATCCGTGGATGGCACAGTGGCACAGTGGATGGCACAGTTATGGGCTGGGGGGGTCTGTGGATGGCACTGTGTCCGTCATCCAAAGATCCCCCCATAACAGTGTCTGTCATCCACAGATTCCCCCCATAACAGTGTCCTTCACAGATCCCCAGTAATAGTGCCACCCACAGACCACCATTAGTTCCAAACACACCAAAAGCACACCTTTTGGTTAAAACATTTTTTTTTTTCTTATTTTCCCCCCAAAAACCTAGGTGCGTCTTATAGGGCGAAAAATACGGTACTTCTATGCACTCAATGCAGTATATACACTCTGGCTCCCACTTCTTGGCCGCCAGTCGGGACTAATCCACCTTTCGCCTCCTAAGGGGAGATCACTTAAGATGCCCCATTCCAGGTCCAGCAGATATTTACCATAGTCCCCCTGGGCTACTCCATCTGCCACCTCCTAAGGGGAGATCTGTAAATAAGCCTCAGTCCAGGTCCAGCAGAAATCAACTGTAGTCCCCCCCTTCCCCCCTCCCAGCCAGGGAAAATCTCTTGCTCTGCTTAACCGTTAACTGTGAAGGTGCCTGACACAAACCACACAAACAAACACACACACAGTAAAGAAAACTCAAACTTTCCAGATTCTAGAAACTAACATCAATAGCAGAACAGATTATCACAGCACAGTGGAGCAGCAAGAGGCAGGTGAGATAACCAACATTTTCTCACCTTGTCTCTGAGGCTGCAGTCCTCTGCCTTAAGAGTGGTCCACCATGCTCTGGGAACCCCAAAACTTTTGCTAGCGACGTTACTTCTCCTGATCCCCACATATTTGGTGCCAACTGATAAAGTTGCCCCTAATCAGGGCCAATCACATTTGCTCTACTGCTCCAAATTAATACCCAAGGGTTTTACGTGCACAGAAGAAAATAACTGTGATACACAAACTGGGGTTAAAGAAAATTCTTGTTTATTACAGGATGTACAGCAGTTTTTATAGACAGAGAGGCATTTCCCCCGACACATGTAGTATTGTTGCATTTGCAGAAATAAGAAAAGAGATAACACTTAGCATCTGCCCAGTGTGCATTGTTTTACTAACTGTGGTATGTGAACTATGTAAATATCTAGCTGTAAGCACCATCTTGTGATGGCGTTTTCACTAAGCATATATGACGTACCAAGGAGGCGTGTTTTCTTCGGTAGGATGTAACCTTTGTGCTCTGGAGAAGATAAGGTGTTGCCTGAGAGCTAAAGTATGTGGAAGCTTTCTTAGCTAATACAAAAAATGTAGTCCATATCTCTTTCACTAGTGTTGATCGAGCACCAAAGTTCTCTGGTACTCTGGTGCTCGAGTAGAACACTTTGGGCTGCTCCGGTGCTCTGCAGCACACCAGAGCACAATGGAAGTCAATGGGAGAACCAGAGCATTAAACCAAGCACCCCCTGCTCTGAAGAGGGGAGGGTGTCTGTTTTCACAGGAAAAGGTCAGAAATTGATGGAAACACCACTGAAATGGACCGGGAACAGCATGGGGAGGATGTCTGGATGCAAGTGGAAGTGGAGGAGGAGGTGGAGGAGGATAAGGCGGGTTTGCTGCCATTAATGTAGGTGGTGGCAGAATTCCTGATTGAAGTACGGCCCGCAATCCTTATCAAACTACAGCAAAACAAAAATAGCATAAACAAAAGGTAAGTTCATATAACAAGCACCATATAAAAAACCATGTATGGCAAGCAATGTGGGAGGATTAAACAGATCTGGTGTCTTTATAGTGATTTGGGTCAATTGACACGTTGGCATAGAAGGGCTGACTATTAGAGTTGAGCCGACACCTGGATGTTGGGGTTCGACGAGTTCGGACGAACTTGAAAAAAAAGTTCGGGTTCGAGACCCGAACTTGACCCCGAACCCTACCCCATTGAAGTCAATGGGGACCCAAACTTTTGGGTACTGAAGTGGCTCTAAAATAGTCCTGGAAAGGGCTAGAGGGCTGCAAAAGGCATCAAAATGTGCTTAAGAGCATGACAAGTGTTCTGCAAACAAATGTGGATAGGGAAATGAAATAAAATAACATAAAATACAGAAAAATTAAAAATAACAATCTGGATCTAGGAGTAGGAGGTTGAGGAGGCAGTGTATGGGTGGATGTGGCAGTGTAGGTTGACGTTGTGGTGTAGATGGAAGCGGCAGTGAAGGAGGACTGAAGTAAATATATATTTGCACAAAATTGCTGTATTTCAAATGCCTGATTCAAACCCCTGTATGAAGGGGGGTATCTCACACGGTCTGAACCACTGTAGGCCTGAAGTAAATATATCTTTGCACAAAATGGCTGTATTTCAAATCCCTTATTCAATCCCCTGTATGTAGAAGATGTATCTCACATGGCCTGAACCAGTGTAGGCCTGAATTCAATATTGGTGCACCAAATGGTGGTATTTAAAATCTCTGAATGTAACCCAAATGTATTAATGGTGTATCTCACAATGACATCAGCATCAAAGGCTGCCAACTAATTTTTTTTTGTGCCCAAATGAGGGTTTGTTTAAAAACGGAATTTGACAGCAGTATATAAGCCTGTAATTTCACACGTGCTGATGCTGCAACGCCTGAAAATAGTGTTTTTTGTGTTTTTCAAACCCCAGAAAATAATGGGTGTATTTCTACCTTAAATATCACACTGACTAATCCAGATGTTGTAGATTGCCAAAAAAGACTTTTTTTGGTAACAGAATATGAAAGCTGTATATATTAAACTTGAATTGAACACTTTGCGATCTGGAAAATACAGTTTTTTGAAAAAATCAATCAATGGCCTCAGGGCATGGTAAAACGATTGTGTCCTGCACCCACACAACTATTTCTAGGTAGATCGCTCAATTTGATTCTTTCCTATTCTCTACCTGAAATCACAGGACCAGCAGCATCCTCTCCCTACACTTGTAACAGCAGAGTGACGTGCAGCGCTACGTGACTCAAGCTTATATAGAGCCTGGGTCACATGCTGCTCTGGCCAATCACAGCCACGTCAGGATGGGTCAAAAGAATGATGTTATTCTCCTGGAAGAAGTCCCTTGTCCTGCGGGCATTGTGTACTGTAGCGTTGTCCTGTTGAAAAACCCAGTCGTTACCACACAGACGAGGGGCTCAGTCATAAGGAATGCTCTTTGCAACATCTGGACATAGCCAGCGGCCGTTTGACGCCTCTGCACTTCCTGAAGCTCCTTTGCTCCACTGAAGGAAAAAGCACCCCAGACCATTATGGCGCCCCCTCCACTGTGGCGCGTAGAAAACATCTCAGGTGGGATCTGCTTGTCATGCCAGTAAACTTTGGAAACCATCATGACCATCAAGGTTATATTTTTTCTCATCAGAGAATAAAACTTTCTTCCACCTTTGAATGTCTCATGTTTGGTGCTCTCTTGCAAAGTTCAAACGAGCAGTTCTGTGGCATTCAAGGAGACGAGGTCTTTGAAGACATTTTTTATTTTTGAAGCCCTTCAGTCTCAGATGCCGTCTGATGGTTATGGGACTGCAGTCAGCACCAGTAAGGGCTAAGGTTGAGGACTTAATTTGGGTCGAGGATCGTCCAGTGTCTTGACACACAGTGTCACACAGCCAATTGGATCCTCCGGCTCAGTGCTGATGAAATTTTTTGGGGTCTTCCACTTTACTTTTTTGTTCCATAACCCTCAGGATCATTTAAGAAATTCCAAATGTCTTACTGCGTCTCACCTCAGCAGCGATGGCGCAGCAGCAGCAGTGATGCTTATGCAGTTCAACAACCCGACCACGTTAAAAAAGGGAGAGAATTTTTTCCCTTTGCCATCACAACGTGTGACTACCTGACAGAAAATTACAATAAATCCACATCTTTGCACAGATTTGGCCTTTTAAAGGCATGTGGTCCTAAAATTTGGATCAGCTGAAAAAGAGCCTGTTTCAGTTTAATCATTATTTTCAATTAATTGAATGCTCAAAAAAATGTTTTGTCTCACTCTCATTTATTCTTGTTGCATGTTGAAGCTCTACTTGGTTTATTCACAAGTGGTGCATGAGACAGTACAGAAGGTCCAAAAACAGCAATGTTTCGACTACATAGTAGCCTACATAGTAGTATATAAAGCACATTTCTATACATTTATATACGCCAATAAAATACATACAGTACAGACCAGGCTGTGTAAGGGCTATTTGACCATGAAGGAGAGTGATGGGGTGCTGCGCCAGATGACCTGGCCTCCACAGTGACTGGACCTGAACCCAATCGAGATGGTTTGGGGTGAGCTGGACCGCAGAGTGAAGGCAAAAGGGCCAACAAGTGCTAAGCATCTCTGGGAACTCCTTCAAGACTGTTGGAAGACCATTTCAGGTGACTACCTCTTGAAGCTCATGAAGAGAATGCCAAGAGTGTGCAAAGCAGTAATCAAAGCAAAAGGTGGCTACTTTGAAGAACCTAGAATATGACATATTTCCAGCTGTTTCACACTTTTTTGTTATGTATATAATTCCACATGTGTTAATTCATAGTTTTGATGCCTTCAGTGTGAATCTACAATTTTCATAGTCATGAAAATAAAGAAAACTCTTTGAATGAGAAGGTATGTCCAAACTTTTGGTCTGTACGGTAATCACATCTAAATAACACCTTTGTAAAACAACACCGCCAATGGGCTCTATATAAATCATATGCATCATCACCAATAAACAATCGGTGCAAACCCATTACCTCAGGAAAGCTGGCTGCAGCTGGACGGCCCAGATGGCGTGTCTACATGTCAACTCGGCGTTCCCCTATTCCAAATGTGCACGCTCAGTATAGCTCCAAACCTCTAGTAAGGTAGATCACATGACTGCAGAACTCCGGTCCAAGTGACCCCCTAGACTATGACGCATCTCTATCTTGTGTCCCTGTCATGTGTCTCCACACAGGTCACATGATTGCAAGGCTCCGCTCATGTGACCCAGCCCAAAACTTACTCACATTAGAAGCATCTCCATTACCATAGAGACCAACTGCTTCATATAAAATATATCAGCCAATTCACACAAGCAATAAATGTAATAATTGTCTTAGTCTATTATTAATTACAGAACAGCCATATATTTTGTTCATGATATAAAAAACATTAATCTTTCTATAAATATACTGAAATCATATCGCACTTGATGCGGGATCCACATGCAATCCAACCTTCACCTATAAAACACAGATATAAAAGTTAATTACATACAAAATTGAAAAAGCATGTTAAAAACAACTTAAAAAATAAGGCTATGACAAGAGTTGAGCGGACACCTGGATGTTCGGGTTCGGCAGGTTCGGCCGAACTTAAAAAAAAAGTTTGGGTTCGGGACCCGAACTTGACCCCAAACCCAAACCCCATTGAAGTCAATGGGGACCCGAACTTTTGGCCACTAAAATGGTTCTAAAATAGCCCTGGAAACAGCTAGAGGGCTGCAAAAGGCAGCAAAATGTGCTTAAGAGCATGGCAATTGTTCTGCAAACAAATGTGGATAGGGAAATTAATAAAAAAAACATAAAAGACTTTTTGCTTACTGGGGTTAAAAAACCCTCTGATATACTGCACATCTGGGATTAGACGTGCATAAGTTACTGTGAAACTTTTCAGAGACCAAAAAGTCCTTTTTAGGACTATTGTTGTGTATGGCAGCAGCAGCAATATCTATTTTTAAAGCAAACTTTACAGACCCAAAAGTCCTTTCAAGGACTGTTGTGTGTGGTAGCAATATGTAATATCTGTGACACCCAGTGTACTTTTTCCGTAGACGGTGTCCACTGCGGACAGTGGCATTAGCTGGTCAACATCTCCAGTGTAAAGTGTGCGCTTTAAAAAAAAATGTTTGATATCCAGTGTCCTTTTTTGGTAGATGGTGTCCACTGCGGACAGTGACATTAGCTGTGCCACATCTCGAGTGTAAAGTGTGCGCATCCAAAAAATATCTGTGACATCCAGTGTACTTTTTCCATAGACGGTGTCCGCTGCAGACACTGATATTACACTGGAGATGTGGCACAGCTAAAGTGTGCGCATCCAAAAAATATCTGTGACATCCAGTGTACTTTTTCCATAGACGGTGTCCGCTGCAGACACTGATATTACACTGGAGATGTGGCACAGCTAAAGTGTGCGCATCCAAAAAATATCTGTGACATCCAGTGTACTTTTTCCATAGACGGTGTCCGCTGCAGACACTGATATTACACTGGAGATGTGGCACAGCTAAAGTGTGCGCATCCAAAAAATATCTATGACATCCAGTGTACTTTTTCGGTAGACGGTGTCCACTGCGGACACTGACATTAGCTGCTCCACATCTCCAGTGCAAAGTGTGCGCATCAAAAAAATATCTGTGACATCGAGTGTCCTTTTTCGGTAGATGGTGTCCGCTTGTGACAGTGACATTACCAGTGCCAAATCTGCAGTGTAAAGTGTGCGCTGAAAAAATGTATCTATGACATATAGTGTACTTTTTTTTGTCGATGCTGCGGACAGTGACATTACTGGTGATACCTCTCCAGTATAACTTATCCGCGTCCCTAATACCTGTGACATTCCCTGTAATTTTTTAATAGCTGCTGTTGACTGCATTGACATTATCTGCGGGAAATCTCCTGTGTGATGTTTCCACATCCCAAATACCTTTTTAAATTTGTTTGCGCATACAATTACAAATCCTACGCCACTGTAAGTGTGACAGACTTTCAAGCATATATAACATTTTATATGAAGAAGTCAAGCAGTAAGGGAGGGGGCAGTGGCCTTGATGGTAATGGTGCATGCAGAGGCCGTGGCCCTGGGGGCGGTGAAACCGTGCCTGCTGTCAGAGCACAAGAAAATCAATCATCTACGATACCTAGATTCATGTCCCAGTTTGCAGAACGGCGCAGGACACCACTCTGGAAGTTGGAGCAGTGCGACCAGGCGGTCGGTTGGATTGCAGCAGATAATGCTTCTAGCCTGTTAAACACCACCCTGCATTGGACTGTGATGGATGCATAGTCAGGAGCTCTCCGTAATAGATCCTGTAAAGCACCAGCATACATAAGCGAACAGACGACAAAATGGTCAAGATCGGGCACCCCAAATCCGGGGACAACTCTAACACCACCAAACCTCCGAATAACAGCGGGGACATGGATAAAGTCATAAAAAATGCTGCCGCTACTCTGGTGGCGCGAGAATCCAAGATGGCGCCAAACCCGTCACACAAGGTGAGCGAGCGCACCGCTGACTTCTCTGAAGGAGAGAGTGACACAGAGGACTCTCATAACAAAGAGGCGCTACCGATCTCTCACCGCTTCTTAAAGCAGTCATTAAGCAAAGCTATGGAACCGGTATTGAGCGAGCTTACAGCCATCCGCCATGATATGCACCAAATAGGAGACCGGGTAGTAGCTCTAGAAATGCACCAGGCTGCAGTCCTAGACCATCAAACAGCTACCGCATCATCCCTACATAAATGCAGCACTTACTTCAATGACCTCTATAATGCCCTGGAGGATCAATGAAACAGAGGATGCAGGAACAACCTGCGGCTGAAATACCTGGGGCTGTGCTTGCGATTTGCTGCTCCCTACTGGGTCCAGACTATCAAACGGACATCACCATCGAACGCGCTCATAGAGCACTGAGACCTAAGCCCAAAGTGTCAGAACCACCCAGAGACGTGATCTGTAGGTCCCTTAACTTCCAAGTTAAAACAGCGGTTTTGGAGGCAGCTAGGAATCATGAAGACCTGATATATGAGGAAGCCTCCATCTCGATCTACCAAGACCTAGCACCTTCAACACTTAAGAAACGCAGAACCCTGAAGCCTTTGACCTACTGGCTCAGGGCCAACAAAATCCCATATAGATGGACTTTCCCATTTGGATTATCCTTCTTCCATGCGGGACGTCGCCTCACCATTACCACATTCACCGACCTAACTGGAGCTTACAACCACCTACAGATATCTCCACTAGAAATCGAAAATTGGGAGCTGTATCAAGATATAACAGAGCTGCCAGACATACCGAAGATTTCACCATTTGAAATCCCAAGCCCCCCGAAGTCTCAAAAGTTCAAGCGGAGAAACACCCAGCTGACCTCATAGAGACTGGTTTTAGTATTGCAACCTACTAAACTAAACAGTCTTGACATCCTATAAGCCTCTCTTTCCACCTTTCCCTCTGACTTACCCCCCCCCATCCCACCTTATCTCTCTCCTACACTGTCAGCTAACTGTTACTGATATCAAACCTACTCCTACCTCATCCCTCCCCTACTCTACCCTATTTACCCTTTACCCCCTATGTCTTCATTTTCGTCTGCCTAAATGCCTCATATTAGAGGCCTCTATTTAGTGCCAAGAGGATCACAACAGGGTTGAGTAACCATTTCCCCCCTTGCGACCCTCTATTCAAACACTGGAGCAACCCATTTTAGTGGGTGTTGTTACACAGCAGTTTATACCTTTGTTACATGTTCTTCTGTCTATACTGTTTTTAAGGTACATGTCTCATCCATTCCAATGAACCTAGATGCACTGGGGGCCCCTCTGGCATCCATCTCACCCATCCGGACTCTCCAGACTATACTCACTCAGGATGTGTTCACCTGGGGAGAGGATATGCTTCAGCAAGGTAATCTCCACCACCTCAGACACTATGGCTGATTTATCATTTGCGTCCTACTATGTTAGAGGCTTTAACTCCACTTCTAAGAGGAGTCAGGTCTTCACATTCCTACGTAAATCTGGAGCTACTGTCCTACTCCTCCAGGAAACACATTTCAAATGTAATTACTATCCCAATCTATCTTACGCCCACTATTCCCAGTGGTACCACTGCGGAGGCGACTCTTCTGTTTCTGGGGGGGGTGAGTATTGGGTTTCAGAGGAAGGTCCCCTTTAAATACATCTCCCATTCACAAGATCCAACAGGGAGATATTTATTAGTTAAGGGTTTTATTGGCCCCCAAACATACACCATAATCAATCTATATGCTCCCAACTCTGGACAGTACACCTGGTTCTCCAGAATAATCCATATTATTGAGTCCTTTGATGAGGGCCTTATTGTTGTAGGAGATGACCTGAATGACACTCTAAACCCATAACTTAACTCTTCAACCCGAAAATCTTATTGACATATGGCGCACATTAAACTCCAACACAGCTGACTATACCTTTTACTCCCACGTCCATGGCACCTACCAACACCTGGATTATTTATTTGTATCCAAGGAACATCTCCAGCTCTGTCACAGGCCTAAAATAGGTTCCATCCACCTATCTGACCATGCTCCTATCTTTCTTTTGATTTCGGCACCTGTACCCAACCAGCAAATTTAAATGGCACCTAAAGGAATCCCTATTAGGTGACCTGCCCACAAACCCTATATTAGAGGACATTGCATAAGCCTTGGAGCATTTTTAAAGAAATAAATAAATAAAAAGCTTGACTCCCTATTTTTTTTACATAGGGAGTCAAGCTTAGAAGCTAGGAGACAACTCTAGAAGCCCTATATAAACACTTGTAACATCCCGAAGTATGTTACTAAACTCTCTTTCCCTGCTACAACATGTTAAGTGTAATTTAATTGTCCGTCTATATAAGTATATTTTCATTAATGTCATTTAATGTATTTCTAGGCCTGTTTTATATTATACTGTAATTTCCCTGTACACCAGCAGGTGGCAGCAATGCGTGATCAGGTCCATAGCCAGTTTAGTATTTAGTTCATTCCAGTTTTAGCTCCCCCTCCTCTGTGAGCAGAAGTGGGCTGGTCCCATGTCCTGTCTCATGGGGAGGAGAACTAAGTTTAGTGAGTGTACCAGCTACCCCCGCTTGGGGTAGGCTGTGTTAGTAGGAGCTCCCAGAAACAGGGATCCCAAGACAGTATGTTGCCTTGGCTGAGGCCAAAGATCACTCTTCCCAGCCTGAGTCATCAGCCTCAGCTGGTTGACAAGAAAAGCAGCCATCTCCAGCTTCCAGGAAGAAGCATTCCCTGCGAGCCAAGCTGTGCGTACATATCCAGAGTCCAGGAGAGGCCAAATTCCTCCTCACCTAGTCAGGCCCATTACAAGCAGAAGACAGACAGAGCAGAAGATAAATATCTGCCAGATTCTCCAGGCACATAGTATAGAAATCAGGATGAATCAGTGATAGGTGGGGAACAAGGGGTAGTCACCTACCCCCAGTGTCACACCGGTCACTATAAAAAAAAAAAAGTATGCGGTTGAGCGCCAAATTCCCAAATGACAAGGTGTAGGTGGGTGGTGGTAAAGGTAGTCGTTATTAGTATCGAAAAAATCACCCAAGTTAAGGTGCTGTGGGCTGATAGGTAGCGCACAGTGGTGGGTAGGTGAAAGGTACAGGAATAAGATGACGTTTAACAGTAGTATTAGGTAAACTCTTAAAAACCTGAAAATCAATCACATATACATGCATAAAAATTGAGTGAATTCTTTAGAATCGTTAAAAACATATAATGGTAAAAATAAAGATAAAATTAAAACAATGTTAAAAATCCACTCACTTCACAGGGGGGGTTGCCAACAGGATGACCTTGAGGCACCTGTGGAAAGTAACCCCCCTAAGCCGGGATCGCGTGTAGGTTTGTTAGAGGTTGACGTCTACAACCTGGGTGTACAGCCTGGTTGGTAAAGCAGCAGACAAATCCAAGGGTACGTAATCAATTCTCTTTAATGGTTTAAAATAAGGCTCAACGCGTTTCAGGGTCATAGTACCCCCTTCATCAGGAGCAGTATATACAATAGACATGATGCATAGGCTTTAAATACATGTGGGTGTGCCGTTTTGGCGCCAAAAGTAAGTGGGTGGAGTTACAGGGAGTGACATCATCGTTTTTTTTTTATTATTTATAAAAAACTGAGAAAACAGCCTTTTAGTATAATGATATAATATTTGTGATTGAAAGGTCTAGATCTAAATCTAAAAATGTTGCTTCTGTAGGGTGTGTCTCGAGTGTAAACCTGATATGACCGTCATTGGTATTGATGTGGTTGATATGACCTGTTAGAACATCAGGGTTCCTTCCCAGATTAAGATGATGTCGTCTATGTACTTCTTGTAGAATTTTATGTTGGGATGGGTGATGAGGCCATGTAGTTCTTCGAATACCCCCATGAACAGATTGGCATAGGCTGGGGCAAACTTGGTCCCCATGGCCGTTCCTTTGCATTGTTGATATATGGTGTCCTGGAAAATAAAATAGTTATGGTGGAGGATGAAGTTGATGGAGTCTATGATGAAGGTTCGTTGTGTGTAGGGTAGTTGGGGGTCTTGACAGAGGGTTTTGTCTACAGCGAGGATGCTGAGAGAGTGAGTGATATTGCTGTAGAGGGAGGTGACATCTAGTGTCACCCAATGGTAGGTGTCTCTCCATTCAAAAGTCTCTAAGGTACTAATAAGATGGGAAGTGTCACGTAGATATGAGGGTAATTGCAGGACGTATTTCTGTAGGATACTGTCCACATAGTCGGACAGATTAGAGGTAAGTGATCCGATACCAGAGATAATCGGTCTTCCTGGGGGGTTCGTTAGTGACTTATGTATTTTGGCTAAAAAATAAAAACGTGCTGTGGATGGGTGTGGCGTTTTGAGGAAGGTTCTTTCTTTTTTGCTAATGATACCTGACCGAAATCCATCATCCACTAGAGATGTCAGTTTTTTTTTTATAGTTATTGGTAGGGTCAGATGATAAAATTTGGTAATATTCCTTGTCTGCGAGGATTCGTAGTGATTCTGCTAAGTAGAAGGATGAGTCCATGATAACGATTCCCCCTCCTTTGTCGGCACTTTTAATGACGATATTTTTATTGTTTGTGAGAGTTTTTAGAGCTCTAGAAAGGTCTAGGCTCAAATTACTTTTCCGGGGAAAGCTGGGTGGGATTGAGAAGCAGTCTTTGAAATCTGACAGTACTGAATTAAAAAAGCTCTCTATATGGGGGCCTTTGCTTTTGAGGGGATAAAAGCCTGATTTGATTTTAACATTTGACAGAACTGGTGTCGGCGGTGGGGGGATAGCCGTAGCCTTTAAGGAGTCATGTGGTGGATAAGTGTTTGACATGTTTAGCTCATTTTCACCCAAATCAGGTGCATCGGTGGAGTAATCCTTAAAGATGTAAGTGTCTGCATTGGTATTTTTGGGTGCAAAAACGGGTAGAGGAGCAGGTAGGGTGACGGACGAAGCACTGCTATCTGGTCTCTGGGTAAGGTTTTTTTATGGTAAAATGTCGGTGGAGAGTGAGTATTCTGGCAAACTGATTTAGGTCTACAAACAATTCAAATAGGTCCGGTTGGTTCGTAGGGCAGAAGGAGAGGCCTTTACTGAGTAATTCGATTTCTTTTCTCCCTAAGATGTATTTGGAAAGATTAAAGATTCCCATTTTTCTTTCTAGTTCAATGGGGTTTTGAATGGTTTCCGTAGGTGTTATGTTAGTTAGGTTGGTTGTTTCTGTTTTAGTTTTTTGCATTTTTTGTTTAGTGGAGCGTTGTTTTCCACTTCCCCTACATCCTCTAGGTCTATGTTTGGCCTTTTCTTTTTTATACTGGACACTGGGGTGTAGAAGTGGGTTATCTTTAGAGACTGTGATGTGGTTGGTGTACTTAACTGGGCGAAGTCGGCTGGACGCAGGAGGGGACTTAGTGCTAAAAAACTGGTGAGTACTTGTCTGGATGGAGGGGCCGGTGGTCCTCTGTGCGGGGTAGGAGAAACCTGCTCTAAAAAAGAGTTCTCAGTCAGGTTGGTGGGTAGGGCAAGGAAATCGACCGGACTGGGTGGGGAAACTGGGTAAGTGGAGATGTTGGACAGGTTGATTGAGGTGGGGCTGGATTGGGAAGTGGGTGGTGGCGAGGTGGTGCTCGGGGGGTTATCACATTCTTTCACAAGATGTTGGTTGGTATAGCTGCTAGTTGGAACATCCATTAATGACGGTAACGTGGTTTTATTAGAGAACCGTTCGTGGGCAGCTGGGTCTGGTTTGGGGGGATTTTCACAGGTCGACCTGAAAGGCAGGGATTTGTTAGTGGCTAGGGGTGTTTTTGAGTTGACACGATCTAAAGCTGCAGTATGTCTAAGTCCCTTTTGTTTTTGATTTCTGTGGGAATTTGTCATATTATTTAGGTTTTTTGTTTCGGGACCTTCATTGGTGGTCCTACGGTATTTATTACCATCAACATTGGCGTTGTTACGATGGGTATGGGGGGAATAGTGGGTAGGTATTCTTTTCCTTTCCCAGGCCCTCATCCTATTTTCTTTAAGGTCTGCCACATCTCTCAGAAGTTTTTTGCATTTATTCAAGACCTCGTTGTATTCGAACATTCTTAACATTGTTCGTTTTTGGGGTAGTGGGGGTGATGGGCAGGATTGATGCGGTTTGTTGTGGCTTGTGTGTAGGAGGTGTTTTAGTTTAGTGGCTAACGCTGTACAGATCTGTTTACGTTTACTGATCAGAATCCTCATGAATTTAACTGAACAGCTGTCGCTGATGTCCAGCCAATTTTTATAGAAAAGGCTGTCATCAAGAAAGGTCGGTTTGAGGGATAGTCTTAGGCCACGTGGTAAAACCCCGAGGTGGAGATAGATGGTTAAGAAATAGCCGTCTATTTGATTATGGATGAAGTCTTTAATTAGTCCTGGTATATTTATATTTGTATCCGCCAGAATATTTTCGGTATGTTCGATTCTTGTGTCTAGCCAGGTCCCGTTGGGGGTGGTTTTTAGTTTATCAGCAAAGTCAGCAGGTAGCCGGTTGGTAACTTCCATTTTAATCCTTTTTATTAGGTGTGGTAGATCGTCAGTGAGGTAGGTCCATCCTGAGGCAGCATCTTCACCTCCGTTCGGCAGTGAGTTGCTTCTTTGCCGATCCATATGGAGCAGAAGTGGAAAAAGAGAAGAAAAAGTGCTTAGTCCCTGAAGAGAAGGATAAAGAAAAGGCGCCAACAGGACTGTATGATGGAGGGATTGGGAAGAAGGGAAACAGTAGGATGGGAAGGCAGCTCTGGTGTAGAAAACAAAACTAGACACCACAAAGAAATCAGGATGAATCAGTGATAGGTGGGGAACAAGGGGTAGTCACCTACCCCCAGTGTCACACCGGTCACTATCAAAAAAAAAAAGGATGCGGTTGAGCGCCAAATTCCCAAATGACAAGGTGTAGGTGGGTGGTGGTAAAGGTAGTCGTTATTAGTATCGAAAAAATCACCCAAGTTAAGGTGCTGTGGGCTGATAGGTAGCGCACAGTGGTGGGTAGGTGAAAGGTACAGGAATAAGATGACGTTTAACAGTAGTATTAGGTAAACTCTTAAAAACCTGAAAATCAATCACATATACATGCATAAAAATTTAGTGAATTCTTTAGAATCGTTAAAAACATATAATGGTAAAAATAAAGATAAAATTAAAACAATGTTAAAAATCCACTCACTTCACAGGGGGGGTTGCCAACAGGATGACCTTGAGGCACCTGTGGCAAGTAACCCCCCTAAGCCGAGATCGCGTGTAGGTTTGTTAAAGGTTGACGTCTACGACCTGGGTGTACAGCCTGGTTGGTAAAGCAGCAGACAAATCCAAGGGTACGTAATCAATCCTCTTTAATGGTTTAAAATAAGGCTCAACGCGTTTCAGGGGTCATAGTACCCCCTTCATCAGGAGCAGTATATATAATAGACATGATGCATAGGCTTTAAATACATGTGGGTGTGCCGTTTTGGCGCCAAAAGTAAGTGGGTGGAGTTACAGGGAGTGACATCATCATTTTTTAATTTATTTTATTTATAAAAAACTGAGAAAACAGCCTTTTAGTATAATGAAAGAAATCCTCAATGGTGAGGATAGTGCTAAGTGTGGGGCTAAGTGTCTGTGACAATAAAAGATTGTAAGGAGCTATCTTTATGCTTGTTTCTCAGTCTCCTGCCATGCGACCGGAAGTGGAGTCAGTGGAACGCAGCATGCGTTCCACCAGACCTGTATCCGGGACGGGGCAGGCCGCGACCGGAAGTGGTTGTAATTGGAGTCAGTGGAACGCAATATGCGTTCCACCTCGTGCAACGCCGGATGTGGCTGCAGTTGGAGTCGGTGGAACGGGATTCGCCTCGTCGGGCAGGATGTCACCTGGATCCGGAAGTGCCGGCAATCATGGTGGGAGGTCAATTCGGTGGAACGCAGATGTCAGAGTGTTCTGCGTTTCACCTAGCGGTTAGGGGGAAAGGGATATTTGTGAATAATGCAGGGTGTGAAAAAGTGGAATGCTTGGAAATAAAAAAGGCATGAACATACAAATGTAGGTAGGAGTACTAGGTGGTACAACAGTTAATGCAATTTAAAAAGGATTTTTTTTTATTTTTTTATAATATGGTAATGTAGCAGCAAATGGAGAGATAAAAAACTAAATTTTCCCTGTATGAACGCATATTGCGTTCCACCGACTCCAATTACAACCACTTCCGGTCGCGGCCTGTCCCGTCCCAGATACAGGTCGGGTGGAACGCATGTTGCGTTCCACTGACTCCACTTCTGGTCGCACGGCAGGCGACTGAGAAACAAGCATAAAGATAGCTCCTTACAAACTTTTATTGTCACAGACACTTAGCCCCACACTTAGCACTATCCTCACCATTGAGGATTTCTTTCATTATACTAAAAGGCTGTTTTCTCAGTTTTTTATAAAAAAATAAAATAAAATAAAAAGATGATGTCACTCCCTGTAACTCCACCCACTTACTTTTGGCGCCAAAACGGCACACCCACATGTATTTAAAGCCTATGCATCATGTCTATTGTATAATCTGCTCCTGATGAAGGGGGTACTATGACCCCTGAAACGCGTTGAGCCTTATTTTAAACCATTAAAGAGGATTGATTACGTACCCTTGGATTTGTCTGCTGCTTTACCAACCAGGCTGTACACCCAGGTCGTAGACGTCAACCTCTAACAAACCTACACGCGATCCCGGCTTAGGGGGGTTACTTGCCACAGGTGCCTCAAGGTCATCCTGTTGGCAACCCCCCCTGTGAAGTGAGTGGCTTTTTAACATTGTTTTAATTTTATCTTTATTTTTACCATTATATGTTTTTAACGATTCTAAAGAATTCACTCAATTTTTATGCATGTATATGTGATTGATTTTCAGGTTTTTAAGAGTTTACCTAATACTACTGTTAAACGTCATCTTATTCCTGTACCTTTCACCTACCCACCACTGTGCGCTACCTATCAGCCCACAGCACCTTAACTTGGGTGATTTTTTCGATACTAATAACGACTACCTTTACCACCACCCACCTACACCTTGTCATCCTTTTTTTTTTTTGATAGTGACCGGTGTGACACTGGGGGTAGGTGACTACCCCTTGTTCCCCACCTATCACTGATTCATCCTGATTTCTTTGTGGTGTCTAGTTTTGTTTTCTACACCAGAGCTGCCTTCCCATCCTACTGTTTCCCTTCTTCCCAATCCCTCCATCATACAGTCCTGTTGGCACCTTTTCTTTATCCTTCTCTTCAGGGACTAAGCACAGTCCTGTGTCGCTTTAGGATAACCTCCTTCTTTTTCTTCTCTTTTTCCACTTCTGCTACATAGTATAGAAGCAGAAGAGATACTGATCCCTAACATACATTGCCTATACCTGCTGGGACCCAAGACTATTGCTGTAACTCGTGTGGATTTATGCAAGACAAGTTGGATTATATTACCAGTCTGGATCTCAATTACTATTACCAAGTTCCTCAATTACTCCTATTAACAACACTCATTTTATTGCAAGTGAGCCAGGATCCAGGAATCCAGCCGTACTAAGGTAGGAGACACCGTTGACATAACACAGAGACATTATCCCCCTCTGGCATTCCTCACCTGGTACATAAGTTATTACATCTTAAAGGGCCCTGCAACAGTACCTGCACAAGCTGCAATTGGCGTCACGAACAACTCATAAATATATATACATATCCTGACCCACTGTATCATTGGCCATCGTACCAGTGTCCTGCTCATTGCACACTCATTCACCGAATCACAACTACAAGAACTATCAAATTGTAGAGCAGAAATGAAATCCCTGTTGCAGCACTCCACAGCTAAATACTTCCTAAACTCACAACATAAATTCTTCTCACATGGTGATAAGGCATCTAAATTCATGATGCGTTGGGTAAAAAACAGAAGATCAATGAACTATATTCATCAAATAGACTCCCCTCAAGGGAATCCTCTGTATTCCTCTAAATTATTAGGTACCCAGTTTTGTGAGTTCTATGAATCCCTATACAACTTACCCCCAACGCTTACTCCAGAGGCCCATTCCTCCCTTTTCTTATCCTTCCTAGATTTACTTACACTTCCAATCATCTCCACGAACCAAAAACAAAAACTAGCTTCCCCGTTTACATTAGGAGAGCTAATTACAGCTTTAAAACAGCCCCCCCATGGCAAAAGTCCAGGTCCAGATGGACTACCTGTTTTGTATTATAAAAACCTACCAACAGCACATCCTCCCTCATCTGCTCTCAGTTTGTAACCTTACTCTGCAAGGAAAACAGTTCTCCAGAGATATGACAACGGCCCATATAACCCTGATACCCATAGAAGGATAAAACCCTAAACAATGCGCTAATTATAAACCTATCTCCCTCCTTAACATAGATCTCAAATTACTAGCGAAGATGCTAGCCAATCGACTATCAACCCCGCTTCCCTTGTTGGTACATGGGGATCAGGTGGGCTTTGTCTGAGGTAGAGAACGCAGAGACAATACAGCCAGAGTCTTGCATGTAGTATACTACTCCAATATCCGTTCTAAACCTCTCGTTCTCCTGAGTACAGATGCGGAAAAAGCATTTGATAGAATCAGCTGGACATACCTGCAGCAAATCCTGTATTTATTTGGCCTACCTGATCCCTTTGTGCAAGCCACCTTTGCAATGTACTCTCAAGCATCGGCCTCAGTCCTAATCAATGGCGACCCGTCTGACACTTTCCGCATACAAAACAGCACCCGACAAGGATGCCCCCTTTCCCCTCTTCTCTTTGTCTTAGCCCTGGAACCCGTTCTTCTCAAACTGAGTAGTGATGAGTGGGAGGTGCCATATTCGATTTTGCGATATTTCGCGAATATTCGATTGAATATTTGTCTTATATTCGTCGAAATTGAATATTCGTCATTATTCTATTTATCATGAATAATATACGATTAAATTATTCGCGTATTGCGATTTTTCTTTTGACAGTATAAGGCAACGTTCCTATGACTATGGCTAGGCTAATATGTGTATTTTATGAATATTCTATATATAGCTATAACTTCATCTTTTAGAATATTAGGAATATTCTAAAAGACGAAGTTAGAGCAATATTACGAATATTCGTAAAATACAAATATAGACTGTAATTTAGCTAATATAGTGCTATAATCTTTTTTTTTGTCAAATTTTTTTTGCCTCTTCTGAACTTCCGTTTTGGAAAATATGTACACTATTAAAAAATTACTATAGCACTATATTAGCTAAATTTCTGTCTATATGCGTATTTTATGAATATTCGCTATATATTGCTATAACTTCGTTTTTTAGAATATTCGTAATATTCTAAAAGACGAAGTTATAGCAATAGAGCGAATAAATTTGTTATTTAGAATATTCGTCTTTTTTTTCCCAATGTGTACTGTTATTCAACTTTGGCATACTGCTCACCGACAATCGTCCCCGTAACCATGGGAACGCCTGTGGGTTAGAATATACCATCGGATCTTAGTTTTCATGATCTCAGGGAAAACCCAGATTCAATGGTATTTTCTAACCCACAGGCGTTCCCATGGTGACGGGGACGCTTGTCGGGGAGGAGTATGCGAACAACTGTACAGATAGGAAAAAAATAAATGCTAAAATTCTAAATAACGAATATATTCACTATATTGCTATGTATTTGTTTTTTAGAATATTGATAATTTTATTTTCCATATGAAAACATGATTCCCCCCTGCATAAGTTGCTTGTGGGCCAATAGCTTATTGACTAGTGATGAGCGGCAGGTGCCATATTCGATTTTGCAATATTTCGCAAATATTCGATTGAATATTTGTCTTATATTCGTTGAAATCGAATATTCGTCATTATTCTATTTATCGAGAATAATATACGATTTAATTATTCGCGTATTGCGATTTTTCTTTTGACAGTATAAGGCAACGTTCCTATGACTATGGCTAGGCTAATATGTGTATTTTACGAATATTCTATATATAGCTATAACTTCTATAATATTCTAAAAGACGACGTTAGAGCAATATTATGAATATTCGTAAAATACACATATAGACTGTTAAACAAAACAAGTAATGCAACAGCTCACTGCAAACCAAATAAAGTACAAAATTGCATCATAATATCAAATGCTGAACTAATAAGTTAGAGATACTTGGCAAATCGTTTTGTACAAAATTATTTGAGCCCGGCCGTCTGCCGAACGTCAAGGCAATCTCTAGTTAGACGGGTTCCTAACACTAAATATACCTGTTATGTGCCATAGCAGCTATCATATAATTCAGAAAGTGCAGGCTCCACTTACATGCTGGATCCGCCTGAATTTCTGTCATTTTCGGTGCCAAAATGGCCTCTCCATTATATCCAGGGAAAGCAGTAACCAGCATGCACGCCGGGCCCACTCCACACCACCCCTGGCGCCACATGGTCACCAAGGACTGCAATGAGAGTCCACACACTATCTCTCTCCTGGTGCCATATGGCTTCAGTGAGTGAGGGGGAGCGGGCCAGGCTATATACTAACACTAATTAAAATCAACCTGTGGGACAAACGAGCTGGTCAGGAGTAGTGATGAGCGGCAGGGGTCATATTCGAATTTGCGATATTTCGCAAATATTTTTGAAAAAAATCGGCAAGGTAATGATATTGTAATATGCGAATTTTCGTAATTCGAATTTTCGGATTCAAATTTTTATTGCAAATTTTTCAATTTACAACTATTAGACAAAGAAGATTATAGCACTATATTAGCTAAATTGTTCTATATTCGATTTTTGGAATATTCGCTATATTGCTATAACAGTTTTTTCGAATATTCGTAATATATAGCAATATAGCGAATATTCGAAAAAAACGAATATAGAGCAATTTAGCTAATATAGTGCTATATTCTTTTTTTTTATAGTTGTAATTTTTTTCCAATCTGAACCTCAGATGAGAAAAAAATTACAACTATTAGACAAAGAAGATTATAGCACTATATTAGCTAAATTGCTCTATATTCGTTTTTTTTGAATATTCGCTATATTGCTATAACTTCGTTTTTTCGAATATTTTTAATATTATAAAACAAGAATATATAGCAATATAGCGAATATTCGAAAAAAAAACTGAATATAGAGCAATTTACCTAATATAGTGCTAAAATCTTCTTTGTCTAAAAGTTGAAAAATTCCGAATAAAAATTCGAATACGAAAATTCGAATTACGAAAATTCGCATATTACACAATCATTACCTTGCCGATTTTTTCAAGAAAAAAAAATCGTGCATTTTCGAATATGACCCCTGCCGCTCATCACTACTCCTAAAGTCAAGTATATTGCAGCCTTCTTATTGGCCCACAAGCTAGAAGCAGGAAGGGATCATGTGTACTGATTAAAAAAAAAAAAAAAAAACATTGGAAAAAAAGAATCGAAAAAAAATCGAATATTCGAAATTACGAATATATATAACTATATTTGAAATATTCGCGAATTTTCGAAGTACCTGTTTTCGCGATAAAAATTCGAAATTCGAATATTCGTGATCAACACTAGTCAGGAGTGCACGACTGAGGAGGCAGCCACACCTCCAGCAAAAACTGCAGAGAAAAAGGGGGTGAGTCAGCACAGACTGTAATTTAGCTAATATGGTGCTATAATCTTTTTTTTTTTTTTGTCTATTTTTTTTTTGACTCTTCTGAACTTCAGTTTTGGAAAATATGTACACTATAAAAAAAATTACTATAGCACTATATTATATAAATTGCAGTTTATATGTGTATTTTAAGAATATTTGCAATATTGCTCTAACTTCGTCTTTTAGAATATTATGAATATTCTAAAAGACAAAGTTAGAGCAATATTATGAATATTAGTAAAATACACATATATACTGTAATTTAGCTAATATAGTGCTATAATCATATTTTTTTGTCTAATTGTTTTTGCCTCTTCTGAACTTCAGTTTTGGAAAATATGTACACTATTAAAAAAATTACTATAGCACTATATTAGCTAAATTGCAGTCTATATGTGTATTTTACGAATATTCACTATATTGCTATAACTTAGTTATACAAAGTTATAGCAATAGAGCGAATAAATTCATTATTTAGAATATTTGTCTTTTTTTTTTTTCAATGTGTACTGTTATTCCACTTTGGCATACTGCTCCCCGACAAGCATCCCCGTAACCATGGGGACGTCTGTGGGTTAGAATATACCATCGGATCTGAGTTTTCACGATCTCAGGGAAAACTCAGATCCAATGGTATTTTCTAACCCACAGGCGTACCCATGGTGACGGGGACGCTGTACAGATAGGACAAAAATAATGCAAAAATTCTAAATAACGAATATATTCACTATATTGCTATGTATTAGTTTTTTTTGGAATATTGGTCATTTTATTTTCCATATGAAAACATAATTCCCCCCTGCTTAAGTTGCTTGTGGGCCAATGGCTTATTGACTCACAAGAAAGAAGCAGGGAGGAATCATGTTTTCAGATGTTAAAAAATGACGAATATTCGATGTAACGAATATATAGCACTATATTCGAAATATTCACGAATTTACGCAGTTACGATATTCGCGATTAATATTCGCTATTCGAATATTCGAACTCAACACTATTATTGACCCACAAGAAAAAAGCAGGGAGGAATCATGTTTTCAGATGTTAAAAAATGACGAATATTCGATATAACGAATATATAGCACTATATTCGAAATATTATCAAATTTCCGAAGTTACAATATTCATGATTAATATTCGCTATTCGAATATTGGAGCTTAACACTAAAACTAAGAGCAGACCCAGAAATTTGATGAATAGTGCTGGGAGGTCAGGAACACAAATTAGCTGCCTTCGCGGATGATATTATGATCATGATCTCTAACCCCAAAAACTTGCCCCCTGTGATCCAAAAACATTTGGATACTTATAGCCTTCTTTCTAACTTCAAAATTAACAAGCAAAAATCATTAGTGATATGTTTCCAGATCCCTTTATCAACACAGCAAAACTTAAAAAAGGATTCTCCATTTAAATGGTCATCCCCTTTTGTAACCTATTTAGGGATTAAAATAAGCCCCAACTAGGCTGTGATGTGTCTCCCTTTTTTTTATAAATTTTTTTTATACCTAATTGTTTTCTATAATGTCATTTAGAATTCTTGCCTGGAACGTACGGGGTCTGGGGGATAGAAGAAAGAGACAAGCGGTTTTTGATCTGATGTGGATCCATCTCCCAGCAATAGTATGTTTGTTGGAAACGCACCTCACTGGGGAGACCTCCAGGATGGTCACCAGGGATGGGCTACGCACACGTACCACTCTACCTTCTCTAGTTATTCTAGGGGAGTTACTGTTTTCATACATAGAACGATTGATTTTGCGTGCGAGGCATCTTCTGTTGACCAACAAGGGAGATTTGTCTTCCTATACTGTAGGCTGATGGGAAAGACATGTATTTTGGCCTTTGTCTATATTCCACCTCCATTCTCTTTCTCAGTCCTCAACTCTCTTCTAACATTTATGGATAAATGGCCAGAGTACCCAAAACTGATCATTGGAGATTTCAACTGTGTTATTAATCCTGTGTTGGATAGGGTCTCTACGGGTGTCAAGGGAGATACTCCTGTTCAGGGGTCCCCCTTGGCACGGTTTTGTTCTGAGGCCGGGTTTGAAGATGTTTGGGGACTTTTGGGCCATGGGAAAAGGGCTTTTTCATGCATCAGTAAATCAGGTAGATCCATGTCCAGAATATACCTTGCCTTGATGAATAGAAAATATGTGAGATATGTAAAACAAATGAAGTATGAGACAAGGTCATTCTCGGACCAACTACCCCTACTCCTTGAACTTTGTCTGACCCACGAGAAATATATAGAGAGGCCCCCGTTCAGTTTAAACCCTTATTGGTTATCAGTAATAAAGAGACATGAAATAATACAAAAGGAAATTAACCGATTTTGAGACACTAACTATGGCTCAGCAAAAATCCAGGTGCTATGGGATACCTTTAAGGCCCCTATGAGGGGAATAATGGTCAGTAACATTGCAAAATTGATAAAGGAGTATGGGAAAAAACAGAAAAATCTAGAAGAACTAGTGTCCTCAGCTACACAATCCTTCTATATAAATAGGACAGAGGAAAATAGGGAAAATATGCAGAAGACTAAACAAGCATACTCCAAATTTTTGTTGGAGAAGGACCAACAAAGTTTATTTTTAAAGGAGCAAAAATATTTCACAGAGTCAGGGCGACCTGGGAAACTGCTCTCTAGAGTGATTTCGAGCCAGGAATCCAAAAAATATATAGATAATGTCCGACTGGCCAATGATAGTATGGTTAGTGGACACAATTCTGTAGAGAAAGATCAGATCTCTATAAAGCTGAATGTAAGACTACAGATGAAATGATAGATTCTTATCTTAACGGTATTGTTTTCCTAACTATTACCGTTGCCCAAAAGAAAGCACTCAATGTAGACTTCTCGATTCATGAACTTGATGGGGCAATTAAATTATGTTCGGGTAATTCCACCCCCGGTTCAGATGGACTCCCATATGAATTTTATAGTAAATAATTAAATATAAGGAGATTATTCTCCTTAGATTGTTGGGGGGTTTTGCTGAATCGGTGGAGGATGGGAAACTGCCAGACTCAATGATCGTATAGACTGTTTTAACTGCTTAATGCAGATGTAAAGCTCCTTGGAAGGATTCTGGCCACAAGGCTCTCTAGGGTCATTTCGTCCATTGTCCACCCAGATCAGAATGGCTTTATTCAAAACAAGGGCACTCATCACAATCTTCACCGGCTCTTTGCCAATACACAGGCTCCTGGGGGGGCCGTCCGCTCCATCCTGTCACTAGATGCCTCTAAGGCCTTTGACAGGGCGGAGTGGAGTTTCTTGTGAGGGTCCTGACCAGTATGGGTTTTGGGGAAAGATTCATAAACATCCTTAAATTACTGTATAGATCCCCTACGGCAAAACCTGACTACTAGTTTTGATCTAAATAGAGGTACTTGCCAGGGTTGTCCACTATCTCCATTGTTATTCGACATTTACATTGAGCCCCTAGCTCTGGCCATTAGGCAGGATGTTAAAATTAAAGGCTTTGGAACATTAGGAGTAGAAGATCGTACCTTCTTATATGCGAATGATGTCCTTTTTTTTATAGACCACACGGAAATAACTCTTCCAAGAATTATCCAAATGGTTCAACTATTTGGTGAGGTATCTGGTCTTCACATAAATTATAAGACCAGTTTGATGCCAATAGACCCGTTATCCCATAAGGAGGTCTTGATAACCCATTTGGATGTTCTTGATACTCTTCAATACTTGGGATTGACGATATCGCCCAGGGTTGAAAACTTTGTGCAACTCAACCTGATCCCATTAATAACGAAAACCAGAGGGATTTGGTTGAAACTCCCTCTATCTAGAGCTGATCGAGTTTCACTGGTCAAAATGGTGATTCTACCACAATTCCTGTATGTTCTCAGGAATACACCTATCTGGATAAAAGACAAATACTTCAAACTCATGGAAAGAATAATTAATGATTTAGTTTGGGGAAGAAAACAAGTGAGGTTAAAATGGGAATACCTATACAAACCATTGGAGTATGGGGGTTTAAACCTCCCCTACTTCAAAGGTTACTTTATTGCCGCCCAGTTATTGATGTGTTAGAAATGGAAAAATAGTGCACTTTTTAGGAGTCTAGTAGGGAGTTATTCATATAATAACATACTTACTCTTTTGGAATCTGGACTATTGATTAGTAAAGATCGGGTTATAAAGAGACTACAAAATTACTTTCTAAAATGTGGGCTACTACTAGAATATGGTTGGGGGTAAAGGGTTCACTTATATTCACGCCTCTTTGTTATAACGTTCATCTACAGATTTTAGATGGTATGGCAACGGATACATTTTGGCAAAAGAATAGGATTTTTTACATTTCACAAGTAGTTAAGGATAGAGAGATTAAGTCGTTCACGGAGTTATCACAAAATTTAGAAAACCTCTCTTGGTTTAGGTATTTTCAGTTGCGGTCGGCACTATTTAGTTTGGATGATAAATCAATATTGGATATAGATAGTTCATGTTTCTTAAACAACTGGACAGGGATGACACCCCTAAGAATGAAGATTTCAAATATATATAAACTACTACTTAAGGTACGGTTTTGTGATACACAATCACAAGGACAAAGGGTCTGGGAGTTGGATTGTCCAAATATACAATTAGAAGGGTGGGGGAATATTTTTACTAATTTAGGTTCACTATCCCATAATTTCAACCATGTTCTAGTGCAGTTTAGTATCTATCATAGACTATATGTTACCCCTATATGGCTAAACAAATGTGGGCTAAGAGATACATCCAAGTGCCCTAGATGTGATATCTTAGGTGCGAAGGAAAGAGGTTGAAAAAAGGTATTAACTATATTGAGTGTCTACTCAAATTTTTCTCTTTGTGTATTGATTTTATATACTAAAAAAGATATTAAATTAAAAAATAAATAAAAAACTGCTCAACACAATCCTCACCCTGATCCTCCTTCCTCACACCATGGAGAGTCTGGGCAAACAAGTGATCCCACACTAGGATATTCCATGGAGCTCTTTCAGCGCCATTCCTTGATTTGGCCCTCCTGCCAAGCACGTTTGAAGAAGGACAGATATTGTGCCCTCATTCCCAAACTCTGTAGCATCCACAGTCACAAGAAGATGACGGTGGGGAATGGCAATTACTGTTTAATTATGTGGACGATGATGAGACATAGTTGCCAATAAGTGAATGGGAATTACTGTCTCAAGAGGTTGATGAAGAGGACGAGACACAATTGTCAATCACTGAGGTTGTGGTTAGGTCAACAAGTTAGGAGATTGAGCATAGTGAGGAAGTGGAAGAGGAAGTGGGTTGATGATGAAGTCACTGACCAATCCTGGGAAGGTGGAAAGACGAGTGAGGACAGCAGTACAGAGGGGGATGGATTTGCTGCACTGTAACAGGCTGGAAGAGGCAGTGGGGTGGCAAAAGGGAGAAGGTGGACCACACTAAACAGGCCAACAACTGTTCCATGGAGCTCTCTCTTGCAGAAATCTCCCTTGCCAAGGGGTAGGTGTTCCGCAGTATGGCACTTTTTAGAGGAAAGTGTGAACGACAAAAGAATAGTAGTTTGCAACCTGTGCCGTACCAAAATGAGCTGGGGCGTGAACACTAGCAACCTCACCACCACTAGCATGATCCGCCACATGGCATCCAAGCACCATAACAAGTGGGACGAACGCCTGGGTCCACAATCTGTGATTGCGGGTCACACCACTGCCTCCTCTTTCCCTATGTTACGTGCTGGCCAATCCTCTGTCAAAGGCGCAGGCCTGGATGCCTCCTGCCCTGCACCTGGATCTTTGCAAGTACCATCAGCGACCACACTGACTTCCACGTCACAGCGCAGCATCCAAATGTCCTTACCCCAGGCATTTGAACGCAAGCGCAAATACCCAGCCACCCACCCACAGGCCATAGCACTAAATACGCTACTTTCCAAATTACAGGCCCTGGATATGTTCCCATTTAGGCTTGTGGACACTGAGGCCTTCCGCAGCCTGATGGCGGCGGCCGGCCCGCGTTACGCAGTCCCCAGCCGCCACTGTTTTTCAAGGTGTGCCATGCCAGCCTTCCACCAAAATGTGTCCCGTAACATCACACGTGCCCTGACCAATGGTGTTACTGGGAAGGTCCACTTAACCACGGACACATGGACAAGTGCATTCGGCCAGGGATGCTACATTTCCCTGACGGCACACTGGGTGAACGTTGTGGAGGCCGGGAGTAAGTCGTACCTTGGGATGGCACAGGTGCTACCGACGTTAGTGGCTCTAACCCCCACTTCTCCTCCTCCTTCTCCTCCTCGACTTCCACCTCTGTATTATCCATGTTAGAACCAGGCATGGTTGTGTCTGATAATGAACGTAACTTGATGGCGGCTTTGGAGTTCGGCAAGCTGACACACATCCCATGCCTAGCCCATGACTTAAACTTAGTGGTTCAGTGGTTTCTCAAAACCTACCCAAATTTGCCTGAGCTACTGGTCAAGGTACGCCGCGTGTGTGAACATTTCCGCAAGTCAACGACAGCTTCATCCAGTCTGTCAATGCTGCAGCAGCGCAGGAAATTGCCAGCTCACTGGCTGTTGTGCATCAGAACACGCTGGAACTCGACGTTCCACATGTTGGCCAGGCTTTGTGAGCAGCAGAGGGCAGTAGTGGAATACCAGCTGCAACATGGACATCGCCTTTCCAGGCAGCTTCCACTATTCACAAGCGAGGAGAGGGCATGGATGTCTGACCTCTGTGAGGTTTTAAGAAACTTTGAGGAATCAACACAGATGGTGAGCGGCGATAATGCTATTATCAGCGTAACCATCCCACTTCTGTGTCTACTCAAACGCTCGCTGCTCACAATTAAGGACGACGCTTTGCATGTGGAAGAAGTGGAAATGGGGGAAGACATTACACAGGGTGATAGCCATACCACCCTCAGTTCGTCTTCTAAGCGCAAATTGGATGATTAAGAGGAGGAGGAGCAGGAGACGGTTGCCTCCGCTACAAAGGGTAATTTCCATGGAAGTTTTATTCCATCTGTTCTGCGTGGGTGGGCAGAAGAGGAGGAAGAGGATGAGTAGATTGAGAGTCATCCTCCTGATGATGACAGCGAAGTCTTGCCTGTTGGTACTCTGGCACACATGGCTGACTTCATGTTAGGCTGCCTTTCCCACGACCCGCATGTTATACGCATTTTAGACAACACGGATTACTAGTTGTTCACCCTTCTTGATGCCCGCTACAAAGAGAACTTCTCATCTCTCATTCCTCTGGTGGAGAGGACGAGAAAATCCGTGCAATACAAGGTCCTTGTTGAAAAATTGCTCCAAAAATTTCCATCTGACAACGCTGGCGGCAGAGTCCGTAGTTTCTTGGGCAACCGAGGAGGGGAGACAATGGGAACACATAGCAGTTTCAACAGAGATAGGGCAACACTCTCCAAAGCCTAGGACAGTTTCATGACACCCCGCCAGCACCCTCACCCTGATGCGCGGCTTAGTGTCACACGGAGGGAAACATTTTGGAAGATGGTGAAGGTGTACATAGCAGACCGTGTCAGTGTACTCAATGATCTCTCTGTGCCTTACAACTACTGGATGTCCAAGTTGGACACTTGGCACGAACTGGCGCTCTATTTCTTGGAGGTACTGACCTGCCCTGCCACCAGCGTTTTGTCTGAGCGGGTATTTAGTGCTGCTGGTGGCATTATAACAGATAAGCGTATCCGCCTGTCAACTGAAAATGATGACAGGTTGACTATTATAAAAATGAACAAGCCCTGGATTGACCATGACTTCTCGACTCCAACAGAGGAAAGCTGCCGAACAGAAAGGCACTTTAAATGTGTTGTTTATAATGTAATTAATAAACTGTATTCCCATGCATCCCTTCCACCACAAACAAGGTTATATGGTTGAATCTTCCTTTTCTCATCCTCCTCCTCCTCTTCTATCATATCAACATGCTTATTCGTTGCATATAATGCCCTCGCACATAATGTTTTACAGGGTCAGCTCACCAGCAGGCCCTTACCTACAATCTTTTACTGGGTCAGCTCACCTGCAGGACCTCACATGTAATTGTTTAGAGGGTAAGCTCACCTGCATGCCCTCACGTACAATCTTTTAGAGGGTCAGCTCACCTGCAGGCCCTCACCTACAATCCTTTAGAGGATCAGCTCACCTGCAGGCCCTCGCATATAATGTTTTAGAGGGTCAGCTTACCAGAAGGCCTTCAATCATAATGTTTTAGAGGGTTGTCTCACCAGCAGGCCCTCATCTACAATCTTTTAGAGGGTCAGCTCACCAGCAGGACCTCGCATATAATGTTTTAGAGAGTCAGCTCACCAGCAAGCCCTCACCTACAGTCTTTTAGGGGGTCAGCTCACCTGTAAGCCCTAGCATATAATGTTTTAGAGGGTCAGATCACCAGCAGGCCCTCACCTACAACCTTTTACTGGGTCAGCTCACCTGCAGGACCTCACATGTAATTGTTTAGAGGGTCAGCTCTCCTGCAGGCCCTCAAATATAATTTTTTAGAGGGTCAGCTCACCTGCAGGCCCTCGCATATAATGTTTTAGAGGGTCATCTCACCTGCAGGCCCTCACATATAATGTTTTAGAGGGTCAGCTCACCAGCAGGCCTTCAATCATAATGTTTTAGAGGGTCAGCTCACCAGCAGGCCCTCACCTACAATCTTTTAGAGGGTCAGGTCACCTGCGGGACCTCGCATGTAATTGTTTAAAGGGTCAGTACACCTACAGGCCCTCACCTACAATCTTTTAGAGGGTCAGCTCTCCTGCAGGCCCTCACATATAATGTTTTAGAGGGTCAGCTTACCAGCAGGCCCTCACCTAAAATCTTTTAGAGGGTTAGCTCACCTGCAGGCCCTTGCATATAATGTTTTAGAGGGTCAACTCAACAGCAGGCCCTCACCTACAATCTTTTAGATTATCAGCTCACCTGCAGGCCCTCACATACAGTATAATGTTTTAGAGGGTCAGTTCACCAGCAGGCCCTGACCTACAATCTTTTAGAGGGTCAGCTCACTAGCAGGCCCTGACCTACAATCTTTTAGAGGGTCATCTCACCTGCAGGACCTCACATGTAATTGTTTAGAAGGTAAGCTCACCAGCAGGACCTCACCTACAATCTTTTAAAGGGTCAGCTCACCTGCCGGCCCTTGCATATAATTTTTTTGATGCTCAGATCAGCAGCAGGCACTCGCCCCTAATGTTTTAGAGAGTCACCTCTGCAACAGACCCTTACCCCTAATGTTTTAGATTGTCAGATCACCTGCAGGACCTCACTCGTAATGTTTTAGAGGGTCACCAGCAGGCCCTTGCTCCTCATGTTTTTGAGGGTCACCAGAAGGCCATTAATCATAATTTTTCAAGTGTGTATGATGCATAAACTTTATGAGTGTAGGAGTCCCCTGAACAATTGTACCACAATGTGAATGAGGCCCTCCTTTATTTGATATGCAGGTTGTATCAGAGTGCCTCTTCCTTCCATTTTTGGCAGCACTTGCACTTTATATACAGGAAACAATGTTTCCTAACAATTTTTCCTCTAAAATAGATTTTATCTTCGGTTTTGTCCGTATTATTGTCAGTCTGTAAAATGGCATACTACTCGGACAACATCATTCCCAGCAGCGACCTGGGAGTCCAAGATGCATCCAGACATCCTCCCCATACTGTTCCCGAACCATTTTGGTGGTTTTTCCATCAATTTCTGACCTTTTCCTATGAACCAGACACCTTCCCCTCTTCAGTGCAGTGGGTGCCTGGTTTAATGCTCGGGATATCCCATTGACTTCCATCTACCTAGCACCCGAGCATCCCAAGGTTTTCGACCCGAGCACCCGAACACCCGAGCACTTTGGTGCTCGATCAACACTAGTTATTATACTCCTTTTTAATGGTGGGGCCTCATACTCTGAACAGATGCCTGCATGAGTCCTACCTTTGCTCATGTTAATGGTATGCACCCTCAAAAATACAGACACTCTTCACTGTCCATTCTGCCCAGCACCTCAAGTTCCTCACTGTTACTTCCTCCCTCCCTAGTTGTCTCACTGTTACTTCTGTTCCTAGACACTGTCTTAAACATTTTAGATGCCAAGAAAATGTGGCAAATCTGCAAACTACACAATGATTTATTATACTCTTTATGACATTTGATAAATTTGGTCTCAATTTTCACCACTTTCAACGCCAGCTCTAAAAGTTAGTAGTAGTGATAAATACATATTAGTCATCAAAAAGTGACAGGCACCACGCCCCTTTTAGACCCCCGTAGCGTCCTCAAAAGCCTCCAAGAAGAAATGTGTTTTCCCAGGATACATATGTCTCACTCATGTTAAAATTTGCAATTTATCACACGGATTATTAAAGAGAACCATGTACTTGGTGTTTAAATTTATCGTTCTACTCTTTTTACCCTGACAAAATTCTTCTTGGAGGCTTTTGAGGATGCTACGCGCGAGCCTTATGGCCACCTGATAGTAGGTGGGCTACTATTAGAGGGCTACTACACCAGAGCAACTTCGTTTAAGGTCAGGGTTCTTACCACCAGAATTGCCGGCTGTGTATATCCAGAAGACAAATAGTTTTAAAAAGTGAGATTTAGAAGGCTACGCACATTCTAGGTCGTTTACACAGCAGCAACAAGATGTCAGAGAGGTTGCGCCGTAATTGGGCTCTCTTAAAAACGCTTGTAAAAGCGACACCCTCTGTCAGAAAATCTATTTTTCTCCATGCGAGCGATGATTTAATAGCAGCCATAGGTGAGATCGCCTTAAACATCCTAAAAGGACGAATTCCGCTAAAGGAACGTCTGAAAAAGATACTAAAAAAGTGGCGTAAAGCTATAAGGAGGCTGTGTGATAAAACAATCCCCATAAAGAAAAAGAAGCTCATAGTGAATCAGACAGGTGGTTTCATAGGACCGCTATTGGGGTTTGCAATTCCATTGATAACGAGTTTGCTTTTTAACAAATAATGGATCATGCGGAGAAATTGTACTTGGTTCTAAAACGCAAGCTCAAGAGGATAAGTCAGGTGTTTACAACACCAGCCGGTGTAAGGTAGAGCGTGATACAAGGCATGGATGATGAAATTAACGGTATTTTACACAGCTCTGGCTTGCCGGATGATGTGAAAATTAAAAGATACACCGATATAATGCAAAGATACTTGATGTTCTTGTGCGCAATGCGATGCAAAGCCACAGACTGCCAAAAAACAAAAACCCACCAGGCTGGGTTGCATTTATGCATGCAATGGTGGACATAACTATACCGTCTACTGTTGTGGGTAATTCATCTACCAGAGAGATTCTGGACGATTTACAAATGAACTTGAATGAGTCGTCTGTAAGTATCGCACCTATTCGCACTCTCCTGACCAACTTATCCACACCTATAGGTATAAGACAGGGTAATCTGTTACCTAAAAGAAGGACATCACCAATGTTACAATCTTCTTGGTTCAGCTTGTGAATACTGATAATGTGTAGATATTATTAATGTACTGTATATTGTAACCCAGCAAAACGTATTTTTGTATTTATATATGTGTTGTAACATTGCAGCTTTTCTGCATGTTGTTTATCTGCTAAATAAAGTTTTTAAAAATCTGTGTTTTTTGTTTGTGCTCAATTTGTTTACAGCCTATAAGGGTCTCACTGTGCGGGTCTCTAGCCATGTTCAGGAACGCATCTAACATAATAATATAATGTGATCTCCAGACATGTCCAGTCACATCTCTATCATACGTTGTGCTTTTTAGACATTTTTAGACTTGCCCAGACATGGTTTTACACTTTGTCGCAGTAGGGGAGGCTGTACATAGTATGAGAGGGGTGTCATACGCTCATAATATTTTAATAAATTCATATTGGTCACAACTGAGAAATTGACAAATTCATAATATATTCATAGATTCATAAAAGATTGACTGAGTATATGACTTTATAATAATAAGTTATATATTTTATTGGTATTACCTTAGTGTCTCAATTCTGTGGAAGGTTCTAAAAACATTAGCTGGTCATAGTATTTACATTATGGGTGGGCATGAACCACTTCTCTGAGAGTAGCTGTACCCCTTACGAAAATGGTCCCTTATGGAATACCATCTGGTCCTGATATCTGACTCTAGTACAGCATGGGCATAAAAGACAGATATTCATTTTGCAAATGTTATTACATGTCAATGCTTGACACATGTAAGACTATGTACAGATAATGACTTAATGGCATTTCAGCATTGATGGAATGATAGGTATCTACCTGTATATGAAAAGAAACATATAGGCAAATTTATTTTGAATGATTTTAAAGAAAATATACCTTTAGGGGTCACTTCACGCCTCACCTTTCTTGTTGAGATCACTGTATGCATCGTCAGAAGTATTCCAGACAATTGGTGTTGATTCAACCTAAATTGTATAAAATATTTAAGACCATTTATTACTAGAAAAGACAACACCTTCAGCGTTGATCATTTACCGTACATTTAATTTTGCAATATTTACATTGCTTTCATAGTATTCCAGTTCCACAAAACATGACTCCTATTGAAAGTATGCAGTAAAAATCCTAACTCCTTTAGTAAAAATCAGCACTTTCCCACATAATAACAATTTTTTGACCAAAATGTGATGTTTATAGTGCACTGCCTTGGGTTATGACCTGTAGTTTATCTTGCTGGTCAAGCCCGCTCAGTTATAGCACTAGAAGTTATCTGAGGCTGTAAATGGGAATTAATTTGAGTGGCTTGGCAATGAGGTAGCACAATATAAGATGCACAAGAGGAGGAAGACTTGGGAAGACAATACTTGGGGAAGAAAACTGCCTGGAAAGGGGGCAATAGTATGAGAAAAAGGATAATTATACATATTTAGGATGTGTTGTATAGTTCTCTGTGTATAATGACTCTGCAGCCTTCTTTCATGTTTCTCTTCTGAATGTTGTAATACTGCTTTAAACATAGAGTTATTAATACAGGTAACAGTGCTAAAGAGGTGTCAAGCAGATGACCTTCCTGTAACTTGATAAGGCACACACTAAAGGCCCAATAAAAAAAATACTGGGAAACACAGAGCAGAATGGTATGCTTTATTTTTAGGTAAAATTATATTTAAATTATATTATATTAAAAAGGTCCATTATAGTGCACAGAATAGGTTAGAGAGATTGGATTGTTGGATTGTTGGATTCAGCATGTCTGCCGTGCTGCGGCCGGATCTCCGGCCGCCCCCATTATAGTGAATGCGGCCAGAGCGGACTTCACCCGCCAAAACAGCTTGCTGGTGAAGGCTGCCCCTAATGTGAGAGTAGCCTTAGTCCATTACTCAGATCACTTATGTGGGGCTGAAGTAGACAGTGGTGGACTGACATGTGCACTACCACTCCATTCAGGGAAGGGATTTGGGGATCCCCTGTTCTCAAGATCACTGGAGATCAAAGTGATAGGACCTTTTGTTTGGACCTTCCCATTAACTGATATTTATGGGATAACCCCCTTTAACTCATACATACAAAATGTGTAAAAGTCGCCAATTAAAGAAGCTTTCTCACCTAAGCCGCTTATGGAATGTCCGTTGGATATTCCTATTGGGAGAATGGGCTTACTTAGCCATTCCTGTAACTATCATAGACCACAGTGGAGAGATCTATGCACATGCCAGGCCACCTCACCTTCATCTAGTTCCTGTGACCATCAGCTGCCTTAGCTTGTAGAGAAGGTTTAAAAAGTGAGACCCCATCTATTTTTTCTGGCATATCCTGTGCCTACTCCTGTAGAAAACCCCTTTTAAATAACAGGGCATGAAAATGTTGCATACATGTTTCTCTTTATAGCATATAACAAGTGGAATTTGAATATGTGGCTTTTTTCAAATCTTTTGTAGCTGTGTGTTTTAAAAGTGGAGCAGCTCATTCAATCTCTACTGAACCAGTTCATTTGTGCCTTGTATTTGCTACGTGCCAGAACTAAAAATATAATTTGAACTCTTGCAGTGAACTTTATTTGGAGCACACCATCCATATTCATTGACCCTCATAATATAAATCTGACAGTGGCAGAGGAACTCACAGTAATCTCCCTGCTTTGTCCATTTGTTCAGTAACACTAAAGCCATCTAACTGGAAATAATGAATATTGAAGAAGACGGAATGTTATAATGTTAGCGAATGCTTGTGACTGACTGAGAATGCCCTTGCCTTTTGCTATCCCACAGTAGAAGGGGGAAAGAAGGATAAAAAGCATTGCTCAATCATCTGAATTTAAGGTATAAAGTTCAGTTGCTATTTAGCACAAATGACATCATGCGATCTTCGGGCTATTAAGTGAGCAGTGGCATAGTTTAGAGGATCATGCCTGCCCCCTCTACACTGATGTCCATGCATCGTAATTAGATTTTCAATTGTTGGAAGGATGTTATAAAAAGTAACCACATTCAATTCTGAAATGCTAATGTGATATCTTGCATGACCTCGTGCAGAGTGTTAATGGATGATAATTGCCTTTGTTTACAACCGATATAAAAATAAATTGTAATATGGAAGCTACAATGAAATAAAGATATGAACGCATTAAAGAGTTTTACATAATTATTTATTTTTTAATCTTGCTTATTTGGTGGTCAGAGTTTAGTAATGTCACCAAATGTGCTTCAGTTCAGGAGAATGTTTACATATTGGGTTGCTCTGGGTTTAGCCTTCACCCCATAGAGCAGATGCAGAAAACACATATCCTAATGGAGTAGTGTAGAGCGCAAATATTCGAAAAGCTAATTTTTATCAAGAATATTGGCACTTGTGGGCCAATGAGAAGGCTTTGTCACAGCTTAGCAACATCCCTAGCAACCAATAGAAAAGTTGCCTACCCCACGCCGGTATTTCACGCTCATTACGCGAATAATACATTGACGATTTTTGCAGTCAAGAATATAATCTCGAATTCGCTAATTCACGAATATATGACGAATATTATACAAAATATTTGTGAAATATTGCAAATTCGAATATTGCCCCAGCCGGTCATCACTGTAATTGAAATGATGTCACTTTTTAATTTTTGCTATGCTTTTGTTGCATTTTCAATTATTTCTACCAGTGTCTCCTTATCCTTTATCTTTTTTGATTATTATAAGTAGCATTTCAGCAAACCATTAAAATCAAATGCATAAAAATAGTTTACAATTCATAAGCAGAGATGAACGAATCAATTCTAAACCAATTAGATTTTAGAAAAATTTTAGCTGCATCTGAATCAGAATTTTTGTTGATTTTGGAGAGGGAGAGGGAAAAATAAAGAGAAGAAAAGATTCTATAGAGAACAAATATAAGTTGTAGGAGACTTCACGTTGTCATGCACAAATTTTCAGGCCTATTGGAGCACTTTTGATTTGGGTACAATTGATTCAGACTGAAATTCAATTGGTTAAACTATTTTGTCAAATTGAATATGAACTGAATTTTTAGCGATTTGCTCATCTCTATTCATAAGGATTCAGAGAAAAATCATGATAGCGAACAACATTTAAGGGAATTTTTGGACACTATTATGAACACCATTTTTGTACTGTATATTTTTGTACAGTTGGTACTGTGTCACTTTGGCTGACACAACTTAGAGAAAATTTATGAATTTGTGGCTGGACCTGCAGTACAAATCTCAACATCGTTTCAAAAAGGAAATCACCAATCTCTGCAATCAGTGGCGTACATAGAGAAGCAAGGATCAAACCAGGCCCCCCACACAGGACAGAAGGGTTTCTGCCTAAACCCTTGTCAATGACTCTTGGGCAATTTTTCCACGGCTTCATTTGCTAAAAGTTGTTCCTTTAGAGCAGGGATGGCCAACCTGAGGCTCTCCAGCTGTTGCAAAACTACTACTCCCAGCATGCCCAGGCTACCTACAGCTATCAGCCTAAAGCAGGGCATGGTGGGAGTTGTAGTTTTACAACAGCAGGAGAGCCTCAGGTTGGCCATGCCTGCTTTAGAGGGTAGAGTCCTGACCAAGTGTTCACTTGCAGTAGAAGAGGAGAGAAAAGCACTTGCATGGTCTGCCTCTATGGTAGTTACACCCCTGTCGGCAATTGGCATGAAACTGCTGCTCATACATAGGTTGTGCAGCACCTGATATTTTTTTAATAAGAATGCTGTACCTTGTAAGGTACATATAATAGATACACAATGCAGGTAGAAAAATAGAAAGCAAGCCTCTTCAAAAATATTAAAATTAAGTGTTAGTTATGTCTTTTGCGCATTGCCTATTGATGCCAATGCAAATCCTGGTAACTTAGTCTTCTCAAGAGAGACTGGCTAATGTGAACCATGCCTCAAAACAAATAACTTGTAGAAGATACACTACTCACAAAAAGTTTGGGATATTTGGCTTTCAGGTAAAATTTATGTAAAACATAAAAAGTTCACGCTACAGTGATATTATATCATGAAAGTAGGGCATTTAAGTAGAACCAGCAATGATGATTTCCTCATCTCAAACAATTTATTAAAACAAAAACCAACAACAGTGGTGGCTATACCCCCACAAAAATGTCAGTGTCTCAATAACTTGTCATGTGGCCTTGAGCGTCAATTACAGCTTGACAACGATGTCTCATGCTGTTCAAAAGTTGACTTATTGTCTGCTGATGCAAAAATCTAAGCCAGCACTCCTCGTGGTGCGCGTGTCTTAGGTGAGGCACTCCATCATAATTTGTAGAAGAAAAACACCTTCACTCACTTACTTGTAGTATAATGGTATGTTTACTGTCATATTATAGCATCATGTGACGTGTTTTGGCTGTAAACAGCCTTCCTCAGACATGTACAAACACCAGTGAAACAAGAATTTAAATAGCCCACCCAGAACCCTAAATGTCACGTCACTTTTGTATGCACATACTGAAGAGACATTGGGTGATGCAACAAAATAATGACCCAAAGCTGGGGTCAAGAAATATTTGGTGGAGGTGATTTCTGCTAGAGGGAGATCTAAGGTTTATTAAATACTATATAATATTATTTTTTCACCCTGCATTGTGGATGTTTACTCTGTGTGCCTAATAAAATATATGAATGGTACAGCTGTGTTGTTGCGATCAACGCTGCTCTGCTTACCTATCCCAGTGGCCTGGACCCATCTCCCGCTGTCTTCTTCTTCCCGGGGGCTCTGTTTGCTGGGCTTGCTCTGTCTCTCCATGAATGGAGCAGCCTGCTTCCCAGCAAGGCCTCTCCTTCTCTGTCCGTAGGGCACATGCTCCCTTTGGCTTTTCAAGAGCCAGCACCCCACACACTAGAGGAAGGTTCCTGAACAATAATGTTCTCAGACTACTAGTTCCTGCAATGGTGCACTATATAGTGTCTGCCCATTTATCAACCTCCTTATGTTTACTGCATTCGTACCTGCCTTGACATTGGACTGTTTACTGTATAGCATGTATCCCACCTGCCATGCCCATGGTGTGTCCATGACTGCAATTTTGCCTAGCCCCTTGGTGCTCTGCACCAGCGTCTCTGACCCCCTGGGTCAACTGTTATACAGAGACTGCTCCAGGGGGTAGCAGCCTGGTGGTTCCCCTGCATCAAAGTCCAGATCCCTATACAGAGATTAAAGGGTAAAAACCAGGGTACTGCCAAGTAACTTTAGGAGTAGCCCAAATTCTAAAATGTGGGTTGACACAGTTGTTCAACACTTCCTGCTGTAGCAAACAGTTTGAGTGTTACCAGTTCAGTTAGATTGTGTTTGTAAGTGTAAGTTTGTAAGATAAAATTCAGACTGCAGAAGAAGTCCAGGTAATGCCACAGGGTCCACTCACTTTTTCTTGTAACGGTTCATACACTGTATTGTATATTATCTTCAAGGGAATCTGAGTAATGTTCATCGAACTGGACTAAACATTATAGGAATCATTATATGCTAATCTACTAAGCAATTGAATCAATACAAAAAATAGGTTACATAGAAAATGCGTAAAGCAATAACGGAACAATGGAAACCCCTCACCAAAGAGAGCTAACTCAAAAAAGACATGGAAAACCTATAAGTGAACACTGAGAATTGATAAGCTGTAAAAATATTGTTTTATTGAAATACATGATTAAAACACACAAGGGAGATGACAGACAAATGCATTATTGGAAAAAGTGCGGTACAATCCTGGGAGAATTTTTAGAGTACAGAGGTATAATGAAACAAGAGACCTAAACACAAGAGCCTACGGATAGGATGCTGCTATATAAAATATATGTGTACACATAGATGTCCACAATCAAAGAAAGTGCAGAGTGCCATTAAATATAAAGTGCCTGTGCAAACTTCAATACATTCAGTAGAAAATAGCAACTCTCAAATGTAAATCATTGATTGATTAGGCATCTATTTAATCCAATGCGGCAAATACCATAGTAAAGTGCATGTGCAAGCCAGACTCAGATGGCCAAAAAGTGCGGTAAAAACCTATTCATTGAGGCTCAACAACAAAGGTGTATTACAAATAGGTGGAAAAAGGTCACATACCATATTTTTTTAGAGTAACAAATCTACAGGAAGACCGTACACCCGACGCGCGTTTCGATTGAAACCTTCCTCTGGGGGTAGGAAGGTATGAATTGGGGTTCCAATAATGCATTTGTCTGTCATCTCCCTTGTATGTTTTAATCATGTATTTCGATCAAACAATATTTTTTTTCAACTTGAATGGGTGGGTCCGTGATCCGTCTGCACCGTAAAAAAATAGAAAGGGTCCGCATCCGTGATGCAGGGAGCACACGGCCGGTGCCCGGTGTGTATGAGGCCTTATGTTCAGTAATAGCTGAGATGACAATCAAAATACATCAGTAGGAGTCCATACAGATGCAGGCACTGTTATTTTGACAGGCTTAAAGCATTAACACAACAAAAACACATTATAGTAATGCAACAAATTTAGTAAAATACCTATTCTGGCGCAGCTGTTGTCAAAATAACACTTACTACATCTGTACACACAGGACGTAAACACTGCAGATTTTAAATATGGAGCATGTCTATTTACGCTGCAGTTTTTCACAGTGAATTACACCCTTTGCAATGCATAGTTCTGCAATAAAATACACAATCTTCCCAGTGTAGCCGTAATCTAATACAATTCTTTTTACAAATTTTTTGACAGATGGACATATTGTACAGTTATACATAAGATCATGATCAATGATAATTTGAGTCATGGGTGTATTTCCCCAGAAAATAAAGGTTCATATGGGTTAAAATTAATGTTGAGCAAGTCGAAGCATACAAAGCGGAATTTGATCTGAAAATTTAGGAAAAATTTGATTCTCTGTGAATCCGATTTTCCTCACGCTTTGTGGTAACGAATTGATTTTTACTAAAATGGTGGCTTAAAATAAAAAAAATTATACTCACCTCATCCACTTGATCGTGGAGAGGCCTTCCTTCTGTATTGAGCAAAGAAAACTAGCCAAAAGCCCTGCGGAGAGCTTGAAGATGTTATCATGTGATCACTCTTGCCGCATGCGGTGACGTCATCAGTGATGATGTCACAGAGCGGCAAGCTTTATTATGTGGTAACACGATCAGTATTGAACGCGGCATCGGAGGGGGTTAAATGACAGTGGGCAGCGCGATCACCGTTCTCCGTCATTGCGCCTGCCCCATACAATGAAAAGCGATTTGTGATGAAGCAATTCATAATAAATCTAATTTCTTGACGAAGTCTGGCGAAGCTTCCAAATCAAATTTTGCTAAACTTTGCTCATCTCTAGTTAAAATTCAACTCAGCCAATCCGTATTATAATTATATTGCTGGTGGATCCAGCTGAAATCAGCAGGATCTGCTGATCGATATCTAATCCGCATTGCCAGCATTGCATGCTTAAAATGACTTTAAAATCAGGCCTATACAGTCATTTATACAATTTTACAAGCGAATATACTGTATTTTGCCTTTCACCAAACCTGTAGCACTAAACCAGAAATCTAATTTACTGAGTTATTAGAGATAAAAAAGAAAATTAAAATGTTTCCTTAAGCAAAAACATAGTGCTATTGAAGCAGAAAGACTGCAAATCCACCAGAGAATTGATGCTGGCTTTAAACTATCATATGTTAATGCAGTGTGTTTAAGGATTTAGCGTTAACCATGGATGAATTAGCAAAATGTACATATCAACTGCTTGGTTGATTTTAATTACACATTTTGATCTTTTGTTGGTTTACTTACGTATGTACAGGCATCTTTAAACATAAAAGGAAAATAAGAAAACGCTCATGATGTCTTTACATCAATGTATTTATTGGGCCTTTCTCATCTTCTAAAGTGACGGCATTTGGCATTAGAATGTAAGGGCTCGAGCGCTACATTTTTCTTGGCCATGAGCTGTGCAGAAACCCACGGCAGGCTCCACTGACTACAGTGGGGATACACCACAGTTTTCTGTACAACAGGGGAATAAGAAGTAGATTCAGCACTAAACCAATACCACCACCCCTTCATCTTCAGGATCACAGAGGTCTGACCACCGGCTATTATAAAGTGATGACATCCTAGTGTTGGGAATACTCCCTTAAAAAGGACTTGACAGCTCTTTTCACATGTCTGTTTTTGTAAATACTTGTATTACCCATTAATTAAATTCTGAGACATATTTTCTTAGAACTCCTCATTCTGCTGTTTCTCAGTTGAATACATTGACCACTGGTTGTTACCATTCCCCTTGGTAAAGGGGTTTGTCCTTCCATAGTCTGACTCTGCTATCATTGACTAAGTGTCAGATTGTGTTGTGACACAAGCCCAGCTAGGAACAGCCAGTTGTCAAGTTATTCATAATAACAGTGCAATGCCTTATAGATACCATAGGATTATTTTATTGGGAAAGTATTTACTAAGGTTAGGTTAATATCTGCAGGAGAAGTTTCAGCTTTAACCTCCATTGCAGATTCCGAAAAAACGCCAGTGTTCATGTCGGACACCCGACAGACCCCATATATTATAGTGAGTGAGTGTTATTTCATGGTATCAGAACTCCCCTATTGGACCCAGGCTTTTGAATTAGCAGGAGACTGCATAATAAATTCCTACACAGTGTCAGTTTAGGTTTCTGAGACCACATGGAGAGGTGAGCTCTTAAGATCTGCTCACATTGTGCAGTGTTTTATGGTGGCTGTTGTTGTTATGGTGTGGTGCCTTTGGATTGGTGGGGCCCAGTGCAGTGGTGTTGTTGGGCTGCTGGGTCTCGCCACCTGCAGGTGCTGTGTTGCAGCAGCAGTAGTCACCATGAGGCATTGCACCAAAGTAGAGTAAAGGTCCACTCAATAGAGGTCACATTGACATGGTGAGTAGGCCTAAGCATGTTCCAAAGATGTTTATTAATTATTCTGAGAAACAATAGATCAGTGCATGTCACGTAGATGTAGAATTTATGTTTTTTCCCCTACAGATTTGTATACAGTGAATGGGATCCTTTGGGCACCAGTAGTGTCTGATGCATGCCGGATCTGTCAGGCCCAGTGTTTTGTTCTTTTGGAAGAACAGAATACTGGACTCCTAGAGCTAATGAGCACATAGAGATGTAGCGATCCTCATCTTGATTCTTAAAGTAAACAATGGCAAGAAACTTTGAATTGACTTTTTCAATGGTTTTTGTACCGTTTTGTACTGAGGTGTGATAACACACTCAAGTTTAGATCTTCTACTCCTAAAACGGACAAGTCTGGAAAGCTGACAAGTCCTTTCTTAGTCTAATGATCAAATGGGATGATTAGTATGGATATTTGCAGTTTGTATAGGACGTTCGACACTTTTACATCTGACCTTTCCTTGCTTAATAGCTGTTAATTCTTTACAGATTATTTGCAGTATTTAACTGTCATCTAGAAGTTTTATGTGCCAAAAGAGAGGACCCTTTAAACGTTGGCAGCAAGTTTAAGCTCTTGGTCATTTGCCACCTTTGATTAAACACCTCTATTTTCAACCTAAATGTAGGAATATAATTGAGGGTCTGCTGTATACTTGTTTCCCTAACATCTGTATAAAAGAACTCCAGTGTTCTGCTATACTGTAGAAATATTGTGTGGTGCCTGATCTGGGAGGTTGTTCTCGTATTATCTGACTCTCGGCTTTCTTGCTGACTGTTTATTCAGAGACTGTGCAGTCAGCCACCTAATGAGCGTCAAATCTAAATAAACTTTCACTAGGCTTGGCTTTATTTACATCTGATTATAGAAACTGACAAAGACTGTATTGTTCATCCACACTCTACCCCTGTACAGACAGACCCAGCAAAACAGGAGTCCAGCTCCTGTTTTCCTTCTTCCAAGGTAGAAAGGTAGTTTTCTGTTATAAAACCCAAAAGATCAATGTCATTTATATTTTATATAAATGTTCTGTAGTCTTGATACATTTCCCTATCATATAAGAGCCAACCCACAAGGAGGCCATTTTAGAGGCCATTTTAGTATTCACAAATGGGAATTTGGTATCTGATATTACTGTGGGGGAAAGCTTGGGATCTAGTGATCACCAGTGAGTGTGGTTTAGGCCGAATGCACACGGCGGTGGAACACGGACGTGAGCGGTCCGTGGTATCTCGGCCTGGCATCCTGCTGACTGCATGAGCGCACAGCATTATTGGTTGCTATGACGCTGTGCGCTTTATGCCGCTGCTGCACTACAGTAATACACTCAGTATAGATCATACCAGTGTATTACTGTAGTGCAGCGGCGGCATGAAGCGCACGCCATCATAGCAACCAATGACGCCGTGTGCTCCTGCTGACAGCAGGATGCCAGGCCGAGATACCACGGACCGCTCACGTCCGTGTTCCACGGCAATGTGCATTCGGCCTTACTATAAGTACAGTGACTGAGTCACACCACACAAAAAACTAAAGTTTTAGATTTTAGAAAAATTGACTTTTCTAAAATTAGATTAGTGGTATACAAGTCCCTATCAGACTGGAACAGTTTCAATAAAGTACAGGAGAAATGGGACTACTTAAAAGTGGCACTATTGAAGGCAATAGATAATTGCATTAGGCTTGTCAGTAAAAGCAAAAAAAAGAAGAGACCACTGTGGTACTCAGCAGAAGTGGCCAAAATCATTAAAAACAAAAAGATAGCATTAAGTAATTATAAAAATAAAAACAAAACGAGGATGACAGGGAAATTAATAAGATTAGGCAGAGAGAGGCCAAACAAGTTATAAGAGCTTCGAAAGCACAGGCAGAAGAGATATTAGCTCAGTCAGTGAAAAAAGGTGATAAGGCATTCTTCAGATACATAAATGAAAAAGGAAATTAAAACAAGGAATTACCAAATTACCAAATTAAAAACAAAAGAAGCAAGGTATATGGAAGAAGATAAAGAACTAGCTGATTGCCTCAATGAAGGAAAAGGACCTCAGTTAGGAATGAAGACTAATAAATTTTTTGATGCATGTGTCTTTACAGAGGAAGAGGTTCTGTGTCAGCTGTCTAAAATTAATACAAATAAGTCACAGGGGCCTGATGGGATACACCCAAAGCTATTATAGGAGCTTAGCTTTGTAATAGCAAAACCATTAACAGATTTATTTAACCAATCACTGGTAAAAGGAGTCGTCCCAGAAGATTGGAAATTAGCAAATGTTGTGCCCATTCACAAGGAAGGTAGTAGGGAGAAATCAGGCAACTATAGGCCAGTAAGCCTTACATCAATAGTGGGGAAATTAATGGAAACCATACTTAAGGAGAGAATTGTGGAGCATCTAAAATCCCATGGATTGAAAGATGAAAAACAACATGGGTTTACTTCAGGGAGATCATGTCAAACTAATCTTATTGATTTTTTTGACTGGGTGACTAAAATAATAGATGGCAGAGGTGCAATAGACATTGCTTATCTAGACTTTAGTAAGGCTTTTGATACTGTCCCACATAGAAGGCTTATCAATAAACTGCAGTCTTTGAGCTTGGACTCCCATATTGTTGAATGGACTAGGCAGTGGCTGAGGGACAGACAAAAGAGGGTTGTAGTCAATAGAGTATATTCAGACTAAGGTCTTGTTACCAGTGGGGTACCTCAGGGATCTGTTCTTGGACCCATATTATTTAATATCTTTATCAGAAAATTGAAGAAAGCCTCCATGGTAAGGTGTGTCTTTTTGCTGATGACACAAAGATTTGTAACAGGGTTGATGTTCCTGGAGGGATACACCAAATGGAAAAGGATTTAGGAAAACTAGAGGAATGGTCAGAAATCTGGCAACTAAAATTTAATGTTAAGTGCAAGATAAAGCACCTGGGGCATAAAAACCCAAGAGCAGAATATAAAATCAGTGATACAGTCCTAACCTCAGTATCTGAGGAAAGGGATTTAGGGGTAATTATTTCAGAAGACTTAAAGGTAAGCAGACAATGTCATAGAGCAGCAGGAAATGCTAGCAGAATGCTTGGGTGTATAGGGAGAGGCATTAACAGTAGAAAGAGGGAGGTGCTGATGCCGCTCTACAGAGCACTAGTGAGACCTCATTTGGAGTATTGTGCGCAGTACTGGAGACCACATCTCCAGAAGGATATTGATACTTTGGAGAGAGTTCAGAGAAGAGCTACTAAACTAGTACATGGATTGCAGGATAAAACTTACCAGGAAAGATTAAAGGACCTTAACATGTATAGTTTGGAAGAAAGATGAGACAGAGGAGATATGATAGAAACTTTTAAATACATAAAGGGAATCTACACAGTAAAAGAGGAGAGAATATTTAAAAGAAGAAAAACTGCTACAAGAGGACAAAGTTTTAAATTAGAGGGACAAAGGTTTAAAAGTAATATCAGGAAGTAATACTTTATTGAGACAGTAGTGGATGCATGGAATAGCCTTCCTGCAGAAGTAATAGCTGCAAATACAGTGAAGAAGTTTAAGCATGCATGGGATAAGCATAAGGCCATCCTTCATGTAAGATAGGGCCAGGGGCTATTCATAGTATTCAGTATATTGGGCAGACTAGATGGGCCAAATGGTTCTTATCTGCCGACACATTCTATGTTTCTATGTAACAGGGTTCTCTACTCTTTTTGTAAGAAAGACAACTGAAGCTATACATATCATGTAAAAAAAATACATATTATGTGTGTGTTATCCTCCTAGCCTTTTTAAAATTTAAATCAGGGGTGCACAACTACAGTCTGCAGTGCCATTCTGTGCGCCCCCATTTATCTGGTTACAGGCATGATTGTCTGTGTATGGAGGCGGTTCATGTGTATTCTGCATGTCGGAGAAAAGAGGTGTGGCGTGTAGTTTGGGATCACACTAATGGTGCATTCTGTGGGACCACTATATACTGTATTGTCAGAATAGGGGTATCCTGACTTCTGTGAGGCACTCCAAAAGTAGTGAGTAGATGAGGTGTTTTTGCAACTCACATAAACTACAATGGCGAGTCCATATGCATGCCTGGTCTCTTCCCTCCTACAGTGCTAACAGTAAAGAAGCCAATCCTACATTCTTCTGGGAATCCTGGACATGGAACTGTCACCTATCATATCTAATGTTGAAAAACTGTCCATACGTTTTATATAAAAACAGATTGTTCACATCATTAAATGTTGCAGTCACAAGCAATTGTGATATTTCATGAGAACTCATGCCTAATAGATTAACCTTGCATTATGTTAGGGTCAATGGAGTCATAAATACAAAGAGATATATTACTGTATTATTGATATTCACATAAAATATCAATCTGTGAAATCAATGTGTGCAGTACAGTACATCAAAAGAAACCTTCCCTGCATAAAGCAACCTACATGTTCCCGTCTGGAGCCGTATTAACGAAGCAGATGTTAGCGGACAGCTGTAATAATCTTCCAAAGGTGTTTTCATTTTATTATCATATAAAATAAAATAGAAAAGTGATTACATATCAGGCAACTCTTGAAATAATCTAGCCTACAACCTTATCAGGCTATTTTCCCTTCATAATTTTCCTTGAACATAGATAAATTTTCTTGGAGAGAATACTGTAATAGGTCTATAGATCAATGTTTATACTGTACATTTTTTTTTATAGCAAATTTAGGATAGGTTGAAGTTAAATGTATTGAATTAAATGGATTGTTTCACAATACAACCATGCGGGGGATCCCCACTGCTGGGACACGCTTCAGGGGAATCCATTCTGCAGGGCTAATGAAGAGTTACATGGTTCCCACTGAAATCTTTGAGTCATCAATGTAATGTGTCAATTAGTCGGGTGAAGGAAATATACTCTTTGTAGCTAACAGGAGGGTCCTGAGTAGGTGTTACCTTTCCATTGCATTCAAATGCCCTTAGAAGACTTAAACCTTAAGGATTTGCGGCGGGTGAGGAAGACCATCGAGTCCCTGCGCTGCTGTGGCTGGGACCCGATGGGTGGGAAGGCAGCCCAATTCTGTGCAGAGGCTGCCCAATGCCTTGCACGGCTTCGGGACCTGGCTTCTATGGGTGCCCAGGAGATCCAGCCTCAGGCTTGGTCTCCTAGGCAACCTGTTAGTCTATTACTCAGTGTAATACGCTAACAGGCAATGCATTACAATACAGATGTATTGCAATGCATTGCAGAGGGGATCAGACCACCAAAGGTAAAGTCCCAGAGTGTGACAGAAATAAAGTTTTTGAAAAAAGTTTAAAAAATAGTTTTTAATTTAAAAAAATTTAGTTTCAAGAAAAAAAAGAAAAAAATGCCCCTTTCCACTGATATTATATTAAAAAATAGAAAAAAATGAAACACACACATATTAGATATCGCTGCATCCGTAACAACCAGCTCTATAAATATATCACATGATCCACCCCGTCCGATAAACACTGTAAAATAAATAAAATAAAAACAGTAAAAAAAAAAAAGACAATGTTGTCAAAAAAAGAGCACCTATATAAGACAATCGCCCAAAAAATAAAAAAACTATAGCTCTCAGAACATGGAGACACTAAAACATATTTTTTTTGTTTCAAAAATGCAATTACTGTGTTAAAGTGAAATAAATAAATAAAAGTATATATATTAGGTATTCTGTGTCTGTAACAACCTGCTCTATAAAAATATCACATGACTTAACCCCTCAGGTGAACACAGTAAAAAAATTAAAAAAAACAGTGCCAAAGAATATATATTTTTGTCACCGTACATCACAAAAAGTGCAGCACCAAGCGATCGAAAAGGTGTATGCCCACCAAAATGGTACCTCACCTCATCCCACAAATAAAGAGCCCCTACATAAAACAATCTCCCAAAAAAAAAAAAAAAAACTATAGCTCTCAGAACATGGAGACACTAAAACATCATTTTTTTTGTTTCAAAAATGCAATTATTGTGTAAAACTTAAATAAATAAAAAGTATATGTATTAGGTATTGCCACGTCCATAACATCCTGCTCTATAAAAATATCATGTGACCTAACCCCTCGGGTGAACACTGTAAGGGCTCTTTCACATCTGCGTTCTTTTTTCCGGCATAGAGTTCCGTCGTCGGGGCTCTATGCCGGAAGAATACTGATCAGGATTATCCTAATGCATTCTGAATGGACAGTCCGTCCTTCAGGATGCATCAGGATGTCTTCCGTTCCGGAACGGAACGTTTTTTGGCCGCAGCAAATAGCGCAGCATGCTGCGCTTTTTGCTCCGGCCAAAAATCCGGAACACTTGCCGCAAGGCCGGATCCAGAATGAATGCCCATTGAAAGGCATTGATCCGGATCCGGCCTTAAGCTAAACGTCGTTTCGGCGCATTGCCGGGACGCTAAAGTCCTGGCAGCCATGGTAAAGTGTAGTGGGGAGCGGGGGAGCAGCATACTTACCATCCATGCGGCTCCCGGGGCGCTCCAGAGTGACATCAGGGCGCCCCAAGCGCATGGATGACGTGATCGCATGGATCACATGATCCATGCGCTTGGGGCGCTCTGACGTCACTCTGGAGCGCCCCGGGAGCCATACGGACTGTAAGTATACTGCTCCCCCGCTCCCCACTACTACTATGGCAACCAGGACTTTAATAGCGTCCTGGGTGCCATAGTAACACTGAAAGCATTTTGAAGACGGATCCGTCTTCAAATGCTTTCAGTACACTTGCGCTTTTCCGGATCCGGCGTGTAATTCCGGCAAGTGGAGTACACGCCGGATCCGGACAACGCAAGTGTGAAAGAGGCCTAAAATAAATAAATAAATAAAAACTGTGTCAAAACAACCAATTGCCCCAAAAATGGTACCAATAATACAAATGTCAACTCTTCCTGCAAAAAATAAACCCCTGCACAAGATGATGGGCAGAAAAATAAAATATGGTGTTCAGAAAATGAAGACACAAATACATATATAAAAATAAATGCTTTATTATGTAAAACTGAAACAAACAGAGAAAGTAGACATGTTTGATATCACCGCTAGTGATGTCCCGAACTATTCGCCCGTGAACAGTTCACGGCAAACATGGCTTGTTCGCGTTCGCCGCGGCGGGCGAACATATGCGATGTTCGCTCCGCCCCCTATACATCATCATTGAGCAAACTTTGACCCTGTACCTCACAGTCATTCCAGCCAATCAGCAGCAGACCCTCCCTCCCAGACCCTCCCACCTCCTGGACAGCATCCATTTTAGATTTATTCGGAAGCTGCTTTCTTAGTGAGAGGAGGGAGAGTGTAGCTGCTGCTGATCTAATAGGGAAAGCGTTAGCTAGGGCAGTGTTCTATGTCCACAGACTCATCTGCTTAAAGGACAGCGTCCTGACAGCACCCCAAAAAGCCCTTTTTAGGGCTGGTACATCAGTCTGCTTTTTTTTAAATATACATATATATATATACATATATATATATATATATATATTGCAGTTACCTGCCCATGTGTGAGAGGCTGCAGGCTCAGTCACAGACAGTACTGTGTGCACACCATTCATACAGGGTGTCACAGACAATACCTTGCAGATAAAAAAAAGTCAATTTATATTATTTATCTGTGATATAATCGCAGTTGCAGACTGTACTGTGGCCACTTGCTGCTAGGCCACCACTGATACCGTTACAGGGTGTCACTCACAAATACCTTGCAAATAAAAAAAATCTATTTATTATTTTTCTGTGATATAATCCCAGTTGCAAGCCAGTGTGTGTCTGGCCCACAGACTGTACTGTGGCCACTTGCTGCTAGGCCACCACTGATACCGTTACAGGGTGTCACTCACAAATACCTTGCAGATAAAAAAAAAATCAATTTATTATTTTTCTATGATATAATCCCAGTTGCAAGCCAGTGTGTGTCTGGCCCACAGACTGTACTGTGGCCACTTGCTAGGCCACCACTTATACCGTTACAGGGTGTCACTCACAAATACCTTGTAGATAAAAAAAAAATGATTTATTATTTTTCTGTGATATAATCCCACACAGACTGTACTGTGCCCACTGCCAACCAATAATATAGGGTGGCACAGTACCTTGCATGCATAGTACCACTTATCTAAAAAAAATGACAGGCAGAGGCAGGCCATCCCGCAGGGGCCGTCGTGGTCGTGGTGCTGTGATTTCCACTGGCCCTGGAATAATGCCCAGTGTTCAGAGGCCACGTACCCTGAACCCAAAAAATTCTGAGAAAATAGTTGACTGGCTTACACAGGACACCCAATCTTCAACAGCTTCCGCTAAGAACCTTGACGCACCATCCTCCTTCAGCTCAGCTTTGGTCACCTGCTCTCAAGTTACCACTCTCCCGCCCACCGCCACCACCAAAACTACCACCACAGCCACCACAGCCGCTTCACTTGATCCCTCAGAGGAGTTATTTACACATCAGTTGGGTGAAATTAGTGATTATTGTCAGAGGTTGTAGATAACAGGGATATTCAGACAGCATTACACACATGGACGTACAGTGTGAAGATGATGATGATGTTGTACCCGCTGCTGCTTCCTTTGCTGAGGTGTCAGATACAAGTTAAGTGGTTGATGATAACAATGTGTCCGTGGATGCCACGTCGGTGCCTGCTCGAAGAGAAGAAGAAGAGGGGGAAGTTCAGAAGGGGAGACAGAGAGAAGGAGGAGACAAGTTGGAAGCAGGGGGAGGTCATCGCAAGGAGCTAGTGGCACAGTCAGACAGCATGTATCGGCACCCGGCGTCAGCCAGACAGCACGCCAATCAACGCATGCTGTTGCCACCACCAGAATGCCATCATTGCAAAGCTCAGCAGTGTGGCATTTTTTTGCGTGTCTGCCTCTGATAACAGCAATGCCATTTGCAACCTGTGCCAAAAGAAACTGAGTCGTGGGAAGTCCAACACCCACCTCGGTACAACTGCTTTGTGAAGGCACATTATCTCACATCACAAACGCCAATGGGATCAACACATGAGTACAAGCAACACACAAACTCAAATCCACCATCCTTCTCCTGGTCCAGCATCTTCAGCCACGTCAACCACTGCTGTCCTCCTTGCCCCCTCTCAACCACCCGCCACTCTGCCTCTCACCTTCAGCAGTTCCATCTCATCTGCCCACAGTCAGGTGTCTGTAAAGGAAATGTTTGAGCATAAGAAGCCAATGTCACAGAGTCACCCCCTTGCCCGGCGTCTGACAGCTGGCTTAACGGAACTCTTAGCCCGCCAGCTTTTACCATACCAGCTGGTGGAGTCTGAGGCCTTCAAAAATTGTGTCGCTATTGGGACACCACAGTGGAAGGTACCCGTACGATTTTTTTTTTTTTCAAAAAAGGCAATCCCAAACCTCTACTCAGTGATTGAAAAGGAAGTCATGGCATCTCTGGCATACAGTGTTGGGGCAAGGGTCCATCTGACCACTGATACCTGGTATTCAAAGCCCGGTCAGGTCAGGTATATCACCTACACTGCAAATTGGGTCAACCTGGTGACAGCTGGCAAGCATGGAATGCGTGGCTCTGCAGTGGAGTTGGTGACACCGCCACGACTTGCAGGCCGGCCTACTGCCACCTCCTCTACTCCTCCTACTCCATCCTCTTCGATAACCTCCTCGGCTGAGTCCTCTTCTGCTGCGGCGTCTGGCTGCACATTAACTGAATCCCCCCAGCTCCCCAGGGGCTATTCCACATCCCGGATACGACAGTGTCACTCTGTCTTGGGGTTGACTTGCCCGAAAGCAGAGAGCCACACCGGACCAGCACTCCTGTCCGCCCTGAACGCACAGGTGGATCAGTGGCTGACCCCGCACCAACTGGAGATCGGCAAAGTGGTGTGTGACAATGGAAGCAATTTGTTAGCGGCTTTGAATTTGGGCAAGTTGTCACATGTGCCGTGCATGTCACATGTGTTGAATCTCACCGTACAACGCTTTTCGTCTAAGTACCCAGGCTTACAGGACGTCCCCAAGCAGGCCATGAAGGTGTGTGTCCATTTCAGGCATTCCTACACGGCCATGGCGCACTGTTGAGACATTCAGCGCCAAAACAACATGCCAGTGAGGCGCTTGATTTGCGACAGCCCGACACGTTGGAATTCAACACTCCTAATGTTCGACCGCCTGCTCCAACAAGAAAAAGCCGTCAACGAGTATTTGTATGACCAGGGTGCTAGGACAGCCTCTGCGGAGCTGGGAATTCTTTTAGCCACGTTACTGGATGCTCATGCGCAATGCCTGTAGGCTCATGCGTCCTTTTGAGGAGGTGACAAACCTAGTCAGTCGCACCGAAGGCACCATCAGCGACCTCATCCCATTTGTTTTCTTCCTGGAGCGTGCCCTGCGAAGAGTGCTGGATCAGGCTGTAGATGAGTGTGAATAGGAAGAGTTGTGGTCACCATCACCACCAGAAACAGCATTGTCATCATCGCTTGCCAGAGCTGTGGCAACTCTGCAAGAGGAGTATGAGGAAGAGGAGTCAGAGGAGGAATGTGGCTTTGAGATGGACGAAGACCAACCACAGCAGGCATCCCAGGGTGCTCGTTGTTGTCACCTATCTGGGACCCGTGGTGTTGTACGTGGCTGGGGGGAAGAACAGACAGTCAATGACATCAGTGAGGACGAGGAACGGGAAATGAGTAGCTCGGCATCCAACCTTGTGCAAATGGGGTCTTTCATGCTGTTATGTATGTTGAGGGACCCTCATATAAAAAGGATGAAGGAGAATGACCTGTACTGGATGGCCACGCTACTAGACCCCCGGTATAAGCAGAAAGTTGTGGAAATGTTACCAAATTACCAACAGTCAGGATGCAGCAGTTAAAAACCAAACAAAAAAATATGCTTTACACAGCTTATAAGGGGCATGTCACAGCACAACGGGAATCTAACTGAGGAAGAGGTGAAAGCAATCCTCCTCCTACCACGACCACGGCAGCAAGGACAGGACGCTTTACAGATGTGTTGTTGATGGAGGACATGCAGAGCTTTTTAAGTCCTACGCATCGCCACAGCCCTTCGGGGTCCACCCTTAGAGAACGACTCGACTGACAGGTAGCAGACTACCTCGCTTTAACTGCAGATATCGACACTCTGAGGAGCGATAAACCCCTTGTCTACTGGGTGTGCAGGCTTGACCTGTGGCCTGAGCTATCCCACTTTGCGATAGAACTTCTGGCCTGCCCCGCTTCAAGTGTCTGCACTGAAAGGACCTTCAGTGCAGCAGGAGGCATTGTCACTGACAAAATAAGTTGCCTCGGTCAAAAAAGTGTTGATTACCTCACCTTCATTAAGATGAATGAGGCATGGATCCCAAAGGAGACTGACAGTGGGGGATACGTTTAACTAACAAAAGGCCTGATGACATGCCTTGGCCTCAAAATGGTCCCCACGCTGCTGTATTTAATGTCTGTATACCGGATAACTTTCGTGAATTCTCCGCCACCAACTAGGGTTCAAGCCGCAATGTTTTAGTCACCTTTCTGCCTTGAAAACATACATTTTTCTGCTACAACAGCAGCTGCAACAATAACATTATTTTCCAGGCATGTGTACATGCCAATTTTTTCTGGCCTCTGCTACTGCACTGTGGCTGCAAAAACAAAAGAAAAAAAAAAGGCACATGCAAGTGTCAATTCCCCTTCGTGATAGTTACCTTGTTGTGGTGAAGGGGCTTGCATATCACAATGAAGCGATCATCACCTCTATGAGTGTGTTGGCAATGTTGCCACACCCCAGATGATAAGGCCGTTGCTTCATTATGATCAGACCAAAAGCGATCGGCTGGATAATTTTTCATAGAAAAAACATTATTTTTTTATTTTTATTTTTAAGTTGTATGGGTTTTTAATATATAAAATAAAAAAACATAATAAAGTCTCTTAATAGTTTATTAGAAATAATGCAGACAATTTAAAAAATCCCCATCAATTCCAATACAAAGCAAGTACAAAGCTCAGAACTAAATTATTGCAGGATGTCGTAATGATTTGTTAATTCGACAATGGTTAATCAATTCGACACACGTCCCGGATAGGGGACGTAACAGGGATTAAACTGATAGGAATAGTACTAGTTAAGACACCACTCATATAGGGTGTCACAGCACATTGCTCTGTGCACGCGTAGTGCCCCAACTTGGGAGTAAGAGGACCGACCAAGCTGCTTTTTCCATCTCCCGGTTCCTAAAATCAATTCAGTTTGGTGTATCAGAGTTTGGTCTGTCACTGTGAAGGCAGACGAAGGCACCCGGCCTAAATTTTTTTTCGCAACAGGCAATCCCTGATATGGGACGTAACAGGGATTAAACTGATGAGAAGAGAACTACAGAAAATACCACTCATATCCGGTGTGACAGTAAATTGCACGGCGCAGACGCAGTGACCGTGGTTACAAACAAAGGGGAGGGAGCCAAAGTTTTTTTAACCATCTCCCTGTTTGAAAAATCTATTCAATTCACCTTTCGGGGACCCTTGGTGTTGTACGTGGCTGGGTGGAGGAAGAAACCTTCAATGACATCAACGGGACATGGCTAGCTTGGTATCCAACCGTGTGCAAATGGGAAGTTTGCGGTTGGGCAAATGGACGGTTTGCGGTTGTTTGCGGTGCATTAAAAGGGGAGTTTGGTCTGTCAATGTCTGTGAAGCGGGCGTAACCCTTACACTACCTGATCAATACAACATCATACCTGATCGTATACACACACTTGATGTTTTAAACCACGTTGTTCAATATATTTTAGGATTGTTAGTTGATTTATGCCCTTTATGGATTAAAATCCAACTCTGCGTCAACTATGTAATTTTCAATGGGAGTTTTGCCATGAATCCCCCTCCAGCATGCCACAGTCCAGGTGTTAGTCCCCTTGAAACAACTTTTCCATCACTACTGTGGCTAGAAAGAGTCCCTTTGGGTTTTAAAATTCGCCTGCCTATTGAAGTCAATGGCGGTTCGCCCGGTTTGCCCATTTGCGAACATTTGCAGAAATTTGCGTTCGCAAATGGAAAATTTTATGTTCGCGACATCTCTAATCACCGCATCCCTTAAAACCTACTTAATAAAAATAGCGCATGATCTAACCTGTGAGATGAACGTTGTAAAAAAGAAAAAAGAAAAACAGTGCCAAAACAGAATTTTTTTTGTTACCTTGCCTCACAAAAAACATAATATAGAGCGATTAAAAATCATATGTACCCCAAAATAGTACCAATAAAACTGTCACCTTATCCCCTAGTTTCCAAAATGGGGTCACTTTTGGGAGTTTCTACTGTATGGGTGCATTAGGGGGGCTTTAAGTGGGACATGGTGTCAAAAAGTCCAGCAAAATCAGCCTTCCAAAAACTCGCCCACAAATGGGGCCGGTCAATATAGATTTCACAGTATAATGTACAGTAATCAATAACGACAACTGTTGCAATATATGTCAAGCTTCACAACCTCCCATTGTATGGCAGTATGTCGTTAGCTACAATTGCATAGCCACAAGGTGTAATTGTAGCTAACGACATACTGCCATACAATGGGAGGTTGTGAAGCTTGACATATATTGCAACAGTTGTCGATGTTGATTACTGCACATTATACTGTGAAATCTATATTGACCGGCCCCCATTTGTGGGCGAGTCGGGATTACTGGTGCTGACATCATTCTGTGTAGGCCCCTGACGAACTGACATACATCAGAGAAACGCATCGGGCTGCTAATTGGTCTTTTTTTCAGCATACTTTCTATCAGTAACCTATTGTGTGCCGGGTTGTTTACGGACAGTGACACCTGATGAGTTTATGGTTTACGCAGGACGCAGGTTTTTATCGGTCTAGCGCTGCAGTTACAGTCGTGTCCCAGGGCTCTGGGAGCACTGCTGTGTGTGTGGTTTTTCTGTCACTAGGGATCCCCTCCCCCTCTTTCCTTTCCCTTCAGGACGAAGCTGGGCAGTCAGAGCACTGTTTAGGGAAGGACATAGGGACGGTGTAGGAGGTTGCGGTGGACCTGGAGAAGGGCTCTCTGACTAGGGCGTGTAATAGGGGCAGAGACCCAGCAGCCCCTTTCCCCCCTTCTCCTTTCCCTCCCTAGTAGCACGGATTTACCCATCCTATTGTGGGGTGGCAATATCCCCCACTTTCTTTGTTGTGCACTTTTATCTAAGGGCATTTATTTTATATATATATATATAGTATTAAAGGTTATATTTTAAGGTTACCATTCTCATGATTTTTCGTTACTCAATTATCAGGTACCTCATATTTGAACGGTCCATCTAATAGCTAGGTCTTAGTTCCATGATTTACAGTAGGCCAATGGAAAACAGGTCCCAAAAATTATGCATTCACCTGACAGAAAAGAACTTGTGACGATTTGGCTGGAGGTACAATGTGATCAATAAATGCCTGCGACAGCGTCTTAACATTGGGCAAGCCAGGAAAAGGGATGAAATGCACCATTTTGCTAAAACGGTCCACCACCACCAGAATCACAGTCTTCCCCGAGGAACGAGGCAGGTCCGTTATGAAGTCCATGGACAGATGTGTCCAAGGACGGGAAGGAATGGGTAAGGGAAGGAGAGGACCTGATGGCCGTGAATGAGGGACTTTGGCACGAGCGCAGGTCTCGCAGGCTGCCACAAAACCCTCAACCGATTTACGAAGCGCCGGCCACCAGAATCTCTGAGCGATGAGATCCACTGTGGCTCTTGCCCCCGGGTGCCCAGCAAGGACAGTATCGTGGTGTTCCTTAAAAATCTTGTGTCTTAAAGCGAGAGGCACAAACAACCTCCCAGGAGGACAAAGATCAGGAGCCTGACTGGGCTACCTGAACCTCTGCCTCCAATTCAGGATAAAGAGCAGAGACCACCACACCTTCAGCCAAAATGGGACCCGGGTCTTCAAAATTCCCACCTTCCGAAAAACAACGTGACAGGGCATCCGCCTTCACATTCTTAACCCCAGGGCGGAACGTGACAACAAAATTAAACCTTGAAAAGAACAAAGACCATCTGGCCTGTCTCGGGTTCAGGCGCTTGGCTGACTCCAAGTAGGCCAGATTTTTATGGTCAGTAAGCACGGTAATAGGGTGTCTGGCTCCCTCTAGCCAATGGCGCCATTGCTCAAAAGCCAACAACTCCCTATCTCCCACATCGTAATTTTTCTCTGCGGAGGAGAGTTTCTTCGAGAAAAAAGCACACGGTTGTCATTTGGCAGGAGAGGGACCCTGAGACAAGACCGCACCCACACCCACCTCAGAAGCATCAACCTCAACTATGAAGGGTAGACAAATATCAGGTTGTACCAAGATGGGAGCGGAAGCAAAACTCTCCTTGATATTAGAAAAGGCCTTACGCGCCTCTACCGACCAGGAGGAAAAATCTACCCCCTTTCTAGTCATATCAGTGAGTGGTTTAACAACAGAGGAATAATTCAAAATAAACTTCCTGTAATAATTGGCAAAGCCCAAAAAACGCATCAGCGCCTTCTGATTCTCAGGAAGCTCCCACTCAAGCACAGCGCGGACCTTCTTGGGGTCCATGCGAAAACCAGAAGCGGAGAGAAGAAACCCCAGAAATTAAATTTCTGGAAACGCAAACACACATTTCTCCAGTTTAGCGTACAATTTATTCTCCTGCAGGATGAGCAAGACCTGACGTAAGTGTTCCCTATGAGTTTTGAAATCAGGAGAAAAAAATCTAAATGTCATCCAGATACACTAATACAAATTTCCCCATTAAATGATAAAAAATGCTGTTCACAAAATGCTGAAAGACGGCTGGAGCATTCAACAAAACAAAAGGCATAACCAAATTCTCAAAATGGCCCTCAGGGGTATTGAAGGCCGTCTTCCATTGGTCTCCTTCTCTGACCCTGACCAGGTTGTATGCCCCTCTTAGATCCAACTTGGAAAAACTTTAGCCCCAACAATCTGGTTAAACAGGTCCGGGATAAGAGGAAGCAGATAAGGGTCACGAATTGTGATACTGTTCAGCTCCCTGAAATCCAGACATGGTCTTAAAGAACCATCTTTTTTCTTAACAAAGAAAAAACCAGCGGCAAAAGGTGACTACGAGGGTCGTATGTGTCCCTTTCTCAGACTCTCAGAGATATAAGCACGCATAGCGACCCTTTCAGGTTGGGAGAGATTGTATAAACGAGATTTAGGCAGCTTGGCGCCTGGGGTGAGATTAATAGGGCAATCGTACTCCTTGTGCGGGGGCAAGTCCGGAACACCACTCTAAGAGAAGACATCCGAAAATTCTGAGAGAAAAGATGGTACAGTCTTAGTAGAAACCTCAGAAACAGATGTCGTGAGGCAATTCTCTTTGCAAAAGTCACTCCAATCATTTATTTGCCTGGCTTGCCAATCAATGGTGGGGTTATGTTTAGTGAGCCAGGGTAGCCCCAACACTAGAGGAGTAGGCAACCCGCTAAGGACGAAACATGACACATCCTCAACATGAGCATCACTCACAATCAAACAGATATTGTGAACTATGCCCTTTAACGATTTCTGAGAAAGTGGAGCGGAATCAATAGCAAAAACCGGAATATCCTTTCCCAAAGTGCATACCTGGAAACCATGAGTTATAGCAAATTGATTATCAATGAGATTGACAGCTGCTCCACTGATCTACAAAAATCTCACAAAAAATGTTCTTGCTCTCTAGCGCCACCCTGGCAGGTAGGACAAAACGGGAACTACAAGCAAACGGAAAACCTTCAATTTCCGCATCAACCTTGCCAATGGTAACAGATGGAACATTTTTTAAGGATTTTTTTCTTTTTGTTTCTTTATTACTCTCAAAAAACTGCCTGAATCTCCTAGAGGGACAAACATTTGCCAAATGATTTATACCTCCACAACAGAAACAAACCTTCCCATGAGGGCTGAATCTTCTATTGTCAGAGGCAATCAACCACAGCTGCATGGGCTTCTGCTCAGAAGGGATTGACAGCGACTGAGACCCCTGTGCACTGAATGAGACCGCCGCACTGTTCTAGGATTGAGTATGACAGGAAGGAGTGATCTCTCCTCTCTCTCTAAGACGCCTGTCAATACGAACGGCCCGAGACATGGCAGAGTCCAAGGAGGTAGGCCTCTCATGAAAGGCAAATGCATCTTTCAATCCCTCTGAAAGACCATGGCAAAATTGACTTCGGAGTGCAGCATCATTCCAACCAGTATCTGCTGCCCATCTCCGAAATTCTGAACAGTATATCTCTGCGGATTGTTTACCCTGACATAAAAGACGTAGTCTAGACTCAGCCAGAGCAATACGATCTGGATCATCATATATCTGACCCAGGGCTAAAAATAATTCATCCACTGAACAGAGGGGCCGTGCCCCCACCGGCAGCGAAAAGGCCCAGGACTGAGCGTTATCCCTGAGCAGCGATATGATGATCCCCACCCTCCGTTCCTCATCACCAGAGGAATGGGGAAGTAGGCGAAACTGGAGTTTGCAAGCCTCTCTAAAACTAACAAAATTCTCACTACCCCCAGAGAACGTATCCGGGAGCGAGATCTTAGGCTCAGAACAAACTCCATGAACGCAAGCAGAAACGGTCACCTCAAACTGAGAGACAGTTTTCCGGAGATCTGCTACCTCCAGTGAAAGACCCTGCATGCGGTCAATCAAGGTTGAAACCGGATTCATGCTTGAGACGGTTTTGGCGGTTTATAATGTCACGGATGACATGTCATGAATATACGACTGACTGGATCCAAAACTAAGGAACAAAAAGGGAGAGCCCTGCATCAGACCTGGCTCTCTCCCTTACTGCTCAGCCTATGCGAAAATCCCAATGTTAGATGATCGCATATCCTCGTACCTCAACTGTATAACACCTGAACACCCTATAATAGTGAGGGGACACGACCACCGGCCTGCTACACTAGATACGGAGGGAGTCAGGGTCACCTGGGATCCAGCAAACAGAAAAACACAAATGAATGAACAAAACTTATCTAGTAGAAGACTCAGAAGTAGGATCAGCATGCACACACTCCAGGAAGTAATATAACCGCAAACTGATGCACTATGGGGAGGGATTTAAAGGGATGCAATCAGTGCAACTACATGACAGCTGAGAGAGGCTAACGAGATGAGAAAATTAAAGCAAAACAAAGGAACCTCAAGGAGGAGGTTTTGAAAGGCATCTGTCAGTCAGAGCTTCTCAGATGTCTGGTGGTGACAGCTGGAGAGACTGTGCAAGCAGCAGCAGGCCATACTGGAGTTTCAGCTGCAGCACGCACGGGTAAATCGCACTGCGGAAAGGCACCACTTCACCACCAATGTCTGGGCCTCCATGCGAGACCTGTGTGCCCTGTTGCGCTGTTTCAAGTACTCCACCAACATGGCCAGTGGCGATGATGCCGTTATCAGCGTTGCAATACCACTTCTATATCTCCTTGAGAAAACACTTAGGGAGATGATGGAAGAGGATGTGGCCCAGGACGAGGAGGAGGAAGAGGGGTCATCTCTAACACTTTCAGGCTAGTTTTTTAGAAGTGGCTCAGAGGGAGGTTTTTTTGCAACAGCAGAGGCCAGGTACAAATTTGGCCAGCCAGGGCCCACTACTGGAGGAGGATGAGGAGGAGGATGAAGCATGTTCACAGCGGGGTGTAACCCAACGCAGCTCGCGCCCATCACTGGTGCTTGGCTGGGGGGATACGGCTCCCACAGAGGACAGCTTGTCCTTACCTCTGGGCAGCCTGGCACACATGAGCGACTACATGCTGCAGTGCCTGCACAACGATAGCAGAGTTGCCCACATTTTATCGTGTGTTGACTACTGGGTGGCCACCCTGCTGGATCCCCGTTACAAAGACAATGTGCCGTCCTTTATTCCCTCACTGGAGTGTGATCGTAAGATGCACGACTACAGGCGCACGCTGGTAGACGCGCTCCTGAGAGCATTCCCGACTGACGCCGGGGGACAAGTGGAAGCACAAGGCAAGGCAGGGGAGGAGTGAGAGGTCGCCAACGCAGCTGTGTCAGCGCCAGCACCTCAGAAGGCAGGGTTAGTATGGCCGACAGGTGGAAAAGCTTTGTCACCTTGCAGCAACAACTGGCCCCAACTGCTGATATGGAGCGTGTTAGCAGGAGGCAGCATTTGAACAACATGGTGGAACAGTACCTGTGCACACGCCTACACGTACTGACTGATGGCTCTGCCCCATTCAACTTCTGGGTCTCCAAATTGTCCACATGGCCAGAGCTTGCCCTGTATGCCTTGGCTGGCTTGCCCTGCAGCCAGTGTACTCTCTGAATGTGTATTTAGCACGGCAAGAGGCGTCATTACAGACAGACGCAGTCTCCTGTCCACAGTTAATGTGGACAAACTCACGTTCATTAACATGAACCAGTTCTGGACCCCACAAGACTTGTCTGTACCTTGTGCAGAATAGACAGTTCTAACGGTCTCAACCATCCATCCTTGTACTCAAGTGCACTTATTCCTTTTTTTATATATATGTCCCAATATTTTGGGGGGTACCCCTATGTAAAAATGCAAAATAACACACATCTGTGTTGGCTACCTATTCCTCCTTCGCTGCCGCTTCCACCTAGACCGCCACGTGAGCCTACATGGCCACATCCACCCATTCACCGCCTCCTCAACCTCTTCCTCCTACATCATTCCTATTTTTTTAAGGTGTTTTATGTTTTTTTGTATTCATTTCCCTATCCACATTTGTTTGCAGAGCATTTGCCATGCTCTTAAGCACATTTTGCTGCCTTTTGCAGCCCTCTAGCTCTTTCTAGGGCTATTTTAGAGCCATTTTAGTGGCCAAATGTTCGGGTCCCCATTGACTTCAATAGGGTTCGGGGTCAAGTTCTTTTTTTTCAAGTTCGGCCGAACCTGCCGAACCCGAACATCCAGGTGTCCACTCAACTCTACTTGTGACGATTTGGCTGGAGGTACATTAGGCGGTCACTGGATAAAAATTTTACTGTAGGCCAGTACAGGCTGCAAAATTTAGACATTAACCTAAACAGAAAAGAACTTGTGATGATGTGGCTGGAGGTACGTTAGGCGGTCACTGGATAAAAATTTTACTGTAGGCCAGTAGAAGACAGAAAAATTAGGCATTCACCTGACAGGAAAGAACTTGTTATTATGTGGCTGGAGGTACATTGGGCGGTCACTGGATAAAAATTTTACTGTAGGCCAGTGCAGGCCCCAACAATTAGGCATTCATCTGACAGAAAAGAACTTGTGATAATGTGGCTGAAGGTACATTAGGCGGTCACTGGATAAAAAAATTACTGTAGGCCACAGGAGAACAGGTCCCAAAATTTAGGCATTCACCTGACAGAAAAGAAATTGTGACAATGTGGCTGGAGGTACATTAGGTTTTCGGTAGGCCAGTACAGGCCGCAATAATTAGGCATTAACCTAAACAGAAAATAACTTGTGATGATGCGGCTGAATGTACATTAGGCGGTCACTGGATAAAAATGTTACTGTAGGCCAGTACAGGCCCCAAAAATTAGGCATTCACCTGACAGAAAAGAAATTGTGATTATGTGGCTGGAGGTACATTAGGCGGTTACGATACAAATTTTACTGTAGGCCACGGGAGTACAGGCCCAAAAATTAGGCATTCACCTGACAGAAAGAAACTTGTGATGATGTGGCTGGAGGCACATTAGAAGGTCACTGGATAAAAATTTTACTGTAGGCCCGTACAGGCCCCAAAAATTAGGCATTCACCTGAAACAAAAGAACTTGTTTTTATTATGTGGCTGGAGGTACATTGGGTGGTCACTGGATAAAAATTTTACTGTAGGCCAGTACAGGCCCCAAAAATTAGGCATTCATCTGACAGAAAAGAACTTGTGATGATGTGGCTGAAGGTACATTAGGTGGTCACTGGATAAAAGATTTACTGTAGGCCACTGGAGAACAGGCCCAAAAAATTAGGCATTCACCTAACAGAAAATAAATTGTTATTATGTGCTGGAGGTACATTAGGCGGTTACAATACAAATTTTACTGTAGGCCACTGGAGAAGAGGCCCCAAAAATTAGGCATTCATCTGACAGAAAAGAACTTGCGATGATGTGGCTGCAGGTAGTACATTGGGCGGTCACTGGATAAAAAATTTACTGTAGGCCAGTACAGGCCGCAAAAATTAGGCATTAACCTAAACAGAAAATAACTTGTGATTATGTGACTGGAGGTACATTAGGCGGTCACTGGATGGAAATTTTACTATAGGCCACTGGAGTACAGGCCCCAAAAATGAGGCATTCATCTGACAGAAAGGAACTTTGTGATGATGTGGCTGGAGGCACATTAGAAGGTTACTGGATCAAAAATTTACTGTAGGCCAGTACAGGCCCCAAAAATTTGGCATTCACCTGACAATAAATAACTTGTTATTATGTGGCTGGAAGTACATTGAGCGATCACTGGATAACATTTTTACTGTAGGCCACGGGAGTACAGGCCCCAAAAATTAGGCATTCATCTGACAGAAAAAAACTTGAGATGATATGGCTGGAGGTACATTAGGCGGTCACTGGATAAAATTTTTACTGTAGGCCACGGGAGTACAGGCCCCAAAAATTAGGCATTCACCTGACAGAAAGGAACTTTGTGATGATGTGGCTGGAGGCACATTAGAAGGTCACTGGATAAAAATGTTACTGTAGGCCAGTACAGGCCCCAAAAGTTTGGCATTCACCTGACAGAATAAAAAATTGTTATTATGTGCCTGGAGGTACATTGGGCGGTCACTGGATAACAATTTTACTGTAGGCCAGTACAGGCCCCATGAATTAGGCATTCATCTTAAAGAAAAGAACTTGTGATGATGTGGCTGATGGTACATTAATCGGTCACTGGATAAAAAATTTACTATTGGCCAGTGGAGTACAGGCCCCAAAAATTAGGCATTCACCTGACAGAAAAGAAATTGTGATTATGTGGCTGGAGGTACATTAGGCGGTTACAATACAAATTTTACTGTAGTCCAGTACAGGCCCCAAAAATTAGGCATTCATCTGACAGAAAGGAACTTGTGATGATGTGGCTGGAGGTACATTAGACGGTCACTGGATAAAAATTTTACTGTAGGCCACTGGAGTACAGGCCCCAATAATTAGGCATTCATCTGACAGATAAGAACTTGTGAAGATGTGGCTGGAGGTACATTAGGTAATCACTGGCTAAAAATTTCACTTTAGGCCAGTACAGGCCCCAAAAATTAGGCATTCACCTGACAGAAAAGAATTTGTGATGATGTGGCTGGAGGTACATTATGCGGTCACTGGATACAAATTTCACTGTAGGCCAGTACAGGCCCAAAAAACTAGCCATTCACCTGACAGAAAAGAACTTATGATGATGTGGCTAGAGGTGCATTAGGCGGTCACTGGACACAAATTTTAATTAAAATTAGGCATTCACCGGACAGTAAATGTCTTTTATGCCGCTATATATACATAAGACTAGGACCATACTTTGTTTTGGGTGGTGGTGGATATTTGTGGGCTGGCATGAGGAAATTCAATTACATGTGGTCTTGAATTCCTCAGAGATCCATGCCTCATTCATTTTTAGAAATGTGAAGTAGTCCACACTGTCGTGAGCTAGGCGAGTGCACTTATCAGTCACGAACCCCCCTGCTGCGCTGAATGCATTTTTGGACAGGACATTCGACGAGGGGCAAGCCAAGAGTTCCATGGCAAATTGTGCCAGCTCTGGCCAAAGGACAAGACTGCACATCCAGTAGTCCAGGGGTTCCTCACTTCTCAGAGCATCCACATCGGCTGTTAACCTGATATAGTCGGACACCTGTCGGTCAAGGCATTCCCTAAGGCCCGATCTGGAGGGCGGCTGTCGATGAGTTGGCTGAAAGAATGATCTCATATCCGAAGTGACGAACACATCTTCAAACCGCCCTCTTCCGGCACCTGTTTCGTTGTGGGTGGAATTTCCTCTGCCAGCGCCCACAACAGAAGAATGCAGCATCTCTTGCAGCAAGGCCTGGAAATGCTGCATTCTGTCACAACTCTGTGATGCTGGTAACATGTCCACCATTTTGTGTTTGCACTGGGGGTCTAAGTACGTTGCCACCCAGTACTGGTCCTTGCCCTTTATGCTTTTTATAATAGGGTCACTCTTCAAACACTGGAGCATGAAGGCCCTCATTTGTACTAAATTGGAAGCAGTGGAGCGCCCTGGCTCCTGCCTATCGCCCAGAATGTCGTCCTCAGTCTCCTTCCCCCAGCCACGGACAACACCAGGGATCCCCGAAATGTTTAAAGTCCCCCTCAATCCCTGCTCTTCTTGCTCCTCCTCCCCAAGCCACCATACTCCTCTGACTCATCTTCAGACTCCTGCTGACTTGTCTCAGGTGGAGTAGCCCCCCCCCAGGAATTCATTCAGCATTGTGATTTCCTCTTCTTCATTCAGCTCCTTCTCCTCGACGGCTTGATCAATGACATGACGCAATGCACGCTCCAGGAAGAAGGCATAAGGTACGATGTCACTGATGGTGCCCTGGCTGTGACTGACCAGTTTGGTGATCTCATCAAATGGCCGCAGAAGTCTGCATGCGTCGCACATGACGCGCAATGAAAAGAAACCAAGCTTCCCAGAACCTGTCCTGCTGCAGAGTTCGCACAAGAAGTCGTTAACGACATGTTTCTGCTGGAGCAGCCTATCAAGCAAATATAAAAGGTGGAGTACGTCGGACTGTCACAAATCAGATGTCTGACGGACAGGTGGTGTCGCCGCTGAACGTCAGCAAGGCGAGCCATGGCCATGCAAAATCTTCTTAATTGGCCAAAGATGTTCCTGGCCTGCCGCAAAAACATCCTAGACCCCGGGGTATTTGGCAACAAATCGCTGCACAACTAAGTTCAGGATGTGTGCCATGCACGGTATGTGTGAAATTTTGCCCTATTTCAACGTGATCAGCAGATTGGCACCATTGTTGCACACCACTTTACCAACTGTCAAATTGAGCGGGGTTAGCCACTGATCAGCCTGTGACTGCAGAGCTGAAAGCAGTGCAGGAAAGGTGTGGCTCTTGGCTTACAGGCACAACAGCCGCAGCACAGCATGGCAACGTCTCACCTGGCACGTCGAATAGGTTCTGGGGAGCTTGGGGGGTGCAGCGGAAGAGGAGGTAGCAGTGGAAAAGGAGGAGTCAGCAGAGGAGGAGACAGAGGATGGAAAAGGAGGAGGAGGAGAAGAGGCAGGCCATCCCGGGAGACTGCTGGAGATGCGGGTTGCATAGGGGTACATTGCCTTATATTTTCTGGGACTGCCCCAAGACATGCCCCTACTGGACTGGAGTAGGCACCCTCCTGAGTGATATTTTTGCAGTGGAAGTCCGACCTGACCCTATGTCCTTCCTGCCTAATGTGGTCCCGATTTAAGTAAAAAAACACTCACTTAAGTTATTACTATTGATACTAACAGCAGCTCGTTGTCTAATCTCCATAGCTTGGAAAAGCCCTGAACCACCACGGGTTTATGATTTGTACGCTAGGGTAACAGAGGTCCGAACAATGGAATACTCCACGGCCATGTTTCAGGACAAAATTGTACTCTTCAACGCCATATGGGACCTTTGGGATAATTACTGGTCCACGAGGCAACCTTAACGACCTAATGAGAAAGAGGTGTCGTCCCCCCTTGTGTCTTTGTCTTTGTTATTTGTCTTGTCTTTTGGATATTAGTTTGATGAAGCATTACTTATTGAGAAGCTCTGGGCTTTCGGGTCTCTAAGACACCTTCACTACTACTTGATGTCTTTTTGTTCTAGGATATGCTGCTCAGTAGTCCTTCTTTGGACTGATAGACACAGTTTCTCTTAGTACACTTTATTGTTATATTACCGCTTACTGCTCGGTTTCTCATTTTCCATCATTGAATATTATTGAGTGTTATAAGTGCTCAATCAATATGAATGTGATGCTTTACATGTTTCATCTTTTACCTTGTACTAATGTGCATGAATCTATTGTAGATGTGCATTGTCATTTCTATATTATTTAATAAATATACAATTATAAAAAAAAAAGAAGAGGCAGGCCTGCGTGCAATTTGTGGCGATAACACCAAATCCACACGTGTGCCACGAATTACATGCTTGACGGCTTTCAGAAGGTTCACCCAGAGGGCAGTAAAATGTATGTACCTTCCCTGCTCGTGTTTGCTAGACCACGTGTCTGTTGTCAGATGTATCTTGGTACCGACACTGTCTGCCAGAGATATATTCAATTGCCACTGAACGTGGCCATATAGCTCTGGGATGCCCTTCTGTGAGAAATATTTCCTTCCGGGGACCTTCCATTGCGGTGTGCTAATGGCCACAAATTTTCTAAAGACCTCCGAGTCCACCAGTTTATATGGCAGTAGTTGGCGGGCTAGCAGTTGCGACAAGCCAGCGGTCAGCCATTGGGAAAGAGGGTTATCCGGCGTCATCAACTTTTTACGCTTAAACATTTGGGCCACGGAAGCCTGCCTTCTGCCAGATGAACACGACAACGGCACGTGGAAGGTGGAGTGGAGGACAGGAGAGAGAGGAGAAGAGGCAGGACGTGGAGCGCCGGGAGTGTGGCTTTGTGGGTTCTGACAGCGTTGCTCCCACTGGGCTCGGTTATGGGAGGCCAGGTGCCTTCTTAAGGAGGTCATCCCTAGGTGAGTGATGTGCTCATCACAACTTATGCGTTGACAGCACAGGCTACAGGTGGCAATACTAATGTCAGCAGCTGACACGTTGAATAAAGCCCACACTGAGGAGCCATGTGCCGGCATCCTGGGAGCACCACAAGTGACCGTGCATGGTGGATGGCTCGCTCTAGATACATTTGCAGTCTGCTTTTTGCCTCCTGTGCCCTGCAAGCACTGCTTGCTTCTCCTCCTTCTCCTCCCTCTTTGCTGCTCTGTCTCTCCCTCTGAACTCCCCTCCTCTTCCTCTCTTGTGGGCACCCATGTGACATCCATCGACACATCATCATCATCACCTTCACCACCACTGACATTTGAGATCTCAAAGTAGGCAGCAACATTGGGGACCTCCCTCCTTGGGCTGATCTGGGTACTGTCATCAGACCGCTAGGTGGTGGCCGTTGCTACCTCCTCTTCCTCATCCAATGTCAAGAATGGCTGAGCATCAGTAAGGTCTGGGAATGGATGGGAAAATAATTCCTCTGACTTGAGTGGAGGGGCTATGGTGGTGGTGTATTTGGGGATGCACAAAGCAGCGAGTGAGAGGGTGCACATACAGAGGATAAGAAGGTTGCAAAAGTAGAAGGCTGAATGAGCCATTTAGCCAACTCTGGTGCATTCTTTGAAGTAATCGCACATGCCTTCACCAACTTCCCACTTAGGCCCCTGCCCAAACCCTCTTCCATTGCCTGTGATTTTCAAAATGACCCTGTGACTAAGTCCCTAGAGAAGAGCAGTATTTGTGGAAGCAGTTATATCGCAGGCCTCAATCAATATTTGTTGGAAGCAGGTATTTCCAACCCCTTTATCAGTATTTTGTGCAAGCAGGTATATCGCAGGCCTCAATTAGTATTTTGTGGAAGCAGGTATATCAAACCCCTTGATCAGTATTTTGTGGAAGAAGGTATTTCGCAGGCCACAGCTATCAGCCTATAGCAGGGCATTGTGGGAGTTGTAGTTTTACAACAGCCGGAGGGCCGCAGGTTGAGCATGCCTGGTTTAGTTCGTTATAGTCTTAGGCACGGGGACATGTGAATATCTACCATTGAGGTATGCACATGGGCTTAGCAGCCTAGGTAAAGTGTGTCAGGGATTGGTAAGTGGTGACCTTGTTTTCCCTAGCTTGTGGAGCCTAGTCCGTTGTTTAGTTTGTCTTTCAGTTTGTCTTTCAGTTTGTCTTTCAGTTTGCTGTTCCCTTCCCTACCTACCGTGACATTATAACCCGCCACTACCGTCATTTTGTTTCCCTTGTTCCGTGCATAATGGATCACTTTCCCTGATAGGTTTTTGTGATAACTTTGTCCTTTTCAGGAAGTCCTGTAAATTATATTTTCGTCTGCTTCCAATTTCATCTTGAGACGAGAGTTGGGATTATTATTTCTCTGTTAAAAGGTGACACTCAGTTCTGGGCTTTTTCTCTGCCGACTGGTTCTCAGTCCCTCCGGTCAGTGGATGAATTTTTTGGAGCCCTGGGCCTTATTTATGATGACCCTGACTGGGTCTCCATGGGTAAATCTATATTGCGCAGCTTGTGCCAAGGAGAACCTACTGCTGGGTCGTATTGTGCTGAATTTAGAAGATGGGCGACTGACTCGGATTGGAATGATCCTGCACTCCATAGTCAATTCTGTCAGGCGGTATCTGAGAGAATCAAAGATGCACTTGCATTTTATGAAAAACCTGATTTCTTGGAGGCGGCCATGTCTTTTGCCGTACGGATTGATAGACGTCTTAGGAAGAGATGCAAGGTTCCCTTCGGGCAGGGGGTAATGTCTGGTGGGGAATCAGTCCCTCCTGTCCCTTGGGGTACTCTGACACCTTAATTAGGTGCTGGAGAGGAGCCTATGCAATTGGGTCAGGTTACTTCTTGCTCTGGTAATAGGTATTTTAGGAAGCTGAATAGACTGTGTTACTTCTGTGGTAAAGAAGGTCATTTTGTTAATGTGTGCCCTTTTATTAAACCTCAAAGTGGTAATGAAAAACTATTAGGGGATCCCTTCAAAGAAAAAAAAACTCCCTTACTCTTGGTAGTGTGAATAGGGAGTCAGGGCAGGCATATTTGTATCAAACCTGCAGTACCCGATTCCTCCTGCCAGCCATGGTGGTGCTAGACTCTGGAAATTTAGAGTTAAAGGTATTTGTTGACAGTGGTGCAGGGGTTAATCTTATTGATTTTCAGTTTGTTCAGAGTCATGGTTTTAAAACTACCGCATTAAGCAAAGAGATACCTGTGTTTGCTAAAGATTCCGCCCCCCTCTCGCAAAGATGTCTAGCTCATATTGTTCAGGATATTTATTTGAGGGTGGGTGATTCTCATGTGGAGTTAATTTCTTGTTTTGTTATGAAAGGTTTGCCTGCTCCGATGGTTCTGGGTTTACCATGGTTGATAAAACATAACACTACCATTGACTGGCAAACAAGACACATCAGAAATTGGAGTGAATTTTGTATGGACAACTGTCTTAGTGCCTCTATTTCAGGGGTGGTCACTAAGGTGTTGCCTCAGTTTCTTTCCAATTTTTCGGATGTATTCTCGGAGGGTGGAGCTCAGGAGTTGCCCCCTCACCAGGAGTATGATTGTCCGGTCAATCTTATCCCCAGAGCAAAATGGACAAAATCTTGGTTATATAATATTTCTCAACCCGAAAGAGTAGCTATGCGGGAGTACATTGCCGAGAGTTTGGCAAAGGGACATATTAGACCATCTAAGTCTCCTATGGCCGCTGGCTTCTTTTTAGTAAAGGACAGATACCTTAGACTGTGCCTAGATTTCCGAGAACTGAATCTCATTACAGTCCATGATCCTTATCTCCTTCCTTTGATTCCAGATCTTTTTGATCAGATTGTTGGCGCTAAGGTGTTTTCTAAGTTGGATTTAAGAGGAGTTTATATTCTGATCAGAATCAGGGAAGGAGATGAGTGGAAAATGTCCTTCAATACCCCCGAGGGTCATTCGAGAACCTAGTCATGCCCTTTGGTTTAACTAATGCTCCAGCAGTCTTATAGCGCTTTATCGATTAAATTTTTCATCATTTGGTGGGGAGGTTTGTGGTTATTTACCTCGATGACATACTAATTTACTCACCCGATATGAAAACTCATCAGGATTGTTTGAGACAAGTGTTTTTGATCCTTCGGGAGAATAAATTGTATGCTAAGTTGGAAAAATGTGTGTTTGCTGTTCAGGACCTGCCGTTTTTGGAGTACTTGCTTTCTGCCTCCGGTTTACGTATGGATCCCGAAAAGGTCAGTGAGGTACTGGAATGGGATCGGCCAGAGAATCAGAAAGCCCTGATGCGTTTTTTAGGATTTACTAATTACTACAGAAAATTAATCCTGAATTATTACACCATTGTCAAACCTTTCACAGATATGACTAGGAAGGGCGCTGACTTCTCTGTCTGGTCAGATGAGGCATTAAAGGCTTTTTCTGCCATTAAGAAATGTTTTGCTTCTGCGCACATTCTGATGCAACCTGATGTGACTTAACCCTTTATTGTGGAGGTTGACACGGCAGAAGTGGGAGTCGGAGCAGTCTTGTCGCAGGGTCCTTCTCCTAGCAAATGGCGACCGTGTCCTTTTTTCTCTAAGAAACTCTTGGCCGCCGAGACAAATTATGATGTTGGGAATAGAGAGTTGTTTGCCATCAAATTGGTCTTTGAAAAGTGGCGCCATTGGCTAGAAGGGGCTACCCATCCGATTACAGTTTTACTGACCATAAGAATCTGGCCTACCTGCAATCTGCAAAGAGTTTAAATCCTAAGCAGGCTAGATGGTCATTGATTTTTACCATGTTCAAGTTTGTGGTCACCTATCACCCTGGGATTAAAAACGTCAAAGCAGATGCGTTGTCACGTAGCTTTCCGGGGGGGAAGGGGGTCGGAGGATCCCACTCTAATTTTGGCTGATGGGGTGGTGGTTTCCGCTCTTTACCCCGAGCTGGAGACAGAAGTGTTGGGGGCTCATGAGAAGGCACCTGATTCTTGTCCTCCAGGCAAGTTGTTTGTTCCTTCTGAACTGCGATACAAAGTGTTCAAGGAACATCATGATACTGTCCTTGCGGGACATCCTGGAAGTAGATCCACTGTAGATCTTATTTCCTGGAGATTCTGGTGGCCTGGGTTACGTAATAGTGTTGAGAGTTATGTAGCTGCTTGTGAGACCTGTGCACTCGTGAAGGTGGCGCACACTCGGCCATCAGGATCTCTTCTTACTTTGTCCATCCCATCTTGTCCTTGGACTTTGTCCATGGACTTCATTACTGATTTGCCAAGTTCCTCTGGGAAAACTGTGATTTTAGTGGTAGTGGACCGCTTCAGCAAGATGGCTCATTTTGTACCATTATCAGGTTTGCCCAATGCGAAAACTCTTGCTCAGGTTGTTATTGACAACATTGCAAAATTACATTGCATTCCCTCTGATGTGGTGTCTGACAAGGGGACACAATTTGTTTCCAGGTTTTGGGGGCGTTTTGTTCTCGTCTGGGTATTCAGTTGTCTTTCTCTTCGGCTTTCCATCCTCATTCGAATGGTCAAACCGAACGCACTAACCAAAACCTGGAGATCTATTTGAGGTGTTTTGTTGCTAAAAATCTGGATAACTGGTCCTCGTTCTTGTCTTTAGCTGAGTTTGCCTTGAACAACCATAGGCAGGAGTCAACTGATAAAGTCACCATTTTTTGGTGCATATGGTTTTCATATCATTTCCCTCAGTTTGGTACTTTTTCTGGGACTGAATCTTCTGATATACTAGAAGAGGAGAGATTCTCTTCCTCCTTGTCATCTATCTGGTGGAAGATTCAAGTTAATTTGAACAAAAAAAATGGGTGAAAGATATAAACGGATGGCTGACAAGAGACGTATGACTGGTCCGGACCTGTGTGTGGGTGATTTGGTGTGGTTGTCTTCTAAAAACATTAAGCTGAAGGTACCCTTTTGGAAATTGGGTCCAAGATTTATTGGCCCTTGCAAAATCTCGGCCATTGTCAATCCGGTGGTGTTTTGTCTGGAACTTCCGCAGGCCTGGAAGATCCATAATGTGTATCACAGGTCCTTGTTGAAGAAATATGTGGAACCTGCAGAACCATCTCATTTGCCTCCTCCTCCTGTTTTGGTTGATGGTAATCTGGAGTTTCAGACTCTTGAATTCTCAATTCACGTGTTCTTCGGGGTTCTCTTCAGTGCCTCGGGCATTGGAGGGGATACGGCCCTGAGGAAAGAATGTGGTTCCGGCTACCAATGTTAACGCTAGCCACCTTGCTAATGTCTTTCACAGGGCACACCCTGGTAAAGTTGGGTCTGGGTGTCCAGAGGTCACCCGTAGAGGGGGGGTTACTATCACGCCCTGCCCTGTGGGTGTTCTGAGATGATCTGTCAGAGTTGCTGCACCTGACTCGATCTGACAGTTTGTTTTGTTTTGGGTTTAAACAGAATCCCACCTCCTTTTTGGTGTGGTTTGTTTGGTCATTGGAGAGGCTATTTATTCCTCCCTCTCCCTATAGCCTTTGCCGGGTATAGTGCTACCTTGTGTCTACCTGGAGTGTGGTTCTAGTTGAAGTCCTGTTCATCCATCATCCATCAATCTCAGAAGTTAAGTGTTCAGCTTGTTGTATTTTGTATTCCCCCACCTTTGTTGTTTACTAGGCCTCAGCGAGACGCTGGTTCCTTCACCAGGGAAGAAGAGGGTTGTCTCTGCCCTGTCATTACCATTAGGGCATCCGAGGGCCAGCAGGTTTTTCTAGGCTCTACCATCGAGAGGTGCCCATACGGATAGGAGTTAGGGCCAGGAGCAGAGTTTTATAGGTGGTGACCCTTTTCCTTCCCTAGCGGTGAGGCCTAGTGTCTTTTCCCTTCCTTCTTGTTGTCTCTTGGTGTTCTCTCCTACTACATCCATGACAATAAGTCTTTCCCCTTCTTTTTCCCCTTTTGGTTTTAATTTGGTCTAGGCCTCTAGTGGGGACGCTAGCGCTTTCAGTGGTGAATGCGTTGGGTGTCTCTTACCCTTTTTTTCCCTATTGCTGAGGGTCTGTTTAGTGTGTTATAGTCTTACGCACGGGGACATGTGTATATCTACCATTGAGGTATGCACATGGACTTAGCAGCCTAGGGAAAGTGTGTCAGCGATTGCTAGCTGGTGACCTTGTTTTTCCCTATCTTGTGGGGCCTAGTCCGTTGTTTAGTTTGTCTTTCAGTTTCCTGTTCCCTTCCCTACCTATCGTGACAGCAGGTATATCATTCCACTTAATCAGTATTTTGTGGAAGCAGGTATATCACAGCCCTCAATCAGTACTTTGTGGAAGCAGGTATATCACAGGCCTCAATCAATACTTTGTAGAAGCAGGTATATCAATTGCCTTAATCAGTATTTTGTGGAAGCAGGTATATAGCAGCCCTCAATTAGTATTTTGTGGAAGCAGGAATATCAATTCGCTTAATTAGTATTTTATGGAAGAAGGTATATCGCAGGCCTCAATCAATATTTTGTGGAGTCAAGTATATCAAACCCCTTAATCAGTATTTTGAGGAAGCAGGTATCTCACAGGCCTCAATCAATATTTGGAGGAAACAGGTATATAAATCCTCTTAATCAGTATTTTTTTGAATCAGGAATATCGTAGCCTTCAATCAGTATTTTGTGGAAGCAGGTATATCGCAGGCCTCAATCAATATTTGGTGGAAACAGGAATATCAATCCCCTTAATCAGTATTTTGTGGAAACAGTTATCTCGTAGGCCTCAATCAATATTTGGTGGAAGTATGAATATCAATCCCCTTAATCAGTATTTTGTGGAAGCAGGTATATCGCAGGCCTCAATCAATATTTGGTAGAAACAGGTATATCAAACCCCTTAATCAGTATTTTGTGGAAGCAGGTATATCGTAGGCCTCAATCAATATTTGGTGGAAAAAGGTATATAAATCCTCTTAATCAGTATTTTGTTGAAGCAGGTATATCGTAGCCCTCAATCAGTATTTTGTGGAAGCAGGTATATCGCAGCCCTCAATAAGTATTTTGTGGAAGCAGGTATCTCCTAGGCTTCAATCAATATTTGGTGGAAGCAGGTATATCAATTCCCTTAATCAGTATTTTGTGGAAGCAGGTATATCGCAGGCCTCAATCAATATTTTGTGGAAGCAGGTATATCGCAGCCCTCAATAAGTATTTTGTGGAAGCAGGTATCTCCTAGGCTTCAATCAATATTTGGTGGAAGCAGGTATATCAATTCCCTTAATCAGTATTTTATGGAAGCAGGTATATTATAGCCCTCAATCAGTATTTTGTGGAAGCAGGTATATCGCAGCCCTCAATCAGTATATTGCGGAAGCAGGTATCTCATAGGCTTCAATCAATATTTGGTGGAAGCAGGCATATCAAACCCCTTAATCAGTATTTTCTGGAAGCAGGTATATCGCACCCCTGAAGCAATATTTGGTGGAAGCAGGTATATCAAACCATTTAATCAGTGTTTTGTAGAAGCAGTTATATCACACCCCTCCATTATTTTTTTGCCACAACAGTTATATCACACCACCTTGTTTATTTGGGGCCACAGGTATATCGTAGCCCTCAATCAGTATTTTGTGGAAGAATTTATATCAAACCTTTTAATTAGTTTTTGGGGGGCAATAGGTATATCACACCCATTGCAAATAGTTGTTTGTAAATAGCGCCTGTCCCTCTATATAGCTGCATTATCGCAGTAGAACCACACACAACTGCTGCACAATACAAATGCACTATATACTTTTTATATTAGAAAGAATATTATAGGTATATCACACCCCTCCATCAGTTTTTTGGGGGGTGACAGGTATATCAGACCCGTTGCAATTAGTTGTTCCAATAGTGCTTGTCCCTCTATATACCTGCGGTATCACAGCAGAACACAACTGCTGCACCATACAAATGCACTATGTTAGAAAGTATATTATAAATATATCCACCCCTCAGTATATCACATATATCCATAGCACACCTACACCAATGCTTAAAAGGAATTTGTTGGCCCTATTTGCTAGCGTTTGGTGTCCCTAACAGCCTGTCTCTGCTCCATAAAGCAACCTCTCCCTACACTGGCAAAACACAGAATGTGAAATGGCTGCCAGATCGGGTTCTGTGATAGGCTGGGGCAGTGTCCATGTGCTGAAACGTCTCAATTGGCTGTCCTGTCCCACCTGATGGATGTGTCATGGGTAGAGTTGAGCGGACACCTGGATGTTCGGGTTCAAGAAGTTCGGCCGAACTTCCCGGAAATGTTCGGGTTCGGGATCCGAACCCGATCCGAACTTCGTCCCGAACCCGAACCCCATTGAAGTCAATGGGGACCCGAACTTTTCGGCACTAAAAATGCTGTAAAACAGCCCAGGAAAGGGCTAGAGGGCTGCGAAAGGCAGCAACATGTAGGTAAATCCCATGCAAACAAATGTGGATAGGGAAATGAATAAAAATAAAATAAATAAAAATTAACCAATATCAATTGGAGAGAGGTCCCATAGCAGAGAATCTGGCTTCACGTCACCCACCACTGGAACAGTCCATTCTCAGATATTTAGGCCCCGGCACCCAGGCAGAGGAGAGAGGTCCTGTAACAGAGAATCTGGCTTCATGTCAGCAGAGAATCAGTCTGCATGTCATAGCAGAGAATCAGGCTTCACGTCAGCCACCACTGCAACAGTCCATTGGCATATATTTAGGCCCAGCACCCAGGCAGAGGAGAGAGGTCCCGTAACAGAGGATCTGGCTTCATGTCAGCAGAGAATCAGTCTGCATGTCATAGCAGAGAATCAGGCTTCATGTCAGCCACCACTGCAACAGTCCATTGGCATATATTTAGGCCCAGCACCCAGGAAGAGGAGAGAGGTCCCGTAACAGAGGATCTGGCTTCATGTCAGCAGAGAATCAGTCTGCATGTCATAGCAGAGAATCAGGCTTCACGTCAGCCACCACTGCAACAGTCCATTGTCAGATATTTAGGCCCAGCACACAGGCAGAGGAGAGAGGTCCCGTAACAGAGAATCTGTCTTCATGTCAGCAGAGAATCAGTCTGCATGTCATAGCAGAGAATCAGGCTTCACGTCAGCCACCAGTGCAACAGTCCATTGTCATATATTCAGGCCCAGCACCCAGGCAGAGGAGAGAGGTCCCGTAACAAAGACTCTGGCTTCATGTCAGCAGAGAATCAATCTGCATGTCATAGCAAAGAATCAGGCTTCACGTCAGCCACCTGTGCAACAGTCCATTGTCATATATTTAGGCCCAGCACCCAGGCAGAGGAGAGAGGTCCCGTAACAGAGGAGCTGGTTCATGTCAGCAGAGAATCAGTCTGCATGTCATAGCAGAGACTCAGGCTTCACGTCAGCCACCACTGCAACAGTCTATTGGCATATATTTAGGCCCAGCACCCAGGCAGAGGAGAGAGGTCCCGTAACAGAGGATCTGTCTTCATGTCAGCAGAGAATCAGGCTTCACGTCAGCTAACACTGCAACAGTCCATTGGCATATATTTAGGCCCAGCACACAGGCAGAGGAGAGAGGTCCCGTAACAGAGAATCTGTCTTCATGTCAGCAGAGAATTAGTCTGCATGTCATAGCAGAGAATCAGGCTTCATGTCAGACACCACTGCAATAGTCCATTGTCAGATATTTAGGCCCAGCACCCAGGCAGAGGAGAGAGGTCCCGTAACAGAGAATCTGTCTTCATGTCAGCAGAGAATCAGTCTGCATGTCATAGCAGAGAATCAGGCTTCACGTCACCCAACATTGGAACAGTCCATTGGCATATATTTAGGCCCAGGCACCCAGGCAGAGGAGAGAGGTCCCGTAACAGAGAATCTGTCTTCATGTCAGCAGAGAATCAGTCTGCATGTCATAGCAGAGAATCAGGCTTCACGTCACCCAACATTGGAACAGTCCATTGGCATATATTTAGGCCCAGGCACCCAGGCAGAGGAGAGAGGTCCCGTAACAGAGAATCTGTCTTCATGTCAGCAGAGAATCAGTCTGCATGTCATAGCAGAGAATCAGGCTTCACGTCACCCAACATTGGAACAGTCCATTGGCATATATGTAGGCCCAGGCACCCAGGCAGAGGAGAGAGGTCCCGTAACAGAGAATCTGTCTTCATGTTAGCAGAGAACCAGTTTGCATGTCATAGCAGAGAATCAGGCTTCACGTCAGCCACCACTGTAACAGTCCATTGGCATATATTTAGGCCCAGCACCCAGGCAGAGGAGAGAGGTCCCGTAACAGAGGATCTGGCTTCATGTCAGCAGAGATTCAGTCTGCATGTCATAGCAGAGACTCAGGCTTCACGTCAGCCACCACTGCAACAGTCTATTGGCATATATTTAGGCCCAGCACCCAGGCAGAGGAGAGAGGTCCCGTAACAGAGGATCTGTCTTCATGTCAGCAGAGAATCAGGCTTCACGTCAGCTAACACTGCAACAGTCCATTGGCATATATTTAGGCCCAGCACACAGGCAGAGGAGAGAGGTCCCATAACAGAGAATCTGTCTTCATGTCAGCAGAGAATTAGTCTGCATGTCATAGCAGAGAATCAGGCTTCATGTCAGACACCACTGCAACAGTCCATTGTCAGATATTTAGGCCCAGCACCCAGGCAGAGGAGAGAGGTCCCGTAACAGAGAATCTGTCTTCATGTCAGCAGAGAATCAGTCTGCATGTCATAGCAGAGAATCAGGCTTCACGTCACCCAACATTGGAACAGTCCATTGGCATATATTTAGGCCCAGGCACCCAGGCAGAGGAGAGAGGTCCCGTAACAGAGAATCTGTCTTCATGTCAGCAGAGAATCAGTCTGCATGTCATAGCAGAGAATCAGGCTTCACGTCACCCAACATTGGAACAGTCCATTGGCATATATTTAGGCCCAGGCACCCAGGCAGAGGAGAGAGGTCCCGTAACAGAGAATCTGTCTTCATGTCAGCAGAGAATCAGTCTGCATGTCATAGCAGAGAATCAGGCTTCACGTCACCCAACATTGGAACAGTCCATTGGCATATATTTAGGCCCAGGCACCCAGGCAGAGGAGAGAGGTCCCGTAACAGAGAATCTGTCTTCATGTCAGCAGAGAATCAGTCTGCATGTCATAGCAGAGAATCAGGCTTCACGTCACCCAACATTGGAACAGTCCATTGGCATATATGTAGGCCCAGGCACCCAGGCAGAGGAGAGAGGTCCCGTAACAGAGAATCTGTCTTCATGTTAGCAGAGAACCAGTTTGCATGTCATAGCAGAGAATCAGGCTTCACGTCAGCCACCACTGTAACAGTCCATTGGCATATATTTAGGCCCAGCACCCAGGCAGAGGAGAGAGGTCCCGTAACAGAGGATCTGGCTTCATGTCAGCAGAGATTCAGTCTGCATGTCATAGCAGAGACTCAGGCTTCACGTCAGCCACCACTGCAACAGTCTATTGGCATATATTTAGGCCCAGCACCCAGGCAGAGGAGAGAGGTCCCGTAACAGAGGATCTGTCTTCATGTCAGCAGAGAATCAGGCTTCACGTCAGCTAACACTGCAACAGTCCATTGGCATATATTTAGGCCCAGCACACAGGCAGAGGAGAGAGGTCCCATAACAGAGAATCTGTCTTCATGTCAGCAGAGAATTAGTCTGCATGTCATAGCAGAGAATCAGGCTTCATGTCAGACACCACTGCAACAGTCCATTGTCAGATATTTAGGCCCAGCACCCAGGCAGAGGAGAGAGGTCCCGTAACAGAGAATCTGTCTTCATGTCAGCAGAGAATCAGTCTGCATGTCATAGCAGAGAATCAGGCTTCACGTCACCCAACATTGGAACAGTCCATTGGCATATATTTAGGCCCAGGCACCCAGGCAGAGGAGAGAGGTCCCGTAACAGAGAATCTGTCTTCATGTCAGCAGAGAATCAGTCTGCATGTCATAGCAGAGAATCAGGCTTCACGTCACCCAACATTGGAACAGTCCATTGGCATATATTTAGGCCCAGGCACCCAGGCAGAGGAGAGAGGTCCCGTAACAGAGAATCTGTCTTCATGTCAGCAGAGAATCAGTCTGCATGTCATAGCAGAGAATCAGGCTTCACGTCACCCAACATTGGAACAGTCCATTGGCATATATTTAGGCCCAGGCACCCAGGCAGAGGAGAGAGGTCCTGTAACAGAGAATCTGTCTTCATGTCAGCAGAGAATCAGTCTGCATGTCATAGCAGAGAATCAGGCTTCACGTCAGCCACCACTGCAACAGTCCATTGTCAGATATTTAGGCCCAGCACACAGGCAGAGGAGAGAGGTCCCGTAACAGAGAATCTGTCTTCATGTCAGCAGAGAATCAGTCTGCATGTCATAACAGAGAATCAGGCTTCACGTCAGCCACCACTGCAACAGTCCATTGGCATATATTTAAGCACAGGCACCCAGGCAGAGGAGAGAGGTCCCGTAACAGAGAATCTGTCTTCATGTCAGCAGAGAATTAGTCTGCATGTCATAGCAGAGAATCAGGCTTCACGTCACCCAACATTGGAACAGTCCATTGGCATATATTTAGGCCCCGGCACCCAGACAGAGGAGAGGTTCTTTCAACTTTGGGTAGCCTCGCAATATAATGGTAAAATGAAAATAAAAATAGGATTGAATGAGGAAGTGCCCTGGAGTACAATAATATATGGTTAAGGGGAGGTAGTTAATGTCTAATCTGCACAAGGGACGGACAGGGCCTGTGGGATCCATGCCTGGTTCATTTTTATGAACGTCAGCTTGTACACATTGGCTGTAGACAGGCGGCTGCGTTTGTCTGTAATGACGCCCCCTGCCGTGCTGAATACACGTTCAGACAAAACGCTGGCCGCCGGGCATGCCAGCACCTCCAGGGCATAAAATGCTAGCTCTGGCCACGTGGACAATTTAGAGACCCAGAAGTTGAATGGCGCCGAACCATCAGTCAGTACGTGGAGGGGTGTGCTCACGTACTGTTCCACCATGTTAGTGAAATGTTGCCTCCTGCTAACACGTTGCGTATCAGGTGGTGGTGCAGTTAGCTGTGGCGTGTTGACAAAACTTTTCCACATCTCTGCCATGCTAACCCTGCCCTCAGAGGAGCTGGCCGTGACACAGCTGCCTTGGCGACCTCTTGCTCCTCCTCTGCCTTGGCCTTGGGCTTCCACTTGTTCCCCTGTGACATTTGGGAATGCTCTCAGTAGCGCGTCTACCAACGTGCGCTTGTACTCGCGCATCTTCCTATCACGCTCCAGTGCAGGAAGTAAGGTGGGCACATTGTCTTTGTAGCGTGGATCCAGCAGGGTGGCAACCCAGTAGTCCGCACACGTTAAAATGTGGGCAACTCTGCTGTCGTTGCGCAGGCACTGCAGCATGTAGTCGCTCATGTGTGCCAGGCTGCCCAGGGGTAAGGACAAGCTGTCCTCTGTGGGAGGCGTATCGTCATCGTCCTGCCTTTCCCCTCAGCCACGCACCAGTGATGGGCCCGAGCTGCGTTGGGTGCCACCCCGCTGTGACCATGCTTCATCCTCATCCTCCTCCACCTCCTCCTCATCCTCGTCCTCCTCGTCCTCCAGTAGTGGGCCCTGGCGGGCCACATTGGTACCTGGCCTCTGGTGTTGCAAAAAACCTCCCTCTGAGTCACTTCGAAGAGACTGGCCTGAAAGTGCTAAAATTGACCCCTCTTCCTCCTCCTCCTCCTCCTCCTGTGCCACCTCCTCTTCCATCATCGCCCTAAGTGTTTTCTCAAGGAGACATAGAAGTGGTATTGTAACGCTGATAACGACGTCATCGCCACTGGCCATGTTGGTGGAGTACTCGAAACAGCACAACAGGGCACACAGGTCTCGCATGGAGGCCCAGTCATTGGTGGTGAAGTGGTGCTGTTCCGCAGTGCGACTGACCCGTGCGTGCTGAAGCTGAAACTCCACTATGGCCTGCTGCTGCTCGCACAGTCTGTCCAGCATGTGCAAGGTGGAGTTCCACCTGGTGGGCACGTCGCATATGAGGCGGTGAGCGGGAAGGCCGAAGTTACGCTGTAGCACAGACTGGCGAGCAGCGGCAGGATGTGAACGCCGGAAGCGCGAACAGACGGCCCGCACTTTATGCAGCAGCTCTGACATGTCGGGGTAGTTGTGAATGAACTTCTGCACCACCAAATTCAGCACATGCGCCAGGCAAGGGATGTGCGTCAAACGGCTAGTCCCAGAGCTGCAACGAGATTTCGCCCATTATCGCACACCACCAGGCCGGGCTTGAGGCTCACCGGCAGCAACCACTCGTCGGCCTGTTGTTCTATACCACGCCACAACTCCTGTGCGGTGTGGGTCCTGTCCCCCAAACATATGAGTTTCAGAATGGCCTGCTGACGTTTACCCCGGGCTGTGCTGAAGTTGGTGGTGAAGGTGTGTGGCTGACTGGATGAGCAGGTGGAAGAAGAGGAGGAGGAAGCCGAGAAGGAGGAGGTGGCAACAGGAGGCAAAGAATGTTGCCCTGCGATCCTTGGCGGCGGAAGGACGTACACCAAACAGCTCTCCGCCTGGGGTCCAGCTGCCACTACATTTACCCAGTGTGCAGTTAGGGAGATATAGCGTCCCTGGCCGTGCTTACTGGTCCACGTATCTGTGGTTAGGTGGACCTTGCTACAGATGGCGTTGCGCAGTGCACACTTGATTTTATCGGATACTTGGTTGTGCAGGGAAGGCACGGCTCTCTTGGAGAAGTAATGGCGGCTGAGAACGACTGAAGCTGTCTGTGTCCACCAGCCTAAATGACAGCATTTCATAGGCCAGTAGTTTAGAAATGCTGGCATTCAGGGCCAGGGATCGAGGGTGGCTAGGTGGGAATTTACGCTTTCTCTCAAATGTTTTTGAGATGGAGAGCTGAACGCTGCCGTGTAACATGGTTGAGACGCTTGGTGACGGAGGTTGTGGTGGTGTTGGTGGTACATCCCCTGTTTGCTGGGCGGCAGGTGCCAACGTTCCTCCAGAGGCGGAGGAAGAGGCCGAGGCGGCAGCAGCAGAAGAGGCCGAGGCGGCAGCAGCAGAAGAGGTAGCAGGGGGAGCCTGAGCGACTTCCTTGTTTTTAAGGTGTTTACTCCACTGCAGTTCATGCTTTGCATGCAGGTGCCTGGTCATGCAGGTTGTGCTCAGGTTCAGAACGTTAATGCCTCGCTTCAGGCTCTGATGGCACAGCGTGCAAACCACTCGGGTCTTGTCGTCAGCACATTGTTTGAAGAAGTGCCATGCCAGGGAACTCCTTGAAGCTGTCTTTGGGGTGCTCGGTCCAAGATGGCGGCGGTCAGTAGCAGGCGGAGTCTCTTGGCGGCGGGTGTTCTGCTTTTGCCCACTGCTCCCTCTTTTGCTACGCTGTTGGCTCGGTCTCACCACTGCCTCTTCCTCCAAACTGTGAAAGTCAGTGGCACGACCTTCATTCCATGTGGGGTCTAGGACCTCATCGTCCCCTGCATCGTCTTCCACCCAGTCTTGATCCCTGACCTCCTGTTCAGTCTGCACACTGCAGAAAGACGCAGCAGTTGGCACCTGTGTTTCGTCATCATCAGAGACATGCTGAGGTGGTATTCCCATGTCCTCATCATCAGGAAACATAAGTGGTTGTGCGTCAGTGCAGTCTATGTCTTCCACCGCTGGGGAAGGGCTAGGTGGATGCCCTTGGGAAACCCTGCCAGCGGAGTCTTCAAACAGCATAAGAGACTGCTGCATAACTTGAGGCTCAGACAGTTTCCTTGATATGCATGGGGGTGATGTGACAGACTGATGGGGTTGGTTTTCAGGCGCCATCTGTGCGCTTTCTGCAGAAGACTGGGTGGGAGATAATGTGAACGTGCTGGATCCACTGTCGGCCACCCAATTGACTAATGCCTGTACCTGCTCAGGCCTTACCATCCTTAGAACTGCATTGGGCCCCACCATATATCGCTGTAAATTCTGGCGGCTACTGGGACCTGAGGTAGTTGGTACACTAGGACGTGTGGATGTGGCAGAACGGCCACGTCCTCTCCGAGCACCAGAGGGTCCACTAACACCACCACGACCATGTCCACGTCCGCGTCCCTTACTAGATGTTTTCCTCATTGTTATCGTTCACCACAACAACAAAAATATTATTTGGCCCAATGTATTGTATTCAAATTCAGCTGAATATAAATTTGAGGCCTAGTATTTAGGCGCTGGGTGACAGGTATAGATTTACTAACAGAATTAGACTTGGAAATGCACAGTAGCGTGTGTGTGAAGTTATTCTGAATGACCCTATGTGCACCTTGAATATTATATACCCTTTTAGGGATGTATTTAAACTAGGCCTGATACAGCAGAAACCACTAAATTAGGAAATTGCTAAATTGGGAATTGTATTTCAACCCAGAACAAAAAATGTGCTTTGACGGACACTAAATAACTTGCCCAGCCAGAACAGTACACCAGTAACGACAGATTTAGCGGGATATAAATTTGAGGCCTAGTATTTAGGCGCTGGGTGACAGGTATAGATTTACTGACAGAATAAGACTTGGAAATGCACAGTAGCGTGTGTGTGAAGTTATTCTGAATGACCCTATGTGCACCTTGAATATTATATACCCTTTTAGGGATAGATTTCAAATAGCTCTGATACAGCAGAAACCACTAAATTAGGAAATTGCTAAATTGGGAATTGTATTTCAACCCAGAACAAAAAATGTGCTTTGACGGACACTAAATAACTTGCCCAGCCAGAACAGTACAGCGGTAACGACAGATTTAGCGGGATATAAATTTGAGGCCTAGTATTTAGGCGCTGGGTGACAGGTATAGATTTACTGACAGAATTAGACTGGGATATGGCCAAAAAATAACCACACTATTGCTGGTTAAATGCACTTGGTGTGACAGCTTGACCAACCAGACTACTGAGGGTTAAATGCACTTGGTGACGGGCGCAGCTTGCCCCTGATGTAGTATATGGCCAAAAAATAAACAGACTATTGCTGGTTAAATGCACTTGGTATGACAGCTTCACCCTGATGTATGCTTTAGCCAAAAAACAACCACACCATTGAGGGTTAAATGCACTTGGTGACAGGCGCAGCTTGCCCCTGATGTAGTATATGGCCAAATAATAAACAGACTATTGCTGGTTAAATGCACTTGGTGTGACAGCTTCACCCTGATGTAGGCTTTAGCCAAAAAACAACCACACCATTGAGGGTTAAATGCACTTGGTGACAGGCGCAGCTTGCCCCTGATGTAGTATATGGCCAAAAAATAAACAGACTATTGCTGGTTAAATGCACTTGGTGTGACAGCTTCACCCTGATGTAGGCTTTAGCCAAAAAACAACCACACCATTGAGGGTTAAATGCACTTGGTGACAGGCGCAGCTTGCACCTGATGTAGTATATGGCCAAAAAATAAACAGACTATTGCTGGGTAAATGCACTTGGTGTGACAGCTTCACCCTGATGTAGGCTTTAGCCAAAAAACAACCACACCATTGAGGGTTAAATGCACTTGGTCGCAGCTTGTGCTGGCGCACCACAAGACACAAAATGGCCGCCGATCACCCCAGAAAAAAGTGACTGACAAACGGTCTGGGCAGCCTAAAAACAGTGAGCAATTGAGTATCAGCAGCTCAATGACCCACAGCTGCAGATCGATCAATAATTAAGTCCTTTGGAGGAGTTAATCTGCCTAATCTCGCCCTACTGTCGCAGCCGCAACCTCTCCCTACACTAATCAGAGCAGAGTGACGGGCGGCGCTATGTGACTCCAGCTTAAATAGAGGCTGGGTCACATGGTGCTCTGGCCAATCACAGCCATGCCAATAGTAGGCATGGCTGTGATGGCCTCTTGGGGCAAGTAGTATGACGCTTGTTGATTGGCTGCTTTGCAGCCTTTCAAAAAGCGCCAAGAAAGCATCAAAAAGCGCCAAGAAAGCGACGAACACCGAACCCGAACCTGGACTTTTACGAAAATGTCCGGGTTCGGGTCCGTGTCACGGACACCCCAAAATTCGGTACGAACCCGAACTATACAGTTCGAGTTCGCTCATCCCTAGTGACAGGTATAGGTTTACTGATCGAATTAGACTTGGAAATGCACAGTAGCGTGTGTGTGAAGTTATTCTGAAAGTTATTCTTTCCTCATTGTTATCGTTCACCACAACAACAAAAATATTATTTGGCCCAATGTATTGTATTCAAATTCAGCTGAATATAAATTTGAGGCCTAGTATTTAGGCGCTGGGTGACAGGTATAGATTTACTGACAGAATTAGACTTGGAAATGCACAGTAGCGTGTGTGTGAAGTTATTCTGAATGACCCTATGTGCACCTTGAATATTATATACCCTTTTAGGGATGTATTTAAACTAGGCCTGATACAGCAGAAACCACTAAATTAGGAAATTGCTAAATTGGGAATTGTATTTCAACCCAGAACAAAAAATGTGCTTTGACGGACACTAAATAACTTGCCCAGCCAGAACAGTACACCAGTAACGACAGATTTAGCGGGATATAAATTTGAGGCCTAGTATTTAGGCGCTGGGTGACAGGTATAGATTTACTGACAGAATAAGACTTGGAAATGCACAGTAGCGTGTGTGTGAAGTTATTCTGAATGACCCTATGTGCACCTTGAATATTATATACCCTTTTTAGGGATAGATTTCAAATAGCTCTGATACAGCAGAAACCACTAAATTAGGAAATTGCTAAATTGGGAATTGTATTTCAACCCAGAACAAAAAATGTGCTTTGACGGACACTAAATAACTTGCCCAGCCAGAACAGTACAGCGGTAACGACAGATTTAGCGGGATATAAATTTGAGGCCTAGTATTTAGGCGCTGGGTGACAGGTATAGATTTACTGACAGAATTAGACTGGGATATGGCCAAAAAATAACCACACTATTGCTGGTTAAATGCACTTGGTGTGACAGCTTGACCAACCAGACTACTGAGGGTTAAATGCACTTGGTGACGGGCGCAGCTTGCCCCTGATGTAGTATATGGCCAAAAAATAAACAGACTATTGCTGGTTAAATGCACTTGGTATGACAGCTTCACCCTGATGTATGCTTTAGCCAAAAAACAACCACACCATTGAGGGTTAAATGCACTTGGTGACAGGCGCAGCTTGCCCCTGATGTAGTATATGGCCAAAAAATAAACAGACTATTGCTGGTTAAATGCACTTGGTGTGACAGCTTCACCCTGATGTAGGCTTTAGCCAAAAAACAACCACACCATTGAGGGTTAAATGCACTTGGTGACAGGCGCAGCTTGCCCCTGATGTAGTATATGGCCAAAAAATAAACAGACTATTGCTGGTTAAATGCACTTGGTGTGACAGCTTTACCCTGATGTAGGCTTTAGCCAAAAAACAACCACACCATTGAGGGTTAAATGCACTTGGTGACAGGCGCAGCTTGCACCTGATGTAGTATATGGCCAAAAAATAAACAGACTATTGCTGGGTAAATGCACTTGGTGTGACAGCTTCACCCTGATGTAGGCTTTAGCCAAAAAACAACCACACCATTGAGGGTTAAATGCACTTGGTCGCAGCTTGTGCTGGCGCACCACAAGACACAAAATGGCCGCCGATCACCCCAGAAAAAAGTGACTGACAAACGGTCTGGGCAGCCTAAAAACAGTGAGCAATTGAGTATCAGCAGCTCAATGACCCACAGCTGCAGATCGATCAATAATCAAGTCCTTTGGAGGAGTTAATCTGCCTAATCCCGCCCTACTGTCGCAGCCGCAACCTCTCCCTACACTAATCAGAGCAGAGTGACGGGCGGCGCTATGTGACTCCAGCTTAAATAGAGGCTGGGTCACATGGTGCTCTGGCCAATCACAGCCATGCCAATAGTAGGCATGGCTGTGATGGCCTCTTGGGGCAAGTAGTATGACGCTTGTTGATTGGCTGCTTTGCAGCCTTTCAAAAAGCGCCAAGAAAGCATCAAAAAGCGCCAAGAAAGCGACGAACACCGAACCCGAACCTGGACTTTTACGAAAATGTCCGGGCTCGGGTCCGTGTCACGGACACCCCAAAATTCGGTACGAACCCGAACTATACAGTTCGAGTTCGCTCATCCCTAGTGACAGGTATAGGTTTACTGACCGAATTAGACTTGGAAATGCACAGTAGCGTGTGTGTGAAGTTATTCTGAAAGTTATTCTTTCCTCATTGTTATCGTTCACCACAACAACAAAAATATTATTTGGCCCAATGTATTGTATTCAAATTCAGCTGAATATAAATTTGAGGCCTAGTATTTAGGCGCTGGGTGACAGGTATAGATTTACTAACAGAATTAGACTTGGAAATGCACAGTAGCGTGTGTGTGAAGTTATTCTGAATGACCCTATGTGCACCTTGAATATTATATACCCTTTTAGGGGTGTATTTAAACTAGGCCTGATACAGCAGAAACCACTAAATTAGGAAATTGCTAAATTGGGAATTGTATTTCAACCCAGAACAAAAAATGTGCTTTGACGGACACTAAATAACTTGCCCAGCCAGAACAGTACACCAGTAACGACAGATTTAGCGGGATATAAATTTGAGGCCTAGTATTTAGGCGCTGGGTGACAGGTATAGATTTACTGACAGAATAAGACTTGGAAATGCACAGTACCGTGTGTGTGAAGTTATTCTGAATGACCCTATGTGCACCTTGAATATTATATACCCTTTTAGGGATAGATTTCAAATAGCTCTGATACAGCAGAAACCACTAAATTAGGAAATTGCTAAATTGGGAATTGTATTTCAACCCAGAACAAAAAATGTGCTTTGACGGACACTAAATAACTTTCCCAGCCACACCAGTAACGACAGATTTAGCTGGATATAAACTTGAGGCCTAGTAATTAGGCGCTGGGTGACCGGTATGGATTTACTGACAGAATTAGACTGGGATATGGCCAAAAAATAACCACACTATTGATGGTTAAATGCACTTGGTGTGACAGCTTGACCAACCACACTACTGAGGGTTAAATGCACTTGGTGACAAGGCGCAGCTTGCCCCTGATGTAGTATATGGCCAAAAAATAAACAGACTATTGCTGGTTAATAGTGTTGAGCGCGAATATTCGAATTGCGAATTTTTTTCTCGAATATCGCAATTTCGAGATTTCGCGAATATTTAATATATCGTTCTATATATTCGCGAATTCGAATATTCGTTTTTTTGTTTTTTTTTATTATTATATTTTTTTTCTTTCCCACTTCTCTAAAGTTGTTCTTACCTGTCCTTTGGATTCCTGGCTTCCTGGCTGCTCCAGTCAGTGGCGTTTTCAACTTACTGCTATATTCCATATTAGCTAAATTACAATCTAATCTATATGTGTATTTTACGAAATTTCGCAAATTGCGATGCGAGTAATATAACACGAAATAATCGCATGAAGATTTCAATTTAGCACTGCTGTATTTTCATATTCTAGCCTAATATGGAATATAGCTGTGCTAAGTTAGCACTGCTATATTCCATACTAGGCTAGAATATGGAATATAGCAGTGCTAAGTTGAAATCTTCATGCGATTATTTCGTGTTATATTACTCGCATCGCAATTTCGGCTTTTGCAAATGTTCTTAATATTGCTCTAACTTCGTCTTTTAGAATATTACGAATATTCTAAAAGACGAAGTTAGAGCAATATTACGAAATTTCGTAAAATACACATAGATTGTATTTAAGCTAATATACTGCTATAGTAATATTTTTTAATAGTGTACATATTTTACAAAACTTAAGTATGTAAAAATGTAAATGTAAAATATGTACACTATTAAAAAATATTACTATAGCAGTATATTAGCTTAAATACAATCTATGTGTATTTTACAAAATTTCGTAATATTGCTCTAACTTCGTCTTTTAGAAATTTCGTAATATTGCTCTAACTTCGTCTTTTAGAATATTTGTAATATTCTAAAAGACGAAGTTAGAGCAATATTAAGAACATTTGCAAAAGCCGAAATTGCGATGCGAGTAATATAATACGAAATAATCGCATGAAGATTTCAACTTAGCACTGCTATATTCCATATTCTAGCCTAGTATGGAATATAGCAGTGCTAACTTAGCACAGCTATATTCCATATTAGGCTAGAATATGGAATATAGCAGTGCTAAGTTGAAATCTTCATGCGATTATTTCGTATTATATTACTCGCATCGCAATTTCGGCTTTTGCAAATGTTCTTAATATTGCTCTAACTTCGTCTTTTAGAATATTACGAATATTCTAAAAGACGAAGTTAGAGCAATATTACGAAATTTCGTAAAATACACATAGATTGTATTTAAGCTAATATACTGCTATAGTAATATTTTTTAATAGTGTACATATTTTACAAAACTTAAGTTCAGAAGAGGCAAAAAAAATTTGAGGCAAAAAAAGGGATTATAGCACTATATTAGCTAAATTACAATCTATATGTGTATTTTACGAAATTTCGTAATATTGCTCTAACTTCTAAGAGACGAAGTTAGAGCAAATCACGAAATTTCGTAAAATACACATATTAGCCTAGCCATAGTCAATTAGCATAGGAACGTTGCCTTATACTATCAAGATAAATAATCGCAATACGCGGAAAAAAAATTTTGGTATATTATTTGCGATAATTGGAATAATTACGAATATTCGATTTCGACGAATAAAACACGAATATTCATTCGAATATTCGCAAAATATCGCAAAATCGAATATGGCACCTCCCGCTCATCACTACTGGTTAAATGCACTTGGTGTGACAGCTTGACCAACCACACTACTGAGGGTTAAATGCACTTGGTGACAGGCGCAGCTTGCCCCTGATGTAGTATATGGCCAAAAAATAAACAGACTATTGCTGGTTAAATGCACTTGGTGTGACAGCTTGACCAACCACACTACTGAGGGTTAAATGCACTTGGTGACAGGCGCAGCTTGCCCCTGATGTAGTATATGGCCAAAAAATAAACAGACTATTGCTGGTTAAATGCACTTGGTGTGACAGCTTCACCCTGATGTAGGCTTTAGCCAAAAAACAACCACACCATTGAGGGTTAAATGCACTTGGTGACAGCTTGCCCCTGATGTAGTATATGGCCAAAAAATAAACAGACTATTGCTGGTTAAATGCACTTGGTGTGACAGCTTCACTCTGATGTAGGATTTAGCCAAAAAACAACCACACCATTGAGGGTTAAATGCACTTGGTGGCAGCTTGTGCTGGCGCAACACAAGACACAAAATGGCCGCCGATCACCCCAGAAAAAAGTGACTGAAAAACGCTCTGGGCAGCCTAAAAACAGTGAGCAATTCAATAGCAGCAGTTCAATCATCCACAGCTGCAGATCGATCAATGGATGGAGTCTTTTGGAGGAGTTAATCTGCCTAATCTCGCCCTACTGTCGCAGCCGCAACCTCTCCCTACGCTAATCAGAGCAGAGTGACGGGCGGCGCTATGTGACTCCAGCTTAAATAGAGGCTGGGTCACATGGTGCTCTGGCCAATCACAGTCATGCCAATAGTAGGCATGTCTGTGACGGCCTCTTGGGGCAAGTAGTATGACGCTTGTTGATTGGCTGCTTTGCAGCCTTTCAAAAAGCGCCAAGAAAGCGACGAACACCGAACCCGGACTTTTACGAAAATGTCCGGGTTCGGGTCCGTGTCACGGACATCCCAACATTCGGTACGAACCCGAACTATACAGTTCGGGTTCGCTCATCCCTAGTCATGGGTCAAAGTTTGGCACAATGCAAAAGAATATGGCGCTGGTTGACATCGACATATGTTCGTTAGTTCGAGGAATCGCGCAAAGTTTGCTGCAAAACGACCACTGGGCGAACCGCAAGGCCATTTCTAGTTGACATTACTGAATCCTGTCTGTGGAGCATCCGCCTTCACCCGGTCAGCTGAAAGGCAAATATATTTTTATTTTGCCACTAATACACATCACAAAAGGCTTTAGAACATACAGACGTGGACAAAATTGTTGGTACCCTTTGGTCAATGAAAGAAAAAGTCACAATGGTCACAGAAATAACTTTAATCTGACAAAAGTAATAATAAATTAAAATTCTATAAATGTTAACCAATGAAAGTCAGACATTGTTTTTCAACCATGCTTCAACAGAATTATGTAAAAAAATAAACTCATGAAACAGGCATGGACAAAAATGATGGTACCCCTAGAAAACACAGAACATAATGTGACCAAAGGGACATGTTAATTCAAGGTGTGTCCACTAATTAGCATCACAGGTGTCTACAACCTTGTAATCAGCCATTGGGCCTATATATATGGCTCCAGGTAATCACTGTGTTGTTTGGTGATATGGTGTGTACCACACTCGACATGGACCAGAGGAAGCAAAGGAAAGAGCTGTCTCAAGAGATCAGAAAGAAAATTATAGACAAGCATGTTAAAGGTAAAGGCTATAAGACCATCTCCAAGCAACTAGATGTTCCTGTGAGTACAGTTGCACATATTATTCATAAGTTTAAGATCCATGGGACTGTAGCCAACCTCCCTGGACGTGGCCGCAGGAGGAAAATTGATGACAAATCTAAGAGACGGATAATCCGAATGGTAACAAAAGAGCCTAGAAAGACTTCTAAAGAGATTCAAGGTGAACTTCATGCTCAAGGAACATCAGTGTCAGATCGCACCATCCGTCGTTGTTTGAGCCAAAGTGGACTACATGGGAGACGACCAAGGAGGACACCATTGTTGAAAACGAATCATAAAAAAGCAAGACTGGAATATGCCAAACTACATGTTGACAAGCCACAAAGCTTCTGGGAGAATGTCCTGTGGACAGATGAGACAAAAATCGAAGTTTTTGCCAAGGCACATCAGCTGTATGTTCACAGACGAAAAAATGAAGCATATCAAGAAAAGAACACTGTCCCTACTGTGAAACATGGAGGAGGCTCTGTTATGTTCTGGGGCTGCTTTGCTGCGTCTGGCACAGGGTGTCTTGAATCTGTGCAGGGTACAATGAAATCTCAAGACTATCAAGGAATTCTAGAGAGAAATGTACTAGCCAGTGTCAGAAAGCTTGGTCTCAGTCGCAGGTCATGGGTCTTGCAACAGGACAATGACCCAAAACACACCGCTAAAAACACCCAAGAATGGCTAAGAGGAAAAAATTGGACTATTCTAAAGTGGCCTTCTATGAGCCCTGACCTCAATCCTATTGAGCATCTTTGGAAGGAGCTGAAACATGCAGTCTGGAAAAGGCACCCTTCAAACCGGACACAACTGGAGCAGTTTGCTCATGAGGAGTGTGCCAAAATACCTGCTGAGAGGTGCAGATGTCTCATTGACAGTTACAGGAAGCGTTTGATTGCAGTGATTGCCTCAAAAGGTTGCGCAACAAAATATTAAGTTAGGGGTACCATCATTTTTGTCCATGCCTGTTTCATGAGTTTATTTTTTTACATAATTCTGTTGAAGCATGGTTGAAAAACAATGTCTGACTTTCATTGGTTAACATTTATAGAATTTTAATTTATTATTACTTTTGTCAGATTAAAGTTATTTCTGTGACCATTGTGACTTTTTCTTTCATTGACCAAAGGGTACCAACAATTTTGTCCACGTCTGTATAATTGTATCATTGAACGACAAATACATTTTTCTTTTGCAACTAATACACGCCACAAAAGGCTTTAGAACATATAACTGCAGCCCTCAACAGCAAATACATTTTTATTTTTCCACTATTAAAACGAAAAAAAGGTCTTTAGAACATATGACTGCACTGCTTAACAGCAAATACCGTATTTTTCACCCTATAAGATGCACTGGCCCATAGGATGCACCTATGTTTTAGAGGAGGATGATAAGAAAAAAATATTTTCCATTACACCTCATGTCAGCCATCATGTTCCCATGTCAGCCATCATGCCCCCATGACAGCCATCATGCCCACATGTCAGCCATCATGCCACCATGTCACCCATCAGCCACCTATGTTAGCCATCAGCCCCCCATGTCAGCCATCAGCCCCCATCCATCAGCCCCCCCATTGTCAGCCATCATGCCCCCATGTCAGCCATCATGCCCCCATTTCAGCCATCAGCGCAAATAAAATAAAAACATATAACTTACCTCTCCTGCTCCTGGATGCTGCTGGTCCTCACCACTGGCACTCTCTCACTTCTTCCTGGTTCTTCGCTGTCAGCTGTAAAGGCTGCGCACAGTGAGGTCACATGGTGCACAGCCCTGCACAGCAGACAGCCGAGCTGAGGACCAGGAAGCAGTAAGTACAGATTCTTCACCGCTTCCCGGTCCTCCGGTACTAATGAAACACTTCCAAAATAGAAAGCGCTTCATTAGTATTCACCCCATAAGACGCAGGGGCATTTTTCCCCCACTGCGTCTTATGGGGCGAAAAATACTGTATATTTTTCTTTTGTCACTAATACAGTCCACAAAAGGCTTTAGAACATATAACTGCACTGCTGAACAGCAAATATATTTTTATTTTGCCACTATTTCACAACAAAAAGGGCTTTAGAACATAAAATTGCACCGCTGAACGGAAAATATATTTTTCTTTTGCCACTAATACACGCCACAAAAGGCTTTAAAACATATAGCTGCACTGCTGCATTATTTTTGTGCAGAGCAATTCTGCTAAGTAGGCCTTGTGATTTTACAAACCAAAGATCTAAAGGTCAAGTGATTTATTTATGTCAGTAGAAACTCCTTACAGAATTACATACTTGAAACCTGGAGCCATAACATATCGTCAGTGTAACAGGCAAGTGACAGGTGCTCTACGTTAGTCATATGCAGTCTCCAAGATATGAGGAAGATGCAAAATAGAAGACGACTTGGTTGTAAATACATTACTCTCACTCAATGTGACAGCAGTGCAGTTCTTTTTCTCTTTTACATGCCCATGAACATCATTATCAATCATGTCCTGCTTGTGCAGCCACCTACACTAAATTATTCAGTTTCAATTGTTCAGGACATTTTTAAATATCACTTGCAGAAAGGCGTTGTGCAGGATCTTTATACAGTAAATTAGTATCCGTAATTAGGCAGTCATTCTCTGCTAGCAGGCTTCACCAGTTGTTTAATGGTCCACTTGATCTTTTATACCCGTACAGTAGGAAACCATTTAATTATGAGATGACTGTAAGTTATGGTATAGAATCTCATTGCATTTTATGGGTATAGCTTTGATTCATTATCGCACTAATAGTTAATGAAATTGTGTAGATTCAGCGTAAAGCTAATAATTATCAAGTGTTTGAGCACCACATCGGAATATCTCATTTAGAATTCTCCAGATTTATAAATCTTAAAAATCAGGTGATGCAGCTATGTAAATTGCTCTTCAATCTGCACTTTTATCATTGTCATCACAATTCATGCGATTCTCATCTTCTTTAGGGTGCCAAATCAATTAGAAGTATAAGTATGAGCGCTCCATACTGCTTTCATAATGAGACCAGACTCACAAGTTGGTTTCATGAAAATATCTTCGAATCCCTCCTGAGCCAGAGAAAGAAGAAGAACTTTATTCAAGTTACATTCACTTAAATAGCAGACATGACATCACAAAAGGGGTGTTCCTTAACCCCTTAAGTACTTAGGGCGTACCGGTACGCCCTATTTCCCGAATCCTTAAGGACTCAGGGCGTAACGGTACGTCCTAAGTTTAAATCGCGATTGAGGCGCCCCGGGGGTTAATCTGAACAGGATGCCGGCTGAAATCATTCAGCCAGCATCCTGTCAGAACGCCAGGGGGGTCATGGTTTGCTGTGCTTTCTGCAGTTTCGGATCCCTGCGATCCCTGACCGCGGGGATCAGAAACTTTAGTGTGCCTAAAATATCGATTTTGCAACCCCTCTGCACCCCTGCATGATTTTATGCTGGCGGGTGGTGCAGGGGGGGGTTATGGGCGGTGGGGGCGATCCCGCCTACCGCACCGCCCGCCTCCTCTTGAAAATTCATTGGTGGCCAGTGGTCATACCAGAGTGTCAGCACATGGCCTGCTGACACTCTGGTATAAACGTCTGACATCTGTGCAGATGTCAGCCGTTTAACCCTATCCATACCGCGGTCCGTACGGACCGCTGTATGGAAAAGGTTAACTGTCAGGGTCAGGGAGCTCCCTCCCTCTTCCATCGGGGGTCTGCTGTGCCTTTGCAGCCCCCAGACAGGATGGGGTGACAGAGGTAGGGAGCACCCCTCCTTACCCTTCCCCGTCTGCGAAGTTGTGGCCACAACTAAGCAGACGGGAAAGGTTCCCATGGCAACAGGACGCCTTCTCAGGCATCCTGCAGTCCATGGTGCTGAACAGATCTGTGCTAAAGGCATAGATCTGTTCAGACAAAGTGTAAGTAAAATACAGTACAATACACTATATAGTGTACTGTACTGTATTATACAGAAATCAGACCCACTGGATCTTCAAGAACCAAGTGGGTCTGGGTAAAAAAAAATTCAAAAAAGTTAAAAAAGTTAAGATAACAAAAAACATTTATCACTGAATAAAAATTAAAAACATAAAATACACTACACATATTAGGTATCGCCGCGTCCGTTATAAAACGGTCATGTTACTTTCCCCGTACGGTGAACGCCATAAAAATATGAGAAAATTTACGCCATGAGAAAATTTAAATTTTGCCCACCTTACTTCCCAAAAAAGGTAATACAAGTGTTCAAAAAAGTCGCATGTACGCCAAAATAGTACCAATCAAACCGTCATCTCATCCCACAAACATCATACCCTACCCAAGATAATCGCCCAAAAACTGAAAAAACTATGGCTCTTAGACTATGGAAATGCTAAAACATGATTTTTTTTTTGTTTCAAAAATGAAATCATTGTGTAAAGCTTACATAAATAAAAATAAAGTATACATATTAGGTATCACCGCGTCCGTATTGACCGGCTCTATAAAAATATTACATGACCTAACCCCTCAGGTGACCACCGTAAAAAAATAAAATTAAAAACGGTGTAAAAAAAGCCATATCTTGTCATCTTACGTCACAAAAAGTGTAATAGCAAGCGATCAAAATGCACCCCAAAATAGTGCCAATCAAACCGTCATCTCATACCGCAATAAAGGAGACCTTATTTAAGATAATCGCCCAAAAACTGAAAAAACTATGTCTCTTAGACTATGGAGACACTAAAACATTTTTTTGGTTTTAAAAATGAAGTCATTGTATAAAACTTACATAAACAAAAAAAAAATAATGTATACATATTAGGTATCACCACGTCCGTGACAACCTGCTCTATAAAATTACCACATGATCTAACCTGTCAGATGAATGTTGTAAATAACAAAAAAAAGTGCCAAAAAAGCTATTTCTTGTTACCTTGCCGCACAAAAAGTGTAATATAGAGCAAACAAAAATCATATGTACCCTAAACTAGTACCAACAAAACTGCCACCCTATCCCGTAGTTTCTAAAATGGGGTAACTTTTTTGGAGTTTCTACTCTAGGGGTGCATCAGGGGGGCTTCAAATGGGACATGGTGTAAAAAAAAAAAAACAGTCCAGCAAAATCTGCCTACCAAAAACCATTTGGCATTCCTTTCCTTCTGCGCCCTGCCGTGTGCCCGTACAGCAGTTTACGACCACATATGGGGTGTTTCTGTAAACTACAGAATCAGGGCCATAAATAATGAGTTTTGTTTGGCTGTTAACCCTTGCTTTGTAACTGGAAAAAAAATATTAAAATGGAAAATCTGCCAAAAAAGTGAAATTTTGAAATTGTATCTCTATTTTCCATTAAATATTGTGCAACACCTAAAGGGTTAACAAAGTTTGTAAAATCAGTTTTGAATACCTTGAGGGTGTAGTTTCTTAGATGGGGTAACTTTTTTGGAGTTTCTAATCTAGGGTGCATCAGGGGGGCTTCAAATGGGACATGGGGTCAAAAAACCAGTCCAGCAAAATCTGGCTTCAAAAAACCATACGGCGCACCTTTCCCTCTATGCCCTACTGTGTGCCCGTACAGTAGTTTACAGCCACATATGGGGTGTTTCTGTAAATAGCAGAGTCAGGGCAATAAAGATACAGTCTTGTTTGGCTGTTAACTCTTGCTTTGTTAGTAGTAAAAATGGGTTAAAATGGAAAATTAGGCAAAACAATGAAATTCTCAAATTTCATCCCCATTTGCCAATAACTCTTGTGCAACACCTGAAGGGTTAACGAAGTTTGTAAAATCAGTTTTGAATACCATGAGGGGTGTAGTTTATAGAATGGGGTCATTTTTGGGCGGTTTCTATTATGTAAGCCTCGCAAAGTGACTTCAGACCTGTAGTGGTCCCTAAAAATTGGGTTTTTGTAAATTTCTGAAAAATTTCAAGATTTGGTTCTAAGCTTCTAAGCCTTGTAACATCCCCATAAAATAAAATATCATTCCCAAAATAATTCAAACATGAAGTAGACATATGGGGAATGTAAAGTCATCACAATTTTTGGGTGTATTACTAATTTACTATGTATTACAGAAGTAGAGAAACTGAAACTTTGAAATTTGCAAATTTTTCCAAATTTTTGGTATATTAGGTATTTTTTTATGCAAAAATAATAATTTTTTTGACTTGATTTTACCAGTGTCATGAAGTACAATATGTGATGAAAAAAAAATCTCAGAATGGCCTGGATAAGTCACAGTGTTTTAAAGTTATGATGAGCACTTACAGTGACACTGGTCAGAGTTGCAAAAAATGGCCAAGTCCTTAAGGTGAAATAGGGCTGAGTCCTTAAGGGGTTAAGAAGAGATTATTGGCTCCTTACCTTCATAGGAGTGGTTTCAGCAACTTCAACTCTGAGTTCATAGGTAGATTTGAAAATGACAACCTAACTCCCCCCTCCCCTAGTGACCTTAAGGGCTCTTTCACACCTGCGTTATTGTCTTCCGGCATAGAGTTCCGTCGTCGGGGCTCTATGCCGGAAGAATCCTGATCAGGATTATCCTAATGCATTCTGAATGGAGTGAAATCCGTTCAGGATGCATCAGGATGTCTTCAGTTCCGGAACGGAACGTTTTTTGGCAGGAGAAAATACTGCAGCATGCTGCGCTTTTTGCTCCAGCCAAAAAAACGGAAGACTTGCCGCTAGGCCGAATCCGGAATGAATGCCCATTGAAAGGCATTGATCCGGATCCGGCCTTAAGCTAAACGTCGTTTCGGCGCATTGCCGGATACGACGTTTAGCTTTTTTAGAGTGGTTACCATGGCTGCCGGGACGCTAAAGTCCTGGCAGCCATGGTAAAGTGTAGCGGGGAGCGGGGGAGCAGCATACTTACCGTCCGTGCGGCTCAGGGGGCGCTCCAGAGTGACGTCAGGGCGCCCCAGGCGCATGGATGACGTGATCGCATGGCACGTCATCCATGCGCATGGGGTGCTCTGACGTCATTCTGGAGCGCCCCGGGAGCCGCACGGACTGTAAGTATACCGCTCCCCCGCTCCCCGCTCCTACTATGGCAACCAGGACTTTAATAGCGTCCTGGCTGCCATAGTAACACTGAAAGCATTTTGAAGACGGATCTGTCTTCAAATGCTTTCAGTACACTTGCGTTTTTCCGGATCCGGCGTGTAATTCCGGCAAGTGGAGTACACGCCGGATCCGGACAACGCAAGTGTGAAAGAGGCCTAAGACAAAATAAGTTTACACGTGGCTCATACATCTGGTTTGCGGACATCTATTGGACAAAAATGTGTACTACAGAATGTTCACATTATATATAGAGAGAAATAAAGCCTTTCTCTCACAAATCCCTCCTTTTGTGGGAAATAGACCAAAGGCGAACAGGCAAAGTGAGGTACTCTCCCAACGCCCTAAACAGCGAATAGATGGACTTTCCTTATTGCTTCACCAGGTCCCCTCAACTCCCTTTTGGGTTTGCCTTCGCCTTGTCCTATTTTAACCAGCAACCATCACCAAGGTTTTATTTACTATAGGATAGAATAATCTTTGTCTTTGACAGGGGCACAGCATATACATAGTGTGGGCATGGATGTATTAAACATTCTTAAAAACAATTTTTCTAAAATGGAGAACTAAATAACAGCCTGTTAAAGCCAAATGCTAAAAACACTGTAGTCACTGAACCAGTTCCCAAAACATTATTCTGGCCATGATGTGATTAATTTCAGAAGTTTTTTCCGTCAGTTCATTTGATAAAGTCCATCAGTTTCTTCAGATCCTTGGTGATCCTTCCATCAGGGGCAGTGTTGTCCGGAATGTAGATTCAAAGTTCACAGTTCAGACAGAAACCCGTCTGTGGGTAAAATATTGCAGAGGTGGTAAATAAACATCTCAGTAGTCACAAACTACCACCCTAAAACATAGCCTTTATTATATACCAATAGAACAAAAACCCCAATAAACTCAAATAATAATATTAAGAAAAAGATTAATTGAAAAGAAAATAATATATAATTGAGTAAATACTCAACACTTCCGAACAACGGTAGGTAGGTGTGGGCCAAGTATATTATTCTGTGGGCTCTAACCCTAGAGTTGGCACTATATTTCTTATGCCCTGCCTATAAACGGAATAGCCGCACCGATAGGGGAGATCCTGTATCAGGAACCTCCTGAACTCCCTAGGAGGGCCCTGAATGGGAGGAGATGCTACCAGCTAATATATGCTAACCAGAAAAGCCATTACTACGAAGGTAAGTGGCACAATATAGAATACCAAAAGAAAAGAAAACAAAAACATGCACAGAAAAATAGTAAAGTAAGTAAAAATCCAGGTTCATAAACCACTCCTGTAAGTCGATCCTGATTACAAATAAATAAAGAGTTGCTATTATGGCAAAAAGACGCCGAGTTAATTAATGGCGTCATCGTTCTGACTCGTTTCACCCATGCTGTAATTGGGCTCATCAGGGGACAAGATCAACATAACGGGATCAGAACAGACGTTTAGATCTGAAAATGCAATAGATAAACCATAAGGAGTTTACCAGCTTAGATAATAAATATAAATGCATGAGATGTTAGCTTCAGCTCATTGATACAATGCGGTCTCCCTATGAGGGGGAGAGCTGGTAAAGAAAAAAACAGATGTCTACTTGCGTGTCAGAAGAGTACAATCAGAAGATGCTGTAGTACAGGGGCCCAGTACCCCACTGATTCAATCAAAGGATGGACATCAGTAGACATACATCTCAACCACCTGTTTATAAATGAGGCCCTTTGTGCAGTAGTGTATGAGGGTCAGTCATTCGCTTGTATATTAGCAAAGAGCAAGCAACACTGTGTATGGTAGTGCTGCATCACTGTCAGTGCGGCCAGAGGGTTTACCGGCGTCCGCACTGACAGTGACGCAGCACTACAATATACAGTGCCCCATCTATGCACAGGTGGCTGTGTCACAAGTCTTGCACGGTCTATCTTTATACTGGGTTCCCACAATAGAGTGTCACTTGCTCTTTGCTAATATACAAGTGAATGACTGACCCTCATTGTGGCAGGTGCAGCACTATGAAGTGCCTTTTGCGCTGTGGTATTAGAGGAATTTTGATATCTCTGACTTTTAGTCTAACCAGACTGTCTATTGCGCTGTAATTCCTCTATATAACACTGCCGCCTCCGCAGCAGATAGTCCATGTACAAAATACGTGTTGAATAAAGTATCATAAAATGGCGGTATTTATAAGATGGTGGTTCAACTGTTCAATCTTGTCATTCAACATAAAATGGTGGATATATTTCTCTCTTGAGTATCCGTACTCTCACTTTAAGTTATTGTATCACTTTATGATCTCTCTGAGAGGTATATCTGAGGTCTAAATAATAGTTCACTTGCAGTATGCAGTTAGCAGTGACTATTTGCAAATTGGTTGAGTATGATCTGGTATGGTTATAATTGGTGGAACTGTAACTAAACACATACATATCTAGTTCAGTATACAGTTCTAAACACAATACTAACAATATAAACATTATATAACTGTTTTAACTACCTTTTTTGGCCTCTTGTTCCCACAGAACTCAACTCTCAGTGGAGTGAATGTCTCTTCAGCTCCTGTCTCTGGTGAATAATGATTCTAGCAGCAGGAGCTGGTGCAATAAGCAGACAGGCTGTCTGAGAAGCTGGCTGTGATTGGTTTAGACTGCTGCCCAATAACAACAGATTAACACTATGCCTTTTGTTTCTGCTGTGTCACTGAGTTTACCTAACATTACAAAATGAATCTTAAAGGCATATTATCTTTTTTTGCTTCTGTGAACACAAAATATAACAGTAATATGACATCCAAAACATGATGTCACAGTAAATAACTCTGCTTTTGTCTTTAACACATAAACATAGGAACTGTATTAAGGCTATTGGCAGGTTTATCTGTATACACATATAAGCTATACTAGCAACCTAGGACAGGTCTTAGATGGCCAGCTACACTCATACACTACTGCACACAGGGCCTCATCTATAAACAGGTGGCTGAGATATATGTATACTAATGTCCATCCTTTGATTGAATCAATGGGGTACTGGGCCCCTGTACTACAGCATCTTCTGATTGCACCCTTCTGACACGCAAGTAGACATCAGTTTTTTTTATCTAGCAGCTCTCCCCCTCATAGGGAGACCACATTGTTTCAATGAGCTGAAGCTGACATCTTATGCACTTATATTTATTATCTAAGCTGGTAAACTCCTTATGGTTTATCTATTGCATTTTCAGATCTAAAAGTCTGTTCTGATCCCGTTATGTTGATCTTGTCCCCTGATGAGCCCAATTACAGCATGGGTGAAACGCGTCAGGACGATGGCGCCATGAATTAACTCGGCGTCTTTTTGCCATAATAGCAACTCTTTATTTATTTGTAATCAGGATCGACTTACAGGAGTGGTTTATGAACCTGGATTTTTACTTACTTTACTATTTTTCTGTGCATGTTTTTGTTTTCTTTTCTTTTGGTATTCTATATTGTGCCACTTACCTTCGTAGTAATGGCTTTTCTGGTTAGCATATATTAGCTGGTAGCATCTCCTCCCATTCAGGGCCATCCTAGGGCATTCAGGAGGTTTCTGATACGGGATCTCCCCTATCGGGCGGCTATTCTGTTTATAGGCAAGGCATAAGAGATATAGGGCCAGCTCTAGGGTTAGAGCCTGCAGTTAGTATACTTGGCCCACACCTGCCTACTGTTGTCCCAAAGTGTTGAGTATTTACTCACTTGCATTATTATTATTATTATTTATTTATTTTCAACTTTTTCTTAATATTATTATTTGCGTTTATTAGGGTTTTTGTTTTAATGGTATATAATAAAGGCTATCCCCCCAAAAAAACTAGGAATCCAGCTCAAAGCAAAAACAGGGGAATATTTATTTCAGCGGTTAAAATCTTCCATTACAGGATATATTATTACTCGTTTCAGACCTCTTTTTATTCGTGTCCTTTATTGTGACATATTGTTTTTTTTATTTTTGTCGGAACAGCAAAGCGCAGGGGCCGTTGTCTGTGCTTTGCACAGCAGGGAGCAGGTGAGAGGTGCTTTTTTTCTAATTTTGCACTATAAAAAAGGCTATGTTTTAGGGTGGTAGTCTGTGATTACGGAAGGTAGCTGTAGCAGGAACTTCCAACGATCTTGTAGACCCCTCCTTTTTCTGCTGTCAAGGACCAGACGGTTCTGTAGAGTCATCACCGAAAAGGAGCTCAGTTGTTCCTTCATTCCCTTTGCAGCATCACAGGTGTAATTCACAAATCCCTGTTGATGACAATAGAGATGTTAATCCAATCTCCATTTTTTTTATTACTACTAATCGTGGGAATTAATGACTCAAATCCTGCAGCTATCTGACTTTTATCTTTAAATTCATCAGAAACTCTTCTACAGACTCCTATGGCATCTATTTATACATGTGAGTCAAAAGATGTAGGGAGTGACCTCCTTAGTCGTGACTGGACATTGTGTTGCTTACTGATTTGATCTCATTCAGGAGGTAAAAATAGAACAAATGGCATCAGTACCTGATCAGGGTACATTGGCTACTTCATTCTACCTGCATCTTGGGTTAGAGTTTCAAATCTCCACACAATCACCAGATATCTGCATTTTGATAATTTTGGTCGATAAACCAACTGTCAAAGTAAACCTTAGAGTCACTACTCATCTCATTCACTGAATTATCTAAGCACAATATCCTGAAGGGAAAACGCCAAAGGGCTTTCCTGTATAAAATCCTGTCTCTAAGGCCAGTTTGTCTTCATATTTTTAAATTGTCCAAATATTGAATGCCAATTATAGGTAAGGATGTAGGAGCTACAGATGCAACTGAACTTTGAGGTTTTTCCCTTACCAACATTCAAAATTCACCTAGGGGATCTTTGTCACTTACACATGCTTCTAAAACATATATCCCCAAATTCTGTTGGATAGGATTTATAATGGACAGGAGCAGAGGATTACATTCATTATGTTTACAACTGTTTGGTGGTGTTCCCTTCAGGACAATCATCCTTTGCGATAAACCTTCACCTTTACTGACTCTAGAGGTAGTTTCCACTGGTATATATTCCCAACACTTCAGACTAGTGTTCCATTCTGCTAATCTCCAATATCCACATATTTAAACACAATTACCATAGACTGGGTCAGTTCCAGTCACACAGAGGTACTTATCAGACCAAAACCAAGTGTTCTATCTGTCATCTGTCCTACAGTCCATTATACTTTAAAAGTTAACTTAGTTTTTCCTGACTCATCTTGATAATAGAACACAATTGGAATTTGATTTGACTGTGATTTCCCTATTGTACAATATGAAATAAGCAATACAATATGCAAGAACATATGGCTCTTATAGTCCTGGCACTTGATTACACTATAACACATAGATCCAATTAGTCTCTCCTTCCAATTTGAGAGCAGTGGCGGCGGTTATCAGGACTTGATGTAGATCTTCAAACCATAGCTCTAGTACTTTCCGTAGGTCTCTCGTTTCACCACTAGAGATGTCCCGAACTATTAGCCGGCAAATAGTTCCCGGCGAACATAGCTTGTTCGCGTTCGCTGCTGCGGGCGAATATATGCGAAGTTCGGTCCGCCTCCTATACGTCATCATTGAGCAAACTTTGACCCTGTACGTCACAATCATCAGACACATTCCAGCCAATCAGCATACCCTCCCTCCCAGACCCTCCCACCGCCTATCAAAAAGCAAGGACAGCATCCATCTTAGATTAATTCTGAAGCTGCAGTGTCACAAAGTTGTAATCGCAATGCGATTAATACAGGTTATATTAATCGCATTGCGATTACAACTTAGAGCTGGGTTCCTAATGGTTATATTGATAGAATATAACGAAGATTGAGAATATAGTGCTATATTCGTTGTCAATTCTAGCAATACAACCATTAGGAATTCAGATCTAAGTTTTAATCGCAATGCGAATAATGCAGGTTATATTAATCGCATTGCGAATTCAAGCTAGCGAATGCAAGCTAAGTTCCTAATGGTTGTAATGCTAGAATTGACGAATATAACGAATATAGCACTATATTCTCAATCTTCGTTATGTTCTAGCAATACAACCATTAGGAACCCAGCAGCTCTAAGTTGAATTTGCAATGCGATTAATATAACCTGCATTAATCGCATTGCGATTACAACTTTCTCAAATCCGACAGTACATTCTAGCATGGAGCCGTTCCCATGGTGATGGGGACGCTCCATGAGCACGGAAGTCGGCAGAAGGTTTAAGTTGAAATCGCAATGCGAATAATTCAAGTTCTATAAATCGCATTGCGTTTTCAACAGAACTTCTGCTGACTTCTGTGCTCATGGAGCGTCCCCATCACCATGGGAACGACTCCATGCTAGAATGTACTGTCGGATTTGAGAAAGTTGAAATCGCAATGTGATTAATTCAAGTTCTATAAATCGCATTGCGATTTCAACTTACCACACTCTGCGTCAACTACGCAATTTTCCATGGGTGTTTTGCCATGGATCCCCCTCCGGCATGCCACAGTCCAGGTGTTAGTCCCCTTGAAACAACTTTTCCATCACTATTGTGGCCACAAAGAGTACCTGTGGGTTTTCAAATTCGCCTTCCTATTGATGTCTATTGCGGTTCACCCAGTTCGCACGTTGGCGAACATTTGCGGAAATCCGCATTCGCCGTTCGCGAACAGAAAATGTTATGTTCGCGACATCACATTTCACCACTACCCAATCTCCTGATTGTAAAAAATGAATTGCTTCTATACAGTCTGGATTCTAGAAAACAACTAAAACTTGGAAATACACATTAGACAATCATTTTGTGCAGCACACAACATAACTTGGAAAACTACTATGCTGCATCTGGAGCTGTTGGGGAAATAGAGACCTAATCTAGGGGCATTCCCCCAAAATTCTTCAAAGGTCTTAGGCCTATCTTCCGGTTAGGGGTGTACCAGGTGGAGGAAAGCCCCAGGGGTAGGTACTCTTACCTCAGTCAATATCTTTTAGCTGTAGCCTTTGCTACAGGCCAAATCTCCGAATATCCTGGAAAGAGATCAATACAGACACAGACATATTCACATTGTTCCACCTTTGTTCTGAATGTAGTCAATACGCAGTCTTTGAAATGGGTAAGATGACCTTGGCATATGCCTTCCTGAAACTTCCATAGTTCTTCCATCATTATTACAGCATTCACCTTCAACTAACCTAGTGGCAGCATTGTTGAACCCAGAAGCCACCACAGAACCCAATCACACTTTCTCTCTCTTGATTTACCCATGTTCAAAATCCATCCTCTTTAGGTAGAGTGCCCTTTGAAGGAAGAGTTTCTTACCAACCCTCCAGAGTCTATTCTCAATCATCACTTCTACCTTTATCCTTTAATGTTTCCTTTCAGCCTCTGTAGCTTGTATCTGAAAAAGACAAACTTTTTGGAAGTCCACTGGCCCTAAGCCATCCTGTATCACACAGACTTCCACTTAACATAGACTTCAGGTAATAGCTTGGCCTTTACCTTCTCAGGCAGCATCAGGGCATCAAACATCTTTCATACACTCAGCATTTATTATTGATGGGCTTACTCATGGATCAAACAAAATCTCTGCTTCACCAGATTAGACCATAATAATGAGTGATACCAAAGACATACCTGGATGTTAGTAGTCTTACCCTTAGCCATCTTACAAACCTCAGCGAATGTCTTCAGCTCTGTCTCCTGCACTAACATTGCATCAGATTAAGTAGGAACAGCATATCCTGTCCGAGATGATCCATCTTCCAAGAACCTGAAATTATCTACCAGAAACTCCATAATGTGGTTATTTATTGGAGACAGGTATGTGAATTTGAATGTTTATGTTTATAGGTGGTAAGGCACTGCTACTCCCTCCCCCCTCCAGGCACTACTACTCCCTCCCCCCTTCAGAGGCAGCAGAGTAGTCAGATCAAAATGTATATCTTTAATGCGGTGAACAGTTGGTGAGAGGAGTAGGAACTGCATTGCTATCTACTCGTACACATGTGATACTGCCCTTAGCCATGATATATCATGAAACAGGTTTTCTATGAGGCAATGGAAGAAGATCCTAAGGATTGTATAGATAATAGGGATCCAGCATTTGATTCTGGGTTGTTAATTCTCTATGAGCATTGCACTTGAAGGGGCTGAACATTTGTAGCTCCTCCCACGGGCAAGGAAGTGGGCAAATACTTACAAAGTCTTCCTTCCAGAATAATATAGGGTAGCCGGGCACACTTAATATACTGGGAACATATAGAATTTAATATATTCATAAAATCATAAAATATGACCATACATATATAATGCAAAAATGGATGAAATAAAATAGCCTATAATAAAATAAAATAAACAGCATAAAATAGATAATAAGAAAACGCGGTGTATGAATAAATATGACGGTACAATAGTCCTATAATGCGCGTCTGCACTAGGGACAATACCCCAAAGTCAGCCAGTAGTGGTCGCCTAGTAGTAGACTTAGCTTCCAATAGTGGTATATATTGGCATAAGCCCGTGCTACTGTTTCCAGAATGCTCATTGATTGTATAGACAGTCTTAGTCAATAGTACATACTCCAGATATATTGCTTTGGTAGACTCTCGGTAAGTAAAAGTTTAGCGGCGTCCCGCTATACTTACAAGTCAGCGGCGTCCCGCTGAACTGTTCTGGATGCTGTGTTTTTCCATTGTATGCTCTTGTTGGCGTGCTGTTAGGAAAAGTGCTTACCGTGCCTCCTGAATACCCCTTTGTCGCTCTGGACACCTCTCTTGTACAGCTGGAGACCGGTGTCTTGCAAGCTCTATCCGTACAACTTCCGCGCTGGTGGCTGTTTGCACGTGTCTACTGATGCTGTAGCTTGTGGTAGTGCAGTAAATTTCCACTCCTCGCGCGCTGGACAATTTCTTGGGGTAAATTAGCACATGGAAAATTTATATTTAATAAAGTTCCAATATGTCTGGGGGATCCTTGACCAAACGCGTTTCGGGGTTCTAAATGACCCCTTCCTCAGTGGTTCTCAGTCCCCCATAAAATTACCCCTTATATAGGGTGTTTTGGTCTTCTCTAAGACCCGATGTGGATTTTTTTGTGGATACATTTCTCAATTCCATTTCATTTGCATCATTATAGAACTAATAATTTTTTACTCCTATAATTCCTTATATACCATCTTATTTAATAATTTAGGCCACTATGGTAATGCAAAAAATACGACAATTAATTACAATTCTATAAAAAATACTCTAAAAAACATATATCATACAATACATTAAAGCAATCCTTAATGCGCATAATTTTATATAAGCTTTCATATCAATGGTCCCTGCTTCCCTCGCACCACAAAATGCTGTGGGACCCATGCGGTATCAATACGGTTTTGATGCGGTTTCTCATTTCTCTCAATACTTTCTATTTTTATTTAATTTCATTGTTGTATAGTGTGGTACACAGTAAACTAACGTAATAGCAAGTATAGCTATACTGCAAATAATTGCAGTATATTAATCCATTCATCAATAATGTATTAACTATAAATTGTGTTTGTATATTATATTTGATGGTCGTGAAAAGTTGTATCTAAAGGCAGATGAATGAACTATTGTGTCTGGAGGCGATCACCTTCCGGAACTTATCACACTATATCGACATCTATTTACAGAAACATGTTCTCAATCTCAAATCCCATCTTAGAGGTTCTGCATCCCTCATCACCCTACTGAAAGATATGGTGTGGCATGATAGCTACTATTGGGTGACTCTAGATGTTTTGGCGCTATATTTAAATATCTCTCATGATTTACGGATGAAGTGCACATCCAGTTTTTTAGATAATGATCATGAAGGGCATTGAATTCATACTTACGCACGTGTTCATGTTCCAAAATATTTACAAGGAGATACGAGGGACCAGAATGGGGACACGTTTTGCGCCCAGTTTCGCAAATTCATTTATGGGGGGGTTTGAGGAGGAGTTTATCTACCATTCAATCTTCTGGGCCAACAATAATATCACTATAATATCACAGCGCAACAAGGAACACAGGTCTCGCATGGAGGCCCAGTTATTGGTGGTGAAGTGGTGCTGTTCCGCAGAGCGACTCACCCGTGCATGCTGTAGCTGAAACTCCTCTACCGCCTGCTGCTGCTCGCAAAGTCTGGCCAGCATGTACAAGGTGGAGTTCCACCTTGTGGGCACCTCACATATGAGGCGGTGAGCGGGAAGGCCAAAGTTACGCTGCAGCGCTGACAGGCGAGCAGCAGCAGGGTGAGAACGCCGAAAGCGCTCACAGACGGCCCGCACTTTTTGCAGCAGCTCTAACATATCGGAGTAATTTTTAAGGAATCTCTGCACCACCAAATTCAGCACATGCGCCAAACAAGGGATGCGCCAGGCAAGGGATGTGCGTCAAACCGGCTAGTCCCAGAGCTGCTACAAGATTTCGCCCATTATCGCACACCACCAGGCCGGGCTTGAGGCTCACTGGTACTAACCACTCATCGGTCTGTTGTTCAAGGCCCTTCCACAGCTCCTGCGCGGTGTGGGGGTTGTCCCTCAAACAGATAAGTTTTAAAACTGCCTGCTGTCGTTTACCCCTGGCTGTGCTGAAGTTGGTGGTGAAGATGTTACGCTGACCGGATGAGGAGCAGGTAGAGGATGAGGAAGCGGAGTAGGAGGTGGAAGCAACAGGAGGCAAACTTAAGCGCCCTGCAATCCTCGGTGGTGGAAAAACATGCGCCAAACTGCTATCCACCTCAGGCCCAGCCGCCACTGCATTTACCCAGAGTTCTGTTATGGAGCTATAACGTCCCTGATCGTGCTTACTGGTCCATGTATCCGTAGTGAGGTGCACCTTGCCACAGATGGCGTTGCGCAGTGCACACCTGATTTTGTCCCCTACTTGGTTGTGAAGGGAAGGCGAGCCACGCCTGAAAAAGTAGTGGCAGTTGGGCACGACGTACTGTGGGACAGCCACCGCCCTAAGGCTTTTAAAACTATCCGTCTCCACCAGACGGAATGACAGCATTTCAAAGGCCAGTAATTTAGAAATGCTGGCATTCAGGGCCACTGATCGTGGGTGGGTAGGGGGGTACGTACTCTTCCACTCCAGTGTTTGGGAGATGGAGAGCTGAACTCTTCAGTGGGACACAGCGTTCAAACCACTCGTGTCTTGTCGTCAGCACATTGTCTGAAGAACTGCCACGCCAGGGAACTCCTTGGAGCTGACTTTGGTGTGCTCGGTCCCGAGCTGAGGTGGGCAGTAGCAGGTGTACTGTCTAGGGAATGGCCACTCCGCTTTTCCACCCTGCTCTCTCTTCTGCTGTGCTGGTGGCTCTGTGCGACCACCGCCTCTTCCTCCAAACTATACAGGTCACTTGCATAATTCCATGTGGAGTTGAGGACCTCATCATCCTCCACATCATCTTCCACCTAGTCTTCACCCCTGCCCTCCTTGTCGGTCTGCACACTTTTGAAAGCCGCAGCAGTTGGCACCTGTGTTTTGTCATCATCCGAGACGTGCTTTGATGGTCCTCCCATGTACTCATCTTGAAACATAAGTGGTTGAGTATAGGTGTACTCAATCTCTTCCACTTCTGGGGCAGGGCTAGGTGGATAGCCCTGGGAAACCCTGCTAACACAGTCATCAAAAAGCAGAAGAGACTGCTGCATGACTTAGGGCTCAGACTGCTTGGCTGATTTGCAAGGAGGTTAGGTGAAAGACTGATGGACATCGGGTGCAGGTGCCAACTCTGATCTTTCAGCAGTAGACTGGGTGGGAGACAATGTAAAGGAACTGAAGACACTGTCAGCAACCCAATCTACTATTGCCTGTACTTGTTCCTGCCTCACCATTCGTAGAGCCACATTAGGCCCGACCATATACTGCTGCAGGTGTTCTGTTACCTACTCGCACAAGAGGTGTTTCACTTGTGCGTGTTGCTGGTACAGATCGACCATGTCCTCTCTCTGCAACAGGATCTCCACCAGCAGCACCACGACTGGGCCAAGTCCCTTATTTGACGCTCTCCTCATATTTCTAAAATTTAGGATCTTGCCCTAAATGGTTGTTTTTGTAATAAAATAGATCCACAGTATCTAAATGGTGTATATCACACGTACAGATGCAGACTAGGCCGCAATTAAAGATTTTTGCCCAAAATAGTTTTTTTTACTAATAGCAGAATAGAACCACACTATTTAAAGGGTGTATCTCACAATGACATATGCAGCAAAGGCTGCAAAATTAAGATTTTTTCCCAAAATGGGTGTTTTTCTAATAGCAGAATAGAACCACAGTATGTAAAGGGTGTATCTCACAATGACATATGCAGCAAAGGCTGCAAAATAAATATTTTTGCCCTAAATGGGTGTTTTTGACAGCTGTATCTAATGCTTGAATTTCACATGTGCAGATGCAGCGAGGGCTGTAAAATTTTGTATTTTGTCCAAAAAGGGTGTTTTTTAAAACCCAGAAAATTATAGCTGTATTTCTAGCTTAAATTGCACACTGACTAATGCGGCAGAGGACCAAGATGAAGGTTATTGCCAAAAATTGATGTTTTTTCAAAGCCAGAAAATTATTGAAGTATTTCAAACTTGTTTTTACCAATAGCAGATGCATCAAGGGCTGCAATATTAAGTATTTTGCCCAAAAAAGGTGTTTTTTTAGTAACAGAATATGAGAGCTGTATATAACTCTTGAATTTCACACATGCAGATGCAGCAAGGGCTGTTAAATTGTGTATTTTGCCCAGAATCTTATAGCTGTATTTCTAGCTTAAATTGCACACTGACTAATGCTGCAAAGGCACCAGTTGTAGGATATTGCATTGCCCAAAAAGTTTTTTTTTTTTTTTTAAACCAGATTATTATTGCAGTGTTTCAAGCTTGGATTTGAATGTCACAAAAGCACATATGCAGTTTTGGTGCACTGAGCTTGCATAAAATGGCCGCCGCCGCCCACCTAACTAACAGATGCATAAAAGTTATTTAAGATTGTGCACTGCACCCACACAACTAAATCGATGTAGATCACTGAGTTCAATTGGAGTTCTGATTAAAGATTCTGTCCTATTCTCTCCCTCACAGCAGCAGCATCCTCTCCCTACACTAAGCACAGCAGAGTGACGTGCAGTGCTACGTGACTTCAGCTTATATAGAGGCTGGGTCACATGCTGCACTGGGCAATAACAGCCATGCCATTAGTAGGCATGGCTTTAATGGCTTCTAAGGGCACACAGTTAAACGATTGTTGATTGGCTGCTCTGCAGCCTTTTAAAAAGCACTAAGAAATCGCTGAACACCGAACCGAAACCCAAACTTTTACAGAAATGTTCGGGTTCAGGTCCGGGGTCCAAAAATCCTAAAGTTCAGTATGAACCCAAACTTTACAGTTCGGGTTCGCTCAATCCTAATCCCTACACTTTTCTCTTACTACAACTCAAATAAGTCTGAATAAGGACTAAGAGTCCCTAGATTGATTGGATTGGACACTTCCAATTGACATCATGGGGCAATCACTGCGGGCACTTTCTTAAACTTGTGGAACATACAATTGGAAAAGGTTAATTGCAGACATTATCCGATCTAATCCAATACAGATCTAATCTGGAAGATCTATAGATAACACACGTTAGTATCTTCACGGTCTGCAGATGCATTACCAATTACCAGCCCCCACCATAAGAAGGGTTGAATTCCTGAGGGGGTCTTCACTAGAGCACAATAAGGGGATGGAAAGGAAGGGATAGAAGGAGCAGAAAGCACAGTAGGAGGTGTTCCTGTTGGAAAGGAGCACATTCCAAAGGGGGAAGAAAATAGGAAAAGTTATTGTGGAACTACAAGACAAAGATTAACCAGTTTGGGTTTCAGCAGATTTTGAGAAAGGGGGATGGGATGCCACATGTTTTTTTCTTTGTTCTCTATGGGATATAAATCCTCCATCTTGTAATAGAAATGCTGACCATTTTCTCACCTTCCTTCTACTTTCTATCAGTCACTTCCATAGACAATTTCCACCATAACTCAGCTTGCACCAGCCTATTATTATCCTTCAACCAACTTCTCTTTTCCTTTAATACACTTTCCACAATCCTTTATTTAGCCTACCAGTTTCTGGCATACCAATTGCACACATGAACGATTTTAACTTAATAACTAAAACTTTCCCTTTTTATGCAGTTTCGATATGCAGCCTCTAAAGGGAACTCTTACACAATACTAGGTATTTCTGGAAAATACCGGATATCTCTGCTACACAGTAAGACAAAATGCTTTCATCTTTTTAACTGAAACATTTCCGCTGTTAACATCTCCTCATTATATCCTGTAACATTAAAATTGCCCCGTTTTTCTGGTTACACACAGATCAAATGGTATCTGATTACTATATCTAATCACTACCGAACCCACAATTCCTTTGGTGAAGACCCTTGGTCCTATTCACTTCTATAGGGATACAAAATCTTGATAACTTCCAATTGCTTATTATTCTTCCTAATAGGGACACACAGTCCTAAAGATATGCAGCCGTTATCGACCCTTCGGGACTCATATAGTCTTAAAGATGTCCAAGCGATATTTGGCTGCTATCTATCCTCATTAGGGTACACACACTACTATGCAATTGGTGTTAATCCTACTCAATTCACATCATGAGGACCCCTGGTCACTACTCATAATTCCCCAAAACTCTCATCAGAGCTTGGCTTAGATCCAATTCTATGTCACGGATATCCGACTCAGCTGTCTATCAATTCCCGCTAAGTTTTAGAAAGTCCTAGCCATGCAAAGAAGGAATATATAAATGAGTTCTTTCATTCCAAAGGAAGGGGCATTGCTAGGTTAAAACATTCAGGGCCTCGGCCCCTGATGTTTTGTCCCAGGCCCCAAATGTACTGCCTGCCAGACAGATCCAACTGTATTGCTATCCTCAGGACAGCAATACAATTGAATCTAATGCCCTGCAAGATCTGAAGGGCCTGTGATGACATCACAGTCCATGTGATCAGTTCCTAATGCAGTAGCTGAAAAGGACCTGCCATGATGCCACTATCATGTGACCAGTGCAGCAGTGAAGATAAGTCCTGGGAAAAATCTGTAGTGAGGTCTGCTACATGAGGAGAGGTAAGTGAAGGGGTAGATTACTCAGTGTGAAAGGCAGAGCAATTTTGGAAGTTGTAGATATTTAACTGGGACTGTATGTTAGTGCTGGATGGAGTGATGTTATTTACATGTGATTGAAAGTTGAGGGGTGATGTTATTTAAATGGAAATGCATGTTAGAGGTGGCTGTAGCAGGGTGATGTTATTTACATGGGAGTATATGTTGAAGTCGGCAGTGGCATGGAGTAATATATTACATGGGACTGAATGTTAAGGGTTAATGTTATTTACATGGGACTGCATGTTGGAGTTGGCTGGGGAGGGGTTGATTTTATTTACATAGGACTGTATGTAGAAGGTGTCTGGGGGAGGGAGTGATATTATTTACATGGGACTGAATATTGAGGGGGTGATGTTCTTTACATGGGACGGTATGTTGAAAGCGGCTAGGGATTGGGTGATGTTATTTACATGGGACTGTATATTAGAGGAGGCAGGAGAGATGGTGTGATGCTATTTACATGGGACTGTATTTTGGAGGGGCTGAGGAATTATAATTTTTGAGGACAGTAAACAGAGGACTATAACTACAGGGGGCACTGCAGGGGGCATTATAAAAACTGGTAAAGATTGAAGGGCAGCATTATAACAGTAGGGGGCAATATAAATACTGGTGGCACTTCACAGTGAGCATTATAACAATAGGAGGCAAAATAAATACTGGGGGCACTGTGGGGGCATTATAACAGTAGGGGGTGATATAAATACTGGGGCACTTCAGGGTGAGCATTATAACAGTAGACAGCATTATAAATACTGGGGTCAATGTGGGGGCATTTTAAATCCAGGGGACATTAGGCGTTAATATTATTACTGGGGGCTCTATAGGAGGGATTATAGATCTGCACTATTTCTACTAAGATCACTATGGGGGGCCTTATTACCACTGAAGGGTCTGTAGAGAGCTTTATTACCACTGTGGGAACAATAGGGGGCCTTATTATTAATACTGGAGGGCTCTTCTACTAATGGAGGCACTCTTGGGGAGCACTATCACTGTTGGGGCACTGTAGGGGGCAGTATTACTAATGAGGGCATTCTAGAAGGGAATTACTATTGGTGGAACTATGAGGAGTACTGTTACTATGGGGGCACTCATTTTTATTCAGCATAGTATTTGGGGGTACAGAAAAGTGAGGAAGCCAAGATGTCTGTGTGCCACACTCTGCAGAGACGAGGTGCGGCTGAGAGAAGTTATCCGGACTGAATGGAGATGATGATGACAGATAAGATCTACATCAGAGGAGACGTCACCTGGAGGCACTGGATGTGACAGGTATGTGCTGTTGTATAGCTATATAGCAAATACAGTAAAATGTTTTCAATGCTAGTGTTTGGGGCAGTCGGTCGACTTAGAGAATTGGGCCATAGGCATTGGGGCTTGGGCCTCAGATCTTTTGAGACTATAGCAATGCCCCTGTCTAAAGGACAGATCAGCTATAATTTGAACCCTTCTATCGCCATAACACCAATTCAATTCTTGTGAACCCACAAAATCTGGAGTTTCGGAGAAGACTCGTAAGAAAATAAAGCTTTCTTACCTTGCTAGCGTGTAATCTCGACTGAAGTTACGCAAGCTGTCTGCCCACCCAGGGATGCCAAAAATGTCATCGCAATTCATGCAATTCTCATCTCCTTTATGTGGTGCCAAATCAATTAGAAGTATAAGTATGAGCGCTCCATACTGCTTTCATAATGAGACCAGACTCACAAGGTGGCTTCATGAAAGCATCTTCTCATGCCCCTGAGCCAGAGCAAGAAGAACTTTTTTCAAATTAAATTTACTTAAATAGCAGACAAGACATCACAAAAGGGGTGTTCCTTAAGAAGAGACTATTGGCTCCTTAACTTGATAGGAGTGGTTTCAGCAAGTTCAACTCTCCCAACGCCCTAAACAGCGAACAGCTGGACTTTCCTTATTGCTTCACCAGGTCCCCTCGACTCCCTTTTGAGTTTGCCTTCACCTTGTCCTATTTACCCCGCAACCATCAACAAGGTTTTATTTACTACAGGATGGAATAATATTTGTCTTCGACAGAAGCACAGCACATATACATAGTGAGGGCATGGATGTATTAAACATTCTTAATTATTTTTTTCTAAAACTGAGAACTATATAACAGCCTGTTAAAGCCAAATTCTAAAAACACTGTAGTCCCTGAACCAGTTCCCAAAACATTATTCTTGCCATGATGTGATTAATTTCAGAAGTTTCCCGTCAGTTCATTTGATAAAGTCCATCAGTTTCTTTAGATTCTTGGTGATCCTTCCATCAGGGGCAGTGTTTTCCGGAATGTAGATGCAAAGTTCACAGTTCAGACAGAAACCCGTCCGTGGGTATAATATTGCCATCAGGGGTGTTCCTTAAGAAGAGACTATTGGCTCCTTAACTTAATAGGAGTGGTTTAAGCAAGTTCAACTCTGAGTTCATAGGTAGATTTGAAAATGGCAATCTAACTCCCCCCTTCCCCCTCCCCTAGTGACCTTAAGACAAAGGAATGCACATGTGGCTCAGACATCTGGTTTGCGGCCATCTAGTGGACAAAAATGTGTGCTACAGAATGTTCACATTATGTATAGAGAGAAATAAAGCCCATCTCTCACAAATCTCTCCTTTTGCAGGAAATAGACCAAAGGTGAACAGGCAAAGTGAAGTACTCTCCCAACGCCCTAAACAGCGAACCGTTGGACTTTCCTTATTGCTTCACCAGGTCCCCTCGGCTCCCTTTTGGGTTTGCCTTCACCTTGTCCTATTTACCCCTCAACCATCAACAAGGTTTTATTTACTACAGGATGGAATAATATTTGTCTTTGACAGAAGCACAGCACATATACATAGTGTGGGCATGGATGTATTAAACATTCTTAATTTTTTTTTTCTAAAACGGAGAACTATATAACAGCCTGTTAAAGCCAAAGGCTAAAAACACTGTAGTCACTGATTCAGTTCCCAAAACATTATTCTGGCCATGATGTGATTCATTTCAGAAGTTTCCCGTCAGTTCATTTGATAAAGTCCATCAGTTTCTTCAGATCCTTGGTGATCCTTCCATCAGGGGCAGTGTTTTCCGGAATGTAGATACAAAGTTCACAGTTCAGACAGAAACCCGTCCATGGGTATAATATTGTCATCAGGGGTGTTCCTTAAGAAGAGACTATTGGCTCCTTAACTTAATAGGAGTGGTTTCAGCAAATTCAACTCTGAGTTCATAGGTAGATTTGAAAATGGCAACCTAACTCCCCCCATCCCCCTCCCCTTGTGACCTTAAGACAAAGGAATGCACACGTGGCTCATACATCTGGTTTGTGGCCATCTAGTGGACAAAAATATGTACTACAGAATGTTCACATTATATCATTATAAATATATATATATATATAGAGAGAGAGAGAGAGAGAGAGAAATAAGGCCTATCTCTCACATTCTTTCCACTAGATGCAGCAGGTGTTGGTTGCCATGAGAAATCTGTATTCGGCTCTGAAGAGGTAGCTTGGTGTCCTTTCTGCATAGTCTGATCCCTGATGCTGTGAGTGCGCTATGGAAATCCCAGATTCATGAAGATGCAAGAGTATTGATGATTGAACACAATGGTGGACGTTGCACAATGGACGTCCCCCTGAGCAAGGAGCTGTGTTTGGCATTTACAGAGGTGAATATGGATTTCACATAGCAACAAACATATGATGCTTACAGTGTAAAGTATAGCGACTGGGATTCAAGAGCACCTTCAAGAGCATCTATTGGCAGGATCAACTCTATTAGATGAGGCATGCTGGTTTGTGGGGTTGATTCGGCTGATTTTAATAAATCCATGTCTTGTGAAAATCGATTGTGGCGTTCCCGAGAAAAAAAGACTTCCATTTTTGTCCAAATGAGTGCTTCAGTGCACCAAGGGGCAGGGCCTTACCTCTCAGGTATTCAGTACTGGCCAACACCTCTCAGTAGACTGAAGCCCTCATTTTCATAAAGAATAAAAATCTTTTTCTCAGGAATATCACAACAGATTTTCACAACCCCTTTAAGGATGACAGAAAGCAAATTGTAGTAATGCTATACAGGGAGTGCAGAATTATTAGGCAAATGAGTATTTTGACCACATCATCCTCTTTATGCATGTTGTCTTACTCCAAGCTGTATAGGCTCGAAAGCCTACTACCAATTAAGCATATTAGGTGATGTGCATCTCTGTTATGAGAAGGGGTGTGGTCTAATGACATCAACACCCTATATCTGGTGTGCATAATTATTAGGCAACTTCCTTTCCTTTGGCAAAATGGGTCAAAAGAAGGACTTGACAGGCTCAGAAAAGTCAAAAATAGTGAGATATCTTGCAGAGGGATGCAGCACTCTTAAAATTGCAAAGCTTCTGAAGCGTGCTCATCGAACAATCAAGCGTTTCATTCAAAATAGTCAACAGGGTCGCAAGAAGCGTGTGGAAAAACCAAGGCGCAAAATAACTGCCCATGAACTGAGAAAAGTCAAGCGTGCAGCTGCCAAGATGCCACTTGCCACCAGTTTGGCCATATTTCAGAGCTGCAACATCACTGGAGTGCCCAAAAGCACAATGGCCAAGGTAAGAAAGGCTGAAAGACGACCACCACTGAACAAGACACACAAGCTGAAACGTCAAGACTGGGCCAAGAAATATCTCAAGACTGATTTTTCTAAGGTTTTATGGACTGATGAAATGAGAGTGAGTCTTGATGGGCCAGATGGATGGGCCCGTGGCTGGATTGGTAAAGGGCAGAGAGCTCCAGTCCGACTCAGACGCCAGCAAGGTGGAGGTGGAGTACTGGTTTGGGCTGGTATCATCAAAGATGAGCTTGTGGGGCCTTTTCGGGTTGAGGATGGAGTCAAGCTCAACTCCCAGTGCTACTGCCAGTTTCTGGAAGACACCTTCTTCAAGCAGTGGTACAGGAAGAAGTCTGCATCCTTCAAGAAAAACATGATTTTCATGCAGGACAATGCTCCATCACACGCGTCCAAGTACTCCACAGTGTGGCTGGCAAGAAAGGGTATAAAAGAAGAAAATCTAATGACATGGCCTCCTTGTTCACCTGATCTGAACCCCATTGAGAACCTGTGGTCCATCATCAAATGTGAGATTTACAAGGAGGGAAAACAGTACACCTCTCTGAACAGTGTCTGGGAGGCTGTGGTTGCTGCTGCATGCAATGTTGATGGTGAACAGATCAAAACACTGACAGAATCCATGGATGGCAGGCTTTTGAGTGTCCTTGCAAAGAAAGGTGGCTATATTGGTCACTGATTTGTTTTTGTTTTGTTTTTGAATGTCAGAAATGTATATTTGTGAATGTTGAGATGTTATATTGGTTTCACTGGTAAAAATAAATAATTGAAATGGGTATATATTTGTTTTTTGTTAAGTTGCCTAATAATTATGCACAGTAATAGTCACCTGCACACACAGATATCTGCCTAAAATAGCTAAAACTAAAAACAAACTAAAAACGACTTCCAAAAATATTCAGCTTTGATATTAATGAGTTTTTTGGGTTCATTGAGAACATGGTTGTTGTTCAATAATAAAATTAATTCTCAAAAATACAACTTGCCTAATAATTCTGCACTCCCTGTACACTGCAGATTATATTAAAACCATCTGATCCACACTGCTTACATTGAAATGTGAATGGCAGTCACCCTTTACTGACCCAGTATGTGTAAAACCCGCTTCAATTTTGCTACCTCTGCTACCTGACACTGACCATGTAGGTATCAAGAACATATCTTAACAAACAAAAGGTGTTTGTTTATTATATTAACTTGTGATTCGACCATGATGGTTGAGGCTGTAGGAGATGAATGATATCATACTGTATTGGTGTTTTTTTCAGATTAATAATTGGCTTGGATGATAAACTGATTACAGTACACTCTAGGAGGAAAAAAAGTTTGGCCATCAGGTGCAAATCGTGATGGTCCTGAATTTAAGCACTTTGACAATTACATTTAGCAGTGCTTTTTCCCGCTGAATGTATCCATGTGGACATATATTTTGGCTAGGGATACCTCTAATCACCTTAGGCACACTATTTGGTTTCAATTAATCAATAGTACCTTCATATTTGTCAGAGCAATGACTCTACATGATTGATTACTTGAATCCCATACTGCATTATGAGACAATAACAAATTACATGAACGGTTGTTAACATAATTCCACAGTTTCGAGCTACTCCCATCATAACATCCCTGGTCATTAAAGTATAACAGAGTGGTAATAATATATATTGATGCCATCTGCTCGATCTATTAGCTGAAAAGTAAACCAATTTCTATTGAATTGCAATGTATTTGCATCCTCAATATATTGCCATAGGCAATAGAGAGGTTCAGAAATATGTGTCGACCATTCCAGTCATTCCCCCAGTAAAAAAAAAAAATGAAAGAAAAAATTAAGGGGGTAATTTATTATCCAGAAATATCCCTATATCAGCCATATTTCTGGTGCAGATTAGTTGTGCCGCAATCTGAGACTTTTCACCACTGACGACAAGTCTAAAAAAGTGGGCACGGCGTGGTTGGGGAAGGGGATGGGCCAGCATAATTTTCTACGTCTGTTATAGGTGTAGAAAATGGTCTAAATGTAAGACAGGAAGCTGGCTTACATTTAGACTGGCACTGGATGTGTCAAAGTTATGTAGAAGCCGGCGCCTCTTCATAACTTCAGCGGATCAACTGCCAGATATAGGGATTATCATGACCAGCGTCTAAAACACTCGTCTTAATAAATATCCCCCTAAACATTATTTAATCTTAAAATAGCAAGATTTTGGTAGGGGAAGGTCCCCAAAAATGCAATGCCATTTCCTTAGCGGCTTTTTTTTTTTAGCAGGAGGTTGCAATTTAGGTAGGTCATAGCGATGATCATAGCATATGCTATACTTTTAGTTAAATTAGACTGATTCAGGTTTTTGTCACATGATTACTTGTTTAGTAGTTTTAATTACTACAAATCAGCCTAGGCCGGGTTCACATCACCTCTTTATTATTCATTCTTTTGGTCCATCAGAAGAATATAAAACAACAAGAAACATCTTTTATTTAAGGATCTGTTATGCTCACTTTTGAATCCAGTTTAGCCGTTTCTGTCTGAGATCCGTTATTTTAGACTGACAAAAAAAAGTCCTACACAAAGTATTTTTTTCCATCTAAAATAACAGATCTCAGTTAGAAATGGCTAAAATGAATGCAAAATGTGCTTAACTAAGCATAATGGATGCTTAGAATACAGGATTATTATTTTTTATTTTGTTGTTTTCTGTTCTACTGCAATGAAACGGTAATGTGAAACCAGTCTTATCATCACAAACCTCTAATCGGTCCTAAATGCTACTCCAATGCCTGCACCCAGTGCCAGTCACTGCCTTGCTTGCCCATCTGCAGTAAGCCGGATTGCGACTAATGAACACTGGCGCAAAATTAATAGTTTTTAGTTTGTGACGCCAATTGCAATGTGCGCAGGTTATAGTCTCAGGGCCCTTTAAGGTGTTATAGCTCACGTACCAGGTGAGGAATGCCAGAGGGGGATAATGTCTCTATGTAGTGTCAACAGTGTCTCCTACCTTGGTATGGCTGGACTCCTGGATCCTGGCTCACTTGCAATAAATTGAGTGTTGTTAATAGGAGTAATTGAGGAATGAATGAGATCCAAACAGGTAATATGATCCAACTTGTCTTTACTTAATAAGTGCAGCATAAATCCATATGAGTACAGCAATAGTCTTTAGGTCCCAGCAGGTATTGGCAATGTATGGCAGGGGTTAATGCCTCTTCTGCTCCTATACTATATGCCCGGAGAATCTGGCAGGTATTTATCTTCTGCTCTGTCTGTCTTCTGCTTGTAATGTGCCTGACTAGCTGAGGAGGACTTTAGCTTCTCCTGGACTCTGGATATGTACTCACAGCTTGGCTCACAAGGGATGCTTCTTCATGGAGGCTGGAGGTGGCTGCCTTTCTTGTCAACCAGCTGAGGCTGATGGCTCAGGCTGAGAAGAGTTATCTTTGCCTCAGCCGAGGCTCGATCCTGTCTTGGGATCCCTGTTTCTGGGAGCTCCTACTAACACAGCCTACCCCAAACGGGGGTAGCTGGTACACTAACTAAACTTCCTTCTCCTCCTCATGAGACAGGACATGAGACCAGCCAGGGGTCAAGTCCTGGGAAAAAAAGTGTGGGAACTCACCCAAGATCCACTGCAACCCCCCCCCCCTCCAAAAAATAAAAAAGCACAGAAAATCTAGCATGCTGTAATTTGTGTAGCTGCGGACTAAAAAAAATAAAATAAAAAATAAACACTTAGAAAAGTTTATCCTGGGATTCGATCTCATGACCTCTACACATCAGAGGCAAGGCATATGCCCTCACAGCTATGAAAGCTGTCTAGCTAGTTACTTAAAAAAAAAAATATATAAGACTTCTACTGTAGGTAACTTTGCCCACTGTGTATGGATGTAGCAGAGCTGGGTGTGTTGGGGCAGCTGTCATGTGTATGGTTGTGCACTAGGTATCAGTAAACTAGGTATCAGTAGAAGTATCAGAAAAAAAAAAAAAACACTTTTAGAAAAGTTTGTTTTAGGATTCAAACTCATGACCTCTACACATTAGAGGCAAGGCATTTACCCTCACAGCCATAAGAGCTGTCAAGGTAGTTGCTTAAAAAAAAAAAAATAAGACTTCTACTTATACCTAGTGTACAACCATACACATGACAGCTGCCCCAACACACCCAGCTCTGCTACATCCATACACAGTGGGCAGCTGTCATGTGTATGGTTGTACACTAGGTATCAGTAAACTAGGTATCAGTAGAAGTCTTATAAAAAAAAAAAAAACACTCTTACAAAAGTTTGTCCTGGGAACTCACCCAAGATCCACTGCAACCCCCCCCCCCCCCCTCCAAAAAATAAAAAAGCACAGAAAATCTAGCATGCTGTAATTTGTGTAGCTGCGGACTAAAAAAAAAATAAAAAAAATAAACACTTAGAAAAGTTTATCCTGGGATTCGATCTCATGACCTCTACACATCAGAGGCAAGGCATTTACCCTCACAGCCATAAAAGCTATCTAGGTAGTTGCTTAAAAAAAAAATATAAGACTTCTACTTATACCTAGTGTACTGATACCTAGTGTACAACCATACACATGACAGCTGCCCCAACACACCCAGCTATGCTACATCCATACACAGTGGGCAGCTGTCATGTGTATGGTTGTACACTAGGTATCAGTAAACTAGGTATAAGTAGAAGTCTTATTTTTTTTTTTTTTTTTTTTTTTTTTTAAGCAACTACCTAGATAGCTTTTATGGCTGTGAGGGTAAATGCCTTGCTTCTGATGTGTAGAGGTCATGAGTTTGAATCCCAGGATAAACTTTTGTAAAAGTGTTTTTTTTTTTATAAGACTTCTACTGATACCTAGTTTACTGATACCTAGTGTACAACCATACACATGACAGCTGCCCACTGTGTATGGATGTAGCAGAGCTGGGTGTGTTGGGGCAGCTGTCATGTGTATGGTTGTACACTAGGTATCAGTACACTAGGTATCAGTAGAAGTCTTATAAAAAATAAAAAAAAACACTTTTAGAAAAGTTTGTCCTGGGATTCGAACTCATGACCTCTACACATCATGAGAGGAGTCACAGTGAGGCAGTCGCAGGCAGCAGCACCGCACAGACAGCTTCCTCTCAACTGAAGCTGCCCCTCCTCCCTTAGCCTGCTCTGCACAGTGCGCTCCGTCTCCATCTGATTCTGATTCAGCCGCGTTCTCCTGGCTTGAGGCTGAAAGGGAACGGCGTTCCTGCCATGAAAAAAGTGCAGGAACGCCGTTCCCATGCCTTCCCCCTCCACTCGACCCCTGAGACCAGCCCACTTCTGCTCACACAGGGGAGGCTAGACTGGAATGGACTATTCCAGGCTATATACACTAACTGGCTATGGTCTGCTACATATTGCTGCCACCTGCTGGTGTACATGGAAATCACAGCAATTATGAAACGGGTATAGAAAATGCACATAATGGAGAATGAAGTGTTAGACTACACAAGATGACAATAAACACACACCTGACATGTTGTATCGGGGAAGCAGAGTTTAGTAACATACTCTGGGATGTTACACATCCACTATAGCACACTATTTAACAGTATTAGGCTTCGTTCACATCACCGTTCAGCCTTTCCGTTCTCCTGCCCCGTTTAGACAGACAGGACGGATTCGGCACATAAGTGAGCCGAACGGAGCCCACAAGCCCCATAGACTATAATTGGGTCAGTTAGGTTTCCGTTCAGAAGAAGATTTTAGAGCAGAGACAAAAGTTGTGCATGTAGGACTTCTGTCTCCGCTTCAAAAAGCGGAAACCTAACGGGGCAGGAGAACGGAAATGTTGAACGGTGATGTGAACAAAGCCTTCGTCTTTCTACTCTGCCATCTTTCCTCCTGTCCTTACTCTACATCTTATGAACAGTCTAAGACAAGCATCCTCCATAAACTGAACCTTCCATTACTGACTTTTCCATTACGACTTTTCTGGATCTCTGTCAGTTCTCTGAAATGCGCTACCCCAGACAATCACATTAATTCCCAACATCCATAGAGTTAAGTATACTGTAAAAAACACATCTATTTAGTCAGGTCTATCACACTGACTCTTTTTTTTTTACCCCCCCCCCCCCCCCATTATTCAGCAAAGCTTTATCCCTTCTTTTAACAGTACTCCCCACACTCCTTACTCCCTACCTGAACTTTATACAGTTTTGCTCATAAGTTTACATACCCTTGCAGAATTTATGATTTCTTAACCATTGTTGAGAGAATATGAATGATAACACAAAAACTTTTCTTTCACTCATGGTTAGTGGTCGGCTGAAGCCATTTATGTCAAGCAACTGTGTTTACTCTTTTTAAATCATAATCACAACACAAACTACCCAAATGACCCTGATCCAAAGTTTACACACCCCAGTTCTGAATACCGTGTATTGCCCCCTTTAACATCAATGACAGATTGAAGTATTTTCTGTTAGTTGCGGATGAGGCTATTTATCTTCTCAGATGGCAAAGCTGCCCATTCTTCCTGGCATAAAGCCTCCAGTTCCCCTAAATTCTTGGACCGCACATTTGAGGTCTTCCCAGAAATGATTTGTTCCAATAACGCTTGTCCCTCTATATACTTGCAGTATCGCAGCAGAACCGCCTACAACTGCCGCACAATACAAATGCACTATAATATACTTTCTAACATAGAAAGCATAATATAACATTGTACAAGGAAGGCAATCCATTACAATATACATAAAGATAAAACAAAACCTTTAATAATTTTATTATGAGGGTCCATTCACATGTCCGTAAGTGTTTTTGCAGATCCGCAAAACACGGACATCGGCAGTGTGCATTCCACAATTTGTGGATCGCACATCGCCCGCACTATAATAGAAAATGCCTAATCTTGTCTGCAGAAACGGAAGCACAGATGCGGCAGTGCGGATCCGCAAAAGAGGTATATATTCCCATTACAGGGATCTAAATTGATAAAAATTTAAAGTTAGGTTTTAACACATTGCTGTCCCTTTGATTTCACATAGTTTAGACTGCTGAGCAGTATTGGGGTTAGGTGCCACTGCAGGACCACCCTCCATATTTCATTGTCTGTATATGTACGTTCTGATTGTAAATTACTGCCAAATATGTTGACACTATATAGAAAAAATAATACTAGTGGCTAACTGGTGAGTAACGTAAGGTAACGAAGAGCTGAATGCAAAGAAATTAGCAAGGAAAGTGTACTACTAGATCACCAAAAGCATATATATATATATATATATATATATATATATATATATATACATATATTGCTAATAGTAGCTGAATTGGCTGTGTAGACCAATATATCCAGAAGACAAAATAAAATAAAAAAATAATCTTGAACTAGGAGGCGGAGGTCAAAGTGGAGTAGGAGATTGGGGAGGTGATAGACGTGTAGGCGTGTAGGTAAAAGCGATGGTGGAGGAGGAGGAGGAGATAGCCAAGACTGTTTTTTTATTTTTATTTTTTTCCTTAAGTTTTCTTTCTTTCTTTAATATAATTTTGGGAAGACCCAAAACATTGGGAAATGGAAAAGAGAATGCAAAGAGAAAGTTCACTGGAGTGTAACAATGGCTGTGTGCGGCCGGTATACTTCAGCACAAGGTACGGACAAGTTCTATGGGATCCATGCCTGGTTCATTTTAATGAACGTGTGCTTGTCCACATTGGCTATGAATAGGCGGCTGCGTTTGTCTGTGATCAACCCCCCTGCCATGCTAAACAAATGTTCAGAAAATACACTGGCCGCAGGGCAGGCCAGCACCACCAAGGCGTAAAGGGCAAGCTCAGGCCATGTGCCCAATTTGGAGACCCAGAAGTTGAAGGGGACAGACTCATCAGTCAGTACGTGTAGGCATGTGCACACATATTGCTCCACCATGTTGCTGAAATGCTGCCTCCTGCTAAGATGTTCCATATCAGCTGGTGGTGCTGGTTGCTGTAGCGTGCTGAAAAAGCATTTCCACATTTCGTCTATGCTAACCCTGCCTTCTGAGGTGCTGGCGGTGCCCCAGCTGCGTTGGCAACTTCTTCCTCCTCCTCTGCCTTCACCTTGTACTCGCTCATCTTCCGATCATGCTCCAGTGACAGAAGTAAGGACGGCGAGTTGTCCTTCTAGTGGGGATCCAGCAGGGTAACCACCCAGTAATCAGAACTGGTTAGAATGTGGGCAACTCAGTGGTTATTGCGCAGGCACTGCAGCATGTAGTTGCTCATGTGTGCCAGGCTTCCCAGAGGCAACGACAAGCTGTCCTCTGTGGGAGGTGTATCGTCTGTGTCCTCTGTATCCTCGCAGCCACGCTCCAGTGATGCCAATGAGCTGCTTTGGGTGCCACTCTGCTGTGAACACGGTTCCTCATCATCATCATCTTCCAGAACTGTGTCCTTGCTGGACAGTTGTGTACCTGGCCTCTGTTGGTGCAGGAACCCACCCTCCGAGCCACTTGTAAATGTCTGGCCTGATAACCATGGAAATGATCCCTCTTCCTCCTCCTCTTCCTCCTGTGCCACATCCTCTTCCATCATCGCCCAAAGAATTTTTTCAAGGAGACATAGAAGTGGGATAGTAACGCTGAGTACGGCGTCATCGGCACTGGTCATGTTGGTGGAGTACTCGAAACAGCGCAACATGTCGCACACGTCCTGCATGGAGGCCTTCTTGTTGGTGGTGGTGGTGCTGTTCCACAGAGCGACTCACCCATGAGTGCTGCAGCTGAAACTCCACTATCACCTGCTGCTGCTTGCACGGGCAAACTCTGCACACCAAATTCAGCACATGCACCAGGCAAGCGATGTGCGTCAAACTGGCTAGGCCCAGAGCTGCTATGAGATTTCACCCGTTATCGTACACTACCAGGCCGGGCTTGAGGCTCAGTGGCACCCACCACTTATCGGTCTTTTGTTCCATGTCCTTCGACAGCTCCTGCGCGGTGTGGGGTTTATCCCCCAAACAAATGAGTTTCATAACAACCTGCTGTCGTTTCCCCCTGGGTGTCCTGAAGTTGGTGGTGCAGGTCTTACGCTGACCGGATGAGAAGGTGGTAGAGGAGAAAGTGGAGTAGGAGGAGGAGGCAACAAGAGGCAAAAAGAAAAGTCTTGCAATCCTCGGTGGCGGAAAGGACATGCACCAAACTGCTATCTGCCTCAGGCCCAGCCGCCCCTGCATTTTTGCCCAGCCGCCACTGGTGTTTTTATTGCTACCATTTTGGGGTACATAAGACTTTTTAATCAATTGATATTATGTTTTTTGGGTGATGTGGTGACCAAAAAAAGCTGTTTTACCATAATTGCTATTTTTTTTTGTAAATTCTTTATTTTTCATTTTTTATATAGTCAAGTAACAAAGACATATGAGCATGACATATAAATGCAAGACATTATGGCAAAAATATCCAAAAACATATCATAGCAAGCATTGTAAGGAATTATGCACAAACATGGATTTTTATCATTTGTCATTTCTTTTTAGCTCCTTTTGATAACTAAGGAAATACAGGAGAGCGGGGGAATTATTTTTCTAGAGGTCGTCTACTGCGCTCTACATTCGAGCCATGTTTGAGGTGTAAAACAATAAATGAAGGCAGTGAAATGAAAGAAGGGGAGAACAAGAAATTGAGAGTAAGAGTAAAAGGAAGAGGATAGTTACAGAAAGAGAGGGAGGAGAGCCCACATATACCAACGTCCCAGATCTATAGATTGTTGCATCTATTTAGTCAGGGTTCACCTACGCCAGAGACCTCCAAGGACTCCATATCTTCATGAATTTAGTTATTAGATTGTTTTACACTGTTCACCTGATGGGGTAGATCATATGCTATTTTTTTAGAGCAGGTTGTTACAGATGCAATGATATCACTTTTTTTTTTTTTTCTATTTTCTAGTTAATTGGGGGGAAAGTTTTTTTTTTTTTTTTATAAAACATTATTTTATTTTATTTTTTTAGTTTACACTTTGTGTCCCCCATAAGGTCATACAAGACATCTGGGAAACATTTAACTTCAGTTTCTTTTTTTTTTTTTACTAGATTACTACTATGTCAGCCCCAACTACAGGAGAAATACAACCAGCAGAGAGGCAGGACACTGCAGGGCTGTTCGTGGTCTATGGGAGACACAACAGCTCCTGCACTCCCTCAGCCCTGGTGGTCACATCACCGCCGGGCCAGAGCAGGAAGCGGCACGTCTTTTCCTTAGCTACATACACAGTGCTCAACAGGGACTGTTCCTGGGTATCCCTGCCTTCTCTATGGGGTGTCCTGCTGTCACTAACAGCATTAGAGTACAGTTGCTATCTCTGAATGGACGGTCTAAAATTTTCCTTTCAGAGATAAACCCGACCGCCCAGGATGTTTATAGTCTATGGGTGGTCATTAAGTGTATAATGCCAATCTTGTACATGTTCCTTATTATGAATTAAGGTGTTCACTGCAAGAGACCCCCATTAAAACTCCTATATTTAAAAGCCTCTTTAACCTTTTGTATACTTTCCTATGAAAATCGGATAATCTAGAATAATTGATAATCCAACACTTATAGTAAAATATTGCTGAACTTTGAAAAACGTTAAATATTTAATAGCGATATATGAAAGGTTTTGATCTGTGTGAGACACCCCCCCCCCCCCGATCACTAGGACTGGGAGAGAGGAGGATTCACACTCTCTCTATCCTCGCTGCAGGAGCCAGATTCGGGATGGGCCCATAGACTTTCTATTGAGCTAATTTCCTGCAGCGAGGAGAAAGCGCATGCTATGTGAACGCCTTTGTCTCCTGGTCCTAGTGATCAGTGGGAGTCTCAGCACTCAGACCCCCACCAATTAAAACTCTTCATTACTATATCACATATTAAAAGATTCTTCAATCTTTAATAAAACTTTTACATTTACAGGAACTACGATTATTGTAATAGTGTTATTTTCTATTTTGCATTGGGGTTCTGCTATGCCATATGTAAAACATATCATGATGACAGGTGGTACCGGCAGGCACTGTTGTGTGAGGCTCATTACATAACATACATTACATACTGTATATTTAGACTGCAGCGGACTCCTCATGTCTTAAATTGAAATCGTAACACAGCTTGTTGTGAACTTACACTGTTAGGATTTATTGGCCTTGAGCATTCTTCTATTATCCATCCAGACAAAGACAAATCATAGCAGTTACTATCAAAATGTTTTACGAGGCCAGCGAGCTCTATTTACTGCTTAAAAGATGAAGATAAAACACAAGTGAGAGATCTAACACAGTCCAGCTGTACATGAAATATTGTATGTGTTTAAAATTGTGAAAGTGATTTTCATACAGGCTGTTAGTTCCAGTATGTTACTATGTAATCTGGCTGGAAGAAGACTGACTCCTAATTGCCGAAAAGAGTCTTAGGCTACTTTCACACTAGCAGAAGCCTTCTCCGGCAGGCTGCTCAGGTGGGTGAACAGCCTGCTGGATCCATGCTGCAGATAGTGCACGTGTCCACTCCAGCCCCATTGACTATAATGGGGGCGGGCCAGAGTTCCGGTGGCAGCACGGCAAACATGCCAAGAGGTGGCCGGAATAAAACTTCGACATGTGTGATCAGTATTGGTTATTATTCAGTATGACATTCATTTTTACAGCCTTTACACTTTACACTACACAGCTTTTGCAGTCAAATGTTAAAATTAAATTTATGAATATTAGATTTTGACCCGATGAAAATATTTACAGGGCTTCTAACAATTGTAAAGGGAATGAATTCCGATTAGGCATGGTTTTAACTATAAAAATACACTCGTGCTTCTCAAATTCTTCCCTGATGTGCACCTAAAGGATACACCTTTAGATGCATTTTTTACTGAAATGCGTGTATTTTTTGCTAACAATTATTCTGGAATTTGCAGGGGAGTATAATTTATAGGGGCCCATAGCAAAAAAAGATTGAGACCCCACCTAGTGTAAGAAAAAACAAACAGCAGTATAAGGGTCCATTCACACATCCGTATGTGTTTTGCGGATCCACGGATCCGCAAAACACGGACACCGACAATGTGCATTTCGCATTTTGCGGACCACACATCGTCGGGACATAATAGAAAATGCCTAATCTTGTCCGCAATTGCGGACAAGAATAGGACATGTTCTATTTTTTTCGGGAACAGAAATGCGGACCCGGAAGTGTGGATCCGCATTTGTGTATCCGGGCAGCACATCATGCGGCCCCATAGAAATGAATGGGTCCACAATTCCGTTCCACAAAATGTGGAGCAGAATTGTGGACGTGTGAATGGACCCTAAGTGGCAAAATTATAAGAATGTATAATAGCACAATATATTAGAAATTCTACATTATAGCAAAAAATCTGTCATATTGCTATTCCCCACGAAAAGGTACAATGTTCCTGCACCTAATTGGGCCCTCTCAACTTCTGGGTCCCATAACAAGTGCTATGGTTGTTATGGCTGTACCTCCGCCCATGGGTATTTGGGTTCTATAAAGAATACTCAGATGTTTGGCTTCTGCAGCTTCTATGTATCACAGTACGTACAGCAGCACGCTGCTATCTGCTGCTGAAAATTAAGTCCATGAGACAAACTCTCTGTTGGCTCAATCATCAGCCACGTTGATTCAGTCATAATGAGATTAGATGACAGTTCATGAGAAGACTCAAAGGGCTGAAGATGTGGCCATCAGAGAGCTTGTCTGATGGGTTTGACTGGGAACAGTAGAGAGCAGCGTGCAATGTATTGCAATACATAGAAGCTGCTGAAGCCAGATTGTTGGAAATGTTTAATAAACAAAAAAAAAATTAAGTTGTTTTAGCCCAAAATGCATGCATTTCAATAAAAATAAACTAAGATGTCTGTAGCCTTTAAAGTTAAAGTTCATTAATGATAAACTAAGATAATAATGGCTTATTGTTGACCCATAACAATCAGTAAAGGAAAATGCTGTTCATACCGTAGTAACGTTTACAATGGGCATCATTGCGTAGAGCAAAGACCACATAAGGGCTTCCACAAGGCAGCAACAATGTTCCTCATTCAGCAGAAAGGGCAGTACTTGTGAAAATGATCATTCTCATATTTCATTTAGTGTTGGGCGCGAAAATTCGAATAGCGAATATTAATCGCTAATATCGGCACTTCGAGGATTCGCAAATATTTAGAATATACAGGGAGTGCAGAATTATTAGACAAGTTGTATTTTTGAGGATTAATTTTATTATTGAACAACAGCCATGTTCTCAATGAACCCAAAAAACTCATTAATATCAAAGCTGAATATTTTTGGAAGTAGTTTTTAGTTTGTTTTTAGTTTTAGCTATTTTAGGGGGATATCTGTGTGTGCAGGTGACTATTACTGTGCATAATTATTAGGCAACTTAACAAAAAACAAATATATACCCATTTCAATTATTTATTTTTACCAGTGAAACCAATATAACATCTCAACATTCACAAATATACATTTCTGACATTCAAAAACAAAACAAAAACAAATAAGTGACCAATATAGCCACCTTTCTTTGCAAGGACACTCAAAAGCCTGCCATCCATGGATTCTGTCAGTGTTTTGATCTGTTCACCATCAACATTGCGTGCAGCAACCACAGCCTCCCAGACACTGTTCAGAGAGGTGTACTGTTTTCCCTCCTTGTAAATCTCACATTTGATGATGGACCACAGGTTCTCAATGGGGTTCAGATCAGGTGAACAAGGAGGCCATGTCATTAGTTTTTCTTCTTTTATACCCTTTCTTGCCAGCCACGCTGTGGAGTACTTGGACGCGTGTGATGGAGCATTGTCCTGCATGAAAATCATGTTTTTCTTGAAGGATGCAGACTTCTTCCTGTACCACTGCTTGAAGAAGGTGTCTTCCAGAAACTGGCAGTAGGGCTGGGAGTTGAGCTTGACTCCTTGGCCCCACAAGCTCATCTTTGATGATACCAGCCCAAACCAGTACTCCACCTTGCTGGCGTCTGAGTCGGACTGGAGCTCTCTGCTCTTTACCAATCCAGCCACGGGCCCATCCATCTGGCCCATCAAGACTCACTCTCATTTCATCAGTCCATAAAACCTTAGAAAAATCAGCCTTGAGATATTTCTTGGCCCAGTCTTGACGTTTCAGCTTGTGTGTCTTGTTCAGTGGTGGTCGTCTTTCAGCCTTTCTTACCTTGGCCATGTCTCTGAGTATTGCACACCTTGTGCTTTTGGGCACTCCAGTGATGTTGCAGCTCTGAAATATGGCCAAACTGGTGGCAAGTGGCATCTTGGCAGCTGCACGCTTGACTTTTCTCAGTTCATCGGCAGTTATTTTGCGCCTTGGTTTTTCCACATGCTTCTTGCGACCCTGTTGACTATTTTGAATGAAACGCTTGATTGTTCGATGATCACGCTTCAGAAGCTTTGCAATTTTAAGAGTGCTGCATCCCTCTGCAAGATATCTCACTATTTTTGACTTTTCTGAGCCTGTCAAGTCCTTCTTTTGACCCATTTTGCCAAAGGAAAGGAAGTTGCCTAATAATTATGCACACCTGATATAGGGTGTTGATGTCATTAGACCACACCCCTTCTCATTACAGAGATGCACATCACCTAATATGCTTAATTGGTAGTAGGCTTTCGAGCCTATACAGCTTGGAGTAAGACAACATGCATAAAGAGGATGATGTGGTCAAAATACTCATTTGCCTAATAATTCTGCACTCCCTGTAGTGATGTATATTCGTAATTTCGAATATTCAAGATTTTTTTTTCAACAGTAACCTCTTTTCTCGCTTGTGGGCAAATGAGAAGGCTGCAATGTCTTTGTCTGAGCTTAGCAGAATCCCTAGTATGCAGTATATAGAATCCCTTACTATATAAGAACCTCCCCAGCAGGCCTTGTATGCAGTATTTTGCAGATCTGAGAGAGATAGCAGTGTTATTACAGATAGTTAGTGGGAGATTACGGGCACATTACGCGAATATTACATTGCCGATTTTTCGCAATCAAGAAAATAATCTCGAATTCGCGAATATATGACGAATATTGTACTAAATATTTGCAAAATATCGCAAATTCGAATATTGCCCCTGCAGCTCATCACTAATTTCATTGCATAACTTTCAAACTATTTACTGTACATTGGTAATTTCAAAAGTTGTTCTGTGATAGTAAATCTTTAGTGGGCAGTGTATGACTAGTAGGACATTTAAGTGTCTAAAGTATAGTAGTTACTCTGTTGGCTTGCAATTGTCAGATCACTAGAAAGTATAAAGGTGACTATACACATTAGGCTTTCACACTTATTTGGTTAGTGTTTTCCATCAGTTAATGTGAGCCAAAACCAATACTGAAACCTACTCATAGATAAGGTATCATGGAAAGATACTCACCTGTCCTGTATTTTTGACCCACACCAAGTCTTGGCTCACAATGACTAATAGAAATAACTGACCAAATATCCGAAGTGTGAACTCAGCCTTAGATAGAAGTTGGTTGATGTTTGAACAACACTTGATCAAACAAACATTTAGTGAGCAATATTTTCCCCAATACTTTTTAGTCCATATTGATCGTTACAATAGTTCAAACTGGCCATACATGCTTAATCACACCATGTGATGAACGAAAGATCCTTCTGAGAACATTCTTTCTGGGATCTTTCTTCCACAAAAATGATCTGATCTTTGAATGAAAGATCTTTCTTCTGACCATCGGACTAAGTTTTCAAACATGGCCAGCTTCTTTTCAGACAATAATGGTCTGTCATTTTCAGCTAAAATTGTAACATTTCACCTGATGAATGATCATTTTGGTTGAAAGCCTCCATTTTGATCAACTTTAGACTAATGTGCATGGGAATCTTTAGAAGGTGAAAGCATTCAGCAGTAACCAAAGTGTTAAAGTGTACCTGTACTTTATAAAATAAACTTTTCATATGTCATAGCACTATATGAAAAGTTTTGATTGGTGGGGGTGGGAAGACCCCCACTGATAGCTAGAACAAGGAGAAAAAATGCTCTCTGGTACTCTAATCACAGGTCACAATCAACAACCTGATCAACGCTATGTGACAGACATGTGTTGCACTGCATACCTGTTACTATGGATGTGCTAGTCTAAGTTTTCTTGTAATTTTTCATCAGGGACCTGCCTTCTTGAAGTCACTACAGGGACCCCATAATTAATCATCCTGTAGAGTCTTTCTGCTGCCTGCCACTGTGTGAGCAGATAATCTTTGCATGTAGCTTTACAGTGGGCCCTCACAATTAGTTTCACTAGTGGGCCCCAGGCACTCCAGTCTGACACTGCTCAGCTCCACCAATGTTATTTAGAGAATTTAGTAATAAGTTACTTAGCCTCAATGTACAGAATAAACTGGAACAGTGAGGGGTAAAGTGTGGAGACCAATTCACATCACCATTTAGTTTTCCATTCGTCTGAACCATCAGAACAGAAAATAAAAAATACACTTCCCCCCCCCATCAAAAATAAAGGATCTTAGATGAAAATGACTAAAACGGATGCAAAATAAAGGATCCATTTTTGTTTTTTATTTTCTTTCCTTCTGATGGATCATAAGAACGGAAAACTAAACGCTAATGTGAATCTACCCTTATTATATAGAAACTTCCAGATATCCTCTCTACAGCTTATTTTACTTGGACCCATAGATTACAACTAGGGATGAGCGAACTCGAACTGTATAGTTCGGGTTCGTACCGAATTTTGGGGTGTCCGTGACACGGACCCGAACCCGGACATTTTCGTAAAAGTCCGGGTTCGGGTTCGGTGTTCGTCGCTTTCTTCGCGCTTTTGTGACGCTTTCTTGGCGCTTTTTGAAAGGCTGCAAAGCAGCCAATCAACAAGCGTCATACTACTTGCCCCAAGAGGCCATCACAGCCATGCCTACTATTGGCATGGCTGTGATTGGCCAGAGCACCATGTGACCCAGCCTCTATTTAAGCTGGAGTCACATAGCGCCGCCCGTCACTCTGCTCTGATTAGCGTAGGGAGAGGTTGCGGCTGCGACAGTAGGGCGAGATTAGGCAGATTAACTCCTCCAAAGGACTTGATTAACTGATCGATCTGCAGCTGTGGATCATTGAGCTGCTGATCCTCAATTGCTCACTGTTTTTAGGCTGCCCAGACCGTTTGTCAGTCACATTTTTCTGGGGTGATCGGCGGCCATTTTGTGTCTTGTGGTGCGCCAGCACAAGCTGCGACCAAGTGCATTTAACCCTCAATGGTGTGGTTGTTTTTTGGCTAAAGCCTACATCAGGGTGAAGCTGTCACACCAAGTGCATTTAACCAGCAATAGTCTGTTCATTTTTTGGCCATATACAAAATCAGGGGCAAGCTGCGCCTGTCACCAAGTGCATTTAACCCTCAATGGTGTGGTTGTTTTTTGGCTAAAGCCTACATCAGGGTGAAGCTGTCACACCAAGTGCATTTAACCAGCAATAGTCTGTTCATTTTTTGGCCATATACTAAATCAGGGGCAAGCTGCGCCTGTCACCAAGTGCATTTAACCCTCAATGGTGTGGTTGTTTTTTGGCTAAAGCCTACATCAGGGTGAAGCTGTCACACCAAGTGCATTTAACCAGCAATAGTCTGTTTATTTTTTGGCCATATCCCAGTCTAATTCTGTCACTAAATCCATACCGGTCACCCAGCGCCTAAATACTAGGCCTCAAATTTATATCCCGCTAAATCTGTCCTTAGTGCTGTAGCTGGGCGAGTTATTTAGTGTCCGTTCAAGCACATTTCTTGTTCTGGGTTGAAATACAATTCCCAATTTAGCAATTTCATAATTTAGTGGTTTCTGCTATATCAGAGCTATTTGAAATCTATCCCTAAAAGGGTATATAATATTCAAGGTGCACATTGGGTCATTCAGAATAACTTCACACACACCCGCTACTGTGTATTTCCAAGTCTAATTCTGGCACTAAACCCATACCTGTCACCCAGCGCCTAAATACTAGGCCTCAAATTTATATCCAGCTAAATCTGTCCCTAGTGCTGTAGCTGGGCGAGTTATTTAGTGTCCGTTCAAGCACATTTCTTGTTCTGGGTTGAAATACAATTCCCAATTTAGCAATTTCATAATTTAGTGGTTTCTGCTATATCAGAGCTATTTGAAATCTATCCCTAAAAGGGTATATAATATTCAAGGTGCACATTGGGTCATTCAGAATAACTTCACACACACCCGCTACTGTGTATTTCCAAGTCTAATTCTGGCACTAAACCCATACCTGTCACCCAGCGCCTAAATACTAGGCCTCAAATTTATATCCCGCTAAATCTGTCCTTAGTGCTATAGCTGGGCGAGTTATTTAGTGTCCGTTCAAGCACATTTCTTGTTCTGGGTTGAAATACAATTCCCAATTTAGCAATTTCATAATTTAGTGGTTTCTGCTATATCAGAGCTATTTGAAATCTATCCCTAAAAGGGTATATAATATTCAAGGTGCACATTGGGTCATTCAGAATAACTTCACACACACCCGCTACTGTGTATTTCCAAGTCTAATTCTGGCACTAAACCCATACCTGTCACCCAGCGCCTAAATACTAGGCCTCAAATTTATATCCCGCTAAATCTGTCCCTAGTGCTGTAGCTGGGCGAGTTATTTAGTGTCCGTTCAAGCACATTTCTTGTTCTGGGTTGAAATACAATTCCCAATTTAGCAATTTCATAATTTAGTGGTTTCTGCTATATCAGAGCTATTTGAAATCTATCCCTAAAAGGGTATATAATATTCAAGGTGCACATTGGGTCATTCAGAATAACTTCACACACACCCGCTACTGTGTATTTCCAAGTCTAATTCTGGCACTAAACCCATACCTGTCACCCAGCGCCTAAATACTAGGCCTCAAATTTATATCCCTCTAAATCTGTCCCTAGTGCTGTAGCTGGGCGAGTTATTTAGTGTCCGTTCAAGCACATTTCTTGTTCTGGGTTGAAATACAATTCCCAATTTAGCAATTTCATAATTTAGTGGTTTCTGCTATATCAGAGCTATTTGAAATCTATCCCTAAAAGGGTATATAATATTCAAGGTGCACATTGGGTCATTCAGAATAACTTCACACACACCCGCTACTGTGTATTTCCAAGTCTAATTCTGGCACTAAACCCATACCTGTCACCCAGCGCCTAAATACTAGGCCTCAAATTTATATCCCGCTAAATCTGTCCTTAGTGCTGTAGCTGGGCGAGTTATTTAGTGTCCGTTCAAGCACATTTCTTGTTCTGGGTTGAAATACAATTCCCAATTTAGCAATTTCATAATTTAGTGGTTTCTGCTATATCAGAGCTATTTGAAATCTATCCCTAAAAGGGTATATAATATTCAAGGTGCACATTGGGTCATTCAGAATAACTTCACACACACCCGCTACTGTGTATTTCCAAGTCTAATTCTGGCACTAAACCCATACCTGTCACCCAGCGCCTAAATACTAGGCCTCAAATTTATATCCCGCTAAATCTCTCGTTACCGCTGTCCTGTTGTGGCTGGGAAAGTTATTTAGTGTCCGTCAAAGCACATTTTTTGTTCTGGGTTGAAATACAATTCCCAATTTAGCAATTTCATAATTTAGTCGTTTCTGCTATATCAGAGCTATTTGAAATCTATCCCTAAAAGGGTAGATCATATTGAAGGTGCACATAGGGTCATTCAGAATAACTTCACACACACGCTTCTGTGCATTTCCAAGTCTAATTCTGTCACTAAATCCATACCGGTCACCCAGCGCCTAAATACTAGGCCTCAAATTTATATCCCGCTGAATTTTAATACAATACATTGGGCCAAATAATATATTTGTTGTTGTGGTGAACCATAACAATGAGAAAAACATCTAGTAAGGGACGCGGACGTGGACATGGTCGTGGTGGTGTTAGTGGACCCTCTGGTGCTGGGAGAGGACGTGGCCGTTCTGCCACATCCACACGTCCTAGTGTACCAACTACCTCAGGTCCCAGTAGCCGCCAGAATTTACAGCGATATATGGTGGGGCCCAATGCCGTTCTAAGGATGGTAAGGCCTGAGCAGGTACAGGCATTAGTCAATTGGGTGGCCGACAGTGGATCCAGCACGTTCACATTACCTCCCACCCAGTCTTCTGCAGAAAGCGCACAGATGGCGCCTGAAAACCAACCCCATCAGTCTGTCACATCACCCCCATGCATACCAGGGAAACTGTCTCAGCCTCAAGTTATGCAGCAGTCTCTTATGCTGTTTGAAGACTCCGCTGGCAGGGTTTCCCAAGGGCATCCACCTAGCCCTTCCCCAGCGGTGAAAGACATAGAATGCACTGACGCACAACCACTTATGTTTCCTGATGATGAGGACATGGGAATACCACCTCAGCATGTCTCTGATGATGACGAAACACAGGTGCCAACTGCTGCGTCTTTCTGCAGTGTGCAGACTGAACAGGAGGTCAGGGATCAAGACTGGGTGGAAGACGATGCAGGGGACGATGAGGTCCTAGACCCCACATGGAATGAAGGTCGTGCCACTGACTTTCACAGTTCGGAGGAAGAGGCAGTGGTGAGACCGAGCCAACAGCGTAGCAAAAGAGGGAGCAGTGGGCAAAAGCAGAACACCCGCCGCCAAGAGACTCCGCCTGCTACTGACCGCCGCCATCTGGGACCGAGCACCCCAAAGGCAGCTTCAAGGAGTTCCCTGGCATGGCACTTCTTCAAACAATGTGCTGACGACAAGACCCGAGTGGTTTGCACGCTGTGCCATCAGAGCCTGAAGCGAGGCATTAACGTTCTGAACCTGAGCACAACCTGCATGACCAGGCACCTGCATGCAAAGCATGAACTGCAGTGGAGTAAACACCTTAAAACCAAGGAAGTCACTCAGGCTCCCCCTGCTACCTCTTCTGCTGCTGCCGCCTCGGCCTATTCTGCTGCTGCCGCCTCGGCCTCTTCCTCCGCCTCTGGAGGAACGTTGGCACCTGCCGCCCAGCAAACAGGGGATGTACCACCAACACCACCACCACCACCTCCGTCACCAAGCGTCTCAACCATGTCACACGCCAGCGTTCAGCTCTCCATCTCACAAACATTTGATAGAAAGCGTAAATTCCCACCTAGCCACCCTCGATCCCTGGCCCTGAATGCCAGCATTTCTAAACTACTGGCCTATGAAATGCTGTCATTTAGGCTGGTGGACACAGACAGCTTCAAACAGCTCATGTCGCTTGCTGTCCCACAGTATGTTGTTCCCAGCCGGCACTACTTCTCCAAGAGAGCCGTGCCTTCCCTGCACAACCAAGTATCCGATAAAATCAAGTGTGCACTGCGCAACGCCATCTGTGGCAAGGTCCACCTAACCACAGATACGTGGACCAGTAAGCACGGCCAGGGACGCTATATCTCCCTAACTGCACACTGGGTAAATGTAGTGGCAGCTGGGCCCCAGGCGGAGAGCTGTTTGGCGCACGTCCTTCCGCCGCCAAGGATCGCAGGGCAACATTCTTTGCCTCCTGTTGCCACCTCCTCCTTCTCGGCTTCCTCCTCCTCTTCTTCCACCTGCTCATCCAGTCAGCCACACACCTTCACCACCAACTTCAGCACAGCCCGGGGTAAACGTCAGCAGGCCATTCTGAAACTCATATGTTTGGGGGACAGGCCCCACACCGCACAGGAGTTGTGGCGGGGTATAGAACAACAGACCGACGAGTGGTTGCTGCCGGTGAGCCTCAAGCCCGGCCTGGTGGTGTGTGATAATGGGCGAAATCTCGTTGCAGCTCTGGGACTAGCCAATTTGACGCACATCCCTTGCTTGGCGCATGTGCTGAATTTGGTGGTGCAGAAGTTCATTCACAACTACCCCGACATGTCAGAGCTGCTGCATAAAGTGCGGGCCGTCTGTTCGCGCTTCCGGCGTTCACATCCTGCTGCTGCTCGCCTGTCTGCGCTACAGCGTAACTTCGGCCTTCCCGCTCACCGCCTCATATGCGACGTGCCCACCAGGTGGAACTCCACCTTGCACATGCTGGACAGACTGTGCGAGCAGCAGCAGGCCATAGTGGAGTTTCAGCTGCAGCACGCACGGGTCAGTCGCACTACAGAACAGCACCACTTCACCACCAATGACTGGGCCTCCATGCGAGACCTGTGTGCCCTGTTGCGCTGTTTCGAGTACTCCACCAACATGGCCAGTGGCGATGACACCGTTATCAGCGTTACAATACCACTTCTATGTCTCCTTGAGAAAACACTTAGGGCGATGATGGAAGAGGAGGTGGCCCAGGAGGAGGAGGAGGAGGAGGAGGAAGAGGGGTCATTTTTAGCACTTTCAGGCCAGTCTCTTCGAAGTGACTCAGAGGGAGGTTTTTGGCAACAGCAGAGGCCAGGTACAAATGTGGCCAGCCAGGGCCCACTACTGGAGGACGAGGAGGACGAGGATGAGGAGGAGGTGGAGGAGGATGAGGATGAAGCATGGTCACAGCGGGGTGGCACCCAACGCAGCTCGGGTCCATCACTGGTGCGTGGCTGGGGGGAAAGGCAGGACGATGACGATACGCCTCCCACAGAGGACAGCTTGTCCTTACCCCTGGGCAGCCTGGCACACATGAGCGACTACATGCTGCAGTGCCTGCGCAACGACAGCAGAGTTGCCCACATTTTAACCTGTGCGGACTACTGGGTTGCCACCCTGCTGGATCCACGCTACAAAGACAATGTGCCCACCTTACTTCCTGCACTGGAGCGTGATAGGAAGATGCGCGAGTACAAGCGCACGTTGGTAGACGCGCTACTGAGAGCATTCCCAAATGTCACAGGGGAACAAGTGGAAGCCCAAGGCCAAGGCAGAGGAGGAGCAAGAGGTCGCCAAGGCAGCTGTGTCACGGCCAGCTCCTCTGAGGGCAGGGTTAGCATGGCAGAGATGTGGAAAACTTTTGTCAACACGCCACAGCTAACTGCACCACCACCTGATACGCAACGTGTTAGCAGGAGGCAACATTTCACTAACATGGTGGAACAGTACGTGTGCACACCCCTCCACGTACTGACTGATGGTTCGGCCCCATTCAACTTCTGGGTCTCTAAATTGTCCACGTGGCCAGAGCTAGCCTTTTATGCCTTGGAGGTGCTGGCCTGCCCGGCAGCCAGCGTTTTGTCTGAACGTGTATTCAGCACGGCAGGGGGCGTCATTACAGACAAACGCAGCCGCCTGTCTACAGCCAATGTGGACAAGCTGACGTTCATAAAAATGAACCAGGCATGGATCCCACAGGACCTGTCCGTCCCTTGTCCAGATTAGACATTAACTACCTCCCCATAACCATATATTATTGGACTCCAGGGCACTTCCTCATTCAATCCTATTTTTATTTTCATTTTACCATTATATTGCGAGGCTACCCAAAGTTGAATGAACCTCTCCTCTGCCTGTGTGCTAGGCCTAAATATATGCCAATGGACTGTTGCAGTGGTGGCTGACGTGAAGCCTCATTCTCTGCTATGACATGCAGACTGATTCTCTGCTGACATGAAGACAGATTCTCTGTTACGGGACCTCCCTCCTCTGCCTGGGTGCTGGGCCTAAATATATGCCAATGGACTGTTGCAGTGGTGGCTGACATGAAGCCTGATTCTCTGCTATGACATGCAGACTAATTCTCTGCTGACATGAAGCCAGATTGTCTGTTACGGGACCTCTCTCCTCTGCCTGGGTGCTGGGCCTAAATTTATGACAATGGACTGTTGCAGTGGTGGCTGACGTGAAGCCTGATTCTCTGCTATGACATGCAGACTGATTCTCTGCTGACATGAAGCCAGATTGTCTGTTACGGGACCTCTCTGCTCTGCCTGTGTGCTAGGCCTAAATATATGCCAATGGACTGTTGCAGTGGTGGCTGACGTGAAGCCTCATTCTCTGCTATGACATGCAGACTGATTCTCTGCTGACATGAAGCCAGATTGTCTGTTACGGGACCTCTCTGCTCTGCCTGTGTGCTAGGCCTAAATATATGCCAATGGACTGTTGCAGTGGTGGGTGACGTGAAGCCTCATTCTCTGCTATGACATGCAGACTGATTCTCTGCTGACATGAAGCCAGATTCTCTGTTACGGGACCTCTCTCCTCTGCCTGTGTGTGTGCTGGGCCTAAATATATGCCAATGGACTGTTGCAGTGGTGGCTGACGTGAAGCCTGATTCTCTGCTATGACATGCAGACTGATTCTCTGCTGACATGAAGCCAGATTGTCTGTTACGGGACCTCTCTCCTCTGCCTGTGTGTGTGCTGGGCCTAAATATATGCCAATGGACTGTTGCAGTGGTGGCTGACGTGAAGCCTCATTCTCTGCTATGACATGCAGACTAATTCTCTGCTGACATGAAGACAGATTCTCTGTTACGGGACCTCTCTCCTCTGCCTGGGTGCCGGGGCCTAAATATCTGAGAATGGACTGTTCCAGTGGTGGGTGACGGGAAGCCAGATTCTCTGCTATGGAACCTCTCTCCAATTGATTTTGGTTAATTTTTATTTATTTAATTTTTATTTTAATTCATTTCCCTATCCACATTTGTTTGCAGGGGATTTACCTACATGTTGCTGCCTTTTGCAGCCCTCTAGCTCTTTCCTGGGCTGTTTTACAGCCTTTTTAGTGCCGAAAAGTTCGGGTCCCCATTGACTTCAATGGGGTTCGGGTTCGGGACGAAGTTCGGATCGGGTTCGGATCCCGAACCCGAACATTTCCGGGATGTTCGGCCGAACTTCTCGAACCCGAACATCCAGGTGTTCGCTCAACTCTAATTACAACATGTCATATTATTCTCACCCCTGCCAGCTGTGGCGCTTATATTATTTCGGATTGTTCAATACTATTTTGTCACCATCGCCTTTTCAGTTATACTAACAATTTATCATTTTCCAACACTTGGATATATTTTTGATATTTTTTATAAGATGCCTTCTGGTACAGTTTAACCTTATTCTCTTCCATTTTTATTTCCTGTGAAAAATTCTCATTCTTTCATCTCTAATGTATTATTAAATACATGTCTTCAGCCGCATTCTCTCTCTCTTCCTCTCGCATTTCCTTGTTAGATGTTTTTTTTTTCTTTCCGTATGAAGAATATTTCACGGTCTTTAAAGCAATGTCTTCAAGTGCTTATTTTACAACTGCCTTTTTCGTATAAATGCATGATATACAGTATGGGATGTAGAGAAGAGCGAATCAATTCTAAATGAATTACAGTAGCTTTGTTATAAATTTCATAAAAATGTATCCCCCAGTCCAAATTAATCCAAAGATTGTTAATTGCATTTGGACAAATCACATAAAAACAGACACTGGTGGGTGGGGAGTTTGGGGAGGTAGAAGATAGAGGATCATATGACACTGGGAGGTATTGGGGGACGGGTTGCTCAGATGGCTCAGAGGCTGATAGACAGCCTGGATATGCAAATCAGGCAGCAGTGGGAGGCAGAATTGTTATTCTGTCTTCAGCTTGTGACCTGGAAGTGTGTTATGTGATAATGGTCTGACAAAAAGCTATTACAGACACATTCCACTAATATACTGTGATAGGGACTAGTGTTGGTTGAGCACCAAAGTGCTCATCTGCAACACTTACTGATGCTCAGGTGCTCTACAAAGCACCCGAGCACAATGGAAGTCAATGGGAGAACCCAAGCATTAAACCAGGCACCCCCTGCTCTGAAGAGGGGAGGATGTCAGGACTCTATTTCTGCTTAGTAGTCCCTGCTCTGACTCCATAGATAGCTATGTTCATATAGGGAGTCCGTGCTTGGGGACACCCAGTGTATTTAAATCAAATTTAGCCTCTATTTTTGAAAAGTTTCTGGCAGGATTCAAACTCCCAACCTTCTACATTACAGCCAAAAATCTTAACCACTACACTATATAGCTGCATGGGCAGAACAACTTCTGCTGTTACTAGTAGTAAGTATTTCTATACAACAGAAGTCTAATTTTTTTTATTATTAATATTAAGCACTTGTCCATGCAGCTATATAGTGTAGTGGTTAAGATTCTGGGCTGTAATGTAGAAGGGTGTGAGTTCAAATCCTGTCAGAAATCGAGACTAAATATATATATATGTGTATGTTTTTACAGATATTATTATATATTTAGAATATATAAAATATTATAATATATGTAAATATATTATGGCTAAAACATCAGTAGCAGTTTTCCACATATTATGCATTCATTCATATCAGAAGTATGATTATATATACATATATATATATATATATATATATATTTTTTTTTTTTTTTTTTTACAATTACTAAAAAATAGTAAATATATCAATTTCATTTAGCCTCTATTTCTGAAAAGTTTCTGATGGGATTCAAACTCACAACCTTCTACATGACAGCCCAGAAAGTTAACCACTACACTATACAGCTGCACAGCCAGTTACTTAAACAATAAACAAATAAATAAATAAATATGAGACCTGCTGTACAGGAATACTTACTACTAGTAACAGCAGAAATCTCATATATATATATTTGAGGCCGTGCAGCTGTATAGTGTAATGGTTAACCTTCTTGGCTGTAATGTAGAAGCTTGTGAGTTTGAATCTTGCCAGAAACTTTTCAGAAATAGAGGCTAAGTTAAATTTAAATGCACTCGAGCCACGCACATGCCATATTTGACCGAGCATAGCGATGCTTGAGCCAAACTGTTGTTTGGCTGAGCATGCTCGTCCAACACTAATAGGGACACTGCAAGTATAGTATAAAGAGACAATAAAAGGATATGATTGGGTAGATTTGGGGGAATTTGATGAGGGAGTGAGGGGCTGGTCTTATTTTTTTAGTATATGAACATATTCCTTTGTTTTCTCAAGTTTCTACAGTTCATAGGCTTATTGCCAGCACACCAGTAGCATTCTGCTTCAAACACTTAGCATTTTAGTGTATTATATCTGTGTTATTAAACTCATGGTATTATAGCAGAAGCATTTTATGGCAATAACGTCATTATTATACCCGTGTTATTGAACACAAAGTTCAAAATCATTTTACCACACACTGTAAAAGTGGTGTGGGAGATCAGGGGACAACGGCTGTATGTTGGACAGGACCTGGGAGCTGGATCAGAGGAGGATGGTGGCAGCAGCAGTAATAAAGAGCAGAGGTAACTGCCACTAGCACAGAGTATGCAAGCTTCTCCCATCTGTCAGTTTTTCTCCACAGTACTGGAAGACAAAATAATTGCTGTGTGCAAGATCTGCAGGTGTAAAGTAAGCCTTAGGCATTCAAATGCAAACATATGCAACAGGGCTCTATTGCAGCACAAGCACATGATGCAATATCACCAGCTACTAAAATAGAGGTAGCCATCAACTCACCAGCTAGCAAAACAAGAGTGTTTTTCGTCTCCTGGTCTCCTTTAATGTAACCAGTCCACATATATTTGCAGTACAATGTCCTTGTCATCATCATCAAGAGTTACTGCTTCTTCCACTCTGACTCCTCCTCCTACTTAATTCTATAATCAGGCATCTACAGGGCTTTTTTTCTCAGAGAAAAGGTGGTGGAACCCTCCCCTCCCCTGGCCACGCCCCTACCCACCCCTAGGACCGCCCCCTAAAACCACCCCTTTAGAGAACAGGGTTGCAAGTAAAATTTGGGGGGGCTATAAAAGTCCAGCCCAGCAAAGAAACCCCCCAGATGGGGATGGCACTGTTAATGGGGGATCTGGGGATGGCACTTTTATGGGGTGGAGGATCTGTGGATGGCACTGTTATGGGGAATCTGTGGATTGCATCCACAGATCCCCCATCCTATAACAGTGCCAACCACAGACCCCCCCATCCTATAACAGTCCCACCCACAGACCCCTTCCCCACCCCATAACAGTGTCATCCACAGACCCCCCCACCCCATAACAGTGTCATCCACAGACCCCCCCACCCCATAACAGTGCCATCCACAGACCCCCCTCACCCCATAACAGTGTCATCCACAGACCCCCCCATCCTATAACAGTGCCATCCACAGACCCCCCCATCCTATAACAGTGCCATCCACAGACCCCCCACCCCATAACAGTGCCATCCACAGACCCCCCTTAACAGTGCCATCCACAGACCCCCCCACCCCATAACAGTGCCATCCACAGACCCCCCACCCCTTAACAGTGTCATCCACAGACCCCCCCACCCCATAACAGTGCCATCCACAGACCCTCCCACCCCTTAACAGTGTCATCCACAGACCCCCCCACCCCTTAACAGTGCCATTCACAGACCCCCCATTGCTGCTCCAGTACAGTTATAAAATGTGTATCAATTAATAATGATTCATGCTGCCCCCTCTGTAGTATAACATTTAATATATCCTACTTTATGAATGAAGCAGGCGGTGCAGGCACGTGACGTCAGTCAGTCACGCTGCCGCTCGTCTGCCCGGCCGGCCTGCATTGCGATAACAGTAGCCCTGTGAGTAGGATATATCAGGGGCATAGCTATAGGGGTTGCAGAGGTAGCAGTCGTTACCGGGCCCAGGAGCCTGAGGGGGCCCAAATACCCTTGTGCTGCATAAGAAGACACACAAAGCACTGAGGGAAGGGGGGCCCAAGTCTAACTCTTGCACCAGGGCCCATGAGCCTTTAGCTACGCTGGGATATATTGAATGTTATACTACAGAGGGGGCAGCATGAATCATTATTCATTGATACACATTTTATAACTGTACTGGAGCATGGCAAGCTGCGATGTCAAAAGGTGGCGGAACGCCGTTCCGGTGCGTTCCGCCAGAAAAAAATCCCTGGGCATCTATAATGGAATATGTGTACAGGAAACTCTCTACAGACCCAGCAATTTGCTGGTGCTCAAGCTAAATTTCCACCTGGCCAAATTGCTTGCATTGCAGTCGCTGCCATATCATTTATTGGATCCTGCTGCCTTTAGGGAGCTGATGGTGTGTGTGCAGACTCTCTGGAAGATACATAGCCGCCCACTATTTCTCCATGAAAGCCATCTCTGCCTTGTTCTGTCATGTGGCAGGAAATGTAGGCTGCTGCTTGCAATTCTCGCTGTACAGCAAGGTGCAAGAAACCATGGACATGTGTCTTTCATGGCCTACTTGATCATTGTTTTTGGCAGTGAGGCAGCACCCTAGCAACAAGGCCAGGTCCTACTGACACCTCCTCGTTTGTGTCGATCAAGTTCCCATACAATGCTTTTATCTGCTTACCCCTCCTCCATTAACATCCTCCCTTACAGAACAAAAGCAGGGTGGAGCATAACTCCCACTTCCCCTCCTTCCTATTATATGTGCAAAGTAAAGCATTGCTTTGCTGTGTTAGAGCTGATCGGCAATACAGCCAAAGTAGCCACACAGCCGATCAGGCAGCAAACATCCTGCTGGCTGTCTCCCTGCCAACTTTAACTGTGCAAGGTGGTCAAGGACAATGATAGGAACAGTGGCAGGAACATCATGGTTGTGTAGCATTTGGGGGGAACCACACATGCTCCCTGAATAGTACAGGTGATAAATTAAGTTGTGTAAAGCTTTTTGAAAATGTATAGCAGTTTGCAGAGGGTGTTGGCAGGGGCGTAGCTAAAGGCTCATGGGCCCTGGTGCAAGAGTTAGGCTTGGGCCCCCCTTCCTTTAGTGCTTTGTGTGTCTTCTTATGCAGCACAAGGGTCTTTGGGCCCCCTCAGGCTCCTGGACCCTGTAGCGACTGCTACCTCTGCACCCCCTATAGCTACGCCCCTGGGTGTTGGCTATGTTCGAGAGACTGTACTCGTATTTCAGTAATACTTATGTGGCAAGGAACACCCTACTGGACTTGCAGTGACAGAGTAGTCTGTCATAAACAATGTCATCCTCCTGATATTTGTCTTAAAGCAGACACTCACACTGCTGCAATAGGGAACAACAGAAGAAGAACAGCTTATGCATCTCGTTGGCCACTCTGTAGCTGTTGGGGATCCACATGGAGAAAGTCCTATGGAAGAGGAAGTTGAGGATTAGGAGCTGCCACTGGAGAAGGAGTTGTTTGTGCAGGAGAACAAGACTGCTGCTTCTGATGATGATCAAATATCTCAGTGGGGGACAAAGCTGGAAAGAACCGGGTCCTCAGACACACTGGCAAGAATAGTAAGCTGTATGCTTGCTTGCTTAGGCACTCACAGACATATCCTTACCATCAAGCAATATGATTACTGGATATCAATGCATTTAGACCCTCACTATCAAAGTAAAATGGGTGAAGGTTTTCCTGTTTTCAAAAGGGAGACCAAATTGTTTTATTACAAAGATTCACTGTGTACACAGCTTTCCGCAGCTTTCGGAGAGCAGATGCGTGCCTCCTGCATGTCTGTCTGGGAAGTCCCTCTATGTCCCTTGCTGAGTCACCCGCAATCCCCTGTCTCTGCTACCACAAATAGCAGGAGCTGCAGAAGCAGGTAGTTCAGTATCACCAACATGATGGAGCAATTTATTCATATGCCACGCCAGGCTGAAGCAAGTCAGCAAAAAACAGAGATATACCCAGTCATGTTCAGTCTGGACTCTAAGGGACAGATTTATCATTAGCTCAAGTCAGAATAATGGAGTGAAAAAGTCACAAAAAAATGCGCAAACGCTAAAACCGCGCACAAATTTGCGACTTTTTTCTGCTCTGCACTATGCTTGCCAGTTTTCTGAAAGTGGGCGTGTTTTCTTATGTAAATGAATCTCTAGACAGATTTACTATTGGGACTATTTAAAAAGTCTCAAAAAAGTAGCAAAAAAATGCGCACTTTCACTCCAGTGAGGACCCTGCTTATCTTATGAGACTTTTTAATAGAACATGCAACTTTTTCATAAGGACGTGCGACTTTTTGTAAAGCTGCTTACTGACGGATAAACTGCTACCGTCAAACCACATTTATTACAGTCTTAAAGGGCCGATCATAAATCTGACTTGGCTAAAACTGACTTTAGCCATATGTGAAAGTGGAGTGAGCTGTCAGAGTAATGATAAATCTGGCCCTAAAATCTTTGCATCACGTACCATGTTCCTGATCCCATGGACTTCTGGGCAGCCAGATTGGAACAGTGGAAGAAACTGGCCAAGTATGATTTCTCAATACTGTCTTGCCCAGCCTCCTGTTTAATTTCAGAGCAGGTTTTCAGCGTGGCAAGTGACTTCATGAAAACCAAATGTACAAAATTGTCCTATGCCAGTGTAAAAAAACGTTTTTGTAAAAATAAACGAAGTATGGGTGTGTGAGGATATACACACAGCTCTGGCTGAGGCCATTTAATGGAGCCGCCCTGGCTTACAGTGCCTCATCATGCCACTGGCTGCTAGCCTGCCTATCATGTTCCATACCATATGACTGCTGCAGCAATAGTGCCACTGCCACTGTCTACCATCTGCCATCTACCATCATATTCTGTACTGTATGGCTGTGTCCACCATTATCCCACTACCGTTGCCTGCCTGCCTACCATCATGTTACATACCGTAAGGCTGCTGCCGCCACCATCATAACACTTCTGCTCTTTGCCATCCAAACAATCATGTTCCATATGTATGGCTGCTGCTGAAGCTCCTATTCCCTGCTGCTAATCTCCCTACTGCCACTTCCATTACCCCTATTGTCACTACCATTGCTGCTACACAGCCATCACTACTACCCTTAAACATCTGCACACACATCAACTACCATGTCTGTTCCATGCTGTGCTGCTACTGCTGCCGTTACTATTGCTACTACATGCCACTATTACCCTACCCTTTCCACATTCACACTGTACTTCAGGAATTCCATGACATTCAGGATAATCTAGAATTTCCTTTCTATTCTATTCTTTCATGCTGTACCTGTATGGTCTCAGGTGATCATTCAAACATGAAACTCAGTGTTATACAGTGAATGTGGACCTACTGTGAATCCATCTGGCTTGGGGCTACTTGCATAGGCATTATAAAAGTCCCCTTGTTTTTACCCTTTAACCCCTTTACAGGGATCTGGACTTTGCTGTAGAGGAACCACCATGCCGTTATCTCTTAGGTAAGTCTCTATTCAAGTGACTGCTGACCCACAGGGATCAAGAGACAATCATGCAGTACATACAGGGATCAGGCAGAACCATAGTCAGGGACAGGCCAACGTCAGGGACGGCAGAGTATGTACACTCTGATAAACAGTTCAAGGTCAGGATGGGCAGCTGAGGGTCAGTACAAAGGTCAGGTCAGGCAGTGAAGGGTCAGATCCAAGAAACAAGCAGAAGTCGGTACATGGGCAGACAAATGTACAACAGCAGATATTCACAGGGCACTAGTAACATAGTAACATAGTACATAAGGCCGAAAAAAGACATTTGTCCATCCAGTTCGGCCTGTCATCCTGCAAGTTGATCCAGAGGAAGGCAAAAAAAACCTGTGAGGTAGAAGCCAATTTTCCTCACTTTAGGGGAATAAAAATTCCTTCCCGACTCCAATCAGGCAATCAGAATGACTCCCTGGATCAATGACCCCTCTCTAGTAGCTATAGCCTGTAATATTATTACGCTCCAGAAATACATCCAGGCCCCTCTTGAATTCCTTTATTGTACTCACCATCACCACCTCCTCAGGCAGAGAGTTCCACAGTCTCACTGCTCTTACCATAAAGAATCCTCTTCTATGTTTGTGTACAAACCTTCTTTCCTCCAGACGCAGAGGATGTCCCCTCGTCACAGTCACAGTCCTGGGGATAAATAGATGACGGGATAGATCTCTGTACTGACCCCTGATATATTTATACATATTAATTAGATCTCCTCTCAGTCGTCTTTTTTCTAAAGTGAATAACCCTAATTTTGATAATCTTTCAGGGTACTGTAGTTGCCCCATTCCAGTTATTACTTTAGTTGCCCTCCTCTGCACCCTCTCCAGCTCTGCTATGTCTGCCTTGTTTACAGGAGCCCAGAACTGTACACAGTTCTCCATGTGTGGTCTGACTAGCGATTTGTAAAGTGGTAGGACTATGTTCTCATCACGGGCATCTATGCCCCTTTTGATGCAACCCATTAGCTTATTGGCCTTGGCAGCAGCTGCCTGACACTGGTTTTTGCAGCTTAGTTTGCTGTTTATTAAAATTCCTACATCTTTTTCCATGTCAGTGTTACCAAGTGTTTTATCATTTAGTATGTACGGGTGACTTGCATTATTCCTTCCCATGTGCATAACTTTACATTTGTCAGTGTTAAACCTCATCTGCCACTTATCTGCCCAAGCCTCCAATCTATCCAGATCGCTCTGTCGTAGTATACTGTCCTCATCAGTGTTAATTACTTTACACAGTTTAGTGTCATCTGCGAAAATTGATATTTTACTATGCAAGCCTTCTACAAGATCATTAATAAATATATTGAAGAGAATAGGGCCCAATACTGACCCCTGACGTACTCCACTAGTGACAGTGACCCAATCTCAGTATGTACCATTAATAACCACCCTCTGTTTTCTATCATTGAGCCAGTTACTTACCCACTTACAGACATTTTCTCCCACTCCGAGCATTCTCATTTTATATACTAACCTTTTATGTGGTACAGTGTCAAATGCTTTGGAGAAGTCCAGATACACGACATCCATTTATTCGCCGCTGTCAAGTCTAGAACTTACCTCCTCATAGAAACTGATTAAATTTGTTTGACATGATCGATCCCTCACAAAGCCGTGCTGATATGGCGTTATTTGCTTATTTCCGTTAAGATGCTCTAACATACAGTTGCAAGAAAAAGTATGTGAACCCTTTGCAATGATATGGATTTCTGCACAAATTGGTCATAAAACGTGATCTGATCTTCATCTAAGTCACAACAATAGACAATCACAGTCTGATTAAACTAATAACACACAAATAATTAAATGTTACCATGTTTTTATTGAACACACCATGTAAACATTCACAGTGCAGGTGGAAAAAGTATGTGAACCCTTAGACTAATGACATCTCCAAGCGCTAATTGGAGTGAGGTGTCAGCCAACTGGAGTCCAATCAATGAGATGAGATTGGAGGTGTTGGTTACAGCTCCCCTGCCCTATAAAAAATACAGACCAGTTCTGGGTTTGCTTTTCACAAGAAGCATTGCCTGATGTGAATGATGCCTCGCACAAAAGAGCTCTCAGAAGACCTACGATTAAGAATTGTTGACTTGCATAAAGCTGGAAAGGGTTATAAAAATATCTCCAAAAGACTTGCTGTTCATCAGTCCACGGTAAGACAAATGGTTTATAAATGGAGAAAGTTCAGCACTTCTGCTACTCTCCCTAGGAGTGGCCGTCCTGTAAAGATGACTGCAAGAGCACAGTGCAGACTGCTCAATGAGGTGAAGAAGAATCCTAGAGTGTCTGCTAAAGACTTACAAAAGTCTCTGGCATATGCCAACATCCCTGTTAGAGAATCTACAATACGTAAAACACTAAACAAGAATGGATTTCATGGCAGAATACCACAGAGGAAGCCACTGCTGTCCCAAAAAAACATTGCTGCACATTTACAGTTTGCACAAGAGCTCCTGGATGGTCCACAGCAGTACTGGCAAAATATTCTGCGGACAGATGAAACTAAAGTTGAGTTGTTTGGAAGAAACACACAGCACTATGTGTGGAGAAAACGATCAAATTGCAATGTTAGAGCAGCAGGAGGAGGGGGGAGGGAGTGAGAGCAGGAGGCTTTCAAAGCGATGTTACGGAGGGAGGAGGGAGGAGGGGGGAGGGAGAGCAGGAGTCTTTCAAAGCGATGTTACAGAGGGAGGAGGGGGAGGGAGGCTTTCACAGCATGTTACAGAGGAAGAGCTGGAGGCGTCACAGAAGATTATGAGGCGGAGCTGGTCATGAACGGCAGCAGGTGAGGGCTGTAGCTTGGAGCTATTGCCATCCTCTTGGGAACTTTATTTTTATGACTGACAGGTTAGTAATAGCGTATTTTTAGCAAAATGAGCCTACAGATTACATTTATAAGACCACATTAGGAATGGTTAAAGCTCCCTGAACATAAACATATTTTTATCTGGAGGGGGTGAAACCTGGTGACAGAATCCCTTTAAATCCAGGGGTTCACATACTTTTTCCACCTGCACTGTGAATGTTTACATGGTGTGTTCAATAAAAACATGGTAACATTTAATTCTTTGTGTGTTATTAGTTTAAGCAGACTGTGATTGTCTATTGTTGTGACTTAGATGAAGATCAGATCACATTTTATGACTAATTTGTGCAGAAATCCTTATTATTCCAAAGGGTTCACATACTTTTTCTTGCAACTGTAGCATCTCTTAGAAAACCTTCAAACAGTTTACCCACAACAGATGTTAAACTTACCGGCCTATAGTTTCCAGGCTCTGTTTTTGGACCCTTTTTGAATATTGGCACCACATTTGCCATGCGCCAATCCTGTGGGACATTCCCTGTCAACATAGAATCTTCAAATATCAGAAATAAGGGTCTGGCTATGACAATTACTAGTCCACTAGTGGACTATAAACTATTGCTCAGGCACACTTCTATTGGGAAGATACCTTAAATATCTCAAGGTGGTCTGGTCAGCTGCTGGTCCTTTAAGAACCTGAGGGAGCATGCAAGTGCCCTATAGGCAAAGAAGGATAGGCCTTGCCAGCCAGCATAAAGCCACAGCCTGTGTGGAGAGGCAAAGCAACTTTAGTGCCCAGGTCCCCTGGAAAGGAGGGAGAGGGCAGCCAGTCTGAAGAACCAGAGCGGGTTAACAAAGCAGCGGCAGCACCCATGAGCCGTGCTGCAACACTTAGGCTTGCCCTTGGACCATTATTCCCCCTTTTCTTTCTGGAAGGATCCAAGGATCCATGTATCATCTGTAAGAAGATACAAGGAATCATCGTGGATGATAGGTATGTGTTCCTCGCCTCGGTTGAGTAAGAGCCAATTTTCATGTGTCAGCAGCAGTTGCTGTGTGACACCTTGCTATCTAGTAAGGCTGTAAATAGCTGATCCGGGACGGATCTTACTGGGAGTAGTCAAAGTGCTGTGTGGGTGACTACTCCATATGGTCCAGGACGGGTTTTGACAAGCCTATAAAAAACAGCCAGCAGTGTCAGGTGGGTGGATTACTCTTCTCTTACACTGGAATGAAGCTCTGCTGAGATCTGAGGCATGTGTGTGGGCTGAAAGCTGAAGACAGTGGATCGGACAAGCAGGCCGCCTAAAGCCTGCAGGTGGACTTTCTGAGGCTGAGCATTCAGCCGGGTGTGGATTAAACACCCAGGATCAAAGGTGAATGTTTTTCTGTATGAACTGTTTTGGGTGTGAAATAACAACAATACTGAAAATGGATTGTCATACTGTGATCCAGCAACTAGTGTGAATAAACACTGCAGTTTTTTTAGTTACAAATGTGTCTTTGCCTCTATACTGCACCCGCTTCTCCTGTCTACCAGAGCGAATCCCCACACACCCTGCACCTAATGTATACTGTGGAATGAGGAAGCTCCAAACTGAAGAACAGTATGAGCTGTAAGTGATAATTTTTCAAGCAGATAAAGCAAGCAGTTCTTAGAAAAATGCTGTTTGTGAACCTCTTTCTAAATTTTCTAGCAATGAACTAGCAATGACCTTTGTATGTTCACATTTGCATCACATAAAGAAGGGCCTTATTCACATTGTAGTGGGACTCATAAAACCTATGCATTAAATTAAAGGGCTGCCAAAAATTACAAGGAATCGGTACTATAATATTCCCTTTGTTACACATAAAGGAGGGAATCATACACACCCTTGGAAAATTATGATTGATGGCCTGATGCTAACCCTCAAAAACTATTGGAGCAAGGGCCTGCTGATCTGACCTTCTAAACCATTAGGGGCAAGTGTCTGCTGCTGAGCTGACCATCTAAAACATTAGGGATGAGGGTCTGCTGCTGAACTGACCCTCTAAAACATTACGGGCGAGTGCCTGCTGCTGATCTGACCATTTAAAACATTAGGGGCGAGGACCTGCTGGTGACCCTCAAAAACATTATGAACAAGGGCCTGCTGGTGACACTCTAAAACATTATGGGTGAGGGCCTGCTGGTGACCCTCTAAAACATTAAGAACAAGGGCCTGCTGGTGACCCTCAAAAACATTATGAACAAGGGCGTGCTGGTGACCCTCAAAAACATTATGGGCGAGGGCCTGCTGGTGACCCTCTAAAACATTATGGGTGAGGGCCTGCTGGTGACCCTCAAAAACATTTAGGGGCGATGGCCTGCTGGTGACCCTCGAAAACATTATGGGCGAGGGCCTGCTGGTGACCTAAAACATTAAGAACAAGGGCCTGCTAGTGACCGTCTAAAACATTATGTGAGAGGGTCTGCTGGTGAGCTGACCCTCTAAAACATTAGAAGCGAGGGCAGCCTAATAAGCATGTTGGTATGATGGAGGAGGACAAGAAAAGGGAGAACCATATACCCTTTTTATTGGTGGAAGGTGTGCATAGGAATACAGTATATTTAATACACCATAAAAACCACTTTTAGAGTGCCTTTATGTTCAGCCGCTTTCCACTGGTGGAGTAGAGAAGTCAGGGGCAATGCAGGCCTTGTTCATTTTTATAAGAGTCAACCGATCAGCATTTTTAGTTCACAGGTGGATGCGCATATCAGTTATTATGGCCGAGCAGTACTAAATACACGCTCTGACAAAGCGTTGGCGGCAGGGCAAGCCAGCACCTACAATTCGTGTCATGTGTCCAGCTTGTTGTAAGACACAGAGGGATCACTGAGGAAAATGACACGGTCTGCTATGTACTCCACCATCTTCCAAAATGTTTCCCTCCTTGTGAGAATAGGCCACACATTAGGTTGAGGGTGCTGGCGGGGTGTCATAAAACTGTCTCAGGCCTTGGAGAGTGTTGCCCTGCCTCTGTTGGAACTGCTGTGTGTTCCCCTCATCTCCCCTCCTTCGTTGGCCAAGGAACTACGTACTCTGCAGCCAGCGTTGTCAGCTGGAAAATTGTGGAGCAAATTTTCCACAAGGACTTTCTGGTATTGCACCATTTTGCTTTTCCTCTCCACCACAGGAATGAGAGATGAGAAGTTCTTTTTGTAGCGGGAGTCGAGAAGTGTGAACAACCAGTAATCGGACTTGGCCAAAATGCGTACAACGCGAGGGTCACGAGAAAGACAGCCGAACATAAAGTCAGCCATGTGTGCCAGAGTCCCAACAGACAAGACTTTGCTGTCCTCATCAGGAGGATGACTCTCAATCTCCTCATCCTCTTCCTCCTCTTCTACCCATCCACGCTGAACAGATGGAATAAAACTTCCATAGGGTACTACCCTCTGTAGCGGAGGCAGCCATCTCCTGCTCCTCCTCCTCGTCATCATCCAATTGGCGCTGAGAAGACGAACTGAGGGTGGTCTGGCTATCACCCTGTGTACTGTCTTCCCCCATTTCCACCTCTTCCACATGCAAAGCGTCCGCCTTCATTGTGGGCAGCGAGCGTTTGAGTAGACACAGAAGTTGGATGGTTATGCTGATAATAGTCCAAACAATAAATGTATTAGTCCAGCTCACCCAATTCTTCTATGCACGGATGGAGCTAAGGCCAGCTCTTCACATAGGCATAACAAGAAAAAGGTCTAGTACAGAGTAGATCATACGTTACCCAAACACATGAGTGTAAATCCACCTCCATTGCGACCTATAGTGTCTGGTATCGGCTCCCTAACTGAAAAATTGGGGGAATGATTGGACTCGCTATTACAACCTCTAGTCCGAAGACTGCCAGGATACATATGGGATACTATGGATGTATTATGGGTTGTATATGATAAAAATGGTGTGTCGGATTTTCATTGCTGATATTGGATGTTGTCTCATTGTATCCTTCTATACCACATGAAGTTGCTATTTGGGCCTTGGAATACCATCTCCATGAATATAGCAGACACACACCTGAGTTTGTAGATTATATTTCTGAGGTCACATTTTTTGTCATGACCCATAATTATTTTTCTTTTGATAAGAAATTTAAACCACAAACAAAAGAGTGTGTCAATGGGGGCCAAGTACCGTACTCACCTTCCTTTGCTAATATCACAATGGCATACTGGGAGGAACGTTATATCTTTTCTATTGGGAACCCGTTTGTGGAGGCGGTTGTTTGGTATGGCAGATACATTGGTGATTTGCTCATTATATGGGGCCCGGGTGTGTCTGCCATACCAGACTTCGTCAACTACTTGTCACTACCAGAGCTTTGAGACGTTCTCACAGCTCTGTGTCTCCACCCCTGTGATGATGTCACTTAGACTTTGGAGGTGTTCTCACTGTTCTGTTTCTCCGCCCCTGTGATGAGGTCTTTACTCCCAGCTGTTCCTCCTGCGTTTGATTTCCCTGCCTTTAAATCACCCCTCCTCCTATTGCAGGGCGTGGATTATATTTCTCTTTTCAGTTGTAGCTCTGCCTTGAGTATCTTCACTTGTTAAGCTATTAGTTCTCTGGACCTGTGTTCTGTTGCTGCAAGCACTCCGGATATTGCCAGCGGCCCTTGGATCCGTCTTCTCTGTGGTTGCAGCTCCATCAGCTAAGTGTGCAGACATTGTTGTGTACCTGGTGATTTTCTGACTGGATCTGAGGTGGCCACGGTTCCCTCCATATTCTGAGCAGGGCATCGGTGGCCGTGCCCCTTCCACTATTGTAGGGGTTACAGGGCTCATCAGTCTTAGGCACGCGGGCATGCCTCGTTCCACCACATGGATCCGGGCATGTGCTTTAGCAGCATAGGGAGAGTGTTGAGGGTCTAACAGGGGTCACCCTTTCTCTTCCCTAGTTTGGGTCCGGTCAGTAGCTCTTTTTACTGTGTATGCTCTTGTTACCCTTAAACAGCCGTGACACTACTGTATGTTAATAACATATAGATCTAACATTATCAGGCATACCTAATTGCAATATTTTCGCAGAAACATTTCGCAAACAAATCTCGGGCAATACCATTTTGAAGGCTACAAGCCATCACCCTAGACATATGATTAAGGCCATCCCAGTAGGTGAATTTACTCGCGCATGCAGAAACTGCAGTACAGACATGGCTTTAACACGGGAATCTCAAATGGTTTAGAATCACCTCAAAAGGAAAGGCTACCCTGATTGGATGCTCTACAGAGCTCTCAATATAGTGTCCAATAAATGCAGAAAAGATCTGCTATTTAAAACTAACACTGCCAAACCTGAAATTAGTAATGACAACCATACTAATAACAACAAAAGTCTAAATAAAAACATTAATAAAAATATGAATAAGGACAGACCCCAGACGGATCTAAATAAAAACGTAAATAAAAATATGAATAAGGACAGACCCAAAGAGGATAAAATAGACAAACCAACTCTAGTCCTCACGTACAGTCGGCAGTTTCCTGAATTCCAGCGGGTGGTTCGAAATTCCTTCCGGTACTTTATGATGATGAGGTACTGTATAATACTCAGAAAAATTGATGTCGAATTGTTGCGAGGAGGACTAAAACTTTGGCAAATTCTTTATCTCCATCGATATAAAGACGTATTACGATTAAAAATGAAAATACTTGGTTGGGATTTAAGGGTTTCACCAAATGCGGGAGTTATCTCTGCAAGACTTGCAAATATGCAGTTCAAACCAGTGAATTTGATAATTCTCTACATACTAATACGTTTCCCATAGGAAATTATAATAATTGTAATACACTGGGCATAATTTACTCCATTAAATGCATCCCATGTGATTTAATGCACATAGGGAGCACGAGTAGACAATTTAAAACGAGATGGCATGAACACCTTAATTATATAGAAAATCTGCGGACAACAGGCATATCTAATGCAGCCAACCATTTTATCCACAAACACAATCGTAACACTGATGGCCTACGTACCTTTGCGTTTGAGAGAGTGACGACACCAGCAAGGGGGGAGTAACATTAAGAAAAAAAATCTTGCTACGAGAAGCCTTTTGGATTTTTACTTTGAATACCAAGTTTCCATTTGGATTGAATCAGATAAAAATTACTTTTATTAGATGCCACATATACCATAAGTTTTACCTGTCATGTGAATACTGGAATAATGATTCAGTAATGTATGATCTACTCTGTGCTGGAACTTTTTCTTGTTATGCCTACGCTGAAAATAGCCAAAAATATTGGCAGCTGGGAACACAGTAACGCGGCACGGCCACCGCCGTCAGGCTGCGGAAAAGCCTCAGTGTCCACAAGCAATAATTCCAGGGCCAGTAATTTGGAAAGGTGCACATTCAGTGCTATGGTCTGTGGGTGGCTGGGTATTTGCACTTTCGTTCAAATACCTGGGGTATAGACATCTGTATGCAGCGCTGGGACACAGAAGTGGATGTGCTAACTGATGGTGCTTGCGAAGGTCCAGGTGCATGGCGGGAGGCATCCAGGCCTGCGTCTTGGACAGGAGATTGGCCAGCATGTAACACAGGGGAAGAGGAGGCAGTAGTGTGATCAGCAGACACTGATTGTGGACCCAGGCGTTCAGCCCATCTATTAGGGTGCTTTGATGCCATGTGGCGGATCATGCTGGTGGTGGTGAGGTTGCTAGTGTTCACTCCACTGCTCATTTTGGTACGGCACAGGTTGCAAATGACAATTCTTTGTGCAACACCTACTCCTTGTTTGGTGTGGCCCGCCTTCTCCCTTTTGCCACCCCGCTGCCTCTTCCAGCCTGTTGCGGTGCTGTGGATCCCTCCCCCTCTTTACTGCTCTCCTCGCTCGGCTTGCCACCTTTCCAGGTTGAGTCAGTGACTTCATCTTCCACCACCTCTTCTTCCAGTTCCTCACTCTGGTTATCCTCCTGACTTGTTGACCTAACAACAACCTCAGTTATTGACAACTGTGTCTCATCCTCATCATCAACCTCTTGAGACACTAATTGCGGTTGAATTATTGACAACTTTGTCTCATCATAATCCTCCACCTCGTGAAACACTAATTGCCATTCCCCACCATCATCTTCTTGTGACTGTGGGTGCTCAAGAGTTTTGGAAACAGGGCACAATATCTCCTCATGTCCCTCTTTAAGCGGGTATGTAGAGAGGCCCAAATCAAGGAATGGCGATGAAAGGAGCTCCTTGGAATATCCGAGTGTGGGATCACTTGTTTGCCACGACTCTCCATGGTGGGAGGAATAAGTATCAGGGTGAGGACTCTGCTGACCAGACTCTTGGCTACTGAGACTGGACTTTGTGGAAGACAGGGTTGTGCTTAACCGACTGGAAGCATTATCTGCTGCAATCCAACCGACCACCTGGTTGCACTGGTCTGACTTCAAGAGTGGTGTCCTGCGCCGCCCTGCAAACTGGGACATGAACTAGGTATCGTGAATAAGTGTGTTTATTGTGCTCTAGCAGCAGGCACAGTTTCACTGCCCACAGGGCCACGGCCTCTGCGTGCATCAGCAGCACAGCCAGTTTCTTGTCCCTTAATGCTCGCCTTGCGCATATTAAATGGTATATATGCTTGCAAGTATGTCACACGTACAGTAGCGCAGGTTTTGTAAGTGTGTGCGCAAATAAAGTACACAGAATGTCACTGATATTTTTAGGATGCGCACATGTTAAACAGGAGATGTAGCACAGGTAATGTCGCTGTCTGCAGCGTCTATGAAAAAAGTACACTGAATGTCGCAGATAATTTTAGGATGCGCAAACGTTATACAGGAGGTATAGTGCACGTAATGTCACTGTCACCAGCGGCTAATAAAAAATTACACTGAATTAATGTCACTGATATTTAGGACGAGCAAACGTTATACAGGAGGTATAGTGCAAGTAATGTCACTGTCACCACCAGCTAATAAAAAATGACACCAAATTAAAATCACTGATATTTTGGACGCGTAAACATTATATAGGAGGTATAGCGCAAGTAATGTCGCTGTCACCAGAGGCTAATAAAAAATTACACTGAATTAATGTCACTGATATTTAGGATAGGCAAACGTTATACAGGAGATGTAGCACAGGTAATGTTGCTACCACTAGCAGCAAAAAATTAGACTGAATGTCACTGATATTTCGGATACGCAAATGTTATACAGGAGATGTAGCGCAGGTAATGTAACTGTCCGCAGTGGACACCGTCTACGGAAAAAGTGCACTGGATGTCACAGATATTTTTATGCTGTGCACACATTACACACGAGATGTAGTGCAGATAATGTCGCTGTCACCAGCGGCAAAAAAAATTACACTGAATGTCACAGATATTTCGGATGCGCTAATGTTATACTGGAGATGTAGCGCAGGTAATGTCGCTGCCACCAACAGCAAAAAAATTACACTGAATGTCACAGATATTTCGGATGCGCTAATGTTATACAGGAGATATAGCGCAGATAATGTCGCTGCCACCAACAGCAAAAAAATTAGACTGAATGTCACTGATATTTCGGATATGCAGATGTTATACAGGAGATGTAGCGCAGGTAATGTAACTGTCCACAGCGGACACCATTTATGGAAAAAGCACACTGGATGTCACAGATATTTTTTTAGGCTGCGCACACGTTACACAGGAGATGTAGTGCAGATAATGTCGCTGTCTGCAGCAGTCAAACAATTGCAAGCTATTTAGTGCAGGTTGCGCTAAAAATATATATTGCTGCCAGATAAAGCAATAGTCCTTAAAAGGACTTTTGGGTCTCTAACAATACCACGCAATTTAGCGCAGGTTGCTCTAACAATTATATTGCTGCCAGATAAAACAATAGTCCTTAAAAGTACTTTTGGGTGTCTAACAAGTTTTTTCAATAAAATAGTACTATTTCACTCCCTACACTATCTGTCCTTTCTTCAGCAAAGCTCTCCCTGACTAAGGCCTCATGCACATGACCGGTATGCAGACCGCAAAAAATGGAACGGTCGTGTGCATGTAGCCTAAGACTGAGCCAAACACATTTCATCGGGTGCTATATAGCACCCGATGACACGTTCCGGCCAGCCAATCACTGTAATGCGTAGCAGCCAACAAACGTGCGGGGAGGAGACTCAGGCATCGCGTGATGCTCGAGTAAAATTAGTGTTCTGCAGAGCATGCAGAACACTATTTCTAAAATTAATATTTGCGTCATAATTGATGGAACACCACCAGCTAGCACATTCTATTTTTGCGTGACAGAGTATTGTGCTTTGTGTTGCCAGCATACAACTTTTTATCTTGTTTTGTGCTTTGTGTTGCCAGCATGCAACTTTTTATCTTGTTGATGAATCACAAATTTCTACATACCTAAATGACGTTGAGCAATAGCATGTATGTCCAAAATGTAAACTCTCTAACAGGAATAATACATTTTAGTGTAATATTAAGGTATGTCTCAACTAATACTGGAATGTGTTAAGAACCTAAATTTAGATGCTACTGGGCAATTCACAGGCAGGCCTGTAAGCCTTCAAAAGGCCCCTGGATGCCATAGGAACCAAACAATCTTGTCAATCTGCAATCTTGTCCCACAGCTCCCGGTAAATAAACCATCACACGCTACTACCACATCTGATGGGTTAATTATCTGCTAGCAGATGTCTAGTGTATAATACAGCATTCACCAGTCGGCTATGGCTCAGGATGTGAGCAGATGAAGCAAAGGGCTTAAAGTTTTTAATTACATATAACATGCCTGTAAGAGAAAGCTTGTAACTTACTGTTCCAAAGTTGTGCAGAGCTGACGTTCCTCCTCTGAAACTCCTCATTATGCTGACATCACATCCTTTACCAGGTTTCTGAACTGGTCTATGGATGGGATGTCACTTCTGCTGTAGACAGAACCAAAACTATTCCTTTTTCTGGTGCATGCACAATCTCCTCAATCCACCTCATCTGCACATGTACCAGGGAGAGAAATAGTTCTGGCCTCATCTATAGCAGAAGTGATATTACTGTCTATAGCCAAGGTCAGAAACCTGGTAAAGAATGTGTTGTCTGTGTAATCAGGATATTCAGAAGAGGTACGTCAGATAACCGGGTTCTCAAGAGGCAGATCCACTCAATTTTGGACCAGTAAGTTACAAAATGTCTTTGGGCATGTCATTTGTAATTCAAATGGGTTTGCAGTACCTGCTGGGTCCTGGAAAACCCTTTAACTGCTTTGCACATCCGCTCACTTACTGGCTGGTGATTTTTATTATTATTTATTATTAAAGCACCATTCATTCCATAGCGCTACATACATAATACAGACAATCGCACTAAGCATTAACAAGACAAGTTACAAACTGGTACAGAAGGATATAGGGCCCTGCCCATGAGGGCTTACAATCTACATGGTATGGGAGAAGGACATAGTAGGTGAGGGTGAAGTTGGTCATGGTGGTATAGAGGCAGCAGGGTCACTGGTTGTAGGCTTGTCTGAAGAGGTGGGATTTAGGTTTCTTTTGAAGGATTCCACTGTAGGTAAGAGTCTGATATGTTGGGGTAGCGAGTTCCAGAGTATGGGGGATGCACGGGAGAAATCTTGGAGGCGATTGTGGGAAGAGGTGATAAGAGGAGAGGAGAGAAGGAGGTCTTGTGAGGATCGGAGATTGCGTGTGGGGATGTATCGGGAAAGTAGCTCAGAGATTTAGGGAGGGGACAGGTTATGGACGGCCTTGTATGTATTTGTTAGTATTTTGAACAGAATTCACTGGCTAATGGGCAGCCAGTGAAGGGATTGGCAGAGGGGAGAGGCAGAGGAGTAACAGTATGAGAGGTGAATTAGTCGGGCAGCAGTGTTGAGGATAGATTGGAGGGGTGCAAGAGTGCTAGATGTAAGGCCACAGAGGAGAATATTGCAGTAGTCTAGGCGGGAGATGATGAGGGCATGTACAAGCATTTTCGCATATTCAAAGTTAAGGAAAGCGGGGATGCAGGAGATGTTTTTGAGTTGGAGGCGGCAGGTGGTGGAAAGGGCTTGGATGTGCAGTCGGAAGGAGAGAGCGGAATCCAAGGTCACTCCAAGGCAGCGGACTTGGTTGACCGGGGAGAGTGTACAGCCATTGATCGTGATATATAGGTCTATTGGGGGGGTTGAGAAAGATGGGGGAAAGATGATGAATTCTGTTTTGTCCATGTTATGTTTTAGAAACCGAGAGGAGAAGAAGGATGATATAGAAGATAGACATTGTGGGATTCTGGATAGTAAGGTGGTGATGTCGGCACAAGAGGTAGATTTGTGTGTCATCAGCATAAGAGTGATACTGAAAGCCATGGGACTCTATGAGCTGTCCCAGGCCAAAAGTGTAGATAGAGAAGAGCAGGACAGAGCCTTGTGGGACACCAACAGAGAGGGGATGAGACAAGGAGGTGGTGTGAGAGTAGGAGATGCTAAACGTCCAGTCTATGCGGTATGATGTGATCCAGGAGCAGGCCACATCAGTGATGCCAAGAGATGGGAGAGTTTGCAACAGAAGGGAGTGGTCGACAGTGTTAAAGGCAGAGGACAGGTCAAGGAGAAGGAGGACAGAGTAATGTTTTTTGGTTTTGGCTGTTAGTAGGTCATTGGTGACTTTGGTAAGGGCAGTCTCAGTCGAGTGGTGGGGTCGGAATCCAGATTGTAGCCGGTCAAAGAGGGAGCAGGAGGAGAGGTGAGAGGACAGGTCCGAATGGATATGTTGTTCAAGTAGCTTTGAGGCATACAGAAGAAGTGATATGGGGCGATAACTGGACAAAGAAGATGGGTCAAGTGAAGGCTTTTCGAGTATGGGTGTAATAGTAGCATGTTTAAAAGCAGAGGGGAAGACACTAGAGGTTAGTGATAGGTTGAAGAGAGTAGTTAGGACTGGGATAAACATTGTGGTGAGGTTAGGGTTGAGGTGGGATGGGATTGGGTCAAGTGCACATGTGATCTGGAGAGTAGAGTGGAGAGTTTTTCTTCTGTAATGGTGGAGAAGTGGGTTTTGGGAGAAGAGGACCAAGCAGTTGTGTAAAGGGTCTGTGGGGACTTTGTAATGAAGCTTTCTCTGATTTTGACTATCTTTTGTTTGAAGTATGTGGCAAAGTTCTCAGCTAAGATGAGAGGAGAGGGTGGGGGCGCTGGGGGACGGAGAAGGGAGTTAATAGTGTTAAAAAGTTGTTTAGGGCTGTGAGCCAGGGAAGATATGACAGATGAGAAGTAGGCCTGTTTTGCATCAGTGAGTAAGGATTTGAATATGAGGAGGGATTGCTTGTATGCCGTGAATTGATCTTTTGAATGGGATTTCTTCCATCGCCGCTCAGCAGTGCTGGAAGCTTGTCTGAGTTTTTTGGTCAGGTTGGTATGCCAGGGTTGTCTGTTGATTTTTCGGGTTTTGTTGTGTGTGAAGGGGGCAACAGTGTCCAGAGCTGTACTTATTATGGTGTTATATAGGGTGGTGGCAGTATCTGGGTCTTGGAGGGAACAGATGGTAGAGAGTGGGAGAAGAGAGTCAGAAAGCAAGCGAAAGTCAAGACGTTTAAGGTTCCTGCGGGGGTATGCTAGTGTGTGGACCAGGGGAGCAGCAGAAGAGACCAATGAAGAAAAGGTGACTAGGTTGTGGTCGGATAGGGGGAGAGGCAAATTAGAAAGGATAGATGGGGAGCAGAGGCGGGTAAAGATAAGATCCAGAGTGTGACCATCTCTGTGGGTGGGAGCTGAAGATCACTATGAGAGGCCGAAGGAGGAAGAGAGTGACAGGAGTTTAGAGACGGCTGAGTGGCAGGTGTCAATGGGGATGTTGAAGTCACCCATGATAATAGTGGGGATGTCGGCAGAAAGAAAGTGTAGTAGTCAGGTGTTAAAGTGGTCAAGAAATGGTGGCTGGGCCTGGGGGGTGGTAAATGAGAGCTACTTGAAGGATGGAGGGAGAGTAGAGAGTGTACTTCAAATGAGGTGAGCGTAATGGAGGGTGGCAGTGGAGTTGGGCTGTAGGAGCAGGTGTCTGATAGGAGAAGACCAACTCCTTCACCATGTTTGCAGCCAGGGCGGGGGGTGTGAGTGAATTGAAATCCACTATATGAGAGTGCAGCAGGGGAGGAGGTGGCAGAGGGTGTCAGCCATGTTTCTGTGAGACCCAGAAAGTTTTTGAGAGATATAAAGTTCATAAATGTATTACAGTTTGTTACAGACAGAGCGTGCATTCCATAATGCTCCTGCAAGACGAACCAAAGAAGCAGGGGTCTGAAGAATAGTTATTAGGTTTAAGGGGTTGCAGAAATTTGTAGAAGGAGATTTGTAGTGGGACATGATAGTGGGGATTTGCTGAGGGGGTCTAGATTTGGAGAGATATCACCAGCAGTAAGGAGAAGCAGATAAAGTGTTAAAAATAGATGAGAATAAGAGAGGGCAGGAGGTATCTGTGTGTGTTTGGGAAGGAAGTGTTTTATGTCACCAAACAGGTTTTTGCAAGCGGTCAGATGAGAAGGTAAGATGGAGAAAGAGATGAATAGTTCCTGCTGGGTGAATGGATGTGGGGGTATTTCAGGAGGTTGTGGAAAAGTGGGAAGAGTAAGATAATACATTGAAACATTGTTTGCAGTAACTATCTCTGTATTCACCTGTGGTCCCCTTCTGGTCCAATGCTGGCATAATTTGGTATGTGCACTTAAAGAGTTGCATTAAAAAGACCAAGGTCTGAAACTTAGATTTATACCACTCAGTGTTCAATCAGGCATGACCAAGAGGGGAGGGGGCTACATTTGGCCTTATCATGGGAGGACCAGATACAGGGGTGAAATAGTCAATGTAAACAAATACTCAATAAATCCAGCAGGGAAAGAGATATTAAAATTCAATGCAGACATACCAGGGATTAGAAGGAACGATGAGAGGTGTGGACAATATCAGACTGTGGAAAAGCTGGGTGCAGTAGGTGATTGCTGTATTATCCAGTAGACACCTGCCAGCAGTCTACATTATGTTGGCAGATGCAAGGTTTTCAGAAGAGGAGCAGCATGTGAGGAGAAGGGGTCCTGTGAGGTTAGTCCACACATTTTTGGGACAGTAGGTATATTACAATCTTTCTTCTGCATGTTCTATGTAATTAAGGTGGGATTGAGGGGCCTGCTGTGTCCTGGAAAACCTGTTACCAAAGCTATGCCGCTAAAAATAAACAGAAGAGTTAAATAACTATATGTAAAATAAAGGTCACTTAAGGTCTAAACAATGGTACTAAAGTATTTATTACAGTGCTGTTGCGATGTGCATCATGTCACGCAATCTTAATTAGAATACCAAGCTTTAATTCTTAAACAAGCAACCTGGCTCAAGATCCTGTCGAGATATCCCCAAATTACCTCTTGTCTTCATAGTGTTTTCTCAAGCAGAAAAGTTAACTTTCATGTATTGTGCCATTCTGCTAAAATATGTGCATCCTGGGAAAACAATTTATTACAGTCAATATCACAGCACAATATTATGTCATTGTGATACTATTTCAACACCATAGGTGAAATGCTAAAAAAGTTCACCACTACATATGCCATATAACAGTAAATAGAAATGATGCAGTGTAGGGAATGTTTGGAACACTGGGGGGATTTCTTGTCCAATTGTCTCCACTTTTGTGCCATATAAAAACCACAAATTATAGCGCATAGTGAGAAAAGTAGGTGAGGTTAAATTGTAATGGGTAGAGTTAACAAGTTTCTGACAAATGTATTACAATTTAAGCCAGAAAATGGTGGAAAAGGTTATATAGCATGCATACATTTCAGTTTCTGGGTTTAAAACAGTCCATGGTACTGTACACCATATTAATTAAGAGTGGTTTGCCTGAAGTCAATCTGTGTACATTAGTTCCTGTCCTGGCTTTTGAACTTTCTTTCATCCTGGCATTTTAGTATAACAGAAAGTCTCACTTACCACTTCTCTGTCAGACCATCCATCAGATCAGGGTTTGCTATTCCTTCCATTTCTGATGGAAGTGTCATGTCCCTTGACAGAATTACAATTTAATTTTATTTTAAATGATTAACCCCTGAAAGGCTATCATTCTCAGATACTGCGATCAGCGATGAACACAGCATCTGAGGGGTCCAATGACTGTGAAAATTTGGTAAAGCAGCCAAATCGAATTTTTTAAGAACTTTGCTCATCTCTAGTTATTAGGTTTCTTATATGTCTAGCCTTGCACAGAAATACAATAATGTCAATGAAATAAAGGTAAAACGGTGTATCCTTTCAGTATGGTCTATACTTATTAATGTAAAGAAACTGTAGATGGGGATGATAAAATTATTGTTTTTATTATTTTACACACTTGGGACCTACATGACAAGTGTTCTTCTTCCTCCTGAACACAATAGAGCACTGGAGAACACTGGCTGCTTTCTAGGTTCCTGGGAACATACTCAGCAGAACCCAAATTACATTGAGTCAGAATATTTTCTTTCAATTAAATCTAAAAACATTTAGTAGAGCAGCTGGAGTGGTTTTCATTGCCAATAGAAATGAAAAAACAACAACTTAATGACTAACGACTCATCTAATCTTGTAATCTTGTTACTTAGTCAAGATATTTAATAAGTGTTCCACCACTGCTGTCAGAAACCAATTACATAGATTTATTGGGCCTTTCCAAAGAAATGATGAATAAATATGCAAACTCTTTCCTAAATGATTAATTACAGAATGAAGTGGGGGATTCTCTCGCAAAGCAGTGGTGATGGAAGGAATTAGGTGTAAAGTTAAAACATTCTCAGTACATATTCAGACTCCAGTGTACATTTGGAAAAACCTGCTGCATCCGTTATTTGGGCATGCAAGTGTTTCCAGCGCACATGAAATAAAATGCGTGGAGTGGCTCACCCCCTTCTTTTACATTCCCAAGCTTCTTCTGCTCTAGAGATGAGCAAACTTCTTGAAATTTGTTCCATGCCCGATTCTGCAAATTTAAAAAAGAAAAATTTGACTCATCGCAGAATCAATTCTACACAAATTAAAAGAGCTCCAGTTGCCCTTATAATTGTTGTATAACATGCTGAAGTTTATTGGGAGCAAGTTTTCAAAAATGATGCCCTAACAGGGGTAGATGCATGCCCCTGTTTATTGACACAGATATTAATGTCATAGGAAACAGTCTACACAAGTGGCCAACAAATTATTACATACGGTAATTCAGATTCAGATGCCTGCCTGTATTTAGACATGCAAAAGTGTTAATTTTCAGAAGAAAAAGTGGCTTATTCTGAACAAGCCTGGAAAATGTCTCCCTTTTGTTTGGGGGCAGCATCAGTACAGTGTGGATGTGGAAAGGGTAAGGTGTGTAGGCGTAATAACTGCAGCAAAAGCAGCGACAGGTTAGCAGCACATCATGGAACCGACCAGCAAGACATACAATGGATATAAAAAGTCTACACACCCCTGTTAAAATGTCAGGTTTCTGTTCTGTAAAAAAAACGAGACAAAGATAATTTATTTCAGAACTTTTTCCACCTTTAATGTGAACTATCAACTGTACCACTCAATTGAAAAACAAACTGAAATCTTTTAGGTGGAGGGAAGAAAAAAAAAAAACTAAAATAATGTGGTTGCATAAGTGTGCACACTTATAACTGGGGATGTAGCTGTGTTCAGAATTAAGCAATCACATTCAAAATCATGTTAAATAGGAGTCAGCATACACTTGCCATCATTTAAAGTGCCTCTGATTAACCCCAAATAAATTTCAGCCGCTCTAGTTGGTCTTTCCTGAAAATTTCTTAGTTGCATCCCACAGCAAAAGCCATGGTCCACAGAGAGCTTCCAAAGCATCAGAGGGATCTCATTGTTGAAAGGTATCAGTCAGGAGAAGGGTACAAAAGAATTTCCAAGGCATTAGATATACCATTAATATTTCCATGACGGTCTTTAAGACCGAATAAAGTCCCTTTAGGGATCCCTATTTCGCAGTTAAAAGCGTCAACTTTATTAATTTACTTATTATAATTAGGAATGTATATGACGACCTGTATTGAACAGGCTCTATTGAAATCGTGCTTTGGGTCACAGGTGTATCAATTCCCTATTGGACACTTTAATAGCAAACGCCATATACAAAGTTTCACCAGCTACAAGGTAACCTCTATTTGTATCATAGAGGTCAATGTGGGTGTCTCTCTATAAATAATTCCGCTGCTGCGGCAGTTGAAATACTCTCTTATAGCAAGAGAGAGTATTTCAACTGCCGCAGCAGCGGAATTATTTATATAGCATCCTGTAATTGCCCAAAATTATATGTGGGTAAAACCACACAGGAATTAAGGAGAAGAATATCTGGACACATCAGTGCAATAAATACAGGAAAAGATACATCTCTCTACAGGCATATTACATACGTCCATGGGGGAAACATTGAAGTCCTTAAATTTTGGGGACTGACCAAAAAGACCTTGGGACCTAGGAGTGGTAACCTGGATACTAAACTTTTACAAGAAGAAGCCAGGTGGATACAAAGGCTACAGACCCTGAGTCCAGGAGGCCTAAATGAGGGCTTTTCATACACAGCCTTCATTTAGGCTATATAGCACATCAAATATGAATTTTCATTAATAATAATAATATAAAGGAGAAGAAATAAAGAACAGTGACCCCCCTATATATATATAAAAAATAAAAATCCCAAGATACCATAAACCCATTTCAGTTATTACCTGTAGATAATAAATTTGATCTATTCTAGTAATAAGTGATGACTGCAATGTTCAATGATATTCCTTCCCTTAAAGCCATCTCTATAAATGAGTACTGTAATACACAATGAAGACCTAATAATGAAATATAACAAAAATTGAATAAAGTTAATAAAAATATTTCTAGAAAAATAATAAAATGGATGTATATCCATTGTGTCCATGGAATAATATATCCATTATATCTATATATTCATTATATCCATGGAATAAAATTCATCTCATAATGTGTCAGTCTGCTTTACTTTGCTCTAACTAGCTAGATTTCCTGGAGCCAGTAGCTGTATTTCTATAATGGATTAGACTATCTACAACTATTATCTATATTATTAAAGTACAACAATAATCTATAGGTATCGATCGCTTTGGCCAATACCGATTATCCTTTAAAATTCAGCGATTTATCCTGTGTTCCCTTAAGAAGTCTACTAATCATACCATGACAGCACTTGTAAACATCGATTGACGTCATTAAAGCGAGACCGCACGTCATTTTCCTGAGACTATAGAGTATAGGCGCACAGGACACACGCAATCCGGATACTGTTTGACTCGTAACGATAGGCACGGACCGGATTGGCTAAGCGACCGAAATGGGCGGTACTTGAAAATGCATAAAGGGAGGGCGATACAAACGCGCGCGCACTTACCCCACATCCCCTGACGAAGCCGCAACAGCGGCGAAACATGTCGGGTGGGGTGTAGGAATGTGAACCTATTTTAGGCAGCAAGTAATGGAGTGACAGGAGTACACTGGCTAGTACATACAGAATTGTCCGTGAAGTTCAGTGAGGTATACCGATACAAACAATGATATACTGTACAATATCGACCTCTAGTGGAAGGTAGTGTCTATTAACAGGCACAAGAGTATGTAGCAGGGCATTGTGTATAGAGAGACACCCACATTGACCTCTATGATACAAATAGAGGTTACCTTGTAGCTGGTGAAACTTTGTATATGGCGTTTGCTATTAAAGTGTCCAATAGGGAATTGATACACCTGTGACCCAAAGCACGATTTCAATAGAGCCTGTTCAATACAGGTCGTCATATACATTCCTAATTATAATAAGTATATGGTTTAAAACGCTGAGTCTACATTAGAAACATTATATAAACCCTTTTAAATAGCTAGGTGTGATAAAATACAGGTCCTCACATTAACATAATAAAAGACAATTACTGTAACTAGCCAGTTGTCAGACATTGCCACCAAGTGTTTGCATAACCAGGCAGCCAGGCTTAAATAAGTTGTCCAAAACTCCATACTGCTGAGAGTTTTAACCCATTCTTTGTTTTTTTGTTCTTTATATATTTGTAAGTAGAAATTAAATTAATAAAGTTGACGCTTTTAACTGCGAAATAGGGATCCCTAAAGGGACTTTATTCGGTCTTAAAGACCGTCATGGAAATATAAATTCATGTCCCGAGGATCCCTAATAAAGGGACTGAGGAGATTAAGATATACCATTAAACACAGTGAAGACAGTCATCATCAAGTGGATAAAATATGGCACAACAGTAACATAACCAAGAACTGGACGTCCCTCCAAAATTAATGAAAAGACGAGAAGAAAACTGGCCTGGGAGGCTACCAAGAGGCCTACAGCAACATTAAAGGAGCTGCAGGAATATCTAGCAAGTACTGGCTGTGTGGTACCTGTGACAACAATCTCCTGTATTCTTCATATGTCTATGGGGTAGAGTGGCAAGATGAAAGCCTTTACTTCCAAAGAAAAACATCCAAGCCAGGCTACATTTTTTCAAAAACACATCTGAAGTCTCCCAAAAGCATGTGGGAAAAAGTGTTATGGTCTGATGAAACCAAGGTTGAACTTTTTGGCCAAAATTCCAAAAGATATGTTTGGCACAAAAACAACACTGCACATCACCAAAAGAACACCATAACCACAGTGAAGCATAGTGGTGGCAGAATCATGCTTTGGGGCTGTTTTTCTTCAGTTGAAACTGGGGCCTTAGTTAATCTAGAGGGAATTCTGAACAGTTCCAAATACCAGTCAATATTGACACAAAACCTTCAAGCGTCTGCTAGAAAGCTGAACATGAAGAGGAAATTCATCTTTCAGCATGACAACAATCCAAATCAACAAAGGAATGGCTTCACCACAAGAAGATTAAAGTTTTGGAATGGCCCAGCCAGAGCCCAGACCTGAATCCGATTGAAAATCTGTGGGGTGATCTGAAGAGGGCTGGCCACAGGAGATGCCCTCCTAATCTGACAGAATTGGAGTGTTTTTGCAAAGAAGAGTGAGCAAATCTTGCCAAGTCAAAATGTGTCATGCTGATAGACTCATGCCCAAAAAGACTGAGTGCTGTAATAAAATCAAAAGGTGCTTCAACAAAGTATTAGTTTAAGGGTGTGAACAATTATGCAACCATATTATTTTATTTTTATATTTTGTCTTTCCTCTACCTAAAAGATTTCAGTTTGTTTTTCAATTGAGTTGTACAGTTTATAGGTCACATTAAAGGTGGAAAAAGTTTGGAAATTATTTATCTTTGTCTCTTTTTTTACATCACAGAAATCTGATATTTTAACAGGGGTGTGTAGACATTTTATATCCACTGTATGTGTGGGGCTGGCTGCTACCTATGAAACTGAACTGGCTGCCGAAGCTGTGGCTTCTGCTACCTGTAGTAGCAGAAATAGTGGAAGGAGGTTATTCAGCGCGGGGCGAAGACACAAGAGGGGAAGACGTCTGCTTGCTGAAAGCTGCAGAAAGCTGTGTACAGAGTGAATCCCACATCAGTTTGGCCTCCCTCTTGGCAATAGGAAAACTTTCCCCATTTTTTTTATAGCAAGAGTCTAAAAGCAAGTCTATCCAGTAATCATATTGCTTCATGTTAACGGTACACCTGTCAGTATGTAATGTACTCAAGGACCAAGTTTTGAGCTCCACACCACACTCTGATGACTGGTCATCATGGTCAGTGTCATCTTTATCATCAGCAGCAGCCTTGTGTCCCCCTAAAGGGGTTTTCTGAGACACTTATACCGATGAACTATCCTCTGGACAGGTCATCAGTATTTGACAGTTAGGGGTTTGACACCCGGGGCCCCACCATTCAGCTGTTTGTAAAGGCACCAGATCATGTAGTCAGCTACTGCCTTCTTGCAGCTTAGCCTTGGCAAATGAACTCATGTTCACTGGTCACATGGCTTAGGTGCAACTCAGTCTTATTGAAGTTAGGCACTGTGTTTAGTGAGCTGAGAGAAGGCCCTTGCGCTACTGCTAACATTGTGCCTATGACCTCCACCGATCAGATTCTGATGACCTATCCAGAGGAATATTAGGGGGATGACATTGTTGATGCTGCAGTTGTCCCTACTGACAAATCCCAGGTCTAAGCACATGACCCACATTTTTGATGAGCTGCCATTGCCTGACCTGAAAATAACACATGCCCATTGCTGAGTTGGTCTTGTGCATGACAAAATCATTCACCACTTTACGCTGCTTATACAGATACTCCAGTATATCCAAGGTGGAATTTCAGTGAATTGGAACTTTGCAGATCAAGAGGTGCAATGGCAGGCCATTCTGCTCCTGCAAGTCCACAAGGGAGTTCCTTGCCCATAAGAATTGCTGAAATATGAGGACAGTCTCTTTAGGTGAATTCCATCAGGCCCCTGTGACTTATTTGTATTTATTTTAGACAGCTGACTTAGAACCTCTTCCTCTGTAAAGACACATGCATCAAAAGATTCATTAGTCTTCCTTCCTAACTGAGGTCCTTTTCCTTCATTTTCCTTTGTAAAAACTTTGCAAACCAGATAATTTGTCCCTAGATGGACAATAACATCCACCTCCCTTTCTTGCTTTGCTTGCCTAACAATATTAAGGATACGTCATCTGTCCCTGCTAGTGGTAGCACCAGGGAGACATCTCACAAAACCATTTTCCTCAAATTTCACACCTCTTATGATAGAATTGCCCACCAACAGCTGTTTACTATCAGTCCTCACCTTATCCTTTTTGTCTTTGGCTACAGTCTTGCATACTTTAGGAATAGGAGATGATTGTTCCTCACCCTGTGTGTCTTAGCCATCCTCCATGTTGCTCTTGCGCTCTAAAAGTGCTGCAAATGAATTATGGAGAGCCACAGACTGTGGGACATGTCTTCTATTCACAACTCTAAATCTACCAGAACCTGCCGGAACCCATCTTACATTTCTAGGGCACCTCTGTGGCAGTGGCATTGCAACATTCCCAGCCTGAGTTTGTTTAACAGTTAATTTACAAATCTCAGATTTCAAAAATGCAATTTCCTGATGCATTACGGAGAGCTGTCTACAAATCAAACAGCATCCAAACCTCCGAAGAGTGGAACCTGAAATAAAAGCACAATAATTCCTGCACAGAACCAGGTCTGCCATTTTAAAGAGGGGAAAGATTTTAAACAAACAAATCTAACTTTTTTAGATTGTATCCACCTCCAGATTACCTCCTGAACATCTCAAATTCACTTAGTAATGCTGCACTTTCAGAATGCTGGAAGCTATATGTCACGGCCTATGGTGTGCATTGTGACGCTTTTCTTCACTTGCGCTTGCCCGTGGCAACGTGTGGTGTTGTGTACATGTGGTGGCAGTGTCTCAGTCTTCTGGCTGGCTCCCAGGACATGGTTGCCACGCATGTCGTTGCCGGCGGTAACAGGTGCAGTATGATGTTGCTTGTACACTTCCCCTTTAAGTGGCTTTCTTCCCTTGCCTGCTCTTGGAAGGGTTAACTTCCTTCCTAGTGTGTGGACACTGGGTGTGTCTGTGTGTGGGTGTGGCTACTTGGACTATTTAGCTTCCGCTGGATGCCTGTATCTGAGGGGTACTGCAGCCATGTGTTATGCTGGAGTCATCCTCCTGGTCATATACCATCTATCCAGTGAGGGTCACCCTTTTGGTCATAAGTTTATGTATGATGCTATGAAGATGTTTCTATGGTCTCTTTGTGTTTATTGCAGCTATAGTTTCCTGGGTTCCTGTGTGATGTATGGTGTGTGCTGTGTCAGTTTGTGTTGTTGTGGACAGCAGCACTTGTACATGGGTTCCAGGCTCTGTGTCTGTGGCAGGTAGGTGTGGTACTTGTTTCACTTACCTACCATTGCTATATGCTGTATATGTTCCCCTTTCCTTGCAGTTTGGCCAGTTTTGACTCCTGTTCCTCCGTGTCTAGGAGGAACAGGTTGTCTTACCCTGCTCCTAGTCCAGGGCTACCCTGAGGGCTAGTAGGGACCCTAGGTTACGGAGTATGAGCCCTCCTACCATCAGGGTTGGCTCATACAGCTAGGAGTCAGGGTCAGAATTAGGGATGTATTAGGAGGTGACCTGCTCCCTGATTTCTGTCCTGGCCTAACAGCGACCATTATCTTCTGTCAGTCGCACGGCTGAGGGTTTCCCCCATCCTCACCCGTGACACTATAATTAGGCAAGCTAATACTATGTTGCTATATATACGCACACTCCCACAAAAGCTCTTCCACCAACAGCAAATTTAACACCTTAATCACCCTATGCTCATTTGCAATTAGACAATAGCAAAAACCTGTCTAGCAAATTCCTTACCTGTTTTGAAGCAGTGTCTGAGTAGCCACCAAAAACACAGCTGAAGTTCTGTTACAGTGGAAAAGCTCTAAGTTAGTCTCCTGAATATCTCAAATGCATATAGTAATGCTTCACTGTGAATATGCTGCAAGCTATAATTAGGCAAGCTAATACTATGTTACTATATATACACACACTCCCACAAAAGCTCCTCCCCCAACAACAAATTTAACACCTCAATCATTCTATGCTCATTTGCAATCAGACAATAGCAAAAACCTGTTCAACAAATTCCTTACCTGTTTTGAAGGACAGTGTCTGAGTAGCCACCAAAAACACAGCTGAAGTTCTGCTACAGTGGAAAAGCTCTAAGTTAGTCTCCTGAATATATCAAATATCCTAATAATGCTGCACTTTGAGAATACTATCCTCAGTAGTGGCAGCAACCGTCTCCTGCTCCTCCTCCTCCTTCTCTTCATCGTCCAATTCATGCTGAGAACTGAGGGTGGTCTGGCTATCAACCTGTGTAATGTCTTATCCCATTTCCACCTCTTCCACATGCAAAGTGTCGTTGTCACAGGGCGCCGACGATGCACTCACTCTCCACAGCTCGTCGGTGCCCTGCCTCTGTACAGGAGCAAGGATGCGTGCAGCGTCCTTGTCTCCTAGGTGATATGGGGCGGGACGGACACGCCTTGCACGTCTCCTCAGCGCGGCCGGCGTCATCGGTTCCCTCAGTAACCAGAATAAGTCTGAGCACAAAGCTGGGCACTCGGTGCTCAGCTGTATACAGCAGGGTTAGTCATGTGACGCAGGCCACGTCACATGACCCCTGCTAGTCGGTATTTAACAGGCAGCCTGCTGGCCACAGGTTGCCTGTTATTTAGGTTCCACCTGCAATTGTGTCTTATCTGGCGTACTTACCTCCTGCTGATATCCGACAATCCTCTGTCTGCTTACTCCTTTGGTACTTCATAACTCTCCTTGTATTTCTGACCCAGGCTTCTCCTGACTATTCTTTGATTGCTCCATTTGTACTTCGTTGCTCTCCTGGTATTTGACTCGGTCCATTCATGTTCTGTTGTATGTCTGGTCTGTCCTCCCTGAACTTATTGTAAGTTAGGGACTGCCGTCCAGTTGTCCCCTGTTATTAGGACTTGCGAGGTAAGTAGGCAGGGCCAGCGGTGAGGGGAGAGCGGTGGTCACTTCCCTCCCCCCTGTGTGTGTGTGTACGCGACCGTTGCAGTCCTCCTTAGTTGCAAGCAGAGAGCGTTTAAGTAGAGACAGAAGTGGAATGGTACGCTGAAAATAGCATTATCGCCGCTCACCATCTGTGTTTATTCCTCAAAGTTTCTTAACTCGCTTGTGAATAGCAGAAGCTGACTAGAAAGGCGACGACCATGTTGCAGCTGGTAGTCCACTACTGCCCTCTGCTGCTCGCAAAGCCTGGCCAACATGTGGAACGTGGAGTTCCAGCACATGCTCAAGTCACACAACAGCCGGTGAGCTGGCAATTTCAAGCGCAGCTGCAGCTTTGACTGACCGCCTGAAGCTGTCCGTGACATGCGGAAATATGCACTCACGCGGCGCACCTTTACAAGTAGCTCAGGCAAATTGGGGTAGGTTTTGAGAAACCGCTTAACCACAAGGTTGAACACGTGGGCTAGGCATGGGATATGTCTGAGCTTGCTGAGCTTCAAATCTGCCACCAAGTTACGGCCATTATCAGACACAACCATGCCTGGTTGTAGGTTGAGTAGCGAGAGCCACAGCTCAGTCTGGTCTCTTATCCCCTGCCACAGCTCTGCAGCAGTGTGCTGTTTGTCCTCTAAGCATATCAGCTTTAGCACGGCCTGCTGCTGCTTCCGCACTGCAGGGCTACACTGCTTCTAGCTACCGACTGATGACTGACTGGTGCTGCATGTGGATTATTCAGAGGTGGAAGTGGAGGAGGTGGCGGAGGAGGAGAAGTGGGGGATGGAGCCACTAACGTACAGTGCTGCCCATAATTATTCATACCCCTGGCAAATTTTGATTTAAAGTTACCTTTATTCAACCAGCGAGTAATTTTGACGGGAAATGACATAGGTGTCTCCCAAAAGATAATAAGATGATGTACAAGAGGCATTATTGTGGAAAAAAAAAACATTTCTCATCTTTTATTTACTTTGAGCAAAAAATACAAAATGTTCCGCACTGTGGAAAATCTCAGAGGACGTGGTCGGAAGCCAAAAGTGACTCCTGTGCTGGCCAGGAGGATAGTTAGAGAGGTGAAAAAGAATCCAAGGATCACCACCAAGGCCATCCTGGTTAATCTGGGCTCTGCTGGTGGCAATGTCTCAAGGCAGACAATCCAATGGACACTGCACACTGGACTCCACTTCTCCAGATAAGGCACAAAAAAAGCTTGCTTGGCCTTTGCAAAAGCTCATCTGGACAAAGAAGACGACTTCTGGTCTTCTGTGTTATGGTCAGATGAAACAAAAATTGAATTGTTAGGTCACAATGATGTTTCCTTCATTTGGCGTAAAAAAGGAGAAGCCTTAAACCCAAAACATACCATCCCCACTGTCAAACATGGTAGTGGGAACCTAATGCTTTGGGGGTGTTTTTCAGCCAATGGACCAGGGAACCTAATCACAGCAAATGGCACAATGAAAAAAAGAGCAATACATGAGGTTTCTCAACAACAACATCAGACAGTCTGCAGAGAAACTTGGCCTTGGGCACCAGTGGACATTTCAGCATTACAATGACCCAAAACACACAGCAAAAGTGGTGAAGAAATGGTTAGCAGTAGAGTTGAGCGAACACCTGGATGTTCGGGTTCGAGAAGTTCGGCCGAACATCCCGGAAATGTTCGGGTTCGGGATCCGAACCCGATCCGAACTTCGTCCCGAACCCGAACCCCATTGAAGTCAATGGGGACCCGAACTTTTCGGCACTAAAAAGGCTGTAAAACAGCCCAGGAAAGAGCTAGAGGGCTGCAAAAGGCAGCAACATGTAGGTAAATCCCCTGCAAACAAATGTGGATAGGGAAATGAATAAAAATAAAAATTAAATAAATAAAAATTAACCAAAATCAATTGGAGAGAGGTTCCATAGCAGAGAATCTGGCTTCCCGTCACCCACCACTGGAACAGTCCATTCTCAGATATTTAGGCCCCGGCACCCAGGCAGAGGAGAGAGGTCCCGTAACAGAGAATCTGTCTTCATGTCAGCAGAGAATTAGTCTGCATGTCATAGCAGAGAATGAGGCTTCACGTCAGCCACCACTGCAACAGTCCATTGGCATATATTTAGGCCCAGCACCCAGGCAGAGGAGAGAGGTCCCGTAACAGACAATCTGGCTTCATGTCAGCAGAGAATCAGTCTGCATGTCATAGCAGAGAATCAGGCTTCACGTCACCCACCACTGCAACAGTCCATTGTCATAAATTTAGGCCCAGCACTAGTGTTGAGCGGCATGTCCCATATTCGAATTCGCGAAATTTTGTGAATATTCGAAAGAATATTCGTAAAATATTCGCGATTATTCAAATTCGTTATTATTTCGCATATGCGATAATTCGAATTTTCGCATCGCATAATACATATGCTATGCAAAATTCACATGTGCGCTAATGAAATCGCCTTACGAAGATTCGCAACTCAATTCAATCACTAATGTATGAATGCAATGCCCTTTGCCTCTGTTCTGGGACAAGTGTAGATATTCGCATGTGCGCTAATAAAATCGCCTTACGAAGATTCGCACCTCAATCACTTTCTAGGGAATGTGAGACTTTTGGGAATCAATCGAGATACAGTGGGGGGTGATGACAGTAGTTGACAGAGTACAGATCAATGTAATCTGTAAGGTGGAAAGTAAAATAAAAAATACGAATTTTCGTTAATCAAATTTTACGAAGTTCTACGTATTCGCGAATATGGTGCTATACTATATGAATGCACAGGCCTTTGCCTCTCTGTTCTGGGGACAAGTGTAGATATTTGCATTTGCGTTAATAAAATCGCCTTACGAAGATTCGCAGCTCAATTCAATCACTAATGTATGAATGCAAAGCCCTTTGCCTCTGTTCTGGGACAAGTGTAGATATTCGCATGTGCGCTAATAAAATCGCCTTACGAAGATTCGCAACTCAATCACTTTCTAGGGAATGTGAGACTTTTGGGAATCAATCGAGATACAGTGGGGGGTGATGACAGTAGTTGACAGAGTACAGATCAATGTAATCTGTAAGGTGGAAAGTAAAATAAAAAATACGAATATTCGTAAATCGAATTTTACGAAGTTCTACGTATTCGCGAATATGGTGCTATACTATATGAATGCACAGGCCTTTGCCTCTCTGTTCTGGGGACAAGTGTAGATATTTGCATTTGCGTTAATAAAATCGCCTTACGAAGATTCGCAGCTCAATTCAATCACTAATGTATGAATGCAAAGCCCTTTGCCTCTGTTCTGGGACAAGTGTAGATATTCGCATGTGCGCTAATAAAATCGCCTTACGAAGATTCGCAACTCAATTCACTAATGTATGAATGCAAAGCCCTTTGCCTCTGTTCTGGGACGTGCCGATATTCGCATGTGCGCTAATAAAATCGCCTTACGAAGATTCGCAACTCAATTCACTAATGTATGAATGCAAAGCCCTTTGCCTCTGTTCTGGGACGTGCCGATATTCGCATGTGCGCTAATAAAATCGCCTTACGAAGATTCGCAACTCAATTCACTAATGTATGAATGCAAAGCCCTTTGCCTCTGTTCTGGGACGTGCCGATATTCGCATGTGCGCTAATAAAATCGCCTTACGAAGATTCGCGCCTCAATCACTTTCTAGGCAATGTGAGTAAGATCTGAGCTGTTGGACCTTTGGGAAACAATCAATTATATGTGTACTGTAATTTTGTGGGGGGGGGAAAAAACAAAAAACGAATATTCGTTTTTACGAATATATAGCACTATATTCGAAATATTCGCGAAATCGCGAAGTTGCGATATTCGCGAAAAAAATTTGCTTTTCGAATATTCGCGCTCAACACTACCCAGCACCCAGGCAGAGGAGAGAGGTCCCGTAACAGACAATCTGGCTTCATGTCAGCAGAGAATCAGTCTGCATGTCATAGCAGAGAATGAGGCTTCACGTCAGCCACCACTGCAACAGTCCATTGGCATATATTTAGGCCCAGCACCCAGGCAGAGGAGAGAGGTCCCGTAACAGACAATCTGGCTTCATGTCAGCAGAGAATCAGTCTTCATATCATAGCAGAGAATCAGGCTTCACGTCACCCACCACTGTAAGAGTCCATTTTCATAAATTTAGGCCCAGCACACAGGCAGAGGAGAGAGGTCCCGTAACAGAGGATCTGGCTTCATGTCAGCAGAGAATCAGTCTGCATGTCATAGCAGAGAATCAGGCTTCACATCACCCAACATTGGAACAGTCCATTGGCATATATTTAGGCCCCGGCACCCAGACAGAGGAGAGGTTCATTCAACTTTGGGTAGCCTCGCAATATAATGGTAAAATGAAAATAAAAATAGGATTGAATGAGGAAGTGCCCTGGAGTCCAATAATATATGGTTAAGGGGAGGTAGTTAATGTCTAATCTGGACAAGGGACGGACAGATCCTGTGGGATCCATGCCTGGTTCATTTTTATGAACGTCAGCTTGTCCACATTGGCTGTAGACAGGCGGCTGCGTTTGAGGCCTAGTATTTAGGCGCTGGGTGACCGGTATGGATTTAGTGACAGAATTAGACTTGGAAATGCACAGAAGCGTGTGTGTGTGAAGTTATTCTGAATGACCCAATGTGCACCTTGAATATTATATACCCTTTTAGGGATAGATTTCAAATAGCTCTGATATAGCAGAAACCACTAAATTATGAAATTGCTAAATTGGGAATTGTACTTCAACCCAGAACAAAAAATGTGCTTTGACGGACACTAAATATCTTGCCCAGCAACAACAGTACAGCGGTGGGTAACGAGAGATTTAGAGGGAATTAAATTTGAGGCCTAGTATTTAGGCGCTGGGTCACCGGTATGGATTTAGTGACAGAATTAGACTTGGAAATACACAGTAGCGGGTGTGTGTGAAGTTATTCTGAATGACCCTATGTGCACCTTCAATATTATATACCCTTTTAGGGATAGATTTCAAATAGCTCTGATATAGCAGAAACCACTAAATTATGAAATTGCTAAATTGGGAATTGTACTTCAACCCAGAACAAAAAATGTGCTTTGACGGACACTAAATATCTTGCCCAGCAACAACAGTACAGCGGTGGGTAACGAGAGATTTAGAGGGAATTAAATTTGAGGCCTAGTATTTAGGCGCTGGGTCACCGGTATGGATTTAGTGACAGAATTAGACTTGGAAATGCACAGAAGCGTGTGTGTGAAGTTATTCTGAATGACCCAATGTGCACCTTCAATATTATATACCCTTTTTGGGATAGATTTCAAATAGCTCTGATATAGCAGGAACCACTAAATTATGAAATTGCTAAATTGGGAATTGTACTTCAACCCAGAACAAAAAATGTGCTTTGACGGGCACTAAATAACTTTCCCAGCTACAACAGGACAACGGTAACGAGAGATTTAGAGGGATTTAAATTTGAGGCCTAGTATTTAGGCGCTGGGTGACAGGTATGGGTTTAGTGACAGAATTAGACTTGGAAATACACAGTAGCGGGTGTGTGTGAAGTTATTCTGAATGACCCTATGTGCACCTTCAATATTATATACCCTTTTAGGGATAGATTTCAAATAGCTCTGATATAGCAGAAACCACTAAATTATGAAATTGCTAAATTGGGAATTGTACTTCAACCCAGAACAAAAAATGTGCTTTGACGGACACTAAATATCTTGCCCAGCAACAACAGTACACCGGTGGGTAACGAGAGATTTAGAGGGAATTAAATTTGAGGCCTAGTATTTAGGCGCTGGGTCACCGGTATGGATTTAGTGACAGAATTAGACTTGGAAATACACAGTAGCGGGTGTGTGTGAAGTTATTCTGAATGACCCTATGTGCACCTTCAATATTATATACCCTTTTAGGGATAGATTTCAAATAGCTCTGATATAGCAGAAACCACTAAATTATGAAATTGCTAAATTGGGAATTGTACTTCAACCCAGAACAAAAAATGTGCTTTGACGGACACTAAATATCTTGCCCAGCAACAACAGTACAGCGGTGGGTAACGAGAGATTTAGAGGGAATTAAATTTGAGGCCTAGTATTTAGGCGCTGGGTCACCGGTATGGATTTAGTGACAGAATTAGACTTGGAAATGCACAGAAGCGTGTGTGTGAAGTTATTCTGAATGACCCTATGTGCACCTTCAATATTATATACCCTTTTAGGGATAGATTTCAAATAGCTCTGATATAGCAGAAACCACTAAATTATGAAATTGCTAAATTGGGAATTGTACTTCAACCCAGAACAAAAAATGTGCTTTGACGGACACTAAATATCTTGCCCAGCAACAACAGTACAGCGGTGGGTAACGAGAGATTTAGAGGGAATTAAATTTGAGGCCTAGTATTTAGGCGCTGGGTCACCGGTATGGATTTAGTGACAGAATTAGACTTGGAAATGCACAGAAGCGTGTGTGTGAAGTTATTCTGAATGACCCTATGTGCACCTTCAATATTATATACCCTTTTTGGGATAGATTTCAAATAGCTCTGATATAGCAGGAACCACTAAATTATGAAATTGCTAAATTGGGAATTGTACTTCAACCCAGAACAAAAAATGTGCTTTGACGGGCACTAAATAACTTTCCCAGCTACAACAGGACAACGGTAACGAGAGATTTAGAGGGATTTAAATTTGAGGCCTAGTATTTAGGCGCTGGGTGACAGGTATGGGTTTAGTGACAGAATTAGACTTGGAAATACACAGTAGCGGGTGTGTGTGAAGTTATTCTGAATGACCCTATGTGCACCTTCAATATTATATACCCTTTTTGGGATAGATTTCAAATAGCTCTGATATAGCAGAAACCACTAAATTATGAAATTGCTAAATTGGGAATTGTACTTCAACCCAGAACAAAAAATGTGCTTTGACGGACACTAAATATCTTGCCCAGCAACAACAGTACAGCGGTGGGTAACGAGAGATTTAGAGGGAATTAAATTTGAGGCCTAGTATTTAGGCGCTGGGTCACCGGTATGGATTTAGTGACAGAATTAGACTTGGAAATACACAGTAGCGGGTGTGTGTGAAGTTACTCTGAATGACCCTATGTGCACCTTCAATATTATATACCCTTTTTGGGATAGATTTCAAAGAGCTCTGATATAGCAGAAACCACTAAATTATGAAATTGCTAAATTGGGAATTGTATTTCAACCCAGAACAAGAAATGTGCTTGAACGGACACTAAATAACTCGCCCAGCTACAGCACTAGGGACAGATTTAGCTGGATATAAATTTGAGGCCTAGTATTTAGGCGCTGGGTGACCGGTATGGATTTAGTGACAGAATTAGACTGGGATATGGCCAAAAAATGAACAGACTATTGCTGGTTAAATGCACTTGGTGTGACAGCTTCACCCTGATGTAGGCTTTAGCCAAAAAACAACCACACCATTGAGGGTTAAATGCACTTGGTGACAGGCGCAGCTTGCCCCTGATTTTGTATATGGCCAAAAAATGAACAGACTATTGCTGGTTAAATGCACTTGGTGTGACAGCTTCACCCTGATGTAGGCTTTAGCCAAAAAACAACCACACCATTGAGGGTTAAATGCACTTGGTGACAGGCGCAGCTTGCCCCTGATTTTGTATATGGCCAAAAAATGAACAGACTATTGCTGGTTAAATGCACTTGGTGTGACAGCTTCACCCTGATGTAGGCTTTAGCCAAAAAACAACCACACCATTGAGGGTTAAATGCACTTGGTGACAGGCGCAGCTTGCCCCTGATTTTGTATATGGCCAAAAAATGAACAGACTATTGCTGGTTAAATGCACTTGGTGTGACAGCTTCACCCTGATGTAGGCTTTAGCCAAAAAACAACCACACCATTGAGGGTTAAATGCACTTGGTCGCAGCTTGTGCTGGCGCACCACAAGACACAAAATGGCCGCCGATCACCCCAGAAAAATGAGACTGACAAACGGTCTGTGCAGCCTAAAAACAGTGAGCAATTGAGGATCAGCAGCTCAATGATCCACAGCTGCAGATCGATCAGTTAATCAAGTCCTTTGGAGGAGTTAATCTGCCTAATCTCGCCCTACTGTCGCAGCCGCAACCTCTCCCTACGCTAATCAGAGCAGAGTGACGGGCGGCGCTATGTGACTCCAGCTTAAATAGAGGCTGGGTCACATGGTGCTCTGGCCAATCACAGCCATGCCAATAGTAGGCATGGCTGTGATGGCCTCTTGGGGCAAGTAGTATGACGCTTGTTGATTGGCTGCTTTGCAGCCTTTCAAAAAGCGCCAAGAAAGCGTCACAAAAGCGCGAAGAAAGCGACGAACACCGAACCCGAACCCGGACTTTTACGAAAATGTCCGGGTTCGGGTCCGTGTCACGGACACCCCAAAATTCGGTACGAACCCGAACTATACAGTTCGAGTTCGCTCATCCCTAGTTAGCAGACAACAACATTAATGTTTTGGAGTGGCCCAGCCAGAGTCCAGACTTGAATCCAATTGAGTATTTCTGGAGGGAGCTAAAGATCAGGGTGATGGCAAGAAGACCCTCCAACATGAAAGATTTGGAGCCCATTGCTAAAGATGAATGGGCAAAAATACCAGTGGAGACATGCAAAAAGCAGGTCTGCAATTATAGGAAGCGTTTGAATGCTGTAATAGCCAATGAAGGCTTTTCTATTGATTATGAGAAGGGTAATTAATTTCCAGGGCCAGTAATCTGGAAAGTTGCGCATTTAGTGCTATGACCTGTGGGTGGGTGGATGGTGAATTGCGCTTGCATTCAAATGCCTGGGGTAAGGACATTTATACGCTTCCTCTGGGACACAGAAATAGATGTGGTCACTGAATGTGCTTGCGAAGGTCCAGGTTCAGGGGGGGATGCATCCGGGCCTGCGCCTTTGACATGGGATTGGCCAGCACATAACACAGTGTAAGAAGAGGCAGTGGTGTGACCCGCAGACACAGATTTTGGACCCAGGCATTCGTCCCACTTATTACGGTGCTTGGATTCCATGTGGCGGATCATGCTGGTGGTGGTGAGGTTGCTAGTGTTCACTCCCCGGCTCATTTTCATATGGCACAGGTTGCAAACTACTATTCTTTCGTCTTCTGAACTTTCTTCAAAAAAGCGCCATACTGTGGAACATCTACCCCTTGGCAAGGAGATTTCTGCAAGGGGTTTCTCCATAGATCAATTGCGGGACGGTGTGGTGTGGCCCGCCTTCTCCCTTTTGCCACCCCACTACCTCTTCCAGCCTGTTGCGGTGCTGCAGGTCCCTCCCCCTCTGTACTGCTGTCCTCGCTCGGCTTTCCACCTTCCCAGGTTGAGTCAGTGACCTCATCGTCCAACACCTCCTCTCTTTCACTTCTTCAATCTGCTCATCCTCCTGACTTGCTGACCTAGCCACTTCCTCAGTGATTGACAACTGTGTCTCCCGTTCCCCACCATCATTTTCTTGTCACTGTGGATGTTCAAGAGGTTGGGAATCAGGGCACAAGATCTCATGTCCCTCTTCAAGCGTGCTTGGCAAGAGGGCCAAATCAAGTAAAGGCGATGAAAAGAGGTCCTTGGAATATCCAAGTGTGGGTTCGCTTGTTTGGCCAGACTGTAAATTGTTGGAGGAAGGAGGATTAGTGTGAGGATTGTGAAAATTATTTAAAAAAAATCCCAATCTGTATGACAAGATTGTCGCAGCGGTTCCCAATTGTAAAGTGGGTAAAGATCACAGTTAAGACCATGCGTTTATGAGGGACCTCGCGTTTCCTATGCAGAAGGTTAAACCTCTTCAATCTTGAGGCATTCAAGATTTCTGACACAGGCAAATAAATCAGGTCCCCACTACCATCACACTAAGGCACCTGTGGGATATCAGAAAGTTTGCATATAGTGAAGCACTGCAGGTCACCAGAAAATTCCTTGTGTGTTTGTACTCAAAAGCGCAGCTAGATATATAGGTACATAGTATAGCTCCACGGCTTTCCCTTGTCCACGTCTCTTCACCACCAAAACATGAGGTAAAACAAAGCAGTCAAGGCTGTTTTTTTCAAATCTGCCCGACCCGGGTTTCGCTCCACGCTTTGTCAGGGGCGTCACCATCTCCCACATGTTAAATACCCTTCCCCCCTCCCCCATATATAAATCATAAACTTAAATACCATAGAATTCATAAAACACTTTTATAACCAGGTTAAAACTTCTTTTAAGGGTGAGGATTGTGTTGACCAGACTCCTAATTACTGAGACTGGACTTGGTGGAAGACAGGGTGCTGCTTAACCGACTGGAAGCATTATCTGCTGCAATCCAACCAACCACCTGGTCGCACTGGTCTGACTTCAGTGGTGTCCTGCGCCGCCCTGCAAACTGGGACATAAAGCTAGGTATCTTGGACGATTGTTTTTCTTGTGCTCTGGTAGCAGGCACTGTTTCTCCGTGCCCAGGGCCACGGCTTCTGTGTGCACCATCAGCATCACGGCCACTTCCCCGTCCCTTACTGCTTGCCTTCTTCGTTTTAAATGTGATATATGCTTTAAAGTATGTCACGCCTACAGTAGCCTAGGATTTGGACGTGCATGTGCAAAAAAATTTACAAAGGTATTTGTGATGAGGAAACGTTATACAGGACAGGTACCACAGATAATTTCACAGTTCGCAGTGTCTACGGAAAAGGTGTACTGGATGTCACTGATATTTAAGGGATGCGCACACTTTAAACAAGAGATGCGGCGCGGATAATTTTACTGTCCGCAGCGTACACCGTCTATGGAAAAAGTGTACTGGATGTCACTAATATTTTAGGGATGCGCACACTTTAAACAGGAGATGCGGCACGGATAATTTTACTGTCCGCAGGGGACATTGTCTACGGAAAAAGTGCACTGGATGTCACTGATATTTTAGGGATGCGCACACTTTAAGCAGGAGATGTGGCACGGATAATTTTACTGTCCGCTGAGGACACTGTCTACGGAAAAAATGCACTGGATGTCACTGATATTTTAGGGATGCGCACACTTTAAACAGGAGATATGGGCAGACAATTTTACTTTCCGCAGGGGACTCCGTTTAAGGAAAAAGTGTACTGGATGTCACTGATAATTTAGGGATGTACACACTTTAAACAGGAAATGTTGCGTGGATAATTTTACTGTCCGCAGGGCACACTGGATGTCACTGATATTTTAGGGATGTGTACTATTTAAACAGGAGATGTGACGTGGATAATTTTACTGTCCACAGGGCACACCGTCTATGGAAAAAGTGTACTGGATGTCACAGATATTTTAGGGATGCGCACACTTTAAACAGAAGATGTGGTGCGGATAAGTTTACTGTCCGCAGGGCACACAGTCTAGGGAAAAAGTGCACTGGATGTCATTGATGTTTTAGGGATGCGCACACTTTAAACAGGAGATGTGGCGCGGATAGAGTTGAGCGGACACTTGGATGTTCGGGTTCGACCGGTTCGGCCGAACTTCACAAAAAACCCAAACTTGACCCTGATCCCCATTGAAGACAATGGGGACCCGAACTTTGGAGCACTAAAATGGCTTTAAAAAAAGGGCTGCAAACGGCAGCAAAATGTGGTTAAGAGCATGGCAAGTGCTGTGCAAACAAATGTGGATAGGGAAATGACTTAAAATAACATAAAATATGTAAAAATAAAAAATTATAATCTTGATCTTGGAGGATGAGGTCCATATGGAGTAGGAGGTGGTGGATGTGGCAGTGTGGAAGCTGCGGTGGAGAAGGAGGAGGCAGCCTACACTGCTTTTTGGTTTTATATATTTTTTGTTTAAATTAGGGTACACCTAAAAAAACATTGGGAAATATAATAACCCCCTCCAGACGTGCTAAACAAACATTTAGACAATACACTGGCTGCAGGGCATGCCAGCACCTTCAAGGCGTAAATGGCAAGCTCAGGCCATTTTCCCAATTTGAGACCCAGAGGTTAAAGGGGGCAGACCCGTGATGTCCACGATCCAATTGGATATATTCTCTATCAACTTTCGATGTTCTTTTTTCGCCTACCATGGTGATCACGGGTAGCGGGGAATCAGGATTCCAGGCCAGAGAAGGAGCCTGAGAAAGGGATACCACATCCAAGGAAGGTCAATGGATGAAATGAGATGTAATCGAGCGGACAAAGTATTGAAGCAGAAGCTTTCAAGGGAGCAGGTGGCAATTATCCACTCCCAACTCGAGGAGGTAGTGATGATAAAAAACAATACAGGACTATTAAGATGTCCTGTTAATGGAATGATTAATAAAAAATTAAGGGGAATGTCACTGGGGCAATTTGGATTTTGAAATGTTAGACAGGAGAGGCCCTGCTGCCTCTTTGTTGACTCTAGATAACTTCTGCCTGATCACACGTCCCCGTGATGTCCACGATCCATATTGATATATTCTCTATCAACTTTCGATGTTCTTTTCTGCGCCTACCATTTTGATCACGGTTAGCGGTGAATCAGTGTTCCACGCCGGAGAGGGAGCGTGAGAAAGAGATACCTATCACCGCCATTTCTGTGAGAAGATCTGGCAGATGTTTTTCTCTACCTCTTGTATTATGTTCTTTCTCATCACCTTTCCTTCTGCTAGGTGTCACTTATTTTGACTAATCGTCTTCTTTTATAATCCGTGCCTCACCTTGCGGTTTATACTACTTCCTGGATGAGGTGTTCTCTGCTGGAGGCTGCTTCTGCTGTTTGTACAGATAAGTCTTTTACTTTATTGTGTTTCCTTGCTGGCTTGATTCTAGGTGACCCTGACTCTGTCCCTATTAAGTGCAGGGAGCTGGTGGTTGTGTCCCCTCACTATTATAGGGTTTTCAGGTGTCACAAAGTATTAGGTACGCGGGCATGCAATCGTCTACCATACAGACGCTTGCATGGGCATAGCAGTCAGGGAGAGCTCGTTAGTTTGGGATCAAGCCAGTCGCTCGTTTATTTATATGTTCCAGCTATCTGCTAACTTCATCCGTGACAATACCACATCCAAGAGAGGTCAATGGCTCCAATGTGATAGAGCGGAAATTTTGGGACAAGTTGTTAAAGTTGAAGCAGGGGGTGTGTGTCAATTAAAGGCGATTTTTTTAAATTTAATTCCCTGTCAATTATGCAGAGCAGGGGTTTTTCATCAGCAAAAATGGGTTGCTGTCACCCACCAATGGAACAGATGATTTTTACAAATTTCGGTCCCTGTCAACTATGCAGAGCAGGGGTTTATTCACGGCAAAACTGTGTTCATGTTACCCACCATATGAACAAACGGTTTTACAAATATTAGGTCCCTGTCACCTATGCAGAGCAGGGGTTTATATAATGGCAAAATTGGTAAAATGTCACCTGACAATGTAACTGACGATTTTTTTTACATTTATGTCCCTGTCACCTATGCAGAGCAGGGGTTTATTCACGGCAAAAATTTTAAAATGTCACCCAAAAATGTAACAGACGCTTTTGCACCCTGCTCCAACTTTTGATGTGCTGGTGCCTCTGTGGGACCACCGCCTCTTCCTCCGAACTAGACAGGTTACTTGCATGACCTTGATTCCGTGTGGGGTCTGGTATCTCATCATCCTGCACATCATCTTCCACCCGCTCTTTACCCCTGCCCTCCTTGTCGCTCTGCACACTGCAGAAAGCCACAGCAGTTGGCACCTGTGTTTCAGTCATCAACCGAGACGTGCTGCGGTGGTACTTATCTTGGAACATAAGTGGTTGGGCATCAGTGCACTCAATCTCTTCCACTTCTGGGGCAGGGCTATGTGGATGGCCCTGGGAAACCCTGCTAGCAGAGTCATTAAAAAGCAGAAGACACTGCTGCAAGACTTGGTGCTCAGACTGCTTGGCTGATTTGCAAGGGGGTGAGGTGAAAGACTGATGGACATCGGCTGCAGTTGCCAACTCTGATCTTTCAGCAGGAGTCTGGTTGGTAGATTATATGAAGGAACTGGAGGCACTGTCAGCAACCCAATCTATTATCGCCTGTACTTGTTCTGGCCTCACCATTCGTAGAGCCGCATTAGGCCCGACCAAATAACGCTGCAGGTTCTGTCGCCTACTTGCATCTGAGGAATATGTTTCACTTGTGCGTGTAGCTGACACAGATCGACCACATCCTCTCCCTGCAACAAGAACTCCACCAGCAGCATCACGACCGGGGCCACATCCCTTATTTGACGCTCTCCTCATTCGCCCCAAATTTAGGATCTTGACAAAAATTTATGTTTTTTTAAATAATAGAATATAACAGCAGTATCTAACGCTTGTATTTCAGACTGACAGATGCAGCAAAGGCCCCAGATGTAGGGTATTGCCATAAATTGGTGCTTTTTTAAACCCAGAATATTATGGCAGTATTTCAAGCTTGTATTTCACACTGACAGATGCAGCAAAGACCTCAAATTTAGTATTTTGCCCAAAATGGGTGTTTTTTTTGTTAAATAACAGAATATAACAGCAGTATCTAACGCTTGTATTTCAGACTGACAGATGCAGCAAAGGCCCCAGATGTAGGGTATTGCCATAAATTGGTGTTTTTTTAAACCCAGAATATTATGGCAGTATTTCAAGCTTGCATTTCACACTGACAAATGCAGCAAAGGCCCCATATGTAGGTTATTGCAAAAAATGTGTGTTTTTTTAAACCCAGAATATTATGGCAGTATTTCAAGCTTGTATTTCACACTAACAAATGCATCAAAGGCCCCAGATGTAGGGTATTGCCAAAAACGGGTGTTTTTTTAAACCCAGAATATTTTTGCAGTATTTCAAGCTTGTATTTCACACTGACAAATGCAGCAAATGCCCCAGATGTAGGGTATTGCCAAAAATGGGTGATTTTTTTAAATCCAGAATATAATTGCAGTATTTCATGCTCTGAACTTGCATAAAATGGCCGCCGACACCCACCTAACTAACAGATGGATAAAAGTTATTTTTCTGTGTCACTGGGAGCAGGGCAGGGTAAAAAAATTGTGCACTGCACCCACAAAACAAAATCGCTGTAGATCGCTGAGTTAACAAGCACTTCTGATAAAAGATTCTTTCCTATTCTTTCCCTCACAGCAGCAGAATCCTCTCCCTACACTAGTAAGAGCAGAGTGACGTGCAGCGCTACGTGACTCCAGCTTATATAGAGGCTGGGTCACATGCTGCACTTGCCAATCACACCCATGCCATTAGCAGGCATGGATGTGATGGTTTCTAAGGGCACACGAGATAAACGCTTGTTGATTGGTTGCCCTGCAGCCTTTCAAAAAGCGCCATTAACTTGCCGAACACCGAAACCAAACTTTTACCGGGGTCCGAAAATCCTGAAGTTCGGTACGAACCCAAAATTTACAGTTCGGGTTCGCTCAACCCTAGGAGCGGATAATTTTACTGTCTGCAGGGTACACCATCTACAGAAAAAGTGCACTGGATGTCACTGATATTTTAGTGAAGCGCACACTTTAAACAGGAGATGTGGCCCGGATAATTTAACTGTCCGCAGCGGACACCGTCTATTGAAAAAATGTACTAGATGTCACTGATATTTTAGGTATGCGCACACTTTTAACAGGAGATGTGGCGCGGATAATAACTGTCTGCAGGGCAAACCGTCTACGGAAAAAGTGCATTGGATGTCACTGATATTTTAGGGACGTGCACAATTTACACAGGAGATGTCCACCGTGGCCTATCACATGGTATTTTGTGCAGGATGCGCTAAAAATATTTATTGCTGCTGTCACACACAATAGTATTTTTTGGCTGCTTAGAAGCAGCGAGACGTGCGGAGAGGAGACTCGAGCATCGCCATGTGCCGAGGATAGCGATGCTCAAGCAGAACTGGTATTCAGCCGAGCATGCTTGCTCAACACTACACTCTATATAATCACAACAAAACTTTTGAACTAAAAAATTATCTAATATTTGTGCCTGTTTTTCATGTTTGGGACCTACTAATATCTGGGACCCACTACTATCTCCAGAATGGGCCTCCTGAAGTAAAGAAGAGCACACTGCTGCAAGAGCGGCCACTCTCTATTTACTGCTATGGGAGTTCCAATCTAGTCACCTACATTGGGACATTATATAGGTACAGAAACCATGTGTAAGTGGGCTATTCAAGTCAGGCTGGTGATACCTTGTGTGAAATACCAGCACATTGAAGGGGTCAAGATTTGATTTGCTCCCAGTCTGTATGCATCTGAACTACTCAGCTCGGTACTGTACCACAGTTTCTCTATCTTTGAGATCCCTTGATAAACCTTCTATTACAAATGAGAAACACGTGGGGATATTGAAAAGGGTGAAGTAGCAACAAAAGAATAGCCAATGAAATTGCAGGATGCCCTTTATGGTGTGAAAACTTCACTTGTTAGGCAGGGAAACTTGTTAGCCACCTGCATTAGCATATCCAATAGCTCTTAGGGGATGTTCACATGCTGGCTATTTCAGCAGAATTTTGTCAAGGACAGTACCAAAATATCGCAAGATATATGGGAGACAGAAAGGATGCGAGTGCTGGCAGTTTTCTGGCAAAATGTTGGCGCAGCTGTCTTCACTGAAATTCCACTGAAAAAGCCAGAATGTGAACATCCCCTTACAGTACATACAGTTGTGTTCAAAATTATTCAACCCCCAATGCTGTAAAGGGTTTTAGGGAATTTAGTGTACATTTGTAATTGTGTTCAGAATGAAATCTTACAGGGACTTTTTAAAGAACCAAATGCAACTAAAATGACATCAATTGTTTTTGTAATACAGTATTAAATGTTTTGTTTTGTGATTTCTTCATTGACACAATTATTCAACCCCTTAAAGACTACCACTCTTAAGAACAGAGGTTCATTCAAGTGTTTTCGATCAGGTATTGAAAACACCTGTGGATGTCAAGGAGCAGCAATCAAGCATAATAAGCACCAATTAGGCAGATTTAAAAGGACTGTGATACTCAGCTCCTTCTAGACATTTACTGGTGTGTTTACAAACATGGTGAAGTCAAGAGAATGGTCCAGGAAGACAAGAGAAGAGGTGATTTCTCTTCACAGGAAGGGCAATGGCTATAAGAAGATTGCAAAAATGTTAAACATACCAAGAGACACCATAGGAAGAATCATTCGCAAATTCAAGGCAAAGGGCACTGTTGAAACGCTACCTGGTCGTGGCAGAAAGAAGATGCTGACTTCGACTGCTGTGCGCTACCTGAAGCGCAAAGTCCCTGTGTGACTACTGAGGAACTGAAAAAAGATTTGTCAGATGTGGGTACTAAAGTTTCAGCTCAGACAATAAGGCGCACACTGCATAATGAAGGCCTCCATGCCAGAACTCCCAGGCGCAGCCCCTTGCTGTCTCCAAAGAATAAGAAGAGTCGACTGCAGTATGCCAAAAGTAATGTGGACATACCATAAAAGTTTTGGGATAGTGTTCTGTGGACTGATGAAACAAAATTAGAACTGTTTGGGCCCATGGATCAACGCTATGTTTGGAGGAGGAAGAACAAGGCCTATGAAGAAAAGAACACCTTGCCTACTGTGAAGCATGGCAGGGGGTCAATCATGCTTTGGGGCTGTTTTGCTTCTACAGGTACAGGGAAGATTCAGCGTGTGCAAGGTACCATGAATTCTCTTCAGTACCAGGAGATATTGGATGAAAATGTGATGCAGTCCATCACAAACCTGAGGCTTGGGAGACGTTGGACCTTTCAACAGGACAATGATCCCAAGCATACCTCCAAGTGCACTAGAGCATGGTTGCAGATAAAAGGCTGGAACATTTTGAAGTGGCCATCACAGTCACCAGACTTAAATCCGATTGAGAACCTCTGGTGGGACTTAAAGAAAGCAGTTGCAGCGCGCAAGCCTAAGAATGTGACTGAACTGGAGGCTTTTGCCCATAAAGAATGGGCGAAGATACCCGTAGGATCGCTGCAAGACACTTGTGTCAAGCTATGCTTCAGGTTTAAAAGCTGTTATAACTGGAAAAGGATGTTGTACTAAGTACTAAGATTGAATGTCACTTGGGGGTTGAATAAAACTGATAATGATGTGAGCACAGAAAAGACATTTGTGGTTATTTCATTATAAATGTTATGTTATATTTGTCTGACTTACAAGTGCCTCTTTGATTTAATTGTAAACAAGATGACTGAAATGATCAAAATCAATGTCAAACTGGCCAAAACACTCAATCTCAGTGGGGGTTAAATAATTTTGAACGCAAGTGTATGTTCAACTTTTTAAATATCCACTGTGAAGGAGAGGAAGAGAGTTGTGACCATCACTGGTCGCTGGTGACAGATTCCCTTTAAATATGCTTGCCAGGCATACCTGTGAAATTGTGCCTTTTGCATTTTGAGCACATGGAAATGTGACAGGCTAAGTTAAATATTAAATTAAATATTAGGTGATAATTAGTACATTGCTTCAAAGCTGTGTGTAGTATCTTACCTACAGTGTGAGAATGGAGTCACTAATTAATTAACGTTTGCAAACAGTTTCTGCATTTCTGAAATTAGATATTCCTAATTTGTCAACCCTGGGAATGTCTTAGTTTATGTATTTGACAATGTTGTAGGCACATTTATACTTATGACCTTTAAAGCAAGCAGAAGGGTGTCTAATATAAATTACTTTTTATAGGAATACCCTGCTAAGTGATGAATATCAGCTGTACCACACAATAACAAAATCCTTTGTAGACACATTGACTGCTTTTGATTACTGAAAGAGTCTAAGATTATTTGGTACAAAGCAAGATCAAGGTCTTCCACATCGCTGTAGATCTGTCACGCCCGTGTGTGGGAGGGAGACACCACACTGGACGAAGAAGGAGAGGGAACAAGGAACAAGACCTGAAAGCTAGGGAAGAAAGGAGGACACCTCCTAGTAAAAACCCTAGTCACAGTCCTGACTGACTATCAGTATGAACAGACCCCAAAGGTATGTGAATTCATATGCAGGAGTACTTCAAGTCCTAACTCACCCTATAAGACCCTGGTGATAGTGACAGGACTGAGACTACCTGTTCCTCCAGAAAGGAAGGACGAACACACAGATAAACCTAAAACAAAGGGCAGGGGAAGAACAACACACAGATAAACAAAAACAAAATGCAGAAGGAAAAGGAAACAATTAACTTTCCAGTAGTTATGGCAGCAACAGGAACTTAGCCGAGAACCAAACTCCAGCAGACCACAGATACCACTGAAGCTATAAACTGCACAGCATTGTGGAAGAAGCAACTGTAAGTAAGTAAAGTTAAATGACCACAATAGCAACACCTGGAGGTTAGAGGTGTGGCTAGTATCAGAAACAATACAGACACCTATTGATCCACAAGAAAACCTGTCAGATGAAAGCACGTGTTGCCAGTCTCACAGATCTTATGTCACCCACTGTCGCTGGGACATCCATATGTCTTGGTACGTTCATGACAAGATCAGGCTTTAGTGTGAAAATAAAATTAAAAATACTGTCCATTCAACCCACTATGAATTATAAAAATTGTAAATTACGGCGATATCACAATGTATTACATATAACGACAAGTTATACAATTTTCCAGTTTGTAATTCTTTATGGTTTTCAAGACCTTTGCGTGCAGCCAGTTAATGAATAATCTCTTTGTTAATTTCCCATGGATAACAATTTGACAAAGTGGGGGGTTTGCTTCAACATTTTAAATTTTTTGATACAAAATGATCAGGTAGGAAGCACAAATGAATGTAGCTTTCGTTCATTAGCCACGAATGGTAAGGTTTAAGGTGATGAAAAGTATACAAAGCATACATGAGGACAGAAAACAACTGTATTTAAGAAGAAATGTGTTATGGACTGCAATGAGAGTCCTTGGTGGCCATTTGGCGCTGGAAGTGGTGTGGAGTGGGCCCGGCATGCATGTTGGTACCTGCTTTCCTTGGATATAATGGAGGCCATTTTGGCACCAAAAAATGACAGAAATTAAAGCGGGCCCAGCATGCATGTGGAACCTACACTTGCTGAATTATATGGTAGCTGTCATGGCACATAACAGATATAATTTAGTGTTAGGAACCTGTCTAACTAGAGATCGCCTTGACGTGCGGCAGACAGGCTCAAATAATTTTGTACAAAATGATTTGCCAAGCATCTCTAACTTATTAGTATAGCATTTGCAATTGTGACACAATTTTGTACTTTATTTGGTTTGCAGTGAGCTGTATGAGCATTGTATGTTTTGGGAGGGTCGTTATATATGGTTTTAAACAGCAGAGGCCCGCGGATAATGTCTGCAACCAGCAATATTGCAGATTGCATACATTTAACCCTATAGATGCTGCGGTCAAGCATGACCACGGCATCTAAATGACAAAATAAATGGAAACAAGCTTTTCTTGGTTAAAGGAGACTGGCTCTCCTTTGCCGAGATTTGGGAAGCCCGTCCTTCATTCTAATGCTGGTGAGTCTCTCTGAAGACACCCAGCATATTAGAGCTGCAGTTCCTATGAAGGCCTGCAAATCGCTAATGGAATATATACTGTAGTTGTAGTCTATGTAACTACAGTATTAGCTAAAAAAAATGTAACTAGTGAATATTGTAGCCTCCTAGAGGTTCTAAAAATAGGCAAAAAATAAAATAAAAAATTTGTTTTAAAAAATATAAAAAAAAAAATGAAAATTAAAATTATAAATAGAGTTGAGCGGACACCTGGATGTTCGGGTTCGGCAGGTTCGGCCGAACTTGAAAAAAAAAAAAATGTGGGTTTGGGACCCGAACTTGACCCCGAACCTGAATCCCATTGAAGTCAATGGGGACCCAAACTTTTGGCCACTAAAATGGCTCTAAAATAGCCCTGGAAAGAGCTAGAGAGCTGCAAAAGGCAGCAAAATGTGCTTAAGAGCATGGCAAATGCTCTGCAAACAAATGTGGATAGGGAAATGAATTAAAAAAAACATAAAAAACCTTAATAAAATAAAAATTAGGAATGATGTAGGAGGAAGAGGTTGAGTAGGCGGTGAATGGGTGGATGTGGCCGTGTAGGCTCATGTGGCGGTCTAGGTGGAAGCGGCGAAGGAGGAATAGGTAGCCAACACAGATGTGTGTTATTTAGCAATTTTACATAGGGGTATCCCCCAAAATATTGGGACATATAAACAAATAAAAAGGAATAAGTGCACTTAAGTACAAGGATGGATGGTTGAGGCTGTTAGAACTGTCTATTCTGCAGAAGGTACAGACAAGTCTTATGGGATCCAAGCCTAGTTCATTTTAATGAACGTGAGCTTGTCCACGTTGGCTGTGGACAGGCGGCTGCGTTTGTCTGTAATGACGCCTCCTGCTGTGCTAAATACACATTCAGAGAGTACACCAAGGCATACAGGGCAAGCTCTGGCCATGTGGACAATTTGGAGACCCAGAAGTTGAATGGGGCAGAACCATCAGTCAGTACGTGTAGGCGTGTGCACAGGTACTGTTCCACCATGTTGTTCAAATGCTGCCTCCTTCTAACACGCTCCATATCAGCAGTTGGGGCCGGTTGTTGCTGCGAGGTGACAAAGCTTTTCCACATGTCGGCCATGCTAACCCTGCCTTCTGAGGTTCTGGCACTGACACAGCTGCATTAGCGACCTGTTCCTCCTCCCCTGCCTTCGCCTTGTGCTTCCACTTGTCCCCCGGCGTCAGTCGGGAATGCTCTCAGGAGCGCATCTACCAGGGTGTGCCTGTAGTCGCGCATCTGGCCTGAAAGTGCTAGAGATGAACCGTCTTCCTCCTCCTCGTCCTGGGCCACATCCTCTTCCATCATCGCCCTAAGTTTTTTCTCAAGGAGACATAGAAGTGGTATTGTAATGCTGATAACTGCGCCATCGCCACTGGCCATGTTGGTGGAGTACTTGAAACAGCGCAACAGGGCACACAGGTCTCGCATGGAGGCCCTGTCATTGGTGGTGAAGTGGTGCTGTTCTGCAGTGCGACTCACCCGTGCGTGCTGCAGCTGAAACTCCACTATGGCTCTCCAGCATGTGCAAGGTGGAGTTCCACCTGGTGGGCACATCGCATGTGAGGTGGGGAGCGGGAAGGCCGAAGTTACGCTGTAGAGCAGACAGTCGAGTGGCGGCAGGATGAGAACGCCGGAAGCGCTCAGAGGCGGCCCGCACTTTTTGCAGCAGCTCTGACATGTCGGGGTAGTTGTGAATGAATTTCGGCACTACCAAATTCAGCACATGCGCCAGGCAAGGGATGTGCGTCAAACCGGCTAGTCCCAGAGCTGCAACGAGATTTAGCCCATTATCGCACACCACCAGGCTGGTCTTGAGGTTCACTGGCAGCAACCACTCATCGGTCTGTTGTTTTATACCCCTCCACAACATCAGTTTCAGAACGGCCTGCTGAAGTTTACTCCTGGCTGTGCTGAAGTTGGTGGTGAAGGTCTGTCGCTGACCGGATGAGGAGGTGGTAAAAGAGGAGGAGGAAGCTGAGTAGGAAGAGGAGACAACAGGAGGCAAAGAATGATGCCCTGCGATCCTTGGCGGCAAAAGGACGTGCGACAAACAGCTCTCCGCCTGGGTCCCAGCTGCCATTACATTTACCCAGTGTGCAGTTAGGGAGATATAGTGTCCCTGGCCGTGCTTACTTGTACACGTATCTGTTGTTAGGTGGACCTTGCCACAGATGGCGTTGCGCAGTGCACACTTGATCTTATCCGATACTTGGTTGTGCAGGAAGGGCACAGCTCACTTGGAATGGCTGGGAACGACGTACTGTAGGACAGCAAGCGACATGAGCTGTTTGAAGCTGTCTGTCTCCAGTAGCCTGAATGACAGCATTTCAAAGTCCAGTAGTTTAGAAATTCTGGCATTCAGGACCAGGGATCAAGGGTGGCTAGGTGGGAATTTATGCTTTCTCTCCAAGGTTTGTGAGATGGAGAGCTGAACGCTTCCGTGTGACATGGTGGAGATGCTTGGTGATAGAGATGGTGTTGTTGGTTGCACATCCTCTGTTTGCTGGACGGCAGGTGCTAACGTTCCTCCAGAAGCGGAGGAAGAGGCCAAGGCAGCAGCAGAAGAGAGAGCAGGAGGGGCATAAGCCCTTTCTTGGTTTTGAAGGTGCTTACTCCACTGCAGCCCATGTCTCGCATGTAGATGCCTAGTCATGCAGGTTGTGCTAAGGTTCAGAACTCTGATGGGCTAGCGTGCAAACCACTCGGGTCTTGTCGTCAGCACATTGTGTGAAGAAGTGCCATGCCAGGGAACTCCTTGAAGCTGCCATTGGTGTGCTCTGTCCCTGGTGACGGTGGCCAGTTGTCACGGAAGGTGTACAGGAAACAAGACAATGCAAAATGAATATATGACTCACTGGATCCAAAACTAAGGAACAAAAGGGAGACCCCTGCATAAGACCTGGCACTCTCCCTGACTGCTCAGCCTATGCAAAAATCCCAATGGTGGATGATCGCATATCCTCGTACCTCGACTATATACCACCTGAACACCCTACAAAAGTGAGGGGACACGACCACCGGCTCCCTACACTAGACACGGAGGGAGTCAGGGTCACCTGGGATCCAGCAAACAGAAAATCACAAATAAATGTACAGCACTTATCTTGTAGAAGACTGGAAAATAGGATCAGCATGCACACACACTCCAGGAAGTTGTATAAGCCGCACTCTAATGCATTATGGGGAGGAATTTAAAGGGATGCAATCAGTCCAACTACATGACAGCTGAGAGAGGCTAACGAGATGAGGAACTGAAATTTAAAACAAAGAAAACTCAAGGAGGAGGTTCTGAAAGGCTTCTGTCAGAGCTTCTTAGCTGTCTGGTTTTGACACCAGTAGCAGGCGAACTGTTTTGGCGACGGCTGCTCTGCTTTTGCACCCTGCTCCCTCTTTTGCTACGCTGTTGGCTCGGTCTCACCACTGCCTCTTCCTCCGAACTCTGAAAGTCAGTGGCACAACCTTTATTCTATGTGGGGTCTAGAACCTCATCGTCCCCACCCAGTCTTCCTCCCTGACCTCCTTTTTTGGTCTGCACACTGCAGAAAGACGCAGCAATTGGCACCTGTGTTTCGTCATGATTAGAGATGTGCTGAGGTTGTATTCCCATGTCCTCATCAGGAAATATAAGTGGTTGTGCGTCAGTGCATTCTATGTCTTCCACCCCTGGGGAAGGGCTAGGTGGATGCCCTTGGGAAACCCTGCCAGCAGAGTCTTCAAACAGCATAAGAGACTGCTGCATGACATGAGGCTCAGACAGGGTCCCAGATATGCACGGGGGTGATGTGACAGACTGATGGGCATGGGTTTCAGGCGCCACCTGTGCACTTTCTGCAGAAGACTGGGTGGGAGATAATGTGAAACTGCTGGATCCACTGTCGGCCACCCAATTGACTAGTGCCTGTACTTGCTCAGGCCTTACCATCCTTAGAACGAAATTAAGCCCGACCAAATATCGCTGTAGATTCTGGCGGCTACTGGGACCTGAGGTAGTAGGTTCAGTAGGACGTGTAGCTGTGGCAGAATGGCCACGTCCTCGCTCCCTGCACCAGAGGCTCTACCAACACCACCACCACGACCATGACCGCTTCCCTTATTAGATGTTGGCCTCATAGTTAGCGTTCACCAAGCAAAGTAAAAAGTGGATGTGTGTTAAAAATTATTAACCGACAAAAAAAAACCTAATGTAGGCTATTGCACTCATTTTTTATATATTTTTTACTCTATATGACGTGAAGCATATCAGAGTTTTTTTTAACCCCAGTAAGCAAAAGCCGTATTTGTGGCCTAAATTTCACAGAAACTTATGCGCGTCTAATCCCAGATGTACAGTATATCAGAGGTTTTTTTAACCCCAGTAAGCAAAAGCCGTATTTGTGGCCTAAATTTCACAGTAATTTATGCACCTATAATCCCAGATGTGCAGTAAATCAGAGGTTTTTTTTTTACCCCGGTAAGCAAACGCTGTATTTGTGGCCTAAATTTTACAGTAACTTATGGACCTCTAATCTCAGATGTGCAGTATATCAGAGGGTTTTTTAACCCCAGTAAGCAAAAGCTATATTTCTGGCCTAAAATGAACAGTCCCTTATGCACCTATAATCCTAGATGTGCACTATATGAAAAAGAGTGGTTTGTTTCACCCAGTATGCCCCAGTATGCCAAAGCCATATATCTGGCCTAAATGTGACACTCACTTATGCACCTATAATCCTAGATGTGCACTATATGAAACAGATGTTTTTTTTCACCCCGGTATGCCCCAGTATGAGAAAGCAGTATTTGTGGCCTAAATTTCAAAGTAACTTATGCACCTCTAATCCCAGATGTGCAGTATATCAGAGGTTTTTTTTAACCCCAGTAAGCAAAAGCCGTATTTCTGGCCTAAATGTAACACTCACTTATGCACCTATAATCCTAGATGTGCACTATATGAAACAGAGGGGTTTGTTTCACCCAGTATGCCCCAGTATGCCAAAGCCGTATTTCTGGCCAAAATGTGACACTCACTTATGCACCTATAATCCTAGATGTGCACTATATGAAACAGAGGGGTTTGTTTCACCCAGTATGCCAAAGTCGTATTTCTGGCCTAAATGTGACACTCACTTATGCACCTATAATCCTAGATGTGCACTATATGAAACAGAGGGGTTTGTTTCACCCAGTATACCAAAGCCGTATTTCTGGCCTAAATTTGACACTCACTTATGCACTTATAATTCTAGATGTACACTATATGAAACAGATGTTTTTTGTTTCACCCCAGTATGCCCCAGTATGAGAAAGCCGTATTTCTGGCCTAAATTTCAGAGTCACATGCAGCGATAATCCTAGATGTGCACTATATGAAACAACGTGTTTTTTTTTAACCCCAGTGTCTCAAAGCAGTATTTCTGGACTTGCAGACATGCAGATATCCTGTGCTGGTGCACTATCGTTGCATAAAATGGCTGCCGATTATGTATTGATATTGACTAACTGAAGGGAAAAAAGTTTGTTTTCAGTAGTAGTTGGCTCAGGGCAGGCTTAAAACAATTGTGCACTGCACCCACAAAACACATTTGCTGTAGATCGCTGAGTAAAGAAGCAGTTCTATATAAGATTTCTCCCTGATCTCTCCCTCACAGCAGCTGCAGCCTATCCCTACACTAATCCGAACATAGTGACGGGCGGCTATACGTGACTCCAGCTTAAATAGAGGCTGGGTCACATGCTGCAGTTGGCCAATCACAGCCATGCCAATAGTAGGCATGGCTGTGATGGCCTTTTGGGGCAAGTAGTATGACGCTTGTTGATTGGCTGCTGTGCAGCCTTTCAAAAAGCGACAAGAAAGCGGCGAACACCGAACCCGAATTTTTATGGAAATGTTCGGGTTCGGGGTCCCAAAATCCTAAAGTTTGGTCCGAACCTGAACTTTACAGTTCGGGTTCGCTCAACCCTAGTGATAACCAATATACAAACCGGATTCCAAAAAAGTTGGGACACTATACAAATCGTGAATAAAAACTGAATGCAATGATGTGGAGGTGCCAACTTCTATTATTTTATTCAGAATAGAACATAAATCATGGAACAAAAGTTTAAACTGAGAAAATGTACCATTTTAAGGGAAAAATATGTTGAATCAGAATTTCATGGTGTCAACAAATCCCCAAAAAGTTGGGACAAGGCCATTTTCACCACTGTGTGGCATCTCCCCTTCTTCTTACAACACTCAACAGACGTCTGGGGACCGAGGAGACCAGTTTCTCAAGTTTAGAAATAGGAATGCTCTCCCATTCTTGTCTAATACAGGCCTCTAACTGTTCAATCGTCTTGGGCCTTCTTTGTTGCACCTTCCTCTTTATGATGTGCCAAGTGTTCTCTATAGGTGAAAGATCTGGACTGCAGACTGGCCATTTCAGTACCCGGATCCTTCTCCTACGCAGCCATCATGTTGTGATTGATGCAGAATGTGGTCTGGCATTATCTTGTTGAAAAATGCAGGATCTTCCCAGAAAGAGATGACGTCTGGATGGGAGCATATGTTGTTCTAGAACCTGAATATATTTTTCTGCATTGATGGTACCTTTCCAGACATGCAAGCTGCCCATGCCACACGCACTCATGCAACCCCATACCATCAGAGATGCAGGCTTCTGAACTTGGGTTGTCCTTGTCCTCTTTGGTCCGGATGACATGGCGTCCCTGATTTCCAAAAAGAACTTCGAATCGTTACTCGTCTGACCACAGAACAGTCTTCCATTTTGCCACACTCCATTTTAAATGATCCCTGGCCCAGTGAAAAAGCCTGAGCTTGTGGATCTTGCTTAGAAATGGCTTCTTCTTTGCACTGTAGAGTTTCAGCTGGCAACGGCGGATTGTGTTCACTGAAAATGGTTTCTGGAAGTATTCCTGAGCCCATTCTGTGATTTCCTTCACAGTAGCATTCCTGTTTGTGGTGCAGTGTCGTTTAAGGGCCCGGAGATCACGGGCATCCAGTATGGTTTTACGGCCTTGACCCTTACGCACAGAGATTGTTCCAGATTCTCTGAATCTTCGGATGATGTTATGCACAGTTGATGATGAAAGATGCAAAGTCTTTGCAATTTTTCACTGGGTAACACCTTTCTGATATTGCTCCACTATCTTTCTGCGCAACATTGTGGGAATTGGTGATCCTCTACCCATCTTGGCTTCTGAGAGACACTGCCACACTGAGAAGCTCTTTTTATACCCAATCATGTTGCCAATTGACCTAATTAGTGTTAATTGGTCTTCCAGCTCTTCGTTATGCTCAAATTTACTTTTTCCAGCCTCTTATTGCTACTTGTCCCAACTTTTTTGGGATTTGTTGACACCGTGAAAATTTGAATCAACATATTTTTCCTTTAAAATGATACATTTACTTGGATTAAACGTTTGATCTGTCATCTACGTTCTATTACAAATAAAATATTGACATTTGCTATCTCCACATCATTGCATTCAGTTTTTATTCACAATTTGTTTAGTGTCCCAACTTTTTTGGAATCCGGTTTGTATCAAAATAATAATATTAGCAAAGACAGGTGCACTCTGCGGTCTTACCAAACCCTTAAACTGATGTTAAAATTGAGAGATTAGCCAACATATCCTACTGTGGAGGACATGTCTGAGTCCGAGTACCGCGCCAAGGTTTCTTAAGTAGCTTACCTGTGCCGTATGGGCGATCCCCAGCAAAAATGCATACAGAGTTGGGACCCGAGCTACTTGAGAAACCTTGGCGCTGTGCTCCACAGTAGGATATTCTTGCTAATCTCTCAATTTTAACATGAGTTGGACTGTTTAGGAAGACCACAGAGTGCTCCTGTCTTTCCTAATAAATGTGCCCCACTGTTTTTGGAGCATAATGCACCAAAAAAAGACACATGTAACTGTATTTCTAGTTATCTTTGTTATACTAGTGCTCTCCTGCAGGCTGTAACGGCATAGAATACAGCAGTGGTTTGCGGACAGGTTGGGTCCGGATCTCCACTGGATCGCACATAGTCAACGAGGCTGACAGGCATTCGGTAATAGGGATCCGGAGAGCTCTGGCAGGCTATTCTCTGTAGGAAAAGCCTGCCAGAGAGCACAGCTGCAAATGTGAAACTAGTCTAATTGTCAGTTTTTCCAAAGTTCAGTTTCAGAGTAGGCCGAGACCAGCTGCAATGATGTCTCCCATGCACAGCACACAAGAAAAGATCTTGTTTATCTGTTTCTCTATGGCAGAACCAGAAGCAACAGCATGGAGGACATTATACTGCAGGAATGAGCAGTATAGCTATGATGTCAGCACTGGGGTGCCTTTGTTTCACTTTGCAACTGCTTCCTCCTCCTCTCCCATCTCTATAGACTTTCATCGACTGCATGTAATATAATCCCTCAGTAAGCTGATAATCAGTCTCATCTCGCAAGAGAAATTGCACTGAGGATAAATGATCCAAATAGGATGCAATGAAAAGGAGAAAAAAGGTTACTGATAATGGGATAAAGATGCATTTCTTTCTAATAACATTTATATTCAAAAGTTTTTTATATTTGCTTTTTCTACTCAGTTTTTGTTTTAGAACTTTTCTCCAAACCAAGCTAACAATACCAGCAATTATAACTCCAGATCCGGCTGTACACAAATCCAGTGCCCAAATATTCCTCAAATATAACATCCTGATATTCTACCATTGCAGCCAAGAGACACCACTTCGTGTAGAATATTTTAGCACTAACTAATGACTAGGAAGTGTGTGTCCCAAGTTATTAGTAACAATAAAGCAATAAAAGCTGTTGTTTGGTCAACTATTTTGTTATGTCTTGTGATTAGAAAGCTCTTGTCTCTTGGCATGGCATTTTCTCCAATTGATTACGTGTGTATTCTGACCAACAGATGTACATGTCTAAACAAAGAGTTTCTGCAACTTTATTATGTAATTCATGATGAATTCAATATGTTGAACACTAACTAAAACCATATAAGGAAACAAAGTAATATTTTGCAATGGTCATTGTCTAAAACACAAATAGTTAATGATTAATAATACATGGAGTCTAAACAAATTGCAGTAACTATTTTTCACAATGCCAAACCCAGTATATAAACCCATTTTCTACCCCTGTGGAAAAAGTCCTGGTGGTGGAGAAGGATTGGGTTTTGGACTTACAGCCAATAAGATGCCACTCCGTCAGTGTACAAGTACACAAAAGCACACACTGCTCTCAGGCATCAAACATGCTAACCATTCTGTAAATGGCTTTTATTTCTTAGAACATACAAGAACTAAACATTAAAGAGGTTTTCCCGTTTGTATCAACATCCTTTAAAATATCCCTTTGTGAAGTTAGCAATAATTTTGTAATGAATTTATTTTACCTTTATTGTTCCTATTCTCCATGGTGCTGGAGCTATGGCAGAGAAAGGAGAAATGCATCATTGGTTTGGTTGGATACCTCTACCGGAAGTGCTACATACAGGCTGTAAACAAACTAGTTATTTGTTAACATGGTGAAAATGGGTCAGGGGAGTCCAAACTTAAAAATGAGGAATATCTAAACGATGTAACCACATTAGCATATTTGTTGAAAACCAAAGCAACCCCGGAAAACTCTTTTAATGTTTCAAGCTTTAAAGTACGCTCATCTTGCCACAGTGCTGCTGCTCCTATGCCACTGCTCCCTTCTTAGCTGATTTGGGTCAATGCTGGACTGGAAGGGGCTTAGTCCCTCATTAACAGCAGTTTAGTGGCAGTACCATAACTGTCATTAGAAGCTATGTGCACCTTTCAGGGCAATTCATTTTACTAATTTTGAGCTAAAAATATTTTTTTCAACTGTTCTGTCACAAATAGTTAAGTGTTTGTCTACATGTGTGAATCATACTTTCACTTTGGGCCGATCATTAAATAAACCTTTTTTTTTAATTACGTAAAAAGTCATAAGACACATTGAGCTATAACGAGTGTTTAGGAAGTCAAAGATCAGAGATAAGGAACCGTCAGCTCCTCAAAATGTTTAATAAAGAAAAATTATTTTTAGCACAAAGTGAGTACAATTTTAAAAAATGCCCCCAAAGATGTACATAGCCTTTAAACTAATATATTAAAACATACTTCAGAGGTCAGTTACTATTTAAAAGGAACCAGTCAGCAGCATCAAGCTGCTTCAACCATTGGCAGCATAAAAATACAACGAGCTCCTGGTTGCAAACAACTATACTGGGGCATTTCAGTGAAAACATAGCTTAAAGACAAGCCAGGAATGGGCAGAAGTTCTAACTGGATAGCCATATGACTTTTCTACTGATCCCTGGCTCATATTTAAGCTATAAATATAAACAAGCAGTCCTTATTCAATGAATAATCAAAATGTTTTTCCTGGATCCGCATTGCTGGCTGAAATTGGGTAAGTATACCAGAAGAGAAAAGCCACATAATGACCTGCTTGCGATAGCTTCAGCATAAATCCAACATTCGTAAGTCAATCACTGGGATTCAATTGTCCCGAACAGCCTCATCCACCTGGATCAACCCCTAAAGTTTATCCTCAGACAGGCAAAAGTAGAGAACCCAATAAGGGAAATACTTTAACACCAGAGTTAAAAGCCACAAGATTTTTTTATACTCACAAAAGTATAAAAGTCATGTGCATGTCTATAAAATCATTGCTTTTTATTACAGGCTCACCCCATCCAGGTTTCGCACCACTTCTTCAAGGGCATACCGTAAATATTAGAGCTGACATCAGTACCTTAAAAATGACCTCTTTAATCACACTATATTAAAAATCCATATAAAACATAAATTTCATTACAAATAAATCATCCTGTTTTTCCTACAAATCCTATTTCTTACTAACTTGTTAGCACTATTTCATATTTAAAATGCCTGCCTTCAAGCCTTCATAGTGTGCAAGTACAGGCGCCAGTGGTAGATTGTAGGGTGGCCGTAATATGGACAATGACAATACGTTAGTAAGTGCCTTGCATTAACTTTCTCTACATGATAACTGCCATTTGCTGAAGTGAGACAACCTATTTAAGACACATTGCAAACTTGTAATTGTTCAGTAGCAGAATGCTACTTGGGTTCTGCGCTTCCAATAAGCTGGCAATAAGCCTATGTAAAAACTTGAGGTTTTGAATAATAAAATTCTTGCAGAGGATTGGTTTTGTAATGCAGAACTGCTACAATGAGGTACTCCAGAAGCAGTAGCTATATTAACCGGTGTGTCTAGCTCCTCACGCCCTCAAAGCTTTACCTTAATTATTTCTTTCTATTCTTACCCTACACTGTCCCTGTTACACTAAAACAGATGCTTGCTTGTTCCTCTGTGTTGAATTGCTTTCTGTCACACATAGAACACCCCATCCTCATCAACAGCTGATAAGACTGTTTCAGCCTATAAGCAAGATAGGGCAAGCTTTCCCCGGCCACTTCCTCAAAGGGTTTTGTATGCATCCTTCTTCCTTCCACATGGTTCTGCATGTCAACATCTGTGGTAACATGGTGCTAAGCCCCATTTTACTCGAGTCGCCTGAATGGAACAAAAAAAAAAGCTTTGTGTTCATTTGACAGACACATTTTAGTGAAATTTGTAGCAAACTCGATTTGTTACGAATTGATTCTCTCATCCTTAGTTAAAGTATGAGAAGGTGATGTGTTTCTGAAAACACACGATAGGGTACCTCTTTTGGCGCACAGGGACGACCACAGTTTCAAGTTTTTTTGGGTATAAATAATATTTATTGTTCAGTTGACAACGCGTTTCGGAGTTTATAACTCCTTTATCAAGTCTAAAGTGAAACAACAAAAAGAAAAGGAAAGCAGGGGGGAAGAGTTGTGGGAGTCAATAAAACAACAGAAACTCCACAAAGGGGACCCCCACACGGTTGGGGGGAGAAAATATATATCTATGGGAAAAATACATATATATATATATATATATGTGCGCATAAAATTCGGTTGTAGTAAATGAATCAATTGATTGGACTTACAGCATAAAAATATAAAAATATATATATATATATAAAAATTACATATATATATGGAATATATATACACACATGTGTATAAAAAATTTATGAATCGCACGTTGAAATGTTAAAAATCTGGATAGTTGGTGGAAATAGTGCTAGCCCAAACGTGAACGCAAAGACAGTTTCTGACCATTTGTATTGGCAAGGGTTTAGTGTGCTCCAAATGTCTGAATTAGACGCTGTTTCAGTGAGGTGTATATATATATATATATATATATATATATATATATATATACACATACACACAATGCACACATAAGTACGAGAATGGTGTGAGGGATGTATAATGTTAGACCGTGGTATACAATATGCATTGGTATTATACTGATGTAGTGCGTGGTGCTTTGGTGGTGTGATATGGCGGCATAAAACGGAGTGTGGTGGGTGGATGTCGGTATTATTGGAATAGTGATGTTGGGTGGTCTAGTCTCCGCTTATGATTGATCCTATTATTTTTATTTGGGGAACAGGAGGGAAGTAGGGTTTACCTTAGGGGCGCCAACAGCAAGGGGCAACAGGCAGAAGATGGCCGGATGGCTATAGGAGGAAGAAGGATGATTAAATGAAAAAAAATGATGGTAACACAATTGAATAAAATGATTGAATGAAAAGGCCCAATGTCTGGATGTATAAGGGTAAGCTGCAGAGGGAAGCTACAATGTGGTTCAAAAGAGTTTTTTATTTATATGATGGAGTCAATAGTGGAGTATATGAGTAAAGGTTTAGGTGTCAATGATGAGGGGAGTTTAAGAGAACCTGTAATGGAAGGGAGACATAGAAGTTCCATAGGGCTGTTGTGTGGCTTACCTGGGGACTCCTGCTGTGTTGGCTGATGCTGCATCTGGCGTCGCTTCACCATGTGTCTGGGAGCGCGCGCTTTTGAAGTTTGGGGGGCGGGGACTGAGTCAGTGACGTCACTGGGGGCGGTAACTGAGTCATTGACGTCACTGGGGGGGAAGCCTCTGTAAGCGGCGATGTTCGGCTGGTGCGCTGGAGGCCGGGGGGAATCCTCCTGCTGCAGTGATGTTATGCCGAGATCGGCGCTCAGTCTGGTGCTCCGGGGGTGGCACTGAGTTGGATGCGGCAGGCCAAACGTGGGGTGGATGAAACTGATATATTGATAGCTTGGTGTAGGTGTGTGTGTTTGTTTAGATGGCTGGTGCAGCGTAGCTGGTTGTGAGGGAAAAAAGAGGGGGCTGGGGGAATATGGTGAGACTGAATGACAGATGGAGGAGGATCCTGGGATGGGTTAAATGGGTGAGTGGACAGATGAATGTATGGAAAAATATAAAAAATATATATATAAGAATATAAGAAAGAGAACAAAAATAAGAAAAAATAAATAAAAATAAAATATATACATTATATATATATATATACACATACATATAAAAAATGAAATGAAAAAAATATATATATGGAAAAAAATATATATAAATAAAAATAAATATAAAGAGGAAAGTAAAAAAACAAATGAATATAAATACATATATAAAAAAATATATATAAAAAACATATATAAAAATAAATAAATAAATAAATAAAATAAGGAGAAAAGATAAACAATAAATAAAAATAAAAATAAATATAAATGTGAAAAGTAGATATAAGGGATGAATGAGTGAATAAAAGAGAAAAGTGAACTTTTATTATGCTGGGAATGGATATGAAGTTGTGTGTGGGTGCGTATGAGGGAGGGGGAAAATGTGGGAATGGGGGGTGGTGAGGGTGGCGCATGTTGGAGCTGATGAGGAGTAATTACGTGAATTGGGAGATTAGAAGCAGTTGGTCTCTAGGGATTCATTTAGACCATATGGTTCGATGGTTTGGAGTTTAAAAATCCAATACATTTCTTTTCTCCTCAGTTTTTGGTAACGGTTCCCATCAGTAGCTGGGATTGTTTCAATGGGTAACAGGGTGAGTTCTCCTGGATCTTTATTGTGTGCCTGGATGAAGTGTCGGGAGACTCCATGTTTGAGGAAGCCGTTTGTGATGTTCCAGCGGTGTTTGTTCATCCTCTCTCTTAGGGTGAGGGTGGTGCGGCCAATATATTGCAGTCCGCATGTGCACTCCAGTAGATAAATGACGAAAGTTGATGAGCAATTCAAAAAATGTTTTATTTCGAAGTTTTCTCCTGTTACGTTACTGGAGAACTTCGTGATTCGGGTTGAAATGTTGAGGCAGCACTTGCATCTGCCATGTCCGCATTTGTAACTGCCAACCACCTTGGGAAATAGACTCAAAATCGGAGGGGGGTCTTTCTTTGGAGGGCGCAAACGGCTGGGGGCAATAAGGTTCTTAATTGTTTGCGCTCTTCTGAAGGTTATGTGTGGTTCCGGTTGTATGTGTTTTGTTAGAAAAGGATCCGCTTGTAATATCTGCCAATGTTTTTTAAAAATGTTTCTCAGAATGTTATGGTTGGTGTTGAATGTGGTTATGAAGGAGGTTTTATACTTCTTGGTGATGTCTGGGTCTGTTTTCTTCATTGCCAGTTGTTTGCTTCCTGATGGTAGGCAGTCTTCCTGGGTGTGTTCTTGTGCCTGCCGTAGAGCTGCCTTTACGACAGCACCTGGGTACCCTTTATTATAAAATCTTTTTTCGATAACCTTGCTTTGCCTTTTGAAATCTTCGTCCTTTGTGCAGTTCCGGCGAATGCGCTTAAACTGGCTGAAGGGGATGTTGTTTTTCCACTTTTTGTGGTGGGCGCTCCGGTAGTCTAAATAGCTGTTACCGTCTACTTTTTTAAAAAAGGTCTTAGTTTCAATGATGTTATTTGTGGTGGAGAGGACTAAGTCCAGGTATTCGATAGATCTCATGGAGTAGTTGGCTGTAAAGGCGAGGTTGAAGTTGTTGTTATTCAGATGGGCGGTGAAGTCGATGACCTCATCCAGGCTGCCATCCCAGATTAGTAGTAGATCATCAATGTATCGTTTGTAGAAAACTATTTTGTTTTTCCATTGGTGTTCATTGTAAATGAGTTGCTCCTCGAAGATCCCCATATATAAATTCGCGAAACTAGTCGCGAATCGCGTCCCCATTGCGGTCCCCCTTGTTTGCTTGTAGATTTTGTTATCAAAAGTGAAGATGTTATGGTTCAGAATAAAATCAATGCCGTCCAGAATAAGTTGTCCTTGTGAAACCGGGAGGTTCACATCTTGTTGTAAGAAGTGTCGTATAGCATCTATCCCTTTTGTGTGTGGGATGTTTGAATATAGTGAGGTCACATCGAGTGTGGCCCAGACGTAGGATTTCTTCCAATTTACCTTGTTAAGGAGGGTGATTAGGGTGGCAGAGTCCTTAAGGTAGGATGGTAACTGGACCACATATTTCTGTAAAAAAATATCTATATAATGGGATAGATTGCATGTTAATGAGGAGATTCCGGAAATAATGGGTCTCCCTGGTGGGTTATCGATTGATTTGTGCACTTTGGGTAAGTGGTAGAATAATGCTAAGTTAGGATGATCCATGGTGATGTAATCCTTCTCCTTTTTACTGAGTATTTTTTGGGATTCGGCTGTTTCCAGAAGGGTCATTAGTTTTCTGATGTCATCTTTTATGGGGTTTTCAGGTAGGATCTGGTAGTATTCCTTATCACCTAGGATTCTGTGTGCTTCTGCCAGATAGTTATCACGGTCTTGGATCACGATGCCGCCTCCCTTATCGGCATTTCTGATAACGATGGAATGGTTATCCATGAGTTCTTTAAGGGCATTTTTTTCTTTTTTGTTTAGGTTGTTCGGGACTTTCAAATCTTTATTGATGGCTCTGAGATCCTTTGTCACAAGGGTGGAGAAGGTTTCAATATGACTCCCCCTATGGTATATTGGATTGAAGGTGGACTTGGGTTTTAATCCTGTATCGATGACTTGCGTGATCTCATCAGATGGAGTGATATTGGTAGTTGGTTGAGATCTGATGAGATCACACAAGTCATCGATACAGGATTAAAACCCAAGTCCACCTTCAATCCAATATACCATAGGGGGAGTCATATTGAAACCTTCTCCACCCTTGTGACAAAGGATCTCAGAGCCATCAATAAAGATTTGAAAGTCCCGAACAACCTAAACAAAAAAGAAAAAACTGCCCTTAAAGAACTCATGGATAACCATTCCATCGTTATCAGAAATGCCGATAAGGGAGGCGGCATCGTGATCCAAGACCGTGATAACTATCTGGCAGAAGCACACAGAATCCTAGGTGATAAGGAATACTACCAGATCCTACCTGAAAACCCCATAAAAGATGACATCAGAAAACTAATGACCCTTCTGGAAACAGCCGAATCCCAAAAAATACTCAGTAAAAAGGAGAAGGATTACATCACCATGGATCATCCTAACTTAGCATTATTCTACCACTTACCCAAAGTGCACAAATCAATCGATAACCCACCAGGGAGACCCATTATTTCCGGAATCTCCTCATTAACATGCAATCTATCCCATTATATAGATATTTTTTTACAGAAATATGTGGTCCAGTTACCATCCTACCTTAAGGACTCTGCCACCCTAATCACCCTCCTTAACAAGGTAAATTGGAAGAAATCCTACGTCTGGGCCACACTCGATGTGACCTCACTATATTCAAACATCCCACACACAAAAGGGATAGATGCTATACGACACTTCTTACAACAAGATGTGAACCTCCCGGTTTCACAAGGACAACTTATTCTGGATGGCATTGATTTTATTCTGAACCATAACATCTTCACTTTTGATAACAAAATCTACAAGCAAACAAGGGGGACCGCAATGGGGACGCGATTCGCGCCTAGTTTCGCGAATTTATATATGGGGATCTTCGAGGAGCAACTCATTTACAATGAACACCAATGGAAAAACAAAATAGTTTTCTACAAACGCTACATTGATGATCTACTACTAATCTGGGATGGCAGCCTGGATGAGGTCATCGACTTCACCGCCCATCTGAATAACAACAACTTCAACCTCGCCTTTACAGCCAACTACTCCATGAGATCTATCGAATACCTGGACTTAGTCCTCTCCACCACAAATAACATCATTGAAACTAAGACCTTTTTTAAAAAAGTAGACGGTAACAGCTATTTAGACTACCGGAGCGCCCACCACAAAAAGTGGAAAAACAACATCCCCTTCAGCCAGTTTAAGCGCATTCGCCGGAACTGCACAAAGGACGAAGATTTCAAAAGGCAAAGCAAGGTTATCGAAAAAAGATTTTATAATAAAGGGTACCCAGGTGCTGTCGTAAAGGCAGCTCTACGGCAGGCACAAGAACACACCCAGGAAGACTGCCTACCATCAGGAAGCAAACAACTGGCAATGAAGAAAACAGACCCAGACATCACCAAGAAGTATAAAACCTCCTTCATAACCACATTCAACACCAACCATAACATTCTGAGAAACATTTTTAAAAAACATTGGCAGATATTACAAGCGGATCCTTTTCTAACAAAACACATACAACCGGAACCACACATAACCTTCAGAAGAGCGCAAACAATTAAGAACCTTATTGCCCCCAGCCGTTTGCGCCCTCCAAAGAAAGACCCCCCTCCGATTTTGAGTCTATTTCCCAAGGTGGTTGGCAGTTACAAATGCGGACATGGCAGATGCAAGTGCTGCCTCAACATTTCAACCCGAATCACGAAGTTCTCCAGTAACGTAACAGGAGAAAACTTCGAAATAAAACATTTTTTGAATTGCTCATCAACTTTCGTCATTTATCTACTGGAGTGCACATGCGGACTGCAATATATTGGCCGCACCACCCTCACCCTAAGAGAGAGGATGAACAAACACCGCTGGAACATCACAAACGGCTTCCTCAAACATGGAGTCTCCCGACACTTCATCCAGGCACACAATAAAGATCCAGGAGAACTCACCCTGTTACCCATTGAAACAATCCCAGCTACTGATGGGAACCGTTACCAAAAACTGAGGAGAAAAGAAATGTATTGGATTTTTAAACTCCAAACCATCGAACCATATGGTCTAAATGAATCCCTAGAGACCAACTGCTTCTAATCTCCCAATTCACGTAATTACTCCTCATCAGCTCCAACATGCGCCACCCTCACCACCCCCCATTCCCACATTTTCCCCCTCCCTCATACGCACCCACACACAACTTCATATCCATTCCCAGCATAATAAAAGTTCACTTTTCTCTTTTATTCACTCATTCATCCCTTATATCTACTTTTCACATTTATATTTATTTTTATTTTTATTTATTGTTTATCTTTTCTCCTTATTTTATTTATTTATTTATTTATTTTTATATATGTTTTTTATATATATTTTTTTATATATGTATTTATATTCATTTGTTTTTTTACTTTCCTCTTTATATTTATTTTTATTTATATATATTTTTTTCCATATATATATTTTTTTCCATATATATATTTTTTTCATTTCATTTTTTATATGTATGTGTGTATATATATATATATATATATATATATATATATATAATGTATATATTTTATTTTTATTTATTTTTTTCTTATTTTTGTTCTCTTTCTTATATTCTTATATATATATTTTTTATATTTTTCCATACATTCATCTGTCCACTCACCCATTTAACCCATCCCAGGATCCTCCTCCATCTGTCATTCAGTCTCACCATATTCCCCCAGCCCCCTCTTTTTTCCCTCACAACCAGCTACGCTGCACCAGCCATCTAAACAAACACACACACCTACACCAAGCTATCAATATATCAGTTTCATCCACCCCACGTTTGGCCTGCCGCATCCAACTCAGTGCCACCCCCGGAGCACCAGACTGAGCGCCGATCTCGGCATAACATCACTGCAGCAGGAGGATTCCCCCCGGCCTCCAGCGCACCAGCCGAACATCGCCGCTTACAGAGGCTTCCCCCCCAGTGACGTCAATGACTCAGTTACCGCCCCCAGTGACGTCACTGACTCAGTCCCCGCCCCCAAACTTCAAAAGCGCGCGCTCCCAGACACATGGTGAAGCGACGCCAGATGCAGCATCAGCCAACACAGCAGGAGTCCCCAGGTAAGCCACACAACAGCCCTATGGAACTTCTATGTCTCCCTTCCATTACAGGTTCTCTTAAACTCCCCTCATCATTGACACCTAAACCTTTACTCATATACTCCACTATTGACTCCATCATATAAATAAAAAACTCTTTTGAACCACATTGTAGCTTCCCTCTGCAGCTTACCCTTATACATCCAGACATTGGGCCTTTTCATTCAATCATTTTATTCAATTGTGTTACCATCATTTTTTTTCATTTAATCATCCTTCTTCCTCCTATAGCCATCCGGCCATCTTCTGCCTGTTGCCCCTTGCTGTTGGCGCCCCTAAGGTAAACCCTACTTCCCTCCTGTTCCCCAAATAAAAATAATAGGATCAATCATAAGCGGAGACTAGACCACCCAACATCACTATTCCAATAATACCGACATCCACCCACCACACTCCGTTTTATGCCGCCATATCACACCACCAAAGCACCACGCACTACATCAGTATAATACCAATGCATATTGTATACCACGGTCTAACATTATACATCCCTCACACCATTCTCGTACTTATGTGTGCATTGTGTGTATGTGTATATATATATATATATATATATATATACACCTCACTGAAACAGCGTCTAATTCAGACATTTGGAGCACACTAAACCCTTGCCAATACAAATGGTCAGAAACTGTCTTTGCGTTCATGTTTGGGCTAGCACTAGTTCCACCAACTATCCAGATTTTTAACATTTCAACGTGCGATTCATAAATTTTTTATACACATGTGTATATATATTCCATATATATATGTAATTTTTATATATATATATATTTTTTTATATTTTTATGCTGTAAGTCCAATCAATTGATTCATTTACTACAACCGAATTTTATGCGCACATATATATATATATATATATATATATGTATTTTTCCCATAGATATATATTTTCTCCCCCCAACCGTGTGGGGGTCCCCTTTGTGGAGTTTCTGTTGTTTTATTGACTCCCACAACTCTTCCCCCCTGCTTTCCTTTTCTTTTTGTTGTTTCACTTTAGACTTGATAAAGGAGTTATAAACTCCGAAACGCGTTGTCAACTGAACAATAAATATTATTTATACCCAAAAAAACTTGAAACTGTGGTCGTCCCTGTGCGCCAAAAGAGGTACCCTATCGTGTGTTTTCAGAAACACATCACCTTCTCACCCTCAACAATCCCAAGGAGTTTCTGGCAACTCCATCCAAAGGGATTGAACGGGTACCGGCAGCACGGACCTACCTCACCCTCCCGACCTATTGTGTGTCTAAACCTGTTGTGCGTTTACACCTGCACAACACCCTAAGGTGAGCACACTCAATCCATCACTTTTATCCGCATATCAACGCTTACTACCCTATGAGCGCCTCTCCCTTTTTTTCTCTCTTGCCATAATTGCTTAGTTAAAGTATGGACAGTCTCCTGGACATGGCAGGAAACCCTCTGCAAACCAGTGTACTTTTAAAAAAAGTGTTGCACCAATAAATGTATCATGTGTGGCATGGAGGGAACATGTGTTATTTCTCTTAAATGCAGCGTGGCCATAATGTTCCAACCATTGCCCAGTTGGAGTTGGGGAGACAGCCAGTGGATGTTTGCTGCTTGATGCACTTTAGCAACTGATCGGCTGTTATGGCTACTGTTTCCCAAGCTGGCAGCCTTTCACTTTACACAAACAATAGTAAGGATGAGGAGTGGGAGTGACGCTCTGCCCTGCTTTTGTTGGGAATGGGAGTATGTTCATTGAGGAGGACATGGAGGAAGTGGATAAGTGCCTGATGTGGGAAACAGACTGACACAAATGTAGAGATGTCAATAGGACCTAGTCTTGTTGCTGCAGAGCTGTCAGTAATACTTTGACTAACACAAGTAAAAAAATGCAATTTTTGAGGAAAAATGTCTTTGAACTACATGGTCTGTTACAGAAATGCGGTCACTAATACGGGTATGAATTTTCGTTACTGCAGTAAAATGCATTTATTAAAAGCACCCGGTATCTTGCAGTAATATACAACGCCTTCAGTAACGCAGGTATAATGCACTGAAATGCACAATCACAAATGTTAAATTTAAACTCATAAAAAAAATAATAATAATAATGCTGTTCCAGCAGAATGTATGCTGTTGACTTGCTGACATTAAGTCTGTGAACTGTAGAAACTTTTTTTTACAAAAAAAGCTAGCTGCCTAGACATACATAACAATTTTATTTTCTTGCGAATATATAATGCAGAACAAATTGCCAGCAAGCTATATAAAACACACAACTCTAAGTAGCCAGTCCATTAGTCCCTCGCTATCTATATATGCTTTCCCTGGTCAAAGTCCCTAAAATATACTCAATTATACCTCCCGATTCTCTCTCTATGCTCTGCTTGTATTGCTCTATCACACTAGACTAGCGGCTTGTGTCTGTAATAGCTTTTTTTCAGACAGGCTACTAGACATCCTTTCAGGTTCCAAGTTGAACACAAAATTGTGATTCCTTTTTCTGTGCAGAAGGACCTTGCTGAATACTGCCCTCTGATTCTCTGATCAGGATGTCTTTCAGCCTCTGAGCCAATCAGGGCAAGCCCCCCCCCCCCCACTTCTTTCCAGTGTTATGTGATCCTCCATCCTCTTCCTCCCTCATGGTTTTCTCCACCAATATTCACAGGGAAATGGCATTGGGCACCAGTGACATACAGGTGAAACTCGAAAAATTTGAATATCGTGCAAAAAGTTCATTTATTTCAGTAATATAACTTGAAAGGAGTTGCATTAATGCAACTTAAAATTAGAATATTGTGAATAGGTTCAATATTCTAGACTCAAAGTGTCACACTCTAGTCAGCTAATTAATCCATACCCCCTGAGCAAAGGGTACCCGAGATTGTGACTTTGGGGTTTTCATAAGCTGTAAGCCATAAACATCCAAATTATAACAAATAAAGGCTTGAAATATCTCACTTTGCATGTAATGAGTCTATCTCATGTATTAGTTTCACCTTTTATGTTGCATTACTGAAATTAATTAACTTTGCACGATATTCTAATTTTTCGAGTTTCACCTGTACATAGAAGTCACTGGGACTCATAGCAAGAATCTAAATTGGGCCCCCATGCCCCATTCATAGCCCCTCCCACAACCGATTTCTGGCCAGTAGTGTACTGATATTTGAGGTATGAGGTAGAAATTATAGCTTGTACCTCACATTTCAGTACATTGCTGTATATACTATATATCTGTACACACTGCATCTATTATACCTCGTTCCTCACTTACCACTCCATTCTAGTTTCGGTCAAGAGCTCATCTTCCATGCTGTTGGGGTTTGAAGGACCTGTAATGATGCTCTGCTGTGCAGTTCTTTTACTAGATATATAGAACCTGTGATGATGATAATGTCATCAGAGGTCCTGGCATATGCTTCTATCTAACCAGGGAACTACACCATGTTCTGTGCAGTTCCCTTACTAGATGTACAGGATCTTTAATGCTGAAGATGATGTCATCACAGGTCCTGGCAGATGCTCCTATCTAACCTAGGAACCACACAATTATTTGTGCAGTTCCTTTACTACATGTACAGGCCCTTTACCTTTCTCCACTGATGGTAGGAATACCATATTGGAGCTGGACAGTAAAGAGTGTAATTAGGGGATGGGGCCTATTGTCACTGATGTAGTAGGGGAGAACACCAAAAGACAACAAGAAGGAAGGGAAAAGACACTAGGCCTTACCGCTAGGGAAGGAAAAGGGTCACCACATATAAAACCCTGCTGTTGGCCCTAACTCCTATCCGTGTGGGCAATTCTCGATGATAGAGTTGCCCATACACAGGAACCTAGAAAACCCTGGTGGCCTTCGGATGCCCTAATGGTAATGACAGGGCAGAGACAACCTGTTCCTTCCCTAGTGAAGGAACGAGCATCTCACTGAGGCCTAGTAAACAACAAAGATGGGGGGGGATACAAAATGCAACAAGCGGAACACTTAACTTCTGAGGCTGATGGATGATGGATGAACATGACTTCAACAAGAACCACACTCCAGCTCTTCCAAAACCAAATGAAGCTATCCATAACAAGGAGTGATGAGTAGAGTCAGACTAAATACGGGGAGGTTAAGGTCACATGATCCTCACCTGAACAGGAGGTGTAGACATACAAGCAACACACAGACAAAGTGAAACCAAAACCAAAAGAGGCTGTCAGATCACTAATGTGCAGATAATCTTTCAGACCTTCTAAAACCTGTCACCTATACTCTACTGAGGGCTTTTTCCCCGTGGGCCCCCTAGCAGTGGCGTGGTTTGCCTCTATCGGAGGTATGCCACTGTTGGGCACCATTTTTATACAATTCATCAGAAACTAATCACCAAAGTTCGTTATCGGTGACACTTTTTTTATTATTAGTGTTGAATCAAATGTATTTAGATTTGCTCATCTCTACATGAAATGTATCTTAACCCCTTAAGGACATAGGACGTACCGGTACGCCCTATTTCCCGAGTCCTTAAGGACCAAGGACGTACCGGTACGTCCTGACTTTAAAATCGGCATTCCGGCGCCGCAGGGGTTAATTTGAACAGGATGCCGGCTGAAATCATTCAGCCGGCATCCTGTTAAAACGCCAGGGGGGGTCATGTGACCCCCCCGTGTCGGCGATCGCAGCAAACCGCAGGTCAATTCAGACCTGCGGTTTGCTGCGCTTTTTGCAGTTTCTGATCCCCGCGGTCCCGCGGTCCCTGACCGCGGGGATCAGAAACTTTAGAGTGCCTAAAATCAATATAGTACACCCCCCCCCTGCACCCCTGCATGATTTGATGGCGGCGGGTGGTGCAGGGGGGGTGTCGCAGGCGGTAGGGGCGTTGCGGGAGGCGGGCGGTGCGGCAGGCGGGATCGCGATCCCCCGCCCGCCTCCTATTGCGTAATCGTTGGTGTACAGTGGGTATACCAGGGTGCCAGCACATTGCTGGCACCCTGGTATAAACGGCTGACATCGTTGATGCGATGTCAGCCGTTTAACCCTTTCCATACAGCGGTCCGTACGGACCGCTGTATGGAAAAGGTTAACAGTAAGAGGGAGCTCCCTCCCTCTCCGATCGGGGGGCTGCTGTGCCTTTACAGCCCCCCGATGGGAGAGGGAGAGAGCCCCCAGACAGCCCCCCCAGAGCCCCGTCCTTACCCTTCCCCGTCTGCGCAGTTCTGACCATAACTGAGCAGACGGGGAAGGTTCCCATGGCAACAGGACGCCTGCTCAGGCGTCCTGCTGTCCATGGTGCTGAACAGATCTGTGCTGAAAGCATAGATCTGTTCAGTGTAAGTAAAATACAGTATAGAAACCTATATAGGTTCTGTACTGTATTTTACAGACATCAGACCCACTGGATCTTCAAGAACCAAGTGGGTCTGGGTCAAAAAATAAAAAGAATAAGTGAAAAAAGTTAAGATAAAAAAAAAACATTTATCACTGAATAAAAATTAAAAAAATAAAATAAACTACACATATTAGGTATCGCCGCGTCCGTAATGACCTGATCTATAAAACGGTCATGTTACTTTCTCCGCACAGTGAACGCCATAAAAATAAAAAAATAAAAACTATGAGAAAATTGAAATTTTGCCCACCTTACTTCCCAAAAAAGGTAATAAAAGTGATCAAAAAAGTCGCATGTACGCCAAAATAGTACCAATCAAACCGTCATCTCATCCCGCAAAAAATGAGACCCTACTCAAGATAATCGCCCAAAGACTGAAAAAACTATGGCTCTTAGACTATGGAAACACTAAAACATCATTTTTTTTTGTTTCAAAAATAAAATCATTGTGTAAAACCTACATAAATAAAAATAAAGTATACATATTAGGTATTGCCGCGTCCGTATCGACCAGCTCTATATAAATATCACATGACCTAACCCCTCAGATGACCACCGTAAAAAAAAAAAAAAAACGGTGTAAAAAAGCTATTTTTTGCCATCTTACGTCACAAAAAGTGTAATAGCAAGCGATCAAAAAGTCATGTGCACCCCAAAATAGTGCCAATCAAACTGTCATCTCATCCCGCAAAAAATTAGACCCTACTCAAGATAATCGCCCAAAAACTGAAAAAACTATGGCTCTCAGACTATGGAGACACTAAACAATTTTTGGGTTTTAAAAATGAAGTTATTGTATAAAACTTACATAAATAAAAAAAAATTGTATACATATTAGGTATCGCTGCGTCCGTGACAACCTGCTCTATAAAATTACCACGTGATCTAACCTGTCAGATGAATATTGTAAATAACAAAAAAAAAACGTGCCAAAAAAGCTATTTCTTGTTACCTTGCCGCACAAAAAGTGTAATATAGAGCAACCAAAAATCATATCTACCCTGAACTAGTACCAACAATACTGCCACCCTATTTCGTACTTTCTAAAATGGGGTCACTTTTTTGGAGTTTCTACTCTAGGGGTGCATCAGGGGGGCTTCAAATGGGACATGGTGTCAAAAAACCAGTCCAGCAAAATCTGCCTTCCAAAAACCATGTGGCATTCCTTTCCTTCTGCGCCCTGCCGTGTGCCCGTACAGCAGTCTACAACCACATATGAGGTGTTTCTGTAAACTACAGAATCAGGGCCATAAATAATGAGTTTTGTTTGGCTGTTAACCCTTGCTTTGTAACTGGAAAAAAAATATTAAAATGGAAAATCTGCCAAAAAAGTGAAATTTTGAAATTGTATCTATTTTCCATTAAATCTTGTGCAACACCTAAAGGGTTAACAAAGTTTGTAAAATCAGTTTTGAATACCTTGAGGGGTGTAGTTTCTTAGATGGGGTCACTTTTATGGAGTTTCTACTCTAGGGGTGCATCAGGGGGGCTTCAAATGGGACATGGTGTCCAAAAAAACTGTCCAGCAAAATCTGGCTTCCAAAAACCATACGGCGCACCTTTCACTCTACGCCCCGCTGTGTGGCCGTACAGTAGTTTACGGCCACATATGGGGTGTTTCTGTAAACGGCAGAGTCAGGGCAATAAAGATACAGTCTTGTTTGGCTGTTAACCCTTGCTTTGTTAGTGGAAAAAATGGGTTAAAATGGAAAATTAGGCAAAAAAATGAAATTCTCAAATTTCATCCCCATTTGCCAATAACTCTTGTGCAACACCTAAAGGGTTAACGAAGTTTGTAAAATCAGTTTTGAATACCTTGAGGGGTGTAGTTTCTTAGATGGGGTCACTTTTATGGAGTTTCTACTCTAGGGGTGCATCAGGGGCAGTGGCGTAACTACCAGGGAAGCAGGGGAAGCGGCTGCTTCGGGGCCCGGGCTGCCAAGGGGCCCGGCGCCCAGCGTGTGTGTGAAAGTTTATTTTCAACTTGATTAATGATTCGATTCTCATTCTTCACAGCAGGCACAGCAGGCGCAGCGGCGGCGGCGGCCGGGCCCCCCCCCCCCATGTGATCGGATCGGATCATGATCTTTCATCTTTCTATTCTTACTGTCTCCAGTCTCCTGAAGTCTGCGCCTCCTGTCACTTACTGCTGCCGCCTGCCGCTCCCTGCTCTGCTCTTAACCATCAGTATGTGGGCGGGCTTAATACAGTCTGCGCGCTGCGCAGACTTCAGGAGACTGGAGACAGTAAGAATAGAAAGATGATTGAAAGATCATGATCCGATCACATTGGGGGGGGGGGGGGGGCGGCCGCCGCTGTGCCTGCTGTGAAGAATGAGAATCGAATCATTAATCAAGTTGAAAATAAACTTTCACACACACGCTGGGCGCCGGGCCCCTTGTCTGCGCAGCGAAGTCTGCGGCCCCGAAGCAGCCAGGAGGACAGGAGGAGCTGCGCAGGCGGCAGCAGTAGAGAAGAAGAGGCAGAGCACTGAGAGCAGCACCACATCCATGTCAGGTCCAGCACCAGCAGTCCAGCGCCCAGCCAGCCCAGAGCCAGAGTGTGGTAGCTAGCTAGTAAGTTGAACTTGTAACTACTTTGTCTTTGTGACTGACTGAGGTTGGGTACTAATGGAATATGGCTACTCTGTGGGGGCTGGGGCAATAAAGGGGCAATGGGCATTCATTGATTGGCATAACTAGTGTGTGGACACTAATGGGGAATAATAATAACATTTTACTGTGTGGCGTGGGGGCAATAAGGGATGCTGGGCCTGGGAGCATAACTACTGTAAAGGGGAAATAATGGAGCATAACTACTGTTTGGGGGTACTAAGGGGCATACATACTGAGTGAGTGGGACATCCGACGTTGTGTGGAGAGTGTAGGAGTCTTACAAGCCGCTGCTGAGGGAGGGGTTATGGGGAAGTTGCTCTGGGCATTCATAAATTTGCTCTGGCTGGGGCTGGGGCCCATACATTTCTAGCCATTGTCTGCGCCTCCCTGGCCCCTGGCCCTTATCTGTGCCCCCTGCCTTTGTCTGCGTACTGGCCCCTGTGTGCACCTCCCTGGCCCTTTCAGTGCAGCCCCTGGCCCTTATCTGCGCCCCCCCCGGCCCTTGTCTGTGCCCCCCTCCCTCCGGCCCTTGTCTGTGCCCCCCTCCCTCCGGCCCTTGTCTGTGCCGCCCTGACCTGTGCCCCCCTGCTTGCTGTTCTGCCATCTACTACTGCTTATTTTATTGCTCTTATATATGCAGAGGGTGTGCGCTTATATGTGCCATAATAACCACTAGTACATGGCAGAACTGCGGGCAGAAAGGGGAGGCTGCCATGTACTGCAAGCTAAAGACATTATCACCCCCCTTGCCAATGTTTTATATAAAGATAAATAAATAAACAAAACAAAAAAGTCTTCCCTTTTAAAATATAAAAAATACTAAAAACATGGTTTTGGTGACCATAAACCCCCCCCCACTCCTCCCCAACACTCACACGCACACACCAAACAAAAAAAAAATGAATAAGGGCCCATGCACACGACCATATGCCCTTATGGTCGAAGCGCGCTGAGGGGGGCCCTTACAAAAATTTGCTGTGGGGCCCAGTCACTTCTAGTTACGCCCCTGATCAGGGGGCTTCAAATGGGACATGGTGTCAAAAAAACTGTCCAGCAAAATCTGGCTTCCAAAAACCATACGGCGTACCTTTCACTCTACGCCCCGCTGTGTGGCCATACAGTAGTTTACGGCCACATATCGGGTGTTTCTGTAAACGGCAGAGTCAGGGCAATAAAGATACAGTCTTGTTTGGCTGTTAACCCTTGCTTTGTTAGTGGAAAAAATGGGTTAAAATGGAAAATTAGGCAAAAAAATGAAATTCTCAAATTTCATCCCCATTTGCCAATAACTCTTGTGCAACACCTAAAGGGTTAACAGAGTTTGTAAAATCAGTTTTGAATACCTTGAGGGGTGTAGTTTATAGAATGGGGTCATTTTTGGGCAGTTTCTATTATGTAAGCCTTGCAAAGTGACTTCAGAGCTGTAGTGGTCCCTAAAAATTGGGTTTTTGTAAATTTCTGAAAAATTTCAAGATTTGCTTCTAAACTTCTAAGCCTTGTAACATCCCCAAAAAATAAAATATCATTCCCAAAATAATTCAAACATGAAGTAGACATATGGGGAATGTTAAGTCATCACAATTTTTGGGGGTATTACTATGTATTACAGAAGTAGAGAAACTGAAACTTTAAAATTTGCTAATTTTTCCAAATTTTTGGTAAATTAGGTATTTTATTATGCAAAAAAATTATTTTTTTTGACTTTATTTTACCAGTGTCGTGAAGTACAATATGTGACGAAAAAACAATCTCAGAATGGCCTGTATAAGTAAAAGCGTTTTAAAGTTATCAGCACTTAAAGTGACACTGGTCAGATTTGCAAAAAATGGCCTGGTCCTTAAGGTGAAAATGAGCCTGGTCCTTAAGGGGTTAAAATTGTGCTTGGTCTAATTTTTTTTAAATATTTTTGTTTTTTACTAAGCATAAACTTTTGTTCTGTCAACCACTGGGTCAAGGTGCTTCAGCTACCTGAGGCTTTTGATATACCATTATGTTAAGGTGTGCGAATGGGTCATATAAAGGCCAAATAACATACTTTGATATCCAAAGTTCGACTAAGCTCCTGTATTCTATGCAGAGATGTGCATTAAATCACCGAATTTTGCTAAGAAATTTGATTCATGACAAATTATTTCCTCACGAGGTGCATTCCTTTGTATGTAACGGGCATAATGACAAGGAATTGTGATGAACTCATCATATGCCGCGTTCATTGCTGATAGCGACATCTGATGCTGTAATTGAGGACTTTCAGAGGTTAATCAGGTAAAAAAAAAAACAACATACTCACCTTATCCTTTTGCAGAGAGGCCATCTTGATTGAAGACACTGCGCAAAATCCCACACGGTGACGTGATGACATCATCACGCTGGCCAGGCGCTGCAAGCGCTCTGGGGAGCTGACATCACACATCACCCTGCGTTAGATTTTTTACGCGGTATTATCAAGCAATTTTCAAGCAAAATGGCCTCTGCACGAGTAGATGGATGGAGTTTGTTTTTGTTTTTTTACCGCCATTTCAGGAAAAACTGATTAGTTACCACAAGTGCAAGGAAATTCGGCTTGAGGGCAAATTTAATTTCTCATGAAATTCGGATCAAACTAAATTTGTTTGGCTTTAATTTGCTCGACACTACTAATAGCAACATATGCCAGTGCATGCCTATACAGTGGCATATGTCACAGACTTCTGTAGATCATATGCAAGTCAGTATGAACTGGTCCTCTAAGTACCACAGATGTTACATGTAATACATACTAATGTTATCACTAGAGATAAGTGAATCAAAGTTGACAAAGTGGAATTCGATCCGAATTTCAGGAAAAATTTGATTTTCACTACATCTGAATTTCCTGAAGCTTTCTGGTTACTAGTGTTGATTGAGCACCATAGTGCTCGGGTGCTTGGGCCAAACACATTGGGATGCTTGGGTGCTCTACCGAGCACCCGAGTATAATGGAAGTCAATGGGAGAACCCAAGCATTAAACCAGGCACCCCCTGCTCTGAAGAGGAGAGGGTGCCTGGTTTATAGGAAAAGGTCAGAAATGGATGGAAAACCCACCAAAATGGTTTGGGAACAACATGGAGAGGACGTGTGGATGCATCTTGGACTCCCAGGTCGCTGCTGGGAACAATGTTGTCTGAGTAGTACACCACTTTTACAGACTTACAATAATACGCACAAAATCGATTTTAGAGGAAAAATTGTTAGGAAACATTCTTTCCTGTATATTTACTTGTATACAAAGTGCAAGTGCTGAGAAAAATTACAAGCAAGAGGCACTCTGATACAATCTGTATGTCACATAAAGGAGGGCCTCATTCACATTGTGGTACAATTGTTCAGGTAGTGGGACTTCTACACTCATTAAGCCTGTGCACAAAGTGAAAGGGCTGCCAAAAATTGCAAGGAACCGGCACTACAATACACCCTATTGTTACACATAAAGGAGGGCATCATACACAGCCTTGAAAAATTATGATTGATAGCCTGCTGGTGACCCTCAAAAACATTTGGGGCAAGGGCCTGCTGCCGCTTTGGTGTCTCTAGATAACCTGTGGCCGATCGCACGTCCCTGTGATGGCGACAATATATTCGTATGTCTGCCCTATCAACTTTCAATGTTATTTTCAGAGCAAACCACGGTGACCATGGGTAACGGGGAATCAGGGTTTGATTCAGGGGAAGGAGCCTGAGAAACAGCTACGGCTACCACTTCCAAGCAAGGCAGCATGCGTGCAAATTATCTATTAGGTATAATTAGGTGAGGGCCTGCAGGTGAGCTCAGCTGACCCTGTAAAAGATTTTAGGTGCGGGCCTGCTGGTGAGCTGACCCTCTAAAACATTATATGCGAGGGCCTGCTGGTGAGCTGAACCCTGTAAAACATTGTAGGTAAGGGTATGCTGGTGAGCTGACCCTATAAAAATGTATGTGCGAGGGCCAGCAGCTGATATGACCCTGTAAAACATTGTAGCTGAGGGCCTGCTGGTGAGCTGACCCTCTAAAAAATTATATGCGAGGGCCTACAGCTGAGCTGACTCTGTAAAACATTGGAGGTAAGGGCCTGCTGGTGAGCTGACCCTCTAGAAAACTATATGCGAGGGCTTGTAGCTGATCTGACCTTGTAAAACATTGTAGGTGAGGGCCTGCTGGTGAACTGACCCTCTAAAACATTATATGCAAGGGCCTGTAGCTGAGCTGACCCTGTAAAACATTATATGCGAAAGGCATATATGCGAGGGCATTATATACATGCGACAAATAAGCATGTTGATAAGATGGAAGAGGAGGAGGAGGATGAGAAAAGGAAGATTCAACCATATACCCTTGTTTGTCGTGGAAGGGGTGCATGGGAATACAGTGTATTCAATATACCATAAAAGCCACATTTAAAGTGCCTTTATGTTCAGCCGCTTTCCTCTGGTGGAGTAAAGAAGTCATAATCAATCCAGGCCTTGTTCATTTTTATAAGAGTCAACCTGTCAGCATTTTCAGTTGACAGGCGGATGCGCTTATCTGTTATAATGTAATGCCACCAGCAGCACTAAATACCAGCTCAGACAAAACGCTGGCGACAGGGCATGCCAGCACCTCCAAGGCGTAGAGCGCCAGTTTATGCCACGTGTCCTGCTTGTACACTCGGTAGTTGTAAGGCACTAAGGGATCATTGAGGACACTGACACGGTCTGCTATGTACTCCTTCATCATCTTCCAAAATTTTTCCCTCCTTGTGACACTAGGCCGCGCATCAGGGTGAGGGTGCTGGCGGGGTGTCATGAAACTGTCCCAGGATTTGTAGAGTGTTGCCCTGCCTCTGTTGTGTGTTCCGCTTGTCTCCCCTGCTTGGTTGGCCAAGGAACTACGGTCTCTGCCACCAGCGTTGTAAGATGGAAATTTTTGAAGCAATTTTTCAACAAGGGTCTTCTGGTATTGCACCGTTTTGCTCATCCTCTCCACCAGAAGAATGAGAGATGAGAAGTTCTCTTTGTAGCGGGCGTCGAGAAGGGTGAGCAACCAGTAATCCTTGTTGTCTAAAATGCGTATAACGCACGGGTCACTGAAAAGGCAGCCTAACATGAAGTCAGCCATGTGTGCCAGAGTACCAACAGGCATGGCTTCGTTGTCGTCATCAGGAGGATCACTCTCAATCTCCTCACCCTCTTCCTCCTATTCTGACCACCCACGCTGAACAGATGGAATTAAACTTCTATGGGTACTACCCTCTGTAGCGGAGGCAACAGTCTCCTGCTCCTCCTCTTCATTGTCCAATTCGCTCTAAGAAGACAAACTGAGGGTGGTCTGGCTATCACCTTATGTAAAGTGTTCCCCCATTTCCACCTCTTCCACATGCAAAGTGTCGTCCTTAATTGTGTGCAGCGAGCGTTTCAGTAGACACAGAAGTGGGATGGTTACGCTGATAATAGAGTTATCGCCGCTCACCAACTGTGTTGATTCCTCAAAGTTTCTTTAAACCTCACAGAGATCAGACATCCATGACCACTCCTCGCTTTAAGAATAGTGGAAGCTGACTGGAAAGGTGACGACCATGTTGAAACTGGTATTCCACTACTGCCCTCTGCTGCTCACAAAGCCTGGCCAACATGTGGAACGTGGAGTTCCAGTGCGTGCTCACGTCACACAACAGCTTGTGAGCTGGCAATTTCAAGCACTGCTGCAGCGTTGATAGATCGGCTGAAGCTGTCGATGAATTGCGGAAATGTGCGCACACGCGGTGCACCTTTACCAGTAGCTCAATCAAATTGGGATAGGTTTTGAGAAACCAGTGAACCACTAAGTTTAAGAAGTGGGCTAGGCATTAGATGTGTCTGAGCTTGCCAAGCTCCAAAGCCGCCACCAAGTTACGACCATTATCAGACACAGCCATGCCTGGTTCTAGGTTGAATGGCGAGAGCCACAGCTAAGTCTGGTCTCTTATCCCCTGCCAGAGCTCTGCGGCGGTGTGATGTTTGTCCCCTAAGCATATCAGCTTCAGCTCGGCCTGTTGCTGCTTCCCTACTGCAGTGCTACATTGCTTCCAGCTACCGACTGATGACTGACTGGTGCTGCACGCGGATAATTTGGAAGTGGAAGTGAAGGAGGAGGTGGAGGAGGAGATATTTTTGGTATAAGCACACTTTACACTGGAGATGTGGCGCAGCTAATCTCACTGTCCGCAGCGGACACCGTCTATTGAAAAAGTACACTGGATGTCACAGATGTTTTTGGGATGCGCACACTTTACACTGGAGTTGCGGCACTGGTAATGTCACTGTCCGCAGCAGACACTGTGTATTGAAAAAGTACACTAGATGTCACAGACATTTTTTGGATGCACACACTTTACACAGGAGATGTGGCATGGATAATTAAACTGTACGCAGCAGACACCGTCTACGGAAAAAGTACAATGGATGTCACTGATATTTTAGTGATGCGCACACTTTACACAGGAGATGTTGCGCGGATAATTTAACTGTCCGTAGCGGACACCGTCTATTGAAAAAGTGCACCGGATGTCACTGATATTTTTTGAATGCACACACTTTACACTGAAGATGTGGCACTGGTAATGTCACTGTCTGCAGCAGACACCGTCTATTGAAAAAGTACACTGGATGTCAGATATTTTTTGAATGCACACACTTTACACTGAAGATGTGGCGCAGCTAATGTCACTGTCCGCAGCGGACACGTCTATTAAAATAGTTCACTGGATGTCAGATATTTTTTGGATGCGCACACTTTACACTGGAGATGTGGCACAGCTAACGTCACTGTCCACAACGGACACCGTCTACGGAAAAAGTACACTAGATGTCAGATATTTTTTGGATGTGCACACTTTACACTGGAAATGTGGCGCAGCTAATGTCACTGTCCACAGCGGACACTGTCTATTGAAAAAGTACACTGGATGTCACAGATATTTTTTGGGATGTGCACACTTTACACTGGAGATGCGGCACAGCTAATGTCACTGTCCACAGCGGACACTGTCTATTGAAAAAGTACACTGGATGTCACAGATATATTTTGGATGCGCACACTTTACACTGGAGATGTGGCACGGCTAATGTTACTGTCCGCAGCAGACACCGTCTATTGAAAAAGTACACTAGATGTAATTGATATTTTTTGGATGTGCAAACTTTACACTGGAGATGTGGCAGAGCTAATGTCACTGTCCGCAGCGGACACGTCTATTAAAATAGTACACTGGATGTCACAGATATTTTTGGGATTCGCACACGTCACACTGGAGATGTGCGCAGCTAATGTCACTGTCCGCAGCGGACACCATCTATTGAAAAAGTACACTGAATGTCACAGATGTTTTTGGGATGCGCACACTTTACACTGGAGTTGAGGCACTGGTAATGTCACTGTCCGCAGCAGACACCGTCTATTGAAAAAGTACACTGGATGTCAGACATTTTTTGGATGCACACACTTTACACAGGAGATGTGGCATGGATAATTTAACTGTGCGCAGCAGACACCGTCTACGGAAAAAGTACAATGGATGTCACTGATATTTTAGTGATGCGCACACTTTACACAGGAAATGTGGTGCAGCTAACGTCACTGTGCGCAGCGGACACGTCTATTAAAAAATTACACTGGATGTCACAGATATTTTAGGGATGCGCACACTTTACACTGGAGATGTGGCGCAGATAATGGCAATTAGGGATCCAAATTGCCATTGTACTTTCAGGCTTGCAATAAATGATACCTCTGTAATACCAGCAAACCAGTCTTTTTATTGGGTGCAAGTGCTCTGTGATACGGCCATTAACAGGGTGTATTACTAGGAAATATTTATATGTCTTATTAGCCCTTGTGCAGTGCAGTTATATGTTCTAAAGCTTTTTTTTGCGTGTATAAGTGGGAAAAAAGGACTTATTTGCTGTTCTTTGGTGCAGTCATATGTTCTAAAGACTTTTTTGGCATGTGTGACGATCCCTACTCAATAGGTCACGTCACTGGGGTGAATTATACTAGTGAGCTCATCAATTTACCACAGAAATTCCCACCCACCTATACTAAATGACGGAATTATGCTAATTTACTCTCCTAGATTCTAACACCCCAATATTTTCTATCACAACAGCTGCCACCATCTATACTATAAGGCAATAGGGGCCTATACTCAGATATTCTCTCAACCCAAATTTAACACAGTAACACAGGTTATCTATATGGGACCTAAAATCCTCTGAAACACTACTGGTAACGTTATTCCCTCCGAAAGAGCAAGTTCAATAAAACCACAAGGAAGGCACTTATCATTTTTTTTATTTAATAGTGCAGGGCAATACAAAAAGAAAGTCAGATAAAAGATAAAAATATACATACAATAACAATGCAGTAAAACCGATAAAATAAAAGGGGTAAAATACAGATTATTGGCTTACTGAGATGCAGCAGTTATATTCCGGCTGTGGGGACAGATGTGGATCCCCAAAATGGCTGACAATTTCCTGTTCCCAAACACCCATTTTTATCCCCCCTCAGCCGAGGGGTGGGCTGTGAGCGAACCTCCCTCCTTTCGGTCCGGCCTCTAATATTGTTCAGGTTTCTGTCCCACCTTCCCAGAAGACTGACTGAGGTGGCAATATGAATCACGGAGATTCCTCGCTGTATGACAGGGACTGCAGGTATGATCCCATAATCTGAGTCGCTTTGTCCCAGTCATACAGACACCAAATATGATTGAGTTATGATTTCCAGAAGGCCAGATCCTGAATACAGAGAAATGCCTCCTGTCCAGTATGGCGCGCATAGACTCTGCCCGAAGCCCATGTCAGGCTGAACACAATTAATAGGGTTCTGAGACTGTGGGTGCCATGAGGTCGGAGTTATGGCTTCTGATATTATTTCATTCATCTACTGATTGGGTTATACCACCCACTGGTCTAGCAGCCAACATGTCTAGGGTGGCTGTGCATTTTAAGTCTTCTTTAGGATTCCCAAATGGTTTACAATTAGCAGGCCTGTGCTAAATGGGGGCTTCCTCTGAGAATGTGGAGTTTCTCACCTAGTCTTCAGACGGGCTGGCATCTAGGGGCACCATGTGCATTTGCCTAATAGATCAATTAGCCACTGAAATACAATTAGCTATTGATAATGTAAGTTTAGGAGAATATGAGATCGATCGATCTATCTATCTATCTATCTATCTACCTCAGATTTCGTTACACCTCCCCCTTCAAGACATGGCATGGGATCATTGATTTAGCAATCAATATCACAAGCCATGCTCAGCCCTAACATTTCCTCTATTTCCCTCTTCATGTCTTCTCTCACCTCTATGGAGACTCGATAGGCCGTTTGTCTAATCGGCAGATGATCCCCAGTGTCCACGTGGTGAGTGGCCAGGAAGTCCTTCCAGGTCTCCCTGTAAAAGTGTCAAGAAAGGGGTTAAGTACCTCCCACAGCTGGGATTTCTGAAACTCGGACGGCTGTGAGCTAAGTACAGCATCCTCAAGGGAACCTAGCTCCTGTGCTGCAGCCACTACATCCGGCAGGGTGTCACTTCCCTCCTCCTCTGGTAAACTACAGACCGGCAGGAAGGATGTATCCCTGTCATGATGCGCCTTGATAATATTCACATGAAAGACTTTGTGCTTCTTGCCAACATATTCGATCCCGACTACAGAGTCCACGTCATTTAAGCGTTCATGAATGGGATACGGGCCTTCCAATGCCGCCTGGAGTTTGTCATAGGGACCAGAACCCATACCTTCTTACCCACCTCATAAACCCTCTCCCTGGCATTTTTATCGTACCACCTCTTTTGATGTGCCTGTGCCTACAGAGAGGTCCCTCAGGCCTCAATGGGTTTCTCACCCTTTGAACTCCTGTATGGGAGGAGCATACGGGGGCCCCTAGATATCCTGAAGGAATCATCTGAATTGGTTTCATCTGAAGCATCTGTAATCGACTATGTCCTAAAATTCAGGGAAAGAATGCAGGAACTGACCAGTATTGAGGGCCCCGTATCCCATTCATGAACGCTTAAATGACGTGGACTCTGTAGTCGGGATCGAATATGTTGGCAAGAAGCACAAAGTCTTTCATGTGAATACTGTCTTTCATGTACAAAGTCTTTCATGTACAATACTGGTCAGTTCCTGCATTCTTTCCCTGAATTTTAGGACATAGTCGATTACAGATGCTTCAGATGAAACCAATTCAGATGATTCCTTCAGGATATCTAGGGGCCCCCGTATGCTCCTCCCATACAGGAGTTCAAAGGGTGAGAAACCCATTGAGGCCTGAGGGACCTCTCTGTAGGCAAATAGCAGGTAAGGTAGATAACGCTCCCAGTCTTGCCCATGGGTATCCCCTTCATATTGAGCATCTGCTTGAGGGCCCCGTTAAATCGCTCGCAGAGACCATTTGTCTGCGAGTGATACGGACTGGCTACCAGGTGTTACACCTGTACAGAGGCTCTGCACAAGATTGGACATAAACTGGGTCCCCTGATCCGTGAGCATCTCTCTGGGGAATTCTACATGGGAAAATATGGTGAGAAGTGCATCTGCCACTTTGTCAGCCCTGACGGACGATAATGCGACGGCCTCTGGGTAACGTGTGGCATAATCCACGACTGTCAAGATGAAGCGTTTTCCCAAGCTGCTGGGTACGGCCAAGGGCCCCACAATATCCACAGCAATCTTCTGGAAAGGCTCCTCAATGATGGGCAAAGGGATGAGGGGGGCGCGATGCACAGGTCCTGCCTTCCCCATCCTTTGGCACACAATACAGGAATGTCAGTAATCTGCCACATCATTCCCCAAACCAGGCCAGTAAAAGTTATGGTTTAAACGGCTTTTCGTTTTATTTATCCCTAGGTGACCAGCTTAGGGGTATCTTGTGGGCAATCCGTAGAAGTTGCTCCCGGAACTGCCGAGGTAACACTAGTTGCCTGTCTTACCTGCCTGATATGCTGCTGGGGGCCAGTGGGAATACTTTGCCTATACAGCCTCCCTTGGTTCCAGGTTATGATTTCTTTGTCTTCCCCCTCAGGGGTCCGACCAGCCATCTCCCGCAACTTCTGCAGACTGTCATCAGTGTGTAGGGCAGTCTGAAACCAACGACTGTCTGAATCTGTGCTGGTGGATAACACCACATTCTGACTAATCCCAGCCCCTGGCCGTGTACTGCCAGCTCGCTCCGTTTCTTCTATAGCCCAGACTGTAGGGGGCCCAGAACCCAGACCTGAGTTGGCCTCCTGGGCACTCTGACTGCGGGTTACAGAATAAATGGACACATCCTTCTCCCCCTCTCAGTGCAGGAGGGTGGATGTGGATGTATACATATACATCCGCAAACTGGGCAGCTTTATCTAGGGTCCTGGGCTCCCATTCCAGAATGAACTGTCTCACTTCCATAGAACAGGTGTGGAGGAACTGGTCCAGAGGCATCAGATCCTACAGGTCTTATAAAAAGGTGACACCCCACAACTGGGTCCACTGCCTGAAGTGGTTCGTTCCTTAGTCCAACAGCCAGGTCTGAGTAGCTGTCAGTACCTGTGCGCTGCAAAGTCCTAAACTGTTTTCTGTATACCTCTGGAGTGAGGTTAAACCGTTAGATTAAGGCCTTTTTATTAGCCTCATAATCTTGATTGATAGTCGTGGGCAATGCTGCAAACACCTCCAGTGCTTTGCCTCTTAGTCCTGGAGTCAGATACTTGGCCCATTTTGCAGGGGGTAGCTGGAATTGCCTGCAGACCTTTTCAAAACTTTTGAGGAAAACATCCAGATCACTGTCTTTCTCCCTGACAGGGAAGCGATATAGGTGAGGTTTAAGGGCTACAGTGTCCACCGTCTTACCCCAGGGTGACAATGAAGCTCTTTGTAGCTGCATTTGTGTCCAGGGCCGATCCTACACGGGGTGCAGTGGGTGCCCCGCACCCCAGCGCTGTCACCCGAAAGGCGCCGAGCGAGCCGCCGGGACTTTTTTTTTTTTTGACTTTTTTTTTTTTTAACCACCTCCGGACCGCTGTTGCTGTACGCACAGACGCGTCCTGGAGGTGGTTGATTCATTCCTCCTGGACGCGCCGGCGCGTCCTCTCGCGAGACGCGAGATTTCCTGTGAACGCGCGCACACAGGCGCGCGCGCTCACAGGAACGGAAGGTAAGAGAGTTGATCTCCAGCCTGCCAGCGGCGATCGTTCGCTGGCAGGCTGGAGTGGAGTCTTGGCCTGGTCTTTCAGGGTGTTTAAGCACTGGGGGCTGAGGTGGGTTAAGCCGAGCAGCCGAGCCGCCGATTCGCCGAGGAATCTGCGAGCCGAGCGGGATGTCAGTGACGACGTGACGTCAGAGCCCGCGGCGCGCCGCCTCTGCGGCTGGAGATCATATAGCTCCGCTCGGCTCCACCCACCTCTGCCATCTTCAGACAGCGTGGTAGCTAGGAGGCAGAGGAGGGACTGGAGCGAGCGGACAGCGGAGCATTTTAAAGCTGCTGCTGCCTGATTCAGCTGAGCTGATTGAGCCTGCCCAGTGCCTTGAATGCCTTCTGCCTGGTCTGGATAGAAACATTGTAAAGGGGAGGAGTTAGTAAGATAACCACGCCCATGTGGGGGGCGCCAGAAATATTTCTGCACCCAGGCGCCTGTGACCCTAGGATCGGCCCTGTTTGTCTCAACCTTAGCTGGTACTCCTGCTCTGCCTGGCATTCTGCGAACTCTCGATCCGCTCGGATTCTGCAGCTTCTTGCTCTTCTTGGTGATCTTGCAACCACAGCTGCGCCCTCAGATTAGGATCATAGGCACCAATCTGCTGGAGAATTAGAGGAAGAGAAGATACCATACCACTTTGATCACTGGCACTGTCCTGCCCAGCCAGTTCCTGAATAGGATCTTCTGTTTGTTCCTCAGAGGCTGAAGGTCGCATCAATGCTTGTATCAGCTCCGCTTTGGTCTGGTTTGTTCACACAGAGGAACAGCAGTTCAGCTTTGGTTCTGTTCCTATATACATCTGCCTTCCTAGCAGCGGTTTTCTCAAATAAAAGACAGGAAAGAAAACAAGAGAAGGAGGGAGGGGGTCTGTTCTGCACGTATGCATGTTAACTGACAATTAGTATGCACTGAGTCCTTCCTTTTGAACTGTCATATCCTTCCCAAGGATACTCCAACCCTCAAGTGTAAGGGTTAATTTAGTAAACCAAACACTTAACGTCTTTAACAGTTTAAAAACAAGAACACTATCCCACCGCTTGCCACCAATCTGTCAGGATCCCTACTCAATAGGTCACGTAACTGGGGTAAATTATTCTAGTGAGCTCATCAATTTACCACAGAAATTCCCACCCACCTATACTAAATGACGGAATTATGCTAATTTACTCTCCTAGATTCTAACACCCCAATATTTTCTATCACAATAGCTGCCAACACCTATACTATAAGGCAATAGGGGCCTATACCTGATATTCTCTCAACCCAAATTTAACACAGTAACACAGGTTATCTATATGGGACCTAAAATCCTCTGAAACACTACTGGTAACGTTATTCCCTCCGAAAGAGCAAGTTCTATAAGACCACAAGGAAGGGACTTATCCATTTTTAATTTTAATACACAATAGTGCAGTGCAATACAAAAAGAAAGTGTCAGATAAAAGATTAAAATATACATACTATGACAATGCAATAAAACAGATAAAATAAAAGGGGCAAAATACAGAATATTGGCTTACTGAGATGCAGCAGTCATATTCCGGCTGTGGGGACAGCTGAATATATGGGCAGTCACTCCAAAATGGCTGACAATTACCTGTTCCCAAACAGCAGAGGGGTGGGCTGTGAGGGAACCTCCCTCCTTTCGGTCCGGCCTTCTGGGACGTCTGATATTATTCAGGTTTCTGCCCCACCTGATTCTAAGAGCGACGCCTGTCATCTGCATGTCATACTGACTCACAGGGTTATTTCAGTACCACAGCAGACTCCCTATGTGTGTTACTGCAAGGCACAGTGTTCTACACCACTATAAAGGCTCTCTGCAGCCAGGAAATTGCCGTTTTTCAGATCAAACCAAATTTTTTCGAAAAATTTGGCGAACCGGCTGAATCAAATCTTTGAAAAATTCGCTTATCTCTAGCATTAATAAAAAAAAAAAAAATAATAATGCCCCCAAAGGCGTACATAGTCTTTAAAGCACACACAAACGCTTGTAGGGCTAATTCAGGTGACTGTAATTATACCTTTTATTTAGTGATTTATTGCTTTATTCTGGAGAAAAAGTATGTTTAATCCACATTCAGATGAGCAGTTCAGTGCACAGAGAGGGAGGGCCTAAGCCATTCTGTGCATCCTTGTTCATTCTGCTTCCTCTGTCAGCTCTTCCCTATCCTCCTTCAATGACAGGGCCTGGCAAGATGACTATACAGAAGCCTAGCCTCTTTTCCGTCCTGCATAACGGAAACCAGACAGATTCGTTATGCTTGCCCATAGACCTCTATTATTTTGGATCAAAACGGAATGCCCCTAAAGGTTTCCATTTTGAATTCTGCCTTACACATTCCCTTATTTTCCATTATAACCATGTTATAACAGAAAGCAATAACGGAAATCATAACTTTGATGTGAACTCGCCTTTAGGCCTCATGCACACGACCGTTGGTCCGCATCCGAGCTGCAGTGTTTGCGGAGCTGCAGTTTTTGCGGCTCGGATGCAGACCCATTCACTTCAATGGGGCCGCAAAAGATAGGGACAGCACTCTGTGTGCTGTCCGCATCCGTTGCTCCGTTCCGTGGCCCAGCAAAAAAAATATAACCTGTCCTATTCTTGTCCATTTTGCAGACAAGAATAGGCAGTTATATCAATGGCTGTCCGTGCCGTTCCACAAATTGCGGAACGCACACGGACACCATCCGTGTTTTGCTGATCTGCAATTTGCGACCGAAAAACACACAACGGTCATGTGCATGAGGCCTTATGCATAGGATCTGTTTTTTTAAAGCATCCTGCTTTATTTTCTTCTCTCACTCCACTTCAGACGGATCAGAAGAACGGAAAGCTAAACGGTGATGTGAACTCAGCCTTATTGTATATCTTATACTCTATAGGGCATAAGTAAAAACAACACATCCCCTTTAAGTGTCATTTGAGTTAGAATTATATCCATTTAACTACAAAATACAGTGGGAGAGATTTATCTAACTGGTGTAAAGTAGAACTGGTTTAGTTGCCCATAACAACCAATCAGATTCCAACTTTCATTTTCTAATGGAGCTGTGAAATGTGAAATCCGATTGGTTGCTATGGGCAACTAAGCCAGTTCCAGTTTAAACCAGTTTAATAAATCTTCTCCACTGGTTTTTCACTACATTGGATTTGTATGTAACCGGTCTTAAAAAAATAAATAAATATTGACTAACATCAGTTTGTATTTGTTTCCATTAGTTTTTCCCATCCATCTCCAGTTCAACAGCACCAGTTTATGACCTTTTAGTGATTTAGAGATAAGGGTTATTAGATGATCGCACAAAGTGAAAATGAAATTACCATTCACACAGCTAGAAAAACTGTTTGTGACAAAGAAAACTCAATATTTTTATATTTTTTTAACTTTCAAGTTATATTGTTTTTTCCAATTTAAATACATGAAGATCAACAATCACTGAAGATGTCACTTAGATAAATCAATGAGAAAAATATCAGATGTATCTAACATCAATAAAAGTAGTACAACATGCTTATGATTAGGTAACAAGACGAAACATTTGTATCAACAAATCTAAACCTCGTGATCCACACATATAGACTGGACATATCTCTGCATAACCGCTCGCTCACCGTTTCTCCTCCACTGCCATTAGTAAAGTTATAATCACTACAAAGCTACCTGTAGTATTCTACATGCATATGAGGAAGTGTTCCACAATTCCCACCTTTTAAGTGTTTGGGAGCGTTTCCAATATGAGTCTGCATATATACATTCATGTTGTACATATTGGTTGACTAGGAAAGTTAATTCCGTAACTTTGGGGGTAATTGGTAGTTTCCATGAGGTGGCAATAAGCTTTCTTGCTGCCGTCAGAATTCCTGCTACTACAGTTCTGTGACTATATGCGAGTTCACCCATTCCAATGGAGAGTATAGCTAATGACGGGGAACGAGAGATAGGGAACCCAGCAACCGACTATAAACGATCAAAGACTTCCTTCCAAAATGGGAATATAATAGGGCAGTACCAGCACATATGTGTTGGTGTTCCCCTTTCCCCACAAGCTCGCCAGCAGCATGGGCTAGATGTGGGATCCATATGAGCTATACAAGCTGGAGTCAGGTACCATCTAAGCTGGATTTTCCGATTTTGTTCAGTGTGGTTGATAAACCTGGAGTTAGCTAACATCCAATGAAAGGCATCTCTCCATTCTTCAACTGTTTAGGAGCCACCCAACTCCTCTTCCCACTTTACCATAAAGCTCATTCTAGTGTCTAATGCTGAGCCCAAAGCTTGATAGGCGATAAAGAGTCCCTTCCCGGAGCATCTCTGGTTATTGAAAAATCTACTAATAGGGGTGCTCTCGGACAGCTGATCAGGAGATGACCGGTTATTCCTCAACATATGTCTAATTTGAAGATATTGGTAAAAGCAAGAGCTAGGTATTTGGTAAGTTTGGTGCAAGGTTTCAAATGTTTTGATGCCAGATTTGTCATATATGTGGTTCAAATATAATATACCAACTTTCTCCCAGTTGTCTATTAAAAGATCTGGGATATTGTATGCAAATGCAACTAATGCGGTTTTCAAACTCATAGGAGAGAATAGTTTCTCACCTTCTATACAATGACCAAACAGCTGCTCGCATGGTCAAGAGGGAGGGAGTTTCCCAAGGCGCCGCCAAGGAGTGGGCAGCGAGAAGGCCCGGGAGAGAACCATTCATTGTATACGCGGATTCCACCTCAAGCCACCTTTGATTTGAAAAGGGCGACCACAATTCTTTGGTTTGCTCAATAAAATTAGCTTTATAGTAGCGTAATAGGTCCGGAACACCCAGTCCACCATCTCGCAAACCTAGGTATAAAGCTCGTCGGTCCACTCTAGGGGCCTTACTGCCCCATATGAAGTTTAGGAGGTCTTTCTGTAACAAACGGATTGTTTTAGAGGGTATGAGAAGCGGAATACATCTGAATTTGTAAAGTATTTATGGTAATATTAGCATTTTGATCGCATTGATCTTGGCAATCCATGACATAAAGTGTTGAGAACATTTAGTGTAGTCTGCTAACAATTCTGTTCGTAATCATTACTAGTGTCGAGCGCGAATATTCGAATAGCAATTTTTTTTTTTATCGAATATTGGCACTTTGCTAATTCGCGAATATTTCGACTATAGCACTATAAATTCGCTATTTCGAATATTCATTTTTTGTTTTTTTTGTTATATTTTTTTCTTTCCCACTTCCCAAAAGTAGTTCTTACCTGTCCTGAGGATTCCTGGCTTCCTGGCTGCTCCAGTCAGGCTCCAGTCAGTGGCCGCTGCCGCTTCTGCCGACTTCCGTGCTCATGGAGCGTCCCCATCACCATGGGAACGCCTCCATACTAGAATGTACTGTCGGATGTGAGAATTAAGTTGAAATCGCAATTCGATTAATATAACTTGAATTAATTGAATTGCGATTTCAACTTAGCATTGCTATATTCCATATTCGTTAACTTTGTTAATTCTAGCAAGCAGACCAATTAGAAACACAGCTTTAAGTTGAAATCGCAATTCGATTAATTCAAGTTATATTAATCGAATTGCGATTTCAACTTAGAGCTGGTTCACTATGGTTGGCTTGGTAGAATTAGCGAAGATGACGCTTGACAAATATGACGAATGTATTTGTCATATTCCTCAAAACGAAGATAACGAAGTATTCTCCATCTTCGTTTTAGCTCCATATTCGTCAACTTCGCTAATTCTAGCAATCAAATAGGAAAGTTGACTATAGACAGCTACGTTTTTAATTCGTTATGCGATTATATTACTTTGCTTTTTTTTAATAAATAAAATAATTATAATACTTGATGATTATTATAATTATTCTATTTATAAAAAAAAAGCAAAGTAATATAATCGCATAGCGAATTAAACACAGCTGTCTCTATAGTCAACTTTCCTATTTGATTGTTAGAATTAGCAAAGTTGATGAATATGGAGCTAAAACGAAGATGGAGAATACTTTGTTATCTTCGTTTGGGGAATATGACGAATACATTTGTCATATTCGTCATCTTCGCTAATTCTAGATATCAAACCAATAGGAAAGTTGCCTTAAGTTAAAATCGCAATACGCGATTATTTAAATCGCATATTAATCGAGATAACTAGAATAATGACGAATATTCGATTTCGACGAATATGAGATGAATATTCAAGCGAATATTCACGAATTTCGTCTAAATCGAATATGGCACCTCCCGCTCATCACTAATCATTACCAAGCTTTTCAAGCAGGACATTAAGGTAATACCTAAGTATGTTATCTTTTCTGAGGACCAGTGGAAGGGAGCTATCTCTAAAAGTTGCTTTTCAAGAGGTTCCTGAATTGTGAAAGGAAGTATGTGTGATTAGGGGTCCATTCACACGCCAGTATTCTTCTACATCCCGAATTTTGGTCAGTTTTTTGCGGATCCGTTGTTCCTGAAAATGTTTCCGTATGTCATCCATTTTTTTCGGATCCATTGACTTTGTATTGTACCAGGAACCGATTTTTGCGGATAATAATAGGACCAGTTTTATATTTTATCGGACATGCGGAACGTAACAACGGAAATGTGTGCTGTCCGATTTTTTTCAGGACCCATTGAAAATGAATGGGTATGCAAAAAACGGAACGGATCCGGAAAGAAATAAACGGACGCGTGAATGGACCCTTAGTTATATTCAATTTATATAAGGAGGCTTGTGCAAATTTCTGTAGTACTGCCATGACTCCCGGAAGAGAAACCTCTGGATGTGTGAGAAATATAACATCATCTGTTTTAAGGCCAATTTTGTGTAATATACTAACTATCTGTAATCCAGTAATACCTGGGTTTGCTCGGATTCTTTCTGCTAGGGATTCCATCACCAAGGCAAACACTAATGGTGATAATGGGCAACCCTGTCTGGTTCTGTTTGATATATTAAAACTCTTGGAGTAAAAGTCACATGCGGATACTCGTTCTGATGGGGATGAATACAGGTTTAATATAGCAGACAAGATAGGACCGGAAAACCCCAATCAGTACCGCTGCCAAAAATCCCCAGTGCACTCTATCAAATGCCTTTTCAGCATCTAAAGAGACAAAAATCATAGGTGCACTAGAGGACTCTGACAGCTGCAGTAAGTCAATTATTCTTCTAGTCCCATCTCTACATTGACAACCTGGAATAAATCCCACCTGGTCCGGGGATACTAACTTAGGAAGGAAATGTTGTATCCTTAAGACCAGTAATTTGAAAAATAGTTTTAAATCATTATTAAGTAATGAAATGGGACCAAAATTTTATGGGACTCATGGGGTTTCCCTGGTTTAGAGAAAGTTGTAATAATAGCACACTGCATTTCCTTAGGTATACTACCGGGGAGGAGAAATGCATTAAAGAGTCGGGTAAGGTAAGGTAATAATTTTTTTTAAAGGTTTTATAGTAGTCTCCAGAAAAACCGTCCGGGCCTGGGGATTTATGCATTTTTAAGGTCTTTATAGCTGCATCTACTTCCATTTCCGAAAAGATAGATATAAGATCTTGAGGGGATAGAGTCGGGAGGGAAATGTAGTCTAGAAATTTTGAGATGAGTTGTGAAGTAGGCTGTAGGGTGGCGTCATCATCTTTTAGGCTATAAAGAGAGCTATAGTAGTTTGCAAAAGTATCTGCAATATCTATTGGGTGGGTTGTAGCCACACCATTTTTCTGTCTCATTGACTCAATACGGGAGGCGACTTCCCTTTTCTTGATTCTGCGTGCTAGCATAGCTCCAGCTCTATCCCCTAGATGATATAATTTTGCTTTTGAGCAGGTCAAAGCCCTTTCATATTTGCAAAGAAAGGAACAAAGCTGAAATCGTAAATAAGTAAGTTCGGTAGATAATATTTAAGTGGGAGATGTTTTGTATTGTGCTTCCATAACTGTCAGCCGAGTTAATATATCTTGCATTTGTTTCTCTCTTTGTCTTTTAACTCTAGAAGCATCTTGAATAAATAACCCTCTCATATAACTTTTATGTGAGCACCATAGTGTAGCTATGATAGTGTCCAAAGTATCGTTAAGTTCAAAATATTCATCTATCGCTTTAGAAAAAGACTATGTCATTCCTCATGAGCGGAGGATTGGGATTAGGGTAATTATCTAATAGATGTAAGAGGACAGGGGCATGGTCAGACCAAGAGATATTACCTATGGCAGAGAATGTTACATAATGTAATAATTATTTGGAAATGAGGAAATAGTCAATCCTAGATAGGGATGTGTGAACCTGAGACGAAAAGGTAAAGTCTCTTTACGTCGCATGTTGGTACCTCCAAATATCGTGCAGTGGAGTACTTTTAAGTAGCTTACCAAGTTCAGGTAGATAACCCACCGCTTTCCTGGAGCAGTCCAGTGAGGCATCTATGGGTGCATTGAAGTCTCCACCCAATATAATGGAACCCCTGGCAGAGTTTAGTAATTTCTTAAAGAAGTGATTGAGAAAAGAGAGTTGGGGAGAGTTGGGGACATATACATTAATATGATTTATAGAACAAAGGAGAATAATGAAACGTGCCGCTTGATCTGTGATACATTTATGCATTTTAAACTGGACCAAATGTCTGATCCCTATAAGAACTCCTGCCCTCTTGACCGCTGAGGATACAAGGAAGAGGTGAGGATATGTTCTATTATCATATCTGCAATTGTCATAGCTAATAAGTGGGTTTCTTGAACTAACAAGATATCGCATTTACCCTTATTGGCATCATTCCATAATACTGAACATTTGTAAGGAGAGTTAAGTCCCCTCACGTTAATAGACATTAATTTCAACACCATCTTATTTTATCAAAGGCCATTGGATTCATTATATTACCCAAGGGAGGATGGTGAGCGGTAGCAGAGACATCAGAATCAGGATCACAGACTGGAAAACATATCAATCAGGAAAATAAACATAGCTGGTTAGAAAAATTAGGCAACAGGGAATATATTGTTTTGGTAACGCTTGACAAGCGCCCATGAGTTCCGGGGGCGCAAAGATTGTTGTAAGTAGATGACGGGACCCTTTATGGGAGACCTCCATAGACTTATAGGATGGTTGAGGATAGAATGTTTTAATAAATGAAAGATAGATTGCACACATGTAGAGTCACTAATCCCCCCCCCCTCCTTCCTCAAAGACATACTGTAGGAGAGGAAATTAATAATTCTAGAGAGGGATACATTGGAAAGTAAGTAGAAAAATACTAGACCTAAGAGTTCCTATCATAGGTACATAAACCGGTCTGAGAAGTAAGACAATCTGCATATAGAGAATTTATTCATGTTATCTCAGCTTCCAAATAATTGTAGAACATCTGCCCAACTCTTCTCTTGTTATTTCTTCTGGTTCGTCCTGTGTGAGCCATGGTCCACGGAATCGGAGTGGGCAAAACTGGAAGGGCATGAAGATCTTGAACAGTGCACCAGTCTCTGATTGAGATCATAGGATCTCCTATCGATGACCGTAGCTTTGTGAAGTCTTCATGATGTCGGATAATTAATTTTTTCCCTGCAAGTGTTGTATTAAGACCGAAGGGAAACACCCAGCAATATACATTTTTTTTTAGCGCAGTAGATCAGTGAGGGGTTTCAACTGTCTCCCTTTGAAAAGAGTCAGGGGAGCAAGATCTTGAAATAGTGTTAACTGGTGGCCATCAAAAACCCGATTAGGATTATCTCTTGCTTTCCTCAGCATGACCTTCTCTGACTCTAAAGTCTAGAAATTTGCAAACGATATCTCTGGGTGGTTCGGATGGGTCAGGTCTCGGCCGTAGAGCTCTGTGTGCTCTCTCTATCTCAATAGAAAGAGGATAGTGATCTCCCAGCAGCACAACAGCTATTTGTTTCACTGTAGATAGTAGTGATTCCGAAACGTATGTTTCAGAGAGTCCTGATCCTTTATATGAGTATAGAGTTAGTTTAAGCGATCTTGACAAGATTGGAAATGGGTGGCTACCTCCTTCGTGTGGTTACATAGCTCTGCTGTGGTTTCTTCTAAGGATTCTACACCATGACTGATTTGTTGAAGGTCTTGCATTATCTCTTTTAAGTCTTGCACCAATGGTGATAATGCCTTAGTAAGGGTTTGTTGAAAGAAGTCCCTTGATAAAGGAAGGTCGGATGAAGCTGTAGCTTGTACCTCATCTTGCATTATGTCATCTTGGTTTAAGGGTAGGGTCTCTTGACCGGACATATCTACACATGTGGATGCCTTTGTGACAAACCTTTCCATATTGCCCTTGGGGTGAGTGGTTTTTAGAGTTGCGTTAAGGTCTTTTGTTGTAGGTTGGCCGTATTTCAACATTGTAAAAGAGGTAGTCTATATCCACTGATTGAAGAACTGGACAATATGGTGTGCTGCTATACACATGTGCATTAAATATCCTCAGTTAATGTTAGTAGGTGCCCATTCATGATGCGATCTAGTTTAAAGATCTAGAAACATTGAGCCTAAGGCTCTGCAAAGAAGTAGGACTCCAAGGGAAAAAAAATAAATATTCACATGGCAGACCCTCTTGCAAAGGAGGATCCTTTTAAAACATTTATATCAGGCTTATAAGTTATCTTACGGTGGGAACTGATAGATAGTGCTCAGTTGTTAAGATCCACTGCCTCCTGTATTATATTGATGCAGTTAGAGGAGGCTTAGGACCTGTATGCCGGCACAGTTCCCTATGGAGCAACTTTAGGGGGATGGGACCTTAATGGGGATGTGTAACCCCTTGTTTCCTCAATCTCTCAAGAAGATTGCACTCTCACTTGCCCGGGCTGTAGGATCTGGGGTCTGGCAGACCGATTATATCCTCTGACACCGGCGCTTGATTCCTTCGATGAAGAGTGTGAGCACCAAGATGGAGCCTCCGCAGCACTGTCGGCGTGTAAACCACGGGATGGTAAGTAAGCTGATCCACCAGGCACCCTGACTTCTGGCGCTTGCTCCGGTACCCGAATTAGGAATCCGTGGGATGTCTAGGGTTGCAGGAGTCCCACGTCGGTGCACGGACCACGCCGCCATGGCTGTAAATTGAGGCTGGGGATCCGCTAATCCGACTAGGCCGCACTGGATTATTTTTGCTGCAGATGTTATGAGGGACCCAAATCGGTAGGTTAAGGGGTCTTGAGTGGGGAGTTACAGGCTGGATGGCTGTAGATTAGCTTCAGGCAAACTGAGCCATGATGAAAGGCATCCTTCCTGTTCTGCTGCAAGCCACGCCCCCGAAAGCTCAATATTTTTTAATAAAGGCCAATTGAAAAAATATATATTTTTAGCCCAAAATTTTGACTAAATTTTGTTTGACTATATTGATGCTTACACAACCAATAGAGATATATGGATCCACAGAATATCACAAAAGATACAAGTACAAAATGTAATAAATAATTGAATATTTTATTAATTTTATTATTGACATGATTAGCACAACACAAAACATAAAAACACAATTAAAATGTAATGATAGGACTAGTAGTGCATGATTGATGGACAATATAAGTAAAGTGCAAGTGCAACAAAGACTAGCGATCAGTACATCTGAATATGCTGATAGAATTGGTAAGGTTATAGACAGAAGCAAGGCCTGATCTGAATTTTACTGATACAAGTATAGATAACCTGCATCTACACAATGAACAGATAAGGGCCAAGTCCAAAGATCAAAATTAAAAGTAAAAATACTAATATGTAATGACCAATGTCCACAATCACAACATCACCAGTCCACTCCCCAAATATATTGATGTTTACACACCCCTAAATCACATAGTTGCTCCTATATATTCAATTCATAGATTTAAGTCCATAAACAAATCTAAATACGGTTAATTTAGCTTCATATAATCCTATACAGTCAGACTGTATAGGATTATATGAAGCTAAATTAACCATATTTAGACAATGTGATTTAGGGGTGTGTAGGCATGTTTATGTTATTTATGTTATCTATGTTAAAACAATTGACATATGTGGATTGTGTGACCATTTGGGGTGAGGATCATGTGAAGAATTATCATATGTGGCTCATGTGACCATTTAGGTTGTGTATATATCACTTTGTGGACACTGAACATTTGATGCTTGATAAAGACCAACACGAGTTAATCTACAGAATTGTAAATCTTATGTTCCTATTACCAAACAGTGTGGCAAGCATGCTATATATCCCATGGGTATTTTCTGTGATAAGCTCTATAGCTTAAAATGCACAAATCTGTTAAATGTATTCTGCACAGTAGGAACTTTGACATTCTTAAAAAAAGTTTTGACAGCTTGTCTTGTATGAAAAGGGTTAAATTCCTGTTATTGTATATGTAGCAATGGCTCCCACGGAGCTTTGGCTTCAAGCCGTTTCTTCTAATAACTGTGGCCAAAAGGCTGCTGTCCCTTTTTGCATTTTGCCTATGACATACCATACATCACTTTGTTACTGTCAAAGAATATATCTCACACTTCATTGACAAAAAGCTTGACCTTAGACCTCTTTCCTGGATGCTGAATACAACATTGTTTATGGTGGTTTGTACGGATGAGATGCCGGCCTTAATGTTCCAGAAACTCTGTCGGTCCCATAATGGGATCATTCAGTTAAAATAGACAAATATTTGGGCTCATTAGGAAATTAATTATGTGGAATGCCTGGCAAAAATCTACCTGTCTAAAAGAATCACACATTATAGAATATAACATCAATGAGGGAGACTTCATTGAGTCTCGAGTATTTGCCTCTACAATGATAATCTTAAAAATCTGATAGTTTTACAGAAAAGAAGAAAGACCCTTTGGTTTTCTCATCTTAAATAGTAACAAGATTACTAGTAAAATTATAAAATGTGTGTAGTTTTCAGCGCAAATAATCGAATCGTGGAATTTAATCGTGAATATCGGCACTTTGAGATTTCGCAATTATTTTGAATATAGTGATATATACTCGTAATTTATCGAATATTCTAGTTTTTTTTTTCACAGTACACATGATCCTGCTGGCCAATGAGAAGGCTGCAATATCTCTGTCATAGCTTAGCAACATCCCTAGCAACCAATAGGAAAGTTGCCATATATTCGTGAATTCGCGAATTCGAGATTATATTCTTGAATACAAAAATTGGCAATGTATTATTTGCGCAATGCACGCAAAATATTGGGGTGGGGTAGGCAACTTTTCTATTGGCTGCTAGGGATGTTGCTAAGCTGCAACAAAGCCTTCTCATTGGCCCCCACGCTAGAAGAAGGGTGGGTGATCACCTGAAATGTACTGTTAAAAAAAAAAAAAGAATAGTCGGCATTACGAATATATAGCACTATATTCTAAATATTCGCAAATTCTCGAAGTGGCGATATTCGTGGAAAGAAAATTGCTTTTAGAATATTCGCGCTCAACATTATTTTATAATACTTCTGATACCTCTTATATAATCCAGATATGTAATGGTAGATCATGTAGATTAGTTAGGAAATAGGTTAGCTGATTAGGTTCCAGTGTAGGGTGTTAGGTACATTATTTAGGTAGCTCAGTAATATATATAATCCAGATAGTTAGTGTCACTGATAGGTTCCAGTCTAGGGTGTTAGGTACATTAGTTAGTTAGCTTAGCCATATAAATAATCCAGATAGTTAGTGTGAAATAGTGTATGTAGTTAGTTAATAGTGTAGCTGATAGGGTTTAGTACAGGGTGTAGTGTAGGTTAGGGTACTTTCACACTAGCGTTATTCTTTTCCGGCATTAAGTTCCAGTCTAGGGGCTCAATACCGGAAAAGAACTGATCAGTTTTATCCTAATGCATTCTTAATGGAGAGCATTCCGTTCAGTATGCATCAGGATGTCTTGAGTTCAGTCTTTTTGACTTTTCAGGACGGAGATAATACCGCAGCATGCTGCTGTTTTATCTCCATCCAAAATTCTGGAACACTTGCCGGAATGCCCATTAAAATGCAAAAATGTGAAAAAAAATAAATGCCGGATCAGTTCTTCCGGATGACACCAGAGAGACGGATTCTGCATTTCAATGCATTTGTCATACGGATAAGAATCCTGATCCGTCTGACAAATGCCATCAGTTTGCATGCGTTTTAAAAGATCCGGCAGGCAGTTCCAGCGACGGAACTGCCTGCTGGAATCCTTTGCCGCAAGTGTGAAAGTACTCTTAGATAGAGATATAGTGTAGCCTTTTGCTGTCTGTTTAGTCTGTGAAAAAAAAGGTATTTTGCTGTGTCTTAGGTTTTTGTGTGCTAGGATTGTCTGCGTCTTTTGTCTGTGAAAAAAAAGTATTTGCCTGTGTTTTAGTGTTACTGTTTTAGGGTTTTGTTTGTTAAGGAGGGATTATTGTCTGCGTCTTTTGTCTGTGAAAAAAAACTAAATAAAAACAAAAAAAAAAGTATTTGCCTATGTGTTTGGGCAGGTCTTGAAAGAAGAAGAAGAAAGAAGATGATGCCGGTTGTGCGAACAACAGGATGAGGTGAGTTAAAGCCACCTTTTAGTAAGCATTCGTTATTTAGAATGCTATTATTTTCCCTTATAACCATGTCTTAATGGAAAATAATAAAGTTAATGGGGTTCCGGGTAACTCATCCCTCATCTCCTTAGCAACCACACGTAAAAATAGCATTGCATCCGCACTTGCTTGTGGATGCTGGCAATTTTTATGCATCCTGATTCATTTCTTCGAGGCCTGCGTTGCGTGAAAAATGCTGAATATAGAATATGCAACGCACAAGTGATGCCGGAAAATCACAGCTCATCTGAACAGCCCCATTGAAGTGAATGGATCTGAATTCAGTGCGAGTGCAATGCGTTGACCTCACTGCAATGTGTACAGTCCACTGTACTGTTTTAGAGCTTCATTTGTAAGGGAGGGATTATTTTCTGCGTCTTTTGTCTGTGAAAAAAAAAATAAGATTTTGCTTGTGTTCTAGTATTACTGTTTTAGGGTTTTGTTTGTTAGGGAGAGATTGTCTGTGTCTTTTGTCTGTGAAAAAAACAAAAAAAACGTATTTGCCTATATTTTAGTGTTACTGTTTTAGGGTTGCGTTTGTTAGGGAAGGATTATTGTCTGAGTCTTTTGTCTGTGAAGTGAAAAAAAAAAAACTGTGTTTGCTTGTGTTTTAGTGTTACTGTTTTAGTGTTTTGTTTGTTAGGGAGGGATTATTGTCTGCGTCTTTTGTCTGTAAAAAAAAAAAAAAAAAAGTCTTTGCCTCTGTTTTAGTGATACTGTTTTAGGGTTTTGTTTGTTAGGGAGCGATGATTGTCTGCATCTTTTGTCTTTAAAAAAAAAATCTTTGTGTTTTAATGTTACTGTTTTACGGTTTCTTGTACTAGGGAGGGGTTATTGTCTGCATGTTTTCTCATTTGAAAAAATAAAATAAAAAAACATTTGCCTATAATTTAGGGTTTCGTGTCTATTTTATTAAAGTTTTGCACCATTGTCCCCAGCCCAATAAAGTTTGCCCAAACTTCCTTTGTAAGGATAATCAGGACCTTTTGGAAGGGATGGAGGAGGAGGAGGAGAAGGAGGGGGGGGGGGTACCTCCCGTCAGTACCCCAGTGACATCCCTTCCAACTGGTGCGAGTGGTTTCAGGCACAGAACCAAGTCAGACCCAGACATCTGCGAGGGGACAGCGGAGCCAGGTCAGGGGCTCCATGTCTGCTGTTCCCCTCAGTCAACCACTGGTCAACCTTGGGTCTGACATTACAGGCGATGAAAAGGAGAGATTTTTAATTGGTGCCACCTCCTTTGTCCCAAAGCAAACGGTGTGCCAGGTCACCAGGAAGCCCAGTGGCAGGGGCTCCACTGGTAATGGCAGCAGGAGGCGGCAGCAGCAGCAGGTGCCAGCTCCACCTGTGCGCACCGAGCCCAAAGAGGCGCAAGCCAGCACCACCCCATCTGACAGAAGGTTGGTGTGTAAGTCGCCTGTTTGGGCTTACTTCACCTTGACAGCAGACGATCTGACAATTGCCATCTATCAGCTGTGCCATGCCAGGGGAGGGGGGGGGAGGTTTGTTGCTCGGCTGGGTACCACTGCTCTCACCCAGCACCTGAGAGTTAACCATTGGCGGGAGTGGGAACAGATGCAGGGTGGTCATAGCAGCGCCAGCAGCAGTGTGCAGGGGACAGCAGCTCCTGCCACTGTCTTGCAGCCATCCCACCCCCTTACAACAATACCTTCCCACTCCCCCACTCCCTCTCCTAGAGGTACTAGCACCGGCAGCCATACCTCTGCCTCCTATGCACCCTCCTCTATCTTCTCCACTCTCGTCTGGCGCCAGCCATTGGTTGCCGACGCATTTGAACTCACTGTGCTCTATGCCCCCGGGGACCGACGCGTGCGTTCACTCAATGGTCTCCTGGCAAGGGTTATCGCTCAACATCTGCTGCCCTTCAACATTGTGGACTGCAATCCATTCCGGCAGATGATGGAGCAGGCCCAACCCAGGTGGCATTTCCCCAGCCGCCATTTCTTTGCCAGGACCTGCGTCCCTGCCCTACACCAGCACATTGTGCAGAATGTATCCCTGTCACTGGATCACACTGTCAGCCACAGGGTACATCTCACAATGGATGCCTGGACCAGCATAAGCTTTACTGCCCATTGGATGTCCCGCCGAGGTGTCGGGGAGGGATCATCAGATGTGGCGGCATCTCAGTTTGTGGTGCAGCCCCGGGGTGTCCAGAAAAGAACTGCTGCTCTCCCTAAAGCTACTGTCTCCACCACTGCTCAGCCCCCCAGCAAGCGTCCCCGTAGCTAAGCAAGTGTGGGGCATGTCCGCTGCCAGGCCGTGCTCCAGCTTGTGAGCTTAGGGGAATGGAGACACACTGGAAATCAGGGGCGGACATATCACCGGTTCAGCTGCACAGGGGCCCAGCGTGTGAGGGGTCCCATTCATACTAGTGAGCGCTTCTGGAAGCGCTCACTAGTATCATACTAGTGAGTGCATCCAGAAGCGCTCACTAGTATGAATGAGCCACCTCTAGTATTCAAGAGAGAAGCGGTGGCGGTGGAGAGAAGCGCTTACTTACCCCTCCGGCTCTGCTTCCTCCCTCCAGCCTGACTGCGTACAGTGCGCACTATGACCTGACGCTGTACGCAGTCAGGTCACGTGACTGTGCAGCGCGGACTGTTGGAGACCAGCAGGGCAGGCACTCACATCAGGACACCCCGGCAGACATAGAGAGCAGTGGAGCAGGAGAGGTAAGTTTTAATGATTTATTTTTAGTCTGATCTGAGGTCTGATGGGCGGGTCCTTCTCATCGATATGGAAGGCCTGAATAAATAATTAACAACTAATATTAGGGGGGTTCTACTGACTCTGGGGTTTCTGAGCAAGTGACATATGGTAGGGGGCCTGAGCAATTGACAAATGGGGTGCCTGCCTATTTTATATACTGGCAGGCATGGGGGGCACTATGGAGGGGGAAGAGCACTATGGAGGGCCCTATCTTGTATACTGGCACACATGGGGGGATATATGGAGGGGGAGGAGCACTATGGAGAGCCCTATCATATATACTGGCACACATGGGGGGCACTATGGAGAAGGGGGAGCACTATGGGGGCATCTACTGGGGACCCTATCTTATATACTGGAACACATGGGGGGCACTATGGAGAAGGGGGGAGATGAACACTATTGGGGTCATTATATAGGGGAATTATACTGGCACACATTATGGGGGCATTTTATACTGGCTCATTGTCAGGCACCATGGGGATAAGCGCCTCGCACTATTGGGGCACGATATAGGAGTATTTTATAGTGGCGCAAATTATAGGGCACTATTGGGACCTTGTCTCAACTGGGGCACTAAGAGGGTTTTTGGGCACACAGTAAGGGGCATTGGCACACATTATGAGGGAACTATGGGGACATTGGCTCTACAGGGGGCACTAAGAGGAGGTATGTTTTATACTGCCACGCAACAGGGCACTTTTATTTTTACTGTAACACATTATAAAGAGAACTTATTACTACCGGGGGCATTATAGTGGGCTTTATTACAGTTGAGGAACTATGATGAACATGAATACTAGTATGAGCACCATGAAAGTGTTCCTTGACGAAGGAGCCCGATAGGCTCTGAAACGCGTCATAAATTTTTTGACTCACGGAGGCTCCAGTACTTTCAACGGTGACGTCACCAGCAGTGGTTTCCCGGGTAACAAAATCATAAGCTCCCTCGCACTGCGCGTGCTTCCGGCTGGGGCAGCGCTGGTGCTAGGAGGTGAGCAAGGCGGACGCTCCCATCCAACAAACATCTATAAAGAAAATAACTTTGTACGAGCGGAAGAAGAGCGTAATAAGGCTGTGAGAGAGAGAGAGGGGAATAAAGTGGGACAAGTATCTAAGAAGGTAACGGACCGTAATAATAAGATTAACATTTGCTTTCACTGTTTATTAATATTTTAGCACCTATAACCAATCCCAACATAGCAGTCATATATATACATTCCTCTACACAATAGGATATTGATAGGCTGATTCTAGCATATCGCCCTCCTTTCTACAGATTCCATCATAATTTAAGGGGGCAGATCTGATAGAATAAGCAAGCCCTATTGGGAATAGCTGTTTAGCTCGTCTACCAGCGCCGGTTTCTTATATCACCCACGGGTGATATATTAGTGATACACGTAGTAGTAATAGTGCATATATTAGTGATACATATAACTTCCCAATTAAGGAGGACAACAGCTCTTTTACAGATTACCGAGCAGCGGAATCTCCCTCTATAGGTAGGCCGACGATTCTAAACAACAGGAGCGCAGGGGGGTCTCTTTTATTTCATATTACTACTACGTGTTGTCTGGTAGATAATTATTTCTAATGGTGGGACTTTGGGGAGCAGTATTACTGTTGGGGGCACCCTGGCACTGTATCAGCTTAGCACAATTATTTTTGGGGAACATTATGTTTACACTATTAGTGTCAGGGACTCTGTTTCCTGGGCACAGTTATGTTTTAGGACACTGTGTGCCAATAATTATTGAAGGGGAACTATCTGTGTGTAACTTGTATAGGGAGCACAGCGGGCACAGTATTGGGGGTTGCAGGATGGGGTGCTCAAAAGGTGGGAGGATGATGGAAAAGTAGGAAACTAAGATGTCTAACAAACTCTGCAGAGAGAAGAGATGGCTGAAAGAAATCATTATGGAGGTCTTGTCTGAAAGAAGAAGATGAGGACAGAGAACATCTACATCAAAGGAGATGTCACTGGATGGAAGAGGTATGTGGTCCTGTATTAGGCTACTTTCACATCTGCGTTAGTGATCCTGTCAGGCTGTTCCAGCAGAGAACAGCCTGCTGGAATTCACTGGATCCAACACTGACTATAATGGGGTACGGCAGAGATCCGGCCACAATCTGGCAAACATACAAAGAATCAGCGGGGACACAAACCGCTGCATGCTGTGGTTTTTGTCAGGCCGATTCCTTGCATTTTCTGCCTGATCAGGTGGCCGGAGCATAGTGCCGCAGGTGTGAAAGTAGCCTTACCCTGTATGCTTTGTATTGCTTTTAGTAATGTTAGGACGGAATAGGTTAGGTTTCGAATTTGGCTTGGGGGGGGGGGGGCCTAGACACATTCTTTGCACAGGAGCCCTCTGTTGTCTGTGTCCGCCCCTGCAGGAAATTATGTTCTGGCCGCCCTCCAGGCTCAGGCGCACAAGTGGCTGACACCCCAAAGGCTCCAGGCAGGTTTAGTTGTCTGTGACAATGGCAGCAACCTCCTCACTGCCCTGCATGCTGGCAGTTTCACACATGTGCCCTGCATGGCTCATGTTCTCAACCTTGTGGTACAGAAGTTCCTACGCACATATCCAAGGTTGAATGACATTGTGTTAAGGGTACGTAGGATTGCTAGCCACTTCCGACGCTCCCAAACCGCCACCGCGTCCCTGTCAAAACTGCTGCAGGACAACAGTCTGCCACCAAAAAGGCTGATTGTGGACAACGTGATGCAGTGGAACTGCACCCTCCTCATGCTGGAGAGGTTGTGGGAGCAGCGACGGGTGGTTAAAGAATACCTGCTGGACCAAGGCACTTCCAGGCCATCCCACCCACTCCCCTATATCACCAATGCGGAGTGGCGGCAGATTCACCAGGTTTGCCATGTGTTGGCCCCATTCGAGCAGGCAACCAAGATGGTTAGAAGGGAGCATGTCATCCTCAATGACATGCTCCCCATAGTGTTCCTGCTGGATAGGACACTAGATTGCGTGCTCGAGGCTGGGGAGAGTGCCTTGGTGGAGAAAGAAGAGGCAACAATGCTCCACCAAGACCAGGCCCAGGACGAGTAGGAGGAGGAGGAAGAATTTTTTGAGGAGTTTGCCAACATCCAGGAGTCTGGGTCTGGTCAGGAGGGAGAGCTGGTGCAGGGGGCACTGTTAGTCCAGTGGTGGGCAGTGGTGGGGCGGCTCACACAGGGAGCAGCAGCAGGAGGACCAAGATGTCATGTCCCAGGCAGCCAAGAAGGGTCACAGCGAGCTGTCCTCTTCCGCATGGCTGCCCACATGCTGTGAAGACTCAGGAGGGATCCCCGGATCAGGAAAACTAAGGAGAGGGATGAGTTTTGGTTGGACACCCTTTTAGACCCTGGTTGCAAGGGGAAACTGGAGCAGTTCATCCCAGCCAGCCGGAGGGAGGCCCGTAAGCAAAACCTGCGGGCCAGTCTGCTCCTCCGGCTGGAGCAGGCAAACTCTTAGCCTCACGCTCCAGTTCTCCCCGCCCATCTCACCCAGCAGGTGGCTGGCCCAAGCAGCTCCAGCCGAGCAGGTGATCTTATGGGTGAGATGAGGTTGTTCTACCACTCTGCGTAATCCAGTTGCAGCAGCAGCAGTCACCACCAGCAGCTGGGCCGCATGGTGGCAGACTAAATGGGGTCCGTCGGTGCTTCCGACAGCATGAGCACCAACGACCCCATGGAGTACTGGGTTGCCAGGCTGGACACCTGCCCTGAGCTCGCTCAGTATGGGCTGGAAGTACTGTCTTGCCCCCCCTCCAGCGTACTGTCTGAGCAGAAATTCAGCGCGGCAGGTGGGGTGGTCACCGACAAGTAGACCCGTCTGTCCACTGACTCCGTGGACAGATTGACATTTATCATAATGAACCTGGATCATAATGTCCTGGATCGGCAGCAACTTCTTGGCCCCCGCCGTCAGTTCCGGGCGCTGAAGGGTCCCTTGTCAATCTCTCTCCTTGGCTCTCCCTCCCAAACTTCGTTGTTTTTTAATTTCTGTATATATTTCTTGATTGTTTTAATTATTTATTTATTTACTTATGGATGAAATTTTTTATATATCTATTTATTGATAACTTTATTTATATATTTCTGTATTGATGATTTTTTAAATGTATTTATTAATTATTTTATTTATGTAATTATTTATTTATGGATGAATTTTTAATATATTTATTTACCGTATTTTTCTCCCTATAAGACACACTCCCCCCCCCCCAAAGGTAAGAGCAAAATGGCAGTGCGTCTTATGGGGCGAATGCTGCCGTTTACACTGATACACCGCTGACCGCATGCTGCACAGTGCGGTCGGAGTTGTATCAGCGAGGAGGGGCTGGGGGCCGGCATCTTGTTTTGTAATGGCAGCGGGGCCCGGTGCAGTCACTGTATTCTATTTCACAGAAAAGACCGGCACATCAAAAGGTCAAGCAGAGAACAGATAAGCGACACGTGTTTCGGCTCTATCATAGAGCCGAAACACGTGTCGCTTATCTGTTCTCTGCTTGACCTTTTGATGCTTGAATAAAGCAGTTTTTCTTCAAATATCCGAGTGCCGGTCTTTTCTGCGAATCAAGTGGGCTGTCTCTCCCTGACTCGAGCACCGGGACCGCTGGAAAGACGAGGAGTGCCGTCCGTACTTCACTATATTGTATTCTATTTCACAGGGTCCCTGCTCACTGTACTAATCGTATCTAACTGCAGGCAATGTTTAACTATTGAATATCTTCAATCCATCAGCCTGTACTTACGTCCATAGCAGGCAGGAGGCAGAAGGCTGGGTGGGCGGGCACTGGCAGCGTAACTCACTACATCACGCGCCTGCTCCGCCAACTTTATGAATGAAGCAGGAGGCTCGGGCGCGTGACGTAGTTACACTGCTAGTGCCCGCCCACCCAGCCTCCTGCCTGCTATGGACTTAAGTACAGGCTTCTGAATTGAAGATATTCTATATTTAAACATTGCCTGCAGTTAGATACGATTAGTACAGTGAGCGGGGCCCGGTACAATAGAATACAATGACTGCACTGGGCCCCGCTACCATTACAAAACTACTGTAGATGCCAGCCCCCACCCCCTGTATTTGGGGTAATTCAAGATACACAGGGACACTGTTATGGGGGGGATCTGTGGATGACACATAGCATAAGATGCTATTTATCTGTGATCCACAGATCCCCCCTATAGCAGTCATGCCATCCACAGATGCCCAATTACAATTGTCATCCACAGACGCCCCCATAACAGTGCCTTCCACAGGCGCTCCTAACAGTGTCAGCCACATACCCCCATAACAGTGTCAGCCACAGATCCCCCATAATAGTGTCAGCCACAGACCCCTATAACAGTGCCATCCACAGACCCCCATAACAGTGTCATCCACAGACGTTCATAACAGTGTCAGCCATAGACTCCCATAACAGTGAGATCCACAGATCCCCCATAACAGTGCGTCATCCACAGATCCCCCATAATAGTGTCATTCACAGGCTACCATTAGTTCAAAGCCCACCAACAGCACACCTTTTGGTTCAAAAAATATATCTTCTTATTTTCCTCCTCAAAAACCTAGGTCTTATGGGCCGGTGCATCTTATAGGGCGAAAAATACAGTATTTATTGATGAATTTATTTATGTATTTATTGTTAAATTTTTTTATGTATTTATTTATTGATAACTTTATTTATATATTTCTCTATTATTGAATTTCTTTACATATTTTTTGGCGACCAATTTTTTTTTTTGAATAACGGGCACTAGAACAGTAGTGCATAAAAATTAGTAGGAACATTATATCTTAAATATCAATGGAACTTTGCCACATTGGCTTTTTGTGTCGAATAACTTGATTCAATTGATTAATCATTTCAGCCCTAGTATATTGTAACCCTTATTCCTCTGTGTGATCTCTAGACACTGCCCTCCATACTTAAACCATATTGGAAAATAGACCTCTCAGATACCAATTGGCACACAGCGCTCCACACACTGCCCTCATCGATCTGCTCTCAGTTTCTATATCCGATACATCGAGCCTAGAGAAGAACACTGCGGTAACGCAGCCTGCTGCACTGTGTGCTGATTCCTCCAAGCCAGAGGGCAGCAGGACTGGCGTGGTTTAGCAGCTGCTCTCTCATCCTCTTTTTGTCTGTGAAGAGTCATGGTTAGCAATGCTCGCACAGCCCATACATGATGAGCGCCACACACACTCCGGGCCATCTGCAGCACCCAGCCGTCCTCTTCCCATCAGAGCACAGAAGCCAGTCAGTAACCAGCTTGCTTCAGCCCGTGAGTGGAAGAGTGCCCGACTCTGCGGCCGGGATCAGTACCCCGCCCCTCGGTGATGACTCGGTGACTCTGTGTCACGGTCCCTGGCTGCTAGCGGGGTCTTTGGCGGCTGCCTTCAGTGCGCAGCCCAGATCTTCGATCGCAGGTCATGCTGCTGAATATACCTTTAGCTGCGAGACTTGGCTACACACGGGGGGGTAGTGTCACACAGCCTGGGGCAGACTTCAACAGGAAGGGGCTGACAGGCATCGGGAAGAACCTACACTGTCATCCAGCAGAGCGGAGTTTGTAGTCTGTTTTAAAAGGCAAAATGTGTTCTTGAGTTACATTAAACTGCCGTTAAACTTACCCCACAAAACGAATGCAGCTGTGCTTCATCTTTGTGGACTTGACATAAAAACTCAGATCCTGTAGGTTCAAGAAAAACGTACAGTAATCTGGTCCTCTACAATGAAGATGTCTGGAGGGCGAGAACATTAACGGTGTTCACCTGAGGTTAGGTCATGTGATATTTTTCTAGAGACGTTCGATACGGACGCGGCGTTACATAATATGTCGAATTTTATTTTTTTCCGTATTTTTTCCAATTTTTATATAACTCTTTTTGGGAAAAAAACGCTTTATTTTTCTAATTGAATTTTTTTTTTTTAAGAAACCTTTCATTTATTTTTTATTTTTTATTCTGTTTATTTATTTATTTTTTTAACTTTTATTGTCATCTTTTGTTGCAAAAATAAAGTATACAAACATTATAATTGTATCTTTTTTGCATAGTTTACATATATGAGTAGTAAACATATATTATACTAATGTTTAGTCTTTGTAAAACAAAGTGAAAAGGTTATAATAAAGTAACAAAGGTCATATAATAATAGTAATTGGTCACTTTAAAGGACCCTTTTACATCACCGGGTACACATTGAAGGATATCTATATATCAATAAAATATCAAGCTTAGGAAAGCTAATAAGATTTGGTACATTTATAGGTTTACTGTGTTGTATTTGCATGATAACCATACATCCCATCTATTTCTGAAGTCTGTGCTAGTACCTAAAGAAGAAGCGATCATGGACTCATACCAGCAACAATTATTTATCTCCTGAATTATTCTAGGCATAGATGGAATGCTCGAAGATCTCCAGTTGCAAATTATTTGTTCTCTTGCTGTCGTGATAATGTGGAATATTATAGTTTTGTGAAATACCGAAAATTGATTCGGGTTTAGGTTCAATAAAGCTAGGGGAGCTTCGAGTATGAGAGGGAAGCCACACACAAAGGAGATTAACCTCCCTATTTTTCTCCAAAAACTCAAGATCTTCGGGCATCCCTACCAGATATGCTTGAAGGTTCCCTTTTCCCGACATCTCCAGCATATATCAGAGGTATCACTAAATAAAGAAACCTTATATGGAACCAGAAACCACTGATAGAACAATTTCCTTGATATCGCAACATGGTTTGAACATCTGGATATTTTCGAAATTATTTCAAATGCTTCTTGCCAGCTGTTGTCTGTTATAGTGATATTAAGCATGGTTTCCCATTTGGCTTTATATTTTGCTAGGGGATCAGAGCCAGATTGTATAAGAATCTGGTAACAATGTGATATTCCCTTTTTGGTATTAGGCGCTAGGGAGTGAGTAAGCCACTTTTCCAATGGGTAGTTGGAAGGTCCATTAGACCATGCTATTTTAGCTAGTGCATGTCTGATCTGTAGGTATGAGAAAACCTCTGATTGGGGCAAGGTAAATTTATTTTGTAGGTTTTCAATAGTGATGAGCGGCAGGTGGCATATTCGATTTCGACGAAATTCGCGAATATTCGATAGAATATTAGTTTTATATTCGTCGAAATCGAATATTCGTCATTATTCTTGTTATCGCGATTAATATGCGATTTAAATAATCGAATTTCGATTTTAACTTAAAGGCTACTCTCCTATTGAAATAGCAATGCGATTAATTCAAGTTATAATAATCGAATTTCGATTTTAACTTAGCACTGCTATATTCCATATTAGGCTAGAATTAACAAATATGGAATATAGCAGTGCTAAGTTAAAATCGAAATTCGATTATTATAACGAATTAATCGCATTGCTATTTCAATAGGAGAGTAGCCTTTAAGTTAAAATCGAAATTCGATTATTCTAACTTGAAATAATCGAATTGCGATTTCAACTTGGACCTGGTTTACTATGGTTGGCTTGGTAGAATTAGCGAATATGACGAATATATTCGTTATATTCCACAAAACGAAGATAACAAAGTATTCTGCATCTTCGTTTTAGCTACCTATTCATCAACTTCGCTAATTCTAGCAATCATATAGGAAAGTTTACTATAGAGACAGCTAAGTTTAATTCGCTATGCGATTATATGACTGCTTTAAAAAAAAAAATAGAATAATTATAATACCTGATAATTATTATAATTATTCTATTTATAAAAAAAAAGCAAAGTAATATAATCGCATAGCGAATTAAACTTAGCTGTCTGTATAGTAAACTTTCCTATATGATTGCTAGAATTAGCGAAGTTGATGAATAGGTAGCTAAAACGAAGATGCAGAATACTTCGTTATCTTCGTTTTGCGGAATATGACGAACACATTCGTTATATTTGTTTTGTGGAATATGACGAATACATTCGTCATATTCGCTAATTCTACCAAGCCAACCATAGTAAACCAGATCCAAGTGGAAATCGCAATTCGATTAATTCAAGTTATAATAATCGAATTTCGATTTTAACTTAGCACTGCTATATTCCATATTAGGCTAGAATTAACGAATATGGAATATAGCAGTGCTAAGTTAAAATCGAAATTCGATTATTATAACTTGAAATAATCGCATTGCTATTTCAATAGGAGAGTAGCCTTTAAGTTAAAATCGAAATTCGATTATTATAACTTGAAAAAATCGAATTGCGATTTCAACGTAATTCTCAAATCCGACAGTACATTCTAGTATATGGAGACGTTCCCATGGTGATGGGGACGCTCCATGAGCACGGAAGTCGGCAGAAGCGGCAACGGGCACTGACTGGAGCAGCCAGGAAGCCAGGAATCCAAAGGACAGGTAAGAACAACTTTAGGGAAGTGGGAAAGAAAAAAATATAACAATAAAAAAAAAACTTTAAAAAAAAAGAATATTCGAAATATCGAATTTATATCACTATATTCGAAATATTCGCGAATTAGCGAAGTGACGATATTTGCGAAAAAAAATTGATATTCGAATATTCGCGCTCAACACTAGTTTTCAAAGCTAATGCACTTATTGTTCATAACTAGGTCAGAAATATTTTTGATTCCCTTAGCTTTCCATATGGTTAGGTTGATGTTCGGTATATGAGCTTCAAATAGGTCTATTTCCTCATTTGATGTGATCATGGGAAACAAGTTGCGTAAGACCACCATTTTCCACCATGAGTCCACGATCGTTCATATGGTTGGATGAGAGAAGGTTAGTGGTGTATAAAATAATGAGGATGCTTTAAGTAATGAGGATATTCTATCCTTGCCCAACAAGAGTGTTTCTATATTAACCCAATGCTTATGAGTATTTCTGAGCCAAAGGGGTTTTAGTTGATCTAGTATGACGGCATGATAATAGTAGCTTATAAAGGGACAGCCCGTACCGCCCATTTTTATCTCTTTATAGAGAATCTCTGCTCTAACTCTTGGTTTTTTGTTATTCCATATGAATTTCATTAAAGCAGATTGGATCTTTTTTTTTAAAAGTAATCGGCAAATAAATCAGGACGTTTCTGAATAAATAAAGTACTTTTGGGATAATCAACATTTTGATGGCTGCTATTTTGCCAAACCATGAAACCCCTCCAGTTCTAAATTCTGCCAGTTCCTTTTTAATTTCTGAAATAAGATGGGAGTAATTGAAATCAAAAAGTTTATGTACTGGATAGCAAAGTTTTATTCCCAGATATGAGATGGTTGTGGTTTCCCATTTAAAGGGGTAAACTGTTTTCAGTTGTGATTGAATATTAAGTGGAAGGCCCATATTGAGAATGGATTATTTGGATTGGTTCATTTTATAATATGACACATTGCTGAAATTGACGAGAACCTTATTTATCGCTGGGAGAGAATCCATTGGATCTTTGCATATGAGTAAAATATCATCTGCAAAAAGTCAGATTTTGTGGGAAGTTTGACCAATTTGGATACCATGTATTTGGGGGTCATTCCTAATTATTTCGGCTAGTGGTTCGATAACAAGAGCAAATATCATCGGAGAAAAGGGACAGCCCTGTCGAGTGCCATTTGTGATCTCAAAGCGTTGGGAGAGGAAACCTGATGAGAGTACAGATGCTGATGGGGTAGAGTATAGCGCTGTTTATTTTTTGTCCCCATCTAGGACTTCAACTTTTGGGGGTCTGATCCCCTTTACAATGCATTACAATACTGACTCACCAAGCAGTACATTTACATCACTGGGATTTAGGTCACGTCCAGATCTGACGTACGGTACATGTACAGTACATCATCAGGCGTTAAGGAGTTTAGTGTGTGATGTATCTAATGTAATAATGTTGTATGGGGCCTTTTACTGGAATACAGAATGATGATTGCAGTTTATGTACAGTACAGACCAAAAGTTTGGACACACCTTCTCATTCAAAGAGTTTTCTATATTTTCATGACTATGAAAATTGTAGATTCACACTGAAGGCATCAAAACTATGAATTAACACATGTGGAATTATATACATAACAAACAAGTGTGAAACAACAGAGAATATGTCACATTCTAGGTTCTTCAAAGTAGCCACCTTTTGCTTTGATTACTGCTTTCCACACTCTTGGCATTCTCTTGATGAGCTTCAAGAGGTAGTCCCCTGAAATGGTTTTCACTTCACAGGTGTGCCCTGTCAGGTTTAAGAAGTGGGATTTCTTGCCTTATAGATGGGGTTGGGACCATCAGTGGCGTTGAGGAGAAGTCAGGTGGATACACAGCTGATAGTCCTACTGAATAGACTGTTAGAATTTGTATTATGGCAAGAAAAAAGCAGCAAAGTAAAGAAAAACGAGTGGCCATCATTACTTTAAGAAATTAAGGTCAGTCAGTCAGCCGAAAAATTGGGAAAACTTTGAAAGTAAGGGCTATTTGACCATGAAGGAGAGTGATGGGGTGCTGCGCCAGATGACCTGGCCTCCACAGTCACCGGACCTGAGCCCAATCGAGATGGTTTGGGGTGAGCTGGACCGCAGAGTGAAGGCAAAAGGGCCGACAAGTGCTAAGCATCTCTGGAAACTCCTTTAAGACTGTTGGAAGACCATTTCAGGGGACTACCTCTTGAAGCTCATCAAGAGAATGCCAAGAGTGTGGAAAGCAGTAATCAAAGCAAAAGGTGGCTACTTTGAAGAACCTAGAATGTGACATATTCTCTGTTGTTTCACACTTGTTTGTTATGTATATAATTCCACATGTGTTAATTCATAGTTTTGATGCCTTCATAGTCATGAAAATAAAGAAAACTCTTTGAATGAGAAGGTGTGTCCAAACTTTTGGTCTGTTCTGTATATGCCGCAGGGAAATGATGAAATGGAGATTTGATCAAATCCCTAAGATGAAAATGGAGATTTGATCAAATCCCTTAGGGAAATGATGAAAATGGATATTTGATCAAATCCCTAAGGGAGATGATCAATTCACAGAAGATATTTAAAATAACATCTCTGTGGGGTGAATTCCTTAAAGAAAGTAAGTGATTTGGTTCAAATCCCTTAACATAGAAACATAGGATGTGTCTGCAGATACGAACCATTTGGCCCATCTAGTCTGCCCAATATACTGAATACTATGAATAGCCTATCCCATGCATGCTTAAACTCCTTCACTGTATTTGCAGCTATCACTTCTGCAGGGGTACTGTTTTAGTGAAAAGATTAAATAAACAAGTAATGAGTCCTGGAAAAAAAAAGAAAGCAGTCGAAGGACCTTTGATTACCTCATAGACATGTGACCAGTAATGTGACCAGTAATATTGCTATGTTACTGGTCACATGGTGATGATGTCATCAAAGGTCCTTTATCCCATAGCTCTCACAGTTCGCTGATAAAAGGCCCTAGCGATAAAAGGCCCTAGCGACGCCCCTCATTCTATATACTATTCTGGCAGGGGGAACACAGCCAGGAATATTTCTGTGGGGGCACACTCCTGGTTGTGTTTCAATGACTATTGTTGTATTACCTACTCTACATTTATTAATGCATGCTTTACTAAATAAATGCTTTTAATATCTAAACAATATTATTTCATATTATTATTATATTATCAAAAATATTAAACTTTTCACTAAAACAGTTAAGGGATTTGATGATCAAATCACTTACTTTCTTTAGGAAACATCATCTTCTGTGAATTGATCATCTCCCTTAGGGATTTGATCAAATCTCCATTTTCATCATTTCCCTGCGACATATATATATACACACACACACACACATATATATATATTTCCCTGTATTTAGCACCATCCATCTTTCCCTCAACTCTGACCAGTTTCCCAGTCCCGGCTGCTGAAAAACATCCCCACAGCATAATGCTGCCACCACCATGTTTCACTGTGGGGATGGTGTTCTTTGGGTGATATGAAGTGTTAGGTTTGCGTCAGACATAGCGTTTTCTTTGATGGCCGAAAATTTCAATTTTTAGTCTCATCAGACCAGAGCACCTTCCTCCATACATTTTGGGAGTCTCCCACATGCCTTTTCGCAAACTCACAATGTGCCTTATTGTTTTTAGCTGAAAGTAATGGCTTTCTTCTGGCCAATCTGGCATAAAGACCAACTCTATGGAGCGTACGGCTTATTGTCGTTCTATGTAAAGATACTCCAGTCTCTGCTGTGGAACTCAAAAGCTCCTCCACGGTTACCTCAGGTCTCTGTGCTGCCTCTTGAATTAATGCCCTCCTTGCCCGGTCCGTGAGTTTTGGTGGGCTTCCTTCTCTTGGCAGGTTTGCTGTTGTGCCATGTTCTTTCCATTTGGTTATGAAAGATTTGATAGTGGTCCTGGGGATCATCAAAGATTTGGATATTTTTTTTATAACCGAACCCTGACTTGTACTTCTCAACAACATTGTCCCTTACTTGTTTGGAGTTCCTTGGTCTTCATGGCAGTGTTTTTCTTAGTGATGCCTCTTGCTTAGGTGCTGTAGTTTGGGGCCTTTCAAAAAAGGTGTGTATATGTAATGACAGATCATGTGACACTTAGATTGCACACAGGTAGACATCATTTCACTAATCATATGACTTCTGAAGGTAATTGGTTGCACCAGAGCTTTTTATGGGCTTCCTAAAAAAAGGGGTGAATACATACGCACATGCCAATTTTCTCTTTTCTATTTCTAAACAATAGTTTTATGTATATACTTCACCAACTTAGACTACTGTGTTCTGATCCATCACATAAAATTCTGATTAACAAAACATTGAGCCTAAGGCTGTAATGTAACAAAATACAAAAAAGGTCAAGGGGGGGGGGGGGGGGTGAATGCTTTTGTAAGGCACTGTATATATACTCATGGCGAGGTAGAGATGTATTTATGATGTAACTGGCTGATTTGCTACATGTCACACTAGTTAATAAGTAATCATTGCAGAGTGTTGGAGAGAGATACAAAAGTAATGTAAGCATTGTACCCGGGCATTTTCTGTCTTGGATATCTCTGATCCGATCCGAGTTCCAACGTTTCAAATAGGACCATTTTTTCAATACGGCCATCCGAGGGTGATTGACCTTAAATTTTCTTTTCAGCTCAGACAGGATCTCACTCACAATGACCTGCTTCTATGCGTGGTCGTAGCCCCGCTCCAACATGCGCTGCAGGATATAGCCGCAAGCGCATAATCCCCAATTTTTTTTATACAAGTATTGAAAATATTTTCCTCAGCAAAACATCAAAAACTATTTAAGTCTTTGAAGGTGAAATATTAGATTTAATGTTACCGTTATAAGATCAGATTTTATTGAGATTGTATGTGTGTGGGGTCTGAGCAATCGGATATTGGCCAGCTGAGCAGAGATGTACCTGTCTAGTGAAGTGACGGTACTGTATGGGGTGTACAGATGGTTTGCCACCCCGTGGTGCATGGGTAACACTAAATGAACCAGCAAATACTGGTGGTCAGACAAAGAAAGCTTCTCCTGAGTCCTGAGCAACAGGACACAAACTCTAATCTATAGACTGTGTTTGTGTGTACACACACACACACAAACACAGTCTATAGATTAGAGTTGGGGGGGTTTATAGTTTGTGGCAGGAAAATGGATGTGCACATATTTCCCTGCTGTCCATTCATACATGCTGCTAACATAGTTCTGTGTTGTCACAATACTTAGTGCACCAATCAGTAATATCTACTTAGACCTGATGAAATGTTAAGTTGCATGTATTGCAAAAAAACATTTGCATCATAAGTGGTGTTTTTTGCAAACCCGAATATTTTATAACACTCTATCTGAATATCAAGCGATTGTTCTGACATGCATGTGAAATGTAATCAAATACACTGCTGTAATGTCAAATTACTTACAGTGATCATTAGTTCTTCCTCACTGTCGCGAAAATTGCTTCCCATCATCTTTTCCAATCTTCTCAAACTTCGGGTAGTTTGAAAACCGTTGCGGAATTAGGCCATGCCCCTTGCGCATGTGCATTAATAAAAATTTTGTGTACGAAGATAGCAAATTTGCGAATTCACAAATATATGACGAATATTCATCTATATATTCGCTAAATATCGCAAAATCGAATATTGCCCCTGCCGCTCTACACAAAATTTATGCTTTAAGCATTCAGAAAACTTTGCATTAAAGGTCATCTGACAGCAGATTTGTTCCATGTGTGCTTGGCAACTAAAGGCATCTGTGTTGGTCCCATTTAAAAAAGTTTTAATAAATGCAAATGAGCCTCTAGGAGCAAGGGGGTGTTGCCTTTACACCGTTAGGCTCTGCTCTCTCCACAACTGCCATGCCCTGGGAACTTTGAGAGGGCATGACAGCTGCCTGGCTCTGTCAATCAAAATAAAGAGGGAATGGATGTTGCAGAGAGAGAGTGAACCCTCTAGGTGTAACAGCCCCTCATTTTTCTTAAGTTGCCAAGCATACACACTAGCAGCCCAGCTAGTTTCATAGGTACAAATATAAACTTTGCAGAGATATAAACTTTGTTTTTAGCTGCGGCAGTCTCTTTGCCTGTGTGCAGTCTCTTTGCCTGTGTGTGTTCTGTCTAATTCAGCTCTTGCTCACTTCTCCCTCTCAACAAACTTGTATTGAAATGTGTAATCTGATCCTTGAGTGAGCTGCTCTGTCTTGGATGGCTTCAAGTCAAATTTCACAGAGAAAAGCAGTTAACAATGGTGGGGGAAAGAGAGGAGAGGTAAACATTTGATAACAGGAGAACTAGACATTTCTCTCTGACAAATATATTACAAAAGTTTCTTACAGTCATGTGTACTGTTGATTTATGCAAATTGTATGAAAACTTAGTGAACATTTAAAATAGTATTAATATAGTAAAATTCACAGATTATACCTTATAAAGTAATACTACAGCATTTAGAAGGCATTTTAAATAAGCTTTTTGTGCATTTCAGATCCCCGTTAATCACAAAGCGTCAGTCACCTTTCAGATCTCACTCTACATATTTAGTGGCACTTCACCCCACCAGTGAAGGAACCACAAATCTTGAAGGCATTCTGTCACTCCAATGATCAGTTTTATAGTAAGCATAGCATCATGCAGGGTAGGTGACCTAAAACATAGCCATACTTTACTTCTAAAAATCTAATCCTCAAGTTCAGAAAAATGATTCTTTATATTTTTATGCAAATAATTAGAGATGGCCTTGCGGTTCACCGGCGGTCGTTTCGCTGTGAATTTTGCTAGTTCGCGATGTCTGCCGGTGCCATATTCTTTTACATTGTGAAGAACTTTGACCCATGACACATCCATCAGGTGGTACAGGACAGCCAATTGAGACATTTCAGCACATGGACATACCCCCTACCTTATAAATAAACACATTTTATATTCAGTCTTTTACCAGTGTAGGGAGAGGTTGCTGTGTGGAGCAGGAACAGACTGTTAGGGACACCAAACGCTAGCTAATAGGGCCACAAAAGTCCTTTTAATTACTGGTATAGGTGTGCTATCGATAGGTGTGACTTAATGAGGGGAGTGATATACTTATAATATACTTTCTAACATAAAAAGTATATTATAGTGCATTTGTATAATGCAGCAGTTGCATGCGGTTCTGCTGCGATACTGCAGCTATACAGAGGGGCAAATGCTCTTGGAACAAATAAATTTAACTGGTGTGATATACCAGTTGCTCTTCATGTACCCCTATATACCAGTTGCCCCCCCCCCCAAAAAAAAAAGTGATTGAGGCAGGGGTGTTATATACCAATAATATACTTTCTATATAGTGCATTTGGGTAGTGCAGCATTTGTTTGCGGTTTTGCTGCGTTACAGCAGCTACACAGAATGACAAACGCTATTGGAACAAATAATTTCTACTGGTGTGATATACCAGTTGCACCCCTAAAAAAAGTGATTGAGGCAGGGGTGTTATATACGGGCATACACGGACTGGAGGGCAGTCTGGAAGGGCCTTAGGTCTGCGACTAACTACAAACCCCCCCCCCCCCGGTGCTCACTACCCCCTGTCAGGCACTGATAAAGGAGCTGGGCAGGTTCTACTGCAGATTCGAGACCTCGACTGAGGTGGGTGTAACTCGGCTAATGTCCCCCAGAGTGGGCACCCCAGTCCCTGCTGCCACATTATCTTGCCCGTTCGCTGACTCCCCTACAGTGAATGTGACCACGGTTCGCACCCTGCTGTCCAAGCTAAATGCGAGGAAAGCCCCAGGTCCCGATAGTGTCTCTCCTGCGTGCCTGAAATACTGCTCAGGCCAACTGGCCCTGGCCCTCACCCCAATGTTTGACAGATCTCTTAAGGAGGGACATATCCCCAGCTGCTGTAAGAACTCAACTATCATCCCTGTGCCGAAGAAACAGGGCGTTTCTGATCTAAACAACTTCCGGCCCGTGGCTCTGACTTCGGTGGTCATGAAGACCCTAAAAAAGGTGGTCCTCTCCATTCTGAAGCTCGCCACTATGGACCGGCTGGACTCTCTGCAATTCGCCTACAGGGCAAACAGATCCACTGACGATGCGATTAACATGTGTCTAGAGTATGTCACTGAACACCTTGACAAACCCAACACATACGCGAGAATCCTCCTTCTAGACTTCAGCTCGGCTTTTAATACCATCTCCCCCAGCATCCTGCAGAGGAACCTCACGGCGCTTGATGTCGACCCAACACTACGACATTGGATCATGGACTTCCACACTAACAGGTCCCAGGTCATCAGATTAGGCAATCTGTCCTCCAAACCGAGGGTCACCAACACTGGCGCCCCTCAGGGATGTGTACTATCGCCGTTCCTGTTCTCTCTGTACACGAACAAGTGGAGATCGGCTGAGGCCTCGGTTAAAGTCATCAAGTTCGCAGATGACACCACACTCGTGGGCCTGATTAGCGACAACGATGAGCAGGCCTACAGTAAGGAAATCGACAGGGTCAGCAACTAGTGCGGCATGCACAATCTGGTCCTAAACACCACAAAGACGGTCGAGCTGGTCATTGACTTCAGGAAGAGAAGGGCAAATCCGCCCCCGACCTAAATTGGCGGATCTGAAGTTGCAAGGCTACCCAGCGCCTGCCTCCTAGGCACGACAATCTCTGAGGACCTATCCTGGCGTCCCAACATCTCGTTCGGCATAGCACAGGACCTACTGACGCCCTTCTACTCCTGCACCATCGAGTCGGTCCTGTGCTAGTCTCTCCTGGTTTGGTATGCCGGCTCATCATCCAGTGACAAGCGCTAACTACAAAGGGTCATCAGCTCGGCGGAGATAACTACCCGACTGCCACTACCACCCCTTGACTCTATCTTCTTCGACAGACTGCGCTCCAGGGCTCTAAAAATATCCAATGACCACTCCCATCCGGGCCATCATCTCTTCAGACATCTAAAGTCTGGCCGCAGGTATCAGGTCATCCCTGCAATGACATCGAGGAGGCTGAACACTTTCTTCCCAACGGCCGTCAGACTGCTGAACTCACCACGCCCCATCACCTGCTCATAATCCCTCGCCCCTGCTGTGTCCATCGCAGAACCTTACCCCCCCCCGTGTTCCCCACTGCCTCTTGTCAACCACTAGTACTATGCCTGTACCTGTGCCTAACCCAATTCCGGGCATGATCGATTGTGTCGTGTTTGGCGAATAAAGCTGATTCTGATAAACCAATAATATACTTTCTATATAGTATATTTGGACATGCAGCATTTGTTTTCAGTTTTGCTGCGTTATCGCAGCTACACAGAGTGACAAACGCTATTGGAACAAATAATTTCAACTGATGTGATATACCAGTTCCCCCCCCCCAAAAAAAGTGATTCAGGAAGGTGTGTTATATACCAATAAAATAATTTCTATATAGTGCATTTGGGTAGTGCAGCATTTGTTTGAGGTTTTGCTCCGTTGCCGCAGCTAAACAGAGTGACAAACGCTATTGGAATAAATAATTTCAACTGGTGTGATATACCAGTTGCCCCCCGCCCAAAAAAAAAAAACGGATTGAAGCAGGGGTGTTATATACCAATAATATACTTTCTACATAGTGCATTTGGGTAGTGCAACATTTGTATGCGGTTTTGCTGCGTTACCGCAGCTACACAGAGTGACAAACACTATTGGAACAAATAATTTCTACTGGTGTGATATACCAGTTGCACCACAGAAAAACTGATTAAGGCAGAGGTGTATATCTTCTTCCACAAATACTGCTATAGGCACTTTTGTCACAGGGTCATTTTGAAAATGACAGGAAGAGGAAGAGGCAGGCCATTCCGCAGGGGTGGTAGTGGTCGGCGGGTGCACCAGGCCGGAGCCTAAGTGGGAAGTTGCAGAAGTAGCGTGTAATTACTGAACAAGGATGCACCCGACTTGGTTGAGTGGCTCACTCAGCCTTTTGCTTCTGCACCCTCCTCATCCTCTCTATCTGCACTCTCTTCACTCTCTGCTGTGTGCACCCCCAAAGACACCATCACCACAACCACCATTTCCCCTCCGCTCGAGTCTGAGGAATTATTTTCCCATCCATTTCAAGACCTTACCGATGCGCATGCCATTCTTGGCATCGGTTCAGGAAGAGAAGGTATGAACGGTCGCCACCCAGCAGTCTGACAACAGTACCCAGATCAGTCCAAGGAGAGTGGTCCCCGCTGTTGCTGCCTACTCCAAGATCTCTAATGTCAGTGGTGGTGAAGGTGACAATTATTACGTGTTGATAGACGTCATGTGGGTGCCCACAAGAGAGGAAGAAGAGGGGTGTTCAGAGGGCGAGACGGAGCAGCAGATAGGGAGGAGAAGGAGGAGAAGCAGGCAGAACTTACAGTGCACAGGAGGCAAAAAGCAGACTGCTAACGTATCTGGAATAAGCCATCCACCATGCATGTCACATCTGGCGCTCCCAGGACGCTGACAACATGGCTCCGCAGAGTGGGCTTTTTTTTAAAGTGTCCTGGCTGGCAATAGTGTTGCCATCTGCAGCCTTTGCTGTCAGCGCATAAGTCGCGGTATGCCCAACACTCACCTAGGGATGACCGCCTTAAGAAGGCACCTGGCCTCCCATCACAGAACCCACAAAGACACACTCTCGGCTCTCTACGTCCTGCCTCTTCTCCTTTCTCCTCCCATTTGTCCTCCACTCCACCTTCCACCGTGCCGTCGTCACGTTCAACTGGCTAAAGGCAAGTTTCTGTGGTCCAAATGTTCAAAAGATGATGTCGCCGGATAACCCTCTTGCCCAACGGCTGACCACTGGCTTGCTGGAACTGCTAGCCCGCCAACTACAGCCATAGAAACTGGTGGACTCGGAGGCCTTTAGAAAATTTGTGGCCATTGGAACACCGCAATGCAAGGCCCCGGAAGAAAATATTTCTCCCAGAAGGACAACCCGTAGCTATATGGCCACGATCAGTGGCAAGTGAATGTGTCTCTGGCACACATTGTCGGTGCCAATATACATCTGACCACAGACACGTGGTCTAGAAAACACAGGCAGGGTAGATACATAACTTTTACTTCCCACTGGGTGAACCTTCTGATGGCCGTCAAGCATGCAACCCGTGGCACCCGTGTGGATTTGGTGCTACCGCCACGGATTGCATGCAGGCCTGCCTCTTCTTCTCCTCCTCCTACTCCATCCTCCCTTCTCCTCCTCCTTTTCCACTGCTACCGCCTCTTCCACTGCACCCCCTAAGCTCCCCAGAACCTATTCGATGTGCCAGGTGAGACGTTGCCATGCTGTGCTGCGGCTGTTGTGCCTGGATGCCAAGAGCCACACCGGTCCTGCACTCCTTTCAGCTTTGCGGTCAGAAGCTAACCCCGCTCAATTTGACAGTTGTTAAAGTGGTGTGCGACAACGGTGCCAATCTGCTGAGCAAGCTGAAACAGTGCAAAATTACACACGTGCCGTGCATGGCACACATCCCTAGCTTGTGCAGTGATTCGTTGCCAAATACCCCAGGGTCCAGGACGTCTTGCGGCAGGCCATAAATATCTCTGGACATTACACGGCCGTGGCTCGTCTTGCTGACGTTCAGCGGCGACACCACCTGCCCATCAAACATCTGATTTGTGATAGACTGCTCCAGCAGAAACGTGATGTTGATGTTAACGACTACCTGTACGAACTCTGCGGCAGGACAGGTTCTGGGGAGCTTGTTTTTTTTTCAAAGCGCCAGTGGCTGACAGACTTCTGCGCCCATTTGATGAGATCACCAAACTGGTCAGTCGCAGCCAGGGCACCATCGGTGACATCGTACCTTACGCCTTTTTTTTTGGAGCGTGTATTGCGTCGTGTCATTGATCAAGCCATCGAGAAGCAGGAGCAAGAAGATGAGGAAGTCACAATGCTGGATGAATTCCCAGGGGGGCTTCTCCATCTGAGACAAGTCAACAGGAGTCTGAAGAGGAGTTAGAGGAGGATGGTACCGGGGCGGAGGAGGAGCAAGAAGAGCATGCTTTAAACTTTTCTGAGATCTCTGGTGTTTTCCATGGCTGGGGGGAGGAGACAGAGGACGACATTATCCTGGAAGATGACCAGGAGCCAGGCCACTCCACCGCTTTCAGTTTAGTGCTTCATGCTCTAGTGTTTGAAGAGGGACCCCCATATAAAAAGCATAAAGGGCAAGGACCAGTGCTGGGTGGCAACGTACTTAGACCCCATGTACAAACACAAAATGGCGGACATGTTACCAGCATCACAGAGGGCTGTCAGAAAGCAGCACTTCCAGGCCTTGCATTGAGAAATGCTGAATTCTTCTTTTGCGGATCCTGGCAGAGGAATTTACACTCAGAGAGAAACAGTTGCGGGTACCAATCCAACAGCGCATGCAAGAAGCAGACGGTTTGAAGATGTGTTGGTCACTTCAGATACTTCAGATATGAGATCATTCTTGCAGCCAACCCTCCTGTTAACGGCCGATGTGGACGCGTGAGAAGCGAGAAACCCCTGGCTACTGGGTGTGCGGGCTTGACTTGTGGCCAGAGCTGGCACAATTTGCCATGGAACTCTTGGCTTGTATCTCATCCAGTGTCCTGCCCGAAAGGACGTTTAGCGCAGCAGGGGCGATCGTGACCGATAAGCGCACTCGCCTAGCTCACAACAGTGTGGACTACCTCACATTTGTAAAAATGAATGAGGCATGGATCTCGGAGGAATTCACCACATGGAACGACCATGTTTAATTGAATTTCCTCATGACAGCCCACAAATATCTGCCACCACCCAGAACAAATAATGGTCCCTGTCTTATGTAAATACAGCGGCATAAAAGGCCTTTTCTGTTTGGTGAATTCCTAATGTTTTGGGCCTCGGAGGAATTCAACACCTGTGACAACCACGTGTTTCAACTATTTACCTAAATCAAGGAAACCCCAGCCACCACCAAACATCAGAAAATCCTGAGTGTATCCGAAGGAAGAAAAGGTGCACCCACCCATCACCCAGGGTTTAGGCATCATGTACTACAACCATCCTCATTGCTTTATTCTGAAGATCAGAGGATGCCAGCACATCAAACCTCCACAGTTCAGTAAGTGATGGCAAACCAATATAGCAAAACGTCCTTTTTTTTGTTCCATTTTTTAACAGATAAATTACTTTATTCATGTACCAGAGCATTGTCATCTCAGATAGATAGTACAATCAATACAGAAGTATTATTTTGTATGATGTTTTCAGTGCTTCCAGTAGATCACCATGAGACTGGTGCTAGTCCCAGTGGTCACTACTTGCCAATCCATTAAATGTCTTTGTTCCGTTTGTCCCTTGAAATTAATATTACATTGCTATACAGGGCAATAGATACTGTAGTTTGTGGAATTGATTTTCTGCTGTATGCTTAGAAATTGTACTTCTGCACACCCCTACATACTCAATACATGAAAATGTAATAACTAATACATGTAAATGGTCACACTCATTAAGCCACTATAATCAGTATGATAACCTATAATGATAACTAGAGATGAGCACATTTTTAAAAAATTTGATTTGTCCGGTTCGCCCCCCCCAAAAAAAAAATTCTGTTTGATCCGAATTTATTTGCGGTGAATTGCATTAAAAACGGCTATTTCCTGGCTGCAGAGAGTCTTTATAGTGGTGTAGAACACTGTGCCTTGCTGTAACATGTATAGAGAGTCTGCTGTGGTAGTGAAATTATACTGTGAGTCAGTATGACACGCAGATGACAGGTGTCGCTCTTAGAATCACTGCATACTTAATCTATTTGGGCAGTCACTGGGCCATAACTGACCAAATATCTCCAGTGTGAACTCAGCCTTACAGGTCGATGTTAGCGCCAAGAAGAAGCCCACTCCTTTTACACCGTTGTCAGCGGATTCCACATAGATGTCTACAGAACCTGTTCTATTAAATGCTTATACCAGTAGAGCCCCCCGACAGAGGGGAGAGGGTGTCAGCAGCTAGTTTGTGTTGACGTCACTGATTATTTTGCCCTTCCTCTGATCAGTCAGAACAATAACCCCCAAAAAACGGATCCTGTCTGTTAAGCATCTGCCTTCATTTGGTCAACATTTAGTCAGTAATCCTTCAGTATTTTATTGTCCCTGCAGTAGAGGCTGAGGACACGGTGGAGGATGAGGAGGTAGAGACGGTGTGAAGGAGAGCCCTTTCACTATGGATTCGATAGCACCTTTTTATTCGTTTTTTTCCTTCATTTCAGTTCCCAAGCGGAGACCCCCCTCCCCCTTGAATGCAGTGGCGGATCCAGGGGGGGGGGGGGGGCAACGGGGCAATTGCCCCCCCCGAGCTGGCGGCGGGCGGCGGCGGTGGCTGGGCAGTGGGCACAGGGAGATGAGCGCTTCCATTGTGGAAGCGCTCATCTCCAGTCATCTGTATCGCCGTCCTCAGGACAGCGATACAGATGCCTGCCTGTGCTGCGGTAGGGGAGGGAGAGGCGTGTCCCTTTTCCTTCCTCTGATAGGCTGCCGGCCTAGTGCCTGCAGCCTATCAGAGGCCGGCGCAGACGGCGCAATGACGTCCTCGTGCCGCCTGAGCCATACAGCGTGGGACACAGGCCAGAAGAGGCCTGCATCGCATCACTGACATGAAGGTAAGTGTTTTTTTTATTTTATTATATACAATACCTGGCGGGGGGCTGTTATTACTGGCGGGGGGCTGTTATTACTGGCACCTGGGGGCTGTTATTACTGGCAAAGGGGGGGGCTGTTATTACTGGCACCTGGGGGCTGTTATTACTGGCGGGGGCTGTTATTACTGGCAAAGAGGGGCTGTTATTACTGGCAAAGGGGGGCTGTTATTACTGGCAAAGGGGGGGCTGTTATTACTGGCAAAGGGGGGGCTGTTATTACTGGCACCTGGGGGCTGTTATTACTGGCACCTGGGGGCTGTTATTACTGGCACCTGGGGGTTGTTATTACTGGCACCTGGGGGCTGTTATTACTGGCAAAGGGGGGCTGTTATTACTGGCAAAGGGGGCTGTTATTACTGGCAAAGGGGGGCTGTTATTACTGGCACCTGGGGGCTGTTATTACTGGCAAAGGGGGGGGCTGTTATTACTGGCACCTGGGGGCTGTTATTACTGGCAAAGGGGGGCTGTTATTACTGGCAAAGGGGGGCTGTTATTACTGGCACAGAGGGGCTCTTATTACTGGGGGCTGTTATTACTGGCACAGAGGGGCTCTTATTACTGGGGGCTGTTATTACTGACACAGAGGGGCTCTTATTACTGGGGGCTGTTATTACTGACACAGAGGGGCTCTAATTACTGGGGGCTGTTATTACTGGGGGCTGTTATTACTGGCACAGAGGGGCTCTTATTACTGGGGGCTGTTATTACTGGCACAGGGGGGCTGTTATTACTGGGGGCTGCTATTACTGGCATAGGGGGCTATTATTACTGGCAGGGGGGGGCTGTTAATACTGGCACATGATTGGGGGCACTATAGGGGCATCTACTGAGGCCACAAAGAAGGTATTTTATATGGGCTCTCTGTACAGTACAATTTTATACTGGGACACATTATGGTGGGTACTATGGGGAAGGGGGAGAGGAGTACTATGGGGTCATCTACGGGGGGCACTAAGAAGGGGTATTTTATACTTGCAAATTATGGGGGACACTGAGGGCATCTACTGGAGCATTTTATACTGGTACATTATGAGGGGCACTAGGAGGAAGGAGGGTGTGGAGCACTATGGGGTCATTTACTAGGGGCACTTTATAGGGGTATTTTATACTGGCACATTATGGGGGCACTATGGGGACATTAGCTCAACTGGGGGCATTACAAGGGGGTATTTTTTGCACTGTCACATTATAAGGAGAATTATTACTACTGGGGGGGCATTATGGTGGGCTTTATTACTCCCTCATGGTATGACCCCCTAGTAGCAGCACCAGCCTCTCCCTGCTCTGCTATCCCTCTGTCCCTTCTCCAAATCCTTATTATGAAATCTTTCTCATTAGGATAAAACAGAACATCAGCTCCACCGAGCCCCCGGCCAAAGTGTGGAAGTGGCGTCCGAGATCCCCAAGGGCCAAGCCAAGTAACTGTAAGTTTTCATGTGAAATATGTTTGTTATACACATATAGCCTACACTGTGGAGTCTGTTCTATAAGCACCATTGTTTTGTGGCGGCGGGCAGAAAATAATCTGAAAGTGCCCCTCCTGAGACCAGGCTCTGGATCCGCCATTGCTTGAATGCCAAGAATCCTGCATCTGTTCAGGAAAATCAAATCAAAGGAGTGTTTTACAATAGTGTATTGTTCTGTCCTGGGGAAGTTGGGGGTTAGCTTAGTTTGTAACTCAATTGTCTCCCAGGCTGTGGGGGAGGTGTTCTGTGCACTGTATGCATGTGTGCCAATAAACTCAGACTTCTTTTACCCAGCATTAAGCCTCGGCTCATGTGTGGGGGTTATACTAGTCTGCCTGTATGGCTTAATTGCGGTCCAGCGGAAGAAAAAGAGAACCCGTGACTGTGAGAGTTGGTCAGACCATCTCAGGCGGACATTGTTGAAGGACCAACTGCATGAGAACGTGGAGGCGGAAGTGGCATCACCTGGCCAAGTTGCTGGTGTGGCTGGGCAGGAACCACATTTACCCAGTGGGCCATAAAGGACATATATTGTCCTTGATTGTAGTTATAACTAATGACCAATTTTCCCAAAAAAGGCTGTTTCACAAAAAAAATTCCCCAAGGAAGGGCTAATCGACATAATTCGGTCCGTACAGCAAAAAAGAGGTCTACAATTACCCATCAATTTTCCCCAAAAAAGGCTGTTTCACCAAAAAATCCCCAACGAATAGCTCATCAACATAATTCAGTCCGTACAGCAAAAGGAAGTCTACAATCACCCATCAATTTTCCCCAAAAAAGCTGTTTCGCAAACAAATTTCACCACTGAATGACAATATAAATTCACTGCAGAATGGCTAATAACACATACTTATTTTTGCTATTAATACAGCGCAACAATGTCTGTATGACAATGTAAATTCACAGCAGAACGGCTAATAACACGTACTTATTTTTTCCCATTAATACACTCCAACAATGGCAGTATGACAATGTCGGTTCACTGCAGACCGGCTAATAAGATGTATTCTTTTTCCTATTAATACACCCCAAAAAATAAATATAACAATCACAATTCACTGCAGAACGGCTAACAGGACATACGTATCTATCCTATTAATACACCCTGTAAATGGCTATAGTACAATTGAACTTCACCGCTGAACGGAAAAACATTTTTTTGCCACTAATGCACACCAAAAAGGGCTATAATTTTCTCACTTTACCACACAAAGGCTAATAAGCCCTTTTTCTTTTCTCCACTAATACACGCTAAAAAGGGCTTTAGAACATAAAACTGCACTGCTGAACAGCAAATATATTTTTTATTTTGCCACTATTCCACAACAAAAAGGGCTTTAGAACATATAACCACACGGCTGAACGGCAAATATATTTTTTTCCTTTTTTCACTAATACACACCACAAAAGGCTTTAGAACATATAACTGCACCACTGAATGGCAAATATATTTTTTCTTTTGCCACTAATACACCCCACAAAAGGCTTTAGAACATATAACTGCACCGCTGAACGGCAAATATATTTTTATTTGCCACTATTACACAACAAAAAGTGCTTTAGAATGCATAACCACACCGCTGAACGGCAAATATATATATTTTTTTAACTAATACACCCCACAAAAGGCTTTAGAACATATAACTGCACCGCTGAACGGCAAATATATTTTTATTTTGCCACTATTACACGACTTTCAGTGCTTTAGAACATATAACAGCACCGCTGAACAGCAAATATATTTTTATTTTGCCACTATTACATGACAAAAAGGGCTTTAAAACTTATAACTGCACCACTGAACGGCAAATATATTTTTTATTTTTCCACTAATACATGACACGAAAGGCTTTAAAACATATAACTGCACTGCTGAATGGCAAATATATATTTTTCTTTTTCCACTAATACATGCTACAAAAAGCTTTAGAACATATAACTGCACCACTGCAGTTTTTTGCTAAAATATTTTTATTTTACCACAAATACACGCTAATATGCTTTAGAACATATAACTACACCGCTGAATTGCAAATATATTTTTTCTTATTTTTTCTTTTTCCACTAATACACAACAAAAACGGCTGTAATTTTAGCACTTCACCATACAACAGCTAATAAGCCCTTTTTTTTCCCACTAATAATAACTAAAAATGCTTTAGAACATATAACTGCGCCACACAAGGGCAAATAAGACATAGAAATATTTCCTTGTAATAAACCCTGTTAATGCCTGTATCAAACAGCACTTGCACCCTAATAAGAACGGTTTGCTGGAATTACAGAGCTGTATAATGACAATTTGGATCCCCAGTCAGTGTAGAAAAGTGTAATAGGATTGCTCCTATTACCCAGGCTATAACCTCCCCTACTGAGACCGGTTCAACATAAATGCTTTGGAATGAATCCTCCCTATCCTTTCCCTACACCTTGAGTAATCTTTACCTTCACTTGTAAATTATTTTTTTAGCACAATGAAGTTTTTTATATCACTGTCCCTAACGCCTGCTGATGTCTCTCCCTGCACTAGGTACACTGGAAAATGGCAGAATTCAAGATGGCTGAGACTATTTATAGGGCTGTGACATCATTGGCTGCGTGCATGGCATTATAGGTGAACTTGTCTTCCTAGAGTTCCTTGCTCCATGTCCTCACACGTGCAGCAGCCATTTTAGGAGAAAATGCGATTTGTTACCACAAATCGCAAGGAAATTCGGCTTCGGTGCAAATCAAATTTTTCCTGAAATTCAGAATTAATTCCACTTTGTCAGCTTCGAGTTGCTCATCTCTAATAATAACATCTAAAAAAGGGATAATCCATAACTCTAATAATGTATCTCCCCCAAATAAAACTGTGCATATAAATATTCCAATTAATAATTATCATAGCGTCAGTCTAATTGGAGCATGTACGGTATTACTCTATGTAAGCCCAGTGCTAACAAAAAGAACAAATACAGAGCAGGGAACATTTCTGCCTGATGCCAAAATTATTGTTATATAATAATATGTTGTAAGCCTTCTTTTATTTTTGAAAGCCTTCCTTATGTACACATTTTTACTTTCAGGATTGCTGCTTACTACAATGTGACGGTATTTGATTTATTTTTAGTTCAGCTTGTTATCCCAGATTTATCACATAAGAGACTAAGGAAACATTTTCACTGAACTTGTTATTACTAGATGTGTCTTGTTTTGCTACATTATCTTACAGTGAGAGCTGTGGTATTCAAGCAGATGGTGCAGAACTGCAAACAATCTGGAAGACAGTATTTTGTAGTAAGGACGGAAAATGGGAAACTAAGTAATGTGTGGACTGTGATTTAAAGAAATAATTGTATGTTTTTGCATGATATTGCTTAATACTGTTGGTGGTCTTAATGTGAATTTCATCTTTCTTTTAGTGATTGGAGGTATGTGTATATATAGATAAACTGCATTCATCATTCTGTATTCCAGTAAAAGGCCCGTCCATCATTACATCCCCCACTTAATTTTTTTGAGTTATGCGTTATTTGTCAAAATTCTGAACATTATATGATTATAGGTGTTCCCGTTCCCTTGGTCCACCGCAGGTCGTCGACGGACGAGATGGAGGTGTCGGACCAAAAGCAGACCAGACCCTCCCAGCCGCAGCAATATGCACCACCCGCACCTGATGTGGGTGAAGAGGTGGAGGTGGAGAAGGCCGGATCCTCGTGGCATCCGGATTCCGCCCACAGCACCAGATGAGGAAGAAGAAGGAGGAGAATGTCACCAGCCACTGCCAGGAGCGTAAATATGTGCACACAGCAATATAATTCCTTATCCATAACATGTACAGAAACATTAACCCCTTAAGGACTGGGCCATTTTTCACCTTTCTGGCCAGGCCATTTTTAGCAAATCTGACATGTGCCACTGCATGTGGTAATAACTTTAAAATGCTTTTACTTATCCAGGCCATTCTGACAATATTTTCTTGTCACACATAGTACTTCATGACAGTGGTAAAATTAAGTCCAAAAACAATAAAAAAAAAATCCACATTTACCAAAAATTTAGAAAAATGTGCAAATTTATAAGTTTCAATTTATCAACTTTTATAATAGATAGTGATACTTCCAAAAAGAGTTACTACTTTATATTCCCCATATGTCTACTTCATGTTTGAATCATTTTGAAAATTACATTCAATTTTTTGGGGACATTCTGTCACCCCACTAAAGTCATTTTTCGGCTACTTAAAATCCTTATACTGCGATTTATCAATATATAGTCCTCTTACTCTTTTTCGTTCAGTAGTTTTTTCAAGAAACGCACTTTTATAATATGTAAATTACCTCTCTACCAGCATATGCTGTGAAGATACGAGATGTGCAGCACCTGAAACTACGGATACTGGAAGCCTGTGCAAGCATTTCTCCTGCGGTTTTGCTATCAGTGTGTGAAGAGTTGGAGAGGAGGGTTGCATTGACAATCCAACACAATGGGCAGCACATTGAACACATTTTATAAGTGGTCAGAAACTTGTAAATAACTAATGAAAGAATAAAGTTAGGTTAAAACCAAGCACACCATTGTTTTTCATGTGAAATTCCTAATAAGTTTGATGTGTCACATGACCCTCTTCCTATTGAAAAAACAAAAGTTGGATTCAAAATGGCCGACTTCAAAATGGCCGCCATGGTCACCACCCATCTTGAAAATGTTCCCCCCTCACATATATTAATGTGCCACAAACAGGAAGTTAATATCCCCAACCATTCCCATTTTATTAAGGTGTATCCATAAAGATGGCCCACCCTGTATTATTATTATTATTATTTATTATTTAAGCGCCATTCATTCCATAGCGCTGTACATAGATAAGCGGTGCACATACATAACAGACAATTGTACTAAATCATAAACAAGATGAGTTACAAACTGGTACAGAAGGAGAGAGGGCCCTGCCCGTGAGGGCTTACAATCTACATGGTATGGGAGAAGGACACAGTAGGTGCGGGTTGAGTTGGTCATGGCGGTATAGAGGCAGCAGGGTCATTGGTTGTAGGCTTGTCTGAAGAGGTGGGTTTTCAGGTTTCTTTTGTAGGATTCCACTGTAGGTGAGAGTCTGATATGTTGGGGTAGCGAGTTCCAGAGTATGGGGGATGCACGGGAGAAATCTTGGAGTCGATTGTGGGAAGAGGCGATAAGAGGAGAGGAGAGAAGGAGGTCTTGTGAGGATCGGAGAGTGCGTGTGGGGATGTATCGGGAAAGTAGCTCAGAGATGTAGGGAGGGGACAGGTTATGGACGGCCTTGTATGTGTTTGTCAGTACTTTGAAGTGGATTCGTTGGGCAATGGGGAGCCAGTGAAGGGATTGGCAGAGGGGAGAGGCAGAGGAGTAATAAGGTGAGAGGTGGATTAGTCGGGCAGCGGAGTTGAGGATAGATTGGAGGGGTGCGAGGGTGCTAGATGGAAGGCCACAGAGGAGAATGTTGCAGTAGTCTAGGCGGGAGATAATGAGGGCATGTACGAGCATTTTCGCAGATTCAAAGTTAAGGAAAGCACGGATGCGGGAGATGTTTTTGAGTTGGAGGCGGCAGGTGGTGGAAAGGGCTTGGATGTGCGGTCGGAAGGAAAGGGCAGAACCTGTATATTGATAAATCGCAGTATAAGGATTTTAAGTAGCCAAAAAATGAAAAATAACTTTAGTGGGGTGACAGAGGCCTTTAAAAGGCTTAGAAGTGTAGAAGCAAATCTTAAAATTTTTAAGAGCCTTTCCAAAACCCAATTTTTTCAGGACCAGTTCAGTTATAAAGTCACTTTCTGTAGCTTAAATATTACAAACCACCCATAAGTCACCCCATTTTAGAAACTAAACCCCTCAAGCTATTCAAAACTGATTTTATGAACTTAGTTAACCCTTAGGTGCACCACGAGAATTACATTTTTATCAATGTTTTCTGAAAAACAGCAAGGGTTAACAGCCAAACAAAACTCAAAATCTATTACCTTGAATCTGGAGTTTTCCGAAACACTCCATGTGTGCTCAAAAACTTATGTATGGTTGCACAGCATGCTAATAACTAAGTAATTGAGATGTAAGTAGGCAGTGCTTTAGAAATACTCCACACAATGCACTAATTGCCTCTTAATCTGAATTGCAAGTAATTCTTTTTTTTTTTATCCTAACAGTACTCATTAAATAAATAAAAAATAGTAAAGCTGCAGGAGGGGGACAAAAAAACTGTTCAGGAGATCAAGGAGCTGCAAAAACTGCAGCAACCACTGGATCGGAAGGTGCAGTAGTGGGAGGAGCAGCACCGTAAAGGGATGCATGAGTTGCTGGACCTCACTAAGCAACTTGAAGAGTTGCCTTAGAGCAATCTTCTTGCTAAAAATGTAAATAAATGATTTTTTCCGTTATAACGTTTGATTTCGTTTTTTTATATTGTTATGTTTATTATTAATTGTAACCTATAAGGTTGCAGTAAGGCCCTTTTAGTCCAGGTGCAAAATCATCAGAGTCCAGGACAGACAGCAGCAGCAGGTAAAGGTAACTGGGTACTTTAAGGCCTACACATAGCTCAGCCAAACTCATCAGGACAGACAGCAGCAGCAGTAAGTAAATGGTAAGGGGGTAGTATATGGCCTACACATAGCTCATCCAAAATCATCAGGACAGACATCAGCAGCAGCATGTAAATGGTAACGGGGTAGTATAAGCCTACACATAGCTCAGCCAAAATCATCAGGACAGACATCATCATCATCAGCAGCATTTAAATGGTAACAGAGTAATATAAGGCCTACACATAGCTCAGCCAAAATGATCAGAACAGACATCAGCAGCATGTAAATGGTAACGGGGTAGTATAAGACCTACACATAGCTCGGACAAACTTATCAGGACAGATAGCAGCAGCAACATGTAAATGGTAATGGGATAGTAGAAGGCCTACACATAGCTGGGCCAAACTCAGTCATAACAGACAGGAGCCAGTTCTTTGTTTGTAGCAGGAATATGTTCACATGAATGGGCCCCCGCCTGATCAGGGCAACACCAAAAATAAACTTATACACCTCTGATAGCAGCAGGTTCTTTGTCTACAGCAGGAATGTGTTCCCACACATTTTTAAGATTGTAAAGCCCACAATTAATAAAAAAATAATAATTATAATATATATATATATTGAAGGCTGCTTGCAGCCTGTAATTGTGGGAGGAGCGCTTTCCCCCTATTTAAACCCTCTCCTACAAGCAGGAGGTCGCCCGTTTCTTGCCCCTCCCTCCCATCCCTTTTTTCATGCACTCCTCCTGGGTGGCCCACTTATTCAGACCTTACCTCGTCACTGGCGCCGGGCACACTCCAGCCAGTTAGGTCAGGACAGTACGTAGGCATGCCTATTCTGTTCCTCGCTCAGCTACTCCCACAAATATATATATATACACACATGCCACGGCACAGCCTCCAGAAAATGTGCATTTATTTACCCCAACGCGACGTTTCCATACACGAACTAACCAGCATGGATCCCATATAGCCGTTTCTTTAACAGCTCATGTTGGCTCATTGCTTCAGCATTACATAAATAAACATGTGACAGCATCGAAGGAATAACACACACAGGCCACGAGTGTCCATAGATAGGGCGTTCACATGATAACAGATCACGTGTTCGCACCTGAAATTGAATGCAAGCTCAGCCAAAAACGCATCCTGTCTATGCGGTCACATGATAGCAACCATGGAGAAGAGAAGAATAACTCCCAAAATGGTGACATGACTTCAAGAATATTATATATACCACAGTTTACATTGCAAAGCTAAAATCTGTGATTATATAAAAATCTCACTTGCAAATTATCATTAAATAGTTGCCAATAAGTCATATAAAATGTAAATGTATACAGTACAGACCAAAAGTTTGGACACACCTTCTCATTCAAAGAGTTTTCTTTATTATCATGACTATGAAAATTGTAGATTCACACTGAAGGCATCAAAACTATGAATTAACACATGTGGAATTATATACATAACAAAAAAGTGTGAAACAACTGAAAATATGTCATATTCTAGGTTCTTCAAAGTAGCCACATTTTGCTTTGATTACTGCTTTGCACACTCTTGGCATTCTCTTGATGATCTTCAAGAGGTAGTCACCTGAAATGGTCTTCCAACAGTCTTGAAGGAGTTCCCAGAGATGCTTAGCACTTGTTAGCCCTTTTGCCTTCACTCTGCGGTCCAGCTCACCCCAAACCATCTCGATTGGGTTCAGGTCAGGTGACTGTGGAGGCCAGGTCATCTGGCGCAGCACCCCATCACTCTCCTTCATGGTCAAATAGCCCTTACACAGTCTGGAGGTGTGTAAGGGCTAAAAATAAATAATGGTCCAACTAAACGCAAACCGGATGGAATAGCATGCCGCTGCAAGATGCTGTGGTAGCCATGCTGGTTCAGTATGCCTTCAATTTTGAATAAATCCCCAACAGTGTAACCAGCAAAGCACCCCCACTCCATCACACTTCCTCCTCCATGCTTCACGGTGGGAATCAGGCATGTAGAGTCCATCCGTTCACCTTTTCTCAGTCGCACAAAGACACGGTGGTTGGAACCAAAGATCTCAAATTTGGACTCATCAGACCAAAGCACAGATTTCCACTGGCCTAATGTCCATTCCTTGTGTTCTTTAGCCCAAACAAGTCTCTTCTGCTTGTTGCCTGTCCTTAGCAGTGGTTTCCTAGCAGATATTCTACCATAAAGGCCTGATTCACAGTCTAGCACTTGATGGTTTTTGTGACTGCACTTGGGGACACTTTCAAAGTTTTCCCAATTTTTCGGACTGACTGACCTTTATTTCCTAAAGTAATGATGGCCACTCGATTTTCTTTACTTAGCTGCTTTTTTCTTGCCATAATACAAATTCTAACAGTCTATTCAGTAGGACTATCAGCTGTGTATCCACCTGACTTCTCCACAACGCAACTGATGGTCCCAACCCCATTTATAAGGCAAGAAATCCCACTTATTGAACCTGACAGGGCACACCTGTGAAGTGAAAACCATTTCAGGTGACTACCTCTTGAAGATCATCAAGAGAATGTCAAGAGTGTGCAAAGCAGTAATCAAAGCAAAAGCTGGCTACTTTGAAGAACCTAGAATATGACATATTTTCATGTTGTTTCACACTTTTTTGTTATGCATATAATTCCACATGTGTTAATTCATAGTTTTGATGCCTTCAGTGTGAATCTACAATTTTCATAGTCATGAAAATAAAGAAAACTCTTTGTATGAGAAGGTGTGTCCAATCTTTTGGTCTGTACTGTATATAAATATATACATGTGGCAATAACGCTCCATTCCCAAAACTGGATTACCACATGGATGAGTATAACGCCAGTCACACCAAACCATGTGGAGAGGTCAACTTCAAAATCAGGCAGGGCTGCCCAAAACCCAAGTAAAGCAAAATTATAACATATAAAATGAAATAAATTAAAAAAATGTGTTTGGTGAATGAAGCGTACACTGCATGATTGTATTCTATTAAAACAAATCTTTATATATATATATATATATATATATATATATATATAATTATATATATTGACAATATACAGTCTTGATCAAAAGTTTAAGACCACTTGAAAAACTGCAAAAAATCATATTTAGCATGGCTGGGCCATGTCATCTGGACCAAAGAGGACAAGGACAACCCAAGTTGTTATCAACGCTCAGTTCAGAAGCCTGCATCTCTGATGGTATGGGGTTGCATGAGTGCGTGTAGCATGGGCAGCTTGCATGTCTGGAAAGGCACCATCAATGCAGAAAAATATATTCAGGTTCTAGAACAACATATGCTCCCATCCAGACGTCATCTCTTTCAGGGAAGACCCTGCATTTTTCAACAAGATAATGCCAGACCACATTCTGCATCAATCACAACATCATGGCTGCGTAGGAGAAGGATCTGGGTACTGAAATGGCCAGTCTGCAGTCCAGATCTTTCACCTATATAGAACATTTGGCGCATCATAAAGAGGAAGGTGCAACAAAGAAGGCCCAAGACGATTGAACAGTTAGAGGCCTGTATTAGACAAGAATGGGAGAGCATTCCTATTTCTAAACTTGAGAAACTGGTCTCCTCTGTCCCAAGACGTCTGTTGAGTGTTGTAAGAAGAAGGGGAGATGCCACACAGTGGTGAAAATGGCCTTGTTCCAACTTTTTGGGGATTTGTTGACACCATGAAATTCTGATTCAACATATTTTTCCCTTAAAATGGTACATTTTCTCAGTTTAAACTTTTGTTCTGTGATTTATGTTCTATTCTGAATAAAATATTAGAAGTTGGCACCTCCACATCATTGCATTCAGTTTTTATTCATGATTTGTATAGTGTCCCAACTTTTTGGGAATCCGGTTTGTAATAAAAACAATTTATCACTGAATAAAAATTAAAAAAATAAAATACACTACACATATTAGGTATCGCTGCGTCCATAACGACCTGATCTATAAAACGGTCATGTTACTTTCCCCGCACGGTGAACGCTATAAAAAAAAAAAATAAAAACTATCAGGAAATTGAAATTTTGCCCACCTTACTTCCCAAAAAAGGCAATAAAAGTGATCAAAAGAGTCGCATGTACGCCGAAATAGTACCAATCAAACCGTCACCTCATCCCGCAAAAAATGAGCTCCTACATGAGACAATGGCCCAAAAATTAAAAAAACTATGGGGACACTATAACATGAGATCTGGTGACTGTGGGGGCCATTTTAGTACAGTGAACTCATTGTCATGTTCAAGAAACCAATTTGAAATGATTCGAGCTGTGTGACATGGTGCATTATCCTGCTGGAAGTAGCCATCAGAGGATGGGTACATGGTGGTCATGAAGGGATGGACATGGTCAGAAACCATGCTCAGGCAGCCCGTGGCATTTAAACGATGGCCAATTGGCACTAAATGGCCTAAAGTGTGCCCAGAAAACATCCCCCACACCATTACACCACCACCACCAGCCTGCACAGTGGTAACAAGGCATGATGGATACATGTTCTCATTCTGTTTACGCCAAATTCGGACTCTACCATTTGAATGTCTCAACAGAAATCGAGACTCATCAGACCAGGCAACATTTTTCCAGTCTTCAACAGTCCAATTTTGGTGAGCTCGTGAAAATTGTAGCCTCTTTTTCCTATTTGTAGTGGAGATGAGTGGTACCCGGTGGGGTCTTCTGCTGTTGTAGCCCATCCGCCTCAAGGTTGTGCGTGTTGTGGCTTCACAAATGCTTTGCTGCATACCTCCGTTGTAACGAGTGGTTATTTCAGTCAACGTTGCTCTTCTATCAGCTTGAATCAGTCGGCCCACCTCCTCTGACCTCTAGCATCAACAAGGCATTTTCACCCACAGGACTGCCGCATACTGGATGTTTTTCCGTTTTCACACCATTCTTTGTAAACCCTAGAAATGGTTGTGCGTGAAAATCCCAGTAACTGAGCAGATTGTGAAATACTCAGACCGGCCCGTCTGGCACCAACAATCATGCCACGCTCAAAATTGCTTAAATCACCTTTCTTTCCCATTCTGACATTCAGTTTGGAGTTCAGGAGATTGTATTGACCAGGACCACAACCCTACATGCATTGAAGCAACTGCCATGTGATTGGTTGACTAGATAATCGCATTAATGAGAAATAGAACAGGTGTTCCTAATAATTCTTTAGGTGAGTGTATATTGTGTAAAACTTACATAAATAAAAAAAAAGGATGCATATTAGGTATCGCCGCGTCCGTATCGACCAGCTCTATAATAATATTACATGAGCTAACCCCTCAGATGAACACCGTAAAAAATAAAAACTGTGCTAAATAAACAATTTTTTGTCACCTTACATCACAAAAAGTGTAATAGCATGCGATGAAAAATTCATATGCACCCCAAAATAGCGCCAATCAAACCGTCATCCCATCCCGCAAAAATCATACCCTACCCAAGATAATGGCCCAAAAAACTGAAAAAACTATGGCTCTTAGACTTTGGAAACACTAAAACATGATTTTTTTTGTTTCAAAAATGAAATCATTATGTAAAACTTACATAAATAAAAAAAGTATACATATTAGGTATCGCCGCGTCTGTATCGACCGGCTCTATAAAAATATCACATGACCAAACCCCTCAGGTGAACACCATAAAAAATAAAAATAAAAACGGTGTAAAAAAAGCCATTTTTTGTCATCTTATGTCACAAAAAGTGTAATAGCAAGCGATAAAAAAGTCATATGCACCCCAAAATAGTGCCAATAAAACCATCATCTCATCCCACAAAAAATTAGACCCTACTTTAGATATTCACCCAAAAACTGAAAAAACTATGGCTCTCAGATTATGGAGACACTAAAACATATTTTTTTTTTTGTTTCAAAAATGAAATCATTGTGTAAAACTTACATAAATAAAAAAATTGTATACAAATTAGGTATCGCCGCGTCCGTGACAACCTGCTCTATAAAAATACCACATGATCTAACCTGTTAGATGAATGTTGTAAATAACAAAACAAAAAAAGTGCCAAAAAAGCAATTTCTTGTTACCTTGCCTCACAAAAAGTGTAATATAGAGCAACCAAAAATCATATGTACCCTAAACTAGTACTAAAAAAACTTCCACTCTACCCATAGTTTCTAAAATGGGGTAACTTTTTTGAAGTTTTTACTCTAGGGGTGCATCAGGGGGGCTTCAAATGGGACATGGTGTCCAACAAAACTGTCTAGCAAAATCTGCCATTCCAAAACCGTATGGCATTCCTTTCCTTCTGTGTCCTACCGTGTGCCCGTACAGTTTACGACCACATATGGGGCGTTTCTGTAAACTACAGAATCAGGGCCATAAATAATGAGTTTTGTTTGGCTGTAGTGTTAACCCTTGCTTTGTAACTGGAAAAAATAATTATAAAATGAAAAATATGCCAAAAAAGTGAAATTTTTTAATTGTATCTGTATTTTCCATTAATTCTTGTGGAACACCTAAAGGGTTAAAAAAGTTTGTAAAATCAGTTTTTAATACCTTGAGGGGTGTAGTTTCTAGAATGGTGTCATTTTTGGGTGGTTTCCATTATATAAGCCTCACAAAGTGACTTCAGACCTGATCTGGTCCCTAAAAATTGGGTTTTTGAAAAGTTCAGAACAATTTCAAGATTTGCTTCCAAACTTCTAAGACTTGTAACATCCCCAAAATATAAAATATGATTCCCAAAATGATGCAAACATGAAGTAGACATATGGGGAATGTAAAGTAATAAATATTTTTGGAGGTATTACTATGTATTATAGAAGTAGAGAAATTGAAACTTGGAAATTTGCAATTTTTTACATATTTTGGGTAAATTTGGTATTTTTTTATAAATAAAAATCAATTTTTTTTACTTCATTTTACCAGTGTCATGAAGTACAATATGTGCCTGAAAAAACAATCTCAGAATGGCCTGGATAAGTTAAAGCGTTTTAAAGTTATCACCACTTAAAGTGACACTGGTCAGATTTGCAAAAAATTGAATGGTCCTTAAGGTGAAAAGGTGAAAAGGTGAAAATGAGCCGGGTCCTTAAGGTGTTAAATTGCACACTGACTAATCCAGATCTTGTAGATTGTCAAAAAAATGTTTTTTTGGTAACGGAATATGAAAGCTGTATATATATTAAGCTTAAATTTAACACTTGCAGATCAGGAAAATACAGTTTTTTGACAAAAAAGTGTGTTTTTCATACCCCAGAAAATGATGGGTGTATTTCTAGCTTAAATTGCACACTCACTAATCCAGATGTTGTAGATTGCAAAAAAAGTGTTTTTTTTGGTAACAGAATATGAAAGCTGTATATATTAAACTTGAATTTAACACTTGCAGATCAGGAAAATACATTTTTGTTTTGACAAAAAGTGTGTTTTTAAAACCCCAGAAAATGATGGGTGTATTTCTCGCTTAAATTGCACACTGACTAATCAAGATCTTGTAGATTGTCAAAAAAATGTGTTTTTGGTAACAGAAAATGAAAGCTGTATATATATTAAACTTGAATTTAACACTAGCAGATCAGGAAAATACTGATTTTTGGAAAAAAAATAGTGTGTTTTTCAAACCCCAGGAAATGATGGGTGTATTTCTAGCTTAAATTGCACACTGACTAATCAAGATGTTGTAGTTTGCCCCAAAAAATTATGATTTGCAATGTCCCAAAAGCTCACATGCAGTGCTGGTGCACTGAGCTTGCATGAAATGGCTGTCGCCGCCGCCCACCTAACTAGCAGAATTATAAGTTGCTTTTTTGTTTGGTCAATGGCCGGGGCAGGGTAAAACGATAGTGCCCTGCGCCCGCACAACTATTTCTCTGTAGATCGCTGAGTTAGATTCTCTCCTATTCTCTCCCTGAAATCACAAGTCCAGCAGTATCCTCTCTCTACACTTGTAACAGCAGAGTGACGTACAGCGCTACGTGAATCAAGCTTATATACAGCCTTGGTCACATGATGCTCTGGCCAATCACAGCCATGCCATTAGTAGGCATGGCTGTGATGGCTTTTAAGGTCAGACAGTTATCTGCAGCCTTTCAAAAAGCGCCAAGAATGCACCGAACACCAAACCCGAACCCGAACTTTTGCGGAAATGTTCGGGTCCAGGGTCCAAAAATCCTAAAGTTCGGTACGAACCTGAACTTTACAGTTCGGGTTCACTCAACCCTATTTAAAACCCCTTTTCATGGAAAATGTAGCCGTATTTTGAATGGACACATAGGAAAACTAATCTGAACATTACAAAATATGATTATAGCCCAGCATTCTTATTAGTGATGATCAAGCATGCTCGGCCGAACACCAGTTCTGCTCAAGCATCTCGATGCTGGACACATGGCGGTCTTCGGCCAAATACAGCATGTGCTCGAGCGCAATGCTCAAGTCTCTGTCACCACCAGATCTTTGAGAAGTTCTATTAGACATTCTTCAGTACCTTCTGCATGATCTTCTTTTGTTTTGCTTTCGGTTTGACATCTCTCCTCCCTCTCCCAGCTGTTATCTATTAGCAGTGATTGCCTCCCTATATATCTCCTCCCCATACTGCCTTATCTTGTGGTTTATACAACTTCCTGGAGTGTGCTGATGCTAGAAGCTGTTACTGCTGCATCCACAAAATAAGTCTGTTTCTTTATTTCTGTTTTCCTGTGGGCTTGATCCTAGGTGACCCAGACTCACTCCGTATTAAGTGTAGGGAGCCGGTGATCGTGTTCCCTCACTATTATAGGGTGTTCAGGTGTCATACAGTCGAGGAACGAGGGTATGCAATTTTTTACCATTGAGATTTTTGCATAGGCTGAGCAGTAAGGGAGAGAGCCAGGTCTGTTACAGGGCCACATCTCCTGTTTAAAGTGTGCGCATCAAAAAAATATGTGTGACATCCAGTGCACTTTTTTAATAGACAGTGACATAACCAATGCCACATCTACAGTGCAACATGTGCGCTGAAAAAATGTATCTGTGACATATAGTGTAGGTTGCCAGCACCCGAGGCAAGCCAAGTATTGCACCCCCTCCCCCAACATGTAGCCACACCCCTTTTTACAGATAATGTAGTAGATATCACCTGGGGCTAGGCTGCTACAATGTGGGTCAAATGTTATATCCACCCTCCCATCACTACAGAACATACAGGATATAACAGCGCACATACCTCTTACATCCAGTGATGTCTCCTTTGATGTATGTGTTCTCTTTTCTTACCTTCTCCTTTCAGACCAGACCACAATTTTTCAGCCATTTCTCGTCTCTGCAGTTTGACTAAAAAAATCTTAGTTTACTACTTTTCCATCATCCTCTCATCTTCTGGACAAATCATCCTACCATCCCCAATACTATGCCTGCCGTGCTTACCAATATTATACTGTATAAACAGATAAACCCCCTGATAATAGTAGTACCACGCAGATAGTGCCCTTTAATAACCAGTATAAAATGCACCATATATAGTACCCCATTAGATGTCCTCAGTTTCCCCCATAATTTTAAAGTATAAAATACTCCTTCTTAGTGCCCCCATAGATGACTCCATAGTACCCCTCTCTCCCCTTCCCCAAAGTACACACCATAATGTGCCCCAGTATAAAATGCCCCTATACAGAGCCCCCATATAAAATACTCCTAATTTGTGGCCTCAGTAGATGCCCCCAATAATGTGCCAGTAAGAAGTGCCTCCATAGTGCCACCCAATAATGTGCCAGTAAAAAGTGCCCCCAATAATATGCCAGTAAGAAGTGCCCCCATAGATGCCCCCACAGTGCCCCTATAATGTGCCAGTAAGAAGTGCCCTTCCATAGATGTCCCCCCAATCATGTGCCAGTAAAAATTGCCCCTATAGATGGCCCCCTATTCGTGTGCCAATAACAAGTTCCCCCAATCGTGTGCCAGTAACAAGTGCCAATTACAGATGCCCCCCCCATCATGTGCCAGTATCCAGTATTGTACCATATAAAAAAATAAACACATACTTTCAGCTATGGCAGCGATACAATGCAGGCCTTTTCCAGCCTGTGTCCCGAACTGTACGGCTCAGGCGGCGCGATGACGTCATAGCGCCGCCTGCACCGACCTCTTATAGGCTGCAAGCACTAGGCCTGCAGCCTATCAGAGGAACGGGGAAGGGAGACGCCTCTCCCTCCCCTGCCCCGCAGCAGATCCATCTGTATTGCCGTCATGAGGACGGCGAAACAGATAACTATGGGGATGAGCACTCCCTCAATGGAAGCGTACAGCTTCCTGTGACCTGCCGCCGCCCCCCACTTGTGAGCAGGGCCGCGCCGCCTGGGCCGGTCGCCTAACTTTGCCTAATTGGTGGTGCTGCCCTGCTGGCACACTCTAAAACTTTGCACCCGGGGAGCTCCCCCCATGCTATGCCACTGCATACAGTGTACTTTTTCTGTAGACGATGTCCGCTGCGGACAGTGACATTAGCTGCGCCACATCTCCTGTGTAAAGTGTGCGCATCAACCTGTGTTCCACCAAGTCCAGTCTCAGTAGCCAAGAGTCTGCTCAACCCAATATTCACCCGTGTCCTCCTTCCTCCCACCATGGAGAGTCTGGGCAAACAAGTGATTGCACACTTGAATATTCCAAGAAGTTATTTTTAGCGCCATTCCTTGATTTTGCCCTCTCGCCATGCACGCTTTAAGAGGGACAGAACTTGTGCCCTGATTCACCAACCCTTGAGCATCTACAATCACAAGAAGATGATGGTGGGGAATGGCAATTACTGTTTAATGAGGTGGATGATGATGAGACACAGTTGCCAATATATCTAAACGGCAATTACTATCTCAAAAGGTTGATAAAGAGGATGAGACATATGTCAATCACTGAGATAGTGGTTAGGTCAACAAGTCAGGAGGGAGTGAGGAAGTGGAAGAGGATGTGGTGGACGATGAAGTCTCTGACCCAACCTGGGAAGGTGTAAAGCTGAGCAAGGACAGCAGTACAGAGGGGGAGGCAGTGGGGTGGCAAAAGGGAGAAGGCGGGCCACACCAAACAGGCCCGCAACTGTTCCATGCAGCACCCCCTTGCGGAAATCTCCCTTGCCAAGGGGTAGGTGTTCCGCAGTATGGCGCTTTTTTGAGGAAAGTGTTGATGACAAAAGAATAGTAGTTTGCAACCTGTGCCATACCAAAATGAGCCAGGGCGTGAAAACTATCACTCTCACCACCACCAGCATGATCCACCACATGGCATCCAAGCAACGTAATAAGTGGGACTAAAGCCTGGGTCCACAATCTGTGTCTGCGGGTCACACCACTGCCTTCTCTTTCCCTGTGTTACGTGCTTGCCAATCCCCTGCCGAAGATACAGGCCCAGATGCCTCCCGCCCTACACCTGGATCTTTGCAAGCACCATCAGCGACCACATCCACTTCCGTGTCCCAGCGCAGCGTACAAATGTCCTTACCCCAGGAATTTAAATGCAAGCGCAAATACCCAGCCAGCCACCCACCCACAGGCCATAGCACTAAATGCGCAGCTTTCCAAATTACAGGCCCTGGAAATGTTGCCATTTAGGCTTGTGGAAACTTAGGCCTTCCTCAGCCTGATGTCGGCGGCTGTCCCGCGTTACGCAGTCCCCAGCCGCCACTATTTCTCAAGGTGTGCTGTGCCCGCCTTACACCAACATGTGTCCCGTAGCATCACACGTGCCCTGACCAACACAGTTACTGGGAAGGTCCACTTAACCACGGACACATGGACAAGTGCATTCGGCCAAGGACTCTACATTTCCCTGACGGCATACTGGGTAAATTCTGTGGAAGCAGAGAGCAAGTCGTACCCTGGGATGGCACAGGTGCTACCAACGCCAAGGATTGCGGGTCCTACATAGATCAGGGTTTCCGCCAGCAGCTACATTAGTGGCTCCAACCCCCACTTCTTCTCCTCCGCCTCCTCCTCCTCCTCCACTTCCAACTCCGAATTATCCACGTGCAGCACCAGTCAGTCATCATTCGGTAGCTAGAAGCAGTGTAGCACTGCAGTGGGGAAGCGGTAACAGGCTTTGCTGTAGCTGATATGCTTAGTGGACAAAAAGCACACCGCCTCAGTGCTGTGGCAGTGGATAAGAGACCAGACTGTTGTTTGGCTCTCACCACTCAACCTAGAACCAGGCATGGTTGTGTCTGATAATGGCATTAACCTGTTGGCGGCTTTGGAGCTCGGAAAGCTCAGACACATCACATGCCTAGCCCACGTCTTAAACTTAATGGTTCAACGGTTTCTCAAAACCTACCCCAATTTGCATGAGCTACTGGTGAAGGTGCGCCGCGTGTGTGCACATTTCCGCAAGTCATTGACAGCTTCAGCCAGTCTGTCAACGCTGCAGCAGTGCTTGAAATTGCCAGCTCACCAGCTGTTGTGCGAAGTGAGCACGCGCTGGTACTCTAAATTCCACATGTTTGCCAGGCTTTGTGAGCAGCAGAGGGCAGTAGTGGAATACCAGATGCAACATGGTTGTCGCCATTTCAGTCAGCTTCCGCTATTCACAAGCGAGGAGTGGCCATGGATGTCTGACCTCTGTGAGGTTTTAAGAAACTTTGAGGAATCAACACAGATTGTGAGCGGCGATAACGCTATTATCAGCGTCACTATCCCACTTCTGTGTTTACTCAAACACTCACTGCTCATTAACTACAGCGCTTTGCGATAGCCAGACCACCCTCAATTCGTATTCTCAGTGCGAATTAGACAATGAAGAGGAGCGGCAGGCGACGGTTGCCTCCGCAACAGACGGTAGTACCCATGGAAGTTTAATTCCACCTGTGCTGCGTGGGTGGGCAGAAGAGGTGAAAGAGGATGAGGAGATTAAGTGTGATCCTCCTGATGACGACAGTGACGTCTTGCCTGTTGGTACTCTGGCACACATGGCTGACTTCATGTTAGGCTGCCTTTCTCGCGACCCGTGCGTTATACACATTTTAGACCACATAGATTACTGGTTGTTCACCCTTCTCGACCCCCGCTACAAAGAGAACTTCTAATTTCTCATTCCTCTGGTGGAGAGGACGAGCAAAAAGGTGCAATACCAGAAGATCCTTGTTGAAAAATTGCTCCAAAAATTTCCATCTGACAATGCTGGCGGCAGAGTCCGTAGTTCCTTGGCCAACCGAGGAGGGGAGACAAGGGGAGCACACAGCATGTCCAATAGAGACAGGGCAACAGTCTCCAAAGCCTGGGATGGTTTTATTACACCCCGCCAGCACCTTCACTCTGATGCGCGGCCTAGTGTCACAAGGAGGGAAACATTTTGGAAGATGGTGAAGGAGTACATAGCAGACCGTGTCAGCGTCCTCAATGATCCCTCATTGCCTTACAACTACTGGGTGTACAAGCTGGACACGTGGCACGAACTGGCGCTCTACACCTTGGAGATGCTAGCCTTACCTGCCTCCAGCATTTTGTCTGAGCGGGCATTTAGTGCTGCTGGTGGCATTATAACAGATAAGCGTGTCAGCCTGTCAACTGAAAATGCCGACAGGTTACTCTTATAAAAATGAACAAGGCCTGGATTGACCTTGAATTCTCGACTCCACCAGAGGAAAGCTGAAGAACATAAAGGCACTTTTAATGTGTTGTTTATAATGTACTGAATACACAAGGGTATATGGTTGAATCTTCTTTTTCTCACCATCATAATGCCATCCACAGATCCCCCCACCATCATAATGCCATCCACAGATCCCCCCCCACCATCATAATGCCATCCACAGACCCCCCCATCATAATGCCATCCACAGCTCCCCCCCATAACAGTGCCATCCACAGATCCCGCACATAACAGTGTCATCCACAAATCCCCCACCCCATAGTAGTGCATCATCCACAGATCCCCCATAATAGTGTCATGCACAGACCGCCATTAGTTCAAACCCACCTTTTGGTTAAAAATATATTTTTTCTTATTTTCCTCCTCAAAAACCTTGATGCGTCTTATGGGCAGGTGTATCTTATAGGGCGAAAAATATGGTCCTCATAAGTTTTCAAGGCTGTCTATGATGCCCTCCTTTATGTGTAACAAAGGGTCTATTGGAGTGCTGGTTTCTTGTAATTTTTGGCAGCCCTTTCACTTAATGCATAGGCTTTGTGAGTGTAGGAGTCCCACTACATGAACAATTGTACCACAATGTGAATGAGGCCCTCCTTTATGTGATATATACAGGTTTTATCGGCGCGCTTCTTCCTTGTAATTTTTGGCAGCACTTGTACTTTATATACAAGTAAATATACAGGAAAGAATGTTTCCTAACAATTTTTCCTCTAAAATCGATTTTATCTTCGGTTTTGAGCGTATTATTGTGAGTCTGTAAAAGTGGCGTACTACTCGGACAACATTATTCCCAGCTGTGACCTGGGAGTCCAGGATGCATCCAGACTTCCTCCCCATGCTGTTCTCAAACCATTTCAGTGGTGTTTCCAATTCAGAAATCAATTTCTGACCTTTTCCTATGAACCAGGCACTCTCCCCTCTTCAGATGCTAATGCTCAGGTTCTCCCATTGACCTCCATTATACTCGGGTGCTCGGTAGAGCACCCGCGCATCCCGATGTGTTCGTATAGAGCACCCGGGCACTTTGTTGCTCGATCAACACTAATTCTTATAATAATGGATTAGAAACAGTAACTGCGAGCTGTAAAACAGGATTATGACATTCTCAATGATCTGCAGAAGATCCCAGAGGCATGTGAGTTTTTTTTTAAACACTGGTCAAAAATCCTCTACTCTTAACCCCTTAAGGACTTAGCCCTATTTCACCTTAAAGACTTAGCCATTTTTTGCAAATCTGACCAGTGTCACTGTAAGTGCTGATAACTTTAAAACACTTTGACTTATCCAGGCCATTCTGAGATTGTTTTTTCGTCACATATTGTACTTCATGACACTGGTAAAATGAAGTAAAAAAAATAATTTTTATTTATAAAAAATGACCAAATTTACCCTTTTTTTTAAAATAGCAAATTTCCAAGTTTAAATTTCTGTACTTCTATAATACATAGTAATACCTCCAAAAATAGTTATTACTTTGTATTCCCCATATGTCTACTTTATGTTTGGATCATTTTTGGAATGATATTTTATTTTTTGGGGATGTTATAAGGCTTAGACGTTTAGAAGCAAATCTTGACATTTTTCAGACATTTTCAAAAACCCAATTTTTAGGGACCAGTTCAGATCTGAAGTCACTTTGCGAGGCTTACATAATGGAAACCACCTAGAAATGACCCCATTCTATAAACTACACCCCTCAAGGTATTCAAAACTGATTTTACAAACTTTCTTAAACCTTTAGGTGTTCCACAAGAATTAATGGAAAATAGAGATACAATTTAAACACCCCATATGCGGTCGTAAACTACTGTACAGGCACACGGCAGGGCGCAGAAGGAAAGGAATGCCATACGTTTTTTGGAAGGCAGATTTTGCTGGACAGTTTTTTTTGACACCATGTTTGAAGCCCCCCCTGATGCACTCCTAGAGTAGAAACTCCATAAAAGTGACCACATCTAAGAAACTACACCCCTCAAGGTATTCAAAACTGATTTTACAAATATCGTTAACCCTTTAGGTGTTCCACAAGAGTTATTGGCAAATGGAGATGAAATTTCAGAATTTCAATTTTTGGGCAAATTTTCCATTTTAATCCATTTTTCCCAGTAACAAAGCAAGGGTTAACAGCCAAACAAAACTCAGTATTTATGGCCCTGATTCTGTAGTTTACAGAAATACCCCATATGTGGTTAAACAGCTGTACGGGCACACGGTAGGGCACAGAAGGAAAGGAATGCTATACGGTTTTTGGAAGGCAGATTTTGCTGGACAGTTTTTTTTTGACACCATGTCCCATTTGAAGCCCCCAATGAAAAACACGCTACAGTGTTTGGGGTTTGAGCAGTTCCTTCATATTTGCCACTATATTTCTGTGATTTTGTTTTATATGTATTGAATGTGCCTTTACCTGGCTTTTAAACATTCTTTTGCACCTGGTAACCTCCATCACACGGTCTGATATGGGTGTGGCTTACAGTCTTGCTTTGTTCACATTGCATTAGTTGTCCTGCTATGCGGTTATGGGGAAGTTTGGCTGCGAGCTGGATTTCATCACCTTCAGACCGTGTTCACACCATAGTTAGCGTAGTGGTAGAACCTTTGCCATGCTGAGAGACTGTGACGTGGTGCACGATGGGCTCCGATATGTTCCTGACAGGAATATATTGGCAAAATTCTCAGCTTTTAATATCTGCTTGTATGACTAGCTAGTATAGTCAGTGGCATATCCGTTTGGTGCATTTTTTTCTGTGATTTATATCATTATATTTTCATCCGCACAATGCTCCGTTTTGTGTAGGATGCCTTTGTGGTGCATGTGGACTGCGCCGGCATCCTCCATTGTACGCATTTTTTTGCTGGGGATGGTCGTTTGCTGCGGTCCACATGCAGTGGGACTGCTCCCCCAATGAAAAACACGCTACAGTGTTTGGGGTTTGAGCAGTTCCCCCATATTTGCCACTATATTTCTGTGATTTTGTTTTATATGTATTGAATGTGCCTTTACCTGGCATTTAAACATTCTTTTGCACCTGGTAACCTCCATCACACGGTCTGGTATGGGTGTGGCTTACAGTCTTGCTTTGTTCACATTGCATTAGTTGTCCTGCTATGTGGTTGTGTGGAAGCTTGGCTGTGAGCTGGATTTCATCACCTTCATACCGTGTTCACACCATAGTTAGCATAGTGGTAGGACCCTTGCCATGCTGAGAGACTGTGACGTGTTGCATGATGGGCTCCGATATGTTCCTGACAGGAATATATTGGCAAAAGTCTCAGCTTTTATTATCTGCTTGTATGACTAGCTAGTATAGTCAGTGGCATATCCGTTTGGTGTTTTATGTTTCTCTATATTACACTTTTTGTGAGGCAAGATAACAAGAAATAGCTGCTTTGGCACCGTTTTTATTTTTTGTTATTTACAACATTCATCTGACAGGTTAGATCATGTGATATTTTTATAGACCAGATTGTCATGGATGCGGCGATACCTAATATGTATACTTTTTTTATTTATGTAAGTTTTACACAATGATTTCATTTTGAAGCAAAAAAAATCATTTTTTAGTGTTTCCATAGTCTGAGAGTCTGAGATTTTATTGGCACTATATTGGGGTGCGTGTGACTTTTTGATCGCTTGCTATTACAATTTTTGTGATGTAAGGTGACAACAAATTGTTTATTTAGCACAGTTTTTATTTTTTACGGTGTTAATCTAAGGAGTTAGCAAATGTGATATTTTTATAGAGCTGATCGATACGGACGCGGCGATACCCAATATGTATACTTTTTTTTATTTATGTAAGTTTTACACAATGATTTCATTTTTGAAGAAAATAAAATCATGTTTTAGTTTTCCATAGTATGAGAGACACCATTTTTTTCAGTTTTTGGGCGATTACCTTGTCTACAGTATGATTTTTGCGGGTGAGGTGGCGGTTAGATTGGTACTATTTTGGTGGGCAAATGCTTTTTTGATCACTTGCTGTTGTACTTTTTGTGATGTAGGTGACAAAAAAATTGTTTATTTAGCACAGTTTTTATTTTTATTTTTTTACGGTGTTCATCTGAGGGGTTAGGTCATGTGATATGTTTATAGAGCCGGTCGATACGGACGCGGCGATACCTAATATGTATACTTTTATTTTCCCCTATTTTTTACCATTTTTTTTTAACTTTATTTGGGGAAAATGACGTTTTTGCTTGAAACTTTTAATTTTTTGTCCCACTTTGGGACATGAACGTTTGGGGGACTAATCCTTTACAATGCATTTCAATACTTCTGTATTGGAATGCATTGGCTGTATGAGTAATACTGTGTGTATTACTCATACAGCTTCCGGCCTGTGAGATCCAGGGGGCTGGATCTCACAGGCTCGTCATCGGAAGGCAGCACAATGCCTTTCTTAGGCATCGCGCTGCCTTCCATGCTATCGGGTCCCCCCTACAGCCGCATGGGGACCCGATGGCACTGCCACACGCCGCCGCAAACCGCAGGTAAAGCCGCGAACAGCAGGTCTTAATTGACCTGCGCATTTAGCCAAGGTGCCTGCTCAATTGAGCAGGCACTGGGTTCTGATCACCGCCCGCTGGGTGGCGGTGATCGGAAATACACATGACGTACCGGTATGTCATGGGTCCTTAAGGACTCGGGAACCATGCCGTATCGGTACATCATGGGTTCTTAATGCCCATAATGCTTTAGATAAGGGAACTTTAATATATGCGCTTTGCCTTACGGTTTTGAGATTTGGCAGAGGATCTCAAAACCAAAGCAACACGCTTTACTTCGATTTAATACATTGTTTTAAAATGTGAATAAAAAAAATGTGAGAATGAATAAGCTTACATAGGCTAAGTGAATAAATATATACCCAAATTGTGATTAAATATAGACAAATCACAAACAGAATAGTACAAAGTGAATAATCATCACTAGCCTAAATGCTAGATCTTGGGGACTCTGAGACAGCCATGCTGGGTGTACAAGAGATAGGGCAAATGAATACTTACATCATGCCTAGAATGAAGTCTTCAATGGAGTGCCAAAGAATGCACTTGTGTAACAGAGTTTAAACCTATTAACCCCCTTCTCCAGTGTGCATGTATCTGAGATCACTCAGGAGTGTTATTTTATCAACACAATAGGGGATGAGTACTAACTATCTCTAACCCACTAAATTACAAGGCACATCATTACACAGAAAGTTTATATAAAATAGGCAGAATAAATGGTAACAGAATTGACGGGGACAGATCAGTTCTTAAAAAATACACTTACACTACATACATCCAGATTTATCTATTCCATTCAAATGCAGTTGTAGTAAAGCGAAACTGAACAAACTGAACATTATAAGTCAATGGTTGCCTAATCCATTTTTTTATGGATAAAAAAAAAAATGGATCTGAGATCATTGACATTGTTTTAGTACCGGATCCAGTTTGTTCAGCTTCACAGACCGTACACAGAACCTGTCACCACCAGACATCTGAGAAGCTCTGACAGATGCCTTTCAGAACCTCTTCCTTGAGCTTCCTTTGTTTTGGCTTTCAGTTCCTCATCTCGTTAGCCTCTCTCAGCTGTCATGTAGTTGGACTGATTGCACCCCTTTAAATTCCTCCCCATAATGCATTAGTGTGCGGTTTATACAACTTCCTGGAGTGTGTGTGCATGCTGATCCTATTTCCCAGCCTTCTACAACATAAGTGTTGTGCATTCTTTTGTGTTTTTCTGTTTGCTGGATCCCAGGTGACCCTGACTCCCTCCGTGTCTAGTGTAGGGAGCTGGTGGTCGTGTCCCCTCACTATTATAGGGTGTTCAGGTGTTATACAGTCGAGGTACGAGGATATGCGATCATCTACCATTGGAATTTTCGCATAGGCTGAGCAGTAAGGGAGAGTGCCAGGTCTGATGCATGGGTCTCCCTTTTTGTTCCTTAGTTTTGGATCCAGTGAGTCATATATTAATTTTGTGTTGTCTTGTTTCCTGTACACCTTCCGTGACAGAACCACAGCTTGCAGCGATTTTGTGTCAAGTAAAAAGACTGAACAAACCTGAATAGAATGCATCCTTATGTATCCTGATTAGTGATGAGCGGCATAGGAAATATTCAAATTTGCGATATTTCGCACATTTTTGGCCAAATATTCGCCATAAATTTGCAAATTTAAGAATACTTGATCTCATCATTGTTTACTTGATTGCGAAAATCATCAATGTAATATATTCGCAATAAATTTGCAATAAATTTGCGATTAGAATATTCTACACTATTTGCGAATGCAAATATATAGCACTATATTCTAAATATTCGCAAATTCTCGAAGTGGCGATATTCGCGATTAAAATTCACGATTCGAATATTCACGCTCAACACTAATCCTGATCTGGTTTGTTCTGTTTTGTCACCTTGACAATGAATGAGAACAAAATGGAAGCATTTTGCCCTGGTTTTGAGATCATCCGCCTGATCTCAAAAACAGAATGTAAAATGCATATTTGAAAGTAGCTTAAAGGGGTTCTGCACTTTCATTTCACTGATGATCTATCCTCTGGATAGATCATCAGCTTCTGATCGGCGGGGGTCCGACACACGGGACCCCCGCCGATCAGCTGTTTGAGAAGGCAGCTGCGCTCCAGGAGCGCCGCTGCCTTCTCACTGTTTACCGCCGGGCCGCCCGCCCACTGACGTCACGACTTGTATCAACTAGAGTGGGCGCGGCTAAACTCCATTCAAGTGAACAGAGCTTAGCCGCGCCCACTCTAGTTGATACAAGTCGTGACGTCAGAGGGCGGGCGGCCCGGCGGTAAACAGTGAGAAGGCAGCGGCGCTCCTGGAGCGCCGCTGCCTTCTCAAACAGCTGATTGGCGGGGGTCCCGGGTGTCGGACCCCTGCCGATCAGAAGCTGATGATCTATCCAAAGGATAGATCATCAGTGAAATGAAAGTGCAGAACCCCTTTAACATGCTACAAATGTTCATCCACACAAACAGCCACCCATATATTTTCTACCTCTCTGACAAGATGATGTGTTGCCCCTAAGCTCCAACAGGAAGTTTTCCCTCAAAAATTCACATTGCCCTCTGTCCTAATGGGTTAATACTGAATATTCCTGGCAGCCTACTTCTGCACTTTGAAACAAAATGTATATCATCTTCAATGCTGTTGTAATTTGCAGGCTGGGGAAATTGGTAATACATTTTGAATTGTAGCATATAAAGATGGTTTACATGTATAGAGATTATAAAAGCATGGGATCAAGAATGAACATACAGTACATGCTCTTTTTGCATAATATTCAGCAGGGAAATATGAAATCATGTTGACAGGTACATTATACGCGGTCTTTGCTAGTATGCATGAGTGAAATAAAATATGGTAGAAACTGGCTTAGTGCTTCTTTATATTTCAAGCATATTCCTAACATCAGAAGTCAAATTTCCAAGCAGAATCACATTGTTATTATGTATTACGGTATAACATTCTAACTTTGATTATTTTATTCTATGGGATGACTGTGCTTCTGAAACAAAGTCAATCAGGCTGAGTTATTACTTTTGTTTTGGTTTACCTATAAAACTGCATGTTATACCTGCAATGTACTGTATGTATAACCATCACATATATTACTAGGGACTCATACAACACATGCCTACATTTTCTATGTAATTCATGAATTAAGAATACCTTTCACCTTCAATAATAATATAATGCATGCCTGATCTCTGTTGAAAAAGTAACAACTGGACTCAAATAAATTCTACTGTTTTTGAACATATACTACTGTTTGCCCATGCTGCATGTTGTATATTAAAGAGAAATTATAGTCTAAAATTACCTATTGTTTAAATCATATACTTTATTTATTTTAAGTGTTTTTTTGTTTTGTTTTTATATATATATTTTTTTTTTTACTGGAGCTGTTGCATCAGAGACATTCCCTTTCAAAATGAAGCTACTGGGGCAATCAGTTGATTGCCCAAGTCACATTCCAGGCACCCTGGCACACAGCTGATTTTGCCAGGGGAAACAGCAGGCAGCCAAATATAGTAGCAAATGTTCTATTGCATGGCTACCAATCAGATGCATGTGCATCTATATAATACATGAACTGTTAAGTCCACTAGAATAGGGGCCACTCATAGAATGAGATCCTTAATGGTTTACTCTCATATGCTCCGATAGGGCATATGGACAGGGGTAGTCTTCGGGAGAACACACCTTTAAAAAATATCCTGAAATATTGCAGTTTTCATATTGACGACTCAACCATACAATAGGTTATATGTCATGTTCTGTAGAGATCCCTTTTTAAAAGACATCTTATTATCATGACTACAGACTCAGGGTCTTTTTTTATACAACCATCCAAAGATGTGGCAGTACCCCAATTTTAGTGAAGGTAAACTGCTGACACCTTGTTCACTTTAGAATGTTGATATGTCATACCTGTTCAATAGAGCACTTCTGCCCTTCTCAAACAATTTGTGAAATCCATCCAAAAGATCTTCAGTGTAGCACAAGGAACCCAAGACCTTCCCCTCTCTCTGAAGCTGTGGAGCAAAAGTGTTACTGGTGTGATTTTTTAGCAGCCTTTCTTCAACATTCTTAGTGACAATGCTAGGTCAAGGTCTAATAGTCTTACTGCCCTCTACTTTTTCTTGTTAGGCAATAGCTCAAAAGAGAGTTGGATCAGAGAACCTGTCACCATGAAAATGTAATGAAAACTTCAGGCAGCAGGTTATAGAGCAGGAGGTGGATAGATTGATATATAGTTTTGTATGGAAAGATTCAGCAAAACTTCGAGCCTGTCGGTGTCTGCCAAAGTGCACGGCAGCGCAGACGTGTGGAGCTTTGGCTACGGTCAAGGACATTATATGTCCTTTAGGGCCCACTGGATAAATGTGGTTCCTGCCCAGCCAAACCAGCAACTTGGCCAGATGACGGCGCCACCGCTCCCACGTTCTCACGCCGTTGGTCCTGTGACAATATCCGCCTCTGCTTCCTCATGGGGTGTGCACTGTCATAGATTGGAAAATGCTGCTTAGTTTGACAGCAACATACAGGTAGGTGGATCAGAATTTGCAGTAAACCATATGAATCCATCCTGGTTTATGTTCACAGCTCAGAGTGCTTTAATGGTTTGTCAAGAAAGTATGGACGAGAAAAACAATAATTGATTGTCTCTCCTATTCATACTATCCTGTATAGATATCACAGCTATACATCTGTCTATTGTGACACAGTGAGGGGTTGTGTCTGGCAAGGAAGGTATTTTCCTCCCAGCATGTGCGGCTGGGCTGGTTTCCAGCCAGGTGAGGTCAAATACCGGACCAGAGTTTAAGTGCCCGTCTGGGTTTTGGCAGCACCTGGCTGTCCTTAAATTGGCAGCTGGGCTAAGCAGTGAGGTCTCTGTTTTTGGGATCTGAGGCTTTGTGTCCTGCTGGAGGGCTGACAGACGCATGCTGGGGAAACAGGCACCCTAAAGCCTGCTATGGACTAATGGAGGCAGAACTGCCAGCAAGGTGACTTGAATTATATATGAACTTTCCATTGTGTGAGAATTAACACCAAGACTGCAAAGTTACGTGCTGTTTTGTGCAATTGCCTCAAGTGTGAATAAACACTGACGTTTTGCGTTAAGAACTTGTATTTTGCCTCTGTACTGCACCCGCTTACCTTATCTACCAGAGCGAAACCCCACACTATGTAGAGGGACTATACCATAAGTACAATGAGTTTTACACCTAACCTATAGGTTTGCAGACTCTTCCATTAGGGAAGTATAATTGTGCCAAAAAATTGAGGTGGTCTCAAATAACACTAAGCCTTTTTTGCACAATGATATTTGCAGAATGGAATACAACAGCCAAAAGATGTGAGGTTTGGGATGCAGCCAAAAGGAAAGAATCCCTGAATAAAATGTTCCACAGCCATAAATACATGGAATAGCTGTGCACTGCACAACTCTGCGGTTTCTAGAGGATGTCAGATGAAAAGCATCCTAAATCACAACAATGTTGCCAGCAGGTGTTCTGCTTTTAACTGTTATTTCTTGCTAGAACCTTCCAGTTGGAGTCAGATTGGTTATGAATTAGAAACAGTTCATATTCCTGCATTTATATTCAGTATGTAAGTGACATTGCTTGTATCTGGTAGACATAAGATGATTGAATGGCGTCCTATCTCCATTTACAACCAAGCTAAGCGTCAAAACAACATTTTCCATTTGCTGATGGTTGTGCTGGATGCAACAAGCAATAATCTTGGAATATGTAATACAAGACATGGTAGCATTCCAGTGCAGTGGGCAATTGTTCATTGCAATGTAATTGCTGAGAGGTAGCAGGTGCTCTTCTCTGCACTGACTAGGGGTTTATCCATATCATTCCCCAGTGAGTCAGGAAGAATTTACATCAAGCATAAGGTTCTTTGTTAGCCAGGTGTGAATTCTGTATTTTAGTTTTGAGCGTAGTCCATATGTTTCTGCATGTCCTTGTATGTTTCATATCACCATGCAACAAAAAAATACTTTTTGCCTGCTACTTGGCAAAAACCATTTGTCCTATACTAAATCAAGTGTGCGGATTACAAATCCGAAGTCAGAATTGAAACACGTCATGAAATTTTGCTATGCATAAGTATGCCTAAATGAATTAAGCACTTGGAAAGCATTGAATAATTTTGAACAGAACGAGTTTTACTCCAACAATTACATAATCTACATCAAAGTGTAGTAAACAGTGTATGAAAACGTAATGGAATAACAACATTTCTAAAAGTCTTGTTTTTAAGTTTAAGGCCCAATACCGTTAAAAGTGCTTCAGGCATCTGCTTTTGCGTTTGTGAACTGTCATATTTTCCAGTTGCAAAAACCAGCAGTAGTCCCCCATCATGTTGGGATTCCAATGTCCTTGATACCTGTTCTCTATTGTAGAAATATATTTATGGAACCGCTCTCCATGTTCGTCACTTACATGTCCCAAATTGGGTGGGAAAAAGTCAAGATGGGAATGTAAGAAATGCACTTTCAATGACATTCGGCAGCCAAGTGTTCATATGCTGTAAGCATGTTGTCTACTAACCCAGCATAGTTTGCAGCTCGTCTGTACCCAAGGAAGTTCTGAACTACTAGCACAAATGCATCTCAAGCTGCAAGTTCCAGAGGGTTGAGTTTTGTTCTGAATGTGTAATCATGCATTGGTTTGTTGATTTCGGGGCCAATAAAAATTCCGGCCTTTATTTTAGAATCAGTTTTCAGTGTGCTAAACTTCTCCTTTAAATACTGGAAACCATTTCCATCACGATCAAGTGCAATTACAAAATTTTTCATTAAACCAAGTTTAATGTGAAGTGGTGGAAGATAAACTTGAAGTGGATTGACCAGTGACTTGTGTTATACATTGTACTGACCAACTGTGTGCTGGACTCTAAGAGGCCACTGTTTAATTTTGTAATGATTGTTGTCATCACGACTGCTCCATAGGCCCAAAAAACACATATGCTAACTGTAGGCCAAGCAGCAGTGCTACCACTTTCAGGTCAGCACCAATTTTTTATTTATGTTCTGAGTATTTGATCATTTTCAAAATTAACTCCATAGAAGAATGGGTCTCTTTCATTCCAACCGTATGAGCCAATGGAACAGATGTTTTTTTTGTTGCCATTGTGCAACAAGACAGTTTTCAAACTTGTTTTGCTAGAGTCTATGAATAGCCTCCATTTATCGGGAACATGTGTGCAATCTAACTCCATCATAAGACCATTTACATCAGTACAGAAACAGACTTTCCATTGCATAGTATGCAGCTAACTTGGTGTGTCAATGACGAAAGTGTGAGGTTGTGGTGCCTCGTTGTAGCAAATTGTATTCCTGAAGTCTAGAAGCTAGCAGTTCTGACTTTTTTTTAGATAATGACAGATCTCTTACCAGATCATCTAAATCTGATTGGCTCAGCAAATGCGGCTGACCCTCTGGATCTGCAGCTGTTCTGGATCATGAAATACATTGTGACAATCAACATGTTCTTCTTTATCAGGATCAGAACCATCTGTTTCAATTGCCATTCCTGCTGTGGGAGGAGCAGGCAATGGATTCTCTACATAGTGTGGTACAGGTTTAGGAGCAGACTCACAGTCAGGATACACAATTTGTGACTTGTTTCTCTTTGAATATCTGGCGATTTTAGTCATGCAAAAGTAACAGTCTGAATGGTGATTTTTTTTTCCTGCTCACGCCAAACCATAGCCATTCCTTTCCTTTTACCATTCAACCACTGCGTTAGCCCAGAGTAACACACAGTGCAACAAACATGAGGTGTCCAGCTTTTATCTTGATCTCTAATTTTAAAGTCAAAGTAATAATTATAAGCAAGACACACTCGCTTTGTCAGATTTTTGCGCTGATCATAAGTAGTGTATTTGCCACATATGTAGCAGAAATTGTCTGGATCGTTAACACATTTGTGTTTATCCATCTTAAGTTTCAAAACTGATAGCACTATAACAGATCACTTTATCAAAATCTGTCCAGCTTGCCTTAAATACTTACTGCTGACATCAGCCTGAGTGCGTTTTGACAGGTCTGGACATGTTCATTAGAATATTTCCAATATACCGTATTTTTCGCCCTATAAGATGTACCGGCCCATAGGACGCACCTAGGTTTTTGAGGAGGAAGATAAGAAAAAAAATATTTTGAACAAAAAGGTGTGCTTTTAGTGGGCTTTGAACTAATGGTAGCCTGTGGATGGCACTGTTATGGGGGTCTGTGGCTGGCACTGTTATGGGGGTCTGTGGATGGCACTGTTATGGGGGTCTGTGGATAGCACTGTTATGGGGGTCTGTGGATGGCACTGTTATGGGGGTCTGTGGATGGCACTGTTATGGGGGTCTGTGGCTGACACTGTTATGGGGATCTGTGGCTGACAATGTTATAGGGGTCTGTGGCTGACACTGTTATGGGGGTCTGTGGCTGACACTGTTATGGGGACGTCTGTGGATGGCACTGTTATGGAGGTCTGTGGCTGACAAAGTTATAGGGGTCTGTGGCTGACACTGTCATGGGGGTCTGTGGCTGACACTGTTATGGGGACATCTGTGGATGGCACTGTTATGGGGGCATCTGTGGATAGCATGAGACTGCTATGAGGGGATCTGTGGATAACAGATAAATAGCATCTTATGCTATTTGACATCCACAGATACCCCCCATAACTAGTAATGTCCCGAACTATTCGCCAGCGAACATAGCTTGTTCGCGTTCGCCGCGGCGGGCGAACATATGCAATGTACGGTCCGCCCCCTATACATCATCATTGAGTAAACTTTGACCCTGTACCTCACAGTCAGCAGACACATTCCAGCCAATCAGCAGCAGACCCTCCCTCCTCCTGGACAGCATACATTTTAGATTCATTCGGAAGCTGCATTCTCAGTGAGAGGAGGGACAGTGCTGCTGCTGATTCAATAGGGAAAGCGTTAGCTAGGGCAGTGTTCTGTGTCCACAGACTCATCTGCTGTAAGGACAGCGTCCTGACAGCACCCCAAAAAGCCCTTTTCAGGGCTGGTACATCAGTCTGCTTTTTTTATATATATATATATATATATATATATATATATTGCAGTTGCCTGGCTGTCTGTGTGTGAGAGGCTGCATGCTCAGTCACAGACAGCACTGTGTGCACACCATTAATACAGGGTGTGAAAGAAAATACCTTGCAGATAAAAAAATATATATTTAAAATTTTTCAGTTATATAATCACATTTTCAAGCCTGTGTGTGTCAGGCCCACAAAGACTGTATTGTGGCCACTGGCTAGTGGCTAGGCCTCCACTCATACCGTTTCAGGGTGTCATTCACTCAAATACCTTGCAAATAAAAAAAATTATATTTAATATTTTTCTGTGATATAATCACAGTTGCAAGCCAGTGTGTGTCAGGCCCACACAGACTGTATTTTGGCCACTGGCTAGTGGCTAGGCCTCCACTCATACCGTTACAGGGTGTCATTCACTCAAATACCTTGCAAATAAAAAAAGTTCTATTTAATATTTTTCAGTGATATAATCACAGTTGCAAGCCAGTGTGTGTCAGGCCCACACAGACTGTATTCTGGCCACTCGCTAGTGGCTAGGCCTCCACTCATACCGTTACAGGGTGTCACTCACTCAAATACCTTGCAGATAAAAAAAATTCTATTAAAAATTTTCTGTGATATAATCACATTTGCAAGCCCGTTTGTGTCAGGCCCACACAGACTGTATTGTGGCCACTGGCTAGTGGCTAGGCCACCACTCATACCGTTACAGGGTGTCACTCACTCAAATACCTTACAAAAAAAAAAAAATTATATTTAATATTTGTCTGTGATATAATCACAGTTGCAAATCCGTATGTGTCAGGTCCACACAGACTGTATTGTGGCCACTGGCTAGTGGCTAGGCCTCCACTCATACCGTTACAGGGTGTCACTCACTCAAATACCTTGCAGATAAAAAAAATTCTATTAAATATTTTCTGTGATATAATCACATTTGCAAGCCCGTTTGTGTCAGGCCCACACAGACTGTATTGTGGCCACTGGCTAGTGGCTAGGCCACCACTCATACCGTTACAGGGTGTCACTCACTCAAATACCTTACAAAAAAAAAAAAATTATATTTAATATTTGTCTGTGATATAATCACAGTTGCAAATCCGTATGTGTCAGGTCCACACAGACTGTATTGTGGCCACTGGCTAGTGGCTAGGCCTCCACTCATACCGTTACAGGGTGTCACTCACTCAAATACCTTGCAAATAAAAAAAAATTATATTTCATATTTTTCTGTGATATAATCACAGTTGCAAGCCCGTGTGTGTCAGGCCCACACAGACTGTACTGTGCCCACTGCCCACCACTTATATAGGGTGGCACAGTACCTTGCACGCATAGTACTACTTATCTAAAAAAAAATGACAGGCAGAGGCAGGCCACCCCGCAGGGGCCGTCGTGGTCGTGGTGCTGTGATTTCCACTGGCCCTGGAATAATGCCCAGTGTTCAGAGGCCACGTACCCTGAACCCCAAGAATTCGGAGAAAATAGTTGACTGGCTTACACAGGACACCCAATCTTCAACAGCTTCTGCTAAGAACCTTGACGCACCATCCTCCTCCAGCTCAGCTTTGGTTACCACTCTCAAGTTACCACTCTCCCGCCCGCCGCCACCACTACCACCACTACCACCACAGCCACCACAGCCGCTTCACTTGATCCCTCAGAGGAGTTATTTACACGTCAGTTGGATGAAATTAGTGATGCGCAACCATTATTGCCAGAGGTTAGCAAATAGATAACAGGGATATGTCACAGTCAGGCAGCATTACATACATGGACATACAGTGTGATGATGATGATGTTGTACCCGCTGCTGCTTCCTTTGCTGAGGTGTCAGATACAAGTGAAGTGGTTGATGATGACGATGTGTCCGTGGATGCCAAGTGGGTGCCTGCTCGAAGAGAAGAAGAAGAGGGGGAAAGTTCAGAAGGGGAGACAGAGAGGAGGAGGAGACGAGTTGGAAGCAGGGGGAGGTCGTCGCAAGGAGCTAGTGCTAGTGCAGTAAGACAGCATGTATCGGCACCCGGGGTCAGCCAGACAGCACGCCAATCAACGCATGCTGTTGCCACCACCAGAATGCCGTCATTGCAAAGCTCAGCAGTGCGGCATTTTTTGGGTGTGTCTGCCTCTGATAACAGCGATGCCATTTGCAACCTGTGCCAAAAGAAACTGAGTCGTGGGAAGTCCAACACCCACCTCAGTACAACTGCTTTGCGAAGGCACATGATCTCACATCACAAACACCAATTGGTACAACACATGAGCACAAGCAGCACACAAATACAAAGCCACCATCCTCTTCCTGGTCCAGCATCTTCAGCCACGTCAACCACTGCTGTCCTCCTTGCCCCCTCTCAACCACCCACCACTCTGCCTCTCACCTTCAGCAGTTCCATCTCATCTGCCCACAGTCAGGTGTCTGTAAAGGAAATGGTTGAGCGTAAGAAGCCAATGTCACAGAGTCACCACCTTGCCCGGCGTCTGACAGCTGGCTTGAAGGAACTCTTAGCCCACCGGCTTTTACCATACCAGCTGGTGGAGTCTGAGGCCTTCAAAAAATTTGTCGCTATTGGGACACCACAGTGGAAGGTACCCAGACAAATTTTATTTTTTTCAAAAAAGGCAATCCCAAACCTCTACTCAGTGATTGAAAAGGAAGTCATGGCATCTCTGACATACAGTGTTGGGGCAAGGGTCCATCTGACCACTGATACCTGGTCTGCAAAGCACGGTCAGGGCAGGTATATCACCTACACTGCGCATTGAGTCAACCTGTTGACGGCTGCCAAGCATGGAATGCGTGGCTCTGCAGCAGAGTTGGTGACACCGCCACGACTTGCAGGCAGGCTTACTGCCAACTCCTCTACTCCTCCTACTCCATCCTCTTCCATAACCTCCTCGGCTGAGTCCTCTTCTGCTGCAGCGTCTGGCTGCACATCAACTAAATCCCCCCAGCTCCCCAGGGGCTATTCCACATCCCGGGTACGACAGTGTCACGCTGTCTTGGGGTTGACTTGCCTGAAAGCAGAGAGCCACACCGGACCAGCACTCCTGTCCACCCTGAACGCACAGGTGGATCAGTGGCTGATCCCGCACCAACTGAAGATCAGCAAAGTGGTGTGTGACAATGGAAGCAATTTGTTGGCGGCATTGAATTTTGGCATTTTGTCACATGTGCCGTGCATGGCACATGTGTTGAATCTCATCGTACAACACTTTGTGTCTAAATACCCAGGCTTACAGGATGTCCTCAAGCAGGCCAGGAAGGTGTGTGGCCATTTCAGGCGTTCCTACACGGCCATAGCGCACTTTTCAGACATTCAGCGCCGAAACAACATGCCAGTGAGGCACTTGATTTGCGAAAGCCCGACACGTTGGAATTCAACACTCCTAATGTTCGACCGCCTGCTCCAACAAGAAAAAGCTGTCAACGAGTATTTGTATGAGCGGGGTGCGAGGATAGCCTCTGCGGAGCTGGGAATTTTTTTGCCTCGTTACTGGACACTCAGGCGCAATGCCTGTAGGCTCATGCGTCCTTTTGAGGAGGTGACAAACCTATTCAGTCGCACCGAAGGCACCATCAGCGACCTCATTCCATTTGTTTTCTTCCTGGAGCGTGCCCTGCGAAGAGTGCTGGATCAGGCTGTAGATGAGCGTGAAGAGGAAGAGGAAGAGTTGTGGTCACCATCACCACCAGAAACAGCCTTGTCATCATCGCTTGCCGGACCTGCGGCAACACTGGAAGAAGAGTATGAGGAAGAGGAGTCAGAGGAGGAATGTGGCTTTGAGGAGGAGGAAGACCAACCACAGCAGGCATCCCAGGGTGCTCGTTGCTGTCATCAGTGAGAAGGAGGAACGGGAAATGAGTAGCTTGGCATCCAACCTTGTGCAATTGGGGTCTTTCATGCTGTCATGTCTGTTGAGGGACCCTCGTATAAAAAGGATGAAGGAGAACGACCTGTACTGGGTGGCTACGCTACTAGACCCCTGGTATAAGCAGAAAGTGGCGGAAATGTTACCAAATTACCGAAAGTCAGAGAGGATGCAGCAGTTCAAAACCAAACTAAAAAATATGCTTTACAAAGCTTATAAGGGGGCTGTCACAGCACAACGGGAATCTAACAGGGGAAGAGGTGAAAGTAATCCTCCTCCTACCACGACCACGGCGGCAAGGACAAGACGCTTTACAGATGTGTTGTTGATGGCGGATATGCAGAGCTTTTTCAGTCCTACACATCGCCACAGCCCTTCGGGATCCAGCCTTTGAGAACGACTCGACCGACAGGTAGCAGACTACCTCGCCTTAACTGCAGATATTGACACTCTGAGGAGCGATGAACCACTTGACTACTGGGTGTGCAGGCTTGACCTGTGGCCTGAACTATCCCAGTTTGCAATAGAACTTCTGGCCTGCCCCGCTTCAAGTGTCCTGTCAGAAAGGACCTTCAGTGCAGCAGGAGGCATTGTCACTGAAAAAAGAAGTCGCCTCGGTCAAAAAAGTGTTGATTACCTCACCTTCATTAAGATGAATGAAGCATGGATCCCGAAGGGACTGACAGTTGGGGATACATTTGACTAACAAAAGGCCTGATGACATGCCTTGGCCTCAAAATGGTCCCCACGCTGCTGTATTTAATGTCTGCATACCGGATGACTTTCGTGAATTCTCCGCCATTAACTAGGGTTCAACCCGCAATATTTTAGTCACCTTTCTGCCTGGAAAACATCAATTGCTACAGCAGCGACTGCAACAATACCTAATTTTTCAGGCATGTGTACATGCCTAATTTTTCTGGCCTCTAGTGCTGCACTGTGGCTGCAAAAGCAAAACAAAAAAAAAGGCACATACATGTGTCAATTCCCCTTCGTGACCGGTACCTTGTTGTGGTGAAGGGGCTTGCGTATCACAATCAAGTGATCATCACCTCTATGAGTGTGTTGGCAATTTGGCAATGCTGCTACACCCCAAATAAGGCCGTTGCTACATTATGATCAGACTAAAAGCGATCGGCTGGATAATTTTTCGTAGAAAAAACATTATTTTTCATTTTTTTGTTATTATCATAATAAAGTATCTTAATAGCTTATTAGAAATAATGCAGACAATTTAAAAAATCTCCATCAATTCCAATACAAAGCAAGTACAGGGCTCAGAACAAAATTATTTCAGGATGTCGTTAATTCAACAATGATTAATCAATTCGACACACGTCCCCGAATAGGGGACGTAACAGGGATTAAACTGATAAGAATAGTACTAGTTAAGACACCACTTATATAGGGTGTCACAGCACAATGCTCCGTGCACACGCAGTGCCCCAACTTGGGAGTAAGAGGACCGACCAAGCTGCTTTTTCCATCTCCCGGTTCCTAAAATCAATTCAGTTTGGTGTATCAGAGTTTGGTCTGTCACTGTGAAGGCCGTCGAAGGTACCCTGCTTAATTTTTTTCACAAAAGGCAATCCCTGATATGGGACGTAACAGGGATTAAACTGATGAGAATAGTACTACAGAAATTACCACTTATATTGGGTGTGACAATAAATTGCATGGCGCAGACGCAGTGACCGTGGCGTGGATTCAAACAAAGGGGAGGGAGCCAGCGTTTTTTTTAACCATCTCCCCATTCGAAAAATCTATTCAATTCACCTTTCGGGGACCTTTGGTGTTGTACGTGGCTGGGTGGAGGAAGAAACCTTCAATGACATCAGCGGGACATGGCTAGCTTGGTATCCAACCTTGTGCAAATGGGAAGTTTGCGGTTGGGCAAATGGACTATTTGCGGTGCATTAAAAGGGGAGTTTGGTCTGTCAATGTCTGTGAAGCGGGCGTAACCCTTACACTACCTGGTCGATACAACATCATACCTGATCCTATACACACACTGGATGTTTTAAACCACGTTGTTCAAAAAAAATGTAGGATTGTTGGGTGATTTATGCCCTTTATGGATTAAAATCCAACTCTGCGTCAACTATGTAATTTTCCATGGGAGTTTTGCCATGGATCCCCTTCCGGCATGCCACAGACCAGGTGTTAGTCCCCTTGAAACAACTTGTCCATCACTACTGTGGCTAGAAAGAGTCCCTGTGGGTTTTAAAATTCGCCTGCCTATTGAAATCAATGGCGGTTCGCCCGGTTCGCCCGTTCGCAAACATTTGCAGAAACTCGCATTCGGCGTTCGCGAACGGAAAATTCTGCATTTCCCAGAATATACTAGATTTATTTTGTAGGTATTTTAAATATGCTAGTCATAGATGGATAGACTTCTTACTTGAGATTGCTCCTCAATGGTGAGCTGATTATCATAGCACAATTGCATATGGCATCGCCAGGAGATGGAAAGCCACATGTTGCTCCCCACACATTAGTTGGGGAATACAGATTTAAGCTGTGCTTTCTTCAGATGTACTGTAGACTGTAGGGGTGTCTCAAATATCAAAATGCAGATCCTTCATATTGTATAATGAGAACCTTTTCTGGCAAGATATTCAGACAAATGCAGGGAAATCAGATGATGCCTCAATGATGCCCTACAGATGTGTTAGCAGAATTAAAGGATGAAGGTCTATGAGAATCTGCATTTTGCCATTGGCAGAACAGAAAAGACATGGGTTGGCAAATGGGATCCAATCAAAGATGTATGCTAGATAATTGCTTTATATGTAACTTTCTACTATAGAAACGTATATTTACTATGAATTTACCATAGGAGAACTTAAAAAGTACCTCCAGTTATAAAACAATTTTCTAAAAATGAATGGTACATAATATACATGAAAATTAGAAACTTTGTAATATATCTTGTGAACAAGAAATGCTTCTCTCTGCTTTTATCAGGCTGCTTTGCTCTTTCCTGCTTTTAACATTAATGTCTACAGAAAGATGGGGAGATGCTGGATGAGAGACACACAAATTACAGTTTCTCAGCTCAGCTACAATTAACAATTTGAATTCCTATTTTTCTAGTAAGATAAGGTGGAACCCCTGTTCAAAGTAATCACTTACTAGCTACTAGCAGCCTCCCCTTCCTTCTCTCTCACCTCCTCTCTCCATAGACTTTTGTACGTGAGGCTGGAGAAAAAGATGAAGCTGCTAAAGATAAGAGGCCGAATGAAGGGAAAGAGGGGGAAAGCACCCTGAAAAGCCATGTAGGAAGCCATAATTACAAAGTTTCTTATATTCACCAATACTATTCATTTCTGAAAACCTGTTTATAACTGGAGGTTCACTATTATAGTCAACATTTCACCCACTGTGCCAGATAACTAGCTTGACTTTGGGCTAAACCTAAAAGTATTGTCCTGGCAGTTCCCTGGTATTCACCCTTTAGTCCCTATATAGGGATCTGGTGCTGTTGTAGTTGACTGCGGACCCACAGGAGTCAGAGACACCGGTGTGAATCAACAAGCAAAACGTGTAGCCGGAATACAGTCCAAAGTCCGGACAGGCTGAGTACTTGCATATTCCAAATAGCAATTCCAAGGTCGGGGCAGGCAGAGTATATGCATAGTCCAAAGTCGAGACAGGCAGCAATGAGCAGTATCAGTAGAAAGGCAAGGTTTGTTACATGGGTATTCAGACAACAGATCACATTCACTGGTTAGTAGAGACTAGACAACTTCAAAGCGCAGACGAGAAGGTGGATTCACAACCCAGAAAAATAGGAAAGTTGATCAACAGCTAGGCCGCGAGTACAAAGAAAGGATTAACTCTTGCAGGGCTGAAGGACAATTCACTAAGTACTAGTGCCAATTCACAGAGGGAGAGTAGAGCGAAATGCTGACATGTATTTAACATCTTAAAATAATTTTTAATAATATTTTCTCTTTGGAATGATCTTGGCTAATGCTGCATTTATTTATTCATTCTTTGTGATTTTATGTTATTCATTGTTATTGACCGCCAGTGGTGTCTGGAGCAGGGGCAGAAGCAAATCTGAAGGGTCTAAGAAGACCCAGGGACCTGAAGGAGACACACGTGTTTCACCTCGCTTCCTCTTGGGGGCGCGCCGGAGGAAGCAATGCGAAACGCGCATCAGGGTTGGTGTCTCCACCAGGTCCATAGTCAGCATCTGTTACTCTATTTACCTTGCATTCATAGTTTTTTTGTTTGGTTTAGTATGTGTCATGCCCTGCTCAGGTTATGTGCGGAGGTCTGCCAGGTTAGCAGCATGTGTGTAGCCTTTTGTTTTTGTTTTGGAGTGAGCTGTATCCACCTCCCTTCAGGTTCACTGGGTGGGGTTGTTGGTATCAGTTTAAATTACGCCCACTCCCAGTGTCCTGTGCGGGTTATAGCTTCTGTCTTGCTGAGAGGAAGGAAGGAAGGATTTGCTGTTCCTCCTCCTGCTCACTTACAAGATAAGTTGGTTTTGTGTTTCTTGTTATTGTCTGTCTGGTCCAGGTCCTGAGGGAGCAGGCTGCCTTTTTCCCCCTTTCACCATCTTAGGGATATTAGGGTATCTTCAGCCCAGGCATGAGGAAACGTTCATTCCCACCTTCAAGGTCTGAACGTGGGCATAGAAGTCTAGGGAGAGCTGGTAGGGATTTGTCAGGAGGTGACCTTTATGCCCAGATTCTTGCCTAGACACTGGTTTGGTTGTTTTCTGCGTATCTTGTATTCTGTCCAGCGTGACAGTATGGTTTATGCTTTTAGGTCTAATTGGGAATTATTCTCTGGGTACTGGCCGTATGACCACCATACCTCGGCAATAATTCTTTGTGCTATGCAAGGTCTTGTACAGGGTTGTGGATGGTTGTCCGTCTTGTGAGTTCAATTATTGACAATTTTGTCGGACTCCAATGGCCATAGCATTTCCAAGTTTACAGTACATGATCCAGTGAACGTTTTTTGGGGGGTACATGCTGCTATAGTACTTCATGCATTGCTGCTTATTTTTAAGGATGCAATTTATTATGTTTTGTATGAATAATTGACTAATAAACTATGATGTTATATTATATATGTGTTCTTGGATATTTGGTGAGTGTTAATGTGTATGGGAACCTAAAACTTCTCCTTCCTTCTGAATTAGGATGTAGAGTATTATTTATCTTTGCAAATATCACCTTCTAGCGAGATGGATCTCTTTCATTGTGAGGTAGTTCTTTGCAAATTATTTTTCCATGGAGCATTGACAATAAGACTCCATGCCATGGAACATATCCAGTAAGTCTACATACAACGTGGGTCTCTTCAAGAAAAGCTAGAACTCTGCTTAACCCCTTCCCGACTGCCCACTGTGTATATGTATGCATATTCTCATATCAGAAATGATGTCACAATAAGACATGTTCCCTGTTTAGTAAGCTTATTGCTTACATGACGCCTGACATATAATGCCACTGTGAATGGACAGTGGATCATTGACTAAAGTAACAAAACACACTGGGGCAGGTTTATGAAAATTGTCTCAAACAAAAATTGTCTATGTTACCCACAGCAACCAGAGTATGAAATGTGGTCTTCACTGTGATTTGTTGCTATGGGTAACACAGACGTGTTTTTTTGTTTGTTTGTTTGTTTTTTAGACACTTTTTATAAATCCGCCCCACTGTATGTAGTTTGGTTGTTGTTGTTAATGTTACGTGTTAGTGACATATGGCAGCAGCAACTAGATATCACACAGAAGTCTAACTCCTTGGCTGTACTGTCACTAAATTAACTGGCAATAAGCTGCCATCTCTTCCCATGGCTGTTGCTTTCTTTCTATACAATCACCTGTTAATGTGTGAAACTATCAGACAGTCTTCTGAGAGAGGCCGAGTTTGTTATCAGACTAGATGGTTTCCTCAACATTGCTCATGTCAATGCTCTTAGCATGATTTCAAATGTTGAAGACAGGAAGTTCCTGCTGACTGAACAAGAAAAATGAAGAAGAGGATCGATGGCTAGTATGGATGCAAAATTAGCTGTTAATGAGAAGTGTAAAGTAGCCAGACAGAAACAAATGCTTGCTAGACAACAGCAACTAGAAGACTTACAAAGCAGGCATAATGAAATGGCGGTATTGCTATGTATAGTGCTTCCCATAATTATTCATACCCCTGGCAAATTTTGACTTAAAGTTACTTTTATTCAACCAGCAAGTAATTTTTTGACGGGAAATGACATTGGTGTCTCCCAAAAGATAATAAGACGATGTACAAGAGGCATTATTGTGGGGGAAAAAAAAAATTCTCAGCTTTTATTTACATTTGAGCAAAAAGTGTCCAGTCCAAAATGATTCATATCCTTCTCAATCATCAATAGAAAAGCCTTTATTGGCTATTACAGCAATCAAAAGCTTCCTATAATTGCAGACCAGCTTTTTGCATGTCTCCACAGTTTTTTTTCCCATTTATCTTTAACAATGAGCTCCAAATCTTTCAGGTTGGAGGGTCTCCTTGCCATCACCCTGATCTTTAGCTCCCTCCACAGATTCTCAATTGGATTCAAGTCTGGACTCTGGCTTGGCCACTCCAAAATGTTTGTTGTCTGCTAACCATTTCTTTACCACTTTTGTTGTGTGTTTTGGGTCATTGTCATGCTGGTGCCCAAGGCCAAGTTTCTCTGCAGACTGCCTGATGTTGTCATTGAGAATCTTCATGCATTGCTCTTTTTTCATGGTGCCGTTTACTGTGATTAGGTTACCTGGTCCATTGGCTTAAAAACACCCCCAAAGCATTAGGTTCCCGCCACCATTTTTACCAGTGGGGATGGTGTTCTTTGGATTGAAGGCTTCTCCTTTTTTACACCAAATGAAGGAAACATCATTGTGAACAAACAATTACATTTTTGTTTCATCTGATCATAACACAGAAGACCAGAAGTCTTCTTCTTTGTCCAGATGAGCTTTTGCAAAGGCCAAGCGAGCTTTTCTGTGCCTGGTCTGCATCCGTGGAACCCAGCAGTGTGCAGTGTCCATTGGATTGTCTGCCTTGAGACATTGCCACCAGCAGAGCCCACATTCACCAGGATGGCCTTGGTGATGATCCTTGGATTCTTTTTCAACTCTCTAAATATCCTCCTGGCCAGCGCAGGTGTCACTTTTGGCTTCCGACCACATCCTCTGAGATTTTCCACAGTGCGGAACATCTTGTATTTTTTGCTCAAATGTAAATAAAAACTGAGAAATGTTTTTTTTTTCCACAATAATGCCTCTTGTACATTGTCTTATGATGTCATACGCTCCAATTCACAAAATAGAATAAATCATCACTCAAAATAGAATTTAAGCAAATATCTTTATTTATTTAGTTGGGTAATTAAAGGCCGCAATGCTTATTACTTAACCAATTAATTATAATCTGGTTAATCCAATTTATTCTCAAATATAAATAAGTAAATATTTAAACCAATAAACCATATAACACTCAGTCCACTCAGAGAGTGACTTAACCCCCGTCAATAAGCAAAGCGACAAAATAAATAGGGAAGGGAGGGAGGGAACTTGAAAAATACTTACGTGAATGAGCCAAAATCGTTATTTTCTGTTCTTTTATAGGTTCTCAAACTGGCAGTTAAAGTGATCTCCAATCAAATTTGAAGATATCAGCGCAAGCACCCACAGCATCTGGGTTAACCCATTCTTCACATAGGTAAGTAAATAATATAATCAACATATTAACTGTAATGTTAGGTGCCATGTCATCATGGCTCACCACACTGAATTTATCAGTATGGTTCGCTCCATTATCTTTGGGGAGACACCTATGTCATTTCCCCTTCATAAAATTACTTGCTGGTTGAATAAAAGTAACTTTAAGTCAAAATTTGCCAGGGATATGAATAATTATGGGCAGCACTGTAGTTCTAGCAGCACTGATGAAAAGACTCAAGAAGCAGGTAGTAATCAGGACAGAGACGCTAAGAACAAGAGAACTGTTGGAGGTTGCACTTATCAGACTTCTGCAAAGAGAAAGAGAGGTAGAGAGAGTATTGTACACCATAGCTTGCAACGACAAAGCAATGTTTGTTATTGCTGAAACTGCAAAGACCTTAGGTCACAACAACGCAGACCTTGCCTTCAGTCATGACTCTATTTGCGGCCAGAGAATGAAACGTGGGTTTTAGCAATTAGCAGCATTAAAAGCTTAATTTCAAGGCAATGTGCCACTGGTGGTTCACTGGAATGGCAAACTCATTGCTGATCTAACAACCATACAACACATTGATCAACTCCCAGTCATTGCTCCTGGTAATGGAGATTTCCAGCTGCTTACAGTTGCAAAGCTAGCAAGTAGAAGTGGTGAGGCTCAATCAGCAGCTGTTCACACAGCGCTGTAGGACTGGGGCATAACTAGCCATGTTTGAGCAATGTGTTTTGACACCACCAGCTCGAACACTGGCCGACTTGCTGCTGCTTATGTTCTCTTGAATCACAAGCTTGGTAAGGAGCTACTATTGCTAGCATGCTGACATCATATAATGAAACTAATCATTGGTGTCATGTTTGAAATCTGTCACAGATTCACTTCCTCTCTAGAGGTTCCTCTCCAAGAGTTTATGACAATACTGGGAATTTGTGATCAGGATAAATACAAAACTGTAATGATGGATGATACAGTATCCAGGTCAGTGCAATACATCAGGGATATCCCCATTAAGTCTGCAAACAGATATCTGGCCAATAATTGATTACAGGGAGTTTTTGGAGCTGGTTGTCATTTTTCTTGGATCTGTCCCATGTAGAGGAGTCCAATTCATAGCACCTGCACCATGTATCCTGCTTGCTGGCTGTCAAGAGACAGTCTTAAAATTTGGATGTTTTTAGGACAGTTCAATTTGGCAAAGACAGAGGAGACGGGCCTTCATGATATGTGTATGTTTGCAGCACGTGTTAAAGGCTTAGCTTATGGCTCCTCTAGCAGCATGTGCACCATACAGTGACTTTCTATTTCTGAAAACTTCTTGGCTAATCAACAATCAATCTAGTGATATCAAAGGATGCATCACCCAAGTTTTAGAATCATGTCTGGTACTTGGCACTTGAACTGGTTTGTGTGGCGTTTTCAAAGGCAGAATAACTTTGGCAACCAAGAGACAGATGGTAAATGCCATAAGAAATACGTTTGACATTCAGCCAGCTCAGCAGAATCATAGCTAATAAATAACTGGACCTGCTGACATTCATGAAAAAGAAATTCAAAGATTTTATCTAAGCAAAGTCCATGACATTGTTTAAACTGATGGGTCTTTCCCATGCATTTCTCAATGTGGAGCCAGACTTGTGGGAGGCAGAAGAGGGCTACCAGCAAGTGGCAGAGACAGCTTGTGCCATGAGTGTGACAAATGACCATGTGGAACGTGCTGTGGCTTTTATTCAATAACTCAGTGGTCTTGTTACCAAAGGCGACTCACAGCTTCAGTTCCTATTGCAGATGGTTGAACAACCAGGATAGGTTTATCCTGACTGCAAGAAACAGACATAGTCAGGACTGCCGAGTCTATCAACATTGTAAAAAAGGCACTTGCTTTTTTTCTTTGAACAGTTGTATACCAAATAACAGACTTATATTTGCTTGTATTAGAAAAAAACTGTCTAAAGTAAAATACAGTTTAACTGTTGTTTTTACTCCTAAAGGCTCCATTCTCCCTGCTGCTGCCACACCCTGTGCACTTTTATTGACAGGGTCAGAAAGTGTAAGCATTATCACGCCTGGCCCGGCAAGCCTCTCTCCTATACTGCATCAGCGCCGAGTACTGAAACGCACAACAACAGCGAGGGACTAGGAGAAGTTTGATGTTTACACTGCATGGCCCGTTCAATCAAAGTGCAGGAGGCAGCAGGGAGAACGGAGCCCCTAGGAGTAACGACAAAGCCCTCATTGCACCTAGAGGCTTTTCAAATACTAAAAGTTTAGTTTTCTGAGAAATAAAGCCACAGATGGGGATGAGACCAAGACTGCTTACTTCTGCTGACCAGCACACATGTTGCAGGTCGGCCTGTTTCACTAAATGGTGACAAGTCTTTAAGCTACCTCTAGATGCTCAAACCTTTTTCAAAATATTTTTAAGGAGAATTAGTTCTATGGGTAAGACCAGTCAAAACCACAAACTTTATTTTTCTGGCTTTTTAAGGTCCACCCTATACTGGATCCATGTAAGGTTTTGGCTCATAAACTGTCTCACAAACTACAGTGGTGTATTTCCATAAATGTTGCATGTGAAGCCACCCAAAATGTTTCTTCTTCAAGTAAGAAATCTATCTACGGTGTGCTTCCGTGGTCTTTCTGTCCGTGCCTACGCACCGCAAATTGCGGTCCCCAATGCACGGAGCGGATGCACAATGTTTGTGTGCAAGAGGCCTAAGAAATGAAGGTAATTAACGGTAATCATCCAGAATAATAAGAAAGAAATACTTATAATAAAAACCTGCGTTATGAGTATAGATTAAGAATCTTGTTGACTGTGAGATGCACTTCTCAGAACTAATAGCATTAATGGATCATAAACTGCTGAATGATCAGGTGGAGTAAGATAATTAAACTACTACATCTTACTCATATAAAATGACCGCTTTGGTCGTAATTAGAAAGTATTCAAGATGAAGTATTTGTACTGTTATAAAACATATAATAATGGTTACGTACTGAAACCAAATGCTTCATTACAAGTGCTCTTTGCTAGTAACAGAATAATATTATGATATTTTCTTAACACTGACTACTATCGCAGAGGGGATAATTGAGATGTATACCATCAATGATAAAGTCATTAAAATGAGAATAAGGTAATTTTAGGTGAACCATTAAAAGAGCTATACAATGAATTCTGCCATTTAATTGATAAAATAATGATAGGCAAATGTAATACTTTAATTGTATTAGGCAATAAATATAACGTAGCTTAATTTTTTATATTTGTTCTTTGCAAACATGTGACCATTTGAAATTACTGTTACATAGCAATAATAGTTCAGCTGAAACTGTTTTGCCATTTTCTAATTAATAATGTATAGTTAATTTTCTAAAGAAGTCAAGGTAATATTCCCCTAGGTTTTAAGATAAAGATTAATTAAAAGTGTTTTCTAGTTAATGGCTTTTATGGTATGTTCACTGAATAAAAGGAACTGCCTGAAAACAGAAGTGCCGGCACTGATGAGTTTATACCAGTATTTTAGTAAGTTAATTATAGTGCTATTTGTAGAAGTTAGGATAAAGTGGCTAACTCTTTTAATCAGGATTGGATACAACAAATAATACACAATAAATAGGATTGTGTACAGGTCTGTCTTTGGGCTGTCCAAATTTGAACCTGTTTTCTTAGATAAAAAACTATCTTTACACTTCCCAAAGTCCGGAAACCCCCACTGATCAGCTGTTTCCGGGAGCCATTGTGCTCACCGGAGATATCGTGAGTGCAGCTCTGTATATAGTATAGCAGCTGGGCTGCGCTTGGTATTGCAGCTCACCCCCATTCACTTCAATGGGGCTAAGCTGTAAGTAGGCCATTTGACCGATGTACGATTACATCACATGACCTAGGTAGAGGCTGCGGTGCTCTTGGAGTGCCAGCCTCTTCATACATCTGATCGAGGACCCCCGCCGTTCTGATATTGATGATCTATCCAGAGCATTGGTCATCAATATAAATTTCCGGATAGCACCTTTAAGCAATGGTCTGGCAATGTTACTTGGCACCTTAAAGAGTTATTCAACCTTTTTATTACTTTTTGACTGACCTGTGGAGGGAAGCATACTTAACTACTTATCGCCACTCTGCTCCGGTTCCATCAGTTTAACATTGTCTTCTTTCCACTTTAGGCCACACATGTAAACTTCCGACAGGAACAGGGTTACATGCACTCCTGCAGCTAATAACTGCCCACAGTGGTGTTGTGACTAGGGTTGAGCAAATCCATGGAGGTTTAGGTTCGCAGGGTTCGGCCAAACTTTAGATCAAAGTTTGGGTTCGGGACCGAACTTGACCGGACCTTCACCCCGAACACGGACCCCATTTAAGTCAATGGGGACCCGAACTTTACTTTATTATTTTCCATTCTAAAATGGTTATAACGGAAAATAATAGCATTCTTAAAACAGAATGCTAAATAAAATGTCTATTGAGGGGTTAAAAAATAAATAAAAATCACCTCATCCACTTGATCGCACAGCCGGTATCTTCTTTTCTTCAGGACCTGCAAAAGAACCTGCGGTGACATCACCGCAGGTCCTGCTGAATGAAGATAGAAGGTCCTTCTTTCTTCATTCAGCAGGACCTGCAGTGAAGTCATCGCGCTCACCACGTAGTGAGTGCTGTGACGTCACTGCAGGTCCTTTTGCAGGTCCTGAAGAAAAGAAGATACTGGCTGCACTATCAAGTGGATGAGATGAGTTTTTTTGGAAGAAGGTGGTGCTTATAACCTGGATTGCAGGCCCATACATCCAAGAAGAAGTGGATCAGCACTCACTTTCTGATGCTAATAAATCTTCACTTTCCATAAGCAGAATAAAGCCAATAAATGTTCACTTTATTGCCTGTATTCTGCTTATGGTAATAATGTAAAGATTTTATTAGCATATGAACACTTATCCACTTCTACTAAGATTAAATACTGATTGCAGACTGTACCAGCTTCCAGTTGAACAACTGCATCCCACTCCTTCCCCTGAGCAGCAGATACACAGCCTGAATATGACTGAATTCACCTGAACAGTATTCAGGACCCTCTGTATGTACTTGGATTTTAGGTGACATTTTCTAGTAAAAGCTGACATCCAAAACCTAGCTCACATCATCACACACAAAAAAGCTTTGTTTACACATTCTAGAAAGCCATGAGAGAAAAATTATTATTTACTACTATATTGCATATAAAATATAGTATTTCTCATTTATTAGTTAATTTATATCCGCACGGGTAAATGTATTTTTCACGGGTGGGATATTATGCATTGAATCATATTGTGTAACTTTGTCTGCAAATGAATTGCTCGCTGACACCATGCTGTTATATTTAATAACTTATGGTTCAGGTTTTGGAAAAAAAGATCCAAAACAAATATTAATATAAAGCAGATTCTCTTGCTCCCACATCCCTCATATTTGACATGTGATTATGTCATTTGAAACGAATTGTGCTCAAGGATGAAAAACAATGACCAAAAGTGGAAAACAAAAATCACATTTAAATTAAACTTCGTGGACGCTGGGAATTTTGTAAGTACAGTTTCAATAAAGTTACATATTTTATTTAATGTTATATCTAGTCACAACTGTCTGCCCATTAGACATATCTGATTCTTACACATTGTTTACTTTATATTGTGTTACCTAAGTATACAGTTTATTATAAGCATCTACTTATTATGTTATCAAGCCACCAAACCCTCCTCATTCATTATAATGTACTGCATTGTCTGTGTATGTTTAGATGCTAAAATGTGACTAAGTATCTTTGTGGGCCAATTTCACCCTAGCGTTAAAACTAATCCAAAAGAGGGACAGCCTGCCGGAGGTCATGGTATCTGGCATAGCCAGATACTAACTTTTCTTGCTGGAGCCCATTGCAAAAAACAAATCTGTTCAGTAGACACATTGGATCCACATCCACTTTGTAACACCTTTGTAAATATTAATGAAAATCCATGTGGTCATTTTCTGTGCAGGTAACAGCAGCACAGTAAAGTAAATGGACCTATACAACAGTCCACTGGATATGGAAATACTTTGAAGGAATGTGATGTTAAACCACCATTGGTGCCAAGAATCAGAGGGGTTCAGAAAGTCCAACATCATTAATCATTTATGGCATATCCTAGTGAAATACCATCACTTTGTTAGGAAAAGCGGGGAGTCATTTATTAAGACCAGCGTTTTAGATGGCGGTCTTAATAACTCAATGCGGTGGCAGTGGATCCGCCAAAGTTATGTTGAGGCACCTACTTCTCCAACCCCAACTGCTCTCCTGCCCAACAAGAGAAAGAACCCTTCTTTTGTCCTCTGCTTTTCCTCCTTTTCCACATGATCTAATATCGATGATATGTCATCAGGAACATCCAGCTGCTCCTCTCTCTGTATTTTGCGAACTTTCTAGGACATGGAGACTTTGAAGGATAATATAGAACAAGTAAAGCTAGCAAAATATGAGGATGTATTTTGATCAAAAGTATAAGGACGAGCACTCTACCATTTGGCACACATTTATTTTGATAAATGAAAAAAATATATAATAAAATTATATAATGGCATATAAAAACTTCTTAAAACAACACTATAAAATAACACTAAAATAAGTATAACCACAATGGGGTAATTATTTTCTTAGTTGGAGATGATCAATTTCCCAACAGTCCTGAGACTACGTTATATAAGGTCCTCTGATTGTAGCCTAGAAGTCCATAGAAATAGTGTTAATATGACTTAACAGGCTCCAGCACTGTTTCGTATGTCAGATCATAGTCCCGTAATATGCAGTGAGGCAAAGATGAGGTAAGGATGAAATGACCGGCTTAATAGCCGCTTACCTCCCATTCATATGTTCCTTTAATCCTGCGTTCTGGTCGGACTTTTCAGGGTATTGTACTTGAATCCTGCAGTACAGCCGGAGTGCGTGGAACACCTTAGATGGTATCGGAGGCCGGCGTCTCACGTGGTTCCACTCGGTGTCCGCGCTGGATGCTAGCGAAGCAGCACCTACGTCACTTCCTGTATGGTCAGGTGGTGGCGTATACCTTGTATTTCGGCGGTGATTTCGAACTGTGGTTCCCTGATGTTTCAATCTTGCAGGTATCGGAATATTGTCTGCATGGCCATGCAATATGAGAAAGTGTAGACAGGTATATGGCGTAAACCCAGACGCGTTTCGGGAGTTGTCACTCTCCCTTCCTCAGTGGTTGTGCCATACCTGTCTAGATACGCCTTATATACTTCCCAGGGTTATCTTCAAAGCCTGGATCGGACCTCAGGATGTAATCCTTCTGTTTCAGTGTCTGGGACTTCCATTCTCACAATCTATCTTTGATAATATATGGTCTATAGTTGGTAATGTCCCATTTTTGATATCAATATATATAATTTTTCAATCATTCTTCTGTTTCCTTCTTTTATAAAAGGCAAAACAGAGGGAAAAAGAGTTTTTTCTCCCACTCAACCTATACCCCATTTGTGGATATATGCTTCCATTTAAAACCATGGTATATCAGTTAATATTGGATACTTCGCTGCATACACTATTTAATATACTGATAAACACATAAAATGTTAAAAGATAAAAAGATGCTGATATTACAGAATAAAATAGCTAAAGTGGATATCTGATACAATGTATATGAATATATTAGTGGCAATTGGACACAATAATCTAATGCCTGTCATAGATACCACAATACATGTCTTACCGCAATGGAGGCAAAACCTAACAATATTGATAACTCAGATGGTGAATATGATATTGCGGCTCCTATATGGGGACAGCCCTATTCTCAATATGTGATCCCACATTAACCCCATAGGGACACAGCCTTATTTCACCTTAAGGACCAGGCCATTTTTTGCAAATCTGACCAGTGTCACTTTAAGTGCACATAACTTTAAAACGCTTTGACTTATCCAGGCCATTCTGAGATTGTTTTTTCGTCACATATTGTACTTCATGACAGTGGTAAAATGAAGTCAAAAAAATTATTTTTTTTGCACAAAATAATACCTAATTTACCCCAAAATTGCAAAAATTAGCAAATTTCAAAGTTTCAGTTTCTCTACTTCTGTAATACATAGTAATACCCCCAAAAATTGTGATGACTTTACATTCCCCATATGTCTACTTCATGTTTGTAGCATTTTGGGAATGATATTTTATTTTTTGGGGATGTTACAAGGCTTAGAAGTTTAGAAGCAAATTTTGAAATTTTTCAGAAATCTTCAAAATCCCACTTTTTATGGACCAGTTCAGGTTTGAAGTCATATTGTGAGGCTTAGATAATAGAAACCTCCCAAAAATGACCCCATCTAAGAAACTACACCCCTCAAGGTATTCAAAACTGATTTTACATACGTCGTTAACCCTTTAGGTGTTGCACAAGAGTTATTGGCAAATGGGGAAGAAATTTGAGAATTTCATTTTTTTGTCTAATTTTCCATTTTAACCCATTTTTTCCACTAACAAAGCAAGGGTTAACAGCCAAACAAGACTGTATCTTTATTGCCCTGACTCTGCCGTTTACAGAAACACCCAATATGTGGCCGTAAACTACTGTACGGCCACACAGCGGGGCGTAGAGTGAAAGGTGCGCCGTATGGTTTTTGGAAGGCTGATTTTTATGGACTGGTTTATTTACACCATGTCCCATTTGAAGCCCCCTGATGCACCCCTGGAGTAGAAACTCCCTAAAAGTGACCCCATCTAAGAAAGTACACCCCTCAAGGTATTCAAAACTGATTTTATATACGTCGTTAACCCTTTAGGTGTTGCGCAAGAGTTATTGACAAATGGGGATGAAATTTGAGAATTAGATTTTTTTGTCTAATTTTCCATTTTAACCCATTTTTTCCACTAACAAAGCAAGGGTTAACAGCCAAACAAGACTGTATCTTTATTGCCCTGACTCTGCCGTTTACAGAAACACCCAATATGTGGCCGTAAACTACTGTACGGCCACACAGCGGGGCGTAGAGTGAAAGGTGCGCCGTATGGTTTTTGGAAGGCTGATTTTTATGGACTGGTTTATTTACACCATGTCCCATTTGAAGCCCCCTGATGCACCCCTGGAGTAGAAACTCCCTAAAAGTGACCCCATCTAAGAAAGTACACCCCTCAAGGTATTCAAAACTGATTTTATATACGTCGTTAACCCTTTAGGTGTTGCGCAAGAGTTATTGACAAATGGGGATGAAATTTGAGAATTAGATTTTTTTGTCTAATTTTCCATTTTAACCCATTTTTCCACTAACAAAGCAAGGGTTAACAGCCAAACAAGACTGTATATTTATTGCCCTGACTCTGCCGTTTACAGAAACACCCAATATGTGGCCGTAAACTACTGTACGGCCACACAGCGGGGCATAGAGTGAAAGGTGCGCCGTTTGGTTTTTGGAGGGCTGATTTTTATGGACCGGTTTATTTACACCGTGTCCTGTTTCAACCCCCCTGATGCACCCCTGGAGTAGAAACTCCCTAAAAGTGACCCCATCTAAGAAAGTACACCCCTCAAGGTATTCAAAACTGATTTTATATACGTCGTTAACCCTTTAGGTGTTGCGCAAGAGTTATTGACAAATGGGGATGAAATTTGAGAATTAGATTTTTTTGTCTAATTTTCCATTTTAACCCATTTTTTCCACTAACAAAGCAAGGGTTAACAGCCAAACAAGACTGTATCTTTATTGCCCTGACTCTGCCGTTTACAGAAACACCCAATATGTGGCCGTAAACTACTGTACGGCCACACAGCGGGGCGTAGAGGGAAAGGTGCGCCGTTTGGTTTTTGGAGGGCTGATTTTTATGGACCGGTTTATTTACACCGTGTCCTGTTTCAACCCCCCTGATGCACCCCTGGAGTAGAAACTCCCTAAAAGTGACCCCATTTTGGAAACTATGGGATAAGGTGGCATTATTTGGGGGACTATTTTTAGGGTACATATGATTTTTGGTTGCTCTATATTACATTTTTGTGAGGCAAGGTTACCAAAAATTGAGATTCTGAAATTTCATCTCCATTTGCCATTAACTGTTGAGGAACACCTAAAGGGTTAATAAAGTTTGTATAATCAGTTTTGAATACCTTGAGGGGTGTAGTTTCTTAGATGGGGTCACTTTTAGGGAGTTTTTACTCTAGGGGGGCATCAGGGGGGCTTCAAAAGGGACATGGTGTCAATAAAAAAGGCCATCAAAATCGGCCTTCCAGAAACCATGTCGGTCCTTTCCTTTTGCGGCCTCCCTTTTACTGATACAGCAGTTTACGACCACAAATATGGCATTTCTGTAAACTGCAGTATCAGGGTAATAAATATTAACTTTTGTTTGGTTGTTAACCCTTGTTTTGTTACCGAAAAAAACGGATTGAAATGAAAAAGTGCCAAAAATGGAGTTTTTGGCACCGTTTTCATTTTTTTTTTTTAACCGTGTTAATCTGGGGGGTTGGGTCATGGGATATTTTTATAGAGGAGATTCTTACGGACGCGGCGATACCTAATAAGTCTACTTTTTTTTATAATTATTTAGGTTTTTGACTATATTATCCTTTTTGATACCCAAACATTTTTTTGGTATCTCTAAAGTCTAGGTGTCATTTTTTTAATTTATTTTTTATCTGATTATCTTATGTGGGGGCTCATGTTTTGCGGGACGAGCGGACGGTTTTTCTGGCACTATTTTGGGGGCTATATGACTTTTTGATCGCTTGCTATTAAATTTTTTGTTATGTTTGGTGACAAAAAAAATTTTTTTTGGACCGTGTTAATCTGGGGGGGTTGGATCATGGGGTATTTTTATAGAGGAGATTATTACCGACGCGGCGATACCTAATATGTCTACTTTTAATAAATTATAGTTTTTTTGGGTGTCTCAAGTCTGAGAACCCTTTTTTTTTTTATCCCATGTCAGTCCTAAATTGGGATATAAATTTAGTACTCCATGGAAGTGTGATACTCCCTGAAGCAACCAATAATGCAGAGGCCCGGATGATTGGGGCACGTGTCACATTGAGTTGTGGTGTCCTTCCGTATCCCCCTCCTGTGACACACTCTGCACCTTTTTTGGGTTCGTCCCTTCTTTCCAGTATGGGGGACCACACCTGGAAAGTGTTGGCCAGGGACGATCCGGGCGCCTCCAGTTCCCGAGGTACTCCGGCCTGCTCTTTCCCGGTCCGAAAAGATCAGGTCTTTGAGGACTGCCTCATAGAATTGGAGGAATGTCCCTGTGCTGCCAGCGCTTCGAGATAGTACAAAAGAGTTGTACATGGCAACCTGCACCAAGTAGACCGCAACTTTTTTGTACCATGCCCGGGTTTTGCGCATGGCGTTATATGGCTTGAGGACTTGATCAGAGAGATCAACTCCTCCCATATACCGATTGTAGGCGACGATACAATCGGGCTTGAGGACCGTTGCCGCGGTACCTCGCACAGGGACAGGGGTGATGCCGTTACCATGAATTGTGGACAGCATAAGGACATCCCTCTTGTCCTTATACCTGACCAGCAACAGGTTTCCAGTGGTAAGGGCACGGGTCTCACCCCTGGGGATAGGTACCTGGAGGGGGAGGGCAGGGAGGCCGCGTTGATTTTTCCGCACGGTCCCACAAGCGAACGTGGATCTGGCGGCAAGGGACTGGAACAAGGGGATACTGGTATAAAAGTTATCCACGTAAAGGTGGTAACCCTTATCCAGCAGTGGGAACATAAGGTCCCACACAAGTTTCCCGGTAACACCCAGAGTGGGGGGACATTCTGGGGGTTGAATCCGGGAATCTCGCCCCTCGTATATACGAAATTTGTAAGTGTACCCTGAGGTACTCTCACAAATTTTGTATAGCTTCACGCCATACCTCGCTCGCTTGGTGGGCACATACTGGCGGAAAATGAGTCTCCCCTTGAACGCAATGAGAGACTCATCAACCGCGACCTCTCTTCCAGGTACATAGGCCTCCATGAATTTGGCCCCAAAGTGATCGATGACCGGCCGTATCTTGTACAGACGGTCATGGGCAGGATCACCTCGGGGGGGACATGCTGCATTATCGGAATAATGCAGACATTTCCGAATGGCCTCAAACCGGGAGCGTGTCATGGCTGTACTGTAAAGTGGGGTCTGGTATAGGACGTCCCCACTCCAGTACAGCCTGACACTGGGTTTCTTGACCAGGCCCATATGCAGCACGAGGCCCCAAAATGTCCTCATTTCGGCTGCACTGACCGGCGTCCAGCCACCGGGCCTGGCCAAAAAGGAGCCCGGGTGTTGAGCGACGAACTGTTGGGCGTACAGATTCGTCTGCTCCACCATCAGATTTACCAGTGGGTCACTGAAAAAATGACGAAAAAAGTCATATTCAGTGTAGCCCACTGTGGAAATCTGGATTCCTGATTGGCCTACAAAATCAGGAATCACGGGCTCGTATCGCTCTGGGCTACACCAGACAAATTCACCGGCAGGGTGCTCCGGTGGATTTAACTGGTGGGCCGGGAAACCAGTACGAGCCCCAGAGCTGCTCGTACTAGGCTGGGCCACAGGGTCCCTAACATGGCGGTCCCCTTGCTCCGCCTGGCGGCGTCTCCGCCGCCTTGGGGGCTCATCATCATCGCTAGATGATGAGGAGGATGCGGATGACAACAGGAATGTGGGGTCATCCTCATCCTCACTGGGACTCTCGGATTCGGAGGCAAGCTGGGCGTATGCCTCCTCGGCCGAGAACGTCCGGCGGGCCATAGGGGAGTGTGTGTCTGCGTGTATATGTGCGTGTGTGTAACTCTCTATTTTGTGTGCGTGTGTGTGGGGGCACGGGTGTTCACGAACTCACCCTAAAACTAAAAAAATAAAAAATAAACTGACTAAAAAAAAGGCCAAAAAATGTGGAAAAAAAAATTCAAAACCGCTGATCAACCGTCCGAAGTTGATCAGCGGTGGGGCGCGTGCCACAGTCAGCGTACACAAAAAAAAAAAAAAAAATCCTGCACCCCAAAAAAGTGGGGGGGGGGGAGGGGGGGCAGGGGGGGGCAAGTGGCAGCACCCCTGGGGGGTCTAGGGTCACACAGCTGTGCTGTGGACCCCAGACACCCTAACTAGGGTGATGCAATGAAAAGTGAAAAAAACTAACTTTCCCTTTTTTTCCCTGCCTAACCCAAACTTTCCCTAGCTGTCCCTATGTACCTGATGGGGGGTGCTGGTGGCAGAGATCGGGTCCTGGGGGCACAGATCGGGTGCAGGCAGCGGCAGCAGACACGTGCAGGCAGCTCCTCTCTCCTCCGGCTCCGGAACACAAAAGGAGGAGGAGAGGAGCGCCTGCCTCTTTTGAATCTGCCGCCGGACCGCCCACTGACCAATCAGAAAGCGATCCTGAGTGGTGATGTCACCATCACCACTCAGGATCGCTGGATGGTGATTGGTGGAGTGAAATCACACCACCATCACCATCCTGTTCCGGGTTATCGGGTCTTCAGAGACCCGAATAACCCGGAAACGCAGAAAACCGCAGGTCTGAATTGACCTGCGGTTTTCTGCGATCGCCGACATGGGGGGGTCACAGGACCCCCCGGCGCATTTGCCCCAGGTGCCTGCTCAATGATTTGAGCAGGCACCGGGTTCCGATCACCGCCCGCCGAGCGGCGGTGATCGGAACCATTTATGACATACCGGTACGTCATGTGTCGTTAAGTACCAGGACATCATGACGTACCGGTACGTCATGTGTCCTTAAGGCTGAGTTCACACGAGCGTGACAGATTTGGTCCGGATGCGTTCAGGGTGCGTTCAGTTAAACTCGCACCATTTTGCAAGCAAGTTCAGTCAGTTTTGGCTGCGATTGCGTTTAGTTGTTCAGTTTTTTCCGCGCGGGTGCAATGCGTTTTGATGCTTTTTTCACGCGCGTGATAAAAAACTGAAGGTTTACAAACAACATCTCCTAGCAACCATCAGTGAAAAACGCATTGCATCCGCACTTGCTTGCAGATGCAATGCGTTATTAACGCAGCCCCATTCACTTCTATGGGGCCAGGGCTGCGTGAAAAACGCAGAATATAGAACATGCTGCGATTTTAAAGCATTGCAGAAGTGATGCATGAAAAAAAATGCTCATGTGCACAGCCCCATTGAAATAAATGGGTCAGGATTCAGTGCAGGTGCAATGCGTTCACCTACTGCATTGCACCCGCGCGGAAATCACGCTCGTGTGAACTCAGCCTAAGAGGTTAAAGGCACTCTCACAAAAAGCCAAAAAGTTCCAACTCTGAATTTAGGCCCGATGGTAACAGGCTCCCAAATTCGTATATTCGTCGGGACTCCCTTCTGGACATGTGTTTAATAAAGTTGCCTCCTCTCTAGTGTTGATCCACCTTTTCCAGTGCCACAAAGACGAGGCTGGCCGGGTCACTATTGTGGACCTCCTTGTAATGCTTAGACAAGGAATGCTTGTCATAGCCTTTCTTGATGTTAGATATATGTTCAGCCAGCCTCGTCTTTAATAACCGTTTGGTTCTGCCAATGTATTGTTTATTGCAGGGGTGCATATTAAAATAATGATTTCCATATTCCATTTGTAAATACAAAAACTGTACAAATACAGGGAAGTAGCCTTCCTCCAACCATAGTATGACAAGATGAATGAGCAAGTGAATAGTTTTTATTTTTTTATTACCCACAAGTCACAAAAGATGCTGAAAGTGGTCCCCCGTTCAGATCTATGCATCTTTTGGCATGTTGGAGTATGTTGACTGATACTGCAGTATCAGCCAACATAATACAACGTGCCCAAAGATGTATAGATGTGAATGGGGACCACTTTAAGCATCTTTTTTGACTTGTGGGTAATTAACAGAAAACAATCTACTTGCTCATTCATCTTGTCATACTATCCCAGGAGGCAGGCTACTTCGTGGGCCACCCTGTATACACTATGAACTAAATGGTATTTTGCTTTAAACATGGTTAATACCAGATGGGCCAAACATGGTGGATGGATCAAATATGGCCACAGGATTATTACCATAATGGACAGGAGCCTGAAAACTTGTAGCTGCCCTATAATATGTTGGCCAAACAGGGGATGTTGTTGATATGGATTTGGCTGGTTAGGTGCATGGCACAATATGCCAATTATTGCTGTTGTGGCCTGCAATCTCCTGACGGGGCCAGTAGTTGACCACTATATACATCTCACCTAATAATTAAATTTATACTTACCTTTATCCCTTGCATCCTGGAGCAACATATGAAGAGTACCTCGTGGTGCAGCAGGTGACCGGCAATTGGATGCAATGAACTGAAGAAGTAAAGCCAGCAAAAGATGGTCATCATTAAGACCTGCCCCCCCTAAGGGGTGCATAAAAAAGAATGATTTTCATATTCTACTACATGGTACTTCTATAGTCAACTATATGGAAAGGGAGGGACTATAGTACCAGTAACTTGGCCAGGTGCACATTCAGCTTCTGCACCCATATTGTTTTCTTTTTGCAATCACCTCAGTGATCGATTGCTGTTGAAACGAGTAATGAGACGAATGAGGAGGAAGAGCATCAGGAGCAATAGATGACATTGAAGTTGATGGAAAGGAATGACAGCTTCCTTCTGCTGATGTCGAGGAGCTTGGACAGCTGGAGACGGGGTTCCGGCGGTGGGAGATACAGCAGTTCCTTTGGAGAGCCCAGGTAACTGTCTGTTGGCCATAATGTACAGTAATTATATCAGTAATGTAACAGATTAACTATGAATGTTGCAACAGTTGAATAAGATTCACGGGGCGTTAAATTAGACTGCCCTTTAATACTGAGGCACAGTATTTCTTTATATAAACTAACAGATTAACTGCAAATATGCCAGCAGTTTATTAAGATGTAGAGGGTGATATATTAGACTGCCCTTTAATACTGAGGCACAGTAATTCCATAAATAAACTAACAGATTAAATGAGGTTGTGACAGCATTTCAACAAGATGCACATGGCAATTTCACTCAACCTCCGCTGTCCCCGGATTCTCCCTATGCTCTCTCTACAGTGTCTAAGAACTCTCCCTGTGTCTAAGGCCTAATTCAATGGCTAATTAAATCTATTAATCATGATGTTAGATTGAAAACATACAAATTGAGATTTCTAGATTGGAAATTAAAAATGTCTCAAAACAAATACTGATACTTTCCATGTACATGCATGATTTATATATAGGTAGCACAATCATTTTCATTTACAGAAAGCTGGCTTCTAATGCTAAATCATGGTTCAAAGGTTTATGCAACATTTTGGCTAAAGGTGTAAAAAGCCAGAAAATAGTTTCTATTACAGTACATGCTAATTACAAAGGAAAGACCCTGTTTATCAATGTATTTGAGAATTAATTCTGGTGCATCTGTTGAGGGACACATTTGTAACTTTTTGAACAAGAAATTAAAAGCCATTTGTGACATGCATATCACCTTGTAGGTGGAGATAAATTTGCATTTGGCTTGCCATTTGGCCAGGTTTTAGACACATTTACTAAATGTGACTTTTTAAAATGCACTTTTTTTGGGGCCATTTCACTCCAGTAGGTGGATGGTGCAAAAATGAGCTAGAAATATTTACATATATGACAAATATATCAAAATCTAGAGGCATTTTGATTAATTTGTCACATTTTAACAATATTTCCTATCATTTGCGGTTGATTTGGGGTCATTTTTAAGTCCGTCTTTGTGTGTCTGCACCAAATTTTGGAAATGGTGCTACAGAAAGATATTGTGGTGGGATTTATCAAGCTTTTACAGCTTTTTCAGGTGGATGCAGGTATATTTTTTAAACTGATTACACCATTCTCTATGAAATACAATGAAATTGTGTGAAAATACAGTGACTCTTTAAAGATGTGCCAAATGTATACACCCCAATCTGCGATATTTGATAAATTTGGGGCAAATTACATCAACAGAGGGAAACTGACCTCAAACATTACTCTCATGATAATTACCCATCCCATCCCCCACCTTCCCGGGTCTTTTTCTGTGCAGTAATACAGAATTGAAATGTTTTATTCACCAAGCACAGGTTGCTCTATAGTGAGGAAAATATCATTTGAACCTTTCCAACCACCTCATATAAATTTACCTCTGTGGTCGGGTATTTAAAAATGGCACCCACTTGCTAGCGCAGTGGGAATCATAGCTGCCCGATGCCTTCTGTTTTAAATAGCAGGCAGTCAGGACTAATGTGTGTGATCGACGATAATGCCGATTGAATACACCTAATTCATCAGATGTCGTGGTCAGATGCCACAGCATCTGGGAGGTCAAAAACCGGGAGCGCACGCTCCTGGCCATGCACCAATTCCCCCTGAATGATTCAAGGCTGCTGCACATTAGTTCAGGACTCCACAGCAACATAGGGGGTAATTTATTAAGACCGGCTTTTTAGACTCTGATCTTAATTAGTGTTGATCACGAATATTGGAATTGCACATTTTTATAGGCACTTCGAGAATTTTCCAATATTTAGAATATAGTGATATATATTCGTAGTTTTGAATATTCAAGATTTTTTTTAAATCAGTACACATGAGAAGGCTGCAATATCTTTGACTTTAGCCGTTCACCTGATTTGGATGAAAATACTCTCATATTACAGCTGACAGTCTGCAGTTAAAGCGCATCTTGTTCGTTTCATTTCAAATCCATTGTGGTGGTGTATAGAGCCAAAAATGTTACAATTGTGTTGATGTCTCAATATTTATGGACCTGACTGTATGCAAGGGATTAAGGACCAGAAAATATATTTGCTACATGTAGGACACTCTGTCTCTGCATTCCTATACTCCCAAGATGCACACTTTCTTGGCGCCACAGAAATGAATTGAGCATGCTGGTAGTTGTAGTTTTACCACAGCTGATGTGCCAAAAGTTAGCCATCACTGCTATAGGGCAAACAACCAAATGACCTGTGTCCACCTATAAATGTATTCATCTGTACTTTTTCTTGAATTTGATTAAGGACTTCAGTCTCTAACAACACAAATTCAATACAATATTGCAAAATGCTAGTAAAACCCTCGACAGGCTGCAACTCACATCACAACCACTGGGTGGCCACACTTAGGCAGAGCATAGACATCTTGTGACAAAATACTGCAGAATTATATATATTTTTAAGTTGGCCATCTTGCACTATGCCTCTAGGAATATGTCTAGCCAAGAACAAAGGTAAGGAAGGGAACACCTGTATGCTCAACGGAGGCTTAGACTTTAACGCAACACAGTAATGAGATAAACTCTGTTGAAGACATAAAAAAGAAGCTTTAGTATAGATATATTAAGTATGTTTTAATCTATTTTTATTCAGTTTGGCTTAGCAATCTTGTACACACAGATCACGATTATCATATATAGATAAGCAAATTTCAAAATAAGCGATTTTCTTAAAGTTGAAAGTGCTTAGATTACCCTGAAAAATTGTGTAGTCTCCTAGGACTGTATCCAACTTTTAAGCTCTTTGATGCCAAGCCAGCATTAGTAATGTCAAAGTGGCAGCAACATATATGGCGATGGGTAAACGGATGGCAACTGTTAGAGAACATTATTGAAAAAGATACTGTATTGCACTTTTTACTACTAAATTAAAACAAAGATTACAGATTATCCCTTTTTGGTGGCAGATGCCTTTTTTGTATTCTGACCTGTGAAATGGTTTCAGCCATTTTAAAAGATTTGTCTGAATTGAATTGCACAAGGTTTGGATTTTTGGGAAATTCTATTTGATTTGTTTAGAATTAATTCACTCACATCACCATTCTTATTGTTCCTCCTTCTAAAGGCTCATTCACACAACCATTTCTGTTTTCAAGGATCCGCAAGACACGGATACCGGCCGCTTGCGTTCCACATTTTGTGGATCGGAACGTCCTTCCCTATGATACAAATGCTTATTTTTGTCTTAAAAACAGACAAGAATAGGAAATTTTCTATCTTTTTTGTGCGACCCTGGAATGGAAGAGCGGGTGCTGTCCGCATCTTTTGTGGCCTCATTAAAATGAATGGGTCCGCATCCGATCTACAAAGTTGCGGAATGTCCTGAAAAATCTGGTCTTGTGAATGGGCCTTAATTCTGACTTCATTTTCTAGGAACTAACTACCTTGCCAAGGAATAGCCTATGTTTCAGATTTTAAAATGGATTTGTGCATCCATTCTATTCTCTTCTATTTTCTTCCATGCAGACATTTTCTCCCTCAATGTGAACTCCATTTGTGTTATTTGATGTCTACAAAAAACTGAATGACCATAAAGTGTTTGCAGGAACTCAGACATCTGCCAGGTACAGCAAATGCTGAGAACCAGGATTAAACCATCTCTGAGCATTTGTAGGCAGGCATCTCCTGTGCTTATGTGTGAATAACAAAACATTTAGTGATAAGAACAGGAACTGACTATAAAAGAACATACAGAACCAGGGTATTAAGGGTGATGGAACAGTTAAAAACCATCAACCCCTTTCCAGGAAAATATATTCTTATACAATGATAGCAGGCATCATTCTAGAACAATAAAACTCTGTGAGGTTATGCATGTGGTATTTACATTACTAAACCTTGTACACCAGCACCATGTGTGCATCTTTTCTAACATGGAATAAATTTCCCAGCTCCGAATATATAAGGTTGCACCCATCTCCTATTTAATATCTATCATGTTTAATGTTGTCTGTTGAGCTTTGAGTGCAGATGTCTGCCGTAACTGAAAATTCTAACAATGCAATCACCAACTATTATTAAAGATGACAAATGCACGCAATGTTTGAAGATTGTTGGAGCACGACTCTCTCGCTTACTCTCGATAACTTGGAGAAGCTGCCAGCCAGTGTGACTGCATAGGAAACAAGCACGGTGCCAGGGTTTGATATGACATGTGTAAACATTTTTAAAAGCTACCCGAAAAAGCTGAGGAAAAGGGAGCTGGCAGGAACCCAAGATGCAGGATGATGAAGTGGGCCAAGAATTCAGTTTTGGAATAGTTCCATGTGTGGTTTTGAGAGTAAATCGTATGGTTTGGAAAGGCAGTAATATAGCACTGTGTAGGGAGAGGTTATCTAAGGTAATGTCTGCAAGATGAGTAGTATTTTTTGCTAGACTTTCAATGAAAGCTTCAATAGAGAGACAGCTCCATAAAAGAAAACTGCAGATGGATAGTAAATTATGTTACATTATTCTCTCTTCCGCTGTAGAGTAGATTTTAAAAGTACAGTATTAGAAAGGCATTATGAATTTGTACTTGTGATCTTTGAGCTCTCTGCTTTACTCATTCCTGTGTGTGAATGTAGGATGTACTTACCTCTGAGGGATAATTATAAATGTCTGCACGCTGCTCATTGACATCATTAAAAAATATTTAAAATGCTCAAAGACACAAATGAAATGTGCAGTATTTATCTGTGCTGTAACCTGGTCCTTTAAAAGACTGGGGTGCCAGAGAAGTTAAAACTGAGGTACCTGTGGTGGTCTTACCTGTCTGCAGTGGGCAGCAATTTAAAGGATGCCAGACCTACACGAAAATATTAGCAGAACCAGCATTTCTATGAGCTGTTTCTAACCTTATCACAGTCAGTATGGTGTGGATTGTGGCAAAAAAAAGAGTGTTCTCCATAGTAATAGTACTCCTCATAGTCCGACCAATAGTAATTCCCTTATAGAATGCCCTCATTAGTAATACTGCCTCCTACAGTGCCCCCAACAGTGATAGTGCTCCCCAAGAGTGCCTCCATTAGTAGAAGATCCCTCCAGTATTAATAATGTCCTTACAGAGCCCCTAGTAGAAATAAGGCCCCCCTTTTGTTATCCCAATGGTAATAAAGCTCTCTACAGACCCCTCAGTAGTAATAAGACCCCCCATAATGTTCTTAATAGAAATAATGTGGATATATAAGTCCCTCCTATAGAGCCCCCAGTAGTAACGCTTAATGTCCCCTGGATTTAAAATGCCCCCACAGTGCCCCCAGTATTTATAATACCCCCTACTGTTATAATGCTCACCCTGAAGTGCCCTAGTATTTATATTGTCCCCTACTGTTATAATGTCCACACAGTGCCCCCATTATTTATATTGCCCCCTAATGTAATAATGCTGTCACGGAAGGTGTACAGGAAACTAGAAGACACAAAATGAATATCCGACTCACTGGATCCAAAACTAAGGAACAAAAGGGAGAGCCCTGCATCAGACCTGGCTCTCTCCCTGACTACTCAGCCTATGCGAAAATCCCAATGGTAGATGATCGCATATCCTCGTACCTCGACTGTATAACACCTGAACACCCGATAATAGTGAGGGGACACGGCCACCGGCTCCCTACACTTCATACGGAGGGAGTCAGGGTCACCTGGGATCCAGCAAACAGAAAAACACAAATGAATGAACAAAACTTATCTGTAGAAGACTCAGAAGTAGGATCAGCATGCACACACTCCAGGAAGGAATATAAACCGCAAAGTGAAGCAGTCTGGGAAGGGATTTAAAGGGATGCAATCAGTGCAACTACATGACAGCTGAGAGAGGCTAACGAGATGATAAAATGAAAGCAAAACAAAAGGAAGCTCAAGGAGGAGGTTCTGTAAGACATCTGTCAGAGCTTCTCAGATGTCTGGTGGTGACAAATGCTCGCCTTGAAGCGCTCCAGTATTTATAATGCCCCCTGTAGCTATATTCCTCCTTTTACTGTCCTCAGAAAATATAATTCCTCAGCCCCTCCACCATTCAGGCCCATGTAAATAATATTATTTCCCTCCTCCACCATAGAGTCCCATGTAAATACCATCACACCATCTCTCCATCCCCCTCCAAAATACAGTCCAACATAAATAATATCACCCCCTTCCCAGTCACCTTCAACATACAGTCCCATGTAAATAACATCACCCCTCAATATTCAGTCCCATGTAAATAACATCACTCCACTCCACTGTCCCACGCAAATAACTTCAGCCCTAACATACTGTCCCAGTTAAATAACTACAACACCCAAAATTGCTCTGCCTCTCACGCTGATTAATCTACCTCTTCACTTACCTCTCCTCATGTAGCAGACCTCTTTCCAGGACTTCTATTCACTGCTGAGCGTCCTCTCCTGCACTGGCCACATGATGGTGGCATCATCGCAGGTCCTTTTCATCTACTGCATTTAAAGGGAACCTGTCAACTGGATTTTGTTTATAGAGCTGAGGACATGGGTTGCTAGATGGCCGCCAGCACATCCGCAATACCCAGTCCCCATAGCTCTGTGTGCTTTTATTGTGTAAAAAAACGATTTGATACATATGCAAATTAACCTGAGATGAGTCAGAGCTTGAAAATATGACTCTTCTCTGGTCACACAAGTACAAACCGGATTCCAAAAAAGTTGGGACACTAAACAAATTGTGAATAAAAACTAAATTTAATGATGTGGAGATGGCAAATGTCAATATTTTATTTGTAATAGAACTTAGATGACAGATCAAACGTTTAATCCGAGTAAATGTATCATTTTAAAGGAAAAATACATTGATTCAAATTTTCACGGTGTCAGCAAATCCCCAAAAAGTTGGGACAAGTAGCAATAAGAAGCTGAAAAAAGTTAATATGAGCATAACAAAGAGCTTAGGTCAATTGGCAACATGATTGGGTATAAAAAGAGCTTCTCAGAGTGGCAGTGACTCTCAGAAGCCAAGATGGGTAGAGGATCACCAATTCCCACAATGTTGCGCAGAAAGATAGTGGAGCAATATCAGAAAGGTGGTACCCAGCGAAAAATTGCAAAGACTTTGCATCTATCATCATCAACTGTGCATAACATCATCTGAAGATTCAGAGAATCTGGAACAATCTCTGTGCTAAGGGTCAAGGCTAGAGTTGAGCGAACACCTGGATGTTCGGGTTCGAGAAGTTCGGCCGAACTTCCCGGAAATGTTCGGGTTCGGGATCCGAACCCGACCCGAACTTCGTCCCGAACCCGAACCCCATTGAAGCCAATGGGGACCCGAACTTTTCGGCACTAAAAAGGCTGTAAAACAGCCCAGGAAAGAGCTAGAGGGCTGCAAAAGGAAGCAACGTGTAGGTAAATCCCCTGCAAACAAATGTGGATAGGGAAATGAATAAAAGTAAAAATAAAATAAATAAAAATTAACCAATATCAATTGGAGAGAGGTCCCATAGCAGAGAATCTGGTTTCACGTCACCCACTACTGTAACAGTCCATTGTCAGATATTTAGTCCCAGGCACCCAGGCAGAGGAGAGAGGTCCCTTAACAGAGAATCTGGCTTCATGTCAGCAAAAAATCAGTCTGCATGTCATAGCAGAGAATCAGGCTTCACGTCAGCCACCACTGTAACAGTCCATTGTCATATATTTAGGCCCAGGCACCCAGGCAGAGGAGAGAGGTCCCGTAACAGAGAATCTGGCTTCATGTCAGCAGAGAATCAGTCTGCATGTCATAGCAGAGAATCAGGCTTCAGGTCAGCCACCACTGTAACAGTCCATTGTCATATATTTAGGCCCAGGCATCCAGGCAGAGTAGAGAGGTCCCGTAACAGAGAATCTGGCTTCATGTCAGCAGAGAATCAGTCTGCATGTCATAGCAGAGAATCAGGCTTCACGTCAGCCACCACTGTAACAGTCCATTGTCATATATTTAGACCCAGGCAGAGGAGAGAGGTCCCTTAACAGAGAATCTGGCTTCATGTCAGCAGACAATCAGTCTGCATGTCATAGCAGAGAATCAGGCTTCACGTCAGCCACCACTGTAACAGTCCATTGTCATATATTTAGGCCCAGGCACCCAGGCAGAGGAGAGAGGTCCCGTAACAGAGAATCTGGCTTCATGTCAGCAGAGAATCAGTCTGCATGTCATAGCAGAGAATCAGGCTTCAGGTCAGCCACCACTGTAACAGTCCATTGTCATATATTTAGGCCCAGGCATCCAGGCAGAGGAGAGAGGTCCCGTAACAGAGAATCTGGCTTCATGTCAGCAGAGAATCAGTCTGCATGTCATAGCAGAGAATCAGGCTTCACGTCAGCCACCACTGTAACAGTCCATTGTCATATATTTAGGCCCAGGCACCCAAGCAGAGGAGAGAGGTCCCATAACAGAGAATCTTGCTTCATGTCAGCAGAGAATCAGTCTGCATGTCATAGCAGAGAATCAGGCTTCACGTCAGCCACCACTGTAACAGTCCATTGTCATATATTTAGGCCCAGGCACCCAGGCAGAGGAGAGAGGTCCCATTACAGAGAATCTGGCTTCATGTCAGCAGAGAATCAGTTTGCATGTCATAGCAGAGAATCAGGCTTCATGTCAGCCACCACTGTAACAGTCCATTGTCATATATTTAGGCCAAGGCACCCAGGCAGAGGAGAGAGGTCCCGTAACAGAGAATCTGTCTTCATGTCATAGCAGAGAATCAGACTTCACGTCACGCACCACTGTAACAGTCCATTGTCATATATTTAGGTCATAAATTTGAGGCCTATTATTTAGGCGCTGGGTGATAGGTATACGTTTACAGACAGAATTAGACTGGGATATGCACAGTAGCGTGTGTGTGAAGTTATTGAGAACGATCCTATGTGCACCTTGAATCTTATATACCCTTTTAGGGATAGATTTAAAGTAGGTCTGATACAGCAGAAACCACTAAATTATGAAATTGCAAAATTGGGAATTGTATTTCAACTCAGAACAAAAACTGTGCTTTGATGGACACTAAATAACTTGACCAGCTACAGCAGGCATGTCCAAACTGCGGCCCTCCAGCTGTTGCAAAACTACAACTCCCAGCATGCCTGGATAGCTTACAGCTATTAGGGCATACTGGGAGTTGTAGTTTTGCAACAGCTGGAGGGCCGCAGTTTGGACATGCCTGAGCTACAGCAATAATGACAGATTTGGATGAATATAAATTTGAGGCCTATTATTTAGGCGCTGGGTGACAGGTATACGTTTACGGACAGAATTAGACTGGGATATGCACAGTAGCGTTTGTGTGAAGTTATTGAGAATGACCCTATCTGCACCTTGAATCTTATATACCCTTTTAGGGATAAATTTAAAGTAGGCCTGATACAGCAGAAACCACTAATTTAGAGAATTGCTAAATTGGGAATTGTATTTCAACCCAGAACAAAAACTGTGCTTTGACGGACACTAAATAACTTGCCCAGCTACAGCAATAACCACAGATTTAGCTGACTATAAATTTGAGGCCTATTATTTAGGTGCTGGGTGACAGGTATACGTTTACAGACAGAATTAGACTGGGATATGGCCAAAAAATAACCATGGGATATGGCCCAAAAATAACCACACTATTGATGGTTAAATGCACTTGGTGTGACAGCTTGACCCTGATGTAGGATATAGCCAAAAAATACCCACACTATTGATGGTTAAATGCACTTGGTGTGACAGCTTCACCCTGATGTAGGATATAGCCAAAAAACAACCACACTATTGAGGGTTAAATGCACTTGGTGACAGCTTGCCCCTGATGTAGTATATGGCCAAAAAATAACCACACTATTGATGGTTAAATGCACTTGGTGGGACAGCTTGCCCCTGATGTAGGATATAGCCAAAAAACAACCACACTATTTAGGGTTAAATGCACTTGGTGACAGCTTACCCCTGATGTAATATATGGCCAAAAAATAACCACACTATTGATGGTTAAATGCACTTTGTGTGACAGCTTCACCCTGATGTAGGATATAGCCAAAAAACAACCACACTATTGAGGGTTAAATGCACTTTGTGACAGCTTGCCCCTGATGTAGTATATGGCCAAAAAATAACCACACTATTGATGGTTAAATGCACTTGGTGTGACAGCTTCACCCTGATGTAGGATATAGCCACAAAAATAACCACACTATTGAGGGTTAAATGTACTTGGTGGCAGCTTGTGCTGGCGCACCACAAGACACAAAATGGCCGCCTATCACCCCAGAAAAAAGTGATTGAAAAACGCTCTGGGTAGCCTAAAAACAGTGAGCAATTGAATAGCAGCAGTTCAATCATCCACAGCTGCAGATCGATCACTGAATGAAGTCTTTTGGAGGAGTTAATCACTGCCTAATCTCGCCCTAACAGTCGCAGCTGCAACCTCTCCCTACACTGATCAGAGCAGAGTGACGTGTGGCGCTACGTGACTCCAGCTTAAATAGAGGCTGGGTCACATGCTGCACTGGCCAATCACAGCCATGCCAATAGTAGGCATGGCTGTGATGGCCTCTTGGGGCAAGCAGTATGACGTTTGTTGATTGGCTGCTTTGCAGCCTTTCAAAAAGCGCCAAGAAAGCGACGAACACCGAACCCGAACCCGGACTTTTACGAAAATGTCCGGGTTCGGGTCCGTGTCACGGACACCCCAAAATTCGGTACGAACCTGAACTATACAGTTCGGGTTCGCTCATCCCTAGTCAAGGCCGTAAAACCATACTGGATGCCCGTGATCTCCGGGCCCTTATACGACACTGCACCACAAACAGGAATGCTACTGTAAAGGAAATCACAGAATGGTCTTAGGAATACTTCCAGAAACCATTGTCAGTGAACACAATCCACCGTGCCATCCACTGTTGCCAGCTGAAACTCTAGAGTGAAAAGAAGAAGCCATTTCTAAGCAAGATCCACAAGCTCAGGCGTTTTCACTGGGCCAGGGATCATTTAAAATGGAGTGTGGCAAAACTCGCCCGTGTGAAAGGGGCCTTACTGTTTTCCTGTAGCCTTGGTCTGCTTCTCGCGGGTTCCATGTAAGCAGCTTACCTGGCTGTTGTATCAAGTCCACTGTACTGCAGCTAAGTCATGAAGAGAGGATGTGGAGGGAGAGCCTTTTTTTTTGTTGCATCCACTGCATAATCCTGACAGCAAAAAGCAAGCCAAGACAATAAAACCCCCTTTTCATCCTGTACTATGCCCACAGAAAGCCCCTTCACCTCCCCAACTAACTTTTTTAAATATAAAAATCTGAAAAGTGGGTCGTGCATTTGTATTCCCCCTGTATCTGACACCACTAAATAAAATCTATTGTGACCAACTGCCTTCAGAAGTCACCTAATTAATAAATATAGTCCACCTATGTGTAATTTATTCTCAGTATAACTACAGTTGTTCTGTGAAGGCTTCAGAGGTTTGTTAGAGAACATTAGTGATCAAACAACATCATTACCAACCAAGGAACACAACAGACAGGTCAGGGATAAAGTTGTGGAGAACTGTTCAGCAGTGTGAGTTCATAAAAAAAAATCCTAAGCACTGAACACTGTTCAATCCATCATCTGAAAAATGGAAGGAGTATGGTACAACTGCAAACCTACATGGATGTCCACTTAAACTGACCAAGCAAGGAGAATACTGATTAGAAAAGCATCCAAGAGGCCCATGTCACTTTGGGGGAGCTGCAGAGATCCATAGCTCAGGTGGGAGAATCTGTTCACAGGACAACTATTAGTCTATTTGTGTACTCCACAAATCTGACCTTTATGGATGAATGGCAAGAAGAAAGCCTTTTTTGAAAGCAAGCCATAAAAAGTCCTGTTTGCAGTTTGCCACAAGCCATTATGTAGGGAAAACAGCAAACACATGGAAGAAGGTGCTCTGGTCTGATGAGACCAAAGTTTAACTTTTTGGCCTAAATGCAAAACGCCATGTGTGGAAGAAAACTAACACTGCACATCACCCTAAACACACCATCACATGGTGGTGGCAGCATCATGCTGCAGGAATGCTTTTCTTCGGCAGGGACCCAATGGATGTAGCTAAATGCAGGGCAATCCTGGAAAAAACCTGGTAGAAGCTGCAAAGACTTGAGACAGAGGTGGAGGTTCACCTTCCAGCAGCACAATGACCATAAACATACAATGGAATGGTAGATCAAAGCATATTCATGTGTTAGAATGGTCCAGTCAAAGACCAGACCTAAATACCATTGAGAGTCTTTGGCAAGACTTGAAAATTGCTGTTCACAGACGCTTTCCATCCAATCTGTCTGACCTTGAGCTATTTTGTAAAGAAGAATGGGCAAAAAGTTCAGCCTCTCAATGTGCAAAGCTGGTAGAGAAATACCCCAAAAGACTTGCAGCTGTAATTGCATTGAATCTGGTCCTACAAATTATTAACTCTGGGGGCTGAATACAAATGCACGCCACAATCTCCAGATTTTTTTTTATAAAATTTTTTTAAAACCATGTATCATTTACTTTTGATGTCACACTTGCTACTTTGTGTTGGTCTAACACATAAAATCCCAATAAAATACACGTAAGATTGTGGGTGTACCTTGAAAAAATTTGGAAAAGTTCAAGGGGTACAAATACTTTTTTAAGGTACTGAAGATTGTGATATTTGGTGATAGAATTCAAGTGTATTGAAGGGCTGGACTTTTTGTGTTTGGTACAGTATAGTGTCATTATTAGGGTAAGTCTAAAGCCTCATTCACATGTCAGTGTTTTGGTCAGTGATTTCCATCAGTGATTGTGAGCTAAAACCAGGATTGTAGGCAACACAGAGATAAGGTATCAGGGAAAGATCTGGACCTGTTCTGTTTTTAGAGCCAAACCTGGTTTTGGCTCACAATCACTGATGGAAATAACTGACCAAACACTGACGTGTGAATAAGGCTTAATGCTGTGAATTCCAGTCTGACTGCTGCTGTACTGAATTGTACCAATGGCATTATGTGAGTACAGTTCAGTAGACCCGAACTTAATCATTATAAGTTGCAATGAATTTGTGTCATGAGAGCAGCGTTCAGCTAAAAAAATAAAGCTCACGCACGGAGTGTGTTTCCCGAACTGGATACACTGGTGTGAAATTGGCATATGGGGTGCTGCCAGGGGTGGACTGGCCATTGACCCTACATGGAAATTTCATGGGGGGCGATGTCCTGGGGGGGGGGGGGGCATTCGAAACCTCCTCAGGGTCATGTAGATAACAATCTGATGGCCCTAATTAATTAATGTTAGTAATATCAAGTACTTATGCACGTAGCTGGTGGCCATAGGTGCGTTCCTGGATTCAACTGTATCACCGTCCTCAGGATGGCAATACAGTTGAAAACTGCAGCAGGAGCGGCAGTATTTTGTGCTTTTCTGTGCCATTTGGTTCTGCCAGGGCGTTATTTTGTGCTACGCTAAGGTGTTGCTGCCAGGGCCACTTTAAGTTCCCAGTCTGCTCCTGGGTGCTGCCACCTGCTGTTGCATAAACACATTCTTTTGCTAAATCCCAAATGCTGTGACATGTGACAACACCCTTAAAGAGATATTCCAGCAAAATTAAAAGCTGCCTTGATGGCCTAGCAATGTTTAATAACAATAAATGATCTTACAGTCATCACAGCATGTCCTGCAGTGTTGTGTATAGTGACATTTCATATGCACATCTATGTGTACGTTCATACATATACACTCAAATGTAGCAAGTGCCATGCAACAGCATGCTTCATTAGTGTAAACTGCCACAGATGTGACACATCAGACCTTGGACTGCCATCAGTCTGAAATACAATAGATATTCAAGGTGAAAATTCCCTTTTTAATGCATTGTTGCAACTTTATTATCCTGGGATGTAGTGGTCATTAAGTTATATTTTTTTGTGGGGACACTCTTTGCTCCCCTCCGGCAACAGAAAGGCTAGGTGAACCCCTGATTACGCATGTCGACAAAGATTGGGAAGGAATCTGATAATTGCCTGATCGTCAGAGGAAGTTAGAGCTGCATTTACATGTAGTGCTCACCTCCATTGTATGGGGACAAGCAATGACTTCTGATATCACTCGTACATTACATATTACATAATACACAGATTCATTGTTTCTGGGCAGCAGATGGCAGTTTACAAAGCACAATCTGCTGACAAGAAACAATGTTTCAATGGGCTGTATAAGTAATGAATTTGCCTGATGAACAAGCGTTTTCTTGTTTATCAGACTGATGGCACCTTTGTATAGAAGAACCTTTAGTCCTAGTGTGTGTTTACTTAGGACAATGAATCACCACCTTTATAACCATGGGGAGTAAAGCAACTAAAAATGTTGACAATGCCAGGGAACCCCACCATCCACTCCTAACTTACAAAAAAGCTATTGTATTTGCAGTATCCCAGTAGGACTACTGAAAACTAATTATTGCAAAAGACTTAATGCAATGTTGACAAGTTTACTACATGATTTATTATGAATATGTTTTCAATAACAATATACAGGGTGGGCCATTTATAAGGATACAGCTTAATAAAATGGGAATGGTTGGTGATATTAACTTCCTGTTTGTGACACATTAGTATATGTGAGGGGGGAAACTTTTCAAGATGGGGGGTGACCATGGCGGCCATTTTGAAGTCGGCCATTTTGAATCCAACTTTTCTTTTTTCAATAGGAAGAGGGTAATGTGACACATCAAACTTATTGGGAATTTCACAAGAAAAACAATGGTAACTTTATTCTTTCATGAGTTATTTACAAGTTTCTGACCACTTATAAAATGTGTTCAATGTTCTGCCCATTGTGTTGGATTGTCAATGCAACCCTCTTTTCCCACTCTTCACACACTGATAGCAACACCGTAGGAGAAATGCAAGCACAGGCTTCCAGTATCCGTAGTTTCAGGTGCTGCACATCTCGTATCTTCACAGCATATGAATAAGGCAATAAGGCAATTATTATGTACAGTCATGTGAAAAAATTAGGACACCCTTTGAAAGCATGTGGTTTTTTGTAACATTTTTAATAAAAGGTTATTTCATCTCCGTTTCAACAATACAGAGAGATTAAAGTAATCCAACTAAACAAAGAAAACTGAAGAAAAGTCTTTTCAAGATCTTCTGTAAATGTCATTCTACAAAAATGCCTATTCTAACTGAGGAAAAAGATAGGACACCCTCACATGTATTCCCTCTTAAATTGGCTCAGATCTGACACAGGTATATCACACCAGGTGCACATAATTAGTAGATCGTTACTCTGCATGTTGAATGAGGCTTGCCCTATTTAAACCTCAGACATTTAGTTTGGTGTGCTCCTGACTGTTGAAGTGAGAGTGAGCACCATGGTGAGAGCAAAAGAGCTGTCAGAGGACTTCAGAAAAAAGATTGTAGCAGCCTATGAGTCTGGGAAGGGATTTAAAAAGATCTCAAAAGATTTTGAAATCAGCCATTCCACTGTCCGGAAGATAGTCTACAAGTGGAAGGCTTTCAAAACAACTGCCAACATGCCCAGGACTGGTCGCCCCAGCAAGTTCACCCCAAGAGCAGACCGCAAGATGCTAAAAGAGGTCTCCAAAAACCCTAAAGTGTCATCTCGAGAACTACAGCAGGCTCTGGCTACTGTTGATGTAGAAGTACATGCCTCTACAATCAGAAAGAGACTGTACAAGTTTAACTTGCATGGGAGGTGTGCAAGGAGGAAACCTTTGCTTTCCAAGAGAAACATTGAGGCCAGACTGACATTTGCCAGAGATAAAGTTGACAAAGACCAGGACTTCTGGAATAATGTTCTTTGGACAGATGAGTCCAAAATTGAATTATTTGGACACAACAGCAGAGGACATGTTTGGCGTAAACCAAACACAGCATTCCAAGAAAAGAACCTCATACCAACTGTGAAGCATGGAGGTGGAAGTGTCATGGTTTGGGGCTGCTTTGCTGCAGCAGGACCTGGTCAGCTCACCATCATAGAATCCACGATGAATTCTACTGTGTATCAGAAGGTGCTTGAAGAACATGTGAGACCATCAGTTAGAAAATTAAAGCTGAAGCGGAACTGGACCATGCAACATGACAATGACCCAAAACATACTAGTAAATCAACCAAAGATTGGCTGAAAAAGAAGAAATGGAGAGTCCTGGAATGGCCAAGTCAAAGTCCAGATTTGAATCCCATTGAGATGCTGTGGGGTGACTTGAAAAGGGCTGTACGTGCAAGAAACCCCTCAAACATCTCACAGCTGAAAAAGTTCTGCATTGAGGAGTGGGGTAAAATTTCCTCAGACCGATGTCGAAGACTGGTAGATGGCTACAAGAACCGTCTCACTGCAGTTATTTCAGCCAAAGGAGGTAACACTCGCTATTAGGGGCAAGGGTGTCCTATCTTTTTCCTCAGTTAGAATAGGCATTTTTGTAGAATGACATTTACAGAAGATCTTGAAAAGACTTTTCTTCAGTTTTCTTTGTTTAGTCGGATTACTTTAATCTCTCTGTATTGTTGTAACGGAGATGAAATAACCTTTTATTAAAAATGTTACAAAAAACCACATGCTTTCAAAGGGTGTCCTAATTTTTTCACATGACTGTATAAGGCAATCAAAGAGTTAACAAGTTGGCAGACTGTTTAGGTTACCAGGGTAATGGACCTGGTCTGCCCCCTGGCCATTTAGTAATGTGAGTCTAGTGGAGCAAGAGAGAAGACCTTCATATGGAAGCTCCAGAGAGCTAGGTCAAGTTCAGAGAACCTCTGTCTTTAAGACTTCAGATGCCTAGAAGCAACTTTATTACCAGAGGACCCCTGAGAGAAAGAGACCAATCATCTTAAGAGGTCCTGAACCATCCAGGCTCTGCAAACTTCAGACAACAATTATTCAATCATTTGTAGCAGAAACGCTTTGTTGGTGTCAAAACAATGATTGCCTCCGGCACCTACCACACTTTAGTGAGTGGACTGGCCATCAGTATCTAAAGTTTCTGCACCCCTCAGAATGCAGAAAAAGTAAATAAAGACAGAATAACATGCATGTGGTTATCTTTTGATAGTAAAGTATTTAGAGTCAGACTTAGGCCTCCTGCACACAACCGTTTTTATTCCCCATTTACTGGCCATTTTTTGCGTTCCGTATACGGAACCATTCATTTCAATGGTTCTGCAAAAAAACGGAATGTACTCCGTATTCCGTTTCCATATTTCCTTTTTTCCGTTCTGTTTAAAGATAGAAAATGTCCTATTATTGCCCGCAAATCACGTTCCGTGGCTCCATTCAAGTCAATGGGTCCGCAAAAAAAACGGAACACATACGGAAATGCATCTGTATGTCTTCCATTTCCGTTCAGTTTTTTGCGGAACCATCTATTGAAAATGTTATGCCCAGCCCAATTTAATCTATGTAATTACTGTATTCTGTATATGCCATACGGAAAAACGGAACGGAAAAACGGAGCAGAAACGAAAACAAAACGGAAACAAAAAATGGAACAATGTATCCGTGGAAAACAGACCGCAAAACACTGAAAAAGCCATACTGTCGGGTGCAGGAGGCCTTACAGAGTACTAAAACTACCATCATTGTTGTTGCCTCTACTATTGAGAGAAGATTGGACTTTGATATATTTTGGAACTGTACCTTTTGCAGCTATATGTACTACTACTACTACTACTACTACTCCCACCATCAACTCCATAAAGAAACTGTCATCTGTTACAGTCAATTGGCCTGATTATTGACTCCATCATTCACCTACCACTTCTGCCTTGCACCCTGCCAACTATCCACCATCAAGGGCACCCCAACTACCACAAGGAGCCCCAAACCCATGGGGTGCCACAAGGGAAGAAAGGGTTTTCACTCCATTCACTGTGCATGACCTGAGAAGCTCCAAAGAAGGACTGCTGCTGTGAATTGTAATTACTACCACACATCTCATAACCACTGCCCCATCCTCTCTGCCCTGTGCCTTTCCCGCTATTTTCTACATAAAAAGAGGTAAAGCATCAAATAATTTTGGCCCAGATTTGTTGTATAACTAATCAAACTAAACGTAAACCCTTAAAAACTCTCAATCTTTATTAGATCCAATTAAAAATCTTATAAACACAGGATGTATAAATGTGCAAATCATGGTCAGTAAGTCAGATTACAAACTAGCAAATATACAAAATAAATAAATAAACAGTAGGGATGGCGAGGAAAAAAAAAATCGAATGGGATGTCTTTTCCTATGAAGGTTGAGGCTCTCCATCCTGTGCCTACCCTGAAGCACCCTAGTTAACCCTATGACGCCCTTTCACACGGGCGTTGCGGAAACATGTGCGGGTGCATTGCGGGAACACCCACGATTTTTCCGCGAGAGTGCAAAACATTGTCATGCGTTTTGCACTCGCGTGAGAAAAATTGTGCATGTTTGGTACCCAAACCTGAACTTCTTCACAGAAGTTCAGGCTTGGGATCGTTATTCTGTAAATTGTATTATTTTCCCTTATAACATGGTTATAAGGGAAAATAATAGCATTCTGAATACAGAATGCATAGTAAAATAGCACTGGAGGTGTTAAAAATGTGATGGATCATGCGATGGATCATGTGATGACTGTGACGTCACCACAGGTCCTGTTGCTACACAAAGCTAAGATGAAGACAGAAGGAGATGCCAGCTACGCGAACAAGTGGACTAAGGTGAGTTAAATTATTATTATTATTATTTTTTACCCCTCCAGCGCTATTTTACTATGCATTCTGTATTCAGAATGCTATTATTTTCCCTTATAACCATGTTATAAGGGAAAATAATAATGATCGGGTCTCCATCCCGATCGTCTCCTAGCAACAGTGCATGAAAATCACACCACATCCGCACTTGCTTGCAGATGCTTGCGATTTTCACGCAACCCCATTCATTTCTATAGGGCCTGCGTTACTTGAAAAACGCAGAATATAGAGCATGCTGCGATTTTCACGCAACGCACAAGTGTTCAACTCACGCATCGCATCCGCGTGGAATACTCGCCCGTGTGAAAGGGGCCTAATGAGTTCCAAATTCCCTTATACCCCGACGCGCTTCCCCCAAACTGGGTTCCTCAGGGGGTCAGTGTAGGAAGGAATGAAAAAACAGCTAAGGTCAATAAGACTAAATTTTTTTTTATTAATTTGGGATATTGTGTCGCAAAATCATTATCCTATATGTTTCTATGTGTCTATGCCCATTGTTTGTGTTGTATGCTCCAGCCTGTCAAATGGTTCTGCTAGCATTTTAGAATATTGTGAATAGCGAGATTAGAGTCCTTAAATAAGTTCAGTAAGGATGGACACATGTGATTGGTCCATAGCAATGATGTTTTGTGCGACTTGATCTTTTAACTTTTACCTTTAGGAAAAAAAATGGATTCTCATATCTTCTATTTAAAGTAAGTGTAGTGAAAACCAAGAGGTCAACTTTTACCATGTAAAAAGGGTATTTTTCATGGTACTTTGAGGTTATATTTAACCTAATTTATGTAGACTCTGAATGACTATTTATTTATTATTTACTCAACCCAGGCTCTAGCCAGAACACTGTTTCCTTCATCTTATAAGTTTTAGAGTTGAAACAAGGTTAATTTGTGGGTTACACCAAAAAGTAAGGTTGGCCTTCTATGTGAGATGCTGGTCTTCTCGGCATGTAATACATCTACTGTTAGTAGAAAAAAATTAATCGTCTATACATTTACCAAACAATGCAGATGAAGCACAGAATTTAGGCTATACTTACAATGGATCATGAACATGGTTCTAAATTATCCAGTTAAAGTGTACCTGTTTTAGGTAATTTTTCAGAAAATACTGACATGTAGGTGGAATAACACTATGTGTGGCCATTATATGACTCACATTGTGTTTTCAAAAAATAAAAACATTTCAAGCAAAAAAAAGTGCCTCTTTCCCATATAATCAAGTCATTTTAAATGATAAAAAATGAAAAAAAAAAAAATAAATAATAATAGTCTACCTCGTCAGGTGAACTATGTAGAAAAAAATAAAACTGTGCCAAAAAAGCCATTTATGGTCACCTTGCCTCAGAAAAAGTTTAATATTGAGACCAGAGTCAGGAAAATGAAACAAATATGGCTTTCAGAAAATGGATTAGATATCAATCCATCCATAACATCCTGCAATATAAAAATATCACATGATCTATCCTGTTAGATGAAGACCGTAAAAATAACAAAATAAAAACAGTACCAGAACAACCATTTTTTGGTCACCCCCTCTCACACAAAAAGCTATATCAATCGATCAGAAAGGTACCAATAAAAACTTCACTTTATCCTACAAAAAATGAGCCCCCACACAAGACTATTACCAGAAAATTTAAAAAAACATTACTTTCAGAAAATTGCTAAGCAAAAACAAGATTTTTTTTCAAAAATGAAAAAATAAAATAAAATTTAAAATAATTATAATAAAAAAAATTATATATATATATATATATATATATATATATATATATATATATATAGTATCTGTGTGGTTGTACTGCCCAGTAAAACTGGTAATTTTTTTCCACTTGGTCTGCAGAGACAGATTTAGAGTTGCTGCCATTTCTTAATCTTGCTTCTCAAAAAGTAATTTGATCAAAAAGTCATATGTGCTCCAAAATGGAACCAATGATGATAGCAACTCATCCCACAAAAAATAAGCACTCACACAGCTCCATTGATAGAAAAATAAACATATGGGGGGGGTCATTTATTATCCTGAAATACACCTATATTAGTCATATTTCAGGCGCAGATGGTGCAAAGGTTAGTTGCGCTGCTATCTGCGGCTTTGCCCCACTGATGCCAGGTCTAAAATTGTGGGCATGGTGTGGGCGGGGAAGGGGATGGGACAGCAAGCCCGTCTCATTTATCATTTTCTACACCTGCTTTAGGCATAGAAAATGGTCTAGATGTAAGACAGCTTAGAAGCTGTCTTACATTGAGAACTGGCGCTGGATACCCCGACGTTAGGCTTTATTAAGACCGGCGTCTAAAACGCTGGTCAATGCATTATAAATTACTAAACTAAGCCTCAAATGCACATGGCACCCATTCCCTTCTGAGCTCTGCGCTGTGCCCATACAGCACTTTATGATCACATATGGGGTGTGGTCATATTCAAAAGAAAATGATACCCCAAATTGTGGGGTGATTTTCTCCTGGAACCCCTTGAAAAATGAAAAACAGGGGCATTTATAAATAATTATTAAAAAAATATATATTTTCACAGCCAAGGTTTTCAAAAATTTATAAAATTTCTGTTGGGTCAAGGTGCTCACTACACCATTTTAAATATTCTTTAGGGCTGTGGTTTCCAAAATGGAGTAACTTTTTGGGGGTATCCACTGCAGTGGTACCTCAGAGTCTCTACAAATTTAACCCCACAGGATTTTCCTTAAAAAGGCTATGGGGTCAAATCACTCACTACACCCCTCAAAAAATTATGTGGGGGGATAGCTTCGAAAATTGGGTTATATTTCCACTGTAGGGGTACTAAGTAGAAATGAGGGGCAGTAACGTATTATAAAAAACTAAGGTTTATTAGAGTTGATTAAGATCCCAAATTGGGAAAACAAGCCCCTACCAGACAAAACAAAACAGACAACAATGTGGAGCCCACGTGGGTGAGTCCCCGCAAGGTAGGTCACTCAGTCAGAGCTGACCACCAGTTAAACACAAAATTGGGGTCTTTGGCGGGTGCCGTAGACCTAAAATAATGCCATAAGGCAAAGTAAAGGGTAGATCTTACCGGGAGTGCCAGTCAGGACAGATGTACTCCAATGCACAGGAGGTGGAGGAGCTTCTTGTGTTCTAAGACACGTCCTCTTGTCCGTGATACCAGGGTTCCAAGGGGCTACAGGGAAGAGTCTATCCCTGTTAATGCCCTACTTGGCCTGTGAGTCCCTATGGTATCCTCCTAACACGGGGTCCTGTCCCCGCAAGGGGTGGCCACGTCCGGAACCTAGCCCTATTAAGTCGCCCTAGGTAGCCCTAAAGGGACAACGAATTGGTCCTGATGATGATAAGGGCTGCCAGAGTGAGATGGGGGAAATGGGTATGATATATATGTATAAAGTCCCGTCCCTACGCGTTTCGTTATTTCGGGAATATATCAAAGTATAAAGGGTACCTCCACTTTACTAAAAATAGACACCTTAACTCTTCAGGGGACAGGGGTCAAAGAGTGGAGGATAATATCCCCACTCCTGCCACCCTACGATAGTATATCTAGATCAGAAGGAAAAAAAGGGCCCGTTGGTTCAAAAACCTGACTCGACCGGTGTGGTCCAAATCAGCCCAGATACAGTTCTGATCATGAAGCATAAGGCATAAGAGACAGCGCTCTCAGCCCAAAGTGGTAAATATCTAGGTTGGAAGGAGGGGTAAACAGGGGTAGCCCTGTGAGTTGCGCAGACCTGATTGGACTGGTATACTCCATTGGACAGACACCAATACAGAAGCGGTCAGTCTACCTGCACTACCGCTTCACATGGCATTCGCCAAACGCGCTCCATGCTGAAAATCATATCTGGACTGTTCTGGACTATACCAGACCAATCAGGTCTGCGCAACTCACAGGGCTACCCCTGTTTACCCCTCCTTCCAACCTAGATATTTACCACTTTGGGCTGAGAGCGCTGTCTCTTATGCCTTATGCTTCATGATCAGAACTGTATCTGGGCTAATTTGGACGACACCGGTCGAGTCAGGTTTTTGAACCAACGGGCCCTTTTTTCCTTCTGATCTAGATATACTATCGTAGGGTGGCAGGAGTGGGGATATTATCCTCCACTCTTTGACCCCTGTCCCCTGAAGAGTTAAGGTGTCTATTTTTAGTAAAGTGGAGGTACCCTTTATACTTTGATATATTCCCGAAATAGCGAAACGCGTAGGGACGGGACTTTATACATATATATCATACCCATTTCCCCCATCTCACTCTGGCAGCCCTTATCATCATCAGGACCAATTCGTTGTCCCTTTAGGGCTACCTAGGGCGACTTAATAGGGCTAGGTTCCGGACGTGGCCACCCCTTGCGGGGACAGGACCCCGTGTTAGGAGGATACCATAGGGACTCACAGGCCAAGTAGGGCATTAACAGGGATAGACTCTTCCCTGTAGCCCCTTGGAACCCTGGTATCACGGACAAGAGGACGTGTCTTAGAACACAAGAAGCTCCTCCACCTCCTGTGCATTGGAGTACATCTGTCCTGACTGGCACTCCCGGTAAGATCTACCCTTTACTTTGCCTTATGGCATTATTTTAGGTCTACGGCACCCGCCAAAGACCCCAATTTTGTGTTTAACTGGTGGTCAGCTCTGACTGAGTGACCTACCTTGCGGGGACTCACCCACGTGGGCCCCACATTGTTGTCTGTTTTGTTTTGTCTGGTAGGGGCTTGTTTTCCCAATTTGGGATCTTAATCAACTCTAATAAACCTTAGTTTTTTATAATACGTTACTGCCCCTCATTTCTACTTACTATCTCTGTTACAGAGCAGTACATCCCGGGAGAGTGTTTCCGCACTATCTCCCCTTAGGGACCACCCTCAATCTTTCTTGTTCACTGTAGGGGTACCTCAGTGTCTCTTCAAACATGACACTGTGCTCAAAAACCATTGTAGCACAATCAGCCCTCCAGAAACCATATGGCACTCCTTCCCTTCTGAGCCCTGCTGTGTGCCCACACAACAGTCTATGACAACATATGGGGTGTTTCTATAAACCTCAGGGTAATAAATATTGATAACTCTTGCTGTGTGACAGGAAAAATTGATTAAAATTGAAAATCTGTAAAAAAAAAAAAAAAGTTAAATGTTGCAATTTCAACTACATTTTTCATTAATTCTTGTGGAACACCTAACGGGTAAAAAAAAAAAAAAAAAAATCTGTTTTGAATAATGTGAGGGATGTAGTTTCCAAAACGGGGTCATTTATGGGTGGTTTCTAGAATGCAAGCCCATCAAAAGTGACTTCATAACTGAATTAGTCCTATAAAAATGGGAGTTTGGACATTTTCTTGAACATATCAAAAATTGATTAAAAAATTTCAAGCCAACTACGAATATTGTCCTAAAAAAATAGCATGACATTTATAGAATGGTGTCAACATAAGGTAGACATATGGGGAAAGTTAACTAGTTGATTGCAAATTTTGCTAAATATTCTGTAATTTTTGTATTTAAAAAATAAATAAAGATAAAGCATCAACTCAAATTTACCACTATGATGCAGTGCAATGTGTCACGAGAAAACAATCTCAGAATGGCTTAGATAAGTAAGAGTACGTATTACCACATATAGTGACACTTGTCAGATTCGCCCAAAACGGCCTGGTCCTTCAGGTGAAAATGGCTTGGTCCTGAAGGGGTTAACAGAGTGTACAGTATTTGCAAAGTAACTGACCTTTTCATGTAGATCTACATGCAAGCTGTAAAATGGTTTTCAAATGTAAATATCCTTCATAATTAAGATAGCTAAGTTACTGCACTCGGCAATTTACAGTGTTCTCATGATTAGTGGGGATCCTAACGGTTGGACCCTCATCAATCACACACTTATCATCCATTCTGTGCATAGGGAATTACTGCTTTAACAGAACTCATGACTCTAGTGTGAGCAAAGACTTAGCTCAATTATAAATGGAGTGATATTTTGAATATTGTATTTGTTTATTTTATTTGCATACTCTAATATGCCACAGTTAACGAGACAAAACTACAAAGATATAACAATTTCTATTTGCTTTTTATTTTATCACTTTAGAGTACAGTGCTTCTTCCATCTATGAACGTGAAAAAAGCTACATCAACCATTGAGGCTTGTCATGGAAATGCTGACCACATCAGTCTTCTGGCACCTAATGTACTCTGTTCTGCTTGGTTGACTGTTCTGTCTGATTAAATGATTTAAGTGTTTGGGATTTATGATCAGGTGCTGAACTACTGTCCTGTGAGCATCTTACATTAACCTATAAAATAAGGGTGGAGAGGCTTAATAAGTGGAACCTATCTATTTTTCTTCCTGTTGACAAATAGAGACTCATGGGATTACCAGGGACCATTAAAACTCTCCAGACAATCTGTGAGTTTGAACTGAAAAGGTGTAAGGGCTAAGGAAATAAATGGCTCCAAACCACCAATTATAGTAGACTCAGCCATTCCCAGAAGAGATAAGCCTGCTTTTCATTTTTTTCTGCCAACACCTTTTAAAATCTCCTTTGTGTCCTTATCTAAGGTTAATTACAAAGTGGCATTAACCCACTCCAACCTCTTGGATTTAGGGAATCCATTATTTCCGTCCAATGTTCCTCAAATGAGATTAGTACATATGAGATATTAATTTGTCCTTTTGACTTGACTTGTTCTTAGTGCATTACGTTTTTTTCTGCAGGAGAGCGATACAACACTTAGAAAGAAAGACTGCAACATCAGTTGACTGCTCCCTGTGTAATGTCACCAGATAATGTTATACAGCTCATTGAGCAGATTGTAATCTTGCAAAGGCACAGAAATAAAACAGCCAATTAACCAAACCTTGTTCAGAAGGATTTATTTGTTGTACACTCTCTAAATGTTTCACTTAATCCCTATTGACTTGTCTTTCCTTCTAACAAATGATTAGAGCTTTTCAATAAACACTAAACTGTGCAGCATAAAAGATTACAGGATGGTTCACAAATAACACAATGTTACATGTTACAATGTTGCTTCATATGCATGGATCATATGCAGCTAATTGGATTTCAAATTAAATGTCAATTAACAATAATATCAGGAAAATTCTTACAATGTATTAATCCACAATGAAAAATTCATGTTTTAGGCTTCGTTCACATCACTGTTCAGCCCTTCCGTTCTCCTGCCCCTAAACGGGGCAGGAAAATGGAAAGGATGGATTCAGAACATAACTGAGCCGAACGGAGCTCACGGGCCCTGTAGACTATAATGGGGTCTGTTAGGTTTCCGCTCAGAAGATTTTGGAGCAGAGACAAAAGTTGTGCATGTAGGACGTTTGTCTCCGCTTCAAAAAATTTCTTCTGAGCGGAAACCTAACGGACCCCATTATAGTCTATGGGGCCCGTGGGCTCCATTCGGCTCAGCTATGTGCCGAATCTGTCCTTTCCGTTTTCCTGCCCCTAAATGGGACAGGTGAATGGAAAGGCTGAACAGTGATGTGAACGAAGCCTTAGATGTATTGTGTGGAGCACAGTATTTGTCAAGCATGCTTTTATTTTTTTGGGTTGCATATTTCCTTCTATACACCAGTCATGTGAACCTAAGCATTTTAATGTCTTTTCAGTCCTTCCACAACGGTTCCTTTGTGGTACAGTTCAAAGGATTATGCCATGATTAATGTAACAAATAAGACATCATATAGTGCATGACAAATATTAAAAGCATTCAAAGTGGAATTTTGTCCGAAGTTTAGGAAAACTTTAATTCGTAAAAAATCTGAATTTTCTCAGGCTTTGTGGTAATAAATCAGGTTTTCCTAAAATGGCAGCTGCACATGTTACAAAGTGAAACTAAGTGTAGAGGAGACAAGCCTGGGACGCAAGATCACCCATAATGCCGTGCATCCAGCCAATCTGCAGATAGCCAACCCCTATCATGACACAGCCCTATAAAACTCTCATCCTGAGTAGTCTCCGCCACTGTCCTGTGAGCTGAGCATAGTGAGAGATGTGGCAAGCGCTTGGGACAGAGTTGCTGAAAATGATTAATAGGAGAATATTGGAGAGAGAGACTGCAGGGAGACTTATTCTACAACAGTTTTATTTATTCCTACATTTACTTATTCCTCCATCAGCTGTAAACTAAGATATATACGATTCAATACTAATAAGATGCCAGTGTGCCAACAAATACCATCCAGTCTGCACCCCTTAGGGCGGCCAGGTCTTAATGATGACCATTCTCATCTTTTTCTGGCTTTACTTCTTCCAAATCATTCATCAAAGTCTCCTTGTCCTAGAAAAATCAGCAAGATACAGAGAAACAAGGAGCTGGATGTTTCAGATTACATATTCTCATCAATATTAGATGATGTGGAAAAAGAGAAAAAGGAGATGGCAGAATAAGGGCTCCCACCTGTAGGGCACCAGAGAGGTGGAGTTGGAGAGATAAGTATAGCCCCTGTTTAAAGGTGCATTAAAGGTGATGCGCAGCCATTAACAATGAAGACTAACTATACAGTGCGGTCTTCATTATTAAATGAAAGGCAGCTGCGGGCTAGTTGGCCACGCAGCTCTTCACCGCAGCATGGCCGCAGCCCGCCTACAGCATGGCCGTGCCATGTGGCCAAATCTTAAGGCAGAATGGCCTGGGTATACCTGATTTCTTGTGATCGGTGACAAATTCATTCATAACAAATTGAAACTAGCAGCTCAAGGCCAGGGGCATTTCCTTTCTCAAGTGGTGTGTCCTGCAGCTCTCTCCATATCAGATCAGATGGGTGCCCTTTGTGCTGCAGCTCTCTCTCTCTTTCTCTCTCTCTCTCTCTTTCTCTCTCTCTCTCTCTCTCTCTCTCTCCAACTGTTACAGCTCCTAATAATAAATATAGGTGGTGGCAGTTGAAGGGTGGAACTGAGCATGTGCAACCACCTCAGCAATATGGACAGAGAAATAAGGAAAAGAACAAACAGCATGTGGTGTTATACAAGTACATACTGAATTTACTGACATGCAGTTTCAAAAGTGCTGCTTTGAAAAATCTTGAATATTTTTTGTGGGACCATTTCATTAATACAAGAAATGTAGATATAGGTGTGACAGATGAAGAAGTCATAACCAAGCAATAGTGCTCAATAAGCTATGGAGGCCCTTCACTCTTAAAGGTGTTAAGACCCAAAAATGTATGTAAAGGCAGGGAATGTTAAGGTATAATAAAAGAAGCCTTACTCATCTGTCCAATTCCCTGTTGTTCCAATACCACTGCTCTGGTGCTTCCTGACACTCTTTGGGGCAGATTTATCATGAGGGGAAAATTTGAAATCAGTTTTGCTTGAGTCTGTGTTGGAGTACATTATGCCACATTTATTGAATGTCTTATGTTACTTGATAAGTTAGTCTTATTCTTAGACCTAACACTTTTGTCTAGAGTAGCAATTTCAGTTTTCCTACTCCACCCTCCTTCTGGAGTGAGATTGAAACTTTTTTGTAACTTTTTTTTTTTTAAAGTCTCAATGATAAATCTGGAGTGAAACTCATTAACATAGATAGCCACACCCACATTTCCACCCACACTACAAAACTGGTGCGAGTGCACAGCCAAGTGCAAAAGGTTGCAAAAACCCTTTTTTTTTACTTTTTGATGCCATAATTCTGGAGTGAAGGTATGATAAATCAGAGCCATTGTTTCCAGCCAATAAATGATCTCAGTAGTCATATGGGATAGTCTGATGGGAAGCAATGTCACTGAAAGGCCAGGTGATTAAGACAAAAACATTTTTATACCAATTCCTGCCATTACCTATGTTTGTGTGAGTCTGGGTGAATATGTGCTACACCTTCCTTGCCTGTCCCTAACTCTGACACATAATTCACGTACTATGTGTAACACTTACTCAAGTGAGACTAGAGATGAGTAAATCAATTCTAAACTACAATAAAATTCATCTCAAATTTGCCAACAATTTGGATTCCAGATGAATCCAAAACTTTTTTGCAATTCGATTAAGAAGAATATCTTAAATGGCAATCACAATTTTACAGGTCAGAAGTCAAAGAAAGCATCTGCTACAGTGCAGTGTGTTATTTTATATTACCACTAGCTACCATCCATTTACTGTTACTTTGTCATTACTAATGCTATCTTGGTGTTAAAAAAAAACTTGAAAGGAATTGGATTCCGTCCTAAGAGACCCAGAGTGTAACTTTTCAGAGCACTTTTGATTTGGGTGAAATCTATTTGTTCCCAAATGGACTATACTGACTGATTTGTTTACAAATGTTTAGTTGTTGTTGTTATTTGTTAAAATCAGATCTGAAACGAATTTCAAGAAATCCGCTCATCTCTAGTTGAAGGGCTTTCTAAATCATTTTTCAGGTAATAAGCTTGGAGTGGACTGACTTGCATTGAACCTGGGGCAAGAAGATTACCAGTGACTCCCACCAATCTATTTTACTAGCCATAAAATGGGTGAACAGGTGGAAACGCCAGTCCTAATAAACTCTGCCTTATGTTTAGAGTTAAACATACAAAGTCTGTGAAAAGAGGCACACCATCCCTACTGTAAAGTATGGAGCTAGATCTTTGCTAATTTAAGTGGGGTGGAAGGGGGAGCTACTGTACATAGCAACATAGGAAATTCATTCATCAGCCAGAAAGGTTCACATGGGACGCACTAGGACTTTCCCAGATGGTGACATTGACCCTTCAGTGGCTGCAGCCAAAGGAAGTGAAGGTTCTAGGGAGGCCATCACAGTCTACTGACTAGAGATAAGCAAATTTCTTGAAATTAGGTTTGGGTCTGAGTCTAATGAATCGGTCAAATCTGTCTCTTTTGTCTTTCTCCTTTTTATTCTTTTAGAGATGTTATTTCTCCCTCTCTTTACCCCATGGGATGTTAAAAGAACACTGCACTGTCAGATTTCTTATTCTTTTTCAAATTAAACAAGTTTCAAAAATTGTTCCTTGTCATGGCCAGTTGCCTGCCTGTTTATAAACACATGGTGGTATCAGAGTAAGCAGTGGCTTGCTCTGAGCAAATGGTCTCATATTTTGGGAGCTACAGCAGTACAGTATAGAATCTGTTGGACAAGGGTTAGCAGTAGTGGCAGTAGTAGTGGCATTAGGTGGAGTAGCAATACAGTACAAAACATGGACAAGGCAGACAGCAGCAGTTGCATCATCGCTTGCCAGTGGCAGATTGTGCCATCTAATCACGATCTTCTGCTGGCAAACAAGTCAGTATGAGGACGAGCAATATCATTAGTGATCACTCCTCCCCATACTATGGAGGAAATTACTGCATGTGATAGCAGCGGTCTCCTCCATTAAAGAGCAGGAGAATGCCGGGAAGGAACACTTCCTTCCCAAAAATCTAAAGCCTTTACACAATTTTTGCCACCCTCAAACTCACAAACTGAGGTTGGCCTAGGTCTTTGAGATTGCCAATACTACAATATATGGCAACCGTGATGCAGGCCAATACATCCTGGTAGGTACACTAGTCTGAGCTAATTATAATTTTTGTAATAATATTTTCAACGTTATCTTTTGTGCTTTGTTTTTTTAAACATCTATAGCCAATGTAATCTGGTAAATATGCTAATTGTATATAAATATATAGGTGAATCTCAATAAATTTGACTATCCTCTGCTTGTGCAACTAACTTTATGGAGATACTGGTTTAATTTTCCAGCAGGACTTGGCACTTGTCTACATTAACAAAAGTACCAATATACATATAAGGTTCGGACCGCGCGTATCATAAATAGACTGTATACAAACAGTTTTTTTCTCCTTCTCCTTTTAGAAAGGTACCGAGGTCTGCAGATGTCCTATTTGTGGATATCCTGCAACTTGTAAAAATTGTAATAGTGCAAATCCGTATGGTTGTACTGCCCTGCAATGCACAGATTGTACTTACACGGCACTCCACCAACAACAGGCGTATTAAAGATATCCTCCGCAGCTTGTTTGATTCTTCGCGGCGAAGGTCCACGTTCACACGCCAGCACACAGGGCTCAACCACGGACTTAATTCCAGCACACACCAGATAAGTCTACTGATATTCCCAACTTATTTTGATTTAAACATTTCTGTGGATACAAGTGGCTCCTGCAGCAGGAGGTGTCTGCTCTGACCATCTTTTCATAAATTTTGGAGGGACGTCCAGTTCTTGGTAATGTCACTGTTGTGCCATATTTTCTCCACTTCATGATGACTGTCTTCACTGTGTTCCATGGTATATCTAATGCCTTGGAAATTCTTTTGTACCCTTCTCCTGACTGATACCTTTTGACAATGAGATCCCTCTGATGCTTTGGAAGCTCTCTGTGGACCATGGCTTTAGCTATGGGTTGCTACTAAGAAAATTTCAGGAAAGAACAACTAGAGCAGCTGAACTTTATTTGATGGCAGGTGTATGCTGACTCCTATTTAACATGATTTTGAATGTGATTGCTTAATTCAGAACACAGCTACATCCCAAGTTATACACTTATGCAACCACATTCTTTTTTTTGTTTACTTCCCTCCACCTAAAAGAGTTCAGTTTGTTTTTCAATTAAGGGGTACAGTTTATAGGTCACATTAAAGGTGGAAAAAGTTCGGAAATTATTTATCTTTGTCTCATTTTACATCACAAAAAAACTGACATTTTCACAGGGGTGTGTAGACTTTTTATATCCACTGTATATAGTCAGTGAATATTTCAAAAAGTTCGGTTCATTTAGCTAGTAGTAATCCGGCTGGCCTACTTATCAAAGTTTGGGTAGTTTAGCAGTGAGACACGGTATTAAAACCGTCCACATACCACATGCAGTGTGCACCAGGATAGGAATAGACAAAAATCAGTCAGCGTATGGTACTATTGAGGTGCTGTTTATATATAGTGGGATGAATGAATTCAGTCCCCACAATTCAACCTAGTTGTATGTGTAACTGCAAGCGGCATGAAGGCAGTAAAAGAATCTGCCTGTAAGTGAAGGGGTGAGAGTTAGTGCACGAGCTCTCCCTCTTGACTAATCAATATCATTTGATTGTACAGAAGAGTGGTTACTGTATTTTTAACCTTTTTCTCTTTTTTGGTTTGTTAATTAAAACAAATAAAGATATAAAGCATTTATTTTCACTCAAATAATAAAGTGAAATATTAAAAAAATTAAAATAAAATTTCACCTGGGGCAAGACAGGTTTAACGCCTGTATAGGCATTTGTAAATAAACAAGGAACATCACGATACTGTCCTTGCTGGACATCCTGGTGGTAAGTCCAGCTTTGATCTTGTGTCCCGGAGGTTCTGGTGGCCCGGGTTACATAAGAGTGTTAAGGATTACGTAGCAGCTTGTGAAACCTGTGCACCGTCAAAGGTTGCTCACACTCGACCTTCTGGTTCACTTCTTCTTTTGTCTATTCTAGAGTTTTCTTTGAATAACCGTAGGCAGGAGTCCACGGGTAAGTCGCCATTTTTTGTCGCATACGGTTTTCATCCTCAGTTTGGTACCTTTTCTGGGACTAGTTCCAGGGCGAGAGGTATAAGCGAATGGCTGACATGAGACGTATGACTGGTCTGTATGTGGGTGATCTGGTGTGGTTATCTACTAAAAATATTAAACTGAGAGTACCATCTTGGAAACTGGGTCCAAGATTTATTAGACCTTACAAAATATCTACGGTGGTCAATCCTGTAGCGTTTCATCTGGATCTTCCACAGACTTGGAGGATCCATGATGTGTTCCACAGGTCTTTACTGAAGAAATATGTGAAACCGGTGGAACCATCGCCATTGCCTCCTCCCCTTGTTCTGGTTGATGGAAATTTAGAGTTCGAGATCTCTAGGGTTCTAGACTTACGAGTTCTTCGGGGTTCCCTTCAGTACCTGATACACTGGAGGGGATACGGCCCTGAGGAGAGGATGTGGGTTCCGGCTGTGGATGTTAGTGCCAGCTGACTGGTGAGGGCTTTTCACATATCCCACCCGGATAAAATTGGGCCGGGGTGTCCGGAGGTCACCCGTAGAAGGGGGTTACTGTCATGCCCTGCTCAGGTCATGTGCGGAGGTCTGCTAGGTTAGCAGCACATGTGTAGCCTTTTTGTTATTATTTTGGAGTTGAGCTGTATCCGCCTTCCTTCAGGTGCACTGGGTGGGGTCGTTGGTATGAGCTTAAATTATGCCCACTCCCAGTGTCCTGTGTGGGTTATAGCTTCTGTCTTGTTCAGAGGAAGGAAGGAGGAAAGGATTGCTGTTCCTGCTCCTGCTCAGTACAAGATAAGTTGGTTTTGTTTTCTTGTGATTGTCTGTCTAGGCTACAAGAGAGACGCCTGCCCCCTCCATGTCCTGAGGGAGCAGGCTGCCTCTTTCTCTGTTTCACCATCTTAGGGATTTTAGGGAATCTTCAGTAGTGATGTCCCGAACTATTCACCGGTGAACAGTTTACGGCGAACATAGCTTGTTCGCGTTCGCCGCGGCGGGCGAACATATGCGATGTTCGGTCCGCCCCTATACATCATCATTGAGCAAAATTTGACCCTGTACCTCACAGTCAGCAGACATATTCCAGCAAATAGCAGCAGACCCTCTCTCCCAGACCCTCCCACCTCCTGGACAGCATCCATTTTAGATTCATTCGGAAGCTGCATTCTTAGTTAGAGGAGGCAGAGTGTAGCTGCTGCTAATTCATTAGGGAAAGCGTTAGCTAGGGCAGTGTTCTGTGTCCACAGACCCATCTGCTGTAAGGACAGCATCCTGACAGCACCCCAAAAAGCCATTTTTAGGGCTGGTACATCAGTCTGCTTTTATATATATATATATATATATATATATATTGCAGTTGCCTGCCCGTGTGTCAGAGGCTGCAGGCTCAGTCACAGACAGTACTGTGTGCACACCATTCATACAGGGTGTCACAGACAATACCTTGCAGATAAAAATAATTCAATTTATATTATTTCTCTGTGATATATCGCAGTTGCAAGCCAGTGTGTGTCAGACCTTGCACGCATAGTACCACTTATCTAAAAAAAAACATTGACAGGCAGAGGCAGGCCACCCCGCAGGGGCTGTCGTGGTCGTAGTGCTGTGATTTCCACTGGCCCTGGAATAATGCCCAGTGTTCAGAGGCCACGTACCCTTAACCCCAAAAATTTGGAGAAAATAGTTGACTGGCTTACACAGGACACCAAATCTTCAACAGCTTCCGCTAAGAACCTTGACGCACCATCCTCCTCCAGCTCACCTTTGGTCACCTGCTTTCAAGTTACCACACTCCCACCCACTGCCACCACCACCACTACCACCACAGCCACCACAGCCGCTTGACTTGATCCCTCAGAGGAGTTATTTACACATCAGTTGGATGAAATTAGTGATGCGCAACCATTACTGACAGAGGATGTAGATAACAGGGATATGTCTCAGTCAGGCAGCATTACACACATGGACATACAGTGTGATGATGATGATGATGTTGTACCCACTGCTGCTTCCTTTGCTGAGGTGTCAGATACAAGTGAAGCGGCTGATGATGACGATGTGTCCGTGGATGCCACATGGGTGCCTGCTTGAAGAGAAGAAGAAGAGGGGGAAAGTTCTAAAGGGGAGACAGAGAGAAGGAGGAGACGAGTTGGAAGCAGGGTGAGGTCGTCGCAAGAAGCTAGTGGCACAGTCAGACAGCATGTATCAGCACCCTGGGTCAGCCAGACAGCAGGCCAATCAACGCATGCTGTTGCCACCACCAGAATGCCATCATTGCAAAGCTCAGCAGTGTGGCATTTTTTGAGTCGTGGGAAGTCCAACACCCACCTTGGTACAACTGCTTTGCGAAGGCACATGATCTCACATCACAAACGCCAATGGGATCAACACATGAGTACAAGCAGCACACAAACTCAAAGCCACCATCCTCCTCCTGGTCCAGCATCTTCAGCCACGTCAACCACTGCTGTCCTCCTTGCCCCCTCTCAACCACCCGCCACTCCGCCTCTCACCTTCAGCAGTTCCATCTCATTTGCCCACAGTCAGGTGTCTGTAAAGGAAATGTTTGAGCGTAAGAAGCCAATGTCACAGAGTCACCCCCTTGCCCGGCGTCTCACAGCTGGCTTGACGGAACTCTTAGCCCGCCAACTTTTACCATACCAGCTGGTGGAGTCTGAGGCCTTCAAAAAATTTGTTGCTATTGGGACAACACAGTGGAAGGTAACAGGACAAATTTTTTTTTCAAAAAAGACAATCCCAAACCTCTACTCGGTGATTGAAAAGGAAGTCATGGCATCTCTGACATACAGTGTTGGGGCAAGGGTCCATCTGACCACTGATACCTGGTCTGCAAAGCACGGTCAGGGCAGGTATATCACCTACACTACGCATTGGGTCAACCTGCTAACGGCTGCCAAGCATGGAATGCGTGGCTCTGCAGCAGAGTTGGTGACACCGCCACGACTTGCAGGCAGGCCTACTGCCACCTCCTCTACTCCATCCTCTTCGATAACCTCCTCGGCTGAGTCCTCTTCTACTGCGGCGTCTGGCTGCACATCAACTGAATCCCCCAGCTCCCCAGGGGCTATTCCACATCCCGAATACGACTTTTCAGACATTCAGCGCCGAAACAACATGCCAGTGAAGTGCTTGATTTTCGACAGCCCGACACGTTGGAATTCAACACTCCTAATGTTCGACCGCCTGCTCCAACAAGAAAAAGCCATCAGCGAGTATTTGTATGACCGGGGTGCTAGGACAGCCTCTGCGGAGCTGGGAATTTTTTTGCCACGTTACTGGACGCTCATGAGCAATGCCTGTAGGCTCATGCGTCCTTTTGAGGAGGTGACAAACCTAGTCAGTCGCACTGAAGGCACCATCAGCGACCTCATCCCATTTGTTTTCTTCCTGGAGCGTGCCCTGCGAAGAGTGCTGGATCAGGCTGTAGATGAGCATGAAAAGGAAGAGTTGTGGTCACCATCACCACCAGAAACAGCCTTGTCATCATCGCTTGCCGGACCTGCGGCAATGCTGCAAGAGGAGTATGAGAAAGATGAGTCAAAGGGGGAATGTGGCTTTGAGGAGGAAGAGGAAGACCAACCACAGTAGGCATTCCAGGGTGCTCGTTATTGTCACCTATCTGGGACCCGTGGTGTTGTACGTGGCTGGGGAGAAGAACAGACCATCAATGACATCAGTGAGGACGAGGAACGGCAAATGAGTAGCTCGGCATCCAACCTTGTGCAGATGCGGTCTTTCATGCTATCATGTCTGTTGAGGGACCCTCGTATAAAAAGAATGAAGGAGAACGACCTGTACTGGGTGGCCACGCTACTAGACCCCCAGTATAAGCAGAAAGTGGCAGAAATGTTATCAAATTTCCAAAAGTCAGAAATGATGCAGCAGTTCAAAACCAAACTAAAAAATATGCTTTACACAGCTTATAAGGGGGATGTCGCAGCACAATGGGAATCTAACTGGGGAAGAGGTGAAAGTAATCCTCGACCATGGCGGCAAGGACAGGACGCTTTACAGATGTGTTGTTGATGGAGGACATGCAGAGCTTTTTCAGTCCTACACATCGTCACAGCCCTTCGGGATCCAGCCTTAAGGAACAACTCGACCGACAGGTGGCAGACTACCTTGCCTTAACTGCAGATATCGACACTCTGAGGAGGAAACCCTTGACTACTGGGTGTGCAGGCTTGACCTGTGGCCTGAGCTATCCCAGTTTGCGATAGAACTTCTGGCCTGCCCCGCTTCAAGTGTCCTGTCAAAAAGGACCTTCAGTGCAGCAGGAGGCATTGTCACTGACAAAAGAAGTCGCCTCGGTCAAAAAAGTGTTGATTACCTCACCTTCATTAAGATGAATGAGGCATGGATCCCGAAGGGACTGACAGTGGGGGATACATTTGGCTAACAAAAGGCCTGATGACATGCCTTGGCCTCAAAATGGTCCACACACTGCTGTATGTAATGTCTGCATACCGGATGACTTTCGTGAATTCTCCGCCACCAACTAGGGTTCAAGCCGCAATATTTCAGTCACCTTTCTGCCCTGAAAACATACAAGTGTCAATTCCCCTTTGTGATCGTTACCTTGTTGTGGTGAAGGGGCTTGCGTATCACAATGAAGTGATCATCACCTCTATGAGTGTGTTGGCAATGTTGCCACACCCCAGATGATAAGGCTGTTGCTTCAATATGATCAGACAAAAAGCGATCGGCTGGATAATTTTTCATAGAAAAAACTTTTTTTTTTTAAGTTGTATGGGTTTTTAATACATAAAATAAAAAGATCATAATAAAGTCTCTAAATAGTTTAGTAGAAATAATGCAGACAATTTAAAAAATCCCCATCAATTCCAATACAAAGCAAGTACAAAGCTCAGAACTAAATTATTTCAGGATGTCGTAATGGTTCGTTAATTCGACAATGGTTAATCAATTTGACACATGTCCCCGGATAGGGGACGTAACAGGGATTAATCTGATAGGAATATTACTAGTTAAGACTAGAGTTGAGCGAACACCTGGATGTTCGGGTTCGAGAAGTTCGGCCGAACATCCCGGAAATGTTCGGGTTCGGGATCCGAACCCGATCCGAACTTCGTCCCGAACCCGAACCCCATTGAAGTCAATGGGGACCCGAACTTTTCGGCACTAAAACGGCTGTAAAACAGCCCAGGAAAGGGCTAGAGGGCTGCAAAAGGCAGCAACATGTAGGTAAATCCCCTGCAAACAAATGTGGATAGGGAAATTAATTAAAATAAAAATTAAATAAATAAAAATTAACCAAAATCAATTGGAGAGAGGTTCCATAGCAGAGAATCTGGCTTCCCGTCACCCACCACTGGAACAGTCCATTCTCAGATATTTAGGCCCCGGCACCCAGGCAGAGGAGAGAGGTCCCGTAACAGAGAATCTGGCTTCATGTCAGCAGAGAATCAGTCTGCATGTCATAGCAGAGAATGAGGCTTCACGTCAGCCACCACTGCAACAGTCCATTGGCATATATTTAGGCCCAGCACACACACAGGCAGAGGAGAGAGGTCCCGTAACAGAGAATCTGGCTTCATGTCAGCAGAGAATCAGTCTGCATGTCATAGCAGAGAATGAGGATTCACGTCAGCCACCACTGCAACAGTCCATTGGCATATATTTAGGCCCAGCACCCAGGCAGAGGAGGGAGGTCCCGTAACAGAGAATCTGTCTTCATGTCAGCAGAGAATTAGTCTGCATGTCATAGCAGAGAATGAGGCTTCACGTCAGCCACCACTGCAACAGTCCATTGGCATATATTTAGGCCCAGCACACACACAGGCAGAGGAGAGAGGTCCCGTAACAGAGAATCTGGCTTCATGTCAGCAGAGAATCAGTCTGCATGTCATAGCAGAGAATGAGGCTTCACGTCAGCCACCACTGCAACAGTCCATTGGCATATATTTAGGCCCAGCACACACACAGGCAGAGGAGAGAGGTCCCGTAACAGAGAATCTGGCTTCATGTCAGCAGAGAATCAGTCTGCATGTCATAGCAGAGAATGAGGCTTCACGTCAGCCACCACTGCAACAGTCCATTGGCATATATTTAGGCCCAGCACACACACAGGCAGAGGAGAGAGGTCCCGTAACAGAGAATCTGGCTTCATGTCAGCAGAGAATCAGTCTGCATGTCATAGCAGAGAATGAGGCTTCACGTCAGCCACCACTGCAACAGTCCATTGGCATATATTTAGGCCCAGCACACACACAGGCAGAGGAGAGAGGTCCCGTAACAGAGAATCTGTCTTCATGTCAGCAGAGAATTAGTCTGCATGTCATAGCAGAGAATGAGGCTTCACGTCACCCACCACTGCAACAGTCCATTGGCATATATTTAGGCCTAGCACACAGGCAGAGCAGAGAGGTCCCGTAACAGACAATCTGGCTTCATGACAGCAGAGAATCAGTCTGCATGTCATAGCAGAGAATCAGGCTTCACGTCAGCCACCACTGCAACAGTCCATTGTCATAAATTTAGGCCCAGCACCCAGGCAGAGGAGAGAGGTCCCGTAACAGACAATCTGGCTTCATGTCAGCAGAGAATTAGTCTGCATGTCATAGCAGAGAATCAGGCTTCATGTCAGCCACCACTGCAACAGTCCATTGGCATATATTTAGGCCTAGCACACAGGCAGAGGAGAGGTTCATTCAACTTTGGGTAGCATCGCAATATAATGGTAAAATGAAAATAAAAATAGGATTGAATGAGGAAGTGCCCTGGAGTCCAATAATATATGGTTATGGGGAGGTAGTTAATGTCTAATCTGGACAAGGGACGGACAGGTCCTGTGGGATCCATGCCTGGTTCATTTTTATGAACGTCAGCTTGTCCACATTGGCTGTAGACAGGCGGCTGCGTTTGTCTGTAATGACGCCCCCTGCCGTGCTGAATACACGTTCAGACAAAACGCTGGCTGCCGGGCAGGCCAGCACCTCCAAGGCATAAAAGGCTAGCTCTGGCCACGTGGACAATTTAGAGACCCAGAAGTTGAATGGGGCCGAACCATCAGTCAGTACGTGGAGGGGTGTGCACACGTACTGTTCCACCATGTTAGTGAAATGTTGCCTCCTGCTAACACGTTGCGTATCAGGTGGTGGTGCAGTTAGCTGTGGCGTGTTGACAAAAGTTTTCCACATCTCTGCCATGCTAACCCTGCCCTCAGAGGAGCTGGCCGTGACACAGCTGCCTTGGCGACCTCTTGCTCCTCCTCTGCCTTGGCCTTGGGCTTCCACTTGTTCCCCTGTGACATTTGGGAATGCTCTCAGTAGCGCGTCTACCAACGTGCGCTTGTACTCGCGCATCTTCCTATCACGCTCCAGTGCAGGAAGTAAGGTGGGCACATTGTCTTTGTAGCGTGGATCCAGCAGGGTGGCAACCCAGTAGTCCGCACAGGTTAAAATGTGGGCAACTCTGCTGTCGTTGCGCAGGCACTGCAGCATGTAGTCGCTCATGTGTGCCAGGCTGCCCAGGGGTAAGGACAAGCTGTCCTCTGTGGGAGGCGTATCGTCATCGTCCTGCCTTTCCCCCCAGCCACGCACCAGTGATGGACCCGAGCTGCGTTGGGTGCCACCCCGCTGTGACCATGCTTCATCCTCATCCTCCTCCACCTCCTCCTCATCCTCGTCCTCCTCGTCCTCCAGTAGTGGGCCCTGGCTGGCCACATTTGTACCTGGCCTCTGCTGTTGCAAAAAACCTCCCTCTGAGTCACTTCGAAGAGACTGGCCTGAAAGTGCTAAAAATGACCCCTCTTCCTCATCCTCCTCCTCCTCCTCCTGGGCCACCTCCTGTTCCATCATCGCCCTAAGTGTTTTCTCAAGGAGACATAGAAGTGGTATTGTAACGCTGATAACGGTGTCATCGCCACTGGCCATGTTGGTGGAGTACTCGAAACAGCGCAACAGGGCACACAGGTCTCGCATGGAGGCCCAGTCATTGGTGGTGAAGTGGTGCTGTTCTGTAGTGCGACTGACCCGTGCGTGCTGCAGCTGAAACTCCACTATGGCCTGCTGCTGCTCGCACAGTCTGTCCAGCATGTGCAAGGTGGAGTTCCACCTGGTGGGCACGTCGCATATGAGGCGGTGAGCGGGAAGGCCGAAGTTACGCTGTAGCGCAGACAGGCGAGCAGCGGCAGGATGTGAACGCCGGAAGCGCGAACAGACGGCCCGCACTTTATGCAGCAGCTCTGACATGTCGGGGTAGTTGTGAATGAACTTCTGCACCACCAAATTCAGCACATGCGCCAAGCAAGGGATGTGCGTCAAATTGGCTAGTCCCAGAGCTGCAACGAGATTTCGCCCATTATCACACACCACCAGGCCGGGCTTGAGGCTCACCGGCAGCAACCACTCGTCGGTCTGTTGTTCAATACCCCGCCACAACTCCTGTGCGGTGTGGGGCCTGTCCCCCAAACATATGAGTTTCAGAATGGCCTGCTGACGTTTACCCCGGGCTGTGCTGAAGTTGGTGGTGAAGGTGTGTGGCTGACTGGATGAGCAGGTGGAAGAAGAGGAGGAGGAAGCCGAGAAGGAGGAGGTGGCAACAGGAGGCAAAGAATGTTGCCCTGCGATCCTTGGCGGCGGCAGGACGTGCGCCAAACAGCTCTCCGCCTGGGGCCCAGCTGCCACTACATTTACCCAGTGTGCAGTTAGGGAGATATAGCGTCCCTGGCCGTGCTTACTGGTCCACGTATCTGTGGTTAGGTGGACCTTGCTACAGATGGCGTTGCGCAGTGCACACTTGATTTTATCGGATACTTGGTTGTGCAGGGAAGGCACGGCTCTCTTGGAGAAGTAGTGCCGGCTGGGAACAACATACTGTGGGACAGCAAGCGACATGAGCTGTTTGAAGCTGTCTGTGTCCACCAGCCTAAATGACAGCATTTCATAGGCCAGTAGTTTAGAAATGCTGGCATTCAGGGCCAGGGATCGAGGGTGGCTAGGTGGGAATTTACGCTTTCTATCAAATGTTTGTGAGATGGAGAGCTGAACGCTGGCGTGTGACATGGTTGAGACGCTTGGTGACGGAGGTGGTGGTGGTGGTGTTGGTGGTACATCCCCTGTTTGCTGGGCGGCAGGTGCCAACGTTCCTCCAGAGGCGGAGGAAGAGGCCGAGGCGGCAGCAGCAGAATAGGCCGAGGCGGCAGCAGCAGAAGAGGTAGCAGGGGGAGCCTGAGTGACTTCCTTGGTTTTAAGGTGTTTACTCCACTGCAGTTCATGCTTTGCATGCAGGTGCCTGGTCATGCAGGTTGTGCTCAGGTTCAGAACGTTAATGCCTCGCTTCAGGCTCTGATGGCACAGCGTGCAAACCACTCGGGTCTTGTCGTCAGCACATTGTTTGAAGAAGTGCCATGCCAGGGAACTCCTTGAAGCTGCCTTTGGGGTGCTCGGTCCCAGATGGCGGCGGTCAGTAGCAGGCGGAGTCTCTTGGCGGCGGGTGTTCTGCTTTTGCCCACTGCTCCCTCTTTTGCTACGCTGTTGGCTCGGTCTCACCACTGCCTCTTCCTCCGAACTGTGAAAGTCAGTGGCACGACCTTCATTCCATGTGGGGTCTAGGACCTCATCGTCCCCTGCATCGTCTTCCACCCAGTCTTGATCCCTGACCTCCTGTTCAGTCTGCACACTGCAGAAAGACGCAGCAGTTGGCACCTGTGTTTCGTCATCATCAGAGACATGCTGAGGTGGTATTCCCATGTCCTCATCATCAGGAAACATAAGTGGTTGTGCGTCAGTGCATTCTATGTCTTTCACCGCTGGGGAAGGGCTAGGTGGATGCCCTTGGGAAACCCTGCCAGCGGAGTCTTCAAACAGCATAAGAGACTGCTGCATAACTTGAGGCTGAGACAGTTTCCCTGGTATGCATGGGGGTGATGTGACAGACTGATGGGGTTGGTTTTCAGGCGCCATCTGTGCGCTTTCTGCAGAAGACTGGGTGGGAGATAATGTGAACGTGCTGGATCCACTGTCGGCCACCCAATTGACTAATGCCTGTACCTGCTCAGGCCTTACCATCCTTAGAACGGCATTGGGCCCCACCATATATCGCTGTAAATTCTGGCGGCTACTGGGACCTGAGGTAGTTGGTACACTAGGACGTGTGGATGTGGCAGAACGGCCACGTCCTCTCCCAGCACCAGAGGGTCCACTAACACCACCACGACCATGTCCACGTCCGCGTCCCTTACTAGATGTTTTTCTCATTGTTATGGTTCACCACAACAACAAATATATTATTTGGCCCAATGTATTGTATTCAAATTCAGCGGGATATAAATTTGAGGCCTAGTATTTAGGCGCTGGGTGACCGGTATGGATTTAGTGACAGAATTAGACTTGGAAATGCACAGAAGCGTGTGTGTGAAGTTATTCTGAATGACCCAATGTGCACCTTGAATATTATATACCCTTTTTGGGATAGATTTCAAATAGCTCTGATATAGCAGGAACCACTAAATTATGAAATTGCTAAATTGGGAATTGTACTTCAACCCAGAACAAAAAATGTGCTTTGACGGGCACTAAATAACTTTCCCAGCTACAACAGTACAGCGGTAACGAGAGATTTAGAGGGATTTAAATTTGAGGCCTAGTATTTAGGCGCTGGGTGACAGGTATGGGTTTAGTGACAGAATTAGACTTGGAAATACACAGTAGCGGGTGTGTGTGAAGTTATTCTGAATGACCCAATGTGCACCTTCAATATTATATACCCTTTTTGGGATAGATTTCAAATAGCTCTGATATAGCAGGAACCACTAAATTATGAAATTGCTAAATTGGGAATTGTACTTCAACCCAGAACAAAAAATGTGCTTTGACGGACACTAAATATCTTGCCCAGCAACAACAGTACAGCGGTGGGTAACGAGAGATTTAGAGGGATTTAAATTTGAGGCCTAGTATTTAGGCGCTGGGTCACCGGTATGGATTTAGTGACAGAATTAGACTTGGAAATGCACAGAAGCGTGTGTGTGAAGTTATTCTGAATGACCCTATGTGCACCTTCAATATTATATACCCTTTTTGGGATAGATTTCAAATAGCTCTGATATAGCAGGAACCACTAAATTATGAAATTGCTAAATTGGGAATTGTATTTCAACCCAGAACAAGAAATGTGCTTGAACGGACACTAAATAACTCGCCCAGCTACAGCACTAGGGACAGATTTAGCTGGATATAAATTTGAGGCCTAGTATTTAGGCGCTGGGTGACCGGTATGGATTTAGTGACAGAATTAGACTGGGATATGGCCAAAAAATGAACAGACTATTGCTGGTTAAATGCACTTGGTGTGACAGCTTCACCCTGATGTAGGCTTTAGCCAAAAAACAACCACACCATTGAGGGTTAAATGCACTTGGTCGCAGCTTGTGCTGGCGCACCACAAGACACAAAATGGCCGCCGATCACCCCAGAAAAATGAGACTGACAAACGGTCTGTGCAGCCTAAAAACAGTGAGCAATTGAGGATCAGCAGCTCAATGATCCACAGCTGCAGATCGATCAGTTAATCAAGTCCTTTGGAGGAGTTAATCTGCCTAATCTCGCCCTACTGTCGCAGCCGCAACCTCTCCCTACGCTAATCAGAGCAGAGTGACGGGCGGCGCTATGTGACTCCAGCTTAAATAGAGGCTGGGTCACATGGTGCTCTGGCCAATCACAGCCATGCCAATAGTAGGCATGGCTGTGATGGCCTCTTGGGGCAAGTAGTATGACGCTTGTTGATTGGCTGCTTTGCAGCCTTTCAAAAAGCGCCAAGAAAGCGTCACAAAAGCGCGAAGAAAGCGACGAACACCGAACCCGAACCCGGACTTTTACGAAAATGTCCGGGTTCGGGTCCGTGTCACGGACACCCCAAAATTCGGTACGAACCCGAACTATACAGTTCGAGTTCGCTCATCCCTAGTTAAGACACCACTCATATAGGGTCAGGGTGTCACCGCATATTGCTCCGTGCACGCGCAGTGCCCCAACTTGGGAGTAAGAGGACCGACCAAGCTGCTTTTTCCATCTCCCGGTTCCTAAAATCAATTCAGTTTGGTGTATCAGAGTTTGGTCTGTCACTGGGAAGGCAGTCGAAGGTACCTGGTCTAAAAAAGGCAATCCCTGATATGGGATGTAACAGGGATTAAACTGATGAGAAGAGAACTACAGAAAATACCACTCATATCGGGTGTGACAGTAAATTACACGGCGTAGACGCAGTGACCGTGGATTAAAACAAAGGGGAGGGAGCCAGCGTTTGTTTTAACCATCTCCCCATTCGAAAAATCTATTCAATTCACCTTTCGGGGACCCTTGGTGTTGTACGTGGCTGGGTGGAGGAAAAAACCTTCAATGACATCAATGGGACATGGCTAGCTTGGTATCCAACCTTGTGCAAATGGGGAGTTTGCGGTTGGGCAAATGGACTGTTTGCAGTTGTTTGCGGTGCATTAAAGGGGGAGTTTGGTCTGTCAATGTCTGTGAAGCGTGCGTAACCCTTAGGCCCCTTTCACACGGGCGAGTTTTCCGTGCGGGTGCGATGCGTGCGGTGAACGCATTGCACCCGCACTGAATCCTGACCCGTTCATTTCTATGGGACTGTGCACACGAGCGGTGATTTTCACGCATCACTTGTGCGTTGCGTGAAAATCGCAGCATGCTCCTCTTTGTGCGTTTTTCACGTAACGCAGGCCCTATAGAAATTAATGGGGTTGCGTGAAAATCGCATGCATCCGCAAGCAAGTGCGGATGCGGTGCGATTTTCACGCATGGGTTCTAGGTGACAGTCTATTCACTGTATTATTTTCCCTTATAACATGGTTATAAGGGAAAATAATAGCATTCTGAATACAGAATGCTTAGTATAATAGTGCTGGAGGGGTTAAAAATAATAAAAAAGTTAACTCACCTTCTCCTCTTGTTCGCTTAGATGCCGGTCTGTTCTTTAGCTGTGGGCTGAAGGACCTGTGGTGATGTCAGATCCATGTGATTGGAGCATGTGATCTGACATCACCTCAGGTCATTCAGTCCACAGCTAAAGAACAGACCGGCATCTACACGAACAAGAGGAGAAGGTGAGTTAACTTTTTATTATTTGTAACCTCTCCAGCACTATTATACTAAGCATTCTGTATTCAGAATGCTATTATTTTCCCTTATAACCATGTTATAAGGGAAAATAATACAATCTTCAGAACATCAATCCCAAGCCCGAACTTCTGTGAAGAAGTTCGGGTTTGGGTACCAAACATGCGCGATTTTTCTCACGCGAGTGCAAAACGCATGACAATGTTTTGCACTCGCGCAGAAAAATCGCGCATTTTCCCGCAACGTACCCGCCTCTTATCCGGGCAAAAAACATGACGCCCGTGTGAAAGAGGCCTTACACTACCTGATCGATACAACATCATACCTGATGTATGCACACACTGGATGTTTTAAACCACGTTGTTCAATTTTTTTTTCAATTGTTAGGTGATTTATGCCCTTTATGGATTAAAACCCAACTTTGCATCAACGATGTAAATTTCCACGGGAGTTTTGCCATGGATACCCGTCCGGCATGCCGCAGTCCAGGTGTTAGTCCCCTTGAAACAACTTTTCCATCACTATTGTGGCTAGAAAGAGTCCCTGTGGGTTTTAAAATTCGCCTGCCTATTGAAGTCAATGGCGGTTCGCCCGGTTAGCCCGGTTCGCCCGTTCGCGAACTGAAAATTTTATGTTCGCAACATCTCTAATCTTCAGCCTAGGCATGAGGACACGTTCATTCCCACCTTCAGGGTCTGAATGTGGGCATAGAAGGCTAGGGAGAGCTGGTAGGGATTTGTCAAGAGGTGACGTTGATCCCCAGCTTCTTGCCTAGACATTTGTTTTGTTGTATTCTGTGTATCTTGTATCCTGTCCAGCGTGACATATGGGATGCCAAAAATCACACTGATAGTGAAGTACTGCTGTTGTTAGTTATATGCACACCTGATATTATACTCACAGGCACACAGTAGTATGCAGGCACTTCAATCAGGCACGATAGAGACGAGCACATCAAAGTCCTCCTTCCCGATGGTGATCCTATAAGGAGTTCACTCTAATAGTGAAGCACCGTCTCAAATATGTATAAAAACAAGTATTTATTATACTCACAAATTCCTATAATAGTATAGACAATTCAAAGATAAAACACAGCAGCCTTTTGCACACCCGACCCGGGTTTCGCCTTAAGCTTCGTCAGGGTGGTTACCTTGAAAATCGTGAGATCTATTAAAACACATTGAGCTTCCTATATAACTCTGCTACATCTGTCTATTCCCCTCCCACACCAGCAACAGAAACATACTAATTCATAATAGTAAAGTAAGGTGTTACATCACAATACACAGTACTGCTGCATTTCCATACAGCATAGCTGGATATGCCGGTGTAGCACCTTAATTTATTTAATGGAGTTTTGTGTTTCTATCTACTAAATACAGCAGGGAAGTATATGCTGCTATAGCTAGAGAGTCCCAATGCTGGTTGGTGGGTGGGGGGAGGAATAGACAGATAAAGTAGTGCAGTATATGAAGCGGTTCAGCCACATTGCTGGTGGGGGAGGGGAAAATACATATATATATATATATATATATATATAGTGGCAAGAAAAAGTATGTGAACTCTTTGGAATGATATGGATTTATGCACAAATTGGTGATAAAATGTGATCTGATCTTCATCTAAGTCACAACAATAGACAATCACAGTCTGCTTAAACTAATACACAAAAATGTAATGTTACCATGTTTTTATTGAACACACCATGTATACATTCACAGTGCAGGTGGAAAAAGTATGTGAACCCTTGGATTTAATAATTGGTTGAACCTCCTATGGCAGCAATAACTTCAACCAAGCATTTCCTGTAGTTGCAGATCAGATATGCACAACTGTCAGGAGTAATTCTTGACCATTCCTCTTTATAGAACTGTTTCAGTTCAGCAATATTCTTGGGATGTCTGGTGTGAATTGCTTTCTTGAGGTCATGCCACATCATCTCAATCGTGTTGAGGTCAGGACTCTGACTGGGCCACTCCAGAAGGCATATTTTCTTCTGTTTAAGCCATTCTGTTGTCGATTTACTTCTATGCTTTGGGTCGTTGTCCTGTTGCAACACCAATCTTCTGTTGCGCTTCAGCTGGTGGACAGATGGCCTTAAGTTCTCCTGCAAAATGTATTGATAAACTTGGGAATTCATTTTTCCTTTGATAATGGCAATCTGTCCAGGCCTTGACGCTGTTGCAGCAAAGCAGCCCCAAACCATGATGCCTCCACCACCATACTTCACAGTTGGGATGAGGTTTTGATGTTGGTGTGCTGTGCCTCTTTTTCTCCACACATAGTGTTGTGTGTTTCTTCCAAACACCTCAACTTTGGTTTCATCTGTCCATAGAATATTTTGCCAGTACTGCTGTGGAACATCCAGGTACTCGTATGCAAACTGTAAACGTGCAGCAATGGTTTTTTTTGGACAGCAGTGGCTTCCTCTGTGGTATCCTCCCATGAAATCCATTCTTGTTTAGTGTTTTTTGTATCGTAGATTCGCTAACAGGGATGTTAGCATATGCCAGAGACTTAGAGACTTTTGTAAGTCTTTAGCTGACACTCTAGGATTCTTCTTCACCTCATTGAGCAGTCTGCGCTGTGCTCTTGCAGTCATCTTTACAGGACGGCCACTCCTAGGGAGAGTAGCAACAGTGCTGAACTTCCTCCATTTATAGACAATTTGTCTTACCGTGGACTGATGAACAGCAAGGTTTTTGGAGATCTTTTTTAACCCTTTCCAGCTTTATGCAAGTCAACAATTCTTAATCGTAGGTCTTCTGAGAGCTCTTTTGTGCGAGGCATCATTCACATTAGGCAATGCTTCTTGTGAAAAGCAAACCCAGAACTGGTGTGTGTTTTTTATAGGGCAGGGCAGCTGTAACCAACACCTCCAATCTCATCTCAGTGATTGGACTCCAGTTGGATGACGCCTCACTCCAATTAGCTCTTGGAGATATCATTAGTCTAGGGGTTCACATACTTTTTCCACCTGCTCTGTGGTATGTTCAATAAAAACATGATAACATTTAATTCTTTGTGTGTTATTAGTTTAAGCAGACTGTGATTGTCTATTGTTTGTGAATTTAGATGAAGATCAGATCACATTTTATGACCAATTTTTGCAGCAATCCATATCATTCCAAAGGGTTCACATACTTTTTCTTGCTTCTGTATATATATATATATATATATATATATATATTTTATAGACATTAGAAACAACGACAGGTTTTTGATTTGTAAAACTTGAAATTGAAAATCAAAGTTAGTCATTTGAATAATTCTAAATATTTTTTTTTCAGGCAGCTTGCTTCAGGCAGTTAGTGGGTTGGTTTCACGACTCAACATGATGATACACTGTCAAGTGAGCAGGAATCACAACTATGTGGTACTGGATTAGGAAGAAAAAAAATAATTAAAAAAGTGTCAGTATTTACTTTGTATGCTTTCACACAATTTACATTACATTCATCACATTGCATTCAAACAATTTACATTACAGTCCAAAGTATCCTCCCCCAGCGCCCATTCATTTCATACAATTTTCCCCAGTGTCCATCCATTCAATAGAATTGTCCCCAGCGTCCCTCTATTACAAATAATTGTCCCCAGCGTCCCTTCACTCCATAGCATTGTCCCCAGTGTCCCTTCACTCCATAGAATTGTCCCCAGCATCCCTCCATTATATAGAATTGTCCCCAGTGTCCCTCCATTCCATAGAATTGTCCCCAGTGTCCCTCCATTCCATAGAATTGTCCACAGGGTCCCTCCATTCCATAGTGTCCCCGCCCCAGCGTCACTACATTCCATAGAATTGTCTCCAGCATCCCTCCATTCCATAGTGTCCTCCCCCAGTGTACCTCCATTCCATAGTGTCCGCACCCAGCGTCTCTCCATTCCATAGAATTGTCCTCAGCGTCCCTCCATTCCATATAATTGCCCCCAGCACCCATTTCACTGCATATTGTTGTCCCCAGCGTCCATTTCCCTGCATATTGTTGTCCCCAGCATCCATTTCACTGCATATTGTTCTTCACCAGTGGCCATTTCACTGCATATTGTTGTCCCCAGTGGCCATTTCACTGCATATTCTTGTCCACAGCGTCCTGCCATTCCATAGTGTGCCCCCCCAGCGTCCCTCCATTGCATAGATTTGTCCCCAGCTTCCCTTCATTCCATAGTGTCCTTTCCCAGCGTCACTCCATTCCATAGTGTCCACCCCCCCCAGTGTCCCTCCATTCCATAGAATTGTCTGCAGCATCCCTCCATTCCATAGAATTGTCCCCAGCATCCATTTTCCTGCTTATTGTTGTCCCCAGTGGCCATTTCACTGCATATTGTTGTCTTCAGCGTCCATTTCACTGCATATTGTCCTCCCCCAGCGTCACTCCATTCCATAGAATTGTCCCTAGCGCCTATTTCATTGCATATTATTGTCCCCAGTGGCCATTTCCCTTCATAATGTTGTCCCCGGCATCCATTTTGCTGCATATTGTTGTCCCCGGGGTCTATTTCACTGCATATTGTTGTCCCTAGCGTCCATTTCACTGCATATTGTCCTCCCCTAGAATCACTCCATTCCATAGAATTGTCCCCAGCGCCCATTTTACTGCATATTGTTCTCCCCAGCGTCCATTTCACTGCATATTGTTCTCCCCAGCGTCCAATTCACTGCATATTGTTGTCCCCCAGTAGCCAATTCACATCATATTGTTGTCCCCAGCGGCCATTTCCCTGCATATTGTTGTCACCAGCGCCCATTTCCCTGCCTATTGTTGTCACCAGTGGCCATTTCACTGCATATTGTTGTCTCCAGCGTCCATTTCCCTGCCTATTGTTGTCCCCAGCGGCCATTTTACTGCATATTGTTGTCCCCCCAGCATCCATTTCACTGAATATTGTTGTCACGAGGGTCAATTTTACAGCATATTATTGTCACCAGGCTCCTATTTCCTGCATATTATAGTCCCCAGGGTCCATTTTACTGCCTATTAGTCTCTCCAGGGTCCATTTTCCAGAATATTATTGTCCCCAGGGTCCATTTTCCTACATATTGTTGTGCCCAGCCTCCCTACACTCTATAGAGTTCTCCCCCTTTGATTGTGGGAGAACCGCCGCCTGGGTGAAAAGTAAGTGCAGTCTGCACAAGTGCAGCCCATAGATACGGCCTTAGAGCGGTAGCCGTATCTATAGGTTGCCACATGTCAACAATGGGGTAAAAGGGAAGGGACTTTATCAAAATTGGTGCATTTGAAATAATACAAGCAAATTGCAAAAATTATCTATGGCAGTGTAACCATCTCAAATATGATCTTGCAGGTGGGAATGCCCCTTTAAGTCAGGGGAGGCCATATTTACTGTGCACAATTGTCTTGGCTGCTCCAGTATTATTCAAAAACGGGACTACTTCTTCATCACCCAGAGTGAGGGATATCATTGAGGCCGGACTTGAATCTGCTAAAATGTTTAAAGGCAGAGCCGATTCTGGAGATACTGGATTGCATGTTTCCTAATCTTGGTCTAACTTTCCCCCTTTACATGTGGTGTCCTAATGACCAAAACATGGGTGTCTGTGGGGGATGGACAGTGATCCAGGCAACACAGAATACAATCCTCTCGTGTGGTGTGGATAAGGAGTGCCACTCACAGCACAACTCTCTCTCTCATCTGGGTTCTGGGTCCCGGAGACTCTGCAGGTCCATCTCCCAGGTCCATTATAGGGTGGCAGACCAACTTTTTCCTTTCTCTGTTTTGGAGGTGGTTTAACATTATCATTATAACATTCATAACCCGACTTTCTCTGTCTCTGTACACCTCCTCCTCTATAGACTTCCCTCTCGCAGGAAGACTTCTGCCTGTTCTGTGAGCTTGTTATCTTTCAGCCACCGTTTATTTCCCTACATGCTTTTTCTCACTACTACGAGGTGGGGGGGCATGTTTACACCTTTCATTAGCTTGCTGATGTTTTTCACTTCCTGTCTACATTCTTTACTACTTCTGCAGTATTCTCGAAAATGGGAAGGAGGGGGGGCTTTACTTGAAAAGCGGAAACATAAAAGTTAAGGCATTTCATCTGAATAAAACAATTTAACAATACTACGGGTCATAACTAATCATAGGTATATGTGTATCCTTCTCTTATTGACTCGAGTGAGTACTCCTTGTGGTGCTACTTTGGCAACTGGGATTTATGTGTAATGTTTTGTGCACAGTAGCTGTATCAGGAACAAAATGTCAGTAACTAAGATGGCCGCTGGACAGGGAGATTCCCTCAGTTAAAATGGCCGCTGTGCTGGAAGTTACAGGAGTTAAGATGGCTGCCAGACTGGACTCTGGATTAGTTAATATGGCCACCAGAGCAGAAGTTGAGACGTAGGGAGTGCCATCTTGCGTGATAACCAAATACAAAGAGGTGGGCCTAGGGCGTGGTTATGGCACTGACATACTTAACAGGTCCACCCCTCTGGAGACTGACGGGGCTGGTGATATAATAAGGGACGTGTCTGCTGGAGAGCGGCAGGGTCCCTCCCCCCTTTTTGTGGCTGTGTTGGCGGCATGTAAAAGTAATAACTTGTCTGTTCATCATTGTTTTCTTTATAATATCCAGGATAGAATGTTCTAAATCAAGGCTAAACATCCTGTGTTCACTAATTATTTAACTCGTTTTTTAGCCTAAAGCCAGAGCACACCCCTCCCTGTGTCTCTGTGCTCATTTCTTTCATTTTCGACTTAACCCTTACTTGGTGGAACTGACTTCACTCACGGTAAACTTGGCTGCGTGACCTTCCTCTACTGGTTAGTTTTCTAGTAGGCAACACGCAAGGTAAGATTACCCGTCCACACAGACATAACATCCAATGTTGAACAGACATAGAAAGAGGCAGACATATAGAACCCTTTCTCATACTTTTACACACAAAAGTCTTTGAAATTATTAACAAATAACATACAAATAACATACACACACGCTCAGCACCTCACATACATTGCCTTTTGATTATATCCAATATATCTTAGTATTGCAGTGTTCTCGCTATCACACATTCCAATGTCGTGGCGCAGCTACACAGCCCCCTTCTTCCCCCTCTGTTCTCTATCTCAGCAAACAGTTCCTATGGGTTCTGTCACAGTAATTCTTGCATTTACATTTAACCTAAACACCTTACACTCCCTGAAGTTAGAGGACACCTTCACCAGGCAAGAGAGACATGGTACCTCCCATAGTGTGGGTCACACAGACACACAGACAGACAAGACACATCGCTTCACATGCTTATTTCCACGCACTCAATTCTCCATGCAAATCACATTCTGTAATCTTTATAACAGATTACATGCACACAGTGTGTCTTTCTGAATCTTTCCCATACTAGCTTCCTCTCTAAATCAGTGTGACAACGTACTAGTAGGGTTAAGATTCCCATACTTTATTCCTGCAACTTCTTCAACACTGTGTCCCATGGATTTTTTCACTTACAACCAAGCAGAGGTCCCCCAAGCAGAGCTCCCCCCTATGCAGTATATACACTCTGGCTCCCATGTCTGGTCTGCCAGCTGGGACTAATCCACCTGCCGCCTCATAAGGGGAGATCACTTAAGATGCCCCAGTCCAGGTCCTGCAGGTCTGTCACCTCCTAAGGGGAGATCTCGTAAAATGCCCCAGTCCAGGTCCTGCAGATATTTACCGTAGTCCCCCTGGGCTACTCCCTCTGCCACCTCCTAAGGGGATATAAAGTTAATCCACGGCTCTTCAAGAGATTTGTGCAAAATACATTTTCACATTTAATTCTTAGTTTGCAGAATATCATTTGTGTACATCCAGTGCAATTCATTTATACATTATAAGTATTATGCCATATAAGACAAAAAATTTCCGGATGTTTCGGTCTGTACGACCTTCTTCAGCGGGGTCTTAAGGCAGGGTAGAGAGGCAGGCGCTGGATGTGTGTGTATATATATATATATATATATATATATATACCTCCTAAGGGGAGACCACAGTCCAGGACCAGCAGAAATCAACTGTAGTCCCCCCCCCCCCCCCTCCTGCTAGGGCAAATCTCTTGCTCTGCTTAACCATTAACTGTGAAGGTGCCTGACACAGATCACACAGACAAAACACAAAACACAAGAGCAAACCCAAACGTTCCTACTAGGAATCTAGGAACTCAGGATTTTACATCAACCAAAGTTGCTACTACGTATGTAACATCAACAGCAGAACAGATTACCACAGCACAGTGGAGTATGCACAAGAAGCAGATGACATGACCAGAATTTATATTAATATTTTTGTAACTTAACCGTTAAACAAACTCAGGCTGGGAACGTTGCAATGCCACTGCCATAGAGGCCCCCTAGAAATGGAAGATGGGTTACTGCAGGTTCTGGTCGACTGAGAGTTGTGGATAGAAGACATGTCCCACAGTCTGTGGTTCTCCATAATTCATTTGCAGCACTTTCAGAGTACAAGACCAACATGGAGGATGGCTCAAGCAGAGTGGGTGAGGAACAATCATCTCCCATGCTTTAAGTTGCAAGACTGCAGCCAAAGACAAAAAGGAGAAGGTGAGGACTAATAGTAAGCAGCTGTTGGTGGGCGTTTCAATCATAAGAGTTGTGAAGTTTGAGGAGAATGGTGTTGTGAGATGTCTCCCTGGTGCTACCGCTAGCAGGGACAGACGACGGATCCTTAATATTGTTAGGCAAGCAAAGCAGGAAAGGGAGGTGGATGTTATTGTACATCTTGGGACAAATTATCTGGCTTGCAATGAGGTTTCAAAGGTGAAAGAAGCTTTTCACACACTTGGAAAGGTTGCATCAACTGTTTCATTCTCTGCAATTTTGCCTGTGCATAACCTTCAGCATGACAGGAAGATGCGCATTTAGGAATTCAATGTATGGCTTGGTGAATGGTGTCTGAACCAAGGGTTTGGCTTTGTGTCTCATGTTAGCTCTTGTTGGAATGGAAATGAACTGTACAAGAAAGATGGTTTGCATCTTTCTCTCAAGGGAACGAATGTCCTCGGTGAACAGTTCCAAGTATTTGCTAAGTAGCATTTAAACTAGAAAAGGGGGGCAAAAGAGTGATAATCCAGCAGTCCAACTGCCCCCGGAACAATGTCAGTAGCACAAAGGTTAAGAAATTACAAGATCAGATTCTTGTCTGCAAATGCTCACAGTTTAGGGAATAAGATCAATGAACTTGAGGCTATAATGGCATCTGAGAATATAGATTTAGTGGCTGTTACTGAGACGTGGTTTAATGGGAGCAATGACTGGGATATAACAATGCCAGGGTTCTCTATATATAGGAAAGACAGAGAAGGCAAGAAGGGGGAGGGGTGGCCCTGAATGTGAAAGATAGCATAAAAAAAATCTAATTTGATACAAGTTAGCGAGAACAATTTAGAGTCAGTTTGGGTTACCTTGCAGTCAAAGAATTAGATGATCTACTAGTTGAGGAAATAGCTAAAATGACATTGAAGGGAGAAGTTATCATTATGGGAGACTTCAATCTTCCTGATGTAAACTGAAAAACCAAAATAGCTAGTTCTGCCACGAGTACAGATATTCTAAATTCCCTACTGGGATTATCTCTACAGGAAGTAGTTGAGGAGCCAACCCAGAAGGAGGCCATTTTAGATTTAGTATTCACAAATGGGAATTTGGTATCTGATATTACTGTAGGGGAAAGCTTGGGATCTAGTGATCACCAGTCAGCTAAAAAAATATAACATGTCCTATTCTTGTCCATGCTTTGCGGACAAGAAAAGGCATTTATATTAAATGCTGTCCGTGACGTTCCTCAAATTGCGGAATGCTAACGGACTCCATCCGTGTTTTGCAGATCCGCGATTTGCGGCCTGCCATACACACCACGGTGGTGTGCATGAGGCCTAAAAGTGTGCCTGTGTATATGCTTGTAAGTATGTAGAAGTGAGTGTATTTGTAAAAGCTTAACCACTCCAATTTAGTGATGAGCGGCATAGGCAATATTCACACATTTTTAGCCACATATTCGCCATAAGTTTGCAAATTTGAGATTGCAAAAATCAATAAGGTAATATGCACATATTGCACACATAATTTCATTACCTATAACATATAATAAACTGACAATTATACAAAGGCTGTATGCCAAAAGTCAGATATGTGCTAACCAATAACCTATCCCAGTGATGGCTAACCATGGCACTCCAGCTGCGGTGAAACTACGACTCCCAGCATGCTCTATTTATTTCTATAGAGTTCTGAGAGCAGCCAAGCAAGCGCGGCATCTTGGGAGTTGTAGTTTTATCACAGCTGGAGTGCCAAGGTTAGCCATCACTGACCTATCCATAAGACAGGTACAGTCAGCATACCTTACAATGCCAGCCTTGTGCACTATAAGACATTTAAATCCAGCTATCATCTGACTGCTGGTTTGGAATGCCTCAGACGGGATGGAACGTTTAGGAGTGATAGAATTTGATAAGAAAGTATGCAATAAAGTCCGATGATAGGATGGAATGTGATAGATCGTAAATATTCCTATCTGAGAAAAATAAATAAAAGCTGGTCCTGGCAATATCATAGCCCATAAGGTTAATCCGAGGTGTGATTATTGCTAGTTGTTTCATAGTGTACAAGGCTGCCATTGTAAGGTATGCTGACTGTACATGTCTCATGGATAGGTTGTTGGCATACAGCCTTTGTGTGATTGTCTGTTCTATGTTGTGTATTGTATATAATGATTTAATAATATAACATCTATAAAAAAAATGATTAATGATAGGTTAGAAAACACTTTTAATAAAAATGTATTAAATATAGGTAAAAAAACACTTCTAATAAAAATGTTTTAATGATACAGTAGGTAAAAAAATACTACTAATAAATTTTTTATAATCGTGCTCAACACTACTCATATAGAGGTATGAATAAAAATATGTGCCTGTGTAAGAGCGCATGTGTAAACTAAAACTATGCATGTGTTTTCTTGTGTGGGAAAACATGCAAATGAAAACATCTGCAAATTACTTTTCAAGGATTATAATTCTTATTCTGGAATGTGGTTTAGAGGGAAGGAAACATACCCAAATATGCATGTGATGTAAAATAAGCCTAAATTGGAAACTGCACACGGGTTACATGGGAGTTGCTAGTTGAATTCTGTACGTGATATCCCTATAAGAATACGTGTGTCCTTACAGCCCTGACCTTAGATCGGGTTTACATTTCAGAATTGTGTCAGGATTTAAGAGGGGATTCCACACCTTAAGGGTACATTCACACAAACGTATTTTTTTCCGCTTCTGTTCTGTTTTTTCCCCCACATTGAATGGGACTAGGGTTGAGCGAACTGAACTATAAAGTTCGGGTTCGTACCGAACTTTAGGATTTTTTGACCCCGAACCTGATCCCGAATAATTAAATAAAAGTTTGGGTTCGGTGTTCGTCGATTTTATGGCGCTTTTTGAAAGGCTACAGAGCAGCCAATCAACAAGCGTTTAACTCTGTGCCCTTAGAAGCCATCACAGCCATGCCTACTAATGGCAAGGCTGTGATTGGCCAGTGCAGCATGTGACCCAGCCTCTATATAAGCTGGAGTCACGTAGCGCTGCACGTCACTCTGCTGTTACTAGAGTAGGGTGAGGATGATGCTGGTGTGAGGGAGAGAATAGGAAAGAATCTTTAAACTTTAGCTTGTTAACTCAGCGATCTACATAGATTTTGTTTTGTGGGTGCAGTGCACAATCTTTTCACCCTGCCCTGAGCCCAGTGACACAGAAAAATAACTTTTATCCGTCTGTTAGTTAGGTGGGTGACGGCGGCCATTTTATGCAAGCTCAGTGCACCAGCACAGCATTTGTGCTTTTGTGACATTCAAATCCAAGCTGGAAATACTGCATCTGTACGTGTGAAATTCAAGCGTTATATACTGCTGTCATATTCTGTTATAAAAAAAACACCCTTTTTGGGCAAAGTACTTAATATTGCAGTCTTTGCTGCATATGTTATTGTTAAAACAAGCTTGAAATACTTCAATAATTTTCAAAGTTTTAAAAAAACTGGGGCCTTTGCCGCATTAGTCAGTGTGCAATTTAAGCTAGAAATACAGCTATAATTTTCTGATTTTTAATAAAAACCCTTTTTGGGCAAAATACAAAATTTTACAGCCCTTGCTGCATCTTTACGTGTAAAATTGAAGCATTATATTCTGCTGTCATATTCTGCTAGTAAAAAAACACCCATTTTGGGCAAAGTACTAAATATTGCAGACTTTGCTGCATCTGTGATTGTTAAAAAAAAGCTTGAAATACTTCAATAATTTTCTGGGTTTTAAAAAACACCCATTTTGGGCAATACGCTCCATTTGGGGCTTCTGCCTCATTAGTCAGTGTGCAATTTAAGCTAGAAATACAGCTATAATTTTCTGGGTTTTAAAAAACACCCATTTTGGGCAAAATACTTAATTTGTGGCCTTGGCTGCATCTGTCAATGTGAGATACACGCTTTAGATACTGCTGTGCTATTCTGGCATAAGAAAAACACCCATTTTGGGCAAAATACTTAATTTGTGCCCTTGTCTGCATCTGTACATGTGAAATTCAAGTGTTATATATTGCTGTCATATTCTGGTATTAAAAAACACCCTTTTTGGGCAAATTACTTAATATTGCAGCCTTGCCTGCATCTGTCAGTGTGAAATTCAAGCGTTATATACTGCTGTGATATTCTGGTATAAAAAAACTAAATTTTGGGGCAAAGAGTACTGAATATTGCAGCCTTTGCTGTATCTGTTATTGTCAAAGCAAGCTTGAAATACTTCAATAATGTTCTGGGTTTTGAAAAACACCCATTTTTGACAATAACCTCCAACCTCCACGTTAACCGGGCACTCTCAGGATATCTGAACCATTTGAAGTTTTATTTGCATATAGTATCAATGGATATAGTAGGTGGCAATATACACAACGGCGGTAAATAATATCACAAATAGCTAAAAAACATACCCAAAATCCACAACATGCAGTAATTCTAAAAATATCATAAAATAAATGGGATACAATAATCTAAAAATTTGAGGAATAAAATGGAATAATCGATTCACACTTATAAACGTAAATGGAAGCAAATCGTATAAATATTTTGTATAACTATTCGTATGGGAAAAGCCTTGAATCTATTGGTAGCGATAAAACAATGTCCTGAAACTGCGCCCAATTTGATAAGTTGGCAGTGGTATCCGAAAATTCTAATGTCCCAATGAGCAATAGGTAAACAGAGCAAAGCGGCGTCCCGCTAATTGCATGAACCAGCGGCGTCCCACTGGAATGTTAGCACGAAAATTTAAATAAAGCCGGATTTAAATCTAACGGTCTTACCGTCTCACTTGCTGAGTCGACAAAGTTGCTTTGAACAGTGGTCCTATGGATATGTAGACCAGTAGTATACGCGCAATATTCGTCCTAAATTCACACACTGGCAACTGTTTGGCACGTGTAGTCAGACCTTCACCATGGAATCAGGTCTTACAGGTTGCTTTTCAAATATACCATTCATGTGGCGGATGATTTCTCTTTGCGAAAATCCGGTAAAACCCTCCAGCTTCCCAAGTGGTCCAGAATTTGGGATCCTGTCTAAGCTAGACGAGTTTCGGGTATCGAATTGCCCCTTCCTCAGTAGCTCTCATATTGCTGTCATATTCTGTTATTAAAAAAACAAAATTTTTGTGCAAAGCACTTAATATTGCAGCCTTTGCTGCATCTGTTATTGTCAAAACAAGCTTGAAATAATTTTCTGTGTTTCAAAAAACACCCATTTTTTGCAATACCCTCCATCTGAGGCCTCTGCCGCATTAGTCAGTGTGCATTTTATGCAAATACAGCTATAATTTTCTGGGTTTTAAAAAACACCCATTTTGGGCAAAATACTTATTTTGTGGCCTTGTCTGCATCTGTCAGTGTGAGATACACGCTTTAGATACTGCTGTGCTATTCTGGTATTTAAAAAAAAACACATTTTGGGCAAAATACTTAATTTGCAGCCTTGTCTGCATCTGTTTGTGTAAAATTCAAGCGTTATATACTGCTGCCATATTATATTATAAAAAAAATTAAAAAATTTGGGCAAAGTACTTAATATTGCAGCCTTTTCTGTATCTGTTATTGTTAAAACAAGCTTGAAATACTTCAATAATTTTCTGGGTTGCAATACCCTCTATCTGGGGCCTCTGCTGCAACTGTCATTGTTAGATACACCTTTTACATACTGCTGTGCTATTCTGGTATTAAATAAACACCCATCTTGTGGAAAAATATTAATTTGTGGCCTTGTCTGCATCTGTACTTGTAAGATACATGCTTTATAAATTATAGATAAGACAGCACTACTCACTGTTTTGTTACAGTTCTTCCGTTTAGTGGCGGTGCCTGCAGTGTTGAATCCTGGCCTCTTGGATTCCTTAGTAACTTGGAAATATAAAGGAAACTGCGGCACTCATATATCTTAGTAATTTTCTTTTTTTTCACCGAAACAGAGACTTTTTCGACCTGTAAGGTCTTTATCAAGCTATATCATACACAACATTTGTGGGCATATATAGTCTCCAAATTGCAACAATTGTTTCAACTTAACTCCACCTATTCTAATTTGTGCCACCCCCCTAATATTTTAAAAATCTTATGTCTTGTTATCCACATCTCTATATCCAATCATAATGTTGAATTTGATTTCTTACCACCTCTTTCAGGCTGTTGGATCCATCCATAGAGGATACACCGCGCTTTTTGTCTCGGTATGTCTGGCGCCTTCATTATCCTATTGCGCATGCGCCGTGACGTCATCTTTGATGTCTACCTTCTCTTGTTATACTACGTGATCATTTTCTTGTTCCGCCCTCCCTGGTCACGTGGGTCACATAACTCGACCACATGACCAGACGGGACGACATCACGTAGCGGTTCTTCTCTTGTTCTGCCTACTCTGGCCTTGGTAATGTCGTATAAAAGGGCTAGAAGCCTAGGAGATGATCTGGTGAGAGCAGTTATGAGGGGGAGAGAAAAACAAGAAGGAAGGAAGGGTTATTTCCCATGCTTGGGCTGCTGTAACTGCGGAAGCCTATTCATGGGAGACTCTTTCAGTCATCCAAGAACGGGAAAGAGATATGCTATCAAAGACCACTATACCTGTAGTTCTCAATATTGTATCTATGTCTTGCAGTGCCCGTGTGGCTTCCTCTATGTAGGTGAGACCAGGCAGGCTTGCAAGAATAGAATTAATCAACATAGGTACACAATCCGCAAATTATTGGCAAAGAGGCAGGAACAACAAGAAGTAACGGAAGAGATCCAATTATCAATACCAGATAATTTTATGAAGTGTAAACATAATACTTCACAGTTGAGACTTAGGATAATAGATGGGGTCCTGCCTTTAAAAAGAGGAGGAGATAGAGAGAAAATGTTGAAAAGGAAGGAGCTAAGGTGGATATTCGAATTAGACACACTAGAACCGAAAGGCTTAAATAGAGATTTTAAAGTAGGCTTGCTTTTTTAATCCTATTCCTAAGTAGGGTAATGTACATTAATGTATATTTATGAAGTTTAAGTTCCCGGCAGAAGCCGTGGTGTTATAAGTATACTTATATCTTGAACTTTATCCACAGACTAGAAAACCCCATTAACAGGCTGTGGAGATCCAGTTTTCCATTCACAGTAAAAACTGTGAATACCTTATATTGGACATTCGATGGAGAGATGGACTGAAAGAAATAATTAAGATGAGTGTTGTGGTAGTAGTGTTGATGCTGTGTACCCCAGAGGTAGGCGAAAGGGTGCACATGCCTCTGAAGGGGGATTATTCTGAGACCTATGAGACACTCAGGGACGCATAATATATTTATTACTGTGCAAATAAGCTAGGGGCAAGGCAAGATAACTAGAGCCCAAAAGGAGAGAGACATAAATGGATGGGAAGTAATATGGGCAATTGGTATCTATGACTGGAAAGTGGCCTAAAAACCCTAATATGTAAAATGGAATAAAACAGTACTCCTAAGAAAGGAGGAATGGGTCACCTAGGTTATATTCACCAACAATTTAATAAGGATGCTAACAGATATATGTTATCCGGTCTGAATCTGACAAAACCCAAGATATTGAATTTTATCTCTCCTAAGAGCCCTGTAAGCTATTAGAACAGAAGTGTCCATATATACACTTGTGCGTACACCCAGAAGGGAGAAACCCAGGGTCTATACACCTGTGTTTAGGATACAAGAAAATTAAATGCTGCTCAAGAGTGAGGATTAAAACAAGGTCTCAGCCCAATTGAGGGATATGTGGTCTGCGGGCTGGCAGCCTGCCTAGAGGTTATACAGCACCAACACTAAGAAATTATAAGATTAGTAATAAAAAAGAGAGAAACCAAATAGATATGTCCTGTAATAAGGATAATAATAATATGAAATGTATTCAAAGAGTATTCAATGGCATGATAGTAGAACAGGGACTTAAGAAGCAGCTGTATTAATAGAATCCATCCAACTACGCAATAAATGAAAATAAGATTAACGAATGTCGGCTGTCAAATTTAGTAATATAGAAATCTCTGCGCTATGATGTCTCCTCCGGTCATGTGATCGAGTCATGTGATTCACGTGACCGGAGTAGGCAGAAAAAGAGAAGAACCGCTATGTGACGACGTCCCCTCTGGTCATCTGGTCGAGTTATGTGACCCGCGTGACCAGGAAGGACGGAACAAGAAAATGATCACGTAGGATAAAAAGAGAAGGTAGACGTCACAGATGACGTCACGGCGCATGCGCAATAGGATAATGAAAACGCCAGACATACCGAGATGAAAAGCGCGGTGTATCCTCTATGGATGGATCCAACAGCCTGAAAGAGGTGGTAAGAAATAGAATTCAACATTATGATTGGATATAGAGATGTGGATAACAAGAGATAAGATTTTTAATATGAAGGGGGTGGCACTAATTAGAATAGGTGGAGTTAAGTTGAACCAATTGTTGCAATTTAGAGACTATATATGCCCACAAATGTTGTGTATGATATAGCTTGATAAAGAACTTACAGGTCGAAACGTCACTGTTTCGGTGAACTAAAAGAAGAAAATTACTGAAATATTGGAGTGACGCAGTTTCCTTTATATTTCCAAAATACATGCTTTAGATACTGCTGTGCTATTCTGGTATTAAGAAAACACCCATTTTGGGAAAAAAAATCATAATTTTGCACCCTTTGCTGCATCTGTCATTGTGAGATACACCCTTTAGATACTGTTATTCTATTCTGCTATAAAAAAAACTTAATTTTGCAGCCTTTGCTGCATCTATCATTGTAAGATACACCCTTTACATACTGCTGTGCTATTCTGGTATTAAATAAACATCCATTTTGGGCAAAAATTTTGCAGCCTTTGTTTCATCTGTCATTGTGAGATACACACGTTAGATACTGTTGTTCTATTCTGTTATTTAAAAAAAATTAAAATTTTTGGTCAAGATTGTAAATTTGAGAAATATGAGGAGAGCGTCAAATAATGGACGTGGCCCTGGTCATGGTTCTGCTGGTGGAGGTCCTGTTGCAGGGAGAGGACGTGGTCGATCTGTGCCAGCTACAAGTGAAACACCTTCCTTAGGTGTGAGTAGGCAAAAAAACCTTCAGCTTTATATGGTCAGGTCTAATGCGGCTCTATGAATGGTGAGACCAGAACAAGTACAGGCGATAGTAGATTGGGTTGCTGACAGTGCCTCCAGTTCCTTTACATTGTTTCCCACCCAATCTCCTGCTGAAAGATCAGAGTTGGCACCTGCAGCCGATGTCCATCAGTCTTTCGCCTCACCCCCTTGCAAATCAGCCAAGCAGTCTGAGCCCCAAGTCATGCAGCAGTCTCTTCTGCTTTTTGATGACTCTTCTAGCAGGGTTTCCCAGGGCCATCTACCTAGCCCTGCCCCAGAACTGGAAGCGATTAAGTGCACCGATGCCAAACCACTTATGTTTCAAGATGAGCACATGGGAGGACCATCAAAGCACGTCTCGGATGATGGCGAAACACAGACAAGGAGGGCAGGGATGAAGAATGGGTGGAAGATGATGTGGAGGTCCTTGACCCCACGTGGAATCAAGGTCATGCGAGTGACCAGTGTAGTTCGGAGGAAGAGGCGGTGATTGCACAGAGCCACCAGCACAGCAGAAGAGGGAGAAGGGTGCAAAAGCGGAGCGGCTGTCCCCTAGACAGTACGTCTGCTACTGCCTACTGCAGCAAGGGGCCGAGCACACGAAAGCCAGCTCCAAGGAGTTCCCTGGTGTGGCAGTTCTTCAGACAATGTGCTCACGACAAGACACAAGTGGTTTGCACGCTTTGCAATCAGAGCCTGAAGCGAGGCATAAACGTTCTCAACCTGAGCCCAACCTGCATGACCAGGCATCTAAGTGCAAAGCATGAGCTGCAGTGGATTAGGCACCTCAAAAACAATGAAAGGTCTCTGGCTCCTCCTGCTTCCTCTTCTGCTGCAGTCTCGGCCTCTTCATCCACCTCTGGAGTGACAGTGGCACCTGCCACCCCGCAAACAGAGGATCTGCCAGCAACACCACAACCTCGGTCCCCAAGCATCTCCACAATGTCCCACAGAAGTGTTCAGCTCTCCATCTCCCAAACACTGAAGCAGAAGAGGAAGTTACCCCCAACCCACCCGCGATCCATGTCCCTTAATGCCAGCATTTCAATTGAAATGCTTGTCATTCCATCTGGTGGAGACAAAGAGTTTTAAAAGCCCTATGGCAATGGCTGCCCCACAGTACGTCGTGCCCAGCCGCCTCTACTATTCCAGGCGTGCCATCCCTTACCTGCACAACCAAGTGGGGGACAAAATCAGGTGTGCACTACGCAACGCCATCTGTGGCAAGGTCAACCTAACTACGGATACGTGGACCAGTAAGCACAGTCAGGGACGTTATATCTCCATAACAGCACACTGGGTAAATGCAGTGGTGGCTGGGCCTGAGGCGGATAGCAGTTTGGCGCATGTCCTTCCACCACCAAGGATTGCAGGGCTCTTCAGTTTACCTCCTGTTGCTTCCTCCTCCTACTCCGCTTCCTCATCCTCTACCGGCTCCCCAACCGGTCAGCATAACACCTTCACCACCAACTTCAGCACAGCCAGGGATAAACGACAGCAGGCAGTTTTAAAACGTAACAGTTTTGGTTAAAAAACCCACACCGTGCAGGACGTGCCCACAAGGTAGAACTCCACCTTGCTCATGCTGGCCAGACTGTGCGAGCAGCAGCAGGCGATAGTGGAATTTCAGCTGCATCACGCACGGGTGAGTCACTCTGTGGAACAGTACCACTTCACCACCAATGACTGGGCCTCCATGCAAGACCCGTGTTCCTTGTTGCGCTGGTTCGAGTACTCCACCAACATGGCCAGTGCCGTCCTCAGCATTACTATCCCACTTCTATGCCTCCTTGAAAAAAACGCTCATGGCGATGATGGAAGAGGATGTGGCACAGGAGAAGGAGAAGGAGGAAGAGCGATCATTTCGTAGTGTTTCCGGCCAGTCAGTCACAAGTGGCTCAGAGGGTGATTTCCTGCACTCACACATGCCAGGGACACAATTGTCCAGCCAGGGCACAGTTCTGGAGGATGAGGAGGTGGAGGATGAGGAGGGGGAGATGGAGGAGGAGGAACCGTGTTCACAGCAGGGTGGCACCCAAACCACCACATGGCCATCACTGGTGCATGGCTGGGGGGTACAGAGGACACAGACGATACACCTCCCACAGAGGACAGCTTTTCGTTGCCTCTGGAGAGACTGGCACACATGAGCGATTACATGCTGCAGTGTCTCCACTACGACTGCAGAGTTGCCCACATTCTAGCTGGTGCTGATTACTGGGTGGCCACGCTGCTGGATCCCCGTTACAAGGACAATGTACCGTCCTTAATTCCATCACTGGAGCGTGATTGTAAGATGCGCAAGTGCAAGCGCGTGCTGGTAGACGCGCTGCTGGTGGCATTCCCACCTGACAGCGAGGGCACAGTGGAAGCACAAGGTGAAGGCAGAGGAGAAGGAAGAGGTCGCCAACGCAGCTGGGGCACCACCAGCACCTCAGAAGGCAGGGTTAGCATGGCCTTTATTTTATTTTATGCTATTTTACTAATTTGTCTGTTACATTTTCTGGTGAAATTCACCAATTCTTGGGTGTGATATAGCACTGCTATACCTAGTAGACAGGTAAAAAAATTTCATTAATTTTCTGTTAGATATTCGGGTGAAATTCACCAATTTTTGGGTGTGATATACCCCTGCTGTACCTAGTAGACAGGTAAAAAACATTTCACTAATTTGTATGTTACATTTTCGGGTGAAATTCACCAATTTTTGGGTGTGATATACCCCGGCTGGATCTAGTAGACAGGTAAAAACATTTCACAAATTTGTCTGTTACATTTTTGGGTGACATTTGACCTTTTTTTGCTTTATTAAACCCCTGCTCTGCATAGGAGACAGGGACATAAATTTTAAAAAATCGTCTGTTACATTGTCAGGTGACATTTTACCAATTTTGCCGTATACAAACCCCTGCTCTGCATAGGTGACAGGGAATTACATTTGCGCTTCAATAATTTGTCCCACTTTTGCGCTCGATCATATTTCATTTCAAACAATTAACCTCCCTTGGATGTGCTATCCCTTTCTCACGCTCCCTCTCCGGCCTGGAACCCTGATTCACCGCTAACCGTGATCAACATGGTAGGCGCAGAAAAGAACATCAAAAGTTGATAGAGCAGATATCCAATTGGATCGTGGACATCACAGGGACGTGCGACATGGTGGAGCAGTATGTGTGCACACGCCTACACGTACTGACTGATGGGTCTGTCCCCTTCAACTTCTGGGTCTCCAAATTGGGCACATGGCCTGAGCTTGCCCTTTACGCCTTGGAGGTGCTGGCCTGCCCTGCAGCCAGTGTATTGTCTGAACGTTTGTTTAGCATGGCTGGAGGGGTTATCACAGGTTATATTTCCCAATGTTTTGGGGTGTACCCCAATTTAAAAAAAAATATTAAAATAAAAAATTTAAACCCATCCAACGCCGCTTCCACCTACACTGCCACATCCACTGCCTCCTCAACCTCCTACTCCATATGTACCTCGTTCTCCTAGATCAAGATTATTATTTTTTATTTTTATGTGTTTTATGTTTTTTAAAGTCATTTCCCTATCCACATTTGTTTGCAGAGCACTTGCCATGCTCTTAAACTATATTTTGCTGGCATTTGCAGCCCTCTAGTCCTTTCTATGACATTTTTAGAGCCATTTTAGTGTTTCAAAGTTCGGGTCCTCATTTAATTCAATGGGGTTTGGGGTCAAGTTCGGGTCAAGTTCAGGTCCCAAACTCGAACATTTTTGTGAAGTTCGGCCGAACCCGTCAAACCTGAACATCCGTGTGTACGCTCAACTGTAGTAGACAACTTTCCTATTGGTTGCTAGGGATGTTGCTAAGCTCAGACAAATACATTGCAGCCTTTTCATTGGCTCACAAGCAAGACGGGAGGTTACTGAAGAAAAAAAAATCTAGAATATTCGAAATTACGAATATATATCACTATATTCTAAATATTTGCGATTAATATTCGCAATTCGAATATTCGCGCCCAACACTACTCATCTGCAGACAGCTGTTTCAGGGTGATTGCACCTTATCAGTGCAGAGCAAAGAGTACTGGCTTAATTGGGTAAGAGGCCTAAGTCAGGATTTGGGGGTACGATCTCTCCTTGGGGAGAGTGCCTTAATTGGCCTGAACCCTTTACATACCTTTCTTCCCAGAATCCCAGAGAAAATGTAAAGCCTATAAGCCTCCTCATGCAGATTAAGGTGCTCTGCCAAAGGAGAGATAGTACCCCCGAAATCCTGACTTAGGCCTCTCACCTAGTGCATCCCTTTCAAACTTAAAAAACATAACATTACATTAACTATGTGAGATATCCTGATATGAAGTTCAGTCTACTATTTCAGGAGATTTCAAATGCTACATCAAAGGTAAAACATGTACAGTTTTGTACTTATTCCACCCCCACCTCCCAAAAAAGGATTTCTGTTAAAACACAAAAAAGGTAAAGAAATGTCCTTGCAGGTAGATGCTTTTGAGGTTTGCAGCAGCTGCAGTTGTGCTAGGAGGCGCAATCGGACTCTGCTCCTCCCTGGCTGACAGCTTTCCTTCCCTGTCCCTATTCTACACACACAATTCTTCTTGTTTGTAATTCCAACCTTTCTCTTCACTTTCCCTGGCAATGGAATACAAGCTTGATTGTAATTTTTGACTGTCCCTCACTCCTTAAGATAATTTTTATGGCTGACACTGTAAGATCCATCCACCCTCATTCGCAGCACAGCACAAAGTGATGTTCTGTGCATTCTGCAGTGGCCTGCTGCAGCACTGATTGGCCCATTTAGGCTGCCTGTTGGCCTGTGAGCCAATCAAGGCAAGCCCTCACCCTCAATTCCTCTCAGACCGTGAGCATCCATCTTCTTCCTCCCTAGTATTTTTGCCCGCTGACACATGCAGAAAAATAGGGATATGTGCAGATTTATTGGATTCGTCCGAAACTAACCTGAAAAGGTTCAGGTTCGTCCGGCATTGGAAAAAAAATATGAAAAATTTGTTACGAACTGGTTCACTCAACTTAAATTAGTAGTATATTATTTTCATGATTTTTTTAATAAAGTATAAAGAAAGTAAAAAAAAAAAAAAAAAAAGTTTTGATGGCATGGATTGTACTGTACAAGGACACTCACCCAACTATCAAAATCTTAAACATAAAAAATATATACAAAAAAAATCCTTGATGCAGTTTCCCTGCATAAAGAAAAAATGTTGCTGCCTGGTCTGGTTATACTTATAATAAAAGCTGTCTTTTAGAAAGCATTTGGATGTGAACATCACATTATTGTGCTTATTATATGTTGATTTACAATGGGGTCACCCTCTCTCTTGCTCCCCAGTTGAATGGGTCTCGATCCATCCCGGCTGCCGCACGGACGTTGCCCATGCATTGGGGACCGCAAATTGCAGTCCCCAATGCACGGAACGAATGCACAACGTTCGTGTGCAAGAGGCCTAACTGCTACACATTTTACCTTGAAAGAATGCTGCTGAAAGAAAGAGGCCAAACGCTCACCTCAAATAAAGTTTAAACCCTAGAGCCTTTTGCTTTTGTTGTCAAAACTCATTAGCGTAGCTGCGTACTTCCCGCTGGTTTACCTGAACAATGACACCCATTCTAAGCAGAGCAATGACAGATCGATCTAGTCAGGTAACACTGGAACAGGTGTAGCTTCCAGCACTTGCCAAATGTTGATTGACAAAAGCAAAATAAGTTGACTTGCACATGTCGACAGGCTAATTAAAGCAAATTTTTGGCGCTTTGTCTCCCACAATCTGGTCTTGAAATGGAATGTTCATATGTTTTGATTTATCCATTTATTATGATTTCATGCATTTTAATTTCGGCCTCCTTCACATTTCTTTAAACATCATAAAAAAACATTACTTTCACACCGTTTTCAAGGTGGTTATTAAAAGTGTTTTGGGTGTTGCTTTTTTATTTTTTAACATTTAGAATAATTCTATCTAGCAGTCCAATTAGGATGATTAAAAAGTGAATTTCTATATGGCCTCTTTCAAATGTCTGTGTCACTGATGACGTCTGTTTTATTCATGAAGATGTCCGTAAAAGGTCTGTTGTTTGACTGTCTGTTGTTTGCCCTCCGCATGTCATCCATATTCCACACACAGCTAGGCTGAAAAAAGAATTTCCAGAATATCTGCTACCATGAGGTCATTGAAAATGATCCCACATGAATGTGGGGGAGATTTATCAAAACTGGTGCAAAGGAAAATTTATCTTATTGCCCATAGCAACCAATCAGGTTGATCCTTTCATTTTCCAAAGGAGCCCTGAAGAATGAAAGGTGGAATCTGATTGGTTGCTATGGGCATCTACACCACTTTTCTTTTGCACCAATCTCCCCATAGACTTCACTGGACATGTTTGATCTATATCATGGACTAAAGTAGTGTATGCTCTAGGGCTGCACCAAACGATTATTTTAGCAATTGAGTATTCTACTGATTATTTTTACGATTAATCAAGTACTCTAATGAGAAAAAATTAATTAATAGACTGTTTTCTTTTATAAAAATCTCATCAGACCCCCTGCCATCAGTCCCCAACACCCTTAGTTCCCCCCAGTGCCATCAGCAATGTTCCCCCCAGTGCCATCATGTCCACTATCCACCAGTGCCATAAGCTTCCCCCATGCCATCAGCTCCATTCCCCCAGTGCCTTAAGCTCTCCCCCACCCGTGTGCCTTTATCTCCACTCACCCAGTACCATCAGCCCCTCTATGCCATTCATTGCCATGTCCCCCACTCCCTCCGTGCCTTCATGCCATCCATTGCCATGTAATGTCCCCCACTGCCATTATATTAACCCCTCCATGCCATGTGCCTCACTCCCATAGTGCCATCAGATCAGCCCCTCCATGCCATGTCCCCTCATCCCCCCAGTGTCATCTGCCCCTCCATGCAATCCATTGCCATGTCCCCCTCTCCCAGTGCCTCCATGCCATCCATTGCCATCTGCCCCCCTCCCCCAATGCCTCCATGCCATCCACCATGCCCCCCACTCCCCCAGTGCCATGAGATCAGCTCCTCCATGCCATGTCACCCATTTCCCCAGTGCCATCTGCCCCTCCATGCAATTCATTGCCATGTCCCCCTCCCCCAGTGCCTCTAAGCCATCCATTGCCATCTATACCCCTCCCCCAGTGTTCCTTCATGTCATCCACCATGTCGCTCACTCCGCCAGTGCCATCAGATAAGCCTCTGCCATATACATCCATGTCCCCCAGCGCCATCAGCTCCTCCATGCCATTTCCAACCATGTCCCCCAGCGCCATCAGCCCCTTCAAATCACAGGTGCCCCCCAACCCCTTTCCCCCGGCAGATTTGGGCCCCTGCTAACTTATACTGTCAGTACGCTGACATGGAGTCCGCAGGAGACCGACGGCATCTTCTTCCCACTTCCCAGCATGCACTAGGCAGCGCCTGATGTCACACACAGCGTCAGCCAGCGCGCTGACGATGTGTGCATGTAAGGCTCTGGCCCTGGCAGCGTAGTGCAGATGGGAGGCCACAGAACGGTGAGTGAGAGGCTTCTCTTCACTCATTCTTTCTTCATGGTCACTTGATTTAAACGAATCCTCGATGCAGGGAAACTGCATCAAGGATTTTTTTGCATCGATTACATCGATTAGATCGATAAATCGTTGCAGCCCTGGCAAAACAATGCTCCCATTGTTTTTTTACTGACCCACAGTCAAGGATGTGTGAATAAGCACATTAAAGTCAAAGGATCCGTGTGCTGTCTGTGTGTCTGTGGAAAAACATGGGCAGCACATGTTTGTGCTTTACTGTTGTGTGAAAAAGTCCAAAAGCTGGATTTTTTTTTTTTTTTTGGGGGGGGCTGGGGGGTGCTTTTGAAAGGCTTTGCAGTTTTTGGTGCTTTTTTGCTTACGTTTTGAGCTTTATTAGGTCAAGGACGCTCATTCCAGGTGTCGCATAGTAGTCTATTGGAAAAAATTTAATAAAGGACGAACAGGTGCTCTTTTGTGATGTTTTTTCACCCATGAGGTTTGTTTTTTCAGTAAATGGCATTTTTTCTAATCAAAGCAACCACTGAGTTCTACATACTTTTCTCTAGGAAAAGGTCAGACATGCAAAAACATCATTAATAATAATGCATCGAGTGTCTGTCAATAGGTTGCATTTATTTAGTTTTTTTTTTACAAAATGTTGCATGCCATTTGTTGCTAGAATTATCTATGGATATGGATTTTTAAGTCTAATGTCTAACCTAATTTATTAGAGACTGGTTTCCAACAGTATTTACTCCAACAGGGGACAGGAGTACACTTGCAACATTTTAGTAAAAAAAGGCTCAGGTACAAATCTGGCAAAAAAATGTATCTCTGCCCACAAAACATAACATAGCAAATGTAATGCAATTTGCCCCCACCCCAAATGGAGCAAATACAAAAAAAATTGGGTCAAATCCCACCCCCCAAAAAAAATCACTCCACTATTCTGGCAAAGCGCATTGCAGACTACGATAAGACAGTTCTATTATGGGCCGGACGTTCCGTTCTTCAAAATGCAGAACTCACATGGCCGGTATCCATATTTTGTGGATTAGCAATTTGCCAACCGCAAAGCAGGCTACGATCATGTGGCTGAGCCCTTAGCCTGAGACAGAATTTTACACCAAAATTGTGATGCATATTAGGCCAGTTCCCTTTTCTGCACCCATGTCAAACTAGGTGCAGAGGATTTCTCAAGAACTAGATCTGCTAAATTTTGCCAAAAATGTGCCACATTGCATCAACTTGGACCAAATTTTGGCACACTTTACGACGGGGAGTAATTTATCAATGGACTTTCGACTATTTTGGTCGTAAAATAGTGGCAAGTCCTATTTTTAACCAACACGTTCCCTTCACCCTATCCCACCCTACTGCCCAACAAACCAGCCATATGACTAAATATTATCGCACGGCTTGGGGCCATGCCCTAGGAAATTAATTTGCGTAGTTAAAAAGTATCTAAACTTTTGAATATATTTTTGTTAAAATGTTCCTGTCATAATAACACTTTTTGTAATATACTTTATTAATGTATTTTGTATTTTTAATATACTCCCCCCTCCCCAAACCGCACCTTTCCAAGTGCGCTGAAAATTGACTTTTCTGTACACTGCTGACTTCTCAGGAGTTGATAGTTTCTCAATGGGGCTGCAGCGCAGGCAGTATGGGCAGTAGAACACTGCTGTCCTGCCTGTGCCCCCAGAGGTTTACTAAATGCTGGCATAGCACATGGGTACCCTGTAACCATGTGCTATGCCAGGATTAGCTGAGCGGAGCGTCTCCTGCTTGTGCCTGTTTCGCTAAGCTAAGAGTCCTGCATGTCAGCTCTTAGAGTCCATGTTGGTTTTCATATTGTTATCAAAAGAAACCTGTCACCATGACAATGCAATGCAATCTGCAGGCAGCGTGTTATAGAGCAGGAGACGCTGAGCAGATTGTTATAGAGTTTTGTGGGAAAGGAAAAGTGGCCAAGGAAAAGTGGCCATCGCACAGTGCCAATGCCAACCGATTTGGGGCAAAAAAATCTGCAACAAACCTTCTACATAATATCCTTGTACAACTCCTTTTCCTATCTCCAGCACTTGCCATCTAGTAATGACCTCCTACCTAGGCATACTGGTAAGCTTATAATCTCTTTTGATGTGTTTTATTCTATTTCCTCAACTGTGATTATGGAAGCGGCCATCTTGCCTCAGCCGGTTAAAACAGCATTTAGAAAGAATTATGAAAATTGCTTTACAGCAGCCCCATGGTCTATAGAAACAAAGGTCAGGAAGTGGGCCTCTTTGACTTCTATAGGAGAGTTTTATAGGCATGCTCTGTGACCTGTGCAGAAGTCATTGTACAAGGAAAGAACAGATAAGCTTTGACAATCACCTATTGTGAATGCTGGATCCTGTCTTATCTGTCATTGTAATACTGCCTGTAATGATTTTAGCTGTCATGATAGCTAGGTAAGTGGGGAAATAACCAAACACAGGAAAACAAACAGAACAAATGACTAGGCCCAAAAGCAGAGGAGAAAATGGTCACCTACTAGCGATCCCTAAAAGCTTTCCCTAAACTGCTGTGCCCATGTGCATACCCTTAGGGTGGATAGGCACATGCCCTCGTGCCTAAACCTAAACACCCTGGGCAAACCCTAAGCAGCAGGGAAAAGGGAAGAGGCCACTTGCTTCTTCAAACCAGGAGGAAGCAAGCGTCTCCCTAGAGGCCTAGATAAAACACACAAAGGGAAATGAAGGAGAGGACTTATCTTGAGCAGAGCTGGAACAGATGATCCACCACAAATCAAGAGATCACAGGAAAGAACTATAACCCGCACAGGCTACTGGGGGAAGGAGAGATAAATAGCCTCACTAACAATGAAACCCAGTACACCTGAGGGAAGGTGGATGCAGCTCAAACTCAAATCAAAACAAAGAAGTCAGACATGTGCAGCCAGTCTGACAGGTCTCTGCACATTCGCAGGGCAAGGCGTGACATCACCTCTGTGAACAGATAAGCAGGTAACAGCAGTAAAGTGATCGGTACAGATCAAGAAGTGGCGCCCATTATTAGGCTTAATCCACAGCACTCCAAAAGATTTGTGCAAAATAAATTTTCACATTTAATTCTTTTGAATTAATGTGAAAATTTATTTTGCACAAATCTTTTGGAGTGCCGTGGATTAACTCTATATTGTCTAAACCACTCTCACAGGCACCCACACTGGATCCAAGGTGTGCAGAGTACATATTTATTTAATATTAAACATTATTAGGCTTAGTGACCAGTGTGAAAACTGTAGGATTTTATGTTTTTTATTTAAATATAGATATTGACATGGAAAATGAAAAATAACATTGCCAAATTTTTTTACAAATATGCTAAACATAAAAACATGATTTAAACAATAGGTCATTTTTGATGACGCATTTCCTTATAACCCCAGTCACTCCTATATCCTTTTTGAAGTTTTGAACTATTTCTTTACATTGTGAAATGACATAGTAGGATATACTTCCCCTCCCATTCCCACAGATAAAATATCAGTGCGTCTTATGGGGTGAATGCTAATGAGCACATCCGTCATGTAAGCGCTCCTTAGTACAGGAGGACTGGGAACAAGTGAATGCAGCACTTATTTTATTATCTTCCTGCTCTAAAACCTAGGTGCGTCTTATGAGCAGGTGCATCTTATAGAGCGAAAAAGATGGTAATCAAGAACACAAACAATATAATGCAATACATTGAGTTATCCCTATAGATTTGATACTAGTGTGGATTGAAGATGCTCGACCGAATACTGCATGCTCGACCGAATAACGCATGTGGACGGCGATACAGATGACTATGGAGATGAACACTTCCACAATGGAAGCGTTCATCTCCCTGTAACCTGCCATTAGTTGCGGGCTGGCGCCGGTGTCAGGTAGTGGGCTTGGGGGAAATCCCAGCAAAAATGCATACAGTGGAGGATGCCCGCAGCGGACCTCAAGTACCACAATAAACATCCTACACAAGATAGCAATCATATGGATGTAATAACCAATAAAACAATCTAATAACAGGTAGGACATGTTTGCTAATCTCTCAATGTTAACATTAGTTTGAGGGCTTAGGAAGATCGCAGAGTGCACCTGTTCTTGTTGTTATTAGATTGTTATATTGGTTATCACATCCACATAATTGCTACCTTGTGTAGGATGTTTATTGTGGTACTTGTCATCCGCTGTGGGCATCCTCCACTGTATGCATTTTTGCTGGGGATCGCCATTAGCAACGGGCCACAAGTGCAGGATTTTATCCCTTGTATATATATATATATGCACAACTGCATATGGGTTTGAGCACTTCTTACCTGTTTAACACCATGCTATTCTTGTGAGTTTGCTTGTATATGGAGGTGTTTAAACTCCAATTTAAATGTGCCTGTTTTCCATCCACAGGCTACATTTAGGTGCACCTATGAAGCCTGGGCCATACCAGCCAGTCTTGAATGGAACTCGCAGACTCCTCCCTCTTCCCATTGCTAGCATGGTAGATGCTGAAGTTAACTGGTGAGTTGTCGGACCTGACACTCCTGTAATTCGCCCACTGGCCCTTGGTATTGCACATACTGCTCAGGTAGATGAGTGTTAGGACCCAAGCTACTTGAGAAACCTTGATGCGGTGCTCGGGCTCAGACATGTCCTCCTGGTAGGACATGTTTACTAATCTCTCAATTTTAACATCAGTCTGAGGGCTTAGGAAGATCGCAGAGTGCACCTGTTCTTGTTGTTATTAGATTGTTATATTGGTTATCACATCCACATAATTGCGATCTTGTGTAGGATATCTATTGTGGTATTAGCAACGGGCCACAAGTGCAGGATTTGCTCCCCTATATTTATATATGCAAAACTGCATATGGGTTTGAGCACTTCCTGCCTGTTTAACACCATGCTATTCTTATTAGTATTTCTCCTGTGTAACGGTTTCCACATTCCAATCCTGTGACATTACCTCTAATTTTATATTAGCCGCTGCTGACAACCGCGACATTATCTGCGGTATTTCTCCTGTGTAACACTTCCACATCCCAAATACCTGTGACATTCCCTGTAATTTTTTATTTGCCGTTACTGGTATCAGCGACATTATCTGTGGTATATCTCCTGTGTGACATCTCCACATCCCAAATACCCAAATTTTTTGCGCATACACTTACAAATCCTATGCTACTGTACGTGTGACATACTTTCAATCATATATAACATTTAATATGAAAAGGCGAGCAGTAAGGGACAGCGAAGTGGCCGTGATGCTGATGGTGCACGCAGAGGCCGTGGCCCTGGGCGTGTTGAAACTGTATATGCTGCCAGAGCACAAGAAAAACAATCATCGACGATACCTAGCTTCATGTCCCAGTTTGCAGGGTGGCGAAGGACAATGCTCTCAAAGTCAGACCAGCGTGACCAGGTGGTCAGTTTGATTGCAGCAGATAATGCTTCCAGTTGCTTAAGTACCACCTTGTCTTCCACCAAGTCCAGTCTCAGTAGCCAAGAGTCTGGTCAACACAATCCTTACCCTGATCCTCCTTCCTCCCACCATAATGATCCGCCACATGGCATCATAGCACCGTAATAGGTGGGCTGAACGCCTGGGTCCACAATCTCTGTCTGCGGGTCACACCACTGCCTCCTCTTCCCCTGTGCTACGTGCTGGCCAATCCTGTGTCGAAGGCGCAGGCCCGGATGCCTCCCGTTCTGCAACTGGACATTCACAAGCACCATCAGTGACCTCATCCACTTCCGTGTCCTAGCGCAGCGTACAAATGTCCTTACCCCAGGCATTTGAACACAAGCGCAAATACCCAGCCACCCACCCACAGGCCATAGCACTTAATGAGCAACGTTCCATTACTGGCCCTGGAAATGTTGCCATTTAGGCTTGTGGACACTGAATCCTTCCGTGCCCGCCTTACATCAGCATGTGTCCCGTAACATCACCCGTACCCTGATCAACGCAGTTACTGGGAAGGTCCACTTAACCACGGACACATGGACGAGTGCTTTTGGCCAGGGACGCTACATTTCCCTGATGGCTGACGGCACACTGGGTGAACGTTGTGGAGGCCAGGAGCGAGTCGTACCTTGGGATGGCACAGGTGCTACCGACGCAAAGGATTTGCGGGCCCTACTTCCATCAGGGTTTCTGCCACCACCTACTTTAGTGGCTTCAACCACCACTTCTCCTCCCCCGCCTCCTCCTCTATTTTTATCTCAGAATTATCCTCTTGCAGCACCAGTCAGCCATCAGTCGGTAGCTGGAAGGAGTGTAGCACTGCAGTGTGGAAGCGTCAACAGGCTGTGCTTCAGATGATCTGCTTAGGTGACAAGCAGCACACCGCCGCAGAGCTGTGGCAGGGGATAAGGGACCAGACTGAGCTGTGGCTCTCGCCACTCAACCTAGAACCATTCATGGTTGTGTCTGATAATGGCCGTAACTTGGTAGCGGCTTTGGAGCTTGCCAAGCTCACACACATCCCATGCCTAGCCCACGTCTTCAACTTAGTGGTTCTGTGGTTTCTCAAAACCTACCCCAATTTGAATGAGCTACTGGTGAAGGTGCGCCGCATGTGTGCACATTTTCGAAAGTCATCGACAGCTTACGCCGGTCTGTCAACGCTGCAGCAGCGCTTTGAATTGTCAGCTCACCGACTGGAGAGCACCCGACAGGATTAAGGAGGGTGATGAGGGACTGATGGTGATCCCAACCCCTTCCTAGGTGTAATAACAGGCCCTCCCCCTTCCCTCTGGCTGGTCTGGCCATGGTGGGGTTAAAAGGAACATGAGCATGGGAATGAAGGGGTTAATTGGATGGTGGTGGGGGTTAGGAGCAGGAAGGGGAGGTGGGATGGCAGAGGATATATATGCCCCCCCCCTGCTCCTGCCTCTTCCTCTGTTCGGAGAAGGCGAAGCTGGTGGGTCTGCTGGTTGTCTGTCTGTCTCCCAAGAGTATGGCTGCAAGTGACGCTAACCTCAGGGATGCGCTCTTGGCAAGGTTTGGCGAGGAAGGGGAGGGCTGGCTGCGTTCCTTTTTATGCAGCTTGAGCGCTCCCGCTTCCTTGGTTCCTCCTGGGCCGGTGTCGATTGCTGCACTGGGGACTCCGCAAGTGGCTGCTCCGCCCCCTCCTCCCCCTCCCCCCCTGTACTGTGCCGGCTGAGCGGCGCTCCGGGAGAACTCACCGGCCTCCGGTGCGGCTGGGGCACCCGCCTCTTCACTCCCCGGGCGCTGCTCCGGCTCCTGGGTCTGTGCGCAGGCGCACTGCCTCTGTGCGGCGCTCGGCCGCGAGTTCGCGCCGTCGGGACTTGGCTCCGCCCCTTCCGGTTCCGCCTCTTCGGCCGCCTCAGCCACTGGGTAGTTCAGCGTGGCAGGCGGCGGGAGCGCTTATTATGGGGTCCAGTAATAGTGTTGAGTCTGGTGGGGAACAGTCATTAACCCCTTTGGCATCTGAGCCAGCGATGCCTTCCCCCTCAGCCCCTCCTGTCCTGCCGTTGCAGGGGGTCCTGGCGCCTCTTCAGGGGGGTTTGGGGATTAGCCCCCCTCCCCCTCCCCCTACTTCCTTGCAGGTGTCTCCTGCTGTGGGCGCTTCTGTCACCAGTGGACCTCAGTTGGCCCCTCTTTCACAGCCCCCCCAGCCTCTTGCGGTTCCATCTCCTCTGATGCATTCACGGAGTCGCAGCAAAGGTTCAAAAGAGCTGCATGCAGCTCCGGAGCCGCGGGTTGCCGACACCTGTTTTAGAGGGTCACCAGCAGGCCCTTGCTCCTAATGTTTTTGAGGGTCACCAGCAGGCCATCAGTCATAATTTTTCAAGGCTGTGTATGATGCCCTCCTTTATGTGTAATAAATGGTGTATTGGAGTGCTGGTTCCTTGTAATTTCTGGAAGCCCTTTCACTTAGTGCATAGTCTTTATGAGTGTAGGAGTCCCACTACCTGAACAATTGCACCACAATGTGAATGAGGCCCTCCATTATTTGATATACAGGTTGTATCGGAGTGCCTCTTCCTTGTAGTTTTTGCACTTTGCATACAAGTAAATATACAGGAAAGAATATTTCCTAACAATTTTTCCTCTAAAATTTGATCTTCAGTTTTGTATGTATTATTGTCAGTCTGTAAAAGTAGCGTACTACTCAGATAACATCGTTCCCAGCAGCATCCTGGTAGTCCAAGATGCATCCAGACATCCTCCCCATGCTGTTCCCGAACCATTTCAGTGGTGTTTCCATCAATTTCTGACCTTTTCCTATGAACCAGACACCCTCCCCTCTTTAGAGCAGGGCATGTCTGGTTTAATGCTCGGGTTCTCCCATTGACTTCCATTGGGCTCCGGTGCTCAGTAGAGCATCCCGAGGTGTTCGACCCGAGCACTCAAACACCCAAGCACTTTGGTGCTCGACCAACACTAATAGATACATGATAAAAGTTTATGTTGATTGCATTTGGAGGTAAGCAGCATATTTCACATTCTTTAACCCATATTATTTGTTATGTAAGACCTAAAGGGGTGTTCTGCTAAAAAATGTCTCATAGATCATCTGACTGCCACTTCAGGCTAAGGCGTTTATCCTCTGCTTGACGCATAATATTTTATAGTCTTTGTGCAATGCTTGATTCTCAGAAAGGCATAACCATGTACTAAAACAAGGTAAATAAATTATTGGAGGGCACTCAATTACCTGAAAACATCCAGCAGGGTATCAGTAAACCTATTTATTGCACATAAAAATAACACATAAAATAATCACAGCAATATTCACTTTAAATATTTGCATAAAATATTCACATGAAATATTCACATAAAAAACACACTATAAAATGTCCATAAATCCAAATGGGATGCTCGATCCTAATATAGGGATTCCGAATCGTACTGCAGTATTGATGTGCGATCTTTTTATGCAATCTTATTGCCGCCTTTGATCACCATATGTGGCATATATATAGAGAGCGTGTACAATAGCCAAGTATAACGTATATAAATGATGAAAATCGCATACACAGATGCATCAATGTAGCCCCATGGGGCAAAGTACATTACTCCTCTTGTGTCGCCATATGCAATTCCTTATTCAGCCAATTCGACTCACATCGGCGTCCCGTGTGGTCTAAAGGTCTCGAACGCGACGTCCCACGTGACCTAGGCTGCGTCCTACGTAATGGGCATGGCCCTAAAGTCCAGACTGTATGCTTTGTATTCGCACAAACGAGGTCCTGGTGGCTGCCTTTTAATATCGGCACCTTGGAATTCCGTTAAAGAAGATTTTTGCTGCCATGAACCGGACACGTTTCAGGGATCAAGCCCCTTCCTCAGCGGTAATGCATTACCGAATTTACCTCAGTTCCCTAAAGTGTCGTGCCTATTACGTAAGATGCAGATTTTCATCATTCATATACGTTATACTTCGCTATTGAACACGCTCTCTATATATATGCCACATATGGTGATCAAAGGCGGCAATAAGATCGCATAAAAAGATCACACATCAATACTGCAGTATGATTCGGATTCCCTATATTAGGATCGAGCACACCATTTGGATTTATGTACATATCCCTATGCGATTATATACGTGCATGATTTTATAGTGTGTTTTTTATGTGAATATTTCATGTGAATATTTTATGCAAATATTTAAAGCGAATATTGCTGTGATTATTTTATGTGTTATTTTTATGTGCAATAAATAGGTTTACTGATACCCTGCTGTATGTTTTCAGGTAATTGAGTGCCCTCCAATAATTTATTTACCTTGCACTTTCTTAATCGGATTAGGGTGAATCCGTGGAGTGAGCACCGGGTCCTTAGGGAGAAGGTGGGTGAGCCGCTGAATACTAGTATACCATGTACTAAAACATTCAAGATAGTGTACATAGCAAAAATGACGTTTATTGCAACATTTCTCAGTGACTTGTTCTAAATTCCACCCCTAGAACATACTGAAGTTTTGGTTCGGGTTCAGCTTTCAGGTTATTTTATTATTTTCTATTATAAAATGGTTATAACGGAAAATAATAGCATTCTTAAGACAGAATGCTAAATAAAATGGCCATTGAGGGGTTAAAAATAATAAAAACAACCTCACATAATGCACTTGATTGCACAACCGGTATCCTCTTCTTTCTTCAGGACCTGCAAAAGAATGAATGATGTCACAGCAGGTCTTTTGGCAGGTCGTGCAGAAAGAAGAGGATACCCGCTGCGTGATCAAGTGGATGAGGGGAGTTTTTTCTTTTTTAACCCCTCATTGGCCATTTTATTTCGCATTTTGTCTTAAGAATGCTATTATTTTCTGTTATAACCATGCTATAATGGAAAATAATAAAGTGAAGTTCGGGTCCCCATTGACCTTAATGGTTCGGGTTCAAGTTTGGGTCCCGAACCCGAACTTTGAACTGAAGTGCGGCCGAACCCGGCGAACCCGAACTTCCATGGGCTCGCTCCTCCCTAATCATGTCCAATGCTGTGTTCTCATGGAATTATGTGTAAATTCAACCTAATGTTCAAGCAAAACAGCTATGACTATAGAAGCATTCAGTAGAAAATGTACTATTGTTCAGGATGGCAAAGGTATTATACAGTCAGGACAGCATTTACTGAGCTATAGGGATATTTGCCCCATTTTCCGAGTGCATTCGAAAAAATTATACTCTACAGCTACAATTGACAGAAACCATTTACGATCTCACAGCAGCTTACATGAGGGAAAGATGATTGCAACCTCACAGTTAGTTCTTTACTGAAATTTTCTTACTGTATCATAGTAACTTCACTAAAGCTATTTCTAATGTCCTATCACATTACCAAATACGTGCAATGTCACATTATGTAACCTGTCTGAAATTTGTCATTTTACAGTAGTTTACTCCACACTGTGATGTTACAGTGGTTTATTCATGGTTGCAGAGTCATGGAAATTGACAATTATTTACCTGACTAAAACCCACTTGTGATGTCATAACAACGTATCTGACTGAAATAAACTTGTGATGTCCCAGTAAGTGTTAAAAGAATCAAAGTCCATTTTGCTTAAAGATCTTGGTTGAAATCCCGTGAGCTGTGATGTATGACGTCATCACACCGGCCGGCGTGATGACATCATCTTGGGCCATACGAGATTTTGCGCTAGATCTTTAAGCAAGATGGCGGCAGCCAGCCCATTGCGAGCAAATGGAGCAGTTAAGTATTTTTTTGGGTTAATTATTATATATACTGTATATATTTTTACACCTCGTTATGTACAGTACAGACCAAAAGTTTGGACACACCTTCTCATTCAAAGAGTTTTCTTTATTTTCATGACTATGAAAATTGTAGATTCACACTGAAGGCATCAAAACTATGAATTAACACATGTGGTATTATATACATAACAAAAAAGTGTGAAACAACTGAACATATGTCATATTCTAGGTTCTTCAAAGTAGCCACCTTTTGCTTTGATTACTGCTTTGCACACTCTTGGCATTCTCTTGATGAGCTTCAAGAGGTAGTCACCTGAAATGGTTTTCACTTCACAGGTGTGCCCTGTCAGGTTTAATAAGTGGGATTCCTTGCCTTATAAATGGGTTTGGGACCATCAGTTGCGTTGAGGAGAAGTCAGGTGGATACACAGCTGATAGTCCTACTGAATAGACTGTTAGAATTTGTATTATGGCAAGTAAAAAGCAGCTAAGTAAAGAAAAACGAAAAATTGGGAAAACTTTGAAAGTAAGGGATATTTGACCATGAGAGTGATGGGGTGCTGCGCCAGATGACCTGGCCTCCACTGTCACCGGACCTGAATCCAGATGGTTTGGGGTGAGCTGGACCGCAGAGTGAAGGCAAAAGGGCCAACAAGTGCTAAGCATCTCTGGGAACTCCTTCAAGACTGTTGGAAGACCATTTCAGGTGACTACCTCTTGAAGCTCATCAAGAGAATGCCAAGAGTGTGCAAAGCAGTAATCAAAGCCAAAGGTGGCTACTTTGAAGAACCTAGAATATGACATATTTTCAGTTGTTTCACACTTGTTTGTTATGTATATAATTCCACATGTGTTAATTCATAGTTTTGATGCCTTCATAGTCATGAAAATAAAGAAAACTTTGAATGAGAAGGTGTGTCCAAACTTTTGGTCTGTACTGTATATCAAATGCTGCGATCATGTATGAACGCAGCATCTAAGGGGTACAATGATGGCGGCCCCCTGTCATTGCACCCACTACTTACAAAGAAATGCACTTTGTGATGAAGTAATTCATCACAAAGCAAATTTATTTAGTAAAATTTGGCGAAGCAGCTGAATCAAATTTTCCAGTACTTTGCTCATCTCTAGTCACAGTAGCTTACCTGATGGAAACACATCTGAGATATCAGAGCAGTTGTTACCTGACTAAGGGTACTTTCACACTAGCGTTTTTCTTTTCCGGCATAGAGTTCCGTCACAGGGGCTCTATACCGGAAAAGAACTTATCAGTTTTATCCCCATGCATTCTGAATGGAGAGTAATCCATTCAGGATGCATCAGAATGTCTTCAGCTCAGTCACTGAATGGCGTTTTGGACGGAGAAAATACCGCAGCATGCTGCGGTATAATATCCATCCAAAATTCCGGATCAGTTAACGGAATTAATTTACATTGAAATGTATTAGTGCCGGATCTGGCATTAAAAATACCGCAATGCTGGATGTAAAAAAAAAATATAACGTTCTTGCAATGCATTTGTAAGACGGATCCGCATCCGGATTCGTCTACAAATGCTGTCCGTTTGCATGCAGATTGCCGGATCCGGTAGGCAGTTCCGGCGACGGAACTGCTTGCCGAATCACTCTGTCGCAAGTGTGAAAGTAGCCTAAAGCCCACTTGTGATGTCGTAATAAATTACCCAACTGAAACTGTTGTGATGTCATAACAACTTTCAGACTGAAATAAACTTGTGATGTCACAGTAGCTTACCTGATAGAAACACATCTGAGATGTCAGAGCAGTTGTTACCTCCTACTTGTGATGTCATAGTAATATACCTGACTGAAACCACCATGTTGTCATGGCTAATCTACCCGAAACCCATTTATGTCACAGCACCTTGCTTCAGCGAAGCCAGTTTGTGATGTGATAAACATTAGTGATGTCACAGCATGCTCCCTGTGTAAAACTTGTCATTTCACATTGGTGCACTTCACCCTAACATGCTCCTGATGTAATGGAAGGTGAAAGACCTTTACCTAAGGGAACAGTTGCGATGGCAAAGTAGTTAACCTGACAGGAAGACACTTCTGATATCACAGTAACTAACCTGACGAAAACCTGCTTGTGAATTCACAACACTATCATACCTACCGACATTGGAGACTTTCCACTTATGGGTAGGGCTTAGATAAGCCAAGCCTTTTTTCAGCCCGGACTTGTCCCTGCAAATTCGGGATGGTTGGTAACTATGCACTGTATCAGCCAGAACACATTTTCAATGTCAAAACCGTTTACCTCACATTTGCAGAGTCGGACGTTACACAATGCTAGGTGTATAAGCCTTTTTAGCCCTTCCTGTAATTTTTAGCAGGTTAGGCTAGTTTCACACCAGCACTGTGAGATCTAGCAGGCTGTTCTGGCAGGGAACAGCCTGCTGGGTCTGCCTTAATCTGGCGCTGCTGGATGCCACAGCATTGACGTCCAGCCCTATTAAAGTATAATTGTGACTGACAGAGATCCAACTGCAACCCAACAAATATGCAAATATTCTCTGCATATTTGCTGGGTTGCCGCCAGACCTCTGCCGGTCCACATTCTAATTAATGGGGTCAAACGGCAACCCCGTGGCATCCGACAATTCCAGAACAGCCTGCCAGATCTGACAACACTAGAGCAAAGCTAACCTTACCTGACAGAAACCCATTTGTAATGTAACAGTAACTAAACTGACTGAAATCCATATAACTAGAAATCACATAGCACATTACAAAACCATTCATTTCCAATGGTAGTAGTAAGAGATATTTACAGTACAGTATTTTATTGATTCTAATTTCTTACCTACATTTGTGCATCCCATTTACAATTACTATCTATCTATCTATCTATCTATCTATCTATCTATCTGTATCTATTCTATCTATCTATCTATCTATCTATCTATCTATCTATCTATAGGTCTGTCAGTCTATCTGATCGAATATAATCATGTTTGTAAGCTTAATTGGCAAGACCAAATAATTTTTAAAGGAGTTGTGTCAAGTTTTTTTTTAGTTATCCCCAATCCTGATTGGGACTCCCACCGATTACGAGAACGGGTGTCCTGTTCCCCTATCTGTTCCTATGAAACACCAGTCTTTGATAATCTCACCCATTATCTTGTCCACATGTGTTGCATCTAAAGATGATCATTTTGTTCTGTATTTAATGGATTACTTTTTAAAGTTCACATCTTCTAGAAATAACTGCATGTTGTACTATGGTGCCTAGAGAGAATATTCATCTGAATAAGCATTATGTCATGTGGCATTTACTGCTTCTCTGGCAGTGTATATCTAAAAGCTTTGTATGTGTCAAGTAATGTTTCAGTTTCCTTGGTTTTTGGCTGTGACTGATCATTTGTGAAGACATTGTATAAACTAGAAAGCATTTACAGTATGTCAGTCCTGTTATACAATCCTGGGTTTACTATCTACAGTTAGTCATATAGACTACAGATACAAAATCTTACAGGTAATAGTACCGTAACTATAATGTAGATAAAACATACTCATTGTTAGTGATGAGAAGTATAGGCAATATTCGTTTTCACGTAATTCTGCAAATTTTTGGCCTAATATTCACCATAAATTCGCAATTTCTAGAATTCGTGATCTCCAGTCATTATTCTCTTAATTGCGAAAATCGGCAATGTAATATGCGTGTATTTCGCATGCAATACAGGCGTGGGTCACTTTTGCTACATTTTTCAATCTGATAGAAGTTTCCTGAAACTGGAGAAAATGCACAGTAGAGTAATTCCTATCACACTACCTATCACCTGCACTATCAGCTACACTATATCAGGATCTAACCTACACTGACTATCTCCCACGAATTATTTGTATTATATATATGAGCTCACTGACTCCAGATCCAGATCACTCAGCAAAGCGCAGAGCACAGCAATGACACTGCTCTCTCTCTCAGAACTGCAAAAAAACAACAGAAAATGGCTGCTGGGGAGGTTCTTATATAGTAAGAAGTAGGCAACTTTCCTATTGGTTGCTAGGGATGTTGCTAAGCTCAGACAAATACATTGCAGCTTTCTCATTGGCCCACAAGCAAGAAGCAGGGAGGGTACTGATGAAAAGAAAATCTAGAATATTCGCAATTACAAAGATATAGCACTATATTCTACATCTGAATTCTCGAAGTGCCGATATTCACGATAAAAATTTGCACTTAACACTACTCATTGTGTGTAGAAATCCAGCATTATTATACTTTTACTGTATATTGTATTAGGTTGATACTACCAGAGCCAAAGAAGCACACAATGTGGTATGCAAAGCATCACATTTTGCTGAACTAATGCCCCAAATATGTTTAAAAGGGTTTTCCAGGACTTTAATACTGATCACTTATCCTCAGGATTAGAGATGGCCAGTTCGCAGTGTTCACCAGTGAACACATGCGATCTGCCATCTTAACTGACAAGTACGGCGAGGCACAGGTAAGTCCTTACCTGTGCCTGTGCGCGAGCCGGTCTAAAATGAAATGCGGTCTCCGGGAGCAGTCAGTTCCGAGAACGGTTCCGAAAATGGTTCCGAGAACGACCGGCTCTATAAATATATTACATGATCCACCCAGTCCGATAAACAACATAAAAAAAGTTAAATTAAAACTGGTTAAAAAAAAGACATTTTTTGTCACCTTACATCACAAAAAGTGCAACACCAAGCGATCAAAAAGTAATATGTTGAACAAAATGGTACCAATAAAACCGTCACCTCATCCCGCCAAAAATGAGACCCTACATAAGAAAATCGCTTAAAAAATAAAAAAAAACTATAGCTCTCAGAACATGGAGACACTAAAACATAATTTTTTACTTTCAAATATGCTATTATTGTGTTAAAGTGAAATAAATAAAAAAAGCATACATATTAAGTATTTCCGCGTCCGTAACAACCAGCAGTATAAAAATATCACATGACTTAATCCTTCAGGTGAACACCATAATAAAATTAAAATAAAAACTGTGTCAAAAAAAGCTATTTTTGTCACCTTACATAACAAAAAGTGCAACACCAAGCGATCAAAAACGTGTATGTCCCACAATATGGTACCAATAAAACCGTCACCTCATCCCGCAAAAAATGAGACCCTACCTAGAATCAGTCAAAAAAATAACTATGGCTCTCAGACTATGGAGACACTAAAATATCATTTTTTTGTTTCAAACCTTAAATAAATAAGAAGGTATTGACACGTCCGTAATGATCTGCTCTATAAAAATATCACATAAACTAACCTCTCAGGTGAACGCTGTAAAAATAAATAAATAAAAACTGTGCCAAAATTATCAATTTTTTGGTCACCTTGCCCATAAAGTGTAATGATGAATGATCAAAAAATCATATGTACCCAAAAATGGTACCAATAAAACTGGCACCTTATCTCCTAGTTTCCAAAATCGGGTCACTTTTTGGGAGGTTCTACTGTAAGGGTGCATCAGGGGGGCTTCAAATGGGACATGGCATCTAAAAACCAGTTAAGCAAAATCTGCCTTCCAAAAACCATATGGCGTTCCATTTCTTCTGCACTCTTACATGAGTTTACGACTACATGTGGGGTATTTCTGTAAACCACAGAATCAGGGTAGTAAATATTGTTTGGCTGTTAACCCTTTATGTGTTAAAGAAAGAAATGGATTAAAATGGAAAATCTGCTAAAAACGTGAAATTTAGAAATGTCATCTCCATATTCCTTTAATTCTTGTGAAACACCTAAAGGGTTAACAAAGTTTGTAAAATCAGTTTTGAGTAACCCGAGGGGCGTGGTTTCTACAATGGGATCATTTATGCAGGGTTTCTACTATGTAAGCCTCACAAAGTGACTTCAGACCTGAAATGGTCCTTAAAAAGTGGGTTTCGGAAATTTTCTTACAAATTTTAAGAATTGCTTCTAAACTTCTAAGCTTTCTAACGCCCTTAAAAAAATAAAATTACATTTACAAAATGATGCCAACATAAAGTAGACATATGGGGAATGTTAAGTTATAAATATTTTATGAGTTATCGCTTTCTGTTTTAAAAACAGAGACATTGAAATTTGGAAAATTGCTAATTTTTCAACATTTTTGGTAAATTTGGGATTTATTAAATAAATAAAGGTGAAATATATTGAATCAAATTTATGACTGTCATGAAGTACAATGTGTCACGAGAAAACAATCTCTGAATGGCTTGGATAACTAAATGTGTTTCAAAGCTATTACCACATAAAGTGACACATGTCAGATTTGCAAAAAATGACCTGGACAGAAGGGCAAAAACTGGCCCGGGGTAGAAGGGGTTAAAAATCTACACCCAATGTCAATTAATAGGTCTACATATGTGACAGGCTTTTAAGCATAAGTGCCTAGATGTGCGTGCAAAATTTTCATCCACTATGGGAAACCTCAAAGTGATTACCCAATGGCACAAATCACTTTAGATGTGATCTATGTTCAGCTCTGACAACCTGTCTTCAGTAGAAGCCGTCAGCTCAGTCACAGTGGTACTCAGACTACCACTAAGGGTGGGTTCATACTAGCGTTAGGGATTCTGTTATGGCTTTCCGTTATAACATGGTTATAATGGAAAATAATGGAATCCATAAGACGGAATGACAGATCCGTTCTTCTGCCCATAGACTTGCATTATGACAGAATGCAAAATGGAAGCCTTTAAAAGGCATTCCGTTTGATCTCCGTCCTAATAGAAGTCTATAGGAATCAAAACGGATCCGTCTGGGTCCAGTTATGCAAGACGGAAAACAGGACAGGACTTTTTTTCCCGCCTTGAAAAACAGGACCCAGACGGATCCGTTATGCTTTCCCATAGACTTCTATTAGGACAGAAAGCAAACAGAATGCCTTTTAAAGGCTTCCGTTTTGCATTCTTGTTTGGGCATTCCGTTATTTTCCGTTATAACCATGTTATAACGGAAAGCCATAACTGAACCCCTAACGCTAGTGTGAACCCACCTTTACTTAGAGAAGCATTATAAAAATTTGATTGTGCTGATTACATGTCAGCACAGTTTATATGCATAGAGCAGGCAGGCACAGCTGATGAAATCACTCTCCATTGTCTGCTCACCCACTCCATTTTGAAGCAGGAAGAAACATTTAACATCATACCAATAATGGCAGTCCAATTGTTATAATTTGTGAATGTTTAATTCTATTGAAACATAAAACTAAATACATGGTATGGACAAAAGTATTGTGACTCAAAGAGCATCTATCAGCATGATCAACCCTATTCAACCAGGCATACAGATTGGTAGGGTTCACATGCTGATAAAAACAATACCTTTACTGAGGAAAATGCATTTTTATTACTATACAAATAATGTAACTGGAGCACCAAGGGGCTAGCCAGAGCCCTCGGAGCACTAGTTTGTTACACACCCTTCAGTTTCTGTCCCTCCCCTCTTTATCTTGATTGACAGGGATAGTCTTCTAGTGCCTGCTGCGTTCCATGTGTTCTCCGGTCTGGGCTATATTTTCTGGTCTCGTTGCTTGTTTAGTGTTTCTCCTGCTGTGATATAACCTACGATACATGACATTTGTTTCTATGGCTGAGCAGCTGCGTGCAAGCCTTACATTGCTAAGCTTAATGCCAAAATTGAGTGGTGTAAAGCATGCAGCTAGTAGAAAGTAGTGATAAGCAGCAGGGGCTATATTTGAATTTGCAATATTTCACAAATATTTTGTAGAATATTCGTCATATATTAGCAAATTCGAGAATTCGAGATTATTTTATTGAATGCGAAAAATCGGCAATGTAGAAATCGTGTAATGCAAATTTGTAATGCGAAATACAGGCGTGGGTCATTTTGGCTACATTTTTCAAGCTGCTTGAAGTTTCTTGAGTTTCTCCTGAGACTGGAGAAAATGGTTGGCACGGTAGAACATTACAATAGCTTTATATGCGGATAGAGTCAAGTGCTCCAATACATTAGTGATTGTGCTAATCGGCAGTGATTAGAATACTTTTTCGCACTACGTGCAACTTCACATTTTAGCAGGTCTGACTACAGATTACTGATTGGTGCACTAAGTATTGTTGTGAAGTTGACATTGCCTCCTTCTCATTGGCCCACAAGCAAGAAGCAGAAAGGAATCACGTGTTCAGATCGAAAAAAAAAAAATGCTGAATATTCGATATAACGAATACATAGCACTATATTCTAAATATTTGTGAATTCTAGAAAGTGGTGATATTCACAATAAAAATTCTCTATTTGAATATTCGCACTAGTAGAAAGATGTTCTGTGAAGTAAAGACCTTGCTTGTCTATCTGGCCGTCTGATAAAATAGTCTGGGTTTTGCGAATGCCAGGAGAAAATTACCTGCTGAACTACATTGTGCCAACTGTAAAGTCTAGTGGAGAAGGAATGGGGGTTTGTTTTTCAGAGGTTGGCCTAGGCGCCTTAGTTTCAGTAAAGGGAAATCTTAATGCTTCAGCATACTAAGACATTTTGGGCAATTGCTTGCTTTCAACTTTGTAGGAAAAGTGTGGTGAAGACCCTTTTCGGTTCTAGTATGACTGTGCCCCAGTGCACAAAGCAAGGTCCATAAAGGCATGGTTGGGAGAGTTTGGTGTGGAAGTACTTCACTGATCCGCACAGAGCCCTGACCTAAACCCCATCGAAAAACCTTTGGGATGAACTAGAACTGACATTGTTATCCAGGACCTATTGACCAACATCAGTGTCTGACCTCACAAATGCTCTTCTTGCTGCATCTTGTTGAAAATCTTGTAGAAAGCCTTCACAGAAGAGTGGAAGCTGTTTTAACTACAAAAGGGGACCTACGTCATAATAATGCCTATGGATTTAGAATAAGATGTCATAAAAGCTCCTGTAGGTATAATGAATAGAATTATGCCAGTAAATATTCTACAGTGTTATAATATTGTATGATTGGTATATTAAATGTGCAGTTTGTTACATACAGTATTTACTTTTATAGTATATTGATGTCTCTGTGTCAAAGTTGGAAATACGGCTTATGGACCTCACAGCCCTGATGTTTTTATGTTTAACCCCTTCCTGACCAGCACCATACATGTATGGTGCAGCAGTACGTGACTTTCCACCCAGCTCCGTACTGTCATGGAACCATGAACCAGACGTACAACAAGAGATAAGTGGAAATAAGAAGGCTTTATTGAAAATCAAGCTGTGAGGCAAAAGTCCAAACGGATGGCTAAACCGAAGCAGGGTCTTGCGAAGCCAGAGGTCAGGAACCAGAAGGGTAGTCAGACAAAGCCTGGATCAGGAACCAGCAGGGTAGTCAGACGAAGCCTGGATCAGGAACCAGCAGGGTAGTCAGACGAAGCCAGGATCAGGAACCAGAAGCAGCAGCAGTCTTAGAAGCATGTGAACACAGGAGGACCAAGCAAGGAACTGAAGCCACAGACCTCCTATATATATGAGCTAGGCATCCAGCTCCTCCCAGTGGGAAGGAGAAGCCGCAGGGTGGGAGGCTACAAGAAACCCAGAAACCAAGATGGCCGCCAGCACATGTCAAACGAAGGAGAACAGCAAGAAGGTAAGACCATGACAGTACCTCCCCCTCAAGGGCCCCTCCTCCGCGGAGTAAAGAACGGTTTCTGAGGGAAGCGTGCGTGGAAGGCTCGGAGCAAGGCAGGAGCATGGACATCTGCGGAGGGAACCCAGGAACGCTCCTCTGGACCATAACCACGCCAATGGACCAAAAACTGCACCCGACCGCGGACCAGGCGTGAGTCCAGGATATTGCTCACCTCATACTCCTCACGATTGCCCACTTGGACCGGACGAGGCCGAGGAACCGAGGAAGTGAAACGATTACACACCAGTGGCTTCAACAGGGAGACATGAAACACGTTGGAGATCCGCATGCCAGGAGGAAGCGCAAGGGCATAGGCTACCGGGTTTACCCTGCGAAGCACTCGGAAGGGACCAACAAAGCGAGGCGCCAGCTTGGGAGTGGGCACTCGAAGGTTGAGGTTGCGGGTGGACAACCATACGCGGTCTCCGACCTGGTAGGAAGGAGGGGGCGCTCGTCTGCGATCAGCCTGGAGTCTCTGGCGCTGCGCAGAGACCTCAAGGGACCTCTGGATCTGTACCCAAGAAGCACGTAGGACGGAAAGGTGATCCTCCACAGCCGGAATATCCTGGGGAGAGAATACCTCCGGTAACACGGCAGGTTGGAACCCATAATTGGCCATGAAGGGAGACGTCCCAGAGGAAGAGTTCACCGCCGTGTTCCTGGCAAACTCAGCCCAAGGCAGGAGGTCAACCCAATTGTCTTGGTGATCGGAGACATAGCAACGAAGGAATTGCTCCAAGGCCTGATTGGATCGTTCTGCGGCCCCATTGGACTGAGGGTGGTAGGCCGAGGAGAAAGAGAGATGAATCCCCAACTGGGAGCAAAAGGAGCGCCAGAACCTGGACACAAACTGACTCCCCCGATCCGACACAATCTCCTTGGGCAAACCGTGCAACCGGAAGACCTCCCTGGCAAAAATCGTGGCCAACTCTCGTGCAGAGGGTAACTTCTTGAGAGGAACACAGTGGCACATTTTGGAAAACCGATCCACAATCATGAGAATGACCGTATGGCCTCGGGATGCAGGGAGATCCACAATGAAATCCATCCCCAGGTGTGACCATGGACGCTCCCCGGTGGCTATGGGTTGCAAAAGGCCCAACGGACGGTGCCGAGGGGATTTACTCTGGGCACAAACGGAGCATGCCGCTACATATGCGGCAATGTCGGAACGTAGAGAAGGCCACCAGAACAGACGTGAAACAGCCCATGACAGCTGATTCTTTCCAGGATGCCCTGCGGCCTTGGAGTTATGGTAGGTTCGCAACAACCGAGTGCGCAACTCCTCAGGCACAAAACATCTGCCGTTGGGTCTCCCAGAGGGAGCACCAGATTGAGCCGCCAAAATCTGCTCACCCAGGGGAGAGGTCAGGCTGGTGCGAATGGCGGCCAGGATCTGATTCGGAGGTATGACCGAAGTCGGAATCGACTCCTCCCCGGAAAGCTCGGAGTACTGCCGTGATAAGGCATCCGCTCTGATGTTCTTGGAACCGGGTAGGTAGGAGACCACGTAATTAAAACGTGACAAGAACAGAGCCCATCTGCCCTGACGTGGTGTCAATCTCTTGGCCTCAGAGAGGTAGGTCAGATTCTGTGGTCCGTCAGGATGAGAACCGGAACCACCGAGCCCTCGAGCAAGTGCCTCCATTCTTTAAGGGCCTGCACGATGGCCAATAACTCCCTGTCACCAATCTGATAGTTGCACTCCGCGGAAGACAGTTTCCGGGAGTAAAACCCACAAGGAAGCAGAGGACACTCTGGTGTTCTACGCTGAGACAGAAGGGCGCCTACTCCCGTCTCAGACGCGTCCACCTCGAGGACAAAAGGCAACCCAGGGTTGGGATGCGACAGAATCGGAGCCGACACAAAGGCGGACTTTAGAGCCTCAAAAGCTCGGATGGCCTCGAGCGGCCAGACCTGGGGATTACTGCCCTTCCTGGTCAGATCCGTGAGGGGCTTGGCTAGCATGGAAAAGTCCCTGATGAACTTCCGATAATAATTGGCGAAGCCCAAAAAGCGCTGCAGGGCACGAAGACCACTGGGCTGGGGCCACTGTAAGACAGCCGAAACCTTCTCAGGATCCATGGAGAACCCCTCAGCGGAAATGATGTAACCTAAGAAGGTTACCTGGGATCGGTGAAATTCGCATTTCTCAAGCTTACCGAACAGCTTGTTCTCTTGTAACCGTTGCAACACTCGTCTGACATCCAGAATGTGGGCCTCCATGGATTCAGAATATACCAAGATGTCATCCAAATAGACCACCACACACTGCTGCAACAGGTCACGGAAAACATCGTTGATGAATTCCTGGAAGACTGCGGGCGCATTGCACAACCCAAAGGGCATAACCAAGGATTCATAATGACCGGTCCTGGTGTTAAACGCGGTCTTCCACTCATCGCCCGCCTTGATCCTTACCAGGTTATATGCCGCCCTCAGGTCGAGTTTGGTAAAGACCGTGGCCCCTTTGAGGCGATCGAACAGCTCGGAAATCAAGGGTATCGGGTAAGCGTTCTTGATCGTGATGCGATTGAGACCCCTGTAATCGATGCAAGGCCTCAACTCACCGCCCTTCTTTTTCACAAAGAAAAATCCAGCCCCTGCCGGGGACGAGGATTTGCGAATGTGTCCGCGTGAAAGCGCCTCCCTCACGTACTCCTCCATGGCCTCATTCTCCGCTACCGACAGTGGATAGACTTTGCCACGAGGAGGAACGGCACCAGATTGTAACTCTATGGCACAATCGTATGGGCGGTGCGGAGGTAGGGCAACCGCACGCACCTTATCGAATACATCCCGGTACTCCTCGTATTCAGGAGGCAACAGAGAGTCCGAGGAAGTACACAGCAACTTGACAGGCCCATGGATGCAACTAGCCCCACACTGCGGTGACCACGAGAGGATCTCGGCCGATCTCCAATCGAAAGTCGGATTATGCTTCTGGAGCCAGGGGTACCCCAAGACCACCGAGTAGTGTGGAGACGAAATAACCTGGAGACAGACCGACTCTCTGTGAACGGCACCAATGGCCATCCCCACTGGAAGGGTCTCCTGAGTCACGTGTGGCGGCAGAAGGGGTCTGCCGTCTATCGCCTCAAGAGCCAGTGGGGAACCTCGAGGCTGCAGAGGAATGGAATTGGCGGCAGCGAACACACTATCAATGAACAAACCACCAGCACCAGAGTCCACCAACGCCTGGGTCGTCACCGAACCCCCGACCCAGGAGAGGACAACAGTAATCAGTGGTTTGTCAACACGGGAAACCGGGGACGAGGAGATTCCACCCAAGATCTGCCCCCGACAGGATCTCAGGTGCGAGCGTTTCCCGGATGGTTCGGGCATGCCAACCGAAAATGCCCACCGAGACCACAGTACATGCATCGGCCCCCTCGCGTCTCCGGAGTGCCCTCTCCCCCTCGGACAGGCGAGCAAACCCCAGCTGCATGGGTTCACCCCCAGACAAGTCATCCCCAGGAGGCGTGGGAGGAGAGGGAGGCACGGGTGGGACAGCAAACGTAGGCGCCAATCTGTTAGAAGACCTCCGCAGGCTCTCCTTAAAGGAAGGTCTCTCCCTGAGTCTGGTGTCAATCAAAATCAGGAAAGAAATAAGAGACTCGAGCTCCACTGGTAGGTCCTTAGCTGCAACCTCATCCTTCAAGGCATCCGAGAGACCATGAGAGAAAGCAGCGACCAGAGCCTCATTATTCCAGCCCACCTCTGCTGCCAGGGTACGAAACTCAATGGCGTATTCAGCTACGGATCGTGAACCCTGTCTGATGGACATAAGGAGCTTCGCAGCAGAGGCAGCACGAGCCGGCACATCGAATACCTTCCGAAGAGAAGCAACAAAACCGGAAAACTCGGCAACCACCGGATTGTTGTTCTCCCATAAAGGGCTGGCCCAGGCCAAGGCCTTGTCCGAGAGCAGCGAGATCAAGAAGCCCACCTTTGATCTCTCAGTAGGAAAGGCATATGGCAGCAACTCGAAATAAATGCCCACCTGGTTAAGGAAACCTCGGCACTGAGTTGGCTCTCCCCCAAAGCGCTGTGGAAGGGGGGCAGAACCGGTCATACCCCGAAACACCGCAGGCGCAGCAACAGGTGTCGGGGTAGACTCTGGCGCAACAACCGGAGCGGCAGTAGGAGCGGGCCCAGGAGCGACAACCGACCCATCGGCAACGGAAGCTAAATGAGCCGTGCGTTCAAGCAGGGTTTGCAACGCCACAGCGAACCGACCCAACAGGTGATCCTGCTGATCAAGTCTGGCAACCAGCGTAGGTAGCGAGGATGGCCCTGTACCGTCAGAATTCATGGCTTGGTCCTAATGTCATGGAACCATGAACCAGACGTACAACAAGAGATAAGTGGAAATAAGAAGGCTTTATTGAAAATCAAGCTGTGAGGCAAAAGTCCAAACGGATGGCTAAACCGAAGCAGGGTTTTGCGAAGCCAGAGGTCAGGAACCAGAAGGGTAGTCAGACGAAGCCTGGATCAGGAACCAGCAGGGTAGTCAGACGAAGCCTGGATCAGGAACCAGCAGGGTAGTCAGACGAAGCCAGGATCAGGAACCAGAAGCAGCAGCAGTCTTAGAAGCATGTGAACACAGGAGGACCAAGCAAGGAACTGAAGCCACAGACCTCCTATATATATGAGCTAGGCATCCAGCTCCTCCCAGTGGGAAGGAGAAGCCGCAGGGTGGGAGGCTACAAGAAACCCAGAAACCAAGATGGCCGTCAGCACATGTCAAACGAAGGAGAACAGCAAGAAGGTAAGACCATGACACGTACATGTACAGCACTCTGATCAGGTGAGTGCAGGAGCCAAGTCGCTTGATCAGCAGCAGGAGCCCAGCTGAAAACACTGATGCTGGTGCATTAACCCCATGTATTGCACTGTCAAAAACTGACCGCTGCATTTACAGGGTTTGTGGAGGGGGGGCTTCCTCTCTGACCACCATTGGGTCCCCACGCTGTGGTGACGGGAACCCAATGGATGCTATGGCAGCCCAATGCCTTACCCAGGCATGGGAGCCTGCCAGCTATGGAAGTTTATGAGAGCCAACCCCCAGGCTGGGTCACATAGGCACAGTATCGGTGTATTACACTGACTGGCAATGCATTACGACACAGGATGTATTGTAATGCATTGTAGAGGGGATCAGACCCCTAAAAGTTGAATTCCCATAGTGGGACAACATTAAAAAGTAAAAAACAAGTGGAAAAAAGTATTTTACTTAAAAAAAATAAAGTAAAAAAAACAAAACAAAACAATAGGAAAAAATAGACATATTGGGTATCACCCCATTCATAATGACTGGCTCTATAAAAATGGAAAAAGTGGTAAAACGTAAAAAAAAAAAATATACAAACTTGGTATATCTGTAATCATACTCACCAACAGAATAAATACATATAATGTGTCATTTTTCCTGTGCAGTGTATGCCGCAAACAAAACCCAAAATACAATAGCAGAAATGCTGCATTTCTTTATCCTGCTTCACAAAAAGCAAAATAAAAAGTGATCAAAAAGTTGTATGTACTCCGAAATAGAACCAATGATGATGGCAACTCATCCACACAGAGAAAAACATATGGTTGACAGAGAATAACTGTACTGGTACTCCAGAGACCCCAATCCATCAAAACTTGCACTGCAAAAGCCATATCGTGCTCTTTCCCTACTGACTCTTACGATGTGCCCCTATGGCAGTTTATGACCACATATGAGGTGTTGTCATGTTCAGGAGAAAATGGGTAACAAATTATGAGGTGTTTTTTCTCCTGATACTTCTTCTGAAATTGAAAAATGTGGGGCTAAAGCAACATTTTACTGGAAGAAAATATATTTTTTCACCAAGTGTTTTGAAATTCTGTAAAACGCCTGTGGGGTTAAATTTCTCAGTACATCCTTTACTAATTTCCTTAAGGGGTGTAGTTTCCAAAACATGGTGATTTTTGGGGGGTTTCCACTGTAGGGGTACCTCAGGCACACTGTCAGTGTATTACACTGACTGGCAATGCATTACAATACAGGATGTATTGTAATGCAATGTAGAGGGGATCAGACCCCCAAAAGTTGAAGTCCCATAATAAAAAACAAGTGAAAAAAGTAGTTTACATAATAAAAAAGGTAAAAAAAAAAATATCCAAATTTACTGCTAAAAAGTACAATGTGTCACGAGAAAACATTCTCAGAATTGGTTAGATAAGTAAAGCCATTTCAAAGTTATTATCACATAAAGTGACGCATATCAGATTAGCAAAAATAGGCCTGGGCAGGAAGGTAAAAAATGGCCTGGGGTAGAAGGGGTTAACAATACTTCTTCACAATGTTACAGTCCTGATCAAAAGTTTAAGACCACTTGAAAAATGGCAAAAAATCATATTTAGCATGGCTGGATCTTAGCAAGGTTCCAAGTAGAGCTTCACCATGCAACAAGAAGAAGTGGGAGTGAGACAAAACAATTTTTGAGCATTCAATTTAATGAAAACAACAAATAAACTGAAACAGGCTGTTTTTCAGCTGATCAAAAGTTTAGGACCACATCTCCAAAAAAAAACTAAACCGAAATCCAACTTCCAAATATGAACTCAGTAATGAGTAGCTCCGCCGTTATGGTTGATAACTTCAAAAATTCGTTTTGGCATGCTTGATGCAAGCGTTTCCATGAGGTGAGTGGGAACATTTCTTCAAGTGGTGTAGACGGCCGCACGAAGGCCATCTGCTGTCTGGAACTGTTGTCCATTTTTGTAAACTTCCCTTGCCATCCATCCCCAAAGGTTCTCAATTGGATTTAGATCAGGGGAACACGCAGGCTGGGCCAAAAGAGTGATGTTATTCTCCTGGAAGAAGTCCCTTGTCTGCGGGCATTGTGTACTGTAGCATTGTCCTGTTGAAAAACCCAGTCGTTACCACACAGACGAGGGCCCTCAGTCATGAGGAATGCTCTCTGCAACAGATAGACATAGCCAGCGGCCGTTTGATGCCCCTGCACTTCCTGAAGCTCCATTGTTCCACTGAAGTAAAAAGCACCCCAGACCATTATGGTGCCCCCTCCACTGTGGCGCGTAGAAAACATCTCAGGTGGGATCTGCTTGTCATGCCAGTAACATTGGAAACCATCAGGACCATCAAGGTTAAATTTTTTCTCATCAGAGAATAAAACTTTCTTCCACCTTTGAATGTCCCATGTTTGGTGCTCTCTTGCGAAGTCCAAATGAGCAGTTCTATGGCATTCAAGGAGATGAGATCTTTGAAGAAGTTTTTGTTTTTGAAGCCATTCAGTCTCAGATGCCGTCTGATGGTTATGGGGCTGCAGTCAGCACCGGTAAGGGCCTTAATTTGGGTCGAGGATTGTCCAGTGTCTTGACAGACAGCCAATTGGATCCACCGGCTCAGTGCTGGTGAAATTTTTTTGGGTCTTCCACTTGACTTTTTTGTTCCATAACCCTCAGGATCATTTAAGAAATTCCACCTCAGCAGCAATGGCGCGCTGTGAGAGACCCTGCTTATGCAGTTCAACAACCCGACCACGTTCAAAAAGGGAGAGTTTTTTTTGCCTTTGCCATCACAACGTGTGACTACCTGAAAATGACAATGAATCCACATCTTTGCACAGATTTGGCCTTTTAAAGGCATGTGGTCCTAAATTTTGGATCAGCTGAAAAACAGCCTGTTTCAGTTTAATCGTTATTTTCAATTAATTGAATGCTCAAAAAATGTTTTATCTCACTTTTATTTCCATTGTTGGAACCTTGTTAAGATCCAACAATGAAAATATGATTTTTTGCCATTTTTCAAGTAGTCTTAAACTTTTGATCAGGACTGTATTTACTGTATGTGCTATTTGGTTAGATACATTCATATACAGTACGTGTCATATTACTTTTTATTTTACGCTTAGACAAAAATATTCTTTTACCACAAACGTTGATTAAGTTGACTGATACTGCCCTACTTAACTTTAACCTAGATTTCTAGAACCATTCTATTTTTACACAGGGAATCCTGTAAATTGGAATTTCTATTTCCATCCCTATTTCCAGACATTTGCACTGCCAACCAGTATTACTTGGATGAGGTTTTCATGATGGTGTTTCTCTATTTAACTGAGTATTTGACAAGTATGTGATGCCGTTTGAAGACTCAACCAGCTTCAAATAGCCTGGCAGATTTCATAAATAGGTGTCCATGCCAGTCTGCCCATTCATAAATCAGCTGGTTCCCTTCTGTGCCATATATTGACTAAGTTATTGTCTTTATCTTTCTGGTAATATTAAATCAAAGCAAGCCGTTCAGATGACTTACGCTAAAATCTTGACAGCTAGTAAGTCTTAAATAAAAATTGTTGACTCGTTACTGTTCGATGTGAATATTGCACCAATATGTGAAGTCAAGACCTGCATTTAGTTTAGGTCCTATAAATGGCAAATGTGGAGGTCATAGAATTTGAACATTTGTGAATACTATTGAATTCAAAGGAGAATAATAAATTATATAAACTTAACCCCTTCATGACTGCAATCCGTTTATATACGTGATATTTGCACATGCCCCGTGCAGCTATCACGTCTATAAATGTCAAACCAGCTCTTTAATCCAAGCGCTGCAAAGCGCTTGGATTAAAGCTTCTACCCCGAGCACTGCTGTGCAGACTAACCAATCGGATCACGGCAGTGAAAAAATGCCGGTTTCAGGCTCTGATCTGCGCTCTGCAAATCAGAGCCTGAAATCAGGTAGTGTCTCTGTACGCCTCCAACACCCCCCTGTCCGCGCCTGCCCCTGATGCAGTTCCCCCGCCCCATCCATATTCATGTAGTCTGCCCCTGATGCGGTCCGCCCCTTCCCCGCCCCATACATTCATCCTGCCCCCATTTGGTCCTGCCCCTCAATGTTGGCCATACCCCCCCAACCCCCCCGCCCCCCTTTTCAAGGCTGCCCCCATGCCGTGCGGTCCCCCTGCTGTGTGTGATGGCAGCGGCTCCATTTCTGAGCCGCCGCCATCAGCAGCGAGTGTCAGCTCTATGCTGACACTCTGCTGTAACCCCATAGATGTCGCGGTTGCGGCATCCATGGGGTTAATAGAGGGAGGCGGCTCCCTCTCTCGACCATCGGGGCTGCTGCGCTGCGACTGCAGCGACCGATGGTTGCCATGGCAACCGGACGCTTTGCAAAAGCGTCCAGTGTTGCCACCTACAGGGCATCTAATAGTATTATACTTTGCAATGCAAGAGCATTGCAAAGTATAGTACAGCCATCAGGCCCACTGGATCTTCATGATCCATGAGGGACTTGATAAAAAAAAGAAAGTGAAAATAATAAAAAATTAAAAAAAGAAATAAATAAAAATGTAAATTTAAAAAAAAATTGCCTTTTCCTATAAAAAAATGAAAAAATATAATAAAATACACATATTAGGTGACACCACATCCGTAACGACCGTTTCTATAAATATATCACATGATAGACCCTGTCCGATAAACACCATTAAAAAAACTGTGCCAAAACACCTATTTTTGTCACCTTACATCACAAAAAGTGCAACAGCAAGGGATCAAAAAGGCTTATGACCCCCAAAATAGTGCCAATCAAACCATCACCTCATCCGGTAAAAAATGATACCTTATTTAAGACAATCGCCCAAAAAATAAAAAAAGCTATGGCTCTCAGACTATGGAGACAATAAAACATAATTTTTTTGGTTTCAGAAATGCTATTATTGTGTAAAACTTAAATAAATGAGAAAAAGTATACATATTAGGTATTGCCACGTCCGTAACGATCTGCTCTATAAAACATGACCTAACTCCTCAGATGAACGCTGTAAAAATAAATAAATGAAAACTGTTCCAAAACAGCTAATTTTTTGGTCACCCCATAAAGTGTAATAATGAATGATCAAAAAACCTATGTACCCAAAAATGGTACCAATTAAAACCTCAACACATTCTGCAAAACACGAGCCCCTGCACAAGACGATTGGCAGAAAAATAAAAAAACATATGGCGTTCAGAAAACCAATCCAGCAAAATCTGCCTTCCAAAAAACGTATGGCATTCCTTTCCTTCTGCACCCTGCCGTGTGCCTGTACAGCAGTTTACGACCACATGTGGGGTGTTTCTGTAAACCGCGGAATCAGGGTAATAAATATTGAGTTTTGTTTGGCTGTTAACCCTCAATGTTTTTTAAGAAAAATAAGTAATAAAATGGAAAATCTGCCCAAAAAGTGAAATTTTGAAATTTCATCTCCATTTTCCTTTAATTCTTGTGGAACGCCTAATGGGTTCACAAAGTTTGTAAAATCAGTTTTGAGGGGTGTAGTTTGTACAATGGGGTCATTTATGGGGGTATCCACTATGTAGGCCCCAAAAAGTGACTTCAGACCTGAACTGGTCCTTTAAAAAGTGGGTTTTGGAAATTTTCTTTAAAATTTTAAGAATTCTTCTAAGCCTTCTAACGTCCTAAAAAAATAAAATTTCATTTCCAAAATGATGCCAACATACAGTAGACATATGGTGAATGTTAAGTAATTCATATTTTATTAGGTATCACTTTCTGTTTTAGAAGCAGAGAAATTAGAAATTTGGAAAATTGTGAATTTTTCAAGATTTTCGGTACATTTTGGATTTTTTCATAAAATAAAGGTGAAATATATTGACTCAAATTTATGAGTATCATGAAGTGCAAAGTGTCACGAGAAAACAATCTCAGAATGGCTTGCATAAGTAAAAGTGTTCCAAAGTTATTACCACATAAAGTGACGCATGTCAGATTTGTAAATTTTGACCTGGACACTAGGGCATCAATGAGCCTTGGTCATGAAAGGGTTAAGTCTAAAAGCTCATTCCCATCTATGTTTTCACTCTGCGGCACAATACAAATGTGTGGTTGCTATCATTGTTTGACATTTTTTTATTTAGTATCCATGAACCCTAAATAGTTTACTCCGACTTAGGCTACATGCGCACGACGGTATGTGTGTTGCGGTCTGCAAATTGCGGATCCGCGAAAAAAACTGATGATATCCGTATGCCATCCGTTTTAGTTTTTTTTGCGGATCCATTCTAACAATGCCTAAAACGGACAAGAATAGGACATGTTTTATTTTTTTTACGGGGCTACGGAACGGACATACTGATGCGGACAGCACATGGTGTGCTGTCCGCATTTTTTGCGGACCCATTGAAATGAATGGGTCTGCATCCTATCCGCAAAAAAAACTGAACGGACACGGAAACAAACAACATTCGTGTGCATGTAGCCTTAATTACAGAATTTCTATATAACATAATATGAATAGTACCTCAAAATAAGGCCTCATTCACATGACTGCATTTTTGTTTATTTCAATTTGCACACTGCGTGCTGTCCGCATCCATATGTCCGTGCCACAGTTGCGCAAAAAATAAATAAAAAAATAGAATGTCCTATACTTGTCCATTTTAAGTTAAAAAGAAAATGGCAGCATGTATGTGGCCAGAGTATTCATGTTTTGCGGATCCATGGTCATGTGCATGAGGCTTAAAGAGTTACTATACTTTCACACAATTTTATTTAAGGGATTTCTGTCACCAGAATTAACCCTATTAAACTAGCTGACATTAGCAATGTGCTAATGTCAGCTGAACCTAACTAGCCTATTCCTACTTTTATTTATGCCCCCGTTACTCCAGAAATATAATTTTTATAATATGCTAATTAGTCTTTAAGAGTGGGGGGCATTGCCCCTGCTCCTAGAGACTCCATTCTCCCACCTCTGGCCACGCCCTGCTACACTAGATTGACAGGGCCAGGCAGCGTTGGTCTCCTACTGCCGGCCCTGTCTGCCATGTAAATATCGTGCCTGCGCTGTCCCGTTCAGTATTCGGCACAGGCGCAGTGAGTCAAGGGCGCTCGCCGGCTGCCTCACTGCTCCTGAGCCGAATACTGAACGGCAAGAGATTTCCCCAGCGCAAGGTGAAGGTTGCCTGGCCCTGTCAATCTAGTGTAGCAGGGCATGGCCAAAGGTGGGAGAACGGAGCCTCTAGGAGCAGGGTCAAGGCCCCCCTGTTAACCCTTGCTGTGCTACAGGAAAAAATGGATTACGATGGAAAATCTGCACACAAAAAAATTACATTTTTAAATTTTACGGTAATGAAAAGAGTAGGATAGGCACTCCTCCTTCTAGTTTGTATGTAGGACCAAAAAACTTTATTCATACAAAAACATATAAAATTAAAAATGGAAGTCACAAATAAAAATAAATAACGTAAAAATTTGCGTGAGGTGAGTCACCTCAAAAATACATAGTAAATAATTAAAAAGTTTTATACATAGATCTACCCATCTGATAATAGGTGGGAGAGGTTCAGATACGTTGGTCCGGACCTAACGTATCTATGGAAGTTTTGCTCTAGAGCGAATCTGCTCTGGTTTGATCCCACAGATTGAAGGAGAGAGCAGAGTACTGCGGTAGAGAAACAAACCCACCTGGGAAGCAATAGGAGGAGGAGGAGGAGGGGAGAACACTAAGTCCGGCGCGGAAATAGCCTCCGTGGAGAGAAGACCGCTTTGTGATTAGGCTGAAGCAGGAGGGGTAAGTGCACAGCCCCATATACCTCCGTGCTGCAAGTCAACCACTTGAAATCAAGTAAGTCAAATATACAGTTGCAAGAAAAAGTATGTGAACCCTTTGGAATTATATGGATTTCTGCACAAATTGGTCATAAAATGTGATCTGATCTTCATCTAAGTCACAACAATAGAAAATCACAGTCTGCTAACCCTGCTTTCACACCTGAGCGTTTCCCAAACGCGCTTCAGACGCGCGTTTTTGACGCGCGTTTCTGACGCACGTTTTTTGTAATAGTAAACGCGCGTTTGACGCGCGTTTGTGTCATTGACTGCAGTGTCCTATGGCCACAAACGCGCGTCAAAACGCCCCAAAGAAGCTCAAGTACTTGTTTGAGCGTCGGGCGTTTTACAGCGCGATCGTACGCGCTGTAAAACGCCCAGGTGAGAACCATTCCCATAGAGAAGCATTGCTTTTCATGTGTTGAGCGTTTTACAGCGCGTTTGAACGCGCTGTAAAACGCTCAGGTGTGAACTTAGGGTTAAACTAATAACAGAGTATAATGGAAACCGGCACTCTACATCTGGTGTTAACGCTTAAAGAGCAATGTACACAGGTAGGGTGGTAAAAATACATATTTATTTTTAATCTATGTCAATAATATAGGGGAGGGTTGATTAAAGGGGTAATAGTAATAAATAATAATAATAATAAGAGAAAAGATAAAAATTGAAGAAAGGTAAAAAAAATTGAAAATAAAAATTGCAAATTGCAGCGGTGGGGGTGCACAATGGCAAACTGCAGAGATGGTGGATGCGAAAATGGAACAATACCGTGGTCGTCTGATGGTGATTTCCACCTTCAGTTAGTTCAATAGTTCATTGGCACCCTGGTGGGTGAGTGTCCATTATGAGCAGTTCGCAATAGAAAATGTCTATAAAATATATAAAACATTGTAGAGGTAAAAATGGAGTGTTTCCCTGTTCAGGGATTGCTGGCCGGACACTGTTGTTGGTCACAATAAAAAGATAAAAAGATAACAAAAAAGAAAGGGGTAATATACCAGTCGGGTGCTGCAGGTCATGCCACAGCATCTCAATCGGGTTGAGGTCAGGACTCTGACTGGGCCAGTCCAGAAGGCATATTTTCTTCTTTTTAAGCCATTCTGTTGTTGATTTACTTCTATGCTTTGGGTCGTTGTCCTGTTGCAACACCCATCTTCTGTTCAGCTTTAGCTGGTGGACAGATGGCCCTAAGTTCTCCTGCTAAATGTCTTGATAAACTTGGGAATTCATTTTTCCTTTGATGATAGCAATCCGTCCAAGCCCTGACGCAGCAAAGCAGCCCCAAACCATGATACCCCCACCACCATACATCACAGTTGGGATGAGGTTTTTAATTTGGTGTGTTGTGCCTCTTTTTCTCCACACATAGTGTTGTGTGTTTCTTCCAAACAACTTAACTTTGGTTTCATCTGTCCGCAGAATATTTTGCCAGTACTGCTGTGGAACATCCAGGTGCTCTTGTGCAAACTGTAAACGTGCAGCAATGTTTTTTTTGGACAGCAGTGGCTTCCTCTGTGGTATCCTCCATTGAAATCCATTCTTGTTTAGTGTTTTATGTATCGTAGATTCGCTAACAGGGATGTTAGCATATGCCAGAAGCTTTTGTAAGTCTTTAGCTGACACTCTAGGATTCTTCTTCGCCTCATTGAGCAGTCTGCGCTGTACTCTTGCAGTCATCTTTACAGGACGGCCACTCTTAGGCCCCTTTCACACGGGCGAGTTTTCCGTGCGGGTGCGATGCGTGCGGTGAACGCATTGCACCCGCACTGAATCCTGACCCATTCATTTCTATGGGGCTGTGCACACGAGCGGTGATTTTCACGCATCACTTGTGCGTTGCGTGAAAATCGCAGCATGCTCCTCTTTGTGCGTTTTTCACGTAACGCAGGCCCTATAGAAATGAATGGGGTTGCGTGAAAATCGCATGCATCCGCAAGCAAGTGCGGATGCGGTGCGATTTTCACGCATGGGTTCTAGGTGACAATCTATTCACTGTATTATTTCCCTTATAACATGGTTATAAGGGAAAATAATAGCATTCTGACTACAGAATGCTTAGTATAATAGTGCTGGAAGGGTTAAAAATAATAAAAAAGTTAACTCACCTTCTCCTCTTGTTAGCGTAGATCCCGGTCTGTTCTTTAGCTGTGGACTGAATGACCTGAGGTGACGTCAGATCACATGCTCCAATCACATGGTCCATCACCGTGGTGATGGAGCATGTGATCTGACGTCATCAAAGGTCCTTTAGCCACAGCTAAAGAACAGACCGGGATCTACGCTAACAAGAGGAGAAGGTGAGTTAACTTTTTTATTATTTTTAACCCTTCCAGCACTATTATACTATGCATTCTGTAGTCAGAATGCTATTATTTTCCCTTATAACCATGTTATAAGGGAAAATAATACAATCTACAGAACATCAATCCCAAGCCCGAACTTCTGTGAAGAAGTTCGGGTCTGGGTACCAAACATGCGCGACTTTTCTCACGCGAGTGCAAAACGCATGACAATGTTTTGCACTCGCGCGGAAAAATCGTGCATTTTCCCGCAACGCACCCGCCTCTTATCCGGGCAAAAAACATGACGCCCGTGTGAAAGAGGCCTTAGGGAGAGCAGCTACAGTGCTGAACTTTCTCAATTTATAGACAATTTGTCTTACCGTGGACTGATGAACAGCAAAGCTTTTGGAGATACTTTTATAACCCTTTCCAGCTTTATGCAAGTCAACAATTCTTAATCGTAGGTCTTCTGAGAGCTCTTTTGTGCGAGGCATCATTCACATCAGGCAATGCTTCTTGTGAAAAGCAAACCCAGAACTGGTGTGTGTTTTTGATAGGTCAGGGCAGCTGTAACCAACACCTGCAATCTCATCTCATTGATTGGACTCCAGTTGGCTGACACCTCACTCCAATTAGCTCTTGGAGATGTCATTAGTCTAGGGGTTCACATACTTTTTCCACCTACACTGTGAATGTTTACATGGTGTGTTCAATAAAAACATGGTAACATTTTATTCTTTGTGTGTTATTAGTTTAAGCAGACTGTAATTGTCTATTGTGACTTAGATGAAGATCAGATCACATTTTATGACCAATTTGTGCAGAAATCCATATCATTCCAAAGGGTTCACATACTTTTTCTTGCAACTGTACATGGTAAGACGCCGATACTAACTGTTTACTGCACGTGGCAAGATGCCAGTACAATCTAATTGCTGGAAATTATTGATACTTACCTACCAGATATAGTGGAGTTCTCCATGGGACATTGAATAACATCTGCTGTATATACATTTGTTTTTATATTTATTTTTAAGCATTTTTTAAGAGCTGTGGACTGAACCCTATTTTAGCATTTTTTGTGCAATTATGGATATAAAGTGAGAATCATATACATAAATTGATAATTAAATATACCTTTGCGCGATAATAATCATGAGAAAATTGGACTAGTAATTGGACTGAATATAATCAACTATATATTGTGAAGCTCCCGTTTTATTACACAATTATACATCCTCATGCAATCATTTTTTAAATTGAATTATACGGATTGATGAATTACTCTTTTTTATCATGTTTTTATGAATTATATTGGGTAAAAATATTTAGTGAGACAGAAATTTGGGAACCCCAATATATGTAAGATTTTAAATTATTTACTATGTATTTTTGAGGTGACTCACGCTAGTTTTAATGTTATTTATTTTTATTTGTGACTTCCATTTTTTATTTTATATGTTTTTGTATAAATAAAGTTTTATGGTCCTACATACAAACCATAAAGAGGAGTGCCTATCCTACTTTATTACCTCACATATACTATGTACTGGGACTGGTTGGCCCAGTAAATAGCGTACCCCCATTTTTCATTTTGTCTCTGTGTAAACCCCTGAATACAATATACTGTATATTTTTAAATTTCAGTTTTTAAAATGGGGTCATTTTGGTGGTTTCTATTATTTCAGCCCCTAAAGTGACTTTATAACTTAATTGGTCCTTAGCTTTTTAAGGTCTTACAAATGGCCTTGGTCATTAAGGCCAAAATTGTCTGCAGAGGCAAAGGGTTAATGTTAATTTCTTTGGGATGAATGCAACTAAAACATTTTTCTAGTGAGGAGAAACCTGAACTATAAAACCTCATGATCATGAGCATAGATATAAATCAGGAACCACAGATATACTGTATTTACAGCATTGTAGGATGGCGTAGACTGGTACCTAAGGTTCTCTTGTTTCAAGAGGCCTAAAATATGTACATTTTCATGCAGATGTTTTCCGCTGAACAAAAAAGAACAGGAAAGCTCAGATATGTCGGTGTACACAGGAATGCTTATTTGTATGCATGCCTTTAAGATGAGTAGTCCATTAAATATCTTATTATTTGGAACATGGGTTAGAAATATAGATATGAAAGTGCTCAGTACTGCTCTAATGGAGAAGACTTCAGTACATTAAAGTGCTCAGTGGACAAATCTTAATAGAAAATATAGTCGGAAAAGAGAGTTAAGAGCTAATTTTCAGCGTACCCCAATGTCAAATAAATCATGTACTGGTTTGTCAGTTGTAAAATATTAGGAAGTATGTCAGCGGCCGTGGTGGAGACATAATTAATGCTTACGGTTTCCTCACAAAACAGATCTGTATATGTCAGCAGTCGTTTTTTGCCTAATTGCACTATCCTTGTCAGCACTTCCCTTCCTCAAGCAGCGTGTTACTCCCTTCTGGAATGTCACACTTCTTCACTCACTTGCTCCACTCCACTTTTGATGATAATGAATGTGATATGGTCACTAATAAGTGTAACCTCCCATTAAAGGAAGGAATAGTAATGTTGCACTGCAGCATTTATAGTAGCTGGTGTGAAAGGTTAAATGTCATTTAATACTTGATGTTTAATGATTACAATAGTTCATACCTTTAATAAGCAGAAAACATAATTTTCAGGGGCTTAAAGAGGACCTGTAACCTCTCCTGACATGCCTGTTCTAGACCCCCACACATATGTCCGGCAATCCAGCTCAGTTCTCCTCCGGCATGAAGCAGAAAACGCGTGAGAGGAACTGAGCCGGAACTAATCCCTTAGCCTTCTATGGGATCATGTACATCTGGCGCATCAATTGAATGCTGGATGTGAAATGGCTTTGGACAAAAAAAGTTCCATGCTCAGTTTTTCTGTCCTGCGCTATGGGTATAGCCACATGGGGAAGCAGTGCTGTAGTTGGTTTGCGGCCGGACAGCCAATTAGCCGGCAGCTTCCTTTCATTTAAAGGGGTTGGCCACTTACTGGTTACTGTTGACCAATGTGTTTGTAGGATGATTATATGACACTTACTAATATAGACTTTGTTGAAATTCTGAACCTTATGCTATATTGTATGAGGTATGCCCCCTTGTTTACCATGTCTTCTCTGCTGTCCACACAGAGGTCCTGTTGATCTTGTCCATAAGATGGCCGCTAATGGAGGGTCATGTGACCAGGTAAATCACCTCCATGCAATGTCTTCTCCATTCAAACACACTGCACCTGCCCTCCGTACTTGTTCTGTTGGAAGTTTAGTGTAGGTGAAGTGTATTTGAATGGAGGAGGCATTGCACGGAGGTGATTTCCATGGTCACATGGCCCTCCATTAGCAGCCATTTTATGGACAGGATCTCTGTGTGGATAACTGAAAAGACTGTAAATAAGAGGGCATACCTCATAAAATACAGAAAATGTAATAAAATGCAAGTGTGATATAATCATCTCACAAACACATTGCACCTCAATAAATTAGAATACCACAGAAAACTATTTTTTTCCCAATAATTCAATAGAAAAAGTGAAACTCATATAATATAGATTTGTTACACACAGTGTGATTTATTTCAACAAATTATTTATTTATTTTTTACTGTTGATGATTATGTCTTACAGCTAATGAAAACCTAAAAGTAGGTATCTCAGAAAATTTTAATATTCTGAAAAAGTTCAATATTGTAGGGTGTCACACTCTAAGCAGCTAATCAACTCAAAGCACTTGCAAAGGTTTCCTAAGCCTTTAAAGGGTCCCTCAGTCTGGTTCAGTAGGCTACGCAATCATGGGGAAGACTGCTGAGCTGACAGTTGTCCAGAAGACAGTCATTAACACCCTCTACAAGGAAGGTAAAACCACAAAAGTGTGATAGAAAAAGGTGCACAAGCAACAGGGATAACCACAGCCTTGAGTGGATTGTCAAGAAAAGGCCATCTGGGGGAGAGTCACAATGAGTGGACTGCTCCTCAGACAGGTAGCAGCAGCAAAGCCTCTGTTCTTGTGCAGCTACTCAGAGCGATGGTGCAGGAGTGACACTGACCAGGCCAGGTGAGATGTCTGGTCCTGTCAATCAAGGGACAAAGGGAGCCCCTTACTGCTCAGATTTTTGAATGAATTTGATTCATATGAATAAATTTGCTCATCTCTATTTAGGATCAATTTGATAATTTCTAGTTATTATAGACAGCACCACAGCAAATAAACTGGTTTGAAAATGCACTGCCTTGTGGTATCTGAAAAATCAGATCATCATATAGCATATGACAATCTCTTTCTAACAAAGCTAGAACCTGCCCTGATCTCTCCATTCATTGCTCTGCTAGATTTATATCAAGCGGGCAGTTCAAAGAGAGTGTCCTTTCTGCTGCAACACAGTAGGTGTGTCTTTTCTGCTGGAGCTCTTTTCCTATCACAGCTCAGGAGGCAGTTGAAGGATGGAACTGAGCATGTGCGGCCTTCCCAGTGAGCAGGTCAAAGAAATAAGAAAAAGAACAAACAGTAGGTGGCGCTATACAGATAGATTTTATTGAATAACTCAGTGGCTATACAAAGTTTGTAATTAGATGCAATTACAAAAGTAATCAGATCCAGGTGCTGGTTTGAAAATTGTAGACTTTATTTTTTTCTGGGACAACCCTTTTAACAATCATTAACACACATGTAAATATACTCTCAGCAGTCCTTAGCTGTTCTGCAGATAAATAGTGCTGCTCCTGGTCAATGTCCAAGCAGTAGTGACCCAGGCTCTGCCTTTAATCTATAATCCAGCTGAACTTTTGCTCCCCAGGTCTTTCAGGATATACGGTTGTTGAAACAAGCTGAAGAGACAGCAATTCAGCAAAAACATCAGTGAAATAAACCTTTCACCTTTAATCATGACAAGCCTCAGTCCTTATGGACATAGCAGAGCTTTATGCACAATTTGCCTGTACAGAGGCAGATGGCGCCTTTGATGCAATGTACTGTGAAGTCGTAAGCTCTCTGTCTGCTGATGTCTGATGCTGCATTACAAGGATTTGGGGGGGGGGGGGGGGATTTATCAAAACTGGTGCAAAGGAAAAATGGCTTAGTTGCCCATATCAACCAATTAGATTCCAGCTTTCATTCTCCATAGCTGCTTTGGAAAATGAAAGAATCAATCTGATTGATGGCGTCTCCATAATATTGCACACATGTATCTCATGCACAGAACTCTATGGCAGTAAAATATGGGCTCAGTGTCAGACTGGGGTGCCTTGGGCCCACCTGAAAAATTTATTTTGGGGGCCCACAGTATGGATACATTCAAATATTACCTGCTCACACTGCAGCAAAATGCTACCAGATGATTGAATATGGGGTTCCCTGCAGTAACTTTGAGAGGGTAGGTCCTGGGGAGAAGAGGACACTGGTAGCTTTCCTCTATACCTAGAAGTCATCTTAGTTCTGATAATAATAAATTGGGGAGTTTCTTTAATAATCTTTAAGTTTTTATGAACATAGGCCGGTTAAGGTCCTGTACATAGAATATATGTATGTAGTGCAGTAAGTCTACTGTGTTATGTGTCACTTGAGCAGGGGGTGCGAGACTAGGGGCCCACATTGCTCAGGGGCCCACCGGGGGATTCACCTGTACCCCTGTGGGCCAGTCCGAGCCTGTGCCATAGTATTGGATGGGTTGGGCTATATATGTAAGTATATATGTGTTTTTTTTTGTTTTTATCTAGTTTTAAAAAAGGGCATGCCATAGCAGTGTCAGACTGGGGTGCCTAGGGCCCACCGTACAGATGCATTCAGATATTACCTGCTCACACTGCAGCAACATGCTACCAGATGATTGAATATGGGGGTCCCTGCAGCAGCTTTGAGAAGGTAGGTCCTGGGGAGAAGAGGATACTGGTAGCTTTCCTCTATACTCATAAATTGGGGAGTTTCTTTAATAATCTATCAAGTTTTTTATATGAACATAGGCCGGTTGAGGTGTTGTATATTGAATATATGTATATAGTGCAGTAAGTCTACTGTGTTATGTGTCACTTGTGCAGGGGTGGGAGACTAGAGGCCCACCATGCTCAGGGGCCCATCCACTTGTACCCCTGTGGGCCAGTCCGAACCTGGATGGGCCTGTAATACTTTCTATACCACTACATATGAGCACGTAAACTAACGCTCAAACATTTTGATTCAAATGCAACTATACAATTTGCATTATCTAAGAAATGAGCCTCTGCTTACACAATCTAAAACTATCACTTTTGTAATCTGTAGCAAGAAAATGCTTTGATCTTGTCATTGTTTGGCGATAGGCAAAGCATTTTCCTCCTACTATCTGAGCAATGTAGAGCTGACAATGTGGAGACCTCCAAAGAATTCTAGGAATTCAAATTATGAGGAAACATGAGCAATAAGCTGACATTAACACATTAAAGAATTACACCATCCGTAGAAATGAATCTATGCATACTATTTTATTTCTCAAGCAGTATAATCACACTAGACATTTCACAGTGAGCTCTTTTAAGTAGGCCTCTACTATAATATTAGGGACTGTATATTAATCAACATATTAGGCAGTGATCAATGCCATTGCAACATACTGTAGCACTTAAAGGGGTTGTCCCATGAATAATATTCTACAGTTTTCAAACCAACATTGCATGTAATTAATGTATTATATCTACTGAGTTATTCATTGAAATCTATCTGTATAGCGCCACCTGCTGTTTGCTCATTTTGTAATTTCTCTGTCCTGCTCACTGAGGTGGATGCACATGCTCAGTTCTATCCTTCAACTGCCACCAGCTGCAGCAGACAGGACATGACCTCTGAAAAAGGACACGTCCCCTAACCTGCCAGCTTGAAATAAATCTAGCAGAACAATTATAGCTGTGAATGGAGAGATCTCTGGATCCATGCGAGTTAGAGGGCTGTCTCAAGCTTCTTAGAAAGAGGTAGTCATGTATAATAAATTATATAATGGGATAACTCTTTTAAAGGAGGAGCAGTGCAGCCTACAGGGGTGTCGCTAGGTCAAAACATCCAGGGCTTGGACCCCAGATGTATTAACCCAGTCTCTGAATGTTGTAGCCGTGAGCGATACAACGTTATCACCATGCTTAGGCTGGTAATACAGTTGAATTACTGCACCAGGACCCTTGTTTAGGCCAAATGCCATTATGTCTGATGCCTATGAAAAAGTAAGATGGCGCAATAAGTCACAGTGCAATCACCCCCTGGCGCCCAGGAGCCAGCAACTCAGACTCCAGGCAATAAGAGGCCTGTAGCCTGCATCATGGATGGTGGCAGAGAGTAAGGTACGTATTATGTTTTGTTTTTCTAACTGACATTGGGGAAGATGGTAGTTGGGGCACTATGTGGGGGAACATTATAACTGCAATGGGCAGTATAAGTGTTGTAAGGGGCATTATACCTACTGGGGCACTATGTAGGGGGCACATTATGTCTGCATTATAAGTGCTGGGGCATTATATCTACTGGTGGTACAATAAGTGCTAGGGAAAATACAGTGTGGTACTATAGGTGCACTATAATACTTTTGTCATGCTAGTGTATCTCAATAATTTAGAATATCATCGAAAAGTTAATTTACTTCAGTAATTCAATTCAAAAAGTGAAACTCATATATTATATACGGTACATTCATTACACACTGAGTGATCTATTTCAAGCATTTATTTATTTTAATGTTGATGATTATGGCTTACAGCTAATGAAAACCCAAAAGTCAGTATCTCTTTATATTATTAGAATATTCTGATAAAAAAGTAGAATATATACTCACTCTATAGTGTCACACTCTAATCAGCACAAGACACTTACAAAGTTTCCTAAGCCATTAAATGATCCTTTAGTCTGGTTCAGTAGGCCCTACAATTATGGGGAAGACTTCTGACTTCACAGTTGCCCAGAAGACATTCAGTGACACCTTCCATAAGGAGGGTTAGCCGCAAACGTCATTGCTAAAGAAGCTGGCTGTTCATAGAGCGCTATATCCAAACCTATAAGGCTACTTTCACACTTGCGTTCGGTTGTCCGCTTGAAGGATCCGTTTGAAGGCTCTTCCAAGCGGCCACGAACGGATCCATACGGCCCCAATGCATTCTGAATGGATGCGGATCCGCTCAGAATGCATCAGTCTGGCAGCGTTTGGCCTCCGTTCCGCTCAGCAGGCGGACACCCGAACGCAGCTTGCAGCGTTTTGGTGTCCGCCTGGCCGTGCGGAGGCGTACGGATCCGTTCATAGTTACAATGGAAGTCAATGGGGACGGATCCGTCTGTCATGGCTCCGCTTTGACACGGATCCGTTCGAAAACGTTCATGTTTCTGCGCATGCCCAGTAACTTCCTGTCCCTCCCCTCATCGTCGGCCATTTTGGATAATCGACTTGCTGAGACTGGTAAGTGTATGAAGTTTTGTCTGTTTGTCTATCTCTCTTTTTTTACTATCTATCCATCTATCTATCTATCTCTCTCTCTATTTCTAGGGTGGGGGGGCTGCTGGCACTTGGGAAGGGGTGTGTGTGTCTGGAACAATGGGAGCCGCTGGCACTGGTGGTGTGGGCTGCCTTTATGGGGGGGCTTCTGGCACCGGGGGGGAGGGCGCGTGTGGCTGGAACTGTGGTTGCTGCTGGCACTGCGGGGGTGTTTGTGGCTGGAACTGTGCGGTTTGCTGGCACTGCGGGGGTGTTTGTGGCTGGAACTGTGCGGTTTGCTGGCACTGCGGGGGTGTTTGTGGCTGGAACTGTGCGGTTTGCTGGCACTGCGGGGGTGTTTGTGGCTAGAACTTTGTTTGCTGCTGGCACTGCGGGGGTGTTTGTGGCTGGAACTGTGCGGTTTGCTGGCATTGCAGGGGTGTTTGTGGCTGGAACTGTGCGGTGCTTCTGGATGGAACTGCAGGGTTTTTTGTGGCTGGAACTGTGCGGTGCTTCTGGCAGTGCGGGGGTGTTTGTGGCTGGAACTGTGGGGGCTGCTGGCATTGGGGGGGCTCTGGGCACTGTGGGAGAGTTGTTTGGAACTGGGAGCCTGATGTCATTGTGGGGGGCTGCTGGCACTATGCGGGGCTGCTGTCTCTCGGGGTGTTTATGTAACTTGGGGGGATTATGGCTTCTGTCGGATTAATTTTTTTAATTATTTTATTATTAGGGTCGTTCCAAAAACGAAAAAGAAAAAAGAAAGACATCTGCAGTGGGGAAGCCCATATCCAAATTTTAAAAAGTAAGTATTAAAAAAAACTAAAAAAATGTTGATATATGAGGAAATAGTGCTCTACAAGTTCCTTTAACGTTATCTGCATTTTGTCTGGTATTCTGTTGCGTACAGATGTCATCAAAGAAGATAGACTGGCGTAACCCACCCAGAAGGCGCCGCCATATCCAGTGGCCCGTAAGTATAAAATCAACACTTGGACTTTTTACTGTTTGTTTCGTTGCATTAATCAGTATGTGCTCTTATTATAGATTTCTTCATCATCTTCAACGGAGGGCTCTCCAGAAGTGGCTGCCGGGGCCAGCTCACCAGCGTCCAGGGGAGGTGGACCAAGCCCGGACCGGGGCTGTCAAGAAGTAAGTATATATATATATATATATATATATATATATAGATTTCTTAAAAATTGGTTAAAGTACGGTCTTCTAAAAAATTTTTTATTTGTATTAGCAATCTGCACCTAGAGCCGCCAGCGAGGATCCCCCAGTCGCCTCCAGAGTCCGCGGGAAAGATCGTGGCGGTCGTAGACGTGTAAGTATTGAATTTAGTAGTTTTAATTAGCATTTTGTATTAGGATTTACATTAAATTTTGTATTTCCTTTTTTTTCAGGGTTCCCTAGGCTCCACCAGGGAGGATGAGGAGTTCGGGTTTCCGAGCATCGATAACCTGCTCCTCATCCGACTGGTGGAGGCGCGTCCAGCGTTATGGGACCACGCCGACCGCCACCACGCCGATTATCGCCTTACCCAGCGGCTCTGGAGGGACATCTCTGCAGAAGTTTTAGAGACCTGGGGGGATCTAGATGCGGCGGCTCAGGAGAAATATGGTAAGTAAAACAATATGCATTTTAATAAATTAAAATATTCTTGTTTTCCTTTCATCATGCTGATTTTAGTTTTTATTGTTTTTTTCCATAGTCAAACTGGTTATAACGCGTTGGCGATCTATCCGGGACCGCTTCAGGAGGGATTATAACAAGGAGGGTCAGGCCCCGGGTGGCTCCGGAGGAACCTCAGGGGCCACATACATCCATACGGCGGCCCTGGGGTTCCTACGAAAGGCTATGGCACCAAAAAGGTAAATATTTATATCAACTGTTTAAAAAATTAATTGTAAAGGGGCTGTCCGAGACAGGGTAGCGTTTGGCTCCCCTGTTTTGGACAGCCCCCCACAGTCAGATGGACCACTGTTCTCTCCGTCTGAGTGTAAGGGGCTGTCTGAGACAGCAGAGCGTTTGGCTCCCCTGTTTTGGACAGCCCCCCACAGTCAGATGGACAACTGTTCTCTCCGTCTGAGTGTAAGGGGCTGTCTGAGACAGGGTAGCGTTTGGCTCCCCTGTTTTGGACAGCCCCCCACAGTCAGATGGACCACTGTTCTCTCCGTCTGAGTGTAAGGGGCTGTCCGAGACAGGGTAGCGTTTGGCTCCCCTGTTTTGGACAGCCCCCCACAGTCAGATGGACCACTGTTCTCTCCGTGTGAGTGTAAGGGGCTGTCTGAGACAGCAGAGCGTTTGGCTCCCCTGTTTTGGACAGCCCCCCACAGTCAGATGGACAACTGTTCTCTCCGTCTGAGTGTAAGGGGCTGTCTGAGACAGGGTAGCGTTTGGCTCCCCTGTTTTGGACAGCCCCCCACAGTCAGATGGACCACTGTTCTCTCCGTCTGAGTGTAAGGGGCTGTCCGAGACAGGGTAGCGTTTGGCTCCCCTGTTTTGGACAGCCCCCCACAGTCAGATGGACCACTGTTCTCTCCATCTGAGTGTAAGGGGCTGTCTGAGACAGCAGAGCGTTTGGCTCCTCTGTTTTGGACAGCCCCCCACAGTCAGATGGACAACTGTTCTCTCCGTCTGAGTGTAAGGGGCTGTCTGAGACAGTGGAGCGTTTGGCTCCCCTGTTTTGGACAGCCCCCCACAGTCAGATGGACCACTGTTCTCTCCGTCTGAGTGTAAGGGGCTGTCTGAGACAGCAGAGCGTTTGGCTCCCCTGTTTTGGACAGCCCCCCACAGTCAGATGGACCACTGTTCTCTCCGTCTGAGTGTAAGGGGCTGTCTGAGACAGTGGAGCGTTTGGACAGCCCCCTATGCTATACGGTAGACATAGCATAGAACATGGATGTTTTATTTAAAGAACAATTCCTAACTTTCCTTTTTTTTTTCCTACAGAAGTGCCAGCAGCACTCGGGAGCCTGACCAACCTCCTGAGGCGGAACCAGTACAGATCGCCAGCGCCAGCCCTCCTGTCCCTGATGCATCGGCTCAGGATAATCCGGGTCCCCTACCGGGTCCCTCCGCTCAACAGAGGCTCTTAGGTTTCCGTCAAAATTTAAGAGCCCTGGTGAGCGGGCAGAGATCTGGTAGGCCAAGTCGAGCCGATTATGCGAACCTTGTAGAGGTCGTTTCCGACGCTCTAGAAGGTTTTGCCCGACATCAAATGGAGTTTGGTGCTGACTTGATTCGCCGCTGGGAAGGGGCGGAGTCGGCGCATCAACGCAGCCCAAACTACCATTATGGGCTAAACATGATCGGTTTGATGGACTCAATGACGCCCGAGCAATTACATCAGTTTAAAATCATGGTAGAGAACGGGTCATGGGAAATCATGCACCGCCCCCAACCCCCACCCCCACCCCCATCCCACACCTACCCCCCATCCCACACCTACCCCCCATCCCACAGCAGTGGCCAGTACCGCCAACCTTTCCCTTCCCACCCCCCCGAGCATGTGTTTCCTTCATCTTCTTTTTCTTCTCCTGCCCCTTTTCCTCCTACTTCTTTTCAAACTCCCTCCACCTCTACACATGCTCGGGTCCCCTCCTCCTCCTCAGACCCTTCCTTTCTCCACACCCCTCAATTACGCCCTGCATCCTTTCCTATGGCCCGGAGTTTAACCTCAGTGGCTCGCCAGGACAGGGGGGCTACCATTGCCAGCCCCAGCGCAAGTCCACGACAGTCCACCTCCCCTGCAAGTTATTATGAACAGTTGTGAAAAAAAAAAAAAAAGTTTATATTTTATTTATTTATTTATTGACATAAAAAATAAATAAAAAAAATTATACTTTACTGCACTGTGTCTGTCTTTTTATTGTCCTGTACAGGGAACATTGGCACTCTAGCTGTGTTGAAATAAAAACTACCCTAGTCTCACTACTGTGCGTTTATTACAACACCCTTGGTAGTTTTTATATCAAAACAGCATTAGTGCCAATGTCGTAAGATCCATTAAAACCTGACCATCAATAATGAGCTAAATTTTGGCTCTTTATTGATCGTAGAACCTATGATTGGCACATGAGCAAGCAAATGCTTGTTCATTGTTCAATCTTGTGCCCTTTCATATGAGCCCTTGTGGGAGTCACGGTCTGTTAGCATCATCAGGAATTCATTAATTGTGATTTTAAACGTTTAATGATTTCCCGATGACGCTAAAATAACTAGTGTGATTACCACAAGGGACACGCAAGGGACATAGAGTTTTTAAAGGGGTATTCACATAGACAATGGGGGGATTTCACTTGAATATGCCCCCATTGTCTGATAGGTGTGGGTAACATTGGTAGGACCCGCACCTATATTGAGAACGGAGCGGGGAGCACAGTTGCTGTAGGACACATTTCCCATGGTATGTCCACCGCCAAACGCTAATCCCCGCCTCAACTATAGAAATGGATGGAGGGCGGCAGCGCAGTGCGACCTCATCTACTTTCTTAGCTTCGTTCTCAATATATGTGAGGGTACCAGCCGTGGGACCCGCGCCTATAAGACAATGTAGGTATATCATTAAAGTGGTATGCCCCCATTGTATGAGATGAGAAAACCCCTTTAAGGCCTCTTGCACACGACTGTATGCCACAAGAGACATATGGTCCGTGAGCGGGCCATATGTCCCATAGTGGCATTGATCGTGCACACGAGAGTACACAGCATCATAGTGTACAATCATCCTGTGCAAGTTGAGCTGCCCGCGGGGATATAGTCTTGCACTAATAGATCATATGAGTGCAGGACAATAGCCCAGTTTGCGGCACAACATGGTCAGCATCATGATGCTCTGTACTCCTGTACGTATTATCAATGACGATCAGGGACATATGGCCCGCTAACGAACACTATACATCTTTATAAGTGCATGTAGTCGTGTACAAGAGTCCGAAAGGTGTGGTCCATTATCAAAGTCGGACCAGCTTTGGAACTCCAACAAGATAGCCATGGAGAAATATAGGAGCATTACAACCCTATAGATCTCAATACATGAAGATGGAACCTAGAGATGCTTTTCCTTTCAAAACGGATCCGCTAAACGGATGTCAAAACGGAAACCAACGTGACAAACGGATCCGTAATACAGACGGATCCGTACAAACGGATCCGTCTGAATTGCTTCCGTTTGGCTCCGTTTAGTCAGTTTATTGACGGATCCGTTTGAAATGCCGTTCAAGCGGATCCGTGAAACGCTAGTGTGAAAGTAGCCTATAGGAAATTTGAGTGGATTGTCAAGAAAAGGCCATTCAAGAATTTTGGGGAGAATCACAAGGAGTGGACTGCAGCTGGAAACAGTGCTTCAAGAGCCACCACACACAGATGTATCCAGGACATGGGCTACAACTGTTGCACTTCTTTTGTCAAGCCACTCATGAGCCAGAGACATCAGAAACATCTTACTTGGGCAGAGGAGAAAAAGGACTGGACTGTAGCTCAGTGGTCCAAAGTCCTTTGTTTCAGATGAAAGTAAATTTAGCATTTCATTTGGAAACCTGGAACCTGGAGAAAGAGTGGAGAGGCACACAGTCCAAGTTGCTTGAAGTCCAGTGTGAATTTTCCACAGTCAGTGATAGTTTGGGGAGTCATTATCTTCTAGTGTTGGTCCACTGTGTTATATCAATGCCAAAGTCAGTTCAGCCACCTACCAGGAAGGTAGGTGGCACTTTATGCTTCCCTCTGCTGACAAGCTTTATGGAGATGCTGATTTCATTTTCCAGCAGAACTTAACACCAGAACACTGCCAAAAGTACCAATACCTGGTTTAATAATCACGGTATCGTTGTGCTTGATTGGCCAGCAAATTCTCCTAATATAAACCTCATAATGAATCTACAGTATGTACAGTAAACCAGGGTACATTCAACCTGTTAAAATCAAAGTAAGGGGATGACCACATAGCACAGTCGTGATTCGTTTGGGTTGCGGCCTGCTGCAGTCAAGAAAAGTAGGCCACAGTTGTCTGACATTTAACTAATGAGGACCACAGTGTATAGACAGTCTGAATTTTTAATGGCCGCACAGCACCTTCAATACCGAGCGGCCATTAAAAATTCAAACCACCTGTGCAATGTAGTCTTCATTAGTTAAATATCAGACAGCTGTGGTTCTAGGCTGCAGCTGGCTGCGAACCAACCGGGTCACAACTGGGCCGTCTGGTCGTACCCTAAGAGTCCTTCAGGTTTTAAGATTGTTTTATCAGTGCTCTTTGTCTTACAGTATGTGTTGCTATTATTTTTAACTATTTTGACTTTAATTTGTACATGCATTTATTTGTATATTTATGTATTCACCCCTATGTCATATCATGTTCCACACTGGCACCGAAGATAACATTATCTGATGCGTCATAGAAACAAAGAGTCAGCACTTGTGTAGAAAAGTGGGTGACTACACTGGACTCTACAGAAGCATGGAGATCCAGCAAAATCACCCACTGACTAGATTTTGATACCACCAACAATATAATGTTTATGAGGCCTGTCAGACCCTTGGCCAAAAGCTGTAGTTGAGGGAAACAAGGATTTGACCTGTGCAACATCAAGTCACAGTGCAGGGCAGGACTGGCAGAGGACCAGGGAGTGGTGAGTGCAGGAAGAACTTGCTAGATCTTGCGAGTGGAAGTGCCATCTAGAGCAGGATAGGTAAGTTTGTTTATTTATTTTTTGACTGATGGGGGTCTGATCTGGGGTCTGATGAGACAAGGGGTCTGATTTGGTGGTCTGATCTGAAATATGAGCTTAGTGTAATCATACATAGAGTGCTGCCTTCATATTGCAATATTGTATCATATGGACAGGAACACTGCTGGTGAAGCATGCAACTTTTATAATCTTTGAAGCTAGTGCTGATACATTTTCTATTTTTTCCCACTATACAGTACATCTCCACTTCTAAGACCTCAGTGTTTTACAGCATACTAACCCTAACATACGCACAAAGTACTTCACACTTTCATACTGATCCTCCAGTGTGGGGCTCTCTATACTTCAGCGGGTGCACAAGGGAGCCACTGCTTGCAGGTTTAAAGTGGTTTTCAGAGATTTTCATCTAGCTTACTAGTAGCTTGCCAAGCACAGCGCTGTACATTGTATAGAAGGCTGTGCTTTGTATCGCGCTCAGCCCCATTGAATTGAATGGGGCTGAGCACGATTCCAAGCTCAGCCGCTATATACAATGTACGGCACTGTGCTCGGTGAGCTAGGAGAAGGCAACAGCGCTCACAGGAGCACCGGTGCCTTCTCAAACGTCTGCGCAGCGGGGTTCCCTGGTGTCGGACCCCCACCAATCACATACTGATCACCTATCCTGCTGACAGGTCATCAGTATTAAAATCTGGGAATAGCCCTTTAATATGCACCTGGTTAATCATTTGGAGCTCCCAGCAGCACACTGCGGCAGAGCAGTGAAGACTTGAAGGTGCCTGTTACAGGTTTGGTACAATATGCTTAAAAATTATATATATGCCTAGCGATGCCACTGCCTGTAATATACAGTACAGACCAAAAGTTTGGAAACACCTTCTCATTCAAAGAGTTTTCTTTATTTTCATGACTATGAAAATTGTAGATTCACACTGAAGGCATCAAAACTATGAATTAACACATGTGGAATTATATACATAACAAAAAAGTGTGAAACAACTGAAAATGTCATATTCTAGGTTCTTGAAAGTAGCCACCTTTTGCTTTGATTACTGCTTTGCACACTCTTGGCATTCTCTTGTTGAGCTTCAAGAGGTAGTCACCTGAAATGGTTTTCACTTCACAGGTGTGCCCTGTCAGGTTTAATAAGTGGGATTTCTTGCCTTATAAATGGGGTTGGGACCATCAGTTGCGTTGTGGAGAAGTCAGGTGGATACACAGCTGATAGTCCTACTGAATAGACTGTTAGAATTTGTATTATGGCAAGAAAAAAGCAGCTAAGTAAAGAAAAACAAGTGTCCATCATTACTTTAAGAAATGAAGGTCAGTCAGTCCCAAAAATTTGGAAACCTTTGAAAGTGTCCCCAAGTGCAGTCACAAAAACCATCAAGCGCTACAAAGAAACTGGCTCACATGCGGACCGCCCCAGGAAAGGAAGACCAAGAGTCACCTCTGCTGCGGAGCATAAGTTCATCCGAGTCACCAGCCTCAGAAATCGCAGGTTAACAGCAGCTCAGATTAGAGACCAGGTCAATGCCACACAGAGTTCTTGCAACAGACACATCTCTAGAACAACTGTTAAGAGGAGACTGTGTGAATCAGGCCTTCATGGTAGAATATCTGCTAGGAAACCACTGCTAAGGACAGGCAACAAACAGAAGAGACTTGTTTGGGCTAAAGAACACAAGGAATGGACATTAGACCAGTGGAAATCTGTGCTTTGGTTTGATGAGTCCAAATTTGAGATCTTTGGTTCCAACCACTGTGTCTTTGTGCGACGCAGAAAAGGTGAACGGATGGACTCTACATGCCTGGTTTCCACCGTGAAGCATGGAGGAGGAAGTGTGATGGTGTGGGGGTGCTTTGCTGGTGACACTGTTGGGGATTTATTCAAAATTGAAGGCATACTGAACTAGCATGGCTACCGCAGCATCTTGCAGCGGCATGCTATTCCATCCGGTTTGTGTTTAGTTGGACCATCATTTATTTTTCAACAGGACAATGACCCCAAACAAACCTCCAGGCTGTGTAAGGGCTATTTGACCATGAAGGAGAGTGATGGGGTGCTGCGCCAGATGACCTGGCCTCCACAGTCACCGGACCTGAACCCAAGATGGTTTGGGGTAAGCTGGACCGCAGAGTGAAGGCAAAAGGGCCAACAAATGCTAACCATTTCTGGGAACTCCTTTAAGACTGTTGGAAGACAATTTCAGGTGACTACCTCTTGAAGCTCAACAAGAGAATGCCAAGAGTGTGCAAAGCAGTAATCAAAGCAAAAGGTGGCTAATTTGAAGAACCTAGAATATGACATATTTTCAGTTGTTTCACACTTTTTTGTTATGTATATAATTCTACATGTGTTAATTCATAGTTTTGATGCCTTTAGTGTGAATCTACAATTTTCATAGTCAATAAAGAAAAATCTTTCAATGAGAAGGTGTGTCCAAACTTTTGGTCTGTACTGTAGGTCCACGCAAAAATGGACATGGGTTTGATCAGCAGGCAGCATGTTATAGAGCAGGAGGAGCTAAGCAGATTGATATATAGTTTTGTGGAAAATGATTCAGTGCAAGTTGTAATTTAATCATTTAAATTCCTGCTCATTCTGGGCTTGAAAGTCAAGGAGGCGGTCCTACCAGTGATTGACAGCTATCTTGGTATATGCAATCATAGAGGGAAGGCTGTCAATCACTGATAGGACCTCCCCCATTAATTCAAAGACCAGAATGAGCAGGGATTTAAAAGAATAAGTTGTAAGTTTTATTGAATCTCTTCCTATAAAATTATGCTTCCTTCTTTTCAGCTCTTCCTCATCTGTTACATGTGTAACACCCCCAAAGTTGTGTTATTACACGCCTCTACCCTGCTACTATCTCCTAAGAGCCTTTATCTTGTTATCTGATATGATTTTGCTCAGATCTTCACAACTGTGCATTTAAAACTGTGTTAAATACAATTTTCTTTGTAATTTTTCATGTTCACCAGCAGGTGGCAGCAACATTGGCAAGGTTCTAGTCACAGTTTAGTAGTTTATCTAGGCTGGAATGGATTATTCCAGCTTAGCCCCCCCCCCCCCCCCCTCTGCCTCTGTGGAGGTGTGCACTATTCCCACATCCTGCAGCATGGGAGAGGAGGAAGTTAGAGTTAGTGTGCCAGCCACCCCTGTTGGGGGAGGCTGTGTGATAGCCTTCAGGAGTCCCCCTGCATAGGGAAGAAAGCCAGGATCTTGTCTCGGATGAGACATTGATCACATACCCAGCCTGAGCCAGGACGAAAGCATTCCCTGAGAGCCTATCTGTGAGTAAAGTACAGAGACCCAGGAGAAGCCATATCCCACCTCAGCTAGGCAGTCCCCACATAGAAGAAGATAAAGAGAAGTGCAGAAGATAAATTCCTTCCACAGTTACAGAGCTACTAAGCAGACGTCTTGTCCTGCAAGCTCTAGATTTATAGTGCAGAAGATTTATTCCTGCCAACCATTGCCAAAACTTTATTGACCAAAGCTGTATTCTGTTTGGATTCAAGTTATCCTCAGTAAAGAAAAGTTTAAACTTTATCTAAAGGTCTGGACATCAATTTCTGCTGCAAAATTCCTCTATTACTCCTACTATCACTACACTCAAATTTATTGCAAGTGAGCCAGGAGCAAGGAGTCCAGCCGTACCCAGGTAGGAGACACCGTAGACACCATTATCACCACCATATAGAGACATTTTAGGCAATTGCACCACTCTGGCATTTCTAACCTGGGACGTGCGTTATAACACCTTAGAAGGGCCCTGTGATAGTACCCTGCGCATGCTGCAATTGGCGTCATGAACAAACTCTAGACTATTAACCACCCATATCCTGACCCACTGCATGAGTGGCGTCAGTGTACCCGTTCCTGGTTACTGCACATGCTGCCTGCAGATTACTTATCATTTTTAAAGTGAGAGGTTACCTTTAAAGGGACATTGAACAGACATTATTCTAACATCCAATGAATAATGTGGGTGCAAGTATAATTTACACTGGATTCTGTCCATAGAATTTCAGAACCTTTCGTGTTCACTTACGATAATACTATTCATAACTTGTTTCAGGACCGGGTGTCAGTAGGTACAGTAAGCAGCTATACCCAATTGTTACTCACTCATGAATCTCAGCATAATTATGGTTTTCCAGCAGAATTTAATGATTTTTTGACTCAAGCTGTGTTTAAAAAAGATACTCTGCAGTATACTTTATTTTTTTACAATTGATGAGTATACAGTTGCATACTTCTGGGTGGGACTTTTTAAACATACCTATAAAAATCTAAAGCTTGAACATAGTGTCATCCTAGCTGAAGATGCCCATACACATTCAACAACTGTCAGCCAACACCTAAGGATGAAGTAAAGTTAACACTCCTGTTTTCTGAGATTTCTGAGTTGTGTTATCTAATCTAAGCAAACACCTTCAATTGCTATTCAATGGCTTTTGACTGAAGATAACACGATGAGTTAAGAAATTTGAGTTAAGAGCTGGGGTGCTAACCCTGCTTCATCTGTATCACTCCAGACTTCCCCATACACATCCACGATGAGCTGAGTGTCTATGTGTTTTCAGTGGGAAAAGAGGAGAAAGCTGCTTCCAGACACCTCTAAAAGTCAACAGGTCTGATTTTTACCTGTCCCCAACATCATCAGTCAGGAGAAAGTCAAAAGCTCTCCATACAAGTCTGCCGGTCTTGCCGACAATGGCAGGTTCAGTGGCAATAGTCTAATGTGTATGGGGACCTTCAGTCTAATCCTTTAGAAGCAGAACATGATGATCACTCGAACTATCACTATTTGTAATGAAAAATGAAGCAATAAATAGAGTGAACACACAGACCCAGGGTAGTAGCTAAAGGCTCATGGGCCCTGCTGCAAGAGTTCAGCTTGGGCCCTCCTTTCCCTCAGTGCTTTGTGGCCAGGGGAAAGGAATCACATAGCCTTCCTGCTGCACCTGGCAACTCCCCAATGCTAAATTCTTGAAGTTACCCCTTCCCTCCAGCCAGAAGTATAACTTGACCAGCATGCACTTTCTAAAATACAGGTGTCTTCTTATGCCGCACAAGGGTCTTTGGGCCCCCTCAGGCTCCTGGACCTGGTAGTGACTGCTACCACTGCACCCTCTATAGCTACACAGACATCCATGTATATTGATATATTTGCCATAGTTTTTTCCCTGATTCGTTTGATACATGAACCTAATTGTGTTTGAAGTGTTACAATGATATATTAGATGTACATATACATTTTCAGAAATTGCACTATGAAAGGGATTCCAAAAACAGCACCAACCATGTCTCTTGGTTGTTTCTGGTGTGACAACTTAACTCCATTGGAGTCAAAGTGCAGAGCTGCAATATCGCACACAGCCTGTGGATCGGCGTGATGATGTTTTTGGAGGAAAGCAGCCATGTTTTTTTAATCCTTGACAACTCCTGTAATTAATAATCTTGCATTTTTTCTTCCCAGCAAAGAATTTTGATGTACATGTTTCCCGCACAGTCTGCTTAGAGCATTGAAAGAATTACATTGCTATAAAATCCCCAGGCTTTCCTAGGAGGCAACACTTCTCCTTTTACTGACATCAGGAATGTTTTCATCTTTCAGCCCTTTAAATATTCTTGTCATCCATTCCCGGCAAGGATTTGTCATAACAAGCCAGATACCAGTATGTTGCTCTCATTAAGAGAAACAAAATAAGACTATTGCAGGTTTGATACCTTTTAATGGCTAACAAAAATAGAAGTAATGATGTTACATAGCGAGCTTTTGAAACATCATCAGTCCCTTCATCAGGCATACTACAAGAATATATGAAAAAAAAGCAATATATATACAATAAGAAGAGAGACATGGGAGAATGAATGGACATTTGAAAAATAATAGAACAACATAGCAAAGATCTTGAGAATGAGTCCTTAATTATCTTACAGATAAGGAGTGTGAAAGTTTTATGGTCTCTAAATTGATGTTATCTCAGAGACCTGGTGCCCCGACTATGTCTATAGAAGACTCTTTAGATCTTGTAGTGTGTCATAAATCCCAGGGACAAATTCAGTTCAGTATTCAAAGTGTCAAGCAGTGTTATAAATTTGCATTCCCAAATTCTTTGGGATTTGAAGTTACCTTTTAATATGAGAACTTTCATGTGATCTTCATTGTGTCCTGGGCTACAGAAATGCTTAGCCACAGGAAAGTGTAGCATCTTCTCTTTAATTGTGTGACAGTGGGACCTCATTCTTGCATTGAGTTTCTGTCCTGTGTAGGAAAGCGCAAGGGGCCGTCATTGACGGAAGATATGTGTCACCGAGGTTCCTGGCCTCGGTGAGGTAAGAGCCGGTATTTTTAAGTGTCAGCGTCAGCTAGTGCTGACTGACACTGTTGATTATTTAGTGTGGCTGTAAAGCTGATCCAGGCCGGCTCTTACTGGGAGCAGCCAAAGTGCAGGGTGGGTGGCTGTTCCCCTACTTTCCAGGCCGGGTTTTGGTTTGGGATAAAAACCCAGCCAGCAGTCTCAGCTGTGTCGATTACCCTCCATCTGATAGTGGAGCTTTGTCAGTCTGGGTGTTGGAGCCTGAGAGTTTGGGCCGGGACTAAGGCCTGCTCTATTGTTTGGGGAAAAGCACGTGGACTTCTGCTTCACCCAAGGACTTATGTGAACAAAGACCAGACTCAAGGTGACTGTTTTTCCTTAAAACTGCCTTTTTTTGTTGTCACTTTACGTATGTGTGAATAAAGCACTGCACTGTTTAAGTTAAAGATGTTGTCATTGCCTCTGTACTGCGTCCGCAAGCCTGTCTACCAGAGCAAATCCCCACACCTGTTTCTCCAAGGTAGAGGCCTCCAACAGGACATTTAGTGCAGATAATCATATAAACAACATTAGATGTAGAACATGTGAATGTCCCAGGGATCTTATAGTCCTGCTGTGTGTTGGGGATCCAATTCTTATCTGTAATATAAGAAGATACAAAACCTGTTCCCACAGAATGACAACAGATAGGCTAAAACTTTCACACTCCTTATCTGTAAGATAATTAAGGACTCATTCTCAAGATCTTTGATATGTTGTTCTGTTACTTTTCAAATGTCCATTCATTCCCCTGAATGTCAAATGTCTATGTTCTTATTGTATATATATATATATATATATATATATATATATTGCTGGTTCTTCATATATTCTTGCAAAAAGCCTGATGAAGGAACTGGTGATGTCTTGAAAGCTCACTATGTAACATCATTACTTCTATTTTTGTTAGGTATTAAAAGGTATCAAACCTGCAATAGTCTTATTTTGTTTCTCTTAATGAGAGCACTAAACTAGTTTGCTATTGGCTAACATGTTACTGGACTTTTTCCTTGTTCTAGATACCAGTATGTGATGGATTCCATTTGCCTCACCCCCTACAAAATAAATGGCTCGTAACTGAAATGTAATAGTGTTCAGAATCGTCATGCATATTCCTCAGACAGGAGATACATTCATTCTGCTACTACAAAGTAATCTTTCACTTAAGGAAACACCCACGTTGGCTGCCCAAGCTCAAGTCTATCTATTTACTGGCTTGAAATGTTTCCTGAAGGAAGTGTTCATTCATTCACTGACCTGAAGGGTTAAGAAAACAGAAAGGAATTGATTTGCAGAGCTGTTGTTATGAGAGTTACAATGGAAACCATAACTGGAAGGTTTAAAAAAGTTGCTTCTCTACAAACCCACAGGAGAATAGTCTGAGAGTCTCAACACGTTTTAATCCGCAATTAGCTGCTATGTGGTAGGGCTTATAAGATTTGATCAGATTAGATGCTAGTCTGTAGTCGTGAGTAAGACGCTCACAATACCGTATGGATTTAACAACAAGCAAATGTAGTCGCATGACCAATGGAACGTCTGAAGTACAAAGCACAGTCAACTTTATTTTATATCAAACAGAAGTTATATAGGAAAATGAAAAAGAACTTTACTAGCTGCACTATGCCAAAACTTCAGAATCAATGGATCTGAAATGTAGAGTATTTGGGAAAATTATAGGGCAACAATAATTATAGAAAAGAAGGAAGAAAAAATTCTTGGAAATATACGTTAGTAAGATCCTTTCTTGTGTGAACCTTTTTAATATTCTGCTCTGCTGCTTCTGAGTAATGTTTGAACATTATATCTTATGACTGCAAAAGCAGGAAAATAAAGATGTTATTAAAACTGGAATGCTAAATTATATAATAGTATCTCATAAAAGTGAGTACAAACCTCACATTTTTGTTAATATTTTATTATATCTTTTCATGGGACAACACTAAAGAAATGACACTTTCATATGATGTAAAGTAGTCGGTGTACAGCTTGTATAACAGTGTAAATGTGCCCTCAAAATAAATCAGTACACAGCCATTAATGTCTAAACTGCTGGCAACAAACGTGAGCTTTAATTACTTTTTAATTACTTTTAACAGTAGGATGGACTAACCTGTCCTGTGACAGCAGAAGGGAAGACAGGTTGGAGTAAATACTGATTCAATACATACGGGGTGGACATAATGAAGGAATACTTTATAACGTATAGGATATTTTACGATGACTAAGATCTGTTGTGTTTGGTACCAGTTAAACATACAGTATACAGCATGGCCGGGTTGCATTCTACACTACGGTGTTTTAGTATATCCATTATTTTTATAAGCATAGGCTACTTAAAAGATACAGCTGCAAGAAAAAGTATGTGAACTCTTTGGAATTATATGGATTTCTGCGCAAATTGGTCATAAAATGTGATCTGATCTTCAGCTAAGTCTCAACAATAGACAATCACAGTCTGCTTAAACTAATAACACACAAAGAATTAAATGTTACCATGTTTTTATTGAACACACCATGTAAACATTCACAGTGCAGGTGGAAAAAAGTATGTGAACCCCTAGACTAATGACATCTCCAAGAGCTAATTGGAGTGAGGTTTCAGCCAACTGGAGTCCAATCAATGAGATGAGATTGGAGGTGTTGGTTACAGCTGCCCTGCCCTATAAAAAACACACACCAGTTCTGGGTTTGCTTTTCACAAGAAGCATTGCCTGATGTGAATGATGCCTCGCACAAAAGAGCTCTCAGAAGACCTACGATTAAGAATTGTTGACTTGCATAAAGCTGGAAAGGGTTATAAAAGTATCTCCAAAAGCCTTGCTGTTCATCAGTCCACGATAAGACAAATTGTCTATAAATGGAGAAAGTTTAGCACTGCTGCTACTCTTCCTAGGAGTGGCCGTCCTGTAAAGATGACTGCAAGAGCACAGCACAGACTGCTCAATGAGGTGAAGAAGAATCCTAGAGTGTCAGCTAAAGACTTACAAAAGTCTCTGGCATATGCTAACATCCCTGTTAGCGAATCTACGATACGTGAAACACTAAACAAGAATGGATTTCATGGGAGGACACCACAGAGGAAGCCACTGCTGTCCAAAAAAAACATTGCTGCACGTTTACAGTTTGCATAAGAGCACCTGGATGTTCCACAGTAGTACTGGCAAAATATTCTGTGGACAGATGAAACCAAAGTTGAGTTGTTTGGAAGAAACACACAACACTATGTGTGGAGAAAAAGAGGCACATCACACCAACACCAAAACCTCATCCCAACTGTGAAATATGGTGGTGGGGGCATCATGGTTTGGGGCCACTCTGCTGTGTCAGGGTCTGGACGGATTGCTATCATCGAAGGAAAAATGAATTCCCAAGTTTATCAAGACATTTTGCAGGAGAACTTAAAGGGGTTGTCAGAGTTATGAGAAAAAAATAATATAGCACTGAAAATCTGATATATATCTGAGCTAAGCAAGTTTTATGTAAAAAATAATAATAATATATATATATATATTTTTCCTCATTTCCCTGTTTTCTTTTTGGCCCTTTGTTTACATGCAATAAAAACAATCTCTGCCCCTCCCCCTGCAATGCTAAGGGAGTGAATACAAGAGCTGCCCTGAGTGACATGTCTGCCTGCTGGGAGACTCTGCAGCATGTTTTATGTGTAGGACTACAAGTCCCAGCTGTATAATTACACTGCTAAGAGAGTGAATACAAGAACTGCCCTGAGTGCTGGGAGACTCTGCAGCATGTTGTATGTGTAGGACTACAAGTCCCAGCTGTATAATTACACTGCTAAGGGAGTGAATGCAAGAGCTGCCCTGAGTGACATGTCTGCCTGCTGGGAGACTCTGCATCATGTTGTATGTGTAGGACTACAAGTCCCACCTGTATAATGACACTGCTAATACGTACAGGATCTTCCCCCTACCTTCTTGTGCAATGCTCTCTCTAGTATATTAGCTCCAGTGCCCAGAATTGTCTCTTCACTGCCTGCAGAGCTGTGCAGCTGAAGGGGTTAAGAATCCTAGGATAGAGAGCAGCCCGACAGTGAAGGAGGCGTGGCCAGCACAGTGACGTCTCGTTTACAGGCTTGTAAAAGACCTTTATCAGAGCAGGGAGAGAAGCTGACATCACAGGTCATGTGACCCTCAGTGAAATCTGAGAAACCAGCCACTGGAGATAAAGTTAGTGAATTGGAAAGCTGTTATATTTGCTTAGTTAAGAACATAGAAAGAACAAAAAAATAACTCGGATAACCCCTTTAAAGCTCAACAGAAGATGGGTGTTGTAACAGGACAATGACCCAAAGCATAGAAGTAAATCAACAACAGAATGGCTTAAACAGAAGAAAATATGCCTTCTGGAGTGGCCCAGTCAGAGTCCTGACCTCAACCCGATTGAGATGCTGTGGCATGACCTCAAGAAAGCGATTTACACCAGACATCCCAAAAATATTGCTGAACTGAAACAGTTCTGTAAAGAGGAATGGTCAAGAATTACTCCTGACCGTTGTACACTTCTGATCTGCAACTACAGGAAACGTTTGGTTGAAGTTATTGCTGCCAAAGGAGGTTCAGCCAGTTATTAAATCCAAGGGTTCACATGCTTTTTCCACCTGCACTGTGAATGTTTACATGGTGTGTTCAATAAAAACATGGTAACATTTAACTCTTTGTGTGTTATTAGTTTAAGCAGACTGTGATTGTCTATTGTTGTGACTTAGATGAAGATCAGATCACATTTTATGACCAATTTGTGCAGAAATCCATATAATTCCAAAGGGTTCTCATACTTTTTCTTGCAACTGTATATAATTTTATCATGTTTATACTGTATTATGAAGTGTAAAGAATTATTCTACATGAGATTGCGCCAATACAGTGCATCATTAGAGTGTATCATACACAACTACCTAACAAACACAACCTACCATCACCACCCCCACCACTCTACTGGAAATCACCCATGGCCCAAATACCATGCCCACTTTCTAACAAATGAGAGCACTTAAACGTAATCTCTAAGGCTTTTGACTACTTTTAATGTTACAAGGCAGGGTCCAGGAATAAAAAATAAAAAAAATGGGAATGGCGCTCTGCTTCCAGCACCAAGATCCTTTCTTCTTCTCTTCAGGTCCTTGGTGGAATGGAAATCTGATGCATGTCATTGCTGCCAGCCAATCAATGGCCTCAGCAGTAGCAGCGATCATTTTCTGACCCTGTATATGTAAAAAATTGAGGTCATCTTTTGGCTGGCAACAGTGACATGTGTGTAGACAGCATGTCACACTTCCGGTCCAGTGGGAACTGGAAGCGGATGTGAGGCTGAAACTGGAGAGGTGAGTCTTAATCTCTGTACCCCGCCTTGCAATATCAAAAGGAGTTCCTGGTTTTGAAGAACACCTTTAAACGGAAGTCTGTCACCACAATTTGACATTATACACTGCTTAAATAGCTCAGTAGCATAACTATACATGAGTCAAATGGTACCTTTGTTGTGTTGTTCGGAAGGAAACAGAGGCAACAGGTCGGTCTGTCTTCTTCTCACATAACCCCTCCCCAGCCTCTTGCTTGGCCCGCCCTGTAAGCCTCTTGCATCACCCAGTGTACTGGCCCAGATCCCGCCAATGCATGTGCACTGCATGGGGCGATGCCGCTGCCCACAATGGTCATCACAGTGCGCATGCCCTGGCCGGCGGTAAACTGCGCACTCGTGGGATCTCGTCCAGCACACTGGATGACGCAAGGAGCTTATAGGGCGGGTCAAGCAACAGGCTGGGGAGGACTTATGTGAGAAGAAGGATGAGCGGCCTGGGCACTTACAGCCCGAACGCCGCCCCTGGGCATCTGCGAGCCCTCATTTATATATGAATAAAACAGCAATTTTGTCTCTGTTGAACTTCAAAACAACACAACAAAGGTACCATTTGACTCATGTATAGTTATGCTACAGCGCTATGTAAGCGGTCTATAATGTCAAATTGTGGTGACAGACTCCCTTTAATATTTGTCTAAAAAAGAATCAGGGGACTTACAGTGTGGTGTAGTGCTGCGTTCTTTTCAATGCAATTACAGTATTTCATAAACCAGTAAAATGTTTGTATGGTGTCTAAGATGTGCAGTGTTCCATCAGCCTTGGGCCATTTCAGAGGATGTAAGCAATTATTGTTAATACTGGGTATCCAAGAGAAATGTCCATGTCTGTCCATATGCAAAAGGAAAGAGAATTTATAATGTTGGTGTCCTAAATTCCTGCTGCTGGTTGGGGTGCCTCCTGTGCTGCTTAATTAGAAAATCAATCACCATAATTGTCAGGGTTGGACAGCACTTGAGATCTTGAGCTATTCCTTCATGCATAGTTTTTCCAGTTCCTTGGTACTTTTGGGATGTTGCTTGAAGGAAGCTCTTTCTTGCGTGGGCATCACAGTTTTTAAATTGGGTTGAAATATTGCAAAACTGTGGCCCAGATTTACTAAGCCTGTATATGGCATAAAATTAGTCAGGCTGTCTGGATCAGGAGCGTTGTTAGAGTCTCAAAAGATCTGGGACCCAACCCCAATGCATATTGCCCAATGCTCTAAGTCGACCAACCAACCCCAACCCCCTTTCCACCCGCAAACACTAGTACTGAAGACATTTTACTGTACTTGCTATACAGCCATACAACAGCATGTACCACTCACATCCAGGGCCTCCCAGGTGACGTCTCCTCTGATGTAGATCTTCTCTGTCATCATCTTCTCCATTCAGTTCGGACAACTTCTCTCAGCTGCGCCTCATCTCTACAGAGTGTGACACACAGATATCTTAGATTCCTCACTTTTCTGTACCCCCAAATAATATCCTGAAGAAAAATGAGTGCCATACAGATAATCTTTCCCATATTAATAGTGCTCCTCATAGTCCCGCAAATAGTAATTTCCTTCTAGAATGTCCCCATTAGTAACACTGCCACCTACGGTGCCCCCAACAGTGATAATGCTCCCCAAGAGTTTCCCCATTAGTAGAAGAGCCCTCCAGTATTAATAATGCCCTTACAGAGCTCCCAGTAGAAATAAGGCCCCCTATTGTTCCTCCAGTGGTAATAAAGCTCTCTACAGACCCCTCAGTAGTAATAAGGCCCACATAGTGCTCTTAGTAGAAATAATGTGAATCTATAAGTCCTTCCTATAGAGCCCCCAGTAGTAATAAGAACACCTAATGTCCCTTGGATTTAAAATGCCCCCAAAGTGCCCCTAGTATTTATATCACCCCCTACTGTTAAAATGATCACACTACCTATCCACTATCCACTAGTCCAAATGAAATCTAGCCCAGAACAAAATGTAAACAAAACTGTCTCAGCAAACTAAGCTTTGCTGAATCCCCTGGATTTTATTTATCTCACCCAGCTGAGGTATCTGCATGGGATATACACACCTTCCAGCACTCATACTGTACACATCACCACATACACCCCCCCCCCCCTTCTTCAGACCAGAGGTCTGAGCATTTTTCCACATCGCACTGGAATATGTGGCCAGTGTCACACTTTTTCCTCTATTCTGTAGTGTTGATCACGAATATTCGAATTTTGAATTTTTATCGCGAATATAGGCACTTCGAAAATTCGCGAATATTTCGAATATAGTTATATATATTCGCAATTTCGAATATTCTTTTTTTCCAGATTTTTTTTCCGATTTTATTTTATTTTTTTAAATCAGTACACATGATCCCTTCCTGCTTCTAGCCTGTGGGCCAATAAGAAGGCTGCAATATACTTGACTTTAGGAGTAGTGATGAGCGGCAGGGGTCATATTCGAAAATGCACGATTTTTTTTTCTTGAAAAAATCGGCAAGGTAATGATTGTGTAATATGTGAATTTTCGTAATTCGAATTTTCGGATTGTAATTTTTATTGCGAATTTTTCAACTTAGACAAAGAAGATTATAGCACTATATTAGCTAAATTGCTCTATATTCGTTTTTTCGAATATTCGCTATATTGCTATATATTCTTGTTTTAGAATATTACAAATATTCGAAAAAACCAAGTTATAGCAATATAGTGAATATTCGAAAAAAACGAATATAGAGCAATTTAGCTAATATAGTGCTATAATCTTCTTTGTCTAATAGTTGTAATTTTTTCTCATCTGAAGTTCAGATTGGAAAAAAATTACAACTATAAAAAAAAAGATTATAGCACTATATTAGCAAAATTTCTCTATATTCGGTTTTTTTCGAATATTCGCTATATTGCTATATATTACGAATATTCGAAAAAACTGTTATAGCAATATAGCGAATATTCAAAAAATCGAATATAGAGCAATTTAGCTAATATAGTGCTATAATCTTCTTTGTCTAATAGTTGTAAGTTGAAAAATTCGCAATAAAAAATTCGAATCCGAAAATACGAATTCCGAAAATTCGCATATTACACAAGAAAAAAAATCGCGAATTTTCGAATATTCAACGAATATTCTAAAAAAATATTCGCGAAATATTGCGAATTCGAATATGACCCCTGCCGCTCATCACTACTATTCTGCCACACCCAGGCCAGCAGAGGTTGGTTTGTCACAAACACTGACTTTCTACACAGTAGATAATGCCTAAGGGACTCCGGTGCCCATCTAATGGCCAGGTACTCTCTTTCTACTCTTTGATCTTGTTTTCTTTGTCTCTCTATTTTATCAACAGATAGCCCCTTACTCCCAGAACTTTGATCTTGGCTTCTGGAACTCTTTTCATAATATGTTTTTATAGGATCGACAGGCTCTATATGTTTTTATAGGATTCTTTGGCTCCCGAACATGCTCATGCCCTCTCTTGGACTGCTGCAGCTCTTGACTGAACTATTTGCACAGTTGCTCCCAGCCCTGGTCGTGTCCACACACTTTCTCTTTTGCTTTGTGGAGCTGCTTCAGCAGAGCAGGCTTGCCCCCGCTTGCTTCTTTTAAATGCATCTGATTCACTTATTTCTTGACAGTTACAATATACTATCATAGAGACATCGTACTGCTTAATGCAGTGAAATAAGCCTTGTGTCTGTTTAATATTCCCAATCCTTATTATACATTTGATATATGTGAGATACTTCCATTAAAGTGACGGACCCTGGGCTGAGCTCACCCCTGATGACGATGCTGTGTTGCTGACACAGTTGATAAGTATGTGCGGAAGAGTCGCTGGCGGATGGGCGGTAGTGACGTACTGCGTACTATCTTGAGTTTGGGCGGAAGTGACGTAGCGCTGTGAGATCAAGCGGAGGGGAAACGTCGGAGCTCTGATAGGAGGCAGTTCAGCACGGGCGCAGGTGATAGAGTGTCGGTAATCAGCCTGGTATGCTGTGATAGGTTTAGGGCACATCTCTTTCAGCTGGGACAGTATTTAAAGTGCAGATGCATAGGCCGAATGGACACGCCCCTTTTTGAGGAAGCTGTGCGAAACGCGCGTCAGGGGTGCGCTCACTCAGGTCTCCAGGTTGGTTCCCCTTGAATTGTTATCATTGATATATTTATGTATGTTCACAGGCTGGCTGCATATCTGGGTGCTGAGTGTAATTTGTGATTTATTAAACCACTTGGTGTTAACAACCCTGTTACACACTGCACCCATTCTATGCTTAGAATGAGGCCAGCATGGTGGCACTTATATCTTTTAAGCTGACGCCACTCTATGGTCTGGTTTATGAGATGGTTTATCTCAGATATTTTAGCCATTAGGCCTATTTAGACCAAGAGTTGACGTGCGCTTGGGGGATAGATTTACCACCTGGTACCTTGGTGTTGCGCTGGTCCACAGTGCCACTACATTACTGCTATTTTGTTCATCAATTTTATCCATTATTGTCTACGTTGTTGTCCTTATGTGACTAATTAATAAAATATATTATTTTTGCATATGTGTTTTGTTGTCTTTCGGATTCATTGAGTTAATTCTCACATATGGTTTTCTCACTGGCTGAGAATTTATTGTCGGTTCTACTAGTTACTATATACGTAGCATTTCTGCTTCCAGATTTGCTACTTCCGGAATGATCAGAAGTTCCATTTCCCCGCTCTTCTTTTTCTTCAGCAATGGTGTCCTCAGATTTGGTGGCAGTTTCAGAGTCTTATGCTTCTTCAGTGGCTTTTTCCACTTTGGCAGACTTTCCTTCAGCCTCTTTAGGCTCTGCAGCATCTGAGGAATTCTCCCACTCCAACTCATCAGCCTTAGTTTTAGCTTTTGTCTCCATGCTCTTTATTAGCCTTTTCATCCTTCTTGGCTATGGCATTATATACCGGCACTCTTAATTCCTCATTTTCTTTCTCATCAAAGTTGGAGGTACAGGGAATATTGGGGTCCTTATCAGACTTCATCTTCTTCTTCTGGCATTCCCTCCAAAGGGTCACCTAGGACATTGTTCTCCATTCGTGCAAGCTCCCAAAAAGCCACCCCAGTGAAGTAGACAGCATCTGTATATTGGTCGTTCATCTCACTGTACTTTATCCTCAAAAGGCTGTGGACTTTTTGGAAGCCATTGATGGCGGAGGGAAAAGTCTTTCATGACCAGGTCCTGGTTACTCACTGCCATGCATCTTCTGGCCTCCGTATCCACATATGCCCTTTCAACGTGTTCAGCAGAAACTTCTTCCATCTTCTCTGCCTCGGTTTGCACCGCAGTGCCACCATATTCAGGCCCATTCTCAACAGGTCCTGGCTTGGACTTCTTGGCCCCTTTCCTGGCTTGGACTTTTGGACTTTTTGGCCCCTTTTCAGTAAAAGTTTGGGTTCGAGTTCGGTGTTCGGTGATTCAATGGCGCTTTTTGAAAGGCTGCAGAGCAGCCAATCAACAAGTGTTTAACTTTTGTGCCCTTAGAAGACACCACAGTCATGGCTACTAATGGCATGGCTGTAATTGGCCAGTGCAGCATGTGACCCAGCCTCTATATAAGCATGAGTAACGTAGTACTGCACGTCATTCTGCTCTTACTAGTGTAGGGAGAGGATTCTGCTGCTGTGAGGGAGAGAATAGGAAATAATTTGTTATTAAAAGTGCTTGTTAACTTTGTGATCTACAGCGATTTTGTTTTGTGGGTGCAGTGCACCATTTTTTTTACCCTGCCCAGAGCACAGTGACATAGCCCGTCTATTAGTTAGATGGGCGTCGGCAGCAGTTTTGTGCAAGTTCAGCGCACCAGCACAGCATATGTGTATTTGCGACAGTCAAATACAAGCTTTCAAAACTGCAGTTATATTCAGGGATTAAAAAAAACACCCATTTTTTTACAAGATAATACATTTTGGGTCCTTCCCTGAATTTGTGACAGTCAAATATAAGCTGTAAATACTGCAGTTATATTCTGGGTTCAAAAAAACACCCATTTTGTGCAAGACCCACATTTGGGGCCTTTGCTGCATTTGTGACAGTCAAATACAAACTTTAAATACTGCAGTTATATTCAGGGTTTAAAAAAACACCCATTTTTTGCAAGATAATACACTTTGGGACCTTTGCTGAATTTGTGACAGTCAAATGCAAGCTGTAAATACTACAGTTATATTCTGGGTTTAAAAAAAACACCCATTTTGTTCAAGCCCCACATTTGGGGCCTTTGCTGCATTTGTGACAGTCAAATACAAGCTTTAAATACTGCAGTTATATTCTGGGTTTAAAAAAACACCCATTTTGTGCAAGACTCTACATTTGAGGCCTTTGCTGCATTTCTGACAGTCGAATACAAGCGTTAGATACTGTTGTTATATTCTAGTATTAAAAAAACACCCATTTTGTGCAAGATAATACATTTGTGGCCTTTGCTGCATTTCTGACAGTCCAATACAAGTGTTAGATACTGCAGTTATATTCTGGTATTAAAAAAACACCCATTTTGGTCAAGATAATAAATTTGCGGCCTTTGTTGCATTTGTCACAGTCAAATACAAGCTTTAAATACTGCAGTTATATTATGGGTTTAAAAAAAACACCCATTTTGTGCAAGACCCTACATCTGGGGCCTTTGCTGCATTTGTCACAGTCAAATACAAGCGTTAGATACTCCTGTTATATTCTGGTATTTAAAAAAACACCCATTTTGTGCAAGACCCTATACTTGGTGCCTTTGCTGCATTTGTGACGGTCAAATACAAGCTTTAAATACTGCAGTTATATTCTGTTTTTTTTAAAAAAAAAAAAACATTTTGTGCAAGACACTACATTTGGGGCCTTTTCTGCATTTGTGACAGTCCAATACAAGCTTTAAATACTGCAATTATATTCTGGGTTTAGAAAAATACCCATTTTATGCAATACCATACATCTGGGGCCTTTGCTGCATTTGTCACAGTCAAATACAAGTGTTAGATACCGCTGTTATATTCTGGTTTTATAAAAACACCCATTTTGTGCAAGACACTACATTTGGGGCCTTTGCTGCATTCGTCACAGTCAAATACAACCAGTCAATACTGCAGTTACATTGTTGGTTGACAAATAAAAAATTTTTGTGACCATGAAGTAATTGTATAAAATTCGCCTGTCACACTGTTGTGTGACCTCAAGAAAATTTTCCTCTTTATGACATCGGCACTGCCTTACTCTCAGTGAACTTAATTGTTAACTATTGGCAGTTATATTGTCAAAAAATCTGACAAAAACCATCTGTTAGTTTGGTGGGTGAACGCAAACAATAAGGAGAGCGTCAAATAAGGGACGTGGCCCCGGTCGTGGTGCTGCTGGTGGAGCTCCTGTTGCAGGGAGAGGACGTGGTCGATCTGTGCCAAGTACACGCACAAGTGAAACACCTTCCTAAGGTGCGAGTAGGTGACAGAACCTTCAGCGTTATTTGGTAGGGCTGAATGTGGCTCTACGAATGGTGGGGCCAGAACAAGTACAGGCAATAGTAGATTGGGTGGCTGACAGTGCCTCCAGTTACTTAACATTGTCTCCCACCCAGTCTGCTGCTGAAAGATCAGAGTTGGCAACTGCAGCCCATGGCCATCATTTTTTCACCTCACCCCCTTGCAAATTAGCCAAACAGTCTGAGCCCCCAAGTCATGTACCAGTCTCTTCTGATTTTTGATGACTCTGCTAGCAGGGTATCCCAGGGCCATCCACATGCCCTGCCCCATAAGAGATTGAATGCACCGATGCCCAACCACTTATGTTTCAGGGTGAGTACATGGGAGTTCCACCGCAGCATGTCTCGGATAATGACGAAACACAGGTGCCAACTGCTGTGGCTTTCTGCAGTGTGCAGACTGACAAGGAGGGCAGGGGTGAAGACTGAGTGGAAGATGATGTGGAGGAAGATGAGGTCCTTGGCCCCACAAATAATCAAGGTCATGCATGTGACCTGTGTAGTTCAGAGGAGGAGGCGGTGGTTGCACAGAGCCATCAGCACAGCAGAACAGGGAGAAGGGTGCAAAAGCAGAGCGGCCGTCCCCTAGATAGTACGCCTGCTACTGCCCACCACACCAAGGGATCGAGCACACCAAAGCCAGCTCCAAGGAGTTCCCTGGCGTAGCAGTTCTTCAGATAATGTGCTGACGACAAGAAACGAGTAGTTTGCACACTGTGAAATCAGAGTCTGAAGCGAGGCATAAACGTTCTAAACCTGAGAACAACCTGCATGACCAGGCATCTAAGTGCACAGCACAAGCTGCAGTGGAGTTGACACCTCAAAAACAAAGAAAGTATTCTGGCTCCACTTGCTTCCTCTTCTGCTGCAGTCTCGGCCTCTTCATCCCCCTCTGGAGTGACAGTGGCACCTGCCACCCCGCAAACAGAGGATCTTCCAGCAACAATACCACCTGGATCACCAAGCATTCCCACAATGTCCCATGGAAGCGATCCGCTGTCTATTTCCCAAACACTGGAGCGAAAGAGGAAGCACCCCCCTACCCACCCGTGATCCCTGGCTCTGAATGCCAGCATTTTAAAATTACTGGCTATTGAAATGCTGTCATTCCGTCTGGTGGAGACGGAGAGTTTTAAAAGCCTTATGGCGGTGGCTGTCCCACAGTACGTTATGCCTAGCCGCCACTACTTTTTCAGAGGTGCCGTCCCTTCCCTGCACAACCAAGTGGGGGACAAAATCAGGCGTGCACTGTGCAACGCTATCTGTGGCAAGGTCCACCTATCTACGGATATGTGAACCAGTAAGTACGGTCAGGGATGTTATATGTCCCTAACAGCACACTGGGTAAATGCAGTGGCGGCTGGACCTGAGGCGAAAAGCAGTTTGCTGCATGTCCTTCCACCACCAAGGATTGCAGGGTGTTTCAGTTTGCCTCCTGTTGCTTCCTCCTCCTACTCCGCTTCCTCATCCTCTACCGCCTCCTCATCCGGTCAGTGTAATACCTTCACCACCAACTTCAACACAGCCAGGGGTAAACGACAGCAGGCAGTTTTAAAACGTATCTGTTTGAGGGACAAACCCCACATCATGCAGGAGCTGTGGATGGGCATGGAACAACAGACCGATGAGTGGTTGGTGCCAGTGAGCCTCAAGCCCGGCCTGGTGGTGTGCGATAATGGGCAAAATCTTGTAGCAGCTCTGGGACTAGCCGGTTTGATGCACATCCTTTACCTGGCGCATGTGCTGAATTTGGTGGTGCAGAGGTTCCTTAAAAATTACCCCGATATGTCAGTGCTGCTGCGGAAAGTGTGGGCCATCTGTGAGCACTTTCAGCATTCTCACCCTGCTGCTGCTCACCTGTCAGAGCTGCAGCGTAACTTCGGCCTTTCTGCTCACCGCCTCATATGTGACGTGCCCACAAGCTGGAAATCCACCTTGCACATGCTGGTCAGACTGTGCGAGCAGCAGCAGGCGATAGTGGAGTTTCACCTGCAGCACGCATGGGTGAGTCGCTCTGCGGAACAGCACCACTTCACCATCAATGAGTGGGCCTCCATGCGAGACCTGTGTGCCTTGTTGCGCTGTTTCGAGTACTCCACCAACATGGCCAGTGCCGATGACGCCCTTCTCAGTGTTACTATCCCACTTCTATGCCTCCTTCAAAAAACGCTTCGGGCGATGATGGAAGAGGATGTGGCACAGAAGGAGGAGGAGGAAGAGGGATCATTTCCAAGGGTTTCAGGCCAGTCATTCACAAATGGCTCAGAGGGTGGGTTCCTTCACCCACAAACGCCAGGTATACAATTGTCCAGCCAGGGCACAGTTCTGGAGGATGACGAGGTGGAGGATAAAGAGGAGGATATGGAGGAGGAGGAACCGTGTTAACAGCAGGGTGGCACCCAAACCAGCTCATGGCCATCACTGGTGCATGGCTGGAGGGATACAGAGGACACAGACGATACACCTCCCACAGAGGACAGCTTGTTGTTGCCTCTGGCCACATTCTAACTTGTGCTCATTACTGGGTGGCCTTGCTGCTGTTATAAGGACAATGTACCGTCCTTAATTCCGTCACTGGAGCGTGATCGTAAGATGCGCGAGTACAAGCGCACGCTGGTAGACGCGCTGCTGGTGGCATTCCCACCTGACAGCGGGGGCACAGTGGAAGCACAAGGCGAAGGCAGAGGAGGAGGAAGAGGTCGCCAACACAGCTGGTGCACCGCCAGCACCTCAGAAGGCAGGGTTAGCATGGTCAAAATGTGGAAAAGCTTTGTCAGCACGCCACAATAACCAGCACCACCAGCTGATATGGAACGTCTTAGCAGGAGGCAGCATTTCAGCAACATGGTGGAGCAGTATGTGTGCACACGCCTACACATATTGACTGATGGGTCTGCCCCCTTCAACTTCTGGGTCTCCAAATTGGGCACATGGCCTGAGCTTGCCCTTTATGCCTTGTAGGTGCTGGCCTGCCCTGCAGGCAGTGTATTGTCTGAACGTGAGTTTAGCACAGCAGGGGGCCTTATCACAGACAAGTGCAGTCACCTGTCCACAGCCAATGTGAACAAGCTCACGTTCATTAAAATGAACCAGGCATGGATCCCACAGGACTTGTCCATACCTTGTGCAGAATAGAGATGTATACCGGCCTTACCCAGCCATTGTTATACTCCAGAGCAATTGCTCATTGTTGTATTTTTGATATTTCCCACTCTTTTGGGGTGTACTCTAATTTAAACAAAAAAAATAATAATAATAATTTAAAACCAAAACTCTGTGTTGGCTACCTCCTCCTCCTCCACTGCTGCTTCCACCTACACTGCTACGTCCACCGGCTCCTCAACCTCCTAATCTATATGGACCTCCACCTCATAGATCAAGAATATTTATTTTAATTTTCATGTATTTTATTTTATATTAAGTCATTTCACTAATTTGTCTGATACATTGTTGGGTGACATATCCCAAATTTTTGGCTGTGATATACCCCTGCTCTACATTGTGGACAGGGAAATACCTTTCACAAATTTGTCTGTTTTATTGTTGGGTGACTGTAACGGAACCCCGGGCATAAAAGGGGGTAAAAGCCGTTTAAGAGATATTCTCTTTCCAGATGCTAAGGCAGCTACTAAAGACACCAATCTGGAAACCATATGAATGCTGCATACAGCCGAATAGGAAAAACCATATGAAAGGTTTACATTCCTAGCAGTCGAACTGGAACAGCATACAATCCCCCCAAGAACGAAACCAAGCTCTGTGTTGAGGGTAAATCAGAATCTCTCTTTACTGAGGGCTAACCACCCGTATTTATGTAGGTCCCCATCTGGTGGACACTCCCCTAGGGGGACCAGATGGTGGACTGTGACACAGGACAGATAACCAGCAATTCAGGATACACAGACACAATACATCCCCACAATGTATCCTGGTTTCCTCCTCTATGCCCTGGAGACAACCGTGGGGACAACAGGACAGAAATCACTATTCAAATATACAATGTCACAACCATTACAGTAAACATAGACATTTAACATGTCCCCAGATAGCTCAGGTCTGAGTGCATATTATTAGGAGTAATTCAATTATCTCTCAGGACAAAAGGAAATTGCCATTGTACACGTGGGGACAACAGGACAGAAATCACTATTCAAATATACAATGTCACAACCATTACAGTAAACACAGACATTTAACATATCTCCAGATAGCTCAGGTCTGAGTGCATTTTATTAGGTGAATGGCACTCAGACTACACAAATACAGTAGAATCGCCATGGAGCCAAATTCTTTCACATAGCCTTTTGTTATCCGAATGGGCTCCATGGCATAGCTATCTGGGGTATCACTGTTCAAATAGGGCAAGTACCAAATGACCCGGCTTTCATGTCTTTGCAGGGGAAAATAAAGCGTTTCAACATGGGGCCATAGTCTAAAGGGAGCAGGCGGGCAACCAGGCTTCTCCAATGCAATGTGGCGAGATTGGTCTTGTCACAGTGACGTTCCCAAATTTTTGGCTGTGATATCCCCCTGCTCTACATTGTGGACATGGTAATACCTTTCACAAATTTGTATGTTACATTGTTGGGTGACATTCCCAAATTTTTGGCTGTGATATACCCCTGCTCTACATTGTGAACAGGGAAATACATTTCACTAATTTGTCTGATACATTGTCGGGTGAAATTCACCAACTTTTGGCTGTGATATACCCCTGCTCTACTGAGTAGACCGGGAAATACATTTCACTAATTTGTCTGTTACATTGTCAGGTGAAATTCACCAATTTTGGCTATGATAGACCCCTGCTCTGCCTAGTAGACAGGGAAATACATTTCACTAATTTGTCTGTTACATTGTCAGGTGAAATTCCCACATTTTGGGCTTTGATATACCCCTGCTCTACATTGTGGAAAGGGAAATACATTTCACAAATTTGTCTGTTACATTGTTGGGTGACATTTACCAATTTTTGGCTGTGATATACCCCTGCTCTACTTAGTGGACAAGGAAATACATTTCACTAATTTGTCTGTTACATTGTTGGGTGACAAATGCTCATCTTTTGCGCTAGAAAGTATTTTTGCTGCCTACACTGCATTTAGGACAGTACGAATGGTGAGGCCAAAATAAGTACAGACTATAGTAGATAGGGGGGCTGACAGTGCCTACAGTTCCTTCGCATTGTCTCCCACCCAGTGCCCTGCTGAAAGATCAGAGTTGGCACCTACAACCCATGGCCATCTGCAGTGGTGTATCTTGGTTTTGTGCTGCCGTAGGCGAGATTAAACTCGGGCACCCCCCTAATATAAATTTGACCCACTCCTTCCTTGTTAAAAAACAATGTGCAGCTAGAGATAGTACAGTATTAACCCCTCCCTAATTCTCCCTCCTTTAACCACCTAACGGGTCCCAACCCCCTTATCCTATAAAGTAATAGATTTTTTGTGAATTACTGTAATTTAAGTACTTACAGTTTTTAAAGACAGGCTCAGGGATCAGTGCATTGGTGGCCGGGGCCTGGCCTCAGTGTTCACGGAGACCGTGTGCAGGATCCGTTCTGCACTTGGAGGAGATAAGGCTCACCCTAGCGTTGCTGGCCCGTGAGTCCGCCTCCGTGTGACGTCACGAAGGCAAAACGCGGACGCGAAAGGCAGGGGAGGTCGGGAGGAAGTCAGGAGGAGGAGGAAGTAAGTCTTTCAACTCCTTCACTATGTGGCGCTGGCGATGCCGTTCGCATAGTGAAGTATCGAATCGGACAAGGGCAAAAAAAATTATTTTGCATATTGTGTGACTAAAACTAAGCAAACAAGGCATTTTGCCGCCCCATTGGCAAGTGCCGTCCTAGGAAAATGCCTTGTTTGCCTCGTGATAGATACACCCCTGGTCTTTCAACTCACCCCCTTGCAAATCAGACAAGCAGTCTGAGCCCCAAGTCATGCAGCAGTCTGTTATGCTTTTTGATTATTCTGCTGGCAGGGTTTCCATGGGACATCCACATAGCCCTGCACCAGAAGTGGAAGAGATTAAGTGCACTGATGCCCAACCACTTATGTTTCAGGATGAGGACATGGGAAGACCACCGCAGCACGTCTCTGATGATGACAAAACACAGGTGCCAACTGCTGCGGCCAACAAGGAGGGCAGGGGTAAAGAGTGGGTAGAAGATAATGTGGAGGATGATGAGGTACTAGACCCACATGGAATCAGTCATGCGAGTGACCTGTCTAGTTCGGAGGAAGTGGCACTAGCACAGCAAAAGAGGGAGCAGGGTGCAAAAGCGTCTGTTACATTCTTGGGTGACATTTTACCTTTTTTGCCGTGAATAAACTCCTGCTCTGCATAGGTGACAGGGACCTAAATTTCGAAAAATCATCTGTTACATTCTCAGGTGACATTTTACAATTTTTTGCCGTATACAAACCCCTGCTCTGCATAGGTGACAGGGACCTAATTTTTTTAAAATCGTCTGTTCAATTGGTGGGTGACATTTTACCAGTTTTGCCGTAAATAAACCCCTACTCTGCATAGTTGACAGGGCTCAAAATTTTCAAAAATCATCTGTTCTATTGGTGGGTGACATTAACCCATTTTTGCCGATGAAAAACCCCTGCTCTTCATAGGTGACAGAGACTTAAATTCGTCCTTAATTCTAAAATTCGTCTTTAATTGACGTGTGCCTTCTCCTTTCATTCGATCCTTCCGCTTTAATAACTTGTCCCACATTTCAGCTCGATCACATTGCAGCCATTCACCTCTCTTGGATGTGGTATCCCTTTCTCACGCTCCCTCTCCAGCGTGGAACCCTGATTCGCCGTTAACCGTGATCAACATGGTAGGCGCAGAAAAGAACATCGAAAGTTGATAGAGAAGTTATCCAATTGGATCGTGGACATTACAGGGACGTGCGATCAGGCAGAAGTTATTTAGAGTCAACAAAGCGGCAACAGGGCCTCTCCGGTCTAACGTTTCCAAATCCAAAATACCCCAGTGACATGCCCTGTAATTTTTTATTAATCATTCAAATAACAGGGCATCTTAAGAGTCCTGTATTGTTATTTATCGTCACTACCTCCCCGAGTCGGGAGTGGGTAATTGCCTTTACTTGGAAGCTTCTGCTTCAATAATTTGTCCCACATTTCCGCTCGATCACATTTAATTTCATCAATTGACCTCCCTTGGATGTGATATCCCTTTCTCACGCTCCCTCTCCGGCATTGAAACCTGATTCCCCGTTAACTGTGATCACCATGGTAGGCACATAAAATAACATCGAAAGTTGATAGAGAATGTATCCAATTGGATTGTGGACGTGCGACATGGTGGAGCAGTATGTGTGCACACGCCTACACGTACTGACTGATGGGTCTGCCCCCTTCAACTTCTGGGTCTCCAAATTGGGCACATAGCCTGAGCTTGCCCTTTACGTCTCGGAGGTGCTGGCCTGCCCTGCAGCCAGTATATTGTCTGAACGTTTGTTTAGCAAGGCAGGAGGGGGTTATCAAAGAGAAGCGCAGCCGTCTGTCCACAGCCAATGTAGACAAGCTTACATTCATTAAAATGAACCAGGCAGGGATCGCACCTTGTGCAGAATAGACATGTATACCGGCCTCATCCAGCCATTGTTGTACTCCAGCGCACATTCTCTTTGCTTTATTTTTTATATTTCCCAATGTTTTGAGGTCTACCCATATTTAAACAAAAAAAAAATAATAAAATAAAATAAAAATGTGGAATTATATACATAACAAAAAAGTGTGAAACAACTGAAAATATGTCATATTCTAGGTTCTTCAAAGTAGCCACCTTTTGCTTTGATTACTGCTTTGCACACTCTTGGTATTCTCTTGATGAGCTTCAAGAGGTAGTCGCTTGAAATGGTCTTCCAACAGTCTTGAAGGAGTTCCCAGAGATGCTTAGCACTTGTTGGCCATTTTGCCTTCACTCTGCGGTCCAGCTCACCCCAAACCATCTCGATTGGGTTCAGGTCCGGTGACTGTGGAGGTCAGGTCATCTGGCGCAGCACCCCATCACTCTCCTTCATGGTCAAATAGCCCTTACACAGCCTGGAGGTGTGTTTGGGGTCATTGTCCTGTTGAAAAATAAATGATAGTCCAACTAAACGCAAACCGGATGGAATAGCATGCTGCTGCAAGATGCTGTGGTAGCCATGCTGGTTCAGTATGCCTTCAATTTTGAATAAATCCCCAACAGTGTCACCAGCAAAGCACTCCCACACCATCATACCTCCTCCTCTATGCTTCACGGTGGGAACCAGGCATGTAGAGTCCATCCGTTCACATTTTCTGCGTCGCACAAAGACACAGTGGTTGGATTCAAAGATCTCAAATTTGGACTCATCAGACCAAAGCACAAATTTCCACTGGTCTAATGTCCATTCCTTGTGTTCTTTAGCCCAAACAAGTCTCTTCTGCTTGTTGCCTGTCCTTAGCAGTGGTTTCCTAGCAGGTATTCTACCATGAAGGCCTGATTCACACAGTCTCCTCTTAACAGTTGTTCTAGAGATGTGTCTGCTGCTAGAACTCTGTGTGGCATTGACCTGGTCTCTAATCTGAGCTGCTGTTAACCTGCGATTTCTGAGGCTGGTGACTTGGATGAACTTATCCTCCGCAGCAGAGGTGACTCTTGGTCTTCCTTTCCTGGGGCGGTCAGCATGTGAGCCAGTTTCTTTGTAGCGCTTGATTGTTTTTGTGACTGCACTTGGGGACACTTTCAAAGGTTTCCCAATTTTTCGGACTGACTGACCTTCATTTCTTAAAGTAATGATGGCCACTCGTTTTTCTTTACTTAGCTGCTTTTTTCTTGCCATAATACAAATTCTAACAGTCTATTCAGTAGGACTATCAGCTGTGTATCCACCTGACTTCTCCACAACGCAACTGATGGTCCCAACCCCATTTATAAGGCAAGAAATCCCACTTATTAAACCTGACAGGGCACATCTGTGAAGTGAAAACCATTTCAGGTGACTACCTCTTGAAGCTCATCAATAGAATGCCAAGAGTGTGCAAAACAGTAATCAAAGCAAAAGGTGGCTACTTTGAAGAACCTAGAATATGACATATTTTCAGTTGTTTCACACTTTTTTGTTATGCATATAATTCCACATGTGTTAATTCATAGTTTTGATGCCTTCAGTGTAAATCTACAATTTTCATAGTCATGAAAATAAAGAAAACTCTTTGAATGAGAAGGTGTGTCCAAACTTTTGGTCTGTACTGTATATATATATATATATATATATATATACATACTATGCATATAGCAGATACAGTATAGAGGCAACAACAAGTTCTTTGGATCAAACAGTTCAGTGTTTTGTTCACACTTTAGGCAAGTGACAAAGCATGCAGTCATAGGCAAACAAAAAGTCACCTTGCGGTGTTGGTGGTAATTCACACTATGCAGCAATTTTGCCTCAAAGAGTCCTTGACCATAGCAGCACCAACCTTTTTTTTAACGCCAAACAGGTAGCAAGCCTTCATCCAGACACCAGGCTCCCAGATCCCAACACAGAGACACGGCTTCTGAGCCCAGCTGCCTATTTAAGGACAGCCATGTGCTGCCAAAACCCAGACCGGCACTTAAAATCCGGTCCGATATTTAATCTAGACAAAACCTTTCACTGTGTCACAATATATGTATATATATAAACTGTATATATATATATATATCCCATATTTTTTGCAAAGTAAGATGCACCTGCCCATAAGATGCACCTAGGTTTTAGACTAGAAGAATAAGAAATAAATATTTTTCATTATACCTCAGATCAGACCCCCAATGTTAATCAGACCCCAGCTCAGAGCACCAATTAGACCCCCGGTGTTAATTAGCCCTCAGCTCACAGGCCCATTTACACCCCCAATGTCAGTAAGACTCTCTATCAGACCCCCAATGTTAAAAAGACTTCAATAAGACCTCAGATCTGACCTAAAATCAGACCTCAGCTCAGACACCCATACCTCAGATCAGACCCTCATACCTCAGATCAGACCCCCATACCTCAGATCAGACCCCCATGCCTCAGTTCGGACCCCCAGGCCTCAGATCAGACCCCCATGCCTCAGAGCAAATAAAATAAAAATAAAAATAAACTTACCTCTCCTACTCTGGATGCCGCCACTCCTAGGATCCAGCTCTCTTCTTCTTCCTAGGATCCAGGTCTCTTCCATGCTGTCAAGTGACTTGTCAGTCAAAGCAGAGTCGACAGCAGAGGACCAGGAAGCAGTGAGTACAGAGCCCAGGGAACACTGCATTCATCGCTTCCCTCCAGTACTAATGAGCAATTCCATAATGGAAGCACTCATTAGTATTCAGCCCATAAGAAGCACTGACATTTTCCCCCCAATTTGGGGGTAAACGGGTGCATCTTATAGGGTGAAAAATACAGTACATAAAAGACATAAAAAATAACAAAATTACACTTTATTGTTATTTCCCACAAAAAGGTACAATGTTCTTGCACCTGACTGGGCACCCTCAACCTCTGTGAATGCTATGGCTAGTTTGGCTTTAATTACGCCCACAGCCAGGCCCCTTTCCAGGAAAGCTCCACTTATTCCCTCGAGGGCTCACCCCTCTTGAGCAAGTTTAGACAAAAGTGTAGATGTAACACCCCAGAGGTGCATTACCACTTCTGCACCCTGCTACTATCTCTAATGGGCTAGTGTCATGTCATTCATGTATTTATTTCCAGGTCCTGTACAATGTGCATTCATAATAATGTTATGTAATAGTTAATGTAATGTGCCTGGTTCACCAGCAGGTGGCAGCAACTATGGCAGAGCTACACTTAGAGAGAATGGAACTCACCATTCCATTCTCCCCTCCTTTCTTGATCAGAAGTGGACTAGTCCTTTTTGCTACCAGAAGGAGGTAGGGAGTTCTGGTGTGTTCTGGTTGAGACTCCATGTTAGAATTCTAATCCTGGCATAATCCAGAGTCAGACTACAGAGAGAAGTGGCAGCATCCTGCAGAAGCAGAGATTCCATTTAAGTCTGTTAGTACAGCAGAGCCAAAGAGAAACCGATGTAGCATAGTTGAGATTGTTTGCCTGCCAGAGTTAATACTAAAGCTTGCTGGAACCAAGATAAAGTCTGTACACCGTTTGGAGAAACGTTTATGCAAAGTAAAGCTGCCACTGAACTTCATCACAAGGTCTGGCTTTGGTTCTGAGGTTTTCCACTTTAAAAATCTAATGTGGAGTCTGACAGTAGATTTTTAAAGCAGTTCTCCGAGAATGATTTAAAATGGCCACAACTAACCTGTCCTAGAAAGTTAGTAGGACTGGTTGCCTCCACTTGCAGAGCAAAGGTGGTGAGGAGACAGAGCCTCACTACACATTGCACTCTGGCACTTGCATATACTACACATTGGTGAGTTTTCCTGTTAGACAGCTCAGCCACAATGGCATACCGTAGACAGTATGACATAATTACCATCTATTATAGAGTAGTTTCGTTTTTGGTGAGGCTCCTTTACCCCCCCCCCCCCCCCCTTCCCCTGCTCCCTAGAAAGCTCTGAAAGTGGAAGCCACCTAGCCTGCTTACATTCTAGTACAAGTTGCTGGGCAGACATTTTAAATAATTCCTGGATAAGCCTTTTTGAAAGCTCCAAGATTTAACTATATTATGCAGTTCACAACAGTGTTTCAGAGAAAACATCATTTTGAAATAAGCCAGGAATGAGGAGAAGAGTCATGGAGGTGGCTCTGTGCCAAATTCTTCCCACCCAATTATTTTAGTAAGATAGTTTAGTGCTCTCATTAAGAGAAACAAAATAAGACTATTGCAGGTTTGATACCTTTTAATGGCTAACAAAAATAGTAGTAATGATGTTATATAGCGAGCTTCGAGACATCACCAGTCTCTTCATCAGGCATACTACAAGAATATATGAAGAAACAGCAATATATATACAATAACAACAGAGGCATGGGGGGAATGAATGGACATTTGAAATACAAAACAAAACAAAAAAAAACAGAACAACATATTAAAGATCTTGAGAATGAGTCCTTAATTATCTTACAGATAAGGGGTGTGGAAGTTTTATGAGACATGTTGCATCCACTGTACGAAGTATTTATGAGGCAAATGTGTCAAAAAGAACAATGTTTTCTAGCTTGCCAAGGGAGCACGGGTTAGCAGATAGGAGCGTGTTTTAGACTGTGACAATATGAACCAAAATTGTGCCAAAATATTGGCGCAAAATAAGCCAACCAATGATTGGTGTAGTATCAGTCACATATCTAGTAACACACCAAATTTATCTCACATTGTAAGCTACTGTAATAAATCTGGCACATCCTTAGACTGCTTGTCTATGTTCACTTTGTTTACATTTAAACAGGTTTAGTAAATCCTCCCAATTGTGTTTGTCCCGTTTATAACCTTCAATTTATATTAGCGGCAATATGCTCTGCAGACTGACACCAGTCCCTGTACCCAATTTCATTTTCCTATTTCAGATATTCACACACATTTACCATATACATATTTCTTCTAATTTCTGAGCTTTAAATCGCACACATATGTACAATATATAGACATGCCTGCTAAATAACAAATCTGCTATTACGCATGGACCCACAAGTCTTTAACCAAACCTTAATCAGTTCCAGCAGAGAAACGGATTGAGGCAGATGCCGGTAACATACTATATAAAATTATAAAATATATATAATTTATTTGTAACATAAAACGTTTACTACATTGCACATAGCTATCAGTACATACAGCAGGTTGTTTGTACTTTTCATAAGACATGCTACATATTGCATTGTATTTGCATCCAATGAGCACTTAACTATTCAAGATAAGATACAGTGCACATATTGCTTTCAAGCTATGTGATGTGGAGAAGAAGTATATGCCTGCTTATGCTGTTTTCTTGTTGGATAAGAAAAAAAACAACTGATAATTTAGCACATCACTATACCTCAAAGGTGTTATATCAAGTATTTATCAATTATCCACAGGAGGATCGGCTACTGGGACCCTCAGTGATCACCATACGCTGCCTGTACCCCAATTCCTGCTTATCTTGGAAAATTGCTATAAGGAAAAATGGAGGAATTTATCAACCAATCGTATTTCAATTCTGTCTTGGGGTCCTTAGGAGAACCAAACCAAGTTAAGCAACAACCAGATAATTAACTTGGGAAAATCTTCAACATTTTCCTTGGGTTGAATTAACACAACAATTTAACAAATTTTTTGTATCATTTTTATCAACATTTTTTGCATTTATTTTTGTACAAAAACACTACAACCTAGATGTTACTTGAAAGTCTATAGCTAAACACTGAAAAATGTACATACAAAGTAGAAATGAGAGAGTAGATTCTGAAATGTAGAAATTCTACCCAAATATTTTAATTTTTTTTTTTAATGAATTCACATTTTTTTGCGATTCAATTCTAGATAACAAGGAGGAAGGACGGGAGGGATGAGAGAGAGAGGAGGAGAAAAAGGGAGGACAAGAGAGAAAGACTCTCAGAGTCAGGCAATCAGAGAACTTTAAATTTGGATAAACTTTATTTGAACCAAATTCAAATCAGACCAAAATCAAAGTTTAATACATTTTCATATCTCCAGTACATCTCAAGTTTAAGAGATTTTTTATTCCATCTCCAGTGATGTTTTTTGTTGAGTTTTGTGGGGTTTGTTTTATTTTAATCAAAATGTGGCATGTTTTTTGTTTTCTTTTGAAAAGCTAGGGAACAGAAAGTGGGTGAATGAGGCCTTTCTTTGATGATTTTATCCATTGTCTCTCACCAGGACTTTAGAACAGTCACCAGGGTAAACCATTCTATATTTTGATAACATAGCAAAATGTTAGCCCTTACTGTGCAGCAGCATCCAAAGCACTATGGAAACCAACCTACTGTACACTACAGAAACGTACACTAATGCCAAATAGTGTTGATCAAGCACCAAAGTGCTCGTGTGCTCAAGTAGAACACTTTGCAATGTTTGGGCGTTCTACCGAGCACAATGGGAGAACCCCAGGCACCTACTGCTCTGAAGAGGGGTGGGTGTTGGGAATCTAGTTCAGCTTAGGAGTCGCTGCTCTGAATCCATATATAGCTATATCCATATATGGAGTCAGTGCTTGGGGACACCCCATTGTATTTAAATCTAATTTCTGAAAAGTTTCTGCCAGGGTTTGAACTCCGAATTTTGTACATTAGAGGCAAGGACGTTAACCACTACACTATACAGCTACATGTTAACCTGCACAGAAATATAAAATAAGTATATTGCTTAATAGGAATACGCACTACATCAGAAACTTCTATGAGGTTTTTCTGACACAGTCTAGCGTCCAGCTTTATAGCTGAGTTGGAAAGCTCCTTGCCTCTACTGTACAAGGGGTTGGGTGTTCTAATCCCAGCAGAAGCTTTTTAGAAATAGATGCTAAATTACTCGTGCTCAAGCACATGCAGTGTTTGGCTGAGCATGCTCGATCAACACTAATGCCAAAGTCTTATGAAAAAATATCAAATTTCTTGGTTACAGACAGTATATTAAATTCAGGTTAAAATCACTCAGCAAGAACGGATACCAGAGGCTCTGCACAAATAGCAGTAAAGGATAACTACCTAATTTGACAAAGACTCATTATTAGTGATGATCACGCATGCTCGGCCGAACACATGTGTTTGAGTTCCATGCTCGAGTCTACTCCCCATACGTTACTTGGCAGCTATGCAGCCAAAAAAAAAACGTGCTGCCCTCACTGTAATGCCAGTAGCCATGTTTGTTACTGGCATTACAGTAATTCGCTGTCCGGAAAGCATCATCGGGTGGTTAAATTATCCGCGCCACATGTCCCGTTTAAAGTGTGCGCATCCCTAAAATATCAGTGACATCCAGTGCACTTTTTCCGTAGATGGTTTCCGCTGCGGACAGTTAAATTATCTGCGCCACATCTCCTGTTTAAAGAGTGAGCATCCCTAAAATATCAGTGACATCCAGTGCATCTTTTTCTGTAGACACTGCGAACATTACCTCTGGTACCTGTCCTGTATAACGTTTCCTAATCACAAATACCTTTGTAAATTTTTTTGCGCATACACTTCCAAATCCTACACTACTGTACATGTGACATACTTTCAAGCATATATCACATTTAAAATGACGAAGGCGAGCAGTAAGGGACGGGGAAATGGCCGTGATGCTGATGGTGCATGTAGAGGCACAAAAAAAAACAATCATCCACGATACCTAGCTTCATGTCCCAGTTTGCATGGCGGCACTGGACACCGCTCTTGAAGTCAGACCAGTGCGACCAGGTGGTCGGTTGGAATGCAGCAGATAATGCTTCCAGTTGGTTAAGCACCACCCTGTCTTCCACCAAGTCCAGCCTCAGTAGCCAGGAGTCTGGACAACACAATCCTCACCCTGATCCTCCTTTTCTCCCACCATGTTCAGTCTGGCCAAACAAGTGATCCCCCACTCGGATATTCCGAGGACCTCTTTTCATCACCATTACTTGATTTGGCACTCTCGCCAAGCACGCTTGAATGGGGACATGAGATCTTGTGCCCTGATTCCCAACCTCTTGAGCATCCACAGTCACAAGAACATGATGGTGGGAAACGGCAATTAGTGTTTAATGAGGTGGATGATGATGAGTTACAGTTGACAATGAGTCAACCGCAATTACTGTCTCAAGTGGTTGATGAAGAAGATGAGACACAGTTGTCAATCACTGAGGTTGTGGTTAGGTAAACACATCAGGAGGATGATAAAAGTGAGGAAGTGGAAGAGGAGGTAGTGGACGATGAGGTCACTGACCCAACCTGGGAAGGTGGAAAGCCGAGCGAGGACAGCAGTACAGAGGGGGAGGGATCTGCAGCACAGCAACAGCTTGGAAGAGGCAGTGGGGTGGCAAAAGGGAGAAGGCGGGCCACACCAAACAGGCCTACAACTGTTCAACGGAGCACCCACTTGCGGAAATCTCCCTTGCCAAGGGGTAGTTGTTCCGCAGTATGGCGTTTCCTTGAGGACAATGGGGACGACAAAATAATAGTAGTTTGCAACCTGTGCCATACCAAAATGAGCTGGGGCATGAAAACTAGCAACCTCACCACTACCAGCATGATCCGCCACATGGCATCCAAGCACCGTAATAAGTGGGATGAACGCCTGGGTCCACAATCTGTGTCTGCGGGTCACACCACTGCCTCCTCTTCCCCTATGTTACATGCTGGCCAATCCGCTGTCGAAGGCACAGGCCCGGATGCCTCCTGCCCTGCACCTGGACCTTCACAAGCACCATCAGCGACCACATCCACTTCTGTGTCCCAGCGCAGCATACAAATGTCCTTACCCCAGGCCTTTGAATGCAAGCGAAAATACCCAGCCACCCACCCACAGGCCATAGCACTAAATGCGCAGCTTTCCAAATTACTGGCCCTGGAAATGTTACCATTTAGGCTTGTGGACACTGAGGCCTTCCGCAGCCAGATGTCGGCAGCCATCCCGCGTTACGCAGTCCCCAGCCGCCACTATTTTTCAAGGTGTGCCAGGAGAGGGTAGTACCTATGGAAGTTTAATTCCATCTGTTCAGCATTGGTGGGCAGAAAAGGAGGAAGAGGATGAGGAGATTGAGAGTGATCCTCTCAAAATACGTCAAGCTTCAGCATTCTGGACCTTTGGCTGGTATCTTGCACCATGGGAGATTCATCTGTCTTGGCAATTTCTCATCTTCTTTGGGAGTTCAGGCGTCCCCGATAAGACCTCCATCTGTGACTGCAAACCAACCGTCCTTTGGGATTCCAGCATACATCTTGATGAGCCAGTTGTGCCTAAGGTTAGCGCAACCATTCAAGGTGAGCCTTATTTTGGAATCCAATATTCACTTGATCTGTACGGTATTACCCTATGGTGTGCCTTTATCAGCATAAACATCGCCTGTGGATTTGATACCTGTTGACGATTGACAGTCAAGACAAAGGAGGGAACTGTCCATCATCAGCGAGTGGGTAGGAAGAGAGGGAGCTCAAGAATGAGCCAGACTCTTCTCTGGTATAGCCGGACTCTTCTCCAGTGCGAGCTGCCAGGATTAAACACTAGTGGGGTCGTTTATCAAACTGGTCTAAAGTGGAACTGGCTTATAGAGATGAGAGAAGCAAGTTTGGATGCTACATCCGAAGTCGCTTCACTAAAAGATTCGTTATAATGCTGTATGGAGATCGTGGCAGCACGGTGGTTCAGTGGGTAGCATTGATGCCTTGCAGCACTGGGGTCCTAGGTTAAAATCTGACCATGGACAACATCTGCATGGAGTTTGTATGCTCTCCCTGTGTTTTTGTGGGTTTCCTCTGGGTACTCTGGTTTCCTCCCATACTGATAGGGACCTTAGATTGTGAGCCCCATTGGGGACAGTTGGTTGCTAATATCTGTAAAGGGCTGAGGAATATAGTAGCGCTATATAAGTGCATAAAATAATAAATAATACAGCATTAGAATGTACTGTCTCTGATGAGGCAAAGTCTGTTATAACTTCAGTAATTGATTATTACAGTGAAAAAACCTTGGAACTTCATCTCCCTATTCTTACAGATAACCAGCATGACCAGCTGGCTGCTCCGTTTACTATAGCGGACATCCAAGAAGCACTTAATTCATCCCCAGCCGGGAAATGCCCCGGACCAGACGGTTTACCTCTGTCCTATTATAAAGCTTATTCCGAAGTCCTGTTTCCCCACCTACTTCCAATATGCAATAATGCTCTGCATAACTCCCCTGTGTCATCCGATATGTCTGGAGCTACGATAACAATTATTCCCAAACCAGGTAAAGATCATTCCATCTGCTCAAATTACCGTCCTATAGCTTTGCTTAACACTGACCTTAAACTACTGGCTAAAATGTTGGCTACTAGACTGCAAAAACTACTCCCCTCCCTGATCCATCCGGACCAGGTCGGATTTGTTAAGGGAAGAGAGGGTAAGGACAATGTTATGAAAGTTCTAAATGCATTGTACTTCTCTTCTTTAAAAAAAATACCCATAGTTTTCTTAGGTACCGATGCCGAGAAGGCGTTTGACAGAATAGACTGGCTATATATTAGTCTTACACTAGCCAAATTTAATATCCCTGTTCAATTCTCAAATGCAATCAGGGCTATGTATCACTCCTCCTCGGCATCGGTATTAGTCAATGATACCCTGTCTTCCTGCTTCAGTATAAGGAATGGCACAAGACAGGGCTGTCCCCTGTCCCCGCTCATTTTCGTATTGGTTATGGAGACGCTTTTACAATCCCTGAGACAGCAAACAGATATTATAGGACTTAAAGTGGGAAGTCAGGAAATCAAATTGGCTGCATTTGCTGATGACCTCTTGATCTGCACAACCAATCCGAAAAAATCTCTTCCTGCTATCTTATCGTTGTTGGATTTATTTGGGTCACTCTCTAATTTCAAGGTAAACCCTGCTAAATCTCAGCTCATTCATAGTGGGTTCCCTCCCTCAACAATTAGAATTCTTAAGCTCCAATCTCCCTTTAACTGGTCCACACAAATGTTGACGTACCTGGGAGTGAACATATCCCCTAATACTAAAGACTTATACAAACTAAACTTTATCCCTCTTTTAAAGTCGGTTATTGACCAGATGGACTCGTTGGACCTCCCTTTCCTGTCTTGGTTTGGCAGAAAGAATATGGTATCGGCATTGATTCTACCCAAATTGACATATGTCATGCAGGTTCTGCCTATCAAAATACCGAAATCCTTCTTTAATAGATTTAACAAAGCAGTACGTCATTTTATTTGGAAGGGGCGCAGACCGAGAATTGCATTGGACACTCTCACCAAACCAAAGGAGCTAGGTGGGATCAATCTCCCAGATCCTGAAACATACATGAAAGCCATACATCTAGCCAGAGTAGTAGATTGGATTAGAGCTCCCCCCCATAAATTTTGGGTCCAGATGGAAAATAGCTTTCTCCCCTCCACTCCCAGAGCTGTTCTGCTTGCTGGGAAATCCTTTCCCCTATCTTCTCAAATCCAAAATCCCATGATAAGATGCTCATTGGCAGTTTGGGAATGGTTCTCCTCTAAAGGTATAATGCTTACTACTCCTTCCTCACTTCTGACTTTGGGAGATGTCATCGATTTAGCACCCTTAGATTTAAAAGAGACTTGTAGCCCCGCGATTAGGCAGTCTAACTTACTCATATCAGATATCCTAAAAGAGCATGGTACTTCCCCCCCCCCTCCTTCCTCTCCTTCTTACCAGCTTGAAAGAATCTATGTCTCTTTCATTTGTACACAAATATATACTATCTGAAATGGCTTCGGCGGAGAGCCTTCCTAAGGTGACACCTCTGTTCCCATGGTTTGAAGGGCTAATTGGATCTAAACAAGCGCCTAATAGATTAATTTCATTCATATACAAAAGGATCAAGTCACCGGTGACTGACATTAAACCAGCTATAGTGAGAGTTTGGGAAAAAGATCTCAACCGATCCCTAACCCCCACTGAAATCAAGATTATGTTTTCTGTTCCACATAAAATTTCAAGGTGCGTGCGTGTTCAGGAAAATGGGTACAACATTATGATGCGGTGGTACAAAACTCCAGAAAATATTGCGCAATACTTTTCCAACGTTTCCGACTCCTGTTGGAGATGCAAAACCTCCAAGGGCACTTTTTTACCACATATGGTGGGAATGCCCAACTATTCAAACATGGTGGCATTCCATAATAATTGAATGTAATAAGATTTGTGGCACTTCTTTGGTATGTTCTCCTGAACTGACTCTCCTTGGCCTGGGGCTGGATGGGATCCACAAGAAGGTCAGGTCCTTATTACTTATGCTATTAGCTGCATCTAGAATTTTAGTTGCTGCCGCCTGGCTTTCTACAGAAGCCCCAGATGAGGCTAAATGGACACAAAAGGTGGACCAACTGTATAGATTAGAGGAACTCTCTCATTGGGAAACCCGCACTAGAAGCACCTTCCTGGACATGTGGGCTCCTTGGAAGACGTTTAGGGGCCTTCCTTGATATTTACTTACTTATTTTTTCTAGCTTCCTTTTCTCATTACTACCATTTCACCCTTTCTCTATTGTATAGGGCAAATATTTGACTTAGTACCGTACCCTGTTGCTGCATCATGTGAGCTATAACTTATATTTAAATCTTACCTGATTTATACCATTTGTTTTGTTGATGTTTTCTCCACTTCCCTTTCCCCTTTTATGTTAATCTATGGCACTGCTTTCTGATTTGCTGTGTTATGATGTGCTGGTATGACTTAATACCGTATATTTATATTTTTGTACTTTCATATTGGCGCTACCTTCCCGCCATTGTCATCTGTCTTTTATTATTATTTCAAAAACAATAAAAATTGTTAATATAAAAATAAAAAAAAACCTTGGAACTGAACTCGGCTTCGGTTCTAAGGTACCGCTCAGAACTGAGTTTGGTTCCAAGTTTTGAAGTGGTTTTTCACTGTAATAATCAATTACTGAAGTTATTGAACGAAGTCTTGCGCGACGACTTAGGCTACTTTCAGACTGGTGTTTTGGCTTTCCGTTTATGAGATCCGTTCAGGGCTCTCACAAGCGGTCCAAAACGGATCAGTTTTGCCCTAATGCATGCTGAATGGATAAGGGTCCACTCAGAATGTATCACTTTATCTCCGTTCAGCCTCCATTCCGCTTTGGAGGCGGACACCAAAACGCTGCTTGCAGAGTTTTGATGTCGGTCTGACGAAACTGAGCCAAACGGATCCGTCCTGACACACAATGTAAATCAATGGGGGCGGATCAGTTTTCACTGACACAATATGGCACCGCGTTTGGTGCGGATCCATTTAGATAATACAACCGTCTGCATCTGTTCAGAACGGATCCGTTTGTATTATCTTTAACATAACCAAATGGATCTGTCTTGAACACCATTGAAAGTCAATGGGGGACGGATCCGTTTTGGTTATGTTAAAGATAATACAAACGGATCCGTTCTGAACAGATGCAGACGGTTGTATTATCTGAACGGATCCGCACCAAACGCGAGTGTGAAAGTTGCCTAAGTGAATAACTTACTTCGGCTCAGTAGAGCCCATACATTCTAATACTGTACGGAGACAAATCTTTGTACAGTATTATAACCAATTTTTTAGCAAAGCGGCTTCGGATGTAGCAACCGAAGCTAGCATCGCTCATTTCTACTGGCTTAGTTGCCCATAGCAACCAATCAGATTCCACCTTTCATTTTTCACCCCTCTTTTGAAAAATCTACGGTGGAGTCTAATTTGTTGCTATGGGCAACTAAGCCAGTTCTTTTTTACACCAGTTTAATAAATGACCCCCTAGATTATTGGCAGCAACTAAACTTTAGCAAATGTGACTTGCCGCAGATTTCACCATGTCTGTCAGAAAAGAGGGCTGGGATGGGGACACAAATCAATACCTAGAGTTCTTAAGGCCTCATGCACACGACTGTTGTGTTCCGTTCCGCAAACTGGGGTTCCGTTGTTCCATGATCCGTTTCCGTTTTTGTTTCCGTGTGTCTTCCTTTATTTTTGGAGGACCACCAGACATAAAGGAAGGTAAAAAAAAGTCTAAGAAAGGTTTGCCATGCAAATGATAGGAATAAAACAGACACGGACGCGCGGACGCGGATGACAATCTTGTGTGCCTCCGCGTTTTTTAGCGGTCCCATTGACTTGAATGAACCGTTTTCCGCGGACAAGAATAGGACAGGTTATATTTATTTGACGGACTGGAACCACGGATCACGGACGCGGATGGCAAACGGTGCACTGTAAGCATTTTCAACGGCTCCATAGAAATGAATGGGTCCGCACCTGAAACGCTAAAATCGGCGGAACAGACGCGGAAGCAAACAAAGGTCGTGTGCATGAGGCCTCAGTCTGTTTTATACATTTGCATTTTAAGGTCTGAGACGTCAGTGTGCTGTGAATCATAACCCCAGTGTCGCACACGTAGAACGAGGGAGAGCTGCTAAAGAGAGGTTGTATAATAGTACACTTCAGCCAAAGTAAAAAAAATAAAAATACATGGAAAATTCTGTTACAGTAGAAGCCTATGCCGTTTTATTTACTTCAGAGTGATTCCGCCTTTCCCGAAAACAAGTTAAATGAGGGCGAAAAACACAGAGCAAGCCACACAGCTCCATGTGGCGCATCCAAGTCAGGTGGTTGTTTGGACGCAAGGACTACACAACTGCGGTATGCTCGCTGCGGATATTTGTTTGCATAAGCTCTAAGAGTTCAATGAGGTCATTTTCTCATCTTCCTTGTGTTTTTCTGTATGTTCCACAAACCTGTCGGCTTTAAACAACAGTCTCTTTCTTCACATTGGAAATAGAAACACGTCCTCTGCAGGAATTTTCCACTTAATAGCTCCTGCTCTCCTAGCTGGTGCCTCTGAGCACCACCACTGCAATGCTGTATTTCTTTCCACTGCAGCTTGACATTTAGCAGCCAAGCACAAGGATGTGTATTCAGTCCCCTCCGTCTTAACGGCATACACATTCTAGCGCCCTCACAAAAGCGAAGCGGGTGGCGACAGCGGGCCGTAGGCAGATGCAGCGGGGGTTAAACTTGTCGTTTTACTGTTTGGGGCTGCATCATATATTTCTTCTGAGGACTGCATTAAGATCCTGCACTAGGCTAACCTGCAATCCTTTATAAAACCATAGGTAGTAATTCACATTGTGATATTGTTACTGACTGTGAAAAATTGCAAATTCAACCCTGCAGTCCTATGTAAAACCGCAGATAATAAATCACAATGCAATATTGTTATAGCTGGTGCAAAAGTACAGATTCAACTCTGCTATACCTTTGCCTTGTAACCAGACATAATTGTTTCACTATCCTGTTTTCATATATCTCCTTCTATGATGTAGAGTCCAGGCATGCTCAACCTGCGGCCCTCCAGCTGTTGCAAAACTACAACTCCCAGCATGCCCGAACAGCCTACAGCTATCAGTCCACAGCAGGGCATTGTGGGAGTTGTAGTTTTACAACAGCCGGAGGGCCGCAGGTTGAGCATGCCTAATGTAGACAATGTCATATGTTTTGATATTGTTACAGACAGTGCAAAATTGCAATTTCAACCCTGCAGACCTATGTAAAAATGCAGGTAATAAATCACATTGTAATATAGTTATGGCTGGTGCAAAAGTACAAATTCAACTCTGCTATACCTTTACCGTGTAACCAGATATAATTGTTTCACTATCCTGTTTTCATGAATCTCCTTCTGTGATGTAGACGATGTCATATGTTTTGATATTGTTACGAATGGTACAAAATTGAAAATCCAACTCTGCAGTCCTATGCAAAACCGCAGTTAATAAATCACATTGTAATATTGTTGCAAAAGTACAAATTCAACCCTGCTATACCTTTACCGTGTAACCAGACATCACTGTTTTACTATTATGTTTGGATGAATCTCCTTCTGTGATGCAGACAACGTCATATGTTTTGATGCACAGAATTTGCCTCTTCAATATTTGTCATTGTCGTGCTATTATTTGTGCACATTTTACCCCATGTGCATGTCTTTCCTGACTGATGAGGTGTTATCAAAATGTCAAATTTCACCCCCCCCCCAAAAAAAGGGGACACATTGTCTGAAGGCAGCGCATTTAGCTAGCTGTTTCAGCTACCTTGCTGCTGTTCGGTTCTCCCTAAACGCCCTAACTTTGGACTTTTCCATTGCGATGACAAAAATCTAACCTTGATAATATGAGGGCCTGAAATGTAACGCTTTATGTTCTAACGTGAAGAACCATTTTATAACGGAGAGACGGCCGTGCTTCTACCTCAGAATGGTGGCAGAGTGCAACGGGAACCTCTTTGGAAACCAAGGTTACCCCTGTCTGCACATAGTGGTAGATTCCCAGACAGCTAGGTCCCAGTAGGTCAGACAGACACGTTGTATTGTGTATCAAATGAAAGTAGGATTGGAGAGAAAGGAGAGGAGGGAGGGAGTGCAGTAGACAGAGAGTGTGGGCTTCTCTAGGAGATGGGGAAAAACGATTGATGATTTGCAGGACACCTAGGGAATTTCTTTCAGTTGCAATGTTCTACTTTTAGCTCTGAACAAGGGCTGGTAGGGAAAAAAATAAGAAGGGCTGACAGATTGTGCTGATCAAAGGATCAGCGTATTGAATGCCCTGCTCCGCTCGCTATTTATTAGAATAGGAGGAGGGATCCTTTGCTATTCTAATAAGGAAAGAAGGATTAAAGATCAGAAAAGCTTTGGAATGTCTCAAATGCTATTGTGAAGCAGAATGTATTACTTTATTTTTTATTTTTTTGGGGGGTTGGATGCAATGCACTCCATTCTTCTGCTTTCTAGCTATGGCCTTTGTGTCTGGTCTCTGGAGTTCAGATGATGAACTATGGCATTTTTCTTTTATGTGACCAAATGCCCTCTTGGGAAACCAGTTAACTGTCTTTTAGCCTGATGAACCTGGCATATAAAGTTTAAGCATGCCGCTGGGATTTGATTATAATCGTCACCTCACGTGGATAAAAAGTTGCTGGTGCAAAAATGTATTATTTATGTGTCATTAGTGACCTTCATGTCCTAAAAATGATCATCCCCAGCAGCGTAGAAGAGGCTTAAGATGTGAGGTCTACATCAGAAAGAAAGAAGATTTCCAAGGACGTTTTTAGATGCTGTGTCATGACTATGCACAACTGCAGTGCTATCTGTGGGTCATTTTATTATGTATTTATTAATATTAGTGCTGGTGCCAGGCCCGATGGAGAAGAAAGGGCCCACTGCTGCTCTCCGTCCTACATTTACGTGTCCTGTGTAGTTTCTCACACAGGACAGTAGGAGACTGGCGTTATCATATGTTCTGTGTAGTTTCTTCACTGAAAGACAAACGGGGTGGGGAGATGGGAGGGCTCTTCAGATACTATGACAGTGCCTGGGGTTGCCTCTATATATTTCACTTTTATTCAACTTAATATCATACAACAGGTCCGAAGTCTGGGTAGCATATAACAAATACAGGTCCGGACTGGCCTACCGGGAAAATTCCTGTTAGGCCGGTAGCCTTCACTGCCGCACCGACAGTGAGGAGGCTTCTTGGCCGGTGTAGTGACTGCCATAAACTGTAACGACGGCAGCCTTCTCTCACCTGCCGGCAGCACCCTTACTACTGTATAGACACCCTGCCTGTGTCACAACTTGCATGTCGGGAACTTGCCTCTGCTGTAGCAGGAGAGGGAGAGATGTGTCTGCTGGGATTCAAACCCACAACCTTCTGTATCAGAGGCAAAGCACTTTCCCACACAGCTATAAGAGCTATATATAGCTGTGTGGTTAAGTGCCTTGCCTCTGATATAGAAGGTTGTGGGTTCGAGTCCCAGCAGAAACTTTTCTGAAATACACAAGCACTGACTCTATATATGGACATACAGCGCGGGACACAGGAAGAGGCTGCATCGCATCGCTGACATGGAGGTAAGTATTTATTATACTGGACTGTTACTGCCACATGGGGGAGCAGAAGACACTTGATACTGGCACATGGGGGGTTGGCACTATGATACTGGCACATGTAGGGGGGAGGAGAGAAGCACTTGATACTGGCAAATTGGGGGGAGATGGCACTATGATACTGGCTCATGGGGGTGTGGGTGGGAAGGAGAGAGGCACTTGAGATTGGCACATTGGGGGGGTGGCACTAATGTACTGGCACATGGGGTGGTTGGTGGGAAGGAAATAGGCACTTGATACTGGCACATTGGGAGGGGGAGATGGCACTATGATACTGGCACATTGGATTCGTCCCACCTCTACTTTAAAGTAAAGTTCTTTGATTATTCTTAGTTCTGACCCAATTGGATAGGATAATGGTCTACTGTAGTGTTTCCCTACCAGGATTCCTCCAGCTGTTGCAAAACTACATTTCCCAGCATGCCCTGACAGCCAAATGCTGTCTGGGCATGCTGAGAGTTGTAGTTTTGCAACAGCTGGAGGCATCCTGGTTGGGAAAAGCTGGTCTACTGTGGTAATATGAACAATGGGGGTTCTAAAAAAGAGCTATTGTGGGGCAAAGTTCATATTCGTGTTTACACACGTGTTTTAAAATGAATGCTTTCCCCTTTTATAAACAAGTAAATAATGACGCAATGCTGTGGGGCTGGTATGCAACTTTTTCCAGGGCTGGTTTTTATCCCCAGTCCAGCCCTGGCCATATTAGAACAAATATCCACAGAGAGGTGGGAAGAGGCTGGAAAGAACTTCTCTCATCAATACACTAGACTCATAACTATCAGCCCACTGTATTCTTGCAGCACTGTTACTAGTAAAGCAGTGTTATGATTAGGGACCATGTAAGGTCCGAAAAATGTTAATCGTCCATGGTGGTGGGTGTAGATACATGCTGTACGTGATTTTATTTTAAAGACCAATAAAGACGAACAACCGTGTGGATTTACCTGTGTGCTGCAACGTTTCCTTTTTAAAGCAGTGTAACATACTTTTTGGTTAGCAGGGATATAGATCTGTAGCCGTATTATGTTGCCCCTTCATACATCAGCTTCTTAAAGGAGTATCCTCAACACAGCGTTTAATACTTACCTGCTCCCGACGCGCTGTCCACTTCCTGGTTTCGGCACTCGGCAGGGGGCAGGCTCCATCTTGATTGATGTCTTCTCCCGGCCGGGCCACGCGCTGTACTGAACGCGCATTCCGAGTCCGCGCATGCGCCCTGGTGACTTCTTCCTCTGGCAAGTATACTATACTGGCCAGGAAGAAATCACTATAGCGCATGCGTGTCCTTGGCGTGCGCGTTCAGTACAGCGCGTGGCCGGCCGGGAGAAGAAAAGAAGTAGTCTGCGCACACGCACGGCCACCGCGATTCCTGAGAAGAGCGGTGGCCGTAACCAGGGGAGACGAAAGACAACAGTCAGGTAAGTATAGGTTTATTCTTTTTCTAAGGGGTGGGGATTTGTTAATTAAATATATTTAGAAAAATGATCATTGTTAAATCATTAACAGATTTAACAGTGATCATTAAGATGGTAATACCCTTTAAGCTAAAAGAACGGCTTTGCTTCTCTTTTTTAACCTAGACTCTGGAAGGTCTTACATTCTGGACTTATTCTGTGGACAGGGCTGTACTGACCACTAGGCACCTGAGGGCAAGTGCCCAATGCAGCAGAGTTTAGGGGGAAACACTATGAATGCAATTTGTTTTTTATTTTTTTATTTTTTAAAAAGAAGTTGCTGCCACCTAACCAATAATTTTCTGTAAGTGAATGTTATATATGTCCGCATAAGTTATGTAAGTTTGTATGTTTTCTGAGTACATATATGTATATACGGTACAAAGTGACTCTTCATGGGTGCATAGATTCATACCCATATCAGTTGAAAGTGCCTTCCACATGGATGAGTGGGCCCAGATAAGGCTACAACAACATTCTCCAGACCATAAGGCCACCACTACCAGCTTGTGTTCTTCCAGCAATGGTTGCAGAATGTTTGTTCTCTGATGTTTCTTGTCAGCCATGCCAGGGTCCATCCGTTGGATGAAGTAGAAAATATGAAATGTGATTTATTGAAGAAGGCAACCCTTCAGAGATCCACTTCTGATACTGCCACAACAATTGATGCCTTTTCTTTTGGGAATGTGACAAAACAATGGCGAATGGTCCATTTTGGTTGTTTTTCTGGTACGCCATTCACTGTATGTGATAAATATTTTTATATTTTAATAGTGTGGGCATTTCCAGATGTTCCCATTTAATTATTTTATTTTTGTTTATTTATTTTTTAAGGAAAAGAAGTTGATTAGAATTTTTATATATTTTGAATATTTTTTTAAAACTTTTTTTTTTTAAATCACCCTAAGTGTCTGTAATAGATTTCTATCCATTAGCGAATACAGGCTTCAGTATATTCCAATGCAGTGCTGCCACCTGCAGGTCAGCATTGGAATATACTAGTAATAAGCCTGGAAACCTTGTACAGGCTTAGGCCTATAACTACTATGAAACACCTTCCCTGAAAATCTTTTTACATCCCAAGAACCATAACTTATATATTTTTTTCTACGGGGTTATATAAGGGCTTGATTTTTGCAGGACAAATTGTAGTTTTCATTGGTATCATTTTGGGGCAACTAATACTTTTTGATCACTGAAATGTGTTTAGGACTATATGAGGACTATAACAGGCTATCTTTTGATTTCTTCTAAAATACAATGCCCCATCCCTATAGTGCATTACATTTTAATGTCAGTGCTATACTGACATTGACCAGCAGGCTGGGCCAGAGAGGAGAACACTAAAGGCAGGCTTGGGGCCTGCACTAGGTCCCAGCATGCCTATACACACATCGGGACCCAGCGATCGCATTTGCAGGGTGCCGATGGGAGACAGAGGGATGTATTTTGGAATATAAGATGCGCTTTTTAGCAAGAAAAAACCTCCCTCACTGCTACCTTAACCCCCTCCCGACTGCCCACTGGATATATACGTCCTATATGCACATACCCCTTGCAAATGGCATGTATATAAACATTTAGGCATTGCTTTAATCCTATGCTCGGATTAAAGCTTCTGCTCCTGCAATCTGACACAGCGGGGACTCAGGAAAAGACAGGAGCAGTTTAATATTGCTTTTGCCATTTCCTGTATGGCAGGAGAGCGCTGCACGAGTGCAGGGGGGGAGAGCAGGAAGCGGCAGAGCAGCTTCCTCTGTTACTCCTGGTGGTCACATGACCGCCGGGGGTGTCTGGGGCAGGGGCACAAGCAGAGCTGCAGGGTCTAAGGAGACTCTAGTCAGCTCTGCATTTGATTAATGCCCCCACAGGAGGCTGTTTTCTCCTGTAACTGGTGTTCCTGTGCGAAAAAAATGCAAACAAATTGCTGTTTTAGGACCGTTTTTATTTTTTGTTATTTACATCGTTGATCTGACAGGTTAGATTGTGTGCTATTTCTATAGAGCAGGTTGTTACGGACGTGACAATACCAAATATGACTAGTTTTTGGGGGGTTTTGTTTCAGTTAAAAACAATAAAGCATTTTTGAAAAAAACAATCTTTTAGTGTCTCCACATTCTGAAAGCGATATATATTTTTTTGGGGCGACTGTTTTATGTACAGGCTCATTTTTTGCGGGATGAGATATCGGTTTGATTGGCACTATCTTGGGGTGCATATGACATTTTGGTCGCTTGCTATTACACTTTTTGTGATGTCTTTTGGCTTTTGACACCGTATTTATATATATTTTTTTGCTGTGTTCACCTGAGGGGTTAGTTCATGTGTTATTTTTATAGAGCAGGTTTTTACAGAGGCAGCGATACCTAATATGTATACTTTTTTTATTTTATTTAAGTTTTACACAATAATATCATTTTTGAAATAAAAAATAATAATGTTTTAATGTCTCCATAGTCTGCGAGCCATATTTTTTTTAACTTTCTGGGAGATTGTCTCATGTAGGGGCTCATTTTTTGCGGAATGAGGTGCCGATTTGATTGGTACCATTTTGACGTACATACGACTTTTTTGATCACTTCTATTACCTTTTTTGGGAAGTAAGGTGGGCAAAATTTCATCATAGTTTTTATTTAAATTTTTTATGGCGTAGACCATGCGTGGAAAGTAACATTATTAGAACAGGTCATTACGGACGCGGTGATATCAAACATGTGTAGTGCATTTTATTTTTTTATTTTTAATCAGTGATAAATGTTTTTATTTTTTTTAACTTTCTTATAACTTTTTTTTTACCCAGACCCACTTGGTTCTTGAAGATCCAGTAGGTCTGATGTCTGTATAATACCATACAGTACACTTTATAGTATACTGTACTGTATTTTCACTTTACACTAAGTCTGATCAGACTTCTGCTAAAGGCTTCCGGCTTGCCATGGTACGGCTAAGTCTGATCAGACTTCTGCTAAAGCAAGCTGGAAGCCTGTGAAGGTGCCCGGTTGCCATGGTATACATCACCCACTGCCACAACAGAGCAGTGGGTGATGGGGAGGGGGGCCCCCTCCCTCTGTGATCCCGTCAAGAATCGGGGGCTGAAACAGCACAGCAGCCCCCGATGGGAGAGGGAAGGAGCTCCCTCCCTGTTAACCCCTTCCATAGAGGTCCCTATGGACCACGGCATGGAAGGGGTTAAACGGCTGACATCTGTGCCAGCACAGATGTCAGCCGTTTCAAGCGAAGTGTCAGCAATGTGCTGATACTCTGCTAACCGCTCGGAAATGAGAGATGGGGTGGGTTGGCGGATGATCAAGCGCCCGCCCGCACCGCCAGCATCGGCTGCAAAAATGCAAAAATGATTTTGGTAGTCAAACAAATAAAAAAGCTAGAGTCACTAAACCACCACTTGCACAAAATCACAAAAGGTTGCCTGGACATTCAGGCCTTTTTTGGGCCCGGTCATGAAAGGGTTAATGATTTGGCAGAGAGCTCATACAACACTCTACTAGGTCAATGAGAGAGATCTGCATAGGCACACTTCTTTCTCTCCATGCCCAAAACCGATCTGTGTGATCAATGCAGGCAGGAGAGGAGGCTGAATTATAGTTCAGCACATGCAGAGGACTGTAACAAACACAGTCCTCTGAATGCTGAAAGTCTCTAAGCTGCAGTGAAAGGAGATGAAAACTCCAAACTTCAATTTAAGGACCTTTGACGACTTTGTCAGTGGGCGGGCACAGAACCTGGAAGTACAGCAAAATGAGTTTTATTATGGGTGTGTATAAAATATGTATGCATTATATACACTCACCTAAAGAATTATTAGGAACACCTGTTCTATTTCTCATTAATGCGATTATCTAGTCAACCAATCACATGGCAGTTGCTTCAATGCATGTAGGGTTGTGGTCCTGGTCAAGACAATCTCCTGAATGTCAGAATGGGAAAGAAAGGTGGGCTACAACAGCAGAAGACCCCACCGGGTACCACTCATCTCCACTACAAATAGGAAAAAAAGGCTACAATTTGCATGAGCTCACCAAAATTGGACTGTTGAAGACTGGAAAAATGTTGCCTAGTCTGATGAGTTTTGATTTCTGTTGAGACATTCAAATGGTAGAGTCCGAATTTGGCGTAAACAGAATGAGAACATGTTTCCATCATGCCTTGTTACCACTGTGCAGGCTGGTGGTGGTGGTGTAATCGTGTGGGGGATGTTTTCTGGGCACACTTTAGGCCCCTTAGTGCTAATTGGCCATCGTTTAAATGCCACGGGCTACTTGAGCATTGTTTCTGACCATGTCCATCCCTTCATGACCACCATGTACCCATCCTCTGATGGCTACTTCCAGCAGGATAATGCACCATGTCACAAAGCCCGAATAATTTCAAATTGGTTTCTTGAACATGACAATGAGTTCACTGTACTAAAATAGCCCCCACAGTCACCAGATCTCAACCCAATAGAGCATCTTTGGGATGTGGTGGAACAGGAGCTTCATGCCCTGGATGTGCATCCCTCAAATCTCCATCAACTGCAAGATGCTATCCTATCAATATGGGCCAACATTTCTAAAGAATGCTATCAGCACCTTGTTGAATCAATGCCACGTAGAATTAAGTCAGTTCAGAAGGCAAAGGGGGGTCCAACACCGTATTAGTATGGTGTTCCTAATAATTCTTTAGGTGAGTGTATATGTAGCAGTGCTGTGTGTGTGATTGTGTGCTTGCATCAGAGTGGGGTGTGTGCACAGAGCAGGAGAATGTACTGTATATGTGCATGCAGCAGAGCTATGCATATGTCAAGATCATGGAGAGGAAAAAAAAAAATAATAAATAAATAATCTAGCAGTAAAAGGATGGCAGGATACTACAAAAGCAATGACCGGAGACAATATTAGACCTTATGCATATGACTGTGTATGCATTCTGGTCCAAAAACAGACTTATGCTTTGTAATATTAGAAACCTATCCAAAAACTGTCGTCTATCGGTGGAATATGGTGTTAACCAACATAATGTTATGGAAAAAATACAATGGCTTGTTGGAACCAAGTGTCTAAAATTATGATTCAACAGGGGTAGATCAATGCCCCTGTTGAATTAACACACATTTTAAGGTCAGAAGAAAGAGTGACTTGTTCTTCACAAGCATCCAAAAGTTATTTCAGGCTTCGCCCCCCACACTGAAACAACTGGATATCCTGACCGGTGCTATCATTATTGTCCTCCTTCTCCTCCACCTCTGACTCCTCCTCTTGCAGTGGCTGCATCCTCATGCTCATCCTTTTCCTCCATGGCAGAGTCACATTTTGGGTCCCTAACAGCTATAGGACAGACAGCAAAATGTGTTAGCTGCTCTTCTCCTGCCGTGGTCCCTTGCTACATGAGCATGAGCATCTGTTATAAGATTAATACTGTATGACATTCAGGCTGCAGGTATCCTTGCTGACAAACTTTGTGGCCTCTTCGAATGGCTTCAGCACCCGACAGGCGTCTTGGATGAGCTGCCACAGCCTGATCTCAAAGCAACACATGCTCCCTGTTGCTGAGGCTGTCTGGTGCATTACAAAATCGTTTACCACTTTCTACTGCTTGTACAGACACTGTGCAAATTTAAATTCCAACGAGTTGGAATGTCATAGATTAAGTGGTGAAGCGGCAAGTTGTTCTATCACTGCAAGTCCAGGAGAGCATTTCTTGTCACATAAGAATGACTGAAATGCAAGAGAACAGTCTCCTGGACATCACCAGTACCTTGTGCAAGCCAATTTACTTATTTAAAAGTGTGGCATGACTAGGTTGATGGTAGGCACCATGCAGGGAGCATGTGTTATTTCCCCTAGGTTCAGGGCGACCACGATGTTGCGCCTATTGTTTCTGACCACCTTGCCCAGTAGGATTCAGCGGGGTGACAGCCAGCAGGATGTTTGCTGCTTGATGTACGTTAGTAACTGCTCAGCTGGGTGGCTACTCTAGCCCAGTCCAATTAGCTCCAACATGGTGTGGCAACACTGGACTTGACATGTGAAAGGAAGGAGGGGGAGTTGGAGCGATGCTGTGCCCTGCTTCTGTTGGGGAGAGAAGCATGTCCATGGAGGAGGGGGTAGAGGATGAGGATAAGTGCCTGGTGTGGGAGCTAAGTCGACACAATCATGGGGGTCAAAAGGATAATGCCTCGCTGCTACCTCAAAAAACATTGGCCCAGTGGGCTGTGAAAGACATGTACTGTCCCTGCCAATAAGAGCTGCTCCAGTTGTCGACTGTGGCGATAACCTTGCCACACAGATAGAATTGCAGGGTGGTTTTTAGGGACAAATAATTGTAGCTACGTATCTTCCAGCAATGCTGAGCACGTGCCATCGGCTCCCTAAAGGCAGATGATTTGACTAAATGGAATGGCAGCAACTGTACTGACAGCAAGCTTGCACACCAGTGCATTGCTGGGCGTGTACAGTTGTTTTCTTGGCCACCTATTCCATTATCAATTGTTGATAACGGAGCGAAGAAGGAGTATAAGTGGAAGAGGCAGAAAGGGATGATGACGATGTGAAAGACACCTTACTGCCCGTAGATGTATTCTGACTGCCACAAGGGGGACCGGATGAAGGAGGGAATTCTGGTTTCAGTAGCTGGCTGCCACCTTGCCTTCCCTCAGAATGGGGTGATGCCACTCAGGGGAGCACCCAGGAATTTTGTCTAGGGGGTCCGAAGGGCAAAAAATGTGGCACGTGTAGCCCGCTGTGCCAATTCTTTTGCCCACCCATTTTTCAAAGCCCCCTTCATATTTAAAAATGCGGAGCGCGGAGCGTGCTTCGCTGATTCTTTTGCATGGCCATTTCTAAAAGCCCTGTAGGAGTGAAAAAATGCCTCACCCATTATTAAAAGCCCATCCTACATATAATAGGCCACTCCCAATACACACTGTACAGCTGAAATTCTATTGTTGAGGCCTGTCTCTACAAATCATACGGAGAGGGGAGGTCTGTCCTGGCTGCACTGCCTGCTTCACATCATACAATAAACAGCAGGCTACAGCCAGGAAGCTCCTCCGCTCTCCTCCCTCCCCAGATCCTGCTCAAGGCTTGTGGTTCCCCCCACCATCTTCCACCCGCCCGTGGCCTGCTGTTCCCCTTGGCCGTCCTCACCCAGCTCTGAATCCTCATCTCCTCTCCTACATAGCGCCCCATACCTCTTACATCCAGTGATGTCACCTTTGTTGCAGACGTTCTCTTTCCTCATCTTCTCCATTCAGAAAAGACCGTCATGACGATTTTACAGCCATCTCCTGTCTCTGCAGAGATTGACAAACAGACATTAGTTTCCCACATCTCCATCATCTTCACATCTTCTGAACACTCTTATCTGCCACCCCGAATACTATACTGGAAATACTACCACCACACTACTACCCCCTTCAACAATTATTGACACACAGTGCTCTAAACAATAACTGAGCCCAGACACTAATAGTATCAAGATAATGTCCCCCAAAAATGGTTGTGCTAAGCTCATACTGTGCCAGGGTGCCCCCATGCCCCCCCCCCCCCCAAGTAACAGTCCTCCCCAAAAACCCACCAATAGAAATAATTATCTGCCAGAGCACACTTAGTAGTAATAATGCCCCTATAATGCCCATACTAGTGATTATGTTCCTGATAGCCCCCCAGTTGTAGTAAAGCTCCCCATAATACCCCCTATTAGTAATATTCTCCTTATAATAGGACAGTACATGAAATACCCCTGCTTAGTGCCTGCAGTTGAGCTAATGTCCCCATAATGTGTGCCAGTATAAAATGACCCTATATAGTGCCCCAGTAAATGTCCTTATAGTGCTCCTTCCCCCCTTTTCCCCATAGTGTCCCCCATAATATGCCAGTAAAAAAATGCCCCTTCTTAGTGCCCCCAGCAGTTGCCCTTATAGTGCTCCTCTCCCCCATAATGTGCCAGTAAAAATGCCCCTTCTTAGTGCCACCAGATGCCCCAATAGTGCTCCACTCCCCCATAGTGCCCCAAAATAATGCCCCATAGTGGCTCTCTTCCCTATAGTGCTTCCCATAATGTGCCAGTAGAAAATGCCCCCTTAGTGCCACCAGATGCCATAATGCCCTCATAATGTGACAATAAAAAAGGCCCCTTTAGAGCCCCCACTTTCCCATAGTGCCCCCAAATAATGCACAACAGATGCCCCATAGTTCAGCTCTCCCCTATAGTGCCCCCATAATGTGCCAGTAAAAAAAGCCCCTTTAGAGCCCCCAGATGCCCCCATAGTGCTCCTCTCCCTCATGGTGCCCCCCATAATGTGCCAGTAAGAAATGCCCCCATAGTTCCCCGCCCCTCAAAAAAAGGACAAAAAAAAAAGCCCATCCCTGTCGGTGTGCCACTGATGCCGCTTCATGTTTTTCAGTAGAGCTGTGCTGCCTACATTGTGTTTGCCTGCCCACGTCTTATTTTGTCCTTACACAGCTTGCACAGGGAAAAGCTTCTGTCTTCTGGCAGCATGAGAAAAACTGCCAGAAGGGAGATACTTGCACAGAGCTAGCAACAGCTGAGCTGGGCTTAGCCCTGTCATCTTTTGGGCCTAATTCACGCACAGTGTTAGCGGCATCACCAAATGCTGAAGCAGAGATGGCCCTGGCTGTTCTTTGGGAGGTATGTCGCCTCTGCTCTTTATTGTTGCAACCCTCCTCCTCTGAATGTTGCCTCCTCAGCACCCCGATTTGGCTCCTAGGTCCTGTCCAGCAAACAATTGTCATCGGATTCCTCACTCTCCCTGCCGCTTTTATGATACTGTAATATACCATGGTGGGTTCTTTTGTCCATGATGTTTATTTTTTTAATTGGTTATGTATTTTTATTCGGGGGAAAAGGAGTTATTTGATTTTTTTTTTTTACTTTTTTTTCCACTTTTAACCCCTTAAGGACACAGGGCGTACAGGTACGCCCTTGTGCCCTGGTACTTAAGGACACAGGGCGTACATGTACACCCTGTGCATTTTCAATCACCGCCGCGCGGCCGGCGGCGATCGGAGCCCCGTGCCTGCTCAATTCATTGAGCAGGCACTTGGGGCAAATGCGTCGGGGGGTCCGGTGACCCCCCCATGTATGCGATCGCAGAAAACCGCAGGTCAATTCAGACCTGAGGTTTTCTGCGTTTCCGGGTTATTCGGGTCTCTGAAGACCCGATAACCCGGAACAGGATGGTGATGGTGGTGTGATTTCACTCCACCAATCACCATCCAGCGATCCTGAGTGGTGATGGTGACATCACCACTCAGGATCGCTTTCTGATTGGTCTGTGGGCGGTCTGGCGGCAGATTCAAAAGAGGCAGGCGCCCCTCTCCTCCTCCTTTTGTGTTCCGGAGCCGGAGGAGAGAGGAGCTGCCTGCACGTGTCTGCTGCCACCGCTGCACCGCTGCCTGCACCCGATCTGTGCCCCCCAGGACCCGATCTCTGCCCCCAGCACCCCATCAGGTACATAGGGACAGCTAGGGAAAGTTTGGTTTAGGCAGGGAAAAAAAAGGGAAAGGTAGTTTTTTTGAACTTTTATTGCATCACCCCAGTTAGGGTGTCTGGGGTCCACAGCACAGCTGTGTGACCCCAGACCCCCCAGGGGTGCTGCCACTTGCCCCCCTCCCCCTGCCACTTGCCCCCCCCCCCCACTGTGGCCGGCACTTAGCGTCCGGCCACTGTTAGCGCATCGCAGACCCCACCGCTGATTAACTTCGGACGGTTGATCAGCAGTTTTGAATTTTTTTTCCCCACATTTTTTGCCCTTTTTTTAGTTAGTTTATTTATTTTTTCTGTTAGTTTTAGGGTGAGTTCGTGAACACCCGTGCCCCCTCACACACGCACACCAAATAAAGAGTTACACACACGCACATATACACGCAGACACACACTCCCCTATGGCCCACCGGACGTTCTCGGCCGAGGAGGCATACGCCCAGCTTGCCTCCGAGTCCGAGAGTCCCAGTGAGGATGAGGATGACCCCACATTCCTGTTGTCATCCGCATCCTCCTCATCATCTAGCGATGATGATAAGCCCCCAAGGCGGCGGAGACGCCGCCAGGCGGAGCAAGGGGACCGCCATGTTAGGGACCCTGTGGCCCACACTAGTACGAGCAGCTCTGGGGCTCGTACTGGTTTCCCGGCCCACCAGTTAAATCCACCGGAGCACCCTGCCGGTGAACTTGTCTGGTGTAGCCCAGAGCGATACGAGCCCGTGATTCCTGATTTCGTAGGCCAATCAGGAATCCAGATTTCCACAGTGGGCTACACTGAATATGACTTTTTTTGTCATTTTTTCAGTGACCCACTGGTAAATCTGATGGTGGAGCAGACGAATCTGTACGCCCAACAGTTCGTCGCTCAACACCCGGGCTCCTTTTTGGCCAGGCCCGGTGGCTGGACGCCGGTCAGTGCAGCCGAAATGAGGACATTTTGGGGCCTCGTGCTGCATATGGGCCTGGTCAAGAAACCCAGTGCCAGGCTATACTGGAGTGGGGACGTCCTATATCAGACCCCACTTTACAGTACGGTTATGACACGCTCCCGGTTTGAGGCCATCCGGAAATGTCTGCATTATTCCGATAATGCAGCATGTCCACCCCGAGGTGATCCTGCCCATGACCGTCTGTACAAGATACGGCCGGTCATCGATCACTTTGGGGCCAAATTCATGGAGGCCTATGTACCTGGAAGGGAGGTCGTGGTTGATGAGTCTCTCATTGCGTTCAAGGGGAGACTCATTTTCCGCCAGTATGTGCCTTCCAAGCGGGCGAGGTATGGCGTGAAGCTATACAAAATTTGTGAGAGTACCTCAGGGTACACTTACAAATTTTGTGTATACGAGGGGCGAGATTCCCGGATTCAACCCCCAGAATGTCCCCCCACTCTGGGTGTTACCGGGAAACTTGTGTGGGACCTTATGCACCCACTGCTGGATAAGGGTTACCACTTGTACGTGGATAACTTTTATACCAGTATCCCCTTGTTCCAGTCCCTTGCCGCCAGATCCACGTCCGCTTGTGGGACCGTGCGGAAAAATCAACGCGGCCTCCCTGCCCACCCCCTCCAGGTACCTATCCCCAGAGGTGAGACCCGTGCCCTTACCACTGGAAACCTGTTGCTGGTCAGGTATAAGGACAAGAGGGATGTCCTTATGCTGTCCACAATTCATGGTAACGGCATCACCCCTGTCCCTGTGCGAGGTACCGCGGCAACGGTCCTCAAGCCCGATTGTATCGTCGCCTACAATCGGTATATGGGAGGAGTTGATCTCTCGGATCAAGTCCTCAAGCCATATAACGCCATGCGCAAAACCTGGGCATGGTACAAAAAAGTTGCGGTCTACTTGGTACAAGTTGCCATGTACAACTCTTTTGTACTATCCCGAAGCGCTGGCAGCACAGGGACATTCCTCCAGTTCTATGAGGCAGTCCTCAAGGCCCTGATCTTTTCGGACCGGGAAAGAGCAGGCCGGAGTACCTCGGGAACTGTAGGCGCCTGGATCGTCCCTGGCCAACACTTTCCAGGTGTGGTCCCCCATACTGGAAAGAAGGGACGAACCCAAAAAAAGTGCAGAGTGTGTCGCAGGAGGGGGATACGGAAGGACACGAATACTCAGTGTGACACATGCCCCGATCATCCGGGCCTCTGCATTGACGGTTGCTTCAGGGAGTATCACACTTCCATGGAGTACTAAATTTATATCCCAATTTAGCACTGACATCGGATAAAAAAAAATGGTTCTCAGACTTGAGACACCCAAAAAAACTAAAATAATTTATTAAAAGTAGACATAGGTATTGCCGCGTCGGTAATAATCTCCTCTATAAAAATGCCCCATGACCTAACCCCCCAGATTAACACGGTCCAGAAAAAAAAAAAAAGTGCAAAAAAAGTTTTTTTTTTGTCATCTTACATAATAAAAAGTTTAATAGCAAGCGATCAAAAAGTCATATAGCCCCCAAATTAGTGCCAATAAAACCGTCATCTCATCCCGCAAAAAATGAGCCCCCACATAAGATAATCAGATAAAAAAAAAAATAGAAAATGACTCTTAGACTTTAGAGATACAAAATTTTTTTTAGGGTATCAAAAAGGATAATATAGTCTAAAACCTAAATAATTGTAAAATAAAGTTGACTTATTAGGTAACGCCGCGTCCGTAAGAATCTCCTCTATAAAAATACCCCGTGACCCAACCCCCCAGATTAACACAGTAAAAAAAAAAAATAAATAGGTGCAAAAAAATAAAACCGTCCGCTCATCCCGCAAAAAATGAGCCCCCACATAAGATAATTGGCTAAAAGAAAATAAAAAACTTATTAGATATTGCCGCGTCCGTAAGAATCTCCTCTATAACAATATCCCATGACCTAACTACCCAGATTAACACGGTTAAAAAAAAAAAAAAAAAAAAAACGGTGCCAAAACCGCTATTTTGGGCACTTTTCCATTTCAGTCCGTATTTTACGGTAACAAAACAAGGGTTAACAACCAAACAAAAGTTAAAATTTATTACCCTGATACTGCAGTTTACAGAAACGCCACATTTGTGGTCGTAAACTGCTGTATCCGTAAAAGGGAGGCCGCAAAAGGAAAGGACCGACATGATTTCTGGAAGGCCGATTTTGATGGCCTTTTTTATTGACACCATATCCCTTTTGAAGCCCCCCTGATGCCCCCCTAGAGTAAAAACTCCCTAAAATTGACCCCATCTAAGAAACTACACCCCTCAAGGTATTCAAAACTGATTATACAAACTTTATTAACCCTTTAGGTGTTCCTCAACAGTTAATGGCAAATGGAGATGAAATATCAGAATTTCAATTTTTGGTAACCTTGCCTCACAAAAATGTAATATAGAGCAACCAAAAATTATATTTACCCTAAAAATACTCCCCCAAAAAATGCCACCTTATCCCGTAGTTTCCAAAATGGGGTCACTTTTAGGGAGTTTCGACTCCAGGGGTGCATCAGGGGGGTTGAAACAGGACACGGTGTAAATAAACCGGTCCATAAAAATCAGCCCTCCAAAAACCAAACGGCGCACCTTTCAATCTACGCCCCGCTGTGTGGCCGTACAGTAGTGTACGGCCACATATTGGGTGTTTCTGTAAACGGCAGAGTCAGGGTAATAAAGATACAGTCTTGTTTGGCTGTTAACCCTTGCTTTGTTAGTAGAAAACATGGGTTAAAATGGAAAATAAGGCAAAAAAATTAAATTTTCCAATTTCATCCCCATTTGCCAATAACTCTTGTGCAACACCTAAAGGGTTAACGACGTATGTAAAATCAGTTTTGAATACCTTGAGGGGTGTAGTTTCTTAGATGGGGTCACTTTTAGGGAGTTTCGACTCCAGGGGTGCATCAGGGGGGTTGAAACAGGACACGGTGTAAATAAACCGGTCCATAAAAATCAACCCTCCAAAAACCAAACGGCGCACCTTTCACTCTACGCCCCGCTGTGTGGCCGTACAGTAGTGTACGGCCACATATTGGGTGTTTCTGTAAACGGCAGAGTCAAGGTAATAAAGATACAGTCTTGTTTGGCTGTTAACCCTTGCTTTGTTAGTAGAAAACATGGGTTAAAATGGAAAATAAGGCAAAAAAATTAAATTTTCCAATTTCATCCCCATTTGCCAATAACTCTTGTGCAACACCTAAAGGGTTAACGACGTATGTAAAATCAGTTTTGAATACCTTGAGGGGTGTAGTTTCTTAGATGGGGTCACTTTTAGGGAGTTTCGACTCCAGGGGTGCATCAGGGGGGTTGAAACAGGACACGGTGTAAATAAACCGGTCCATAAAAATCAGCCCTCCAAAAACCAAACGGCGCACCTTTCACTCTATGCCCCGCTGTGTGGCCGTACAGTAGTGTACGGCCACATATTGGGTGTTTCTGTAAACGGCAGAGTCAGGGTAATAAAGATACAGTCTTGTTTGGCTGTTAACCCTTGCTTTGTTAGTGGAAAACATGGGTTAAAATGAAAAATAAGGCAAACAAATGAAATTTTCAAATTTCATCCCCATTTGCCAATAACTCTTGTGCAACACCTAAAGGGTTAACGACGTATGTAAAACCAGTTTTGAATACCTTGAGGGGTGTAGTTTCTTAGATGGGGTCACTTTTAGGGAGTTTCTACTCCAGGGGTGCATCAGGGGGCTTCAAATGGGACATCGTGTAAATAAACCAGTCCATAAAAATCAGCCCTCCAAAAACCATACGGCGCACCTTTCACTCTACGCCCCGCTGTGTGGCCGTACAGTAGTTTGCGGCCACATATCGGGTGTTTCTGTAAACGGCAGAGTCAGGGCAATAAAGATACAGTCTTGTTTGGCTGTTAACCCTTGATTTGTTAGTGGAAAACATGGGTTAAAATGGAAAATAAGGCAAAAAAAGAAATTTTCTAATTGCATCCCCATTTGCCAATAACTCTTGTGCAACACCTAAAGGGTTAACAACGTATGTAAAACCAGTTTTGAATACCTTGAGGGGTGTAGTTTCTTAGATGGGGTCACTTTTAGGGAGTTTCTACTCCAGGGGTGCATCAGGGGGCTTCAAATGGGACATGGTGTAAATAAACCAGTCCATAAAAATCAACCTTCCAAAAACCATACGGCGCACCTTTCACTCTACGCCCCGCTGTGTGGCCGTACAGTAGTTTACGGCCACATATTGGGTGTTTCTGTAAACTGCAGAGTCAGGGCAATAAAGATACAGTCTTGTTTGGCTGTTAACCCTTGCTTTGTTAGTTGAAAAAATGGGTAAAAATGAAATATTAGACAGAAAAATGAAATTCTCAAATTTCATCCCCATTTGCCAATAACTCTTGTGCAACACCTAAAGGGTTAACAACATATGTAAAATCACTTTTAAATACCTTGAGGGGTGTAGTTTCTTAGATGGGGTCATTTTTGGGTGGTTTCTATTATGTAAGCCTCGCAAAGCGACTTCAGACCTGAAATGGTCCCTAACAATTTAGTTTTTGTAAATTTCAGAAACATTTCAAGATTTGCTCCTAAACTTCTAAGCCTTATAACATCCCCAAAAAATAAAATATCATTCCCAAAATAATTCACACATGAAGTATACATATGGGGAATGTAAAGTCATCACAATTTTTAGGGGTATTACTATGTATTACAGAAGTAGAGAAACTGAAACTTTGAAATTTGCTAATTTTTTTTTGACTTAATTTTACTAGTGTCATGAAGTACAATATGTGACGAAAAAACAATGTCAGAACGGCCTGGATAAGTCAAAGCGTTTTAAAGTTATCAGCACTTAAAGTGACACTGGTCAGATTTTCAAAAAATGGCCTGGTCCTAAGGTGTAAAAAGGCTGTGTCCTTAAGGGGTTAAAATAGTTCCCTATGGGGATGGGGAACTATAACAAGCAATCATTAGATTAGTCCTGGGTGCCTGCTGTTTAAAACAGCAGGCTTACAGTGGCTATGGAACACGCTGCACCATATTTAATTTCCAACCGCTAATGTATATAGTGGTAAAGCGTTCAGGAACAGGTTAAAGAGTATTCCATGTTCACTAATATAACCTACATCCATGAAGGGCACAATGCCTTAACATCATTCTGCCTTAGATGTAGCAAAGTGACTTTTGCATTCATCTGTGCCGTAATGCATGCATATGTGTAAGGGTAATACATTGCCCAAGACATGATTTATATTCTAAATTTGAATGTGTGTTGGAAACAGTTTAAAACTGCTGGGCACATGAGTCATCTTGACTATATGTCAACTTTACAAGTGAAAATGAACTAGAATAATGTGTACTATATGTAGTGTAAGCATATATAACAAATGTAAAATGACATGGAAGCTTTGCCTCTGGCTGCAATGGTACTTCTAACGCATGGTGAAAAACTTATGACATGCTTACTATGGTTATCTTCCAGACTTTAAAACATTTATGATGTATACACTATACACAGTATATAAATATATATATAAAATACGGGAGGTAATAGTGTCAGCAGCATATAGGTTGCTGAGACAAGGTTCTTGTTTGTGTAGTGTGGACCGGATTTTAGTTGGATTGGCAAATAGGAATGGAAGTGGGTTCTGTCAATCAACACCCTTCCAGCACGGAGGATCGTAGTTAAGGTTTGCGATAATCAGACTGGGATAAAGATCCTCCCAGGGTGTCAGTTAGTGGGGAATGTACAGTCAGTGTGGTCTCAGATTGGCAAGGCTGAGGGGCCACAGGGCTAGGCGCTAACCGGAACTTTGGGGGACGCCTTCATGCCTGGGAACAAGGGTCATGAGTGGTGTTGATCGAGCACTAAAGTGCTCGGGTGCTTGGGCCAAACACTTCGGGATGCTCGGGTGCTCTACCGAGCACCTGAGCACAATAGAAATCAATGGGAGAACCCAAGTATTAAACCAGGCACCCCTGCTGTGAAGAGGAAAGGGTGTCTGGTTCACATGAAAAGGTCAGAAATTGATGGAAACATATGCGAGGGCCTATAGGTCATCTGACGCTGTAAAACATTATATACAAGGGCCTGCAGGTGAGCTGACCCTCTAAAAAATTATATGCGAGGGAGTACAGGTGAGCTGACCATGTAAAACATCATATGCGAGGGCCTGCAGGTGAGCTGACTCTCTAAAAATTTATATGCGAGGGCCTGTAGGTGAGCTGACCCTGTAAAAGACTGAAGGTGAGGGCCTGCTGGTGAGCTGACCCTCTAAAAAATTATATGCGAGGACCTGTAGGTGAGCTGACCCTGTAAGACATTATATGCAAGGGCATATATTTGAGGGCAATATATGCAACAAATAAGCATGTTGATATAATGGAAGAAGAGCAGGTGGATGAGAAAAAGGAAGATTCAACTATATACCCTTGTTTGTGGTGGAAAGGGTGCATGGGAATACAGTGTATTCAATACATTATAAACAACACATTTAAAGTGCCTTTATGTTCATCAGCTTTCCTCTGGTGGAGTCGATAAGTCATAATCAATCCAGGCCTTGTTTATTTTTATAGGAGTCAACCTGTCAGCATTTTCAGTTGATATGCAGATACGCTTATGTGTTATAATGCCACCAGAAACTAAATTCCAGCTTAGACAAAGCGCTGGCGACGGGGCAGGCCAGCACCTCCAAGGTGGAGAGCGCTAGGTAATGCCACGTGTCCAGCTTGGACATCCATAAGTTGTAAGGCACTGAAGAATTATTAAGGACGCTGACACGATCTGCTATGCACTCCTTCACCATCTTCCAAAATTTTTCCCTCCTTGTGACAGTAGGCCACGAATCAGGGTGAGGGTGCTGGCTGGGTGTTATGAAACTGTCCCAGGCTTTGGATAGTCTTGCTCTGCCTCTGTTGGAACTGCTGTGTGTTCCCCTTGTCTCCCCTCCTGGGTTGTCCAAGGAACTACGGACTGTGCCACCAGCGTTGTCAGATAAAAAAATTTGCAGCAATTTTTTAACAAGGACCTTCTGGTATTGTACCATTTTGCTCATCCTCTCCACCAGAGGAATGAGAGATGAGAAGTTCTCTTTGTAGCGGGATCGAGAATGGTGAACAACCAGCAATCGGTGTTGTCTAAAATGCGTTTAACGCGAGGGTGGCTGGAAAGGCAGCCTAACATGTAGTCAGCCATGCGTGCCAGAGTACCAACAGGCAATACTTTGCTGTCGTCATCAGGAGGATGACTCTACATCTCCCCATCCTCTTCCTCCTCTTCTGCCCACCCACGCAGAACATATGGAATTAAACTTCCATGGGTACTACCCTCTGTAGCGGAGGCAACTGTCTCCTGCTCATCCTCCTCTTCATTGTCCAATTTGTGCTGAGAAGACAAACTGAGGGTGGTCTGGCTATCACCCTGTGTAATGTCTTCCCCCATTTTCACCTCTTCCACATGAAAAGCGTCATCCTTAATTGTGAGCAACGAGCATTTGAGTAGAGACAGAAGTGGGCTGGTTACGCTGATAATAGCGTTATCGCTGCTCACCATCTGTGTTGATTCCTCAAAGTTTCCTAAAACCTCACAGAGGTCAGACATCCATGCCCACTCCTCGCTTGTGAATAGCGGAAGCTGACTGGAAATGCGACGACCATGTTGCAGCTGGTATTCCACTACTGCCCTCTGCTGCTTGCAAAGCCTGGGCAACATGTAGAACGTCAAGTTCCAGCGCGTGCTCACGTAGCACAGGCAATTTCAAGCGCTGCTGCAGCATTGACAGATCGGTGTCGATGACTTGCGGAAATGTGCACACATGTGGCGCACCTTCACTGGTAGCTCAGGCAAATTGGGGTAGGTTTTGAGAAACCGCTGAACCACAAGGTTGAATACATGGGCTAGGCATGGGATGTGTGTGAGCTTGCTGAGTTCCAAAGCCGCCACCAAGTTACGGCTATTATCAGACACAACCATGCCTGGTTCTAGGTTGAGTAGCGAGAGCCACAGGTCAGTCTGGTTCTTATCCCCTGCCACAGCTGTGCGGCGTTCTGCTGTTTGTCCCCTAAGCATATCAGCTTCAGCACGGCCTGTTGCCGCTTACCCACTGCAGTGCTACACTGCTTCCAGCTATCAACTGATGGCAGACTGGTGCTGCGCGCGGATAATTCTGAAGTGGAAGTGGAGAAGAAGGAGAATTGGGGGTTGGAGACGCTAATGTAGGTGCTGGCGGAAACCCTAATCGATGTAGGGCTCGCAATCCTTGGCATCGGTAGCATCTTTTCCATCCCAGGGTACGACTCGCTCCCGTCCTCCACAATATTCAAAAAGTGTGACATCAGGGAAATGTAGCGTCCCTGGCCGAATGCACTTGTCCATGTGTCCGTGATTAAGTGGACCTTCCCAGTAACTGCATTGGTCAAGGCACGTGTGATGTTACGGGACAAATGTTGGTGTAAGGCAGTCACGGCACACCTTGAAAAATAGTGGCAGCTGAGGACTGCGTAACGCAGGACATCAGGCTGCAGAAGGCCTCAGTGTCCACAAGCCTAAATGGAAACATTTACAGTAATTTGGAAAGTTGCGCATTTAGTGCTATGGCCTTTGGGTGGCTGGCTGGGTATTTGTGCTTGCATTAAAATGCCTGGGGTAAGAACATTTGTACACTGTGCTGGGACGGAAGTGAATGTGGTCGCTGATGGTGCTTGCGAAGGTCCAGGGCAAGAGGCTTACGGCCCTGCGCCTTCAACAAGGGATTAGCCAGCACGTAACACAGGGGAAGAGGAGACAGTGGTGTGACCCGCAGACACAGATTGTGGACCCAGGCGTTTGTCCCACTTATTACAGTGCTTGGATGCCATGTGGTGGATCATGCTGGTGGTGGTGAGGTGGCTAGTGTTCACGCCCCGGCTCATTTTGGTACAGCACAGGTTACAAACTACTATTCCTTTGTTGTCCGCACTTTCCTTAAAATAGCACCATACTGCGGAACATCTACCCCATGGCAAGGGAGATTTCCACAAGGGGATGCTCCGTGGAACAGTTACAGGCCTGTTTGGTGTGGCTTGCCTTCTCCCTTTTGCCACCCCACTGCCTCTTCCAGCCTGTTGCGGTGCAGCAGATCCCTCTCCCTCTGTACTGCTGTCCTCGCTCGGTTTTCCACCTTCCCAGATTGGGTCAGTGACTTCATCGTCCACCATCTCCTCTTCCACTTCCTGACTCTGCTTCTACTCCTGACTTGTTGACCTAACCACAACCTCAGTGATTGACAACTGTGTCTCATCCTCTTCATCAACCTCTTAAGACAGTAATTGCCGTTGAATTATTGGCAACTGTGTCTCATCATCATCCACCTCATTAAACAGTAATTTCCGTTCCCCACCGTCATCTTCTTGTGACTGTGGATGCTCAAGAGTTTGGAAATCAGGGCACAAGATCTGTCTCTCTTCAAGTGTGCTTGGTGAGAGGGCCAAATCAAGGGATAGCGCTGAAAAGAGCTGCTCAGAATATTTGAGTGTGGGATCACTTGTTTGCCCAGACTCTCCATGGTGGGAGGAAGGAGGATCAGGGTGAGGATTGTGTTGCGCAGACTCTTGGCTACTGAGACTGGACTTGGTGGAAGACAGGGTGGTGCTTAAGCAACTGGAAGCATTATCTGCTGCAAAACAACCGACCACCTGGTTGCACTGGTCTGACTTCAAGAGCGGCGTCCTGTGCCGCCCTGCAAACTGGGACATGATGCTAGGCATCATGGATTATTGTTTTTCTTGTGCTCTGGCAGCAGGCACAGTTTCACTGCGCCCAGGGCCACGGCCTCTGCGTGCACCATCAGCAGCACGGCCACTGCCATGTCCCTTACTGCTCGCCTTCTTTATATTAAATGTTATATATGCTTGAAAGTCTGTCACACGTACAGTAGTGTAGGATTTGAAAATGTATGCACAAACAAATTTAAAAAGGTATTTGGGGTATGGAAACTTCACACAAGAGATATCACGCAGATAATGACAATGCTGTCACCAGCGGCTAATACAAAATTACAGGGAACATCACAGGTATTTGGGATGAGGAAACTTTATACAGGAGAGGTACCACCGGTAATGTCACTGTTCGCAGCGTCTGCGAAAAAAGTACACTGTATGTCACAGATATTTTTTGGATGCGCACACTTTACACAGATGTGGCGCAGCTAATGTCGCTATGGAAAAAGGACACTGGATATCACAGATATTTTTGGGATGCGCACACTTTACACTGGAGATATGAAACTGGTAATGTCACTGTCAGAAGCAGATACCGTCTATTGAAAAAGTACACTGGATGTCACAGATACATTTTTTCAGCGCACACGTTATTCTGCAGATGTGGCACTGGTAATCAGTGATGGTCAGTTCACAGTGTTCGCCAACGAACACATGCGGGCTGCCATCTTGACTCACCCGTCCGGCGATGCACTGGAGCCGGTCTGAAATCAAATGGGGTCACCAGGAGCAGGCAGTTCCGAGATCAATAATTGCTTATATGGCATAGGTAGGTTAACGTTAGGTCCCGTGAGACTATGAGAGACCTTGGCGAGGTCACAGGCTCCAGTATGTTCTTGATATAAGAATATATTGGCGAAAATCTCATTTTTAATACCAGTGTGAGGGTTTAGCCATATTTTGTCAAGTAAATGTACAATTTTTGTGCACTATTTCTTTGTCCACTCTTTGCTCTATTTTATTAATTACATCCGTATATCTGGATATCCTGTTTAGGATGTCCTTGTGGCAAATGTGGTCCGCTGCGGGCATCCCCCTTTGTATGCAGAAAAAAATTCTGGGGATTTCTAACGGATCACATGTGCAGGATTTGCTCCCCCGGATGGAAGTTTGCTACAGCATAGGGGATTGGAGCATCTCCTGCTTTGGAAGACCACTTTATTCTGTGAATCTCCCTATCACACTACCTAACACCCTGCACTGGAACCTATCAGCTACACTATATCAGGATATAACCTACACTATCTCCCACTATCTGTATTATATACAGTACAGACAAGAAGTTTGGACACACCTTCTCATTCAAAGAGTTTTCTTTATTTTCATGACTATGAAAATTGTAGATTCACACTGATGGCATCAAAACTATGAATTAACACACATGGAATTATATACATAACAAAAAAGTGTGAAACAACTGAAAATATGTCATATTCTAGATTCTTCAAAGTAGCCACCTTTTGCTTTGATTACTGCTTTGCACACTCTTGGCATTCTCTTGATGAGCTTCAAGAGGTAGTCACCTGAAATGGTTTTCACTTCACAGGTGTGCCCTGTCAGGTTTAATAAGTGGGATTTCTTGCCTTATAAATGGGGTTTGGACCATCAGTTGCGTTGTGAAGAAGTCAGGTGGATACACAGCTGATAGTCCTACTGAATAGACTGTTAGAATTTGTATTATGGCAAGAAAAAAGCCGCTAAGTAAAGAAAAACGAGTGGGTGAAAGACACTGTGGTTTGTTGGATTCTCCAGGTCTCTTTCTAACCATTATGCAACCCGGTGTAAAGCAAAGCTGAAAATGACCTTACTATAGTCCTCTGAGGTCCTTTTGCAAACTTTCAATTTGCTCTTCTTTGCTTCTCATCGATGAAGGGCTTTTTTCAGCCTTGGCCCTAGAAGCCTGTTAAGAACTGTCCTCACCATGCATTTAACCCCAGCTCTTGCTTGCCATTCTTTTTGTAGATAACTTGATGTCAGCCTATGGTTGTTGAGATGCAAATGAGATGGTGGTCATCATGGTCATCTGCAGATTTGTTGTCCCTAATGTTTGCTCTTTGACCTTGTTTGACCTTATTCTTTGAAATTTTAAGGATAGAAGCTCACTGTATCCCTGCCAGTAAAGCTAGAATTGAACCCATCTTCTCCTCACAGTGATTTTCTTTTTAACTCTTTTTGGAATGGTCTGTAGGTACTTTTTTATTACAATTACTTTTAGGGTACAACTAGCACTGCTTTTGCCATCAAGCTGGTTCCATAACAAGAGAATAGTGATGACCACAGGAGTGTTTTTTTTATACTATTGCTTGTTGAATAACATTTGGTTTAGGTGATCACCTAACCAGCACTTCAATAAGTAGAATTAGGTGTACCTGTGATGGAAGTCAACAAACACTGGAATGGAATGGCTACCATACATGTGGAGATGCTGATTTAAGAAAATATTGTAGTAATATCTTAATTTTTTCCAGAGCTGTATATGAAGATTTAAGAAGTAGAAAATATTGTTCTAATCTTCTGTTTTCTAAATCTGGGGTGCATCTTATAGTTAGTTTATTTTCCGAAAAATACTGGTTCAAAATATAACCCTAAAAACTGTAAAACGATGTGTTCTGTACTGAATTATTCCATTTGTATTTGTTGTGGGTTGCTTAATAAGGTGCTGTATATGACATGTAGACAAAAAAAAAAATGGTGAAAATACAGGCATGAACTATGGTCTTGTCAACTACTCAGATTATAGCTAATTATGCAGATTTCACATTGCAGTCCCTTAAAGCATGAGTGATGATAGAGATTGTGTATGCTCCTTTTATGTAGCTAGAGACATACATCTTGGCTGGTTCTCCTGATTAGGAGACTTGCAGGGTAATATACTATACTTTAGTAAACCGCACAAATTATCTGACATTGACTATGCTAATTGAAAATCCTCTATATTCTTACATTGTCATTCTAACTCCTATGCTGCCATTGAATATATTTGATGGCAGTGATCTACTAATTATATGTACATTCTACAATTCTATTTAAATGCATACTATCATTTTACATTTTTAGGAAGCCTAAAAGTAAAAATGACTCTCTAAGGCAGCTGTCACCTCCAAAACTGGTGTCAAAGTAAGCATACTGCCATGCAGGGTAGATGCCCCACACATATGTATGCATGCATTCTTTCTTGAAAAAATCTGGTCTCCTAATCCTGAGAAATGCTTCTCTTCTTTTTTATGCAAATAAGGTTTTCAGGGCACTGTTGGCGGGGTTGCTTAATATTGTGCAACATTGCTCCACTGAGGTTTCAGAGGTGGTAGCCATGGGAAACCAGGCGCTCAGAATGAAGTGGCATAAACATAATGAATCCTATTATGGTATTTTGCTCAATATGTTTTGATTCTTATGCAGTTTAGGAAGTGATAGTTATTTTCTATTAACCCTCCCTTTTTATAGCTTCTGATATGTCTTTTTACAGAGGTCATTAATGGACCTTAGTCTAGGCTACCTCCTATTTATGGTGGTCTAGTCTAACGACTGCACAGGTCTCCCATGCAGAAAAGAGCAGGAGCACAGCTGTCTTATGACCTGTTCGCCAGGAACATTTTCCAACTACATGGCCTATCTCTGCACATTTTCTCTGACAGAGAAGTACAGTTCATGTCTGGATTCTGGAGGTCTCTCTGCAAATTGTTGAATGTCAGGTTGGACTTTTCCTCTGCCTACAATCCCCAGGCCAACAGAAAGGTGGAACAAATTAATCAGATCCTGGAGAATTATTGTAGACTTTTGTTTCTTCTAAAAGCAGTTGGGTGTCCTTGCTTCCTTGGGCTGTGGTTTTCTACAACAGCCAATCAAGTGAGTCCACAGGCAAGTCAGCAATTTTCATTGTATATGGTCAGTACTTACATAGTCCTCTTCTCACTTACACCTCCTCTGAAGTACCAGATGCAGAGGCTACTTTCAGGAATCTCCTCAAAATTTGGCAAGAGACTAAAGATTTCCTGCCAAGGCATCAGCTCCTATAAAGAGGTCTACAAAATAGAGGTGCAGATTGGCTTGATGCTTATTTCCTGGAGACAGAGTCAATCTATCTTCTAGGAATATTTGCTTGAAACTACCCTCCTAAAACTAAACTTGCTCCTTGATTCTTGGGTCTGTTTGAGATGCTAACACAAATCGGTCCTACAATATATATTACAAGTTGTGATTTCCACCATCTCTTAGCATCCCTAAGTCCTTCCATTTGTCTAATGGATCGCGTTGTTATCCAACGCTTTTATAAGTCTGGTTACAGATAAGAGCCTACCGCCGCGACATATAAAATCGTGCGGCGGTAGGCAAGTGGTTAAGAAAAAAAGTAATACAATATTCAAATATTTACTAAGAAAATAAATGTTATTACAACAGAAAAGGTAGCTAAATAACCTTGAAGGGGTTTTTCACCCCTGGGGATGTTTTCTACAGATCCCACAGGTAGGCCGGATCTGAGGTTGTAATCATACTTACTTGATCCGCACTGCTGGGTTCCCTATCCATTGCTACTCTGCCGGCTCTTCAGGCACCATCTCTCCTAGCATCAACATCTGTTTTGATGCAGGTCACATGACTTCTGCAGCCACCCATTGACTGCAGTGGTCATGTGACCCGAATCAAAAACAATGTTGACGTGGAGAGACCAGAGACATGAGGTGCCCAAGGGGGATCGATGGAGCCAGTACCCAGTAATGGGGATCAGCTAATATAATTATTACTGTGGGGACAGCCACACTAGGAGGTCTGTAGTAAATGACCCCTTCTTGGTTAAAACATATTATCGAGAATTGTTGAAATAAAAAGAGAAAGTGGACATTACGATTGGTAAATATCAGTGGTGTAGCTATCAGGAAAGTAGGGGAAGCAGCTCCGAAGGGGCCCAGGAGCAGCAGAGACGCCATCAGGGCAGTACTGACGGTAACACATTGCGCTGGGGCACGGTGCAGTCACTGTGCTTCATCATGCTGGGCCCTTGTCAAAGTGGCTGCCTTTTCATGCACCTAAAGTCAGGCCCTAAGTCATTTAATTTGCCACTGACCTGACATCAGTGACATTGGTCCTCCTCCTCCTGCTCTCTAGTCATTTCTTATAATGGGCAGTGACCAGCATCAGGACATTCAATGTGTGTGGTGCTAACCTAAACATTTAGAAGAATAGGTGCACTATTTTGGTGGATTGCATCCACCACAGTAGTGTACCTATTCTTCTAAATGTTTATTTGATATAGTCGATTGCATCCACACATTTTGCTATGTGGTGTAAGATGTGTATGTGGCACTTGTGGTCCACTGCGGGCTACCTCTATTGTACATATTTCTTGCTGGGGATCGCCATCAGCAATGGACCACATGTGCAGGATTTGCTCCCCGGTTATAAATGCACAACTGCATATGGGGTTGAACATTTCCTGCTCTTTGAGACCATGTTATATTATGTAATTTGGTGCTAACATAACCTTGCCCCTTCATACCCGCACTTCCTGCAGCCTGAACCTCCAATGCCCAGCATGCTGAACTTCATTTGCACAATGGGGACACTGGATTGCTCTTTCAAGCAGCTTGCTTCGCCTGTCTTGCCACAACCCTGCCAGTGATGTGAGTGGCATGGGAACTGGGGTTAGGTTCAGCTTTCCCAGGCTGTTCTCATGTCTTTGAACATGTGACATACAATACAGTAGGAAAGCTGAGTGCAATCATGTAATCCATTCTTCCTGGAACCTGCATGACACAAGTGCAGAGAAATTAGACAGGAAGGGGGGTTGTCAATCAGATTTTCCAGACTGTTGTTATGCCTCTGCACATGTGCCTTGTAAGACAGCATGAACGACGGGTTGTCTATATAAGTGTACTGTAAATGAGTATGTCCATGTATGTGGTGAGTTCATGTATGCGTTCATCCATATATATGGTGAGTGTGTCCATATATGTGGTGAGTGCATGTATGAGTGTGTCCATGTATGTGGTAACTGTGTGATTGAGTGCGTCCATGTATGTGGTGAGCGCGTGCATGAGTGCGTCTATAAAGGGGCGTTGCTATAGGGGTCTCAGTGGTCTCAATTGAGACTGGGCCCCTAAGCAAGGACATCTCATACATAAGTTGGACTTTCAACGATTTAGCATATGAATAGTTATGCAGATTCTTATCATGTAACTGCATTATTACTGTTTTGCTCCTAAAATTCTAAATTTTAATTTTTATTATTTTGGTAGTACTTTATAAATCCACATTTGGTTTTCAACACTGCCTGAATCATTCTGAGCATGCTCTCGATCAGATTCAAACGCGTTTCCAATGTTGGTGCATATTGGTCGACTCACTTGGCTACAAATACAGCTTTTTCTTCAACTCTACCCACAAGTGTTTGATTGGGTTGAGGTCTGGGGACTGTGGGGGCCAATCCAGCAGCTCTACTTCATTGTAATTGAACCATTTATTTACCAATCTTGACATATGCTTCGGGTCATTCCCCTGCTGCAACATTATGTCATCCTTTTCATACCTATAGTACTCGAGTGTACAAAGTAACTCGTCTTGTAGGATTCTCACATATAGCTCAGCATTGAGACCATCATTGATCCTGGTCAAGTATCTAACACATGTGGCTGTCAAACAACCCCATATCATTAGGCTCTCTCTACTGAACTTGACAGTTCCTTCAATTTCTCGATCCGTTAGCCCCCTTTTCCATTGTTTCTTCCAGACCCATTGTCACGCTCTGCCCTCTGGGTGTTCTGAGGAGATCTGTTAGAGTTGCTGCACGTGACTCAATCTGACAGTTTGTTTTGTTGTGGGTTTGAACTAAATCCCACCTCCTCCCAAGTGTTTAGGTAATTGGTGAGGCTATTTATTCCTCCCTCTCCCTATAGCCTTTGCGGGTTATAGTTCTGCCTTGTGTGAGCTCTGGAAGTTTGGTGGATCTTCTTATCCAATACATCTCTAGATAAGTCCTTTTCCCTTTTTCCTTCTATGTCTGTTTTACTAGGCCTTCAGGGTGACACTAGCTCCTTCGGTTGTTGAAGGAGTTGGGTGTCTCTTTCACTCTTCCCTAAAGCTGAGAGTTTGGTTCAGTGTGTTATAGTCTCAGGTACGTTAACATGTGCATATCTACCATCGAGATATGCACATGGGCATTGCAGCTTAGGGAAAGTGTTTTAGGGATTGCTAGGAGATGACCCCTTTGTTCCTTAGCATTTGGGGCCTAGTCAGTTGTTTTGTTTGCCTTGTCGTGTTCTGTTTCCTTCCCTTATCTTACCTACCGTGACACCCATTTGCACTCATCAGAGCCCAGTCTATTGTCCTTCATCTCATCACTCTAAATCACCCTTTTCCAATCTTCTACTGTCAACTGTTCGTACTTTTTTTGCAAACTCGAGCCAACGCTTCTTATTATTACGATATTGAAGTTGAGGTTTCTTCACCTTTTTTTCGAGCCACCATTCCAGACTTGTGTAATGTGCATTGCACAGTGCTTACATGGACATCTGTGATCTCACTATTACGAAGCATATGAGCCACCTCCACTGCCATTTTTGTTGCACCAGAACTGATAGACCTTGTGTTGAGCCGACTTGTTGACTCTCATATTTTGCCTGCACTCCACCTCTTGGCCTTGAAATGGATGGATGGGCTTCATTTCGTATTTTCCACTCACATGATGCAGTTTGGCAATTTTCTTGGCCAAGATACTGCTGGCAAAGCTGGATAATGCTGTTTCTCTTTTCTTGGGAAATCTTCATGACAAAACAGTAACAATGCAGTTACATGACAAGAATCTGCTTAACTAATCATATGCTAAATAGTTGCAATTCCAATTTATGTATGAGATAGCCAAGATGATTGTCTATAAAATGATGGTAGTGTCACGTTTAAAGCTGTAGTGGACGGTGAGATATGGAGTCTGAAAGTCAAAAGTTCAAAATATTGTTACCCTTTTACTCATCAGTGTATGTGGTGAGAGTGTAAATGAGTATGTCCATATATGTGACGAGTGCGTGTATAAGTATTTCCATGTACAGTATGTTTAGTCTGTATGAATGTGTCCCTGAGAGAATTGTATAGGGCATCTGTGGCTGGCAGTATGAAAGGTACAGGGGCTAAAATGCTTGTGATTATATAAAATCAAAGTAGACATGTCTATTTATATTACGATTGTAGTGTAGGTTTAAAGGGGTTAAGTTAAATATAAACTCTGTCAGCAAATGTTAAAAAACATCAGTGGGGTATGCACAGGAGGAAGGGGATTGCAAAGAAGTGTTTGTGTGTGAGGGGGAGGGGGCATACAAAAATGTGCTCAGGGGCCCAGTCAGTTCTAGCTAGGCCCCTGGTATTTCTAACAGTGATACTTTACATTCTCCTCTCTACATACAGATGTGTCCATCCTTACCTTTGTTCTCAGCTGAAAATATCCAGAACTATTTGTCATGAGACGACCAGCCTTATTTTAAAGCATGATGTTACAGTGTCATGGCTCTCACAAGATGTCTATCCTATATGTGTCAAAAAGTGGTTGGTTATTGAATTGCAGTATGTTCAGGGTGTAGTGATATTCTATTGAATTTGTTTTGTGAGAAAAGATAAGGGTGGACGCATCTGTAGAATATTCCAAATAAACCAGTGATACCCACCTATTTTTTTATAATACCCTAGAGTGTGAACTCAACTTCATTTGTAAAGCAAACGAAATTAATAAGCCTTTAGCAGTCATTTTAGTTTAGGCACTAAGTGTGATCTGTGCAGACTGTTTAAGGGCTGGTTACCACTCTCACATGTTAAATGCTGTGTAACAGTTGTAGGGTATACCTACTCTAGGGATTTGCATGAAAGATAGATTAGTGCATCTAATTAAACTTTCATTTCTTTGCATTAAGTTTGCAGTTTGTAGCAAGTCTTGTACTTCTAAGCATCTGTGTGACCTTCATCAAAGTTTAAATGCTTTCACGCTTGAATATTTTACTTGTTACCAATTTTTTGTAGGTTTAATTGTCTACAAAGGCATTGGCTATCTGAAAAGTGTGGAGCTGACATACCAGAAATCATCATCACAGGTCGTTATTAAGCTTTCATGAGATTCCACCACACTTCAGCATACTTTCTTGGCATGGTAAACATTTCCATTCAGAAGAACATTATTCACTAAGAACAGATGGATTACTTAGGACTATTTAGAGTGAACGTTTACTCACATTTGAGGCAGCTGTTTCATACCTCATGCCTCAGTGATGTTGTAGTTTCTAATCAACTGATTGGCTGAATATGTTCCTCGGGAACATTGGTTGACTATTGTATCTGGATGACACATGGATGCACCTGTAATGTGAGTACAAAATAATCTATGGTTTCTGTGTATGGTTGGAGGTGTGGAAAGTACCCTTTAATTAATCAGTATTTAAATTGTCACATTTACAGGCAATCTGATTATTTGTGACTTTTTGCATCTGTCCCATTCCTTTTATATATTTTTTTATTTTTATTTTTATTTTACCACGAAGCATAACGTCAGGTTCTCAGTGCAAGAACAGTATGTTAGCATACTGTACTACTGTGTTAATAAACTCATCTCTCGGGACTCTCTATCCTGCTATGTGCTCCAGAAACCTCTGCAGACTATTTTTATATTAGGCCACATTGCTGTCTACTAAATTATACATAGATTATCATCATGCATTAGGCAGTAGATTATCAAACATGATGGATGAATGGTATTAAAATGCACCTCAAAACAAAGCTAAAACTTGGCAGCGCTCTTAGATGGGTTGGTCAGTTTGTATTACTAGCTGCTCATGTGCTGGGAACAGCACATGCATGCTGCTAGTAATAAGCATTAATAAACTATCACCATTGATGTCCGATAGTTTAAAATAAATAATTTATGTTTACACCCAGGCCACCTGACCTGCATGTCAACACTGCACTAGGAATATGGCTGCGGATAGAGGGTTCTGTTCATTAGTGGCCTCCACACTGAGGACTTACAGGGAAAATAGCGCCTGCGCAGTCCGTCCAGATTGTAAGTGAACGGAGGCCACTGACTGACGGAGCCCTCTATCAGCGGCCATGTTATCATGTGACCTAGTAAGCAGGTCCATAAACAAGATTTATTCCTATTAAACTATCAGACATCAGTGCTGATAGTTTAATAATGATTATTACTAGCCGACTGGCCAACCCCTTTAAATCTTGTAGGTTCACTTGTTTGTCCTCTAGACCCTGGGAAGGAAAAAGCTGTCTGAGAGCAATTATTACATTTTTGGTCACCACAGGTCACTCACAAAGGTTTCTCATCATCATCTCTTGGCTTCCTCCTGGAATCAATTGAGTGTGAACCTTCCCGTCTCCTTTACCTCTCCAGATATGCTTGGTTACATTGATGCCTACAGAACAGTTGTCTGTACATTTGGCCTCTTTAGTTATTGAAATATTTACAGCATGACACTGAAGACCACTGCTGTAACATATGAAACATTCTATTGTGTCAGTGACAATGTGTCTATCCTGGTGTGCCAAATTCTTATCCTTATAATGTATAGCTGGCTACAAGGTTACAACCTGAACACCAGTGAATAGACAGGAGTGTACTTAATAATATTAATAATAATATTTATTTATCTAGCGTCACCATATTCCGCAGCGCTTTACCAATTCAGAGAGTTTATACTGTATACAAAACAAAAGACATCACAACGTTACTGGCTGATATAGAACTGAAACACTAGAAGTGAGGTCCCTGCTCGCAAGAGCTTACAATCTACCTTAGTAACATTAATGAGGGATGAATAGTTACTTTAGTTTTAATACTATATAAATAAAGTTGGCAGCTTATAAATAACCACGTGAAGAAAGGTGAGAGATCAGATCTGTTAACAAATGACTCAATATCCAAACAAGGGGTTATTTCATGATTGATGTAAAAAAATAAAAACCATACATCATACAGTATATGACAAACTCTATCTAACAGGGAGTAATGTCCTTTCTGCTGCAGCTGGTGGCTGGTGACGGATGTAACTGAGCATGTGCATCCACCTCAGTGGGATGGGCAGAGAAATTAGGAAAAGAGCAGGTGGTGCTATGCAGTTAGACTTCATTGAATAACTCAGTGGCTTTACTAAATTTTTAATGACATGCAGATCGAGGTGCTGGTTTGAAAACTGCCACATGTTTATTTTTATAGGACGAACCCATTAAAAGTATTGATTAATAATATTATTTATTTATATGTATATTTATATTGCGCCAACATATTCCACAGCACTTTACAATCAGCGAGTTCATGTACAAATAGAGTCATAAATAACATAGCAGCAAATAGGTAAACCATTAGAACAAGAGGAATGAGGGCCCTGCTCACCAGAGCTTACAATCTATAAAGAGATGGGGGTGACACAATAGGTAAAAAATGCTTGTTTTATACAAGCTGAAATCCAATAGAATAACTTATATTTATGCAACATGGGTAATGCTTATGTGTTATCTAAATAGTAGTCTAGGGTAGTATTATACACAGGCCTTGTCTCATCAGTGGATGTGGATGCTTTTTTTATTCCCCTCTTACAATTTTATACTGCAGCTCTGTCTGCTGAGATTGGCTTCTGTCTATGGCAGTGGTTCTCAACCTTTCTAAAGCCGTGACCCCTTAATACAGTTCCTCATGTTGTGGTGACCCCCAACCATTACATTTTTTTCCTTGCTACGTCATAACTAATTTTGCTACTGTTATGAATTGTAATGTAAATATCTGATATGCAGGGTGTATTTTTATTGCTACAAATTGAACATAATTAAAGCAGAGTAATTAATCACAAAGACAAAATGTTGGGTACCCCTCAAATAAATAAATCAGTGGTGCTTCAAGTCCCCCCCAAATAAATAAATCAGAAGTGCTCAGGGTCCCCCAAATAAATAAATCAGCGGTGCTTCATGTCCCCCCAAATAAATTAAGCCTTGCTCAGCCAAATAATTAAAATAAAATTAGCCAGGCTCAATTAAATCATTGGTGGCAGTGGTGCTCAGCGGCGGTGTCATTAACGAAAAAACTCGGACCTCAGCAGACAGGCGGCCCGACTTACCCGTCCAGACGTCAGGCTCCTTCAAGCACAGGCAGTGATAGGACATCACTTCCTATGCGCGAGGATAAGGGGCCGCTGCTGTTGTGCGGGCGACCCACAATAGGAAGCCTCAGGCGACCCCCCGGAAAGGGCCGATCGACCCCCAAAGGGGTCGAGACCCTAGGTTGAGAACGACTGGTCTATGGGATACAAGCCCAGCCCAAGCTCACCAGAAAGTCTGTACATACCGAAGATAGAATAATTATAAATGAAAAACCACTAAACTCCCAATTAACCCCTTCAGGACACAGCCATTTTTCACCTTCAGGACACAGCCTAATTTTACAAATCTGACATGTGCCACTTTATGTGGTAATATCTTTAAAACACTTTACTTATCCAGGCCATTCTGAGAGTTATTTATTTATTTTATGCACTTATCTAGTGCTATATTCTGCAGCGCTTTACAGACATTAGCATCACACCGTTCCTAATGGGACTCACAATCTAAGTTTTCTATCAGTATGTCTTTAGAGTGTGGGAGGAAACCCATGCAAACACAGGGAGAACATTCAAACTCCATGCAGATGTTGTCCTTGGTCAGATTCAAACCTAGGACCCAAGCGCTGCGAGACACCAGTGCTAACCACTGAGCCACCATGCTGAGATTGTTTTCTCTATACATAGTGTTGGGCGCGAATATTTAAATCACAAATTTTAATCGTGAATATCCCCACTTCGAGAATTCACGAAGATTTAGAATATAGTGCTATATATTCATATTCGCGAATATTCTAGATTTGTTTTTCATCAGTAACATCCAGTCTTGCTTCTGGGCCAATGAGAAGGCTGCAATGTCTTTGTCAGAGCTTAGCAACATCCCTAGCAACCAATAGGAAAGCTGCCTACCTCTTACTATATAAGAACCTCCCCAGCAGCCATTTTCTGCAGTTTTATGGAGTTCTGAGAGAGAGAGCAGTGTCATTGCTGTGCTCTGTGCTTTAGGGCTCATGCACACGACAGTATTTTGTGTTTCGCATATGGACCGTATTTTGATTCCATATATGGAACCATTCATTTCAATGGGTTCGCAAAAGATGCGGACAGCACTCTGTGTGCTTTCCACATCCGTTGCTCCGTTCCGTGATCTCGCAAAAATTATGAGGCATGTCCTATTCTTGTCTGTTTTTCGGACAAGAATAGGCATCTCTATAATGGGCCTCCTGTTCTGTTTGTGCACCGCAAAAAATGGCACGGTCGTGTGCATGAGCCCTTACTGTTTAATTACATTAGATAGTTAGTTAGCTTATATATACAGGTGAAACTCGAAAAATTTGAATATCGTGCAAAGTTCATATATTTCAGTAATGCAGCTTAAAAGATGAAACATATATGAGATAGACTCATTACATGCAAAGCGAGATATTTCAAGCCTTTATTTGTTATACTTTGGATGATTATGGCTTACAGCTTATGAAACCCCTAAGTCACAATTTTGAGGTACCCTTTGCTGAGGGTGTATGGATAATTACCCGACTAGAGTGTGACACTTTGAGCCTAGAATATTGAACCTTTTCACAAAATTCAAATTTTAAGCTGCATTAATGCAATTCCTTTGAATTTGCATTGCTGAAATAAATGGACTTTTGCACAATATTCAAATTTTCCGAGTTTCACCTGTATATTGTGGGGTTTCGCTCTGGTAGTTAGGATAAGCAGGCGCAGTACAGAGGCAAAATACAAGTTTGCAATTCAAACTTCAGTGTTTACTCACACATGATGCCAAAAACAAAACATCACTTTTGCATTGTTGGTGTTACTTCACACGCAATGGCAAGTTAATAAAAACCAAAGTCACCTTGGTGGCAGTTCTGCCTCAGGAAGTTCAAATTCAGGCTTTAGGCGGCCTGTTTCCCTGACACACGGGTTTCATAGCGCATGCGCAGACCAAGTGCAGACTAAGCCGGCATACAGCAGAGCTGGCTGGCAGCCGGCTGACAGGAGAAAAGAGCAGTGCAGTACGGTGGGATTTGTAAGTAATAACTCTCCCAAACACCGCTAAGATTAAATGTGGATACGTCGATTGTACCATTAACATTAAATCGATAAAAAGGTATCACTATAACAGTTGACAGTGCAGCTGATACCATATAATACTGCAGGTTTCAGATTATGCGAAGCAGCGCTATTATATAGACAATTATATTGATTATACACTCACCTAAAGAATTATTAGGAACACCTGTTCTATTTCTCATTAAAGCGATTATCTAGTCAACCAATCACACGGCAGTTGCTTCAATGCATGTAGGGTTGTGGTCCTGGTCAAGACAATCTCCTGAACTCCAAACTGAATGTCAGAATGGGAAAGAAAGGTGGGCTACAACAGCAGAAGACCCCACCAGGTACCACTCATCTCCACTACAAATAGGAAAAAGAGGCTACAATTTGCACGAGCTCACCAAAATTGGACTATTGAAGACTGGAGAAATGTTGCCTGGTCTGATGAGTCTCGATTTCTGTTGAGACATTCAAATGGTAGAGTCTGAATCCATCATGCCTTGTTACCATTGTGCAGGCTGGTGGTGGTGGTGTAATGGTGTGGGAGATGTTTTCTGGGCACACTTTAGGCCCCTTAGTGCCAATTGGCCATCGTTTAAATGTCACAGGCTACCTGAGTATTATTTCTGACCATTTCCATCCCTTCATGACCACCAAGTACCCATCCTCTGATGGCTACTTCCAGCAGGATAATGCACCATGTTAAAAAGCTCGAATCATTTCAAATTGGTTTCTTGAACATGACAATGAGTTCACTGTACTAAAATGGCCCCCACAGTCACCAGATCTCAACCCAACAGAGCATCTTTGGGATGTGGTGGAACGGGAGCTTTGTGCCCTGGATGTGCATCCCTCAAATCTCCATCAACTGCAAGATGCTATCCTATCAATATGGGCCAACATTTCTAAAGAATGCTATCAGCACCTTGTTGAATCAATGCCACGTAGAATTAAGGCAGTTCTGAAGGCAAAAGGAGGTCCAACACCGTATTAGTATGGTGTTCCTAATAATTCTTTAGGTGAGTGTACATGCATACACTTGTAAACTACGAACTAAGATACAATTGACTGTGACATGTGCACACTAACTTTATGAATTATAAACAAAACTAAACCGCTTTGATATATATATATATATATATATATATATGTATAATATGTTTGCAAATGTATGTGAATTTTTTATGCGAGAGCTCCGCATTATAACATTTAAAGGGACCAAGACCATATGTTTATTTTGATTTATGAATTTTAAGGGTTTTATAGTATAAAATATATGCAAATCTACTGTGAGCCATCCATTTCTTTCAGTTTTGTATATCCATTGGTAGTTAGTGTGCTTCAGTTCAGTATACTGGTGAGCATCCCCAATATCTGTTATTTATGTTAACATTTTATTGAATAACTCACTGACTGTGCAACATTTTTAAATACATTCAATTACAAAAGTATTCAGAGCCTGGTGCTGGCTTGAAAACTGTAGAATATTCTTTGTGGAACAATCCCTTTAATTTTGGTTGGACTGGACTACTTTTCCTTGAGTACAGCATAGTCTGGAGAATATATAACTTAGGATGCACCATCTAGCTATACAGAAAAGGTACATTTTTACAGGTCTGGATTAATTTGTCACTTAGAGGGGTTGTCCCACAAACAATATTTAACATGAAATTGCATGTTATTATAAAAATGTAGTATAGCCACTGAGTTATTCACTGAAATTAATCTGTATAGCGCCACCCGCTGTTTGCTCTTTTTCAAATTTTTCTGGCCGACTCACAGGTGGAAGCACATTTTCATCTCTATTCTTCAACTGCCACCAGTTGTAGTACAAAGAACACACACCCTGAGAAAGTTTATGCCCCCGAAACTACCAGCTTGAACTAAATCTAGCAGAGCAATGAATGTGGAGATCTCTGGATCCATGTGAGGTACAGGGTTGGTTCTAGCTTTGTTAGGGATTGTCATGTACCACAGTATATGATATTGGATTTTCATTTTTTACATTAATCATGGGATCACATGATTACACCTGGGTGCATTATGCAAGGGTGATGCTCTGAGCAATGTTTTGCTGAAAAACCCAGAGTACTGGCGTTCATCTGAATTTTATTCTAGGTTCACACTTGCATTAAGAAATATGGCAGCTTGTTCCTGTAGCCTGTTCTGGCAAAAATGCCGGCTGTCGGCCTGACAAAAACTGCTGCATGTCCGGCCAAAAGCCGGCATTTATGCTTAAAAGCTGCCGGATCTCCGTAAGATCTCATTGTAGTCCATATGGATCTGGAAATTCCTGGCATTATATGGTTATGCCGGATGTGGTGAACAGCCTTCCAGATTTCATAACGTGTGAACGTAACCTTACTTTGACATGTGCCACCTAGCTAAATGTTCCTACAAATGAAGAGCTGCACACTCCTCCGAGACAATGGTCTTCTGTAATGGCTGTGGCCTTTTTTATCAGGATAATGTGCCCTGCCACACAGCAGATCTGTTTTGACAAGAGGAAGGGAACCTCATAATGTTATGGCTGATCCATGTACATGATCTGACTGATATGTACGGAAATTGAAATAGTAAAATACCCCTTTAAAAAAAAAATATTCAATAAAGTACCTAGTGGTTAGTCTTGCAGTAGGAGCTACCCTAACATAAAAACACACGTGATAGTGTTTCTTAGTAATTCTGTAAGCTGACATTTTATTATAAGTAAGAGAATGAACAGGCACAACCACCTCCTGGAGTGTATACTAGCAGTTTAATTCAGCAAAAGGCAATAAAACAATTATTAAATTTATAATAAAATCTGGTATTTATAATAAAATCAATAAAATAGCAGCAGTAATACACAGCAAATTACACAGCCAGCAAAACAATGTAGCAGCAATATAAAGCAATATACACTGAATGTCCAAAATACTTCAATTCATATAAATGGATGAGGGTGAGTATGCGATTTGGTGATAGATGCGTCACACTAAAGTTGATCCAGAACAGTCCCACTTGTAGGTATATAGGTATATAAAGTTCTAATGTAGCGGTCTTTATCAGATAGAAGCCCAATACAACCACATAAAATGCTTACCGCTTCCTTCTCTCTGGCGTGTTTAGTAGAAAATCGCGGCAGATACTGCCTACTCACATGTATGTCCAGACACGATCCAGGAGGTGCGGGATGTCGGTGGTTTGCAGGGACGCCGAAGACACGTGGTATGCACGGATGCTGTAATCGCGTGGTCAGAGGCGTTCCGCTGCAAAGTTCGGTGGGCGTATCTTTGGATGTCCGGTGATCCTGACGTCTAGGTCAGGTGTCTGATCAGATGATCCGCGGGTCCTATAGACAAACACTGTGGTTTCACAGGTCCTATGTGATGGCAATATTAAGCAATGTCTTCTCTGCCTTATTTGAGTTCTTCTTTTGTGCGCACAATATTCGGTCCGGACCGGTTAATAAAGGGTAGAGACGCTGCAGTTAGCTGGTCACTAGACGCGTTTCGAGGCTACTTGCCTCTTCCTCAGTAGCTCCAGAACTGCGGTCTTCTAGTCATTTATATAGGGCGTCTTTAATTAAGCACTAGGAAAAACGTGGGTCCAATTCCAAATGTGTGAGGAATGGATTCAGATAAAAAATCCAATATAAGCAATTGTAAATGCAATCAAATATATATTACAATTTATAAAAATTATAATCACAGATATAAACTATATATACTTCAACAGACATATGTCTGAAATCCCAATGATGTCTTTAAAAAATATACCATATAACTAAAATATAATGTCTATCAATCTTAACCCATTGTGGTTTTGGTGCGTTTTCTCCACAACTTGATATTTTGGTCTTTATTCCATAGTGGTGGAACAATAGATGGAATTATTGGGGCCTGGGAGCAAGGGGAGATCAGAGTGCTGGAAATAATACAGCTGGACTCTGATGTCCCATCGGTCCCAGGCAACCAATTTAGAGAAAACCAAATACTTCTAAATCTGCATTAAGGCCCCTTGGAGTTAATGTTCCAAATTCAAAAATCCTCCTTGATTCGATACGAGACATACGTTTAATATGATTCCCTCTTCTCCAACTTGGTTGTACTTTCTCTATAGCTATATAGCGTAATGTACTGGGGTCCTGGCTATGATATGTCTTAAAATGCCTTGATACAGTATGTTTCTCATACCCTTTCCGTATATTTGCAATATGTTCGGAAATTCTTTTCTTCACTGTTCTTTTCGTCCTCCCTATATATTGTTTGTCACATGTACACTGCAACAGATAAATCACATCTGTAGTGTTACATGTGAGGAAGTCTTGTTACTCGTAGATGTAATCTGATCTATTTTTCTATGATTGTTTGTAACCTTACAATTGGAGCAACTACCACAGCTGAAGAAACCTTGTGAACCCACCAATTTAGCCATAGTACCTAAGTTGGTGTTCTGATTGTATTTAATAGTTGGCGCTACTTTAAGCGCTAAGGAGGGGACTTTGGTATAAATAATCTCAGGATGTATGGGTAAAAAAGGGTCAATTGTTTTATCCTCACGTAAAAGGTGCCAGTGCATATTAATCAATTTTTTCACCTTCTTATATTGTGAGTTAAAGGGGAGGATGAGTCTAATCTTGTCTATAGGACCCGCTGATCATCTGATCGGACACCTGATCTAGACGTCAGGATCACCTGACATCCAAAGATACGCCCACCGAACTTTGCAGCGGAACGCCTCTGACCACGCGATTACAGCGTCCGTGCATACCACGTGTCTTCGGCGTCCCTGCAAACCACCGACATCCCGCACCTCCTGGATCGTGTCTGGACATACATGTGAGTAGGCAGTATCTGCTGTGATTTTCTACTAAACACGCCAGAGAGAAGGAAGCGGTAAGCATTTTATGTGGTTGTATTGGGATTCTATCTGATAAAGACCGCTACATTAGAACTTTATATACCTATATACCTACAAGTGGGACTGTTCTGGATCAACTTTAGTGTGACGCATCTATCACCTAATCAAACAAATCGCGTACTCACCCTCATCCATTTTATATGAATTGAAGTATTTTGGACATTCAGTGTATATTGCTTTATATTGCTGCTACATTGTTTTGCTTGCTGTGTAATTTGCTGTGTATTACTGCTGCTATTTTATTGATTTTATTATATATACCAGATTTAATTATATATTTTAATAATTGTTTTATTGCCTTTTGTTGAATTAAACTGCTAGTATACACTCCAGGAGGTGGTTGTGCCTGTTCATTCTCTTACTTATCTTCACGACTTATTACACTGGGTAGGTGACCCAGCGAACAGTGCACCCACCGCTATCTATCCATCTAGGTTTTGAGCCTTCCATTTTTTCTCCCTTTTCTAGTGACATTTTATTATACTTTTTAAACAGGCAATCTGTGTCAACATCATGCAGGGCTTTAATAACTGAAAATTTGTGGTAAAATCAGAAATTATTAACCAACATTTAGATTCAGAAACATTTTTCAGTTTGTGTTTTTTTTAGCTTTTACCTGGACCTAGATTTTCTTTAAAATACTTTTGTATCAAAAATGTTTTTCTGGTCTGGAGTTTATACTCTGTCTCCTATTCAGGTTCTGGGCTTCTTTTGAAGGGAACCAAGACTATCCACTATCATTTTTGTTCTTTTTGGCCCATATTCTTTGAACCAATGTTTATAGATTTGTACATTCATATGCCTTTTTTAGTGCTGTAACTACACGTAATTCTGCATTTGATCTGCTGGAGATTGGTCATGTCATCTGGCACTCATCATAGCCATTGCTATCCATCTGTGGTTATTGCTGAAGATTCCAGAGCATGTTTTCTTCTACATAAGCACAGGATACTATTACCAGAACAACTCAAGTTCTGTAAGGGATTCATAGTGTGTCTTAGATCTGACTGCAAGAAAATCTAGGGCAGTGACCTTTCCCATGACCTTGACTAAAATTCCTGTCTACATTGACCAACAGAAAGAAAACATGAATGGAAGCTGTTTTTCTTAACACCCAGGTCTCCTACCACCATCCTGCACAGAAGGAATGAGCTATTTTTAACAATCTTCTTTTATGCACTACAGATATTTATTCTTCATCCCAGAATTAATGCTTAGACTTTTATTCTTGAATTCAACTAAGGTTTTCTGCCATCCATTGTATATATGCAGTGAAATAAAACATAGAAATTGAAAGCCTATGGTGAATATTAAAAGGTGAAGTGTACAGTATCACCAGATAGTGAACCATATGAATGTTTCACTAGTAGCAATTTATGAATTAAACCCCCAATGTTAGCAAATTATTCCATATTCTTAGTAAGTATATTTTGTATATATAATCTCTCTAATTAGACTATTTAACAATACTATTAAATCCTTGCAATCACAAACATAAATATAAAAAAACCTAGCAAACAACTAATTTTGTGGAGGGAAGTTGTTGTTAACTGATCATTTATATTTAGAATCCTCTATCTAACCATGTACCTAGGCTCTTCAACATTGAAAGTGCAAGACCAAGGAGGAAAAGTCATGAATTTCATGAAAACTACATATTAATGAGATGCAAAGGGAAAACAATGAAAACAAATTATTCAAAATATCTTAAATTATTCAGTATCAAGTATGAGCACCACATACAGAAATCCATGCACTTACACACTTTGGCATGCTATCAATGAAGATATTAATGGTTGTCAGAGGAATGTCCTAACACACTCAATGGTCTTGGGCACCCAAATCTTTAAGGTCCAGTGCTGGCAGCTCCCTTTGCAATTGACCAATGATGACTCTGATTTTCTAGATGGAAGACCAGTCCAGAGACAGTGCAGACTACAGTAGCATGTTTAGGCCACAAAGGCTGCTCACAGTAGCACAAGCAGGCTGGCATTGTCCTGTTAAAAAATGGCTCCTGGGACACTTTGGAAACATGGCCATACCACAGGTTTCAAGACAAAATCAATGTAACAACAAGCTGTTAGTGTACCTGAAATAAAGACTAGAGAAGTTCAGCTAATATACAGCATGCCACCCCACACCATAATCTCGAGTGTAGGACTTGTGTGACATTCCCTTGTGAATGCCAAGTATCATTGCATGGGAGAAAAAAGTGGGACTGATCACTGATGAGAATAGCCTCCATTGCTGCCTTGCTGTACACCATGATAGCCTTTAGAGTGAGGGACCCCTGTAGATGGTTGGCTTGTAAACCATACAAAACGCCTTCTGATGGTTTGCATATTTGCTACCCTAGGCTTGGGATGTCACATCCATCTTCACTTAAAGTACAGAATGGGTCACTATGCTGACGCCATTATTCTAATCAGACAATCAGTCCGTGCAGAGGTTCAGTTCTGTGGACATCTTGTTGCCTTTCCAGTTCATTGCTGTTCTCCCAACCAGTCAGACACACAATGTTGAACCGTGCTGACATCTCAGATTAGGTGAGTAGGAATCGGCCACAGTGATAAACCAAGAATCTCTTAGTGCAAGGATTATATCCTCTCAGTTTGCAAGTGGTGACAACAAGCACATTGACAAACAGGAGGCATCACACAATCATCCCACACGACTCGATCTGATAATCGAGGTTTCAAGTGACTAAAAAACTTTGCTTAAAATCTGCCATTTAATCCCCTCCCACATGCCACAGATTGGAGCTAGGTGCTTGAAAATGTGATTATCTGCAGATCTTTGCAACATTTATTACTTCCTCAGTTTGCACAACCTTATATGTAACATATCAGTTGCACCATAGTTTCCAGAGTCTACTCCTCATATTCATCCTTAAAATAGCAATTCTGGTGTTTGTTTTCCTATAACTCTGCAGTTCCTCTTTTGTTCCTTCATACATTCCTGGAGCACTGCTGCGTTCTCCGTGCTTACCACATACAGCTCTGTACATTATATAGCAGTTGTGCTTGGTATCGCGCTCAGCCACATTCTCTTCAATGGGGCTAAGCTGCACCTAGGCCACGTGACTAATGAAAGGGTCGTCACTCGGCCATAGGAGCCCCGATGCCTTCTCAAACAACTGATCAGCAGAGGTCCAAACTAAGGCTACTTTCACACTAGCGTTCGATCGGATCCGTTCTGAACGGATCCGATCATAATAATGCAGACGGAGGCTCCGTTCAGAACGGATCCGTCTGCATTATTTTAGCATATAACAGCTAAGTGTGAAAATAGCCTCGTACGGATCCGTCCAGACTTTCAATGTAAAGTCAATGGGGGACGGATCCGCCTGAAGATTGAGCCATATTGTGGCATCTTCAAACGGATCCGTCCCCATTGACTTACATTGTAAGTCTGGACGGATCCGCACGCCTCCGCACGGCCAGGTGGACACCCGAACGCTGCAAGCAGCGTTCAGCTGTCCGCCTGTCCGTGCGGAGGCGAGCGGAGTGGAGGCTGAACGCCGCCAGACTGATGCAGTCTGAGCGGATCCGCATCCATTCAGACTGCATCAGGGCTGGACGGAAGCGTTCGGGTCCGCTCGTGAGCCCCTTCAAACGGAGCTCACGAGCGGACCGACGAACGCTAGTGTGAAAGTAGCCTAACAGACCCCACTGATCAGATACTGATGAATAGGGTTGAGCGAACCCGAACTGTAAAGTTCGGGTTCGTACCAAACTTTAGGATTTTTGAACTCTGGACCCGAACCCGAACATTTCAGTAAAAGTTCGGATCAGTGTTTGGCGAGTTAATAGCGCTTTTTAAAAGGCTGCAGAGCAGTCAATCAACAAGTGTTTAACTCTGTGCCCTTAGAAGCCATCACAGCCATGCCTACTAATGGCATGGCTGTGATTGGCCAGTGCAGCATGTGACCCAGCCTCTATAAAAGCTGTAGTCGGGTAGCGCTGCACGTCACTCTGCTGCTACTAGTGTAGGGAGAGGATGATGCTGGTGTGAGGGAGAGAATAGGAAAGAATCTTTAATCAGAAGGGCTTGTTAACTCAGCGATCTACCTAGATTTAGTTTTGTGGGTGCACTGCACAATCTTTTTACCCTGCCCTGAGCCCAGTGACACAGAAAAATAACTTTTATCTATCTGTTTGGTGGGCGGCGGCAGCCATTTTATGCAAGCTCAGTGCACCAGCACTGCATATGTGCTTTTGTGACATTGAAATCCAAGCTTGAAATACTGCAATACTAATCTGTGTTTAAAAAAAACAAAATTTTTTGGCAATACCTACATCTGGTGCCTTTGCAGCATTTGTCAGTGTGCTATTTAAGCTAGAAATACAGCAATTTTCTGGGTTTTAAAAAAGCACCCTTTTTGGGCAAAATACTCAATTTTACGGCCCTTGCTGCATCTGTGATTGTTAAAACAAGCTTGAAATACTTCAATAATTATCTGGGTTTAAAAAAACACAAATTTTTGGCAATATCCTATGCAGCATTGGTCAGTGTGCAATTTAAGCTAGAAATACAGCAATAATTTTCTGGGTTTTAAAAAACACCCTTTTTGCCCTTGCTGCATCTGTCAGTGTGAAATTCAAGCGTTATATACTGCTGTCATATTCTGTTATTCAAAAAACACCCTTTTTGGGCAAAATACTTAATTTGCGGCCTTGTCTGCATCTGTACGTGTGAGATACACGCTTTAGATACTGCTGTGCTATTCTGGAATTAAAAAAAACACCCATTTAGGGCAAAAATCTTTATTTTGCAACCTTTGCTGCATCTGTCAGTGAGAGATACACCCTTTAGATACTGTTGTTGTATTCTGCTATTTAAAAAAAAAAACATTTTGGGCAAGATCCTAAACTTGAGAAATATGAAGAGAGCGTCAAATAAGTAATGTGGCCAAAGTCGTGGTGCTGCTAGTGGAGCTCCTGTTGCAGGGAAAGGACGTGGTCGATCTGTGCCAGCTACACGCACAAGTGAAACACCTTCCTCAGGTGCGAGTAGTCGACAGAACTTTCAGCGGCATTTGGTCGGGCCTAATGCGGCTCTACGAATGGTGAGGCCAGAACAAGTACAGGCGATAGTAGATTGGGTTGCTGACATTGCCTCCAGTTCCTTTACATTGTCTCCCACCCAATCTCCTGCTGAAAGATCAGAGTTGGCACCTGCAGCCGAAGTCCATCAGTCTTTCACCTCACCTCCTTGCAAATCAGCCAAACAGTCTGAGCCCCAAGTCATGCAGCAGTCTCTTCTGCCTTTTGATGACTCTGCTAGCAGGGTTTCCCAGGGCCATCCACCTAGCCCTGCCCCAGAAGTGGAAGATATTAAGTGCACCGATGCCCAATCACTTATGTTTCAAGATGAGTACATGGGAGGAACACCGCAGCACGTCTCAGATGATGATGATACACAGGTGCCAACTGATGTGGCTTTCGAAATGTGCAGACCGACAAGGAGGGCAGGGGTAAAGACTGGGTGGAAGATGATGTGGAGGACGATAAGGTCCTCTACCCCACATGGAATCAAGGTCATGTGAGTGACCTGTGAAGTTCAGAGGAAGAGGCGGTGGTCGCACAGAGCCACCAGCACAGCAGAAGAGGGAGCAGGGTACAAAAGCGGAGCGGCCGTCCCCTAGACAGTACGCCTGCTACTGCCCACCGCAGCAAGGGACCGAGCACACCAAAGCCAGCTTCAAGAAGTTCCCTGGCGTGGCAGTTCTTCAAACAATGTGCTAGAGACAAGACACGAGTGGGTTGCACACTGTGCAATCAGAGCCTGAGCACAACCTGTATGACCAGGCATCTAAGTGCAAAGCACGAGCTGCAGTGAAGTAGACACCTCAAAAACCAAGAAAGGTCTCTGGCTCCTCCTGCTGCCTCTTCTGCTACTGCCTCGGCCTCTTCATCAACCTCTGGAGTGACAGTGCCACCTGCCACCCCGCAAACAGAGGATCTGCCAGCCACACCACCACCTGGGTCACCAAGCATCTCCACAATGTCCCACGGAAGCGTTAAGCTCTCCCTCTCCCAAACACTGGAGCGGAAGAGGAAGTACCCCCCTACCCACCTGCGATCCCTGGCCCTGAATGTGAGCATTTATGAATAACTGTATTTTTAAATGCTGTCATTCCGTCTGGTGGAGACGGAGAGTTTTAAAAGCCTTATGGCGGTGGCTGTCCCACAGTATGTCGTGCCCAGCCGCCACTACTTTTCCAGGCGTGCCATCCATTCCCTGCACAACCAAGTGGGGGACAAAATCAGGTGTGCACTGCGCAACGCCATCTGTGGCAAGGTCCACCTAACTACTGATATGTGGACCAGTAAGCACGGTCAGGGACGTTATATCTCTATAACAGCACACTAGGTAAATGCAGTGGCGGCTGGGCCTGAGGCAGATAGCAGTTTGGCGCATGTCCTTCACCACCAAGGATTGCAGGGTGCTTCAGTTTGCCTCCTGTTGCTTCCTCCTCCTACTCTGCTTCCTCATTCTGTACCAGCTCCTCATCTGGTCAGCGTAACACCTTCACCAATATCAGCACAGCTAGGGGTAAATGGAACTCCACCTTGCACATGCTGGCCAGACTGTGCGAGCAGCAGCAGGCTATAGTTGAGTTTCAGTTGCAGCACGCACGAATGAGTAGCTGTGCAGAACAGCACCACTTCACCACCAATAACTGGGCCTCCATGCGAGACATGTGTTCCTTGTTGCACTGTTTTGAGTACTCCACCAACATGGCCAGTGCCGATAACGCCGTTCTCAGCGTTACTATCCAACTTTTATGCCTCCTTGAAAAAACGCTGCTGGCGATTATGGAAGAGGATGTGGCACAGGAGGAGGAGGAGTAGGAAGAGGGATCATTTTCATAAAGTTTTCAGCCAGTCATTCACAAGTAGCTCTGAGGGTGGGTTCCTGCACCCACAAACGCCAGGTACACAATTGTCCAGCCAGGGCACAGTTCTGGAGGATGACAAGGTGGAGGATGAGGAGGAGATGGTGGAGTAGGAACCTAGTTCACAGCAGGGTGGCTCCCAGACCAGCTCATGGCCATCACTGGTGTGTGGCTGGGGGGATACAGAGGACACAGACGATACATCTCCTACAGAGGACAGCTTTTCGTTGCCTCTGGGCAGCCTGGCACATATGAGCAATTACATGCTGCAGTGTCTCAGCAACGACCGCCGAGTTGCCCACATTCTATCTTGTGCTGATTACTAGATGGCCACGCTGCTGGATCACCGTTACAAGGACAAAGTACCGTCCTTAATTCCCTCACTGGAGCGTGATCGTAAGATGCGCGAGTACAAGCGCACGCTGGTAGACGCGCTGCTGGTGGCATTCCCACAATGGAAGCACAACACAAAGGTAAAGTAGGAGGAAGAGGTCGCCAACGCAGATAGGGCACCACCAGCACCTCAGAAGGCAGGGTTAGCATGGCCGAAATGTGGAAAAGCTTTGTCAGCATATGTTCTATAAGCAACAAGGTAAAAGAGGAGAGAATATTTAAAAGAAGAAAAACTGCTACAAGAGGACATAGTTTTAAATTAGTGGGGCAAAGGTTTAAAAGTAATATCAGGAAGTATTACTTTACTGAGAGAGTAGTGGATGCATGGAATAGCCTTCCTGCAGAAGTGGTAGCTGCAAATACAGTGGAGGAGTTTAAGCATGCATGGGATAGGCATAAGGCCATCCTTCATATAAGATAGGGCCAGGGGCTATCCATAGTATTTAGTATATTGGGCAGACTAGATGGGCCAAATGGTTCTTATCTGCCGACACATTCTATGTTCTATGTTTTTAGCGTTCCCTATTTAAAAAAATAAAATGTAATTAAAACCAAAAACCAGTGTTGGCTACTTCGTCCCCGTCCACCTCCGCTTTCACCTTCACCGCTACGTCTACCGCCTCCTCAAACTCCTACTCCATATTGACCTCCATCTTATAAATGAATTTTTTTTTTAATTTGTACATATTTCATTTTATTTTATGTAATTTCACAAATTTATCTGTTCCATTTTCAGGTGAAATTCACAATTTTGGGGTGTGATATACCACTGCTATACCTAGTAGACAGGTAATATTTCACTAATTTGTCTGTTACATATTCGGGTGAAATTCACCAATGTTTGGGTGTGAAATACCACGGCTGTACCTAGTAGACAGCTTAATACATTTCACTAATTTTTCTGTTACATTCTTGGGTGACATTTTACCATTTTTGCCGTGAATAAACCCATGCTCTGCATAGGTGACAGGGACCGAAATTTTTAAAAATCATCTGTTCCATTGGTGGGTGACATTAACCTATTTCTGGCGATTAAAAATCCCTGATCTGCATAGGTGACAGGGAATTAAATTTGTACAATTCGTCTTTAATTGGCCCTTTCATTCGATCCTTCTGCTTTAATAATTTGACCCACATTTCAGCTCGATCACATCGCAGCCATTGACATCCCTTGGATATGGTCTCCGTTTCTCACGCTCCCTCTCCAGCGTGGAACCCTGATTCCCCGCTAACCGTGAACCACATGGTAGGCGCAGAAAAGTTGATAGAGCAGATATCCAATTAGATCATGGACATCAAGGGGACGTGCGACATGGTGGAGCATTATGTGTGCACACGCCTACATGTACTGACTGATGGGTCTGCCCCCTTCAACTTCTGGGTCTATAAATTGGGCATATGGCCTGAGCTTGCCCTTTACGCCTTGGAGGTGCTGGCCTGCCCGGCAGCCAGTGTATTATCTGAACGTTTGTTTAGCACGGCAGAAGGGGATTATAACAGGTTATATTTCCCAATGTTTTGGGGTGTACCATATTTTAAACAAAAAACTAAAAATTTTTAACCGGAAACCAGTGTTGGCTACCACCTCCTCCTCCACCGCCGCTTCCACCTACACTGCCACATCCACCGCTTTCTCAACCTCCTACTCTATATGGACCTTGTCCTCCAAGATCAAGATAATTATTTTTTATTTTTACGTATTTTATGTTATTTAAACTCATTTCTCTCTCCACATTTGTTTGCAGAGCACTTGCCATGCTCTTAACCACATTTTGATTCCATTTGCAGCCCTTTCCATGACATTTTTACAGCCATTTTAGTGCTCAAAAGTTCGGGTCCCCATTGATTTCAATGGGGTTTGGGTTCTGGTCAAGTTCGGGTACCGAACTCGAATTTTTTTGTGAAGTTTGGCCGAAACCCGTCAAACCCGAACATCCAGGTGTCTGCTCAACTCTACTGATGACCTATCTTGAGTAGAGTTGAGCGAACACCTGGATGTTCGGGTTCGAGAAGTTCGGCCGAACATCCCGGAAATGTTCGGGTTCGGGATCCGAACCCGATCCGAACTTCGTCCCGAACCCGAACCCCATTGAAGTCAATGGGGACCCGAACTTTTCGGCACTAAAAAGGCTGTAAAACAGCCCAGGAAAGAGCTAGAGGGCTGCAAAAGGCAGCAACATGTAGGTAAATCCCCTGCAAACAAATGTGGATAGGGAAATGAATTAAAATAAAAATTAAATAAATAAAAATTAACCAAAATCAATTGGAGAGAGGTTCCATAGCAGAGAATCTGGCTTCCCGTCACCCACCACTGGAACAGTCCATTCTCAGATATTTAGGCCCCGGCACCCAGGCAGAGGAGAGAGGTCCCGTAACAGAGAATCTGTCTTCATGTCAGCAGAGAATTAGTCTGCATGTCATAGCAGAGAATGAGGCTTCACGTCAGCCACCACTGCAACAGTCCATTGGCATATATTTAGGCCCAGCACCCAGGCAGAGGAGGGAGGTCCCGTAACAGAGAATCTGTCTTCATGTCAGCAGAGAATTAGTCTGCATGTCATAGCAGAGAATGAGGCTTCACGTCAGCCACCACTGCAACAGTCCATTGGCATATATTTAGGCCCAGCACACACACAGGCAGAGGAGAGAGGTCCCGTAACAGAGAATCTGGCTTCATGTCAGCAGAGAATCAGTCTGCATGTCATAGCAGAGAATGAGGCTTCACGTCAGCCACCACTGCAACAGTCCATTGGCATATATTTAGGCCCAGCACACACACAGGCAGAGGAGAGAGGTCCCGTAACAGAGAATCTGGCTTCATGTCAGCATGAGAATCAGTCTGCATGTCATAGCAGAGAATGAGGCTTCACGTCAGCCACCACTGCAACAGTCCATTGGCATATATTTAGGCCCAGCACACACACAGGCAGAGGAGAGAGGTCCCGTAACAGAGAATCTGTCTTCATGTCAGCAGAGAATTAGTCTGCATGTCATAGCATAGAATGAGGCTTCACGTCAGCCACCACTGCAACAGTCCATTGGCATATATTTAGGCCCAGCACACACACAGGCAGAGGAGAGAGGTCCCGTAACAGAGAATCTGGCTTCATGTCAGCAGAGAATCAGTCTGCATGTCATAGCAGAGAATGAGGCTTCACGTCAGCCACCACTGCAACAGTCCATTGGCATATATTTAGGCCCAGCACACACACAGGCAGAGGAGAGAGGTCCCGTAACAGAGAATCTGGCTTCATGTCAGCAGAGAATCAGTCTGCATGTCATAGCAGAGAATGAGGCTTCACGTCAGCCACCACTGCAACAGTCCATTGGCATATATTTAGGCCCAGCACACACACAGGCAGAGGAGAGAGGTCCCGTAACAGAGAATCTGTCTTCATGTCAGCAGAGAATCAGTCTGCATGTCATAGCAGAGAATGAGGCTTCACGTCAGCCACCACTGCAACAGTCCATTGGCATATATTTAGGCCCAGCACCCAGGCAGAGGAGGGAGGTCCCGTAACAGAGAATCTGTCTTCATGTCAGCAGAGAATTAGTCTGCATGTCATAGCAGAGAATGAGGCTTCACGTCAGCCACCACTGCAACAGTCCATTGGCATATATTTAGGCCCAGCACCCAGGCAGAGGAGGGAGGTCCCGTAACAGAGAATCTGTCTTCATGTCAGCAGAGAATTAGTCTGCATGTCATAGCAGAGAATGAGGCTTCACGTCAGCCACCACTGCAACAGTCCATTGGCATATATTTAGGCCCAGCACACACACAGGCAGAGGAGAGAGGTCCCGTAACAAAGAATCTGGCTTCATGTCAGCAGAGAATCAGTCTGCATGTCATAGCAGAGAATGAGGCTTCACGTCAGCCACCACTGCAACAGTCCATTGGCATATATTTAGGCCCAGCACACACACAGGCAGAGGAGAGAGGTCCCGTAACAGAGGATCTGGCTTCATGTCAGCAGAGAATCAGTCTGCATGTCATAGCAGAGAATCAGGCTTCACGTCAGCCACCACTGCAACAGTCCATTGTCATAAATTTAGGCCCAGCACCCAGGCAGAGGAGAGAGGTCCCGTAACAGACAATCTGGCTTCATGTCAGCAGAGAATTAGTCTGCATGTCATAGCAGAGAATGAGGCTTCACGTCAGCCACCACTGCAACAGTCCATTGGCATATATTTAGGCCTAGCACACAGGCAGAGGAGAGAGGTCCCGTAACAGACAATCTGGCTTCATGTCAGCAGAGAATCAGTCTGCATGTCATAGCAGAGAATGAGGCTTCACGTCACCCACCACTGCAACAGTCCATTGGCATATATTTAGGCCTAGCACACAGGCAGAGCAGAGAGGTCCCGTAACAGACAATCTGGCTTCATGACAGCAGAGAATCAGTCTGCATGTCATAGCAGAGAATCAGGCTTCACGTCAGCCACCACTGCAACAGTCCATTGTCATAAATTTAGGCCCAGCACCCAGGCAGAGGAGAGAGGTCCCGTAACAGAGGATCTGGCTTCATGTCAGCAGAGAATCAGTCTGCATGTCATAGCAGAGAATCAGGCTTCACGTCAGCCACCACTGCAACAGTCCATTGTCATAAATTTAGGCCCAGCACCCAGGCAGAGGAGAGAGGTCCCGTAACAGACAATCTGGCTTCATGTCAGCAGAGAATTAGTCTGCATGTCATAGCAGAGAATGAGGCTTCACGTCAGCCACCACTGCAACAGTCCATTGGCATATATTTAGGCCTAGCACACAGGCAGAGGAGAGAGGTCCCGTAACAGACAATCTGGCTTCATGTCAGCAGAGAATCAGTCTGCATGTCATAGCAGAGAATGAGGCTTCACGTCACCCACCACTGCAACAGTCCATTGGCATATATTTAGGCCTAGCACACAGGCAGAGCAGAGAGGTCCCGTAACAGACAATCTGGCTTCATGACAGCAGAGAATCAGTCTGCATGTCATAGCAGAGAATCAGGCTTCACGTCAGCCACCACTGCAACAGTCCATTGTCATAAATTTAGGCCCAGCACCCAGGCAGAGGAGAGAGGTCCCGTAACAGAGGATCTGGCTTCATGTCAGCAGAGAATCAGTCTGCATGTCATAGCAGAGAATCAGGCTTCACGTCAGCCACCACTGCAACAGTCCATTGTCATAAATTTAGGCCCAGCACCCAGGCAGAGGAGAGAGGTCCCGTAACAGACAATCTGGCTTCATGTCAGCAGAGAATTAGTCTGCATGTCATAGCAGAGAATGAGGCTTCACGTCAGCCACCACTGCAACAGTCCATTGGCATATATTTAGGCCTAGCACACAGGCAGAGGAGAGAGGTCCCGTAACAGACAATCTGGCTTCATGTCAGCAGAGAATCAGTCTGCATGTCATAGCAGAGAATGAGGCTTCACGTCACCCACCACTGCAACAGTCCATTGGCATATATTTAGGCCTAGCACACAGGCAGAGCAGAGAGGTCCCGTAACAGACAATCTGGCTTCATGACAGCAGAGAATCAGTCTGCATGTCATAGCAGAGAATGAGGCTTCACGTCACCCACCACTGCAACAGTCCATTGGCATATATTTAGGCCTAGCACACAGGCAGAGCAGAGAGGTCCCGTAACAGACGATCTGGCTTCATGTCAGCAGAGAATCAGTCTGCATGTCATAGCAGAGAATGAGGCTTCACGTCACCCACCACTGCAACAGTCCATTGGCATATATTTAGGCCTAGCACACAGGCAGAGCAGAGAGGTCCCGTAACAGACAATCTGGCTTCATGTCAGCAGAGAATCAGTCTGCATGTCATAGCAGAGAATCAGGCTTCACGTCAGCCACCACTGCAACAGTCCATTGGCATATATTTAGGCCTAGCACACAGGCAGAGGAGAGAGGTCCCGTAACAGACAATCTGGCTTCATGTCAGCAGAGAATCAGTCTGCATGTCATAGCAGAGAATGAGGCTTCACGTCACCCACCACTGCAACAGTCCATTGGCATATATTTAGGCCTAGCACACAGGCAGAGCAGAGAGGTCCCGTAACAGACAATCTGGCTTCATGACAGCAGAGAATCAGTCTGCATGTCATAGCAGAGAATCAGGCTTCACGTCAGCCACCACTGCAACAGTCCATTGTCATAAATTTAGCCCCAGCACCCAGGCAGAGGAGAGAGGTCCCGTAACAGAGGATCTGGCTTCATGTCAGCAGAGAATCAGTCTGCATGTCATAGCAGAGAATCAGGCTTCACGTCAGCCACCACTGCAACAGTCCATTGTCATAAATTTAGGCCCAGCACCCAGGCAGAGGAGAGAGGTCCCGTAACAGACAATCTGGCTTCATGTCAGCAGAGAATTAGTCTGCATGTCATAGCAGAGAATGAGGCTTCACGTCAGCCACCACTGCAACAGTCCATTGGCATATATTTAGGCCTAGCACACAGGCAGAGGAGAGAGGTCCCGTAACAGACAATCTGGCTTCATGTCAGCAGAGAATCAGTCTGCATGTCATAGCAGAGAATGAGGCTTCACGTCACCCACCACTGCAACAGTCCATTGGCATATATTTAGGCCTAGCACACAGGCAGAGCAGAGAGGTCCCGTAACAGACAATCTGGCTTCATGACAGCAGAGAATCAGTCTGCATGTCATAGCAGAGAATGAGGCTTCACGTCACCCACCACTGCAACAGTCCATTGGCATATATTTAGGCCTAGCACACAGGCAGAGCAGAGAGGTCCCGTAACAGACGATCTGGCTTCATGTCAGCAGAGAATCAGTCTGCATGTCATAGCAGAGAATGAGGCTTCACGTAACCCACCACTGCAACAGTCCATTGGCATATATTTAGGCCTAGCACACAGGCAGAGCAGAGAGGTCCCGTAACAGACAATCTGGCTTCATGTCAGCAGAGAATCAGTCTGCATGTCATAGCAGAGAATCAGGCTTCACGTCAGCCACCACTGCAACAGTCCATTGTCATAAATTTAGTACCAGCACCCAGGCAGAGGAGAGAGGTCCCGTAACAGACAATCTGGCTTCATGTCAGCAGAGAATTAGTCTGCATGTCATAGCAGAGAATCAGGCTTCATGTCAGCCACCACTGCAACAGTCCATTGGCATATATTTAGGCCTAGCACACAGGCAGAGGAGAGGTTCATTCAACTTTGGGTAGCCTCGCAATATAATGGTAAAATGAAAATAAAAATAGGATTGAATGAGGAAGTGCCCTGGAGTCCAATAATATATGGTTATGGGGAGGTAGTTAATGTCTAATCTGGACAAGGGACGGACAGGTCCTGTGGGATCCATGCCTGGTTCATTTTTATGAACGTCAGCTTGTCCACATTGGCTGTAGACAGGCGGCTGCGTTTGTCTGTAATGACGCCCCCTGCCGTGCTGAATACACGTTCAGACAAAACGCTGGCTGCCGGGCAGGCCAGCACCTCCAAGGCATAAAAGGCTAGCTCTGGCCACGTGGACAATTTAGAGACCCAGAAGTTGAATGGGGCCGAACCATCAGTCAGTACGTGGAGGGGTGTGCACACGTACTGTTCCACCATGTTAGTGAAATGTTGCCTCCTGCTAACACGTTGCGTATCAGGTGGTGGTGCAGTTAGCTGTGGCGTGTTGACAAAAGTTTTCCACATCTCTGCCATGCTAACCCTGCCCTCAGAGGAGCTGGCCGTGACACAGCTGCCTTGGCGACCTCTTGCTCCTCCTCTGCCTTGGCCTTGGGCTTCCACTTGTTCCCCTGTGACATTTGGGAATGCTCTCAGTAGCGCGTCTACCAACGTGCGCTTGTACTCGCGCATCTTCCTATCACGCTCCAGTGCAGGAAGTAAGGTGGGCACATTGTCTTTGTAGCGTGGATCCAGCAGGGTGGCAACCCAGTAGTCCGCACAGGTTAAAATGTGGGCAACTCTGCTGTCGTTGCGCAGGCACTGCAGCATGTAGTCGCTCATGTGTGCCAGGCTGCCCAGGGGTAAGGACAAGCTGTCCTCTGTGGGAGGCGTATCGTCATCGTCCTGCCTTTCCCCCCAGCCACGCACCAGTGATGGACCCGAGCTGCGTTGGGTGCCACCCCGCTGTGACCATGCTTCATCCTCATCCTCCTCCACCTCCTCCTCATCCTCGTCCTCCTCGTCCTCCAGTAGTGGGCCCTGGCTGGCCACATTTGTACCTGGCCTCTGCTGTTGCCAAAAACCTCCCTCTGAGTCACTTCGAAGAGACTGGCCTGAAAGTGCTAAAAATGACCCCTCCTCCTCCTCCTCCTCCTGGGCCACCTCCTCTTCCATCATCGCCCTAAGTGTTTTCTCAAGGAGACATAGAAGTGGTATTGTAACGCTGATAACGGTGTCATCGCCACTGGCCATGTTGGTGGAGTACTCGAAACAGCGCAACAGGGCACACAGGTCTCGCATGGAGGCCCAGTCATTGGTGGTGAAGTGGTGCTGTTCTGTAGTGCGACTGACCCGTGCGTGCTGCAGCTGAAACTCCACTATGGCCTGCTGCTGCTCGCACAGTCTGTCCAGCATGTGCAAGGTGGAGTTCCACCTGGTGGGCACGTCGCATATGAGGCGGTGAGCGGGAAGGCCGAAGTTACGCTGTAGCGCAGACAGGCGAGCAGCAGCAGGATGTGAACGCCGGAAGCGCGAACAGACGGCCCGCACTTTATGCAGCAGCTCTGACATGTCGGGGTAGTTGTGAATGAACTTCTGCACCACCAAATTCAGCACATGCGCCAAGCAAGGGATGTGCGTCAAATTGGCTAGTCCCAGAGCTGCAACGAGATTTCGCCCATTATCACACACCACCAGGCCGGGCTTGAGGCTCACCGGCAGCAACCACTCGTCGGTCTGTTGTTCAATACCCCGCCACAACTCCTGTGCGGTGTGGGGCCTGTCCCCCAAACATATGAGTTTCAGAATGGCCTGCTGACGTTTACCCCGGGCTGTGCTGAAGTTGGTGGTGAAGGTGTGTGGCTGACTGGATGAGCAGGTGGAAGAAGAGGAGGAGGAAGCCGAGAAGGAGGAGGTGGCAACAGGAGGCAAAGAATGTTGCCCTGCGATCCTTGGCGGCGGAAGGACGTGCGCCAAACAGCTCTCCGCCTGGGGCCCAGCTGCCACTACATTTACCCAGTGTGCAGTTAGGGAGATATAGCGTCCCTGGCCGTGCTTACTGGTCCACGTATCTGTGGTTAGGTGGACCTTGCTACAGATGGCGTTGCGCAGTGCACACTTGATTTTATCGGATACTTGGTTGTGCAGGGAAGGCACGGCTCTCTTGGAGAAGTAGTGCCGGCTGGGAACAACATACTGTGGGACAGCAAGCGACATGAGCTGTTTGAAGCTGTCTGTGTCCACCAGCCTAAATGACAGCATTTCATAGGCCAGTAGTTTAGAAATGCTGGCATTCAGGGCCAGGGATCGAGGGTGGCTAGGTGGGAATTTACGCTTTCTATCAAATGTTTGTGAGATGGAGAGCTGAACGCTGGCGTGTGACATGGTTGAGACGCTTGGTGACGGAGGTGGTGGTGGTGGTGTTGGTGGTACATCCCCTGTTTGCTGGGCGGCAGGTGCCAACGTTCCTCCAGAGGCGGAGGAAGAGGCCGAGGCGGCAGCAGCAGAATAGGCCGAGGCGGCAGCAGCAGAAGAGGTAGCAGGGGGAGCCTGAGTGACTTCCTTGGTTTTAAGGTGTTTACTCCACTGCAGTTCATGCTTTGCATGCAGGTGCCTGGTCATGCAGGTTGTGCTCAGGTTCAGAACGTTAATGCCTCGCTTCAGGCTCTGATGGCACAGCGTGCAAACCACTCGGGTCTTGTCGTCAGCACATTGTTTGAAGAAGTGCCATGCCAGGGAACTCCTTGAAGCTGCCTTTGGGGTGCTCGGTCCCAGATGGCGGCGGTCAGTAGCAGGCGGAGTCTCTTGGCGGCGGGTGTTCTGCTTTTGCCCACTGCTCCCTCTTTTGCTACGCTGTTGGCTCGGTCTCACCACTGCCTCTTCCTCCGAACTGTGAAAGTCAGTGGCACGACCTTCATTCCATGTGGGGTCTAGGACCTCATCGTCCCCTGCATCGTCTTCCACCCAGTCTTGATCCCTGACCTCCTGTTCAGTCTGCACACTGCAGAAAGACGCAGCAGTTGGCACCTGTGTTTCGTCATCATCAGAGACATGCTGAGGTGGTATTCCCATGTCCTCATCATCAGGAAACATAAGTGGTTGTGCGTCAGTGCATTCTATGTCTTTCACCGCTGGGGAAGGGCTAGGTGGATGCCCTTGGGAAACCCTGCCAGCGGAGTCTTCAAACAGCATAAGAGACTGCTGCATAACTTGAGGCTGAGACAGTTTCCCTGGTATGCATGGGGGTGATGTGACAGACTGATGGGGTTGGTTTTCAGGCGCCATCTGTGCGCTTTCTGCAGAAGACTGGGTGGGAGATAATGTGAACGTGCTGGATCCACTGTCGGCCACCCAATTGACTAATGCCTGTACCTGCTCAGGCCTTACCATCCTTAGAACGGTATTGGGCCCCACCATATATCGCTGTAAATTCTGGCGGCTACTGGGACCTGAGGTAGTTGGTACACTAGGACGTGTGGATGTGGCAGAACGGCCACGTCCTCTCCCAGCACCAGAGGGTCCACTAACACCACCACGACCATGTCCACGTCCGCGTCCCTTACTAGATGTTTTTCTCATTGTTATGGTTCACCACAACAACAAATATATTATTTGGCCCAATGTATTGTATTCAAATTCAGCGGGATATAAATTTGAGGCCTAGTATTTAGGCGCTGGGTGACCGGTATGGATTTAGTGACAGAATTAGACTTGGAAATGCACAGAAGCGTGTGTGTGTGAAGTTATTCTGAATGACCCAATGTGCACCTTGAATATTATATACCCTTTTAGGGATAGATTTCAAATAGCTCTGATATAGCAGAAACCACTAAATTATGAAATTGCTAAATTGGGAATTGTATTTCAACCCAGAACAAAAAATGTGCTTTGACGGACACTAAATAACTTTCCCAGCCACAACAGGACAGCGTTAACGAGAGATTTAGCAGGATATAAATTTGAGGCCTAGTATTTAGGCGCTGGGTGACCGGTATGGATTTAGTGACAGAATTAGACTTGGAAATGCACAGAAGCGTGTGTGTGTGAAGTTATTCTGAATGACCCAATGTGCACCTTGAATATTATATACCCTTTTAGGGATAGATTTCAAATAGCTCTGATATAGCAGAAACCACTAAATTATGAAATTGCTAAATTGGGAATTGTATTTCAACCCAGAACAAAAAATGTGCTTTGACGGACACTAAATAACTTTCCCAGCCACAACAGGACAGCGTTAACGAGAGATTTAGCAGGATATAAATTTGAGGCCTAGTATTTAGGCGCTGGGTGACAGGTATGGGTTTAGTGACAGAATTAGACTTAGAAATACACAGTAGCGGGTGTGTGTGAAGTTATTCTGAATGACCCAATGTGCACCTTGAATATTATATACCCTTTTAGGGATAGATTTCAAATAGCTCTGATATAGCAGAAACCACTAAATTATGAAATTGCTAAATTGGGAATTGTATTTCAACCCAGAACAAAAAATGTGCTTTGACGGACACTAAATAACTTTCCCAGCCACAACAGGACAGCGTTAACGAGAGATTTAGCAGGATATAAATTTGAGGCCTAGTATTTAGGCGCTGGGTGACAGGTATGGGTTTAGTGACAGAATTAGACTTAGAAATACACAGTAGCGGGTGTGTGTGAAGTTATTCTAAATGACCCAATGTGCACCTTGAATATTATATACCCTTTTAGGGATAGATTTCAAATAGCTCTGATATAGCAGAAACCACTAAATTATGAAATTGCTAAATTGGGAATTGTATTTCAACCCAGAACAAAAAATGTGCTTTGACGGACACTAAATAACTTTCCCAGCCACAACAGGACAGCGTTAACGAGAGATTTAGCAGGATATAAATTTGAGGCCTAGTATTTAGGCGCTGGGTGACAGGTATGGGTTTAGTGACAGAATTAGACTTAGAAATACACAGTAGCGGGTGTGTGTGAAGTTATTCTGAATGACCCAATGTGCACCTTGAATATTATATACCCTTTTAGGGATAGATTTCAAATAGCTCTGATATAGCAGAAACCACTAAATTATGAAATTGCTAAATTGGGAATTGTATTTCAACCCAGAACAAAAAATGTGCTTTGACGGACACTAAATAACTTTCCCAGCCACAACAGGACAGCGTTAACGAGAGATTTAGCAGGATATAAATTTGAGGCCTAGTATTTAGGCGCTGGGTGACAGGTATGGGTTTAGTGACAGAATTAGACTTGGAAATGCACAGTAGCGGGTGTGTGAAGTTATTCTGAATGTCCCTATGTGCACCTTCAATATGATCTACCCTTTTAGGGATAGATTTCAAATAGCTCTGATATAGCAGAAACCACTAAATTATGAAATTGCTAAATTGGGAATTGTATTTCAACCCAGAACAAGAAATGTGCTTGAACGGACACTAAATAACTCGCCCAGCTACAGCACTAACGACAGATTTAGCTGGATATGAATTTGAGGCCTAGTATTTAGGCGCTGGGTGACAGGTATGGGTTTAGTGACAGAATTAGACTTGGAAATACACAGTAGCGGGTGTGTGTGAAGTTATTCTGAATGACCCAATGTGCACCTTGAATATTATATACCCTTTTAGGGATAGATTTCAAATAGCTCTGATATAGCAGAAACCACTAAATTATGAAATTGCTAAATTGGGAATTGTATTTCAACCCAGAACAAGAAATGTGCTTGAACGGACACTAAATAACTCGCCCAGCTACAGCACTAAGGACAGATTTAGCTGGATATAAATTTGAGGCCTAGTATTTAGGCGCTGGTTGACAGGTATGGGTTTAGTGACAGAATTAGACTTGGAAATGCACAGTAGCGGGTGTGTGAAGTTATTCTGAATGTCCCAATGTGCACCTTCAATATGATCTACCCTTTTAGGGATAGATTTCAAATAGCTCTGATATAGCAGAAACCACTAAATTATGAAATTGCTAAATTGGGAATTCTATTTCAACCCAGAACAAAAAATGTGCTTTGACGGACACTAAATAACTTTCCCAGCCACAACAGGACAGCGTTAACGAGAGATTTAGCAGGATATAAATTTGAGGCCTAGTATTTAGGCGCTGGGTGACAGGTATGGGTTTAGTGACAGAATTAGACTTAGAAATACACAGTAGCGGGTGTGTGTGAAGTTATTCTGAATGACCCAATGTGCACCTTGAATATTATATACCCTTTTAGGGATAGATTTCAAATAGCTCTGATATAGCAGAAACCACTAAATTATGAAATTGCTAAATTGGGAATTGTATTTCAACCCAGAACAAGAAATGTGCTTGAACGGACACTAAATAACTCGCCCAGCTACAGCACTAAGGACAGATTTAGCTGGATATAAATTTGAGGCCTAGTATTTAGGCGCTGGGTGACAGGTATGGGTTTAGTGACAGAATTAGACTTGGAAATGCACAGTAGCGGGTGTGTGAAGTTATTCTGAATGTCCCTATGTGCACCTTCAATATGATCTACCCTTTTAGGGATAGATTTCAAATAGCTCTGATATAGCAGAAACCACTAAATTATGAAATTGCTAAATTGGGAATTGTATTTCAACCCAGAACAAGAAATGTGCTTGAACGGACACTAAATAACTCGCCCAGCTACAGCACTAACGACAGATTTAGCTGGATATGAATTTGAGGCCTAGTATTTAGGCGCTGGGTGACAGGTATGGGTTTAGTGACAGAATTAGACTTGGAAATGCACAGTAGCGGGTGTGTGAAGTTATTCTGAATGACCCTATGTGCACCTTGAATATTATATACCCTTTTAGGGATAGATTTCAAATAGCTCTGATACAGCAGAAACCACTAAATTTTTAAATTGCTAAATTGGGAATTGTATTTCAACCCAGAACAAAAAATGTGCTTTGACGGACACTAAATAACTTTCCCAGCCACAACAGGACAGCGGTAACGAGAGATTTAGCGGGATATAAATTTGAGGCCTAGTATTTAGGCGCTGGGTGACCGGTATGGATTTAGTGACAGAATTAGACTGGGATATGGCCAAAAAATAACCACACTATTGCTGGTTAAATGCACTTGGTGATGGGCGCAGCTTGCCCCTGATGTAGTATATGGCCAAAAAATGAACAGACTATTGCTGGTTAAATGCACTTGGTGTCACAGCTTGACCAACCACACTACTGAGGGTTAAATGCACTTGGTGACGGGCGCAGCTTGCCCCTGATGTAGTATATGGCCAAAAAATGAACAGACTATTGCTGGTTAAATGCACTTGGTGACGGGCGCAGCTTGCCCCTGATTTAGTATATGGCCAAAAAATGAACAGACTATTGCTGGTTAAATTCACTTGGTGTGATAGCTTGACCAACCACACTACTGAGGGTTAAATGCACTTGGTGACGGGCGCAGCTTGCCCCTGATGTAGTATATGGCCAAAAAATAAACAGACTATTGCTGGTTAAATGCACTTGGTGTGACAGCTTCACCCTGATGTAGGCTTTAGCCAAAAAACAAACGCACCATTGAGGGTTAAATGCACTTGGTGACAGGCGCAGCTTGCCCCTGATGTAGTATATGGCCAAAAAATAAACAGACTATTGCTGGTTAAATGCACTTGGTGTGACAGCTTCACCCTGATGTAGGCTTTAGCCAAAAAACAACCACACCATTGAGGGTTAAATGCACTTGGTCGCAGCTTGTGCTGGCGCACCACAAGACACAAAATGGCCGCCGATCACCCCAGAAAAATGTGACTGACAAACGGTCTGGGCAGCCTAAAAACAGTGAGCAATTGAGGATCAGCAGCTCAATGATCCACAGCTGCAGATCGATCAGTTAATCAAGTCCTTTGGAGGAGTTAATCTGCCTAATCTCGCCCTACTGTCGCAGCCGCAACCTCTCCCTACGCTAATCAGAGCAGAGTGACGGGCGGCGCTATGTGACTCCAGCTTAAATAGAGGCTGGGTCACATGGTGCTCTGGCCAATCACAGCCATGCCAATAGTAGGCATGGCTGTGATGGCCTCTTGGGGCAAGTAGTATGACGCTTGTTGATTGGCTGCTTTGCAGCCTTTCAAAAAGCGCCAAGAAAGCGTCACAAAAGCGCGAAGAAAGCGACGAACACCGAACCCGAACCCGGACTTTTACGAAAATGTCCGGGTTCGGGTCCGTGTCACGGACACCCCAAAATTCGGTACGAACCCGAACTATACAGTTCGAGTTCGCTCATCCCTAATCTTGAGGGTATGTCATCAGTATTTAACTCCCAAAAAAGCCCTTTAAGTAAAGGTATACTAATAAACCATCCAATTCTTGCTTCAACTCTTACTATCCTTCCTTGTTTTGAGGTTTATTTTATTTCTCTTTCCCAGATGCACTACTAATTATACCTTTCTTAGTTTTGATACATTCTTATGTTTCTAATTTCCAGATGCAGTCTTACATACTGTACACACATACCTTTCCTTGTTCTGAAGCATTTCTACATTTCTCATTTACAGTTAAACTCCTACTTATGCCTTTCCTAGATTTGATGCATTGGAAAACAATCTACTTTACTGTCTAGAAGAAATATGACATGGTCACAGCATGAGTGTGTTTGGATGAAGCATACGGGCATGTTATTGTGACAATCCATATTTTCTGGCATTTGATCACTTGCCATATGTGGAAGTGATGAAGTGTAAAAATATGATTTTTAGCTTGTTTCTTTGTATGTGTAGCACTCATTCAATGGCTACATACCAGGGACTGGTGGAGCCTAGTAACACCACAGATATGCTGTGGCAATTTTCAGTTCATGCAGCATGACTAAAAATACAGCACTGAATCATGTCCTGGCTCCATGGCTCCTGGATGTTTCAGAACAGCTGATCCTGATCACTGGCCATGTGGTTACCCTCAGATAAGCATGAGGAACTATACAAGCATGTGGACCTTATAGAAAGCACTATTGTCTAGCTAATTGAGTAATAAATAAATACTAATAATAACGCAAATAAACAAACTATTAAGATGTCACATGTTTTCAATTCATTTTAGTCCTCTTAAAAGGACACAATTACTAAAATACAATGACACTATACATACAATAAATCATCTGTATTATAATCATTACAATCTGGCACAAATTATCCAGCCGCACTCATGGCCTCCATAGCACCCCTAATTTCTTATAGTATTCCTGATTTTGGAAGCAGTTGAGTAAGGGTACCTTATATCTATCCACCTATCTATCAATCTATCTATCTATCTATCATTCTGTCTGTCTGTCTATCTAATCTATCTTTTATCTAATCATGCATCCTTCCACTCATCCTAATGATCTATCTTTCTATCTATCCACATTGGATACAGAAAAACTGTTTCAGAATCAGTGTCCCTTTACAAGTCAGTATAATAACCTGCCTGTGATATATTTATCTGACTTGACTCCACTGGGAAGAACTTAGCGGTTGTGCAACATTTTCAATCACCGAAGCTATAAAGAAAATAGCTGACATTTTATGGTAACAAAATACGTATTTTTCTCTTCAAGTGCTTGTGTGTAATTCACTTTAATGGCATGTCAGTTTCCTATAGTTCTGTGGTGCCTACAGGGTAAGTTCTATTGACTCAGTCTCCATGTACAGTAAGTCCCAATAACAAACAAGCATATAAAATGCCAAATGGGAAAACTGAAATTTCCTTTTGTTAAATATGTCCAGTAAAGGGAACACTACACCTAAAGTAAAAAGATAAGGGTCGTCTCCAATCATTAAAGGGGTTCTGCAGTTTTTTTTAAACTGATGATCTATCCTCTGAAAAGATCCTCAGCATCTGATCTGACCCTCGGGACCCCTGCCGATCAGCTGTTTGAGAAGGCAGCAGCGCTGGCAGTAGTGCCGCGGCCTTCTCGCCGTTTACCGCAGGTCCAGTGACGTCACGACTAGTATCAGTGGCCTGGGCGGGGCTAAGCTCTGTTCACTTGAATGGAGCTTAGCTGCGCCCAGGCCAGTTGATACTAGTTGTGACATCACTGAGCCTGCGGTAAACAGCTAGAAGGCCGTGCCGCTGCCTTCTCGCTGTTTACCGCAGGCCCAGTGACGTCACGACTAGTATCAGTGGCCTGGGAGGGGCTAAGCTCTGTTGACTTGAATGGAGCTTAGCCGCGCCCAGGCCAGTTGATACTAGTCGTGACGTCACTGAGCCTGCGGTAAACAGCTAGAAGGCCGCCGCTTGCCTTCTCAAACAGCTAATCGGCGGGGGTCCCGGGTGTCGGATCAGATGTTGAGGATCTATCAAGAGGACAGATCATCAGTTTAAAAAAAAACTGCAGAACCTCTTTAAGATGAGAGACCCCTTTTAATATTCAGAGCTGATTGAAGATGTATATTCAATTAGTCGCCAGCATTGTAAAAACATAAATAAATTACCATATTTTAGCTTATGACACATAGATGCGCTAAATAAAAAAATGAATATATGAGGTTACCATTACATTAGGCCTGTTTCTTTCTATATTTATAAAAAATGTCTGTTGTTACTGAGATAAAGAAAACATTAGCACATGTGATTGCTATTGATGTTCAGTTGCCTTATGGTTTCGGTTTCGATGCCAGGATGACCATGTGCAATGCCAGGTGGTTAGTGGAGTGATGTACAAAAACACCACCAAAAAAGTTGTGGAGGTGGTAGAATGTTCTAATGCAGATTTCATGGTTTGGGCTGAAACTTTTAAAGGATTTCCATTATCTATCTATTAATGACCAATCCTGAAGCTAGGCCATAAATATCAGATCAGTGGGGATCCAAAGCCTGACTCCCCCATTAATCAGCTGATTTCTGCAGCCACTGGTGACAGGAGCGAAACAGTGGATAGAACTGGAAGATGAAGGTTCTATCTACTGTGTGTTCTATCTACTGCATCTCAGTCTCCATTAAAGTGAATGGGAGTGAATGCTGAGCTGCAGTACACGGCATGGCCACTACACAGTGGACAGAGCCTTTTGCTTCCACCTCCATGTATTGTTTTGTTTCAGCTGCCGAATTCAGGGCATTGGACGTTGGACCCACGGGTTTTAAATCTGAGCTGTACTTTGTACCCCCTTCCAGATGTTCTCAGTAATCAACTGGAAAACTGTCATAAGATCACTGTTGCATCTTAGACTACTTTCACACTTGCGTTTGGAGTGGATCCGTCATGGATCTGCACAGACGGATCCGTTCAGATAGTACAACCGCCTGCATCCGTTCAGAACGGATAAGTTTGTATTATCTTTAACATAGCCACGACGGATCCGTCTTGAACACCATTGAAAGTCAATGGAGGACGGATCCGTTTTCTATTGTGCCAGATTGTGTGATAGAAAATGGATCAGTCCCCTCTGACTTACATTCTATGTCAGAATGGATCAGTTTGGCTCAGTTTCGTCAGACGGACACCAAAACGCTTCAAGCAGCGTTTTGGTGCCCGCCTCCAAAGAGGAATGGAGATGGAACGGAGGCAAACTGATGCATTCTGAGCGGATGGTTTTCCATTCAGAATGCATTAGGGCAAAACTGATCCGTTTTGGACAACTTGTGAGAGCCCTGAACGAATCTCGCAAACGGAAAGCCAAAACGCCAGTGTGAAAGTAGCCTGACAGTGTTATGAAAAAACTATTTGCCCCCTATATTTATATAACTGTTGCAAGACGATGGCGAAAGAAGATGTAACAAAGAGAACCAGAGCAAAGTGGACACAGATTATAGCAATCTAATGGCAGCTTTCTTACATCCAATTAACTACTAGAAGCACGATTATGGCTACTTTCACACTAGCGTTTCTATTTTCCGGTATTGAGGTCCGTCATAGGGTCTCAATACCGGAAAGAAACACTTCAGTTTTGTTCCCATTCATTGTCAATGGGGACAAAACGTAACTGAACAGAATGGAATGCTCCAAAATGCATTCCATTCCATTCTCATACCTGTGACAGGGTGTCACAATGTTTTGCAGAGAAAGTGCTGGATGGTGTGTACATTGCACCAAGTTTCCAGCACTTCATGTGTTAAAAGGCTCCAGGAAGGTTTGGTTTTCCTTGTATCCAGAAGCTTTCTGGGAGAAGGAAAACCACTTTAGGGTCCTGGAGCCGGTCAGGGAAGAGTTGGGTGGGTTCCCTGACCACCCGGAGCCAGTCCGGGTTTTACCTCCCTGGGGGACTGCTCACACAGATGTACTAATTAAGTCAGCAGCCCTGACCCAGGAGCTCTCTCTCTGGCAGTCTGTTTGAGAAGCTGCAAGCCCAGGAGCTCTGAGAACGGTTAGCTTCTCCACCTAACTACTGAACTGTAAGTTGCTCTGTTTTCCCCTTGAAAGTGCTCTTTGTGTTTGTGTTATGAGTTTAGCTAGGGCTGCCGAGTGAGATAGGCAGGAGCCAGACGGCTATTGTTGTTTTTGGTTTTGTTTGTTAATTTGAGCAACTTGCAAAATAAACTAGCAACAGTGTGACGCACAAGCTACAAAGGTGTCAGTGTACCTGTTTCGGCCCAAAACAACCCCGCAGGAAGGCGTAACAGTTCACAAATTGGTGTCGGATGCGGGCACACGGATCCCTGCCAGATACCACCCATCTAGCAACTTGAATTGCATTTCATCTTATCATCCAGTACGATGGAAGACCTGGTGTTGAGGTTGGCACAAGCCTGTGCAACCCAGCAAGAGGCAAATGCAGTCCAGCGAGAGACTAATGCCAGACATGAAAAGGCTTTGGCTGCCCAGCAGGAGGCGCAGCAGGAAATTGTACGTCTGTTGAGTTCTCAGGTGTCTGCACTAGCTGAGGCTCGGAAAGACAGAGAAACTCTTACAGAGGTTCTGCAGCAGCTGGCGAATACGCATCCGGATCGACCTAGCAATAGTGGGTTGATCAAAGCAAGCCATTTTCTTCAGAAAATGACCCCACACGATGACGTGGAAGCGTTTCTGAATACTTTTGAACGTACCGCAGATCGGGAGGCGTGGCCTAAGCCTCAGTGGGCGGGGTTGGTTGCTCCATTTCTAACTGGTGACTCTCAGAAAGCGTATTTTGATTTGTCTGCCGAGGATGCCCAGGACTACGAGAAGCTAAAGCTTGAAATTCTCCGCCGTTTGGGTGTCACTCCTGCTGTGCGGGCCCAACGCGTGCACCGCTGGAATTACCAACCTAATAAGTCTCCCAGGTCACAGATGCATGACCTAATTTATCTGGTACGAAAGTGGTTGCAACCTGAGATGCTCACGGCACCCCAGATTGTCGAAAGGGTCACAATGGATCGCTTCCTGACAGCGCTGCCGTATGAATTAAGAAAATGGGTCAGTCACGCTGATCCAAAGTCTGCCAATGAGTTAGTTGAGATGGTTGAACGCTACCTCGCAGCAGAGGGGTTTTTGGCAGGGGGGTCTGACCCCGAGAACTTGCCTGTAAAGCGGCGTCTGCCCGCAGTGGCGGGGAGAGGCGCCTCAACCTTAAATGCTGATCCTGGTTTGAAAACGTGGGTGAAGACCAACATGGATACTAGGCTGCTGAAAGAGACCCTACCAGGCTCCGGTGTCCAGTGCTGGAGGTGCAAAGCCCGAGGGCATGTGGCTGCTAAATGTCCTGACGTCCCAGTACCTATGGAGTGTGGAGCCGCTTGGCGCCTTTCCTTCTTTGCTCATCCAGCGTGTCTGACATCTGCGCTTGCTCACATGGCACAAGTCAAAGTGGATGGAAGGAGTGTCCAGGCCTTGCTGGATTCTGGGAGCCTCGTTACGCTTGTACACTCAGACCTGGTAGCTCCAGACCAGCTGAAAAACCAGTGCATGGGTGTTGTGTGCATACATGGTGATGCAAAAAGTTATGGTACAGCGGTGGTCCCCATTGAGACTCAGTTTGGTGTGACATCCCATGAGGTTGGAGTGTCTAAATCCCTGATGCATAGTGTCATACTAGGGCGGGACTTTCCTTTGTTCTGGGACCTGTGGGCGGTCGACTTTCCACCTCAAGTTTCCCTAAGTGTGAGAGATGAAACTCTGGCTAGCCTGCCTAACTTTGGGGATTCCGGTTCTGAAGCACCGGCCGGTGGACTGACCCCAGTTGAGCCTGACCAGTTTCCCTTCTCTGTGCTAGTGGGGGAATCCGAGAGACCACAAGAGTCTGTGGAAGAGTTACCTATGCCAGAAATAAACTGCTCTCAAGATAACTTTGGCACATCCCAACTGAGGGACCCAACGTTAGCCCATGCTTGGGAAAATGTGGCTGTGGTTAATGAGGTTGCCCACAGTACAGGCTTGGAGAAGGTGTACCCTCACTTTGCTGTCAACCATGATCTTCTCTATCGTGTTGATAATATAAGGGGTGAAGTCGTAGAGCAACTAGTTGTTCCCAAATCGCATAGGAAAGTGGTACTTGACCTGGCTCATAAAAACCCCATGGGAGGACACCTGGCAGCCGAGAAAACGCAGCAACGGGTACTCCAGGTTTTTTTTTGGCCTGGCATATTTGCAGAAATCAAACGATTCTGTTCGTCTTGCCCAGAATGTCAGTTGACGTCCCCTGCGCCTCATTACCGGGGACCCTTGGTACCGTTACCCATCATTGAGGTACCTTTTCACCGGATTGCAATGGACTTGGTGGGGCCCCTGGTGAAATCTGCAAAGGGACATCAATACATTCTTGTGGTGTTAGACTATGCCACTAGGTATCCCGAGGCGGTTCCTCTGCGGAACACGTCAGCTAAAACAATTGCCCGGGAGCTGTTTCATATGTTTGCTAGAACAGGCATTCCAAAAGAGATCCTGACGGATCAAGGAACGCCTTTTATGTCAAACGTAATGAAAGGTTTGTGTAAGCTGCTGGGTATAAAACAGTTAAGGACATCTGTCTATCACCCTCAAACTGATGGGTTGGTTGAGCGCTTCAACAAAACCCTCAAGAGAATGTTAAAAAGGGTCGTTGAGGCAGACGGGAGAGATTGGGATTGCCTGCTCCCCTACTTGATGTTTGCTGTTCGTGAGGTGCCTTAGTCGTCTACTGGGTTTTCCCCGTTTGAGCTTTTGTATGGGCGACAACCCCGGGGGCTTTTGGATATTGCAAAGGAGTCGTGGGAAGAGGAGCCCTCTCCCCACCGCTCCGTGGTGGAACATGTTCTACAGATGCATGATCGCATCACAGCTGTAATGCCCATAGTACAAGAACATATGAGGCAGGCTCAAGAGGCCCAAAGTCGCATATACAATCGGGGAGCCAGACTCAGGGTTTTTCAGCCGGGTGACCGGGTCCTGGTTCTGGTTCCCACCGTCGAAAGCAAATTCCTAGCAAAATGGCAAGGGCCCTATGAGGTTGTAGAGAAGATAGGGGAGGTGAATTATAAAGTCCACCAACCTGACAAACGGAAAAAAATGCAAATTTATCATGTCAATTTAATAAAGGCCTGGAAGGAACCGTTAGTTTCTATGGCGGCTGAGCCTCTCAGCCCTACACTTCAGAGGGAAGTTACTGAGGTGAAGGTCTCGGAGACTTTGTCAAGGGCACAAGCCCAAGAGGTAAAGGAATTCCTCCTTAGGAATGCTGATGTGTTTTCAGAGTGGCCAGGTTGCACTCATGTAATTAAGCATGATATTGTTACAGATCCACAAGCTCGGGTTCGCTTGAAGCCATATCGCATTCCTGAAGCTCGCAGACAGACAGTAGCCGGTGAGATCCAGAGAATGTTGGAGCTAGGTGTTATTGAGCCGTCCCATAGTGATTGGTCTAGCCCTGTGGTGTTGGTACCAAAACCGGATGGGTCCTGGCGGTTTTGCAACGACTTTCGCAAATTAAACGATATCTCAAAGTTTGACGCTTATCCCATGCCACGGGTGGATGAGTTGATAGAAAGGTTAGGTCCAGCCAGGTACATTACCACCCTGGATCTAACCAGAGGTTATTGGCAGATTCCACTTACTTCAACGGCTAGGGAAAAGACAGCATTTTCTACTCCTCAGGGCCTATTCCAGTATGTGAGAATGCCGTTTGGGCTTCATGGGGCCCCTGCCACCTTTCAGAGGTTGATGAAAGCACTTCGCGTCGGCCTACCTTGACGACGTGGTGATATTCAGCTCGGATTGGGAAAGTCATCTTCCCAAGGTCCAAGCGGTAGTAAACTCAATTCGGCAGGCTGGTCTGACGGCCAATCCCAAGAAATGTGCCCTGGGCCTTGAAGAGGCACGATACCTAGGGTACATTATTGGTAAAGGCCTCATCAAGCCTCAGGCTCAAAAGGTACAGGCAATTAAGGAGTGGCCTCAACCTTGCACAAAAAAACAGGTGAGGACGTTTCTGGGCATGGTAGGGTATTACCAAAGGTTTATTCCAGATTTTGCCACCATAGCTGCTCCGCTTACGGACCTAATCAAGGGCAAAAGCTCAGGGGGAATTTCTTGGAACAAAGATGCTGAGGTTGCGTTCTGTAAACTCAAGGAGGTGTTATGCAGTAGGCCAGTTTTGATCGCTCCTGATTTCAAAAAAAAGTTTGTTGTTCAAACAGATGCTTCCAATGTGGGCCTAGGGGCCGTGTTGTCACAGTTGGTGCATGGAGAAGAACACCCAGTGATATATTTGAGTAGGAAGCTAACCCCAGCTGAGAAAAACTATAGTATTGTGGAGCGCGAGTGTTTGGCCATCAAGTGGGCTTTAGAGACTCTGCGATACTATCTGCTCGGCCGTCAATTTCAGTTAGTGACAGATCACTCCCCTCTTACCTGGATGTCACGGGCCAAAGACCATAATGCAAGGGTGACCCGCTGGTTCCTGTCACTACAGGACTATAATTTTTCAGTGGAGCACAGAGCAGGAAAGCTGCAGGCCAATGCTGACGCTCTCTCCCGAACTCATTGTATGTTCTCGGAAAGTGTCCGTACCCACGGGTTCGAACAGAGGGAGGGGGTATGTGACAGGGTGTCACAATGTTTTGCAGAGAAAGTGCTGGATGGTGTGTACATTGCACCAAGTTTCCAGCATTTCATGTGTTAAAAGGCTCCAGGAAGGTTTGGTTTTCCTTGTATCCAGAAGCTTTCTGGGAGAAGGAAAACCACTTTAGGGTCCTGGAGCCGGTCAGGGAAGAGTTGGGTGGGTTCCCTGACCACCCGGAGCCAGTCCGGGTTTTACCTCCCTGGGGGACTGCTCACACAGATGTACTAATTAAGTCAGCAGCCCTGACCCAGGAGCTCTCTCTCTGGCAGTCTGTTTGAGAAGCTGCAAGCCCAGGAGCTCAGAGAGCGGTTGGCTTCTCCACCTAACTACTGAACTGTAAGTTGCTCTGTTTTCCCCTTGAAAGTGCTCTTTGTGTTTGTGTTATGAGTTTAGCTAGGGCTGCCGAGTGAGATAGGCAGGAGCCAGACGGCTATTGTTGTTTTTGGTTTTGTTTGTTAATTTGAGAAACTTGCAAAATAAACTAGCAACAGTGTGACGCACAAGCATGCTGCGGTTTGCTTTCCGTCCAGGGATGCGGAGCAAGACGGATCCATCATGACCCACAATGCAAGTCAATGGGGACGGATTTGTTTTCTCTGACACAATAGAAAACAGATCTGTCCCCCATTGACTTTCAAAGGAGTTTATGACTGACCCGTCTTGGCAATGTTAAAGATAATACAACCGGATCCGTTCATAACAGATGCAGATGGTTGTATTATCAGTAACGGAAGCGTTTTTGATGAACCCTGCCGCATCCAGCAAAAGCGCTAGTGTGAAAGTAGTCTAACAAAATAAAATAAAAAGTAAATGGAAAAGTCATTTCTTGGTTTCCTAAATTTTTCTGGTCTTGTCCAGATTATCTTGCAGTTCTGAGCTGGAAACAAAATATTATGACGCAAAATTTTACAGTATATTGTACTATATTACACTTATCATGTGATTAATTGAAGACGAACCTGCGAGTCTGCACTCTTTCCACAGTCTTGCAGAAAGGACCTGCTGTGTAGACAAATGGTGTTATTACAGTGGCTGAGCCTTTTCAGTTTTGAAGACCGTTATGTAACATGATCATGCTACTAGGCACCTTATAAGGCTTTGCAAATATAATGTTATCACAACAGCTACAACTATGGTATTAACACTTGACCTGAAACCACTCAACTATCTGATCCTGAACGTTTTTCTTCTTGCTGAAGAAACGCCAGATAAGTAGATTTCTAACGCTGAAACTCACAAGGCTTTTCTGGTGTAATTTACCAGCCCTCTTCAAAGAATCCAAATCATAATCATTAATTACCAGCAAAGGGAAAACTCCCAGTGGTCTGTTAAATACATGAATGTTTGTCAAGTTTGTAGACCATGTAATGGATGTGTTGAATACAAATTGCTACAGATTATATAAGAAAAAAAGTAAATGCAAGTATAAAAGCTGGAAGTGTTGTATACTGAAAGAGTATCCAGAATAATAAATTCTAGCTGCTACAGCAATCGCAAACAGAAGCCGAAAAAATATTATTTAAACAGTACGTGTGATCGGACTAAGTAATGCAAATATTCACTTTGTTCAGTTTAAACCAATACACTATCCCATACTGTAGAAATATCACAATGAGGTTGTTGTGATCACATGAAAAATGTCAATGTTGTGTACAACTCCGAATATCACCCACACATTTCAAAACCTTCTGATTTCTTAACCCCTTCATGACTGTCATACGGCTATATACGTGTATAAATGTCATTGCAGCTCTTTAATCCAAGTGCTGCAAAACGCCTGGATTAAAGCTTCCGATCTTTGCCCCATCTGTGTGACCTAATATCTCCTGCCTCTACTGTCTGTGCCCTGTGCGCAATACCATTAATGTTGCCGGCTATGCTCTACACACACCGGGCTCTGTCTCCAACTGTGTACCAAACTGAGTCGGTCTGGGCCCCCTACCCCCATATAAGCCCCCTGCCCGCTCTCCCCATGTTCCGGTCCCCATGAATGTGAAGGCGGCGGCTCAGCTGTATGCTGACACTCTGCTATAACCCTTTAGATGCCACAGCAGCGGCATCCATGGGGTTAATAGAGGGAGTGGGCTCCCTCTCTCAACCATCGGGCTGCCGTGCTGCCATGGCAACCGGACAGCTTGCAAAGGCGTCCTGTGCTGCCATCTACCAGGAAACCTGATGATAAAGCCATCAGTCCCACTGGATCTTCAAGATCCAAGTGGGACCTAATAAAAAAAAGTGTGAAAATAAAAAAAGTTAAATAAATAAAATGTAAATGAAAAAGAAAATAAATAGCCTTTTCACATATCCACTCATTTATAAGAGATGAAAAATTTTAAAAATAAACTAAACATATTAGGTATCACCGCGTCCGTAACGACTGGCTCTATAAATTTATTACATGATCCACACTGTCTGATAAACACTATAAGAAAAAATGTTAAAAAAGTCATTTTGTCACCTTACATCACAAAAAGTGCAACATCAAGAGATCAAAAAAGGTGTATGTCCCACAAAATGGTGCCAATAAAACCATCACCTCATTGAACAAAAAATGAGTCCCTACACAAGAAAATTGCTTAAAAAAAAGCTATAGCTCTTAGAACATGGAGACACTAAAACATTTTTTGTTTCAAATATGCTATTATTGAAATACATTTATAAAACTATACATATTAGGTATCACCGCATCCGTAACAACCAGCTCTATAAAAATATCACATGGCCTAACCCCCCAGCTGAACAACGTAAAAAAAAAAAACTGTGCCAAGAAAGCCATTTTTTGTCACCTTACATCTTAAAAATTGCAACACCAAGTGATCAAAAAGGCGTATGCCCCCAAAATAGTACAAATCAAACTGTCAACTCATCCCGCAAAAAATGAAACCCTACCTAAGACAATCAGTCAAAAAAAACAAAAAAACTATGGCTCTCAGACTACAGATACAAGAAAAAAAAATTTGGTTTGAAAAATACTATTATTGTGTAAAACCTAAATACAAGCCGGATTCCAAATAAATTGGGACACTAAATAAATTGTGAATAAAAACTGAATGCAATGATGTGGAGATTGCAAATGTCAATATTTTATTTGTAATAGAACGTAGATGACAGATCAAACGTTTAATCCGAGTAAATGTATCATTTTAAAGGAAAAATAAGTTGATTCAAATTTTCACGGTGTCAACAAATCCCCAAAAAGTTGGGACAAGTAGCAATAAGAGGCTGGAAAAAGTAAATTTGAGCATAACGAAGAGCTGGAAGACCAATTAACACTAATTAGGTCAATTGGCAACATGATTGCTCATGAGAGCTTCTCAGAGTGGCAGTGTCTCTCAGAAGCCAAGATGGGTAGAGGATCACCAATTCCCACAATGTTGCGCAGAAAGATAGTGGAGCAATATCAGAAAGGTGTTAGACTTTGCATCTATCATCATCAACTGTGCATAACATCATCCGAAGATTCAGAGAATCTGGAACAATCTCTGTGCGTAAGGGTCAAGGCCGTAAAACCATACTGGATGCCCGTGATCTCCGGGCCCTTAAACGACACTGCACCACAAACAGGAATGCTACTGTAAAGGAAATCACAGAATGGGCTCAGGAATACTTCCAGAAACCATTGTCAGTGAACACAATCCACCGTGCCATCCGCCGTTGCCAGCTGTAACTCTACAGTGCAAAGAAGAAGCCAGTTCTAAGCAAGATCCACAAGCTCAGGCGTTTTCACTGGGCCAGGGATCATTTAAAATGGAGTGTGGCAAAATGGAAGACTTCTGTGGTCAGACGAGTCATGATTCAAAGTTATTTTTGGAAATCTGGGACGCCATGTCATCGGGACCAAAGAGGACAACCCAAGTTGTTGTCAACGCTCAGTTCAGAAGCCTGCATCTCTGATGGTATGGGGTTGCATGAGTGTGTGTGGCATAGGCAGCTTAGATGTCTGGAAAGGCACCATCAATGCAGAAAAATATATTCAGGTTCTAGAGCAACATATGCTCCCATCCAGACGTCATCTCTTTCAGGGAAGACCCTGGATATTTCAACAAGATAATGCCAGACCACATTCTGCATCAATCACAACATCATGGCTGCATAGGAGAAGGATCCGGGTACTGAAATGGCCAGTCTGCAGTCCAGATCTTTCACCTATAGAGAACATTTGGCGCATCATAAAGAGGAAGGTGCAACAAAGAAGGCCCAAGACGATTGAACAGTTAGAGGCCTGTATTAGACAAGAATGGGAGAGCATTCCTATTTCTAAACTTGAGAAACTGGTCTCCTCGGTCCCCAGACGTCTGTTGAGTGTTGTAAGAAGAAGGGGAGATGCCACACAGTGGTGAAAATGGCCTTGTCCCAACTTTTTGGGGATTTGTTGACACCAAAATGGTACATTTTTTCAGTTTAAACTTTTGTTATGTGATTTATGTTCTATTCTGAATAAAATATTAGAAGTTGGCACCTCCACATCATTGAAAGACAAAAGGGTGGTCCCTAGAGGGAGATGGTGTGAAAGCACTCTCCCAGGGTATACTGCTCTGTAACAGGGAATGTATCGAACGAGTGAGGGGCAGTAACGTTTTAAAACTTAAAGTTTAATTAGGACTGTTTTAAGAAAAAGCCCCTACCAGACAAACGACAATTAACAGTCTGGGACCCACATTAATGAGTCACCATTGTACGAATCCGCAGATAATATTCAAAACTGCGGAGCCGAACAACAAAGCAGCACCATATGCAGTCTTTTGGTGGGGTGCCGCAGACTAATAGAGATGCCAAAGGCAAATAAAAGGGTAGATCTTACCGGTGGTGCCAGTTGGAACTTTGTAGTCCAAAACCCTGGAAGATGAGGGGCTTCTCGGATCCGAAAAACGTGTCCTCTTTATGATTTCACCGGGTGCCAGGGGCTGCAGGGAGAAACTATCCCTGTTTTTGCCCTACTTGGCCTGAAAATCCCTAGGTGCCTCCTAACACGGGGTCCTTGCCCCGCAAGGGGTGGCCTCGTCCGGAACCTAACCCTAATAAGTGAACCCTAATTGACCCTATAGGGACAGCATGGATTGGCCCCAGGGGTAATGATAGCTAATAGGGTAAAAAATGATCTAAGTTCAGATGGATTTATTCTGCGTCCCTACGCGTTTCATCTAATGGAGAATAAATCAAAGCTATAAAAAGTACCTCCACTTCATAAAGATAGAATGAAGACCCCCCGACTCATCAGGGGACAGGGGTCATAGGTGGAGGATTAGGTCTATACCCTTATCCTATTGTGATGGATAATGGGAAAGGGTAAGCCAAAAAGGATTGCGCAGACCTGACTAGACCAGTGTGGTCCTGAATCAGTCCGGATACCTGTGGTGTAATAACAAAACAAAACCATTCAGATACTGCACCCACCAGGAGCTGATATACTTGTGGCATAAAGATAAGGAGGTGTACTTACTGTTGAGATCATGGGAGCCGCGTGGCTGGTGCCATGAGAAGCGGGAGTGTGGTTTAACTCCAGCATGTGATATCGGCGTCTGTCTGCGCTAATAAATGCGCAAGTAAGTTTAAATGGAAGGGGGGTATGTGGTGCGCCTGCGCGAGGAGTGCGGCCGCCGTCACGTGACTAAGGCATATGTCAGCTGACGTCGCAATCCACCTCCTAACAAGCGCATGCGCACATGCGCATATGCGCATATGCGCACGCGCGCATATGCGACATGCAGCTCAGAGGCCGCAGCTGCTGTGACGTCATGGTAGGCGTCACCGTCAGGGAGGTCCTACCAGCCCAGGCACGGCGTCGGCTGCATGATGAAAAGAGGTGGGAGGAGTGATCATATAATACGAGCAACTCCTACTACTACACCTACAAATATTGATAGTGATAAAGGATATCACTTTCAACATGGGACCTAAGGAAGGGGGAACATTAAGTGACAGGCGGACCCACTGGGGCCCAGACAGGGTAAAGACAGTATAAAGACAATTGGGACAAAATGGCCAGCACCTTAGAGAGATGTCGGCATCAAAAAGATATAATCAACCAAGATGTAATTGATCATGTTTAAAACGAATGCTCTAGATAACGTGCTCTAGATAACGTAAATGTTTAGGAGACATAATGATATAAGTGGCACTATTGAGTGCTTGATGCGTGGTCAGTGCACTCGATGGACCGTCAGACATATGTTATCCTGATGATGCAGTAAGGGAGACCCTTGCTAACAGACCATAGCGTACGCATACATATATATATATATATATATATATATATATATATATATATATATATGTGTTGGAGACTGGGGATGGTCACAAGAAGCACCCAAAATGTAGCTGGTCATTCAATCCATTGGGGTCGGTGGTATTCAACTTGAATATCCACCAACACTCCCTTTGGAGAATCTTCTTGTCCCACCTCCACATCATTGCATTCAGTTTTTATTCACGATTTGTATAGTGTCCCAACTTTTTTGGAATCCGGTTTGTAAATAAGAAAAAGTAGACATATTAGGTATTGCCACGTCCGTAATGATCTGCTCAATACAAAGGTCCCATGACCAAACCCCTCAGGTGAACGCTGTAAAAATAAATAATCAAAAACTGTTCAAAAACAACCATTCTTTTTGTCACATTGCTCTATAAAATGTAATAATAGTACCAATAAAAACATCAACTCTTCCTGCAAAACACGAGCCCCTGCACAAGACGATGGGCAGAAAAATAAAAAAAATATGGCGCTCAGAAAATGGAGAAACAAAACCATTCTTTTTTTCAAAAATGCTTTATTATGTAAAACTGAAACAAACAAACATAGAAAGTAGACATATTTGATATCATTGCGTCTGTAACAACCTGCTCTATAAAAATAACACATGATCTACCATATCAGATGAATCTTGTAAAAAGTAAAAATATAAAAGGTTCTAAAACCTCCATTTTTTTGTTACCTTGCCTCACCAAAAAAAATATAGAGCAATTAAAAAACATATATAACCCTAAATAGTCCCAATGAAACTGGCACCTTATCCCCTAGTTTCCAAAATGGGGTCACTTTTTGGGAGTTTCTACTGTAAGGTAGAGATGTCGCGAACATAAAATTTTCCGTTCGCGAACGGCGAACGCGAATTTCTACAAATGTTCGAGAACGTGCAAGCCGGGCAAACCGCCATTGACTTCTATAGGCAGGCGAATTTTAAAACCCACAGGGACTCTTTCTGGCCACAATAGTGATGGAAAAGTTGTTTCAAGGGGACTAACACCTGGACTGTGGCATGTCGGAGGGGGATCCATGGCAAAACTCCCATGGAAAATTACATAGTTGACGCAGCGTTGGATTTTGATCCATAAAGGGCATAAATCACCTAACAATCCCAATTTTTTTTGAACAACGTGGTTTAAAACATCCAGTGTGTGTATACGATCAGGTATGATGTTGTATCGATCAGGTAGTGTAAGGGTTACGCCCGCTTCACAGACATTGACAGACCAAACTCCCCTTTTAATGCACCGCAAACAGTCCATTTGCCCAACCGCAAACTTCCCATTTGCACAAGGTTGGATACCAAGCTAGCCATGTCCCGTTGATGTCATTGAAGGTTTCTTCCTCCGCCCAGCCACGTACAACACCAAAGGTCCCCGAAAGGTGAATTGAATTGATTTTTCGAATGGGGAGATGGTTAAAAAAACGCTGGCTCCCTCCCCTTTGTTTGAATACACGGTCACTGCGTCTGTGCCGTGCAATTTACTGTCCCACCCGATATTAGTGCTATTTCCTATAGTTCTCTCTTCTCATCAGTTTAATCCCTGTTACGTCCCCAATCTGGGGTCCATTTATTAAATAGATTTTTCGAACGGGGAGATGGTTAAAAAATTGCTGGCTCCCTCCCCTTTGTTTGAATCCACGCCACGGTCACTGCGTCTGCGCCATGCAATTTACTGTCACACCCGATATGAGTGCTATTTTCTGTAGTACTATTCTCATCAGTTTAATCCCTGTTACGTCCCTTATTAGGGTGGGATTGCCTTTTGTGAAAATTTAGGCCGGGTGCCTTTGACTGCCTTCACAGTGACAGACCAAACTCTGATACACCAAACTGAATTGATTTTAGGAACCGGGAGATGGAAAAAGCAGCTTGGTCGGTCCTCTTACTCCCAAGTTGGGGCACTGCGCGTGCACGGAGCAATGTGCTGTGACACCCTATATGAGTGGTGTCTTAACTAGTACTATTCCTATCAGTTTAATCCCTGTTACATCCCCTATCCAGGGACGTGTGTCGAATTGATTAACCATTGTCGAATTAACGAACCATTACGACTTCCTGGAATAATTTAGTTCTGAGCTTTGTACTTGATGTGTATTGGAATTGATGGGGATTTTTTCAATTGTCTGCATTATTTCTAATAAACTATTAAGAGACTTTATTATGATTTTTTATTTTTATTTTATGTATTAAAAACCCACCAATACAACTTAAAAAAATAAAAATAAAAAAATTCTATGAAAAAACATCCAGCCGTCCCGATCGCTTTTGGTCTGATCATAATAAAGCAAGGGCCTTATCATCTGGGGTGTGGCAACATTGCCAACACACTCATAGAGGTGATGATCGCTTCATTGTGATACGCAAGCCCCTTCACCACAACAAGGTAACGATCGCGAAAGGGGAATTGACACTTGTATGTGCCTTTTTTTTCTGTTTTGTTTTTGCAGCCACAGTGCAGCACCAGAGGCCAGAAAAATTAGGCATGTACACACAGGGCCGCCATCAGGGGGGTACAGCCGATACCCCAGTAAGGGGCCCGGACCCTGGGGGGGGGGGGGCCCAGCCATTTCCAAAAAAAAAAAAATATATTCCCTCCCCCCCCCCCCCCTCCCATTTGTCAGTGACTTGAGTTGAACTTTATAGCATTGCTAGAGGGGGGCAATTGATTATTCCTTGCTAGTGATGTCCGGTTCATGAACGAATCATTAATTTGAATCGATTCAGTTCACTGAACCGGAGGAGTCGATTCCTCTGACTGAGCTGATCCAAGTGAAACCGCCCAGTCTGACCTAGCAGACAATAGCAGAGCGGCTGGCAGCAGGGAGGGGAGGGGCTCGGGAGGAGTGTAATCTGATCCTAGAGTGGAAGCTGCTTCTGCCAGCCCCTCCCCTCCCCGCCCACCAACCAATCAGAGCTGAGGCAAGGCAAGCACTAGCAGCTCTGAGTCTGAGTCACTGACACAAGTACAGGGAGTCTAAGAAAGAATGGAATGAGTCACAGGTTAAAAGAATCTAAAGATCCGACTTAGTGACTCATTCGATTCTTTGAGTTAAAGAGCCGTGAGTCAGACTCTAGAACAGTTTACACTGAGGCTGATGCTTTTGTTGCAGCAGTGATAAGATTAAGGGACAGGAGCAGAGAGATAAGAGAAGTGACAGATGACTGTGAAGACCACGCAATCTGTTGCTCAGAAGCCATGAGATTGTAAGGCTACTTTCACACTAGCGGCAGGACGGATCCGACAGGCTGTTCACCCTGTCGGATCCGTCCTGCCGTTATTTCGCCGGACCGCCGCTCCGTCCCCATTGACTATAATGGGGACGGGGGTGGAGCTCCAGCGCAGCACGGCAGTGCATGGCGAAAGGTCCAACAGTGTGTCCAACTTTCCTCTCACCGCGAACTGCCGTGCTGCGCCGGAGCTCCGCCCCCATCCCCATTATAGTCAAAGGGGACGGAGCGGCAGCAGGACGGATCCGACAGGGTGACAATCTCTCTTCAGGTTTATTAGAAAATCGTGCACAGATTGCACACTAGTTATTTTCCTGAGTGATGTCTGTGTGGACTGTGGGGACTATTTTATTATCAGCCAGTGTTACTGTTATCACCTTATCACATACAGTTTTCCCTGTGCATTCACTTTACTTGGTTGTACTGCTGTCAGACTGCTGTCACTGTGGGTGACAATGCACAGCACACAGCTCCTGAGTCCTGTCCGCTTCCCTTCATTCCTGACTCACTCAGTCAGAACTCAGACAATGTACCAAGAGCCGAGTCAGCAAGTGAATCGAAGCATCCGCGCATGCGCACCACCTAAGCTCTTCAGTCAGTAGACTCAGCAAGTAAACCGAAGATCCGATTCATGAATCGGTTCATTTGAATGAGCTGATTCAAATGAACCGATTGATCTGAAAGATCCGAACTTCCTATCTCTATTCCTTTCCCGATTATACCTGGTATACCGGCTCTGGCTGCATTCCCCTTTAAAAGGCCGCTGGGCAGAGGAATGTAGCTGCGCAGCGGCAGGTGACGTCAGATGCTGTCGCTGTCCGCTGCCCGCTGCCGCCTCATGCCGGGACGCCGCCTTCAGATTAGCGCGCTGCAGCCTGCCTGCCACTGCCAGACAGTCAATTCAGGGTTTGCAGGCTTGCAGCCAGGCGAGGCGGCGGCGACTTCTGTTCTGGCCTCTGGGAGTGGGACTGGAATCGAATCTGGAAAGAATTGTGGTGGAAGGATGCCCAGCTGCCCTGGTGCCCTTGCCCCTCGCCCCACTTAGCCAGCCCAGGAAGGAGTCAGTGCCGGCTCCATGCTCCACTCCATCACATGTTGGACCGGACGGACCCCAACGATTCATTAAGGTCCATTAGGTTACTTGTTTCCATAAATAATGTTATCATTTTACTGTTAATGGTGGCATACAGTATTTTTTCAAAGCAGAACACACAGCTAAATAGCTGGGGCTGGGTGGGCTGGCAAGGGAGGGGTTAATAACAATAAGTGATGGAGGATCCTGGCCCTGTGGGATAATCCAGAAAACAGCTTTGCATTTTACCCCCGAGCAAAGACCACACAACATAGAGCTGCCTAGCCAAGTGGACAACATAAGGGTCAATATGAAAAAAAATAATTTGGAGCCTGTGAAATCGCTCAGCTCAGTAAGGCTACTTTCACACCTGCATTTAGGTGCGGAGACGGATCCGCACCTATAATGCAAACGTTGGTATCTGTATACATCTGCGTAACTCAGTAAAAAAAAGAAAAGTCTAAGTCTAAGTGTAGGTCAAACGGATCCGTCATAACTTTACATTGAAATTCAATGGGGGACGGATCCGTTTGCAATTGCACCATATTTGTGTCTATGTAAACGGATCCGTCCCCATTGACTTGCATTGTAAGTCAGGACGGATCCGTTTGGCTCCGCACGGCCAGGCGGACACCAAAACGCTGCAAGCAGCCTCCAGAGCGGAATGGAGGCGGAACAGAGCCAAACGGATGCATTCTGAACGGATCCTTATCCATTCTGAATGCATTGGGGCAAAACTTATCTGTTTAGGGCCGCTTATGAGATCCCTGAAACAGATCTCACAGGTGGATCCAGAAACGGCAGTGTGAAAGTAGCCTATGCCGCATACTGCGCTGAGCTATTTCAAATGCTCCAAATTATTTATTTTCATATTGATCCTTATGTTGTCTACTTGGCTAGGCAGCTCTATGTTGTGTGGTCTTTGCTCGGGCGTAAAATGCAAAGCTGTTTTCTGGATTATCCCACAGGGCCAGGATCCTCCATCACTTATTGTTATTAACCCCTCCCTTGCCAGCCCACCCAGCCCTATTTAGCTTTGTGTTCAGCTTTGAAAAAAATTTTTAGGCCATGAAGGGGTTAATTAAGTGTTGGAGGGGGTGGGGGGTCTTATTGTGCATATTGTGTTTGGGATCCATTTAACAAGTTTGACCAGTTGGGTTTGAGAGTGGTTGAGTGTCATCCACAGATCCCCCATAAAAGTGTCATCCACAGATCCCCCATAAAAGTGTCATCCACAGATCCCCCCATAACAGTGTGTCACCCACAGATTCCCCCATAACAGTGTGTCACCCACAGATTCCCCCATAACAGTGTGTCATCCACAGATCCCCCCATAACAGTGTGTCATCCACAGATCCCCCCATAACAGTGTGTCATCCACAGATCCCCCCATAACAGTGTGTCATCCACAGATCCTCCATAACAGTGTGTCATCCACAGATTCACCCCATAACAGTACGTCAGCCACAGATTCCCCCATAACAGTACGTCATCCACAGATCCCCCCATAACAGTACGTCCTCCACAGATTCCCCCTATAACAGTACGTCATCCACAGATCCCCCATAACACTGTAACAGTAAACCTTGTGCTTTTAAGGTGTTTTTTCTTAAATGTGCCAGGGGAAGATTGATAGGGCAGATTAGAACAGGTAGTGTTGTTAGTGTTAGTGTAGGATCCTGCTTGAAAGAGTCTACCTTGTCGTGGTAGCAGGCTTCATATTATTTGGTCAAAATT